>NW_028301712.1:72720000-77720000 GCF_037042655.1 Diuraphis noxia | reverse complement strand
ACTTAATAATGAACGGTTTTTTGTTGTTAAAAACTCAAAATCAAGCGAGACCGTTTCGAATTTCCGCTGAATTGACCACGAATAAGTAGACGTGGTGCAAAAGCCATACACAGATTTGTTCCAAGTTTAATGTCCACTTATTAATAATAATAGTAAACGTTGTCAGTTCTCAACGAGTAGCGAATGAACTCAATACTACGTATTACGATTATTATTTGTAATTGAAGTCTTTTGGTAGATTTTATTGAAACAATTTATTATTTTTCAACAATTGATAACGTAAATAACAATACCGCTATCGACTAATTTAAGCCAATGATTGATGAAGATTGGGTTAAAATTTAAAAATAATTAAAATTAAAAATATTAGTTATTGATTATACATTCCTAAAATCAAATTAAAATACAGTTTTCTATTTAATATTATTACAGCCTACAATTTTCGTCAGATGAAATCTAAAAATTTAACTTTATAATTAGTGTGAGAATTAACTATTAATTTATTCATTGTGGTATACATTGTGTATAAGTTATAAAATCTAAATAAATGATTAAATTATAAAATTTGTTCAAGAGATATTTATTTTATAATACATATTATGATATGTAGCATTTCTATTCATCTTTAGCATGCCTTCCTTGTAAAATATAACGATAACAATATTTTATAACAGAAATAAACTTAATGTAGGCATTAAATAATTATACTTATAATAGGGTTAGAACTATTTAAATTTTGTTTTAGGAATTCAGTAATTAAAATCACTAAAATACAAACATATTTTATAAATTTAAGAAACATTTTTATTATGTTAATATTAATAGTTATTGTTATTATGATGATTTGGATTATTATTAACTGATAATAACCTACATGACTAATTTAGATCCAAATGTATCATTGAAAATCATTTATAATTTGAATATATTAAAATTACAAATATCGCCTAACAACCTCTTACATGGTCATCAGAGATATTAAATTTTATTATTAACCTATTGCATATGCGCATATGGCATACGACATACCTACATATTTTAGATTAGAAATGAAACGTGTTTATGTTATTTAAAATTTTAAACATATTATGCAATCAATATCATACACGTATGCAATATGAATTGCGGAGGAATATTCTTATAATTATAAAGTTTCAATCTACCGTAGATAAATGGAATATTCCTCAGGATTTTAAGTACAAACTACGAATAATAGGACTTAAGGCAATGCTTTTTGAATGGTTTGATATAGGGAATTTATTAGTTGAATTTTAAAAAAGCTACATTTGTTTTAAATGTTTTCGTTAGTATAAATAATTTACAAGTAGAGCCACATCAATAACATAGTCAGTTGTTAAATAAATATGGAATAATTTAGGAGAATGGTTTGTAAACTGAAAGGAAAATTATTTTTATTAACAAGAAATAAAAACTAGCAGCGATAATGTAATACAATTTTTATCGTGTATAACACTTTAGTGAGAAAAACGCAAAAAAATTGATTTTAAGATAAGAATAACTTTTTCGTATCCGTGATACCATTAAAACAATAATACTACGAACTTCAGGTTCCCCTCTATTTGATCAATATGATTTCTTTACCAGGTTTATGTAACCCGCGTGATGTGGTCGTCACTCATGGAAATAGCTTTGGCGTTCTTTAATATTAATTTGAACAGTTATAACCCCAAATTGCCTACGCAATGCGCCGTCTTAAATGATAAGAATTTTGTTTGATCAATAATAATTAATTAATCTTGAATAAGTAGCATTTACAGATAACATCAAACCGAAATATTTGAATTTTAATCGAAATATTATACTGCATTGAAAAACCTTTCAACTTCAATAAATTCCATTCGACCGTATAAAACATTAACTGATGGTTTAACAGCTTTAATTTACAAATATACGGAATATACATAACATAGTACGTACCTACAGAGCAGTGCTGTATAAATGAATTTTAGAATCTTAAATTATTAGAGGATCAATGAGTATGTTTCATTTTAGTATGTTATGTTACTTTTTGGGGCTTCGATATTCAACTTTTAGGGTGGTTTCTGTTAGTAAATTGGATCTAGTCAATACTTTAAGTCATTACTGTCAACATTTGTTAATTATTTAATAGTAAAAGTTTCATAAAATGTTTAATATTCATAATTAAGATTTCAAAATTTAAAACAAGATTAATAATTCGTTTTATTATTGGAATTAAAAAAAAAAATTTAATGTAATTCCATAAATGTTTTTAATGAGTTTACATTTTGAAAAATTGGATATTCACTCAAAAGATGACGATATCTTACTAAATGAATTTTTTTCAAAAACAAATAATTTCTGATACATGAGAAGTTTTCACCAAATGTTTTAAAAGTATTTTTAATACATGATCTAATTTTTTTATTATTTTTTTATTTTACAATTTGAAATAGACAATCTATACAACATAGCACAATAAGTAGGTATATAATATGATATTATAATAGTAACATGAATATCTTGAATTAAGAAATCACCCATTGGTGATACTTGGCTGGGAATTAACACTGTCTAGAGTCTAGAACTTCGTTTTTTAGAACTTTTTTTTTAGAATTTTGTTTTTTTTAGAAATTCGTTTTTTTTTATATACATTTATAACAAGTCACGGCACCAGTTCCTTTTTAGACGACGCCGAGAGTTTCCCGGTATGGTTTGAGTGTAGAGGCTCTTATCAATGGATTTTGGTGAGTTTGTAGGCGATTATGAAAGCGTTTGTAGAAATCTACAGAGATCTAATTTAAAAATATATATATTGGTATACAGGGTGTCTCAAAGAGATCTGAAATTCTGATAAATGAAATAACTTTTGTTCTAATCAATATTTTTTAAACATTTCTTTTAAATATAATCCAATAATCCATAGACACTTGCGCTACATTTTTTATTTTTTAATATTGAAAATAAAAAACTTAAAAATTGATAAAAATTTTTTTCGAAATATTCAATAATAGCCAATTTGTAAAATCTGATTTTTAGAAAAATTTATATGGTAAAAACACTTATTTAAGTCAAATGGCTGATTTTTTACAATTTTTTTAAATATCAATATTTTAGTTAAGTAAGGCCCTGAGGCCCTGACTAAGACGTGTAAAATATTGAATAATATTCAGTTGGAAGCATTAATAGCGCTTATACTTTTTTAGCCACCATAAACCCGGGTAAATCTCAAAGTGTTGCGACGTCTATATTCAAAAATTGGTACTATTTAACACACCAGCGTTACACTTAATAATATTATTTTGGACCTTATGGATTCCTATCTTTGAAAGACAATTTATAAGGTAAAAACTTGTTATAATTATGGAAATGACATCAACTTTTATGACACTTGGAAGTCATAACGCCGGCTTGTATCTCGATTGTGGATGTCATAAGATACGCTGTACAAACACACACACACACTTTAGACTTTAGAAATTATTGAAGTTTCTTAAAAAATTATAAAGAGCAAAATGGTGATCTTCTTATCGATGTTTCTATATCATACCTACTTGTCTCAATATTTTTAAAATTAATTTTATAATCTTTAATTCTTTGTTTTTACAATACATTTTAATATTTTATTAACGTTCTTGAAGCATGGTAACGTTGTAACATGTTTTAAATATCGTTTTCAGTGATTAATTCCATGTCTATTTTAAAATTTTATCGCTTTATTATAAATCTATGTTTTCATTTCTTTGTTGGTAATTAGGTATATGATTAATCTAAAATTATATTTTTATGGCATTAATAATAGATAGGTACTTAGATGTAAATATTAACTATGTAATAAAATATAAGAACAATTTAAAAATCATAATTGTACAAATGATTTAACATTAAATTAGTGTATATAGTAATTACGTGGTATACATTATTATTATGTATTACAATGATATTTGTTTTAAGTCGCAGACCACATCAAATATATTATAATAAATTGTACAATACTGTCTAATAAATGATAATATTACTTTGTATGCTGAGTTGGCCAGTTGGGTATACATTTCAACGTTTCTATTACTGCAGTGCTATCTATTGGCGTTAATGTAGTACTTGAAGTTTAATTTCACATTCTTTAACCTAGAGATAGCGTTATGTTGTTCAATATTTCAGTTGATCTGTACAAGATAATAGCAATAATAACATTTATAATAATAATACTATAATAGAGGGATTTATTATTTATATTTAATATAATCCTTAACAGCAAAGGTCTTTGGGATTGGTAAAACAGTATTTTCAAGGTTAAAGTATACAATAGCTATATTATAATAATACTTGTTTAATAACTAATTTTACAATTCATTTATTACATTTGAAGCGTAGATGAAACAATTTAATTAATCGGCTATGATTTAGTTGCGTTTGGGAAATTGCAAATGATGTGGGAACATCCTGTGATAGGTTTGATTTTTTCCGAAATCTTCATATATAAGACATTCCATTAGTTTATGTATAATATTCAGTTGGAATCTGCACAACTGAAAAATTGGTGGATTAATATTTTTAAATAACTATAGACTTCATATCTCGCAAATCAATTATCATGGACTGGTTATCATTAGTAACAATAATAAGTTAAATAACTACATCTTTGTATTTGCATTCTAGTACGTCAAAATTTACAGAAATGTCATCTGATAAATAAATTACATTCAATAAGGGTAGTTTTCATTAGAAAAACAAAAGTTTGAATTACCACTGGACACAGTAGACGAATCGAATGAAAAAAAAAACTGAAATTAGGATTTCCATTATATAGTAAAGTTATGTAACAATGATGTTGACCTTGAAATAAAAATTTCATAATAATAATTATTATTATTTCAATATTTGCTTTTATAGAAATCTAGCTTGATTTGATATAATACTAATTGTTAATAAATAGATTTTAATCATAAAACAAGTTCTACTTACAAGGAGTAAGGTAAATTGAAAAGAAACTCTAATGATTTTGGTCAAAAATTGATTAGAATCATAAATTCAGCAGTAATTATAAAAAAGTACTCCATGATTCATCAATTTGAAGTGTATGATATAGTAATACAATAGTTAAAAATAAATCTGTATCTAAAAGATATTATATTCAATGAGTTAGGTTATTGTTGTTTGTTAGATACTTTGCGCTTTACATATTATACATATATATATATATATATATGTAATGTAATATATTAAATTTGTGGTGTCTTAAAAGGACAATGCATAATATTAATGAACTACATTTGCATTTCACGATGATTGTGGATAATATTATAAACCTAAAATTATAAAATTGACAAAATCATTCAATATTTTAATACTCATGTTTTTTGTATTGTAGTACCTCCACTAGGAGGTTTATAATTTCTATGCCCTGTTATCTTTATCTATTTGTTTGTTTATTTATTTTTTTACTACTATCTATAAGTTCCTCGATTGTTCTTATTGTTCTTTTTTGCAATGGGTTGAATAAAACATTAAAAAAAGCATGCAGATAGCTCCATGATAGAGAGAATATACATGTTAATAAAATAAGTTTGAGAAAAAGAAACTTTACCGGTAGACTGGGGAATAGTGTATATATATACAATTCATAAAAATGGCGAAAAGCAAGTAGTAACTATAGAGGAATAGCGCTACTAGATACAACATAATATAAGGTATTGTCATATTGCACACTGGATAGAATCAAATCTCTGGTCGAAGAAGTGGTTGGGAACTATCAATATGGATTCAGGAAAAACAGGTCAACGGTGGACCCAGATATTTATAATCAGACAGATATTTCAGAAAAGCTGGGGATATGATAAAGAACTTCATATGATATTTGTAGATTTTCAAAAGGCATATGACAGTAAAGATAGAACTAGCATAACCGAAATTTTGAAACATTTTCATTTCTCAAGAAAAATAGTACAATTAATTGAAGCTAGTATAAAATTGACTAAGTTAAAGAAAAAGTAGGAAACGCAACATCAAGGATGGTTGAGGTATGAACCGGACTTCTACAGGGTGATATATCGTCAATCCTTTTTATTTTAGTATTAGAGAAAGTGGTCTGAGAAATGAATATTGGAAGAGATGAAGGATAGAACTTGCTTTAGTCTGCTCGCATATGCAGACAATATAGTCCTGCTAGGGTAAGAGGAACAAAAAGTGGTAGACTTATGTGACAGGTTAATAGAATCGACAAAAAAGGGCAATACATGAAAGTTAGTAGGGAATTAGCTAACGTTCCTATAATTGAAACTATAACAAAGGGTCAATACGAGTTCAAAAAGTGTGACTAAGTAACTAAGAAGAATGAATGTCAAATAGAAATTCGACTAAGAATTAAAATGGGAAATAAATGCTTCTATGCATTAGACAAACTATTGAGCTCTAAAATCCTTTCAAAAGAAGTAAAAATTCAGTTATATCTAACAAGTATAGACCAATAATTATATATGGTTCACAATGTTGGACGTAGCGAAAGACGAGGAGGATAGATTACATGTTTTCGAGAGAATATACGGAAAATATACGGACCCATATATGATCAAGACATTCAAGGATGGAGGAAAAGACATAACCAAGAACTAATGAAGATATTCAATAGACCGGGTATTGTAGATGAGATTAAGTGGAGTAAGTTGGAATGGGCAGTCCACGTATGTAAAAAGCAAGATTCAGTGGTTCAAAGAGTGCTCCAAGAAAAACACAAGGAGCAATATAAATAAATATAAAGGGGCTATAAATAGTGTATATATTTTATAGGTTTTTTAAGCTTTTTACAAATAATAAAATCGTGTATATGAGTTATCTGCTACGTCCTTAAAATATATTTTTGCTATAATTTCTTCATGCTTAACGTTATGAAGTTCTAAACTATTATAGCGGACTATACATACCCAACTGTTCAAATAAAGTGATATAGGTATTCGAATATTATAAGCGATTCATTAATTATTGATTATCATATAATAATATACCGTACAGTTTATGCTAAGAAATTATGTACGAAATTAAATCATACGATTAATTTATGTTAGTATTAAGTTTTATCTTTTCGTTTTACTATTTGCATCACGAATTACTGATTAGGATCAAACACTACGAAATAAAGTATAAATGAAAACAAATTGTAATAGCTGATGCATATTCACATATATCGTATGGTTATATTATATTGCGTTGTTATTATTAGGTATTATTAAATTTAAGGCATAGAATTTTAAAGTTATTGAAAAACCAGACACAATTGGCCGGTTCATTGAACAGAACAGAGAGAACGATAAACTATAAAGACAATCGTGAATATCAAACAAGCCGCCGCCGTGTCGAATGTTTTTCTAGTAAATATTACGAAACTGATGGTGCCGTACGAGCTTCGTCGAGTACGATAATGTCGTAACGTATGTAACAATCATTTACGATTATCGTGTTTTTGTGGCAAACCACTGCAACAAACGATCGACAGTTTAGTACGCGATCATTGCAATATACCATTGCATAAATGTATTGTAGGATATTATAGCACCGATATTATGCTATATCATGTGTGTTGTTTTCATATAATTTTAAAGCTGCATAAAATTTTTATTATATTCATAAGTCATCAATATACAATTATGCAAGCTTGAACATTTTTTTTTTAATTTTAAAATGTTAGTTTTAATGTATCTTTATTAAAATAATTATTATTTGAGATTGCATATAATAATTTTATTGTTTAAATATGAATTAAATTTTACTCGAAGTCGTGTGTTAAAATGCACATAGTGAAAATAATATTAAAATCAATAAATAGTCATGCAAGTGCATGGTCTTAAACATAATTTATTATGAAGGTTTAAAACAACTATACCTAATTATATTTTATCAGGAATTTATTTGATAAAAAATATAAGAAATAATATTATATATTATACTATATAATTATAAAATTTGCATTAGTCATAACTAATCACCGCGCTTGAATCGATTTTATATGGAAGACAAAATTTGTCGATGAGATTTTGAGAATCGGATTCTGATCGAATTTAAAATGTTACGAAGACTAACTCGTTATACAAAATATAAGCACTGACATTTGCTCACGTGTATTAGTATTTATTATATAGAAATGTGTCGCCAAGGACTTAAATAAGAGTATGAATAGTTAATACCTATGTGCAGTGTCCTATGAAAATAATTATTTATGTTGTCAGTTAAATGGGGAGATTTTCAAATTCCAAATCTCATTAAATCAAATATTAATTAATCACTATATCTGAATACCTATTCTAAGAACTTATAATACTATTGGCTTATATCATATAGTTTTATAATAAATGTTAATTATTTAGATTTGTAATTTGTTATTATGTAGATTTCTTATACTTAACTATTTACAATAATATAATAATATTATCATGTATTTTAATACATCAGATTATTTATTATTTATTGATATAATTTCATGTTATTAATTATCAGGTGAAATGTATTACAAGAAAAATAGTTGTACTACATTTTATCACCAAACTGTGTTAACCTGACCTAGTAATTACTAATTATAATGTATCTATAATAATAAACAATATTAAATTTGTTTAATACATTGAATATATTAACTTTTTACATAACTATAAATTATAATATCTTTGTGACTATGTTATATTTATACTTATATGTACCCTATGTGTGATCTGTCTGTGTATCAAATACAAATTCATTTAATATCGACTACGCTGCAAATACACTGGTGAAACTATATACAACTTGATAATATAATATAGACTATATAGAGACTAAACGAAGTGAGGTGAGGCCCATTATAAATCGTAATAATTACGGTTTGATTGATTTAAGGGGTTATCAGAGAAATATCTAAAATTATTATTAACTTATTTTGGCAGGCTTCGTTCACGGTGATAACGTCGAGTGTCTCTTTGGTGGATAACAGTTATGCCCTTATGGCCTATAATAATATACTCTTGTAGTCTTTATATGCATTCAGTTAAACAAATGGGCAAAATATAATTAGGTCAAAACCTTTGACCCGATTTTCAGGGGTTAGTTATTATTTTCGTTATTTGTTTTTATAATTATTTTTTTTTTATATAAAAAACATTTTCTACCGTTGAAGCGTCGTCGTCGCGTCACACAGGATTTCATTTAAAAACATGATTACTGATCGTAATCATACGGGATGAGACCAGAATGATCAACGAGGAAATGACTGCATTTTTTTTTTTAATGGGTCACGTGGGGCGTGGTTTTAGTTCACATTAAAGTTGCTATACATATAATATTTGTGTATATATAATATAGGTACCTATATAAGGGCTGCATTAAGCAGCCGATGGAGAGTAGCCGACGTTGCACATATAGAAATATCATGATTATCATTATTATAGAGGATCGAAGTTCTTGGATCTGATGATGGGAGCGGTTAGGGGTTTCTAGAAGACATTATAAGTGCGGCGTATGATGCTTACACAAGAGTACATTACTATTATCTAGGTGTATACAAATGTTTTGTTAATGAAAACCTTGTGCAGCAAAATTGCCAGTGTTGCCGCTTTTAGATGTATATTATATATACACATTTATACGTGCGTAAAAGGTGTATAATGAATTCGAAAATGACGAAATTCGTTTTATAATGTAATTGTAATACATACTATCTTTAATATGTTTTTGATTTATATATTTTATTATAATACTACAATAACATGCACAATTAATCTACGATTTTGCAACACATCTGACACTATGATTTTAAATTTCAACATCTCGATTTTAGTTGTTTGTGTTTTTATTGAGTCTTTATTATAGTCCGTTTACTTGCATTTGTCGACATATAACAGTTATACTCAGGTACCAGCCGATGTTAGAATATAATTCATCAGAATACTCAAAAAATTATTAGTTTATTATAAACTCAGTTATCTTAAATGTATAAACGTTATTGTAGCCCATTCATAATTTGTTATTTTACAATAGCCTACACACCCCCTTTTTTATACAAAACAACATATATTTTATTAAACAATAATATATTTTAATTAAAATATTAAATTTACAAAATTATTTAAAGTAGTATAGTGAGACTGATTTATTGTTTACATCAATATAATATTAGATTACAGATATTCAGTCTGTAACCGCGGTCTGTATATATCATATATCTGTTATCTGTATACTAATTTCATACATACCTATTCATTTAAATATTAAATATCACTTACCAGTTAATCATGGAAATCCAACTTGCCTAAAAAAAAGGTCATGGTGCGCTCCATATCCCCCTTCCACCCATGACAACGTCATATCAAGGTATCATAACCACATCTTGTACTAAATTAGAATTAAATTGAGTGCGTTGTGAACTCCATAAATAACGATAATGGTTAATGATCGTAATTATTTAAATGATAGGGGGCGTCCCTAAATGACGAATTACTTAACTATACTTTTTAATATCTTAAAAAATTATTATAAAACTAGATTTCTTTAAAAAAAATATATTTTCAAATTCTATCTATTTTTTTTATTATTATTATTTTTTTTTTAGTATAAGTAGTTGAATTATAAGTTAAAATTAATAAAAAATCTAATACATAATTAATACGAGAAACAAATTTTTAACTGTAGTGGCCGTGATAAATAAATGTAAATAGGTAAGTCTGATAATAATTACTTGTTTTGCTTTTTTTGATGAGGTGAAAACATAATTAATTAAATTAATTAATCTCTGGTGGAAAATTAAGCCACATGGCACTATTTTTTATAGGTAATAGCCGTATATTCTATTCATCACTCGCCACATAAACGGAATTGTATTTACTTCTCAACTTGTTTGTATATAAAAAATGTTATTATAAAAATAACTAGTATCTTATAAGAATACGATATTAATTCATAGGTGTCATTATTGGGTAGCGAGGAGTAGCAATTGCTACCCCAACAATTTTAATATTTTATACACCAATTTCTCCCAGGTTTCATTACACCAAATGGAGTTATATTAAAAATATTATTCAAGATGCTTGCTTATCAATAATATAATATCGCTTCAAATGATGACATGACGTCCTTGTGAAATTTGATATACCAACCTAATACGATACTTCAGGATTCAATATATACGTACGTACATACAATTATCCTGTTAGAAAGGTTTCAGATTAAACATCAATTTTCTTAAAAGAGTAAGTACCTAGGTATAAATAATATAGTGAAACTATTAAGTGAATAAATTGCAATAGCTATACAAAGCTCATAGTTAGTTGGGTTTTTGTTCTAGTGGGTACCAATCTATGGATACCAATTATTATTATTTTTCATTTATTATTAGGTAAATTTGTTTATACATTTTAATGAATAATGTAATACAGTGGCAACCATTGCATCATATTGATGCACGTAATTTGTTTTATAGTTATTATTACAACATATTTTTATTTAAATTAAGCTTTACTTGGAAAAATAAGAGAAACTATGATAGACTGGGAAAAGTTTTGAATGACAATTCGTGTGTACACGGTGTACAGATATATGTGTTTGATACGATTTAACTTAACAGCGCAGTTGAACTGAAACTAGTAGTAGACTTTTCTGTGACGTGTCGACCCTTATAAAATGTTTGAAACAAGTTTTAAGTAAATGTCGTTCACGTACACGAACTCATAGTGTAAAGTTATCCGGAGAAAATTTAATAATAAAAATAAAGAAAAAACATTGAACCGATTCGTTATTTTTGAAAAATAATCAACGGTATATACTATATATATATATATATATATAGTATATACCAATAAATCTCATAATATACGACGGATGTGAAAATATAACTCGGTTGATCTGTGTACTTTATGGTTAAGCGAAAAGATATGATACTGTTTTTCCGATTATTGATATTAGATAAAATTAAACACACAGTGTTTTTTATTTTCTGATATGAGTGTCAATATAAAACACATGAGTGACAAGTCCCGAAGGACTAAATTAGAAATTAAGAATATGACGTGTTTAATGAACAATTAAAACAATGTTTAAAATGTATTTGGTTCAACAATGATGTTTTAATAAATATTTAAAAAAAAATAAAAATAAAACAGTAGGTAATTAAAATTTATACGTACGTTACACAAAAAATAAATTTTCTATTTTATGAGCATACATAATTAAAAATTCAGATTCCCTCAGTGCGATAAACCACATAAAAAATACACACAATACTAGCGATATAATCAGAAAGGTACAAAATTTGCTTCAACATGGAAAAAAAAAGGAAACATGGTTCAACTGTGCTGGATACCTGGACACCTGGTCATTCGGGTATTATCGAAAATGAGATGGCCGATAAGGCAGCCAAAGATGAAATAATTAACCCTTTAGCAACAGCAGTCCAACTCATAACTAAACATGATTTATTACCTATAATAAAACTGCACTGTACCTGCAATAAATGGCAGGCCAACTGGAATTCCGCACTCACTAAACTTCACGAAATTAAACAAGATGTGTTCACATGGCCTTGTCCTTCAAACCTCCCTAGAAAGTTTGAAGTTATACTCACTAGATTACGGATCGGGCATACACAAATTACTCACCGCCATTTAATGAGCAAAAACGATCCTCCAGTATGTCCAAGTTCAACATGCGGCACTGAATTATCAATAAAACACTTAATGACCGAATTTCGTTCATACTCCGAATCATGATTGGCTTCAAACCTACAAGAAAATTTATCGGAGTCACTCGACCAAAACAGTTCTTCACCTTCAGCTACCATCAAGTTCATCACAGAGGCAGAACTACAAAATAAAATATGAACACTGTAGGATAATATAGTTGTCAATGCAAATTCAACCCAATGTAACTTAAATTTTGTAACCCAATGGCCTATGTCGCTGAGGGTATATATTTCGTTTGAATAAAAAACAAAAAAAAAAAAATAATTAAAAAAATTTAAATACTTCTATTTTCTCATTTCTGAATGATTATACCAGTCGTTATGCAACGTACACGTACCCACTGATATTATTAAAAAATAGTTTAGATTTAATTGTTTACTGTACAAAGATACAATATTCATTGACTTACTATGTATTAAGATGTTTATAATTTTATTTATAATTGTGTAGTAATAATATTTTTTGAAGTTACATTAATTTATTAATAATGCAAATTGTTAACATCACATTGACTGAAATTGTATGAATTAGTTATGATAAACATGTTTAGATAAATGATGTATTTAATATCAATTAGAATACATTAACTATATAGTTACGATAAATGATAAAATAACAATTCAAGACTTTAACACAATATTATATAATACCTATCATAATGTCATACTATACTATATACTTAAACAACATGTAATGCTAGTGTAATATATTATATTATATTGTTTTTTTTTTTTTTTTTTTGTTTGATAGATTTTTTAGAGAATGCAAATTCTAGGTTAATTTTAAATTACAGAGCATATAAAATATAAATATCCCAGTGCTTGTTTTGTTCATAACTTCTAAAAAGATAATCGTAAACACATCACTGACAAAGAGCCAGTATTGGCAAAATCTTATTAAAATGTATTAGATACAATAATACCATGTATATTAGGCATACTAATACATGTCTATATACATATACTTATTGTATATATTATATTTATTTATAGTTGAAAAAATTATTCAACTTTAAGTTATAAAAACTATTGATTTGTATTTAATAGAGTTACTTTACTTTAGTCATATATAAATTTACTAACTTTTTAGATAGTAACTTTTGTGGGATTACGTCTTCTATACATTATTTTAGATTTTAGTGCTACATTATATAACTTTATTATTGACGATTTTAGAATACAGTGATTAAAAACATAAATCCTATTTATTCTGATCTTTATTTAATAATTAACCCTACTCGAGTGCTCAAATTCTTCAAAGAAACATAACTCTTGAATAAAATTTAAAAAATATTTATATAAATAAATAAATTATTATAAATCTATAGAATGTATATAACTAAAATATTAAAATCAATTTTGTATTTTTTACTATAGATATAAGTTTCAACCTCATGTAATTATTTAATGTAGCCAATGGGCCCAGTCACAAAGGCAGATATTTATATTTATAGATTTTAAATTTAAACATACATTTTGCTTAGTAGTTATTATACTAGTTATGTTCATATTTTTGTTTTATTAAAAAATTACTTGATATCAACGAGTATTATATTATATTAGATGTTATCAAACTTTCATGAAGTTATATTTATTTTATAATATTTTTTTCGTACATTTTTAATTTCATATTTGTATATTAATAACAATTTGAGTAGTGAAATATAATATTATTATATTGGAAATATTTGTCTAATACGAATGATATTTAAGATTCTAATCAGAGATAGAAATCTGTATTAGTTTTTAGTTCATTATTTACGAGTATCACATTAAAAATGTGCACTAATCTTCAATATAATTTTTTTCAGGTTTAAAAATAAAAATATATTTATCATTATTATTACCCACAGGTACAATTCTAAATTGATCTGACCATACTGACTTCATTATTTGCAGCCTTTAAGACCTAGGTCCATGGCCCGTGGGCAACAAAATTTTAGCGCCCTCCTACTTTGCATATAATTAAATTTAAAACTAGTTGGTGAGTAATACTACTAATACTAATTATAGGGATTTGTGGTATATGGATTTAGTATTTAGATAAATAAAATTTAAAAAAAAAAAAAACAAGCAAATGCAGTGGCCTGGTAAATATTATTAATCTATTAAAAAATAACAGAATATAGGTAATATACTAATAAAAAAAACATAAAATATATAAATACATTATTAAATACAATATAATAATATATAAAATCATTACTTCAGTTTTTTTTTCTTGCTAGGTTAAAAATAACAGAATATAATATGTAATATACTAATAAAATATAAAATAAACATAAAATATATAACATACTATTAAGTACATTTTAATATTAATATATAAAATCATTACTTCAGTTTTTTTTCTTGCTTGTTTTGCTGCAAATGATTTTATCAAGTCTGAGTAATTTAAGCTCTTTGTAAGAGTAGCTTCTATGTTAAGAACTGTAAGACTATTAAGTCTTTCTGAAGACATATATGATCTTAAATAATTTTTTATTCTACGGAGTGTAGAAAAAGACCTTTCGGTTGAACAGTTGGAGGCCAAATTAAAAAGGAACATTCTTAAAGCTAAATCAACATATGGAAAAATTGTAACTAATTGTTTTTCTTTTATAAATTTACTCATGTCTAATAGTATTTTAGGAGGGTTGGAAAACCGTAAATACTGTGTCTATGGTTTTACCAGTGATATGGGAAATACGGGCGTAAGGCTAAAAATAAATAATACCAGCCGAGACCGAGCTCGCCGCTCGGGAGTCGGGGGCCGAAGTAATATTCCGCGGTTGTAGATTGGGAAACAAATCACAATATTGTACAATATTGTCAATTACCTAATATTTAATATTTTGTATTATAATATTATATTTTAATTATTAATGTAATTTATAATTTTTCCGAAAACTTTTTTATAGTCTCCATAAAAGTTTTGGCGCCCCTTGACATATTCCATGGAGGGCTATTGCCCCTCCGAACCACCCCTTAAATACGGCCCTGCCTAGGTCACTTGTCATTTATCTCTTCAGACTGGCGAGTACCGAAACGCAGGTCTTATTCTTCCACAAAGATTACAAAAGACACTGAGGTGTAGAATATAGTTATTTGAATAGTATAATAAACCAATGATAAACAAAAACCTACAAACAATTCCCATGTATATCTAATGTATTTCGTGTTGTGTACCCGTGGAGACCTAACTCTGACGTAGCTAATCGCAGGACGAAGGACGTAGTCACCTCGTACTGTGGGTAGGTACGTAGTCCCCCGATACCATAGTCAATGATGGTGGACTCTGGCCGTTACTACTCCCTGCTCTCCTGGGACCTCCGGTAAGTTCCAGAAATCCTGGTGCGACGTGGGTCAAGTTTAAATTTGACGCGTAACTCGACCCAACCAGGAGAGACGTCCATGCTCCTCCGTTGACATTATATCCATTTCTCACGAAACCAACAACCGTAGCTGTGGTTTCACCGTAGCTGTGGTTTCATTTGATAATAAATCGAACAATTTTGAATTAAAATGCTAAAGCGATGTGCCAATATCGAGATTTAGTTTGTAATGAGTCAATCAGCCAGTGAATAATGATCTAAATTTGTATAGTATTCATAATGTCATATCAAGAATTAATAATGATATAATATCTGCCTGTGTATATTAAAAGTTTTAATTTAATTTTAAGAACCAAGTAATTATTAATTTTCAATTAAATAAAAACATTTACATATTATTTTAATTATATACGTATCTCTGTATATAACGGTATTTATGTTCATCTAGATAAATTTCATAAATTAATTTTTATCTGTATAGTTATCTAGATATTCATTAAAACGTTGTATTCTAATGTAAACTGTGATTAACACTAATTGCATATTATTTTTGGTTAAATAATTGATATATATATATATATATATATATATATATATATATATGTATTTTAATATGTAATTATTAACATATTAAAATTACACTAGATACAATATATTAATGGTATTATTCTATTAAAAAAATTAATTTATAAAAATATTACGATAACACGGCAACTTGTATAGTCAATTTAGCTACATCATGGTTGTAGACTCATTTTCTTAATTATTTTCTTATATCATAATATTATCTTATGATATTAAGTTTTAATGTTATTTATTTATACCAAAATTCATAAAATGTGTAAATACTAATCTATTATTTTTTTGAATAACATTTTATCTAAACAGTGTGATTATTTTTTTCAAATACAAATAATTGTATGATATTGTTTTTAAATATTCCTTAAACTGCAATCACATTAGTTACATGATTGAAATATTTACAAAATAATTGTATTAATATTTTATAGACATCATAACATTTTCAAAATACTATTAAAATTTTTAAGTTATCATACCTCTATTCCTTTAAGTCTTATAAACTTTTGAAATGTTTACAATATTTACATGATAAATATATTTTTTATGTGTACACAGAAATTTTAATTCAAAGTTCCTCATAAATGTATTTTTATTTATTTTTATAGAAATTTAATAATGTTAAAAGTACTTAATGATTTTTTTAGAGTGTTTCAAGTTGGAGTTTCGACGACAATGAACGATAAATAACGATTTTGTCTAAACGTTTTAACTATTTTTTTGTTATCATAAAAACGTTAGCTGGATAGACTTGGAACTCTCCACTATTCTCATTCTCATTTTCTATTCAATATTTTTTGTCTTAAAAACTTAATAACGTTGATAATTTATGCTAAGGGATTACTTGCATGCATATTATAACCATGAATGAGTACACCAATATAAATATATGTGGAATACAATTTTATTTTATTTTATTGTACGTGGTAAAATATTATATTATATGATAACATAATCTACACGCACATATATTATATAGTATATACGAAAGCCTGTTAAAAAGTCTATACTTTAAATTTGTTGCATAATATATAAAATAGTGTATGCATAATATAATACTGGGTTTTATGTGTTATTACTTATTTCCATAATAATAGGTAAATATCTTATGAATTTATCAATTGATAACGACTCAATACATCATATATGTATAATTGAACAGCGTTGACGTTAACCAATCATTAATTGAAAAAAATCAAAATATTTATTTTATTAAATGTTACACAATATTATAATATTTATTTATTATTAAATACGGGGCGTGTCTAATTATACTATAAAGTATACATAATAATTAGCGAAAAAATACAAATATTACAAATATTGAGACATAAAGAACGAACTGACAATAATTTATCGCTAAGTACCAAAGGATAATAGCTCCTCATTGGCTAGTTTCATATTATTTTAACTTTACTTATACCCATCGAAATATTGGCGATTTCGGTAATTCACTATAGTCGTTTAATAATTGTTTTATGGGGAAAGCGGGCTGCTATAGTATCTGGGATGAAGTCATTGCGCAACATTACAAAAAAAAAATTGTGCAATCGGATTGAGACGGATCTCTTTTATGCACATATAGGTCTTACTTATGTACTCACAGCAACGACACACCGATATAAACATAATAATATATTAAGAATGTATATACGTAGTATTATAATAATGCTTGTGGAGAGCGGAAGGACTAAAAGGTTGTGCATGTCGCTGGAGCTATACTTGTCCTGGAGAAGTTGCAGCAAGCAGCGAGAAGCAGCCACGCCGTCACTGAATAGGCCATTGTAATGCACTTATAGTGAATAATATATATACACACGCACACACACGCGCGCGTAATATATATATACGCGTATACATGTGTGTGTGTGCATAAAAAAACCAAATACTTACTGCGGAGCACGTTCAAATTACCTAAAAGTGCACGCTGTGTAAACATATTATGCATCCCGTGTATATATTTCGACCACTTTTTGCCTACCGTCGTCTGGTACACCGCCGACATCGTCTAGCCATCTTCAAGTTTTTCTCTCCTCCTCTTCTCACGACGATGTATGTATATACATATATATTTATCATAGAGTCGTTTGAGAGTTCTCCGGTTCTCGTCTGGTCATCCCCTCCCCATCTAACTTTGTATTATATGTATATTATATATATATACTATTGTATTTCACCCAGTACACATTATGTAGGTACATAAACTCGTCTATAGACCCTAGGCTCCCAAGGCTTTTTTAATATATATATACTTTATACAAGTACAATACGAATGCCGGCTATGCGTATGTTCACCGCGGCGCATAGGCCGACGTGTATAGCTAATTTAAAGTCGACTGGTCACGTATTCCGCCGCCGCTTTAATGGAAAACTCCCTTGTTTCTATCCCCTCGCGTAATATATACGTTGTAGTGGTTGTATACTGTATAGTGTAGCAAAAGTAGCTAGTTATAAGTGTGTATATAATGCGTACCTCGCGTATAGTCGTGCATCGTCGAGGGGATGACTTTCGTATAGGCTATATTATTATACAGCACACACACACATACACTCGCGCGCGCCTAATGTAGTTCTTCGGCATATGGCTTGCAGGTATACATTATTAAATGTGATGGAGCGGTGGAAAGTGTATTCGTGGCGGTGGACTTTGTGGGTCTGGAGGATCAGGAGACACGTTGTTATAATTGTTTCGTTTTGGACTGTACCGGGTCCGAATGACTATAGAGACAAGTTGGCCACTCCTGGTTTTTATTATGTCTCTCTAATATACAGTATAATTTTGAAATATATTGTTTAAAAAGGTACATACACATGTCTGTTTGACTGATTATATTATATTTTCCTCGACTACTTGACCATTTAATTTAATTTTGTCAAAATATCTAGTAACATAGGTATATTATAATATATTCGGTATCATTCTTTTCAACGCCAATGGCAGTATATAATAAGAGTTTTTGGGTATTCACCTTCCTTACTTTGGTATTTTTGTACGATTATATTAATAAAATTATGATATATTGGCAGGTATATATATTTTTTTTTTATAACCACTCCTATTTAAAATACCTGGATACACCATTGCAGTTAAACGCGACGATGATTTAACAATATAAAGTTTTAACGATACATTTCAATTACGTATACAATTATTATTAGCTAGCTTATATAGCTAGCTAGGTAGTGTATAGGACATACATCACTAACTCACCAACATCTGATGAAGAAGGAAGACCCACCCCTATGTGTCAGCTGCGGTACTCCTCTCTTAATCAAGCACATCATAACTGAATGCCTCTCATACAAAACTGATAGACGGGAAGTAGGCATCTCAAACATCCTGTCAGAAGCTCTCCACCCAGACAACATAAGACAAATAATAACCTTTATTACTAAGTCCAACCTTATCAATAGTATTTATAAGATGTAAATTATATAACTTGTAAATAATTTAGATTTAAACCCATTGTATCCAATGGCCATAGTTGCCAAGGCTTAATTCAAATTAAAAAAAAAAAAAAAATTATTATTAGGTTTCGTCTTTGTAATAGGTAGCGCGTATTTCGTAAATGCAAATGAAGGCATACGAGAAAAATATCAAATTGAAATTTAAACGCGATGGGTAGTTGTCCAACGTAATGACATATATTATACATGAAACATTATAATAATATTCCAATAAAGGCATAACACAAATTTATTATAATAATGTAGCTTTGAAATGCACATATTTACTTTACTTGTAGCGCTAGATTTAGAACAGAGGCCGACCCAGGCATCTCTAAATAGACCATACTTCAGAAAATAATCAAGGACTTCTAACAAATTAAATCAATTAAAATAAACATTTAAAAAAAAAATCACATGGGAAAAGTACATATTTTAATCAAATTTTTTGAACATAAATTTTAGATTTTCAACTAAAAATGTAATACAAAATATAAAATAATATATATTTTTATAGGTAATATGACGATTAAACGAACAAGATATAAATGTATACAATGTTTACTGTAATACCTAATCAATAACATTTTGTAACGAACATTTTTTGCTGTAAAATCTTTAATAAAATCATCTTTATTTATACTTCTTATATTTCAGACTCTAAGTGATGTAATATTGAAGTCGTGTTTATCTATTTGTTGCAATGTAACGTATCGCTGTTGTGAAGTTTGCATATACATTCATTAGGTAATTTTTGGGTGACAAGTTCTTCAGCATTCCGTTTTATTATTATTTTTCCGGCAGATTAAAAAAAATATATATAATAATATATAAAATCATGAGAATAGCGATATTTATTTGTAATGACTAATGATTATTGATTATTCAATATAATTCCGATAATTTTTCTGAAATATTTTTTTTTTATTAAAATACATACCTACATTTGAGAGAAATCAATGTTGAGTTTGACACGTCTTACATATTTGTATCAACTAGCGCCTAACAAATTTTGCACTCAATATATCAAATATAACGAAGAATAAATTTGTTTATTCTAAAATATTTCTCGCCTGTTATTGTAATTTCTTCATTACTTGTTTCATCAAATTTTTATTTTTTTCAATAGCCTTGTCTTGTTTTATGCTACTGTATATGTTTACATTACATGAGTTCAACAAAGTACAAACCATATAATTCACAAATAAGTCAAACTCATACCTTGTATTACAACTGTTATTATGACTAATGATTAAAATACTTATGTAATAAATATTATTTATGCGTGCAGTCGATTACATAAACACATAAAGAATAAATATGGTTTTTTAAATTTCTTACAAATTTAATAACTGCAAAAAATTCGTTGGCCAAGGTATAAGAGGACGAAGAGGAGATATTCGTAACCGCATATTTATACGCATAAGAATGAAATATATTGATGCTATTTCGAAATAACTGTTCGTAAAATCTCGTGAGACTTTGTTCTCGCCTCTTGTAAATATTTATATTATATAAGCGATGTGCTAATCGATTCATGTCAGCTTCAACAATACGTGTAGCTGTACGATTCTACGATATTATTATAATTTATGCGCCCCACGTGTATACTTTATTATTATGAGATGTTATAGAGCTCATATAAAACTAAACACATAGTCTCCGTATCTATTTTTATCAAACATAATATTATTATGTTGTTATGATATTGTATTATATTATTAAATAACAATGTTATTACAATAATATAATATAATGTTATCCCCTTCGTCAATGACAGTCTTAAAGGATTTAGCTCCTGGTCTCCGAGGAAATCCTCCTTTTCTTTTCGGATCTCTCTATTTTTCTTTCTTTATAGGTCTTACTCAGAAACTTGACACTTTGCAAAATTCCAAATGTCTCGTCTGATTTTTACAACGACATAAAACTGTTCAACACTTGTTACACGTTATCACGTCGACCCTACATCCGTAAATAATACCAATGTCATTTGCCGGTTACAGGTATTGCAATTTGCAAGCGTTCTATTTGTCGTATGTATTTTGGGTCATTAACTGTAAATACTAGTTACTAAATTTCATAACACATAATATGTAGTGTTAAATATATTGATTATCAGTGGATCGTATATAATAAATCTTCATTGCATATAGCTAGTTATTATTTTTATTGATAACTAAAATTTAAAAAAAAAACAGATTTGACATAATTTTTAAATTAAGTATTTAATCAAAATATTTATCAATTTTAGAGGAATGATTATTTCAATATGCAGCTTTGTCTGTTAGGTTTTTTAAATAAATTATTTTCATCATAGGTAGATTTATTTGATTTATTTTCTTAGTGTCTAATTATTGATACTGTTAAGAAAATTAATTTAGTATGTTTCACTAAAATATTGATGTTTATTTATTAATTTCTTTTTTCAGTCTTATTTATTACAAAGCATTTTATTAACATTACCCCATATTTTTTTTGGCCTTGAAAAACATAACATTTTTCACAGCAAATTCAGAGAAAATATGATTGTTATATTATTATTTATTAGAATTAAAATTATCGATATATTATTGTTTTTATTTATTTTATATTTTATAAATATTAGATACATAATTGACTTAAATAATACATTTATACGATTATAAACGAAACTAATGATACTTTTGATTTTATGACCGTTGTTGGCATATTGATAATGCATAACCAATAACAATGATAACCTATGAATAAAATAATATATCATGAAATGTTTTATGATATTCAACTGGAAAATTGATTTCCATATGGACCGAATATAATTTTACTACAGTACCTACTTCAATTATTAGGACTAAATACACATAATAATTATAATATTATGTTACATAATTATTTTTCATACATAAAATGACTACCTAAGTATAAACAATTTATATAGCTATCAGTCTAAACCTGGTATAGATTGGGGGACGAGGAATGAAAAAGTAGATAAACTATCAATATAAATTGTATATTGCAGCCAAATGGAAATAAATTTAAAAAGTGGGTACTGTAATAATGCAATAATAGAAAAAATAATAAAAACAAGGAAAAGATAGTACCTAAAAATATAAAAAAAAGTATGTGACAAAATAAAGAAAATGAATCCTGTGAATAGTTATAATAAAATTTGATGATGTAGTAAAGACCAGTATCATCCCTACTCTTTTAAGTGCTGAAGAATGATACCAGATGCAAATATTAAAATTGCTCTATTCCCTCCCTCCAGGTGTTCGGAGGGTTCTCGAGTGTATTTGAGAATTTAATTAGATACACAGTACAATATAATTGAAATAAACGCAATTAATATAAAATATTATGACAAATGCCTTACCTAACTCGCAGCTGCCTATTATGGTCTATGCTGTAGCAATATTAAGTGGAAAAAATTATTACTACTCAAAATACTCGAATCGAAATAATTAAACACACTGATTATTGCTCGCCATAAGGAGTGCAGTTGTCGCTTGCAGTATTTGGTATAAAAAGGTTGTTACTTTTGTGGTCATTCACTGGTTGAAGGGACAACTCAGAAATTCTGACCATAGAGAGACAGGCGGTCTGATCAAAAGATTATTTTTTTACGCACCCAAGAAGTAGATTAATCCTCAGCGGCAAAGTCCTTTTTTGACAATACTTTTTTCCTGGCAGCATATTATAAGAATCCCAGACGCTTTACCGTTGCATGCATTTACGTGCCGATTTCTTAATTCGTGATCGTATAATTTAGATCCTTTATATCTGTCTATGACAATGGTTTCATTGGGGATGTCTGATTTACACGTGCGATAAACTGGCCGTTATTTATCGGTATTTTACATTTTATTTTATTGGTTATAACGATGTGTAAGCATATCATACAGTACATAGCGTGTAAGAAGATAGCATGAGGAGTATTAATATTAAAATCGGTACTCAATAATCATTTGGGAAAAATACCTAATCGATATTCTCACATGTTCACAGCTACCTCCTAAGCAAAGAAGACCCAGCCCAATAAGACGATCTATGTTTTTTTTTATTATTTATTATAATCATAAAATGTTTCAGCACACATGGTGCGATTAAAAGTAATTATTTTTTAACAATGGATTCAATTATACTAGTGAAGTGTAGTCCACCGTCGAATGACGTTCAAAGTTTGGGTATTGGTGTACAATGTAGAAACACGAGGATTGAATAGATGTATACTTATCGATTTATTGAATTAAACACGGTATAGAATATAAATGAATAAAATATTAACACTGATAAATTAATACTATGAGAGGCTCTGATTAAAATATACGTGACGCTCTGTAATAAAACTTAAAAGATGCTTTGCAGAGTAACGCTGGTGTCGTTCACTCTTCTCATCAGACTTCACTCGACCGACTCCCGGGCACCGCCCGGGCCCGTCGCAACGGTCTGTCCGGGGACTTTGGTATGTGCTGACCCAGCCGAAAATGGTCACGTAGGCCATCGTGAGAACCAAAATGGTCACACACTCATTTTCCCCTGAGTCAACACAACTGAGCGTTTATATGCAAGCCTCCATACACACTACGTACATACATGTATACATAATATATATATGTACACACATACATACTTGCCTACATACACACTCACCCATATACAACATACCCCCAGCGTTAAACTGGAGCAGTCCCTGCGACCTAATTCATTACTTTTACAAATCTCTTAAACTACGGGTACACCTAGTTACAATACCGCCACATGGTGTCTGTAATGCTTAAATTAACTTAACTTAACTTTTATCTTAAGGCAATACAAAATATATATATTTTTTTTTATATAAACTTAAAGGTTATCTTGGTCATTATTTGAAAGATTGTCTGCTACCTCTGGACTATACATTTTTACAACCTTATTTCTAAACTTTATAACTATTGTACCTATAAATATTAATAAAAAGGTTATTGTTACATAAAGAATGGTTATGTGGAATTCTACTTTAAATATAAACAATGGTGCTATGGTTTTGGGCTCGAGTTTACTCGATTCTATCGCTTTATGGGCTAGGGAGTTCAAATCCTTAAAAATTTTTACATTAGTGAGGTTCTGCGGTAATACAGAGCAAAGAGTTTCTGTCAACATTGATTCTATATTAAACTTTCGATTTTCTGGAATTATATCTATCTGTATATCTCTATTGGTCTTAGAAAATGGTACGAGTACACAGCTGTCCGTATGAACTTCGCAAGACGGCGAGGCGGTCAACCTACCCACACCCGAGATCTCAACTCTAAAGGTCTGCGGAGGATCTGTGCACGTAATTGTACATAGGTCTGGTTTAGTATAATACAGCCAAGAGTTTGCCTTTGATAACCGATGCCAAATAGGTGTCTCTAATGTTACCAGTTTGAATCTACAGTCTTTCAGGGGGTTAAGAAAGTTAGTTAGATGTGACAACTCACACAAGTCGGATCCCGTTCGGTAGTGGATCGGTTGATCACCCTTACAAAGTGTATATACCCCCACCTTGACACATGATTCCCATTGACTAACCTCTAATGAAATAAAATGTTCGTTATCATTACTTAATGCCAGGTAGTCGACCTCAGGGGCAATTAGGGCTATGGTATTTTTATCATATTGGATGGGTAGTGAAATAGGGTGGTACATTGTATACTCCTCAACAGATATTAAAGGTATTCCTATATAGAAAACTAAGTATTGCTCTTGATGAAAGATTGTTAGGTCCGAAATTTGGAGGAATTCTGTTAGAGATTCTGTTTTAATGTCTAATGGTAATGCTGTTCCAGCTGGTAGATTCATCTTAACTTCTCTCAATTCTGTAAGGAACCTCTCCGATGAAAACACGCTAGTATGTATTTTTCCATTCATCGCTGAATTGATTATGGACATTAAATTTTGGGTTTGGTATGAGTATTGGTTAAGTAGAATTTCGAAAAGAAGTGCCTGTTCTAGTAACCTTGTCTTGAATTCTATACGGTCGAGTTTTTGTACTATTACTTTCGTTTGCTCCTGTAAATATTGAAGATTTTCTTCGAGTTTTTCCTGATGCTGTGAAATCTTTGCTATCTGATTATCTGTTTCCACCTGCATGATCCTCATTCTTTCTGAATTTAGGGTGATGTTCTGACTTTTGCTTTGGCTCAGGGCTAGTATTTTGTTAAATATGAATTCCATATCGATATTGGAGCACATGCCATACAAAACGTTTACCATCCGTTGAACTGTGTGGACCAAACTTCGTCGTAACCTAACTTCCCTCGTGTCCTTATTCCCAATGGAAAGCAGCATATTACGGTGACTGGTTTCGATTTCATATAGGTAAGGTAATGTTGCCCTTGCAAATAACTGCACGAATTGTTCACATGCATCCGATATTTCTGTACTTCCGAATCGCTGTGTCATTAGTTCGCAAATTCTTGCCGTAGCTTCATATTGTGACATTATAGCTTGGTATTTATAGCCTGTATCTGCAAGGTTCACGTACGCCACTAAATCCCAGTTGAAGTGTGACATCTTCACTAACCCATGGTTTTCAATGAATCTTCGATAATAACCCGATAGTCCGAGAAATTGCTTAATTTCCGTCGGATTTTTGGGTACTGGATGATCTCGAACGCAACTAATTTTTGCCGGGTCTGGTTTCACACCAGCATCTGTAATAAGATGTCCAAGGTAGATAACCTCGCGTCTGAGGAATTGACATTTGCTTGGCTGAAGTTGTAAGTTGAATTTTCGTAAACGTTGGAATACTTCTTCCAATCTTTCCTCGTGTTCAGTCAGATCGACTGCGTATATGATTATGTCATCCAAGTATACAAACGCCTTGGTGCCATTTAATCCTGTCAACACGTTGTTCATTAGACGCTGAAAAGTGCTAGGGGCCCCACATAGTCCGAAGGGCATTCGAACAAACTCAAAGTGACCTTTGTCCGTTGAAAATCCCGTTTTCTCAGAATCTTGCGGACGAATTGCGACTTGATGATATCCACTGGCGAGGTCTAGTGTGGTGTAATATCTGGAACGTCCTAGTTGGTCCAGAATCTCATCGATTCTTGGGATTGGGAAAGCATCCCCGATAGTTAACTGATTAAGACGACGGAAGTCTACGCAGACTCTGAATTGCGGTTTTCCATTCGCATCTGACTTCTTAGGTACTACTACAAGAGGTGCATTCCACGGTGATTCTGATGGTTGAATAATGTTATCCTCTTCCAACTTTTCCATTTGTTCGACTATCACCTGCCGATGAGCGTAAGGAAGCCTATATGGCCTGATGTTTACTGGAGCTGTTCCCTCCGGAATTTTAATCTCATGTTGAATTGCTGTGGTGAACGATAGTGGCTCCCCCTCGAGATGGAACAGATCCTGATACTTTTTACAAATTCGCCACAGGCTGGCCTGTTCTTCAGGATTTAGATGCTCCGTCTGGATATATTTTGCTAATTCTGTCATTCGGTTAGCCTTGCTTTCCTGCTCTTCTATTTGATTACAGAGATAGACGCTTGATTCCTTGAAGACTTCATGTTGTACACCTCGTAGCGGGGGTGGGGAGAATTTTATGGAGTCCTCTGATGGGTTTATTATTGTAACCACAACTTGTCCATCCCTTACACAATTGATAATGTTTCCCAATAAAATTCCCTCTTCTCCGATGCTCTGTGCATGTATTATTAGGGTTGTTCCCTCTTTTTCGTCTGTCAAAATAGGTACGAGAGTTTCTGAACGTGGTTGGATGATTAATGTTGGTGAAAACTTCTGAGGTTCTGGAGGTTCTGGAGGTTCCGGCTGATTTATAGGTTCTATCGACAGCGTAGAGGTTCTGAAGTTAATATTCATTTCCTTGTCCCGAAGGAATGGGGTGCCCAAGATTCCTGCTTCTGATATCGGAAAGTTGTCATGTATGACCTGGAACGTGGCAGTCGTGACATTCGTTCCAAGTTGGACACTTAGGGAGACTGAACCTAAGGTGAACACTGGTTGTGAATTGATTCCTGTTAGCTTGTAGATGGTGGTTTCATCGACCAGAATATTTTTTTTTAACTCTGAAAGCTTTATCATGTTGACTTCACTACCGGTATCCACCAGCAACTTTACTTTTTCCTTTATACATTGAGCAATCCTGAGCGAGATCGAATTATTTATTAATGTGGCTGAGAAGTGGAGGGCCGTTGCAGGCTTAAGACAGCGCTTTGAATCTGCTGAACCGAACGCGCGCTGATTGTGCTCGGCTCGTGCCCGTTTTCCGCTTCCTGATTCTCTGTTGCCTTCTCTTGTTGATTCTCCTTTTTGCTGTTAACATATTTCCTTTTCCGGCACTCTTCCAATTCATGTCCTACTTTCTTACAATACCGGCATATTAATACTGTTTTAACGGCATTTTTTGAATTTTGGTTTCCGCTCTGCTGGCTGGCTTTATACTTTTCTTGGTCCCATTGTGAGGCTCTGCAGTCCTTAGCGAAATGGTTAGTTCTGCCACACTTGAAACAACCTTTATTGGCGCTGACGTTCTTTCTGTTCTCATTTTGTTTAGACGTTCCGGGGTTGGGTTTGGGCGAATGTTGCTGCTGATTTTTGGCATTAAGTTGCAGGCTAAATAATTGTGTTTCCTTTGCCAGGTTCTGTTCCGTTTCCTCCTCTAAAGCGAATATCAGTGCGTCGCTCAGTTTTTTAGGGCTTCGCGCTTTTAATAATATTCGATAAGACTCGGGTAGACCACTTATAAACGCGTTGAGCACTTGATTGTGTAACAGCCTGTCAATGTCCGTTTCGTTCGTATAACCTCCCCCTTCCATTGTTGCGCCGATTAAATCGTGTAACAGTTGCTCCATTTTGTTGTAATACTCCTGTACCCCTTCGTCAGGAATCATTCTACATGTTAGTAATTTCATGTGTAACTGTGGAAGCAGCTTCTTCGTTTCCGACATTTCCACAATATTTTTCCGGAACTCCTTATAGGTCGTTATGTCCTTGTACCTCAATGATCGCAATGCTCTTCCTGATAGCTTTATTATCAATCCCTGTACTAGCATCTCTATCTGTTCTGGATTGACCATCCTGACTGCAAAATCGTATGCCCTTAAGAAGTGGTATGCCTGGTCGGGGCTCGCCCCATCAAAGTTCGGTACTACTCGCATTGCTGCTTCGACACTTACTCCAACCTTGGGTGCTTCCGTCATAGAATCTGAAGTTACAGATTTGTGCTGGTCATCCATCTTTCTTATTTGTTGCTCGGGGTTGTTCTGATGTTCTGTCTTATGTGAATATTGTTGCTTTTCACGATTTGGTCGAGGTTCTGGATGCTCTGTTTTTCGCTGATGCTTTGGAAGTTCTGAGTTTTGTTGATTTTCTGTATGCGCTGCTTGTTGTTGATTTTCTGGATGCTCTGTAATTTGTTGATGCTCTGGAGTTTCTGTGTGTGGCTTGGTCTTTCGACTCCTTAATAAATACCTAGTTGACCCTAGCAGTTCGTCCGTTCGGTCTATTGTATCCCTTGCCCTTTGTAAGACCCCACTACTTGGTTCATAAAATTCACCACTAGACGGCTCACTACTAGAGCTATCCAAATCTATTAAATTTAAATCAATGCCATCATTTGACCCTGAGTTCGACATGCACTAGCAAAAAGGCCTGATTATTAGATAAATTAAATATACTGAAGCCAATTATTATTATATTTTTTTTTTTTTAATTAAATTAGCAAAACAATACGAGCAATACTAGATAAGGAAAAAAAATAATAATAATAACAATAATTATTATACTAAAGAAATAAGTACCAGATAATTTTACTGCCCCAAGTAATTACAAATAAAACTTACGAAACGACGTATAGTAAATACTGTTGCATCATGATTGTGTTGACACTTGATTGTTGTTATCTACCGCGTGATAAGATTGTGCGCTGTATAATTGAATTGTTCCACTGACCTACTGCTTGGTGTCGTTGACCCACTGCTGGCGACGTTGACCTTGCCCCTTCTCGTGCTGCGACGGTGCGTACCGAAACGAAGACTCCTCCCTGACGGTGACACCGTGTAACACGGCGGCGGCGACGACGACGACGGCGGCGACGACGACGACGACGACGACGACGACGACCGAACTCTCCCGTAGATGTGCTCGGAGCGCTGTCTAGTATCGTAACGTAGTAACGGGTTGTCCCGGCGGCGGCGGCGGCTGCGGCTGCGGCGGCGACGACGACGACAACGACGAAGCCGACCGAACTCTTTTCGCCCGTGCGTACGGTGCGCTGTTTCGCAGCTACTATGTATTAGCGACGCCGCGTATTAAGATTTAAATATTATATACGGCACGCGACAACGAATGTAATGACGGCGCGTATGGTACGAGTTACCACTATTTTTTTTTTTTTTTTTAAAAAAAAAAAAGAAAAATCTTACGAACTCTGCGAACGGGTAGCCTTGACGACGGCGCGGGACGATAATGTCGGCGCGATCGTCCGGTGATATAATGACACTGAATATACGTATAATGTATATACCCGAGTGTATATATATATATATATTTAATATCGTATACTCCGCTGGTCAGATGTAACGACAAGTAGCTACGACCCTACTGGCAGTAGCGCGTATGTTATCGATAAACACTAATACACTATATTACTTATATTATATGTATATTATATACCTTATGTCACTCGTGTCTCTGATTACTGAACGATTTTCTGTAGGTTTTCTGACGATTTTCTGTAGATTTTCTGTAGATTTTCTGACGATTTTCTGTAGATTTTCTGTCGATTTTCTGTAGATTTTCTGTCGATTTTCTGAAGATTTTCTGTCGATTTTCTGTAGATTTTCTGACGATTTTCTGAAGATTTTCTGACGATTTTCTGTAGATTTTCTGTCGATTTTCTGTAGATTTTCTGACGATTTTCTGAAGATTTTCTGACGATTTTCTGTAGATTTTCTGACACCAAAACCGATTGAATTCAGACGGCGGTAGCTTACGTAGGTTCTTTAGAGATCTCCAAAATTGTACTATCGCAAAATAAATTACGACAATTTTTCCCTTTTAGAGATCCCACCGCTGCCACCAATGAAGTGTAGTCCACCGTCGAATGACGTTCAAAGTTTGGGTATTGGTGTACAATGTAGAAACACGAGGATTGAATAGATGTATACTTATCGATTTATTGAATTAAACACGGTATAGAATATAAATGAATAAAATATTAACACTGATAAATTAATACTATGAGAGGCTCTGATTAAAATATACGTGACGCTCTGTAATAAAACTTAAAAGATGCTTTGCAGAGTAACGCTGGTGTCGTTCACTCTTCTCATCAGACTTCACTCGACCGACTCCCGGGCACCGCCCGGGCCCGTCGCAACGGTCTGTCCGGGGACTTTGGTATGTGCTGACCCAGCCGAAAATGGTCACGTAGGCCATCGTGAGAACCAAAATGGTCACACACTCATTTTCCCCTGAGTCAACACAACTGAGCGTTTATATGCAAGCCTCCATACACACTACGTACATACATGTATACATAATATATATATGTACACACATACATACTTGCCTACATACACACTCACCCATATACAACACTAGATACATGAATTTTTCACATTGATAGATTTGAGTAAATTATAGTTATATATTATAGTATGTCAGTATGTGTGTAAATGACAATCTACATATGTACCTATAATACAACCTACAGTCTATAATATCTTATCATCGAATACAGTTAGACGGAAGCTGTAAAAAAATTTAAAAATTCCCTGATGAGTGATAACTGGTATAAATTTCCAATTAACCATTACGACAAAATGTAATGGTCTAAAAGCAAGTCCTGAAATTCTTAGAATGTATTATTATAAATAATATTTTATTGTAATATCAAGTGTTTTTTTAATCTTTTTTATTATTATTATATTATTGAATTTGGGCCACCAATATATATATATATGTGTATTATGTATATTGTATATATATATGTGTGTATATATATATTTATTTGTGTGTATTGTGTATAGAGAAAACAAAATAAATAATACAATTATATCCATTTAGGTCAAAATGGTAAAAAACTAAAAAGTAATTTCATATAGCATATATATATATATATATATTATATATAATATTTATTAATATACAGGTGAAATTTAAATTCTACAAACGTTTGATAATGTTATATTTTAACATAGTCCACGTGAAGTGTATAAAAAACAAATTATATTATAGCTTAATTTGGAATTCCAAAAATGAGGTGTGATGGTGTGAAAGCTTTGCAGACGAACTCAAATGACTGATATTGTAATCCTATGTTGTTACTTATATATGATAATAATAATATATAAATTACACCCATATATTATATATATATATACATATATATATATATGTGTGTGTATAAAAATGGCCAGTTTAAATAAATTATGAATTTTAATTACAAACACTTTTAGTTAAACTAAATTATAGAACGATTAATCAATCGATAACAACTCCTCTCCTCCTGCCGTTTACACTATAATTATACATTTTCCACATTCGGGAATAATAATATAATGCAATATGCATATTATATAGGTAGCTAACTTCCTTAAGCATACTGTTATTTTACACGTAATATTAATGACTAAAATTATTTTATCAATTATAATAATATTAATGATCTATAAACGGTATCGGTATTTTATTTTCGTGTACAAAAAATATGTGCTATATATTGTATAGTATCAATAGATGTGTGAACGTACAAGTATGATAATAATATTATAATTTTTTTCCCCTGAATATTAATTATTATACAATTCCTATATTATATAGGCCACTTTGTTTGTGCGCCGATCACATTTCCAAAACGCGTAGGTCGTAGGAATATTAAGGTGTTTTAGGCAAATTTAACAGCTCGCTTTTATTATAATATACATGATTCGTATTCATATACAGCAGTACACGCACGTACTATAATTTTATTCGATATGAATCTTTTATTTCATACCACGCACATATTGTAACAGACGACAGACCTTCGTATAAGATTTCCTGCTCCTTGTAGGTTGGTATCTATTTCAATAGTTACATATATAAAACATATAATATGTACTGTAATAACAATTAAGACAGTATTAGAAATTTCATATCCACAGTTCAGGATGTTGTGCAATTAATAATTCAGTGATTTCTTTTAAATGTTGTATAATAGGTATATTACGATATGTTTATATAGGTATTGATGTGTACAACTTAATCTAAGAAAATCCATATGTAACTAATAATTATTTTGTTGTAAGCTAATGAACCAGTGTAGTTGATAATATTATATCATGATTAATAAATGTTTGGTTAATATTTTTCTTAGCCTCCACACGAGGCCCGATTGGCGCCCATTATTCGATTGAAATAAAATAAAAATTAACTCGTTAACACGAAAAATAATAGACTACATATTTCTATTGTGTAAGTATACAAAAAATTATTATTTTTTTCAACAAATTTGGTAAAATGTATAAATAATATGAATATAAACTATAATAAGACGCTACCAACATCGCACGGGTTCTCAAATTCTTAAAAAACCAATATTTATAAAAAATTTATAAAAAATTGTGTATACTAAATGTGGCTAATGGCCTTTGCTGCTGATGTTAAATAATAGTAATAAAAAAAAAAATTATAATATATATGAAAATAATTTCATTGATTAAATTTAAAAAAAAAATAAGTTATGAATTCTAACAAAATATATAATTATTAAATTATGATATTTGTATTTCAAAATTAAAATATTATAATTTAAATACTGATTAATAGAAAAAGTTATCATGGAGCACCTATAATATGTGAAACATCAAAATTGATGGAATTGAAGGAATACATTATTAAATTTAAAACTAATAAATTAATAAAAACAGAGTTTCGTTACTAAATATTGTTATTATCGTTATTTTAATAAGGACTGCATGTCTGCATCCTAGTTGGTTCCCAATAAAGATTTTCAAAAACAATGAAATGCAATTTAATAATAGCATTACCTATTTAATACCAACATTACATATTTTCCATCATTATAATATTTACAGGTACACAACTAATCAAATAAGTAGGTAGATAAGAATAAAAACATTTAAAATAAATGAAATATATGGCTAATAATTCTATTCTTAGGCATTTAAATAAGGGACGTATTCATGGGTTTATACTGTAAAATAAAATATAATACATTGTTAAGTGTTGTATTATACGTTTTCCAGTATTTTATACTCGAGCTAATCTTACGGACAACCGTCTGCCACATAGCCGTCACGGCAAGTTGCCAATTATTTTAGTATATTATATTTATATTTTAGATTCTGAACGAAGTGATGAATGTATTGATTTTACAATGATGTGTGTTTTTTTTGTGTCTGTGTACAGCATAACTAGTCGAAATAATGCTTCAATTTCAAACTTTGGGGGTGGTTTCCGATGTAAAAGTGAATATCCTTGGTGCAATATAGAGGTCAAACATTTTCCAACAGTTTTCAAAAAAATCGAGAAAAACAAAAAAAAAAATGACAGAAAAACGGGAATTTTTACGCAAAACCAGTTTTCGACCAAATCGATTTTTTTTATATGGTTGTAATTCAAAAACTAATCACTATAAATACTTGAAATTTTCACCAAATGTTTATGTTAGTGATATCTATATACAGTTTAATTTAAAAAAAATCAAAACACAAAGCAGTCAGGCATATTCCTGCGACATTTTTTTTCATCCTATAAACGAAAAAATAATCATCCAAAATCCAATCCACTACGATAGGGTTGCTGGTCGTTATTCACACAGCAAGCCATATAATATTCAATGTGAAACTTGGATTTTTCTACATATAATATGTAATTTAAACTGTCGCCTAAGCACACGCACCATAATATATTACTTATATATTATGCTCATTACATTTATAAAAATATGCGTGTGAGTATATATATTTCACACGCACTTATATATTAAGATAGGACTATTAAATCATGCACATCGATCCATCGCCATGCATACATGGATTATATACGCACACACGCGCGGTACCCATATAATATTATATTAAAATATTGTGTATACATATATATTATATACCTCCGCCGCGTCATCTTTGCTTCCCAGATATTTGTACTAATAATAATAATAATCTGTTTCCCCACACTTTTATACATACTTACATATTAAACGTAAATGTACGTACGGGGCAATATAATATATGTACCTATGGTATGTTATTATTATTGTATATTATATTGTAGACATAGTAATTTAAACAATATGCATAATGCGTGCACACGGAATTCGGTGAATAATAATAGCCGCATATACATACTACTATAATATTAAAATAACACAATTGGTAAAATAAATCTTTATTTCATTATTGTTATTTAAAACATATACACTTACATACCTTTATAATATACATACCATCCTCACTTCCCGGGTGCGCGCATACGGGGCGGGGGTATTAAATCCTAAACAGGCGGTATTATAATCTAGCCATTTATCCAGTTTCAACTAAATTATAGGTCCGGGTTGTTTTTTTCTTCTTATTTTTTTTATGGCCTAACATCGATTCTGCCACGACGTGTATTTACTATTTATTTGACACGAGAAAACAGTATCAAAAATTCGTCTTCACTCATTGATCTTTGCTACTTTGGATCGGAGGACGTCGAAACTACATATTATAATTCAACGGCAACTACTTATTTCCCTAAGATTTATGTACCACATTAATAATTAAAAACATGAATTATTATTACGATAAATTATTTTCAAAACAAATAAATTATACGTATATGGTATTGCCATCATAACATTCAACTGATGTATGCACAGTTTGTGTGTGTATATATGAATATTGTAACTTGTAAGAGTGTGATATATGTGTACGTGGAAATCGCACAATTTTACAATGACTTCTAGGCCTGATATTTTCTTGTGATAAACACCCGCTCTAAGTTATTGCCTTTGATCATTTAAATAACAATAAACTTCTGCAAAAAATATATTCAACCAGAACACAGTATTTATTTACAAGAAACAAGTTGCGAACAATGAAAAGTGTAAGAAAATAATATGTTTCGTTTACAATAATTATAAAATAATAATGGTTGTGAGTTGATGTAATTTGACTGTGCACTCAATTCATATTTATTATGTTTAGAAATAATAACACAATACAACATTGGGGATTGGCCAAATAACATTAATTGTTAGTGTATTGAATTGAGCACATGACAACAGTCGATTTCAATAATAAGACGACTTCTTAGGACGCCATCCCAGACACCTGTTGTAAGGTCTATCGAATGTATTACCTATCACACACTTAGTATTACTTATTTATTATCATTATAATTATGACTGTATTTTAAATCAACTCTAACATCATAATATATACCTAATAAATATATAGATAAATTAATGCAAATCATGGGTGTAATTAATTATAATATTCAATACGCAATTGTATAATAAATAAACTACCTAGTCTACGGGATATTATTTTCTATAATTGTTTATATTATCTGTTGCTGCGTTTAGCTCTAAAACCACTTGCTTAATAATTTATGGCCGATTTGCGTTAACTCGTTTTTGCCGTATTGTATAAAATATATTATTTATACAGGGTGTCCTGTGAGGGTTTACCCATTGCGATATCTCCCGAAATAACAGTGATATCGAAATTCTGGTTTTGTAATAATAAGACTCACAGGGATAAGAACTACAATTATTTCATATTTTAATTTATTTTAATGGTTTGGTAAAAAATTTAAAAAATATATTTTTTTATTTAATTATTTCCAAAAAAATTGACTTAGCAATTTTGTAGAGTTTATTTTTCTGAAAAAATTTACGTTTCAACATTTTATTTTCATCAATTTCTTAATTTTTAATTTTTTTTTTTTTTTGGTTTCAAGAGAAATTGTGAATTATTTTAACACCGTAATGTTATCAAAAATGTGACCCACCGCGCCCGCGCACATTCCCATACGGCCGGCCAAATACTTTCCATGTACCTAATAGTTATAATCATATTTTATTTCTTCAAAACTAGAAAAAACATTAAAAATCAGGAAATTAATTAATGAAAATAACATTTTGAAACGTCAATATTTTCAGAAAAATAAACTCTACAAAATGCCTATCTTTAATTATTTTGGAAATGATTAAATAAAAAAATATATTTTTTAAATTTTTTACAAAATCATTGAAATAAATTTAAAAATGAAATAACTGTAGTTCTTATCCCTGCGAATCTTATTATAAAACCAGAATTTTGATATCTCCGTTATTTCGTGAGATATCGCAATGGGTAAATCCTCGCGGGACACCCTGTATATGCACACACGTTTGTGAGAGTTGCAAAGACAACAATAATAGCTTTATTCACAAGACCATTTGTTCTCCTCCGGATATAATGCGACTAAAACGATCGCGACCTGCCCACGTCTCTCTACTGTCGCACGATTATCTGTAACGATTCGTGTTCAATTTCATCATGTTTTTTATATCGTTTTATCTCTTGCTGCAATGATTGCAAATATAACGTTAGAATAATAGCATCACTGACACCAATCGGCCAACTGCAGTAGTTACTGCAGCTGGAAATACCAAAAATATTCACAATAATCAATAACCCTCACCACGAAAATATTACATTAAAATTAAACACATAGTTTTATTAAGCAGAAAATACAGCGTCTATGTAAATATTATAAATTCTTGAAAATTATATTGGATGGCGAAAAATGTTCAAATTAAAAATGGCTCGTATTAAGTATACGGAATAATTTTAACAAATTAAGGTTAATATCAAAATAAAAGAAGCAGACATTTTTTTCCGAATCAACTAGAATTCATAACATCCTCAAAAACCCTTAAATATCCAAAATTTTATTTAACTTTAAGTTAAAATAGAAAAAATAAAACATATTTGTACTACGAAGATCTTGAGAATCGTTATTTACTTGAAAAATTTCGCATTATGTTATGTCTCTTTGTATATGTTTCCTAATGTATATTTTACGGTTAATTCGATTTTTTGGTTAGTGTTTTAATAATAAATACTGATGGGTATACATTATACAATAAGTCTTAACTTTCAACTTTTAAGTGCAATAAACTGTTTTTGTTCTAGAAAACTGTTTAAATGGACATTTTGTGATGATAATAATAATGATAAATGATTATGATTATTTAATTTAGTCATGTTATTTCACGACTGGAAAGTATAATTTTCAATTTAGTTTTTCCAAGACTAGGTACAACACGACCTAACACTCGTATTACCCATATTACCGCGTTAATAACGTTTATACTAATATCCACATGCTTGTTTGGATTTTTTTTCGGGTGTTCGAACTTTAAACATCCTGATACATTCAGCTCTCAAAATCCCCTAATTTTGAATAAATAATTCGGGTTCCAAGTCCTGAATTTATGGATTTTACTCACTTGTGGGATCTGCTAGACGCGATTGACACATGGTTATTTCGTTTCAAGTTTTCAACTATATAAACAGTAGATAATTTATTGTTAGCTAAGTTATTGAAATCTTAAGCTGAATAATGTCATGAAGTGTATTTTAAGTACATAGCACCGGGTGCCAAAGTGTTTTGGTATTGATTATATGTTGAATGTCAATAAAATTCTTTCATTTTTTATTTTACTGTTAAATATTGTTAACCATTATTTATAATAAAACAATTTTTAAATATTTCCAATATTGGGACATAATTAGAACTAATTTGAAATATAGAACTAAATTTCAGAAGTATTAAATTGTTTTATATTGTTGGTACTATAATTCAAACATAGTGTCATATTTTTATCTATTCAACATAATAGAGACCTTTCCAAGCTTTCCAGAACGATAATTCTTAGTAATCCATACATTGAATTACTTCCCATGAATAATTTTTTACACCAAACATAACTGTTTTCTGAAAATTTTTCTTAAGAAATTTTTTATGCAATAATATATTTATCAGTTATCGTATTATATAATATATCTACCTAGAATCTACCTACTAAACTAAAACTAAGTTCATATCAAATTATAATTATATAGGCACACAGTGACCGGTGGCGCTTTGAGTCTCCCTGCTAACGGACGTTTTATGGGGCGGTAAAACAAAATATATATGTCAAGTTGACTTGATATTATTATAATATCATACACGAGTATTCATATCCATCGTTCATTAGTATTCCGCTGCATGTGCAGGCGTTTGCGACTGCGAAAACGTGGAAGAAACTGCTGCCACCTATGAATCCCGGTGATGAATCATCAGCTGCAGTATTTTATGTGAAGTGGAAATGTCACGTCGTTATATTACATAGTACCTACTTATATTGTATTCACAAGTGATCAAGCATATATATATATATATATACACCGACATACCGTATATTATATATTAAATTATGTGTATAGTCCCTGTACAGACTTCATATATAGCGACGTTGCCTATCCTCTAAATGTAAAGGTATAATTATAATAATAATAATGATAAGACGAAATATGTTTTAATTTCTTACACGCACACTTTATTTTCGCTTGTCACAGCACGGCAAAGACCTACTATGTGAATGTGGTACGTCATGATAACCACTCGACGTCTAACCTCAGACATTCGGTCGCCTGAATATTATTTTGATACCAAAATAAGTAATCCAAATACGATTGGATTATAAAATGTAATAATTATAAACCCGAACATGATAATCGTTGGGTTTTAATTATATTGCTTTAGAAACTAAAAATGTTCATGCGGGGGAGTGGTTTTGAATTGTGATATTAATAGGTAATAGCATAAACATAATTTATCTAATTTAGCAAGTAAATAATAATATTAAATTAAACATGTCTAATAGCATACAAGCGCATAATTACATACTTTTTAAGCAAATAAAATATCTAATCCAAAAATATACTTAGGCTACTTATGAGTTATTACCACACTATCTGCAACTATAGAAGTCGCGTCAGCTTCATATTTCAGTATATTACAATATTACCTTCATAAATCATTCATATATTTGATATATAAAATACAGGGTCTTGACTTTTGGCTACACCTCTACAACATTAGTGTTTATAAAACATATATATCATGTTAATTATATAATATTTAAATAATAATTGCACAACACGTACGTAATTTATATTTTTCACAATGAGATTAATTTTTTCTCGATAAATATACTTTAAAAAAATTGAATATCGCTATAGCGTATAACGTAGATATAAAATTGGTTCATGTATATAACAGTGGTTCCTAAACTTTTTTTCCATCGCGGCACATTATTATTAATTATAATAACTCACGACACACTTGGAATACACATTATCGAAACATAAATACAATCATCTTATAAAGTTTTTTTAATGAAAAAAAAGTTCAAGTTGTCGCGGTACACCTTTTGGGAAACAATGATCTATATAGATATTCTGAAAACGTATCAAAGCCAAACTATATGATACAGCATTAAATCTTTAATGGATAATATATAGATTATGTACAATGATGTATGAAGTCCATTAAAATATATGTCCGTTAGACTGCAGTTGAAAAGCTCATTGCAATTATCAAAATAATTGCACAAAACTTCAACGCTAGTTGAATAATGTACAAAGGAAAAAAGATAATCACCTTAAGACAAAAGAAAATTCTATACTTTTAAGTTTTAAGGACACAGACGGTCATTCTGCAGAATATTTTGATAATGATAATTTTAATTACTGTTCCATTTCTCTTACAACAATACAAAATTTACTCATTTAAAAACGGACTTAATTCACTATGAGTGAACATTTTTGAAATGTCAAAATAATACAAATACGTGAAATCTCTAAAGGAACTTCTAAAACTTTTGACTTTTGAGTTTTTATTTTGTAAGTGTGTGTAAATAATTTAAATTCATAATAAAAATTGTTTCCAAGAAGGAGTTCATCAAATATTGTATAAATTATATTATATATATACAATATACATAGCTGATTGCCAAAATATTTTTAAACTTAAATTGGTGGTTAACATATTTTATTTGAGTCGAGCTGCAATGCTGTATATTATATATTGAAGAAAAAGTTTTGTTCTTGAATATAAAAAATAAAAATGTTTATGGAAATATCTTTTAGTATAATTTCTATTATTATAATATAGCATCTTCGTAAGTCTTCGTATATGTATGTACCAATATGTATAAGTATCTAGATAAGTTTTTAGCGATGTGTATAAAAATATATTTTTTTTTTATCTTTGTGAATTTGACGGGCGCGTTTTGTTGATAACTATATTATATTTGTTTTTACAAGTTACATTTATACGTTTTGTAACCTACACGGTTTAACTTGCAAGTCACGAACTTAAGTGTATACATTATTATATTTGTACATATAAACTGTACACTCATGATTATATAATTTTGCAGCAAGTGTGTAAGCTACGTTATTAAGTTATAAAAATATTGTAATAATCAGTGTTTGGAATGAACTAGTTATCTACCTATTAAATAATAGATCCCTGGAAAAATTTCTTTCATAAAAGAAAGGTGCAATGATTGAATCGTTTTTTTTTTTTTTTAACTAGTGAGTTTATATTATAGGTAGCTATATAAAATCCATATATTTAAGTAGAGATTATGAAAGTAAAATACATATTTGACTACCATAATTTACAAGACTAAATTATAAAAAACAATTAAACGTATAGTTTTAGAAATTACACTTTTGGTTTTTCATCATTGTTTTTTTTTTTTTTTTTTTTTAACATAAGAATATGAATGAATCAGTCGAATTAATTTTTTTTAGATATAACTTATAAGTTAAAATAACGTGGACTCGCGTTTCCATCAGCCATCCGGGGATAATTCTATTTAACTTTTAACTTTCAAGATAAATTCATCAGCATAATGATTCAGATCTGCATTTCTAGTAAACCATACTGCGCCACCAAATGTATAATACGATAATATTTGTCCTCTAGAATTATATTTGTTTAATCTTTACCCTCCGACATTGTGACGCCATACACATGTGACTTAGTTGAGTTGTCTCGGTGCAGATACTGTTATTGAGACGTGTCACGCGTGTATTGTACTATTATTATTATGTGTATGTTGCACACACAAAATATGTGTCGATAGTTGCTCGTGAAACCATCGTAAAACAGACGATCATAATATAATACTGAAGCGCCTGCACACGGTACTGGTCATTGCACAATGCACATGTCCCGTCATAAATCTTTACTGGCGGTGAATCGTAAAAACGCATTTTGTCTGTCGATTCCTAGTCATATTTGAGATTTTGACGTCGTTTCGCAAGATCCCCTAAACTGTAAAACAAAATAGTCGAATCGTGGAACCACCGTCTGTCACCGATCACCGACCGAAATTATACCAAATAAATTTGATATTTTATGATATGATTATATTGTTTTATAGTTGTGTTGGAAAAAAAAAACACGGCTCATAATTTTAACATAAATTATAGTCGAAATCGAATAATATACAAAAATAATTGAATATCTTTAGATTATCTATAATATTATATACTTATCTACGATTTTTATTAAAAAAAAATCTCTAGGAGAGCAACCCACAGGGGGGTAAGTTGGACGAAGATCCAAAACGTGCTTCTTTGGCGGGCTCGAGACAAACACCTGCAGTGACCTGCAACACCCGTCAATCACCTGCAGCAGACTCCGCACGAGCCCTAAACACGCGAAGGATACGCCCTTTCATGGCATGTACTCGATATGATCTATATATTACGCTATGCGTATTTTAGTATCCGTTTTATCGTTGTTTTATGGCTATTATTATTTAATACGGCCATACGGACCATCTTCGCACGGCAATACATAATAATATCATGTAGTATATGACTATTTAATATTTTAATCACGTCAACAAATCGGTAGGTACTATTAGGTAGTAATTATTAATGTACTATAATAATATAGCCGTGGTGCAATCAATACCTGTAGAGAATTTTTTTTTTACATATATTTAAAATACTAAATTTTGGAAAAAAAACAAAAGTACCTATTTAAAAGTATACATATTTCTAAATACCTATACTTATATTTTGTGATTTTATATTGAAAAGTATAATACACCAACAACAGAAAAGTAAAAAGTAAGTATTAGTATAATCTACTTTTCTATTGAGTTAATTCTATAGACATTTATATGTGGACTTCACTTGATCTCTATAGTTGATTAAAACAAGCACTTTCAAAATAAGCAGGCAACTATTTAAAAATATTTAAAATATAATTTTTATCCAGATAGATTCTAATAGAATTTATCCATATGAAGTGTCACTATTGGGTGGCTTCTTCCAACAAGCCATTCATGTCACTGTAAATTAGCCCAAATTATTATTGTGCCTCAGAGTACTGATTATATATTTTTTATAAAAAAAAAAAAAAATTATCACGAGTATGGCGTATAATATCAGTGAATATTACGACGTGATGTAGGTACATTGCGTAAAAATAATGATATAATATTATTATCGTGTGCAGATTAATTTATGAGTAATATTATTATTATAACACTAATAACGGTGATCGTCATCCTGCTGGAAAGTTCTGGCTTAAATATGCAAATTACTTTTTTGCAAAAGCGCACACGTGTGATGATGATCTACACGAGCACGTCATATTATATGCGTATAATTTACATCATGCATTCATGTGTATTATAACATTCCCGTGTATTTTATAATATCCACGATTTGTCCACTCACGTAATTCTCCAAGTACAGTATTATTATATTATGCATCTTTAATTTAATATTTATGTTTGTAAATATAATATTAAAATTACAATATTACGTATACGATCTTTGAGTTATTTGGTGTAGATTTTAAAAGGTCTATTATTACGTCCTTAAAAGTGGTACCATTTATTGATACCTTATTGATTTTAAAGATTTATTTGTAATCGAAAAAATCTAAATCATTCGTCTCATATAGTGTATAGGAATATTTTAAATTGACAGGTACAATATAATATAAATAGGGATATGGTGACTATAGGACACTGAAACTTTGTATTTTTTACTAATCGACAGGTAATCTGGGAATACATTTAGATAATTATATTATCACTCATGAATAATTAACTAATCACTGATTTACTCGAAAAAAACATACAAGTGATAGGTACATAGAGTTTATTACTTGGTATTAAAATAAGAAAAAAAAACAGATTTAGAGTTTAACAAGATAATAATCGACAATTGTATTTACAAAAATTTATTTTTCATAATAAATATTTAATGCTCTATGAAAATTTCTCTCATAATATAGGTAGGTATACCCATTATAATTCATAAAATGTAAAAATGCTTTTTATACGGTTATTACCGTTGGCGTGCAGCGTATGCCATTTGTGAATATTATAGCTTTATTTTGACTATCATCTGCACTCAGGACACACCACTCAAAAAATACTGGTATAATACGCAAATGAAGTTTTCTCCGAAAGTGTACACATTCAAACCATATCTATCCTTTTTATATTAAATTATGTACGTATGCGAGTATGAAACCAGCATATTCTCCGATTCTCGTTTCACCGAATACACGGGGTGAAATATTTAAATATATATTTTAAATTTTAAATGTAATATGTACGCGTGTGAGAAAAAAAATTAATAAAACTGTTTGTGTGAAGCGTGTCTCTATTGTGATTAGAGACTTGGCCGGAGATAAACAAATCAGAAAAATATATATTTAGAAAGTTTCAAAATGTGGTGCTGGTTGAAGATTTTAAGAGTAGCTGGATTGAATTCGAGTTCCGTACATTTTTACAGCGTACCTACATAATGAAATAAGCGAACCTACTCGTAGATTATAGTTAAGATCGATTAAAGAAAGAATATGGAGATTGATTGTAGACACTTAAAGAAACGATGAGGAACACATCAAAAAAATAGTTGAAATGCAAATCGAATGTTGTAATTGGAGCAGAGGAGCTCCCAGAACAACGATAATCAACAAAGTTATTTTAGATGCCAGTCTCAGAAGTCAGATAGTATAAGAAACTGAAAAAACTTTCCAATTACAGGAAAGCGTGGATGGCTGATGAAGTCTGGAAAAATGATGTAAAACCAACCTTAATGTTGATTATTATAAAGAAGAAGGAATGTATAACGTTAAACGGTGGTTCTGTAGGAGCATTCGGAACATATATTCTCACTTCAGCAAACGTACCTACATATAGCACTTAAGTATACCATTGTATACCGCATTCGGTACGATCTCGTTTGGCGGTGTTTTATATTATAATCACTTAAAAATACCAAAATGTGGTTTTATTGATTGTTAATATTGTTATAATATATAAAATAAAACTAGAATAATAAATAAAAATATCACTGTATAACATCATATTATTAAGCAAGGTATCATGCAAATAGCGTGAGTTGGGCGATCGCTATAATATATAGGTATTGTACATGCTAAACAGTAAACACATACACACTCGTTTTCTCCGCAATTTCGTGTCCCGAGTGTCAAACTCGATTACCATTGTAATGTGTTACCGAAAATCAAATTAGGTTTTCGAGTATTCAATGGGCCCATTCCTGCCGAATAACGTTGTGATAAATTACATGCTGTAAGTTTAATATGTATGTATAATAATAATAATAATAATAATAATAATATATAAATATAATATATGTATGTGTATATATATATTTGCGACCGAGACCGTACCGTTTAGTGTATACAAGTACGCTATAATATTATACACACGCAACAACGAAGTACGCGATATTACAACAACACGAACAATAATAAATGTGTCTATATAGTGGATTAATAACTTTAAATTATATTAAACTGGCGTACGCTGTTTTGCATCGTTATACTGCCACAAATCGTCATATTATTTTCTCCGCCTACGCAATCCGTTTTTCCGGCGAATTCATTAATCAACGACGAATATTGGCCACGCGCATTTGCACGTCACACTCATCCATGATATACATCTAAACTATCTTGTACACACACACACATGTCTTTAATATTATAGGACAAACTATATTAATAATAATATCTTGGGCTACACAGAGGCGGGTGAGCGATTTTGCTTCTGTAGATCCCCCGAGACACTCGCAACATCGTCTTACATCATCCAATACGCACATAATATATAATACGTGTTACATTATATTATTATAAACGGGAGCTCGCGAGCTGTTGCGGTGTAGGTACCTACCCCCTATACTCGTGTGTGCGTTGTTTCTCGATGTTTTGCAGTTTTCATCGTAAAACCGTGTTTTACCGATTGCTTGGCCTTGCCGCCGGCTGTATGCGCGTATTTATATTGATGATCTCGGGCGAGTTTCGTTGTTCGAATAAATTACGAATTATTATATCGTAGGTAGAACGTAAAGCTAACCCACACATATAGATATATTACGTATATACTTTTTACTGCACTGCTCGTTGCTTTAAATTTTCGTTCTCAATATTTATGGAGTGTGCCATCCAATCACTCCGCCTTATAATATACAGCGCGCATACATGAGTATACATATAACGTACATATATAGATACTGCTTTCTGACTGGTGGTGGTGGTTGGTAGGCTTACTGTTTTCCCTCCTTTCGTCGTAAATATTCAGATAAAACCATAAATCAGATAAAACCGAACGTCTTATTATATTGTTTGTTCCTACCTGCAGTGGCGTACCCAGACATTTTCAATAGAGTGGGAATGGGGGATGTTATAAATAATAATGCATTTTACAATACATTTTTGTCAATCACTAATAAAAAGTATTAAATAATGACTCTAAAACAGCTCTTATAACTAATAAGTTGCTTTCTGTAGATCGACAAAAAAAAAACAATGGGGGGGTATAACTCCTTACCTTACCTCCCTCCCCCCTCAGAGATCACCACTGTCGATCTATAATTACTATGATTAAACCTATCTATATAAGAAATGTAGGCTCTATTTTTAAGCGGTTATCTCAAGTGTCGTTAATGGAAGAACGAGCCCCCCCCTGTATACGTGCCTGTGGTTCATTATCTGTGCCTTATAATCTGAACAGTATAATTAACATAATTTTAAAATAGTGGAAGTGTGCCTATGTTCTAATAAGTAACCACCTATAGTTCGTTTACATTCTTATTTACTAATGAGTAATTTATTTTAAATTTATTTCAGAGGCACATTAATTATTTTCACTAACCGGTCTGGTCAAAGATAAAACCAAAATTAAAAGTGCCAATTTATGCCTATATTATTTATTACATTACAATAAATACACGCCAATGGAATTTAAACATTGAAGAATGTAGGTAAATACTATTAACAAAACCTAAACAAATAAATTGTTTTTAAACTTCCGTTATTTATGATCCTAAGCAAGTTGTTTTAACAAATTTTCGCAATAGTATAATAACTTTTTGTAGGTATTATTTTTAATGTTTTGAATGTACCTCCGTGATTTATAGTTTAACTTTTAGTTTAACATTTTTACCCAGTTTAAGAATTTGTGCGGTCATGTAAATTCATATATTTATCTTTTAAATAGAGTAGTTTTTACTATACAGAAAAACGTATATTGGCGTTGAATCAATAAATCATTCTTCGACTATACATTTATACCATAGTATCGTTATTGTAATATTATAACCATATCATTAAAACTATTTGAGATTATAAAATAAAAAAATATAGTTATAATATTATGTATGATAATATTTTCTGATAAATATCAATATTAAATTTTAAGGGTTGTATTATTTACAGTTTACTCAGAAATTTATGTCAAATTTACTATCAGAAACCACCTTCTAAGTAGAAGATTGAAGTGTTTTTGTTTTCAAAAGACGACGAGTCAAAAATAAAAATAAAAATACACATTGTAAAACCGTTACATTTACCACTTGAAAAATTATTTATTATATGTATTGTATATAATATATTTATTTTGATTATAAGATTTATTTTTGTCATAAAAAATTTACATCGTAAAGTATTAAACTAATAAAAGTAATAATTTGTTATGGTAATGCTATTTTATGGAGCCCCATAATAGTTTTTGGCACCACGACCCACTAAACGCATAGTTGTGACACTGGTTACACTTAACATTAATACTAATATTTCATGGGTTTAATACATCATCATTTTTATTGCCACGGTTTTAATTAACTACAATATACTGTCTTGTTAAATTATTACTTGATAATTTGTATAAAATATATTTATAGAACTAAATCCATCTCAATTCCAGTAAGCAAAATTTAAAATAGAATATTTGTGTGAGTGCGTTTGTTGTGATTGGCAGACTCATTAATCTTTTTATATTACTACTTCCAATTATTTTTTTAAATTACTTATTAGTAATAATAACAAGAATCGACCTTTTTAGTTTTTTTACTGTTGATTATTAAGCGAATGATTTTTTGGATTAATAATATTTTTATGTATCAAAATTAAAAACGTTATTAGTTGTTTCTGGATTATTACACTTTGGATTTTATAAAGATAATCGTATAGTTATAACAACTGTTTTATAATAATTTAGGTGTATATTGTGTATATATGTGTAACATTATAATTTATATACTTAATTACTTATTATACTCATATAATTTTTACGAATTGACAATTGTACTGTAAAATAATACGTTAATAGATCAATACAACTGTAGTATATTGCTATATTGGTTTTAACATTGATTATAAAATTATAGATATTTGTTATAATAAAATAATATTTTTCGTTTCAGAAACAATACCGTATTACATATATTTAATAATAACAAAAATAAAATAATTAACACTATTTTGATAGACAGGGAGTGCGGGGGGAGGATTGATAATGTTAAATGTAGATTGAACGATATGGGTCCTTGGATAACTATTTGTGTTCCCGCTTCCGGTAAAAGATCGACGACTGCAAGAAATAGAGTGGCAAGCATAACTGTGACTGACTTCAGACACTTGTGACGTTCGACAGCGATAGACGGTGAGTGGTATGTATAATTATGTAGTGCATTTGTATAGCGATGACAACAGAAAAGTGACGATGAAGACTCGGGCAAGTACAAGTGCATACCTATGCAAATGCAACAGTGGTAACTGTGACGGTCATCTGTACGCCATCGGCTAACAGGATTTTGAGGAAAAAATTCGGTGAACTCTGGACCATATTTCCGCACGGACAAAATATACATTTATCCTGGGCCCACGTAGCCAAGGGGCCAACCGGTGACTAACACTGAAGAAGTACAAACGATCAATGGAGTATCAACTAAATGATAATGACTTACATTTGTAGTTACCTATACCTACTTACATTGTAATAAAGTTCATAATATGCAGCGTATCGACTACAGTTGTGGGTACTTGAAATTATAGATTATTATAAACCCTAATTCACACTTCCAAAAACTAAATTTGTGCACATATGTATAATATTGATATTATTCGGTAACGTATTTATAATTTTTTTTTTTTTTTTTTGGGGGGGGGGAGGGAGGAGCGTAAGAAAAAATATAAAATTACCCAATCACTAAGTATGACGTGCTATGTCGATCGGTCAATAAATTAATTCAATATTGAAAAATGTTCGGGCGGGGACTCACAACCCCCCACCCGTCTAGATACGCCACTGAATTATTATTGCACAAAAAAATATAGGATAGGTACATAAAGAATAAAGAATAAAGATGCATACATAATATTATTTTATACGCAAAATAAGAAGGAATTTATTAGACACTATTAACACGAGTTTATATTTTGAACGTTTATTTTTAATTTAAGGTGAAAAAATCGAGGAAGTGTGATATTGAATAAATTCGTGCAAGATTCTCGAATCATTTCAAATGGTATTTTAGTTTCCAAAAAAATCCATAAATATCTTTCAATTATGTACGAAATATTTATACACACTTAGTTAATATATTTAAAACACCAAAAGCTTAAAGCTAAAAAATTTGACATATATTTTAAAGCTTGACAGTATGCACTTTACAGTTTACATACCTCATCGATGTTATTTGTGGCTACGTGAATTTAGTCGATACTGATCTGTGGCCCTCAGTATAATATTAGTATGGTGCACGTGAACCTATTAAATTATAACAGTTTGCTTAAAATCTATGTAATCAAGTCGAAAACGACAACGTGTGTGGCGTACAAGCGTTTAATATTGCGTAAATACGCATGCATTCCTCTGGTCGTGAATTCTTATGAACGGAAAAATGTTTTTAGAAATTCAAAATTGAATAACATAGTCTGTCGATATCGACTCTCACACACATCCAGACACACACACACACACACACACACACACACACACACACACACACACACACACACACACACACACACACACACACACACACACACACACACACACACACACACACACACACACACACACACACACACACACACACACACACACACACACACACACACACACACACACACACACACACACACACACACACACACACACACACACACACACACACACACACACACACACACACACACACACACACACATATACATATATACAGGAATATAATATTAAAGTACTGTCGGAATTCCTTTTTCAGCCGCTAACTCGCACATTAATCGTTATTTGGAGTTCCGGAAGCTGCAGAAAATTAATTTGAATAACCGCTATACCCGCCCCAGCCACTACGATTTGGTCCGAATCTGCATTTTGAAAATTCTAAGGTAGAAAAAAATGCTTTTTCCCAATAAATATATTTTGCATTAAAACGGAACAGTGAGCGTCGCGGCGTAGATGGTCGATCGACATCGGTACGTCTGAACATACCTATATTATATTATGTATCTACAGGATGATTTATTTTAAACTTTATTCTGGTGATATTTTTTTAAGGCACAATATACCGTTTTACGATATTTGTTTATTTTTTCATAAAATATAAAGACAGAAGTTTTTTTAAATATTAAATAACAAAACAGAGTTGTCTTTAAAAGATGAAATTAAGTTTATAAAAAGTAATTCTTAATACGAATACACTGGATGCGAATATATTAACGTTCGCGGTCCGCGATATAACTTAAAATATAGACACCCTGTATCATACGATCAGCTTCCATCTATAATAACACTCTTACTATCGTTCTTTCTTCAATTTCCTTTTTATATTTCGCACGACTGTGTACGCTACGGGAATACCAAATGGCCCGGCGGAAGAGACCCTCTCGTGCAAGTATAAAACCCTTACACAGTGTAGCGGAGCTTCTTCGTCAGTATACCGATCGGCCGACCGGATAGGTGGGCGAGTGGATGGGATAGACGGGACCCTTTTTTCTCCTTTATTTTCCGAATCACTTAACAATATTTTTCAATGGTCTTCCGCCGTTAGTTTTTTCTCTCTCCCGTACGCATACACGAGCGTGTTCACTTTGGCCGTGCGTAGGCCGCCCGAAATAGTGCCGCTGCGCAATTTCTCAGAGACGGTGTACTATATATAATACACGCTATAGAAGCTGTATTATATACGAATGATGTGTATACACCCATTTCAGTGTATAAGTATAAACGTATACATTTATTATATTATCAAGTATTATTATATAAGTCCGGTCAGTGATCATTCGCAGTTAGGTATATTATCTTACATCATCGCGCGGAAAAGCAAGGCAAATAAACATGGGAAAAAAATTACGTTCAGCTAGGCCAAGTGCCACGTGTTATTATTATACGACGAAATATAACGATGGTATGTTGAATATAAAAAAATTGAACGAAACCCCAAGCGGACGGCTTTAAGCGTTTCTGCACAGCGGTCTCTCTCGTACTTAAGCCGTGCTCGACGAAAGCACTAGTCTGGCGATAACGTCCGCGCCGTAGTGTATATATATATATATTATATATACAAGTCCCACAATATAACACCATCCGCGTGCCGATCGCTACCAGTGGTGGCGGTGGTAGTGGTGGTACAATAAATAGTGGGGGTGGAGGTATACACACACACACACTCCTTATATGTATATTTTGTATAGAGCACACTGCGTAATAATATAAATAAAACGTCCTTGGGGGTAGTGATATATCGTCGTTTTCGTCGTCTGTTCTCGCCATGGTATATATATATAAATAACGTCATTATATTCGTTTTCTTATCGTGCAATTGCAGGAGTCTTACGCGATGACGACGGCGGCAATGGTCGTAAGAAGCAAAGCCCGCGCGTGCGATTTGAATGCGCGAGACGTGTAATCCTTCCTCCGAGAGAGTGCTTGCCGTGCATATCCCTCTGCCGGTGCCGCGGCCGACTCGACAAGTGGTACACAGTTTGGTAATTTTATACGCGGAGCGATGTGAATGTTTGGGAGAGATCATATCATATAATATTACGAAACGCACGCATGTCCATAACTCCAAGGTAGGAAGAATGTATAATATATTCTAGATACCCACCTACCTGCTTATAAAATATCTGCGAACGTTCACAAGTACACATCATTATAGTCAGCAAAACGGCGTGTCTAGAGGGTGGATTTTCGAAACTATACGGTAGGTCATATATTATATATTTTTACGAACATTACACCTAAATCCGAACGGGAATCACCTATGACGCGTGACGGTTGAATTTTTCCGGTTTTTCGTAAAGACTTGTGGTTTCAGCGGTACGTGACAGCAGGTTTAAAGTAAGAATAATAATTTGCTAGAAAAATATTTCAAATATTCAGAATATATAATATTATAATAAAATTAAAAAACTGGAAGCGTGAATATTTTCGCATTGGCGAAATATGTTAAAAAAGTAGGTCAGCATTTCGGTGGTGGATGTTTGTCCATCGTCCCTTTGGTCCTTGGACAGGATAGTGTAATTTTACTGTATTCGATTTGAATGCAATGATTGCATTCGAAAAAAAAAACGATTCCAACCAATACCTAAAATGTACAACTTAATATAATATTGTCAAGCTGACAGAGAAACCGAGTAAAACCTAATTTAAAAAAAAATATATATTTATGATGAAAATATCAATCAGTTTTTATTTATTTTATTTTATTTTACCTAATAAACAAGGCACGATCTAGATAATCAGATAATGTTATCCACAATCATCATAAAATGCAAATGTAATATTGTAATTCATTGATAATAAGCATTGTTCTTTTGAGACAAACATAATTAAATATGTTGCATAATAGATAATTATATATAGAGTACAAGGCCTCTAATAAAAAGTCACAACTCATCTCATTGAATATAATATATTAATTTATTTTGCAACATTAAAAAAATATAAATTAGTTTTTCTTTGTATTCGTGGAATTTATAATATATAAATGTATTTCACAAAATTACAAAGGACAATATTGATAATGTTATCTAAAATCATTATAAAATGTAAATTTAGTTCATTAAAATTAGTCATTGTTCATTTAGGACACAAATTATTAAATATTGGCACTCACAATATAATATGTATAAATGTATAATATAATATAATATAATATATAATAATCATGTATTATATATAAACAATAATATGCAAAGCGCTGCAAGGCCTCTAATAAAAAACCATTTTGTAATAGTTGCGGAATTTCTGATTCTAGCCAATCCTCGAGCAACCGCTTTAAATATTTTGCCAAATTTGCCGCTAGTAAATATAACTTATTAATGAATAAAATATATTTATTTATTTATATTTTGGTATCATACCAGGACATACAATATGGAAAACACAAGACAATATAATTTTGAAGAAAAATAAGAAACATGAAATTTTTATTTCAGGAAGACTATCGAGTAAATGTCATTGTTACTCAACCATGTAATGTAAATTATTCTAATTTCAGTTTGCAGTTCAATTTTTTCTTGTTTAAGACATCTAGACTTATAACTGAACTAAGAGGAAATATATCAATTTATAATAGGGTATTTGATGATACTTTATTTGAGAGTTTGTAAAATAAAATCGATAGAATATAATAATATATACAATATAACAAAGTAGGCTAAATTTTGGAATTTTGGAATTTTGGAATTTTCAAATATTGATTATTCGGAATTTTTATCAAAAATCTTAAAATATGGACTGGCTGATTTCAATAAATCATTATGAGGAATTCAGATCATTTTCCTGAAACCTTATCGCTTTATTAGGTCGACTGGTAAGATTGACATACACATAGGTACAGTTGAACATAAATTGTTTACCCAAACGCCGATACGATAAAATTGTAGATACTTGAGTGTGAGGGAACGCTCAACCATTTATTTTACACACTGTCACGCACGCTGAAGATGAACACTTACTACTTACTACGTACACATTTACAAGACTCACATACATGCAATCTGAAAATTGCCTACTTTGAACTCCTTAAAAATTGCCCAAACCAATTTTCATAAGTGAATTGTGCATAATACGTGTAAATAAATAGTAATTTTATTAATGTGATCGTTATTTTACTTATTTTTGACAGTGTTGGATTCATCATTCTTGCAATTTAGTTGAAACATAAGACGATTTTTTTTTCAATCAAATTAATTGATTAAGTTGTTTACAGTAGTACACCTGACGTGTGTTTATTTGACCGTTGAAATATTGCTTGTACCTACGTAAAAAAAAAACTATTTATTAAATTAAATACGCCAACCTTTAGTTAAATATACATACCTAGATTAGGAGTATGCATGGAATAATATTAAGATCAATAGTATTATTTCACATTAACTTTTCTTAAAATACATATTAAATCATACTCTAGTAGTATGCTCAACGCTCATTATATCATGAGTTACAAATAAATAATATTAAACTGATTTTAATAAATTAAATACGTAAAAGTTTAATTTAGTCATTAATCTAATTTTAATGATATCGTACACTCGCAAAGTCGGCATTAAAAATATTTTCATGTTCAATTATTTGCTTATGACTTTAATTTTTCGTACATAACGAGCGTATTTTAGTTTTTATGGGGACTAATATTTTTTCTAAAGCCTAGATGTATACTATATCTTAACATTTTTCATGTCAAAAACATTGTTAATCATTTGATACTTTATCAAAGCACAAGAATACATCTATTAGCTGTTGTATACATTGTAAAACAATGTAAAAGGGATTTGGGTTATTTATAAATTATAATTACACTATAGTTACTTTTATGCTTGTTCCGTGGAGTTTTATCACATTGAACTTTGTTGTGAAAACAAAATAATTATTCTAAAAACATTGACGATAAACTCGAATTTATAACGAGCATGCAATTAATTCGATGTAGACTAAATTGTTAAGCTCATCTTACATAATGGCGAGCACATATTCCAACCATTCTTCAAATGTGTCAACAATTTACGATGAGTAAAAGTTTTGGTGAATCGCATCAGAATCTAAATTGGAGACGTTTCATTCTTAATAGGGTAATAAATATGCAAAATAGACGTTTGTGTATGGGAATTATTGCGATTCACCTGCTGGTTTGAAGTTATTGTTGTAGTTGTAGTTTATAATCTGAGTAGCGGCATGTAATATATTCTACAAAGTAATGTTTTACAATGTACATTCATGTGTTCACAATTTGAATATTTTTTTGCTTAAAAAAAGTTTGATATTTATTTTAATTATTCTGAATTTGGAGTTTTAAACAATATAAGTAGGTATTTGCCTATACTAAGATACCATAATGTAGACACTTAAACGTTCAGGGTATTTAATGTTTAATGTGTATCTTATGGTAGTAAACACTTTGTTTTTCAATAAGTACATATATATACAGAGGGATTCATCAAACGTGTACATCTATTTTTTTCGTTAATAATGAAGCTATTCAAAATCTGATTTTTGGAATCTTTAAATATAATTTAAGACCATATTTTAAAATCCTTGAGACTTTTTGTACCACTTAAGGAGTGTCTCGTGGTGATACAAACTTTTATTTTTTAAATGAATACCCCCTATTTTATTGTAAATTATGAGGTGGATATTTTTTTTTTTTAGAAATTTGATGTATTGAAGTCAAAATTCGAACGAGTAGTTTCCTGGTTATTAAAATTATTGTATTTAGGATAATAATCCATAAGAATCGTAATAATTATTCATATAATATTTAATTTTTCTTTTCTTTAAATAGGTAGGTATTCATTTGCTGCTGAAATGTCCTATAATGATAAAATATGGCAAGCACACTGGTTCGGACAAGCCACTAAATTGAGAAAAATCAAAAACACCATATTCAGTTGGCCCAATCTCCTCACAAAACGAAGAGAAAGAGTTATCATTAACAGACTTCGTATCGGGCATACTCGGCTAACCCACGGCTACCTCATGACAAAAGACGAAAAACCTAACTGCACAACATGTGGCACCGAACTAACAGTTCATCATATCCTCACAGAATGCCGACAATACACACGAGGCACTCGATCAGCTGAACATCCCAACCACCTTAGATGCAGCCCTCGGTCCAAATGCAGACTCCACATTCAAAATTTTGTCTTTTTTAAGAAAATATGAATTGTACGACTTAATTTAAAATTATTATATTTAAAATACCAAAAAAATGTAATCAATAATGTAAAGTTTAAGACTAATGGCCGTTGTCGCCGATGTCCTTTTGATCAATAAAAAAAAAAAAAAAAAAAAAAAAAAAATGATAAATATATATATATATATATATATATATATATATATATATATATATAATAATACATTTATTTTTTTTTCGCTATGTATAAATTATTTATTTTATTTTTATATTTATTACGTATAGGTGTATAGCTCATATTATAATAAAATGATTATGAATAAGTAAAAATAGATGTGCATCAGCCATCAGTCATCAGTAACAATCATCTAAGTGCCTACGTATTAATTACATTCATTTGAAATGTTATGTAAAATGATCATATTGCTTATTAGGTGTAATCATTGAATAAAATAATATAGTTTATATCATAATTTTTGTTTTCAGTGGAAATATGAATTCAGAAAGTCAGAACTACAGTGGCCATTTATAAACTACTAATCTGACTAGAATGACTGATGCTTTTCCAAACTTAGAATATTGATATAATTATTAAATGTAATAACAGAATATGTTTAGTCAAAATTTTATTTAAGATCAAATTAGAATAGGTAATGGAAACTAAACGAAGAAATGTTGAACGAATTAAAATAATTTATTGATATCAACTAATGTTTTGTATAGGCTAAAAAAACTATTTGAACTTTCAGTAGAAAATATTTATGTGTACTTATTTACTTTAAATTAATCAATATATTTTTTTTTAATTTCACGCAATTTCTACATATCGTATTATTTTTTACGATGAAATATATCAAAAATAATTTACTAACATTACTAACTATACCTAATACCTTTACACAATAATATATAAAGTATAATATAATAATATAAATATATAAAGGGGATAGATCCCCCCCAAGGCTCTTTATTTTCTTACATATTAGTGATATATATTTTGTCTATTTTTGGTAACCCTTATACGGCTTATCATGTAACAATTTCTTTCATCCCCCTCCATTGAAAAATCCTGAGAACGCCTCTGTACCTACATTATATAGGACGTAAGTATACTATATAATATGCATACTGTTGTATTTATATGCAATACAATTTTTAAAAACAAACAAATATTAGTATATTTTTTTAAATATTTGTATTCTATCAAATTTTAATACCTGTGACTACAGTATAAAACAGGGTAACATTACTACATTAGCATAAAAAATTAAATATATTTTATTGAATGTAAGAACAAGAAATAATCCCGTACGTTATATAGACTAAAACAACACAAACAAAATAACTATACACACTCTGCAGTGGAAGTTGATGGAAAATAATATTATTCGTTTTACATTTCGTTAATGTGTAGGTATATAATATATGTTATCGCAAGCACTGCCGCTGCTGTGACGTGTCTACTGGACAAATTACATTTTAAAGAGGTAAATAATACACGTCGTATATGCGCCCTCGGCATGAACGCGTAAATTACACATGGGTAAGCGCATAATCATATATTTAAAACAACGAACCCAAAAACGGTTCTTTATTAGTTTATTTAGGAGTTAATTATTTGTGTCGAAATAAAAAAAAATAAATAACATGCGCACCCGATAGAAAACCTGCACTACGTTGAACGTATATATCATAACTTCGTCGGTATCAGCTAACATATAACTATGTATAACTATATAGCCTAATAGTATGTACTATTTTATAGGACTATATGTTATATGTACTGCATCACATATTATACATATAATGTATATAACAAAAAATGTTCGAACGGATAGCTATTAGGCATTTTGTTATTTTTTATTTATTACGAATAATATGCGTTTCTCCCGAAAAAGAAACGGATAAAAACAATAAATCACAGTCGTTGGTTTTCTTTTATTTATACCTAACCTACCCCAGTCCCCAGGTACTTCATTATATTTATATTATTATTGTCATGTAATAATATTATTATTTTAATGAATAATTCGTGTTCGATTGCCGCTGCGTTAAAGTCATAATACTACGTGCGTCTTATAACCGTTGTTCGATGATTACGTCAATTAGTCGTCGTCTCGAACATGGTCCAATAATTACATGCATCCGTAGATGTAGGTAGGTACTAGGTACCTATACCAATTTAATACATATAAGTAATATTATATTTTTTTGTAAAACAAGTTATAAAGTTGTTCCAAAAAAATAAATTACAGACTATTTGACATTTCGTGTAAATACGCATGTACGACAAGAGCTAGTTTCGAGATGTTAATATATATTGCATAATACGTATTTACTTATGACCGAAAATTAGGTATATTATTCATTATAATTTTTATACTTCTGATCTCTCTGCAGTGCCTAAAGATGTACAGAAGATGGAAGGGCGAGGATGCGTGTAAATATTTCAATACCTTGACAATCAATTATATTGTGTGCGTATTTATCTTCTGAACATAATATACATATATTATAATGTTATACTATATAGCTTGTAGATTACATCTCGAGTAAAAAAAGTGTATGTATTTTTTTTAATTTCAATATAAATTGTGTAATAAAATATAGTAATTTTGTTCCTGTTTTTGATCGAAATCTTATGACTATGACTAAGTCGGTGATATTATTATTATATGAATTGAGGAGTAACGAATGAAACTACAGTCGATATTTCATTATGTCCCTGTATATTATTCAAACCACTTGTCTCTATTCTCTCCACTCATATCGAAGCTATATATAATAATATAATATACTGTTATACCCAGTAGTATACTATAGTGAACAATAAATATTATCAATTATTTCGTTTATGCTAGAAAGCAATATTATAAAAATGTATTGTTCCGTTATATTAATAAAGAATAATAGATTTACCAAAAATGTTAGCCTTTTCACATTTTTGAGATACTCTCATAAATTTTGAGAATGTTCCAAGTGAAACGAGTGTATATATTAAAATAACGTTACTAACCTAACCATCATTGTGTTTGTATTTCCAGCTTTAAATATTTTTGCAGGCACTGATGGGTTAACGGGACCAATAGTGAGTTGTGAATACGTCAAATAAAAATTCACTAGTCACCATTCTGTGTGTAAATAAACATTGAAGCACTGAGTCCGGAATTATACGATTTTCCGGTATAATTTTGATAATCAATTTCTGAAAGTTAAATCAGCTTATAATTAGATCATCTTACCAAAATACTAGAGAGTAGAGATAACTAATAATTGATACTGTCTATACATTTGATTCGTAAACAACAATCATTAAAAATACACAATTCAACAGAGATGAATATTATAATATAATAAAGTTATTATGGCAATGAGAAAGCTGACAAAGTAGCCCGTGAATCAGTAAATAACCCCAGTATAGAAATGCGTGCATTCTCCTCGCGTATTGACATCCTCAGGAATGTATTAGTACTTATTGTACCAATTTGTGGGAATCCGAATGGCGGCATACACCGAATAATAAACTAAGAAAGATAAGAAATACTACCACATATTGGCCTAAACCCAATTCATTCAATCGTAAAAGATTATGTAACTTTAAACAGACTACGGATAGGTCACACTAAGATATCCCATGCGAAGACTATTCCAAACCTGTGGAGAACCGCTTACAATTAATCACCTCATTATGGACTGTTGAAACCACGTGGAAACCAGAAGTAGCCTTGGAATTCCAGAGAGCCACTTTGAAGATCTGTGCCATCTGCAGCCATATAAATATTTAATGCGAAATTAAATATCAGTATGTTTGTGAAAAACATACTGATATGTATAACTCAATTTAGTAAATTATATGTATTTATTGTTATTTAACTAATATTGTTGTCTATGTAAGCTAATAGCCAAAGTTGTTGATGATTGAACACGAATAAAAAACAATAAAAATAAATAAAGTTATTATATTGAATTGTAACATTATATAATAATCGCACGAAAACTATTCCGAAAAGGCCAAAAACGTATTATGACATTATATGAATAAATTAATTCGAATCCTAACCTAACCTATTATGATAAGTATACAGAAGTTATACATATATACGTATATTTATACATACAGATATTTTTTATTATACACCGGAGAAAACGGCATATTATGATGACTTTATCGGCATGCGCTCGCGTTATCCGATCACTTTGAAAAAGCGTTAACGGAAACCCTTTTAACCCATACGCCCGAGCTCTTTTCCGATGAATTTTTTTTTACGTTTACATTGTATGTTTATAATAGGTATACTAAAATATTAAGCGCAGTATTATAAAAACGTGCGCCACCATCCCCGTCGACGAGGATTTATAATATTATATGGTTGTCATAATAATAATACGAGTATGTTCGTTGTTCATTATTCACCTCCTCCTTCCCCACCTCCTCGTCAACGGCTGCCACGCACCTACGCGTTCGTATATTATAATATAATATATATATGTAAATGAATATACAGGTATATCGATTAAGAAAAAAATTTATATTACAATAATAACTCAATTTTCGCGTAATCTTTTCCTCCGAAGGTCTTATAATATATAATAATATTATATATTTACTAATCCTTGGATTATATTATATATACACGCGCGCTTGCGTCCCACGATATAGCGTGCGCATTACCCGGTATACGGGATTAAGTATAAACGAAAAAAAAAACACCTTCAAGATATTTTACTTGTCGGTTTTTTTATTATTTTTTTTTTTACCACCCAGTTTTATAATACGTCGGACTGCAGTGAACGCAAATGTATATTTCTATTTTATACACATATACCAATATTATTCATAGTTATATAGCACGACAGATTAACACTAGCCACGTGGACTTCTCTCTCATTGATTTATTTCAAGCATTTATTTTTTCATATCCGCGCATTTTTCAGCAAGCTCGTCACGCTCCCCACAAGCCCTGCCTGCCGGACGATGCGCAACGGAAACAGTTCAGTCGGTGGGAGAGGATCTTCTTCCTACTCACATAATAATAATTAATAATAATGTAATCTTCACCGATCGCCAAAATATATAACGTGATTTACCGTTCGATAACACGTTTTTATTGAATTTCCTATACGGACGTATAAGCACTATATGCATATAATATTATGTGGGTCGATAAATAATAACGTTATAGAATATCGCCATAAAAAATCGTACAAGATGTTTGGGCAACAATATTGTTTTGTCTTTAATAAACTGTAGTTAAAATTATTATTTTATAGCATATTAAACGTCTTAACAAACAAATATTATTCTTTTTTACCACCTACTTTTTATCATAGTAATTTTGAAACGAAATAAAATTACATACACTTTAAAAAATTGAAAGCCGCGTAATTCTTTTACAAAAAATTTTCATTATTAGGTATTTGAAATTTAGACTGGCTGTGTAGTGAATCAAAACTTTCACGGGGAATTATTCTGTCATTTGAAAACAAAAATAGTGTGGCTGTGGCTACATATTTTTAAATGAATCAATCCATATTGCGCGTATATGGCATATTATAATATGGACAGGAACTAGTCGAAAATAAACCAAAAACCCACATAGCATTAAACACAGTAATATATTGTGTGACATTAATTATCATAATATGCATATTTTACGTCATAATATATATACGATCGCGACACGTATTTATTATAAAATAATATATAATTTTTTCAAACCCGATCGGGCATGATAATTAATAATATTTGCGATCGCGTATGTTGCGTGTGTTACGTGGGCTTGTACGTTTTCGAATGATAAAAAAAAATATGTATAATATATAAAATAATAAAGTAGTGTGTACAATAATATTATTATATACATTATATTATTATTATAGACTCTCGCTTTACATAGCATTGGGTCGGGTGCATTCCGCGGGTGAACTCGTCGCCGTTATCCTCGCATGCATAGGTAGATTGAATAATAATAATATACCATATTATGTACCTTCGTATACACACGACGTTTCAATTAAACATTTTAATAAACAGCACCAGCGAAAGCTTCTGATGTCGCTGTCGCAGACGCAGACAAACAGTGTCTGTACGGAAAATCTTCTTTCTTTTTTTGTCACATTTTTTTTCCTCTTCGCTCACTTTACGTTCGCCGTTCTGGCGTATACGGAATGTACGTATAGGTATATTAAATTACCTATGTATGTGTATGTGTAGGTATGTCGGTGTAATTATATAAATATTATATTATTATTACCATTCTTTTGCAGTACCAGACTATAATAATATATCAGTGCAAAAACGAAACACAATAATATACACTTTTGACGTACTTGTATTATAAATATTATTATTTAGCGTGGAAAAAACAGCACGAGGAAAACATTGTAAAATAATGTATACTGTACATTTTTAACGAAACCGTAATCGCAATAGTGTACCGTACCTACATTATTATTAATTATTATAATATGGTGCAACCGGACGATATAATATATTTTAAATGTGTACCTGCCTGCGTATATCACATGAAATAAGCACCCACGCCCCACGCATGTATAAGCATATTATGAAAAATTAAAAATTAATATTTTATGCTAATATATTGAACCAACCGTGGTGATTTAGTATACGCATACATTATTGAGTGTAGTGTACAATTAATATGAAGTATTTGTACACAGCCAAATAAAATGTACATAATATGATACACTTACATTTTAATACAGTCACTCAAATGATATCATCATCCTTTTAGAAATATCCCGAACATTTTTATAATTGATTGATTTTTACAATAATGAATAAAAACAGAATATAATTAGCCTTACTTTGGAGTAAATATATATTTGCATGATATAGTATTGATGAGTCCGCGCGACGCACAAACTTAACCATGAAATGGAAATAAATAAATTAGAATATATGTTATAATATTAATGTTATGAAATATATTATAGGTATAATATCAGATAATCAATGATAATAAATAATAATGTTTCATTGTAGTATTATGCTGGAAATTATTCTAATAAATGTGTGTTCCCGTGTACGTGAGTCTATAAAAAAAAAAACAATATCAATATCGTGTGTTTAAAATTTATATCTTAATTTTAACATTTGAATAACATTAACTGTATAAAAAAATTGTCGTTATTATTGTACTCGTACCTACCTAAATATTATGTATACTGATTTCAAATTGTGTATTATTTATCAGTATAATAATATTATGTTATGTAATGCTTGAGCATGTTCGCCGAATCCGAGGTAAAAAATTATTACGTCCATTGATATTATACCTAGGTGTATTAAATTTAAACGCTGTTGAGTATTATTACTTATAAATTGTGAATCAATAAAACGTTTTAGTTATAACGTGATTAATACCAAACATGTATTCAACAAACCGAATCTATATTCTATATATTAATATTGTCATGCTACTATTTATCCGTATTATCAAATACTTATAAAATATTATGTTTTTACATTATAGAATAATTATTGCTGTGCCTATCTATTATACGTCAAACGAAAATATAATAAAAGCGATGGATCATGGTACCTAGGTAGTTTTACCTCACAATTATTATTGTTTATGTACGATATACTTGTTCCTAATTTACGAATCAAACATAAAACATAATATAACATAAATATACGATATATTATATAGATATACGATATACTAAATAGATAGCTGCGCACGTATACAAAATACCTAGTACCTACAACTGAGAAAGGACCGTGTATATTGTTGTAATTTTTATTATTCTTAAAGTAAAACTGACAGATGTTTTAGGGTTAATATCGAATACATATTGAATAATAATATTATTATATTGTTATACGGATGATTTATGAGTGTACATATTACATAAGTTATACATATCGCGTGGCCTCCTATCTGAGATTATAAGTAGGTATTTACTTTGTGGTGTATTATCTTTTTTATAACGGAATAGCTATTCTTATTTTATTTGAAAAATTTTAATTACTATTCTCTTTCGGCTGCAAAAGTTCAGAGAATAAAGATACTGAATTCTAATATTTCTGCAGTATTTATAATCTCAATTTTTTTCGATCAGAACTATAATATTACACAAGTTTCAAGTTGTAAGTCCGTCGATATCAATAATTCTTCGTATTTTGGAATAAATTAATAATTAATAATTTAATAAAATATAATACTAATATACATATACAATATATACATATACGTATAATCATATTAATTTATTCAGCGGATTGTAAAACTAAATTAAAATGATTCCTAAACGTAAATATTTATCATTTTTGTTGTTTATGTCGTTGTTTTTAATTTAATAAATTGATTTTGATTTGCATGCTAATGATATACGTTTTATTTTCTTCGTTATCATACAACCGCAATAGCCGTCTACTTTGAATAAAAACAAACAAAACATAATTTTTCTACTTAATTATCAATTATTAATATTTTTATATAAATATATATATAATTTTAATTTTAGTCATTTCAAATAACTAATATTGAGAGAAGCGGTTATCATCAACTCATATGCACATGTCTAGCTATATTTATGAACGCATATGGTCTTATAAAATTGTATACTTAATAATTTATATAAGTATAAATTATCGTATTTATATTACTCGCATTTTGGTTATTAAAGCAGATTACTCTCAGTTTCAATAAAATCGATATAACTACTAAAAAAAGAACAGTCCATTTTACAGGGCTTTCATTGTTTCCTTCTATTGATTATTTTTTTTGCTTTATAAAATTTTTAATCAATGATGTAATTTTGTTCACCAACCGATAGTATTATATATAAAAAAAACTTGAAATAAAATAATGTTTAATGTATAGACTAATTTCGATACATACAGATACAATAACACCCTATTGCATTATATTATTATAGTATGTTAATATTCGTATATTTATGGCGCTCCGTGAAAGATGTTTTACCCTTTTCCCAATTTTCCCCCATCAGAAATTGGGTTGAATTCCACTCTGTGTTCAGGGTTTTATTATTATACATCTGTACCTGAGTCCTGAATTATACCAATGGGTATATTTTAGTGTTATAAATTTATAATTATTGTTTTTATTATTGCGACGAAAAGGTCAAAGTGTGATATTTTTTTCATACTTATACACGTACAGGAAATAAATGCATATTTTTTTTTGTTAATAAATATTAACATTGGTCTAAACACTCTAAACGTTGATAATTAATTATAATTATGTGTTTTATTTTGGGTCGAACAATGAGTATATATAATGAGAAGAGTATAATTTAAAAATAAATGACAATGAGAGGTACCAATAAATATTTCAGCTTGTATATAGAAATATACGTTTTGAGAAAAATCCAATATTTTAGCCATTTCGGTATACGTGTGTGCAATACAACTTGGATACTTTATTTTAAATGTCAACGACATTTTAACAGAATCAAATATCTAATTTTGTACCCAAAACTTTAAAAATGTTGTTGTAATATTAGTGAGTGGGGGATTGTCCCACCGCTAATAATTGTCGGTGTTATTGTAATCAATAAACGATGGAGTCAGAGGAGAAAATAATGCTAACACGGTTCCTTCTTCTACAAAAATAAAAAATATAAAATAATACCGAATTTTAAATACAGGTTGTAGTAATTATTATTTAGTGATACTCGATTACCTATAGAGAAACCATTAATTATTCTTTTTCCATTATTACATTTCTATGTTATCCAAAAATCAAAAAATAAATTACAACTTTACTATTTACAATGCACCTATACAACACGCCAACAACGGCGGTGATAACAACACAGATGGTCAGATATTTCTCTCATCTTTATTGTCGATCAATATTATAATATCGTAGATAATAAGCAGATACTTATTACAACTTTTAATGAATATGATTTAAAGTACTTATATTAAAATAGAAAATATGTGGAACAAAAATAATCACAATATATGTATAATATCTAAACGGTATTATGTATATTTGTGTAACACGCATATATTATATATACATACGTTTTAAGCGAAAAGCAAAGTATTTTATGAACGCGTTTATTATTATATTATCAAAATATTTTTAATCTTTTATACTTAAAAACGAAAATAATTTATATGAATTATGCGTTTTAAAGTTTACGTAAAACGCGAAAAGGATTTAAAAGTTTAAGGAGTATAGTCGCGGCCCGCGCCAGGGAAATCAACGCACAAAACTTTTTTGATCCCGGCCGAAACGTGACGGTTAACCACTCTTCGGCGGCAGCGGTGGCGTGGGTTTCGTCCCGAATCGCTCCTGAGCATAATACACCGCACAACTGTTCGTTCAACCCCTACTCCCCCCCAATTCTGCCACCAACCATCCACAGCCAACCAGCCAATACCAACAGTCTCTATATACATTTGTATATATATATAGAGAGAGAGTGAGATACATTATAGGTATATTATTTTTCTCAAGTCAGTGCTTCTATATATATATATATATATATATATATATATATACAAAAAACATTAGACTCGGGACGATTTCGACGAAGAACCCATTTTGGCACCATTAAGCGAAACATTTAAATAAATAATTAATGCGTAAGTGCGAACACCGCCGTGCCAGAACCCTCGAAAAACTATTTATATAGTATAATATAATATTATGGTGTAGTAGATATATATTGTTGTATAGGTAGGTGCGTATAACACGCGTCGGGTAGTTTTCTTCCCGAAACAATAACAAAATAGCACCTGGTGGTAGTTTTACTCCTGCGCCACCAGAAGTTCCTCCCGCGGCGGTGCACGCGTATAATATCCATATGTAGACATTACAATAAAATATCTATAAAACCATACTTAGGTTTGTATATAGGTCCGGCTGCCGTTTTTAGACGCGCGTGCATAGTAGTAATGAAAATATAATAATTGTTATTGATGCGCGCATTATTATGCTTAATTATTGTTATTATAATGTTATAATGTGTAATATATTATTATGATGTACTTATAGATACCTGTAAAATATAAATATTACATTTTATTATATGAAGTATCTAAATGCATGGGTAACCTCACTATTATAATATAGACACAAATAAACGAAAAAATATGTTAGAATATCCTTTGAGGACGCGTTATCATAATATTATTAATACCGTTTAAGAAAAATTATTATACAGTAACAAGTATATTATAATTATTGCACGTTAAAAATGTTTTAGAAAACATGGAAACTATTATCATAATATAATATAGATACGCAGATGAGAACTTATAAATAAATTGTGTGCGCGTGACTGCCGTCGATTAAAAAAAAATAACTACCTAGGTACCATATTATAATAGCCACTGTTCGAGTACATTATTTTATACAATTATATTTTATGATACAAAACTATAATATAATTTTGGGTTAAAAAAATAACACAAAACACGACTACACGAGGTTTGGTTATGATTAATTTGTTTTTCATAATTATAACTGTGTAGGTATATTGTATACTGCGTCTTTAGGCTCAAGAGTCTAAACACCCTATAGGGTATACTCTGTATCTCTTTCTTATTTTTATTATAACAAGTAATGTATGCCAGATTTCAGTATCTAGTCAAAATAAGAAAACGTAATCATTGTTTGTGCTCGATAGTTGTCAAGTTATAATAGTCAATAAGACTACGAAAATTTAATTTAAATTGATTTTACAATATTCTATGCACTGTATACTAAACTACTAAAGTATCAACTTAACTTATGCCACATTAGTTATAAAAGTGAACTAAAATAATTTTTCAATAGAACGCGTATTTTTTATTTAAAAATCTCAGCAGTAAAGAATCCATCTTTATATAGGTATGCGTTCTATTCGAGATCTCATATTTTCAAATTTCAGTACACTCTGTATTCGATTCAAACGATTTTTTTTAAATTTTTGTCTATATAGACACTATTATATTGTTTAATTTAAATTCACGAGTGGCATGTTACGTATATTATGCAATATGTGTAATACTATCTCATAAATGTTTACAGTTTCACACTCTGTATTTATTCTTCATAGGTAATGCATCGAATATTTAAATTTTTTCACGTTCTTTGCAGCCAACTTAACCATGTAATCATATGAAATGAAAAATAAAAATACAATTTTACGTTATGAGTAATCACTAATCATATGGTATAGATTGGAATAAATTTTCTGCTTCAAACGTTATAAAAGAAATTTTTTAAAATACAAATCATCATTTGACATTAATGCTGCACTCTAAATATAAAATGCCTACTTTTAAAACCATCAAAATATTATTTTTGTGTCAGAAAAATGCGTATTATTTTTTTTCGAAAAAAACTCTGTTAAATATAATGTTCATGGAATATAAATGTCTGCTCATGCATTATCTCAGAATTATTATTTTTTCGTTTATATTTCTATGAGGATTTTGTAATTGAATGAAAACATTTTAAATTACGTTGGTTACAGTTAAGTCATAGAAATTAGAAACAAACAAATAATTATAAAGAATAGTTGGTACGATGTTATTACAATTATTATTATTGTTTGTACAATATACAAATAATTCGATTTTATAGAATAGTTTTAAATTAAAATATACAAACCGGCTTTATATTTTTAATCAATGATATGGATTCTTATACTTAATTCTTATATGTAAGTTGTAGATATTGCATATAACATTTTTTTTTCTATCACGATTTAAAAATATGTTTAAAAAAGCTATCACTTATTAATTATAGGCTAGCTATGATGCGAAACAGAAAAAATGCAATTCTGTTCATATCAGTTTTTTTTTATTCTTGAAAATCTTATTTGTATTCGTATTACATTTGTATATCGTTCAGTTATACTAACTATATCAATAATATAAATTAGGTATTATAGTTATAATGTGTACAGCTTAGTGTAGCATAATAATAATTATTGTTTATATTAAAGTTTAGATGGTTGCAAATGTCATACGAGGTCACATGTGTTTACTTATTAAGATAAACCGCATCTCTCGCAACGATAAATTTTTCTTTTAAATTAAATTGGTAGTTTAAATTTTATATTCATTTCATGCGACAATATATAAAATGTGTTGGTAAGATAATTTTTTTGTGCGGACGGTTGTGATGGGCGTTTTTCTGCAAGTTACATAATATGTTTTCATACGTCAAAAAAAAAAAAAAAAAAAAAAAAAAAAAAAAACAATGATAAAATAATTTTTATATAGGTGAGCAATTTTGTCGGACATATTCACATATTTATATGTAAACACTAAGTTAGTGGTACATAAAATTATATCATTGATTTTGGTATTTTTGCGTCTCTAGATAGTGAGCTCGAATTTACGAGGGTGCATGGCTTAAACTTAAAAGGGTATTTATTTACTATGAATGTGTAATCTCTGAGCTCCCTTTATTTTTCTTGCACGAAAAAAAAACATTTTATTTTTGTATTTATAGACAAACCGAATATATAACCAGACCCGACTATGCTAATGTATACAAGAACAACGCATCCCCTGAAATATCCTCTTTGGGGAAAAAAAAAACATTTTATTGTAGAATAAATTATTGCGATTATAGGTACCTACCTATTTGAAAATAAACAAAGTATTTATAGCGTAACGATATCATTCGATATAATCAATACATATTTTATTATATGGTCCATATAGATTTAATGCATAACATTTAATTTCTGCCGTTATTTTTGTTGAGAAAAACTGTTGGCAGTCTTGTAAATATTTTTAAGTTATTAAAAAAAAAAAAAAAAAAAAAATAATAGTGATAATGTATTCAGAAATACAAACGTATTTACTACACTGTGATGGTATGTAAATTGCATTATACTAGTATAAGTGAAATCCGATAGAAAATTGAGTGTATTTTATTCAAACGAATGATCGGAATAATTTAGTCTCGAGCTGACTGCACACGTGATCGATGGCACGATTGGCGGCAGTGACTGTAAAAAGTCGAAAAACCTCGACAAACAATCGGCGAGGCAAGCATATTATTATATGCAGGAATGATTTTCGGGGTGCGAACTGGCAAACGTCCGGAAGGAATGATCGTTCCGGAGAGCACACCGAACTGGATATACATCAGGGTAGGCCACTGTTTATTTATATACATATGTACTATTGTGGTGTATAATGATCGTGACAAGCCGGAAATGCGTCTAGCGGTGAAAAGTGCACGCAAAATGAAAACGTCATCGCCAAGCCATTATACATACATGCATTACATATATATATATATATAATATACACAATATTTATTACAATCGAGACGGGTGACGGGTCTAAATGTATATTAAACCGAGAACATTAATGCAGCGAATTTTCAACAAAAATGTTAAGTGAGCACAATAATACCATACATAGTACATATTATTATTATAATACTATATATGTATATGACATATAATACATCTAATGTATCTAGCACAAAATATCATGACATATACTAAAATATCCAAGAATAAATATCCCACAGATAAAAAAATTAAGAATTAAAAAAAGCAATGGATATGAGTAGTATATGACCCAAAATATTTAAATAAAAAACAATTTTGAAACTAGTCTGTTAAAAATAATAATGATAACTCATTATTTGAGTATAATATATAAAGAATGGTATTCAATTTCCTTTCAAAATAACCTGTTATAATAAAAACAATACTAAATACTCTTTAGGTTTTTTTTTTTTTAATAATAAAATTTCGACTTCCGTTAATTAATTCAAAAATAAAAAAACAAATAAGAAAAAGCGTTAGATAACAATTAAATGTATCTACGCAGTATTATATTTTACAGTGGTAAAATACTAATGTAATTCTACACTGGTATATTAACATACACAAGAACTTAGCTCACATTAAACTTTATTAAAGAAAGAAACAAATCGTACACGTACACATAATTTTACAACCGTCCGTCATAGCATACGGGCGACTACTGATAACTCTAAGTTACCCCGACTCCTCGTCTGTATAGTTATCAATACTACTTTTTCCCTTTCCATAACATACATAAACATAAATGATAGTGATAGTATTATATATAAACATAACATTCGGCCATCCTTAGGCCTTATGTCCTCATAAGGCACATAACACAATTTATAATTAATATACATTTTTAAATAACATAATAATTATGATAATTAGTTTTCTCTATGAATACAGCATGTCAACATAACAAATAATGCTTTACATTCAACAGTATGAGGTACTTTAGAAAACATCTTGTATATCATATCATTATTATAATACTTAGCATGATAATTTTCATATAATTGACTTAATATTAATCATACAAATTAGAATATATACATGTATTTTAATTATTATATATAAGAAATTATATGAAGTCTTCAAGTTTTTTTGGCTTTCGCCTGACTCGAATGGGTCGTTGATCAGTCTTGTCCTCTTCTTCCTTCTCCATTTCTTCATCTCCCAGGTTACTATCTTCCTCTTCCTCGCATGAGTCAGGTCCAGAGTGCATATACATCTTCATCTGATCTAAGGCTACCACTCCTTCGTAAAATCTTTGGGTTCTTTGAATCTCTGGTAAATCTTGTACCCTGAAACGGTCATTAGGTAGGACTTCTGTGATTACATAGGGACCCTTGTATTTCACCAACATTTTCTTCGATTCTCCTGGCTGTCCTGTTGTCTGACGCTGTATCATCACTAAGTCACCTGTGGCAAATGTAGGGGCCTTAATTCGCCCTTGATTGTGATAGTCCTGCATTTTCTTTTGCTCTAAAACTATTGACTCTAGCGCTCGAGCTCTTAATTGTAAAATGTCACATGCGTTGTTTTGAGTTGATAGCACTTCATCTTGAATTGCATCACCATCGTAGGTCCTTGGAATAAATCCAAACATTAGTGTGAACGGAGTAGATTTTGTTGCTTTATTAAATGCATTATTAATGCTCCATTGAATTCTTCCTATAACTTTGTCCCAATCGTCTTCTTCCTTGCAGGTGGTAGTCAACATTGATAAAATTGTCCTGTTAAGTCTCTCACATTGTCCATTGGCTCTAGGTGTAGCAGTTGCGTTCCTCACATGAATAATGTTCCTGGCTTTACACATTTGTTCAAACTCTTTTCCGGTGAAAGCTGTACCGCGATCACTGACTATCCTTACCATGGGCCCAAATATAGCTATGATGTCCTCCATCAACTTGGTGGTAGTGGTGCTCTTGACATTTTTGGTTGGTCTTAAAATTGAAAACTTTGTAAATCCATCAACTAATACAAACAGATATACGTTGTTAAGTTTACCTTTTACAAAAGGTCCCAAGTGATCCACATGTACTGTATGGAATGGCACACCTATCTTATCAATTGCATGAAGTTTACCTTGACGTTGTCCGCCTGGTACTTTATTGTATAAACAGTCTAAGCATGATCCAACAAACCCTTTTACATATCGTCTCATATAGGGAAACCAATAGTGGCGTCGCAATCTTTCCAATGTGTTCTCTACAGCTGGATGTCCTACATTATTATGACATAGCCTCGTTATTTGACTTCTTGCTCGTTTTGGTACTACCCATAAAAGTTTATCGTTGTTCCTACGATATAGTCTCCCGTCAACAACACTATACTCTTCTTGAATTTTTCTTTCAGCTTTGTTTAATACCTTTTCTCCTCCAATCCCTACAATTCTTATGATTTCATTCAGTTTGTTGTCATGTCTTTGAGCAAGTGTTAACCAGTCATCACTGTTCATAGTATTTAACAATACATGAAATATTTCTGTTTCTTCTAAAATTGATTTTTCTTCAGCATTTGGATTTCTTGAAAGGGCATCCACGTGGTCCATCTTATTCCCTGCTCGGTGCTCTACTTCAAAGTCGTAATCCATGATCTGCAACCACCATCTTCCTATTCTTGGTACAATGTTTTTCTTGCAGAACGTCCATCTGACAGCTGCACAATCTGTAATCACTTTAAACTTTTTCCCTATTAAGTAAGCGCGAAACTTTTGAAAAGACCAAACTACAGCCAGAGTCTCTAGTTCAGTAGAGTGATAACGCGATTCTTCTGGCGTTGTTTGGCGGCTCGCATATGCAACTGGGTGCATTGACGCTCGCTCATCCTTTTGCAACAGTATTGCTCCCAAGCCCAATTGAGAAGCATCACAGTGTACTTCCGTCTCAGATAGCGGGTCATACAGTTTCAGTATAGGTTTATTTGTAAGAATAAATTTTAATTTTTCAAACGCAGCATCTTGGTCCTCAGTCCAATCCCAAGGAGTATCCTTATGCAGTAATGACGTAAGGGGTTTAGTAATTTGTGCATATCCTTGAACATATCGACGAAAATAACCAGTCAGGCCTAGGTATTGTCGCACATTGTGTACATCTCGTGGTCTGGGAAAGTTCATCACTGCTTCGATCTTGCGTTTACTTGGTGCTATTGAGCCTTCTGAAATGGTTTCTAAATTAGACAACCCGTCTTCTACTGTGCGACTAGGAATCAGAACATCGTCCATGAACACCATAGCAATTGTAAATCGCAGAGGTCCCAAAACTTGGTTGATCATGCGTTGGTAGACAGATGGTCCGTTTGCTATACCAAATGGCATTCGTGTGAATTCATATTGACCATCCGGTGTTATGAATGAAGTCTTCTCCCTGGCGTCTTTGCTCATTGGTATCTGGTAATAACCGGAGTACATATCTAGATTAGTATATAATTTCATACCTGCTAAGCGGTCAATTTGTTCTTCTATCAGAGGTAATGGATAACGGTCCTTCACCGTTATTTTGTTCAGTGCCCGATAGTCCACACAGAACCTACTTCCGCCGTCTTTCTTTTTGACTAATAGGATAGGAGATGCATATGGAGAATTGGAATCTGTTATTATACCGCATCCCTTCAAGTCTTCAACCATTACTCTCACTGTTCTTCGTTCTGATTCGCTCAACCGATAAGGACGGAAAGTAACTGGTTCGTTGGTAACAGTTATTATATCACATTCAGTACCTTCTACTTTGCCCAGTTCACTCATTTGGGTAGCAAAACAGTTTCGATATTTGTTTATGAGTGTCTGTAATGCCAGTTGTTCTTCAGTTGTTAGTTGGTTACCATGTTTAATGGACTCTACTTCAAGGTCTGATTTTTCGCACTGGGTTTCTGCCATCTCCGTACATAATATAGCTCTGCTTATTCTCTCATTTTCTTTTACATGGACGTCTGACGTTGAAAGATTGATAATAGGCAACCGTGCCTTACCCTGGTCATCAGTAGTTATGACACAACTTGGAATACAGCGGTCATCTCTTATCTGTGCGTTAACAAATAAATCTAATGATTTGTCATCCGACTGTACCTCAATCACTCCAACATGCTTCGGTGAAATTACTTCTGTTTGTTTAGCCCACAAACTAATTACTCTTGGTGGCAGTTCTGGGATATCCATATCAAATACGTCGTTGCCTTCTTTAGTGTCTTCGTATATACGTAAAATGTCCCCACGTTTGACTAGTACAACATGCGATTGTTCAGTGAATGGTTGCCCAACGATAAGTGCTATGGTCTGTGCGTCATCTGAAACGATATAAATCGGTACTTGAGAAGTAGCGCAGTCAACTTGTAATTTTGCTGTGGCAACGCCTACAGGCACCAATCTACCATCACCGTAGCCTCGGATTTCAACTGTATTCGGTATTGACTCGATCGATAACCCCATTGTTATAGCGTCACTCTTTCGCATTAGACATAGTTGACTTCCAGTATCTACGTACGCTTGTACTGGTTTGTCATTAACTAAAACATCAAAAAAATACTTTTCATTAATTCTGTTTGGTGTTGAACTTACTAACGACACAACTTGGGTATTCGTGAAACAAACGTTTTTTTCATGACCATATTTTCCACATTTTTCGCACTTCGTTTTTTTTGGTTTTGTGCAGTATCTTGATACATGTCCATATGTAGAGCAGTTGAAACAGAGTGGCTCGTCTTTGTCATTACGCGGCGGTAATTTGGTAAATGTCTTACGGTTAGTGTCCTTAGATGCAGTAGGCATTTGAGACTTGGTTGTACTGGACGTAACGTGACTTACTTCATTGGTATTTGGACGTTGTGGCTTATCTTTTTTGAAATACTGTGAACGGGCATCATTAATCTGAGCGAACGACGTTAAATCGTAACACAGGTTGTCTTCATCAATGTGATTTCGAGCTAACAAATAATAGCATAAGTCTCGCGACTTTAACCCGGCGACAATTTGCTGCTTCGTCTCATCAAACGGCAATTCTAATTCACGACATAATCTAGCTTTATGGTGAAAATAATCGGCTACCGTTTCCGATTCACTTTGTACTCGTTTCAGCATGTTTTTCATACGTTCGACTATATTCAGTTTCGAACCAACAAATGTATGTTTAAACTGAGTTACGAATTCGTCCCAATTTGTAAATTTCCTACCGGTAAACCAATTGTTCGCTGGTCCGGTCATTCGCGAGCGCGCGCTTTCAATTCTGAACGCGTCGGGCCATCGATGTAGCTTAGCGACACCTTCGATAGCTGCCAACCAATCTTCTGCGGTTTGACTATTACCTCGACCATCGAATTCCGGCAACGTGTTGAGAAAATTTGGCATAACAAGATATTCCGAACTTTCCGACGATGTCGACGATCGATCTCGATATCTCTCGTTTGTAAACAAACCGTTTATCAATGTTTGATTTTGTTCAAGTAGTGCCTTTATCATCGGATCTAAGCCACTAGTAGTTACGGACTGGGTTGGTAACACTGTTTCATCCTTGGGTGTTTGGTCGTTACTTTTGGCGGCATAATTGTGATCAGCGTTTTGGTTCGATTTTTCATTTCGTAATTTTTGTAGGTTATGAGTACTCCCTGTATCCAGCTTTTCGTTGCACGAAACACGTGACTCTTGTGAACTCGGTTGATCTCCATGGACGTTATGTTCGTTGTTCGGCATAATTGTTCTTAAATCGTCGTTCATTTATTGTTCATTTGTTCATCCCACTTCTGAATATTAACATACACAAGAACTTAGCTCACATTAAACTTTATTAAAGAAAGAAACAAATCGTACACGTACACATAATTTTACAACCGTCCGTCATAGCATACGGGCGACTACTGATAACTCTAAGTTACCCCGACTCCTCGTCTGTATAGTTATCAATACTACTTTTTCCCTTTCCATAACATACATAAACATAAATGATAGTGATAGTATTATATATAAACATAACAGGTATATTAATTATTTCAATCAAATTGGAGAATCCAGCATTAGAATTAGATAAGAATAACAACGTAATAAAATTATGATTTCCCTCTGATACGATTTCCAAAATAACAATAAGCATAGGTTAGGTTAGGCATATAAATTATTACCGGAATTTGGTTTCAGTCGTTATTGCTACTAGTTTTTTGAATGATATTATATATTATTATTATTATTATTATTATTACACTGAAATACCGAATTTCCAGTTGGCGTTTTAATTTAATATTTTTAATAACATTATGATCACACGGCGTATTGTATAGGCTATTTCGATACACGTTGTGTATTCATTTTCCCGGTATCTCATAATGAAATATTATAGTCACGTTGTGTACAATACATTTCAATGATAAAATATAATGAAAAAAATATTATACAGCTTTGTGAATTGAGTTTTCAGATACATCATATCATGATTATAATATAAAAAATAATTTATTGTAATGACAAAAACGTAAAAATTAACATGTTAGTAAAAATTTGACTTTTTTAATTGACATAATGATAATGATAATAATAACATAGACATGGTAATATATTTTATAGTAAGTAATATATATGGAAATTATAAAGAATATTGGTGATTTTTTTTGTTTTTGTCGTTTGGCTGGTAACGCATATTATACAACTGTGAATTATACAATATTTTAATTGGTCAAAAATATCTAAAGTAGGATTGGTATAATTGGATATAAGTTAAGAGGTTAGTGTGTTTCAATTATATCATCATTTTTTTTTTTTTATTGATCGTTTACAACTTCGGCAGCAAAGGCCATTAGTTATTTTATTTTTTACATTACGTTTGCTTACATGTTTAGATTTGGTTATAAATATTGGTTTGCTTGAGGAAGTTAATTAAATCTGCGTTGAGTTGGTGATTGGCTCCAAGGGCTGCATCGAGGTTGTGTGATATACTGTGTTTGATCCTTTCTTGATTATACTTTATGCAGTATATCATCGTTTTATATGAACCAGAAATTTTATTTTAATATTATTCTTAGTATTTGTGATTGTTATACATTTTATACAAAAATAATTCGATTAAAAATCATAAAATGAGATAACTGATGGTATTGTTGATAAAAATGATTATTAAATATTATATTTTAACATAATATATTAGAAGACAACTAATTAAAAAATCATAATTATTCTTAAAAACTATGATGACCAAATAATATGATGATTTGAAAAATAATTAAATTATAAGCATGCCAAAAAATTCTAAAAAGTTGAAAAGTAGAACTAACTCGTAAGATACTTCAAAACTTTTATTTTTATTAATTAGTAAATATTTTTAATTTGGTGAGCTTATTATTGTTTCATTAATTATAGAAAAAATATACTATTGACAAGTCATAAAAATAAAAAATGGAATATTCCCGTCAGTCTTAAAAGAAGAGACGAGGTCATTATAACCCGAGCCAGAATAGAACACACTCACCTAACCCAATCCTCCCTCATCAACAAGCAACCTGCTCCAATGTGCAACACATGCAACGTGAAATTATCTAACCACATCATCACGAGATGCCCAAAGTACACCGAAGCTCGAACAATTTTTAAAAATGCAACTTCTCTCCGACTTGCTCTCAGCGAAAATAATACTAAAGCGATTTATAAATTTTACTATTACATTCGCCTAGCCCATAAATTGTAAATATATGTAAATTTCTTTTTGTTCATATTGTTAAAATTGTAGGTTATTAACCTAGGATGTATAAGCCTTATCATTATTTTAAAAAAAAAATCATAAAAATTACAATCTCTAATATACCTATCCGAATTCTTTTCTGGCTTTCTGATCATTAATATTTAGCTATAATGTTGTGCAGAATGTCCGTATTATTTATAAAAATTTCCTAATTTAACTATTAAAATAAAACGGGCCTATGAAAATTCGCCTGGTGATTTAATTTTGGATTACGAGTATACTCTGTAACATACAATTTTATATACAAAATATTTAATTACAAGATTTAGTTAGTTTTTTTTCAGGTAAAAATTGTACATTTGTACGTGATTGAGGGTAGATTGAATAACCCATTGTAAAAAAAAAAAAAAAAGCTGAAGGTAAATAATGGTTACTGCAATGTTACAATGTCGGGTGCAATTGGTAAAACGAAAAGGTTCATTCGAGGGCAACAGCGGTCAACACCTTCATAATATAGCATTATATTATCGCCTCGCGGAGGGAATCGGTATGGAAAAGAAGCCCTCCAAATACAAGGAAACATGAAAAACCTCTGGTCGATTTTTTTTCTGCACACGCATACGCGCATTACAACTATTTTATTATTATATAATATTTTCAACGGCACTAAACACAAAACGAAATCAATGTTTAAGAGTATACTAAAATACATATAAGTATATCGAAAACTCGACTGTAGGTTTCGAATTCAACCATCTCGTTGGAGAACGATCACTAAAATCCGTTTTCAACAATGTTTTGATTTTAGTTTTATCAGTAGGAAGGTATAATATTACACTATAATAGGTACGTATATTGCAGGAACTCGTACCTACGTAACATGTGCAAAATGTTACGCGGCGGAAAAAAACAACGACCCCGTCGTCGTCGTCGTCTTTGGCCGAGGTATCTCGCTGGGACTTCGTATACACTACCACTGCCGCCACCATCGCCGCCGCACATATATTATATCGCGTATAATTGATTAGTTAATTCATTAATTGTGAATTTTAAACATGCTAGAGCTGACGTGTACACCGGCAGGCGGCGAACGCGCGCCAGTGTGTGTGTGTGTGTGTGTGTGTCTCTCTCTCTCTCTCTCTATGTATATATATATATATAGCCATGGTAAAATACCGGTTTTTTATTATTATTATTACTGTATCATCGTGTATGCGTGCACTTTTTTCTTCCCTGTATGTATATATGTAGACATTTTTTTCGTGTTCTCGTCACGTCAGGTTGTAAATAAAAAATAATAAAAATAATAATAATAAAAAAGCGCGCACACACGACTTCACAATAAATTCGTCCATTACTTCCCAATAATGCGCGACGCCGCCGCGCCGCCACCGCCGTTGAAGTTTCCTCTCCTTGCCACAACGCCTTCGGATGGTTTCCCTCTCTCTAAACATCGAACCGTATTATACATTCCTTGTACTTATAGATATTATGTACGTATATAATGTTTATAGATGGAAAGACGACGACGACGACGGCGACGATGTCTGTCGGGAACGGCCGAGAAAATACAGTAAAAAAAAATAAATAAATACTCGAACAAAAAAGACAAGTCAGCGGTAGAAAGGAAAATTATTAGCAATTTAATTCAATCACGTCTGACGAGCGTTAAAGTCGACGATGATCGGAGAGTACGATCAATGTGCAATATATGATGGTCGCTGCGTGTGTCCGATCCAGCCGGCGTTCGGATTTTACGTAGCAATAACAGTTATTTTGTTCTTCATACACAGCATGATTCACCAAGAACCAAGAACCCATTTTACCAATATTCTTTCTTTAAACAATATTTTAATTGAACTCTGATTTTTGAAAATTGTATAATTTATGACCATATTTAAAAAAAAATACTTTGATTTATATTTATTAAATAAATTAGGGATAAGAACTTTTATATCTATACATTTTAAGAGGGTGCCATGTTTATTGTTTATACATTTTTAAATGCTTATTGCTGGCTTAAAAATTAAAATATAAAACCCTATGCTATTCATTAGATATTTCTTAATATTCTCACATCTAAATTTGATATTGAGTAAATCTCTCCAAAATTAAACAAAACAAAATTAAATTAACCATTAATAATGCACAATTGATTGTGTTTGCGTTTTTTGAATGTAAACAACGCATACGATCTTCTTAACAGGATAATTTTTTGAAAATTTCTATGTGCATCTAAATTCGAACGAGTAGTTTTTAATTTACTTAACTTCATGTCCATGAAGATAATTTATAGATTCTTGGCAATGAGTTTGGAAGATATATTTACCAAAAATGAATAGTACCTAAATTTATAAATTAATAGGATTCTTTCAACTATTTTATAAGTAGTAGAAAATTATGCAGGCATAATAAATTATTCTAGTTCTATTGTTACATACATATATTATTTTTGTATAACTATTTTTAAAGACTTGTGTTTATTATAATAACTCAAACCATATTAGTTGGAATATTGATATTGATACATACGAACACAAAGAACTAAAAAAAAAAACCATCTGATTATAAAGATAATATTAGTATAATGTTAGTATAATATTAGTACAAATTATTATTATTGTCTTGGATAATAATGTATACATTAGAAAATGTTGGATCTCGTTTGAAAAAAAAATTACTTTACACCACCCCAGAACACTTTTTAAATACCTATTTAACTTATATGAAAAATCGAAAGATTATCAAAGAAAAAAAAAGTGGCTGAGCATGTTTGGTAATATTGCTGAATCGGCTAACATAATAATATTTTCATATTATGATATACATACGGGAATTGTGTGAAAAATTAGAAAACCCTTCCGTACGACCACAAGGTGGAACATGATAATATTATCGATTTTTCCCCTCCTCATCTTCCATGATGACACTTGATCACATAGCATTTGTAATCCGACCGTGACGACGTTTCCGGACGCTGAAGTCCGTCGTGGTCGTCGCCGTTTTGCGGTCACAAAATATAAATACTACTAGGTACATATTATTATGCGATACAATATCAGAAATATATTATAATATAATGTCTATGTATAGGTTTAGAATGTAACAAGTACGTTGCGGGGAAACCGATATTTTGCGCGTGATGCGATGCATAATACTATAGTGTATAAATATAATTCATCGGTTGCAATTGACATGATGACATCCTCCTACGTCAATTATTTTTGTTATTACTACTACTACTAACGTCGTCGTCGTTGTCGCGAGGTATAAATTATATACTACATAGGCAGGTACGCGTTTATATTATATTATCGTATTGTCTCATTGCGGTCCGACCGTATAATATTATATGTGTTATATTTCGTCGCGTTCCGTCTATTTTTGCGGTCTCCCGAAACGATCGGACAGAATGTCACGGACCTGTCGAGGACGTGACTTACAACCGCGCGCGATTCGTTCTGTTTCTCTCGCCGTAGTCAAGCACGTGCAGCATAATACTCGTACCTACCTACCAGTGATTATAACATTATACATATTACTATTATTATTATGTCTGGTATTCGGATATGGCGCGTAATCGCACTTGTGGGTGGAATAATTCGGGCGAGAAGATATTTTTGCGGTTAGGTACGCTGCACCATTAACTCTCCAAAGAATTTTTCGACGAGGCATAATTTATTACATTATACAAATGCACTACGCATAGTCAAGTGAACAGTTACAAGGAAGGGAGCACGATGGTGACGACGCATCCTTCGAATCTCTGTGAACAAAATGAAAATATTTTTATGTTGGAACTGTATAGTGTATAGAAGTGTCCATTATTATAATCATCGTACGTAAATCTCATTATAAGATTAAGTTTTAGTATAGTAGAAATTCAACAACGACTGAAATAGTTTTAGTTTAATTTTGTACCGTCAGAATTGATAGATCATTATTAAGAATGTGATCGAGACGTAAAATGATAGACTTAATAATTGGACGGAGACATTTTGATTGGATGGTTTGGATTTTGTTAGTGTCTGATGGTTTGGCTGAGTGCCATAGTTGGATTCCATTGGACACTATTGGTTTTTAGAGGAGCATTAAGCATTTAAAAAAATATTTCATCTCTGAGATTAATATTATGTTAAGGTGTTTGAAGAAGTCATTAGCAGCTAGGGCTCGGGACTTATAGCCATGTTCGTCATTTGGACCCCCCAAATTCAACCCCGGCAGGGTGTGCGGTTGCACCCCTTACTTTTAGAATGTTACAATTGGCCTTCGCCTTGCTGAAGCCTAAAATAATGTACGATCTACGAATGCACTATTATTTATATGATTAAAATCAAATTGTAATAACCTAACCGGTCTATGTATGGAAATATTGAATGCAGGATAATATACATGTACGTATGTATATCTGATTTTATATGGCCTGCTTGAAACTTCGCACACCCGAAAAAAAAACCTGAAATGACGCCCCTGCTTATAGCACTTAAAATCATTAAAATAATTGCTTAAAAAAGCTCTTAAAAACATAATTTTAAGCATTCAAATAAGTATTTAAAAACTTAAATTTTTGCAAAAAATATTGATCAAAAAACAATAAACTAATAAATTCTAACTGAAAAATCAAACAAAAATAAATCTTTATCTTTATATTATAAAAAAAATTAAAATTCACTTTTGAGACTTTAAGGATTTTATGGATTTTCCAAGGGATTTTCTGAAAAATGAAATGTAAACGATATTTATAATAGTTGAAAACATTATAAAAACGTAGAAATACTGGTCAAACAAGCAAAATAATCAGAAAAACTGGAATTAAGCATTTTTTTGAAAAAATCGCTGAAACAATTAAACGTATTATAACTATTATAACATGACATACACTTCCATAGCACTATGATACATTTTAAGTCAATCCATAAAAATAAGCAAATGCTCTAAGACCCGAGCCCTGGTCATTAGTGTCGAGGTCGGTTATTCAAAACAAGACGTTTAGCACATATATTGGTTGCTTATCTATATATACGGCCAAGATTTAGGCCTCAGTCCTCTTTCAATATATAATATATTTATTGTGATCGTAACGCAGTTTATTTGTCAATATATTAATACATTTTAACTTATTTAATTTTATCCCCCAGCTTTACCTGGAAGTGTAGTTATTTTTGAATTTTGAATCATAAAAATATCATAAACATAATCATATTTAAATGTATTTTTTTTAAGTTTTTTTTTTCGTTTCTAAATGTCAATAAAAGTTTTTCATAGGATCATTATATCTAAATATTCAATAATATTATTTAATGTGTACTACTAATAACATATATTATGCTCAAATATAGGTAGGTACGATTTATTTAGTTATAACACGATTTGTTTCGCTGTGGTATTTTATATATTTATTTGAAATGTTTTTATGATATGAATATTATTCGTTAAAATAAATAAGTAATATGAAGGTATGTACGATACATGCATATGATTCTAATTATTGATTTAATAATTTACATTTTTATCTCACATTGACATTTTATTCAATTATCCCGATAATCCTTATATCAACGACAGAGTATCGAAAAAACTTGAACATTATTTTTGAAAGTTGTACATGATATAAACTAGCATAAACCAGCTTCCAATATAGCAATTATTCATTATTGTAACATTAAATATTGACAAACTTAATGAAATTTTAGAGTTATTGATATGGATTAAATGACTGTAACTTTGTATAAATATTAATTATGTACCTACCTGCTATAAAATTGTATTGATTAACACAAATATACATATAATGTTTTTGTTGAATAATTCAATTGACTTCTATTTTATGTATTATTAGCTGAAAACGCTATTTCAAAATTAATTTATGATGTGAGAAAATTATAACTAAATATTTATATTTTTGTAGCAGTTTTTTATAACTGCTTTAAGAAAAATGTATGAATGTGTACTTAAAATATACATAATATATCTAACCGTTTTGTATACGAGAGGTGTTAATTGTATATAAAATATATTCCATACTGGCCACTGCCGCTAACCATAATATTTCTACAATATATATACGTTAGTACGGTGGAAACATATTACACCATGTGATGTGCAGAATAAGATGTTATATTAAAGATTTTTAAGAATATTATATTTAAATATATCGGTAGATATACTACCACGTATACGGTATTGTAGGATGTGCGTGTGCTGGAGACATGCGTAAAACGTATATATTTCACAGAGACACGAACGTTATAAATCATATATATATAGTTTATCAAAGTATATTTTTAACGTATATGCACGACATTATCATTAAGATAAATAGAAGATCAATAACGATTTACAGACGTGTATATGTAAGTGCATATACTGATTAATGTATAGGTTGTATACATAACAATATAAGCAATTTTATATTATATAACATTTAATGCCAAAAATATATCGTCGATATTTGTAAAGGTAATCGATCTAATATTTCAATGCATATAACGAGTAAGTTAAAGCGACTAATCTTTGTATGCGAGTACCTTTGAAAACTTTGAATGTAAAATATTCAAGATAATAATATATATATTTTGTAATATAACATATTGTGTAGGTATATAACAGTTGCGTATAGTTTATACGACACAGTTAACTAGTATAATCTTTAACGTCCATTTTTTCCTTATTATACCATCCATGGTGCGTTTCTCAATTATTAACTCCGTAAGAATGGTGCATATATATATTGTGTTTTTCGTTTTAAAACATTATACCTACCACGATGTACAAACAAAACAAAAAATATATATACCTAACTATTGAACTTTTAAACCATACTGTGAGATAGCTATATAATATCAAAGGCCAGATCAAGGTTTTCCGATAATATTTAAATAAATCCACTTAACAGCAACTGCAATATCAATTTAAGTTATAAACTATTAAGTATATAGTATACTAAAAATAAATCTCGCAGAATAATAAAAAAAGGTACTTAAGTTACAATATTGATTATCGTAACTAAAATCCAATTATTGTGACTGTTGAGTCGTAACATAATACGTGTTGGATACGTATCATAAAATACACAAAAAAATAATTTTTATAAAAAAAAAAATTGTTAACAACAAAAATATGGTAAAAACTATTTATATCTATTTGTATAAGTTATAGAGTAGTGTAATGTATTGTGCTTTCTGTTTATTACGGTTTTGAATATCTCATATTGTGTTTTGGACATAAAACAGATTATTTAAGTTAGTTTTTGACTGGCAAGTCATTTAATATTGTCGAATGATATTATAATATTTTTATTTGGTAATATTCGCTCATATCTATACACATCCATAAATCCATAATAACATATTATAATATATAATATTCTAGTTTGAAAATCGCATCAAAAGAATAATTTTATTTGTTACCACACACAATTTTTTTGTTGTTTTTAACAATTTATATAAATATGTGTAATGTACGATTAAACAGCGGTTGGCTGGGCACTGTTTTGTTGTGCAAAATATTATGACACGTCTATAGTTTGTTTTAAAACACAAGCAAAACCTTAGAATATATAGTAATCTAGTAAGTTCACGATTTTCACATTGTGTCCTACATGTATTCATAAATTAAATCGTAAGCGTTTCAGTGTGTTTTAAAATAATATCGAATAATACGTGGTAAACAATAGGTATACGTCACATTTACTTTTATACGATATGATACGAAAAGCGCGGTTTTACCGAATAGTTTGAAAATTATTGTTATACGCCTGCCATATCCCTCTCCTCCAGGTGTTCGTTTAAAAAGAATATTATTATATAAATTTGAACACATCCTGCTGTACAATGTTATGTAGTAAGTATACGATAAAGGTAACGACAATATTGTTCTTGATTACGCGTTTAATGCGATCACGTATTGCAAATGTACTTGTATTACCTGTATTTATGTTAAAATATATATTATGCGATACGTATAATATTATTACAAAATATCCATTACAAATGAGGGGCTTACAATATATTTTGTAAAACGTTAAGTTTAACACTGTTAAATAGTTTCATACTATTGCAATACACAGGACGTTCTTGAATTGAATGGGTTACAAACTACCTGCAGACTTATAAGTTTTGAACTAGTTCAACACTGACTTATAATTGTTGTACCTACAAATCGGTCGCTGACACAATGAATGAATCCCAACGGGCAGAACAAATAATCGGGCAATAAACGTCTGCGCGAAAGTAAGATGTTGAGCCTTAATGCCTATTTAGTATTTAGATTTTATCATCTGCATACTCTTCGACGGGTACGCTAAACTAATTATACAGTATTGTATTATTATAGGTTAGGTTAGGTACGTAGAATATTATGACTTCAAATTTTAATTAACATTCTAATCAAACGTAATTTATAGCAATATAAGTTACAGTCTTACAGGAGATCTCACCAAACATATTATCCAGTAGATATTATACGATACATATATTACTATAATATTAGATTTCCTAAACATTAGATAATATTATTATATTAATATTGATAGTATATACTGGCTCTCTCGTTTAGATGAAAATGTTGAAGATTTTAAGACACGTGCCTCAGACCATAATCAAAATGATTTGATTAAAATGTCGTATAAATCCGTCTAACTGCACACTTTTCGAGTCACACCGGCACATGGTTCAGTGAGTCGTCGTCCGCGTACGATGTAATTTGTATATTAAATATGTATTATATATACATATATTTATATAGTTATATACATTATCAGTGTTAGGACTTACCTAGATAAATTATCCAGATAATAATTCTTTTATCTTTTATCTTATCTAGATAAATAAATATAAGTTATCTAAGTATTCATTTTAGATAAATATTTGACTTATCTAGATAAATTTAAAAGATAAATTTTTTAGTGAAAATTAGAAAGATCTGTACCAAAAATATTATTAACTATGTGAATTTTGTTTTTGGTTCACTCGACAACTTCATCAGCAGGGTGACTTCCCAAATTTTTATTTATACTTTGTTACCTCCCTAGAGTCCCTTGGATCTTATTGGTTCCTTATATAATTATATGTGTTGAAGTTAATGTTTGGTGATACACATCATGATATAATAAGTTAAGTCGAAAATAAACATATTATATAGGCATGTACTTACATGACATTATATATGTTTTTTTAAATTAGTTGTTTTAATTTTAATTTTTATAATTATCTGTTATTTATCTGGATAAAATACTTTTATCTTTTATCTTTTTGTTAGATAAATTAAATTTGTTTATCTTTTATCTGTATCTTATATAAAATTTAGTGTTGTTATCTTTATCTTTATCCAGATGATTTTTTTGTTATCTGTTCCTAACACTGTACATTATATATAAAGCAGATATCTGGTATGCCTATCCGGATTTTTTTTAAAGTAAAATATGCATTTGTTATTTTTGATATATTATAACGGTATATAATACACCTATAAGTCGGTACGAATTTCGGACGTTTTAAATAAATAAACGACGTCATAGTACTGCATAATATAATACGCATAAATGAATAATATACCTGCTCGTCTTTTGACGTTAACCACGTGACCGCATTACGAATTATTATTTCGTCCGTTGGTTGTCCCATCATGTCATCGAAAGACTCAGTCACCGGCGAATTGGTTTCACACTGCGATATATAATAGGCCCCCTGCAAAAAATAATAATAATAACGATAGGTCAATCAGAATTTAGTTTCAAGTTGTAGTGATATAACGTTACAATTATTTATTTACTTTACTTATTTTTACGCGTAGGTTGTTGTTGTTGCTTCGCCGCGTTGATCACGCACGGGCACGGCACAATCAAGTTAATTTTGGCTTTACAAATATTAGAAAACACAAATAACTTTAATAATGTAATGAGTTTATTAATATCTTAATATATATAAATCTCGTGTCACAATGTTTGTCCTCAATGGACTCCTAAACCACTTAAACGATTTTGATGAAATTTTTTACACCACGTGTAATTTGGTCCAACTTAAAAGATAGGATAGTTTTTATTTCAAATTTTTAAATACATTAAATATTTTAATTAACTTTTTAATAAATTTGTATGATTGCATGGTGTATTTCGGGTTTTTCCGTGGCCGACCGCGATAATATCTATCTGTAACCTGACCTTTTTTCTATTGTATGTGTTTTATCGTCAGTGGCGTGTAGATATGAATTGTTCCGAGAATTATCGCCATAATACGTGTAGATATGAATTGTTAATACAGCCAACAACCAAAAATATTTTGCACCAATTAGTTTTAAGTTAAATTAAAATTATTATTATATGAATACATTATATTTATATTAATTTGACATACTCAATAATTTACTATGCTCTATGATTTCCAAAACCACTAATAAACTACAAATAAAAAAAAATATATTTTCTCATAGGTACGTAATAACCTATTAATAATTATTATTATTAATAAATAAGAGAACGAGACATAGCCACAGTAGGAGCACAGGAACAATAATTTCAATTTATACATGTAAGTAATATCACAAACTTTTGTTAATTAATATATCAATGAGAAAATGGCACAAAGCTCCCCACACTTTTTCAATAATTGTACAAACATTTTTATATTATTTTTATTTAACCTCCATTGAAAATTATTTTTGACTTTTGACTTATTATTTCAATGTGCTATGATAACATGTTTTTCAGTTCCTCTTTCTAATATTTAAACGATTAAATTATTATTTTCAGTTAATAAATAAATAAATTTGTTAATTAATTAATAAACAACCCCTTCTCCCATTCAATCCAGTGAATTTGTATACCAACATCAACATTTTCGTCTTTGTTAGTAAATAATTTCATTGTACTAAAGGGTTATAGTAGTAGAAAGTCAAATAAGGAGATCACCATATTTTTTTACAAATACCATCTGTGTGAAAAAGCATAGTGGACTCTGTGACTGATGTTCTCTTATTGTTCCTCTTAGATTGTTTTCTATAATGTAATATAACAAAAACTTTAGCCACAGCAACGCGTGGCCGGGTCAGCTAGTATATTATATAATATTACACCTGCTAAATTTATTCATATTGTTTCGTCCTCACTTAATTCATCATTCTCATTATTGTCACTATCATCATTGATATCATAACGACGTATGCAGCCATAATTGGGTTATAAAGACTACCTGCAATTCTTAAAAACCTAGTAAATTCGATCGATATTTAATGCATTGTACTGTTTTAGGAACATAAATTTAGTAAGATATCCAGCAATAACTTTGAGGGGCTATAATCTTACCAACGAATTATTTAAAAATAAAAATTTCAATATTAAAATTCATTAAAAAAAAATAGCTATATACATTCTATACATTGTATACGTTGGTTTCCATTTAAAAATCAAAAGTTAATAGTGGATTCACCAACAAAAATAAGGGTTAAAATAATAGAAGGTATGAAAAGTTTTAGACTATTATGACATATTGATATTTGAAAAATAAGATGTTTACAAATCTTAATACTTTGAGTGTGTTACGTTAAATGGATCATCCTGTGTATGGGTATAGGTATATGTATTTAATTTATCGAGTTTCTATTATAAGTACCTAGTCGTATACACAATATACACATGAAACAAAACTCGATAGTCGACTCTTCTATTGTATTAATATATGTGGATCGTGCAGAAATCAGTTATATTGTTGGTAAGCCGTGATCTGTCACGGTATGTACATTAGAGTCCAGAAAAAAGTGAAATTACAATTTTCAAAAATCAAAAAGCCTATAATGTTTTTTTTACGAAATGTACACAAATTGTACCTGCAGATATGTAGGTATTTTTCCACATAATGATCATCGTCGCAATTGACGCATATAGGTGGAAACATATTTTTGACGACTAAGGGATGAAAGAGACGTTTGAAATTAACTACGTGGTGTAAATTAGGTGAAACGTGTAGTTCTCCGACACTGCATAGGTAGAAAAATCTGGTATAACTTACTATATTGGCGAATAAACGATACAGGAACGGGTGCAATATTGTGATAAATAGTTCCCAACCGTTCCTGGTTTTTTTTAACTGGAAAAAAAAGATTGAAAAGCTATGGAAAGTAAAAGAATATGATAAGAAAAATAACTATACTAAGTATACTTATATCCGTAGTAGGTGTACAATATCTGCAAAATTTTATACAAAGTATGCATATATATATACATATGTATATGCTAACAGAAGGCCTAACAATATATATATATATTCTGTATATTTAATACGTTTCTCCGTACTAAAAGTGGAACGTTGAAACTGACAAAATACATATTTCTCACCTAAAAGAATGTTTAATTAACCATGAAACGTGCTTCTAAAGTAAAAATGGATGATGGGATACAGGTCGGCTTAAAATCGGGCTAAGACCAAATGCAAGTATATTTCGAAACATTATATAATCCTCAAAATCACAAACGCTTTTAATGGCTAAGGTACCCTTCTCGGTGATCTTGGCATTTACCATTCAAGAAGAAGCCACACTTCTTTCCAGAATAAATACTAATGTTAGCTACGTGCGCACCTGCTAGGGCCAACGCCGGCACCCTACCTCCTTCGGACTGCATCACCAGTGAATAAACACTAAAATAAGTACTCAATATAGACATGTAGGTACAAGGAAAACATTTACTTACAATAAGTACAAATTATCTGTGACTATTTTGGGTACAAATTGACCACTCCGATGCTTTACGTCACCGCTTGGGTCCTCGCTGATCTGCTTTGTTGTCGGATCTGCCTTGTTCTACTAACCTGAGATGGTGAACAATGCCTCTGGCCACGACCCTTTGATGCAGAACCGATGTCACATAACCGATGACACGTATATGTGTGTGTATTGTGCACACGAATAAATAGTAAGCACGTGGATAATGTGTATATTCACAAATGTCTTCGAGATGTATTAATTTATTGAGCGAAAGATATATTCCAATTATTTACACTCGGAATGAATAATATATCAATAATAATATATGGGCATGCAATAATATTATGTAGTACCAGCTGTTCATCGGGATTCTTTGAAGTGTTTTTCGGATTCTGCATGATGTTGTTTCAATCAGCTGATAATCGGCAGTAAAAAAAGTTCATACTTATTCAACCACATAATTACATTATCCACACCTGTGATATTCTAAAATATGTTTTGTCATCGTGTGCAGAAAACTCGAACTCCTTCTGCTTTTGAGTTAAAACGAGTAGCCTTACGTTAAATTAAAATCTGTTACCTATACATAGTGTTCAAGCTATATATATATGCAGGACACGCGTATAGGTTATAATATATTTGAATAGATCTTATTTAGAACAGGTCCAATCAATATACAATTAGATATCATATTAATCATTTGTTTTTTCTGTAATAGGTACAACTAAATAAATACGATCAATATAACAAAATATACGTAGATATCATAACCGATTATGTGACGACGCATCTAAATCATCTAATCATTACGAATTTCATTTATTGAAGGAATTTGTGATAGTTAAACGAGGAGCAGTTCGGTGATTGATACAATATAACAGACCTCAACCTCAACAATAACAATCGATATAGGTACCGGACAGGTACTTGTCAATATCATGAGAAACGGATAATCATGTTATATCGATAATTGTATTATGGATTTAAATAGTAAGTACATAACTCTTATTACTATACCTACTATATTGCATTACGCATACGCACGTTACTCTCCTAGAATTTTTTTTTTCCCATATAAAAGTTTTTGGTTTGAATAATTGACATAATCGCTTATCGATTGACATGGTAAAATGTGAAGCATACTATAGCATATATATATGCATACTACATCATAAAGTGAGTCAACTTACTTTACATTTAGTTAACACTAATTTACTATTATAGTTTTATGGATTCTAACTAAATGAAGATAAATCAGTTAGTCAGTCAGGATAAGTTATTTTATATAATGTAGATTGGATGTTTCATTTACTTACCTATTTGTTTACTAACATTAAATATTAATAGTTATCTGTGTTACACTGTTACATAAAATAATGCAGTTTATGCTTACATTTGATGAAATTAAATGACTAACGATATATAAAAAAAACTTTTAGTAATAATTTTTAAACAAGCTTTTTACACAGGGCTGGCGAAACCTTTTTTGAGGGACTGGACAAAACTTATTCAACCAATAACCATAGTTACCTTTAGCTTATAGCCTATATGATTACCATATAAAATATTTTTCAATGAATATTTTAGGCGCGAGGCCCTTGAATGTGCGAGTCTCTGAACAGTTGATCCGCTTAACCCCCCGCCCCTTAACACAGGCCTTGATTTTTTAAATTCAATTAATACGTGCTTATATAATTTTATTTTGTTTAAGATATTACTTATTTATCATACTCAGTTTCTGAACTGAGTAGTCATATTGTCATATCAAGTGGACTAATCTATAATAAAAAATCGTAAGATAGTTCTCATTTGAAGAAAAGTAGTCGCAAGATACTCTTTAAATGGTATAAAAAATATGGTCCAAAATTGTTTAAGGATGAAATAAAGATGAGGTGAATCACTCTGTATATTAAACTCAAAATCCCATGTGCACTGCTGTCATATTAATTCTTCATCACCGCAACACCGGTGACCCGTGATTTCATTATAGTTATAAATTATCCTATTTGGAAGGCTAACATAACACATTTCCTTTAATAAGTCACCAGCCCTTTCTAAATAAGGGCCGCACAAAACACTACATGTAGCATGTAGCATATTTACGTGCGTACATATCCCAGAAGTCTGTTTTAACAAACATAATAGACCTTCATTTGAATTTTGATTGTACTCAACGGTGACCTCTATAAAATATTATTGACATTTATTGTCTATGTTATGTACATTATTGTCTAAGCTAGTGGACGTGGTTTCACCTCATGCGGAAACCACGGTCTTTCGTTTATTAATATTTATAGGCGTCAAAGAATGTCGTAGACGGAAATTCAGTAGAAGACAAAAGAATGTTATATAATTATTTTGTGTTTAAATCATTTTACCCATGATGCACCTTTATGTAAATTATTAATATAATAATAAACTCACGAGTCATACCATTATTTTATTAATCTTTTTACAATAGACACAGTATCTATAGTATCTTTTCATATGGCCTAGGTACCTGTATGTATAGATTAATTTTCCAAGAAGGATGCTATAAACTAAATATAATTTATCAATATTTACATTGAAAATTAATTTGGAACTAAATTATATGTGTACAATATTTAGTATTATGGTGTGGATCCCGATTACTGATTAATATTATACTTTCAAATAATAAACAGAGTAAAGATTAATATGGTATTAAATTATTCAAAATATAAAATAGCAGTTATAATACCAGCCATTGATATTAAATTGAACCAATGGATTTATTTATTTTTGTTGAGAAGGCAATGAATCAGCTCAATAAATTCAGTTTAGGACTTCTATTTAACTCCATTATAGTGTAGTTTGTGTTTTACTTTAAACACGAAAATTTATCAGACATTTTGAAATACAAACGTGCATCATTGGTTTCCAGAATATAGACAATTGTTTTGTTTATCATCTGAAATCCTTACAATTAATAACTTTTTTTAAATTGAACGAGAATTTATAATTTTTTTTTTCAGAATTGAATAGACCATAAGCGCTTCATCATATTATATATATATACAAACGCTCGCACCACGATTCCTTAAAAACAACTATATAAAATAAGTAAGTCAGCATTGTGTGCAATTGATGAGTGATAGAAATTCAATCATATTATTTAATTATCCCATGCGAATTATGAGATAATATATTATATATTATTTATGTGATATTAAAAAGATTTATAATAAGGCGTGTATACTGTATAGTGTTATTTAGTGATAAAATATTTTCAATATCTTTTGTCACGACAACAAATTTCAACGCGTACGTGGTAAGAGGATTGATGATAAACCAGTTTTGTTGACTTTATACCGTGTGCATTGTGAACCTTGCATTATGCATTTTGTTTGGCGTGATTAAGTTTTTTTTAATGTGGTAATATTTTATATACTGTAGGGACAAAATTCAAAGTACGTTCTAAGAGAACGATTCTATTAATTTTATTTTTCTGGTTTATGCGAGATTCTAAACACTCGTACCTATATATTATCTGAATATTATTATTTAAGGTTATATATATATAATATTATGTTGTTGATTTTATCTGTCAGATTATATATATGGATAAAGAAAAATCACATATATTTAAACGTAAGATGTTTTTTGGTTTTTATTAATTATAATAAAAATTGTATTCGCCATTGAGTAACGATTCCACGATGATAATATATAGTATTTATAATAATAAAATAAGTGCATAATAATTTGGTTTATCTAGATCTATAAACCCTATACTAGTATGCGGTTTATGTCTAGATCAAACAATTTTTGTTGATATTCAACTAATACATGTAAATTGATTAAATGTTTACCTTTGACGATATTATATCATAATTTATATTATTATATTACATCACTCACTTTATTATTTTTGCATTCAAAAAAGTCACGAGTCTTTTATAATAATTTACAACAGACCCTGTGATATGTAAATTTATTTTTGTTAATTACTTTTATGTAAATGTCCACAATATATTTTCGAAGAAAACACGTATTTTAATCCAAGAACGACAAAATATAATATAATATTGTATCTATACTATTATCTAAATACATTTTCTGTGAAAAATAATCTGTCACATGATTTAAAAACGTATAATATTTCATCAGAGTTTTTGACTTTAAATAGAACTTGGGAATAAAAATTAACTTTTCCTTCAAAATTATACGTCATAAAAATAATTAATAGGGTGACCAAAATTTTCTTTTGTTTGTTGATTTAGAAATCTGACGTTATATATTTAGGTACAGGTATTCTTGACATAAAATAATGTTTCAAACTGATTTCTGGAAACAACGTACCTATATCATTTGGGAGATTACGTGCTGTTTATGCGTTTAAACTTCAACCTTAAATGTCCTCATGAATGTTCTTGATTTTTTTATCAAATGTAAATCTTTATCACCCAATAAAAAACATGATAATTACTAATTAGGTCATCTCAAATATTATATAATCATATAATTTTTGTATTTAATCTAACCATGTTTTTTTTTAAATATATATTTACAACATTTGTCGGAGTGTACGATTGAGTACAACGAACCTATGACTTATGCGGTGATTTGTTGCATCTCGAGTTGTCGCTTGTATATAAATAATACGCTGTGGCTGTATTAAGGCAAGTAATAGTAGATATTACTGATATTAGCAGTAGAAGTAGTAGTCTTAGTAGTAGTAGTAGTAGCAGTAGTAGTAATAATAATAATAATAATAATAATAATAATAATTGTAGTAGTAGTAGTATAGTAGATACCCAATGGTAACCCGGTTCTGTATAAAGTATACCAATAGAGTATTACTCACAGGTTCCAATATATTATACATAGTGTCGGGTTATAAAAGTGCACATGGTATGAAAAAAGTCGACTCGTAAATTCTCATGCGTGGATGTATAAAAAACGAGATGTGTATATAAGTTCCCAACTTAGAATAAAAATGACATATGTAAATTCCTGTCTGTATTTATTACCATTAAACACGCGCCAATTATTATTCGTGTGTTTGGCACTCGGCGCCGCGCCGTCGCTATAATATAATATTATTATTATTATATTGGATCCACGCGAGTGGAAATATTATTCCTATGTTCAGAGTTCATGTTCATCGGATCAACGGTGGATTTCGCTGCGAACGGGTATGGATAGGTGGAGGAAGTGTATTTGACGAGATGAATCCCTACCCGCAACCCAGTTGGCAATCAAATTTTTGGTTTCAACACCCACATGGTTACATTAACTGGCGATATAATATGCTCGTAACTTTCGGTGTTCTATTTTTTATTTTTTTCGTACATAATATGACAATTGTAGATGGTCGATAATTATTGTTTTTATGAATATCCCTAAGTGCTAGTAATAATTTTTTTTTTTTTAATTGTTTTTAATTGTAAGCGAAATCAAACACATTTGCTAATAATGTTGGATTAGATAATATGAAATTAATATTTTTATATAATTTTAATGTTTTTACCTCTGTTGCATTAATTAAAATGTATCGGTAAACTAAAAACTTATAACTTGATATTATGTCGCATTTCGTTATTTATTAAGTATTTTTCTCAAAATCAATTAAATCAAACTATAATTTAGGTCGAGAAACTATTTCATCATTACATATTAAAACTTCTACTTTGTATTAACACGGTCATACTCATTTGTGAAGTGTCCGCTGTTAAGTTGATAATCTGCATCTGCACATTTTTGAATATAATTTATAATACATATATAATGACTATAATTTAGAAGTCTTTTTTTTTTATCGTTTCAAACGAAGAAAAAGTCTCTGGTGCGCGATGAAAGTCATTTTTAACTCCTTAAAAAAAAATTTTTTTCACACAAATCAAGTCCATGCAAATATAACTTTTTACAGCGAAAAGAGTGACTGACATACAAACGTATTATAAGTGATTTACAAAAAATAATACTGAAATAACTTGGAATTTCTGACTTAATATAGGTACTTATTTATGACCATGGATCTACAAAAAAGTTTTATTATAGGTGTAAAAATATTCCCACCGCCTAACATTGTATACAGGGTGCCCCGCGAGGATATACCCATCAGCAGTAGAAGGGGACTCGCCGCCCGGGTAAAACCAGTTTTTTGCCTTTTATCTATAAACTAAAAAAAATGATTAAGAATCATAAGATTAACGAAAATAAAATGTTGAAGGGTCAACATTTTCAGCTAAATAAACTCTATAAAACAGGTTTATAAAACTTTTTTATCAACAAATTTAATAAAATTAAAAAATCAAATACATAATATAGCCCTTGTTATGCGAGTCTAAAAAAAAAGTATGATATATATTTATTTTTTCAAGAGATATCGCAATTAGAAAATCCTTGCAGGACAACCTGTGTAAAGAATGATTCACAACCCATACTCAACAGTCAACTTAATCTATTCCTTTAATTGACAATTCACTAAAATACTAATTTTCGGAATTGTAAAGTATACTTAGGTACACTTAAAGTAATTAGAACTTTGAACCATCTTACAAAAATATTTTTTTTAAATAAAACTTAATTCTTTTACAGTGAAGTGTTAAATACCTACATGATTTTTTGAATCTAAATCTAAATTCAAACGAGTGATTATTTATATAATATATTTTCTAAGAATATTATACCACAATACTAATTTTTACATAGTTTTACGATAATTAAAAATATTTTCAATACCTACTTATTATACTACAAACAATTTAAATATATATATATATAATGTTAAATTGTCAATGTTAATTAGTACCTAATTTCTATAATTTAAAATCACCTTAGCCCTAATATATGTCCAAAAACCTATTATATAACATAAGTTACAAAATTTAAGCCACTGGTTAAAATTTTGATTTGGAAACCCCAAAATTAAAAAAAAAAAAATTTGCTTAACGATTTAAGACATAAATGGGTGATTATCATTCGAAAAATAGGAGTTTCTATCACCACAGGGAACTTATTCTTAAATGTAATTAAATTATCTAAATTTTTAGAAATATACGATTAGTATATATATATATATATAGTCCTTAAGTAATAAGTATACTTAAAAATCGAATTTGAATAAATGCATTATTAAAAGAAAAGCGGTGATGAGCATGCTAGATGAATCACTCTGTATATATAATTATAAATTATAATGTATCATGTTATGTTTATAGGTACCTATAAATATTGTGACTATCAATACGTTATACGTAGCAACACGTATGTTAATTTATATAATGTACACTCATACTCATTTTTTATAGTAAAAAAATACGTATTCAATTTATATTATATTTACATACTATACTAGCAGGGTTTTTTAATAATCGAAATATAGGTACCTATGCATAATATGTGAATACATTTTTGTCAGGAAAAATCTTATTATTATTGTCAATAAACTCAATTGACGCGCAAATTTCGGACGCATACAAAACTATATTAACGTTTTCGTGTGAAATAACTCCAAAATATATCATTCCCGTTGCCATTTGGATGGTGGTCCAGTTGTTTAAAATTTAAATATTGAAATAGTTTTATCAACTGCGTTACGAAAAAAAAAATAAAAATACCTATGCATATAATTACAACGCGCAACGGCTGCAGTGTTCCGTGGTAGTAGAAAACCTATTCATGTGCTCGGTTATACCAAACGCGCTATAAATTACGCAATTATTTTAATGTTTTATTTATTTATACCATTATGTTTACTCTCGCGTTTAGTTGACGCATTGTATATTCGTATCAAAAGGTGCCGGGTGTGCAAATATTTTTCGTCACTTTTTTTTATTTTTATTTTACACTGCAGCAAAGTTAAATTTTAATAATAATATCTTCATTGTAAGTAACAATGCCATTAAACAACACATAGCCGTGCATAGTACTTAGTGTTTTTTATCTGTGAACTTCAGAACGATTGTACTATTTAAGTCACAAAAGTCGACGATTTTTTGCTTTTTAGTCGCTACAGTAATTTGGGATGATGGCCAAGCAGTGGTATAGAGACGCTGACATTTCCATTTCATAATACCCTTTGTGCATACATGACAAATCCAAGAATAAATTTAAAGTCCTTTATTCCAACTAATTATATTTTGTATGCGGATTTTGTTGATATAGTAATTTTTAGAAAAAAAACCTTTGAATTTAAAACTTATGAAAAATATAAAGTGAATTAATTTCAAGTATAGAGCGTATAACTAGAATAAGAAGAAAATGGTTGAAAAAAAAGTATGTTTCGTATCTACTCCATGATTATTTCAAAATTTAAGCAGCGTATGCAGGTTTATAAATTTATAATACAGTAAATTCTCATATTATATATTATGTTAAATCCATTTATGATCAGTTGTTATAATATGTTTACACTTTTAAAATAAATAAATAGTATGAAAGAATTTCTGATGTCTATAGATGTCCAGACGTTCGTGTAGAAATAATGTATATTATTATTACCAACGATATTAAATTTTATATTATATAATTCATGTTTTTGTTGCACTTATAATTTAGAAAAAAATGTGTATTAAACGCTCCGAATCTGTACATTATAGGTTGTTGCTATTAATTCAGTTATACTATTGAGTCTATATAATATACTTATTGTATACTCAATGATAATCATAGTAATTTTCATAATCTTTTTTTTCAACGGTTATGATTTAATGTTGCTAAGTAATGGTTTGCGTCGTTATAACACACCGCGCCATGCCGCAGGTATACATTATTTTATTATATTGGGTACCCGAGCGGCGAGCAACCATTGAGATCAGTCGTCGGCCGCTGAATAAAGGTACTAAGCACAACTGTGGGAAAACAGAGTGTATTCAACCATTTGGGTAGACATTTTTTATTTTTAAACGATTGTTAATATTTGAAGTTAATTTAAAATTTAGGAAATTGTAAAATAATAATTATTTATTGTAATTCATATTAAGATTATATTATTATGCATATTTTATTTAACGTGATCAAGTGTTATAATATTCTAACAATTGTCAAATTTCAAAGAAAAATTCATCAAATTACTGCAGTTTTATTTTGGAAAAGCATCTACCTGCTATCACTAGCTGATACGCGATTGATCATAAAACACCTTTTTTGCGCCACGATTGAGCAAAATAAATCGAAATACAAAAGAAAACCTACATAATTGAGCATAAAAAATTCTGCAACGATGCTATTTAGTATTAAAATTTAGTGCGATTTATATCGTTATAATATTATCATAATACCGTCGAGTGTTTTATGTTAAAATATTAGAACTTGGTCGTAACGCTGCATGTCGTGCAATTTCGCCGCACTCTAAACGAATACGCGTACACGCGTGTCGTGGAATTTATTATGCCTATCCTTAGAAGCTATAAATTGTAGCCTACGTGTGGGGCGCACAGGGGTGTATGTGATGAAACACACGTGCCCGTTTAATATACTTACGGGTTAGAGATGGCAATAATATTGTTGTTGTAACCCCTATGTATGTGATGGCGGAGCGGTTGCCGCACACGTGGTAGGTGAATATAATTAGATAAGTACCTGTGAATAATAATAGTAATAATACGAATAACAGAAATATAGGTCACGAGTCTGTTCTATAGAAATATTATTATAAGATAATATAATAGCTTATGTGTCTATGATTCAAATTATTGCATATTTGCATTGTGTGTATTGTGTGCATTGTGTGCATAGTCAATAATATAATCGTGAATTTAGATACGTTCGGTATACAGTACTGACGAAGGGTGGTGGGAGAGAATCGACTGTAAATAAATTGCGCCTTATTGATACCATGTATTAAATATAAAAATTATAATGATTATAGTACCCAAGTAAAAAACTAAAAAGTTAATAAGCGCACTTAGGAATCACTATACTCGTATACCATAAATCACTCGTTGTACACATTTTAGACGTGAAAAATACCTTAATATATTATTATATACAAGGTACCTATCTAATTCTTTTATCACGAAGCGTTTTCTCAACAAATATATGCAATTTTATATTGTAGTTTGTTATTACACCATGTGTGCTGAAACATTTTAAGATTATAATTAAAAAATATATTGTAGTAATGTCAAGCAATTTTTTATTATTATAATTTTAATGTTTTATTTTTATTTATTGATATAATATAATATATACATTTTTAATTTCCTATTCCAGAGCAGATTTTCTAAAAAATTTCGGTAAATTACCAAAAAAATGTAAGAATTTAAGTAAAATCAATATTACCATAAATAATAATACATTATAGCTACAGGTTCTGGCAGTTTTATTTCATTGGACAAAATAAAACCAAAAATGTTTGCATATGTATTCTGTTTTATATTATTATTATTAAATCAAAAATAAGTTGGTTTGCCAATATTAAAAAAAAAAAAAAAAACTGACAGTTTTATTTAACCGAGCGTGATAATTTTATATTATTATACAACGATAAGATATTATTTCATAATTATTTAATATATATCATATGTATAATATATGCATAAATATATAATTGAATGTTTGTAACGCAGAAACTTGATTAGAAACAATGATTAGATCACGAAAATTTCTAGTCGAAAAACTACACAGGCCAGAGACATGGGAAAAGTTTAAAAAACGGTGAATTATAAGAGTATTCTTAAAGGTTTTCGAGTAAATAAAAAAAAAATAGCTACCAAAAGATATCAAAATAATTAACCTTAATATAATATTATTTATGAAGCACAGGATAAATTGTTGAATAAAAATTAGAAAATCAATTTAATTGAAATTATTTTTAATAGTACCAGTGATACATAAAATATATAATCTTTAGTACCCTACTCAATAAAGGTGTACTATATGTATACAGGATAGCTCGGTTCCCCGGAGTTTATTTATTATTATTATTTGATAAATCCAATAGGCTGCAACTTGTTTGCGCACAATCTATAATTTTTACCTGAAAAATATAAACTTGTTTGCGCACACGGTTACATTAAATGTACAACTGGTATGTGCACAAAAAAATAATTATACTATTTTAACTCAGGTACAGATGAGCATTGATAATCAACGATAAAGAGTACGAAAATGTAGACTAAATTAAATATATACAAGTAATAGGAAACTGTTATTACGGAAAATAATAGACACGTATTTTATCCTAAACGTATATTTATTTACTATATTATTATATATTATTTATATATTATTTACCAATCATATTATATTATAAAATTAAAATTAACATGCATTTTTAACCATAGACAGTCCTAAGTCTGAGGAAGGGAAATGTATGTAAGTACTTTAATGATTTAATTATTAATTAACAAATATTAAAACGCAAGGTATTAAACTATTTAAGTGTAAAAGATAACTGTGTTCAAACCGTGTGTACCTATGGTTACGGCTCAACTGTTCCCAAACGAGTGGTATAGTTTTGATGAGCTCAAAAAAGTTGTATTTTTGGCAACTGTTCGTAAACCAGTACCACCCATCCAATAATGGCCATGTTAACTCACATTTTCGACTTAAAGTGAAGCAATTTTATTTTTGAGTCTTTCATTACTTATTAGAACAGTTAATTCTTTAACCAGGGTGATGGTTTTTTAATGTTTGCAGGTAGTGAATTAATCTAGTTGGTACTATGGTAGGCCAAAAAAAATCAGTTATTTTCTTATGGGATAAACTAATAAAATAAACTTCATAAAATATATCATTTGAAAAAGAAGCTAAAACACCGGTCTCTACTGAGAATCTTTTTTTTTTGTATGTAATGATTGAATAATTTGTCATTCAATTTAAATTTAACACATTCAGTGACCTTACTCAATGACGAGTTATACACTCGAAATCTACCATAATACAGAAGTGCAAATTCTCCGGGTTTGGCTCTGTTTCTGTTGAGTTGTTAGGTACATACTATTATCAAGATTAATACGTTTTATGTTTATTATATTTGCATCACATTTTATTTTTTTTCATCGGGCTTTCACCATTAGTGTAAACAATTTAATTATTTTAAAGTATGTTTCACAAGTATAACTATATAATATACATAGATACACGCAGGGAATAATATACAGACGGTAATTTTTTTTACACTCGTTGGACGAATTCATGAATACATACCTACTACGCAAACATTGACCAATTTTACCATAATATAATATATTATTTTGAAAACAAACAAAAACGTTTAATTAAAAAACCTGTACAACTTAGAACGCTTATTAAAAATTATTTATTCCGATTAAAAACTTTTCAGTTATCAGTAGCGATATACATATCTACATAATATATTCCTACCATTATAAAAGTACCGACCCACAAAAGTTGATATCAGATATTATATAGGTACACATTTATCATAATAATAAAACCGTTTTCGAATCGATCTGTATTCACGAGTCTCCAACCAATATTAAAAACGGTTAATACATGCAAATAATATGCTTTACGATGAATGATTCAGGTGTTAACTCGCGTATGAAATCATGTTTCTGCAAAGATATGATGCCGTTTTTTTCAAATATCATTTGTATAATCGACAATCCACATACTTGAGTATACAGAGGATTCAACCCCATTGTTTTACCTTTGGTAATGAGTTTATTCAAATTTAATGAGAATCACTCGATGGTAGATCCAAAATTGTTTGGAGGTTATATGAATTGATAATAAGTTTTATTTTATAATTTGTAAAAAATAACGGCATTGTATTAAATACCAAATATGCAGTAAATATTTTACATAATATTAATATTAATATTTTTGATATCTATATTTTCAGTAAAAGGTAAAACCATTAAGGATAAATTTTTATGGACGTTTATCTAATATATAATGTAATATATTATGTATAATATTATGCTATATTGAGTTTATTAACTCAAAGACCTTTAATTCAAATTTTGATTTAGATACATCAAAATTTAAAAAAATATGTTTGGCGAATTATTTGTATCGTGTAGCATGCCTATATCTATATTGCTTGATTAGAAAAATTTGCTGAAAAATGAAATATTCAAATCAATATCATCCTGTATATTTTATTACCTGTAATGTGTGCGCGCGCGCGCGCACGCGTGTGTGTGTGTATGATTGTAGGTACCTGTGTTTAAATCGGGGTCGTTTATATCGATTTCTGTTTATTTTATTCGTTAAATATTGAAATTTGTATAGGTACGGAAAAAAGACGTAAACGATCTGCTGTTAGCTATAATATATAAAATACATAATATACGTGTGTACGCAGTACGTGTTGCCAACACGTCACTAAGTTCACGGAATGTATATAATAATATATTGCTATTTTATACACTATGTCGCTAAGTGTGTGTGCGCATAAAATCGATTGGAAATAAATTGTCCGCAATTTGCTCGCCACGTGTGGAAAATAAAAAACAAAGTTTTTAGTGTCAAATTAGTTTGGTTTTAAAGCTCTTCCATCTATCTCGTGTATTATTCATTTAATTTTGTGTAAAAACATATTATTGTCGAGTTAAAAAATGCTTATAAAAACCTGTGACCACAGTATCGGCCTGGTTTTAAAGGGCCAGGATTTCATTTGGAAAGGCCCCAACCCCATACTACAAAATTTATTTGTTATAATTACATTAAATAAATCTTAAATATGAAAAATGGTCATTAAAGTGTAATACATTACACATATAGATTCTAATTTGTCATTTTAAATTTAAAAAAAAGTTAAAAATTCTCTTATTCTAAATTTACAGGTAGGTATTCAACTTTCATATAAACTATGTTTGTGTAAAATAAATATATTAAAAATCTTGTCGTTTCTTTTGACGATTTTACTATGTCATCTATTAGTTTTATTTTATCTTCATTTAAAGTAATATCTTTTTCTATAGCCATATAAGCACTAGTGGTCTTAAATGCTGCTGATCGAGTGACGATCTTAATTTTGTTTGCACTATTTTTAGCTTGGAAAATAATCTTTCACAAGTAACTTGATTTGATGACAATAGCAATACGTATTTAAACACTTGATACAATTAGTTGTTGTACATACCAGAATGACAAGAAAGTTGGGTTTCAAATTTACAATTTTAAAAGCATATATGCTATTCATTTCCAACAGGAATGAAAATTTATTGAGTCAAATTCATCTTCTGAATCAGGTATTATTACTTTATCTATAATATTATCACCTTCACCATCATTATCGTTCATTATGTCATGTTTATTTTGGAATAATATTAAAATAATGAGAGGAAAATCGTTTGAACTAGCATTTAAAGTCATTATTATTGTTTGCTCTTCTATTTTATTGAAATTAAATAATTATCACGAGACTGGTAACTTCTCCAATACATCATTTTCATCTTGTATGTCTAAATGTCTAATACAGTAATTTAATTAATATTATCATCTTCACATACCTATTATTTAAATTATTTTAAAAAATATTAATTTTTTTCTGTTTGAGATCTGAGCCCATTTTTTCTAACTACTGTTTTTCTTTTAATCGACGTTTTTCTGCACCACTTTTTACTTTGGATTTCATTTTATACTTTATAGTACTCTTAATTTAAAAATATTTAATCCAAATAAAATTTGAAAAACCCTGAACAAATCGCTATTGGTTTAATTAATAATTAGTGATTGACTATTGATTATGGCTTATCGTTTATGACAAATATTATATTACCACAAACGGTACATATTATGATGAAACGATAGAGTCAATATATGGGTCGTCTATATAAATAAACCTTATTTCGTTTGGTTGTTCGTAAACATCAGGAATTTCCATGTTTTATTTGTTATTAATATGAATAATTAATATTAAAATATTTTATTCAATTTACCCAATAATATGAACAGTATGATTGATAATTTATCGTCAACAGGTTCTAATATTGTACACGTAGGCATTTAACATTTAAATATTTTTAATTATTTATCTAACGTATATATTTTTAGAAAATCTGTAGTTTGTTGTACAAAGTCAGGTTTTTATGTGGACAATTATGTCGTTTTGTGTGAATTTCTTAGGTACAATGATAATAGTTGCTGTGTGATAGTATAAACAATATAAATACCATTGCTCTTATAAAGATCATTAATTTTACAAAAAGTAAATCTTCACAAAACAGTTTTGAGTAATTATATTTTTAGAGCTGCTGAAGTTTATGCTTTTAAGATAAACTATATGAATTTGGTAGAAGCGTTTTTGATTTAAATTAAAAACTATTCGGTTAAATTTTAATTAATTAGATACTACTTCATTGTTATAATATTACGATTTTAAATAACAAAACTAAATTATATTTGGAGTTATTTTTATTGTTTTCAAAATATTCTTGAAATATAAGTTTTTGATTACACTAACTTAATACTATTTTTAAAGTATTCTACTATAAAAACGTGTAAAATAGTTTGTAACTTAACCTCTGACGTACAGTAGGTTTCGAACGAGTCATTGTATCAATGAATGTATTTTAACTAATTTGTATTAAGTTTGAGTTCAATGATAAATTATTGAATACAAAAACGATTTTCAGCGAATACGATCAGTTAGAATAACTAAGAGTATTTCTATAATATAAGAATTTATTTTGAAATTAATAATATATGGTAGCAGTGATGGTCAAATGTACCTATACCGTTTACAGGGAATGAAATGGGTAGATCCTTCCAATGACTGTTTTCAATATTTATAATAACCTGTATACTATAGGTAGTATTATACAATGGTAGCCAAAGATTATATTTTTAATGATCAAAATAGTGTAATGCTAAAATGTTGAAATCAGCTACACCCTACATGAAAAAATCATTCGACTGTTACAGTTTGGTAAGTTATATTTTATTTGAAAATGTAATTGTGTGTAAAAAGTTACAATAGTATCGAAAAAAAAAAACAACTAAAATCAATATACTTCACTTATATAATATCTAATTTCGCCAAAATTTCAACTTGAAATGTCTATAAAAAAAACTACTGTGTAAAAATGTTATTTTTTAGTTTATTTGATTACATTATGAAGTACTTTTGAGGAACATTGAATCAAAATGTTCAAACCCTAGTTAGATTAAATCTAAATTGAACTTGTAATTTTTTTAACCATAAAATGAATTGCAAATTATCATAAATTTTACGAATTTTGTCAAAATTTAAACTTCAAATGCTTGTAAAAAAAACAGACTGAATATTTTTAAATGGCTTTAATTAAAATAATTAGATCTAAATGATTTAACATTTATTTACTTTTTTACTACATTTCATAAACAATTTTTTGATTGACTTGCGATCATATTAATTATAATCGTTATTTATTTTTATGAGTTATTTAAGAACCCCTGATTAAAATATACGAATTCCGTCCTGTATTTTTTGGGACGCAATTCGTGTAGGTATACCTTTTTTACGGTACGCAACTTAAGTGACCACATTAATGAAAAACCATTAATTACGCCGTTCAAATTTTGTAAATCACAAGAACCCAATATGAACATTAAAATATTGTCACACGAGTCCTAACACGATATTAGACATAATAATAATATTAATATAAGTACCTACCTATATATGATTAAATCCGAAAACATCATCTTGTATAGCCGTTTTAACGGAATGTCCGTAATGATATTCAAAAGAAAAATTTTTTGATAAAAAAAAAAAAATTATTATTAATATTCTTTCGATCGACGAGAATTCGCAGAAGCCGGATGCACCACGTATGGAGAAAAAAAATAATCGCGATTTATATTCAGACGGCTTTAATACGCGGCGACGGCCAGCTATAATTATATTGGTATATCTATATACGGGCTATGATATGATATTATATTATATTTAATCCGACATATTATTTTTTTGCTCCCATAGTTGTTACCGAATAAATTATAAAAATATACGATATATGGAATTGCGTTAAAATATCGGTTGAGCATGATTCGCCGACGCTAATGGGCCGTAATTATAATATATGACTGCTCTAAAACGTGCGCCGAAATAAATAAAAAACAACATTATCACATAATATTATATTTTTTCAAGTATCGGTACATTAAAAAAATACTGCAGCTTGTTGTCTGCGATTCGGGTACAATGTATTAAAATAATACCATGCAAAAAGGGCTTATCAAAAAAAGCACGATCACATATTATTATAAATATGTATTTAAAAAACGATAAAAATGGTGATAAATAAAAATATTAACACAGTGATGTAGATGTATAACATGTAAATTATATTATTTTAGATTACGCGTAATTTTTCGCTTGTAGCTTTTTTGTCGAAAAAAACCACACAAGCGGCTTTATCTATTGTGACGGGGTCGAAGATCACGGGGCGAATGTTTTGGTCTTTGATCTTTTGGACCCGTCTTCGTCATGTATTGTGTACATTAAAACGCCGCCAGGCGATCCGGGGTCTTCGTCGCACATTGTCCGTATAATAATATCATCTTTGCTCATGGATAATTCACGCTACTACGACGAAAAAATAATAATAATGAACATTTTTTTTTTTTCTAGTATCAAGAACCGAAGGAGGAACCATGGTGTCAGTACTTCTTCTCCACCCCCACCCCCATCGTTTATTTATAATAATTAATAACCAACCACACATTTACGTAGCTGCGACGGGCCAACCGCCCGTTCGATTGCTATTACAATGGGTAGTTATGTACGATAATACTCGAGAACTTGCCTTCGGCTACATTTTTTAAGAAACTTAACTACGCCATCATTAGTTCGGTGAATCCGGAGGTCTTTCTGCGGCCCGACGACGACGGCGGCCTCATCCTCCATTGCAGAAAGGATGTTTTCCACCATTCGATAAAAAAGTTTGAAAACTTCGTCCGCTTATTTAAGAACCGCGTGCTTCTCGGTTGGATCCGGTGGTAGAGTCTCAAACACTGGGCCGCAGATCATGTCGGACAGGTCGACGGTGCTCGGACGACGACCTAGCCGGGAGGTTTGTGCTTCCCGGAATCCTTCCCAGTAGACGCACTGGAATGACTTGGTCCGGCGGTGTCCGAGTCGTCTGCACACCGCCAGCAACGCGGACTTGCGACCCTGCCCATACGGTGGAGGTACCACTGGTAACAACCATGGCCCTTGAGTGCCTGTGCCATGTGGAACGGCAGAGGCAACCACGGGACCTGATACTGCGTCTCTCCAATCCGAGCAGATCGGCCGGTGGCATGAAGGCCAGAACCAGAGCGACCTGGTCCGACACGGTGTGGTACGACCGGATCGCCCTCATGTCGGCAGTCCTCTGTGGACGGATCAATATCACTCTGGTTCTGGCGACATCTGTGATGGCGGAGATCCAGACAGGAGCGGTGTACAACAGCTGCTTTCTACAACAGACTCTAGCAGCCTCCTCTCTCAATAATAATAATGAACAGCGAAACACGGGGTATTTAGTTATTATAAAAACTGAAATTGCACTAAAAATGCGTTAAATATATTATCATTATGATTCGGTGAAAATGTCAAAAATTTGTACGCTAATATGAAAAAAAAATTATTCACATTAGTTTTTTTAAATCCGTTCAAAAAAATATATTCATATTTTTTTAATTAGGCTATGTTATACAATAAATAAAAAAAATTGATTTTACAACTTATAGAATAAATTATTATTATGTTTGATATTTATTTATTTTGCACTTAATTATTGGTATTTTTTCTAGGTACTTATGGTAACTATATTTAGTCTTGTAGTGTCAACAGAAATGTATATTTTGTATAAATATGCAACGTTTTAATGCATAGTTTTTTGAAGACATTTATTTCGAATAGTTTTATTCATCAAGTAATTTAATATTCAGAACAGGAGATGGTAATTAACTCAATAACATACTAATAGTGTATAAAATACCCAAATTATATGCACTATTGACATTTGACAATATGTGACTTTACCATTAAAACATGCATTTAAATGTAAAATGTAAATTTGTTTGTAAAGTTAGTTCAAATCGAAACGCCAACATTTCTATAGTAAAATCGTCGCTGTGTGTCAGTATATTATTAATTTTATTACTAAGTATAAAATATGAACACTAGAGAAATATTCTATGGACCACCTTCATGGAAAATATTTTAAGTTATCCTTTACCAATAATTAGTACGCCATTTGTGTGACTATTTTCAGAACTTGTGTGAAATTCGTCCGTTATACTATATTTGTAAATTTGTAAATTTATTTCAGTTCCATAGCCCTCAAAAAATAATATTTTTAAATTTTGTTTGCAGATATTTACCATAAAATTCGCATCAATTAGCAAGCTTAGTTCTAAAATTCGCACTACACTCTTTCCCTCCAAACAAAAATCTAGATTTATAAATCTCAATTCAATTCAAAAAGTCAAATTAAATGAAAAAATCTATTTTGAATCGTTAAATAATATACACATTTGAATGTTAATAATAATAATAATAATAATACTATATAGTCATTAGTAGGTATTCACTAACATTTACTTCTATTGTCACTACTATTGTAGTACCTATTGACATTTCACAATACTGAATTGGTTTGGTGCTAAACGTAAATTGTTCGCCTTTTTTGAGTCTCCGCCATTCCTGAAGTATTACAGTTCTACCGTGAGGGTGTCAGGAACATTCTCTGAACCATTATCTCAAGTTGTATGGGTGTGTATGACCCCGATAAACGTTCGTTATTGCATTCTCCCTCTCCCCCACACAACGATCGCCGTGAACCGTGAACGCGTGATGCGTTTCCGGTCCGTCGATGGACGTCTGTGGCGTACCACTTCCGCGCGTTAAGGTCACCGCATTCAATGCATCATATTATTATTATACACGTCATACGATATTGAAAATTTCAGAGCCATTCGTCTCCATCACCGTCGTCTCACACTCTGTTCACATATATTACTACTATTTACGTATTTCAACCATATGATGCCCTCTACCCCTCAAGAACTTTGGGATTTCAAAATCGAATATGAGCCGTTCTCAAAACCAAAGAATTTAAAGCAAAAATCAAACACAGACAAATGGCGTAAGTTTGGTTTCAAATTTGATATTTAAGTGGCATCGGCTCAGCTATGTTACATACTATCATACCCTCACACACGCGCACACACACACACACACATATATATATAGCTATATATTATATAATACATAGAGCTCGGGAATCTATATAACTATACCTACGACCGTGGCGATAAAGGAAAACTAGAAAAAAAAACTCGAGAGACCGAAAAGAATGTGCCGCATCATCCAACACGGTAATCGTCGCGCGTTCTCGTGTACCGTGTGACTTACGTACAGCTCGAGTACCGAATACCTATACTGTAGTAATACAGACATATACCGCCGTCGCTGCTGTGTTTGATCGTAACGTGCACTCTGTATATTCCTACACTCTACACACAACCTAATATTGTTCTGTAGTTATTCTGTTGTGTCGTATATATATACATAATATACAGAACTACTGACGAGCGAGGCAAATGTGTATAATTTTTATTCGAAAAACGTTCTTATTATTTTGTTCTGTTCTCGCGGTAGTCTCCAACTTCGGTCCACTGTATTATCTAATAATTATTATGATCATCATTCATTCGCGCGAGCCACCGACGGTCGGACGACCCGAAAAGAACGCGGCGGCGGCGGCTTCACAAAGGAATCGTTTACGCGTATTATTATCACACTAGTATATACATATTGTTATTATACTTTCCGATAGCACAATGCACATATATAAGGTCACGCATGTTTTCAGGGCGATTCACCGATCGAGATATCGCTATCTTTACTTCAAAAACTTTTTCATGGTTCTCTGCAGGAATACATCACTATTAGTCTTAAAATTTTCGACACTTGGGTATTATTAATTCAGTTATTCGCACGGGTTTTATATTACTATTTATGATATTATTGTCGCGATGAGAAACGACTGCAGTTCAGCTAGGAGCGGAAAGACCAGCTAGACCTCTTATATAATTATATCTCCAACCTAAATCAATATTTTTATTATATTATATAAATCAGATATCTGTAAAGATTGATTTCGATCAACCGTGAAAAACAAAAAAAAGTTCAAGAACTAAAACTATATACCTATTTTGCGATTACAATATTCAAAACTGTATTATTATTCCGTTCATATCACCCCGATGCAATATTTAACTTATATACTGAGTATATTAAATTTGTATAAATACGGAAAAATATTATATTCTTATCAACAGCAAAAAAAAAAAAAGTTGTAATAAAAACTCAGCTGGTAAACGTCGGAAAGTTTTTTAATACTATAAATTATTCAGTTGTGTATAATAATATGTAGGTATACACATAATATGCGCCCTCATTATAAGTATAAGGTGCACCGTTAATATTTTTCTGAGTGATGCAAAAATATTTCTATTATAATATTTATATATTTTCTTTTAATAGTATAAAATATGGAAATAATTTAACTTGCTTGATAGCAATATGTAAGAAAAATGTTAACAAAAAAGTTTGTCAGTCAAAAAATAAGTTTCAATTTTATTATTAAAACGAACTCTGTGAAAGTTCAGTTCGGTTGTAATATATGATATTATTATATTATAACTTATATAATATTCTACGTACTGTGCGTTTTCATTTTCGAAACATTCAAAGTGATTTCACCGCCTTCGAAGTTCCGTAATGCATATACGCGTGGTTTTTACGACTCATTTTTGTATACCTAAAGAGTTTGGCGGTTTCATCTACTATATAATAATAGTTTAGAAAAACTTCGTTTCCATCCATACACCAACACGATAATACGTTTTTGCGTTGACGATATGCCCGAGGGCGGCGTAGCATAGGTACACTGCACCATCAACCCTATAGAGCTGCTCCAAGAACGTGTCGAAATTATTTGTCCAAATCACGCCGACAATGATAATTATTATGTCGTTAAACAGGCTATATAATATTTCAAAATTGTATTATCATACACGTAACAACAATAATAAAATAATTGGCCTATTGAACACGTAGGTAGGTATATGTGTAGCTAAGTATTCTCGGCACACCGACTGGGCATATAATAATATTATTAAAATCGTAACAAATCTCGTGCACAATCAACAGCGGTTTGTATTTTATATTATTATTATAATAATTCTCCTTGGCGGTGGCGATGGCGCAATGGAAGTCTAACTGGCAGCGGAGATTCGTAATGGCCAGGGCAACAACACTGCACCTGCCGGCTGCCGCAATGATAATTTTTATTATATTCTAACGACATAAATTTACCTGTTACGTATTACAGTTCGTATAATATGTAATGCATACGTGTTTATTATTATTATTGTGTTTTTGGATCTCCGATGAGTGTGAGTGTGAGTGTGTGAAATGAACACGATTATTTAATTTCCACTGTAATATGTAATAGTAATGATACCGTTTTAAAAATAAAAATAATAAACGCATTAGCACTGTGTTACACTCCGAAAGTCCAAGTGTAAATTATGATTTGGAAGTTCACGATTTAGCAGTTAAGGTGGGTGCAATAATAATAATAATTATTATTATTATAACAGATCTGTGTCGGACGATAATAGTTCTCGCGCTTTTGGTGCAATGTCATATATTAAAGTGTATTACATAAAAGCGAATGCAAGCCAGTCACTTATAGACTAAAGTATTACATTACGTATTCATTACATCGTTTCAGTTTTCGCAAATTTGTTTCTTTCATTATTCCATCATAGTAAATAAAACACACATACCTACCACGAGCCAGATACTTCGTTAATCACGATTCCTCTCCGTGCACCGTGTGTGCCATAATTATTATTACTATCAACAAACTTGACGTCGTGTATGTATGCCACACGTCTTTTATGTGTACGTGACAAGACGGTATACAGTGGTAATTACTATATTATGCATGGTGAAGATGTATACGTCATAATATTGACGTGATTCCGAATCCACAGGCGACTATTCGTTTCATATCATATCTGCACGTTGAAATATAAAAACGAATTTAAATATGTCACTTTGACGTAAAAGTTTACGAAAAAGACTATCTGAGATTGATTTCTATATATTTAAGTTATCAAAAGTTGAAAGCATATCATAAATCTTAGATCGATATTTTTTCAATACTTATTAATTTTCCTAAAATTCAGAAGAGCATAATCAAACATTAAAGTAAATCTTATAACTCTTAAGTAAACATACATAACAAATAATTCGATTCTGTTTTTAGAATTCATGTCACTCATACACACTGGCTACGACATACATTGTTACATCTCAAATAAAACATGTGAAACATATTATGAATATCAAGAATACAACTTCAAATTCTTAGTGCAACCATAACTATAACCAAGTAATTGATTATAAACGTCTACTCTAAAATCTCGTATCACATAAAAATTCGGTCCCATCAAGCATTGCCTGAAAGGTTGAAATCATAACAAAAGGTGATACAATTACGTCACTTATAAATTCTTATTATAGTTTTGTGGTGGGGGCAATTTTTTTACTTATCGTAAATACTTGTTTATAGCTAACAATAACATAATAAGTTAAAATTTTTTTTTTTTTGTGGGGGGAACCCGCGGCAACGTAGGCCATTGGATGTGGGGTGGTACGGTAGGGATTATTTTGTGTATTTGTCTGTAAGGTTTTTAAGTGAGTAGGGTTATAACACGTATTTGTGTATGTGTGACAAGGATATGTTGCTGAGAATCCCGGGTGGTCACCCATCCGGGAGCTAGCAACTGCGGCCGGTACATACGCTCAGTGCGTTTCCGCAGATTAAGCGTACGACCACGCCTCACCAAGCCACATAAGTTTGAAATAAAACAATAAATTAAATACACTGTTTAAACGAGGTATGATACTGACTACTGAGTGTAAATATCAAATGGGCCACTATAAAATTTTTTCGGCTGTATAATGTTTTATTTTTGGATACAACTCGTTTACGCACATTTTCCTTTTTCACAACTCATTTGCGCAAAAAACACAACTTGATTGCGCACAAAAATTTTGGCTACCTGTGACGAAAATCCCTATTATCATAACTCGTTTTCCCACACAAATGTGTCCTTTATCAGCATATCCTTCGCACTTTAACAGCCTACATACACTTATACATTGATCTCCGTAAAAATTTTACATCATTGTGTTCTAAGTTTGTTATAAAATTATCTTAATTAAATTACTCTTCATGATAATGAGTGTCGGTTACTTTAATAATTTTGTTTAATTTACTAACAATAATACTCACAGACATGTTTTATTAGTACATCTAAAATTTGAATATCTATTCATTAAAAAGTGATATTTACTTAAATTTATAATTACCAATATTATGCTGAATCATAACTATTGAAACTGTACAAAAAGTAGTTATAAGGTTTGAAAATTTCAAAACTATATAATCGCTACACTATTGTTTATAAGATAATATTGCTATCTTATATGTGATAGTTTGTATTGCAGTCTGTAGCGATACACCTATACATATGTGTGAATGTATCGTTGTACGCAAATGATTGATCGATTTTCAGGTAAACGACTGATTTCCTTGAGCGCAAGCGAGTTGTCGACTTTCAGGTAAAAAATTTTGAATGTGCGCAAACGAGTTGCAGCGTTATTTTTTTTTTTATAGTTTATCGAATTGACATTACAGGTATCACTAAATACCTATTTTGAGAAAATGAATTAATAATCTATCATATATTATCTGCACGGTATCATATAATAATATAGGTAGGTGATATTACAACACGACAGATTATTTCTGTTTGTCAAGTCCTTTAGGGAAGGATCAAAATATGCAGTATGTGTGCACATATTAACCGAAATCGGCAGGATTCCGAAAATTGTTTCTACTTAAAGATGCTCCTCTACATGCACGTGGGATCACGAGGATTTGACTACATTATCGGTCCGTATTATCATAATAGACATACACATATTATACCTATTGTTGTATACTTATGCGGAAGGAAGGAAGAAAAACGAAATACGTTACGTATGCGGACGACGTCTGCAGCGAGCGGGAACGCGCGATTTGTGTATAGCGTCTATAAAGGACGACTTTTGGGGAATTTAAGGTATTGCTTGCACGCGCATATGTGACGCACAAAGGTCGCTCCGAAAGCTGCAGGACCGGCCGAAGACCCCTCCACGTGTACATAAACAATACATTGTGTGTGTGTGTGTGGGCGCATATTTTACACACAAATAACTCGGCGGCCTTTTATGTCGTCGTTGTCCCCGCTCCGCACTTCAGAGTAGTGTGTATTGTCACGGCGGTAAATTTTAATTAAAATCCTATACACACACTCACTCGTGGGCGAGTGTGCGCAATGTGCGCATCCACATTTATACTTGCTCACAGTAAGCATAGAGAGAGAATGAGAGTGTATGTAGTAACTACCCGGTGGTGGTGTGTACACTTTTTTTCATCCCTTCATATATATAGCCTCCCCCTTACCTTAAACTTCGTTGTTGTGGACTTCGGACCGACCTCGCGTACGTCGACCAGGGGTCCGGTCGTCTTATATAATAATAATAATAATATATTAAACGCGACGCACGAACAGTGCAGCACAATAGTGAACTCGTTGCTATCTTATATACATGTATATACCAGCTTAGGACGAGTCGCCGAGGGTGTGCCGCACCCCGTACTTGGTGGGACCCCAACGAATTGATGGATTCCGCTTTATCTCTATAAACATATGTGGTTTGCAATTTTAAATTGGTTTTATCCCCACGGCGTTTATTGACGTGATGTGTGGCATTAAAACGATATTCGATTTTTTTGTCGACCATATTAAAATTGTATTTTATACGTATTTATATATTAGGAGGGACGACTTAAGGCGTAAACAATAAACATGTTATAAAAGACGTAATCGATGAACTTGTTCGCTAATTTATGAACTTGAACTTTAGTAATTACAGTATTAAGGTAGTAGGTACTTCCATAAAGTTAGTAATTTTGAACAATTACATATTAAATGAAATCGAACCAATTCAACTCTTTTATAATTTACAAGTTTCTTTTTTCTTATAATGATTGTTTAGTGTTTACAATTGTTCCCAATACACAAGTGTTGAAATATATGTAATATAATAATAAACTATTCAGAAGCATCGAATTTAAATTATACCATTGCAGTTTGCAGCTATTAAATTAGCTAGAATTTTAGAACTTTCATTACACAATTTCTAACGCAATTTGAATAAAGATAAATGACGACCCACTTGACAGCGACGACTACCCTATTGTAATAAGAGTTCCTCTCTCTCAAGTGCCCCCTGATAATCATGTCTCCAGATGTTCATCAGGTTCATAAATTCAATTTGAATAAAACTTTTTTTGCAATTTTTTTCCCTGGTAGACGTCCACCCAGATTTAGAATAGATTATTCAACTAGCATAACATATAACAATTAATATAATATGTTGTTTGTTCATTTTATATAGACTCAAAATTCTGGACCGTTTTCAAATAAAGTTTTGTCAATAGATTAGAAAAACAAAAATGTTAGATACCTAGCAGGTGGATTACAGTTGTACTCGTATAATAAACATTACTACTAACTAGATATTAACGATATTATTAATCATTTTACATCATTTGAATGACACAAGATATGCAATCCACTGTTTTGGATCAATTGGCATAACATTTACACAAATATTATTTGATATTCTAGACGGGCCGTATGAATATTAGAATATAACTATTAGAAGCCAGGCAAAGCTACCTATTATATTTAAAATGAAAAATGTAGATTAAAGTTTATAGAACCAACAAATATTAGATTTAAATATCTAAGTATCTTCTTATATCCCTAAGAGATTATTGAACGAAGCTTAGACATTAAATTGAACCAGACATTTTAGAATAGCTAACCGCTTATTAATACTATTTAAAGCAAAACCGCATATTTGTTTATTTCTGCTTTCGACAGGTTCACGTAAGAAAAAAGAAGTTACTTTCTTATAAGTTATTACTATCTGCTGAAATTGGATTGCTCGCGGGTTTCATTTATATACTCGTGCGACATACTACTTGTATAAAATATAAGCGAGTTTAAAAATGATCAATGTATTTTCAAGATAATTTTATAGTATTTTTTTTAAACTATTCATAATGTGTTTTCTAAATGTGAAAACAAATTAAGATTTAGTTATGTTTAACGAGAACAAATGAATTATTTAAATACATATTTAAGTGAATATTTAATTTATTTTATAACGATGCGATTGTAAATATATTCTTCTAAATAAAAAAACGATGCGATTTTTACAAAAATTGTTATATGAATTATATGTATAAATTTACTCTTAAACACGCTCAAGAGAAAATTCTTTAGCATTTTAATCGTTTTACTCGTTATATTGAGCTGATGAAATCTCAAAATTTACTCTTCATAATTAAATAACTATATTGTAATTGACCTATTATACAAATAATTAGTTCCTCAATATCCAATTTTTTTATGTTTAATAAGGTATGATAAATGACAATAGTTTTGATAACTGTTTTATTAAAAATATATTTTAATATAAATTATGATTATGTTGCATATTATGGACCTTTATTGTCCACTCGTACATTGTGAAATATGATTCTGAAAATATTTTAACCATTTTTAAAGTAACTACACAATTTTTACTCTTTTTATTTGCCATTTATTATACTTTTAAGTGCAACAAAATCCGGTCTTTAATTTAAATTCATTTCCCGAAAAAAAAAAAACGCTATCTTGTAACTCAATTTATATTTAATTAATACACTTTTTTAAATTAATAATTAGTATAGTTACCAGCTCTACCTAATTATTTAGTCCGTTGATATTAAAATTTTTGTAAGTACATATTTTAATTTTATTTACTTAGAAAAAAATCGTTATATTTTTGGTAGATTTACCTTTGTTTAAATATGCATTTTACAGCCCTGAAAATATGGAACTAGTATAGCATAATAAATTGCGCCTGATATCAAATTACTAAACCGTTAAGCAAAAAAATATATTTAGATGTGACTTTAATCGCTTTTTCGACGTGAGGAGTTTAACAAAAAATTTATAATTTCACATTCTTGTTTGGACACATATCAGTTATCAGCTGTTATTTTGTATTATATTTTAAGAAACACAAAGCAGCTTAAATGTGCACGATAGCGTGCATTTAACAAGTGTCCAAGAGAGTCCAAAAGTTAGAATATTATACGTGTACGAGTTTATTATTATATTATACAACGGTAGGATAAAATATTATTCTGTTAAAAAAAAAAAAAAAAAAACGCAAGGAAATAATAATCAGACACATATAATGTAACATAATAACGCAATGTGTCCATGAAACGTGTTCACCTTATGTTAGGTCGGATCTTATTGGATTTGTCAAAACGTTTTATGGTCGGTAATTTCATACAGCGATTGAGTCACAAACAGCGCATGGGAGTTATGGACGTGACAGCTCACGCGGACTAACGGCTCAAACGGGTTAGGCTCGGTCAGTGGCTAAAAATCAGAGGAGAAAAAGAAGAAGACGAAAGAAAAATATATTAATAATAACCAGCGATGGGAAAGAAAAAACTGGTTCGCGTCCGTTCATTTATTGTATTATTATATTATTATTATAAATATAATTTTTTGGTCCATCTTTCAAACGACACTAGGTATACCTATATACAAAATTAATACATACATATATTATTTTTTCGTCTCGATGTCTGTCAAGTATATAATATATCCATACTTATGCATGGCATATATCGCCAACATCCATATTAAATTTTTCATTCGGTTTACGGAGAAAAAACATAATACAGAAAAAACACGATAGACGATATACATACGAGTATGAAATGTTAACTTCTACCGTGGGTCCGCGGCAGCAGTATCGACAGTTAATAAAATATTATACTTTTATAAAATTATAATACAACACATTTACTACTATACATTGATTATTGAGTATCGTCATTTGTCGTTATATTGGCTATATAGGAAACTAATTGTTCGTTTTGTCTCGATATTGTCGACGAATCACTATTTTTGATATTATTCTTTTTTCACCCACGAATTTAGTTGATTTAAAAAAAAAAAAATTAAATTAATTTCCAAGCCCAAAAGGTGTTTTATAGATATTATAACCACAGAATAATCAGAAGGGGCATTTTTCTAGAATTACACGGATTCTTATGGGGGATAGATTTTCAACACCTTTTGGGATATCAATGTACCCTGTAAAGAGATACGTAGTAAACAATTGTACAACCTTAGAATATTATGTGGTCCGGCATTACAACTTATTGATTACAATAAAAATAGTGTACATCATTTTATTGCATGATAACAATCAACAATGTTTAACTTTAATTTTTAACACTTTAAGTATTAAAATACATTAACTATTAATAGTCAAATAAATTTGATCTATTTTTCCATGGTGAAATATTAATTACAAAATGTGTATATCGATTGTTATTAATACGTAAATATATAATCCTAAAAATACAATATCTGATATTTGTTTAGTATGTGACCTACCAAATCGAATATTTGCTTAATATTTTTAGTGAAATCAAAAACCATAAAATCATATTAATTAATTAATTGGTAATACAATTATAAAATAACAATGGATTACATCTGATAATATCTTATTTAAAAAAATTAAAAACATACCTAGCATCGAAAAATTATAGGCTAGTAACAATTATTAAAAAATTAAAAATTAAAATCAATTTTTAAAACTTACTTCTATGGCTAAATTATTATACCTATATATATAGATTTATCTATATTAGGTCTTATAACTTACCATATTGAAAGGTTAGTCAAAAGCCACAAAAATTTTGATCACGTAGCTAGTACTTTGAAAAAAATCACTGTTTAATAAATACAAAATCTATATAAAGTACAAATCAACATGATGAGTACTGAATATTTTAGATATTTGTGGTATATACAAAAGCTCCGAATATTGTTTTTTTTATATAATATAATAAATATAAATATCAAATTTACAAAAACTAGATTTATTTGAATATTACAATCGTCATATTGTGTGGTTCGCGTCACTGCCCTCACAAAGGATATTTGGGTATATTAGTGTTTGCAGTATTAATTTATATTATGAAAAAAATAACAAACAAAAAAAGTTTTGATTTCATAATGTTTAAAAAATGTTTTTTTTTTTTGCGAATATTATGAATTTTTAAATATCGGACGATATACGCGCTATACTGTATTATCAGTTTAGACAATTCTTATCATTTAGCCTGTGATCACAACAGGATATGAATGTTTTAAGATTACCTACAAAGTGAAAGTATTATATTTATGACATACTAGGTACTCAATCGTCTCCACAATTAATATTTTGAAAATATTTAGTAAGTAATCTACCATTATAATTGTAGTTTGAATTTGTTTGATTTTTTGTGCTCGGAAAATCGAGTGGCCGTCGACGCTTGTGTTTTTGATTTCTACTCCTTAGTAGTATATATCTTGATAATAATATTATTATTATGATAATGGCGCGACATGGTGTCGACCGGAACGGTTTGACGAGGAAAGAAGAAAACTATACAAAAAAACAAATCTGTACTCGTATGCTCATCATACGTGCACAATAATAATATTATATAGATGGTGGGTGGGGGGGTTGCGTTGTTTCGCAAAAGCGCTTTTTGTGTTTCCAGCGCGTTGTTCCGCGGACCATGAAATGGAGTCTGTCGGCCCGTTGGCGCAGCGACGACGGAGAGGAAAGCATATAGCAGGACAACGCGCGTCGGTCGGTTCGTTTCATTTTTTTTTTTTGTCCATTCAAACTTTTTACGCACACGCTCGTACCGGCCAAGTATTCGTAAATTATTATCGTCGTTATTAAATCCGACCGATTGCGAAACATAAATTACTTTTTGCATAATTCACGCAAGATTTATATACCACGAGTAAACAAACGGGCGAGGTTTTATTTTATAAAAATTTTAAATTTTTTTTATTTTTTTGTATCCCGTTGATGTTGCATATAATATAATAATAATAAAATTACATGAATACCTATTATATTATATTACGGTTCGACTAATTTATATCCGACGACGTCTGTCGTGAGTCTGGACGCGCGCGCGTCAGAATATATTTTGACGACATTGTACAAGCATAATATAATGTGATAATTATTATATAATAATATTATAATATTAATATTATGATATCACAGCGTGGGCTGGTGCAGCGAGTGATTCACATGCCCCAATCGAACGATCGCCGCCGAAGTCCTCGAGGCACAAAATCGTACGTGTAGGTATAATAATTGCTATGATGTTATTATTATATGTACCTATCGATTCCATATGGCCATATACAGATGGCCGTAGAAAATCAGTTCAGTCGGCGCGAAATCAATCGGTGCCTTAAATCTTAATAACCATATAGGGTTTGTTATAATAGGTACGTTGTACGTATATATTATGCAATCTCTCTCGATATTATTATTATTATTTTCAAATGTTGAATATACAGAGCCAAAATATTATATTATAATAATGCATAATATATTTCATCAATACAATTGGTATAAAAATTTAAAATTTATTTTTCGAAACATCTCGATTAATGCAGACTTTTCAGATGCAGAGCTTCTGTTTGTAGATCTATCTTTAAACTTAATTTTCCAAGATTATGCACGTGAATATCAGCGGAGAAAGACTAAAGCACTAAACTGATTAGAACATTTTTTTCTCCATTTATTATTCATACTACATCCAGATGCGCATGATAAAATCTATATAAGGTGTGTCTTAATGTGAGCAAGTATACTTTCAACGGCAAACAAGGGCTATTGTAACAGAGTGCAAGTACTTGCTTGATAAGTAAATAATAGTAGTTGTGATTTTATTTTGGAGTTTAGAAGGAACAAATATGTACTTTTTATTTTTAAATTTTACCTAACTCTAATATCACCAATTTTGGGTTATATATTATACTTATCGCAGTACTCGGGTAAAATATATTTTATATTCGTTTTTTCGATGAGCTTGTAATTTATTAGTATTTACTATTTGATATTATTTTATAGGATATTAGTATATATAATATATAATATATATGTATACATATAATCCAATATAATAGCTAATTTTCAGATATTACCGAAAATTACCCAAGATGAATCAACATCCAAATACTAGAAAAATGAGTTGTTTTTTTAGCAACTCTTTAATTATTGTCTAAGTCAGTTTATACAACAGTGATTAGTATTTGCTCAAAAACGTATGTCCTATAGTTAAAATGTCTCTAGATATATTAATGAATGTATTATATATTATAGTACCTATACCTACATGAAGGTACCATATTGTAGGTTTTTGAATATTTTGAATAATTTTACCATCCTATCATAATGTATAATTATCTGGTGAATGGTGAATGGTATTGCCATGACATTGGTTTTGTCCCTGTTATTTACAACCAGGTTAAAGACAAACTTGATGATACTCTAATATTGTATAATCACAGGAAGACTTATTATAATTTAAAATTATACGATATAGTTGCCAGATATGAGATAACCCACGGTATTTCCATATTGACATTTGACCTATTTCGAAACACGATACATTTGTGTCATCATATAATTCTTATGACATCAAATAGTCGTTTTCAAAAAGAAAAAAATTGTTTTAGTAAATTATTTGTTTGTCATCAGACGATAATGTAAAGCATGATAATGATAATAATAAATATTAAAACGTATTATAACGTGTTATGAAAAACGGTATGTTTTATATTGACTGCAGCATACAAATAATCTTAAAAATCGTTTAATTGTTTCGAAATAAATGAGTGTTTACTAAATGAGTTAAAAGAATTACCGAGTATAATGTCATGGAAAAGTATAACTATATTGTTGCCTAAAAGTTTCATCTCAAATACTTTTTTTCTAAACAAATTCAACATAATGAATTTAATATTATTAGGTATAATACGTCCCTATAGTACGAGTGCACATTTTTTTTGCCCACACGTATACACTATATCATATACAAAGATATACATCTACTTAGTTATTTACGATGGAACATTTTCTACAACAGAAAATGCATTAAAAAGTGTATAATATTACATAAACGTGTAGAATTATATTATGCGTCCTACACACATACATAATAATATATATATATATAATAATATACATTATACTGCAGCAGGTCGCGATGAGAACGGGTCGATGCAGATGTGCTATCCGTCCGGTCACAACGAAATTTCAACCGTTATTATTAATATAACTGTATCACACGATAATAATAACGCATTAAAACGAATTAAAAAATATAAATGTAACATCTGAACAAATTTATAATATAATATAATACAGTGGCAGTGGCGATTTACGTATAGACAGTTATCGATGAGACGAATCGAGACACACGCGTGGTCCGGATACGATTCCGTGTGTACGTATAATACATAATATCACAATAATAATTACGGTCTGTATATTATACGTGTACATGCATACCATCGCAAATCGGTAGTTTGATGATGATAAAAAGCGTACCGGGAATTGTGGCGGCAATGGCGGTAGGCGTGGTGATGATGGCGGGGAACTGGCGCGGATGTAAAGTTTAACGACGACGAGCTTCCGGTCGTTTGAGAAGCGCGCGCGGAATTCCACGGTCCGACGACATCAAAAGCGATTCGAATATTTCGGACGGGGTCGAATAATAATAACGTTCTATCGTACAGTATAGGATATTATAGCGACGTATATATATATATATCATTCTAGTGCACTGCGCCTCACCCTCATCCCTAAGAAATGTTTTTTGTCCGGCGGTGACGACAACGTATATATAGTATGGTTATAGTGTTTTTTTTAATCAAATTGGACGGTAACGAAACGGTTTTGCTACTAAAATATACATTCTCTCTCGTTTATTTTGTGTTGTAATTACAATTTGGATTTTTTCCCATTTTAATTTTGTTGCAAAGGGCGACTCGCTCTTAATTTCCCTTTTGCTCAATCTCTCTTTCTCTCTCTCTTGTTATCTCTCTTTCTGTCTCAAGCACGCGCGCGCTAAAAATTCATTTCAGGTATTTATATAATATATTGAACGCTATTTTGACGAGCATGATAATAAATATATCAGAATATGCAGAATTCTAATATTATTCTGAAAATCTGAAGACTACTTTTCATAGTCGTTTCCAAGATTGAATTCGTTCCTTAGATGTAGAACTCAAGTTCTCAAGTTTTCGATTAAAATTTGATTTTAAACATCACAAATATTCCGCTGTGAAATATTATGTTTATTGTGTATGGTGTGTGTGTGTGTGTGTGTGTGTGTGTGTAATTCGTTTAGGATGTGTCATATTATGACGTTTTTATTATTTGTGCTCGTTCGACAAAAATGTGGACGTGAAGGATTATTTTCACTCTAAGCTACTATTTGAGGCACTCTTTATAATTAATTTTTAGCAGAACGTATTCTATAATATCTAAACGTGTGTACATCGATATACTTCTACGAACCTGGGCGATTGTAGCAGGGGGGAATGTTTCTTCCCTCAGGATGTATACGTGGTCGATTCTCTAAAACAATAAATCGTTATTTTTTCATCCAAACCATACCATTAATCGATTGTATCAACTATTGTCATTGATTTCGTTATAAAATATGTCTGCGTTACTAATTGATCAACCGCGGGTTTTTGTTATGAATTCTTCACCTTTAATCAGTTTTATTAATAAGAAAACAGGGAAAAATACGACTGGTGTTAGAAAAAAATTAATTACAAAAAATATCACAATACATTATAACTGTTAATAATAACATAGTTTATTTTTAAATAATCATCCGACTTCAAACCTCTCCTCTAAGACTCTCCCCGTCGACTAAAACGAAATTGGCTTCGTGATTTACTTCGCTAAATAACAAAAAAAAATTTAATTTGAAGTAGTGTCAATGGAAGCACCCTTCACTCAAACCTCCGAACCTTGTAAAAAAATCTCAAATTTACTTATTGTTTTATTATATTACAGATTGTAGATACATTTATTTATAAAAAAAAAAAGTTTAATTTTACTCTATAATATAATAATATACCTAATACCTATCACCTATATTATAATAATACTCTAAGTTTGCCAACGGTAATAATATTTTATCTATTTTAATCGGAATTGTTTTAAATTGGTATCATTTGAAAAAAAATCAAATACTTATTTACCCATGTACTTACAATTATTGTAATAGTTTTATGTTAATATTAAAAACCGAATGAAGAGTCTATTATTAGTGTTATAGTTCGCTTAGATGATTTAATGGTGTGAGATACATAAAAATATATATAAGGTAGTTACTTCTCGATAACAATAAGAGTATAAGTAAGACCCGTGCGAATAACTAGAATAATACATAGGTACGATGTATGAGAGTTTTCATATTTCATAATACACTTGCTATTATACCAAGTTATTAAATTGCGGATAAATTATATCGGAGAGAAACTTACTTTGCATGTGCGAGAACCGAGTTTAATACACGCAAGCAAAAAAAAAAAAAAAAACTAAGATAAAAACTCAATAATCATACTATTCAAAAGCTTTTTGGGAGAACTTAAATTTAAATGTCTAATTACATATTTTAAATTTAGATATTAGACTTAAAACTTATGTACGTATTTCACAACTGTCCAACGATCGATAGCAGTGTCATTTATAGCATTTTACGATATTTTAAAGTTTACAGGAAAAATTCCTAATTAATCTTTATAATAATGTAAAATGGTATTTAATTTCAAATATTTAGAAATAGATAGCTCAGAAAGTGCAAAAATATTTAGTAAATTATTACGCGGGGAGAAAATTACAATAATAACATACGGTGGAAATTAATAGTATCAATATTAATAAATACCACAATTTCTTGTCAGAAAATACTCTTAAAATTTAAAATTTATTATTGACTATACTTTTAGTGTAGATACACATTACGCATCTACACTCATAAAAATCTCATTTCATTGTAAAATTATATCATCCGAGTAAAATTTTAAAACCATCATACTTTAATTATTATTCGTTTTCTGCTTAAATAATAAAATAATTATATTGAATGAGGTTCAATAAAAATAAGACCAATGAACTCCGTATGTTATATAGTAGGTTTTGCGTGTACCTCGTCATTGTTGGTATAGTAGTCTGAAGTGGATTTTAGATGTGATAAATTCGAATTCAGTGATAAAGTGAAGTACCTCTGCGAAAAACGCTTCTGAACGACGATAACGGTTGGATAAGCTTCTGTTTCAGGGTTTCACTTATATTTTATTTGTATTATAATAAATTGTCCCAATTCAGTTGAGTGAATTAGGTTGCTTTCAAAAAAAAAAAAGAATAATATTTACATAATATATAAGTCATCACTGTTCCATACAATGCTGTGAATATATTTATCCTGTAAGTATACCTTGAAATGAATCAACACATTTTATAACTTAATTACGCATAGATATTATTACTAAAAGTCATGGTGAAAAGTTAGTATTTGTGATTTTGTACTATTAAAAGTAACAAAAATAGTTATTTTTTGGTCGAATATCCAATTTTCTCAACATTGGAAACACTTCAAACGCTTACACAAAAAATTCGATTACATTTAAGGATTACACATACATGTAAGTAAATAACCATACCTGCATTCTATGTTTTGCCCAGAATCTAATACCAATATATCGTATATTTATATGAAACAAATAAAAGATTCTATCATTAAATTCCACGTTTAACATAAGGTACCTTGTACACATAACTCATAAGCATATCGTTCACGTGTTGTGTCGGATCACTATATTATATAGTATTATGTTATAACAGTATCATTTTGCGTAGATCGTTTACCCGAATCACCAATGATGCTCAAGTGATAAAAAAAAATGTCAGTTACTGGCGGACATTAGTGGTACATATCACATAAAACTCGATATAATATTATTTTTATATTGAAAACGGTTTAGTACCTACTTCGCACTCGGATAATCGCGACGACGACGACTAAGAAGGAGCAGCTATAAGTGACGCACATTATATTATGTGTATTATACCTATATACATTTATTTTTATTTTATATACATTAAATTATAATATTGAGCAATTAGTTTCACGGATCTGCCGAGCAAACGCAATTAACACCCGACACTCGGCATCAGTACATTTATAATATATTTTCATATATTATATTATATTATTACGACGACGACGACAGGTGATGATGATGATTATGATGATGATGATTATATTAAATGCGCTCGGCGTTTTAAATGTTTAATGCATGCCATCGCCTATCCAAACGAGAATCGCTCGCAAACGTATGCGTCCGATATAATAATAATAATATATTAAAAATGCTGTACATATTATTACTATTGGCGATATTTTATAAAATAAAATATAATTTATGAATACGGTAATTGGTGACGCGCGCGCGTTTAAACCTTTTTGCTCTGAACTGAGGCCCACCACGTAGTTAGTACGATGTACTCATTACCTGGACCTATCTGCTTTTACCTCGATATAATATAATGATATGTACCTAAAAGCGCTGTATACTGTATACATATAAATAGCCACTATTATCGCGAAACGCATTAGTCGACGTGTGTCGTTTTGTCGCTTTATAATAGTCGATAAAATATTAAAACGAGTGGACACTTATTACCTACTAGGTATAGGTATACTGTTATATAATTTATTGCATTTCGTCTAATATATATTTTATATACATAAAAATATTATATTATTATACATCTCGATGAGATGTCCGTAATTTTTTGTAATTTACTTAATCTGCTGCTGATATCTGAAATAAAATACTGTTTTCATTTACCACCCGTGCTGCAGTGGTCGCTGTGCAGGACACTTCGCTCGCTTAGATGATAATATTATTATGTAGGTACCTATACTTACCGTAGAATAGGTTATTATATTTTAAACGACGTATTGCATTCGTTACAAACTTTAGAAGGATGAATATATTTTATAATAAACAAAGTACCGATTATTTTGTAGGATTAGGATTTAATAATTACTTTTATTGAATATAAAATATAGCATTAATATACAATATGATTCTACATATTATATATTACACGCCTTAAAGGCTATAATCTGGGAATGATTAATAATTAATCGTAAGTTGCAACGATGTGGCTGTTACAAAATCCACGTAGAGCATTAGTCTTATATCCGGATTATAGCCATTCTAGATTTGTAACTATATATCTCCTGAAAAATACGAAATGCTCTATTCGTGTTTATCCGAGTCCACGTTTCATTGTAGCATGATGTTAACAATAATATGGCCTATTATTCTAATATTAAGTTAAGTTCAGCTGGTTGATAATAATATGCACCCGTAGGTGGAATCAATAATATATTTTACCCTATTTAAATTTCTTAAAATTGAAGTTAAGTATATAATACAATTCACACTTACACCATTTTATGATAATAGAGTCAATATTGTAATTACTGTAATTTGGGTTGTTTATAACTATATGTAATATAACATTATTTACAAATCAAAATTTAAAGACCCGCGTATTCGAGTTTACATCATTTATATATTTAAGTGTCAACTGTCAACATCATTAAGACTTAAATGATAATCGAAAAAATATAAAAATAAACATTTATTCTCGTTTCATAAATAAGATATCAGATCGAAATCCATTCATTATGAACCAACTGAATAATATATAATTTTCTTTACGGCCACTATGTACACACATCTAAACAATCAATCTGTGTATTATATTCTGTTCGAAATAATCAAACAAATATCTGATCTACGGTTTAATAAAAATACTTGGATAATATGCTTTTCTTTTTTCTCGTTGTAGAACTCTATCACAAATTAAAAGTCGCTCGACGAAGAAATTCCATTTATATTGAAGTATATACCCACTCGTTATGTGAGGACTTATAGTACGCAAACATATTTCCCTTTAATTCTGATTTGTGTTTTATGTGCTTGTGGCGTTTACCCGTTATACTTATCTCTCTTTTTCTTTCTTTTTCGAATTTTTGGTAGGATATAATGACCATTAATAATATTATATATACCTACCTATTTATAATATACTATGCTGAATAACCAAATAATGACTACCATGAGAACCTTTGTTGTTGATGTTATCAAAAATTAATTATAAAAAAAAAAACTCAATTTAACCCAACGAAATCTGGATCAATAAAGATCGCCAATACGCAAGTCGGTCCTCTCGATTGGCGTTTGTTATTCGGAGAGTTCACGACTATCATCCTACTTAATAGTGTATCAATCACGGATGTCTGATTGTCGAAACGTTATCGCTGAATTTGCCACCAACGGTAATATTAATAAACGCAAAAGGGTTAAGCAATACTTAATAATGTTATTATAATATACGTATGTTACATTCATATAATATAAGTTCACAGTCAATGGTAATAATATATTATATGCGAATTTCTGTGGAAAATCATAGTAATTTGTTGGTAGGTGCGATAAATTTGATTATGGTTCGATTTTTTTTTCTTTAATAAAACGGTCCAAAAACTAATACTCGGACAGACAGAATAACCTTTTCACTCGTTTTAATTTCATAAACGTCCACCGAATATTATTACAATGTTATTATTGTTATTACAACAGCGCCGCACAATGAGGTGTCGTTTTTAAAACACGGGAAATCATTTCCCAGGCCTTTTCTCCGCCGTTGGGCGCATTGCGCAGAGGAGAGATACCCATATATATATATTATATTGTATATTGTATATACATCGCTTATATAATAAACTATGGGTACTTTGTGACCGGGTTTATTTTTACGTGATTGCGTGCCCGTCAGGATTTTTTTTTTTATTTAAGACTTATCGCGCAGCGCACGGTAAAAATTAACGAATCGTGCGGTTTTAGGTTTTGCCGAGAAAAACGTTTTTGAGCACGTTCCTCCCGCAGTGCACGCGTGCATACGCCGTATATTAAATCATTATTTTATTGTAATGTATGTGTTAAAAAAAAAAAAAAAAATGATTTTCAAGAATTATGTCCACGTGTGGTTTAATTGTAAGTAGACAGTTTTCCTATATAATATATATTTCTACTGTACCTGCATACTACATAAACATTATAATACATACGATAGTTTGAAATCGCCATTTCCATATCTTCAGATATTTAAGAACATATATAGGTAGTAAATATTAAAGAGAAAATGAAAAATCAGAGTCACGTAATTCGATCTAAAATGATGGCAGTATATTATACTTTAGTGTTTTCGACTATTATTCGCCAACCAGACGCGTACAGTTGGTGTGCAGGGTTGTCTTTTTGAAATATTTCAATCTTGATAATAATAATAATATGATATTTTGTTTTAACCAGTATACGTACTTAACTGTACGTCGGTCATCGACTGGTTATCCGTTATCCTCGGTCGGAATCGATTGATTCCTCCATAAAACCTATTTTAGATTTATTTTGGGAGTATGACCCTTGAGCAAAATACCAGCAGGAACATCGGTGAATTAAATATACGAATATAGTATGATGTAGAATTTAATAACCACCACATACAGTATTTTTCATAAACCATGATTTAATAATAAAAAGCAATACAAAAATTATTTACCATTTCAATCACCAGTTACCCGTAACGATCAATAAACATTAAAAATAATAGATTTTAATTGTTTAGATTTCTGTATTAAAATTTAGAGTCCTAATATTATGTCTACTTTGTATTTATTAAGTTTTTCGTCTTAACGATTTGAAAATCTACAGTGTCGATATTGATAAATCAGTTAAATATATTTTATTTTTTAATAACTACATGTAAATATCAATAATATTATTATAAGATTTTTTTGTCATCCACAGCTTATAATATACTTAAAACAGACCATATTCTCAGCATGATTGCTACCTACAAGCATTTGTGATTATCTCCTTAGCTTATAGGCGTTATAGAGCTATAGGTACTATAGAACTCCTGCTTAGGTTAATTGATGGGTAAATTTATACTCATTCTTTATTTTTGCAAGTGAATTTAAAAATTCTATATTGTTCTACAAGACCACAAGACTCCAAGTTCCTTATATGTTGTTCCTATATGCTCAGTACTAATTACGGAATAGAAACCAATCGACTGACTAAATGATGTATCTATGTAACGAGCATTAGGTACGTGAAGTTGGCACTACAAAGTACTCAAAACTTTTCAAAAACATTCCAACAATTCCTACTCGGACTTGTTGGACGTTGTTGGACATTTGTTGGAATTTGTTGGAAAAGTTTAGAAAAGTTACGAGTCTTTGAAGTTTGTAGTGCCAAGTACATGTCCAACACTACAAAGTACTCAAAACTTTTCGAAAACATTCCAACAACTCCTACTCGGACTTGTTGGACGTTGTTGGACATTTGTTGGAATTTGTTGGAAAAGTTTAGAAAAGTTACGAGACTTTGAAGTTTGTAGTGCCAAGTACATGTCCAACACTACAAAGTACTCAAAACTTTTCGAAAACATTCCAACAACTCCTACTCGGACTTGTTGGACGTTGTTGGACATTTGTTGGAAAAGTTTAGAAAAGTTACGAGACTTTGAAGTTTGTAGTGCCAAGTACATGTCCAACACTACAAAGTACTCAAAACTTTTCGAAAACATTCCAACAACTCCTACTCGGACTTGTTGGACGTTTTTAGACATTTGTTGGAATTTGTTGGAAAAGTTTAGAAAAGTTACGAGACTTTGAAGTTTGTAGTGCCAAGTACACGACCAACACTATACAAAGTGATCAAAACTTTTCGAAAACATTCCAATAACTTCCACTAGGACTTGTTGGACGTTGTTGGACATTTGTTGGAATTTGTCGGACAATATTAAAAGCCCTACAATATAAACAAAATATAGTGTTGGAACTTGGCATCACATATAACACTTATAAATAAAAAAAATCATATCAAATTAATTTTGGTGCTCGCACTCCCAAATAACCATATTTTATCGATATCACTGATAAAATGTATTAGTGCTACATTAAACTAATAGGTAGAATTGTTTTTACTTCCCTAAAATTATGTCTATAAATAATTTAAATACATTTATTAAAGAACTATCCATATCAAATTCTTACTTCAAGTATTATTATTGTTAAATCAAGTATATATACAGGGTGATTCTTTTATCAAACAACACTTATTATTTAAAAAAGTATTGACTTTTTTCAAAATATTTTTTTACATAATTTCAAGTTGTTAAAAACCAACGCTTTTATTAAAAAATTATATTTTTAAATATTTTTTTTCCTTATAATTTTTTAAGTTTTTTACTTTTTTGAATGGCAACATAGTTTTTTAATTTCACGTTCCAAAGCAGAATATTTTTCTAAAAATTTTGATACATAAAAATCGAATTTAGGACGAGTTATTTATGAGTTATAAGTATTTAAATTTTAGACAAACGGAGCAATGGACAAACATTTTGCGTGGTTACCACTCCACTTTGCCGATCTAAACTTTAAATACCTATAACTCATAAACTACTAGCGCTAAATTCGAAATTTTAACGTAATAATTAATAAAAAAAATAGCTTTATTAATTTATAAAATTTTAAGTATAGGTTACCATTTGAAAATCAAAAGTTGATAGTGGCTTATCTAATAAATATAAGGGTGAAAAATATAAAAAAAATAAACAATTCAAGAAGAGTGTAAATCTACAATTTTGAAAAAATAAAATTTGAAAGAAGTCAATACATTTTTAAATAATGAGTGTTGTTTGATAGAAAAATTCAACCTGTATATTCATAGGCGCCCGCAGGGAAGGGCAAGCTGGGGCATTTGCCCCCCTGGCTTTTTCAAAATATTTTTATTAATTGAATGTTTTAAGATAAATATTACTATATACTAAACAACAAATTTAAATTATAAAATAAGTTGTAATATAATAAAATATAATATCATTGTATAAGAAAAACGATTCTGAATGGAGGTGATATGTCAGTCTAGGTATATGAACAACAATATTTAAAAAAAAAATTGAATTACACATTTTTTAGACTTTTCGGTTACAATATGAATTATTTATGAGGATCTTTGTTTTAAATTTCCAACCCTTAGTTATAAAAACCTAACATTTTATAATTTTTTAATTACAATGATTTATAATTTTCGAGATTTTGATAAATGTTGTCAAAATTTGAAATTTAAATGCTTATAAAAAAAAAACTGAGCCTATGTATTTTCAATATTTTTCAACTGCTATGCTATCAATATATCTGGAACCTTGTATTAAATTTTCAGACTTTTTGGCCGACCAAATAAAATTTTATTGACAATTATAAAAAAAAAAAAAATAGAAAACTGAAAATGTCTGTAAACAGCTCAAAACAAAAATCAAAATGTTTTCAAAATTTTATGGTGTATGGGAAAATGAAAATATAAACATTCAGTACAATTTTCATGCATCTACAATTATTCGTTTTTGAATAACAACCAAATGAGAAAACCTATTTGGTCAAAAACTGGTTTTGCTTAAAAATTCCCGTTTTTCTGTCATTTTTTTTTTTTTGTTTTTCTCGATTTTTTTGAAAACTGTTGGAAAATGTTTACTTTTGACGTCTTTAATGCACCAAGGATATTCACTTTTACATCAGAAAACTCCCCCAAAAGTTTGAAATTGAAGCATTATTTCGAGTAGTTATGCTGTACACAGACACACACAAAAAAAAAAAAACACATCAAAAATTATTTTTTTATTCAGTCGATACCTAAGGATTCCCACTCGGCAGAGAGTCAACTGTCAATAAAAAATATCGGAAATAAGTACATCTGAGCAAATTTTTTTATAGATATTTTAAATAAATACATACCCATTATCAGAACTATAAATTGTTTGTATAAAAGTATAATATTATGATAAAACCCTAGGCTGTCTCCCATCAGAATCGTTTTTTGTATGGACGAGGTCCGTTCGACTCCTATACCATACGCCAGAGCTAGCTCCAGTTTTTACGTACCAATGGTTCACAGGAAAAATAATAAATCATTGGGAGTTTGTACTTCAAAATTAATTAGAGATATAGTTAAATGGTCAATAGTAGGTATATGGTTAGTATATATGGTAGTTTGAGAAATTTTTTATTTTTCAATAGACTAAAATAGGTTTGTTGGACGATTTCTAAAAGTCACTGGGAGTGCGAGCACCAAAATTAATTTGATATGATTTTTTTTTATTTATAAGTGTTATATGTGATGCCAAATTCCAACACTATATTTTGTTTATATTGTAGGGCTTTTAATATTGTCCGACAAATTCCAACAAATGTCCAACAACGTCCAACAAGTCCTAGTGGAAGTTATTGGAATGTTTTCGAAAAGTTTTGATCACTTTGTATAGTGTTGGTCGTGTACTTGGCACTACAAACTTCAAAGTCTCGTAACTTTTCTAAACTTTTCCAACAAATTCCAACAAATGTCTAACAACGTCCAACAAGTCCGAGTAGGAGTTGTTGGAATGTTTTCGAAAAGTTTTGAGTACTTTGTAGTGTTGGACATGTACTTGGCACTACAAACTTCAAAGTCTCGTAACTTTTCTAAACTTTTCCAACAAATTCCAACAAATGTCCAACAACGTCCAACAAGTCCGAGTAGAAGTTGTTGGAATGTTTTCGAAAAGTTTTGAGTACTTTGTAGTGTTGGACATGTACTTGGCACTACAAACTTCAAAGACTCGTAACTTTTCTAAACTTTTCCAACAAATTCCAACAAATGTCCAACAACGTCCAACAAGTCCGAGTAGGAATTGTTGGAATGTTTTTGAAAAGTTTTGAGTACTTTGTAGTGCCAACTTCACGTACCTACGAGGATTATATGATAATATGTTATATTTCGATTTTCTACATCAACTTACTGTAAACTATTGAACCGTTATATTATGTATAAAATAAAAATATTATTTTTATGCTTTATTATTAGTTGAAGATGATATTTTTATTTACCAAATATTTCCCCATCAAAAATCCTGACTACGCCTCTAAGCCTATATATATATATATATAATACAATCCAAAGGCTTAAATTTTAAAGGTGGGAAAAACTTAAATGGGAGTCACGTGATATATAATCCACCCATAAGTGACACTATTAGCTCGAGATTTAATAGGTTAATTGAAAGATAACGGCATAACATCATTCTTTTGAGTTTGCAAAGAAAAATATTACTAAAAAGTTAAGGGACATTTTAGCAATTTTTGATTGAAAGTTGATAGTTTTATAGTTTATAGAAAATATAATATTAGAAAATATAAGAAAATATTGTGTAGCTTATTATTCAATATGGACTTAATACTGTTGGTTTTACAAAGGGTTAAGTTGGAGATAAAAAGTGGAATGTTCGGAATACTTGAATTTCTTATTTTTATCCGAAAGACTGATCTATAAAGATAAAGCCTGTTTTTTCCCAATTCGTAACCTATTAGTGTATTATAGATAGGTATATATCTTATTTCGTTAATAGTTTCGCTATTGAAAAAAACAACACGTCAATTGATATTTTATATTTATTATCCGTCCGGGGGCGACAATCGTTTCGCATAAAACATGAAAACATTACTCTGCTCGCGTACAACAACGATTATGTTAATCACTACGCTCCGAACTCAAAATGCTTCGGATGCCATAGCAGAGCCGTTTTTTTAATTTTAATTTCTATAACTATTATTGTTCCTTTTCGGCGTCGTTAAAAGTTTATCGATTTTCGGATTACCGACCGGCCGTCCCGTATTCAGTTCGAATTGCCTCGAAGTGTCGGGCGTTCAGGCGGCGGTGGATGATGGTGACGATAATGATTATAACGATAATAACGATAACAGTAATATAAACTCGGACGACCGAAAGTTTCTCTCGTGTTAACAGACTGCAAAACATTTTCAAAGCATCATAATGCTATATATAATATCAAAAACTCCATTGAGAGCATTTCGCGTCGCCGTTGTTGCAGCAGTTTCTTTGCACATAGATAGATAATATTATAGTAGTACGTAGGTACCTATATGTATATTCGATAAACCTCGCGCGTACCGATAATACTATTTGCAAGTAGTAACTTCAGAAACTGCTCAATGCCTACCCACCTACCCAATATTATATACTGTACACCAACTGCGATATAATAATAGGTAATAACGTCAAAATACAGTCGAACGATCGCCGTGAATATTATGTTCCCATAACTGTACGACGGCGGCGTGCATTGGGCGTTAAGGCCTGTACCGTTCACATAATAAAATAATAATAATATTTTAACATTATTATATATAGGTATACGTAGGTACGCGCGAACCATACACTGTATTTTTATTCCGCAGAAAAATCGTCTTATTCTCGCCGACTTCTCAAGGCCGGGCGTTATCGTTCCGCGCGTATAGCAGCAGCAGCAGACCTTGTAATTATTGCGATTTATATTATATATATTTTTTTTTCTTTTCCCCGTTTGACTCGCGGATTTATTGCAATCCAACTGCGTTTGACGGAACATTTAACATGCGTGAATACACCACTCTAGCTATATTTCACTGGTTAAATAACGTTTGTATAAACAATATGCAGCGATTTCATACTACGTTAGTTCCTCGAACATTTTAGAGACGTTTATTATTTAAATGGCTTTGTGAATGTGTTTGTAGTATTATAGCTAGGTATATAGGTGCCATGTACCTATTACGCGCGCACACTGTAAATAATATATTATGTTATGTACCTATAGAAAAACAAAACATGCTCGCGTGTGTTAATTTCACTAAGTCACCTCTCGTGCAGAGGTGTCCGCATATCACAAATATGACGAAAAGTATTGTTATTTCTCGCCACTCTTAGTTTCTGCAGAGAGGAGCGACGGACGTATTTTTCCATCGAAAACAATAATGTTGGAAATTGATTTTAATAAACTCAATATGTTTTCACCGTCGATTTCATAGATTACTTGAGTTAAATTGTGTAAATTATGTCGTTATATACGTTAATATAACATATTATATAGCCATAATTATAGATAGTTAACATAATATTATGTTCAACTCCAATAGCTTAAATAAATAAACATAAAAAAATATAAATTTACCTCATTATTTAAAAAGGAAAATTTTCAAAGAATTGTGCGAATTTCAGTTTAGTGAAACTGACAGTTCTATTAAAAATGTACCTTAATATTTCTTCTTGACTATACTTAATAAGTACCTACATAATACACCGTATGACAATCAAATGTTTGTAAGTAAGTTGGTATAAATTCATAAGTACAGAAATATTTATGGATTTATATTTATATAAAATGTTTGTTTATTTACATATTATTTTACACTGAATAAAACTATGTTATTACAATGGACATACCTAAACTATATAGTTAACCTAGGTAGCTATTTAGGCCTCTCCGATCCTTGGTAGTTGGTACCATAAGAAAAAAAAATACGGTTCCCAATATACCTACCCGTTTTCGGTGTACCTACACGTAAAATGTTCAGCTACGTTTAACAACACTGTAACGTGGTTAATTTTTGGTAACCTTACATAACCAACCAATCACAACAAAGAGTTTACGGGAACGTGTATGTAAAGCCCACCTTTAAGCTAATTAGAAAAATAACTATCCAAATATACTTAAAAATGTTAAAATTCTCTAATCTTCGTTATACCGTATTAAGGTGAATTATACGATCAAAATATAAAACATGTTTCTGAGTCATATCCTGCTAAATTCAGAACGATATAATTACGAATATATCTATAGATGTAGGTACATTTTTAATGTCCATAATATTATTAGGTACCCTACGTGATGAGTTATAATAAAAGTGCATTATAATGTTACATACCTACCTATATAATATCTAAACGGACATTTTTTTATTAAATATTTATTTACGACTATCCGGGCGTGTGACCTTTTGATTTATTAAATGGTTGATATTTCTTTGCTTATCGGAATTACACGATAATTAATGTGCGTTCTTGCTTATGATGAGTGTCTCTAACATCATAAAACGAGTGTCTCACGTGCACGTATCACTCTATCATTAAATAACATTACATCGTTCGTCTCACCGCACGAGTGAAAAAAAAAAAAAATCGTATTTTATAATTCGAACAGTGGTCGTAAAACGGAATAAGAACGTCGCGTTGGCGTGACAGCGGTGGTCGAAGAAAAACCACGTACCTAAATGCATTGAAGAGAATGGTCTTTGAACTCGAAAATCCCGTCGATTATTATATTATGCAATATTATAATATTGTAGCTCGTAACAATAATAGGTAATATAATGACGGAAATAACAATAATAATATCAATATGATAATATTGTGCGGAGTCATTGTATGTTACCACTACATCGTTACGCCAGCAGTGGACTTATTGTCGTACAGCTTTTTCATTCAACGTCGTTTGTCGTATATAATAACATTCAGCGGTGTTCCAAGTTTTCCGATTGTATACGAGACGATAATCGAGAATGATGTAGATACCTACAGAAAAGGAACAAGACTGATGGAGGAGGACTCGCGTTTAGTTACAACACTGCAGCAGTATCATACTAGATTATATATAATGACATTATCTCGTCGTCTGAAGATGCTTCGGGACGGGATGGACGGCGCTGGTGCAGATAATCATCCTGGAAAAACGACTAGGCGAGGACGAGGAGGCGACGAGGTAGTGTGTTTCGTTCGGAACGACAAAGCTTTTCGGGACAAAACTTATATATATATATATATATATATATATAATACACTACTATATATTATGGAAATCGTAGATATATATACATTATTATGCTCGCAGATACGACGAAAAACGCTTAAATATAGTACGCGTATTATACATAATATATATACATGTATAATATATATATATACTTACATTTATATTAAACAGTCGTAGTATAATGTCTCTCGCAAGATGTACACGTCCCGATAGCAGCTGATATTCGACTATATATTTCGACTCGCCGCGCGTGACGTGCCCGTCTCGCAGTGATAATCCGCGGCGGGTGCGGATCAGCGACGCCAGGATGAAAAATTGGTTACCCACTTCCCTCCGACACATTATTATAATATACCCGTAGTGTGCTTATTAGGGCTGTTCGATTGTCACGACGCCCAACCGATTGTCAAATGTTTAAAATTTACGAAGTCATCAATTATTGTACATACCTAATAGTCTTTGACGTTCATCAAGATTACAATAACGATAAGAATAAGAGCACAAATGCTAGATTCCTGACAAAATATTTTTTAACGCCCTTTAACAACAATTAATTTTAATTGATTATAGGGCCATAAATATTCCAAATAATTATAGTAAATTACATTTACAACTAAAATAATAATGTGTTCAATATTTCTGCACTTTATAATCATATAATGTCATATAGAAAGATAGATAGATAGATAGATACGATTATGTGACATGTGTGCTGTGTGAATACGATGCATAGTCGAAAACACGTACATCGATAAGTCGATGATGTCAATATTCGATTAATCAGCGTTGGAAATGTAGAAAAAATTCATCAAATCATAATACACCGATTAATTCCATAAATAATCGATTAATGTATACCTACTAACTATGCAACGGTTAAACATTTACGATGATTTAGGTAAAAGTTATCTTTGCGTATTATTCGATACTTAATAGTTTACACTTTACACCTATACAATGTACATTATATTGTGTATTATTGTGCTTTGTGCATAATATATTATTGGTCCCGAATTCTGTTTGACGTAACTATTACGTCTACCGTGTTTAACGTCTTATTGATCAACGGTGTTCGTAGTTCTTGATCGAATTCGGAACTTCCGTGAGCTTGAAGTGGTTGCATTTCCATTCCGGAGTAAAAGCATAATATTGATAATTTCTTTGAGTAGATCTATACTTATCGTATAGTTAATATGGCTAACGTAATACCCTACACCGAACATGGATATTGCACATTTTCTGAAAAAATTGTCAAGTTAAGTTGTAAACGTGTAACTTGTCGATAAAATCGGTAAAAAAGACATGTGTTTTTAATTTTTATCTGATATTTTTCACATCGAAGACCTGATACCGTGTACGGAATTTCCGTATAAATATACAGAGTTTACGCGCAATGTATGTTTTATATATAGGTAGTTATTTTTATACAGCGTACATTAACGTAGGTATAAAATATTAACATAATTATCAATATCAGTGAAATATATATTATATTGTCGTTTTTATCAGTCTCGCCACTGAAATGTATAGGTAGGCAGTAAAAAACTGAATTATTATAAATTATATACTTGAATACTTGGATATAAAGCCAAACGCCATCGTACATGTCATATAATAATATATTAATATTATGTTCGTTTATGTTAGGTGTAAAGGTACGTATACCGGAGTGATTAGCATAATATTTTGTCTAACTAGGAAAACATTTAAATGTACATATATTATTATATGTGACGACGATGATATTATGCTCGTATATATTATTACAGTAAAGAACCATAATATTATATACGCGGTATTATGTTTTCGCCGATAATTAATCATAATTATTTAAAACTCGACGATATAATTTATGTACAATATATAAATCTACTATAAATAAGCCGATTACTCTTTTCGCAATCGACCACGTTCGCAAAATACATCTCTGCAAAGCTTTACATAACCAGTATGCCTATGTCTTGTCTATAATATTATTATTATTATTGTATACATGTGCACTTATAGAGCGATGCAGCGACAGAATTTGTCATTCCGGGAGAACTCTAAAGTCACATTATATCAAAGCAGTCATCGGTAATGAATTAATGTTGCCTATATTACGATTTTGCTAAGTATGCATTGCAAGTATCAATATAAATTTATATTAAAATATGTGTTATTCATGTTCTATTTAAGTGCCATTCTTTGAAATATTTGAATTCCGTATAATAAAATGGTCATCAATGAAACAATATATGTCAATACATGATAAATATGACATCCATTGTTTTTATCTGTGTTGTTCACTAAAGAATCGCCGATGAATTTTATTGAAATCAAAAAGACTCTAGGACTATTGAAATTCGAATGGATAAAACAGGCATGGCCTAATAATTATGGGTACCATATTTTAAAGACAATGTATTTTTTAGTATCGTCGTGTTCAAATTTGAAATTATTATAATATTCTACATAAATGAGATGAATATAGATAAGTTATTTAAGATAAAGATTGTATATACCTAGCTATAGCTTAAATGGACCTTAAGTCCAAACAAGCTATGCAATTATCAAGAAACTGATAAATATATTAAAACTTACCCAAAAGTTATATAAACAAGCAAAAAAAATAACAAATTGGATACAGTAATATATAATATATATGTATCTTTATACGATAAAGCAATAAACTAAAAACGTAAATTAACATTGAAATAGAAAATAATTTGGCTGATAAATAATATTATTCTAAATATATCATAATTTATAACGACGTTATGTATTACAGTGATTGTTAACAATTAAAAATAATAATATGAGATATACTGTCTAGTAACTATTATATTATTGGTAATATATATATATATATTAATAAAAATGTTAGATAAATAAAGTGTTAACAGAAAAAAATAAACATTTTTAACGAGAGAAAATGTTCAGTACCTACTCACAATATTATACATTATAAAACATAAATTAAGGTATACTTATATATTTTATTTGTTAACATTTTTTAATAGTCGACTGATCAACGAACGAAACTATACAAAATACGTTTAATTTATATATACATATTTATATTATAATATACATTATGTATAATGTATTTGTTATAGTGTAATATAAAGGTTATTTTCATATTTTTGTGAAAAGTAATAATTTAATTTGTCGGTATAAAAACTTCTGAAAGTTTATAATATGTTTTTGAAACAATTCATGTGGAATTACACTATTGAAACACTCATTTAATTTTTAATTTGTTTTTAAGAATGATATACTTTTTTCTAAAAAGTCTTTTTGAACAGTAAAAAGAAAATCATAGTTTTCTACCAGCTCTATACTCCACGTGCACTATATTTGCGTTTATAATAATATTATATTGTACTAAAATAAAACAAAAAATTAAAATTTTAAAACGTTTTCCAAAAAACCTCCGACATAATATTCTCGTTCAATCTATTCATAAATATAATATATTATGTATAGTATGTAGGTACCAGAAACTATAACTGGCCAAAGTCAGGTAGAGATTTAATAGTTGAAGTACTTAATGCACACTAAAATAATTTTTCACCTTATGTCTTAACTCATCATACATAATGGTTCAGCTGTAGCCAGGCCAGCGTTAACCCAGATGCAAAAGGAGTATTTGCTCAGGGCAACCAATTTTGACGGGTTGCAAAACAATTAAATTACCTATCTGAAAAATAAATCGTTTCAATGGTTTTTTATAAATATTTTTTTTTTACTTTAATACTTAAGAAAAATTGTAAAAATATAAGTTAACATTATTTCAATATCAACATTTTGTATTTTTCATCAATAATTGTTTATTCGTAAAAATTTATTATATGGGTGTATTTATAGATACATAAATAAGTTATACTAGGTACTAAAATACTTTTTTCTGTTTATATGATTGGGAGTGGGGAGGGGAGTAAGTGGTAAAAATATTTTGCTACATCAACCCAGTTCTGTAGCAAGTATTTAAAATTCTATACGGCTGTGAATCCCATTAATTATACAGTGTATATATAGTTAGAGAAGATTTTTACCTTAGCAAATAAACGGATACAATAGCAGGTATACAATTTAGTCATAAATATAGGTGATAGTAGGCTATATTACACAATTCGGCCAATTAAATCTAGAGCCTAGACAAACAATCCATTACTGAAAGTCGATTTTCGAAATTCCCACCGACAACGTCTATACCCGAATCGCAATATGTCTGTAGTTTGATTTATCAGTTAAAGGATTTTATATCACAATATAATGTATAATAACCAAATATTAAAACATTAGTAGATAGTGTCGTTTCAATATGATTACTGAACGGAACAGGCGACGCGATTCGAGTAAATAATATATTTATGATTATTATTATCTACCTAGGTATATGACACACAAGGTACTATCTGACATGTTCAACCACACTTTTGCCTTTGGGAATAAATTTATTCAAACTCTGATTTTCAGGGTTTTTAAGTATGCTTAAGGACAATATTTTCGAATACTTTTCAGAACTTTTATAGTAAAAGTAATAGTACTTTTATAGTATAACAGTATAAGTAATGTTCTGGGGCGATACAAACTTATTTTTCCAAATAAGGGCTAACCATTTTTCTTATTAGATATTAAGCAGCTGAATTTAAGATATATTATATATTATATAAAGTATTGAATCTAGTATTAAAATTGTATTGTGCATTGGAAATATTTACAAGTAATAAAATGTTGTAGGTAAATTTTAATATTAATAACTAGAATTATTCAATAATTACTTAGCTCTCATACATTCATAATCTTGAGATACGCAAAGTCAAATGACTAAAAGCAGCGTGTTCAAATGTCAATTTAGATGTTATGGGTAGATTTATAAAAGTATACAATAAAGTAATCTCTAGAAGAACAAAGTACGTGATTCATATCTGATAAAAATGAATTTTTATTTATCACCACGTGTCTCTTGTGAGATTATCGTTAATTGGAAAAAAATATGTATTTATTTGAAAACATGGTCCTTATGTATAGAACTTAAATCCAAAACTCAGAATTTGAACACATTTATTATTAAAGGAAACATTTTAGGAGGGGTAGGGCCATGCTTGGCCATCATTCTGTACTACGCGTACTACGGCGTAATTTCTCAATGGGCATAATTATTTCTTTCGCATGGTAGAATATAAGAAATAATTTAAAATGACGTCACGATGCGTGGCCTATATAATATTATATTAAAATAAACGAAAATACAATATACGAGATGGTTATAATATTAAAATAAATCGAATATATATGACGTGATCGTATAGTCACTGCCATTATTGCACGTGGTACATTAGTGACAATACTCGTAAAGAGGTTCGATTAAGCTTACACACACTCATTATTATAATGTCGCATAGTCTCCTGTGCTTAAAAGTATGACGCGCGTCCTTTGTGCAAGTACATTGTATAGTTCTCGTTCGTATTTTGATATGCGTTTCCGGACAAAAGGCGAGACGATATAGTTGATTAGCTGCTGACGTGCGAAATGAATTAACACAAATCATCCATAAAAACCCACCACTGATGCGTGTGGTAACTCGAATAAGGCTAAAATCCATAACTTCGCCATATAACGATTCTGAGAGAAGACGATTTATCTGTCTAGGATATATTATAGATTATTAAAAATTTACAAATCTTAGATTTAAAAAGAAAAATGTTTATGAATTTCTAGTTTAAAATAATTTGCGAATTTTCGTGATTTTCGTGATTTTTACATAATATATTGTCAAAATTCAAACTTTGAATGCTAGTAAAAAAAATTAAGACAACGCATTTCTTTTATTTTTCAATAAATTGCTATTGTAAAAATATGATAGGAGGCCTTATATCAAATTTTCAAATCTTAGATATAAAAGAAAAATTTTTTATGAATTTTCGTGATTTTTACGTATGTTGTCAAAATTCAAACTTTGAATGCCTGTAAAAAATAATTAGGACTATTAATTTATTTTATTTTTCAACTTCTATTGTTAAAATGTGTTAGAAGCCTTGTATCAAATTTTCGAGCTTTTCTACCGAACAAATACATTTTTATCGATATTTATAGAAAAAAAAACTATAAAAGTTGAAAAATTAAAATGTCAGTAAACAGCTCAAAACAAATCTAAATATTTTGAAAATTTTATCAAATATAGAAAATGACTATATAAACATTCAGTGAAAATTTCAAGTACCTATCTGCGGTCATTTGTTTTAGACTTTTAGAGTTACACCAAAATAAGAAAATCGCTAAATGTGAAATCCAGTGAAAATCCAATGTTGTAAAAATTTAAATTTCAAATGCTCATAAAAATTTAGTTTGAATTTCCGGTGGACTTTTTATTTGTGATAAAGATTGACAAACTTGTAAGGAATCTTGTATTAAAATTTCAAATCTTAGATTTAAAAAGAAATTTTTTTATGAATTTCTAGCTTAAAATAATTTGTGAATTTTCATGATTTTTACATAATATGTTGTCAAAACTCAAACTTTGAATGCTTATAAAAAAAATTGTGACTATGTATTTCTTTTATTTTTCAACTGCTATTGTAACAATATGTTAAGAGCCTTGTATTACATTTTCAAGCTAACAAATAAATTTTTATCGATATTAATTTAAAAAAAACTAATAATGATCTAAAATTTCAAATGACTATGAATAGTTCAACTTAAATCGAAAATTTTTGAAAATTGCATGGTGGATAGAATATACTTATATAAACATTCGGTGAAAATTTCATGTATCTATGGTCATTTGTTTTAAAGTTACATCAAAAACCAAAATCGATTTTGTCGAAAAATGAGTGTGCGTAAAATTTCCCGTTTTCCCCTTAATTTTTAGTTTGTTTATTCCGATTAATTAGAAAAATATTTTTCACTTAAGACCCCCCCCCCCTCCCACATGGTATCAACTAGATTCACTTTCTGATCTAACGAGGTACTGAAGTCAAAAATCGAAGCACTTTTACTGCTTCAAAACGTGATGAAAGACACACAAAAAAAAAACACTTCATGATAAAATCAATACATTCATCGCTCCGCTCAGAATCTAAAATTAATTAATTAATTAATTATTAAATGAAATTAATGTATAAGTACGTTAAAATAATGCTGTCGTATTGACAGCACTTATCACGCAGTAAAATCGTTTTAAATATAGGTATATCTATGAAAGTCGTAATAAAACTATATTATATTATTATAGGTACACACTTTTTGTTTTTAATATAATACGGTAAACTTTTTTTTTTACGTTCAATTATCGTCTTTTATTTAAATATAATTATTATTATTGATTTATAACTGGCGCAATTTTTTTAGCAAACATTTTTCTCCATTAATTTATTTTACACTTTATACGCTTATTGTTTTTCGTTTATAATGATTACGTTTCATTCAATGTTTATAATGATGTATTAAAAAAAAAAAAAAAACCGCTTCTTATATTATAGTTATGCACACATCAAAGCCGCATACAGAATAAATACTATTTTAAATTTTCTCGAGCGTTTATAGTATGGGATATTTTACACTGTTAGTTCATCGGTTAAGCTCTAGAAATCTTGAAATATATTTAGGTACTACGTCATAACGGGTGAACGGTTAATACTTAATAATATATTTTATAAATGAAACATGTTTCTAGTGAAGAGGTTATCGGTAGGTGTCGTTGGCACAGAGAAAGCACATTTCCGTTAAAATGTATGATAAATTTTAAAATATTAAAATTTTTGAAGCAATGAAAAACCCGTACTCGGTACTTGAAAATATGTCTCTGAGCATAGTACAAATAATATGACAAAACAATTCTCGTTTTATACCTACATCCTATCATTTTAGTTTTTTTTTTTTTTTTTGAAACTTAAAGTTTTGATAAGAGCTATCGGTTTTGATCTTAAATTTGCAATTCTTACTTACTTACAAGACGATAAGGCATAAAAGATTTTTTTAAACCTTTCTCGATACAATAATAATCCATTGTTGAACGTATTTAGGTGAAAAAAGTCGTAGCTGAGTTACAAATAATGGTTAACTTTTTTAAGGTTACCGATCAGAAAAATTTTAGGTGCTACAGCATATACGTTGTTGGCATATCTTCAGTGTCACTTTTAATACAAATTTGGTGAAATATATTGGAAATTCTAGACGCTATAACTCATAGGCATAAGCATCTGTACGTGCATATGATTAATTTATACAGAACGTGGCACATGCGTGTTCGTCACGTATGTAGGTATATATAAATTTTTTTAAGAATCAAATATCAAAAACGATATATCATCACAAATATTTGTGGCTTAACAGTTCTAACATAAATATACCAATTTCCGTTTTATGTTAAAAAATAAATAATTTAACGTCGACCGTCGATAGTGTTGTGAGACGCAAAATCTAATAATTTTGTGCGATTTACTTTAGCGACGAACGGTCAAAATCAATAATAATAATATGTATACCTACGTATAATTACTATGTGGCCTAACCACGAACGAAATACGAATAGCTACGATTCCATTCGAACGCATCGAATCGCATGCCGATCGTATTATTTGTATTTGCGATCCTGAACCGTGCAAAGTGCAATGGATTATATAGCACAGGGCAAAACAAAACGGTTAAGTACCCCCAAAATCCAAATCACGAAAACGGAAAAGGAATAGTTAATGAATACGTTTTGAACATGGGTACGTGTTGATTATAGTATACGACTTGCAGAAATAATGTTTGCATTGTTCGTGCATAATACGTATATATACATTTTGTTAGTAATATTTATTATTATTATGTGACGTGCGTACTCGATCGATAGTTTGGTACAATATAATTTAATATTAAAACTATCATAAATGTTGCGGTGCGGTTTACTCGTCGTCACTATATTTATCTTATTCGAATAATATACGTAATGTTGATAATTAGTTGAGAATATTGATCAGTTCAGTGCAGCTTTACGTATACTAAATAATAATAGTGGCCACAGAGCGGGTAAAGTGGTAAAAGTCATCAATAATATTATTATTATATATCGGCTGCGTTATAAGTGTCGTGCACATATCGCGTTAACAGAGATGACGACATAACGTTACTGGTCTCGGTAAAGATAGAACCGAACGGACGGAATGAAAAAAAAACACGTTTCCTCATGATATATTTAAATAATAAGTCATTTCAGTAAATATCTAGAGGGAGGAGAGAGCAATAAATAAAAAGAGCGACTATATATATATTTTTTTCGTTGTTGGGATATATTAAATTATTAAAACAAAAAGGAATTCGCGCCCCGCACACGACATATATTATTATATCTGTGCACACATGGAACACACATGATAGGTAGGTACCTACTACCTACCCATACATAATAAGTAGTATAATATGTATAATATTTTTTTATCAAGGTAATCGACCCAATGACACGTCCGGCAATAATAATCGTACGATATTATACTAGACATGATACATGCGTTTTGTCGATCACGCGATCGCTCAGCGGCGGTCGTCGAGATATAGTCCAATTAAAAAAAATATATAATATATACATTAAAAATTAATAAAATATAAAATACAACATTATCGGCCCCGTTGGAGAGCGCCCTTGTACGAGTGTGTGGTAGTGTATGCGATCGACGAGGAGACAACGACGTGCGTGCGTTGTATTCATAAATCCCGAAAGGTTCACTCCGCCCCCGCAGTGCTATAATAACATTATATGTCTCTCGAGACAGACTTCTGGGCCGCCTAGTATACATCGTAATAATAATGATGATAATAATAATTATTATTATTATTTACATACCGCAGAATAACCAGAAAAGACGTGCATACTTATATTATATAATATATTAATATGTATGGTACAATAAGTCATACGAAGTACGAACCTATAATAGAATGTTTTAAACCCGTTTAGAACGCGTTGGATCAAAAATCTATTAATGAGCGATGAACCTATGAGAAGTCACTCCAATAATTTTTGATTGTGCATCCGTGTGAGATAACTTAATATTACTTTAAGTAATTAAATGAGATAATAAAGAAGAGAAAATTTTTAGTTTCTAGTGCTCTATATGGGCCGATGAATAATAGTACAAATTACACACATGTTGAATACACAAGTGTATACTATGGCCTTAGCGATAGTTTTACATTGACTCTTGCGACGAATAGATTTAATAATGAATTATTGGTCATCTAGAAAATACACATAATTACAAATTTACAAAATAATAGCACAATTTGCCACTGAAAATATCACCTTATTGTGAAAGTTAAAGTAGAAATAAAATAGGTAGTATAATAATATAACGAAAGGATGCACCATATAGACAACAAAAATAATGTAACGGTGCAAGACAGTGCATAACGGTTAAACGAAAATGATTAATACAATTACCTATATCAGTATATCACACGAAGTATTTGGAGGCCAGTTTAAATGGAGCAAAATTTGAAGATCTAAATTTGTTTTCGCTTATCTTAATTTGTTATAACTTACTATTATAACCTCTTATTCTGCGACGCTACTCGTTTATATTATTTTCTGAATATTTTTTATACATTCATATAAACAAGAAAACTTTAGACCTTTGACGAATAAATAAATTTTGTAGGAGAAGGCATGGTACGCCAAGACTCGAGTCGCTCTTACTCGTGCCCGCGGTTCAGACTTTGGGGATCCGTGTGGATTTTTTTTTCTTTTTATGTATTTCATACGCGTAAGCACAAGTAAGGGAGAAGGATGTTTCCGGTCACAGACCCGTTGAATGGCAATAATCTTTGTTTAAAATATCTTATTATTATTATTATAGTTGTGTAGTGCGTGTGCAATGTCACCATTGCACCAGAAGGGGCGGACGACAAAAGCCAGAGAAATCATAGACATCATGTGAGCCCACAAAGAACGTTCTTTGTTTTTAACTTTTTTTTGTCTGTAACAATTAGGTATTGTCTGTGGCGCATGTGTTTGAACATAATGTATTTTCTATTTCTTTTTTTTCCCGCTCCTGCAGGCTAAGTGTACCCATACCCGCTGCCACCACCAGCAGCACCGCTCAAACTGCAAAATTAACAATTTAAATAATAGGCGGATTAGGGGCCACAGCGCGATGCTCTATATAATGGAGCTAATCATAAGTAATAACGTTGTTTATGGATATAATACTATATTGGCGTATAAAAGTGGAATCCTACACAAAAACAAATATTTTGAAAAATTACTGAGGTTTGTTGGTGGTTGGCGGTTGGTTAATAAAATATGCGCACCATAATAATTTATTACCATTATACTTTTTATATAATGATATATTATACTGCAATATGCGTATTGAAGATTTTATTCGAGTAGGTAGGTAGATATCTTTCGGCTATTCACAGTGGTAATTTGCAAATAATATAAAAAGTAGGTACTTATCCTTCTTGACGCTAATGGTCTTCAAATAGTTATATATTGCAGGTACCCGCCTAAATACTGTTTTGTTTCACGGATATATACTACGTCAGACGGTGATCATAATAATAATTCAAAATGATCTTAACGTTTTTATTTGAGCAACTTATAACGTATTATAATAAAATAATTTTACAGTATTACCTATGGATAGACTTTTTATTTTTAAATATTATTTACTCGCCAATTTCGTCTTAATGATAATCGTTTTATCATAACAATAAATAACCATATACGTTTATATATTTTAACCCAATACTGAGTTTATAATAAAAGGCCTGTATATTTACTTAACAATATTATTATACTTCAATATAAAGAAATATGAATAAATAAATAATAATAATAATAATCAGAATAAACGACATTAGGTACAGACGGTATTTTAGATGAGTTACGATTATTATGTCTACTGGTCAACTTCAATTGGTCTTTGCGAATATTTATTACAAAATTTCGATCATATTTTGAAGATAAAAATGCTATAGGCTTTTTACAGTAAAAATGTTATTAAAATGTACGGTATATTTCCCACGCGTGGAAGTTTATGTTCATACAGTCACTTAAATGGAGACTATTAATTGATAATAGTATTGTAATATTGTATATTATTTTAAAACGAAACGTCTGCGGCGTTCTTTCGAAGGAAGAAAAAAAATTATAAGCGAAACACATAAATAATATATATTTAAACACCGACTGGGTCGTTAAGCCATTTTTAAATGCAAAACACTCCAACCGTATGATAATGTACATCATGTCTCATTATGCAATAAAAAATATAAACAAATTTGTAATTTTTATCATCGATTTAATACTTGTATTTAAGGTAGTTTGATGTGACAGTTCATATATTTGATGTATTCAAAAATTAAAATATCAACGACTATTTCGTATTTACATTGCCGGTTTAAGATTTAAATCGTTGTCGTACATATTTCATTAACATTTTTAACCAAACTAGATGTAAATTATAGTACAAAACATTTAAGTTTTCTCAAATTTATAACTCTACTGCGTTTTCTAACATTTCCTAAACATAACATTACTGTGATACTTGTTCCCATAAAATATACGTGATGAAGGACAATGTCGAGTGTTTTGGTTTTTTTTTTATGTTTTACTGTTATGTAAATTGTACAATCCTTTATTTTATTGACTTAATGACAAATTATACATTTTGCTTTACTATTTAATTATTTGTGGTATATAGACTCATAAACATTTCTAAAAAACAAGAAAATATTGTAAATGAATAATATACAATAAATACATTTCAGCAAATAATGATTTTATCATTTAATTACTACATTCTCACAAATAAATATATTTTTTACCAGCGTATCTTACGTGTAATAAATAAATTATGTATATTAGATTATTTAGCATAACAGATATGTATAGGAAATATTATAATATTAGGTATTCATTTTCGATAAACAAATCTCTTTAAAAATTTGAATTTTTGATTGTATTGTTCAATGTCATAATATTACTGTCATATAGTTAAACAAAATATTAATATACGTTTATAAACGTTACATTTTTATGAAGAATTACAAACATGGGCACTACTAAAATTGTAAAAAAAATGTTTTGAGTTGTTCTTCGTTACGTTATTAAAGTTCAAATAGGTACCAACCATAAATGTCACACTGGAATTCGCTCCATATTATTAAAAAAATAAAAATAAATAACTATGTCATAAATTGTTTTGTTGTCATAATATAGTTTGTAGTACAAAAAAAGGTTTAATTTTTCGAAATTCCAGTGTGTTAAATAAAAAATATGATACATAAAAATGTATTTTAAAGTTGTTTTATATTTAATATTGACAGCAATAAATTGAAAAATTATATATACTGGTATATTCCATTTTATATAATTGCTATTTAGTATAGGTATCGTTCTAATACCTAGTAATATCATTAATTTCCATTGCATCGTATATTATTTAACTACTGCAAAAAAAAAAAAAACAAAAAAAATTATAATATTTCAAATTAGGTCTATTATATGCAGAATATGACAGGTCTATTTGATCAATGGTGGTGGTATGTATCACGTGGTCATGTTAAATAATTATAAAATATAAATTATGTATTTATTATTGATAACCTACCTTTTAATTATAACAATTAACTGATAACACTGATTAGCAAGAAATAAATTTGAATATTAACAATCTGTGAAAATTGTTTAAAAATCAATGACGTAACCACATTTTTATTTATTTATTTAATTTTTTTTTTAAAGCTATATTTACAATCTATACATAAGGCACAATAAGTAAATTGGATAATAATAGTAATAAAAAGATGAATTGATTGGCTTGAGAGGGAAACTGTCTATCAACAGTACCTCCTGTTTAATTTGGTGAGTTCAGACCGTTTAAATTTTTTTTTTCTACTAGGAAAAGGCGTCTCTTGACCATTTTCTTTTTAATATCCTTGTAGAGTTGCTGAGGATTGTTGAAGATAATATACGATAATCAAATTAAAAGTTTTAAACGACAATACTGTTTTTAAATACTTATTTATAAAATAGCTATCTTGAATTATAAGCAAAAAAATGAAATACAAAATTTAAATTATTTAATTTTAGTTGTAAAAAATAAAAATAACATATAACATATTATACAAATTATAGCGCAGAGCTATAAAATAATACTATAATATACTATAATCAATAAAAAATATATATATATTAAAAATATTGAATGGAAAAAAGTTATAGCATTAGTTAAATAGACCTGTTACACCCTGTGGCCTATATACTTATAATACTATAGTACATTAATACCTATACGCTAGTGGGTGACTAATAAACATTATAATCTATACATATATAGAATTAATATAATATAATATGGTTAATAGTACCTGAAGATAATATCAGACTTTTTATTAATTTTAGTTAAAAATGTAGGGAAATTATCTCACTGTGAATTCATACAATTATTTCTCACTGGCATATTATGGTGTAGTTATATATAACGCGCAACCAGTCAAAATCGTTTTACTGCTGCCGTTTTCAATTATTTAACGACTCCAATGCCTTTACTTTATAATATGATCCAAATGTTTTATGAATCAATGTTACAGCAAACGCTACGTATTTTTGTTTAAGAGAGATAGGCATTACGTATAACAGGAAGTAAAAATAAAACAACAAAAAGTCTCCCAAGACCATGAATCATGACTAAATATGTATCACGGAACAAAGTAAAAATTTCCACCGGAAGCCACCGGCAACTATACACTACTCGCTTCTTTGAAAAAAAAAACACCGACGGTAAGGTAAAATATTTGTTTTTATAAATCATCCAGTTTAGCAGATTTTGGGTTCAATTCCGGCTCCCGAATAGCAAATTGCTATTAATTTATTTAACGGCGTAACTTTATACAATAAAGATGAGGTAGTGAGGATATTAAAACTGCCCTATACATGTGTAACTATCCTATAAAGTAATAACGCACCTAATGTGATGTAATATATTTTTAAAAAAATCTCGCAAAAAAAGGTGCAGTAATCCTAGCTTTCGTCTAGACAAGGTTTTTTTATGTACTTATTCGAAATATAATATTCGCAATGAATGAGCGTACACACACTTTTACATAATAATATGCGCAGTGCGTGTTGAAAGCTCTAAAACCAGGAAACCCTATAAATTCGTACGATGATTATATATACGACTACAGTGCAGGCTATAAGCAGGCATGTAGTCCTAAAGTTATTTGTGAGTATGCTACATATGTGGCAGCTTTTGTCATCTACCCATGCCCGTAGCCACGGTGGGAAAGGGCGTTGCCTCCTTAAAAATATTAGACAGACATTGTTTTATATATAACGCCCCCCCCCTAAAATTTGCTTTGCCCCACCAGAAAATTTGGACTGGCTACGGCCTGCATCAACCCCTCCACCTCCACCTCCTTTCATTTATATAAATTAATAACATATAATTAGTTATTATTTTATTAAGTTGATTTTAAATTATAATAACTTTAACAATGTAATTAATATTATTATAAAGTATATTAATTATTTGCCTAATACATAATATAATAATAGTTCTGTCAGCTAGTTTAAAACAATTTTTGTGAAGTGGGTATAAGCATGTTTTTCAGCGCATACTTCCGGTCTCAAGTTTTTTTCTTTAGTATGCTCTCTTTTAAAAATTTGAAAAGTAGGTATGCACCGCATACTCACACATACCCTCCACTACATCCCTGGCTATAAGTATAATAATATCGTTATGTTAATGTATAATTGCAGATAACAATTAACACGCAACGATTGAATAATATGCAGTTAATATAGTGATAACGTTGATGTGTAGATATGCATATTATGCACTAGGTAATATATTTACATGATGAGTGATTCATCAAGCAAATTCAACCCATATTTTCTTTAATTATTATGAATAATTATTGATCATCGGAGTCTAAGCATTAGTGAATATTTTTTTTAAAACATATAAACTTCAGTATACCTTCTTAAAAGATACATAAGTACTATTGTTAGATAACAATATTACCATAATATATCTTATTTTATTTTAGACTTTAGTACTTAGATTTCTTATGTAATTAGGAAAGGAGTGTTGTTATTGGCAATACAAAGGGTTTTTTTTAAACAAGAACCACCTTAACCTAACCTTATTGTAAGTTATTAAAAAGATGATTTTTTTGAAAATTATGATGTATGTAAATAAAAATTTACGATCGAGTAATTTCTGATTTATCTAGGAAGATAAAACAGCGGATAGCATGATTGGCGGATCATTCGGTGAAGGTAGTATAATTATTAATATATATTATATGAGACTTATTTTGGCCCACGATGTAACGTATAGTCATGTTGTTATAGTGTGTTACTATATCACACTATTTTCTAAGAAAAGTTCCTTTACTATACAATAATATACGTATAGCACAGCAGATACCTGACATAGTTAAGTTCTTTATCTTCTTAAGATTGAGCAGTAAATAGTCTATAATATACGATTTAGATATTATTAATATGAAGTGTATATTCGGTTATATAATGGATACACATGTATTTGACTTATCAAGTTTCTATTATACAAACTCGTATACACAATATACACGTGAAACAAAACTCGATCGTTAACTCTTCTACAATAATAATAAATGTAGATCGTGCGGAAATCAGTTATATTGTTAGTGAGTCGTGATCTGTCACGGTATGTACATAACAGTCCAGCAAAAAGTGAAATCACAAAAAATTTCAAAAACCAAAAAGCCTACGATATTTTTTTACGAAATGTACACAAATTGTACCAGAAATGTAGTTATTTTTCCACATAATGACCATCGTCGCAATTAACGCATATAGGTGGACGCATATTTTTGACGACTAAGGGATGAAAGAGACGTTTGAAATCAACTACGTGGTGTAAATTAGGTGAAACGTGTAGTTCTCCGACACTGCATAGGTAGAAAAATCTGGTATAACTTACTATATGTTGGCGAATAAGCGATACAGGAACGGGTGCAATATTGTGATAAATAGTTCCCAACCGTTCCTGGTTTTTTTAACTGGAAAAAAAAGGTTGAAAATAAAAGAATGTGATAAGAAAAACAACTATACTAAGTATACTTATATCCGCAGTAGGTGTACAATATCTGCAAAATTTTATACAAAGTATTATGCGTATGTATATATACTAACAGAAGGCCGAGCAATGCATTTTGGTCTTTGTGTATATTTATGTTGGACCCTATACGTAAAGTTCAAAACGTAATATTATTAGGCCGCGGAAGAAGTTCCGCGTCTAATTAGTAATCGAACAGCCATAAAGGCCACGTGTATTGTATATATCGGCATAATGCACGTACGTATATTTAATGCTACATAGCGGACATGAGATTATGCGAACAAATATAATATATTGTACTAATCGATCTGCGTATTCAGTGCACGTGTCGCCGCGTAAATGCATGACATGTGTTCACAGCTACGAGCTTAGGATTTTCCAAACTTTGGATATAGTATATAAATTGTATAGCCTGCAGGTATAAGCACATGGATATTGTTGGAACCAGAACGCATTACGCCAGCAAACGGATTAACCGTTTAGAGCGCATACGATAAAATTTCATGAAGTACCTACGCGTGAACAATATACAGGATGTCCCATGAGGATTTACCCGTTTCGATATCTCCTGAAATAATGGAGATATCGACAATCTAGTTTTGTAATAAGACTCACAGGGATGAGAACTACAATCATTTCATATTTTAATGTTTAGGTAAAAAAGTTTGAAAATATTTTTTTATTTATTTCCAAAAAAATTAACTATAGCCATTTTGTCGAGTTTATTTTGCTGCAAATATTGACGTTTTAAAATTTAATTTTCGTTTATTTCCTGATTTTTAATTTTTTTTTAGTTTCGTGAAAATTTTCGAATTATTTAACACCTTAGTTTTAACTAACATGTTATACGCCGTGACGCGCGCGTGCTCGTACGGTCGGCCGAACGATTTCCAGTGTGCCTAGTTATAATCATAATATATTCCTTCAAAACTAGAAAAAATATTAAAAAACAGGAAATTAATGAAAATAAAATTTTGAAACGTCAATATTTTCAGAAATATAAACTCTACAAAATGGCTATCTTTAATGTTTTTGGAAATAATTAGGTAAATAAAAAAATATATTATTTAAATTTTTTACCGTATGTGGTCACTAGTTCCCTAAGATACGTGCTGATTATTGTAGAGTTGGGTAGATGTTTTGCAGACGATCGAATATTTTGATACATTTTACTATAATAATGATAAAAACCGATTAATATAAGTGAATGTTTTTTTTCCAATTTAATCAAAATGAAATACATTTAGTAACAAATGGACAACGTAACATTTTGACAATTGTAGCTGTTTATAACCGTTCAAATATATAAATAATGATCACTTTCGCTAAATGGACAAAACTTGTAACCGAATAGCAAATAATATAAAACATTTCTCATATAGAACCTGCCAAATATGTTATATATATATATGATAAACGCTTGTCACCGGACCTACATAATATAACACGTAAGTATATAATTCATTAAAATGTTATATTTACGCACAGCTATACTGAAATTGTGTAATTACGATTTTCTTGGGAGGGAGGTGAGATTGATAATGTTTGGACTGCTGAGAGAAAAACTCGTAGGTTCACAAAACACGATGAAACATTATTGTGTTTTTGAATTCAACTTAAGCAGTATTTTATGTTTTATAGGCACCACTAAAAAATACTTATTTTATCGGAAGTCGGTGAGTTGTGCCGACTTAAAGTGTAGGTAGGACTCTAATGACGTGCACAGAAATACCCAAATAGTGAGCGGTTATATTTAAAAGCATTGTACATTTTCAAGTTCTTAAAATACAGTGAAAATAAACCAAGGAATTGGGTACAATCCTAAGTGTACCGCACTGTAGTTGTAATACTACTCGTGTATTATGTAATAATGACGTTTAGTTTAATAATAAATACATAATATATTCAATTGACTTTACCGATTTGATTATTGATCATTGTAATTATTTACTATTGAATAAAATTTATGATCAAGTGGAGACAATTTATAACTGGACTTCGCATCATCGCTGTATATTTTATATAATACATATCATATTCATACGGTTTAATGGCTGCAGAAATTACGTTAAGAAAATAGATTTGCGTGAGCTGTAGTTTTTTTCATACATTTTGTTATGTATAGGAATAACTGGAAACAATAAAATCAAAAATTATTTCAATATAATATAAGAATTAATTAATGTGTCTAGATTCCCAGCAGAAAAAATATCTTCTGTTAATGGAATAACATGTATGTTTTAGAATAAAACTACAATTCAGATATAAAAAAAAAAACAAAGAATGAACTTAATTTGTTGTATTATAATGCAATATTTTGATTGTTGAAAACAAACATGGTGATTTTATTTTTCATATTAAAATAATATACCTATACATATTGGTGTAAAAACATCCATTGACTCTAATCCTTAAGAACTTAAGCCAGCGGAAATACGAAAATAAATTAAAATGTAAAGTAATTTTTCAAAAATGTATGTATGGTTTTAAGTCGTGTAAAATTCTACTATGCTTAATATCATATACAACAAAAATCGATTACGCAAAGTTTACCGCACGAATGAACATATTAAATGAAAGTTTGCGAACCGTATCCGGATCGATTTTCCACTTACTCTTACGGTAATTATAATTTATAAGATAAATCAATAATAGCATATCTATTGAATTATTATATAGGTCATTAATATTGTTTATTGTACCTAGTGGTAATGAAAACTGAACACAGCTCGCTAAGATGAATATGAGATAGTACACAAAAAATTAATTAAAAACCCTAGCGGTTCAATTTAAAAAAAAATTGCAAATTAACAATATATATATATATATATATTTTTTTTAATTACCGTCATATTTTTATACTTTTGAGTTGTATTCATAAACCAAAAAAAAAAAAAATATATATATATTTTATCTGCGGTGCACCTGAGGTACATATTATAAACTCTCATATATTAACATCCACCAAGCATGTAAAATATAAAATACTCTATCTATCATACATCACAAACTGTAAGATTGCTCCCATAAAATAAATATAATCGATTACATAGGATGGTACACAATAATATACAATATACATAATATTATGTTATTTTGGTACATGTATTATATATTATGCACACAAATAATAAATGTGAAACAATCTTATACTATTAAAATAACCATGCGACTCCGAATTTCTCCACTGTCCTTTAAATATTATATGGCCATATTTCGACTAAGTTTATGAGGGTCAAGTCTTAGGTGTACTATACAATATGAATATAGTGTGCCCTGAAAGTTGAGTATCTCTCTTAGTACTTTTCTGAGATCGTGTTACGTAATTAATATATTTAATTGTGGTATTTCGACAATATTCTATAAGAAAATCCCAATTTTATGGAGTACAGAGCTTATAGATTATTTTATTGTTGAAAACCACATTTAGATATTAAATTAGCTTTACACGGAGATAATTAGGCTGATACTATAGGATTTTTAGGATGGAATGTATACACACACATACCCTAATTCTGAAATATTATTCACGGACAATACATTATATTTACAAACTAATTAAATACAAGGTGTTAGCACACACATTAAAACAAAGAAGTGTATCTAAATTTTTTGAAGAGCGATATCAGGACAAAAACTTGTTATGTTTTTAAGTATCAATAAAATAAAGTCATCTGCCCAAATCGTTGGTTTTGTATAATATAAAATAATAATTAATTCAACAGCTTAGAAAGTTACAAGTGTAACCTCTACGTTTTATTTCATGATAATTTAGATTAAATTGAGAACCATATCAATGCGACCGCACTCAAACATTTCAAACCCCTTAAACCCATGGACTACAGAGCAAAAACTGGTACCAACTAAGTGTGACAAAGTTATAATTAAAAATATTAAGTCAAACATTTATATGTAATATGTATGTAATATGTAATATGCAAAAATATTCGTTTTTATGAAAGTATATGCACTCGCACTCAAAATATGCAAAAATATGCAAAATAAAAATTTGCAATATTGTTTATTTAAGTATGATCGATGAAAATCCATCTACTGCATGAAATTGCTTATAAAAAAATTATAATTTGCATTTTATGCAAAATCCGGTCTTTACTTATAATTCATAATATTATACATTATTATACTATACGATTATAATACTAACTCAATGATAACACTACCTTCCTCTCACACTTGATAAATTTATCACTTTTTTTCTTTAGTATGATATAATGATGTTAATAATATATACCTATTTATAATGTAGTATGTCAAATAACATAATAACTGATATCAATTTTTTTTTATGTTATACAAAGTTTAATAAAAAAAAATTACTTATTACATCAGTCCCTGGAATTTAGAACTAAATATATACTCTTATTTATAATAATTACATACGAGTGAACTACAAACGATTATAGTTAAACAAAACCCCTGAATTGAATAAATAGTAATAACACTTAATGAGTTTTAACGATATAAAATGATTGAAAATTTTTTTTTTTGTTAAGTAAATAGGTCAAGCCTACATATTAATCATATTATAAACGAAAATATTCAAACTTTATAGAATCTAAATAAACTGATTACTCGTGTACTATCTACGCGTCATGATCGACAATCTTTTATTTGAATTCAAAATAATAGGTATTTAGTTGATTAAATCAACCAGTTAAATTTGTTTTCGACTATATTTTAAGGTTTCTTTCTCTTCACTACCAAACATCTCACCACAGCGATATTAGTTATATTTAAATTTGATTATAACTCATACGTTTTAGAAAACCTAACATTACAAAGTTCATCGTTAATTATAATCTGTATAATATATTACTCACCTAAATTACTCGTTTTGAACAAAATACAATGTAACCCTGCTATAATCTATCAACAAAAAATAAGCATGCGTTTGTCAAGCACCAAACATATAATAATTGAAAATCAATCAATAACAAATTGTTGAGGTATTTTAAAACAATATGTAAAAATACTAAAAATCAAAAATGTGTAGATAACTTTATCACCTGTTGATATCATGAAACTGATAAAAAGGTGACGAGATATATGGCATTCGACACACCTTATACATTAATAAAAAAAAAAAAATACTATTTAGTAATAGAACTGTAAATCAAATAAACTAAAATTTGTGTCAATCAAGTATTACTTTATATCAACTGAGGACATTTTGAAAAACGTTAATTTTTACAAATGTGATGTAATAATCCACAGTAAATTGAGATTTTCTTTAAAAACTGTTTATTTCCGAAAATGAATAGAATTTTAATCCGTAATTATAATAACCTGTTTTTCAATAAGCCAGTAAATGCATAGGATACTATTTTTTGTCATTCTGTTTAAATTTTTAAATGTAAGTTGTACCATAAATAATATAATATACTATCATACATTACTTCTGGTAATATACATTTTTAGGAAAATATCAAATACTATTTATTGTATGTATAATGTAACTTATTTCTTAGTTCTATGTATAACATATCAATGCAGTGACTCGATGGAAAAACTGAAGACGATAAATCAAAAACAACTTTGCTCCTAGGTTGTCGGAGGTGGTCGGCATGGTGGTGTAGCGTGGTGGCGGTATAGCGCGGTGAATAACAAAATAATAATAATAGTAATAATAATAATGATATTATTGCCATTACTATTGGTCTGGCACAATAAATAAAATATATTATACGAGTTTCTTAACAGATATACGTATAATCGTAGCGAATATAGAATCGCGATGGCTCTTCCGAAAATAATATTATACGTTATCATATTATATTGTGATAATAATATATTCTATTGGCTATTATTATTTCTGAGTGCCAGTTACGTAGTCTTCCTTTTGGTATGCTTGGGCGTTTCGTGTTGTAAATATTGTACTCACGTAATGGAATATACACAATAAATGTATAAGTGAGTCTGCTATTGACTTTGTTGTGAGTCTCGAACGATGGATGATGTAACAATAAACATGCGCAACGGGATAAGATAGACTTTTGACTTTATAACTAAGATGTACCACCAGAGTTGGAGTTTTTCGTAAAATTGTAGGGGTGGAAAGGGTTAAGTATGTTTGCATTTAAATAGACAAAACAATTTGAACAACTACCTCTCTTCCATCATTTTTATTTTCTAAATATTTCTGTTAGAAAAATTAATAATGATAGGTACAGATTATCCACACAGAGTCAACAACAACAAGAACAACAAAAAATAACATTCATTTGAGTATCTTTAACTCATACAATTAATACTTTTTATTGACATAATATTTTTTATTGTTTCACATCACTATGATTAATACTATATAAATTTACTCAATTAATGTAACTTTGTAAATAATATAATGAATTTGATAAATTTATGGTAACAGGTAGGTAGGTACTATACTATACTATACTATACTATACTATACTATACTTACTATCTAATAAATTATATAGTATATTTTATGCAATAAATATACATAAATAGAATATTAACGATAGTGTTAATAATAAATAATAATCAATCAAAATATTTATGTAACAGAAAAAAATTAAAAATGTGTTTAATTTTTGTTGAAAACATTCAAGAATAACAATAATAAAACAAGTTTTACCGTTTATATGTGACAAGAAACAATTATATCAGTCAGCAAAAAAATAAAATTACGAATTTACTACTTCTTGTAATTAATTCTATCTAGATTTCGTCTTTAGGTAATATGAAAAACTTTAAAATTACGAGATTTAAAATATTTTTCATTTTATGTTTATTTAGCTCAACAACCGTGGTTATTACATAGCTATAGTAACTATAGGTACCTACTATACATATATATATATATACTTCTTTTTTTTTTAAATCAATTTTTTAATTAATAATATTTTATTGTTCATTGATTTTTTTTTATATATATGTTACCAATCTAATCGAACAGTATTGATTATATTGTGATTTTAAATGGGCATTTTCTTTAATAATACAGGTTGATGTTTAAGACAAAAACAAAATATTTTATTTCAATTAAGCTGTTTAAACTTATCAAAAAAATCAATGCACGTGATAATAAAAATCTCAATCGGTGATACTTAATAAAATCATGTACTCGCGCCGTTATTTAAAGACTAAAATAACGTCCTAAATTTGTGTCACTTTTGTCTTCTGACTCACTGAATTCGCGCACTACCCAATTATACCGTTATCAGCCACAATGATAAAATAATATAATAATGATGAATATCTGTATAACAATTCTATGTATATAATCTAAACAACTATATAATGTATATTGTAGTAATCATATTATATGCAAATTTTGTTGTTGTAGAATGCATTATATATGTGTGTGTGTATATATGTTTGGATTCAGATTATTTTTACTCAGTAATGTTATTTTTTCTAAGTAATAAATATTAAAAGTTTAGATAATCTTTATGATGGACTGACACAAAGGGATAACCCAAATGCGGGTTTCAGTACTTCGTTTGTCAAAACTTTAAGTTATTATAAGTTATACGTAATTATAAATACCTATTCGTTTGAAATTCCATTATATATTATATTGAATTTCTATAAAAAAAATAGTCTGCGAAGAAAAATTAAATTAAAAATGTATGTTGACAGTCAAAAAATTAAATAATTTAAAAATGACAACATAATAAGAAATATAATTTTTTTTTTAAAATTGATTTTCATTATGACTTACAGTTATGTAAAAAAATATTTCACGAACCGTATATACTTTTTCAAAAATCCGCTTATTAAAATTATCACCCTGTATTTAATGTGAATAATAATGATAATTTATTTTTTCAAACAAATTGGTTGTTACAGTACTCTTTTTTTTCTAAATTTAACCAACCGCTGGAGAAACCTTTTATCGATGAATGGAGACATTAGATTAACTAACCAGAATTTATTAGTTCAAATAATTTTAACAGATTTTTATATTTGTAATATAATATTTAAAGTATAAGACTATCTTAATATGATAACAATGATAAAATATTATAAAGATTTTGTTTTGTATTTTTTTAAAACCGATTGTGTTTCAAAAATTATTTGTTGGGGTGTACTGGAATAAACAAATAACAATTTATTATAATTTTTTCAAATGTTTATTTTATAACAAAAAATATTTTTATATTTTTACAATATTTTTAATTATTTAATGGATAAATTATCAATTTTTACTCTTTAAATCTTTAAAATTACTGTAAATATATATAAAAAAAAAAAAAACAAATATCACATAATATTAATACAAATACAATATTCTTAAATTGTATGTTAAAATAACAAAATTTTTAATTACTATTTAAAAATGTGTATAGAAACTAGAAAAATATTACAGTGAGTACAGTGTAATATTAAAAGTGTAAATATCTGTACGACTTTGTTTTATTGAAAAATCTACAATATTATTTTATACAATTCTCGGAGAAAAAATATAACTTTTAACTTCTAAGACGTAAAACTTATAATATAAATAAAACGAGAGTATTCAATATGAATGATATTTGAGTTCTAAGTGCTATATGAATAAATAAGAATTTAATTTAGCTTTCTTTATTTAGTACTTACTAAAAAAGTATAAATTTATACTATTTTACCCAAGCGCAATGAAAAAGTCATAATAAAAAAATACATTAACCGAATAATGACAAAAATATTTTTTCTATCGATTCGTAAAAAAAATTATTCTATTTGAACGTTGAACCATGTGGACCATGTGGACCTGACCTACATAAGTTGTATTTAAGTTGAATTTGTATTTTAGATTACAAAAAGTTTAAAAATTGTAAACAACGTACATAATAATATGTGATTGTCTAAACAAATAACGTCTTGGAGAGCCAATTCTGTTTATTTCGAGTGACTTTATGCTGACATACAACTAAACTTGTTTGAAGAATTCCACTATAATATGCTGCCTGCTGTCTGTATCCACTTTACCCGGTGGTTTGTTTCGACATGTATTTGTCTACTCGTTTTATTTATCATTTATTTGACACCTCGGGAGTGACAACGATGAATGACAACTCTAAACCAACTCTACTATTTTAATTAAAATTTAAACTAGATGAATATACTATGTCCCGTATGGGTATGAAGATGAAATTATAATGAAATTATTCACCAGTCGTTCTATATATGGACATTTTCAAATTATATAACATGAAGCTATTAGTTTATTACTATTCTACATTTTACAAATAGTGAGATTGCTCAAAAGTACTTCTTGAAAAACTCAAAGATCATGAATAATGATTTCACCTATATACTACGTTTCAAAACATATTTTTATTTTATGACTGACTGCACTACGTTCAGTCATTATCTATACTTACGAATTAGATTTGTACATATGCACTTTTATTATAGTTATATATGTATAACGATGTATTATGAGTATCTAAATCATATAACAATGGATTATTATATTTACAAAATGCGTACAGATTTTTAGAGTAATATTTCAACTGTTGTGGTTAACTTATTTTAAATAAATTGGTATGAATATCTTTAATTTAAAATAAATTATTAATCTAGGGAACTCTGTTTTCGGTATAGTTATTTTCAAGTGAACGTTATATTTTTGTAGGTTCTTTTGACATCAGAAAATGTATCTATGGTGGTGGGTTGCCCGATTTGTGCTATAGATCCATTTATGTATAACAAAAAAAAAAAAAAAAATTAATGATGAATAATTTTAAATGCATATATTTCTAAGGATAGTTTATGTTATACTATAATATTATATTGTTATTATTACCTTTAACTAAAACTATTTTTTTTTTTCAAAATCACTACATATAACTTATAAGTCAATACTTCAATATTTAAATTATATAGTTACTATACGATTAATATTTTTCTATGATTAAGTAAATGAAGGTAACTAAAAATTTTTTTTTTGTTATGTTGGAATATCAAATTTTTCCAACATTTTATCTTCAGGTATTTATATAAAAAAAAAATGGTGACGTGTATTTTCGATATTTTTTTATTGCTGTACCTAACAAAAATCATATTAAAATATATTTATAATATGTTTATTTATTGAACCTAATATTCAATCAAGATTAAATTGATTACATAAAATAAACTTAAAAATATAGGTTGACAAATCGTCGTCGCTCAGAATCGTTTTATTTATTTTTTTTTTTATGCAATGAATCATAAAATATTATTGAATTCAAATTTAACATATCCATATTATACAGTTACCCAATCGACCTATTCATCTGTATCTACCGCAGAGTGGTACCCAAAAACTAAACTTTTTATTTAATAATTAGATTGGAATAAACGTGTACAGATTCTAGTAAATACTAAGGAACTATCAAGACCCGATGATACAATCAAATAATAATGAGCCACTTTTATACCAAACTTGTATGACAACACCAACCTAACCTATACAGTAAAGTTTGTACCATTCTGTTTCTCACATTTTTATATTTCTGCACGACGATGTGGTTACTGATAACTTTTGCCCTAACATCGCGTAGCGGTGGCCCCATGGGAAATAAAAACCAAGCGAATGAGAATGTGTCAAAATCGACGATGCGCGCGCACAAGCACAATACACACGTATGTAATATTACAGTAGTTGTATTATTGTTGTATAGTATGTACATATATATATCCGTGTATGAAATATAGGTACGTGACCCTTTTTTTTCTCAAAGAGCTGCTGACACAGAAGGTTAATGCGTGAAAGTAACTCGGACGGATGAAGGGAACTTTATAGCGACTAGGAAGTTTAAATTGATAGTGTACCGGATTTAGACGACTTTTCGAATTTATAGGTAGGTATATACGTGACACACAATATGGCGTATTGATAAAACGATTGGATCAACAATGGTCGTGTATAAAATTTGATAAAAATGTTTCTAAATTATAATAGGTGTAATATTATTAAATAATACATCTCAAATATTTATATATATATTTTTTTTTATTACCTACATGATATAATTTGATAATCAGCCAGAATAAGATTAATAACATTTCTAATACACATGATTATAAATATATCACTTTTTGATAGCAAAGGTTTAACACTAGACATCATTGGTAAGAAACATTAAACATTAAATATTAATTATTATAGAGTAATAATTATTAGTATAGGGTCTTGGTGTAGCTCGATGGTGGCCCTTGCTCTACGGCTCACATACACATATTCTTCAACCAATCACAGCCTAACTTCCATAGTTTCCATAGCCATAGTTTCCGATGCTTAAACTCAATAATAATATATAATATACAGATATACACCTATATTATTAGTATACTAATTAATGGAAATATTTTAAAAGACAATATCAGCATATTTATTCAATTATAATAAGTGTTCATAGTCTTATTTCTAAGTAAGTGAACCTTTTAAAAGCACGTGTACAACTTTTGCGAATAATTGTTCAATGCCACCAACAGATTTTGTTGCCTCGAATATGTGTTGGATCGAATGTACGTCATCACAGCCGCAAAAGAGTAGCTAAACATAATACACCCCATTTATGCAATTACTCGTAGCAACTGATCTGTTCCGTCTTAATTCTGATTAAAGAGCTACACTAAGTTCGAAGACAATCAAATTTTGCTACCTTTATCTCTGGATTTGTGATAAGTGTGAAATTTCGGCATCTGAAGTTCAACCACCTCCTCTTACTCCAAGTTTATCAAGACGTTCTTCCTATATATTAACTTTTTATACAGGATTACAAGATTCCAGTCCCTATATAGGTGTTTTTTAATGCCTTTGATTACAGGGAGATTTAATTACTTTTTAATATTATTATATTAGATATTTTATCGTGTGTTATGTTAAAATTAGGTATTTATAGGCACAATACTGATGAAGCATTTTTGAGGTTCTCGTAACAAATACATAAATAATCATTTATAATTTATAAACTATTAACATAGCTCTTGCAATATTGCAAAAAGAATTAGGAAAGCATGAAATTAAATTTGAATAGAAAAGTATGTGACTTTGATCAATTATTTATGTTCATGCCATTGATGTAGAAACTCGTTTGGGTTGACGATTATTAATTTGATCCAGAAAAAGTAACTACATATCATAATATTATTTTGTATATAGTTCAACAGACAAGTGCATTATTATTTATATATAACCGTTGTATGTAATACGTGATTTAATCGTTCAGACTATACATATTATACTAAATATAATACATTTGAATAAAGTATTTATACAGAAGTAAGATTGGGTATTGTTATACTCATAATATACAAACTATGGAAAACCGCAAAAATTTCTTGCTAAATAAATGCAGTAACTATGAACTATATTCTTAGCCATTTCAATGTGTTACATAAAATGTATATTGATCCGACAAAAGTTTCTTAAATGCAAATCCTCTGAGCCAATTTACTTTATTCTTTGAATACAAAAGTAATATATATATCTAGTGAATAAATATTGAAACATTTTCAAGACAATAGTGATTTGGATATAAAACAAACTGCAGCGTAAATAATTAAACTTAATCAGACTTTATAATACTAAAACAACGAATAATATAGTTCAGTCAGTTTTATTTAATTTTTTTATTTAATCGTCACAACTATGATATTATATTTTTATATTTTATTATATTCATATAACTTGATAAATTCTTCAGAAAAAAGTTCCAATTTCTAATCTATATTTAGTTTGAAAATTGATGTTTGATAAATTATTTTAATCATCATAATATTTTTAATTAATAAATGAAATATACAATATAATGGGTAAAAATATATAGTGTATTTATAAATTGTCATGATTTGACTTCTTGACTAAAGTAGTTAAATCCGTTTCGTTTTTTTTTTACTATAATCATCATTCAACATTCTAATAGATTTAGTTCACGTAGATCCGTTGATAGATGCATTACCATACGCTTTTAATATCGTTTGCCAAAAGCTGAGTAAAATCTATGCTTTCCTGCCACTATCTACCACCTACAGGTTCGCATCATAACATTCGTTCAAATTAGTGAAGCCATCAAAAGCTTTAACCTATTTAGAAGTCTCGCAATAATAGCCTATTCAATTTCTACTTCAAATTTTATTTTGACGCTGAAACAAAATGCGTTTCAACTTATATATCATGATGTACATTTCTAGAACATTTCAGTATGGTCTATGATCTATTTCGGCACTCGCACAGTTTACAAATTACAATTTATAAAGAAGTATAATATATCATATAAATATAATATAGATTATAATATTGCAGTTAATGTTATTTATAAAATTAATAAAAAATATTGATAGACACTAGTCTTAATATTATTACTTTGCTCTGATTGAATCTTCTTTCATTGACATGACCTAAATTGTATTACATATAAAAATATATGATATATATTTATTAACAATTTATCATCCCGAATGCGACATTTACATTATACGTGTATGTAGTGTGCATAAACATTTTAGATAGTTAATTAATTAGTTAATAATTTGATGAATTATCTCATAATATACTATGTTATTATCGACATATTGGAAATTGCAACCATAACTCTATAATATATTCAGTGGTCTATTAGCGGGGGGGGGGGGGGTCATAGGTACTCCTCCAGACCAAACAAAAAACATATAAACTTACTAAATATATTGGGATATATGTTAAAATATTAGTTTCGAAAACCGAAATATTCATCCATTAGCAACAAGTACAAAATAATAGTCTTAAAGGAGAACTTTGGACCACCCTTTTCCCTCAAAATACATATATTTATATAATATATTATATATTGTATATTATAATATATGTAGGTATACTAATTAGTACACTAAATATAACAAAATAATATTACAATTTATTGATAATTGATATAAATAATTGAACAGTTGATACAAGAGAAAATATATAAAGAAAAAACAAACATTAAAATATTTAAAGACTAGTGTTGGCAAAATAAAATTTGTCTATTTTACTCTGCTTTGATGCCTGCATACATTTTCAGTAAGAGGCGTCACTCAGTGAAGCATTCCAAAGCTCCTAAAAAAACCACTTAAGCTAGGTAATTTAAAATTTAAAAAAAAAAATGGTTAATTTACTATTGGACGCGGAATTATTAAATAAACTTATAAAATGTATAGTAGTTGTGTAATATACAATGTACACGAAAAATAAAATATATTGTTGTATATAATATTATAAATTGTTATTATTATTATTATTGCTTATATTGTACGTGTGTTGTGTTCTTGATTGCTAGATTGCTTGAACTTTGTCTACGTCTTCTTAAAAATAAGATCCGATTACGTAGAATTAATGGAGTTATTTTTCAGCTCATCATTTCTATGCTAGTTCGATAAAATGATATACTTATTTTAGTAATACGTTGGCAACAAATACAATATTATGTCAACATCACAAGAATTTTGTTTTGTCGTAAGTTAAAATGTTTTTTTTTTTTTGTAAAAATGTGTTGATAATAATTATTTACTTATATCTATCATCTTTATTGCACATACTAGCTGATGATATACAGCTTTGCCCGTGAAAAATTTAATGTCTGTGAATTGACCCCTTTTTAAACTCTGCAGTTAAGTAAAAGATGCACAGAGTTCTAACATGAGTAATTATTTATGTATTTCGACTAAATTTAAAATACTGATTTAATATTTCTATATAATATTATATAATTATTAATATAATACTTCGATATATTGAATGACTGTTTTATTGCCAGTAGCCAAAGTGTTTAAAACTGTATTCGTTGTTGGCGAGGAAACATTATAGCCTTAACTCATCTTTAAAATGTAAAGTAAAAAAAAATTGCTTTAGGTGCCAATCTTCAGATTTCAGAACCACGAGTGTAATGGACTCGGTCGTGTATGGAAAACACGCGAACATTACCTTCTTTTTATATAGACAAATAAGCTCACTGTCAATAACCATCACAGTTAATATTAACTATTAGGTGTGCATTATTGTACCCAATAAATGTCATAGCCAAATAATTTATGCAGAAATTGCCGTTCAAAACTTCTCGATCCTTTATGTACACCATTCATTTCGATTCCTAAACAAACCTATTTATTTAATGACCTTAACAGGTTCTTCAATTTTCTAATTTATAGGTTGTACGTTTTATTTACTAAGTTTATCGTTCATTTTATCAAATGCAGTTTTTCTCCCATAACCTTTTATTTTAGTGTTCTTTTTTAAAAGTTAGTTTTATCTGTGAGCCGAGTATTTCAAAACTTTTGAATTGTACGTCTATTGTGACTTTTCTTTTCAACATGTTTCAATGCACAACAATATCGTTTTATTTTTCTACGATATTCCACAGTCTAAACATCTGAAATCCACCACTGTGGTACACGTATACGAAAAAGTATTGATTTTCAAAGTTTGGTCGCACCATAGTCTATAGCTAAAACTTTTCAAGTAAATGTCTATTTCTGCTGTTTTAGTATTTTCATTTATGAATACGATAATAATATTGACATTCTTCGTACTCCAAGTATGAGTTTTCTTCAGCACTATCATTGCCATTGGATTCACGTAAATATGCCATGTACATAGAGAATAATAATATTATTCAGACAGCTTTTATACTTATATCATATGATTCATATTGTTACTTATATATTTACAATTCGATATATTTTATTTACACAATATATTGATCAAATATATGAAATGGCGAATATATGTTTTAAACAAACACATTTCGATAACGAAGGAAAGAGCTTAAGACCAAACATTATTTGAAATTCAACAATATAAATTAAACGCGATCAATTTAAATTTCTTAACATTCAATTATATATTTAAGTTAATTATTTATAATAACGTAACATTTAAATTGAAAAGTTAATACACATTGTTATTTTGCCGGATATAAATTATAAGTAAGTAAGCGATATCTGAAAATGTAAGTATATGTATTATGTATCTAAGGGCACTCTCTAAAATACATTTTTCAAAAACTAGTATTCAATTAATAGTATTTTATTTTATTAACATTTTCATTACTATGAATCATTATTAAATTTAAATATATATATATATATATATATATATATATATATATATATATATATATATATATATATATAAGAATAAAATAATGTATATAATTTTTTAACGAAAACTTGTAAGTACAATATTACTGATTGAAATATTATTTTATATTAATCAAATATTTACAAATAAAAAAAACATAAAAATTAAATTCTTAATTATTGGAAGGTAATTATAATTGAAAACTGTTGTAACTTATACAAAGTAATACAATATTTATAAATGTAAATTAAATATCTAGTGAGAATTTCTGTAAAAAATATGACATTTACAAAACTATCATAAGTTTTAATTTATAAAATACAAGAAAAAGTTTTGAAACCGTGGTTTTCTAAGCATTGAGCCACATTTAAGTAGCTTATATAACAACAGAACGGATTTTAAATGAGCTCTTTATAGAAATAAAAAAAGCAATGGTATTGAATATTGATGGAAGCATGTGGGAATGTATACAGTGGTAGATATTTGTCTTGTGGGGGGGGGGGAAGTTTCACATTTTAATTTAGTAAACACAATATTTAGGATTCGACGATAGACTTAAATTTGTAACTAATATTATTAATTAATTTTATTATTATTATTATTTACTCATGATATTAAAAATGTTTAACTAAACATATTATATAACTGTCAAGGAAGGTTTTTTCTGTAACTGCATATATGTACTAATAAACAATGAAAAATGTTGAATGTAATTGCGAAAGAATGAACTTTTATAGATTTACAGATTTTTATATTTTAGAAAATGAAAACAGTTAAACATTGTTAAACAGAACAAGGAATACTGATTTTGTGGTACAAAACTACCTAATTTATTCATCACAACTACTATCATCATTTAAACGAATCAATTAAAGTATGTTATTACCACATAATATTAAAGCGTCCTAAAGTGGGACTTAAATAAATAATGTTCTAAAATTTGATTTTAAAATCCATAATATCAAAAAATATTTTAAATATTCGATATAAATTGTAAAGTAGTTATAAACAATATATTTTAAAAGTGTCCGGGTATCAACTTCTTTTTTCACTTTGAGAACACGGTCTTTCGTAGGTAGTGTTAATTTCTAAGCAGACGATTTTTGAAAATGTTGTAAACGATCAAAATTTGAACGATTTTTGGAGTAATTAAACTTTGTATAGGTACTAAAAATAAAAATTCTTAAAAATTGTTTTATATAAATATAAAATAGATGTAATAATGTGTAATCTACTAATATACTTCATATAATTTATAACCAAATTTTCAAAAAAGTCATCTTCTCAACAATTAACTGCAGTAAAGAAGAGTGATTCATACATTAAAAGTTAATATTACCACATGAGTTTATTATAATGGAACAGAAAAATATAAATACTTAAAATTATGGTCTTCGACTATATCTATCTCTTCAGACATTTAAAAAAACAGAATTTCAATTAATTAGTTATTAATGAAAAACATGGGAATAAGCATGCTTGGCTAGATTTACAATTTATAATATTATGTAGTATTAAAGATTCTTCTATAAATGTCTAGTGTATCATAAGTACAGTTTGTTTATCTATAACTTCATTATATATGCAATAATAAATACAATTCAATAAATCACTAAAAACTTATCGTATATTCCATAACAAAATTGATGTGATAAATACATATAATATTTGCATTAAAACTTCAAGAAGTTATAAATAAAACGAATTCTTGTCATAAACTCATAAATAAACAAAATAATAACAATTGATTTAAGTTAGTTTATTGCTAATTATTGGCATTAAAAAAACCTTTACTCTTATTTTGTATGTTTTAATTGGAATTTTGCTTTGAAAAAAATATGTTTAATACACCTTTATAATAATATACCTAACTAATATCAAATGATTTTAACAATAGGTAGTCGTGCAACCGTTTTAATTAGCGTATTTTTTATTGCAATGTATTTATATTATATATAATAATTCTGTATTCGTTTACCAATTAGACTATAAGACCGTAAATTGAAGATTCTATAATTTATTTTATAATAAACCTTCTTTGAACACAGTTATATTACATTCCATGCTGAAAAAAAATATTAACCAGAAATAAATAAATCTTATAATATATATGTATATATTATATATATGTACTATAATGTGCAAAAACCATAGTCATAATATTTAAAGCTGTTAAAAAGTTATAAAATAATTTGTTTTTAAAATTAAAATGTTTTTAGTTTTGGGTAAAATAAGAAAATAATGTGTGTTGGAAAAATATATCAGTCTAGCTTATCCTCCCTCAAAAAAAAACCAAAGTTTCTTATTCAAACTAACAACTGGTAATTAGATTATGAGCTCCTACAAACTTGTGTACACAAACAGAAGAATGATTCGACACAATATTGATTCCCTGGAATTTTATGTAATATATTTATAGTAAAATAATTATATATCCAATGGTTATCTGATCAATTTTAGAAATTGTAGTTCTTGATAGGAACAAAGAATATAGTTTTCCAACTTTTTTATAGTTCAGTTTCACGTTTCAGTAATTTGTGTTGTGTATACTTTGAGCTTCAAAACTAAAACAATATACAGAAATCAGATATTGTTTCAAAAATGATCGAATGTTCCTTTTCTTTAAGGATACATTTATTATTCACAAAATATAATCAATCCATAGCATTAGAATAATACTAAATATGTTTATGTAATAAAATCAAAATACAAAATTATCTTTTCCTTATTTTTTGTCCATGATAAATTATGAGAAATATAATATTATATAAAACATACCAGTTTTCGAATTTTATTTTTCTTACCAATTTAAACCATGAGCAATATATAAATTTAAAAAAAATCATCTTATTAACAAACAATTAATGCAACATTCTAGTTCATTTTGAATTTACAAATATGAATATTATAAAATTGTTGACATTTTACAATAAACCTATCTCTACGTTGGACTCTGAGTATCACATCTCATCGGCTATTATATAATATTACTGTTTTACATGTTATTTTATTGTAAAATTTGACTCGAATGTTTATTTTACTTAATAATAGTATTTACCTAGCTAAGAAGTATGCTTAAGTATAAAAAGTCATCTAAGTGAATCAAAATAATTGAGGAGATGCTAAGTTAATTCCTAAATTTTCTATTTTCATGAGTTTTATTAGAGTATATTATAAAATTATAGACAACATTTCAAATCATTTTATATCATAACTGTATAGTGTATGTCTGTATAATATGTATACTTTGTATACTATCTAAACCTCCCTTTAGTTAGAATTGGTATAAAAATTGATGAATTTGCTCCGATTTGTGTTCAAGTCTAATAGGTAGTTTAAAATTTTTAATTTCTAATAATTGGTATAAACTATAAATGTACCTTCATTATATGGTACCTATATACAATAAACTATGGCAATATATTGTTATATCGGAGGTATAAAAATTAATAAACATGAAATAATTTTAAAAAGTCAGTACCTAGTCCTATTACTTATGTAATCTTACTAATTATTTTCTATTTTAATCAAGGTGTAAAAATAAATAAATTCAAATAACTATGTACTCGTCGGATTCACCCCACCACCAAAAAAAAACTACTGATACTTACATTCTTACATAAAATAAGGTCATAAAATATCAGATAATATACATATAATAATAATAATATAACAAATTTTAACTAATAATATAACAAAAATTTAACAGTTTACACGGTTTTCATTGATTTTGAAACAGCTATTCATAATATTTATATTTATGTCAATTATGGTTGAGTAAAATTCAAAAGTTTGATCTTCCATGCAATTTAAAAATAATGCTTCAAAAATATAATGATTAGATATCCATAGATACCTTACTGCCCAAAATTAAATCAGTATTTTGACTATGTCTATGATACGTATATATACCTAACCGTTCCCATCTAAATATATTTTATTTTATGGAGACTTTACACAGCATTCAGACATTAAATTATAATAGATTTCAAAAAATCAATACAAGGAAACATACTAGTAAACAAGAAAGAAATTGCAAATACTTGGAAAACTGAATGACTGAGTATATTAATGAGAAACTTACGTGAATTAAATATTTGAAGAAAGTTTGCTTCAAATATTCAAATCAATGATTTTAAATTATATATTATTATTTTATTTGACATACTTTGTCAATGCAAATTTTTAACCTAGCCCGATTTAAAATTGATATTCCCTAACCTGTAAAATTGTGAAGGAAAATGTGTGCAATTAAACGAAAACCAATTCTGTATGTGGGATTGGATCTCGGAAACTGATTTGGTACCAACCAATTTCAACTGCTCGAATTAGGATAATTTTTTCATAAGGCTGAAATTTTACAATTAGCAACTGATGAAAACAGTTCATTTTTCAAAATCTTAGCGGATTACTAAATTACTAATAAAAGAAGAGGTGTAATTTAACCCTCTCCAATTTGACTACATCGTGCGAATAATATATAATTTAATATTATTATTACTCGTGCGATAATGAAAATCCATAAAACATAAGACATCTGTGATCTGTATTTCCATAATATCATACAGGATTATTCTAGTGTAGAATAACACTCAACATCGAGCACGGTATTCGATGTCACTAGCTGAACATTTTCTCTTATTATTCTGTGAACTTTTTTTCTTCTGATGTTATATTGTACTCAATTTGTATGAAAATATACAACAAATGTAGTTCATTGCAGTAACAATGTTTACTGAAAAAAATTCAATTACAGTATGCGTCTGTCGTATTATACCATGTAATATTTTAACAATATTGCAGTGATAGACGATAGTGCTTATTACAGAATAATAAAATGGAAGATTTTCATCATTTTTCACATACGAACCATAACAGTAGGTCAGGATCTCATGATCTCTGTCTCCGCTACTTTCTAATTGTTTGTCATTGCTACCAATTTGTTGACAAACCGTTAGTATTTCTTATCATGGACATTAAGTCGTGAGTATTTTGTCGTATTATGTGTATTTTTCAACCGTGTATACCATATTATAATATGTATCTATTGTATATATCTATAATATATAAATAAGAAACTGTAAATATTAACCAGCGGCCACTGCTACAGAAGGTTATTTTAACATTGGTATATTTAAAAAAAAAAAACATACAAAAGAGATTCATGAAAATATCGGTGAGGTTAGAGCTCTCCTATCCAAATCTCAACAAGACACCTCAATCAATACTTCAGCAACAACTGATTGAAATCGAATGCATGCATAGGGTCCATAGGGACTAAATACATTTTCCCTGATTTTCTGCTAAAGAGGGTTATACAACTAATCTGAGCGCATACAAGACCCAATTTTCCTGAAATTGTTGTACAATTAATTATCTCATTGTACCTACACCTCGCTTAGTTATAATAATCGGTATTTACGGCACTTACCGCGAATTCGAAGAATTTTGAACGCTGAAATTCGGAGAACTACTTATTATTTATGTTTTTTTGTTCATCAATAGAAATATGATACTGCTTAAATTAAGTTTACTTGCGAGTTGTTTGAGAACCCAAAAGTGTGTTGAATTAATTTAATTAATTTGTTAAATTTATAAAAATGACTAAATTTATATGCTACTTTATTATACGTACACTCGTTGAGCAGTATTCTCGGCAAAGCAAAGTAACGTCTTGTTATCATTAATATTGCATTACATTTTTAGTAGTCAAAAAAATGTATAGTTTCATCATAAGTAATAATGTCAGTTTTATCAAACCGTTGTTAAGGTGAAGGCACCTCGATAGTTTAATCCATGAAAATATACATAAATCACTACACGTTTACATTATAATACATCCCACAAGAAACACCTATATATTATTTCTAAGTAGTAATATTGTATACGCCATTATACTTGTTAGTTGTTACTATAACTGCGAAGTCGTAATTTATATTAGACATTATTATTCGTTGTGGTTTTTTTTTTTTTTAATTGAAAATTTAAATAAAAATTTCGAATAAAATTATACATTAGTTGTGATAAGTGCACACATTAAATGATATTGAAATTGCGTCACAACAGCAGTATTCGATGTAATAACTAATAATGTATATTAGGTATGCACAATTCAGCCAATGCCCAATTTGATCGTGTATATCATACCATTGCTATATCTCGTCGGTGAATTCTCCTCACAGATTATAAGTTATGACACGCAATGTAATATTTTCGGTAACGGTATTGATCGGCTGCTGCAGCAGTTGATTGTTCGACCGTCAAATATAATTTTGAAATTATCTGTGTACAATCTTATTGTACACGTGTTTCCGCCTATGGTCTATATATTTGTATTTTCATTGTATGAGGTATTACGTAGCACAATTTAGAAGATTAATAACTTTTTTACGTAGCGGATGTTTCTGACCAAACTGTTGAAAGAAGCAATAATAAAAGCCCGTCAATGACGGTCCGGACGTCTGTTGAAATTTTTTTTTAACTCCAACGGTTTCCTAGGAGTTCATTTTTTCTCGCCCTTTATACGTTTCCGTCCGTAACGATTGCGCAATTTCAAGACCGGGAAATGTTTATTTCTCTGGTCCACATGAGCATCCATTGCTTCCGACTTCACGACGTTCTTCCTACCACCATACGATAATATTCAATACGATCGCGAGCATTCTTTGATATTGCGTTTTTCTTTCTTACATACCATTTTCGACATCTACTTCTACTACTACTAACAAAAATAATATAGAAAACTCGACAAAGAATGTTAATGATTTGCCCTTGGGCTTCCGTGCGTGGTGGCCCCCGTCGTATAACTTACATTGCGTAATATGAACGACTACCCGAAAATTAAAAAAAAAAAAATAGATTATAATAAATATTATAATCATAACATGCCGTGGTTAACAATAGCCTAATGTATTATATTGTTTAAAACAGTGTGTATCCTTCTACACCTGTACATACACACACTCAAAAATAAAATAAAGCCATGTCTTACATACATTACATACACACAACATGACTAAAGTTTTATAAGTTTATAATTAGGTATATAATTTATATCCCACATTACAAAAATTAAAATAATAATATTATTTAAAAAATAAATAATATTATATGAGTAAGTGTATCAAGTAGTATTTAAAAATTAAGTACCTAACTAAATATGTATACATTTTATAATATATAATAATTATATAATACATTTAAATAGTAGGTACGTAAATAAGTGATAGTTTTAACGTTTTAAGTAAAATATCCATGATGTATTATTTTGGTTATGCGTTCAATATGGATAATTAAAATCATTATAAAATTAAAAAATCTATAAATATGTTAAGTTCGAGTATGTTACTGCAAAACCATAATAATTATGATCACTATAATTATGTTGAGCTTTTTAATAGTAAGTGGATTACTTTTATTTATATGCATAAAATTGGCATTTGCAAAATAAACAACCACCCAGAATACACAACATTAATTAGTTTTCCAGATTTATTCAAAAATACGTTTTTTTTTTTTTTTTTGTATGTAATTATAATACTTTTTTTTTCATTTTTAACCGACGATTCCGCGGGAACTGTTTTCGCGGCGCGGCTATCGTTTATTAACTATATCAATATACAATATACATTCGTGTGGGTAGACGGCACAGCTCCCCGACTTACCCCCCATTCATGAATTTTCAAAATTGTACATTTTAAGTAATTATAATACTTAGTTACATTGATTAGGTATGACTTGGTAGGTCTTAGATTGAGTGATAGACTTACTATAATTGGTACCAATTTACGATTACGATATAGGTTTAACGACTCTTGATACCTGTATAATTGCTCATGGAGATTTTTAGATTCCCACATATCTATGTTATTTTATCGCCGGCCCTTACTAGCTGATCATGTACGGAATTGCCTGTCACAAATTAAATAACCATTTAATTTAACTCTTCTTAAACTTCGTTAAATTTGTAACGGACAAATTTTTAACACAGTTAATTAGGCGATTTTTATCGCCACATGCAGTTTCAATAAATCTAAGAATTCCTATGGAGGTATGTCTAATAATAGGTCTATAATAGGTCTATAGGTCTGTAATGCTAATATTCTTCAGTTTCATTTGCTATTTAATACAAAAAAAGGGAAAAAATATTATTATCTTTGATTTTAGGAACATTTTAAAATTCTCTAGATAATATAAAAAAGTTTACATATAAGTTCAGCTAAATTCTTTAAAAAAATCAAACTATAAATGCTCACCTGTGCACAGAATTCTTTATGTTTAAGCTTTTTATATTTTTAACTTAGGCTAAAATAAAATAATTTAAAAATTGATAAAAACCTTGATTTAATTCCATACTAAATGTTTGTTATGTTGTAACTTTAAACATTGAACCCCATTGGCCCAAAGTCTAACAGACTAGGTTTGAAATATTCTTGTTAATTTTAGCTTGTCGGGAAATATTAGAAGAATAATAACTAATAATAATATGGTATTGTAAAATTAATTTTTGCTGTTTAAACATACGTAAACTATTACAATCTGTACCTCTAAACTAGCCAAACTCATAAATTCTGAGTTAAAAAAACATTGGTTTCACGATCTGATAAAGGAATAAATGATTAAAAAGTAAGTTTAATTAAAGAAAATCAAAATACGATTCAACCTCTGTGTGAATTTTTCCATTAAGATATTCACATAATGTTCTTCTATGTCCTATAAGAGCTTAGGTAATTAAGTTACAAGAGTTGGAATAACAAAGAGTGGAGAATATATAATTAATTGCATGATTAAAGTTTACATTTTGTTTTTATTTGATTTTTTAGTATTACTCAAAAGTTAAAGACATTGGCAATAGTTTTGAATCTATTTTTTTAGTATGTTTATTATTTCAAACTTATGCTTTGAGATACAGAGACGCGCGTTTTAGGTGAGTCTTTTGACGTGATCCTATAAGAAGAAAATTAATAATTAGACAAAAATATTTAACTGGTTAATAAAAAAATAGTTTGAATACTATCCAGATATACTTTAATACAAAAGGATAAATAGGAATCAGAGTGAATGTGATATGTTAGGGTTTTATAATTTAGATTTATTTACTTTGAAGTGCCTTTTTTTTTGTACTTGACAAACATGATAAGCTTAAGGGGATATGAAGATTTAGTGAAGCTATATTAGGGTTATTATGAATTGCCTTGTCACCCACAAACTTTGCTACTGATGTGTTTTGAGGGGTAAGCTGGTTTAAAGTATATAAATCATATAGGACTAGAGGAAAGATGTCATCACGTGGGACTCCAACACTTACATGTTCTATACCCGAAAAATAGAATTAGATCTGATTTGAAAGTGATGATAGAATAGTAGAGACTAGGAATGATGAAGAGGAAAAATTGACCCAAAAAGTTTGTTTTTATTATTATTTATAATCAAAATGGTGGATATTATAAGTTAGGAAATTAAAACGGTATATCAGCACTAATGTACACAAACAACTAATACATTTTTCTTAAGTAAAACTTAGAGGTTCTTGAGGTTTGGGTGGGAAAAAATGGTAACAAAAAAAGATCGTTGTTATATTGTGACAGTTGTAATACCTTTTATGTTTATATCTGTTTGTCCTATATACATTCTTAAACAGCTGGACCGATTGCGACAAAATTTTATTAGACATGTTGGCAGAAAATATACTAAGTTAGAAAGTGTAATGCCTAAATATTATTGAATTGAATATTTAAATTGTCAAAATTATATTGAAAAAAACGAAGAAAATTACATAATGATATACGAAATTGAATATCGCCGTAAGATTATAATATATTTTAACCGCTATCTATAATTATTTAAAAAAACATACTGCTAGCATCATCACATGAAATAAATTTAACACACAATATGAACTATGAAACATATAAGAGGTAGGATGTTTAATGGGGTACGAAGTGCACGGGTTCAGCTAGTGTAATTTATATTTTCATAATTTATTTATATTTAAATTTTATGATTTAAAATGTATAATTCACTTATAATTTCACGAGCCCTGATAAGAAGGTTTACCTCCCTAGAGTATAATGGCGGGCTCAAACACTCACGTGTATTTTTTTAAATTATTAAAAATAAACCTCTGAAGGGAAGGCCATTGGCTGATAATGAACATTTTTTTTTTTACATGATAATAATATTTTTTTTTTACATGCATTTTAATTGTCTATAGTAAATTGTCTATTTCTATGTTTTTATAAATCTTATTGTTGATACATACAACCCCAGGGATTGATACAGAAATTCTGGAATTTTGTGTTTCCTTCTGGCAACTTCCGTTTGTCTACATTCGACGAGTAGGTCCTAACCTATAATATGTTTGATTATTAACTTAACTCCACATGTTATGCTTTTGATTTGTTCTTCAACTAATTAATTATATGTCCTGGAGTAGATATCAGCAATGTAATCAAATCATTCGGGAAACAACTAACAAGCTAATATACATTTTACGTTAGAGGAAGTTAAAGGAGGAGTTGTTGAAGATTAAAAATCGAAGTTGTTTAATAAAAAAGTAAAACTAGTGTATATGATAATAACAATATAATATGGTGAAAATAATGAATAAAAATACGAAAATGGCGTATTAGAGTGCAAACTTATTAGACATTGTAACATAAATACACAAGTCGGTTGTAACTTGTATGTGCCTATAATACGGCAATACCTACTGCCATATTTGATCCACGTCACTGGATAAGAGTGCTTAACCGCCATCAAAAGGGATAAGTGCCTACATCATAATATGAATTCTATAAAGGCAATAACACAATAATTTGTATGTTCCGTAATCCGTATAGATAATTTTATTGTAAATCGTGATGTACATCAGCCACTAATAATTTATAAACATAATATATAATAATATTACCATTAATGAATAGTAGTTGTTATAAGATCAACGACGGTTTCAGGTCGTATTGCGCAAATAGTAATAATGATGACGATAATAATAATAATAATCATATATTCATATCACGACGACTATAATAATATTAGAATACGAGCAGTATACATGTATGCATTTCATTGTATGCGTTTGCCACACATTCATATAATATTTTATATTATTATATATTATTATTATGTATACAATATAATAATAAATAATAGTAATATCGCGGTGGTGCAGCGCCGCAGCCTTTCATTATATTTTGTCGTGTGCGTGCTCAACCATCAGACCGCTCGTTTATTATATGTATACACATGCTGCTTGCCACGGTAGGTAAAAATATAATTATTAACAAATTATATTTATTTTTTCCTCAAAATACGCCACGTGAGCCACCATCGATCGTCTGCTCGCGTAAATACATTATGTGCGTCTATACCTATATCATAGTGATGATGATGATAATAATAATAATAATAATATTATATGATATAGTGTTGTATGCGTATATACTATAGCGTAAATAATTATAAAATAACGAAGATATTTTTATAGCCATCACCTACCTATATTATGGTGTCAAACAGTTGCGTGCCTGGTTCGACCGACGATGTACAAAAACAATAATTATCATCACTGAATAGTTTCGAAAAATAATATTGTAACAGAAAAACTAACTAACAGGTGCGATTCGTAGAACACTGATCCTCCAGTGATGCGAAGATACGGACGGATAGAGCCTAAATATTTATAATCATAATATTATATTACCTACCTTGCATAATCTAGGTGAGGCGTACTTATCTAGTTTCATCCATGAAATATCCAATCAACGCCACGGCATGTCTAGTCCGATTTCTGCGCAACGGTTTTCAGGAACATATAATAATATATTTTTATTCGAACAAGTGCAAGATAATATGACTGTATGAACGAAATAATATACCCACATGGGGATTCGGGGCCATATTTCTGGAAACACAAAAATAGTTTAGCTATGTAACAACCAATTTTGTATATTATTAAGTTGTAAATTTCTGCAATGATAAATCAATTTCTGACACGAAATCTATTGGACGCGACAATGCGTACATTATTTTATATCCTTTGGTATGACTTGGACGGCATGATCTGTGCACATATTTTCAATAACGATTCAGATTTGTGAAAGTAATGTTTCACAGAGATACTCGATATTATTTTGATGCAAAATTAATAAGAATATGGCTAAGTTTTTTAATGAGCGGATGGTCTCGAGTTTAAGTTATTATTGTCTAGTATTTCAGATTTCGCAATAAAAATATATTCGTCCTGTATACAATAAGTCGTGAATCGTGATACACCTACCTTCTTATCTATTATTTTGCAGTACCGGCCTATGAATAAATTATTCACTAAGGCTGCAAAACTGCAAAAGAATAATATGTGACATTTCAATTTTCAACAAACAGTATAATATACACAATACATTGTAATAGTATATAATCAATGTGTCAGTGACGTATACATAAATATTATATAGAGGAATATGGGATTCGAATAGGTGAGAAAAATCTAATCCATCAGCTATGTATGTACGAAAAATTTCAAATTTTCCCTTGGAATTTTTGGACGAAACGGACTTTTCCCCGGAGTAGGACATTTGCCTTACGTGCATCAAAAACTAATATGACTATGTAAGTGTTATATTGTATTATAATAATATAGGTATGGGTTTCAGGTATTAATTAATTTAATTATTCTTATATTATATTGTTTTTGTTGTATTTATTCTGAAGTATGGTTGAGCGATAGTAATAGCATCATCACTAACCGTTAAGTACCATAATTAATTTGCTTATTAACACGATTAAAGTATACCTAATATTGATTAAAAATACATCTTAAAACGAATAGGTACCTATACTATATAAGCAAGGTTGCACAAGTATAAAAATACAGACCAACTATTACCACACATCGACAATATCAACATGTATTGCAATTTCTACGTAATGAACTTCAAATATAACGTAATACAGCTATTAAAGTACTAACTAAATTCTATGAATTGAATACCATATTCCCATAGTAATGTATTAATTTCCATAAATGCCATGTTTTAATTCATTACATATTACGAAATTGATTGAATGAGGAAATCAAAAAGGGTGAAATTATTTATCCTAATTAGGATTCCACTGTATAAAATATTTTTGGTTTGTACACATCAATTTCAATGCATCTTATGAACTCCAGGCATAAAATTCAACCATTTTTAGATTAGTCCATTACAGTGTAATATGAAGATTGTAGGTATTATGTGAGTGAAGGAACCGTTGCAAGGCATCCCTCATCTTAGTTTACTATAAAATTAGACTGGGCAATTTTGAACCTTTATGACTTCCTAATTTACGCACTTATATATGATTTTATGAACAGATTTTAAAATAGAAATATTATTCTAAGACCGGAGTTCCTAAGGTGCATACAAAATGCAATGTGTGTAAATATTGCAAAAAAATAAAAATAAACCAACATGTCCAAATAAAAAAATGAGTATTGAAATTAATATTATAACACATAATGTAAGTAGTAAGCAGAATATATATATATATATATAGATGTGATAAGTATATAATATTATAGTAATTTGTATTAAACATGCATGCCGGACACCAAATGTAAGTGTTCTGTTCTTCCTTTCGCTCCTCGCTAATTCGCGAAGGGAGTTTCTGGATTGGCAAACGTCTTTATAATATGCCATTAACAACAGTGTTGTTAAACAATTTTTTTATCTTAATATTTAACATAAATCCACGTACATGTTACCAATAAATGATTATTTATTCATTATATTAGTTAAACGCATGCGTCTATGTTTTTATTCGTATATGCTTATATACTAGTAAAACTCATAAAAAAAAATGTTTTAAAATTGAAAAAAAAAACATTTTAAAAATGTTTATACAAAAATAAAATAATATGTTAAAACCAAACAAAACCCAACAATAAAAATAGTCATTAAAAGACTTAAAACATTTTCATAACTCAAAAAATATATTGCTTCAATACTTCTGTTGTGAACTTTACTATTTGCAAATTCTTTAGCGCATTGATGAACATTTTAAATGTTGACATTCCCGAAATAAAAAAATTGCCTTCATTCATAGAAGCCAAGCATACACTGTGATAAAGTACTTCATTATTGTATGATAGCGATAACAGTCTCTAATTTTCATAAAAAAAAAACTTTATTTGAAACTATTGAAATTTGATTGGTGAAGATGAAACTCAAAGAATCTATCAAGAACTAAGGCTATAGAGGAAGGCTATATATATATATATATATATAAGGAATAAATGTTTGTAATTTGGTTCAACATTAAATATATAAGATAATTGTAATTTTGATAAGTAAAAAAATTAAGTTTTTATTTTTATTTATTGAATATTTAAGAAATGTTTTTATGAGATTAATGATGGAAATAAAAAATGTTTGCTTTTAGTTACTGCTCATAGATTATTGTAATATAATAGTACGTATAAGGTATTTGAATTGCCAATATTGCAGAAAGTTTAGGAAAATAAACGCACTCGAAATTCTAATGTTTCTGGCCAATACAAACGATAATCGTAGTACTCGCTGGCTAGTAACAAACGTTGTCGTCTAGGAGATTTTTAAATTTATCGGTCTCTGTGTTGAAAGGGACGTTTTTAGTTTATTTGCGATTCTCAATTCGACCAGCGAATACACACACTCGTATATACATACGCACATTTAAAAAATGGCTGCTTATCATCGCAACGTACAAGAAATAAAAGTCGAACTACTACAGATCCTGCATGAAATAATTGCGGGCATCGTGGACGGCTATTATGACGAAAATTACAACATGCACAACTGGGTCATAACTCTTCTGCTTGCTATCGATCAAGATATACCATGTCAAGAATTGTCGAGCTGTCTCCAGAGTCTGAACCCATGGATGTGGATGCGGTACCGGAAGACGCAACGCTCGACACAGAAGATACAAAAGATACCAATGACCAGTTGTCAATTTTCGTGGGCAGTAGTGCATTGTCGAGTGGCGACGCGCCGTTCTTGGAGTTGGGGCCCGTCGAAACCACTCCGACTCCCAAGGACGGCCCTCGGCTCGACGATGCGGTGAAGGCGTGTGAAGCTGAAAACGAAATTGAGCCGGCTCAGGCATTGAAGAGCCAGACAACGGCGAGGTCGTAGGTAGGCTGGACCCGCCAGCAACAACCGGAAAATCCGACCAGCCACGAAGGTACAATAGACCTCGTGCTGGAAAGGCGTCAGGCGGATTTTCCGACGTCTATGTTGCTGGCGAAGAGAAACCGTCCGCGACCCACGTTAGTCTGGCGGTCCCCTAAGGGCCGATGATGTCGTCAGGAAGACGGCGACGAATAGGAGCGGAGGATACGGGAAAGAGCCCGGAAGGTGCACGGCGGTAAGTCACCCGAACGCGTTTCCTAACCACCCGCGTAGCGACCGGTTCACAAGCGTAGCGCGCTCGGTCGTCGTTGACGCGCGATACCCTCTGGCGGCTCGGCGAGTGCCCGGCAGTTACGGTGGCGTGGATCGACGGACGATGATGACGACGGCGATGGCGACTCGTTACGATGGCAGTGGCGGACAATCAGACTAATAATTTAGCCATTTTGTGCTAATTCATAAAAAATTATACATATTAAATCTTCAAAAATATTTTCCCTATGATAATAGCAACTTTGCTCTATTTTTTGCCAGTTATAAAATAATTTTTTCAAAACTGTATGTCCATTTTTTTTATTTGAAACATGTACCTATATAAATTTATACATTTGTAACTGTTCGTTCAATTGTTATAATATTTGAATTTTGTAATTGATTATAAATGTGTTAAATTAATAAAAGATAATTTTTGTATACACAAGCAATTTTAGTTTCTTCTTTTTTCGTATTGTTAAGTGTGTAAATCAAATTTTAATGACTAAAAAATCATTAAAAGGTATATTTTCAACAAAAACCTTGTTCGTTATTTATACAGAGTTGAGAGTATATAAATCCACCGACGTTCAGTATAACCCTTCACGATTATCAGATTATTATATTGTATTTAAGGAAATATTTAAATCATGAAACACTAGACGCGAAGAAAACTGCGAAATAAATCATGTACTAACGCATTATACGGATATGCGTGCGTGTGTGTGTGTGTGTGTGTGTGTGTGTGTGTGCGTGTGTGTGTGTGTGTGTGTGTGTGTGTGTGTGTGTGTGTGTGTGTGTGTGTGTGTGTGTGTGTGTGTGTGTGTGTGTGTGTGTGTGTGTGTGTGTGTGTGTGTGTGTATGTGTGTGTGTGTGTGTGTGTGTGTGTGTGTGTGTGTGTGTCTCACATGATGTGTAAAAAGTATATCACAACTAAGCGAGAGATACGTGCGAGTGGAATAAACGAATTTTAACAACCGAGCGGGGTTAAGGCACCTATCGCAGTGCCGATGGTAAGGGGGGAGGGACTAATAATAATAAAAAAAATAAGAGTGTATAAACGTCAAATGTTTGGAACATATTACCGCGGGTGCAATAAGCGATTTGAATGCGAAACACGTTCGAACATTAGCGTTATCAAAACGAATAACTCGCGTATAATAATAATAACTACGCTGCGGTGGCGGCATAATAATAATAATATATTTCAATGTATACGCGTATAACGCTCGCGCGTCGTCTCGTTGGCGTGTTTCGTGTACAGTATTCAAGTATTGTGTATAATAATCATAATAATAATAATATAACAATATAACAATATTAGATATATATGTATGTAATGTGTATAATATTCGCACAACGCGACGTTCGAGATAAACCGACTAATAAAAACGAACGGGCAAATGACAAATGACAAATTTCTGCATATTTCCTCCAACAACCGCATTGTAGGTGTACGGCATCAAATTATTATACATGGCACTGATATTATGGTGTTGCATAATCATAAGAGAGCGTAATAATAATATTTTAGCGAATAAAAAGGTCGTTATATAAGTATTATATGTTATGTTATGTAGAAATCGGTACGCGTATAGTAATAACGGATTTAATTTTTTTTAAGCGAATAATAAAATTAAAAAACTTTTTCAGTTTCCTCGTACAAAGAATATTATTTTCTCGTATAGTCGAATACAGCTTTGGATTTTTGAATTTTAAAAAAAAAAAGTAAAAATTCGTGGCAAAAATCATCTCGAACGGTATTACATTTTAAATTGGAAAAACAAAATTCACAATAACGTGTTTACGCGAAATAACCAAAACGTATATACGTCACACGAATCAATAAGGTTTATCGAAATTCGGTACGATTAAATATTAGTATATGTGTGTAATGACGGAGGAAAAAATATATATAAAAGAAAACGCGGGCAATTTGTTTTCAATAATGGAAAACGGTTATAGTTTTTCCATATAAAGTGGCGGTGATGGTATACACCACCAATAACCTGCAATGCATAAAAAAAGTAAAATATATTAACAAAATAATAAAAGAATACAAAGTATATTATTATTACGTATCGTGGGCATATCGGGTGAAAGAGAATGTCTTGCAACTATAAACGCACAACAGTATTATCGTAATGCCGTTCGCAATAAAAAAATAAATAAAACCATAACGATACACCGCAAATAACACGAAAGACGAGGCGTGGGGATCGATGATAATACAATTATAATATGATACTTCTTATGATGGCCAAAACTTCAATATTCAGCAGATTTCACGACAATCTACATCACTAGTCTAACGATGATCCACTTGTCATACGGCATAGCCATAACAACTATGTTGTAGAAAATCTTGCATGGAGGTTACATCGAAACTAGTTCATAGATCTCATACTTTAAAAAGACATCTTCAGATATTATAGATGTCGCACTGTCGTAGTACTTGATCGCATTCTCTAATATTAGTCCAAATAGTTATCATCATTTTTTCTGATTTTATTCCGTGAATCTGCGGTAGATATATCTTTACTACTATCATTACATAAACCAATAATAATACAATTTTTCTTAATTCATTGTATATCCAACTCGTCACAACTTTCAATGTAATGTCACTATAGAACACTAAATTCATTAACGAACCAGTTCCAACACTTATTTATTTTATAATGGATAACAAAGTTATCACATTCATACAGTGTGTTCCCATAAAGATAATACTAAATATTTCTGTCTAGTGCGGTTTTGGATTAAAATGAGGTTTACGTGATAAGCTAAGGGAACACAAATTTTTATTGACAAATTTAAAATGTTCACGTGTTGAGCACATCATATGCGCAATACAACTAGAATTTTGTTTTAATACTAACACATTTTTTTTTTTATTATCCCGCGGCAACTAAGGCTATTGGGAAGGGGGTAGTACTGTAGGTTTTATGGAACGGTAGGTTGGTTACACGTGGGTGAGAGTTTTGGCAGAATTTCTATTGGGGCACCCGTAGGTTCCTGCCATGACCCGGAGTGGGGGATGGCGGCACTTGTTCTCCGGACACCATGATTTGCCCGGAGAAAAATGTCACCCGATGGTCGAGGATCGAACCCGGTCCGGCTGAGGCACAGGGCGTCGTTAGACCGCTCAGCCACCTCGTCCACCATAACACATATTATGAACATTGGATTTGTGTGAATCAAATTTTTTCGACTACTTATAACTATAGAACCAAAGATTTAATTAAACAAGTTGAAATACAAGAAATCCCATGAAAGTTGGGAGAAATTATGAATGATAGTTAAAAATTCAATAATTTTGTCATTTAAATTGAAACTTTAACTCGGGCAATTTAATTATTCTCTTGAAAATAGCACCATTTAAATCGAAAGTTACTGTATGGAAATATTTCGTGTTAAAATTAAACATAAACGTACTGTATCATAATATATTTAATTATTTAAACACAATTAAATATTATAAACAATATCAAACTATAATACCAAAATTGTTACATTTTTAAGTATTTTGTAGTAAAATAATAATAATTATTGTAAAGCTATAAAATTGTGTTCAATATAAGCCTAAATACTTTTAAAAAAAAATTTGATATCTAGCCAACTTTGAGACTTCCTTTTCATATCTTATGTCATAAAGTTATGTTTATTGCTATATTCTATGTAAAAAAAACTTTATGTACCATATTATCACTGTATTATGTATAATACACAATACAGTGATATAAATAATAGTAAAAATAATCAAATATTAGTAACAACATATAATTTCTAGATTGTGAATATTATACGCCTAAAAGTTTTTTCATCCGACGACTACGTCCACCGATACCGAACGGAAATCTCCACATCTATGAAAATAGATAAACGTCATGATTCACGTAGGTATATACTACGTTGTGCAATAAATTGAAATTATTTTTATAGATTTTATTCGTTATCTGCAACGAGCATCGTAATATTATTTTCGGATCAACGGAGTCGTCTTGCAAAAGCCGTAAATCGGACACGAGTTTAGAGAAAGTTTTACTGAACAGATAATTTTAATGGGCCTTGGCCAACATTGTGGTTCGGTTCGCCTTTTGTTGATTTTCGGAACGAGCAATATATTATATTATGTACATGCGTACTACCTATAGTAACCACAATCAATTCTTTTGTCCGCGCGATCGCATTACGAGACTTGACAAGTCTAATGAAACACACAAATACAAATACGTATGCCACATATATTATACATATACACTGTAGCCTTAAGACCGCACATTTCGATTTAGTGTACATCATACTAGGTATAGTATGTGGGTATATTATAATAATATATGAGTACTTTGAAAATAAAAATAAAAAGCTATATACGTATATTATTTGCTGTCATAAAAATATAAATACTGGTCATTGTTCTTTTAAATGTTATTAAAACGGCGTTATTAGCTATTTGAGTTTCAACAACTTTGGATATTAGCCTACTTTAAAATTAATACAAATTATAATTATTAAAACTTACAAAAAAAAATACATTATTCACAGTATTATTTGTACAATTTTACTTTTAAGTTGGCCTCAAGCTACATTTTATGATGTTTTCTTCGTTAAGTCTTAAGAGTGTAACGCTGGGCAATCTGGGCTTATAGCGATACTTGGTGTTTGGTTATTATAAAAAATAATTCAGACTTAATAAAGTCCAAAATTACGTTATTATTTTAAATTTCATTTATAAACACTATTGCACAAAATATGTGGTAATAATATAATATTGACCTAAAAGTAAGGTCATTTAAGATAACGCTATATCCGCATGTGTTAACTCCGTCTAAACAAACATACAACATAGCAAAAATTATTTTACGCTGGATAGAAGATAGAACCACTCAGGCTGTAGTCATAACTAAGAAACGAAATTTTTACATTGTAAAATGGAAAACATTTATTGTGCAACATCGTTTTTATTTTTTAGATATCGCAAATATATATAAAAAAAAAAAATGTTAATGTTTAAAAAATCATAATTTCAAACTTGAATAGCTTTTTTGTATAAGCGTCCTCTTAACTTGAACCTATATTAGAGAGCAACTATCAATGATTTTTTTTTTTACTATACGCAACACGCTACGCCACCTACCATACGTTTTTCTATTTGTTCTTCGATTTAACAATACGTTCGTAAATATTTAGAATGGAAGTTTTCAGTTGCATAACTTATAAGTTATAAATTGGTACTTAAGTACCAAAAAAAGTGTTCGTTTAGATTTTTTTTATAAACCACAGTTTATGAAATACCACAGAGTAAATATACTTTAATATACTTTTTAATGCTTATACCTATTACCTTATAAGTTATAAGTTATAACTAATAAGTTATTACAAATATGAGAATTTATAAGTATATATTTTACAGCGTCGATATACTTTATTTAAATAAGATTTTACTATAGATAATGAAAATATATTAGGTAGGTACAGGAAGAGATATGCTGATTACTAATCTGGGATATTGATAACGATACAAATATATTACTTATACACTATACAAATTTATTATAATAATTGCGATGGTTCGATGAAATAATTATGTTGTTCAAAGATAAGACTACTTACTCTGTACAGTGTATCTTGTAGTAGTCGTGTATTAACTCGTAATTAAAAATTGTGTAAATTGAATTTTACACGAGACTGTAGCAGGAGTCTCTAGCATCTTATCAGCTATTGTGTTTTCCATGCGCAGCGAACAAGTTTGTTGTGAAAAAGGATTGCATACAAGAAGAATTTAAAAAATATTACGTAAAACTCAACTACTTTTAGAAAGAATGTATAGTTCTCATAGGCATGGAATTGCAGTAATGAATACTGCGAATAAAATCTATTATAGTGCACGACATATTAAAACGAGTAAAATTAAAACCAAAAAATAATTCGTTATCTAGCCTTTAGAATTTTTAATACACATCACCATAAACTGGTTTGAGAACCAATCGATTGAATCCCAATAGGCAATAAGCTGTGTTTTTTTTTATTATTCTCAAGTTTTAGTAAAAATTCACTTGGGTAATTTTTATTATTTGGCATAACAAAATGCAAGATATAGTACAAAATAAAATATACGTAAGTCTTTGTAAAAATTTGGCATACGTGTAACATAAAATTTTACCTAAGTTAAAACTATTTGATTCTCACTTATATTTCAACCGAATAAGTGACAATTTAAGTTATTTTAATTCAAACATTTGAAACTTAAAAATATGTACAGGAGATGTAATGAGATAAAAATATTTGACAAGCACTCGAGAATTCCGAGCGATTGAATACTTTGCGTTTGCGTTAAAAGTAGCAGTTACTCATTATTATAAATTTTATCTAAAGATAATCGCATAATTACTTAATTAATTTCTCGACATTTATTTATAGTTGCCAATGAAGTGTTGATAAAAATCAATGTTTTAATTGCTGAGCAACACTATACATTTGCCACGTTTGACGTATTAATACGGACATAATATATGTACGAATATACCACAATTACGTATACACACGTGTAACACGATTTACACAATATGTGAACACAGTGCACATAGGTACATGTATGTCAATTGATAATATTTTCTATTGTTATTTAAAGTCTTTGTTGTTCAAAAGTCACAAGCCCTTTTTCAACCCAATCATTTGCATATTTTACCATATATACAGCGAATAACTGGATGTCTGGACTACTGAGGTGGACTTATACGTTTGACTGAACATACGCAATATTATCGACTTTTGAAAACATGAATTTCATATAAAATATGTTAAAGTCAACTACCTGCTATCTATATATTGTTATGCTTATATATGCTTATAAGGGCGCAAAACGTTTTACATAACAATAAAATCAAAAGCTGATTGTGTGTGACACCGCATTAAGCCTTCGTGGGTGCATCCTTTATAATATGGGGTGATTATTCGATTTACGACAATTATTATGAATATCCTAATCAAACTGATAAATATATAACATGTGCTATTTATTTTTTGTATTTACTGCTAACACTGGTGATGATAACCTATATGTATAAATTAGGTATAATACAACTGATGATAAATATTTCGTTTCAAAGCAATTCAGAATCAAATGCACGGCGAATTCGATTTATCCGAAAAAAAGTTGTTTTTAAACAACTGCCGTACAATAATCTCTATGTCGTTATTTGAATATTTTAATCATTTCATCTTTTCTTTTGCAATCATGAAAACTAATTCTCAAAGTTAATCACACACAGCATAAAAACTGTATAATTATATTATGGTATAATAAATGTGCTCTTTGTATCTACTACTATAATACCTAATGATTATTATTAGTAGGTAGTAATATTATATATTTTATGAAATATATTATTGGTTATCTTTATTTTCAAACAAAGAGATTCGAGATATCCGGTTTAGATAGTCAATTTATGTGCCCTGTTCGTTACAAAATACGCGAACTATATGTTTTGCTTATCGCAATACTATTCAGGTAGATTGCACAGTATTACATATATTTTACAATATCCATCTGCTGTATTTATATTACGTTTGTTTAAAACAAATTTTGTTTTTGGTCAAAACAAATGTGATCATAAATTAGTTAGAAAAATATGTATTAAATATTATTGAGTCGATGGCACAATAGTATACGAATGGAAATAGAAATCTATTCTCAAAGATGGATTTTTGCATTCGATTTTAAAAAGACATGTAGGACGTAGGTATATTATAATTTCCGTGTTTTTCTATTAACGGTATCTGCGCACACAATACATACAGTATAATCAATAGAAAATAATGTAGAAAAATGATTATCTTCAAAACGAGAATGATACCCTGTACGGTATCGTAGTACACGAATGATGTAAAATAAATAAAATGTAAATGATTCGTAAAAACGAGAACATTGCAAGTTTATGCGAAATGTTCTTTCTATACAAAATGTAACTATATATACATCATATCAGTATTATAATAATATGCGTAATATTGTATAATACAACATAAACGTACACAGAACGCGATCGTCTCAGATGGCCGAGGGGCAGGATGGCGTATTTCTGTGCTCGTGTGCAACGGTTTTTATGGTCTCAGTTGCACGCCACCCCCTCTTCACCACCCCCTCACAAACACTCAAATGCGGGCTCTGGATCGTCGTCGTGTACTGCCATGTATACTAGCTGAACCTGCCTCGGGGAGGCTATCGAAAATACAATTTCGGGCGCACAGTTTTCCGCGACCTCCAGCAAGACAGCGCGTCATCGTCCTAACCTGCATGCACATAGCTGCAGCTCTGGGGAAACGATCGGCCGACATGGCGTTTTGTTAACGCTCTGAATAGGTTCTGTTTTTTATTCCATCGCGCGTCGTCGTTAAAATAATACGCGAAAACGTGACCGTTCAAACTCTATACACACTCACACACACGCACACATACACAAATTATGTATATAGATATATACTCACGTTACTCTGCAGCCGCGATGCCCTCAAGGCGGCTAAAATAAAATTGAAAAATAATAATAATAACACTCTTTTGCGGTGTGTACCTATATACAGTAGGTGTACGCTGCACGTATATATAGGTATAGAAAATGAAGGTGCCTATAACCTATAACCAACAACGGCCGCGACGACGGCATAGAAAATTGACCCGTTTGTACCAGCCCCACACACACACACACAACACACATTATTATAATAAATGTGAGATATATATATATTTATTATATAGCATATATAGGTAAGGTATATCATATAAATAGGTTTAGTTTTACATCATATTATGCAGCACACGGGGCTCCTTTATTTATTTCATTCTTTTAATTCTCTCGTTGATAATTATAATAATAATAATCATTATTATTATTATTAGTGCCGAGGGGAAGACGACGAAAGGAGAACATATTATTATTATTGTAGTCTATACGCCACTGCCAGCCGGGTCATTGTAGTGAAAAAATTAACTCTCACGTCGCCATAGCTGCTGTAGTGGTCCATCGTAGTATACCTATTACAATATGGCCGTTGTAGTTTATGCGAACGACATAATATTATTATTATAGGTATACTTGCTGTGTAACCGCGAATACGACGCCCGACAACAACAACAATGATTATAAGCGGACTCAAAAGTACAAACACAATGTCGTCGTCGTCGGACAGTTTTGTTTTTAAATGTTTATTATTATTGGTTTTTGGTTTATCGTGGGTTGACAGGTTTTTTAATTTCAAGGACAGTGTGGCTTAATGGTGATATTTATTATAGCTTCGTGTATCAGTTAGATTAAATATATTATTATGTGCGCTATAAACGTATATTATGCTTATGCACACGACGGCCTGGATCAAATTTTCCCCTACAACGGAACCAAATGAAAATTGATACGTAATTTATTATTATTACTATTCTATATTTCAAAATTAATCGCATCTGATATGTTTTCGGGATTTGGTATCCAATAGTCGGGAAAAAAACAAAAACGAAAGATGAAAAAAAAACTGTCGAATTTTGCACGGTCTACTGCTGACAAAGTCGACCGGTAATATTGGTCAGCGGATCTCATGAGCATCAACGACGACGTATAATATTATAATATTTAATAATAATAATATGATATTATGTTTTAGTGGTTGTGACGTTTGTTGATATACTATTTATCAGACGTTTTATTTTAAAAAACAACGGATTTTAAATATTTATGAATACCAAATCGTTCGTTTACATTAAAATAAAATTTAAAAAACGACTAGCAAATTATTTAATCCAACCGGTCCAAATCGCATTTATTATATTTTAAACGTGATAACTGTTAAAAATTCTTAATAACATAGGTAAAATTTTCAGATAAGTTTCTATAATACCGTAAACGTATACCTACGATTATATTGGTATACTGACTTGTGTGCTTCATACGCTAACTGCTTTGTGCGTTATTTTGAAAGGAATCAGTATGTGCACCGAACTGGTCAATATTATTGGTTTATTTTGTGTCGATTAATCGTGTTTGAAACTTATTTTTATTTTGCTATTCATTTTTAGTTTTATAATCGTCGAATAATAAAATTGCACACAAAAATAAAGATTTAAAACACAACAGATAGGCTGCAATCGTGTTACTCGAGCTATTCGTATTATAATAACGTTATTATCATCCCTTACGGATAATTGCGCCATTACAGACCCCATACGGTGCGCTGTATTAATAACGATGTCTAACTAGAAAAAATAGTGAGTGTCTACACGTTAAAGTAAACCTAGCAAAACTAACAAATGACTTACGTTTAATAGTTTTATTTTAAATCGCATAAATATAGGTAACACACAATAAAGTAGTCTGAGAATTGTATACATATATATTATATACCTATATTTGTTATGCCAGTTATAATATGTTTTACTGAGTGTACAGCTGTATGCGAAATTATTTATTTATGCGACTGTTGTCGTTGAACCAAACTATTGTTGAGCACAGTTGTCTGTTAACACTAAGTAAACAATTACTTAATTATTCATCCCAAGCTGTGTGCGGTCAAATCGAATTTCACGTTAGAATTTCGTTGTTTGTAGTCCGTAGAGAATATTATTACTTTTGGAAATAAGCTACGACAAATGTTTAATTGAAACGTTTGCACAACAACGGCAACTCTGGTGGAAATGTGAAAATTTGTAACAATTGTGTGCGAGGCATTTAATATTGCTGGGAAACAAATGGATAATTCAAGGGAAAAACTACACTTTACTTATTGAATGTATAGTTGCTCAGATTTTCTTTAAAAATACCTATAAGTAAGTAAGCATTTTAAATTAAAATTGCGTCGTATTTCAATTATGTTTGTCAGTAAAATTATAAATTTGACGAAATATTTTATTATGATTTAAGAAGTGAGATGTCGCTCAGAATTAAAAATATACTTTTAATATATACAAATTAAATTTAACCTAACGAAATATGCCTACATGAATTTAAAATCATTATTTTTAGTTGAATAATTTTAAATTGTTTTTATACAGATGCATCAGACATACACAATTTTACTTGATATATTATACGGAGATGGCCTACAAAAACTATAATTTTTCTTTTCTATGTGTTATCCTGATAAATATTGCATGCAGTTAAATAACTTATTTATAAATCTTATCGAAAATTTATTTTACCAGCAGTAATAACTCTTATTAATTATGAGTTCTTAAGGGCGAAAAACTGATAATGTTTTATGGTTAATTTTTTTGATGGGTATACATATTTTACACACATTTGTATTGGTAAGCTTCTTCTTAAGGTTTTTTCCTCTTCACTTTGTCCAAAACGTAATATGATATTTTTAACAATTTATTATATTTGTCAAGTTGTATTTGTATATTGTAACTTTAACTTGTAACTTTAGAGTTTATATTCTATAGCATACGACGGCTACCAGAAGGGCCAAGTTCAGGCATCCCTTCAATGTTTACCCAGAAAATCCAAATCAGTTTCATAACATTCCCTATATGGTTAGCAATAATTTCCAAATCCATTATCGATTCCATGCAGAAATTGCAAGTCAGTTTCTAGAATTCATATAGAAATATTTGCTATAAACAGGCATTTAGAAGTCTGATCTCAAATTTTCATTCACACCCTAATTTAATTAATATAATTATAATTTAAGAATCTTCAAATAGAATGTAAAATGAAAGTAAACAGACGTCTGTATATGATAACATTAATAACTAATTAATAACCAAACCATACACGCTACATGCCGCGGTTCAGTCGTGACAAATGTGCACCACGTGCATAGCTGGTATATATAGTTAAGCAAATATACGTCTAAAATTCGATTATTATTTTTTCGTTACGCACGAAATGCATGCACACTACACCAATATACAGCTATAATACGAGTATATAATATCTCGTATACGATATCGTAATGTTATTATACGGTATCCTACTACTACTACTACTAATAATAATAATAATAGTAATAATAATGATAAGATGTTAATGTACCGATCTAGTTTTGCGCGGGTGATGTCATGCACCTACGTGTGTACACATCATATACCTATATTATAATACCTACATTTCTCTGCCAGTGTCAGCCGTCGCAATCACCACCGGAACGAGTTCAAGGCCTTTTCTTCCGTTTTACCTTTAATCACACGACCGGAAAATCGAACACGAAATAGGTATCATACGTAATTATAGGCGCATAGTGATTCACAAAGCGTGATCACCCCCATTTTTCTTTAATAATGAGTTTATTCATGTTCTGATTGGAGTATTTATGTGATATACCTACTTTAGGGTCATATTTTTGAATACTTGATTTACATTTGTCATACCATTTATGGTGAGTCCTTTGGTGAAACAAATTTCATTTGAAAATTTATGCAATGCTTAGTAATAATTCTTCACTACCTACTCGCTCGAATTTCAATTTAGATTGAATGTCTAGAAACATCGACGTTTAAAAAAAAAACCATTTATTTAAAGTAGAAATTAAAGTTTGAAAATCTTCAAGGACCACTCCTTAAATAGTAAAACAGATCTAAGTATATACCTGTAGATACCTAAATATGGTCTTGTGTATACTTAATTTAAGAATCAAAATTGGAAAATAACCATTATTTAATGAAAAAATTTGAAGTTAGTCTGTTTGGAAATTCATTACTCTTTATTAGTAAATGCGTGTGCTGCAAGATTATTAGATATGTAACTCGGTTATTTTCAGCGATTTCGTTTTCTTTTTGAGTCAGAGCAAATGGCTTCTTCGATATTATTATTATTATTGTTATTATTATTATTATTATTATTATTATTATACCACTAGCGAAATCAGTATGAACCAAATAAAAATATTACCTTGTAAATGCCATCATCGGCAGGCTGAAAATCCGGCAAAACCCCTGCGGGAAACTGCGGCTTTTTAAGGCCAATTCAAAACATTCACACATTTTTTTTCTTTATAATAATACATCGCATGGCAAGCCACAATAAACATTATTCAAATATTATTCGCCATTCAAATTCAAATTGAATGTAAATAATATAAATCGAATATTATTTTCGTCGTTACAAATAATTACTGTAGTAAATAATTTTTTTTAACACACAGTATACCCTGTCAAATTAATCCATTAAACGATGTTACTTATTATTGTATTATGATAGTAATAATGTATTATGTTTATTTGTCTCAACACGAATTGCTTCAAATAAATAAATGGGTAGATGAATATAGTCGTGTAAAAATATAATTTTAAACTTTAAACTTTAATAATCTAACATACAGACTTCAAAATTTTCAATTAATCTGAATCATGAAAACGATTAGAACGAAGTCATACGATACATAAGATAAAGAAAAAATACAATGGAAACATTAACCAATTTAACCTATATAGTATAAGTATATACATTAACTTTACATGTTATAGTATGAAAATGTTGTTACTACTTTAATAGAAACAAGTAGAGGGTTATAGAAGGAACATTATTCGAAAAATAACAATTTTAACACAAACCATAACACTTACTCACAGTGGAGTACATACAATATGCATAACCTTTATTTGAAAACTTTAAATAGTATAATATTATGGAGATAAATTAATAAACTTAAATTATAATGTATAGGTACGCTATTATTCATTGTGCAGTATAGCCACTTCTCAAATGCGATCATGCATTGTTTGATAAATATATCTGTTTAAATTTTGTATTTTTAGTTATTCTTAAAACGTCAAAAAAATGTTTGTATACAGAATAAAAAACTATTAGTGAAGATTTATACAACAAAAATCAACAACCTGATATGCTAAATTATATTCTTTTTTCCACAAAATTATTATTAATGGACTTCGTAAGAAAAATGACGTACCTATGTTAAAAGATTTTCCTTATATTTTACTCGTCGAATGCTTTTCAGTTTGTTTTCGTCACGCTTACATTGTTGTACGTACAACAATGTAAAAAAAAAAACCTTTTGCGTTTATGAACAGAAAGTTTTGTACCAGAAAAATATGACATGACATCAAATCACAAAATAATAAGTACCATGTTTGCAAACATGTTTTAAATTTACCAGCTAACGTGCTTCACCCCTAATTATGATGATTTTTTTACAACAGTTCGCAAATGTTATATAATAATATCCAAGCGAATGTCTCTTAAACTTTCAAAACAGTGCGTATATTTGGAATTGTTAATTTTTCCTGTTTGTATCAGTGTTGACCTAATAATGTTTTTCTTTGAAACGACAATGTACACTAATCGAAGGCGTTCAGAGAGTTTTGTGCAAACAAAACTTAATTGATTTTCTGTAAGTTTTAATTGGTTTAGTGGCAAAAAGTAATCTCAGTCTATACGACTTGTAGGGCGACTTTTATATATATTTTTTCAGTCACGTTCAGTATAGCTTACACCGAACACACAATTCCAGCACCTATACACGTTTATGAAACAACGGATTTATTCGACTTTACTGCTCCAAAGGCCTTGGGGAATAATCAATAAAAAGTAAAAGCGTTGTATTCCACTGATCTGGTAGAACCTTTATTGCGAGTTTTACTTATCTAATACTACAACATTTTAGGACTGTATGTACCTACCTTTGGTATTTACAATTAACATCTCTTTCCTTACTTCATAGTGCTAATTTATTTTTAAAACATGATCAAGGCTTCGAATTCTTGCGTGCATCCAATGAAAACTGTCGGTAATTTAATATAAATCGAGGTAAACAAAAATCTAAAAACCATGTAAACTTTTGAAGTGAATTAATTAATTAATTTGCTTTCAAATAAAATGTATTAATTTATTCATCGTAGTAATATTGTATTATTGGTGCATTTATACTATACATATATATATATTTAAGTTATGTCATATGTGTAATATACTGAAATTCATAATAATTTCAGTTTACACCAAAATAATAAGCATTATAATATTATAATAAATTATTTTAGTATATATTACACGGAATCACTATTACATTTTTTTTAAATAAACTTCCTACCACTATGTGTGTTATTATTTCAAAGTTCTGTTAAAAGTTAAAACATAAATAATACGAAGAAACAAATTAATTTTCGGATGTGTTATTTAATTATAAATATATTATATATGGCAAAATTTTTTGTTCTTTTTAATTCTAATTAAAAATCAATTTAAATAAACTATAGTTTATAATAATATATGTAGGTAGGTAGAAACACACACACACACACACACATATATATATATATATATATATATATATATATATATATATATGTATAATAAGATATTCACTTAAAACGCAGTAGCAGCAATTTTTTTTAGTTGGCATTTTTAATTTAGGTGTCTGTTCGTATTTACAATATACCTATACTTCCTACATATTATATTATGCGCACAAGAGGAGTCAATAATAAATTACCTCAAACTACGCACCTACGCTACGGCAGCCAGAACATTGGCATATGCTATTATGCCAAGCACTTTGGAAATGAACTCAACCCATCCCGTCCGTTTCAATTTCGTTTCACACCCTTAAATCGAAGCCCGAATTTATATCCCTTCGATTGAGTTTATCTACCTGCACGATCAACGGCTCTAGCACTACTGTGTAGAAGTGTGTATGTGTGGGTGAGTGGGTGTGTATTTTTTATATACATCGTTTACAAAAGAATGTGGTACAAGTGCAGGTCCCAAAATCTTCACCTGTCTGTCGGGCTAGATGGCTATAAAAGAACTGACGGCTATGCCTTTTCTTTCTCCTGTGCTTTCCTCCCTATATTCGTAAAACACTTCAGCCAACCGCTAAACAAATATGCGTTCAAATGTACATATTATAATACGCAATACGCATATTTATTGGGGTTCGATAAACAGTGAGTTGTTGGTGCTGATGGCTATTGACATAATAAACCTGATGTACAACGTAAGGACCTAAGAACCATGTACCTATACAATGAACGCATATAAATAATATTATAAATTATAATACTGTACAAATTAATACAATCGAACAGCGAACACGTGGTCTAGCATAACTTACTACTTATAGCTATGTATATTATTAACGGGTTTCTACTAATCTAATTATTGAGTCATTCATAGATTCTAACTATAATTTATTAATTTTTAAAAATCGATACCTAGTCACAATATTGTTCATCTCTGCTGCAGGTTTCAGGATCACTTTTAATATTATTGTTTCATATAATAATTTTAAAGTTCGTAATATGCAATAATTTTTTTATTATTCTTTATAATAATTGAGACTTAGTGTCGATCATTAATACTTATTATCGCCTGTCTATCATAATTTAACATATTTACCTTAAGCTTATAATTAACCGTACAATAAAATTGAATAGGTATACCTATTTAATATATTAAAAGTGTGGAATTTAACCATTTACATTAACATTGTTACTATATTTTTATTACAATTTTAGTTTCGTACAATAATTGTATTGTTTATGGGACTAATACACACCAAATGATTTTGATATAAGCAATTAGTGAGTTGTAATGTAGATAATGTAGATATATTATTACGATATATTATGTTGATGAGTCATATAAAATGTATTTAATTGTGATAGCAGTAGGTAGGCACTTATGATAATATTATTGTAATATATTGGTAAGCCATACATTAATACGTATAGAACAAATGGGTAATATGCACAGAAAAATGTAAAATACTAGTGAAATGACAATTAAGTCAATTCCATCGTACAAGCAGCTAAGTCACATACGCTAATTTTTGTTCAAAGTAAAAAATGAAACTAAACAGCCTATGTAATGTTGGTGTATTTCTCCATTTTATTATGTCTACAATGAGTACAATATTTCTATGGGACAATGTTTGAACTACTTACTGAGATCAAAGCAACACGATGCCATTCAGCCTTCCCCGTTTTCCGTACTTCACAATAATATACATCTATTTTGCAAAAAAAGAAAATACCCTAGTTACACTTTTACCCTCATCAAATTTCACTTTTCAATTGTTTTATAGTACCTAGGAGTAGTGTATATAGTGCACTTTAATCCATCGCCCGTACGAACAATGTGTTTAAGAGTGCATATGATAATTATGTTTACTATTATGATAGTTGAATATTCACACTAGACAAATACGCCGGTATACACAATAGGAAATTTTAAATTTAGAGCGGTCTGGTCGTAGGCAGTCTTACTTGTCATTTTAACTAATTCACTGTGCTATTTTTGAATATTGGACGTGTCGAAACCATAGTTGTTTTTCTATTACGCCGGTTAGCTTGTTGTATTGTATTAATAGTTATAATACTATAATATTATGTACTTTGAGGTTAATTTTACGATCAATAATAACAAAATACGCAATGTCTATATCTGAGGTACACACGGACATGACCATTCGTTTAAAATGATTTAGTTTTTTTTTTTATAATAACTGTTCTGTCAGTTTTTTACAATATGCATTATTTAAATATGATTTCATTCGGTTACTAAAAGGTACTTAAAATAGTAAGGCAATCATTAATGTATAAATGATATCGATAAAAAATATAATATTTAAATTTGTAAATACTAGCTTATGCTGTTTTCGAATAAAATTTTAGTGCTCACCATTCAGTATAATACCTATGCATATACGATGGAAGCATCGTGAAATATTTCACCGCTGACGAATCGTTAACCGCGACATAAAGTCCATTCAACTGCCCACAAACATTAACTATTCATTATGTCAAGTCTTAACTCGGCTGTATTTTAAAGACTATTTAATAACGGACAACACTTTACACATCTTATCTTGTTACAAGATGTTGTTTTTTATTTTGTTTTTTTTTTTTACCTCGCTAGTTCTCCAAAATAATTCACACACATAATCCCGGATTTATGTCCTTCTCGTACTCGCTCGATGCCATATCTGTCTGGTTCAACGGGTACTTTGTATTCCATCATTGTGACGGTGGGTTAGGTTTAGACCACGCCGCTTACACGCACAGCATTCCTGCAATAAATATATGCAATTGTCAATCTGCCTGTCAACAAACCATGCGCACAGGCAATTATAAATATTGGTAATTATTATTTTTAGTACTGTCAATTAAAAACGTTAAAGTTAAATTATTTTTTTAAAGTTTATTTCCCCCGCATACAGCCATAACACGGTTGATTAATACAAAAATCTAAAAAATTAACTTTTGAACACTTTATGAACTATTAAAATAATTTTAAATATTAAATTTTATAACATATTATACTAGAGAATAATATTGTTTAGAAAGTACTACAAGTGATGCAGTATACATTTATATTATACCTACTATACACTTTATATTCAAACATTTCAAACAAAATAAAATAAACCAATAATATGAATTTCGAATGATTGCAATATTAATTCTATGAAAAATCTAGAAGTAAGGTAAGTCTCAATTATACAAACTAATAATATACATGCACATAATATAATATGCTTAACATATTTGGTAAATAAATATCATAAACGTACATGTATATATATTTTTTTTTTAATTTTAAGATTATTTTAAGAGTAAGAGTGAATTGTCATCAGACGACATTTTACAAAAGTAAATAAGCTCTTTGATGCATTATTAATGCATTTCAGTCGTTTGTTCGCAGTTCAACAATATACTACTTTAAAACACACAAGTATACTACTTATAATTATATATCTCGTACATTAATGTAAGTTTTTTTATGTTCTGATACACCGTCTGAAATATCACAATATTATATTATATTACAATACAAATAGTTTTCTTATTGAAATAAAATTCAATTTGAAGACATCGTTATGATAAAATTGATTATTATTAATTATAAATAGCGAATATGACTACTAAATTATGCATGATATCATATTATGTAATATTAAAAATAATAAAACAATAAAATGTTGGAAAAAAAAATATTATACATCATATTGAACGGATTAAAAATTATCTATACGTCGTGACATTTTAAAGTTTTTGTGAGATAGTCGTTCGACTGGCTAAGGTGCTGAACGTTCTTAAATGTTTTTTATTCGATCAGATTAGATATTTCGTTATTCAATTAAGGTGTTGCGCTTAATTTATGGTCACTTTTTCATTTTGTAGGCGCCTATACGTGTAAAACCACTTAGCCATATCCATCCAAGATGGTGTACCATTGTCACGGACAAATTTACAATTATATTACGGAACTATTGGTGGGTTTCAGTTTTAATTACTACGATTACATATATTTTATGTACCTACGTCCTACCTACGTTTTATAGCGTTACGCACGGGCACTATACCAATTACTATGCATTAAAAAAATACTCCATAGTTATAACAATCCAAAAATAAATATACCTAACACAAAGTTTTCAACGTATTTGAATAACATTAAAGAAGTTAGTACTGACCAATGAATAAATAAAGTATTTTATCATTTTAAGTGTTTAAACTATTTTAAAAGATGGAATAGAATGACATTATTGTTTTGGTAGGTACTCAGAATTCTGATGTGTTCAGATATAAAGTACAGTTACAATTTATAACATACTCGTAGGTTTTGGTTACGTAGTCACAATATAATATAAATCTTAAAAACATGATTAGATACGAGTACTGTGTAGTGTATTGTCCAAATAATATAGGTACAATGATTTTTATATAAATAAATCTAAATGTTAATAAAAAAAATATTGAAATAAATCCCTTATAATGTAGACATTTGATAACGATAATTTTAAGTTCAGAATGATGAGTGCCATCGATTTAAATGATGACTTATAGTTATTCGTTTTATAAAATAAATGCCTACACACTGACAATATTAAAAAGCCTATAATTTTCCATTATATAACGAAATCTATAATCGATATTATTATTAATATCAACCTAAATTTTATGTGTATAAAAAAAATGTTAGAATGCAAATTTAGAGCATAGATTTGTATATTACGAATATTATTATAGCAACTAAAATACTCTTTTAATTTATTTTTATGGTCCAATGTAGATTAAATAAGACTAATTTTATTCCTCTAATAGTATGATGTTTCTAAATAATGAAATATTTTTATTCAAGTCAATAAATTTGTCCATCTTTTATGTGATTATAAGAGTCGGTGTAAGAACCTTTCTTGTAATCCACTTATAACGATTTTAGGAGACTTAAAATTAGTAATGCTGTATATAAAATAAAGAAGCTGAAAACACTGTATTATAGTCCGGCACACGGTTTTTTGTTCAAAACGTAAACTATACATTCTAATATTTTTTCACAAAATATGAATTACTTTAACGAAAACTAATGATAGAATATATTAACATGCATACGATTTAATATAATAATAAAATATAAATCGAGTTAAATATATTAAATAATTTTTTTATTATGTTTTAAATTTTAAATTCTAAATGGACAAAAATCAATGTGATTACGAAGATGTTTATTATAAAAAAAAAGACATGATTCACAGAATAAATAACCTCCCAATGGTGAAATTTCAGTTGACAAAAGGATAATTTCTATATTTCTATATTTCTCGATCAATAGATTTTATTAATCGCCAACCCACTAGAATATAAATTTCAAAGATTTGTATTTTTCAATTAACATAAATTCGAAAACAGAGAAATAGGTACCAGGTACACGCTCAAAATTCTAAAGCTACAATGGTTGATAATTTTCTTAAATTACGTTTAGAGGACGTAAATATTCTATTTCATGCAAACACTATAACCGTCTGCGTACTTGAAAATTATACAAACATTAACCTAGTTCTATTATATACGTATATTACACGTAACCGTATGTTAGCTTGTCTTGTAGATATTTTATTGGTTCCTCCTGCACATGCTCGTTCGTCCGGTCGCTTCCGTGCTCGGTAATTTCGTCACGGGTCAACTTCAAAGAGTATTATACTATAATAACATAAGTACGTTTTTTGGGCAACGCATATGTGAAATGCGCATATTAAAGCATCGTATACTATATAAACATAATATTATTGTAAACTCAAATCCAAATCACTTATCCACCATGGTTTTCCCAAGAGGACACGACGAGAAAACATTTTGAGTCTCTCATTATAACCACCTCAGGATATGTCACACGATCATCGATATTCAATACACAAATCCTCAATGTAAAAAATAAATCTATCCTTATGCATCAATCTTGATTCCCCTGCACTCCCAACTCATAATTAATCTTCATATCCTCGCCGAAGCCGAGCATACGATATACAGTAGAATAAAGCGAATTGGCAATATCTTGATACCTAATTCCAAATGACATCATCCACGAAATACTAGATTTTTTAAATAATATTAAACCTTTTCTTATAAGATATGCTGTAATATATTATTATAACCTCATAATACATTATTTAAATACATTTAGGATGAAAATAAACTTTTCTCACTCAAAAATGTTATTATGATATTCATATCATTGGACGTTACGTCGTGCAATGGTCTAAGATGATGTTTTTAGTTTTCCGAAAACAAAACAAAAAAACATAAAAATATATAATAATATAGTATTATGATGTTTTATTGTTTATGTCGATTGTCAGCAGGTAGCAGAACGTCATCATGATATATAGATGTACAGTATAAATGGCGTGACGGCGTGAGGGGTGTATAAAGATTCTTGTTTCATTTCGTACAATTTATATGCAGTGTCTCGACACCGTTAAATCCTCGTGACTTATATGTTTATGTACGCGCCGCCGTATAAAGTTTTTAAATAATAATAAAAAAAATAAAAAAATCCCAAAATATTTTCTATTTGGCACTGGTCATAAACTATGTAATAACACCGAATCCTGGGTATTAACGGTTTACATATATATATATATATATATATAAAAACATATAATGTTACACCGTCAACCTGCAGAGTGTATATAGTTTCCAAAATCTACATAAAAAATGATATAAGAATCTCCCGTTAGAAATGCATAGTTTCATTATTATTATTTAAACGTTTATATATATTATTTAATATATGCAAATGACACGATAATAATTCGTTAATTTTACAAATGTATTACGTATAATGTATGCATATAGTATAATTAATATATTATAATACGTAGTTAGGTATATTATTATTTAACCGTATAGTGGTCGATGTACCCGTTGATAGAACAATTAAACTCAGACACGTCCGGTTAATGTAATTAGAACTCTCCTCTTTCTTTCTCTATTAGCACTATATAATATATTATAATGTTATAATGCTTTGAAAATAGTATTTGGCGCGCTGAGCACACGTTGTCGGAAACAGGTGTTCAATTTCAATGCGCTTAAAAATATACGTCGGGATATGCACTACCATTGTAGAAGTCGTTAAAACATATATAAATATAAATATATTACGCCTGTCTGAACAGTTGATTGGTAAGTAGATATATACATGTGGTTTAATGCGTACCGTATAGACTTGGCTAATTAATTGTTTCTAAACCTTAAAATATACAAAACAAGACGGTCGTCTGAAAATCCTTAAATAAAAGTTATTCTTCATCCAAAGCTATAGTAGGTACATTAAGTGTCGTGTGTTATAATTTGATGACACAAACCATACCCAACCGGTTTTGATCTAAAATGTCGAGAAAATATTGCATAGCAAGAATATTTAAGGTTTTTGAAATTACAAATAAACAATTTTTGTACAATAATTTACCGTAACAATGTCATAAATCTGCTATCGTATTTATAACTAATCACAATATTGAACAGGAAAATCACTATAGAAGTACATAATACAGCTACACTTTATCAACTATATCTGCACAAGCCTTCTGCACTATAATTTGTTTTTTGCGTATCTACCACACACGGTGTGTATAATTAGAGATTTTCAGTCGCGTACCACTCTACCACTGATGACTTAAACTGAAAACTATTAAAAAAAAAAAAAAAAGATAAATCAGTAAATTATTATAATCATTTATAATTTGTCTGTTATTTATTTATAAACAAATGCATATTCATCTTTCCCCATTGCCGACCGGTGTCCACAAATAATAAACATTAGTCAATAATATTTAAAAAAAAATTTTATTTAATTCTCGTTCTACTGAAAAGATACGCATACCACAGTATGTGAACTTCTGTTCTATAGAACATTCTTGTAGTTTCACTTATAGTTAATACATTTTCAAACTTCTTTTAACATTTATCCATACTATATAATATAATAGTGCATCTATCGAACTAAATTTAATATGACCTATATACATGGTTTCTTATGATTAGATTTTCATGAGTCTAGAAAAGCACTATGTTATAAATATTTTATAAAATTTCCATAATTTACTTTTGACACTATAATCACACCATAGTTGGATAATTATTAATGACTCGTGTAAGACCCATCGTACGGGTTTGTCGTTGTTTTATCATTACTACAAAGACGTTAAGATACATTAATCATAACATTCATTTATTTTATTTTCACCGTGGAAGCGAAATTACACTATGTGCCTATGCCGTAAGATGAGAAATATGGTCACCTATTTGTTATTACGACGTGTAGTACACATTATTTGCGACTAAAAATAACGAAACTACAGTAACTACATCAAACTATAAAAACATGTTTCATAATAGTCGTATAATAAAATTGGTCTTTTTTTCATAAGAATTGGAAAAGTTTATTTGTATTTTGACGTAACTCATCAGAAACATTTAAAATAATATTTATATGCAGTATCTACTTACATTTTAATTGAAAATTATGTGACTCGTTGATTTAAACATGAATTCTAAGTTATATCATATTATAAAAGATATCATAAAAAAATCACAAATAAAACATTAAACATTTTTTTATATAAAATTTCCGAAAAATCATCCAGTCAATATCAGAACGAACAAATAATATATTTATATATAATTATATATATTATAATATTTTGAATGAAATATGAAAACGTGTTTTTAGAGACATTTTATAATCAACCAAAAGTAGGTTATAAGAAAACGGAACCACTTTTAAATTGGAGCGTGTATTTATAACTTAGAACATACGAAATATAAGGAATCATTAAAATGTTAGCTTTGTCAAACTATGCTATATTATGTTTTAAAAATACCTGTAGAACAATTTAAAAATGTAATTTAATATGAAATTTATAAAGAACACTTGTAAAATGTTTGAAGTTATACAGTGATTAGTTTACAATATAAACGCAATACTTTTACTTGACAAATAATCATTAATCAATTCATAAACGAACATTATTAAATGGAATTTAAATTATTATAGTTATCATGATAATAATATGATATTATTTAGTAATTTATTGCCTTTAATACTAATTATAAACATTAAAATGAATGTTATAAAAATTACTAAGATCTCTGTGCAATGGATTGTAGAATACATTTTGTGTTATTTACCGATGTCCTGAAAAAAATTGTAGTTAATATAGGTACATCGTTGATGTATTACAGATGCTTATATAATTAGGTATGTATAATATATAGGGGTGGTGCGGGTTAACAAACTGTTAAACGAACAATACAAAAAAAGGAACGAATAAATAAACCTGTTTATATAAAAAAAAACAAAGACCACAATATAATAAATGCATTAATAATAACGAGCCATTTTTTTTACACACACCGCTCAGAACATATTATATACACAGATTAATATAGATACGTAGAAATGAAGAGAAAATCAGAAAAAATAAAATGCTGTAAAAATTAATCTAGAAACCACAAATGAATTGTTTACGTTCAACAAACCGAGTTTTTACAACAAACGTATAATTAATATAAACATTAAACACTTAAAAGTTTCACAATTCAAACTTCAAAGAAAGACAATTATTTATAACTAACTATAAAGGTGTACTCAAGAGGTAAAAATCACTGACCAATAACTCTGTGTAGAACTGTAAATGCCTATTGACTTTTAACACAAGTGCTTACATACTTCAACGATTTTGTGCTGGTCATTTTCAATTCGTATAAAATATATAATATTGTAGGTAAGACAAAATCGTTTGCCGATGTATAAAAATAATTGCGCTGATTTATTTGATCATAGTAATATGATTTATTCATGTATGCATAAGCTTAATATAAATAAAAATAAGGCAGACAATTTGTTCAAAATTAAGGTATAATTAAATTATTATTATGTGATCATTTTTAATAGAACTTATAATAAAATTCCTATAAACCAAGAGTACCTCTACGAAATATACTAATACTGCTAATTTTGTGATACTAATTGATATAAATAATTAAGTTGAGACTTTTCTAATACATAATAAAATTACTACATTTGATTTCAATCTTCAAAATAACATTTTGACCGCTCACAGTGATTAATGAATCAACATCACCGAGAAGATGGGACTGTTACACGGTTATAACTGCTTGGTTTGATTTGTATCAAATTGTTTTTATAATATTATATGATATAGATTTAATTGGCTGGATATGGTTTTATAATACGACACATTCAATTTTTCAAACTAAAATATCTTCCCAATTAAGTTTGGGTATTACTTCCTACCGTGATTATGTTGTGTTTAGAGTACTTAAAAAAAATACGTTTGACGAACTTGAAAAAAACCGGTTGGTTTGTAAAAAAAATTTAATTAAACAATTTAATTCACTATTATTTGTTTGTGCGTAAGTATAAATGATAAAGCCAAAAAAACGGATCTTTGTCTATATGACTAATATTCATTTTTTTTTTTTTATATATATAATATATTTTACAATATATTATACAGAATACATATTTATGATGAGGTATTGAACAGAGTAAAAAAAAAAGATGTCTGCATTTTTGTTCCCCTAACCCTTTCCTTAATAATGTTTTGCACGTGCAGAAGCCCCTTACAGTGCATACTATAATATAGTGTACTGTTGTAGTGTCCTTGCATTAGCTTTCGTTGTATTTCGTGAGCACATATGCGTATGTCCAATATGTAGTGTAGCTGTTGGGCAATAATAACTCGTCCCCCTCCGAAGTGGCCCAAGTTTAGGCCGCCATATTGTAAAAATTGCTAGACATTCTTGCCTACCCCTCCATTAACTCTTCACAACTACACCCTACGTAAATATAATATCCTGTCGGTTGTCGTTACGGTGTAGTTCTTAGAAATTACTTTTATATAACCAGACCTCTGCGTCTTGACCAATAAGCCAAGATTATATACGATATTTGCAAATTGCAATGATGTACTAAAATATAGAAATAACCACATGTCCACATATATAATAAATATGCATTATGTTATTTTTTTGATATTTTTTTTTTATTGAGAATATGGCTTCAACAGCTTGGTTACTATCCTACGGTTGTAGATACAATATTATTAATGGATACTTATAAGTTATGATTATATGTTACATGATTACAAATTAAGTGTTACAGTATTATATATTTACATTGCATTTGCTCTGCATAGGTTTAACTTAATATTTAACTGTTTGTGTCGACGCCTGCAATGTATTTGAAGAAACTATGGATCGGGTGGGTGTTGTGTTCTCCAAGTGCTTCCTCCATTGAAGAGCGTTGGTTGAGGATGATTCTTGCGTACATTATGTTATCATATTAATAATATATTGCGAATGTAATACAAGTTAACAGAAATTACATTATTGCAATAAAACTTAATGTTGTGCTAGCAAGAATTTCAATAAGTAAAAATTAAATATCCTACCCAATAAATAAACAATACTTTAATCCAACTGCAATTTAATATTAATAAAGCACATTAAGCACACATGACAAACATTTATTATATTTATTTTGTATTTAAATTGTTTGTACTTATGTATAATGATATATTGATATATGTATATCTAAGTTATATCTCTTCTAAGCTATTATTTCGGTATTATATTGGTAAACATAGTTTATAATTTATACTAGACTAAAAAAAAAATTTTAAATATCATAAAATATGATTTATTATCAATCGTAAACTGTGTAGTTAATATGTGTTAATTGTTGGATTTTATATCTAATTGGTCCAATTATAACATTTTCTGTCCTTCATTTTACACTTTTTATAAAAAATGAAATGTATCTACTTAAATCAAAATATTAATGATTTTTAGTAAATTTAACCAAACTATAAAGTATATTTGAAAGTCCAGTATTTACTCGTAATTATAATAAAATTAAGATGTCAAATATTTAATATTTACGAACTTTCCCAATGACGATGGACTTAAATATTAATTTAAATTATGTTTAACCAGTAACACAGTAATATTTTCATACTAATTTTTAAAATGATTTAAATTTTTTACGAAACGTTCATAACAATAATTATTGTAGAATTGTTGTAATAAGTTGTTTGTTGCGACTGTTGTAAACTGTACCTATAGTGTATGTATCGGTTTTAGTACTATTATAGATTCAGATAGAAAATTATACATTACAAACATTTAAAAACGAAATATATTACAAATATACGTGAGTAGGTATTTGAATAAAAAAATACTTAACAATTTAAAATCTTTCTTTTTCTACTTGAAAACTTGTATTGCATAAAATGTCCAATATAAATATATTTATTAGTTGATTATATTGGTAAAAAATAATTTGAAAAACAAATAGTTAGGTTATAGAGACAATTATGGTAGGTTTCTTAATTCTTATATATTATTTATGTTTGTTGACGCCACACGGGTTTTTAAAACGAATGCCATTTGACTTGAGTTTTAATAAAAGAAAAAATATATACACACAATTATTTTACGCATAATAAATTTAATCAATTACTAATTTCTTCTATTAGCATAATACATCTGATATATACTCTTATATAATATTGTAATTTATAACTAATTAAATTAATTCATCGAATCTCATACTTGATTCCAGATGGTCTTTTATGTTTTTTGCATAATACTAATATATATTATGAAAAATAAACGACAACTGTATATTAATTATTAGAATCGAATATTGGTACAGTATAAATGCATCAAACTTATAGACCTTTTCGGCTACACACATGATATAATATAACAACTTAAAAACTAACATAAGGTAAAAAAATTAAAAGTATCTAATAACATTTAACCTACATTTTCTACGGCGATTATCAAATGAAATTCAATCTGAATATCCCAATATCCCAAAACGGAGGAATAATACCGTTTCGATGTATATAATACATATAAAAGGTTGATCTTCGAATGTAACAATTTTATTATATATATTGTTATTGTTGTTGGTATTATTTTTTCTTTTTAAGAATACTTATATTGACAGGGAGGCCTGTCTAGTTTTAGGTGTCCAATGAAGCGGTTCAAATGCATATCGATCCATTTGGGACAAATAACTCAGAAGAATAATACAATAGGTACACCACTGTTAGTTCTACAGCATAAAATAAACACCTGCTCATCAAAATAAACATGCATTTGAAATAAAATAAAATATATTATGTACATTTCTTTGAAAAATATTTGTAAGATAAAATATTACGTGATATAATCTAAATGATGAAAATTGTCAAATAAAAACAGCAAAACTAAAAAATACAATTTAGTGGTATATTTTGCAGTCTGTACTTATATGCAGGTATTATATTCAAGTTAATTTAATGTATTTTAAATTGATTTAAAACTTTTAAATTAAAAGCAAAAGATCTAGTACATACAAATATTTATATAAATGACTTGAAGATGATTTTAAAATATATAATCATTTTTGTAAATTGATCAAGAAGCCGAGATATAATGTTGATTGAAGACTTTATTATTTTCAGTTATGTTATAATGTAATTGGAAGTTGGCACGTATATGGATTGCAAAACACTTTTTTTTTTCAATATTTTTAATTGTATTAAAAAGACATATTACAAACAATTACGGGTGATAGATTCAAATTTTAGTTAAATCGGAAATACTACAATAGGTATAGCAAATTATCATTCTTATAGGTAATATTATAGGTAACTCTAAAGCAGTAATAATATCAATTTTATGAATTTAAATAACTGTTTTATTGTTACTTAAATTCATAAATACGAAGAACACTGGTTCTCCCAGTTACTCGATCAGCAATCCACTTATTTTACATATCTCTTCCTTAGAAAAATCCAACTATGTCTATCCAAATTTGTATAAATATTTGCTACGATAGTCGCCATATCTCAAGTCGGCATAGAGATACCTGAATGTAAGGGAATTATAAAAACTAATAGTCGACAATACACTTAAACTATCATTTATATAAATGGTACGCGCACGTATTATACAGTATACACATGTATTGATTTTACCAATTTATCGGCACATCAATAATAGTCAATAGATTTTTGCAAGTATGAATAACGTAATTATGAGTTGAGGATTACCGACACGTACTATGTTCGTCGCTTCCACACACGACCCATTCTATGGATTCGTTCCTACAGTTCACACACACACACACACACACAAATAGTATACATATATAATGATTAACTAATCATACAATTTGGCATACAAACAATTTGATCAAACATGTATAATGATATTAGTTGGAGAATAGAGGCAGTATAATAATTAATTCAACACAAAAATACACTGCACTATTATTTGTTGAACAGTATATTTGATATTTGTATACTATATTATTACTATCATTACTATTATTATTCATGTTGTTGTTATTTGTTAATAATTTTATGACCACGGTTGCAATCGTTGATGGTTTCCGAAAGCTGCAGATATTTGTAGTCCAAGACTATGCCTATGATGACGTATCATTTACCGTAGAACCACGGAGTCGTAAATATTTATGTTTCGACATATTATCTGCATCGTGCCCTATGTTACAGGATACTCTATAATATACTAGATAGATGTCTGTTGCCGCACTAGATTGGCATGTTGACCTCGGCCGGAAATGCAGAGCAAACCGGATATCGCTCGCACAGTCTAATTTACTTAACCGATGCAATTGGCATCGGGTGCATAATTTCGAAGTCATAGTATTATAAATTATACAGAAATAATTCACTTATATTTTATATATTGTAATCCATTCATATTTTTTATATGATAATAATTATGAATTATGAATTGTTCGTGATAAATAAAACATAAAACAAAAATATTGACGTTAACTTTGTACATTTTTGTAAAATAAGGAAAATGGTTTTCAGCCTTTCAGTAAATATTATAAATAATATCGAAGAAATTCTTTAAAGTTTAATTTTTTACATTATTATAATTTAAATTTATTTTTATTCTCCTGAAATTCTTAAATATATTAAGTACTTTTACGAATTATAACTTGATAAATTAATTTTATATTTTTTAATAACAAAATTATTTAAATTTTTCAAATTACGGTTGAAGAAGTATTAACATATTAAACAACTTAAAATTTAGAACTCATCTGGAATATTATAATTTTATAATGTGTAACTAGGTCAATCATTAATTATATTATTATGTTATAAAATATAATGACAAATGATAGTGCAGAATAATATAAATAATTATTTAATTTTACAAATTTAAAACACCTATCATCAGTTTAAAAATATATAATTATCTAGTATAACAAAATATTTTAATTTCACAATAAGCATATTCAATAACCAATTCTACACTTAAGCATTATATAAATTTATTTATCGTTATATTTTATCATATTGGATACTGTCTAATATTTAAAAAGGAATTAAATATTTTATAAATTTATACTTTTTACATTTCGATAAAAAAAAAAATTATACAGATTATCCTTTCAACTATGAATAGGTTTTTAATTTGTTTTAATAATAATGGAAAATTGCATTAATACATTATTTCAATAAGTTCCTTACAAAAGATAGCTTTCTATTACATTATCTATCTGGTGACAAAGTGTATAAACATAAATTGTTTAATTTAAAGCTTATATTCACAATCTTAAGCTTTTATCAGAATTGTTCATTCAAAAGTATTTCGTCTATTCTACCGTAATAAGCTTTTCATCTCCGACATACAAAAGCCAAACTTTTTAATTGACTAGTCTTTCTATTTTGAACTCGATAAAATACTAAAATGTCTTCCTCGTGTTTGATCTATTTATTTTAAAACGATTTGTAATGGTATGCATATATAAAATAAATTATAATTAAATTCTTACTTTTTTCTAAGAAGATATGACCATTTTGAAAGTGTTTGAATAAACAATACGAATGTAGGAAAAAAAGCCACGGAAAAAAATCCACGGAAAAAAAAGCCAATAAAAAAATCCAGGGATAAAAAAGCCACGGGAAAAATAATCCACAGAATAAAAAGCCACGGGAAAAATAAACCACGGAAAAAAAAGTCAAATTAAAATAATTAAATAATTATATATATATTAATTATAATAAATTATATATATTATATTTATATAAATATAATATATTAAAATTAAAATTAAAGTATTAAATTAGGTATTATTTAATATTGTTTACACATTATTGATCATATTGTATACATATATATATTATATAATTATTAATACACATGTTATATGTTATTATTTATTATTCCATAGTAATTAATATATTTTAGACTCTAAACAGCAATGAATGAAGTTCATACAATCATACTGCAATGTATATTTAAAAAAGAATCACCCTGTACCAAATACATACATTATCTAGGGTAAAAGACATAAATCAATTGATTTCAAGATAATATCCACAAAATATCAAGTTATTTTTATTCAATATATAGCATTTTCTTTCATCTTGTTCTGAAGGAAATTCCCTTTCTTTTGTTAAGATATAACTATTTTATAAACTATATTTTCAGTCTCACACATCTTTATTCTCAGTCTCACCCATCTATACTCTCAGTCTTTTTCTATTTTAAATAAATTAACATATTATAACCTGTGTATTAATAATTATATATATATATATATATATATTATGTATACAATATGACCAATAATGTGTAAAAAAAATTTAAATAATACCTAATTTAATACTTTAATTTTAATTTTAATATATTATTTAATTATTTTAATTTGACTTTTTTTTCGTGGTTTATTTTTCCCATGGCTTTTTATTCTGTGGATTATTTTTCCCGTGGCTTTTTTCCCTGGATTTTTTTTATTGGCTTTTTTTCTGTGGATTTTTTTTCGTGGCTTTTTTTCTGACTACCAAATAATACATATAAAGATAGTAAAAAATTTACATTTACCTTCTTTCCTAATCAAACAAAGACATATTAGGTTCATTTAGACCCCAGGTCATTGCAACACAAAAAGAAATGAGGAGGCAGATATAGCAGCAAGAAATGCATTAAAATATTAAATAGTTCCACCAGCGAAATAATTAATTTTTCACGTCACTTGTTGACATAAAAAGAAATATAAACAATTATTGCATTGATTTGTGGACCACCAAATGATACACTATCGCGGAAAATAAGTTAAGATAAATTAAGCACTCTGTTGAACTCTGGTCGAAATACACTGACCTAAACAGAAAAAATGAGGTAATTCTTAATCGACTCAGGATAGGCCACACACATGGACACCTTATGGCAAAGACAGATATCCCTATGTTATATGCAATGAAAACTACTCAATCAAACACATGATTGTCCACTGCCCAAACTTCAAAGATTTCAATATCCCTGACAACCTCTACGAAGCAATTGGTCCATTTTCTAACTAACAAAACATAATTTTATATTTAAAAAAATTGAATTGTACAATAACATATAATAATGTAAAAATGTAATACTTTTTTTAAAGCTAATAACGTATATAGTTGATACTTAATTAACAATAAAAAAAAAAATGTACATTTAAAGCTGATTATTGCCAAAGTTTTCCTATGGTTCGATATCTGCATGCAGATTATAGCATTTACCTTAACATTGATCGTTAAATATTATTAATTTGTCTTCTAATTAGTAAATTAGTGATTCTTATAAAATAATAAAATAAAAAAAATGTAAAAAAAATGTAGTTTAGTATTAGAAAAATATTTTTAAAATAAAATTTTCTACATAATTGCGATAGATCAAAACCATTTTTAAATGTTCAAAATTAAAATTTTGATGACTATAGGCGTTAATAACAGACATACAATTTGCCCACGGTCAAACAACCATCAGACATTAATATAAAAACTTATCAAATACTTATTTATAAGTACAACAATATAGTGTCGAAATAAATGCGAATTTTAAAAGCGTATAACGTCCAAAAATATTGCAGATTCTGAATCTATATTATATTATATAATTGCAAATGTTTCATTATATTGGTATCATTACTCGATAATTTATTTATTTAACAATTGGTTGTTAATGGCTTATTTTTTGGAATTAATTCTATTAGTTCGTTTATTTTATCCTTTCATTTGCCGATAAAAGTCATCATTTGGCACGTGGATAAACAAATTTAACTATGGTTTTTTCAACTTTAATTTGAACTCCGACGCTCATAAAAATAAGTTGCTTATGCGACAAGACTAAAATAACCTATTTTCCCTGAAATTAAAATCGTAAATATTAGAAAATAGCAAAATAAAAACCACACCAAATTTAAATCGAAATTGTAACTGTTTAAAACAATGTAACGATTGCAACACGCCGTTAGTGAATTTGTGAATGTTTAAATATTTAAAATTATTATAATTTAAATTCTAACACTAAACGCTGTTTTAAATCAAAAGTTTTGAATACCCGATTTGAGGTTTCACCAACCAAGGTCCATGACTAATGACTATATTATAATATACCTTGTAAGTCGCACCAGTACATCATCAATTATTACTCGCTGAAACTACAATGGACTTGAAAATTATAGCAGACGCGTTGATATAATAGGTAGGTACAACTAGTTTTCAGTTACCAGTTACAGTAAGTCCTATTGATGAGTGATTCGACTTCACAAACGAGATAATTTACGCTTCCGGACGCTTGTAGGAATTTCATCAAAATCCTCTAGACCGAACTTAACTTTAACACGCATTTCTGTACTATTATATCGGTCAGATAATTTACTGTAGCGATTGAAATCTGTTTATCCGTGCAAATTCGATACGACGTCGTGCAATTAGTAATATAGGTATACATATACCTTGAAAATTATAACAGAGAACAATAATCATTAATCTCTAACAACATTCTACTCACTTAACAAAATTCTGAATCTCGATAATAATATGGACTGTAAGCATTTGTTTAGAAATAGTTGAAATATAAAAATTTCGTTCCATAACCGTAACATTTGTCATTGTTATCTATATATTAAATTTTAACTATAACATGCATAATATTATACTCACAATATGCGATGAAAAATATTAATTGCCATTTAATAACTTTATATAGTTAGATACTATATATATATAGACATCTAAATTAAAAATGCATCCTGTGTGAAATGCACCAGGTAGGTATAAACCATAATGAATTAAGAAAATAATAACATTTTATGACTGCACAAAATAATTAGTAATTAAAATACTTTTCGCTGAATGATCATAATAATATTACTGTTGGAAATTAAGTAATTTAGTTATTATAGAGTTGAATGTTGATCTAGACTACCACATCATTCGGTCCCTTCAGTAGTGATTTTCCAGTTCGTCTACAACCAGCATTTACCTTGTTTTAATAAAATAAAATTAACCTACACAAAACGTCTGTAAGAATTATCTACCCGAAAATCAGTCGAAATGTAAAGTGGCATAATATGTTTGAGTGAATTACCTTTTTATCTTTTTAATAATCAAAACGATGTTTTTGAGCGAGTTTCTCGTGCTGTGTTTGAGCCAGGATTAAGAAAGGGACCGATGAGTATAAATTAAACTAAGTTTTTAATAGTTTTTATACGTAGATAATGCTATGAGAAAAAAATAATATTAGTGGAGGGAGGGTTAAAGTTAAACAACCGAACTATTCTTGGCTATGCTCCTAGTTTGAGTGAATATGGTACAAAATAATATATATACAAATAAAATTGTAATGATTAAGAAAAAATATTATCTTAAATATGACATCAGTCTTAACTTAATAATTATATAGCGCAAATATCAGTTTTCTCGAACGTTGGATGTGATTATATTATAGACTCGTTATAGCTACAGTGTCACTGTGTCAGTGTTAATTATTAAGTGCAGTGAACCATACATGCATCTTAAAATTGAAAACAGTTTTATTACAAAACGATATAAACTATGCATTTCGATCGATGGATATTAAGCAAGGTCACCCGGACACATTACAATGTTTTAAAAACACTCCCCTAAACGTGTTATACTAAATTTCCCAAATACATTAAAACTTTTAAAAGCTTACCCATTCGCAAGCCACCCGAAACGTGCGTGAATCCTTTATTTCGTACACCATGCACACGCGCGTGTTTGTACCACCTCTTCACAAAACAGTTACCTATATATGTATACCTATATGATAAATTATAACACATACCTGTGAAAGTCTTCCCTGCAGGGCGAACGGAAAACCTCATCACGAGACATTATATTATAGGTAATACCTACCTACCTACAATGCGCCTGCCTACCTATAATAAGTTATAACTACCTACCTGTTTGCCTATACTTGTTCGCGTATAAAACGTAGACTTGTTGTACCTATACATATATTATATTGTACATAGTACATTATTTTTTTTTTTTTATTTTGAGGTAAAGGCTTCAACATCAAAAGGTTATTAGCCTAAAGTTATAACATTAGTGTACAAGATAATATAATATATACAGATATTTACAATTTTACAATTTATGTGCAAGATGGATATGATGAAAATATTTGTAGATAGCTTCGGTGTTTTCTTCACTGAGGGCGAGTTGAAGGGATGATGGAATCTTGAAGATTTTCCGAGCTAGGGAGTATTTTGGACATCTTGTTACGATGTGTTCGATCGATAAAGTCACGTTGCATATGGTGCATACTGGAGCAGGTTCCTTAGTGATGAGGAATGAGTGGGTGAGGCCTATTCTGGCTCGGGTAACGATGACTTCGTCTCTTCGATTAAGGCTACCGGAAAATTTCCAGTACATTATTATATCACTTATAGGTAGGTAGGTATCTGCCTTTACACTACATGAAGATGCGGTGTCGGCAGCGCATTGTGTACGATAATAATATATACGATAATATACGATTATTATGACGGACAAACCGTTGCGTGCGACGGATCGTTGACGCGCTAAATGCCACAATAATATCGGGAGACGAGTATTGTCAATTTCCACGGGCCGAAAGTATTATTATACGAGAAGAAGATGGGTAAACAACGACAACGGCGGCAAAAGGCACGTGCGCCATCATTAAACGCATTACGACAAAACGAATAGTCTTGCACGTACCGCGATATATATAGATATCATCAATTATCATACGGCTGAGCCGCTATACAACATATATCATACGATTCAGATTTATTATTATTTCGCAGTAGTAGCCAGTAGTCGTATAGTACCCGTGTTATAAGTTATTACAATACGTTTTTCTGCCGCGAACACGTCAATATATCCCGTTGTCCAGAATTTAAAAGTGTTTTTGACGATAATCGTCTTTTTTTTTTATCGAGTAAAACAAAAAAAAACCCCTTTAAACGGGCGAAAAAGCTACGAATTCGAGGGCTGACAGACGGCTATTATCATATAATATCAATAGAGTTCGCGACTCGATCTACGAAATATAATACCTACATACCGGTCGACCTAAATACCTATTACGCTATAATAATATATTTTTATCATAAATGTTTTGTATGGGTACGAAATGATATTAATATATTATTATCATTATTGTAATATGTATTATATATTATGTTTACCGACGTCATTCGCGTGGCCGCTCGCTTCGTAGATAAACTGCAACACACACTCATCCGTGTACATATTCGTACGTTATACATATATACAACCTACCTATGTATACGTTATTGTGCCGGGCTCGCGTACAATGGCTCTGGTGCATATATACACTGCGTTATGTTTTATTGTATACGATAAATCGCCCGACGACACCCATTCGCATTGTATGCATATTAGACATTGGCGGTGACTGCAGTGCCGTCACGTCGTGTCCGTTGCCGACCGTCGTTGACAGACAACAGTCGTGTAAATTTGTCTAAATGTCGTCGCTCGTGTCGACGTTATATTATTATGTATTGTCTGCCCCGCGATTCGCACACGATCAAACGAACACAAAACGCCATGCCGCGGATCGCAATTATTGGTCGGAGTGTACCCATTGCGGAGGGGGGGGGAAGTGGGTCATTCCGTCGTAGGCCTAAGACTATACTATGTATACACCAAGTGGTCGTTTACGTTTTTCTTTTGCATGCATCATGCTGAACAGATTGTTTAAACGTCATCGTCGGCACGCTGAAACCAAATTATGTGATCCATTTTTTTAAATACGTTCTCGAATGAAGCTTATTATATTACACGCGTTTAATGTGAATACATATTTATATGTATTATACGAGTATACACCTATATACGCGTATAAGGTATGTGTAATATACTAATATGTATGATGTAATAATATTAAGAAGAATAAAAAGTAAACATTGTTTTAGTAGGTATAAACAGTTATCGACTACGTGTGGCATCTGATGTTAAGTGAGTTTTAATAAATAAAACAGATTCGTCTCATCACAAGAATGTTTCGCTTTACTACGTAAAAACGTATTTTCTTACATAAATCTGTAAATCTGTTTACCGTGGTCAATTCCCTCTCGGCAATTTGAAACCCAACTTATTTAATGCCTTTTCCTCGACCACTATACTTCCGCGTGTACAGATGTTCCACAAGCAAACCATTTCAAATCTCGGTCACATCCTTTTGTAATAAACCAATGCAATTTCCTTAAAATAACTCTATACGCTGAGATTTAATCCGACTTCAAACTCTATGTCATAATTGACATGAGTGAAATTAGAATTCCAAATTATATTCGATCTAAATCAGAAAATGTCAGTTCATGTAGTATCAATGAATATCCATAATGGGTACTTTAATATTAAATAATATTTTTATTTTTTAATATTACATGATAGTTATTATAACAATATTATATTATAAAAACTTAGGTGCCAAATAGTTAAATAAACTAAGAACTCAATTATAATATATACATAACAAAAATATCAAATATAATATTATGTCTGTTGCGCAAAAACGAAAAGAAAAGATAACATTTTTTTTTATTGTGATATCAATTACGTAATGGGAAGTAACTAATGATTGCACACTCTAAATTAATATAAACACGATACGTTATTAGGTCTGTATGTTGAATGTATAATAAATTTCAAATAATATTATGCGATTATATTTAAGTTTCATTTAAGTTTATAAAGTAACAGTCGATTAACTATACCATTTAAAGTTGGTGAAACATAAGTCAAAATGCAGTTGTTCGACAAACAAGAACTTCTAAACTCCACTCATAAAGAGCTAATATGAATGAAAACTTCCGGTTTTTCAAACAAAAAATAAATAAATACTTCAAAGCAACTAAATAAAATATATACTTGGGGGGGGGGACTTTTCTTGTGAACACCAGTCTAGTAGATTATGTCAAAAAGGAACCCCCAAACACTATGTATAAAAGCTTATTTAACGAAATTTTGAACTCTTCCACGTCGAATCTTCTAATCTATACAGACGCTTCCAAAACCAACTCAGGTGTGGCGATTACTATCATATTGTACGATGACTTCTCCATATCTTACAAACTATCAGACAATACCTAATAGTATCTATGCAGCGGAATGCATTGCACTTCTCTAAGGAGTCCACCTAGCCGTTCAACTGAATGACTCTACAATCGACATTTGTTCAGCTTCACTCGGTGCCCTAAACAACCTTAATTGCAACTCACACTCGACCATCCTAGCTATTAAAATAAATAACACCATTGCAAAAGCTAACAAGATCATACGATTTATATGGACACCAGACATTTGCGGAATAGATGGCAATTATAGATGACATAGTAGCTCATGGATCAGTAAATAACCATAGCACAGAAGTGCGTGCCTACTCCTCACTTATTGACATCCACAGGAATGTTAGTACCTGTTGCACCAATTTGTAGGGATCCTAATGGCGGCGTACACTAAATAACAAACGAAGAGAGATAAACAGTGGCGGCTCGTCAGGGGAGTCTTTGAGACGGCGACTCCCCGTAATAAAAAATAAAAAAGTTTGAAGAAAATTGTATTATAGTTAAATATTTTTATCCATTTAAAAAATAATAATATTATGGTTTTCGATTTAAAATTGACAATATAATATTTGTATTCTATGTTTACATTAATAATGAGAATACAGGTGTCATTCAATAATAATACGAGCGAAAAATATCGATAACAATGACGGTTGCTTGTTCGGGAATTTGCCGTTTAAGAGACTCGATTGTGTATCCAAATTTCATGTGTATGACAAATTTGAAAAGAGGGTAAATTGTATAAATGTTATTCAGTACATTGAGACTAGACTCATCCAAAGTTTCTGCCGTTCGCATCGCAGTCGTAACGTACTTTTCAGTTAACACCTAAAATCTACAGCGTGTCGTACTGTCGTGCGTCCGTATTAGACGATTGAATTTAGTTATTCGACATTGTATCGTCCCGTGTAGTAATGATATTATTATTATTTATTATTATTGGTATAATACACAAGTCACAAACTTGATTATAATGTAATAAATTACATTATAAATAGTCAGTCTCCTCAATGAATTTAATTGAGAGCCTCCATTAGAGATAAAAAACACTACTGCACTGACCTAAACCCAATGTATTCAATCGTAAAGGTGAAGTAACTTTAACCAGACTACGGATAGGTCACACTTATCCCATGGACATTTCATGTGAAGAGAAGAACAAACACTATGCCAAACCTTTAGAGAATCGTTTACAGTTAAACACCTCACTGAGCACTGTCGAGACCACATGGAAACCAGAAGTAGCCTTGAAATTCCAGGCAGCCTCTTCGAAGCTCTGTGCCTCATTAACGACAACAGTCATAGAATTATTTCATTTCTCAGATATATTGATATGTTTAACACAATCTAGTGAATTCTATGTATTTGTTGTTATATAACTAATATTTATATCGTTTTAACGTTTAACCTAATAACCTTAGTTGTTGATGCTTATCCATGAATAAAAAATATACATATTATATTATATCGAATAAAGACCAATTGGCATAACATTTTGGACATGGAGAAAATTGGACATCAAAATAAATCATATTATTTTTATAATGGATCATCATCAAAATATTATATCAAAACGATTGAAAATTAATAGTTCTGGTTTATTTATAGGTGTTTATAAATTATAAAACCATTGATATTATATATTCATAATATGACTATTGGTTTCATATTTTTATATTGAATTTTATCGTTCTGGCAATATTCAGATATTACTGCATTAGGTACACACTACACATAATAACAATATAATATATAACTTATTGGTTATTGGTTATTGCAACCGTTATATGTACGTACCTTTTATTATATTCGTCACTTATCCACTCAATTCAATATATCTATGTAATCGCTAAAATGTATTATTATTTTATTCTTGTATTAATTGTACTACCTACTTATATTGAATTATATAAAATGTGTTAATTGTCAAATATTGTCATACTATTATTGTTATTGTTATTCTATATTGTAAATTGGATATTGTATAAATATTAAAATAAATAAATAATTAGTATAATTAACTAATACAATTTGTTTTAGATATATTTTTAATTTTTAAATTTTCTATTTTTATATAGTACAGTATATTTACATTTAACTATCGTGTGTTCGTTGTTGACGTATTATAATGAATAAAAATAACTTATTAATTTTATTTACTAATTTATATTTTTTGGACGTCCATTTGTCCTAGATTGATATATAATAAAATAATCTAAATAATAAGATTGTTAAATCACCTGTACCTATTAAAACAAAATCTAAATGTACAAATAATAAAAAAATATAATAAAATGATAAGTACAGTAGATGAAAAGACTAACATTTAATGAGAATACATACTTACTGAGAAAAAAACTGAACAAAGAATATAAGATAAATGACTAGTATATTAGCAGGTAAAAGAAGTCAGCCAGTAGTGATGATTTTGAGCAGAATTGTTTTTATTAATTTTAATTATATATCAGTAAGTGTACACTTTTTTAATGAGATTTTTTAAAGATCTATTCTCCACGAAGTTTAAATTTAAAAAAAAGATCTATTTCAACGGCTGTGGTAGTGAGATTATCAGGGGATAATATCTTAGTTAAGATTTCAAAAAGATGGATTTTATGATATGTGGGAATTAAACATATTATGTATTTTTATGGTAGGATACATATTGTGAAAAGAGTTAACGTGATCAGAATGAAGTGTTAAATTTGAAACGTAAAGGGATGATTGGAGAGGGGTTGAAAAGTTTAGACTGTATGTGTTTGATGCTATAATGACACTTACAATATCTTAAGCTCAAATTGGTGTTAATAAGATTTACTTAAGATTAGTTTAAAATTGGTATTCGCTTTTTAACTTTTATTTAATAAAAAGAAAAATGGCTTTCTTTAGGATTTAAGAAAAATTCATTGGGATGCTCACATAAAGTGCTTATTGATAAATAGTTCAAATAATTTAGCATAAAATAAAACATGAATTAAATAAGCTGTCAGTCTAAAAAGATTGAAAGGTATTCGTTTTTGTGAAGAGTAAAACGTAACGTGGGAAAACAACTTGCCATAAATTTATAACAGACCTAGTCAAAAGCTTGTGGACATCATGAAAAAAATGTAAGACCGAGGTATGTTTATTTTTTCAAGAGAGTACGACTTAACATCGGTTGTCTGATTGATTTGACGAGTGATAGGATGATTTTTCTAAAATAGCAAATCGAGTATTAGTCATTCTTTGTTAGTCTTTTGAAATACATTGTAATTGTACGTTTTTCAGAGTTTAGAGACAAAAGATAAGAAACTAAAGGGAAGTAAGACAAATATGTAAATTCTACTATGCATAGTCCAAAATCCAAAGGGGAATAACGTTTCATACATTTTTCAACGGAAATCAGCAGACAAACGCCACATTTGATTTATGAATAATGAGCTTAACCGAATTAGTTAAGCAAAATGCGATGCACTACATTGAATATTGTAAAAAGCAGAGTGGTCCCGTGGGTATATAAAACAAAAATGTTCATAAAACACGTCTTATCTTCCCATAATATTATTCAGTGCTTTAGTCGAGTGATGGAAGAGATGGACGAACAAAACACTCATAATATATAAATAAATAAATAAATAGCGATGTACGGGTATCTAAATAAAAATCGAGGTATTAATATTTAATATGTATGTCAGTATTATACGCGTGAATCGTAATACGTGAACTCACTTCTTCTTAAAATAAATATTCGGCACTTATACGATGTTTATAGTATGCGATAGTGGAGTAGTAGACGATATATTTTATTTTTTAACAAAACGCAGACATAGTAGGTATGTAAACAAATTATGCGGAACGAAATTCAGTGTCATACCCAACGGAGAGAGTTGGTTTCTTTTTAAAAATCAAAATCTTTTTAATCCTGTTCATTTATTTGTATTTCATAAATATATTTTATGTTTCTGCTAAATAAACATAAAATGACTACTGTAGACTGCTTTTTTTTGATAAAAAATAATTAGGCAATTTTTTTATCATTATAATGATATGGAAATGATACAAGTGGGGTTGAAGAAAAAAAGTCTCATACTTCTATACTCTATACTCACAACATTACTGTAGTGTACCTTGTAATGTAACCTAACCTTTGAAATTTAATTATTTATGTGGGTAACTCACACAATATAGCATGTATATAAGGCTAATAACCTCAGAAGTTAAATCCTTCTTTTTTTTTTATGGTAAAAAAAAAAAGATAGTCATATCCAATAATAATGAAATAATAAAACGCTACAAAATGTATATAGATACCTACATCGTCCAGATTTCATTAATCCACATATTATATATTTTACGTTCGTGAAAAAAAAAAAAAATAAACAACTCGTCCTAGTAAAAGTTATATGCAGTCGCGCGCTACCTCGTCATGTAGGTTCGAGATACCAACCACATGGTATACCTATAGTTTATAAATTACATTATAATATATCAAACTAGGAATATCATTATAGGTTTTCGGAATACCGGTTTTGCACGTATATAATACATATATGTATTGGATGTACCGAACACGTCATGTATATGTATATACGTACATAACGTCTATCCGTATAGGAAGGTACCATCGCCTAAACACAATATTATTATTTTATATATGAATAAATATATCGTTCGGTCGTTTTTCGTCCGCTGTGTGCTTAATATAATATAATAATAATAATAACTTAAAATACACGCCCGGGCACATATTATTATAATAAAACAATAATTAATAATATCGTACGGACGAGCGTATAATATTATAACAATATCGAATTTGGTCCATGGCGTGTGCATGCGATAAGTCAGGTCAAGATTTTCGCGCGCTCGCGTGTGTCGTTGCCAAGTATCACATCCGGCGCGCGATCGTTATCGTCCCCGTTAGTTATGTACCCATACATGATATATACGGCATAACATATAGGCATATATATATATAAACGTACACACTCTGTTGTAGTGTATACTTTTCGACTTTTGTTCCGCATAACATATATATACGCGATCGCGATCCCGTATCGAACGACTTTTGGCACATTGCACGCAAACATTTCCATTCTTATTCGGGTCGTATAATATAATACGATATGAGCTCTGTTGGTGGTGTGGCGTAAACAATAATATGGTACGATGTTACTATAATGTATACGATTTATTATGATCTATTATGACTAGGTGAGTAAACGGTGAGAACGTCCATACCAAGCGATAATAATATAACCTGGAAATGAAAAAACAGACAAATATGCCGACCAGGCAACAAAAACCATTCTAAACACTGCAATAACCTGCAACATACCCACTATTGACATTAAAAACTCTATCAAATAAAGAATCCTTTCATCTTGGCCAAATTACTGGAGCTCAATACCATCGCCTAATAAACTCAAAAATATTTTTTTTAAACAATCAAAAAATGGAATACACCTTCAAATTTCAACCAACGTCAAGACATCGCAATCACCCACACCAGAATCGGACCCACTTTCCTTACCCACTCATATCTAATTAGTAAATCTCCCAAACCAATATACGAAATTTAGTGCAACTTAGTGGAGGAGTGCTCTCAATATTCTACAACTCGCACCGACCTAAACATGCCACTTACCATAGCAGAAGCGCTGGGTGAAAGTCAAACTCCAAAAATAATAGCGTTTCTAAGTACCACTATCATCACTTAAAAATGTTGACCTCAAAACTTGTATATACTATATTATATATATATTATGAAACACCGAATCTTAAGAAAAACACCATGTAAAAATTAATTTCAGGCTAATAACATAAGTTGTTGGAGCCTTATTTCTTTCAAATAAAATAATAATAATATAACGTATACGTCTTACATATTAACTGACCAGCGTGGTAAAGCGTAATAATTTTGTTCACATTTTAGGTGTTGCAAACTTTTCTACATCATAACAATATGTCATAACTCATAATGCAGATATCAAATCTCCCCCGATGACTTCGATCTTAGATACGAAAATGTGTTTGCAGAGGTCACCAAAATATTATCGAACTAAATCATTTTGGCAAAAATGATAAAACTTGTTGTAACCGTTATATTGGTCAAATTGTTCGCGGTGGAAAATCTGACACAAACGATCACGTAAAAATTTAAAACTGAAAAGCATAAAAAAAATAAATGTTATATTTATTTAACACATAGGTGTTAATATGTTGATTCAATAATATTTTTATTTGATTTGCTGTTTTTATTGTCTGTCCCGAATTTGCTTGATTAAATCATGACAACCCTAACTAAATTCAAATAATTATTCTGAATATACCTACATGCACATAATATTAAACAGCGGTACACAGGCATCGTAGTACACATCATTAATTATTATACACATTAAAATATAGTGGGAAATGGCAAAACTCACTTTTAAAGACTTATGAACTGAATGCTTTTGATGTTCCTAAACAATGCTTTTGTAACATTTTAATGTTTTGTTTTTTCAAGTGCCAATTCCAAGTTTTTCCATACCCCAATTACGCATTTCAGTTATTTGCTAAGTGGACCTCGAGAACCATTATTTCTAAAAGAAATAAAACATACATATTTCTAAAGAAACTATTACGAATTTAGCTCTGGTATGAATATAATCACGAAAACTATACACAAATAATATCAAATGATTATTATTTACTTCAAGAACCAAGCGGACTGTAATGGTGAAAAACATTAAACGGTGACGGCGATAATACTATACATTAACTTTATTTCGCGTTGTGAATCCACGTAAAGTTCTCTCACACAGTCTCATGGTTACATGATGGCCTCCAGACAAAACTTTATGAAACCGTCGTGTTCATCATGTAACGGACCCATGGAGGTCTACAGTCTAATTTAAAGCACATTATTGTCTGCTGTAGTTCAAATTGTATAGAGGACAAAGAGAAATTCCAAATATAAGAAAACTTGTACGAAGCAATTTTGTAGAACTCTTTACACTTGTTAATAATATAATTTTTCATTAGAAAAAAAAATCAATAGGTTAATCGAATGTAAATAGTTTAGTTTAAATGTGTATTAGCCATGTAATTTATACTTAAAAAAAAGCTATGAATCACTAAATTAATTGTATTCTTATTTGTACCTACTAGAAACTTCATTCAACTCTAAAATAATAGTTAAGTAAAGAGTGGGAAGAAACTATTATTTGTCTAAAACCTTGACAGCCGACACGAATGTAACAGCAATTCCTTAAGTCCTTCTCGGGAGAAATATAATGTGGGCTTGTAAAAGTATGTATAGATGTAGAATAATCAATATTTCTAGTTCAACTCAAGATTACTAATATATATAGTTGGAAACATTTTGTTTCGTACAAAAACAATTTGAAATAAATAAAAGAATAATAGCAACAATGCTGTAATTGATGCTCAAAAACATTTTAAATCTGTTAAATTATTTTAAAAATATAAAATATGTTTAGGGCGTCATCTCGATTACTGTCCTGCCGAAATTTGCACCGATTGATGGTACTGGCTTCTAAATTATGATCCATAATTATACAGCACCGGGAAAATAAAAATGTATTAAAAATATGAAATATTTAATTAACTCATTTCAACAACAGGTAGTTAGGTAGGTGTATGCATAAAATAAATCGTCGACAAATCGTTTCGCATTGAATTGGATATCGGATAGATATACACATAACACATTATCATAAAATGTATTAACAAGCAAACGTGTTTTTAATAGCTAATACTATTTTCATGGAATTGGACATTGTAATATAAATATTACAACAGTAGTTCGTCTATAATTGATTCGCAGCCAAAAAAAATACACATACCTATCACTTTTATACATAACATTATATTTATATACCTAGTTTCTACTTTTAACAAATTAAATAGGTACATACTTATTTTTGATATTTTATGACAAACGTGTTTTAATACATCGCCCAGTGTCTGTATATATAGTTGATTTAATTAATTTAAAATTTAAATATTTATTTACTGTATTATTATTTTATACGAATTTCATCTCCTCCTCAGGTCTATTAATTATTTTTCTTGGATTGCTTACACAATACACAATAATATTGTAAGTATAGATATGTATATTATGTGCACCTACTATAATCATAAGTCTACAAGTCACAGAATGCGATAATTATGTTATTCCTCGATCTAACCAAATGTCACACTACCAATATTATTATGCTGGAGTTGTAAACTGTATTGAACGTTCGGACGTGTATACTCGCGAATTATGATTGACTGAAAAAAAAAAATAATGCCTCGAAACGTCATTTTTTTTCTTCATTTTTTCATTCCCATATATACGTACTCGCGTCCGGAACATCTGCGACCGGGACTTCTCGTCGTCGTTATACAGTCCATCGCCTCCAGATCGATATATATAATATATCTACTTTATAGACGCGTGGCTGCAATGTTACCTATAATGTGTATATTCTATGCAATTTTTCTAATATATATATATACCTATTAGTTACCTACATATATACGCGTCCATTATACGGAGTGGTGGCCGCAGCGTCGTCGACGATTGTGACGATTTATTATAACGCTTGGACCGTATTATTATTGCACGGTATCCATCAATATAAATATATATATATATATATATATGTGTGTATATATACTTTATACTTTATACTATATATGTTATGTACTGTAGTCCTACCGCGTGGAATTCCAATAGTTCTGCAGCAGCCGATCGCCGCCGTCATAATCTTTAGTCGTTCAACTCGCGGAATGTAAGCAAAAGTAAACAGACAGTGCACACGCATATACTACACACACATGCACGTCAATCTATGTTACATATATATATATATATATATATCCGGTACGACAACGATAATAACGACAAGAGGTCATCTCGATTTCTGAACCACGACCGGCCTTTTTTTCCCTCTACTTTTCTCTCTCTCTCTTCCGTTTCACTGCGGCGAAATCTTGACATACGACCCTATGTCGACGGACGGACGTTATTGTATATTATACTGAAAACTGTCCCGCTTGCGATACACAAAGGGTTTTTTTTTCTTTTTCGGCTCGACGCTAATGCGGATTTGTTATTAAAATCGATCCGGTTAAACCGACGTCGAAAAATCGTTCCAATACGAGCACGACGCTTCGTTATTTATCTATAGTCATATGTGGCGACGCGAGTTTAATGTTATGGTCTCAAATTCCCATTCAAATCGTATGAAATATCATTGTAGCCGCACGAATCGATGTGATACTGCGCAGGACCGTGATCCTTATTAGGATTTGCGAAGACCGGTGCAATAAGAGTAATTGCAAAGCCATCATACACACATTTGTATACTTACAAGTGCTTTAAAAATAGCCACCATTTTTTCACTGTTTTTAATAACTAATCATAATAATAAAAAATTATTCAGCGAAATCGACCGACATTTGGTAGAGACAGAAAAAATAATGAAGTTAGTTTGAATTCTACACCAAAAGAAGTATACCACAGACGATACCGCATGATATATCCAAGAAGCAAATTAAAATGATGTTACAGCGCACGGAACAAAAAAAAAGCTCTAGAGTTTCTCTAAAGCACTGCGTCATAGATTTGTCATAATAAATTATTATGAGGTATAATAAAATTATATTATATATCGTTTGCGCGTTACGATCGCACCGCAGTACCATCATCGGCTATAATATATGCTCGTTATGGATTCGCCGATGAGTTCGTTGACATATCTACAGCGCGTAAAATATATGTTATATACTTAATAAGTGTATTTGTGAATAGTATCTATCTAATATCTAGAGTATATTTTTATGTCAGAGCTTAAACTTAGTAACTATAGATAAAAATTAATAGATACATTTCGAAATAAGTTTTAAATTATTGTCTTCGTGTAATTTCCATAGATGACTTATACCACGCGTCTTATGGAATCACAAGACATGTTTCAAAAGGCGTTTAAAATCCAAGTTATAAAGGTTCTGAAGTATACGTGCGTAGTAACAGCTACCCGACGAACACATACGAAATCATAGACGGCAACTGCAGTGTGTTACTAATCGGCAGTAAGTATGCGTTAAATTGACAGTAAAATTAATAATATTGTTCACGCCTATATAATTACGGTCAGATATTCATTATTTTTCATTCTTACTTATAATGATCATTTGCAAATCGTTATAACAATATAATATAATATTCTCATGTTCGATATAAGAGTATAAATACGTATTATGTATAATAAAATATAAACTACAGACAAGGCGATTGCGACAACAATTTTTTTCTCAATCTTACACCCTCGACATCTCGTACGCACGTGTGAAGGGCGTATTTAATTTTTTGCGACACATTTCCCGAGATTATACACTATAGAGCGCACAATTTAATTCTTGTACCCACGTGCCAATATTCTTTTCGTTGCGGCTTAAGTACCATTATAGTACTTTATTCATTGTAACGGCGACACGTCTGTCGCAGAATCCATATATGTGTGATGTAGGTATACGGAATAATATAATAATAATAATAATATATAGGTACTCTGTAAACGGGTGACTGCGACTATTAAATATAATATATAATACGAGTATTATTATGCTGTGTGCGTTGTGCGTATATAATACATAATGTAAACGCTTGCGGTATTATGTTAATACACCGCGGTTATATATTATATTATATACCTAGACAATATTGTATACATTTATATGTTATATATGTCTAAATACTTTTAATCTAATATATATGTATATTCATCATTATATATCGTACGGTTTAACGCGAATTTTAATACTACGAATCGCAAGTGAAAACAACGCGTCTGTGCAACAAACCGTATGTATATTTATGCGTTTTGTGTAATAATATCGCGGCGTTTCTCTCCTCGATTAATAATAATAACGATAATGATAATATGCTCTCTCGATCCTTTAATTTTTATTATTTTTTTTATTCACTCAACCACCGCCAACTCCGCGTCGAATGCGAACGGCTTTCGATAAAACACCATAATATAGCGCGTTATTTATTATCATCCAAGTCTGACGATTGCGCCGACAGCGTCTCGTAGCTATATACAGTCGTACAAGTGTGTATAATACAACTGTCACCTATATATATAATATATGTGCGTGTGTGAAGTATATGAATATATGTGTAATAAGTGTATGTATCCGCACAGCTAAGTGCTGCAAAGTGATATGTGCCGGTCGGATGAGTCCGAAGGCAGACGAGAATTTCGAATTTCATCGACGAATCTCGACCCATATTTTTATTATTTTTACTAACAACAAAATGTGCGTATTATTCTATATCGTTATGCGAATAAAATATTTTAAGCTCTCTAACATATTACATTATATATTGTATAATATTTTATTTTATTGTATTACATTATATCACTCGCCTAAAGAACTTAATACTTATTGATGAGTGCCAATATTTATTTTATTTTATTTTTTTATTTCGTCATTGACTATTAATATTATTACATACACGCCGTAGTGACAGTTATTTAATCAACAAGTAATAAATTAGTACAATATTACGAAATATGTCTGCTGTGAATACCGTGGTAGTGTTTACATTAAACGTGATCAATTTTTAACTATATAAGTAACGTTATTAATAGACTATGAGATGACGAAAGAAAAACTGAAATTAATGAGGCATCGGGGGAGACAGTATATTATGATTTATGACATAGACGATGAGACTATATGAGAAGTGGTTAAGTGGATTTTCGTAGCCCCGTCGAAATGGCTATGTAGTGATAGAATATTTGAATATAGCCATATGGGTATATGATATTGGATGTTTTTGATGGTATAAAAGTTAACACAGCACAAGAGTAATGTTTGACTTATAAAATGTGCATACAATATTTTATGATTATATATTTGAATAAGACTAAATGAATATATGGCGCGGCATTGCTCACGCGCGGGACTGGTGCCTTTTAACGGAGACAGAACTTATATACAGCTGTCGTATACAGAGAATCGTCGTAACAAAACGTGTGCACGAAGTAAGTCAAGAAATACACGTCCATTTCATCCAACCATGGAAATAAAAACGACATAGCGTCAATGCGTCATCTCGAGACAATCATTGTATCGGTCGTTTTCGATAAAAATTGACAAGCTCACAATCGCGTGCAATATTGCATACGAGACAGACTGACTTTCGCCGCCTCGGTCCGTTAAACCAGGCAACCCAGTCACCAGTTATACCTCACCCTTGGTCGGGTAATGTGGGAGAGTCAAACGATGTTTGTGCCCCCCCCCCAAAAAAAAAAAAAAAAAACTAGTGGTCGATAAACCATATAGGTGCGAGCGTCTGTGGTATACTCTGCCATATGCATGGGTGGTGGAGATCAGAGGCGTATTTAGAATTTTTTAGGAAATCTGAAAAAAGGGATGGTTTTCCAATAGCGAAATCATCCACCTGTTTAGTATAATATAGAATAATTTAATCATAACATACCTTATAAGTCTTTAAACTTAATATAGTTATTATTAGAACACTGAAAAAATATAATATCATAGTATTATATTGACATAAGTGGTTTTTAAAATTTAAAATTCTGAACTTTAAAACCAATTTTTCATCTGGAGGATTTATCGACACACTCACACATCATGCGGTCAGTTTCGGGAGATATTTAGTAATACGGATCGGTGTCAACATAACTACCTATAAAAATAATAACCATGACAATAATATTGTTTAAAAAAAATACAAATTCTATACAATAATTTGCTTTATTTCAGCAAATATGTAATACATTAATATTTATATAAATACTAATATTCGTTATAATACCTATATAGAACAATGAAAAAAAAATCTATATACAATTGTGACATATTTCTAATGGAGTGCCTATATACTATGCTAACTGAGGGCTCAAAACTTCTGATGAGTCGATTTTTAGGGGTGGGAGAGGTGGGTTAAATCCTGTTGACCCATCCCCAAAAATACACTTCAAAGGGTGAGGCAATGGAAAAATATGAAAGCATACGCAACCGGGGTTTCACCTATTTTTTGTTTTTTGTTTTTTGTATAACCTGACAACTGTTCACCCTGCTGGCTGACACACAAATTACACACGCTACACATTAACCCGCTGCAATGACTATCGGTTAGGCAACCCGCGCGTTGTTATTATCATATTATATTATTATTATTATCTATTATTACGATAGTTCAACCATATTATAATACATTTTATAGCCCGTCCAAATTCCATTAGTCCCATGAAGTAATACGTTTTCTAAACGCTATACTTATATATGTGTATATATACGGCTGGTCGTTTATACATGTACATTTAGATATAGGTACGTCAGAACACTTAAAAGCAACAAACCCTCTTTACATTTTTTTGTTTCTCGGGTAATGTATTTAGCTGGTAACCACCAAGTCAACGTGACTCACACGCCAATAACAGTCGTCGTTTCTGTAAAATAAGATTTTTTCCCTTTTTTTTCTTCTATATCAAAATAAATTATTATGGGTACCCACATGTTTTTACCGAAGGTATATTCGAACGACTGCCGTGATGTTATAATATAATATATTTACGTCCGCATATTATAATAATGTACATCTAAACCTTACATAATAATATATACACATATACCAGTATAAGCGAGGTAAAAAAAGCAATGATGATTTTTATAGGAAATCCGATATAGGAGTAAATAATAATGACTCATTGACGATTTTGGACGAGTAGGTATTATATAATATTCTGAACAGACGACAATAATTTAGATATCATATATTATCGGTAGAATATTAACCCATCACCGACGACTCGAGTGGAAAAAATCGAGTCCAAAACTGATCGGGGTCGACGGCCCCGGACGGATACCATCATAATATTCTAGCCGATAATATGCGCAGACGTCGTGTACAAACTTTACACGTACCTAATAGCTTTGAAGTGGAAAAAAAATATATAAAATTGTGCAGGTATAAGATGGGCGCGCTTCTGACGGAAAATATCACATCAGACGCCGATGATCGTAATATCTACACGCACACACACATATATTATATTATATAATAACCATGTGTAGTAAAATTATGTAGGTGAAATTTCTTTAAGCGCGTTATGGGCGAGGGGTGGGGGGTTGCCTTTATGCGGACAGGGTATTCACCGTCTGCTGTAAAACAGCACGACGCGATCACGTATACCTAATACATGTTACAAAGAGGCGAGTTTGATTGATTTTTTTTTCATCGCATAATACACTTTGTCCCGTCGTCGTCGCTGTGGCCGATTATTATTGTTGTCGTTATTATTTTTACTGTACGGTACGCTAAACGGCATTGTGTGTTTTGTGTCCTGCGAATTTTAATTACCGTCGAAAAAGTTGTCGATAATGGGTTTGAGAAGAAACCGCCGCCGTCATATCATTCCTCGGTCCGCCGCCGCCGCCGTAGACCGATGGGACCTTGCCGCAGCAGTCCACCGCACGCCGGTGCCACAAGACGACGAGTACCTATATAATTTATTAGCCTATTATACGAGATTAGTGTAAATATATATAATAATAATAATAATATAAGTATTTTTTTCTCCGCCAAACATCTATTTTTTTATACATCTATACTCTCTTATTATATATATATATACACACACACACATAAAATATTATATTATATTATGATACACGCACGGTCGTTCTATTCGTTATACATTTTTACAATGCCTTTTTGTTTGTGTTCATAAGCTTCGTGTAGACGCACACACACACACACGCGTGCGCGCGTGCGATAAAAGAACTGGAATAAAGAAGAACAAAAGAATCCCGCGCGTTGCTATAAGGAAGACTGTTGCATGAAGGTATAAGACAGGGGGTTTGAATATATATATATATGTATAATTCAATTTTTTTATGCTTAGGTTTTTTTCCCCACAGTTTACAAGTATGTATACGTATATAATACTAAACACGGTAGAAAACGTCGCCATCGTCATTGGCAAAAACGAGTATGTGAACGGTAGAGTCTGGTGGCTGTGCGAGATTCCGCGGAAGGAAAGAAAAAAACAACAATATAGTAATAATAATAATATTTCGTGTACCTATACTTAATAATATAATTACGTATAAATTGTGGTCGTGAACACGCACTTATATATAATGCAATATATAAATAGAATTATATAATGTTCGTATTAGGAAAAACATAAAGAGCAGGATGCTAATTAGCTCAATAACCAAAATAGTAATAATAATAGCGTATACCTAAGTATTATACGAAGACTATAATTGCTCACAGAATGTCCTTCCCGCGTTATTATAATAATAATATTTAATTATTATTATTTTAACTCATCGCGGTAATAATATTGTCATTGTACGTTACAATAATGACATGCATGGTGCATAGGTATATGATATTATTATATACATAGTTTAAAAGTATTATGCACGTGAAAACCATCTGCGACCCAATACAGGTGGAAGGGAACCCACTCATCGCCCGACAATAATTATTCTGCCGCGATTACGCACGACGACGTCGTCCTCCACAAACTAATAAATCGGTCGCGTGTGTTGAACGAGTTAAGTTTTTTAAGTGCCAGACTTAACCCTTTTTCGCACACACGCATTTATATAATATACCGCACTGGTGTGTACGTACACTGAGTAGGTACCATATTTTGTACTCAGCAACAGTAATGTCGCGTCAGTCGTAATTCTTACAGTGTAAACTAAACGGTGTACAGTATTCACAGGAGTAAAATAACACAACAAAATTTACTACTTTAAATCTTTATCGGGGTCAGGGATCTAATAAAAATGTGTTCGACGGAGCAACAGACGAATTCCAACCGTATCTCTCCTTTCGTGTGTAAAATGATAAAATGACGCAACCCTTCATATATACATATATATACATATTAATATGCTATTACCAATAAGCATTATTTATAAACATAGGTATTATTATACTGATATATCAAATAATGTAAACCATTTTCTTTGATTTATTTTAATACGACTCATCATCCCATCAACCATAATGATAATAATAATAGATTGTCAGTGTTCCGAAACCCCAATTGTGTGTATTAAAATATTATTATATTATACGCATTTCACTCGTATGACGTATATTCGTTGGTTTGTTTATAAAACATAACACATCAATGATGATAAATAATTTAATACAAATAAGGACAATTTAAGTGTATAAAAAAAATAACGAAGCATTAATATACTATTATTATACTTAGGCTAATGAAAAAACGTAACCGCATAGTGTGAAATGACAATAAAAATAAAAACGATCATAAAAGCCTAACACCAATAAAAATTATCATCATAAAATATAATAAATTAATCACAGTGTTTAAGAACTATTACCAAGACACCTGTGATCGTTTATTTATCCTATTTACAAAGTTTACGAGCTTGTGCAATAAACAACATGTATATTTTTGTGAAGTAGAGCGTTCCTTTACCACCATTACCACATAATACTTCGGCAGTTTATTAATTTACTCAGTGAAGCCCAAAAACCGTCCGAAATCGTTCTAAGTACTTCCTCACTGATAATGCCTACAGGCATAATTTATTATTGGATATTTATTTAGACAAGATAACATAAATATTATTTAACTAAAGTACAGTAATATAATTTAAAAAAAGAAATATGTAAATAAGGTATAATTGACAAAAGTGTTAACTGTTTTTTATCCTGGTGATAAGTTTAAGATAATTTGTGTAAAACAGTAAAATATACATTTTTTAAGTCTTAAACTTTAATATAAATACAATTGCTTAAATAGTTTCCATTAATAGCTTTTTAATCTATTATAATTTACAATTGACATTCTGTGTGTAATAAAAAATTAAAAAACAGAGCACGTATAAGTAACTACATGACAAAATAGACTCTACTGATGACACTGTACTTAAAATACAAATACTCTTTGAGTAATAAATATACAACAAGAATCTATACTTATACATAAGAATATTATTTAAGATACCATATGGGAATACGTCGAAAATCATCTGCAGTTAAAGGTCAACAAATTATTGTTAAAATACCAGTTTTTAATTCAAATCCTAAGTATACAAAAGACATTTTTATCTAATAATGAATAAATAACAATTTCGTTATTCTGATAATTGGTTATTGACCTACCAGTGAGAGAGTAATACTACGTATCTACATAAGAATCGAAAATCGTGCTAGCTTATATATTATCTTAACTATATAATATTATGCCCATTGAGTACTGACACCATACCTACCGATGAGTTATTCTTAATGAAACATTTATCGTTATTTGTTCTGTAAGAAAATAATTATTGAAACAAGATAGTTAGACAGACGAGTGTATTATTATTTATTATTATTATTATTTTTTTTTTTATTACCTACAGGTACCTACCAATATTATAGTATTATTCAGTTGTGTTACGTAGACCTAAGACTTGTACTTACACACACATACACAAATCGAGTACATATGTGTCGTGCGCGATCATGTACGTGTTTGTGTGTATGTATGTGGCGTGGGGGGAGAGGTAAATCGAAATAATATAAATAAAAACATTTCACTGGAAAAGCTATGAAACGAGTCGGAACGAAATTGGTAACAAACGTAAAACGACTACTTTGGGAGTCTCAAATGGAATGAAGCTTTTAGTACTTTTGTCAATACGACGGCGAGTGTTACGATTGCAAAACGTATGATAATATTTTACGTAAATAAGGATAATAATAATAATAAAAAAAAATACTGCTGCCGACCTTTCACGTTTACGTATAAACAATCCAATCTAAAATAGACAGTAAATTGTCGAATGCTCTAATAAGGGATATCCATATCACACGAAACGCATTGACCTAAATTAAAAGACGGTATAATGCACAAACAACGTTATTTTGTAAGAAGGTATTTTATCGTTCATAAAACTTTCATTTTTTTACATTTTTTTTTTTTTTATGGAACGGTAATAAAAAAATTCCCCCATAAATTATTAATTGTACACAAGACTGTAATAAACAATATATTATGATAATGTGAGTGATCATATACTCAGATATTTTATAAATTCAAAAATGAAAAAACCTAAACAGGCTTGAATTATGAACTATTATACACAACTTTAATTTGAATAACTAAATTACATAACTTTTAATATTTTGCTATGCATAGGTATACAGAAGCGTTTAAAAGTGGTACATTTCCGCGCTGTGTATTCGATACCAAGGGATTTATCATTTATCATACCCCGTGAAACAGGATCCCCGAATAATACATCTGTGCGTAGAGTAAATTAATTTTCACTGGTAATAGATCAAATTAAATTTAAACACTCTTGTCTAGACAAGAAGTAAATTGATTTACCCGCATACATCATAACACGAATTATCATTATTGGGGAGTGTATTAATTTTACGCTTTGAAGTAAATTGTTATTGCCCTTAAATGTAAGGCTTATACCGAATAGTGTAATTTATCCATATAAATATATATATATATAAATTTTAGTAGAAACGATTTACCAACTTATTGAGAATTTATAATATAATATGATCATCGTTATATGTGCGCAATGGGAGAAACTTTAATAATAATGGTTATACAACATTGCACAAACACCTGCTGAAAATCCGAGATAATTTTCGAGTAATTATTGTCCTCAACTGACTACCCATTCCGGATATTGATTTTATTTTTTCTGTTTTTATTCATTAAAATGTTAAAACGGACACAATATACATACAGAAAAAAAAATATTATAAATGTATTATTATTATTTTTTTTTTTGTTCAAGAAATAACCCTCGGCAACTTGGCCATTGGGATTAGATACATTTTTTTTTTTTTTTTTGAAAGGTGTTACATAATAATAATAGAAAAGGTTTAATAACAATAAATGTCTAAATTATATGAGTATAATTATAATAAGGTTGTGTTTTTTCAAATGATTAAATAAGTTTGTCCAGTCCTATTATTATTAATGTTATATTGTTAAATTAAATTTTCAAAATTTTTCCCATCATCGCATTATTTTCATTTCATACGAATGGGAGGTGGTAAAATTAATACTACATAACTAATAAAATGTCATAGTTCACGATTAATATGAACACATAATATGACGTATACAGGGAAATTAATTTAAGATGGGCACTAATTTTTCAAATTGTTAAAACTTTTTTAGATAAATTGGAGTAGGTAAGCCAAAAAAAATTTTTTAAGTTTTTACTTTTTTTAATGACAGCAATTAAAGCAACTTACATTTTTAAGTCAATACTCTGATGCAGAATATTATTCTGAAAATTTAAATACAAGGAAATAAAATTTCTAAGGCGTATTAAATTCTGAGCGGAGCGAGGAATGTATTGGTTTTACAATGATGTTTATATTTCTTTTCCTTTTCCTTTTTTATTCTGTAAACACTTTTTCTTCCTCTAAACTTGCTCAAAAAGTATCAAGTTTAGCATTTTTTCGGAAAGTTAATGTTATTGAGCTAGTACTTTAAAGAGGTCATTTTTCGATTTTCGAAACATTACTCGAAATAAAAGTGGTTAAAGAAGAAAAATTTACGATTTCACGATTTTATAAAATATTAAATATTTACGGATGACGTTTTCTACCAGAAATATTGCTTCAAATGAAAAATGACAAGATATCTTTTTTATTGTATTTTGGATTTTGTTCCTTACAATTTAAAGTTCGGAAAACGTTAGCAATTTTGAGCTATTTATAGACATTTTAATTTTGGAAGTTTTTTTTGTTGTAATTCGGTTTAAAACATTCGTAAAAACTTGAAATTTGAGTTTTTTACTTATATTAGCTTTACCTAGACATCGTAAAATTTTCAAAACATTTAAGCAACATTTTTCTTTTTAAATCTAAGATTTGAAAATTTGAATAATCTATAATATATCCGGTCAAAATCGTTTTTCGTATGCAATGATATAATATCATTGGATTAAAATTTAATTCCATCCATTACAGTAATTATAATAATTATAATATAATCCATTACAGTACCCACTTGTAACCTACTGTACAGCAGAGTGACATCCACAACTTACCCGCTTATTATATTATTACAATTATAACTTATAACTTACCTTTATATAAGCTGCATGTATAAGTAATTCAAGTTTAGATAATATGCTCTTATACTGCACCAATATTTTGCAGTGTAAAGCAATATAACCTGTACATACTTTTATATACTACATGGCAATATAGCATAATCATTATATTCCATTTATCTAAACATTAAATACTCATAAGTTCTGCGGTTCTGCCTTAAACCAAATAAAAATTCGTTCAAAATTTGATTTTAAATTTAAGTATAGGACGTATATGTTCTTACTGGAATTCTCAAAAAAAATATTCCGCTTTGTTATGCAAAATTAAAAATGTATATGTCTGACGTCAGTTAATATTTTCAAAAATGTTTTGTATTGACTTTAAATTTATTTTTAAAAAAATTATTTTTTATAAATGTTGAACATTTGCATTAAAATGATGAGGGTATACCTTTACAAGATACATTCTTTAAATTATATTATTCCTGCGCATACACGAACAAAATACCTACGTAGTTCAATAAAATATATTTATATATATATATATAATACACATTACACACTCACACACACACACACACGTCAATTGGCAATTACTTCTTATACCTACATACTATTTATTATTTTTCGAAATAGATAATATACCTAGTACATAATATGTGTATAATAATTTGTTTTCGAACATATTTATATGGTATATATATTATAGGTCGTAGATCTAAATACCAAAACTCGTGTATAAATATATATATATATAATATAATTCTATGGTCACTGCCTCACTGGTTATTATATTAGTTACTTAAAATATATATATATATATATAGTATCCCGTTTCCGTCGATAAAAACGTTATTCAATATCTTATTAAAAAAAAAAACGCGTGTATCTACCTACACAGACTATAACACATTATATAGAATATTATACGACGCGTATAAAACCGTTTTGTGATGGTGCCGTAGGTTTAATGTAAATATTTTAGAAGCGATTATAGGTAATATATAATATATATCTACCGATACATCGATGTTCAATGTGCGTTAATCAACGGAAGCAAAAATCGATCGAGTTAATTATTGGTTTTTTAATCATCGGTGGTTCGTATTATAACTAAATCGAACGTGTTCGGACGTAATTGTATACTGTAATTATTATAATATACAAGCGAGTGTATATAGTGTGCGCGCACGTATAATAACTAGTAGGAATAATAATAATAATTATAATAAAATACTTACTATGGCTTTAATGTATAATAATAATTTTATTTCATCGGCTGCTGCCCCGAGTTATTATTATTTATTAATTCGTTTTATATATTTTTTTTTCTGTTTTTGAAAATCAATATATGCTTTGCATATTGTTTTTTTAAATACAGTCTGAGACGACTCGAAACGTTTTTCCTGGTGCGCATGCTACGGGACATTAAATCGCGTGTGCCGATTACAATACCTACCAATACGAGTATATATGTATATTATAATATGATCTATAACTTACTGTCCGCGTGCTTTTGTCCTATGTTTTATTATTTTTTTACCTATTTTCAGGCTGTGTTGAGTCCACTGGGACTTGTATAAAGACGGTTCGCGTGTACACTCGGATATTAAGTGTCGCGAGAATGCGAGATCCAGCCAAAACAATCGCACCGGTGGCACCAATAAATAATCTCCCACCCCTTTTCCTCACCACTGGCAGAATTTGCTAAATCGATCGGTGGCGTGCTACCGTTTTCCGGACGTATGACGCAACGCGAACGCGGCAATAATAATAATAATAATAATTATAATAACAGAAATAATATTATAATACCGTTTTATACACGAATAATATAATTATTATAATAATATTATATAGCACGTTGCGTAGGATTTCCGAGCGCCACGGCTGTGGTGGCGGCAAAAGTGTAATGTTGAAGAGCGCTGCCGAGAATTATTAATTAACAGATTAAATCATCAGATTGATTAAGCGTTGAATAGGTTTTTCGTTCTTATGATTATTACCGTCATAACCACAATATCAAACAATCGGGCCCGTCGTCGTCGTCATCGCCGTACTTGATTTAAGCGTTATATAGTTATATTGTTATAATATCATCGAATTATGTACCTGCCCGTTCACACATACACACACACACTCATATATAAATCAATTACCTATTTATTTGATTTGTATTATACGATGTATACACTACAGTGTAGTGACTACACGTCTACACATACACGATAGATCAATCAGTGGCGCTTATCCCACAAACGAATATCATATGGTGTTAAAATTCTACGATGATGTGTACGCAGAGTAAGTTTTTTTTCGTCATCCTTAGAGTCCACGAATCACTTCGTATTCATACAAATTATCCATTTTATTTTATTTTTCGTATATATTGCACATAAGTAGCATAATTACACACACACAGATGAACTAATTTATTATTTGATTTAAGCGAAAGTAATTTAACAATAATAGGCTATTGGTGTCATGTTGCATTACTGACTTCTGAGTTCATCAAATGAGTGAATACGACGTCTTAGAACGAACTATTTTGTAAAATGCTATATATTTCTTTGCGAGTAAAACTAGCGAAAATGATTTAGTTTTAATAAAAAGTAATTCATTAGGTCTATTTAAAAATTAAAAATTATCCACTTTCACTTAATAAAAATTTGAAAATTAATGGTGATTCAATAGTATATCTTAATAAATTTTTATCAAATGTTTATTATACTATTCTATATTGTCTATAGGTATAGTGTCTAAACCATAAAATCCTAGCCCTAATAAAACGTATTAAAACAACATTAGGTTTTGAATATATCAGTTGTATTCAGTTTTAAAATTTAAGGTACTCGGAAACGCATCTAACCGTTTTTCAACTGATAAAATGAATATAAATATATTTTATACTATACGTGGTTTAGCCAAGGCACGATGGATGATCAAACGTCAACCGAGAAAAAAAAACAATCCATCACACATCTTGAAATTATTTTGATATTCTGCATGCTGCACTATACCATCTGCACTGCCTCTAGATACTATATACTGCAATATGCCTATATACGGACTATGCTGAATATTATTTATTCGCGACGTCTATTTCCGTACATCTCATCGAATGTCCCGGCGACATAGTTTGTACCGAAAGAAAAAAAGGCGAATACTGAATTTCGAATGTAAAAAAAAAAAACTCACCAGAGGAATGTTGCCAAAGTTATTCCGCGGGTGGTGTCGTCTAGAAGAATATTTGACCTCAAACGAGAGACATTTCACGTGGGTATGCTATATTGGCGTGGTTAGGTAAACTTCCAAAAAACGAAACAGAAACAATATCAATGTCATAAATATTTACGAAAATAAAAATGCATACAAATAAAAAGGACGATTAATTAAAATCAATTAATCAGCTGCTGTCAGCCACTACGCTGTTGCGGTTTCGGAATAGCATTAATTGTTTTGTCCATAATATTATGCTTTTACCACTATACAGTGGTTTTTATTTTTTATATTCGGTTCGGTGCCTATGCCTTTGCTGTACACACTTTAAATTGTTCGCAATTCGATAACCGAAAATAAGAATCCTTCATATTATGTAATATGACGTCGTACACAAGTAATTTTCACCTACCAATAACAGGTACACATCATTAGTATGCTATACGCACAAAATAAGTCTCATTATATGTGACGCGTGGGCATCACGTTCACGTGTAGAATTTAATTCATCGGTAGTGAAAAAAAAAATATTCTAAATACCTATAAGCAAATTATTTTCCTTCCGTGTCGACGTTCAAAAACTTATTATAACAAAGCTTATAACATAATATTATGTTCACTGTCGTTATGGGAAATATTAAGATCAGCACAGTTAATCACTATGGAAACAACCAGTGATGAATCCGGCAGGTATGAAAAAAATCTGGTGGTGGGTGTCAGAATTTTAAACAACATAGTTGCTAAATACTATGAACTGTGAATAATATCTGTGCGTATTCCGATGTATTACCTACAAGGTTTTATTTGGTTTATCGCATTAAATGCATTAAAATATATTTAAATCGCATTAAAATATCAAACGTTGATAATGAATATAATATTAAAAGTCGTAATAATAAGATATTTCATGTAATATGTTGTTTTGATGGTCTGAGGGTTGGGTGAGGCCCATATTATAGATCGACCACCTGAAATAACTATAGTTTCATCTCGCCCCAGCACTGCACGCATATCATGTGCATGGGACGAATAAAGCGCGTTGATATACTAACATATACGCATATATAGTTATGTATGTTGGACCAACATTGTTGGTGTTTCTCGGTAGGTATACCTACTATAATTCGGATGTTTTTATCGGTGAGCATATGGAAAGACAAAATGTGCTCTATGTACAAATACTCACGCAAATACGATTTGACACGTGACTTATACCGGAAACGTTAGGGAAATATATATTTTAGAAACGTTCAACCAAACGGCCCGAACATCAATATTGCCTTAGGAGACTCGCGGCGCTTCACGCGTCTCTTAAAGTCTTAACATGTGCATGATATAGGCAGGTCACAGATATCAGCGATCAGCAGGTAATCTCACCTATACATTACATAATACAAGTATTATACGTATATTATTATGTACCTCTTTGTGTACGTATATTACCCACACTGATATACACGTCTTCCCCTCGGACCGCGTGAGTATAGGTATATTTTACAATATGTTATATTAAGATGACGTAAATTTATCGCCCGAGTTTGAAGGAAATATTGTAAAATCTCATGCCAATACATTTTTATGTCGTGACTGTTCGGTTTTTATTACTATTACTATCATTATTATTATTATTATTATTTAATATAGCAGGTATATATATATATAAGGTACCTATATACACGATGCCGCCACAACATTGCTGCAGTGGCAGCAGTCTGCGGATATACCAAAGGTCCACGTACCTTGCAGCTCTCGGCGTATGAATAACGTTGTCACAGAACGTCCTTGGCGAAAAAAATACTATCAGTCACCTGTGTAATAGTAACAATATGTGTACGCGCATAACCTCTGAACGTCTCGTCTTGTACCGGCAGCGTAGTTCGTATGGATATAAATATCATATCGTTTTGTGCCAGCGGCAATAATGATCGTATATATCTATCTCATCCGCAGCAATAGAAAGAAATCACTGCGTTTTGCAGCTATATACCGGCGATTAATTCTCGCGGACGAGTTAAATATATAACAGGTAACCATAATATTAACCGAATCTTTATAGGATCGCACTCGAAATTCTAATAATAAAACTATGATGTAGATGTGATGAATGTAGATTGTGATATAGTTTACGGTGTAAAATTTTTTTTTTTTTAATTTTGTACAAAGCCTATGTATTAATTGAGAAAGCTGGTAACTATTATGATAGTTGTGATTGAGATACATTATACACATATAAACGTATTTTTTCAAACAAGCTATTAAATAAAACACATAAATTGTGCGAGTACGTTTGATTTCGATGAGCATATTATATTATGTATTAATATCAGTATTATATAGGTACCTATATTATACGATCCAGAAGGAAATATCACATCACATGTTATAATATTCCGATGAAACATTTAAACCAGTCCTATACATAAAATAAAATAGACGGCTTTTTTATGTTATTATTTTAATACGTATTCGAGAGACTTTAACACATGCGTGGCACATTTATATACACGCATAAAACAAATTATACTACGCGTGTTATAATTGTTTATAATATACAATACATATATACCAACAAATGAGCAAATTTTTTTTTTAAATTCATTATCATGTACACTCTCACGCCGCAAGCGTATGGCGTATATGTATATGTCACCCATAATAATCATGTGAACATTGCATAAACCTATCTTAATGGAAACGAAATAATGTACCTATACCTATCGTTAAAGAAATAAACTGCCGAGATCCTGTGAAATAATAACATAAAAAATTACCGTTATTGCAGTTAACTTTTCTTCACATTAAGGCGTTCAATTAACAATTTAATATTATAAAATATTATATTATTATACCTATTCAATATTTTATATATATCCCTTTATATTATGATGCCTTTAAAATGATAAAACTAGGTAATTTATATACGAACACAGATGTTTTCAATATTTTTTTGCGAGATAAATTTTTTAGTTTTTGATTATTAAGGTAGGTATAGAAATATTTCGAAATCGAAATAAGCGAAAACCCGAAAAACGATAATCAATCAGATTTACATATTAAAATTTAATAACACTATGCTCGAATTATCACATCATACGATACACATACGATAAATATTTATATATAATATACCTGGCCGATTTATTACACGGTCGCACAGATCTTTACCTCTCAGCATGCGTTTATGTATGTAAACTCAAAATCTTCAAAAGCCCATTAAAATGCTAATTATAAAAGACGATGTAAGCATCGGGAATACTCAGGTATATGGTCTCAAGGTAACCGGTAACCGGTCAAGATTAGTAGCCATAACCATTGCAGGATAGAACACGAAGAGCTGCTGTATACCTATAACAGGCATGAGATAATATGTGCTAAAATATTTACTTTACCATCACAGATTTGTTCAAACGTACATAATACGGGTAGACACACATAATCAGAAATCTATCAAATTATGTATTACTTACTCAAAAGTTCACAAGGCATGTTCATCTCCATCTTATATTTTAATCTAGCATTTATTCAAATTCTAATTAAGGAACTACATAATAATACAGCCAATAGGATCTATATTATCCTTTATTTATTTCCTATTCAGAAAGTGTGATGGGACTATAGTTATGCTGTTATGCATGATACAACATAAAACAAATGAAATTTTTAGTAAATTACTTACGAGTTGATTGTATAGGTATGTTATTAAATAATTAGATAATTTTTAATTAAATACTTAGATAATTTTAACAATTAATTATAAAACGCTATTGGATATAAAATAAAAATTTAGAAACTTCTCTCTCTAAGCTCTCCTATCTAGATATGATGTATACAATAAACATATTATATTAAAAAAGGTTTGTGTGGCATTGAGATATTCTTTAGCCTTTAAAATGTACAAACACCGGAGAAAATCAAAGTAGGTATACTTGATAATAGTAAACTATGGTCTTTGAGTTAATTTTAGTAAGGTCAGTTTTTCGATCAAGTACCATCTTAAATGTCCTGCAGCTCAAAAGTCAACGTCTGAATAAATATTCATAACTCAAATGGATGCGAACATATTATGCTGTGCTGAATCACTCTGTTTATTTCTCTGGGATACGATTGGACGGCATTAATATTACACTGCTCTGTACGTTTGGCCTCAGACATAATCGTATATCATATACACGTACTCGCAGTATCAGTCGAGTATTTTGTTCGATAATATTGTGTTCGAGTTCAGAGGCTATTAAAAGATTTACACGTAGGTACTATTCTATCTGCAATGATATTGTATTATTGTGTATATTATATATGTACCTATACTACAAGTCTGGTGCGTGCTATGAGTGCTGCTATGACATCCACGGACGTATATTATTATAACAAACGCGAACCGCGATAATATAACAGCGATAATCGAGATGACGATGACGACGGCGGTGTGTAATTATTTAGGACGTATTTTTTATTAAGTAGCCGAGCACGAAACAGGTTTTTAAGTTCAAACCATTAAGGCACGTCGACGATTCCGAATTCCTCGTGGTTAAACTATATACGTCAACAGATTGTCTGCCGTTATCGTTTAAAATATATTATTACATATTACAGTACACGCTGCAGGTACTTTGGAAAAGTGTCTTCGTATACCTATAGTGTTATTGCCCTCAAACAATTTTTCGTTTCCAATTTGAAAGCATCTAGTATACGCACTCGATTTCGCCGAAAAACCACGACGAGTGATGGGTGTACAGAACTCTTAGCAAGGAAAACGGCCATCGCAACGAAACGGGTTGCCCGACGTTCGGGAATCACCATATAAATAATAATAATAATCTGAATCAGACTCGAAACGGTGTTTGGCTTTTGAATAGGACGCCGAGTAGAACCGGTTCGTCACGAACGGTTTCTTTCCGGAAACGCGGAAACTGGTAAATAATCAGAAAACGTCATAGTTGGCTACGCGTTGACGATGACGATCCCCGGAGAATTGAATACATTGAAAGCTTATTTTTATTATTTTTTTTTTGTTCCGTGTTGTTCAACGTAATTGGCTTTAACGACGTTTGCCTACTAAGCAAAAAATATACGATCGTCTTAATAACGTCGTAGTGTGTATTTGTGGACTATACGGCTGCGGCAGTGGCGGTGGCGATGGCGGTTGCTATATAAGACAGTGGCAGATCCCCATAGTCGAATAAATATTGGGCTTAACGACCGCGGTTTGACAACCAAGTACCCGGTGTCTGTGATGGTATAGCGGCTCTCTGGGGGGTTAACACACGCACGAAAGAAGCACTTACAGACTAGAAAAGTTTTTTTTCGTTTCATCTTCCTCCCACCCTCCACCATCACCTTTCACCCTCAAAAGCATGCATACACGCGCACACTCTGTCTCCGTTTCCCGTATCGTAATGCCTCCGTAACCATATTGACAAAAACCTATGTCTCAGAACACGTATAGTGGTTGTTACAGCTGTATTCATTTATATCTATATAATATCTACATAGTGTAAAAAGATACTTTCATGTACCTGCCATAATCAATTGCCCTTGTCTAGGCAACTGTATTATATTATGTAGTGACGATTATAGTCTATTATATATTTTAATACATATACATTTCAAATGGATGAAATATCAACAATATTAAATTTAAATAATTTAGCTTATTGTAATTTATATAAACAGTGAATAACCTAACCTAACCTATATGCGTCGATTACGACGATGATCATGTGGAAAAATAACTACAAATGTGATACATTTTGTGTACATTTCGTAAAAAAAAAAAATATAGGCTTTTTGATTTTTAAAATTTTTTGTAATTTCACTTTTTCAGAACTCTTGTACATACGCGACTGATCACGACTCACCAACAATCCAACTGATTTCCGCACGATCCACATTTATTATTATTGTAGAAGAGTCCACGATCGAGTTTTGTTTCGCGTGTATATTGTGTATACGAGTACTTACTACTTATAATAGAAACTCAATAAGTCAAATACATATGTTCCCATTATATAACCACGAATACACTTCATATTAATAATACCTAAAGCATCTCGTCTACTATAGACTATTTAGTGCTCAACCTTAAGAGGATAAAGAACTTAACTCTGTCAGGTATACGTATATTATTATACCTATATTATACGGCGGAAACCCTTCCTAGAAAATAGTGTGATATAGTAACACACTATAACAACACGATTATACGTTACAACGTGGGTTATAATAAGTATCATATTATACCTATAATTATTATAATTCTACTGCATTATTCAGCAAGCATGCTCTCTCTTCAGTTTTATCTGCAGCTATCGATAAATTAGAAATTACTCATTCGAATTTTGATTAACAAACATCAACATTTAAAAAAAAAATCATCTTTTTAACAGTTTAAAATAAGGTTAGGTTAAGATGGTTTTCGTCTGAAACGAACACTTTGCCAATCAGGACACTCCTTTCAGAATTACATAAGAAAACTAAAAGTACTAAAATAGAATAAGATTTATGGTAATTTAGTTACTCAAGTTTAATACCTAATAAGTATCTTTTAAGTGGGTGTACCAAAGTTTATATGTTTAAAAAAAAATATTCATAAAGATTTCGACTCCAATGATCAATTATTCATAATAATTAAAGAAAATATGGGTTGAATTTGCTTGATGAATCACTCTGTACATATGCATGTCTACACATCACCGTTAAATCGCTGTTATCACTATATTAACTAAAAATTATTCAATCGTTGCGTGTTAATTGTTATCTGCAATTATGTATATATTAGCATAACGATATCATTATATTTATAGCCTGCACTGTAGTAGTATTTATTATAATCACCGTAAGAATACATAGGGTTTCAGAGCTTTCAACACGCACTGCGCATACTATAATGTAAAAGTGTGTGTGTATATACGCTCATTCGTTGCGAATATTATATTTCGAGTAAGTACCCATATAGAAAAAATCCTTGTCTAGACGAAAGCTATAGGATTTCTGCACCTTTATTTTTAGGGATGTTTGTTTAACAAATTCGAATTTTATATTTAACCGCAGCCTTATACAACACACCTGGACACAATACTCGAATCGTATATACGTGGTGTATAATGTCACATACACAATTTTTATATCGGGGGCTAAACCCTCCGATATATTTGAAGCCTATTTAAATGTTGATATTTTCGACTTAATTTTTAATATTATACGATTGTATGTTTAATATAAACGACAGTAATAGTTAATATATTATTATAACTAAGCGGTGGTGCGCCTATGTCAACATACCTTACTATAGGTTAACCTACTCCAATGGGCAATGACCGATGTGGCCTATATGTGTTAATATTGATAGTATAATATTCAGTGGCGTGGCGAGGCGGTAATCGAGAGGCAGTCGCCTATCAATGTTTTTATGAGTGGTGGGTGGGTGGGTAATAATTTAGTTTCATAAGAATTTTGTACAAATTAACACTATTAAAATACAAAGAGCAAAGTAGTCTTTTAAAATATATTGTCTCATTGCATGCTGCCATTTTAATTAACCTTACAGTATTCTGTTCTGTATGATTTTGAAATTGACTACTATAGGAGTGATAATCACTCCTCCCCCGTCATAAATTTAATGTTTTTTATTGAATAACTTTTAACTGAGAAATAAAAACCCAATATTCAGTGGCTCAACTAGGATTTTTTCAAGGGGGGTGTCCGCGAGTAGCGTATACAGTATTTCCCCAATTCATTTCCAAATTTGTTAGTATACCATGTACAAGTGACAGTCGTCACGACTACTATTTAAATATGTATCTATTATATTATTCAAACGATTTGAATCAAACCACCATTATAATTATTTCTGAATACACTACTGACGTCCAACATTTTACTAACCAAACAATTTATATCACGTGAGTACGTGACACGTATGTTTAGATTAAAGTTACATATAATTTTAGTAATTGGCGATTAACTATGGACTAAAGACTTAGTAACATTTATCAGTTATAACACTAGATTTAGATTAAAAAAAAGATTGAACATTTTTTTTTCAAAGGTTATTGAATATAATTAAGTATACATTTCTTATTATACGGTTCAAGGGCGGTGTCCAGACACCCAAAACATCCCTCCTTGGTTGCGCCACTGCCAATATTTAAGAACAGTTGTTGATGGATGGGTCGGTGGGTGACTATCGACAAATTTACTTGCCTCTGATAATATTTGATTTTACCACACATCTGAAAATATTAATTATATGGCAAGTATTCTATAGAAACAAAACTTTTATGCTTAAATAAATTCCGTGTACAGTATTACGGTTTTAATCAAAGTAGTGATTACAGGACGATGGTCAACTACAGTGTAGGTAATATAGGTACGCGTGCACCTATCGGGTAATCCAATGCATGCCGATAAACATTTTTCGTTTTATTTTTGCCGTCGTTAAATATAGTAGCAGAACAAATCATGTATACACATAGGTATAATAATAATATATTTCGCGCATTACAATAATTATTATAACGACATTATTACTTTGTAGTTGGCCATTGTTTAATTTTAATCTCGACCATAACGCGAATAATTGCCTCATATAACCATGCGTGTGCGTGAATGCGTGTGTGCTTGTGTGCGTGCGTGTGAATATGTAACGTGTGCACGTGTGTGCGTATATGTGTGTGTGTGTGTGTATATGTACGACCACTTGGTCGGGGAGTCGCGTGTTGATGATGGGGACCGGCTGTGGCGGCGATTACGAAATTACATTTTACAATCGCAACGCTCGCGCGTTTTTAATTAAACTGTCACGGGATAATACACACGCGGCTCGTTCGAAATCCAAAAGGGTTGTGACAATAAAACTTGGCCAATATATAATAATATATACGTACACGCCACACACGCGTTGTGTGCACGCCAGTGCGCGAAATTTATTATAACCAACTCGGGCTTTAGGTCCAATCGCCACCGCTTCGATTCTGATATAATAGCACAATTATTATTCGTACCACAGCGGAAGTGTTTGAAGAAGTTTTATTATAATAGTATAGGCCTTCTGAGAAATTCGGAAATCCAGTCGGATGTAGACCGACGCACAGTGATCTGAAACGTCAATCATTTACGTGGCAGAAATCCTCAATTTCCAATTTAAACTTTTACATGTATTTTGATAATGATATTCAAATATACAACTCAAGGAACCTTTATATAGATATTTAAGTTCCTACATACAAATTAACGTGACTTACAACGTGGTGTGTATACGTTAATTTCATGATAAAATCGTTATTTTTAAATAAATAATTTCTGTGCACTATATTCATACACAGATGCGAACCAAAATTATATTTTTGAATAGCAGAGAACTTTCTTTACACGTAGTGTGTATTATAAATATATGGTAAGATTAAGTAATTTTTAAAAACAATTTATCAAAGTTAAAAAAAATATTTAAAAAAACTTGAATATTTTTTTAATTCCCGTAAAATATTAAAATATATATATAATGTGTTACTTATTTTAAGGTACTTAAAATTCAAATTAATTGCATTAAAATTAAAAAAAAAAAAATTATATTATAAGAAAAATGTTCAAAGAAAAAAGTCAATATTTCAATAAAAATAGACTATAGGACAGACAGTTTTCGACTGCTGCAACAGTATACAGCACTATATGCTCTAATTACAGTGTATTATTATTAATGGCGGTGATCAATACCTGCACAGACTATATGTATAATATAATATAACTATAAGGGTTAATAATTATCACTGTTGTTTGTTTTACCGGTCACTGTCTACTCTAAACAGTTATCCAATAGACGCTATAGTCGATTAGTTTAAGGGCCATACGGTGAATTATTATATAATTATACGTAAACAAACCGTGCACAATAGTAATATAATAGACCTCGCAGATGCCGTATTATACGCCAAAATAAGAAACCGTAGTTTCAGATGCACTGCAGTTATCGACCTCACTTTCGTTTTATATTCCGGAAATGATGTTATATCCCGGTAGCGCCACAGATATTGTTGACGGTATCTTCGGGCTCGTCGACTATTATTACGGTGGTTTGGAAATCCGGAGACAACATCGATCGATACCGCACATCATACAGATGGTATCGGTTCCGAAAGCTTTGCAGGACAAAGCCGTGGTGATCACGTTGGCTTTGCTATAGAAGTATTATATACATGGATGTCTATTGTTGTACCTGTGTATAATATTTATGTGTATATATATATATAATATATGGGAACACCGATAAGTTGGTTTTAGATTTTTCTGTTGATATTGGTATATATATATATATATATATATATTTCACTAAAATTCGTACCAGCGCCAATTCTCGCTTAAGTCGCGAAACATTTTCTGCAGTTAAGTGATGTGCCAATATGATTAAAATATGATTAATATAGGTCGACTCGATAGACGCGTTATCGGCGTTATACAATAACAATAAATTATACACCGTATACTAGTCGATACCTTGGGCCACCCGACAATACAGTATCGGTCACAACGATTCTCGATACCGACGTAGTGTCCACCGTACCGGTATTGACAATAATAATTACCGCCGAAATCCAGTTACGGTATAAATCACGCCTCAAATACTGCAACGGTATAAATGGACGCGCCGTTCCGCTCGTACGTTACAAAATAAAGGCAAACATTAAGAAAGGACTTTAATTGGTCCCCGGAAATCAGTTGGTATAGCCATATGGCGCGTTTGGTCCTTTTGGTTTTGATGTAGGACCTAACCTATATAGCTATCTGAAAACTTCGTACGGCGTTTAATGTAATAATAAACAATTTACAATTAGAATTAAAGCTTAGCTGACATACACCGGTAGTATATACGAACTGAGATCCAATAAAACCTTTTGGAACGAATTGATGAGTGCCGGGTAGTTTTAGAGTACATATACTAATTGAGTACCGTAAAATTTAAAATATAATTCTATTTGACTCCAGTCCATGTTCAAATACTCACCGAGTCCCATCAAACTTTTAATTTAAAAAAAAAAAAACATATCTTTCTTTCCAATTGTAGAAACACTAAGGACAGACTGTAACAAAAATGTATATAGATATAGAGTTAATAATATTTTTATTTATTTTTAAATGTAATTGATGTGTGTTATATAATATGCATATATTTCAGTTACTATTGGCTTATAAATGAATATAAGTAATGATTAAATTAAATTTCTTATATTGGTAAAAATATATGACACATTTTTATGTGGTTAAATCGTACTGTTGATTTTATATTTTTCTCAAAATAATCTCAGGACTCAACTAGTATATTATTTTTCCCATTCAGGTAAAGTATGGAAACTCAATATATTAGTATGCACCGCACATGCGTGTCTGTCTGCCTGCCGCACGTCAAATCTTTATTATATTAGTGCATTATAAAAATGTTTTATTTTTAAATTTAAATTATAAGTAAATAATTATTATAAACTCTTAATAAATTATCATTTATAATTATACTATAAGCATTTATATTTTTGTCAATTTCATAGAAGAAAAAATTAAAATATAAAACCCTAATTTGGCCAAGAAATAATAAACTAATATAGAATTAATTATGTCACACTGTTTAAATTTTACCTACTGAAGAAACTGATAAAAAAAAAAAACTCGCCCGACACCAAATACTTATACTCCTAACCAATAAATTAGTATTATCCTATCCTAACACTTACAATGAACTCATTTTTTTTTTCGTCAAAACGAAACGTCCTAGGTTTGCATAATGAAAAGTCTCCTAAGACGGTCGCGGTGGACGGCGTTTAGCGCTTAGCTGTGTATTACGTAGTATACATACACATTGTATCATTATAGATTATATTGTACTATTGTGGTTCTCACGTTTCGTCGGCACCGAACGTTTGTCATGTTACACCCGCGGTAATCACGATGGAGATTCGACATCGTTATCGCAGTACACGACACGCCGGCACATCATAATAATCTCTTCTAACGTATTAAATAAAAATAATATTACATAATAATATGATGATAACACGAAAAAAAAGAAGACACCTCAGCCAGTACCATATAATATTATATTGTGAGGTGCAACCCGGTCCAACTGATCGTGTGCGACTTCGTTCGATAACGACAGTGGATGAAATAATAATATTATTAATCTTCTCGACGGTGCCGCCGCCGTTTCACCGACGTGTTCGAGCCGACCCGTTAACGATATTACGCGTTATTGTAGACATTTCAATCGCAGCAGCATGCTCACGAATAACACGCTGCATAACACGAAATCCTCGTCACATCCGGTGCAGAAAAACGGTAAAATCTTATATCGTGTATGATCAGTGTACAATATGATCCAAGGATCACACGTCTTCCACATATACGGTACATCATAGTCCATACACCTTTGTCACGGTCACCTAAATTAGGCATACCTCATACGGCGCAGCTCTGCATAAGTGTCGACGTATTTAGATAATAATATGTACTTGCAGTGTATAATGACGTGTTCGTGGTCTCTACACCGCAATCATAAAGGAACAGCGATCACCTTAACGCTGATTGTTTATCAGATCGAGGTCGTCGAATATTATTATTAATGTTCCGACTTCCTAGTAATATTTATATTCCCGATGAACTTAAACCGAACGAAAATCCATAATAATAACCGTATGATGTCCGTCTTGCAAATTGTTGCATATACGACAAGATCTACATACATAGGCGTGCGCACAGGGGGGCTGGGTGGGGCGCGACCCCCCTCCCCCTGCGGCCACTGGCTTTTTCTTTAATAAATGCATAGATATGTATATTATACTAGACAGTGAACATTTTTTAGATTTTACAAAAGAAAGTGAAGCCAGTTTTAGTTAGTCTAATCGTATATAGATAAAATATAAATGTAATTAAGTTATTATTTTACTAATTAATCAATTATCATCACACAAGAATCTTTAGTTCGGACCTTTTTGAGGCCCCCCCTGCGGTTAAAGTCTACGCACGCCTATGTCTACATATGTATATACCTACTGCAATTTTAACGATAACTTGACTCTTATTTTATTATTATTATAACATTATGATTTATAACGATGCTATTTCTCATCGAGCTATTTCCATCATAAGTATGGTCATTATTTGTATTATTATTATATTTGTTAAGCTTAAATTTAATTTAGCGGAAAAAGCTGTACAAATTTTAATTAAAAAATAATAATATTGTATCATTATTATCATTGGAAGTGTTAAAACTAAAAATTTTTTACGGTTAACAATATACCAATGTGATAAAATATACATTTTATCACATAAACATGCATCATTCAAAACGGAAAAAAAGACAGCATTATTTCGTAAACATTTTTAACGTGATATCCGAGATAAGAAGTGTTCAGTATACACTTTCATTCGAATAACTTTCCAAGCATTTTAACGCATATAATGAAGAGCCATAGTGTACCGTATACGGTTTCTATATTGTTCATACATAATATATATATATTAATATATTATTAACGTATAGTCCTCAATATAAATCAGTTCGTTTAACAATATAAACTTGTGCATAATCTTACTGGATCCGTCTTTGTTGATTGAAAACGTCTTCTTAATAATGAATACAAATTTCCGGCCGGATGCCGAGTAAAGCGGTGCGATGCGGTTTTATCGATGTGTAATTTATTCTTTTTTCAACCCTTTTTAAAGCACCAGAGCGGTAAAATTTCCATAAACACACTTTGAAATGAAGGCAATTCAAATGTATATACACTCTTCATAATATCGCTTGAAAATATTTATTTTTTCATTGTTCATTTCAATACTATAATATTAATGTTCTGCCTTTCACTCACAGTATTATTTAAGAAGACTATACTAACAGTCTACGACGCATTGGTTATACGTCTGTTGGTTTATTGAAGTCATCTTTTAGAATAAGTCATACTTTGGGCATATATTATTATAATATGTTGATATAATATTCAAATATTATATGTCATAGTAAACAGTAAAAATGACATAAAAAAGTGTAATAATTAAAATTATATTATATTATATTAAAGATATGACATGATGTCAAATGATTACAATTTACAGCAAATATCTTCCTCTTTTAAACACAATGATTTTGTTACTGCAGAGAGAGTTACAATTTAAATATTACAATAAAATCAAAATCTAAGAAACTTCAAACTATAATAAAACAAGAAAATTAATATTAATAAATATGAACAATTGTCGTGAACAATATACAATTTACATAGTTTGTGTTCTACAAATAAACTATCCAGATAAAAAAAAGTAATTTATCAAAAAAAAAAAAAAAAAAAAAACCAACAACCAAACAATATTATATAGACAATTATTCAACTTTAAACTAGGTAATCTTTCAACATCATAATACGAATATCCACTAAAACATGTTCGAATAAGTGCAGCCTGTATCGAGTCATTCCGTTTAACTGTGTGTGTGTATGATATATATATATATATATAAAGTATAAACCTGAATATATTGTACGTGTTAATGTGGAATACAAAATAAGTATGCAGAGCATAATAATAATTTCAACTATGTTTTCGTTCTCCTCCTGCGTCATGACTATATACACTTAACCGACGGTCGTAAATTTATAAGTAGAAACCGGTGTCTTCTATATAAACATTACGACAAACTCGACACCGCGCTTATAATATAGGTATATATATGTATGGCTAGCGCTGCAGCTGACGACGACGTAATGTGGCGAAATGGTAATAAATGTATAAATTCAGTCCCCGCGCGTGTCCCGTATAATATTTTAATAATAATACTCGCACGCAATAATATTATATATATATATATATACAGCTTAATGCAAATGGTCCGAATAGGACTCGCCGACAAACGTGACGGATCACGTGCCGTGACGACGCGGCGTCCGCGGCGGCTGTGTCTAAATTAATTTCCGAAAACGGGGTCGCTATCGATGGAAATCGGTTGATCCGGATATCGGATAAGTCTTTAAAACACAAGTATTCCATTATTGGCGGAAAAGGTCTCGGGCGACAAAAACAACGGTTAGGTGTTTCCGGTCTCTCACGAGCGCGAGCGCGGGACAGCTGTTGCAGATTGAATAATCCTCTGACGTTACAGCAGCGCGGTGACGACATGCAACGACCACGACGGGTCCCCTCTTCCCCGTCAATCAGCGGCACCCCCCCCCCCCTACCCCACCCCACGAAAATATGCAAAAAAAATAAAACCATACTTGTCAGCGGTGGCGTGCGGGTGGGCGAGAGAAAAACAGAAAAACCAAATCACCGTATAATACGGCGTACGCGGTGTCCCCTCCTGCACATCACACACACACACACACACACAAGGGCTCCAGCAGCAGCTAATACTACCCTTCCAGCCCGTCCACGCCGTTCGAGTGACTAGTCCCTCCGACCCGAACCACCGCCGGATGATCGGACGTCAGCAGCCCTGTCATCGGCACGTGATACTCGCTCGGCCCACTTCTCCGACCCTCCCCGAACGCGCGTGTAGATATAAAATAATAAGTTCTCTCCGTGAGCGCGATTGCACCCCGCCAACATCTGTAGCGGTCGACGCTGTAACGGCGCGATCTTATGCAAAATGCACTTATCCGTGTATGGCCTTTTGATCTCAGCCCACGGCCCGTATAGGTGCTGCGGTGTTGATCGCGAATGCAAATCAGCATTACCTCACTATTGAAACTAGCCCGAATATTATATATTACGTATATGAATAGCACGGCTTATATATATATAATTATTCGAAAAACAAAGGCAGGGCGACCGGAAATTTGACTGTATATTATTATTATATAGGTCAAACGGATATATATTATTATATAGGTATACACGTGACTGAGTTGCGAACATAAAAAGTTATCGTTTGGCGGCTATTGCATCGGCAAAAGTTGGTTGAAATACTGACAGCCTATTTTTGGTGTGTGTGTGTGTGTGTGTGTGTGTGTGTGTGTGTGTTTGAACATACAATTATTTTGACTTTTATAAGCAAATATTTTACATGCATTTAATGTACTTTCGATGTACCTTTGATGTCAACATTTTCAATTTATTGACATTCACTTCGTAACGCTACAGATCAGTAGATATACACCATTATTAGCAGCCCAATGAACGAGGATTTCAACGTAAAATATGATAACTACACATTATTATAATTGTTAATGGGCACTGCGATCGGATAGTTTAGCGTGGCTTCAGTATGACTTTGACAGGCATTATTTTTAAACTCGTTGTCTCTTAAGATTACTGCTCTGGCGAGGGGTTTGCCGGACATTATACCTAATATAGGTACAATACTGTACAACGGTTCTGAATAATAGTAAACACTAAACCAACTGAATAACTATACGTTGTTATATTATTATTATTATTATTCGAGGATGCTTTGAAGATAACTTTTATGGAAATTCTAACGACCATATTGCGACTTGGGTGATCCCTAGCTATAGCGTGCTGTGTATATATAATACTTTGTTTCTTCTTCTTAATAATCTATTCTCGCAACAACAACAGAGCTCTTTTATTATTATTGAGGTTTTTTAAGGACACATCCATCAAACTCAATACTCGTATAATTATTTTCAACTTTGTGAAATGTGAGAAAACTTAACGATTAGATGACAGACTTATTATTATAACATCCAGAAGCCAACAAAAATGATAAATTTACACTGTTAAGATACGTAATCATTATTTCGATTTCAACAATGGAGTATTTTAAGTGTTTGGTTCTATTACTTGTATATATAGTAAAACTTAAAATAATTCATACTTTTACTCGGAATAATCTAAAATAAATTAAAATTATAATATTAATTATAACACTGCTATCAAAATATCTTATTAAAACACATATTTTCTGAACAAACAAACAATAATAAGAGCATAAGAAAACTTATCAGAGAGGTTTTAAATTTAAATATATCAATCCTCGTCCGAGTTGAATGTTGTAATATACATAAGCCATTGCAGATATGATAAAACAACAGTATACAGTAGATGAAATAATGTTTTTACTTTGTTTATTAAACATAACATATATATTATTTATGTATAATACTAATATATTCGCTTGAACTACATTAATATTATTATTTATTTATTATTATTTCAAGATATTCCAAACTACTCCATTTTATTAAATTATATTTTCAATTTTGTTAAAAAAAAAATATGAAAAAACGTCGTGTTCGTATTACATTGTAATTGTTAGTAGTTAATTTAAATATTTTCAAAACAAAGTTAAAAACGTAAAACACAAAGTATAATAATATGTTTCAAAATTATTTTAGAAGGTAATAAAATATATAGGCTAACGATAATATGGCCAAGGATTAAGGACAGTTCACTATAGAAGAAAAAAAACATTATAAAGCGATGACGATGCTGTAATTATATTCCCTACACGGTGCACTGCAGAGTAATTCAAATAAAATAATATTATATTTTATACACTGCGCGGCATTCTACACATTTCTTTTATTTTTGTTATAATAAGTGTGAACGGCGGGAACATTAATAATATTAACGATCATAAAGTATATAATATACGAAAGGAAAAAAAGTACTTTACAAAAATACCACGAAGGTCATATTATTATATCCCAAACAACATTTTCACCGATCCAAAAAAATATTATTTTGTGCTCGTATATATAGTATTTTTTTTATTATATCCGACGACCGACATGCATAAATTGAAAAAATAGTATATATATATTATATACTTATATATATATATATCGTAGAAAAATGTATGATTATTCACAATAATATGCGATATAATTCCTATCATACATTATTTTATTATTTTATATGACGTATAAAATATAGGGTGTCTGGTCGCATTTTTCCTCTACTTATTAACCTAACATTAACCCACCTTCGTCAATCTAATATCCTCTGCCATTCACTCGACTTGTAAGACTATTTGTATATAATATTAAAAATCGGTGGGTATTAATAAAATTGACCATTAATAATATTGTTTACATAAATTAGCACAATGTATACATATATATATATATAGTAAACATGGGCGTTTTCATATGTTTGTTTGCGTTTCGAGTTTTGGTAGGCTATCATGAAACTCAGTATAAGTATTCAAATATATACAACTACATAGTAGCAGTCTTATATAAAATAATTTTCAAAAATCTTAATTTATTTATTGACTGGGATGACGAACACAGCGAGAAGAAATCACAGTAGTGTGATCAGCTATTTTGAAAGGTAAACAATTATTGTGTTCTTGGTTTTGTACTTGCAGAAGGTGCTAGTTATTTATAATAATAATAATAATAATAATAATAATAATAATAATATAATATCTTTAATCGTTTTTACACGTATACGAGTATAATGTTATGAATAACGACTCGACGTAAATCGCCCCGTGATTGAGGCACTTATGCTTTCATCACTTGATCACATATTTATAATAATTGTTGTCGATCATCATTAACACAAATTTTCATTCAAACAATAAATTACAACACTTTTTGGTCGTATTGTGTTGCAGGTAAGAATTGATCTGTATAGACAAAAAGAAAAAGAGACAAAGTGGAGAACATGACACCCTCAACCATCCACACCCCCTCCGTGAGTATAACCCCCCCCTGACCAATGGTGCTTGGTCCGCAGTATTACATACAGTAAAGTGTAAATGATTAGTTAAAACGCGTGTGCAACAATCGTTGCAGGGATGAAACACGAATATTGGGATTTCGTATTATATTTTTGTGACGGAGAGCGGATTTCGTTTCGATTTCGAAAAACGAAACGATGGCGAAGTGTCGTGGAATGACGAGACCTGCAGCGACGGCGGTGACGACTACGGTGTATATAACGTCGTTATTCACATCGATTTATTTCGTTCGTCAGCAAGCGGCGCGCCGACACACAGACAAGGATTAATAAATTAAAAACGCAAGACGTCAGCGAAAATAATAATATTAGCTCTGCGCCGTAATAACATTATAAACGGCAATGACACGCGGTGTCAATATATACTCGTGCCAGCAGTGAAAGTATTACCCACAGTGAATTATAATATAATTATTGTAGTCGGAAAAACTCAATTAATACCGTTATAATTAATGGGGCCGAGCGTTCGTCGGTTTCGCGATCCGAGAACCAAAACGCTCGACGCCGAGACGGGACGGGAATCTTGCAGTAACGAGTCTTCGACACGACCGACCATACCTACACATATATACGGCAAAACTTGAAAATATAGCCTGCAAGACACGTCATGGCTCGTGTATATTATTATGTATAATGGCGAATGTTCAAAACGGCTAAAATGTCTTATTATTTCGCAAGTGTCCTCCATAATACATCTTGTTCATATACGTACATGATATATTAATGTCGGTATTATACAATTATTTTACATTAAAGTATTAAACCCGTCTCATTTTAACTAGGTATAGTATAGGTATAGTGTTCTGATAAATAAAACGTTACAAGTTTCCACGTTTAGTTTAGTTTAGTTAAAAATAATAATTACCGATTTAATGATAAGTAATTCACTTTGTGCGGAAATACCTACGCTTATAACTTAATCCTTCAATACTATTGTGTCATGTACATCAAGTCTAGTTTATCCGCAGTTATCGATTAGGTGAACAAACTATAGAAATTATATCATTAAATATCTATATACGATTGCGGGCTTTTAAAGATGGGCATTGCAGGGTACTATTACATCACTGTTTATCGTATTTTTTACTTTCGTACTGATAATTTAACAAATATATTTACGATATATTGTACCATTTAGAACTTGAATTTTTACCATACGACATTATATATATAATGGTTACACATATTTATACATACCTATCACATACATTATTGAGCAATTTAATCTTTCGTGTTTATGTTTTTAAATTTATTATTTGGTTAATACGCTTTGTTAAAATAGTTAAATGTACTTTTAATACTTTGTAATAACTGCATGATGTAATAATGTAAAAGCCGTCGGGCGTATAACACACAAACAAATAACAACCATAAAAATTAAAAATTTTAAAGTTTTTTATTGTAATTAGTAACTTACAAAAATTACATAGGCAATGCATTTACGTATGATAAGAGAATTCGTCTTTCTTATTTCCTTTGTCTTTTTTTTTACCTTATGAAACCGAGAAGAAACTCTAAAAGAACGAATCCCACTGGAAAAAAATATGAATGAACCGAACGAATTTGATATAGGTACGTACAATATACATATTATGGAAAATCTGAAAGTGCCAAACAACTAAGTAATTGTCCATGTATTCAGGGCGATCAAAGGGTGTTGGATTTCTTCTATTTCGTCGTAACTCGTAATGTCCACCTATATCACGGTTTGGTCATAATATTCATCGTATTAAATATTTATGAAGGAAAATTGTCTTTTAATTTCGTCTTACGCACACGATCCGGACGTGCATCCTGCACCAGTATGTTCCAAATCCTTATATTTTCATAAAAAATTAGTTACCATATAGAAAACGAAAATGAATAAGTATAATTCGTTAATCATCAATATTGTTAATGAACGATTACTCTACATGTCGACACAACACAAACCCGTCGGTCGTATGACCCCACACGAGGGTAGAAAATTCTTGTCGACAAAATCGTCCTGAACTAATAAACAATGTAAACATAATATTCATATAGGAAAAAGTTACGTTGTATTTAGACATATTATTATATCACAACTCGTCCGATTGCGGATGAAAGTCGTCGCTGTCGGTTTCCATTAAAAACGTCGTTGAAAATCCAATGACTATAATACATTACAGTATAAATTATAATAATATTATATAATATATAGATGCGTCCTGTGTAGAATAGTTCGTGTGTCGCAGCAGTGCGACCTCGTCGCCACCTTTTCTCGCGCTTATACACATCATAATAATATTATTATTATTAGGTTTATACCATATACCTATACATGATGCATACGTTAGTTTAGCTCGGACACACTTGCACATTCCGAGCTCCCGCGCGTTATTACATTATTATGACTATTATTATTATTATTAGTATTACTATTATTATTACGTGTGTGTGTGTGTACACTTAACGTGTATATATGCAGTACTGACGTTCCGACGATTTACGATCTACCTCTGTACAAACACCGTGTTTCGCAGTCGGGGTCGTCGGTCAGCAGCGACGTATACCAATAATATACGCATGCTGCTGCAGTATACCAATATTATATAACGCGTATACCTACATGATGTCGTCGTTACCTCTAACACGGTTATAGGCGTATATATTATATATATTATATAATGTCGTCTTCTATAATATTATAGCCATGTCCGTAACATATTATTATTATAATAATAATGTTAAATGTCGTCCATTCCAGGAGTGGTAGACAGTATACACGTCTTATGATTATATACACATAAACTCATCCGCCGTTCGCCGTGTCGATACGAAACGATTATATAGATTATAATTAATAGGTAGGTAATAATATTTCCTAACCTTATGATATAGATACGTCACAGATGGATCTCAGCCCCGAAGAGCGCGTCACATATCATGCAACCATCAGTGGAGTAATTTTAATTTTTGTGGTGGGAGGGGGGAGCGGTGGTAAAAATTATGATCGGCGCATAATTAAACTGAAAAAAAACCGCTCTCAAATATTTACATTACAATATTAGTCATTTGTATCTCAATACAAATCGTATAGCTATACTATCTACAACCGTGCTATATTAACACTACAATTCTTAGATTATCCGATAGAAATCTATCGAATCATGAATTAGAAACACATAATATGATACTGTAATTATTCACGTATTAACACGAGCCACCACGAATAATGGTTAAATGATGTTGGTTATAGGTTTAGCGATAATGATTATTATATTATGAATCATGTTTGCGGACTTGTGGCCCAAAACTGTAGCCGGACACCAGCCCACTAATAACAACAAGGGTAAAGGGCGAATTCCTATCCTACCCCCCGTCCACAGTAAAAAAAAAAATAAAAAATGACGCCACCATATATAATATACTGTTGTAGTAGATACTACGAAGTGTGCTTACCTAGCTATTGGAGTATTATATTTACATAAATATAACTTAAACTCACGCGAATAATGTCGTTACGTCTGTTCGGACGTTTTTCGTAGATCGTGTGACGTGTATAATAATTAAATAAAACGCGTTTGTCGGCGTACATCATAATACCGGTACAGTGCTGTATATCGTGTCCCGAAATCTGCTGCTGTTGCTGCTGCCCAGGATAGAAGGTGGTGAAAAATAGTGTAATCAATTTGAGCAAACGCGTATAATCCGACTTCAGCCCGTGCGCGTGCGTTATAGGGGTGGTTAAGGGGAGGAAAGTGGAATTGGTGATGGTGGGGGGGGGGGGGCATTCAAGGGAACGTGGGCCCTCCGCAACACGGTCTCGCGTTCGCCGAATTGCATAATAAAATATTTATGCCCCCTGCGCGCGACATGCGTCGTATACGATATAGGTACGTGTACATTATACATGTGCGTACAAGCCGCCTCCCGAACGCTGTGTATTATTTCGGTATTAAATCTGCGAATTCAATTTCGCCCGTTTAATAATTCCCATCATATATACAAATATTCGTATAGTATAATATAGTAGGTACCCACCTATATATATATATATATATATAATGTTGTTATCCGTCGTCGCCGTCGTTGAATTAATCATTTAGGAATATTCTTCGGGGTTGATGACGTCGTCTCCCCGCGCGTGGTTTAATTCGTAAAATGTGTAATGTGTGTACCTATATATTTATACGAAGGATATAGTAAACATCACTCTCGATAAAACGGCGGTAAACGCGGTTACTGTTTTTACGGTTGGTATATACATCATATACCTATTACGCTCCATACATTGCAGCATCGTGACCCGTGGCCGCAGCTAGGGTTAGGAATGGTTATGATTTTATGGATTTCAGTTCGTCAGAATATCAATTAGAGGATTCGGTTTCAGGTTTGCCGTCTATTTAAATGTTTAGGAAAAATATAATATAACGAGTATCAATACGATCAAAATATAATTTAAATATCTGTATAAAAATATATATCCGTATCTATGTTGCCATGTTGGTAATATGTTATACTTATTTTGGTGTTAGAAATTAAAATGTTCATTTATACTAATACTAAATACACAAGTATTGAATAATAATATTATTACTGAACATGTAGAGGCATTATATTATATCGGTCACTACTTTTGTAAGTTTTATAAGAAGACTAAAATCTCTTGAACCTATATACATAATTTACCATTAATTTAATGACGAAGAACGATAGGAATAAAATGTGTTTTTTTTTTAAATTATAGGATTTACTAAACTAAAGTAATCTGTGAGAACCAAAACCCTTACATCGGTTCTGCAGTTGAGGTTTTGGTTCCATGATTTCCAACTATCATACCTGTTCTCTTCGGTGCGAGGGGCATGAATAATCCTGACTCGCCGACCCCATACCTACGAGGTGATGAATTTCGTATAAATTAGGAATCGAATTACTATTATACTCGGCACCAAACCAATATTAAAAGTGGCCGAAATAAAACCCAAACCCACACATAATAATATTAAGTGTGCGTTGTGGCGCCATCAAACTGGATGATATAATAATCGATATCAAACGTTCATAAATTGATTGGCGTAATAGATAATAATAGGCACTGTAAATTATACGAAAAACTCAATTTCTGCTGTACCGACATCGAATTTAAAACGAGTCGTATATTAAATACCTAAATACATAATATACCTACCTATTTTGGTACTTATATTGAACGCTCAACATCCAAATATCTTCCGGTTCAACCGATTTAAATATTTTTCTAATAATAGCATCATGCTTTCAATTCAATAAAACTGAGATATATTAATTCAAATTTGCATTTACTGTCTCGTTATGAACATTTATTATTTTCTAGGATTTTCCAACTAGTTTTACAGGTTTTTTTATTGCAATCATTATTCCCAATATTTTGTACTTTTTTGAAATCCAACGAGATTGTTAAATTGAAATACGTCGTAAAATACATTTATGTCAATGTAAGCGTCATTTTTTGTTCCTTGTTGTTTATGTTTATGAACATAATTTCTCAATTTATTTAGGCAATCGTATTGATTACTGCAAACGGCTGTGACATGTTTAAAACAATATTAAAATAGGTATGCAGGTATGGGTAGATATTTATATATATATTTTTGCTGAAATTATTATAGTTTTTCCGTTTGCCGTCATAGCCGTTCAGGTCTCATAGAAAAATTCGTCCGTGGGAAACAATTGAATCGAACAGAGGAAATGAAACGGTTTTAAAGTTAGCGATATAGAAAATTGTTCGTGGAGTCTATGATGCACGTTTTTTAAAAATGTCTTATTATGATGATGTACAAGCGATTTCGCCAAACCGTTACTATACAGTACAACGGAGGCGTGAGCATGTAATAAAATATAATATGTACAGAATATCACATGTGTTTTAATATCGTCTGTTGAACATCACATTTAAAAAAAATAAAATTATGTTTCCGCACATTATTGCTGTATCTAACGGTGCAATATCATAGTGGGTGTACACGAAATATATCCTCTTCTAACGCACGTACAACACTATATCATAACGATGTTTTATGCCGGACTCACTTTAACTGTACGTCTATTACATATATATATGTATACTGTTTATTATGCCGACATTACGGAACAATCGCATAATGATACTACGAGACTTGATGAGTGGAATACGAAAATACTACATATGTACCAACTAACTACATATTGTAGTGGTGTATGATACTATTATAGTGATGTATATATTATAATATTATATACTATTGTCACAATTACGTATAATTCTGTAAACATGATGTGCATCGCATGAATATTAATCGATAACGCACGTTGTTTGGATTATTATAAATTGCTGTGTCAAACTTTGAATTTAGAATATAAGACTAAATGGTTTTATTATTATTAGGTATCATAAATGTTATATTCGTATTGATTACAACTGTCGTTTAATATTGTAATCGTATATACCATATTATTATATAGGTACCTAGATATGAGCGCAATCGTCAACATCGTAGGCAAAATATTGTTTAAACGAATCAAATAATACGCTTAATGTTGATCCGTTATCCGATGAATATAATAATTAAATAGGATATACCTACCAATCCAACATCTAGGTACAATAATGTATTATACATAGGTTTGCCATTCGTCCCGGTTCGACCGGGACAGTCTCGGTTTTTTTTTTACAGGATGTCCGGTGTCCCGGCACGGTCATTAATTTTGTCCCAGTTTATGGAAGACAAGAGAAAATAACTTTAATATTATTTTGTTTGATAATAAAACATAGAATAATACTATACATAGAGTTCGGGTTTAACTTGCAATGAATTTTATTTAAAAATTAAAAGTTATACAGCTGTGTTGAAAACAATTCATTCAACCGAAAATCAACATTAGGTTATTAGTGTTATTACTAACAATTAATAAATGTAAATGCGGTAAATGTAGTTTATGTAAAAAATTGCATTTGTTAATACATTTTTCAATTAAAAATATGGGATATTATTCATTCCCGTATAATTATACAAAAAAAGGTTTTTAGTATTTTTATTTTTTATTTTTATTATAGCTTCTAGTATTAGATTATGATAGCTCAACAATTACATTTGAACATGGTAATAAACAAATTATACAAAAAAAAAAGGTTATTCAATATTATGTCCCCGTTTGGTGTTTTTGAAATCTGCCAACCCAAATTATACATATAATATATATCATAGCTAGCTATTATTTAATAACATTCCTACATAATACAATGCTAACCTATCCTGATTAATGTGAAAGATAAATATATAATGTGCAGAGAGGCAGTGAAACATTTACGATCATATTATTTCCTTCGCAAAATAACCTAAAAAAAATGATAAAATGTGATAAGTTATAACTTATAATACATAAATATGTACCAAGGTAATAATAACATAACATATAATAAGATTATAGTAAATTTATGATACCGATTACCATCGTGACAAATCTATACACATAAATACATAATACGCATTTTGTGTGTGAAACTATTTATTATATGCGTTCAATAAATATCTCTACCAAGAGAATAATTATCAATTATAATATTATGATATACTTTCACGATTTAATTGGACGAACGGAAGACATTTTCAACGGTTTTATATTCATAATTTTATTTTTTCATGGGAAACGTTGCCGTATAGTATCGAGAATACAACGGCCGCGCCGCCCCGTCCATAATAAACATACTAATAGAGCATGCAGCCTCTATTATTTCAGTGAATGTGTTTAAACTCCCCCGAGCGGAACTTTCTACAAACGAAAATTATTCCTCGTGCAAAACGCAACGGTTGTGCGTCGCAGGCAGATAAGCTATAGATATAGGTGGATGGGTACAGCTATATAGGTATATATATATTATGTACCTTACAGGTTATTTATGTACAGGCGCCAAGCCAATCTGCTGTAGGCTTTACATGCACCGCGAGACGTTTACGACATATTATTTTCATAAGAATTTTCATTTTACAGAGCGAAATGGGGGCAAAATTCATCTAACCGGCGCTCGCCGTTTCTCGTGTTTTCGTGTCGGAAAAAAAAACGGTCGAAAGCGGTCCAACAGTGGCGGTGAATCGATAAGACGACTGCAGCAGAAGCAGTAGCTGTTATATTACACACACACATATATATATATATAGCTATATGCCGTATAAATTCACTGACCTTATGAATAATTTTGGGTAATGTTTGTGTTTATTAAAACATAATTTGACATTTTCCGCAACGTATATCCGGCGATGTAAATAAATAATATTGGTCCGCGGGGGTAACTGCCACTTTTCCGACGACGCCGGGAAGCGGTTATTGTAATATTTTCTTCGGCGAGCGTCATAATGAGAAAATTCCGCTCGACGTCGAATTTAATAATAATAATAACAACAATAGCAATGATAATAAAAACTGTTCTTTTCGCTACCTCCTCGGGGGCGTAAGTGCGCGAAACATTTTTGTTTGTCTCGTACACGCGGCGGTCGAAACACGAGACTGTGAAGCTATAACGCTGCAGACAAACGCTGTTGAGACCATATCCAGAGTCCTATTAAATAAACGGGCTGGCACTATCGCGAAATGTTCGTCGACCCGGGCTATAAAGGGTGTTCTGTAAGAAGACATTACACTCGATCCATGAAATATTATTGATACCATAAAGTTATCAGTAACACTTAAACCTATTAAATGGAATCGGTGTCCTGTTCTATTATATATAGCCTATATAGGTATAAATATATATTGTACGTCGGGATTGGCAACAATTTTTTATTTATTTTTTCAACACCAATATATCTAATCCCATCTCGTTTTGTCTATTTATTTCAAATCACAGCAACATATCGACGTCGGACTGATTCCTTAAGTAAGCTGCACGGCTCACTGATTCTATAGTGTCTTATATTTTATATAGGTTATATAACAGAAAAGTAATGGATAAACACATTTGTATAGTGCGTCAAAAATTTCAAGTATAAAAGTTGATGTTTAAAACGTTTTAGAATTATAGATTATTAGTGCTATTTTTCAAGTTTTGTTTTAATTTTTGCTTACAATATTCATTTTTTTTTTTTATTTTAGAACTTTTAACATAACTATTACAGTTCGACTGTTACAGTATACAAATATAGAATAGAAATATAGATTTTTGCTTATATTTAAGTATAAAATTGGCAATATTTCATTTTATTCATAAATCGTATAGTTTGGTAAATTGTGAATTAACATAGAAAAACATAACATGATAAATTTATCGGTATTTAACTATATAGACAACAATCTACTAGTGTGTGACATAACATTACATGATATACTATATGGTTCCCCATGGTTCTCAACCGGTGTGTCACATAGTATCGTGATTTGTGACACCAATAAAATTATTTATTTATAATTTTTTTTTTTTTTACTAACACAAATTTACCCTTGGCGACATAGGTTACGATTTTTTTAATTTATATTTTTTATTGAAAGGTGTAAAATTTATGTTTTTTTGTTTCTATTTATTTAATTAAATTGTTTATGTTTTTTATCGAAAATCCATTAATTGTTTGAATCTGTCGTCATTAATTTGGATTTATGTAAGGCCGTAGCTAGGGTGGCTTCGTTAAAAAAATAAAAGTTGAATCACTGGTATATAAGCCCTTATAATGTTTGTGATGATGAGTATAGAATTTAAAGAATATGCAGCATATTTCGAGCTTTGCAGATTTTTGAAGAAGTATGATGGAGTTTTTATAACATGACGATTTTTACATTTTAATAAAATTAGTGCGATACTATATATACATATAGTGTAATAACTATAATGTTAATACATCCGTTTATTAATGGTAAATTCGAAAATCTTTAACCGTTTAACCCCTTAACGTCCGACATTGCAGGATGGTTCGGTGTAGGTATAACTATTTATACTGCATCTATTCGATCTTTCCGACCCTGCGAAAATCGTATCGTACCATCACCCCGTCCGCTTGGAGCTCGCAGAATAGATAGGTATATATACGATCCCTTAAAATATATTACAAACGCAGCCGAACGACTGCTACGTGATTTTGCGCGATACAAATTGGCGTGGCGGTGGATATAACAAATCAACGACGTAACGCGCGGGTTCGGCGCACGGGGCCTTTGGATGTCGTGAGAGGTTGGGGGGATCGAGATCCGACCTTTGGCACTTCTATCAATCGTTTCGCCTTTCAAATATATATATATATACACCTACACAACTTCAACACTGTATATACGTGTAATATTACACTTTATACAACACAACCCCAATCGTAGTGGTCCGTCCGAGTTTTTCTTTCCAATCTTATCGGGTTCGGGGGTGCAGCGTGCAGCTTTACTCCCCCGTCGTCCAAATGCCCGCACACAACGCCGAAGAAATCTTTAATTTAAAAACCCCGATGAAGTTTTAATAGCCCTGCACACGCATAGAAATTTGGAGTTGTTCTAACTACAACGAGTGTCAATGTTATACACATTTGAACGTCGATTTTGCGCCAAGGATTAATAAGTGTTACTTTGACACCAGAACTGTAATCAAATTTCCAAAACTACCAATCGGTCATTTTCACAACCCAGGACAGTTATTCAAACAACAACATGTTTTAAAATAACTCTAGATCGATAGTCAATACAAATTATTTATAATATTGTATGTAACAATTAATCGAGTGTTAATTTAACCATCGAATATACTGAGGTTAATACTAGCCAGACGAGTTATTCAAACAACAACATGTTTTAAAATAACTCTAGATCGATAGTCAATACAAATAATTTATAATTGTCCGTAACAATTAATAGAGTGTTAATTTAACCATCGAATATACCGAGCTTAAAATAATAATAGAGTCAACACAAATTTTCGCAGGTAGTCAAAATACTGAGTATTTGTAGTCAAGTTAACCTTTTTTGTTATTTTATTAAACTTCAAATTAAGAGTTATTTTAAGAAATTTTGAATTTAAAATATTTATTATAATATGATATTATAGTAGCCGGTAGATACCTATACTTACTATACTTACTAGCTACTTTTTTTTTTTTTTTTTTTTTATTAACTTAAATAATTATAAAACGTTCCTAGCCTATGGCTATCTACATCTATAGTTAAATGAACGCTAGCTACTAATAACTAACTAACTCACATCTACTCAACTAGTCTCAACACACATACTCAACTACTAACACACATCATAGGTATTACAAATCAACAAACATGTGATGACTCATTATAGCAAAGCACTGGAATTAAAAATGGTATTAGGTATAATTATTATAACGAATAAACAAATAAACATGTCAGATAGAATTATAGTAATTAACTTTATTGTATAAAAATATTAACATAAGTAGGTAATACAACACGTCATATAAGTTAGAACAAATTAAAATTATTCATTATATATAGGTAAAGATAAACTAATTGCATACTTATTGGTAGGTAACATAATATATTATATAATAATTTTCAGATTAAAATTATTAATAGTTACAATATTTACAGAAAAAAAAATAAAAACTAAGTAACTAACTTTGTGAATTATTATTTATTCAAATTATATTGCATATTTTAATGTAGGTACCATATATTTTTCCATTGTAAAAAATGTCAGATAGAATAAATGATACAAATTTATTTTATTTTATACAAGTATTAACATAAAAAATACAACACATGTAATAAAATAATATTTTTCATTAGAGATAAAATAATTACAAAGTTACATAATTACATTAAAATATTAAACAATAGGTAAATTATCATTTATAAGTGTGGACAGTGTAGTTATAATGCATATTTTAATGTAGCATACATTTTTCCATTACCTAAAACACGAGCAATTGTTGGAGTAGGATCAGGTAACTGATTAATATAAAATCCTTCAAGTTCGGAACAGTTTTCATTTTTTGTAATTTCATAGGCATAATAATGCGAGTCAAAACCAATAGTATACAAACGATTAATTACAAAATAAGGAATTTTTGATTTACTGGAAAACATATACATTACTTGCCCAAAAGTACAATCACAAAGATTATAATCTATTACCATGAGCATACCTTTTTTATAAAGTTGTCCTTTATATTGAAGCCAGGAAGCGTTGAAGACAGATGATAAAAACTCATCAGGTAATTTATTCATAAAAGAATAAGGTAACTCTGTTGTGGGAATTGTATTTGTTCCCATTCCTAATTGTAGGTCTTGGTCTAAACCAGATTTTGAAAGCAAGCGACTTACAGTTTGTAATTGAAGTTTAAATGCCAATGTGTGACCGAGATTAATACGACAGGGGACAGAATTAGCGATTGACTTTAATACTTTATGTTTGGCTTCAAACCGTATAGAAGATGTTAATTTTAAAGGACCATTCCTTAGTAAAATACGACCATAATGAGTAAGAAGATGGAACTTTGGTTTAAGAGTTTTATTAGATAATTCCATATATAATCGATTATGTTCAGTAACAAGATAATCTAATAATTTAGAACACTCGGGTTGTAAAGTCCTTGCACAACATAAATCAACAATTTTTTTTAATAAAATATAAAGTTTCCAATTTTTTGAGCTTTTAGGAATCAGTTCACCAACAATGAGACCAAAATTTCTCACTAAACAGAGCATCTCCGAGGCAGACATTATTATTGAGCCATTATTTAAGTGAGATTGATTAATTTTAGGAGGACAATTTTTATTTTCTATTATACCATACTGATAAAGAACAATTCGAGAGTTTAATTGATCAAGAGTAAAATATTTTTCAATTATAAGATTTTGTATAATGATTGCCATGTCATAACGAGCTACACCCTCGGGAATATCATGCATGAAATCACAAGCCATGTTTCGAACCACATGGAAGTTTGGAACTTCGTGAAAGATACAACGTTCGTTTATGCCAGTCTCTGTTACATTTCTTTTATTAACATCCATTTCATAATTATTTTCATTTCGTAAAGACTGAAAAGATTCTCTTAACATTTTCTGTAGTTCTTGTTTTGGACAACGACAAATTCTACAATAATGATTTGCAGAAAAGCATTCGACAAAACCCAAGATAGAGTTTAACCCCAAATTATCTCCTAAGACTAACCCTAGTGCAAAATATATAGTAGTGTAAGCATTGTCCACACATACAGAAATTCCATTTGTTTGAAGATCAATTAGTTCTTTTATAAGGCGAGAAAACATGATTTTATTGGGTACTTTGGTAGTCCCACGATCTGAAGAGTGAAATAAAAATGCTGTAAATATATTATTTAAAGATGACAAATATTCAGGTGGTAAGGCTGCAACAGTATAATATATACACCCTATTTTATGTATGCCAGAATGGGAACCTAATGGGTTTCCCATTTCAGCATCATCATAATATAAAAAAAGAGGTAAAACAATTTTTCCAGAAAACTTTATTTTCATATCTTTCCATGTCGAGCCATCCAAAAAAGAAGTAAGAGTATTGTTGTGCAATGATGAATCATGCATAAATTCAGTTGCAACTTTAAGAACATTGGGGAGCTCAAAAAAGGCTTTAAGATTTTTTTTCATAGAAAGAAAATGACCATGTATAGGTACTGTTAAAAGCTTATCTTCACCATTCACATACCGTTTTTCTTTAATATAACCAACCACCACAGTCTCAGGTTTGAAAAATAAATTATTTGAAATTAAATACTTAATTCGTTGATAGTGAGTTTGTAGTTCAGAAAATGGGTCTTGTAATGAATCAAACATATTTTCTACTTCTATTTTTGTGGAAGAATCGCAATTTAATATAGGAACAACTTTACATTTTAGTTGTTCAATTATACCACTTGAAAACAGCTCTATAACACTTTCTACTACATCTTGTACCAATGAATTAGTAAGGTAAGGCTTTGACATTAATTTTGTAATAAATTGTAATACGTTTCTTTTTAAAATCTCATCGTAAGGAAGTTCGTTTATATTTCTATTTTCACTGTCTAATATTTTTTGTATAGTATGATTATTGATAAGGTCATTTATAATTACAGTTTCCTCAATTAATTCATATGATTCAATATTATTTATTAAGGGTGGACTAATGTCTTCAGAAAATGTAGTAGAAGATTTATTTAATATGTTAGGTGATTCTACTGAAGATTCAAAAATGGTTTCAGTTGTTGTATTATCTAAATTGAGTTCAACTTTTTGATTTACTCTATTATGTAAATGTTCTCTATTTAAATGTTGCCTGAATTTTTTTATACCGCTAAAATCACGTGCACAACCTTGTTGTTTACAAAGATAAAACGAATTATTTCCAAGATTATGGTATATTTTCATATGCCAAATTAACTTTGATATCGAACAGAAATTTTTTAAGCATAAATAACACTTATACATGATGTATTAAAAAAAATAGCAAAACTTTTTAAATAAGAATAAATATTAATTAAGTACAGAGAAAATAATTATTTCAGTTTATATTAGTAATAACTGATACTAAATATACTTAAAAATTATAAAACAAAAATTTACAAAATATGATCATTTTTTAAAGCATTCATTTTACTTGATAGTGATGTAATTATTGCTGATTTTTGGTCATATATAGTCGTAAAATTATATAGTTGAAGTTGTAATATTAGCCAAGATTCATAGCACTCACGTGGATAAATGCAATGTAATGAATTGTATGTTTTAAAACAAGCATTTAATGCTTTAAGTGGACAGTCAAAATTCCAACAGTTATCATCTACTCTGACATAGGATGACTCAACAGAAAATATATCTTGGCCAACTAAAACAATGAAAGGCTGTATTGTTGTTCCATACTGTAAATACTTTATCCTTCTTCTGCCCAGTTCAGCTTCAAGCTCTGTAAGGTTCTGTTAAAACAAGGAAGTGTTAACAATATTTATTTATTATTCTCATAATATAGGAAACATACAGTTACATGAACCACAAACGCTGCTGCAGATTCTGATAGTGACGGCTTCCAAGACTTTTTTAGTGGTTTTTTAATTTGAGTTTTTGTAGGTACCAAGTATGGAATGAGTAAAAGTTTTAATCCGTTAGCGGTTTTAATACCTAAATATAAAACACCATGAATAAGATGTTAAACTGTTAAAGCATCTGGATATAGGTACATTAGTACATTACCTACTTAGTACAAATCATTATTAAGTATGCAATGGGTAGGTAAATTGGGAACCTAACATTGTACATGCAGGTATGCAATTATTAAGTTTATAACATTAAAATAAATATAATTGTTAAATTGATAATAACTAGTAGAGCTTGGTTTAACAAACAAAACTAATGAAATATAAAAATATTTAATTTCAATGAACCTTTACAATTAGTTTTGAACGAGTTTTGAATATTAGCAGAGATAACTTAAACTATTTGATAAAATTTGGAAATTAATACTAACTTCCTCTTAGTTGTGCAGCATCAAGGTGTTTTAAAAGTTCTTTGGCATGATTATCTTTTACTGAACTCCGCCTTAAACCAACAATTGTGTCAGAAAATAAAATCCACTTTTTAATAAACACAGACCAATCACTAAAAGTTTCATGGATCAGTGGGTATTCAAGTTTGAAATCTTCAGAAATCTTAAAAAAAAATACATTTATTATATAGGCACAATAATTTTATACAATAGTAACAGTCATAAATAAATTAAATGGTTTAATTAATTACAATATTTATATTTTTAAATAGTCTAAGATAATTATCATATCTGTTTATTTAATGATTGTCTAAGGGAAAACTTACTAAGTCATGTCCTCTCGAGCTACATAAAATTGGCCATGATTTAAAAATGTCTGAGAGATGACGATCAGTTATAGATTTATTATCTACACCTTGTATTTCAGATTTCCTTATTTGATAAGTAATTATCCAATTACTTTTTATATTGTCAAAATTAGCTGACAAACCATTTTGACTAAGCCAGATTTTAGCTGTTACCACATTTTCTAAACAATATAAAAATTACTTAGAAATATTTATAATATTGTATAATAATTAGAAATTACCAGAAAATATTTGTGATGCAATATCAACTGTAGTAGAGTTTGGTTTTTTCTTGTCAGATTCAATTGCACCTATGCTACGCAATCTACGGGATACATTTTTCCACCTTTCAACTAATTTCCCTTTAGCGTGGGTATTGCCTTCCCCAGCAGGTATGAAATATACACTCTATAAAAAAAAATATTTGTAACTACACAAACTATTGGTTCAACTAAAATGTAAATACCTTTATCTCTTTAGGAAATATTTCACAAATTAATGTTGCTATTTTGCGAAAAAATAAATCTGAACCTCTAAAAAAATAAAAAATAAATTTATCAAATTAACGGTTGAACGTTAAATGTTCTAGTTGCTGTTACAGATCATATATATAAGTATATAGATTGTAGCAATAGAGTGATTGGTGTATTTCTAGATATTATAAAGGCTTTTGATTCAGTTAACCATACAATTTTATTTAAAAAATAGCATTTTGTGGTATAAGAGCAATGGATCATTGTCTTTTTAGGTCATACTTAGATTAAAGTTTTCAAAATACAAGATTAGACAGTATTCATAGCCAAACAATTAGAGTTAATTTTGGTGTACCATATAGGGCCTTATTATAGTTTACATAGGTAAATGGCTTATTAAATATGGATATTAATGATAAAATAGTTTGTTTTGGTAATGACACAATTGTTAGTTGATGTAAATAATGCAATGGATGTTTATAATCGTTCAGTATTATGTGTTTAAAAAGTTAAATCTTCGAATAACAATCAATGAATTAATTGCATACAATCTCTCTCTAGATCCTAATAATATGTACATTTGATAATTTTAATATTTATGTTTTTGTTTAATTTCTTATTTATTTAACTTTATTACTATTTAGTTTATTTAAAAAGGTACCAATTAATTAATGTTTATTTCTTTATTAATTCTTTAATCATTCTTATAATGCTAGACTTTAATATGTTATCAAATATTATTGTAACAAGCATGTTAATATTATACAATTAACCAATTTTTTAAAACTTTTCATTGTTATGAGTTACCTAAGTTATTTTATATTTAAGTATTTGGGTGTGATAATATATTAAATGTTCAATATGTGTAACAATAATTTGTAATATATTAACAGTTGATTTATTAAGACTGATATTTTAGACCTACCTATCGAACCAGATTTTAAATAATATGTAGTTTTAAAATAAGTGGCATCATTTATGTTAAATCAAAAAAATATATCACTTACTTGCTGTTATCTTGGAATAGAAAATTAACAAGTAGTTTTGTTAAGGTATTTTGACCATCGTCAGATAAAGAGTTATTGTTTGCTTTTGAGTCGGCTAAAACAAAACGGCCATCATTGGATGTATGCAAAAGTTCTAGAATTGTCTAGAAAACAAAATTATTTTATAAAACATTAAACAATATTCACACAAGTTATTTTTATTAATATACCTCAATAGTCCATTCTAATGGTTTATATTTTCCATATTTTTTATGTGTTGATGTTGTTGATATTGAAGATGAAGAATTGGATAATGAGTATGGACTTTGACGGTTAAGGGTTAAGTAATATTTACTTGGATCACTAATATCAGTAATATCCTGAAGATTTTCGAAATGAGGCACTTCAATTATGTTAGGTGTTGGAACTAAAAAGTTGCTTTCTATACTCTCTGTACTTTGAAAATAATCTTGATTAATAAAGCAGTCCTAAAATTATTCTAATATTTTATGTTTTGCCATGCAACATATTTTTTAAATAAAACAAATAGGTACTTACTTTGGTGATTTCTGATGCGCTAATTCCATTGAAATTATTATCTGAATTCATCTTAATAATTAATATATAAAATGTTCGAACTATCAATTATAACAGATAGGTACTAAACTCAAATTTTATATTATGTAACAATAACTACAAATATTACAATATAATACAAAATACATACAATTATACAATACTAATAACAAATTGAATTATAATATTGTGTAAGACAAACACGTGTATCGACTCATGGACACTGAACAGTCGCATTAGAAATGAGAGGTTAGTGTTAGTAAGAAGTTCAATACCAAACAATGTTTACATAAAGCGCGTCGGCGGCCGTGTTAACACGCGATGTTGAGTATTTTAAGATATCTTGGGGTTATTACATCGTTCCGTGTAATTGAACTGAAATAGGTTCGGATGTTAAAACAACTCCAGTGTAGAGTTAATTTGAAAACAATTAATAATTTTATACAACTCAACAACCTGATTTAGATTAACGTTAATTTAATATTAAACTGAATCCGACTTAGTTTAAATCAATATTCAATGCTTTTGTACCAAATACTCTTGATTGTTATGGCACTGGTATTTAAAAATACCACCGATTAAGAGTTAATTTAACTGCATATGTCACTTTATTCAACATTTCCTTATTGACTCTCCGAATTGGTGTTAAATTACCGCGGATATTTCTATGCGTGTGCCACCACTCACCCCCATCCGAAAATCTTGGAACTCTACCCTCTTTTATTTACCCACCGTTGTCTTTCACGCATGCGACCTACTCACGCGTTGCCCTGCACTTTTCATATGATCCCATGATGAATCGTGATAAACGATTCACGATGATGTCTCTTAATCAGTAGAGGGCTAAAAGGAAGGGCTAGGGGGCATTATCCCCCCATGGAACTATGCTATTTATTTTTCTAAGACAAGTGTCATGATACACCTATCAATAATTATTATATAATATCATCGTTGAAGAATATGGTATCAACCCTCAACAGATAATAATATCATTGAACGATCTTCAAAAGTTAAAAAAATAAACTTGGAATTAATAATATAATATAGGTAAATATTTTTTTTTAAATAATCAGTTCGTTTTTGCATTTACTTTAATATAATTACTTTTAAACATGGTTTTAGATGAAAATTAATACCAATTTAACTATTTAAAATATGTCGTTATTGTGAAACAAATACATAAAAGAAAAAAAATGATTTACATATTAGTAAAAACATATTATGATAATTAAAATTTTATATAGATTTAAAATACAACTACCTACATTCTTGGGCCTCAATTAGCCCCCCCCTCCCTTGGTGAGGGATAGAACCTGCCCATGCCGTCAATTTATGTCCCTATCTCACTCCATCCGTGACACAATCTCGTTTCTTTTCAGTTATGGTGCTGTACCGCAGCAGCAGCGTCAGGTATTTAAATTGTTTTCTCCGTCTTTGTGTTATCGTATAATATAGGTTTACCTTTGGTAATATATGCACAAACAAGCTGACGCCAAAAACGCGTGTGTGTCGTTGACTCTAGTCGGCGATAACGGATCTGCAGCTGTGTGTAATAATTATTATTATTGCACTCGGTCGTATACTTTATGACAATACAATATTTTTTGTCCTAGTCCGAAAAACGAACAACGCGCATACAATATCTGACACACTAAATCTGCACACGATAAAAAAAAATCAAACACATTATAATATTATATATTTCGGTACGTCTAAACGATTTCGTATGTGATTAAAACGACTTTGGAATCTGGTTTGAGAACAACCTATCATTGATATTACACGCGGACGTGTCTAACAAAAGAACAATATTAACTATTTTGACCGAAAACAATAAATCGTAAATTTGTTTCATTCTATATCCGTGCATAATATAGTATATAATATCGTACCCGCAGTGTATATTATAACTATAAGGTATATACGAATTACCCATCACCGAACTAACCTATAACTTAACCGTAGTAGTCGGCTGTGGTCCGTGATTATTATTCTAATAGACGATTTAGATTATTTGCGCGATAGGTACGAATTCTTTTCTTTCTAGGTTTGATCTGGCCAGTCGGTAAGCACCGCAAACTGAGGTAAAATACAATTCTATATGAACAGTATAAACGGTGAAAATGAATCACTTCTTCGTGCGCGTTTCAAAACCGGCCGTAATACTCTAAATAACTAACGACGAAAACCATTTTTTCCCTTTTATAGATGATGTTGCCCGACGTAAGAAACTGTTTTTTTTTTTTTTTAATATTTATATATATAATATGCAATATCGTTCTTATATAGCCAAACATCCTCTCTCCGATGACATTTCATCGTTTCGAGTAACACTATACGGAATACGTATATTATGATACAGCGCAGTGGAGATCTCATAGATAAGACTATGATTAACCGTCTCATTACTCAGAATAAACATTGATGGGAACTCGAGTAGGTACATACGTCATAACGTATACATTCCTTCCTTTTAAGCACTGGACTTCTTCGTGTCACAGGTCCACAGAAAATCTTTGAAAAAAATAATAAGAATACAGAAAAATCCACAATAATTAATTCAAAATTAAACTCCACAAACTTCAGTGCGCAAAACACTAAATATATATATATATGGAAAAGTCAACGCTTTAAACAAAGTGTCCGTTATATAATATGCATGATGCTCGTTCTAGAGAATAGAAGACTCGAATTCTTGAGACGTGACAACGTAAAAAGCGATTAAAATTCGAATTATAACGACAAATTACTTGTTATAATTATGATCTATCAATTGTACCAATATTATTTAAAACAGTATAGTATTTACGATAAATTGATGCGATCGACAGGCTTTGTTAAGTTTTTATAGACGTAATTTAATAATATTAATGTCATACGAAACGGACAGTTAAGATGTTGACCAACCACCAACGTCTATACCTAATCATAATATTCAGAATAACTTAGTTAACACAATATTTAGCACCATCGATATATTATAATAGTAGAATAATCAATAAAAATCTAATTGTTTTGTAATTTTTTTAAATTTGTTAGATTATCAGTCTTAACAACACAGTAGGTACACGTTTTAATTTTTCTCGAAATATTTTGTGGGTAGGCTTGAGCCATATTATCTACGGCAGTAGCACAGGTGACGGTAATAAATTACGTACACAATCATATACATATAACATATATCATATAATATGTACATACAAATGTAGCTATATCGTATCATCGCACTTTATCACTTTATATACATTTTAACGTAAATGTTTAACGAGTCATTGTACATAGGTACGTGAATTGTGATGAGACGGTTCTCGACACTGTTGTAATAACACACGGGTTCCATTGAAATATCATAATATTATACCCGACCGACTTTTCCGTCATTTTAATATAGAAACGCCATTTTGCGCATATTATTGTGAATATGGGTCCCAGAGATTATATTATTATGTAGACAGCCGTGTAATATTTACTTATTGCGCAATAATTATTACTACAATATTATTATCTTTGAAAGCAATAAATTAGGCGAACGCCACTCGTATGCCGTACATAATATACATAACGGTATACTATATATTATATATATATAGAGAGAGAGGGTATCATGTGGGTAAACTACGACGAATGACGACGATAACAACAACAAAATAATATAGTATGTACCCACATTATACTCGTATTATTGTCAATTAAAACGAACATGTTTACGGCTTTATCCGCGCAGACCGATTTCGTTATATGATATTAATTAAATCGTACACGTCCCGTATTGTACATTACATAATATACCCTGCTGCATAATAACGTCATGCCCTCGGACTTTCGCACTGCACTTGCACCGCGGCGAGCGTTTATGCCGTTTATAATTATTTATCGATATCAGCGGACCGCATAATCCTTGATGGTATTCCGCCGAGGTTCCCCCCTCCCCCTCACACGGCCTACCCATATATAATACGCGTTTATTATTATTTATTATTATTATTATTATTATTATATCATGTGAACGCGATTCTGGTGCAGCAGCTGACGGGGACGTGTCAAGACGTCTCGAAAACGGCCGTGTACTGCAGCATAACGAGCGACGTGGCATAATAAGGTGAAAAATGTTTTCGCGCAAATCTGGCGAGCACTGGTCGGTCGGCCGTGCATAAATGTGCAGCCGATTAATATTCATCGCGAAGCACATATTATTATTATAGTATGTGAGTATATAAGTGCGCTGCGCCACTTTTGTCACGACGATTCGCTATAAGATCTGAAGAATCTGTGCGACGCAGCGTACCCGATGGCGTTTAACAATAATTAAATGCAATGTGCGTATAAAATAAACGTTGTGACGACGGCGACAGAAGCAATCTGCTCGCGAAACGGTAATATTTTAATGCCATATTATTTATAATATTATAATGTTGGTACGAGGGGTTGATCATGCTCTCGGTGAAATTATATTTTAAACATTTTTCGAATATTTTAATACGCGCGTGGTGCCTAATGTTGAACATACCCATTACCCATACATACCTACCGATGAATGTGAAGACCAACGAGTAGACAGTTTAAGTAAGCAGTGCATAATATAATATTATAGTGTTTCGAGTGAAACACTAAAACCGACACAGTACCTGCATGGATTTCAAATGTGCCATCTTTCAATATTATTTGCTATATTGAAAATACGGTACCGCGAAAAAATAACCACGGAAAAAATAACCCCGGAAATTTAGACCCCGAAAAAAAAACCCCCGAAAAAATAACCACGCGAAAAAATAACCACGGAAAAAATAACCCCATAATATAAGTTAATATAAGTTTTCAAATTAATCTCAAATCTAAATGTATAACATACCTATTACCTACGTACAATTGTTATGTTCCCACAAATAATATTAATTTTGGATTTAATGATAAATTATTGTATACCTACGATAAAAACGATTAAAAGCACGGTCTGTCTGTCATATCGATCAGATATACCTACAATAGCTAGGTACAGTGACATATTATAACGGATAAGGAAGGTACTACTAACAGTACTAACTTTATCTTAAATTTAATGTAATGTGATAATTCGGTAATTTAAAACCAAATTATTATATTATATAAATTGACAAATTGTATTGTATTCCACGTTTATAATGAGAATTTTTTATTTATATATTATTGACATTATTTTACAAATTTATACTTTACAACCAAATTATTATATTATATAAATTGACAAATTGACAAATTGTATTGTATTCCACGTTTATAATGAGAATTTTTTATTTATATATTATTGACATTGTTTTACAAATTTATACTTTATTACTTACAAATCATTTTTATTATAGGTTTATTTTTTCCGTGGTTATTTTTTCGCGTGGTTATTTTTTCGGGGGTTTTTTTTCGGGGTTATTTTTTCCGGGGATATTTTTTCCGGGGTTATTTATTAGGCAAATCTGAAAATACACATAATAATAATACAGTCTTTCAAGTTTATAGTAAAACGTTTAACGTACAGTAATCATTATAAGTCATATCGCTCACCATGCGGCTGCACATGGAAACTGCGTTGATAATATATTACTCACACTAATTATTCAGGGTATGATCCATGATAAATTATTGTATACAACATAATGTTCATAAAAATAAAATAAAATTCAAGTGTTTTGTGAATTATTAAATATGTTTTATGAAGTGTAATATTAAAAGAAAAATAGTTTGCTCCACGGGCGGCAGCACCCTCTGATCCCTCTTGATTAACCACCGATTAGGTGGGTAAAACGATCATCTACAAGTGTAGCAGGTACTGACTTGACACGCCTAAGTCGTGGTTGACCATCGGAAAACTACGAGATGCATACTGCACACCACACGAGCCTTAACCTTACGTAACCTGACGGTGGATTGTAAATTTGGACAAAAATGAACAGGTAAAAACAAGGTACATGTACATTCCACCAGGAAAAAAATTAATGTTTTTAAGCCAATAGCGTTCAGTGAGTGTACGAGACTGTACTGTATGCGATGCGGTGTGTTATAGTATTTGGAAGCTAACAAATGTTCAAACAAGAAACAATCGTCAATCGCGTAATTTCTTATCAGATTTTATTACAATATTTTGGATCTAATATTTGGAAATTTCAGATAGGAATATTACAACTTGTTTGGAGTACTTGAATTTCGTTTAGAATTATGTGTTTATGTCCAAATATACACGTCCAAGCTCAATTATCAGAACGTTGAAATATATTTCAAGTACCTACCTATTAAAAAATTTTAAATATTGACCAGAGTAAATAGACATTTGGCTTCTGGATTAACATAATGGCGATGTACCTATAGTTAAAACTTGCAAATCTTTTGTAAAACTAAAAACATCATCGCTGAACAAAATGTAACTCATAACCATTATACAAAAAGTACATAATATACAAGCCACGAGGTGATCAATATGTCGCTCATCATTGAAGATATATTAAAATTAATAAAACTATGTTCTATTAATAAATTAGAAACAATAGAAACTCGAGGGCTTAAGAGCCCGTGTGGAGTTTATCATTTTCTGGTGGAATTTTCATGCGCCCAACATGACTATACGCGTCACCGACCCTGAAAGTATAATTTGTGAAAAGCAATAAAAATCCCAGTTGGAAATAAGCAAGTCGTCTGTATATTATATAACAAGATCTGAAGACGGTGTGATCACTTGAACACAAATTAAACGTAATAGTCTTTTAGTAAAATCATAATATATTTATTTTGTCTGTTTCTCCTGCAATGATTCGACAGAACCCAATTTTTCTTCGTTTTATCGATTTCAGCAACATTTTTATTCTCTTGTTATTTATTACTCGCAATACGAGATCAAAATAATAATTTATAATTTATGTATAAAATAGTATCATAAAAAGACCGTGCACAGTTATTTACAATTTTTAACGTTCTTTTATATTTATATATTTCTTTAATAGGTCCGATAGAATCTTATTAAACATTTAGATAGAATTTTATTTTTAATCCTTTCAATTAACGATTATATCCGATGCCAATATAATTATTTTATTGGACCGATATTTAGACGGTTTGTTATAATAATATGACATCATATAACCGCACGTAAATATACAATATATACACTGTACATACTATATAGTTTTTTACGCACACATCGAAAGGTGACCTTAAAAGTATTTTGATTTGAAAATGATTGAAATCAAAAAACCTACAAAATTAACATTTACACAGTTTCTCATCGATGTGTAATTTATTATTTATAACTAATGCGCATTCATCCATGTTTGGGTTAATTGTGTTATTTTAATGAGTTAAGGGCCGTTACCCGTTAATAGAATAACAAATCTAAATTTATCATACCATGATAACATTAAATTATTTGTTTATTTACTTTATAAAAGCATTATTAATTATCCTGTCACAATAATCTATAGCCAGGGACAACCCGTTGCGCGTGGGTCTAAACCATTATACACCCTAAAAAAATATTGTTTTTTACACAGACAAATAATTACCTACATCAAAATATGTACATCGATATAGTTGCTTAAAACAACACGATAAGTGGTTATAATTTACTATTGAAATGGAAAAGTTTATAAAATAAATTATCTCGTCTTCTCGTCCTTCACTCGACGCACAGTTACAATATTCTTTTGGAGCCCCCGATATCCTGAATTTCGGTAAAACAGATCATAATGTATAAAATTCGTGTTTACGAAAAACATCTGACATCATTCAATTGTAGGTACATGCGGTTTGGACATACAACTAATATTCCAAAACAAATTATGGTGTAATACAAAAAAGAAAATAATGACTTATTCCCGAGTGACGAACGACTGTCGTCCATCACAGGTGACAAAACGTTTTCGTTGCACTACATAATTATATAAAAGCCAGCTGCGACGTAGACCATAAAACACCCTGTACAACGATCTTACGCGTGTGTGTGTGTGTGTGTTAGTTGTATATGAGACACACACGTGTGCAGAGGGTTGGTTCTATCTTTAATTTTTGTTTACTTTACGGTCAGAAACCAAACGACAACACAGGATTAAATAATGACAAAAACCGTTTTGCCTCGTAAAATAATACTCGTTCTATTTTTATACCTCGTGTTCATCCCCCAACACGATAACGTCTTTTCGACCATAATTAATTGTCAACCCAGCGCGCAGCTCGTGTATGTATGTGTAGGTTTCGGTGGGACGGTTAGGAGGGTAGTAATGGTGAAGCGAGGACCGACGACAGAGCAATTATACATATATATATATATACACCAAACGGCGAGACGACCGTAATATTATTTAATGGGTCTGATGCACTATAATACCACGACAACTACAAGAAAAAAATCCCTTCCGACAATATTTTGACGTTTTTTTTTTCTTTTTCTCTCTTTCGTTTCGATTACTCCCAATGTATATGCGCCGGAAGATTGTCGTGGGTATTTTGGATTTCTTCTTCGTCAGTCGACCCTTGTCATTATTTTCCGACCAGAGATTCGTGTTTTAAAATACATAAACATACCATTATTGAGCAGTTATTGTTGCTTATATGATGGAGAGATTTCGATAAATTATTGTATTATAACTATAGTGCTATAATATATGTTAATATGTATATAATAAATAGTTTATCGCTTTTTTATAAATAACACTAAACTCAAACGTTCGTATATAATAATATAAAAAGGTGATATGTAAACGTATATATTATTATAAATCTCAGTGCTGTCACAAACATGTTATTACTATTGGGATAATCGCTACAGTATTTTTTGTTTAGATATAAACCTATTATGTATATAAGGGGTGGATGGGCTTTTCTATATTATAGTCTTGCGCCTCAAACCAAAATCTCTCGTGCCTTCACCAATTATGGATCTTTTAATAATAATAATAAAAACACCCTATTTGATTTGGTGCCTCACTTTAACCCGATATCAAAGCGGATTGTTAGAGTTCTTATATCGAATTAAAATGTTCGACACTAAACAATGCGTGGCATCTGAATTTATCCTTCATTCAAAGTAAATTATATAAGCTAGTACTTTGTCTGAATGTCTGACCTTTATTGTCTTTAGATTTTTTTTATACCAAAACAAACATTTTAGCATAGTATAAGTTAATACAAGTCAATTAGTTAATCTTAAACCAGTATTTTCAATTACGTAACTAAATAAATTTTAATTAATTATTTAGAAAAAACGTCGAACAGCGCAGAAAAGTTAATATTAAATTAAAATGTCGATCAGACGCTCACTTTAGATTAAAATTAATTTTGTATAACTTTACCTATGTATAGAAGTAAATCAGTACGTCGTTATATAGTTTACATACTCTTTCAACCATATTATCATCTAAGACTTTTATAAGTGATGTAAAATAGAAGTTTTAGTAGTAACAAGAGTACTTGATATTGCAGGTATATCTATTTATAAACTATTATATTATAACAGTCGATAATTTAATAATAAAATAAAATCTAAGTCTTTATACTTAACTATAATTATACAATATATATACGTAACAAGTATAATTTTTGTATTTTAAAAATATATGCATTATAAAAGTTAATTGCAGGTATTCTTTTGTGCGATGACAACTTGTATTCACCATAAGTGTAACGAATTATTCTTCAATAACTGTTTTCGTTTGATGGTTTAAGTCTGAAATAAATATCTAGCCATGGATATATTTTTCACGGGATTTGTTCATATAATCTAGCACAATCCTCCATACAATAATATCGTCACGTATCCTATTTATTAGTGATATTCTATGTTGACTTAGATGTAAACTATATACATACGCCTTTGAACTGGTTTCGTTACGAAGAAAAAACAATACATCTGCTTTAATATCAACAACAGATCATATAATTTGAAGGTATGCAACCTATCCGATATCATATTATACAGGTTTATTGGTAGGTTCCGTTACAGGTGTGTACTTACGATTGAAATACATCACCGAATAACTAAAATACCTATAACAATAATAATAATCAATTAATGTAATTGATATCGATATAACCCGTCGTATAACCCAAGGTTTTGGGATTAAGTTACTGCTGCAGTACAACCAGACACCATGCAGTTGAAAATGACTACTATACCATTTGGAGAATTTTCGAGTACACACGCGACCTAATTTATATAATATAAGTTAAAGTTTCTAGTTTGAAAATCGTATTGCGCATTGTGTTGGGTGGCTTAACACTGCGGCTGCTGCTGCAGCGATATGGTGGTGCGCATAACGGTCATCACCATAAATAATTGCGTTTCTGCTTTCTTTTTTTCCTTTTCAGTTTATCGCGTAAAACTGTCAAGTCCGGGGGCCCATGGAGAGAGTGTAGATACCTAAAACTACGTTTACGCGTTTGAACGTGTTGTACATAACTGTGATCGAATATTGTTTGCATTGTTATTTTGAAGACCCTAAAAGCGCGTGTACCTTATACATAAAAGACGACCACCGATGACACTCTCAACTCACTTTCTCCAAATAATGCCGATTAGTCTTGTCGAAGCCTTTCCACCCTAATTTTCACATACAAACCGTGTCGAATACGAGTGTATCTGCGCTATGCACATTTAACGACCGAAAGGACAGTTTTTACGACTTTGACCTCATCGGACCCAGCGGGTCTACCGATAGCCTCACTGACCCAATTATTACGGACATTTTTTTTTTTCTTCAAAATTTCGTCACGGATTTCGACTTTTGTGTGCCGACCGTCAAGGACACACGAGCCTCGGTGTTGATGTTTCTTTTCTCCTATTGTATGGTATTGGTATACCCATAGCGGGGTATCCGGCCGACGTGGTCGTTACCGCAGAATAGCATAAGACTTATTAAACAGACACACACAAATGTGTACTCCCCCCAGACGACACGTTAAATGCATTAAGTCGTCAGTTCGGTAAATCGTCGGCAATTAATAAAAACTACGGGGTTGGGTTGACAGCAGGGACCACCCCCGTGGACACTCTGAACCGTATCGTTTACTTTATTGTGTACAGGATGGTCGTTCGCCGCAAACACTTACACTGCATTTTCGTTCTTTCTTTTTTTTTTTTTCGTTATCCTGCGTAGCACTGATGGCATCGAATAATGATTTAACTCTTTCACATACGCGCACACAACAAGTGCACTTATAACAGATGAAACCAAAACGAAACGATTTTCCGAGCCACGTCGTAAAACCGAAAAACGTCCGATTTATATTTGAATAAATTAGTTTAGAACTACGATAAATTGCATACTATGTCTGTGGTTAATATTGAAGTGCGTACACATAGCGATCGTATAATATTATAATATACGACGTAAAACGAGCGAGTGAGTAAACGATTATACAATAATACAAGGTAGAAAGGGGGAAAAAAATGAAACCCATTAATCCATACCATCGACATACTGCGCATATAAATTATATGTACACTTCAAACATCATCACACGTCATTCAAGACATCTCGTACACATCTGATAATAATTTAATAATTATTGTGTATAATTTCGTAATGTTTGGTTTGTGTACCCTTTTTTCGGTTATTCGACACATAATCTCAATGTCAAATGAAAACAACGATGTTACACAGTAATACAGTACCTATACTGATAGGTACCTATTCTATATGATGTGATATATTATTTGGTGACGACAGACAGATACTGGTGGTAAGAAAAAACAGGAAAAACGAATTTTCGAAAAATCGACGTCTATCCAAAAAGACATTAACACGCCGCTACAGCTTTTACAATATATTGTGGCAGACAATAATAATGATTATTGTTATATAACGTGTACCTATTGTTATATTATCACGATCGCCCTGTATACGTTGTGTACCCGCCATGTGCGATAAACAAACGACCGTGCAGCAGTGTATAATCCGTGCAGGGTGTATAACATAATAATATATTATATACATATTGCAGCTGTATATACTCGGAGTGGATAGATAATTATTTTTATACCGATCAAACTCAGACGGGCGGTCGTGTGCGTGTAAATGCGTTTCGATCAATTAAAACAAATGGACAAAACTAATTCCAAAACGTCCGATACAAACGACTGCTCCGTGGCGGGTCGACAAATACCAGAATCGCCACACACGCACGTCGCTGCGGGTTTCCGTCCAGAAGAAAGTGCGTGCTATTGCGTACATAATATTCAAGCAAGTTGCAAGTACCTACTTCGGAACGATCGGAAGTCGGCGAATTATTTTTGTGGCTTATATTTTTCCTTATCTCTAGACAAGGGGAATTCAACCACAATATATAAACGCAAAGCGCATATTACACAAAACAAAAGTTGTGTGCGAAGAGAGTGCACCTATGTACCTTACTAGCTTAAAAAAAAAGATTAATTGATAAAGTTATAAATTTTTTTAAAATTATTATTATAATTATTATTTTTATTATTATTGATAATTAATGCCCCTACGACTAGAGCCAATGGCTACAAGTAATTTGACTTAATTATTACATTATTGAATACATTTTTACACTTATATAGTTGAAACACTTTATAAGTTTAGTGATCGAAAAAAGAACACGTATAAAAGTAATGGAAATATACGTAGGTAAAACACTATACATTTAGATTACGTACTATATGGATAAATTTCTAAATTTTATTGTGAAGTTCTATATCCCTAAGGGATTTTAAAACATTAATGGTACCTACATACCGATGTTTAGATTTTCGGTTAGATTTAACTTCGGTTAGAGTCGTTGTATTTCATACTTCCTGCATACAGTTAGAATGCATTTGATTTTCAGGGGATGGTTGCAGGTTGGATCTACTTCCTTTATCAAAAAAACTCATGTTAGTTTATGGCCACTTTATGTTTACTTTACTCAAGGTTTTTTGAACAATAATTTTTACCATCTAGGTGTTTATCCGAATTTCTTAATTGCATCCTCAATAAATTTGGTACTTATTCCATTTTATGAATACTTATCATATATGCAATCTGGCCAACCGCTAATGTCCTTATAGCGGTCTTATTCAGTATACGCGAGGTCTTGACTCGCCTCAACGTACTAAATCAACGTTAAATACTATACAGGTTGTTAGAAGAGTTGCGTCGACATCGATTAATTGCTTCAGTTGGATAAAAATATTTTAACCGTTCGGTCGAATCTAAGTACTCAATATGATATTATTGTTTTGTGTTATTTTCCCAAATTACATACTATGGTGTGGTTCCCGATACAAAATTTGGTGGCAAAATGACTTCATATCTTTTACTATATTTCGACTAAGAAAATCAGTTTTCACTATATGTACCATTCTACCCGCCTGGGATATATGTCATGGTGGCACACATCATTGAAATTGTTAATAAGAATTATCATCATTGAGAAAGCCATTTGAACTAACGGAAAGTTTTGCTCGTTGTCAAAATTATTATAAAACTACTTTCGCAGAAAGACGCGTGACAAAGTCTGTATATATAAAATGACAATCGTATACGAAAGCGAAGTGAATTTCTGAGCCGATATGTTGACATCTCTAAAACCATTAAAGTCTGTACTCGGAAAATCATTCATCTTTAGTAAAATATATACATAAATGTATATAAAGTAAAATATATACAAGTCTTTACATGTAAAATTTTCTCATACAAACTTGATCAGTTGGCCGTATACATAAGTATATAAACGTACCTATATATTATATTATATTGACAGTAGTAAGTTCTCATGACTTATCATTTAAAACAGTGTCGCTATGCCTAATGTGTTTGGTGTCTATATAGGTACTATTATTAAATCGAAGTACCTGTACAAACATTTTAAAATATAATTTGTTGTCTAAAATTTCAATTCCTATTTAGTTCACATCTAGTTATAATAGATTCGTTTTAATGATTTTGGTCATATTTTTTTAATATTAAAACGTGTACAAACTATAAGTCGTAAAAATGTTTTCTTCAATCACAATCCGTATTATTTGTTCTACCTTTTTAAGATTTTCTTATTCCATCATTTATATGATTGAAAACCCAACTATAGTGAAAACTTGTAAAAATTGAAATAATTTCAGTCACGTTCAAACGAAAATTGAGGGAAATAAAACAAACATTGTTTCTAAATTTAATATGTATACACCATTAAAATCAGAATTTTATTTACTTAAATCTTTAAAATTATTGATTTAACAACAACACAATTTGCACTATTCGCTAAGAATAAATTAACTGGTACATAATTTTATTTTAAATCACGTTGAGTTAAAATAAATGTCAGAAACACAATTAGATTTACAAGGAACATATTGTACATAATTGACACTCAGTATTCGAAACATAATAATTGAGTAAATACTCGAACTTCGTCTAAGCACTCAGTCAAAATTGTTCGTTTTTATGTGCCGTTGATATAAATGAGATTATAATATTAAGCACAACTCTTTGTAAAACTCGAGAAGGTACAATATATGTGCAATCGAACTGGCTTCGGACATGTACTACAGTTTTGTACCTTTAAAAAAAAAAAAACATAGTTTTCTCGTTTTAACATTATCACGAAATGTGGCTCGGTGTGGTGCGTTGGCTTCTACCAATCGCGAAATGCGACTGGGAGTAAGTAACGGCCACGGCTACTAGCTCCCGGATGGGTGATCACCCGGGCTCGTAGTAGTTAAAAACCTTGCCACACATACACGTGTTTGCTACGTACCGTTACAAGTTTATAACCGTGAAAACAACCCACCGTACCAAAACCTTACCGTAGGGGTTCATAATCACTACAACAGCTAATGGCCTTAGTCACCGAGCTTAAGATCAATACAAATTATCACGAAATATTATAGAAAATAAAATAAAATAATTTAATATTGGAAATTGTATGATAATAGTGATAATATATTTTATAGATCTATGTTAAAAGGTGAAAAAAATTATTGTTTAAAAGACTATTATAAAATGACTTGTATTATAGTAAATACTAAATAGTTATTAATTGTCAGTTGTTTTTCTTTAACACTGAAGAATCAGACAATGAGCTAATAAGTAAAATATAATTAATATATATTTATACATAATACATATATATTTTTAATTCAAAAATCATACAACTTTACATTTTTATAGTTTATTGTTTACTACACTAAAATTTGTTAGAAATATTATATTATTATGTCATTTTTGCTGTAAAATTTTATCTTAATCTTAACTAAGGATACTTTAGTATTTTCTACACAAAATAATTTGACATTTAATACTTGCGAATGTTTATTAGGTACTTATCTTAACTATTCAATGTATGTGTATAATTTAGTAAGAAAGCTATTTTTCGTGTTTCGAATATAATATTATTACTATACCAACTCACTAATCCTAAATGCTTCATACAGCGTAAAAAAAAAATATGATTTGTTGTTTATGAAACTACTATTTAATTGATGACATTTTTTTAACATTGTGCTGTTAAATTTCAAGTATACATGCCAACATATATATATATATATATATAATATATACGTCATAGCTCATATTTAAATAATATGAGGTTATTAAAATATAATATAACGGATTATGACGTATGCGCACCGTATAATAATACACAATTACTTAATATATACATTAATTAAGTATAGTTCTAATTATTAGTTAAAATTCTCGTTATTTTTAAGTAATGCCTATACGTGTAGATGTGGACGTATTAAAAAGTAAACTAATGTCACGACCTGCAAGGGGCGGTCAGTATATATATATATATACCTAAATATTGCTCTGATATTGTATACTTGACCTGAATAATTTGCATACTCGTAGGGTGATATTATTATGTGCTTTTAAGATATCGAGTAAAAATATTTGTGCGAAAATGTAATTCTCTCGGGAACGTGAATACTAATTAACGATTTTTTGACAAATGGTTCTGTGAAACTAAGTATATATATATAAGGTTGAACTTTATCGTTCAACTTTCGAACTCTGGCTGGGTGTGAAGTTAACTTAAACGAATAATGGTTAGAAAAAAAAGGTAGATTTTCTCATAAAAAAATATTATTAAGAAAGTTACTTGATGGTTAATAAACTTTTTTTATTTAACGAACCAACGGAAGTTGATCAATACTTCTAGGCCGATTGTTTTTTTTTTTTTTTTGTATTTGTATATAGACGTTTTTCTCGTGACGAAGGTTAATATTCGCACAAAGAAAATAATACACAATATCGATATAAACAACAATAATTACACACAAACTATGTCATAAGTGTTTTATTATACCTATATATATTTATATATTGCGTATATATATACGTTCCAACAAATTATAATGTGTAATTTGGGGGACGAATACCATTTTTTGTTTATTTCCATACATTAATATCGTCTAGTAAAATATAGAATCAATCAATTATTTTCAAAATACAAAACAAATATATTTATACCTTTATTATAGTTTATATTATTCACCCGAAACCGTGGTTTTTCTTTGTTATTTGTCGTTGTTCGTTGTTATAATAAAAGACCTTTTTTTTTTCAACGAGAATACGATAATAATTTATACAGACTGTGTTTTTTCCAGGGGCGAAAATTCTATAGTCGAGTTGATTGCACGCAGCGCTTATTTGATGTAACACGTAATACAATATAATACAATTATATAAGTACGGATTTAGCAAAAAAAAAAATATATATATATATATATATCATATACGATTTAAATGTTATAAATAAACTAATGTTTACGTATTATTATAATGATTCACCAAGCATGTTTGTCCCCAGTTTTTCCAAAAAATGTATTTATTCATATTTTGTTTTAATCAGACCATAATATTTTCGAACTCTCGTAATTTTTTTAAAAATTTTAAGAGTGTTCGATAATATTATAAAATTTTTAAATAATAAATAAATGCACATTTCAAATGAATACCACAATTTTTCACTAGAAATTATTACGCAGATAATTTTTTAAGAAAATGTTGATCTTTCTTAAACATAATTTCATTTATGTAATATTTTAAGCGAATAGATTTTGAGCCATACTCTTGACCACTGAAAATGTATACTTCATCATATATAATATGTAATGTGCTCAGTGGCGGATTAACGTATAGGCCAAGTAAAGGCCCAGCCTGGGCTGCCCAGGTCAGGGGTGCCTTAATTTTGAATCATATAAAGGGCGCTGTCTACGACGTCCAGTACAAATGGAAAAAATACGAAGATAAAGTTAGTTCTGAATAATTCTGAAATAATAATTTTTTTTTTTTTTTTGGATATATTGGTACCATTTTATTATTTTTATATTTCAATATTTGTGCCATAGAGTTACTCTATGGTCCATGCACATGGTAGACACAGATAATATACAAAGTATATTATATATATATACTTAGTATATTATCCGTGCATGGTAGATATTTTTATTATCAGTCTGTACTTTCGTTGATAAAAAACGATTTTTTTGTTCAGAAAATCTACAATTTCGTTTTCTAGTATTAGAAGGTTTGAATTCGACTTGACGTGTACTTATTCTCAATTTTGTGAATTTATTTATATATATTTTATATGCCACTAATCTAACCAATCTATTATAAACTATTATTGTAAATATTTTCTATGTTTATAGGTAACCATGTAAAAATACGTCTAAGCTATCAAACACTAATTATGCAATGTAAAACTTTGACTGGCTAATCTCTGCTGTCGAAGCCTTTACTCTTAATAAAAAAAAAAGAAGTTTTTTATGAGTATCTTATGGCTAAATATCCTCGTTACTTGTTGATAAACATATATTTATTTTTAAGGGCGCTATTTTTATATTGCCCTAGGGTCGCCAAATTTCTTAATCCGGCACTGGATGCGCTTTATATTAATTTACATTACTAAACTTTTGAATAATACATATATTATATACTACCCATTAATTCGTTAAATATGAACAAAATTGACATACATTATTATATTATTTGATTCCAACTAAAAATATATAAATTTCATGTTATATTTAATCCATTTTATTATATATATATAAGTAATGACGAGCACACACGTATTGGTACCGACTGTTTTGCCGAGCCAACGAAAAGGGTGAAACGAAAAACCATTTGATTTTCCGATCGGTTCTTCAAAACAATATCAGCGGTGACCGATAATATTAACACAATAAGAATATTGTATTCTGCCCCGGGCACGACACAACTCGACAAGGCTGCGGGGAGTATCCGAATGTGTCGTCGAACGACACAACGAAACAAAACATCCATTCAACGTTCCAACAAAAATGTAAATTATGTTTTCCTCGTAGAAAAAATTGTCGGGGCGGTCGCATTAAAAAATGTTCATGTGCGCGCGCGTATTAAAATAGATATGTTTTTGAACGTAAACAAACGGTTGCAACGTCAGCATGTGGATCGCATATATACATACATGTATACGTATATATATACTGCTGCAGTGTGTCGGTGTCTAACATAATATTTTTAATAACAATATAATATATTATCTTGAATACACGCCTGGAAAGGCGGGGAGTCTTGTCGCCATAATGATAAAAACATTATTACATCATATCTACGGCGTTGTGTTAGGTCGTTTTCGGGCCAAGTGAAAAACGAGCTGTGCTTCGGCCGCTTCGGGCAACGACGACAATGAAAATATCCGTTTTTTGTTCGACTACACTTATATATCTGCTGGTGCTATATAGAATACGATTACGACATTCACCATCGGTGTTTGGACACATTGTAGTCTAAAAATGAGTTTGAACAGTTTAAACAGATGAAGCTTCTCATTTTCCTTTATAATCGAAATAAGAAATCATCACCTCCTACTCTTATTTATTTGAATAGAGGCAACTATGAGATTTTGCCAATAATAAAGAAATTGTAATATTATTGAAGTAAAACTTCTTTCATGAGGTATGGATGGAGAAAAAAATCGTCACGAAAAATGAAACGCCACGAAAGAATGAAACATCACGAAAAAATGAAACGGTGTATATGAATGCGTGTGTATGACTGCGACAGAAATCGTTTGGATGGTTAAATGTTATATGTCCGAATGTGATAGCGCGTCATTTATGATTTAAATCTTATGTTTAAATCTTATATTTAAATCTCACTTATGATTTAACGGACCCAATAGTTATGAAATACGTTTTACTTCCCCAGAGTGTAACTCACATACTCTAATTTTTTATATTACAGACAAATTATCGTCTATTTTTCAATCACCAATATTTATTATTAATATTAGGAGTGTGGGAGTGTTGTAAATACATAAAATATAAGAATTTAAATTAAATAATTTTCATACTAGGTATATATGGTGAAAAGTATGAGTACATGTGATTTTAGTTCAAAAAAATGAGCGAAGGGAAATGGGAAGTTCGCCTTAATATATATATATAATTTTTTTGAAGGAGAAGAAAATGAAAAGTGGACTAAAACAGTGTCTCGTTTTTGAGAAGCACGGTCCCACCCATAATAATAATATTATATGTAGGTATGTTATGTATTATGGTACTGCAATATATAATGTTATGGTAATACTACGGATTGGTATTCGCCACGTCAGGTGAGGTACGCGAGTTTATTTAATTTTTTTTTTCAATAAAATATACCATCCTACTCTGAAGCCATTTTCCAGGGGCAAAATATATAATATAGTGTGTGAGTGTTTTTGTATGTGACGATAAGTCGAAGAAATATATTATTATTATTATTATTATTATTGTTGTTGTTATTGAAGGTATATAATAATAATATACGTGCGTATATATCTTAGAAACGCGTATACGCGCGTAATAAATCGTTTCGAAATGCACACAAGACCGACGATTATACGATATATATACATAATATTATATTTGTATACATTATATAATAATAATAATAATAATAATAATAATATAATACGCGAGCGCATATATCATATTATATATTATGCATATGTATGTAAATATGCGGAATCGGTGGCACCTCCTCTCTCTCATACACCGCGTGATCAACCTACGCACGATAAATCAATTTCGGTTTTTATTTTATACTTGTCCGACTATCTTTATGTTTTATTATTATTATATTCTTTGCGCTGCCGTCGTCACTGCGTCCGACAATTAAAACGAGCATTTAAATCCGTATAATATATAAATATATATATATAGGTTTAGCCGTACACGTCGTCGTGCGTACATGTATATATAATATAATAATAATATGTAACAACCGAGTTGCGACGCACACGGCACACTGCAGGTGTATTATCCGATTGTGGCGTAGGTACATTGCAATATTATCTCATGATATAATGCGTATATACATATATATATATACTTATGTATAGGAACGTGTACAATAGGTATATAGGTATAGGTAAAATAGTAATAATAATATAATATAATATAATATAATGCGCCGCCACCGTCGTCGACGACGCCGAGCGGTGAAAGGACGAAGGTTATCCGCGCCTGCAGCAGAACGCACGACTATCGATGATATTATACTTAATCGGTACCTGGCCGCGTGATAGCACCTGACGAGCATACAAGAGCTGGTATCCAGAGTATATAAATTATGTGGTGATACTATATACCTGGTATATGGGTACCGCCACAACTATATATATATATATAATTACACACTATTATATTGCCATGTGGATACCATACCTGGTAGGTACATGACGCAATCACGAACGGGCGTTATTGTTTACCGAGGATGAATCCATGACAATATTATGATGCATATAAGTGTAACGTTTATCTATCATAGATGGGGTGGCCACTAACCTTAATTTTTGGAGCCACAAATGTATGAAGCTATTCCGAAGTGAGCCACATTGTTAAGATATAGGTATCTGTGCTTATAAAATAAAAATACATTTTTAATTTTATAACAAATAAAGGAACATTCATTTTTTACACAACACAGAGCATTATTGTTCAGGTGGGTACATATATTAAGAAATGGGATTTTACTTTTGAGAAGTGCTTTTTATATTATATGAATTAATTTTACTCTAAGCTTGGTGTCAAGAGCCACACGAGTCTCGTTGTTCTCACCCCTGTATTATAGCACTGTTTCACATGTTCGACCTTAAAATGTCGTGTATTTCTAACCGGTAATTGGCGCAGACAAAATGTCGAAGTGATGTATCACTGTAAATCGCACATTGAGGCCCGAAATACGAGGTTCGCAAAGTTGACATTACACGTGAAGCACAATCTCACAAAACCACCAAACAACGAGCAAATCAGAGATGTAATAACAAGACGTGTATCCATAGTATTCCAGTTGATAAAAATTTCCCGAAATGTATTTTATTAAATTTGAGTTATCAATCTATAAGGGATTAATGTGTCTTATCAATTTTATGAAATGCTATGCCTACGAAAATATATAAACGTATTGATGGTACTGCTTTATTAGATATACACATACCCATGAATGGATACGATTCATGGTTATGACTTATAAGTTATGACCAACAGCTTATCAGCTGATGATGACTTATAAATTATAAAGAATTTAAATTTGTTTTTATCATGGTAGGAATATTACATCCGTCCTACAACCACGTAATCTTTAATAAAGGATCAGCACGTTTAGTTTCGTTAGTTTTAGCATAAAAAATAAATCTTTGTCAAATATTAAATTTATGTAACAGCATTATCCTGTCAGAACCATTTTTTCCTATTATAGTTTTAAAGTGACTAGCGAGTGATTATTGTTAGTAAATATTTTAAAAATTATTTTAAAACTGTTTTTTTTTATATTAACATAAAAACATTTAAATAACTGTAGTGATTACGATTTCAAATTTAAATTGTATAATAGGTTGATTTGATTCAAATATTAAAATATAAACGAAACTAAACGTGAACTGCTGAACGTAAATATGGAAATTCTATTCTATTTAAAATTATTATGTATTAAATTTTTTATTTTTTTAATAATTTATTTTCTATAGGGATTATTAATTATTCTCTTTCTAAACACTAAATGTTATTCAGGCAGTGAGACCCATACTAACTAAGGTGCTTAATGCTCCAGGGTAATATAGTTACATTATAATTTATAATGTCCACAATATTCTGATGGCGTATTCTTGTTGAATATTAGAAAATGGCCACTAAGGAGTGGTATACAGTTTTGAATATTATATAGTTTGAACAATAATAACCGCGCACTATGATGATCCCCAACGAAAATAAATCCTAGTTGTACCGCATTGTCTCTTGTTAGAACACAATTTTCGTGTACTTAACTTTGAAATTTCAAACGCCACGTAGCATTAAATTCATGTTTGGATACATATAAAAACTGTTTAACAATGTTCAACAATTCAATATGCGAACATTTTTGGGTGTTTTTCGTTGCAAAGTTTTATCATATGCATCATAGTTGTAACGATATCTGTGACGTTAGTTTAACTCGTTTTTCGTATACTTACGTGTGAGTTGTGGAACGCGCATTTTAGATTTCGCGAAAAATTCTGAAGACGATTACATTGAGCATCGAGTCCCCGCCGGGATCTAACGCCACTTTTTCAGATAGTCCATATAGATACTTATCACTCACGCCACTGCAGCACATGTCGGTTCATATATTATAATGTTATTCACTCGTAATGGATGATAGAATATTATATTTTAATGGATCGAAGGGCGAGGGTTATCGTGAAAATGCGTAGCTCGGGGGAGTCTAATTGATTGTTTCTCTCTTCTTCGGAAAAACGAAAATTAAACACGTTTGCAATAATTGTGTTTCCGACTCGAACGAGTAATAAATGTCGTCAAATGATTAAGTGCAAGTGTATCGGAGTAGTTGATTATAAAACTCTGACGATAAACATAATATCGTATGATTACCGTAGTCCGTAAGATATTAATATTAATATTACTAATATTATTATATATATACTACACTATACTAATATTGCTGCACCATATGACCGATGTTAGCACTGCAACAACTTTCGAGAGTACCGATAATTGAATTGCCCCTCTAATAAATAATAATATTTTATAAGTATGTTTGATGTATATTATTATTTATTATCTAATCCCCTGTCATCGCAATATTATATGTTTGTAATATACTACACCACATTACCACCACTCTGTCTCATCGAATGTAATTTGTAAACATTATATTTTCTATTAAAAAGGATGAATATCATTGAACGACGTTCGCAGGAAATTGTCATCACACAACCGATTGTATATCACCCAGTTTTGAACGTATACAAAATATAGTTATTATTGTAATGTACATGACATAGGTAGTACTCTTTACCGTTTTATTGAAATATTTAAGGTACATTAAGTCCTCCCCCCGCCTATGTGTATTTTCTGGTTTACCCTGTCCCTGTGAATAATACAATCGTTATAAAATAAATAATACCCTGTTAAAATAATTTTATTATTCTCACCTGCCCAAAGTTTACTTGGAGTATTACGTTAGCCGTTAGATATTTAATAATAGTAAGTATATTTGGTTTTAATTATAAAAATACCGATCAAAGTTGAATATTTACAATATATATTTCATGTATTTGTTATCTCTATTTTTTTATGTAATTATTGTACAAACAGATCGCAAAAATTCATATATTTTAGAACAAAACTACAAAACCCAAATCAGGTTTATTTTTTTATCTGATCTTATTCATGACACAATATTGACATGAAACTCATTTTCCATTTGATTATACTTAAACATGAAAAAAAATTATGTTTCAATTTTTCCACTCGATTACTTGACCCGTTTCATTGCGACTTGCTATTGTTATGATTTTTGTAAACATCCTAATCACAAAACATCTAATACGGTTTAAGAGGGTGTTGCACTAGGTACTACATTTACAGTCTGTTGTCTATTGTGTGCATATATGACAGAAGTGTAGTATAAAAAGTACAGCGTGTACCCATTATTCACCTTCATATTATCAACTAGTATAACTATAATACAGTATGCTTTCTATTTGGACTTAGACAAAATAAAAAATAATGAGCATAACAATACCACCACGCTGCAGCTGAGTTGAAAAATAAAGCTCAATACGCCGAGGCAAAAAGGTTATTAACACATTATTTTAAATGACGACATGTATATAATATGGACGAATAGAATGATATATTCTATATATCTAACTTGTATGCATTACAATATGTACAAACTGTTCGTCTATATAGGACTATCGATTCATCAGATATCTGAAGGATATTTCTTAGAAACACCGACGTGAGTTTTGTAACGTTACGCGTTGTAGTACATTGGACAGACAATATAAAAATGACAGTCGACGTGGGTGCGTGTGTGTAGCCCTTTCAAAAGCAGTTACCAATTATTATCAAACTCGCATATATACATATATATATAATATGCGGTGGCGCGTTGCGCATAATACGATATAGCGTGCGATACAATATATTAAAATATTATATCCTTCAGCTACGCAGTCATCACTCATCGCCGCAATAAACTCCAGGCCGACGGTGTCTCAATACGATCGAAATAATAATAATGATTCGGATCCAATATTTTCGCTATCGTCTCGGTAATACGATATATAACATCGTGTGATGTATATTTACAATGTTGCAACCGTGTATGCTCGATTTAGAGCGAAAGCGTGCGTGTGACTTAGAAATCTTTCTGGACATACACGTGCACAATATTGTACACACGCGAAAACACTTATCGTGGGTCTCTGACACTACAACCGATTTGAAATATTCGTAGGTATGATATAATAATTTAATAGTGCGCTGTGTAATTTATAATGCGCGTATTATAATACTATACAATATTATGATATTTTATTGGCGTTGGTTATGGTATGGCGGAGAAATGGTTCACTACGGCTTTAGGCAAACTCCGGTGCTGCCGTCGAAAGTCGCGGAAGAGACTATATTATTATTATATTTTGTGTATAACTGCAGTGTAGCCTCGACAAGTGCGAAACTTGTTATTTTCCGAGTACAACAATTATATACGTACCTATACGTATATTATATTTAATCGACCCGATAAGGAACAATATTGACGATGGTCGTCGAGAAAATAACGGTCAAACCTCGTGTTTCCATAAAATATATTGTGCAACCTACATAATATTATGTACATGACATAGATATATAGTATTATATATTATATTGTATGCGTTATAATTCATACGCGTACAATATTGAAAGTGTGTGTGTGTGTGTTGTTCGTATATATAAATAGCTGTATGTATATATTTATAAATATATAAAGTGTATTCTGCATAGTATAGGTACATTATATGACGTCCAAAGAGAATAAATTTCGCGCACGAACGGTACATACAGTACATTTACAACGGTTGTACATAGGGAAATAATTCGACATGATGATGATGTCATGAAATATTTTACCCGAGTTTAATATAATAGTATAATATATTATGCAATACAAGAGAATTGCAGAAATACGGTAAACCTGCAGGCATTTATTAGTGATGTAGGTATATGTTTGTCCTGCACTGTATTTTTGTTGCAAAGAGAAATTTGCAAAAAGTTTGTTTTCTCGCATCGATTGGGTTGGAGAAACGCCCCCTCACCACCGTCCAAAGAAAAATTGAAAGGTCTTCAGATTAAACCGTTGACGTGAGAAATTTCGGAAATGCTCCCAAAAACTCACGTGAATCGCGTGCTAATATTTTGAACAGAAAAATGTCTCGCGAAATTCCGTCGTTATATCGGTGATGCCAATTCGCGTAAAAATCGCATACGACTCGTCAGAATAATATTCCACCGTTGTGCGTCCATTTATTACTACGTTGTATTATTGTTGTATACTAACCGCCGTTTATGCTCATACAACCACAATAATAATATTTCATTTCGAAAAAATCTCGCAGATCGGCGGGTGGCGATACGCGTATACATATATGTATATACAATCTATGTATTATGTTGTTCGACATTGCTCACCTACCTTACCTACCGTATGGTCTTCTACAAAATTGAAATTCGTTCGAATGTGTATACGACAATAATATAATAATATTCCTCTACACTGTCGCCCTGCTACGCGCGCCCACCCGTGATGCGGCTGCAGTGTGTTGTGTTATTATATATACGTATAATATTATTAGGTACCTATATATATATATATATGTATATATGTATTTCCAGGATCGAAGATTTTCTTCTCGTTTCGCCGGAGTCGATTTTGGCAACGCGCGTATGGTAATAGTCGCACGCTTTTTATATGTTCATGATATGGGTAACTCGTATAATATATGTATAATATATTATTATAATAATATACTCGGCTCTATCGATTTTATTTTTTCTCTCTTTCGTAACAAACGAGAGTGGAATTTTGATTCACACCCGATATTTTCGTGATACGTACCTACACGACGCTCCCGTGATGAATACGTCCACGAGTCACATGGATAAATATACAATGATATCGAGAGCCATAATGTTAAAAAATATATTTTATAATTTTTATAATTTTATCGTTAATAATAATTGTTGATGATTCTTTCTAATAAGACGTGAGCCGCAGGTTGGTCACCCCTGGTCTTACCTATATGCTTGAGGCTTGACGTATATTTTTCATACTTGCAGATAGAATTTGTGAGCAACCGCTCGCTTTTTATATTATTATTGTACATGAACGGCGTTTGATATATTTTCCATCCGAATGACGACCAAATCAAATTCGAACGACTTTTATGTCTTCATCCCGTATGCAACACATCATAATGCAATGTTTTTTTTTTCGATTATGCCTCGCGTTGCAATACGCGTTATTATTATAATAATATATATCATTATGCGCACGTGGTGTTTCGAGCGATTTAAACGTCTTCATAAGATTTGCAGCGACATTTTGTTTCATAACACTGTCTCTGTCAGTCGTATTTATTTGTACGAATTTACCACAATCACCCGTAGAAACGTAAACGAGCCAGCGTGACCCCGCACGATCGTGATCTGTTGTCATTTTGTTCACCGGACCGCGCGAGGACGTATTTATCTATAATCATTGGATTTTAATTTTTATTAGTTTAAATAATAACTCATATTAATTACGCAAAATCTACCGAGCGTTAACTCGCACATTTAAAAGGAGGCGTATACAAACATTTCATATTGCAAATAACATACGGGTAGGTACATCTATATAGTTGATTAATGGTCTATGGCGATCGAGTTCATCAATCGTTGAGGGCCAAATTATTTCTTTAAAACGGTTACCTACTACTTGCTTTTATTATATGATCTAATTATTACAGTTAATGTATAATATCATTCATCATTCATATACTTATAGTTAAAATCCAAATTTAATAGAACTTTTATGTCCTAATGGCTAATCCGAAATTGAAATACCGTTCAGTTTAAATTTCAGTTTAAAAAAAAAACTTATCCATCATATTTGCGTTTATGCGGCGTTTACGTGTACGTGAACATTCGTCGAAATCAATACGATCGGATAATGCTCGACAGACACTTGTAAACTCGTAAAGCATGCATTAGGTATAGTTGTTATGTTAAATATTCAGGTTTTATATACTATAACGACCAGTTTATCCTATAATACATTACCTTTAGAAAATATATTATTATTTTATGTTTTGTTATATATATTTTATCAAGAATATTAAGTATCACATAAACGCTATAAGCAATTTAATATTATTACTATTTTACGATGGTAACTGAGCTGCGCCGATGATTTTTTTTCCGCCAAAATTAATTTAATATCAATAACATTAAAATATATGCTAGAAACACCCATGAAGAACATCATATAAAACGATCAATACGATGTTATTACAATAATATTATGTATTCCGTAGTTGCAGGTTTGATACTTTGATCCCGGATCACGAGATCAAACCTATATAATAATTGTATATCTATGGAAAAAAAATTACAAATTATTTAACTCGATATTCATAACTTTTGCTAACCTCTCTTTTTTTTTGTTTCAAACAATCAACTATATATTGTATCTCGTGTTTATCAACACATTAAATAATAATATATGCACTGAAATTTATATTCACTGAATTAATCCTCGGTTCGATGCCATGTGTTACGACGATATAATATAATGCGGAAAATCCAAATTTACGGTTCGAGTTCATACAAACTAAATACTTCAATGTTTATTTCGAATAAAATAATCAGAATAATTAATAATTTCGTGAGGATTTATAATATAATTTAATTTCGTCTCCGGGATCTCTCTGACGTGGAATCTCGCATTCTTTTTGATTACACAATATATCAATATATTATTAGGTAAAATTGTCTAAGTCGTTTCAATCTTTAATTTTTTCTTTTCCTTTTGTTGCCTGTATAACGAACAACAAAATATCAATTTACTAATTGAAAAATAAAATAATTTTTGTCATTTTTATCTAGTAGTAAGTACCCAGTGTACCCACAGATACCTCATTATTGAGTTACCAAGTTTTTTTCAATTATATTGTTTTAAAACTTTTTTTTTCAAAATTATACTATTTCGCAAAATATATTTGCATAATTATTATTTATGCACTGTGCGTAATCGTTTCAACACACAGGGTTTCGGTGAAAATGTTTTCAAGATTATTTGTATAGGGCAATATCGATCCGCCAAACAATTTCTAACGTCAAATCTGACGCAACCTACACGTGTATCAACATGTAGTTTTCGGAACGATAACAATAGTATAGGTACTTCTGTCGACTGGGGGATTCGGAAAGTTTTTTGTTGGTTTTGACCATCGCGTCGAAATGAAATTCTGTACATTTTTACTTTTCGTTTCTCTGATTCGCGTACGGTTGAATATATTATTTCAATGCAAATTGCCATCATATACTTGCAGCGATTTACATAGTAATGCGTTTGCCGGCTATACGTCGTGAGTAATATACCACGACAACTGCAACAACAGTGACGGTATAATAATAATAATAATAATAATACGCAATATAACAGCATTAATGCATATATAAGTATATATAATATACGTAGGCGTTGGAAAGCGCAAATACACGATGTCGGCCGACGACTATAAGGTTTGGAACGTATACGTCGGTTTGGACGTGCGGGGAGAATTAAACGGACGATTGCGTTTACGTCTTTAAAGACCGGCCGGCGGCATTAACTGCAAATTTTTACGACCCGATCGCGCTCAGTGTATAGCCGGAAGTCCGTCGGTGGCAATTAAGCGCACACATTTATACATGTACGTATAAATAAACAGCAGTGTACTGTTGGTTTGTGACTTCGGTCGGCCCGAGAAACACCCGTTCGCGTATATGTAGGTATATTATATGGATAATATGCCGAGTGGTTCTTCTCTGCGTATTAACCTTAATAGGCCATTCGGTCGGAGATAAGCCGCCGCCGACGGTGTTTTCGAAGAAGAAATCCATTTCTCCCTCGAGGGCCGGTATATGCCGACTAGGGGTGAGAGGGCTGGTATAGTAGTCCTCCCCGGTCCAAACGATGACGGGGTGGTTTGATCTAGATAGGAATCGAAAACTTTTGTAGGTCCGTCGTACAAGTATAATAATATACCTATACACGTGTACGATAATTATATACAATACCCACCCGAGCTCTCCGCGAAGAGATGCGTCGTAGGTATAAATCGTCGTCCCTGCTCGCACGGCGTCGCCGCATTGACTCGATCTATATAATATAATATAATGTGTTTAGATTTTATGGCGAAGTTTGCACTGCATTCAAGGTGTATATACGCTGTCCGGCTGCCAATATAGTTATTATAATATTATGTAATTTAATTTAGTTAGCATTAGGTTATACATAGCTTATTATATTATATATATATTATATACCTTATTATAGGTGTATACCTCTCGCGTGAGTACGTTTCATCGTACGTTCGTTATGCGATTATATTATAGACGCGTAGCGAACATATAATATATAGGGCTCGAAAATGCATGTAGGCCTGTGTGGTGTCTCAATCCCGAAAAATTGTAGAGAAAATAAATATTAGGCCACTTCCTCCTCGCCACGTGCAGGTGTACACGCGATTTTGTCAATGTCATAATTTAAAACGACCGTATATACGGTATTACTATGCGTAATCATGATTTATGTTCGTAAAACAATTTTTACAAAGATTCGAATAAAATTGACCTAGTTAATGACATGTAGACTAGGTTAAGCAACCCCTATAAATCGTCTGAATATGGTATATAATATTGTGTTTGCGGGTTGGCAAAAATAAATATTTTTTACGTTCACGCGACGGAAGACAATCGATGAAAGTGTCATGATAAAACGCCACATGCAGTGTAAGTGTGAGTGCGCTTTGTGAATTTTTTTTTCGATTGTAATGTCGCGCCGTTTAAATTGCTATAGCGTCGCATATGGATTCGTCGTCGCGTGTGTTCAAAAGAACAATATCGTTTTGCGCGCGTACAATCGGCCGTAAACGATTCTCTTCTTTTTTTTCGCAGGAAATCTAAACTGTATACTATACATATATATAGAAGCATGCACATATAGTATGCGCATTTTCAATCGCCAGTAGATTGTTTCCAACGCCATGGAAACGGTTAAAATACGGGGTACAGAATCTGACCGGGAATAGGGAAGGGAGGAATAAAAAATTTACATTATAAATTCCCCACTTTCAAGTTAACATTTTTTTTTTTTTAAGTGTAGTTTTTCCATTCTTTTTCTATTGAGCTACTATTATTATTAATACACGAGACGCGTGAACTATTGTATTAAAATATACGATTCATAGAATAATATAGAGCTGACGACAATATAATATGTCTAAAAGCAATATACGGAGATATACACATATATATATATAATATTACACAAGACATAAAATAGATGTTATACAATCAGCAATATTTTTTCAAATAATTATCAAGTTGATTTTTTATTTTTTTATCATATACTTCAAGTGTAGGTATATATCCTTAATTATTGTAAGGTTCCAATTTATAAACACTATTATATAGGTACATATGTATATTATTTTTTCCACTATAATTATTAATGACAAACATATATGCTTAATAGGAATACAACAAAAGATACGCTCATCAACTATATTTTTATATATCTGCAACTACTTTAAAACTTCTATGTATATTATATTATAATATATAGACATCTACAGGCTACAACTAAACGACCTCTGTATGACACAAAATATTAGGTACCATCATTGAAATGATTAACATCAATAAAACACTGTCATTATTGGTATTATTTGTACCAATTAGTATTTAGATATTATAAAAAAGTGTTGAGAAGACGCCATACTCGCATGTGTTGTTTCCATCTTAAAAATGCGTAAAATTTGAAATTAAGAGTATTATTTAAACATTAAACAGCTCATGAGTCTTCTATTATATATTTTAACTTTGAAGCGAGTTATAAGTATTTTAAAATTGTAAATTGCTTATACATCTTAAAATACTTATAACTCGGTTCAATATAATAAAAAGCTCACAAGGTTGTCTAAATAATACAATCTTACATTTAAATTGTATAAAAGGTTGATTCACTCTAATTTAAAAATAATAAAACGTGATCTGCTGAGCGTAAAATGTAGGGTATAATAACATCTATTGTTATTGTTCATATTTTTGATTTTCCTTTTTAATTCTTTCAAACTTGAACTTAAAGTGCAGGTTTTCCTGTTCAAAATGTTTGTCCTAATACATAGGCATGATTGCTCTTATCTTCATTGCATTTTCTAAGGTATACTTATTTATGTATGAAATACACATAATTAGTGTAATTTCTTATTTAAATAATTATATTTATACAAAGTTGAGTTATTTTTAATAAAATTACCTGTTCACACATAGGTTAGGTACCTATATGAATTTAGTTGATTTATTTTAATATTTCAATCTGTTATTGTTTAATACAATATTTTATATAATATGGCCTTGACTGAGTGGAATTTATAATCTTCTTAAAATTTAGTAATCCATGAAAGTTTCAATTTTTATCAATTATTATATCTAAACAGTTAAATATTATTTATTTTCTTGCTTTTTCTTTTAAATGTATAAATTGTTGTAATGTCTGAGCTATAATAACTTAGATATTGTAAGGTAATAATATATATATATGTAAAACAGTATATAATGCACAAAGTTATCCCACTGAACGGAAATCCCTTGACTTCCATCGAGTGTATCGGGATACTTTTTACAATTTTCAAGAAACTCCATAATTTACCTATAACATATTATATACTACACCTGTCTCAAGTACATGCAAATTGTGTCCAATTTTCAGTCGGCAGTGGATCTGACATGAAACTTTTTTTGAACATTTCCTACGTAAATTGAAAACGATAGATAAACAGCAAAAAAACTTTTGAACAGAACTTACAATAATTTACAAAACAGAATTTCTAATATTAATACCAACTCATATTATTCTTATTGATAAATAAAATCACGATATAAGACACCGCGACGTTATAAATATAACGTATAAAAGTTATTATTATTGAATGCTGCACTAAAAAGTAAGTACATTTTGAGTAGAAAGTTAAGGCTTAGGATTCAAATTTATAATCTACGTTGTTTGGCATGAAAAATTATACCAATCAATTTTATAATAAATACAGTCGGGTTCGTAATATTATATTATATTGCAAAAATACTGTATATTTGCGAGAAAAAAAATGATAATATTGATTACATTGTGGTCAGCATACAATTATTTATTAAACACAATAATAATCACATATTATAAAATATAATAGTAATGATAATTCATAATAAAACAATTTCCACCCACGGACTAAACCACAATGTTGAAAGTAGGTGCCTATATATATTGCGGTGTTCGATACTTCGACCCTTAAAAATATTTCATATTTTCAATTATTTTTTTTTTTTTTTTATCGAAAGTAAAAGTCCTAACTACTATATTATTTCATTAGAATGTTATTTTAACTCACTATTGGAATTATTATTTAATTGTTCATTGGCTGATGGACGCCACTGGGAAAATAATATCATTTCATTTCCTATACCTTTCACTTTTCCTGAACCGCACCATAGCGGATGTAAGTTCAAACACAGCGCGCGCGCACACACAAATGACCATTGAAATGGAATATTTAATGATTAAACGTATACCAAGTCGATACGACGGCGGTGGCGATCGAATCTAATAATATTATAATCATTTTCATTTGCATTTCACCGGCAGAACGGTTTTATCCACCGTACGCGCCTTTCTCGAGGCACATGTACCTAATATAATATATTAAGAACAATGGTCACCGACGAAGGATTTCAAAAGTACCGTTTCTCTAGAAATTTTATTATACTGTTAAATACAAACATAAAATCTACATGGTGTCTCTCTGTATTTGTCACCACTTTAAATAATTTTAAGATTGTGATTTCTGAACGAATCGAGGAATATTTTATTTTAAAATTATGCGTGATGATTATTATTTTATTTTTTTCATTTAGAAGGAGTTACATTGTGCTCAGTGCTCACCCTAGTTTTGGTAGCACATTGTAAATAAATCCCTCCACTGTTAAAAACGTATTTCTTTATTTCCCCGTGTATTCATATAAGCAAGCATATAAAGAAAACAACAAAAAATACTTCAATATAAGAAACACCAGTTTTTCATATAAAAAGTTTTGGTACTTTAAATTTTAAACGTAGGTACTCGTATATACATCGATTCTAGAGACTAAATTTTATAATTTATAATTTAAATACGATTAATTTTTTTTAAATATGTGCCATTGGATGTTTTATTCGTATTTTGAATGGCTTAAAAATTAAATCACCCACACCCATTATAGTTACATACATTTAAGGTTAATCACAGAATCGTGTACACTACATAAAATTTAGATTTTTCAATATTTTACATTGTAGATTTTGAGCGGAGCGATGATAATGTATTTTAAATATGATTTTTCACCTCAGATCAACCTACCACCCCTTAAACTATAACTGGTGACTTTGCCGACGACAAGGCGCTTCTAGCGATCCATTCCGACCCCGAAATAGCATCTAACCTCGTACAAAACCATCTCAATCTCTTATCAACCTGGTATAAAAACTGGGGTATAAAAATCCATCCATTGTACGTTCATACACTAAGGCAAATAGTCTGCCCTCCCATCTACCTCAACAATGTACCTCTCCCAACCGCCCAAAATATCCGATACCTAGGTCTATATTTAGACCGCAGGTTAACTTGGGCAACTCACACCCACAACAAAAGACTCGCCTTAAATCGCTCTCGTCAATTACGTTTTCTCCTCACATCACAACACATCAACTTGAAAAACAAGCTTCTATTATAAAAACTCCTACTCAAACCGATCTGTACATACGGTATCCAACTCTGGGGTGCAGCCAAAAAGTCCAACTTAAACAAAATTCAAATCTTCCAATCTAAATGTCTCCGTAAAATAACTAAAGCTCCCTACTATGTATCTAACGAAACTCTACATAAGGATCTAGCCATCCCAACAGTCCAAAACATCGCAAAAACTTTCTACAAACGCACACACTCCAAGTTCCACAGCCATCGTAATCCCATGATTTCCGAGCTATCTACCAACGCTATTCTTGGTGACCCCAGAAGGCGTCTAAAACGTACCTGGCGTGACTTACTAATCTAAAATTGTATATACCCCTACCTCCCCTTAATTTTTTAATCCCACCCTCTCTTACTAGCAAATTAAAATCCTAACCTTAAGTGCCTTCAATAGGCGGCTTCTTATCTCCAGCCACTCCAGCCATGTCACCTCCATCACATGCACTTATTGTAAAACAACATTTACAGATTGTGTATAAACGATTAAAAAAAAAAAATATGATTTTAAAAACAATTAAAACTATATTTAAGATTCATGCATACATGCAATAGTCACACTGTTAAAATTTAAAATATTTTTTTAGTTTACCGCTAAATAATAACATTTAGGTTTTTTTTAGTAATCATAAAAGTATCCGATCTTCTAGGGTTAATTTATATAGAAGTATTTTAAAAATCAAAGTTTTCACTAAGAAGTCGTCTGCGTCTCTTCGTCATAAAAGTACGGTAACATATAACAATAATTTGGGTTCGGTAGTTCACGGTCTATATACTTTTAAATCTTTTAATACTCAAGTGAACTAAAGGTTACAAAATTTTCTATTTTATGTTACAGGAGTCTTATCGATATTTTAATTTTGGAGCTTGAAAATCCCTGAAGAATATTTATTGTATCATGTTACGCTATTGTTAGACAAAGACAATATAAATTAGGCATCACTAGTGGTTTCCTCATACGTATAAGTAAACATGTCGTACATATTGTTATGAAACAGGATGAGAGTAAAGAGTATATGTACTCAGTTGACGGGTAGGTGGCTTATACATTCACTTAGGTACGCGTTGTGCATATAGGTAGGCATGCACCTCTATTGTTGTTGGCTAATTATTAAAAGTGTTAAAATCTAAATATATGTCGTTTTTTGAATTATAGGTAAGTAAGCAGAAAAATGTACAGTTCGTAAAATTTATACTATTACGAATTTTCGTTGAAGGAGCTATAAAAATGAATTTTTCGGGCCTTGACATACGTAGTAGTATTTCAACCCCGGAGACAACGTGACGCCCTGTAATCGTGTGGCAGCATACCTACATAAAAATAGGTAGGTAGGTACTTACGAATAGATTATAACATAATGTTTTATAAAATGTTGTGGGCGGTGGTATAAACAAAAGTTCTATATTACAACATTGCCATTATAGTCGATGATGCGATAATATTCGATACGTAAACAATTTGACGAAATCGCGATCGTATATAACATAATAATACGAGTATATTATTTATGATGATATAATAATTATTATTTATACAAAATAATTGTTATATCATCATTTATAGTGACGGTAAGACGATGAAATTTGTAAAAAAAAAAAAAATGCTGACTTTATTTGTGCGAAACTATTCATATTGGTTTAAAAATTAAAACCGAACATTATTTGAATGTATTATGTATACAATACCATACCGATGAATAGTTTTGCGTATAAATGATTGCAATCGGTTTAACACTGCAGTAAATTATTATACCGCAAAGTAAACCGTGGCAGTGTGTGAGAATTTATATTGACTGGTAAGTGATGAATACTGAATACAAGAGCCGCAGTATTATAAATTTAAACCATTACCGCGTTTGGTAGCGACACTGAAGTTGTTACCCAAAGTAATTTTGTGCACCGTATTGTTACATCGTTCAGCATAATATTATTTTGATAAATTCCATATAGTCTGATTTTAAATTATTTTCAATATACTATACTTAAATATTAATATTATTCAAGCCGTTTGAAAGAAACAGTAATATTATGCATCTTAACTTTGGTTTGTCGTCATTTTATTAGTACTTATAATCGAAGCAAGAATGGTCTAAAAAAGTTTTACTATCGATTGGCATTTTTTCCAGGCAGTACTTTAGATAAACATTTATTTGTCTCGTTATAGTTTCCTTAAGCGGCAAGGAAATACTACCGAAAAAAGTAGTCAAAGTCCGGTCTTATATAGTACCTCAAATTTCTTTTCTATTTTTAAACAACGGTGTAGTGTATATCAAAAATATCAATTTCGTTTTTTTCGGTTGAATTATCTGTTTATACCTAAGCCATATTGTTTTTCGACGGTGTAAATAAATTGAAACAACTATTTTTAACGTCAATATAGCTAAGTGCTATAAACGTTTAACCCGAAACATTGTTCAATACAAAATGCATTATGTTCCATTATAGGTTCATCGATTCGGACTTAAATATATTATTATTATATTACGATGTAATAAATTACAATCAGAGCGTGTAGGTGCAATGTGACTGTAAATAGTATATTGGTAGTCGTGTAAAAACAAAATACCTGTCCATTTGTGTTATGATCAAAATAATAGCATTTCTTGAATACAAATTTCGGTCGTAATTTCCTCATGGTTAATGGGACACGTCTCGGATGCGCCACGGAGACAGTAAAGGTCCTGTTAAATGCAATATCATGTTCGACGTAAAAGGTTCGATACTATTCATTGGAAACGTGTTTTTCAACTTAATTATTTAAATGGTTTGGAAAAAAATGCAAATGAGCACCAGCGACACTGTATATATAATATGTTAAGTGGACGCGACTCCCGCTCTTCGGCCCGGCTCTTAATCTGGTTTTCGGGCACATGGGTAGTAAAATATATGAGTCGTCAAAAAATATACTTAAAGACAAAATTATTAACAAAAAATAAAATATATTATAGCAATAAAACTTTATCGTGCAACCTGCAGTGCATTTGTTTTGAAATTATTGCACTGCTAGATCCCAGACGATGAACGTATAATTTTTATAATTTAATTTAATTTATTGATAATAAATAACGCTGCTTATAACAACTGATAAATTGTAACTGCATGAAATGTTAATCGGTTATGAAGCATTACTGTAGATTATAACAATATAATAATATTTTACTTTTTACGGTTCGGCGGAGTAATTTCAAATAGTTCCAATGTATATTAACGTGGAATAACACAATGCATAATGTAGGGCGAGAAAAGCATTATGTTTTAAAATCACTGTTTCCAGATTTAAAAAGACAAAATGTATCGACTCTTAATAAACCCACCCAAGTGATTTAACTAAAACGCAATTCCCATGAAACTGAATTCCGGCAGAAGTCGAGCGAGACGATTACTCAATGTCGGATTTTTGTCTAACTATTTTTATTTTTTTTTTTTTAAATTAAAGTTCTTAATTTCAAAGCGCATAAAAAGTATCTATTAATTCAATTAATTCCATTAGTTTTTTATTAACTATACCAAGTTTATTTGGTTATCATAATAAATTAAATAAAATCAACAAAATATATAAATTGTTTTACTTGTATATTTTATAATGATATAATAATTGTACTCACTACTCAATAAAAAAAAAAAGTTATTATAATAAGGACAATGCCTTAACTTCTAACTATGCGCATTTTTTTTTTTTTGTTCAGTGATAATGAATTAGCAATTACAGTCTACAGATTTTAAATGTTCCGAGTGAGATATATTCTAAATTGTATACAAAATGTACTCTGCTGGAAGCCATTGATTATAACAATGATCAATTTGAGGAATCTATTTAAAAAAAAGTTAATGCGTCGTATTAATTAAGACTTATTAGATACAATTGAACACGATTTCGATTAACATTTTATAATTACATGCAATTACAATGTATACGTATTGTTGTGTATAATTCGATTTTAATAATTTTATACTTATCTACAATATTGTGATCAAAGGAGTTGCTTATTATTATTTCCTACAGTCACAAGGATAAGACGTACAATAATATAACGAATAGCAACGATGGCGACGTTAGGTTATAGGTATTATAATTTTGTTTTAAATCCATGCGCTCTCTTTATGATAATGAAAACCGATACATTAAACATTCATTGTATAAATAAATAAGAATGAAGAGTGTGCATTTTTGTTGTTTACAAAATTAATTCAATGCGCCTGTCGCCTGTGTGTGTGTGTTTATATACGAAAATTAAATTTAAATTACGACTATTACAAAATGTAAATTCTACCATGGATTAATTAATTAGGCATGTGACTGTGGCTAACATACAGACATCCAGTATATTATAACTACTCGGTATCAGGCTCCCGCGGTGTTTTAGTAGCCGGAGAACGCTATATGGCTATTATACACATATATACTAATATCATATTGTGTATAAGTATTATACAGGCATACATAATATATTATTGTGACCACTGGTTGTGGACTTGTACGTATAAGTACGAATGTTCGACGCAGGACTAGTACTGACTGGCCATTTCGAATCAGTATAATATAGTGACTCTATGTGGTAGCGAGAGCAGCGGGAAATCGCTTTACACTCGGTATATTTTTAATTTTTAATTTTTATTGTGTTTCATTTCATCATTGCGATTAAAGAAAAGTATACAGGTATTCAAAATTCGTCGATACGTGACTCACCCACTTATTATATTATACTATTATAGTGTAAATAAGACTCAACAACTAAATATTTAAACCATGTAATATGTGTAGGTAATGAGTAATGAGTATTGAGTATAGAAAAATATGCAGTAGTGGTAGTACCTATATTATTATCATCACATTATTATTATTTTTATTTTATTTTATTTTTATTCTATTTCTTATCAACACTTATACTCATTATAAAAATATATTTACAGGTTGTATAATAAAACAAAAAAATAAACAAAAAAAAAAAAATTATTATTATCACAGTCGCCCTCGATAATTCTAAACTTTCAGTAATTCGAAGTTATTGCTCGTTCCCTTCAAAATCTCGCAGTAATATTCCAATAAAAACAATACATTTCAGTACATTCAGTAATTCGGAGTGAATTTTTTAAGAAAACTAGCCGTCAACGCTCGACTCCAAGTCGAAGTGTATTTCTTATAATCTTATCGTTAATATTTATTGATATAAATTTATATTATCTTACTTTACAATTTCATATAAATCTAGCTTATTATTTCGATAACAATATCGAATTATTAGGAGAGGTTGACATTTTTTTCATAACTCAGTAGATCGAACTCTCTGCAATTCGAAATTTTTCATAAGTTCCGCCAACTTTAAATTATCAAGAGTCGACTCTGTACATATATCTACTGCAGTAGTTCTAGTATATACTTAGTTAGCAATTTACTGATCAAGCATTCTAGATCTAGGTCCATCTAGGTCAAAAACCGAAAATATTATATAATTCGTTTTCTATAGAAGATATAGTTTTGTATAGTATTATAAATCAAGAAAATTTTTTTAAATTTAATTGGATGCATTCATATATGGATAGGGAAGTGCTCATTCTTGTAATTTTTCGAAATTTCATCTGCAGATATATTTCGTTGTAATAGTAGTATAATTATGTACATATTATTGTAGTTCAAAATTATGTCATTCGTAATTAATCAATCTATTTAGGAATTTTGTACACACACAACACACTGCAGGAGACTTAGATCATAATATGAAATTATGTACAGTATTTGTATTCATTAAATAATAATAATGATTAATACTCGTTTAACATAGTTCAGTTTGGATAAGTACAAGTATATTGATTTTCTTGAGTACGCCTACCAATAGTACAAAATGTATAATAATATGTGATATCTCAATGACTATCATCATATATTATATGTTCTGAAACACAAAGAGCAGTTTCTTCATTTTATTAGGAAAATGCCTATATATATTTTGTTCACAAAATATCATAACAGGTGTGTGTATGTGTTTGTGTACGCGCACACGTTGGCACCTACGTGTGTTTCACACATTTTTTTATTTCAGTTTTCCTTTTCTCGCTTATGAATTTATCGTTCTAAACTAAATATTTTAGTTCGAGCTCGTGTAAAAAACTTTCGCCATTTCGACAATCCTCGAACTTTGGCTCGACTCTCGTTTGTCATTAAATTGAACATTTTTCCTGTACCTTCTCCGCCACCTAAATATATATATATATATATATATATAAGTCCTTGTTTTTCTTTATGTACACCAATGTTTCGTAATTTTGAAATCCCAACACAGAATCTAAAAAAAAGTTTGCCGGTAATTCTGACAAAGGGCCAGTGGAAAACTTAATAACCCCTCGACGCGCGCAGACGAAAAGAATTCTTTTTTAGATATATGTTTGCTTTTTTGGGAGTGGAACTTAGTGACGGATCGACAAAACAAAACTAATTCTAGCTGCAAATTGAACTGAAAGAAAATGGTGGGGGCAAACTTTCTGAACCTATAACCCCCATGAGGGGGGGGGAGTTAACTCCCCTACTGCATTTTGGTTGTATTCATTACTAATACAATCACGGCGGGCGACGTCTAATATAATTATTATGAAAAATGTACGCACTTTTTTAACCTTAGAAAGTTCTTAAGTAATTTAAAGCACTTTCTTTTCGTCGTATAGGCCATAGTAATGACTTTCAAGTCGATCAATAATATAAATAAACCAATTTAACATAAAAAACAAAATATACGACATTCCCACTGCCCGATTTCTATAGGTATATCTTCTATATTAAAAAAAAAAAAAATAATTTTCAAACACCGAACATAACTTATTGATACCTATACGATTTACATTAACATAATAATCTTTTAAACAGTCTTTCCTTATATTTCGTAAAGAGTTAAAACCAATGACCATTATTGGTATCTATTTATTCGAATGTTAGAATGCAGCATAATGTTAACAACACTGTGTTAAATAACACACTATCGTAACACATGAACGAGAAATGAGGTTCGACGTTATATACGAGTGACTTGTAGGAAAATACCTATTAAAATAAAGAGTCAACATTGATTGCATACATAATATGTGTATAGGTACTACATATATTATGTATATATTTGGACATACACTAATATAATATACATGTCAAAGTCAGCACAACTATTTTTCTACTTTTAAAAATTAAACTAGTCTCACATCACAATATTGTGAGTTAGTTCGATTAAATTTATTAAATTTATACTTTATAGTATACCTACAAACATTGCATAATATAATATGAGGTGAGTCGAGTATAAAGTGTTAAGTAAAAAAAAAAAACTAAGAAACACAACTATTCGTTTTAATTATTAAAATTAATTCAATACTTCCTGTTTTGTCACATTACAATAACTATTATATGATAATGGTATACCTATAGCTAGTACCTACCTAACCTTTATGTATTTTTCTTTATCGTATAGGTACATGGGTAAAATATAGCGAATCAATTATATGAATTTAAAATGTTCATTACACACGTTTATTCATAGTTTCATTTTTGTTTGATACTTTTTCATTAACTGAATCCTATCAACGTCGTCTTGTTATAGATATGTCAAGCAAGAAAACAATGTGATCTTAAAATTAGATCTGTGTTAATGTCCAATAGTAACATATAGTAATGTGCACATAATATTTGTAAGTTGTTTCGACCCATAATGATTTTACGTTGAATCTCGAAACGCACCTGCTGGTCGCATTACACCTATACCATATTATGACATATACGAATATGATGACATATACACCATAAATTCATCATGCAGTTTTCAATAACTGAACAAAAGTTGTAAAAACTAAAAGTATACGAAATCCAAATGCACTTTTAATAACCGTTTCATGTATAATGTTTTCACAAGAACTGGAAACATACTTTAGTGGCGTTTCAAGAGCATTACGATGCATTATTTAATTATTTTAATACATTTGTCGAAGAAACGGGTATTAGTTTGTGTAGGTATTACGTATACAATTATTTAGGTACATTATATGTACGCTGTACGCATGCATATAAATACTTATATATCGTAGGTATATAATATATAATACTAATATATATACTTATATGTACAGTTGAAGTGTATATAGAAACGGCAGAAGGATACGAAGAGAAAAACGTACCGTCGGCGGAGCGTCAATAAATCTCGTAGGTACCCAAAAACAACGAGTTTATATTATAAACCCCATAAACAGGAAGGTCAATTATATGCACTCGAAACGTTGGTTTCCGAGTCGCAGTAAATTACGTGATTTATTTAGTCGTATATATACCCACCGCCGTATTATGTTATATACATATTCGGTATACTCGCTACATAGCAGACCCGGCCGCGTTAAATAGCAAATTGTGTATCGGTGGTCCTATATAGGTCCTACCCAGCTATATGTGGTGTTCGAAATCAGTGTTGTGTTTATAATATGTATAAATATTATAATATAACACTTAATTATACGAAATACGTTGATCACGGAAAAGAGGATGGAAAAAAAACGTGCGTTAATAAAATGTATATTATATACACACTGTAATATGCTATATAGAACCATCGTATAGATCTATATCTAAGATAATAAAAAATAAAAAATCGTTCTCCACGCATCAGACATAGTACGTATAATAGATAGGTACCTACACTGCAATATCGTAAAACCCATTCATTCGTATCCATTTACGGCTTCCACTTTGATCGGGATTATTTCGATCGGACGAATGAAGTCCACCGCAACATATTATGTATAGCCGTATAGGTACCTATATATAATATTATAATACATATCCATGGCAAATAGGTCAACGTATATCATCTCTCTTCGCCGGTTTAAGGGTATTTATATAAGGTTTACATGTAGCGGTGCTAGAGACATATACCTACGTTCACACGACGGGAAGATATATTTATAAATCGGTAATATTATTATAGGTGTATGTAACACGGAACGTATATGTGGGTGGGTAGTCTTTGGACATTAACCATTCACAAAGACGAATACAATACGCGAAAAAATACCCTATTATAAGGGTCGAGTGTACTATAAGTCATATAATATGTGCTGCACGGGACGACCCTTTATTGTGGTGAACTCGTTCTTAGGTAAAGAAGGCGCGGCAGTGGTTAATGATAAATGATATAATGTCAATACTATCAAACCGTCGCGAGTGGTCTTAAACCGATGAAAAATCGTTTAAAGAAAAATGTGTCTCACATTAATGTCCGTTTATACGTATTAGTGTACAGCTGAACAATAGCGAAATTCGAACAGAACGTGACAGTCCGAGAATTAGTTATCATGGCAGATGTTGCTGGAGTTTGAAAAGAACTAATTTATTTCATTTCTGTACGATATGAAAAAAAAAAACATAAAAATATATCATGCAAACAAAATTCAATGAGTTAAAAATATTCTTGAAAATACACTGCAGGGTTGTAAGGGTAAATATTTCGGATGGCTACAAGAAGGATGAGAACCTAATGGTTAGTATGATGGCCGTTGCAGAGGCCTTAAACAGATAATACTTAAAACCCTATAAATAATATTATATTTCATTAAACAAACATGCGATGGATTTGTATTTTATTGGACGTTAAAAAAAAGGAAAGCTCAAAATGACCTACATATGATCGCATCGCCCATGTATGTCGTTTATGTACATTATATATACACATAAACCTACATGTGGACGGTGGACACTTAAGAAGGTTATTTTTGTACCCAGTCTGGGTAAACGATAATCCATAGATAGGTATAAACAGTACGTGGGATTAGTATAGTCATAATATAGTATATTATACTATATTATAATATAAATAATTTAAAAATTACACTTAATTCTTTTTCATATCTATACATGAACACAAATTATCAATAAATTGACAACAGAGACGAAAAACGAAAAAAAAAAACAAATGTAGCTACATAGACATCATGTATTCAAGAAAGCTGAGATATACGCTCACATATACCTACTTACGTTATTACCGTGTAATAAATAGTTTTAGACGTATGTACAATATATTTATACACTGTTCATTAAAAAGAAAATAGTAGTAATAATTTTCGGTCATTCGTGACTGGTAGGTTTTGAGAATGTTAAACTTGTCAGATAAATATTATGGAAAAAAAAATGTTTTGATTTTAAATAATAATAAATAAATAAACTATTGGATCACAAAGTAATTAAGTATTGCACGAATATAAACAAACTGGATCAATTCAATTAATATATTTATACTAACAATATTAACAGAATAAACAATAGAATATAGTTTCAACATTTTATTTGTCATGTGAGTTTACAGTGAAGACTAAACACAACTCGAGTAGTCGAGTCCTTAATTTATTATGAATATTATACCCTGCTAAACAATGTATAGCCAAAATTAAATACAAATAATTATGGAATAATTAATTATAAAATATGAAACGTATCAGAAGAAATATTCAGAAGGTTATTTTATATGAAAGCACAGTTTTAATATAATATAATGATTATTTAATATTTACAAAAAGAAACTTGGTGGTTATGATCAAACTTGTCTAAAATAATACGGAAAGTTTTAAAACATATCCATTATAGTCTGTGTGTTAAAAAGAGTAGTCAACTATGTACGTTAATTTCGTTTGTAACGATTAAACAAGAACAGACGGGAAATTATGCATCAGCTTGAGTTAAATGTAATGAGAAAAACAGCCTTAAATTATTTAAGGAAAATGAAACATTTTTTAGGATTATATACTAGGTACACCATATAGAACAAAATTGTAAATCTTATAATTAATAAAAAAATTTAAAAAATAAAATATATATTTCAATAAAGTTAGTTGATTTAAATTAAACTCTTATCGTTTAAGTTAGGGATATAAACAATATAATTTATTTTCATAAAATTATATTATTCCAAAATGATTTAAATTATAATTTTATAAAATAATTTTGATCAATGAATTATTTACCTATATCAATCAATTACTCTCGACTGCGAGAAATATATTAAATTAATTACTAAACGTCAAGATTAAAAGTTAAATTAATATTGAAATTTATTGTATTACCGATGCCCGTAGTCTGTAGAAATATAAAATAAAATATAATTAAATTTTATTGGCTATGACATTTTCATCGTCATAAAATGTTCAAAAAGATTAAAAAAATTGTTGTTTGTTAAACTTTTATCCGTAGTTTCATACAGTTATTTAAAAAAAGAAAATTTGTAAACATTATAAAGTTTAAATCTTTAAACGTAAAATGTTTATAACAATATATTTATATATTTATGAGACTCATTTGTAATATTTTCTAGTGACTTATATTAACTTTAAATTAGGTAGTTTGCGTGGATACCATACATCATTATGTAGGTCCTATATCATAATTTCTACAGATTTATATGATAATAAATATTAAGTATAATATATTAGGTGTAGAGTTATATTTTTATACTTTTTATTATGTATATATTTATATTCAAGACATCGCATGTATCAATTAGTATTTATTATTACATAGTACACATTAAAATACATTTATTTATTAAAATAGCTTTATATTTAATTTTTTTTTTTAAAATCATACATCACCTATACATTGGTGATATTATGAGAATGAGTGCAAAACAAATAATAAAAGGCCATGTTCGTTTATTGAAGAAACCATCCAACGACAGCACATTATTAACAGTGCTTAATAATATGTTAATATCCGATAGTATATTATATTTTTTTCTTTTCAGAAGCTTTGTACTAAGTATACCTACACCATAGAAAAAGGGGCTAAATATGTTGGAATATATAAATAATGTAATGTATAAAGTATTTATTACCTACAATTAAATTATTATCTATATATCATGGGTCAGGAATCTTTTTGGGGGCCATTTTTTTAGAAAAATTACTAAACCAGGATATCAAGAGAGCCGCAGGTTAGGTTAGGTTCGGTACAGGAACCAAACAATCTTTTTTTTTTCGTAGGTATTGTGTATAGAGTATTATTGCTATTTTGTTTAAATTTTACGGTTCTCGATGTACATATTGTTGCATTTTTCAAAGAACCATAGATTACATGTTAAAGAGCCGCAGTTTTCCGACTCTTGATCTATATAGGTATAAAAAAATAAATAATCGGTTCAAATACGTAAATAGAAACACCAGTCAGCAGATAAATAAGTTGGAAACCATTTTGCACTTGCTTGACACATGGACAACTTTAGCCGTGTCACGATCCGTTAAAATTATTATTTTTTTTAATAATAAATTGTTAACCGTTTGGAGACAATAATCGCACTTGATACGATACGACACCTTTTCCAAATCAACGGACACGTTTATAGGTTAGATTATTTTTTTACTTCGCAACAAATTTGTGAGGATTGGACACTTGGACATATTGTTTTCTTGTTGGCAATTATCTGTCAAAGCTTGTTTGACAATAAACAATTGAATTTTGCCGGGCATACAGGCTGCTGTATTAAAAATCAAAACTATGTTTATAATATTTATTATATAATAATATGTATAAATTATACACATCAATATTATTATACTTGAGGTATGTTGCAAGATTCAAAATGAAACACTACCGATGTTTATAATTTTATTTTACAGTTAATCGGATTTCGGGAAACAAATACGAATTATGCTAAACGAATAAACGCAGGTACATACGCGATTAAAAAGTATGGTTCAACAGTTTCGAATCGGTATTACCAAAGTTTCGGGTATTGTCGTGTATATATGTGTTTAAACACGAATACTGCATGCCCACGCAGCTACGCATGTCAATTGTGTGATTTTTAATGTTTCTAAATTTTGTATATTTTATATTTTATCGTCAGACGATTAGCGCGTGAAGACGATGCGGTTTGTTAATCTTAATTTATTATTTGTCGGGAAACGAAAACATTTATTATTCGATTTATAATATCGAGCGCGTTATAGGTCAAGCACTACAATATATTTTGTTATACTCGTTATTCATTAGTTATTATAATATTATGCGGGGCATTGCCGTATTGGTCATTATCAATGTGGACAACCTTGAACTATAATTTTTATGAAATGCCACGAGAAATAACAATTTTGATATTACATATTAATATCCATGAATTTATATACACTTGAGTAGTCAAATGTTATGTAGTCTTAATGCGGTTGCGGTATTATCAAATAAAGGTATTAAAATTAGTAATTACTATATTTTGTTTTTGCGAATAATACGCACGTTGATGTTATGAGAAGACGGTATTGGAAAGGTTCACGCTTTTATGCTGAGTTTGGTATTATCATCATTATCTGATACGTGCGACACAGAATTCCGAGTAATGTACTAATGTGTACGAGATCGGAAAATCCGTATAAACGCGTCGTACAAGGTAAATAATGTAGGTACAACGAAACTAATAATATTACATATTAAAATATAGATTCAAAGTTTTGTAAACGCGGTAACGTGGTGCGTCATGCGTGCGGTATTATATTAATGTAATATTGGAGATAATAATAATAATTTCATATCGATCAATCGGTATAATAATAATATTATGATAATATTAATTACGGTTATGCTACGATATGTTACCCAAGTACGCGCGTAAATCTGCGACTAGTATACTGCAGTGGTGACCGTTGGTGTGGCGGCGGTGGTGGTGGCGGTGGCGGCCCGTCGATCGGTTAGCCGTTAGCGGTTATTCTGCGTTGCCGTCGCGCGCCGTTTCGTCGGTGCCCGTCGGACGATTGCCGGCACCTAGCCACTCGCCAGTCAGTTCAGTTTGGTGTGCCGACACGTTCGTTCCGCGCCCGTCGTCGTTCCGCTCAGTCGAAACTCCGCCGACGTCGTCGCCACCGTGCCGTGCCGTGCGTTTAATTATATTATTGTGCTTTATTTGATCGTCAATTATTCTTAATTAATCCACCGCTATCGTTTACCTAGATCGATTCGATTTTCCGGAAATTAATCATATTTAGTGTTCCGATCGGTGTTTGGTTTGTGTGCTTATATTAAAAATAATCTAATATAATATTACACACGTCAAGTGTGTGTGCGTGCGCTTTTGATTAGTTGTTATTGTTTTTATACATTAATTTGTTTAAATTTATTTTCAAAAACCGACCGAAAACCTAACGAATCGGCGTAGAAAAAATATCAAACCGGTTTTCCGTTGCCGGTCGAGTAATCGAAAAGTCGTAGGACTTTAGTCGCGGATTAGTAATTTTATTTTGTTGCTGTTGTTGTCGGTTCTACGCGAAGCAACATAGCAGTAACCGTTTGCCGAACAACACACGACGAGCAAATTTAGAGGTGAGTTTCGTTTCCAAAATATCATGATAATGCGATTAGCTTAAATATTAAATATTATATTACAACATAATGTTATACCTGCACTAATGGAGACGAAAACCTCTGCCGCAACGACACGTGCGTACCTTATACCTACACCTACCAACCCACCGCCGACAAATCCTCACGGCTTTTGACCCTTTGCCCCACCTGTGTACTCATTGCCGACAGGACCTTTTGACCCTCTTCGAAAAAAGGGTTCGCGTCCAAGGTTTTTGTAAAAAATCTTTGCTCGCACAAGTCGCGTTTGGGTTTTTCAATTAATATCATATTCCAAGTACCACGCTAATTGCCCTCGTCCTCCTACCACACACGGCGACTAATATAATATTTCGTTTATACTAAAATAATAATATACCTATTAGACAACCAATGACCCGGTTGATGCGTTTTCGATTGTCGTGTTTTAATAATGCGCTGTTTTGCCATCGTCGCTGTTTTGCCCTCTGGCCAGATTTTGCGTAGCGTAGGTATGATACAATATTATGCTGGTGCAGACGGTGATGAAAGCACACAGTCCCTCCGCCTCCGCCGCCCACTCTGGACGATTTCGAAATTTTCCCCGCAGACGGTGCACTCGACGACCGACTACACACTCATTCAGCTCCACTGTGTAGGCCCACTCGAAAACGCGCTAGACGATTTTTTTCCGCTATCTGACGAGGGACAATCTCGTCATTAATACGATTAAAAAAAAAACTACCCATCTATCTACATATATAATATTCAAATATATTACATCATATATGATATAGGTGTATGAATAATATTTTGTGTAGTGCATAACAAAAGTTCGTTCCGCGTGGTATATGATCATGTTTTTTTCCTTTCTAACACTCTGAACTCGATTAATTGTGAATAAGATAACAATTATTGATGGTCTCCTAATTTATATTAATTTGTTCGGACCATCTGAAAAAATTAACTTTTTTTCTCTCGTTTTGGAACTGTTTAAACGAATATCGATTTTTCACAACATTCCTTCGCTGTCATAGTCGTATATATGTGCGTGCCCTGCTGGAAACTTATTTACTCGCATATTTGAAACAATTTCTCGGGAACAACCACATTTTTCAGTAGTTCCTTGTAATAGTTACGGGGGTTTACTGATTTTTCATTAAGTGAAATTCACATCTCGTGAAATTGCATACACCTAAAGTATAGTGGCTCAGCAGTTGTGTTGGTTTTAACGCCCCACAAACCACAATAAAGGTGAAGGAAATATTTGGAATTTTTCAAATAGGTAGTTCAAATACCACATATTACGTAAATGTGTAGGGTGTTTGTGGGGTATTACGTATAAATGTGTTGAATTTTTTACATGTTTTTTTCTTTTTTTTATCATTAATTTTTTTTTAATGTATTAGGTATAGGTAGTAATAAATTGATGTAAACATGAGTTTATAATATAATTAGGTATCTCGTCTTTTTTATACTAGATGAAGAGGTAAATATTTTCTAATGGAAGTTCATATCTCATGTGTATGTATATTGTATGCATATTATGGCCTTATGAGGAGGTATATTATGAATGTGTAATGTAAATATTTTCAAAATGTAAGTATAACTTCTTATTTTGCTGCTGTTTAACCCTAAGGCCGTAAATAAAAATTGTTGTACTTTATAGCTAGCTGTAAAACCAAATTGCACACAATCATTGCCCAATAACCTATACGATTCACACGGAGATCAACCCATAATATTTTATTCTAGTGCGTCATTTTTAAAACTTTGTATTAACATTATAATAATATAGGGTATTATGTGTGTATGAATAAAAAAAAATGATAGAAAAACTGTTTGAGCACGACAAAATAATACGGTGTGTCAGTGTCTGTGTGCCTCTGACATGAAATATTGTCGGCCCCACCGCCACGGACAGAAACCGTCGGACGCAAAGCGCACTTTACCCTCAATTATTATTATTATAATACATGCCGAGCGCCGGTAAACCATCCATTATATAAATAGGTATTTATAATTTTATTATTATATTTCTCGATGTGTGTTTGTATCTCCTCTTTATGTACCTACATATACGGTTGTTCGCCGCGGGCTCAGGTTGTTCGGTCGGTCATCGCCACCACTGTCTCCACCTCTATCATGGAATGCAATAAGCAGCACCCTTGTAAGTCTGTTCCTTGAAATACTACACATAGGACCAGACGAAAATCATTCGGAATACGCATATTTTCATACATCGCATATTATTTTTCCTCGATTTTTCCCATGTAGCTCGCTTACCTTTTCTGTCTTGCCCCTGCAGTAGAAAAAAATTTTAATCTACACTCCCTCACTAAAAAAAAATTTCTTAACCAGTTATCATTAATACCAATGTAGTCATGGTTTATCTGTTTAAACATATAAAACTATATATTTATTTTTAATTTAATGGTGTTGTTGGTGATTCTTTGTTTTGATAAGTTTATGTCAAGATATTTTATCTCTAAAGTTTAAATCTTGTAAAAAAAGTCTTCAAAATGAAATAAATAATAATATTCAATATTTGTACAAGACAAAATACATGATCGATTGAATGACAGTCATTTAATTTATATCAACATTATGGTTCTATATTAAATAGACAGTTTTCTTTTGAAAATCTAATATTTACTTATAAGAATTTTTATTTGAAGTGTTGAAATATTTATCCTTGCTTATTCCAATGCACCTAGTGATTTGTAATTGACAGTAAATAATATCAACTTTAAATCTGTTCTGATTCGTCACAACGTGTTTTAAGTTATTACCATTATTACCTATGTAGGTATGTTAAGAAAACATTTTTTTTTTTTTTGCTAACCGAACGATCCAACCAATTGTAAATTTGAAACTATTTGTCTTCTGTAATTGATAACAATGCACAGTAACGAAGAGTTATCATTATTACTAGAAATTGTATTTTTAATGTGGTATCACTTGTTTGACCTATTTGATATATTAATCTTAATAAATTATATTCACTATAGATTTTTATTTAAATTTTAGTGTTAGCAATATACCATGAATTATACTTTCATAGTTTTAATACTTATCTCCATTACAGCTTAAGATTTTCATTCCAAGTCATTTAAAAAAAAAACAGTTATTATTTATTATAGTAATGAAACAAAATAAATTACACTTAGCAATATTACTTAATTTGTTCACACATACATACATGCATACATGCATACATACAGTATATATTTATATATTATTTACAAAAATATAGAAGCAGTACTTTTTCTTTTTGGGGCAATTTTATGTTAGTTTTTCTAGACATAATTTACATAAGTTGTTACTTGTTAGAGAAAATATTGTATAAGGAATGACGCGACGGTGGACGTTTTATGAATGATTTATGATTATCAGTCTTGCAGAAAGGAAATCGTGCATATGAGTAAAATGAAAACAAAACAACCAAGAGTATATTTTCCTTTAAAAACAATAATACAATATTTCCAGTACTATCGATATTACCGAGGATATTACGTACTTTCAATCAATAGGTATGATACACAATAATAATACGTTTTAGTTCGTCTCCATTGATCATAGACCTACATATCCGTCTTCGAAATTAATGAAAAACAGTAAAATAATATAAAAAAAGGGTTTAGGGGTAAAATACACTTCTTGAAAAGACCATCATGACACGCATGGGCGTATTTCTATCGTCAATTGTGAGAAAGAATTGTGCGTAAAAAAATCCTCGTCATGTCATCACTATTCGATGTGTATAACAATGGTATACAAATTACGAGTTTTCGGTCACAAAAATATGTCCGACGCTGACGCATTGTTCTATCACTACCGCTGTCGTCGGCGTACAGAAGGATCTGTCACATACACGGTCGTGGTTCATCAGTCCTGCGGGCAAAGCACCTGTACCCCGTGTGTGTATCCTGTGTGTAATTATTTCGTTTTTTCCGATTTTCTCGGGGTAAACTACAACATGAGATCATGAGAACGGTCTAATAGACAAGAATAATACTTTTATGGCACGGATATTATAATATTGTCGTCAGAATTATATTTTTTAGTGTTTTGATGAATAAAATTGTAGATACATAATTGTATTCCTTAGTTGTCTGGTGCAGAGATTAAAACTGGTTTTCGTAATAAATATTTCAAACAACGCATAGTGAACTGCTTTTTTTTCTATTAATAATCGAAATTCTGATTTCTTGTATTTCAATTTTTGAAAAGGAATAAGGATAACATATTAAAAGTTTTCCAGGAAGTTTATTAAATTTTTAAAATCATGTTGTGATCTATTGCAACCGCGTGTAAATTAAATTAAATCCAAAAATGTTGATTACCCGTGTATTTTTGTTGTAGTAATTTGATATTTTTACATGGTTGAGGGTTATTAAGTCAGGAAATACACCTAATTATTATTAACTTATTGTGTTCGATCACATTTTATTGTATGATATATTATGGAATTGGGACATAATCGACATTGGGTTGGTTATATAGAATTTCTGTAAATCTTTGACTGTCAGTTCCCTATATGGATTGTGTACAAATCTATTGAAAAGGAAGGAAATATGGGTTTCGGCTCGGGTTTCGGTAACAACTTAGAGTTGGTGTGGGAAAGTCAAACATTATTTAACAATACATTAAATTTTGTAATAAATAAAATATTATCGTATTTTAATGAATGACGGGAGTCTATCGTTATTGCATTTTCGACGTACCAAAAGGATGCCATTTTGTACAATTGTATATGAATCAATTAATCTATTTGATGATTTTATTTTATCAAACTTTTATTATTTTTTGCTGATGACGTTAAATCATAAGTAAATATAATTGTTAATAAAGTTGGACAATCGATTTGTGGTGAACAAATATAATATGTACCTATACATTTGTATAATTTATTTTTTGAAAAAACTAAGTAAGATTGCAAGATGGTGAGAGGGTGGAATTTAGCACTCATATACATACATAATATACGTAACGTATTGGTTGTTCGAAGATTAATGTTCGTCTATTTTTCCATTTATTAATGGTCCGAAGATGATCCAATGAAAAGACAGAAATACAAGTAGCTGACGTCACGTCGGGGTTTATCAGTTGCATGTAAACTTTTTTTATCTCCTACTCTTAAAATATTCTTTATAAACCAAAAATAAATAGATAAGTTGAACTTGCATTACTGCTATGGTGAGTTCGCGATGTGCCACAGATAATTTAATTGTGTTGTGAAAATTAAATACAGTTAGGAATTTTGGTTTGAGCCACTTGGTAATAATTATGGGCTGAAAAGTAGGACGCGGGCGGGTTTTCATGCTACTGTTAGTGGGGACCTCACATAATAAATTATACAGTTAATAACGTAGGCTCCTCTTATGTTTCCATTGCTGAATTAAAAGAAAACAAAATTATTTTCTCTGGTGTAAACGGTAAAGAAATCTCGAAAAATGACGGCAACCTCCTCAATTATTTAAAAATAATTTTTTAACATGAACAGAATAAAATCCTTGATGTTTCCTGTTCAACTATATAATTTTTGTTTCGTTTAATTTAATGACAGTATTTGATTATTTTTCGTTAATCACAAGAAATTATTATAATGTATTCACTAAACTTAAAACTTCAATCATACCAGAGTATTTAAATAACTTACCTACCTACTAAAAACCATTTATATTAAAATGTATATGTTATTTTTATGTTATTATTTATATTTAATTTATACTACCTATTAGTTATAGTAATTTGTTAAAGTTGGTTAAAACAATATTATACTAAATACCCCGCTAAATACTTACTCAAATGTAAATAATTAAGGAATAACTGAATTAAGTGCAAGCCGGTAATTTCGGCAGAACATGTTCATAAACTAAACTTCTTAAACCATGACAAAAGCAATTGCCAGATTTAAAAATTAATTTTAAAAATTCAGGTAGGTACCTTATAAATATATTACACATTGATGGTTTAGGTCAATATTTAAATATGTAGTTTAATCTTTCATAAAGTTTATTACGTTTCATTATTATAGTACCTACCTTTATATTACTTATTATTAGTTTTTGGTACATGTATCCCAGACGTATCTTAATATTATTTACATTATAATATATATATATATATTAATGAAAATTAATTATTGTAGAACACTAAAAAAAAACGGTAAAGCAATAATTTTTATTTATCGTGGTGCAAAAATTTAATAGGTGTATCTAATATTAATTCTTATTATCATTTATATTTTTCTACAAATGAATAAAAACCTATGGCTATAGTAATATTTTTGACAATGAAATTATAGTACCTTCCTATATTTAAAATTTTAAAATATTACTTTTTTTGTTATATATCTTTAAGAAATACATCAGTGTATAAGTATTAAAGTTTACGTATTAAAAACCTAAAATTATTTTTTGTATGATCATAATTGGAGTTTTGTAGCATTATATTTTCTTATTTGACAAAATGGTAATCTGGGTCGAAAATGTCATTTTGTCAGTTGATTATAACTTATAAGTTACTAAAATTTTCAGAACTTACAAGAATTTTCTAATGGTATATCGAATATCGATTTTAAGATATTAAACGCGTAAATGTTCGAGACATACCTACTTTCTAATCATCGGAATAACAACATTTTTCATATCATTGTTAATGATGATCATAACAATATGTAAAGGGCAACATCTAATGCCGACAAAGTACATATTTTATTCTAAAAGTAGTAGTTTGTGAGAAGGAAAGATGTATTATATTGAAGAATGAGGAGACTTTAAAAATGAGTGCGCAGAGATTTCCTGTGATTTTTTCAAAGTGCTTATATTCATAAATGTAATTTATTTACAAAAAATCATTTTGCTAATGTCACATCAAGTTAGTAAATTATGTAACGGTATCTTCTACTTGATTTGTCCACACGACTATTTATGGTATTATTTTTTTTACCCATTTCATTTATTTTTAGTATCTCTCAATTTTCATCGTCTAACCACACACATATCTACAAAAAAAACAAACGAATTTCTTAGAAAATAATGGTCTATTAAGTATTGACAGTCTTTGTTGTATTTCGCCCGACGTTTATATCTCATTATAATATGTAAAAATAAAAATGGGGTTGAGACACCTTGTCCTTGTGATGGTGGAGGGAGGAGGGGTTAGAAATATTTTTATCTCAAGCACCATATTACAATAATATATTTAAAAAACCAGCCATAATAATTCATAATATAATTGGCTGAACATTACAGGCTAATTGCTATTACAACTTATCGAAATCGACACACATAAGGCGCGTACGCCCGACACACAGTATAATCATCGTTATTATAATATACATGTAGGTAACCTTCTAACCTAACAGGTGGGTCATCTATTAATCATATTATTAATATTGGGAACTTTAAAATATCGAAAATAGTATTCCTGGATATATTGATCGTTCTATTACATACAAAACGTTAAAACATTTATTTCTCCTCTCTCTGTATCTGCCTAGCTCTTTCTAAGTATTGTAAAATATACGGACAATATATTATATACAAAACTCTATCCCTCCCATTGAGTGGTAAAGAAAGACCCTACATGCATAATATAAATATATATATTATTTTATATATTTATTATATTCTTTTCTTCCCTCTAATTACACAATAGAATGCGTCTGGTGTTAAATCATCGGCTGTAGGGGAAACTGCTGCCCACCCCTACCGCGCATGACATCATATAATTGGCAGGCAATTCGCCGGCAGCCATATTCTCTGTACACATTTTCTTTTACTTTGTCAACCCGTTCAAAAAACAATGGCGTATTATGGGTGAGTTCGTATGTATGTATGTATGTATGTATGTATGTGTGTGTGTGCGTGTGCATATATTTTTGTAAAAAAAAAAGGCTAGACGAGTTTTGGACGTACTCGTATCGCATGATAAGGAATGGGGGTAACCTGATATGACTGGTTTGCCGTGATATTCTATTACCGGGTAATGTAAAAAAAATAATAAATACGTAAATAAATGATAATAATAAAAAATTGTGGAGAGTTAAAAGATAATTTTTTCGACAATGTCAACTGTGTATACATATGCAATAGTCGTCTCCACCCCCGTGATAAACGAACCGCGAAACGGACAATCGGTTAATTTATAATGTATCTGGGGGATGCTGGTTTAGGGTGTAAATCGAGTGTTAGTAGTACAAAATGCCGTAGTGTTCCAAAATTAAATTTCAGCCCGCACAATTGTATACGCCATACGAGTATAGTAAAACTAGTACAGCTGCAGTAACAAAAATTGTTCGGTTTCTCGTCGGTTCTCGATCGAAACTATTGAGATTTTACATCATATTTTGTATGGTAAAGTATTAATATGAAATATTGTCAATGTATCTTTGACCTAATTCTAACTTATGTTGTTTACAACAAGTATTAAATTATCTATTTAATTAAACTAATAATTTAGAAAATAAATAAAACTTTATTGCCTCACGCCTAATAAAACATTTAAGATTGGAAAGAGCTTTTTTAATTTTAATAATGAATTATATATTATTTATTAATTGTTACCTATGATTGTACAATCATCTAATAATTCTGTAGTTGTTTTTTAAATAATAAAAATTAAGTAAATTTCTATTTAATAAAAAATATTAATATTATATTTTATTTTGATAGGTACTATTGCTATTTGTTACAGCCAAGTTAGTGTGCTTGAGAATACTGGACAATAAGTACCTATTGGTTTACACAAACTTAAAATGTATTTTGAAGTCACAAAATTGATAGTATATTTTGTAGTAAAACGTGGGTAATTAAACGATGATTAGTCTTTTCAAAAGAACTATCAACTTGACATTTGAATTGATCGAGGGACTTTTATGTGAATGATAATGAGAAGAAAGTTAAATAGATATTCTGTTCACAAAACCTAATAATAATAGTTGTGTGGTTACAGAATAACCTTAAGTCACGATCTCTTGTGATAAAAACTATGACACTAATAGCAGCAACAATCGCCAGGATATAATTTCTTAATTGTGTATATAGTAATAAAATATTAATAACGTTTTATTAACTCTGTAGCGCTAAATACATTTCACACACTATATAAAACTTAAACAAATAAACAATACAAAATTGCAAATGGGAATTCGAAAATAAATTGGCCTATAATTCACGTTTGACCGAAAGTGGACCCATCCGAAAGTTAGATATTAAAAAAAAAGTAAAAGAGAATATCCCCTCTCTCTCTCTGTGTCTTTATCTCACTTGTAGGTTATAGAAGAGCCAAGGGAAATCGGCTTTCGTGAATCCCGGATTATCCCCTCTCCGCGTTTACTCAGAGCAATAAAAACCGAAAGACGGTATAAAATACAGTGTACGCAAAAACAGGGTAAGGGTCCACTGTAGCGAGTTAACAGCGTTATAAATCGCATCTCTTTCCACTACTCCCACCAATGTCGCCGTCCTACGTAGGCTCATTCCCTTACCCGGTCGTAGCTGCCGGGTTTAATATCGTTTTCCGACGAATATAACACACTGCCATTGTAAGGGTGGGTATAGTTGGAAGGGGATAGCCTCTGTAATTAATTATCCTTATTTATGCGACCGATGAATTTTAGGTGTTTAATTTGGAGAGCGGTTGCTGCCCATGGGATTCGAAGATAAAAATAATAATAATAATAAAAAAATATAGAGAAAGTAGAAAATGGCCGCTTTAGGGCTACGTAATTGGGTTCTGGAATTTTTTCTTTAGGGATCTGCAAAACGTCACGGACTTGCGGATGGTTGTCTGGGTTAACACTTGGGGTTGTTTGTGTAGACTAATCGATGCGATGTTAGTTTTTTTTTTGTCCACATGTGTTTTTCTTTTCTTACTCATAACAACATTTCAAAAATCGTTTTTGTTTTATGTCACAGTGTTAGTCATATTTATGAAACAACCTAGGAACAAAATAAACAGTTTCGAAACTTCAAAAAATTTAAAACTCATTCGTTGTATCCCATGTAGTGTTTTTAAATTATAACAATAACGTAGGTAGTGAAAAAACAAAAATGTAATTTCTGATGATATAAGTGAAAAAATCGTTGACAAGATTATTATTTGTACATCGACTACATCGTATGTTAAAATATATCTTATGCAATTTTTTGCCCCAGACAAAAATAATTATAAATAGACAAAGTCCTCATCAGTATATTATAAAAATATATAGGGTGATCGATTTTATAATGTAAGGCACTTAAAACAATGAGTATAGTCTATGCTCTATAACAGTTTTTTTTGTGAGTTCCAAATAAAAATTATCGTTTATTTTATTATTTTTATTAGTTGGTAACAATAATTTAAATTTAGTGAAAATAAAAATATTCTGTATAAGTAGGTACCTAATTTCACGACAAGTAGAAAAAATGCATTAATTAAAGTTTATCATTTGTACAACCTATGTTCTTAAAATGCTAAGTGAGTAATTCAACGAACTCCTCCCATTAATAGCCAATAGATCCTGTTTATATTGTTTTGGCTACATTTAATATTTTTAAGTTTATTCATACGAAATAGCTAAAATAAATATAAATTTAAATCACCGGTAACATAAATAGCAAAAAGGCGTTCAAATTATAAATTATATACCTATCTGATATTTTATCTAACTGGTCCGGAAGTTTCTTAAATAATTTTTGGTTTTATTTTAATATAATATTATTATGTCATACATTTATAAGTTATAAATTATAAATTAAGAGATATACATATATTGGTACATTTCCAGCGACAACGTGTCATACGAAAATATGCATAATACTTACACTGAAGACCGGTTGAATATTTTATTCCTGAATACATAATAATGTAATGGTCGGCGTTTTCTTTATCTCGTCCATGTCTATCAGTGTAACATCGCTGCAAAGAATAACATTATCACCGGTGACTTTGACAAATTACAATAGTAGATGAATAAGAATGAAAAAAATCGCTTCCTACGCCAGATTAACTCTTCTAGTTACTTAAAATTATGTACAACCGGGTCTCTGCTTGGAATCAATGTGTCGGAGTGGGGGAGGGTGACAAAAAAGAAACGCTCACGAGCTTGCTTTTTTTATAATCAGCTTCGACATAATATACGCCCACCTTATGATATTATGTTTTTTATTTTTTGTGATTATCATTAAACTCAATAATTAACAAAGATTTTTTTTTTTTTTAATTATCCCGCGGCAACTAAGGCCATTGGGAAGGGGGTAATACTGTAGGTTCTTGTGGAACTGTAGGTTGGTTTTACACGTGCAGGGTGAGAGTTTTGGCAAAATTTCTATTGGGGCACCCGTAGGTTTCTGCCATGCCCCGGGGATGGCGGCACTTGTTCTCCGGACACCGCGACTTGCCCGGAGAAAAATGCCGCCCGATGGTCGAGGATCGAACCCGGTCCGGCTGAGCCACAGCCGACGCGGTAGACCACTCGGCCACCTCGTTCCCCTGACAAAGATTATAAGTCTCGATAATGTTGTATTCACATACATATTTCATAGTATACCTGCCTAATCATAACTTTATTTTAGGTATATGTGGTACTTTAAAATAATTTCCAAAAAAGTATAAAATGTCTGAAATATATATTTTTGCTCACGAAGAAAATCGTCGTTGAGCATGAAAACTAATCAATTTTAGTAGCTTCGGTAAAAGTGCCTTTCTCTCGCTCACAATAGAAGAAAAAAATAATCGATTCTTCTGCGTCGCGTAAACTTCCTTCCCTAGTATACTTTTAAACACGCGTCTATTATCCCTGTGTAGTATTTATGCTGAATAGCTTTGTATTTATATATTAATTGAGTGAAAAATTAAGTGGATGTAAAAATATATAAATATTTGGAATTTTTGGGTATTATAAGTCGGATTAAAAAGTTTACGGGTACATATTGTCTGTGAAAATAAAAACTAATTTCATTTTTTTTTTCTATTTATTTATCTGTGATGTTCAATTAAATTATAAAATGTGTACCAAAAATATTTCAGGCATTGCGGTTTATCTATTAAAATACATTTTGTAAATATGATATTTGATATGTACCTACCTACCTACTTTATAAAAAATCGATTAACATTTTGTTACTTATGTTCTATCATAACATTTTGAATGGTTAATAATCTTATAAGTTGATACCCGTGATTTTTTTAAATTGTCACTCAGCCTTTTTTTTTAAACATTCTCGATCATAAAATATGATAATGAAATCTATACATTTCATGAAATTATATTTTTTTGAAGTCATCACAAATATTGTTTACCATATTATTATATTTTGAATACTTAATGAAAAACTAAATATTCATAAGTACATAAGAATTTAATATGTAATATATGGCATATAGGTATACAATATATAGGAATAATAATTACTATCACCCATATAGGTTACAAAATATGACCTATCAGTATATCGAATGTATACTGAGTTTACTATTATAATTTATTATATGTAGGTATATAAACGTGCATTCATTCTATAAACTATATAATAGTATTGATCTTAAGCTACAGTGATATCTTGATTAAGTTATTAACGGTTTATGTACGAATAATAAACTATGAACGATCCATCATAATTGCCAACAGTTTAAATTATGCTAATAATCTTTAAAAAGTTCAATGACTTATATTTTGACTTTAAAATGTATGCACATATTAGGTACCTTCGTGTTACATACATACTTATACATGTATTTTGATTAAAGAATTTATGATTTTGTTTCAATAATCGAGTACGTCACAATACAATGTACAAAAACCCCGCGTGGTGTATATTATTTTATATAATATTATGTGTTATGTGTGTACTTGGTATCCAATATGAAATGATTCGATTGTCGTCTGTCGACCACTGAGCATGTACCCGAAAGCGGTCGCATTGTAGGTTGTAACTTGTATACCTATAATGTTTAAATTATATGCTCCCTCACTGTAGAAAAAGTAATAACAATAATAATTATAATGTATGCTATTGTGTCTCGTTTGACGCTAAACAAACACACGAGAATACGATGAGACGGATGTAGAACGAAAGCAAACCACCGGCGATGGTGTGCGGGTATATAACCTTTCCCCTGCTTTGTAATATGATAATATCTAAACGTCCGTCGTTGTAGAGTGTATTATGCATATTATGTACAATATTATGCATTATAAGCAATATTACGAATTCGGATCATGTTTTCATGATAAGAGCAGGTCAAGTTATAGAACACATCCGCGCTTTTATTTTTTAGGCACAATACGTCATATTATACGATATATGTTAGATCTGACGCGCTATTCGTATTGGGCCAACTTCTCCCCTTAACCATCTCAATATGCTGACTGAAAAAATGTTTATCAGTGTGATTACTTGTGGAGATATCAGATGCTTTCGTTGATATTCTTGTTGGTGGGGGTGATAATAAAAGTGATAGGGGTATTATTATATGTTTTTTTTTGACAACACGTCGGAGTTATTGCTTATTATTGTATCCAATATAGGTTAGAATATATATTATATTATACAGATATATTATAATATGTTAATTTTTTACGAATAATAATCAATCTATATGTGTATAATGTATAATGCATGCTATATATAACGGTTCCGTGTTCGTTGTCGTTGATCTTTGTACCTATATATTCATTATAATATAATATATTCCCATTACAATATTTATAATTAAAACATGGAAAAGTACTCCTAAAATATTTAAATATATTTTAACAGGCAATTTGGTGTTTTATGCTGCATATATACTTAGTACATGAACGTGTCTTAGGCTCACACGGTTTAATATCTTGTTTATTAATGAATAATATTTGCCGCCAATTGTTGTATAATTAACATTTTATAAGTCGCTCGAGTTGTTTGGCGCGTGGGAATAATCTCTATTTGCATTGCTTTAAAATTAATTGTGTTTACGTTATAAAGCTATAATGATATCCCGAAAACATGAAATAAATTATGGAGAACATATATTGAATAGGGTGTAATATATATAATATTCTCCCTGGGAATACAAAAATATAAGTAATATCTAACATGCATGTATATATTTGATAGTTGTTAACGTATAGTTAAAATATTATATATCTTAATGAGATAAAAAAGTATTTTGAGTCTTTTAAAAATTTAAGTGCATCATTAATTAATTAAGTAATTATTATTTTAATCAAAAGTAATGGTATTTTTTGGTGGGGTCGTTAAAAGTGTAAAAGGACCTCGTCGTTTGACGGTAACAAAGAAACCCATAGGGTAATTTTCAAAAGCGACATGTTTGTCTGAATTCTATGTTTTTCCTCCCTTTTATTTATTTATTTTTTTTTTTTTTTTTTTTGGTTGATAACAACTCCTGCGCACACCTGCTGTCCCTCGGCAGTAACAAATCTCGGGTTCAAAAAACCGTGGGGCAGTAACCAAACAGTGTGAGCAGTTGACATAAAATAAAATTCCTGTGGGTCCTGGAACCATTGTCATTGTAATATTCTTTTACTGTATGCCCGTTGACAAATTGCGTAATTCGATGATTTGTGTGTTCTAACCGTGTTGGCATCGTTTAACCCGAAAGCTTAAAAAGTACGATAAGGAGAATTTTAAAAACTAAAAAAAATGACCGGTTGCAATCTGGTGTCAACGGAACACGTTAACACGGTAAACTGAGTGTATAAATGAAGAAAGATAAAATAAAAAAAATTGCATGCCAGTATTATAGATACATATTTTCTCTCTTACCAACGTATATGTATATATATTATATGCAAACAGATTGTGATCGTTTTATCGGAGACCATTAATCGATTGGAATAGGGGACCTTTTACCATCACGGTGGGCAGTTGGGATCACGATCGATGTACGCGTATCACGAGTACTCGACGTTGTAGTATGATTGGAGGGGTGAGTCGGTGGCTGGTGGTATTTTGAGCGCGCTGTAAACAAAAACGCCCGCGATCTATATCTGGATTTGTATTTTGACGCGCGCGACAGAACGCAATAATAATTACACGGTATCCGATTACCGTCGAGGTACTGATTGCAGATAACGAGTTGTTTTGTATTTTTTTCTTCTATTTTTCTTTTTTTTTGCAACTCATCCGAACTTAACATTCCTATTGCCTCAGGATTCCAACGTAATTTCTTAGTTCCCTAGAATGCCCCACACTGAAACTGTTTAATCATGTCTATTCATAATATTATGTTAAATATTGTACAATGTTCAGGTTGTATTGTAGTATTGTACCCTACATTTTATTATATTTTCATATTTTTAAATGGCGTTATAATGTACGATGACGGAGATAATTACTGTATGGCAAATATCCAAGTTAATAAAGTTTTCATCAAAAACGTAAATGAGCTTTTTTTCTCGTAGAAATTAAATTAATATATTAAAATACATTTACAGTTTAATTAATAATAGTTCACATCAAAGTTAACAAAAATAATAAAACAAATATAAAAATAAATACTAACGCCACACACTGTTTACCTGTATATTATTATATACTTATTGTATTCATTAAAATAATGAACATAGTATTTTTTGTGTAATTGACTCAATTAGAAAACTTCATACTTTGTTTAGAAATAATACAATTTCGTTAAAGTGATTAGATAGGAATGTATTCTATTAGAAGAGGTTTGTAAATTTAATACACTAAAAAACAAGAAAAATATGAATCAACAATTCTATGGGAAATGTGAAATTATGCAAAACAAACTATTAAAACTAATTCAAAATTATATGTTAATAGCTTGAAAGATATCAATAAGTAATTTTTGTAAAAATGTACAAAAATCCCATTATATATTATAAAAAAATATTATATTTTTACTAAAATATCATTTAATACTGGTATAAAATGCTATAAATTACCTCTCCAGGCTCTAAATGCATATTACTATTATACAATTAGCATAGTATAATATATAAAATATATGACTAAAGTATTAAAAATATTCAAAATTAATTTTCGTTTTTGGAATAATAATGTTTTATATCAAATTGTTATGGTCCTTATTTAATCTTTCAAATCTATAGAATGAAATTCATCGTTGTGCAAAATCTTTCAATGCACAGGCTTGGTTTTAATTACTTATACATTTTTCATCTTACTATTTGCTCTCTTATTTTTTTTTTTTTTAAATAAGGCTTCAACTCCTGAGGTTATTAGTCTGTAACAATTACAAAATAGTGGTAATAGGTCTTAAAACTATGGGGATACATTATGTTTAACAATAGAGGGAGTTTATAGAATACCTATAATATGTACATTTGGTTATTTTTCGAAATTAGTTTTGCTGAGCCTGTGTTTTTGAAAAAAATATTTGCTCTTATTATCTATATTCATTTTAATAGGTATTGAAACAAAAAATCTTCATCGGTTATTATCGTTTAATATTTTATTTCAAAATAAGTAATTTTATATTAATTACTCACAGATATATATATATATATATATTTATATTTATATATATATATATTTATTTATGTATAATACACGTTAAGAGCTGACAAAAGGCTCATTTTTTATTAAACTTCGTTGTTGAATAATTTAAAGATATAGAGGCCCGTGAGAACGGACAGGTGTGTACTTTCGTGACCGGACATTTGGCGGTGATACAAATCCGCGGCAAACTTCTGTAAGAGAAATAAGGAATTGTGGGGGACCAGATGATGAGTATACGTATACAGGATTACTCCGCTATGAGCTATATAGTAAGACGGTTGCAATAGTGATGGCGGTCGACGAACCCGCATGATATATACGCACACATGCACATTATAATAATATTATACCTATACACATGTGTGTAGATGGGACGTACACTTCTCATACTGAACTACTGCGCACGATGTAGTAATGCTTCCAAAAGGCCACTTTTCCATATAGAAGTTGACGAATGTGATGGATAACGTCTGTCGCAATAATAAGGGGTTGGAGTATTGTGATTTCGGAGCGCTGAAAAAAAGGGGGAGAGACTTTTGAATGGAAAAATACCGTAATACGGCGATAATGACTGTGACAACATATTATAAATTAAAACCATACATGAATCATCCGATTTAATCTGCGTGTATACGCTATATGTGAATGTGACCAATATGCAATTGGTCACATATAAGTAATAAATTATATTCAACGATATCGTGACGAATTTTATAAATCTCCCAGTTTAATAAATTGTTTTTTTTTTAATGTTTATGAGACTTACGTTTTTGTTTGGTGGTCTTCAATCTTCAAGTTCCGTATAGTATTATATAAATACTTCATTAAAAAATTCAATAAAAGAGGACCGATATAATTTCGTTTGTAGTATCTATTTATGTTGATTACCCATGTACCTACTACATATTTTTTCGATTATATTATGTTCTAAATCTAAAAACACAGGCCGCACTCGTTTCCAATACTGCCAATAATTCTAAATTCTCAAATAATTTTTGGATTTTTGAAATTCTTCATCAATGCGTGTGTATTTAGTAAAACGAAATATCTGCACGGTTTTCATATACCTATATAAATGTGTGTATTATGTGACAAATTTATTTCATTCTTGTGCACCATATATACACGTTACGATTTATTATATATCATTCATTATACTTGCAAACATTGTCAGGGAGTGAAATGAATGAAATTCGTGCCTTTTTCATTGTAAACAACCGATAGTCGTCGCGTTCCCGCAACTCCAAACTCCTTTATGGGCCGACCGGCGATGGTCGTCTGCAGCGTGCCGTGCATAATATACGATACATAATACATACATATATATATAAATATATAATATAACAATAAAATTTAATATTATAACAGTCACCAGAGACGACGAGTGTAATTTTCGGCAATTTGCACCGGCGACGGAACCCCGCAGCATTGATGACGGCTATTGGCGCGCACACGAATCATGCACGTCTCAATACACCCCCGGTGCCGGATATTTGCGTGTAATTTTCCAGGTGTCCGGGTCGACAGCTAATCCTCGTATTTGGATTCCACCGTCGTATATTGCCGTGAAATTCACCGACGTTCGTGTTATTATATACATAATATTTTATTGTATTATATTGTTATAAATATACGGTCATGTATACACATATACGACGTATATGGTATAAAGTAAGTACATACAAAAAGCATCGCGTTCGGTCTTTTATGTACAATAATATAATATTATATTATTGTATATTATGCACACACGCCTCCGGGGTAGGATAATGACGGGTATTTAGGCCGTTCTTATTACCGGCGACACCTCTTCCCCTTATATATACAATATATAATATACGCAGTGATGTATGTATACGGCGATGGGACCAACAGCTGTGCCCCGCGCATATAAATGTCCATTGTCGCCTTTAGTGTGCATGTGTGTGCGTGTTCCTTCCCCCCACCTATTAACGAACAGCAGCAACAACGCTCTGCCGCCCGCATTCCGAGACTATGGCTCGGCGTGGTGCAGGGACTAGCGAGAAAAACGTCGTACCATAAATTATCGTAAACTCTACTTTACCCCTGATAAGAAGCTTTTCGTTTGTGATAAATTGCGGTTGGAACTAGGGGATTTTTTTCCCGAGGAGAGATAAAAATAAGAGTAAAAAAAGTTGAACAGAGAGAGATAGAGCGAAAAAAGGAAAATCCACCCCCGTGCCTGTACAGCCACAGTGCACGTCATTTGAATAAAGAGCAATAAATTGACATCGCGTGTCCGGACTGTGCACAAGTCTTCGGGACCGGCAATAAATCGTGTACCGTTTGGTATACTTCGGAAACATTGTGTGTGTGTGCATGTGAGCGCGCGAAATGATGACCTGGTTCGCGGGAGAATAGAGCAGAGAATACCTATATATATATATATATATTTATTCCTGCGATCGGTTTGCTGCAGCCTCACCACCAACTTATCATTATATATGTATATTGTATATACTCTGACTCCCAGGTTCTAAAATTCTACCCCCACTCGCTTCACGGCTGACGAATTTTTCAAAAATTATCAAAGCGGAAAGTTTTCCATTAGGGAAATTAGAAAATACCGTTGTTTGTTTCTTTTTTTTAATTTTTAGCTGTTTGTCCGTTCGTTCTTCCGCCCACCGCTATAGGTCAGTCGATGTCGATTCTGTTGGTACCTAATACTCGTTTGAATGTATTTATGTGTGTGTTTTTTTAGCTTGTTGGTATTATTAATTAAACATTCAAATTATATTAAGAGTTAAATTACTGATATTTCGTTTAGGTACTACAGAGTGGTATAGAAGTTAAGAAGAGAAAAGGTTCTCGGATTAAAACTATATAATACAGTATCATATTATATTAACGTTATTTAATACTTCGAAATACTGTATTACAATGACAACGCATTTCTAAATGCATGCGTAAGATATTTGTTATCTATTGTTTTAATCAGATGAAATTTGTGTGTATGACATTTTGGGACACTCATAAAGTAGTCATGATGTTATTGAATGACATCTGTTGTATCAAGGGCTATGTACAATAGGCTCGAATTCTGTGAAACGTACTATTTCAAACGTCTCATAGCTATAATCGACGAGTTTAATTCACTTAACCTCATCACGTCTTTCGTATTATTATCAACTCTTTTTTGCAAAATACAAAATATAATTATTTAAGAATGGTTTGTAAGATCAGTTACACATTGTTTAAAACAAATAGTCATAAATATTTTACTGTTAATGCCAAATGTGATTTCAACAGTAATTATAATTAATTCTGACATTTTGTGTACTACACCAGTTAAATAATATGTATAACGCATAATATTATCATTATTATTCCTATATGACTAAACTAATATTATATGAGAGGAATAAATACCGAATTATTGTGTTGACAGATGGCTCGTGTAATGATTGTATGCGATCATTGAGTTCTTGCGTAATATTATCGAATTTACAAATTTAGACTTATGTGTATACTAATTGTATCACACGTGATGATGGGAATTATTTTTTTTCGATTTATTATTTTCAAATAGAGGTACATACATATATTATACAGTATTCTCAAAATCTACTCTGCACATGTTTGTATATAAAAATATAAATTGTTATAGTGATGTGATTTAGGATATCACGAGACCTGTCAGTCGACAGTCCCTATACAAGGCTGTCATCAATAGGGTTTGATGACAAAATAAAACGTTTTCGTCTGGAACTAAAAGAGAAATGAACGTGATTACAATAAAAAGATTAGAGTTATATTTAAGACGCATTCCTTTTAGTTTCTAACCAACTGTCACTATATCTTTGTTATTTATACAACGCGTATAACTGACTTTTTTTACTATTACCCACAATTTATTATCAAATTTTTTTTTCAGGTAAGTCGATCGTCATTAATGTTTTCACATTGCACAAATTAATCAGGTACCTATTGTCTAATAATATTACAATATTATTTATGTATTTATATATTATATTTTATGTAATAATTTGGGTTCAGGCAATTTTTTTCTGAAAATAATACCTTTGTTGTATTTTTTCGAAAATATGATTCACTAAATTATTTTATTTTTTCTTAAATTTATTTTTAAGATTGCTTGATAACTCTCTACTGCACCACAAGTCTAGGCTTAAAAGATTATAGGAGTATATAATATATATTCATTATCTCCTTATTATAAATTTTACGTTCTGTCTATATTTGTTGTTAATTTTAAAGACATAATTCAATAAAAAAATCCGCATTGGTTGTGTATGTTCGATGGTTTTTTTGCGCCAAAATGTACTCGTATAAAATTTTGATTTTGTGTTATTTAGTTTAATATAGGTAAATTACTTGTTACTTATAACAAGCCCTGAATTGCTTAATAACTGTACAAATGATATGCCTACCGCTTACATCTGATTATGGTGAACATGGTGTTTTCCAAGGAAACATTCCTCTGGTTGCAGTGCAATCGTTGCACTGCTATATAACCGGCACACATATTCCCTACGCTCATGTTTTAAGGTTAAAACACATCCCAAACGTGTATACGCTCGATTTTTTTATGTTATACATAAAAATATTATTATATTGTATTTGATTTTCAAACAGAGTTGAATTTTTTGGTTTTTTTTTCTACAGAAAAAAAAATAAGACTGCTTTACTGTAATTTTACTTATGCAGCTGTGCCCAATATCCGTTGGCAGTACCGAGAGGGTTAGACCAGTTTCATAGTTGTAGCACGCACGAAATTTCCTGAGTATACATATAGTACCTATATACCAATATGGAAAATAATATTTTTCGTATTTCATATACATTTTTGAATTTTTTCCATTGAAAAAAATAATACAAAATAAAATAAGGAATTACCATCTTAGTCGTATATATGTTAGAATTGTTTCACTTAATTAATGTAGAAGAAATATTAATTGTTTATGCATATTATAAAATATTGTTTTATTTTATGTAAGTATAGCATTTCATTTTTACTACCGTTATTATATGGCTTTTACAATATTATTTTATATTACCTATATTTTATTTAACATCTTTTGGTAATTTAATATAATCTCGAATAATTCTGTATGAAATAGTTGTTTCAGTTACTATTGCTATGTCGAAATGTTAAATTTATGCTATTTTTTAAATTACTCCTCACTGCGTGCTAACTATTAATATGAGGTTGGATTATCTGACATGGACCCGGGTGAATTAATTAATGTTAAACTATTCATCTTATAAATCATATAATATATTACTCATCTTGTAAATAAAGAATTAAGTGCTTACAAAACGGAATTTTTATAGAAGAGAAAAGATTAAGTTAATTTACCAATAAATTGTACATCAAAAGCTTTTGCATTTAGTTGGTTTAGTTGGTCACTATATGTGCAGGATTGAGACTAATGATCGAGAATTTTGTGATGCCGCTATTATTTTTACCTCTACATTTTACCTCCTCACGTTCATATATATACTCTCGGGGCTGAAATATTGCTGGTAACGCGGTTCATTTGTATTCACGAGATAACTCTCGGGGAGGATGATGAAAAAAGAGGGTGAACGGGTGGCTAGAGATTGCACTGTGGCGGAAGAGAACGAGCCGAGTGAAAAATGAGAAAAACGAAATTGGCTGCACCTCTCTCAATTTCCATTCATCCCATCAAGGGAAGCGCCAAAAATTATTTAGAAATATGAGTAGGCGTAGTTATAGCATTGTCGTGTGATAACGGGCGGCGATGGGATAAGACGATTATGTACCTAGTATTTTATAGTTACACTTGTAGACTGAGTGTTACAAATGTCATCGTGATTGTAAAATACTTATTTACAAAAATTAAAACTACTACTACTATACTATTCAAGAAAAATGAGATTATAGTTATATCGGTTATTTTTAAAAATAATGCGCATTAAATATAACTTGATATATTTTTCATTTGTCTTTAGTTTCCCATTCCTTATCTGTTATAGTAGGTATTATTATATCTGTTATTATATACCATTGCTATATAAAAACGCCCCATGTATAGGATTAAATAAAAACAGATAGCTACGCGTATAACTACCATATACTAACAGTACCTACTTAGGTATCTAAAAAATAATTTATGAAGCTGTATTTTTTGTTTCTTAGTTGACAGTTTCCTAATATTTTTTTTACTACTAAAAAACTCAGTATTTCGGGATTCAAAATGATTACTATAGCTATTAGTTATTAGTTTATTACAATGCATGTTTCTGTATCCGTCGAGAATGTTAGTTACACAAACGCACTTAATATACTATATGTAGCTCTTATTGTAATACAATTATTGATCTAACAATAGATAACACGAAATGTAATAAATCATCATTTTAATTTACAAGTTATACCAAGGTTGCACTTTTATCTCGTTTATTTTATTTGTTAAAGTTGTATTGACCATAGTCATTGTAACGTAGTAAATATGATGATAAAAATATTTTAATTCGTTATTGTATCTGTTATATTTTCATGAATATTGAAGTGTTATTTTGATGTTGATCTATTAATTTTGTTGATAATATATAAATTAGTTAGTAAATCAATTAGATAATAATAATATAAATTAAGCTTCGATATCATTTAATTTTAACGTACTGTTAAACCTACTGTATATTAAAAAATTTGCTTTACATTATTTTTGGTATTAATTTTGTCATAACTATGTAATTTTTGCTAATCACGAAACGCAACAAAAAATAATGATGACTCTTTATTTTTCAAATAATTCTCAATTTTTTATTTAATTTCATATAAAAAATGTTGCAACAAACAATGAATTATTTTTCTAAAGTATTACAAACACAGATCATCTATATAGAAAAATATGCCAATTAAATATGCCCTAGTTTATCATTCAACAACCGCATTTTGTAAAATATACAATGCTTATAAAACATTTTACATTTCTCCGTATAAATATTGCGTATATAAAAGATAATGATTATGTATCTTACAAAAATGATTGAATAATGTTTTTTTTTTTCATAAATAAGCGTAGGGTTTAATTTCCCATATGGCGCTATTCCTTTCACTTGGTATATTTTTTCTGAAATAGACCTACGGATATTAACTTTCAATTTGTTTTACTGGGTCTAAAAATATATAAAGTAAATTACATAATTTATTAATATATTTGTGTTGAATATATTTAGACCTTGATATTGTTACTCGGACATTTGGGATCTGGGGATATTGAGATAATTATAATACTTGTTATACTATAATCCTTATACGGCTAAAATAATTGACTTGGGATTTTATTTTAATAACATATTTTTAAACCTAATGGGATTTAAGTGATTTAACTGAATGAAAACCTTTGAATTAATGCGAAGGAGTTTAAATTACTTATTTTTGTTCACAGAATTTATTTTCATCCCTGAACACCTCCCGGCGCCATATCGTCAAATTACTATCAGATTTCTTTAACCTATAATTTTATTGTAGCATACCTTTTCGACGATCCAATATATGTTCTATTTAAGAAAGGAATTGTTATTATTTTTCTGTTGTGTGAACGAACCACATCATTAATCCGGAACTCTTCTCCGCGGGCAACCGGTCTGTGTGCGCAAAATCTATTATATATATTTTTTTTTTTATCATTGAATTCCTCCAAAGCACATTTATTCTTATGTCTGTATAATTTTTTTCTTCCTCTATTAAAAGAAAAATATATTGAAAAAAATAGTTTATATTTATACACACATATAATAAATATATATATATTATCCGTGTAAGTGTATGTGCATATAATATAATATATGATATAATATTAGTATGTACACACAGACATACTCGTATTTTTTTTCTTCCGGAGCTTGTCATAACCGGCTCGCTGGTCATTATTCAGACGACGTTGGTTGTATAAATCACAATAATACCGGCTCTCCCGTGAAACTGGTTTCTCGCGGTTGTTGGCGTGAACACGCGGCGATGGCGACGGTGCGTGGCGGCTGCGCGCGCGATGACCAATATGAATCTGATACTATCGTGGACACACGAAAAAACAAACACGTCCCACAAAATATTATAAGGAAAGAACAACAGCCTATAAAGAATTAATAAATATATATTATGGCATCCAGCTGAGTGTGGGATTCGATATTTTATCGGTTAATTATTATAAATAAACAATAACACATACACATAACTTATATATACATTGTTTTTTAGCGTTTAGATGAAAATCGGGTATCACGTATGCACACCTTATAATTTTGGCCATTTCTCCGTCTGCAGAAAATACGTGGGGATATTCAACGACACTTAAGCCCTACCAGTTGTTGCCCGATCGTAAATTTGTTTTGATATATATTTACGAAATTTTCAGAACAAAGAACGTATTACTTTGAATTATATGCTACATTTCGGGCAATAAATTGATTCAACAGTTGTCTAAAGTTACACCCATTGTTGTAGGCTGTGGCAAAAAGAGGAAAATGAAATGTATAATGTGAAAACCATAAACGAAAAAAAAACAGTGCAAGGGCGGACTTTTAAAACGATCTTTTATTGTTTATTATTTTTATCTCGGATATGTACGCTCTTTATATTATGAACGATGTATTAAAACCAGTTAAACGTTCTCCAGAAATAGTTTATAGTTTTGACCATTCTTGATATGCAAATTTGATATTTTATTTAACGCATTTTGTAGTGAATTTCAAGTACGACTTGGGAAATTTGTCTTATTATTTATGATACACCGTAACATTGATGTCTGATTCTGGTGATACTCATTTTCATTTGTACGCTGTAACGTATAGTATGATGTTATTTATATATATATATATATATAATGTGTAGTATTTAAACTCCTACTGTTAACTAACGTTAATATACCTATATTATATACAATAAAATATATTATAAGAAATAATATCCATCAAAAACGTTCTTATAATATAATAAAAATTATCTTTGTATTAAAAAAAAAAACAACTTGATGATATTAATGGTTAAATAAGAGACGGATTATACGCCATATAGATGAAGGTGTAATTCATAAAATTTCTTTATATATTTTAAACTATATAGATAATTATTTTATTCACATGAGTAATATTTCCTATTATCAGGCAGATAGTCTGGCGTTATGATTATAAATTCCATTTAATTTTCGGGTTACAAACACACCCATAGACATATAAAACTGTATACAGTTTTCGGACTGGCTCATAATAAAAGTCCAATGGATCAATTTCTTTAAGAGGTTTCAGAATTAAATACAAAAATCTGAAAATTCCGAGACCGGAGTTAGCGCTGTAATAAAAAGCGGCCTTACAATCACGTACTGTTTAATATTTCCATAAACACTTATAAATACTTTTTATATAAACCAAAAATACGACAAACAAATAAAAAAGTTATCAGATAAAAAAAAAAAATGGATGGGCACTTTCTGAGTTTTCGACCCTTGCGGCCATGGCCAGCCGACATTGACTTTATGTTACGCGGAAAACATATAACATATGTAGCACGTGAACATACTTTATGTTGGAGGACAGGGAAAAGCTATATGTTGTTGGAAATCCATCATCGGTGGTACATACATGCCATGTGTGAAGGACTAGAAAAAAAAGGGTCAACAGTGGAGAATGGAGATGGTAGGTCGGAAAAGCACCAGAAGGACTGACATTTGATGATGTGTTGCGAAAAACGGACTAGGCGACGGCGCAACAGCGTGGTATCGTCGACGTCGCGGTCATCAATCAACCCCCCCCCCTCCCTCAGGAGCACATGTTGCGCTTCGCGCCCCGCCAATTCAGTGGTGATGGCGGCGCCTTGAAGGGTTAATATTGCCCGCTTGGCAGACGAGTCGCGCAGTTCTCTCTGTATGCTTGTGTTGCTGCAAAACGGAGTGTGTGAGAGAGACTTCATTATTCAAACTAACAATTTCGCCAGCAGACGACGCCTCCACGTTGATTAATGACCCCCAAATTGACATAATATATAAACGCACGCACGCTATACACGTGCTTTTGAACGCATCGTATGAACACGTATAGGAAAAATGAAAATACACATGAGAGACTTGGGTCGATGCGCTGGTTAATCGATAAGACAAGACCACCACCACAGCGCGGGTTGGGAAAACATTACCGAAAAAAAAGATTATTATCCACTTTTTCAATTAGACATCACAACGTTTATTAACATATTTCGTGAACCATAAATACACACACCGTACCTGGTGTAACTTACGACCGTGTGCGCATGTTTGTAACCTACGACGGTAGTATATATGCCGCTGCGCGTGTGTGTACCGACCGACCGACCGTGATGTGTGGCGTGCACACATGTATATACATACATACATACTCTTTCTCACACACACACTCACTGCGGATAGAAACGACATTCCAAGCGGTCCAGCGCGCGCGCTCGCTCACACGCAATCAAGCAACTGTTTCTGGAGAGGAAAAATTTTGTTTTAATTGTCCATCTCTCGGAGGGCATTAAAAGAGTTGAAAAAATAAAATATCTTGCCCACATGTTTGTACCTGCTATTATTAATAATATAAATAATGTAAATATTATTCCCATACTGTTATACAATAATATTACTTACGTTGATGCACGTCGGCGTCCCTCCAAATGCCTCGCTTACACTGATTTTGTGATTTACTTGGAATTTTCGTTAAATGATACCTATTATATTATAACATTATTATTTATTACGATTGTTGTCTGCCAAAGTGTCAATGTATGAGAATGTGATAAATGATGATGATAATAATAATATTATTATTATTCTAAGCGCCGAGCGTTTTCGACTTCGTCTGCGCCACCCGAAGCGCTCCGTATAGCCGCTTCCGCCCTCAGCGTTATCGATGCTCGCGCAGCGTGCTATCCTTGTATTATTGTTTTAATTATTATTATAACCATTGTGCGATAATTTCATGTTATACTATTAATTATTTCATTTTTTTCACCAACACAGTTGGAAGTCTGCAGTAATTGACATGTTGTCGGATAGGAACTTTTTTTATCATTATTATTCAATAATATAATGTTTAATATAACAAAAGCGTTGGTAGGTAGATATGTATAATGTTGTTTGCTCTCCAGTTAAGTTAATCTCACGGTAAATGTATAGCGTTCGCCTAGCTAGTAATTGAATGGTAATTTCACCACGTCGATTGTCGAATTATCTCTAATCCGCGTCCTTCATTAAATGTCCCTGCAATAATAATATATTACTAAACACGTTTTTTTCGAACTTATAATGTTTTTTTTTTTGGTTGGTATTTATTTGGGTCGCATACCTTTATAATAGAACTCGGTAGGCATATGCGTAGTTTCGCAAATAAATTATATTTTTAAACAAAACGAGAACGGTATAATACTTGTATGTCAGCGTTGATACCCTATATTATGTATGTATACCGATTTTCGTGTTTTGAACAATAATAATTTCCACCCTCTTCTATGACTATTATTTCCACCAACACCACTACCCGTTTGTCTATAATATCGATTGTATTCGGTCTTTTTTTGTCGTCGTGTGTGTATGTGTGTGCGCTTGTGTTCTCCACAACGCGTAGCGCTATGCGTTTTTAGTATACGCTTTCTGCAGCAGGCTGTGTGTGTTTGGCGACCAACCTGATCGGGGAACAATTGTAGGCGAAATAATCGCACCCATTTCGAGCGGACGACGGACGGAAGCGACATAGGGAACGTGCTATAGGTTTGATTTATGCGCACCGGTCTGTTTCGCATATATAATAATGTACGCTGCTGCATTGGTGGGGGGGGGGTGATGGGTGATATTAAAACCTCTAAATCATTTGCATGTACAACGTCCCCGGGAAACAATTGGACGGCGGTTGGTGTAGACCATGCGGGGGTGTAAACGCAAATACTAATTCGACATTTTCGCACAGCAACGAGGTTTTACCCTAAAATTTAGCGCGTGAAACACGCGTTTTGCTGTGTTTTATAAAATAACTTAATATTAATAACGATTAAAATACTTACACGGATATATTGTAGTAGATATAATGTAAAGTATCGTAGTAACTATAGTAGTATATGTATACTGTATAGCGTATGTATAATATAGTGGTTGTATATAAAGTAGTCGTGAACAAAGTGGTGTAGTAGTAGCTGTTGATAAAATAGAAGTAGTGCTACGTAATTATTGTTGGTTAGCGGTAATCGCGGTATGCTATTGCAATGAAGTGTTAGAATACGGTGAAGTATGATTATGAAAGGAAAAACGTACACATGGTTATTAAAAAGTTCGCCCATTTTATTTACGTTTGTATTTCTTTGTAACGGTATATTACTAATTTAGTAAACAAATTATATTCTGTTGTATACGAAAATCATGTTTTTATATACTTTTATGCGTTGGATTTTTCCTGTAATGTATAGTTAAATAAATTACAAAAAGTTGTTTCACATACAACAATAAAATTATGAAGTATAGGTATCATTAAATTATGTGTGCATGGGACGTAAGGCGCATAAAACATTTTTAAATAAATTATTCTAATAATTTGTACTGTTACCTATATTTTATGATTTCATTAACAACTTATCACCATCTCTTCGCCATCGACAAGTATAATTATATTGTGATCTAAGATATTTTCGGTCTTGTTAATTGAATTCGTCATAATATTTTAAGATTAATAATCTTAGTTAATAATAAGATCTATAAAATAATATCGTATTGAAAAAACTACTAACAGATTCACTAAAATAGATTAATTGATATTATAATGTCATGGAACCACCAGCCAATACGTCGAGGGGAGCCGGTTTTCGTTGTATTATTTTATAGCCTTCAGGCTTACGGGATTGAATATGGGACGATGTCTCAATCGATAGTCAAAAGAAATGTCAATAGGAAAGCCGTAATTGATTTCCTAATACTCTAAAATATTTTAAACTGTGTTAAGCACCTACTATTTTTCTTTGTAATTTCAGATGCCTACCGTCTACTGAGATTAATATTTTTCAATATGTTTATTTTATTTTATTTTATTCCATACAATTTATTTGAATTGATTCGATATAGATTCGTATCACGTCTATTAAGAATTATTACTACTTTGGTTATACGGTTGTGTCAATAAACCAGTGTAACCAAAAATTATTATTTTTCCAAATAAAAAATCACCAATACACTGTAGATATTATTCTAGTTGTCTTTAATTGCATCTAATATATTCCTGGTCAGTATGAAAATACCTTGGCGATGATTTTAGAATTAAATATTTTTCATGGTTCATTACATTAAGTCGAGTATAATATAATATAGAGTCATAGATTATAAAGACTGCTTAGTATAATTTTGGGATATTATATTACTAAATAATAGATTACAACTATACAATACATTTATGAAGTTCATCTTTCGCTTATAGCGCCTGTAAAAGAATTATTATACGCATTGTTCCGCATATGTTATGGGCAATATATTTTGTCTTGTAGTACCATTTAGACTCATAAAAGACACTAAATTGAATTTCTGATCGAGGAAAAGAGAGTGTTCCCTATATCTTCATTTTTTTACTATGTTTTAAACATTTAAACAGACTAATGATTGTAGGTATATATTATATACCGTATGGTTTTTGTTTGCAAACTATGTACAATGTATATAACAACTATGCAACATAATTGATAATTCTTTCTTCTGAAGCTCACCTTTAGCTGGTTAAAGCCCTCTGGCACTGGTCGACTTAATTTCGCGGCATTGACGTTATCGACGGACGTTCGTATGAAATTGGTGGCCATGGATTTTTAAGGGATGTGTGAACATAAATTATCGCGATAAATCCGGTTTTTCTCTGGAAACTTTCAGCACGACGGAGGGGATGTCTGGCTTTATCGGTAGCTTTATGCAAATTGCAAGACGAACCGCCACCGTTAAATTTAACACCACTGTTGAACCGCCACCGCACCTATTACCCTATCCTCGTGGTTTTAGTATACAATCGGCCTTCGTCACGGCCGCCAGGCGTCACGCTACTCGACGAGCATAAACAATCCGCCTCAGCTCGGTCCCCTATGGTATGAACCGTAATATTTATTTTATTATAACAATATAATGATATATATTATGCGACGTTAGGTCGTATTGCATCGCTGCAGCAGCAGTTACCGTAATTCAGTTTCCTCTATAATATAATTATTACATTATTGTTTATAAATATTATATTATATATATATATATATATATATATATTTACTTACGTTGTTGTACAATGAAGTGGCGTACAATATATACCTAACCGGAATTGTAAAAGAGTGTTTATAAGCACCCATCGAAAATCGATGAAACCAGACTGCGGAATACGGCGATCCCGCTGCTGTTTGTTGAGATAATATATATGCTTGATATATATGCCAATAAGTGTTCGCCGTAATAATCGTATATACACTAGTGACGTCGTTCTGTGGTAGTGTGGTTAGTGCTATTGATATTCACTCGATGTGACATAAAAACATTACCCTTTTTTTGTAATGTATTTTTGTTCGTTTTATCGAGTTGATATTGTGTAATTGCAGTGTACGTAAATCGAGTGAGTACCTAAAGGAATAGATTAAAAAATATATATAATCTGAATGAAACAAAAACGTTGTTGCTTGACTGTGGTCGTCGATGGTTTCGTAATAATAATTATAATATATGTAGGCCGCCTTCGCCAACCGTCGTGAATCAATTTATCGGCGACTGTGGTCGTCGACAAAGCGGCCCCGAGGCCGTTTAGAAAGTATTTGCATACATCTACGTACAGAGAGAAGACAATATTATGTACGACGACGGGCCAGAGCATTTATCACTGCAAGCTGCTTTCGCTGATGATGCTGCAGCGAAGGAGAAGGAGGAGGAGGAGATCGAGGAATAATGGCTATGCTGGTGGTTGGATCCGCCATATAATCATTCGGAATGACACACCGGGATGTAATAAGTGGCAGCAGCAGCAATGCAACCGGTGTGGTGTATATACAGACACACATGCGCGCACGCACACACACACACGCGCGGTATATTATATAATATATTTATGTATGTGTGGACCGAGAGATTTATACCCTATAGTGTTTATGACACGAGGGCTATAATATATTAATAATTACTGTCGTCGTCGTCTTCTGTGCTGTACACATTACACTACCTATCTATGTACATACTATACAACTATACTATACCTCCGCTACTGATATACGACTACTATATATTATATGTATTATAATATAGTGCTAATACAACTCAACCATTACCACTCGCATGTTGCTAAAACGACGAGAATACTTCATATTAGAGTGGAAAAATGCTTCTACATCAATTTTTGAGGATTTCTTCAAATGAAAAACATCACGTTTCCGCGTAATAGACCAGGCGCAACAACTAGCTGTATTCTATAGAAATCGAGTATTCGCCGACTCGTCAGCTTGCGCCCGGTTGCCAGATAATGTTTTAACATTCGGGTTTCATACGATTTTGTAAACCTATACTAAAGTTCAGCTACGCATACGAACGGCGTTATATGTTATAAAATATATTTCTACATTGCAAACGGGTTTTTAAATTTTATGACATCATAAACGTATCCGTATTATGATGATAGTAATTATCTGGGACAACAAAAGCGTATTAGACTATTAATGTATAAAAATGAGCTAGGAATGGAAAATTATAGCGTTTATTCAACCAACCCTTTATCAAATTCCAGTTTATATAAAAATTAAAATAATATAGGTACCAAAGAAGTGCATGCATATATTTTACGAGTACCTGTATTATTACCTAAATTATAAAGCGTATTATTATCAAACACATTGTTTTCTCCTGTCATCGGAAATTAATAGTGTCAGACTGTAAAAGAAAAAATTGAGTACGAATCATAGAATCATAATTTTTGTTTAAGACTTAAATAATAATGTATTAGGAGCGTTGTAAACGTACGAGTATAAAAAAACGATCAATACTCTATTATAATTTAAAACTTGGTGAAATAATTTCACTTACATGCAATTTTAAACATTCAAATAAGTAAATTTATATATATTACTTTATTGTATAAACAATCAAAAAAAATTCAAAAATCACTTTGATCATTTAATATATTATTTTTTAAACAACTATAAAAATGTTTACGAATTGTCGGATTTCGATTTTAATTTTCAAGGCAATATTTCATCAATAACCTAGCCTTGGTTAAAAAAAAATTGATAATTCGATTTCAGTGGTTCATAATGGTAATTGAAGCTGATCCTTCGGATAACTTTTTTTTACCTCTCGTGTTCTTCCAACCATTCTTAATTCAATTACTCTTCATTACCTTTTTATATATTATCTATACACAGTACCAATGAACGTATGTAGACATTTTTTTTTTTTAATCGTAAGCAAGGCAGAGAAAACAGAAAAGAGTGTAGTAATATGAGCGTAGAGAGGATAATGATTGCAGACGAGCGCACAAACCATATTTAAACTATATGAGGGCATAATGGCGACATTGGTCAATGCACGTTTGGCCAACAAACCGGAAATAACCATGCGACAGCCGTGCGACTATTCACATTAAAGTGACAACGTAATCGCTACATAGAAACTAGAAATGCATTCGGTGCAGTAAAATGTTTTTTCCTTAATAATTAATAATAATAATTTATCATTAATAATTATTCAAACCATATGGACTCCTTAAAAGCTGGATAAGAATTAATAATACCTACACATAAACCAAAAATTATATACTTTTTACATTTTTAAGTTCTGCGTATACCATGTACAAAACAACATTAAAGAAAGCAATCTAGTATAAATAAACAGAAAACTGTTGGTAATAATTAAAATGTAGGACATGTGCCAGCATATTAAATGTATCCTTACTTCCTCAATTTATTCTTTTAGTGCGATAATTATAGAGCATGATAATAATAAATATTAATAATAGTATTCATTGCACTTGTAAAATTTCGGACCAATTATTTGTCCATAGTTTTGACTTGATACAATTAAATATAATATTTTCATAAGAAAAACATTTTTATTTGGACTTGTGCAAATGTATGGTTTCTATATTATATTGTGTCTTGATTTCGTCGTATACTGTATTTTGTATGAACCGACCTAACCTCCCGTCCTTCCGTTTGCAAACTCAAAACAAAAACAAAACGAAACCTTAAAAATATAAACACTGCAGTTGTTGAAAAGCTTTTCAATATCGAAATAAAAAAAAATTGTGAAATACTGCAAATTCGTTGCCCAAAGCTCGTTGTGAAAATTGTTACGTCACTAAACGGGCTTGAAAAAATATGACTGGTCTGCGAAAACAGTGAAAAGCTTATAACCAGCAATAACGATATAGGTACCTATGAGTTTTTTCTCACAACTCGCAGACGGCGTAATTTGTTAGCGTATAATAACAGTGATAAAAATGAGAGGGAAAAAAATGGAAAAATAAAAAGCCGACGTCGTGTGAATTATGGTACCTAGTTTGTTGTCGTGGTTTAAGAAGCGGCGGCGGTAGCTGCAAATTTTTACAACCTGATACGAGTTTCCGAATAATATTCGGGTGTTACATATATTTATATTATATACTATTGAACACACATAAATCCAGAAAGAAAATAAACTCATATACATGTCGAATTTCGTAAAAGCCGCACAAGTTTTTATTTCTTTTTTTTCCTCGCACCGTGAATATACACGCATTTTTATATATCATCATACAGCATATACATTATTATATTTATACATACATGCTCGCGTATTCGTTCATGTAACGGTACGCGGTCGGTGCTGTTTTTATCGGCACACGTATACATATAATATAATAGGTATATTTCATTTCCCGAAAGAATGCGAGCGGTTTGGCGGCGGTGGCGGCCCCCGATGAATGGTAGAGAATAATATTTGCATACAAAGATGCCATAAACCATTGCGGTGAAACCAAAATAATAATAATAAAGTAACTGACACAATTGCGTGCGCTCGTACCACGGGGTGGTGCTTGTTGCGATATATGTTGTGTCGGTGGCTCGTATAATGCAATATACATATATGCAATATATATATATATGCATTGTATACACTTGCAGTGCTTGTATTTTATGGTGTTTTTCGCGCGCCGAATTCCACGTGAAAACGCGCGGGGGCTCAATTTTGTCGCACGCCGCATATACTCGGCCGATGGAATATTCGAATTGTTGTCGTCGAAAAACCAGTCGGAAATCCTATGACCACTCAATCGTGGCGGGCTTAGAGACAATCCAATTTGCATTTCGAGACTATATCACTCCAGATTAAACACCGAAACACAATGTAGGTACCTACCTCTATACGGTAATAACATTATGCGTACCTATGTCGTCGTTCGAATACCTATAACGTTTTCGGCTATATTATCTACGCTTTTTTTGATTTTATCGGATTTCACGATTCATATGTATATGCTGATATATATATATATGTTATACGCGTGAGTCGAGAAGTATTTCTACCCGCGGCGTACCTATACTGTATATGCTTTTATATAGTTGCCGATTAATTTATACTTAACCGCGAGAAAATTGCCCGGGTGTATTTATTATTCAGTTTTAGTTTGGGGTGTACGGAGTTCTGCTGTGCGTGTGTGGTGTTGAGACGTTTTGGTCTCGTTAGTTGCGCACGTGAAATTTTAGTCACTTTTAATGTAATTACGGACACGATCGCGAGTCATGTCGCGAACACGTTTTTCAAACAACATCTCTCTCCGTCTCGCCACACTACTATACTCCTCTGAAACTAAACGTCAAACGAGTGTGGATGGAATAATTCCGTAATTAACGTTTAATATTTATTAAAAAGTTGATGGTGAACGACGACCACAGTGATTAAACGCGCAGTGCAGAAAAGTTTATACATCATGTACCACACGGGTATCGAACGCAAATACAATTATTATTATTATTGTTATATCGACCAACCCTTACGACATATGCGTAACAAAGGCACTCCAGAAACTGTTTGAAAACTTTCCTCGCTTATTTTGTTGTTTCTCGTGTTGAATGCGAATCCAGTTGTTATTTTTTTTTTACCCGCCGAAACATCGAACGAAAAGCCAGCTCGATGAAATTGAATAACGTATATTATTGCAAGTTATCACACCTCTGGTATACTTACTCGCGTACTAACTCTTATATACGACACGATAACGCGATTTCAATGGCACTGTGTTTTGCCTGCAAAAACGTCGTCGCGTCATGGGCGGTACCTATAATAGGAAACAATCGCAAGTTGCAATAATAAATGCTGCGGTACAATTGAAGGGAAAACTAAAAATAAGCGACAACATACAACGTGCGAACCAATTAACCGAGGTAAAATGTGTAAAATAACTATACGTGTACCTTTATACCTAAATTGATTCGTTGACCGTGTATGCATAACGTATATGCATTCGTTGTAACGTTGTATTCGCATTTTTTCTGATAGTATGTGTTATACAATATATATTATTATACAAGTCTGTACTGTGTACTGTCCATTGTTGTTCAAACACATGTTTAATTAATGGGTGATTTTGAAAGTTATTCATATTTATGTACAAACGATGACCAGTTCATACCCCCAATCATCGCATAAATTAAGGGCGAAACATGCAATTGTGTCGCTTTCTTCGAAAGCAATGTCAAACAAAATGGAAGTTTTCATATTTGTTCTATTGTTCGAAGTATTCACAACATATAATCACATATTAATCAACATATAAAAAACGTATACTCCTCTCTCTATATACTTGTTATTGGAATTTTTTTGACAAAAATAAAACTTATAAATTTAAGTAAGAAGTTTAAAAGAAATGAACAATCAAAAATATTTGCCTATCAGGGGTTTTCGTTATGAAACAAAACCCAATGATGTAACATATAAGTGATTCAATTCTATTAATACAATGATTATTTGACTTTATACCTTTTGAGTGTATCAAATATGTGTTTGTATGTATCTAAAATAAATATTTTATTTGTATTGATTTGAATGAATAGTATTTGGTACATATTAGGCATATAGTATATGGTATACAAAATTCAATATGTATATAATTTTATAGTGTTACACCAAGGTTAAATTAGTTACTTGGCTGATTATTTTAACATTTGATTGTGTTAAATGAATTTTTAAATCTGTTGAAAATTTTTTTTATGCTTCAAAAAAATATCATAGTTTATTAAGTATTTTATTATTTGTTGAAAAAATGTCATATAATTGTTTTAAGTTACAATCAAAATGCACAGAATGAGATGAAAAACATTCCAATTCTATCACGTTTTATATAATTTGTGCATGACTATACTATGTTTGCGGGTACTTTGTGGTTATCTATGTGTACATCATATGTGTTGTTAACCAAACCGTGATTACTCGTCTCTCGATGTCTAGACTGATTGTCTACGCTGAAATCGAAATTACGAACAAACGTAGGTACAAGATTTGAAGGTTAATATTAAGATAGTACCTATAACATTATTCTCTAACACTTTAATGTCAGTTACCGGAAATATCGATATGCTGCACATAATAGAGTTGATATTTAGTTAGTATATAATATGTTAAACTAAAGTTGTGTGATAATAAACTAATATAATTTGGTTTTAACAAATTCGAACTATTTACCATTGAATGTTGAGTATATACATATATAATGAGCGCGTGTCTTTACGTATAATATTACGTACTAAATTTATATAATCAAATGCATAAAAATTTGCCCAGAAATGTTTTCTTTTACGATTGAATTGTATACGTTCAATGGAGAACGCGCTAATAATATCAGAGAGTGTGTGGTGAATCACTGGTGATCAGTGGTGTATACGAACGATATTATAAATATGAGTTGGAAGAAGATATATTATAATATAATATATATGTAATGGTAAAAGTGCACATAACGGAACAGCTGACGGGTTTGCTTATACAAAAGGGTAAGTCGTATGCAGCCGGCGTTATTACATTGTAGCTTAGCGAGAGGATAGACAAACGGTGCCCAAAAACGGTCAAGTCCGGCAGAACCATTTGAATAGTTTTGCATAAACACCACTCGGAAACCGTATTCGAAACAATAACGACGGACGTCGTTGCAGTTAAACATGCGGATGCCGTCGTGAATCTTATGACCACGTGCTCTACGGATTCGTATTTTCATAAAATCATATTACTGTTTTGGCCTTCAAGTTCATGTAATACATACAATACACATGCACTGGAATTTAACTATAAAACTGTTTCTCAAAGTTGTCATTATTATGTTATTTCATCTTTCATTTAGTGTCCAGCTAACCTAGAAAACTAATTTAACAACCTTTAATTGGGTTAATTTTATTCTCAACTTTATTATCCACCATTGGATAAGGAAATAGGTTTTCTGTACAAAAATAACGATAAAAATATCATAAAAAATACCTATTGTTTAACTATACCAATAACAACAATTAATACTTTTAAGATATTTTAAACTATTCAATTTCTTAAACGTGTAAAACGGTTTTTCACTACTCGGACTTTGAAGTATAATAACTTGGATTATTTTGTTTATCAATAAGAGTGTATATATTTTGTTAATATTTTGTATACTTGATTTTTTTAATTTTCTCCAATTCTGTTGAATATCAACGAATGAATATCGATCATTTTATATTCGATAACGTAATTCACTGTTCAGAGTTTCATAATTTTATTCAGCTGGGCGAAGAAAATAAAAAAAAATATATTCAAATGAATTGTTGAAAATTTTTTCATATTTAATGTGTTATTATCCAAATATGTTATGGAAACTAGCTATCGCCATGAAATAGTAAAGCGTAATAAATCGTATGCGGAGAGGCGACAATTTTTATTAAATTATCCGGCTTGCTGAGAGTATAAGATGGGTGTATATAGAAAGTAATTTTGACCCCGGGAGACACCATGAAATTACGTAGTCGTCGTATATATAATAACTTTATATATAGGTAAGATTTAAGGAAAACATCTTAAGACTGCACTTTCACACCAATAAAATACCAGTCGGAATGCTGGTATGCTGAGCATAGTGTATATGGTCATTTATCACCTTATGTAACATGATATGAACAAGGGATGGAAATCATTTATTTAGTGGCTTCCAATTGTCCCGGCTTAATGGTGCCAAAACGATCACCATGAACACTTTTGATTTCCATATCATAACGGGTTGTGTGGATTAAAAAATGTATATAATGATGCGCTCAAATGCTCAATCACAGCATAGCTCACTTATACAATATAAAATAGTACTTTGTATTGTATGTTGGTGATAAAATATATTATTATTATTATTATCATCATTCCTTAAATGGCTATATATATTACTGTTTTTCACTTATTCGTGACTTTTATCATCTATTTATGTATATAGGTATAGTATTTACGATATATTTTCATAAGATCTATAAACTGCTACTCTGATTTCGGTTGAAATTTAACGTAAAAATATTATAAGGGCAAAATAGATAATGAGAGGATTTTGCTATCGTGGTCAAGTTAATACTCGACACCTGTCAAACGGGACCCCACCCGCTTGTACCTTATGATAGATGAGACTTTGATTGATTGATCCCTTTTAATGCGCCACCCTCTCATGCGACTTTTTCTCCCGGACGTTGCCACGACCAATTATGACGTATCGACAACGAGCCGCCAAGTCCTGCTGTTCGTGCACTGCCTGTTAACTGACGCATAGGGCGAGGGAAACTGACATTCACAAACGACCTTTTTGTTTTTTGCACTGACCGTATTGCAATATCTTTGTTTCCACTGCTGCAATATTAATCGATTCACTCGTTTTCTTTGTATCCAATGTTTTTAATTCCAACCCGATTAAAAGTATTACTATTGTATTTATATTTTATATCGCTACAGTAGTTTTTGAATCTTTGTTATAGTTAAAGTTTGTTCAATATAATTAGAAATATCTCGCCAACTATACTCGATTAAATCGTCTACACATTATTTGCGTATGATGTCTACTGTATAAACAAATTTTGAACGAAAAGTGCAGTTTATACATATAACGAAATCTATAATTATATGTCTATAGTTCTTCGTTTAAAATTAGTTTATATGTTGCAATTACCTATACTTATACTATTATACTTAATAAGTAATATTATTTGCCAAGTTCCATAAAGTATGCAAGTATAATTAATATATTGATCAAACATTTCAGCTGAAGAGTATGTGCATCGTAGCGTGCTTAGTCGTGTCACATTTTGTAATAATTACGTGCAGCGCATTGTATAAAATCCGTATAAATAATAAATAGTAGGTAATGTCAAATTGACAGTGGAATAAAAAATTTAAATATAGTATACTGTATTATTAACCAAATAATATCGTGTATCTTTATATTATTATTAATTTTTTTTTTTTTTTTAATGTTTGTCGCATGATAATCTGATAGGAAATTGCGAATAATATACTACTTTTGATGCTCGTCCGGTGTGACGAGTGTCGCATATATACTCGCATTGATCGTTATTTTTGTATTCATCAGACAATTATTTTCGTAGTAATTTCATACAAAGTTAACGGTTGAGAAAATAATCAAATACTATTCTGCAAAAAAAAAAACACGTTAAGGAGGACTAAGTTAAAACTGCACAATGACCATTTGTGGTTATTTCCCATAGGATATATGCATATATGTATTAAATATTATCTCTCTTGTGTTTAACGATATTGCAAAAATAAAATATAAGACGTTTACAATTTTGACACGTCACGTGTACTCATCTGAACGATGGTGGGAGGTTGAATTGCATTCGGGACAGTAGTTTTACAGTCGGCGCGATCATGTATTCGAGTGGAAACACTGGAAACAGTGTTGAGTATATACGTATATACTTGCGCCGACACGCTGATGATAAGGTATGTGTTATGTGTATATTGCGTGGACTTTATAATATAGAGGGTGCAGGGCAGTGTAATAGGCGCAATGCAGTATAATAATAGCCAGGACGGCCAAAACGCATTGTACTCCTAAACTCACGAGTTTCAGGGGATACGCCAAGGGGCGAATAAAAATCGGGCAAACGAAAATAATGCACGTAAATAAATTGACGACGGAGAGGGAAAACCGACGGCTCGAGGCCAAAAAAAGAAAAAAAGGGAACGGAAAACTTTGAAAAATACATACACATACACACACACAAGTTCTATTGTTCAATCTTTTGTGTTTTGCCCGAGGCCTGGGCGGCGGTGGTAACGTAGTCTGTTAGGACACTCAGGGGCGGCGGGTTGCATTCGATTTATCAGCCGGAAGAACCGTTGTCAAACGAAAGAAAAATTTGTTTTGCAAATAAAATATACTAGATTTTTTCCTTTCTCTTAAATCTCCCTAAGAACAACAAAACAAAATATATAACGTATGACTTTTTAGTTTTTATACGTCGACGTGGGCAGTATCGATTCGATCGATGCGTGTTTGTTCGACGAACAAACAATAAACACAGTGTCCTTAATTTGTTAACGTTTACATTTTTATGACCGGTATAGTGTGAAAACAATTAGAACGTCATTAACGATTTGACATTTTAAGCGATGATATTAAAAACGGAACACAAACAGTAGCGTTCGTTGCTCATTAGGAAAAAAAACTCGTTAAGCACACATAATGTAGTACAACATTATATATTATATAGGTAGGTTCGATTCGATAAATATTCGAGCGAAAGGACAGAAGTGTAATCGAACATGTGTTGTGTGCGTAATAAAATCTAAAAGACTTTACTGCTGAATATTTTTATGCATTTTATAAACGTACATCTATGATAGTGGTTATGGTCTATAGTCTAAACATTATTCCTACAACCTGAGTACATTTAGGTGTGATCATATTGCATTTACCTAGTATGGGTTATAATATTATTATGATATATTATATGGATATGCATATTGATACTGATGACATCCATATTCTATACTATCACACATAGCTAAAAGATGTAGGGAGGGACTTGAAAAGGCAAAGCTCCTCTCTTAATAATTATACCTTTTGTAATATTTATTTTTAAGTTATTGAATATTGATAGTAGAAATATCAGATGTGTATATTTATAATGATATAATATATAGATAAATTATATATATTATAGCTAATACTAATATAATATATTACTTACATATATATATATATATATATATATATATATATATATATATATATATGTAAGTAATATAGTATATATATACTATATATATGTTTTAAGAAATAGCTGGGAACTTGAGAATAGTCCAAAATTGTTTAAAATATCTACCGACCTTCGAAAGTTGGTTGGTACTTAATAATTTTTGAAAATAAAAACATCATTGGACAATTTTTTGAACAAATCTTATAATAACTTTGTTTGTTATATTGTTAATACTATACACTATATACTATAAAAATACAATCAAACATATTATATAATAATAATGTTGGTGTTGAATCGATTGGTCCGAGTTTTTTCTGCACAAAAATTAAAATATTCTCCGGAGAAATGTTAAATCATTCGCCGTAGTGGCTGTCATTTCATCAGAACACGCGCATTACAACGCACACTACCTACCTATTAAATACAATATATCTTTTTATATTATTAATTATTATATTATTCCAATGTGAAAACTATTTCGTTTACGATCTCCATGCTCGAACAAAAAAACCATTTTTTGTTTGTAAGTGCGTATTACGCCTATGTCAGGCATAATATCATCATCGTAACAACGTGGATGGTAGCAGGAGGCCTCGTCGTCGGAGCGGTGAAGGTAACTGCAGGTCTGTCGATTGTCGACAGTGTCGCGCGTGTATGCGTACCTACGCGTTTTTATATATGTGAACGTTAATTTATCGTTTTTCACTTGGCGGCTGTGTAGGTACACATATACACATCGGGCCGTATTTATTATTATTTTTGTTTTAAGTATAGAAGTACACCGAGCTTCGTTAAATCGCTAATGGCCACCATCACCGACGTCAGGTAATGAAATACAAAAATTAAAACGCGGTAGCCCCATCAGTGTGTTATATAGTGTACCTATACGATGGAACGATAGGTGACTGATGGCCGCCATCGTGTTCGACACCGGACAATTAATAACTTCATGGCTTCTATATTGCATATTGGTTTTTTTTTTAACATAAATCACGTTCTGTTCAAAAAAAAAAAAACGAAATAATAAAACTAAACAGTAGACGTGTAGTCCGTTTAATTGTTATGCGTTCGAATGTAGGTACAACGATAAGTAAAAAATAAAAATCGTTATTATTTCCTCTGGGAGCATACAAAAATCAGTTTGTCGATTATTGGTAACTAGATATGAAGAAATATTTTGTTTCGTAGATATTTCTTTAAATGCGAAATGCGTGTACGTATATTCACCGGCGAACATCCTGCCAGTTAGTTCTGAAAGTCGTGTACCTACCAATAGCGTATTATCCGGATATTATCCAATAACCATGATAATAATTACCTGCTTCCAGTTTTTAAACAACGTGTCATTAACGAATATAGAAGCATCCGTCTAATAATATTATGTTGTCTAAATATATATTTTATTTTGTTTTATGAAACAATAAATAACCGTAGCGTAATTAATTAAATTCTATCAAATAAAAAAAAATAAACAAACAAACAAAACAATAACTTATTATATAAATTGAGGCAGCCGTGTACGTACACTGTACACTTATTGTTGGCCTCGGTTGTGTAAATATACTCACTTTGGTTTAAAAAAAAGTCGACGTGTGTTCAAGATATCGAAAACAATTGAACTAGATCGTAGTGAGATACGAAGGATAATTCGTCGCCTATATAGACTATATATAGTGCCTACACCATATCGGAATCATTATAAACGAAGGGTAGCGAAGTGAATACTAACCGAAAAGGAGTCGGACATGTCCAATTGTATTCAACGATGCATGTTGAATTCTCAAAATGCCAGGGTTGGGATCAAAGTAAATATTGAAATTTACTAATGATATCGACGGAGGAAAAAATATAAAGAATGCTTCAAATAATATGCGTGGCACGGATATAATTTATATCTCGAAGAGGGATTATAAATAAAAGGAAAACTGATGGTGTGTACCAGATTAATAAGAGGAAGTTTAAAAGAGGGACCTAGATAGATACGGAAAAAAATCGACATAAAAACAAATTGAAACGATTTATAAAGAGCCATTCATTGTGCATTGGCTATATGGGACGTACATTGTAGACGTACTTGTAATAAACGAGAAAGTCGTCTGACGGAAATGAGTTGAAAAAGAGGTTAGACGGAATTCGTGGATCGGACATGTATGTATACATGTATATGTGTTATGGCGGCGTATAACTCATTTGTAAAGCGACTGTCGAAAACAAAACGATTTAAGAAAGGAAAGAAAATAATAAAAGTATTTTGGAATTGCGCATTTGTGATGGATATCACGCGGAGACAATTTTTCTTGACGTAAAAAGTTTAATCGTGGCCGGGGCTTAAAGTTTGAGTTTGACGATATTTTGTCGGTTTGAAATTACTTTGGCACTTTGAGGTGTCAACGCAAAGGAGCTTTACGTGTATCTTATGTTTTATAGTCAATAGTCAGACACGCCCAAGCCCACTGTATAAACACCGCGCATCGGTATGACGAAGAGGGTGAACATTTTACAGGGAGAAAGATACACGATAACAAGCACACGGTCGCAACAAGCCCGCATCTCGTAAGGCGCCATGCTAACTGCTGTCGTTGATTGATCGACAACGGTGGCAGCCGATTAAACTTGAGTAGAAATTTGTCTCGTAAACCCGACTTTCTATTAATTGACACCTTGTGCCCGCAGTGGGTATAGTATATTTCATACGGTTAATCTCGGAGGTTCGGAAAATTAATTTCATCCCATCAAAATAATTGTCGTAAGCACACGATATCATATTATAATATTATTATACACCGTAGCAAGACGGCAAGCTATTCTATTACATAAACGTAATCAACTGCAAGTTCCGGGCGCGGAAGGTGGTTGCAATCAATATTATATCGCGAGTCCGTGAATGCCAAAAGTTATTTATATTATTATTATCGTTGAGTAACTTTGGAATATATGGCAAATATGTATATATATATTGCCAATATAGGCAAATAATTTCCTGCGATTTAACAATAAAAGTGTGTTGTTAACTGCCCGTTTGTTATTAATGCAAAATATCTAAAATGTTAAATAGGTAACAGTACCTATATTGTGAAATATCAAAAACGTATTATGTGTGGGTAACCTGCGCGGTGTAGACAACTGACACTGCACCGGATTCCGTAGCGATCTTTAAAACGACTACGTTATACAATCCTATAAATTAATCATTGTAAATAAACAAGTGCGGTGGAGAGAGGTTGATGGATTCTGTGGCGACGATCGGGTTCTCCTGCGAGAAGGAGATGTTTACAGCCAATTTCGTGATTCACGAACTCCAACCACCGCCACTGAACGGCAGCAACCGCCAGACGGCGGCGACGAATTCACGGCGACGACATCTTAATCGCGTAATTGCGTTAATAACCTATCGGCGGTCTCGCGCGCGCCGTTCAGTCCGCGGCGTTAGGTTAGGCGTTCAAACCGCACGCGGAATCAAAACGCACATTTTCCACCATTATAATTCTGTTTCCGTGTACGTTCGATGTCTAATAACATTATAATTATTATAATAATAACACAAACGCGATACTCTTAATGGATCATGGAAGCTCTTGTATGACATAACGATAATTGATCACACGCGCACATACACGCTCGCTCATATTATTATATTATACGTTGCAGTTCGTTCCAGAAATTGATTAACCGGTCTCTCCGGTCTCCGTCACTCTTTCACTCCCTCGCACGCACTATCGGTCGTCCATCTTTTTCTCTCCATCGTTTTCCCGTTTGTCTCTCGCATTATACATTATTCTTCTCGGGGGCTTTGTCCGGTGGCCCGCGCTCGCTCGTCTGTTTGTTCTCCTCGTGCAGCGGTGTGTGTGCTTCTGCTGCCGTGGCGGCGATCCAGACAAACCGGTTTTCGGTGCTCACTCTTTTTATTCTTTTTATTATTACTATACCAGCCGACGCCGCCGCCGCCGCCGTGTCGGATTCCTCGGATTCACCGTCGTCTCGGTTATCGTCTCGGTGTCTCTCGGTCCCGGACGGTCGTCGTCGTCGTCGTCGCTCGCGCGCGCGTTCACCGACGACCAATTTACGCATTGTTTTTCATTATTATTATTATTATTTTTCACTGCAGTCCGAAAAGATAGCGTGAATCGCGTCGCGCGATCGTCTGTCGCCGTCGCGAGTCGGGTCGTCCGCCGCGAATAAAAATGCATTATTTTTATTCTTCGATTTTAATTACCACCATTTGGTATATTATAATGTATTATTATATATTATATGTGTGGCGGTGGCGATGCGCATTATATTATTATATACACATGCACACACGCCAATCGCCCATCTGCCTTGGTGCAGTGTGCACCGTGTGTGAGCCTCCACCGCCGTCTGCGGATCGACTTATCATCTATCTATCGTTTTTTTATTTTTTTGTTATGAGTTTGCGGTGAGGGGGGGGGGGTACGTATAAAATATTGGCTTTGGTATCGTAGGCGTTTGTGTAGTGTAAGCAAGAGCTAGCGGTTGAGTATAGGCACTAGCTAGGTGTAGCTTACTACTCCGAGACTATTACTACTTAGCGGTGCGATGTACACCAGATTGTGTGTGTGTGTGCCCATATACATACACCACGGATTTCTTCGAGCTATTATTATTGTTATTTTTTTTCCGATTCTAATTTGGAGGACGGGACGACGAGAAATGCTGGACGGCGCTCGTGCGTATGTGTGCGTGTGTCCGCACGAGTTTGAGATAAAAACCACCACCGGTCGGTCACTTAAAATCCAATTCCATACACAGCAATAACACGCATTTATTTTACGTAGGTATGTTCACGTTTCACACGTTTAATCGTTGATACAGATCGTTTTCATTTAACCGTGACTCTTAGATTCTTTTTTTTTATTACAAATTCGGTTTTAAATGATAAAATAACGCCGTATTATATTGTTTTATTATTATACGATTGTAAATTAAAAAAGTTAGTATGTAAGTACATACTATACCTACACTGTAATATTATATTTATTCGTGTTACAAAAGCGTGTCAAAACTAATTATTATTAATACCTTTCAAGGTATTTGAAGTTTACTCGTGTTGTAAAAGTTTTATATACCTACGTTTCGCGTCAAATTGCACACCAATGTTTTCGAGGTGTGGGTGCAAAAATATAAAATAATAATAATGTATTTTTTAAATGTTAAACCATTATTTGTTCACTCGTTTCAAAACCATATAGTCATTTTCTACACGGATGTTACGTGAAGAAATTAATTGTGTTTGGTATTTACAATAGATCCCACACAAATAATATCCCATCAAGGCCGTGTCGGAAGACTTCAAAAACATTTCACTTATATTATATTATGATACCTTTACGATGCATTATATAGGTACATTTATACGGCATCTGTTCGTGTTTATAAAATGTCGCGGTATAACTACTGCAATTTAAATCGAAATATATGTATAGGATTTACGATCGGAGTGCAATATTATATTCAACGGGGAGTATAATATTTTAGAAAAATAAAAACGTCGAATCACTAATTGACGTGGGAATGAATTAAAACCTGATTCATTTTATTCAATATTCATGGCCTGATCTGTAGTAAAATAATATCGTTAATATTATGTTTATTAGTTGTTCATATATATTACGTATTACATTTTGTATAGGTATGGTAATACCTAGTTGGAAATTATATTAAACTATACCTACTTCATCAGTAATTAAAATTTGTATAAAAAAATCAGAAAATCTTTATCTGTCATGGTTCCGCCACAAGTGCAATAACAATCGTTTTCGGTCTTATTTAAAGTTTCGATTCATTGAAATATAAAGCAATCATGAAGATAATAACATAACAATATGGACGAAAAATGTTTTGGGTTTTGTTTCATGTATAAGCCGAACAATGAAAATTAAATTTTGTCAACATGATTTTTTCCTTGCAACGTTTGTAATAATATTGCGCAATATCTATACCAACCATACATTTATTAGCTATATATTAATGCCGCAGAAGTTAACCATTATTGTGTGTAATGTGTATATAGTATACGTTTAACTCCGTGGAATCGTACAATCGGGGGAGAGATTATTTGGTTTTATATTATTTTTTTTTTTTCAAATCCATCTATAACTCGCGCGCACCCTTTAAAACGTCACGTCCGAATCGATATCGACGCGCATCACTTGCTACCTACTGCCGCAACAGCAATAACAGCTACAGCAGCCGTCGCACCGTCAATCGCGACTGCGGGACACAAAAGAAAGAAGAGTCGCGTCCGTCTATTATTATATACGATATTATACACCTAACCCTCCCGCCTCACTGATGTATGGCACTAACCTGGACCGCGGGATGGGATGTAGTCTTTATAATAATAATAATACGAAAAAATCCGTGAAACCACCACCGTAAAAAAAAAAAGAACCAAATCGCCAGAACTACGAAATCCTATCAAACCCGAGTAATGGTATTTTCAAACGGAGCGTTATTAACTCGGAGGATATTGTATTATTATTATTATTATTATTATTATACAATCGATGGAAACATATTTTTCGCCTGACCGAACGCGTTCATTTTATAATATCATATATCTCTGATCGATGTGCGTGCGCCTGCACATATTGGTAATAGGTAAATAGGTACTCTCGTTCTGACCGTCATATGGGCACATAATACACATAAATACATCTTATTATTATTTTTTATTTATTTTATGCACTAGAAAATAATTGTTAAATATATATACGTATATAATATTATATATATAAGTATGAGAAGGGAGGGTGTAAGCAGCGACGACGTGGATGTGTGGAAGTACGAGTGCGTGTAAAGAAGATTGTCGTCTACCGATAAAAAAAAAAATAATAAAAAAAAAACCGAAGCATTTGTCAAGTACTCCGGTGAACTCGGTTGACCCTACTTCACCGCCGCCCTAACACATGGAGATCCATAAATCACGGACGCCATACCGCCCGCGCGACCGTTCCAGTTTAATGAGTTTGTTATTATTTTAGTCGCATTGTATATTATATTATCGTCGCTCGTGTGCCATATAAGCGGATAACTCGTCGAATACCACCGGTCAGCAGTCCACATGTGTCTACGAGAAAAACTGGAAAAAGAGAGAGAAATATTAATCCTATTCTTCATCGTCCTAGTTAGGTTTTCCGGGTCAGGGGGGAGGGGTGAACGGGTAAGAACAAAAAGTCGTCCGTTCCTTTTTTTCTTTTTGCTATTCTTTCTCATGATGTATTAAAATTCAACGATAAGTGCAATTTAAAATATGCACACGTTGCATAAATATGTGTATATAATATAGATCGCCGACCAATCTGAACATGCTATTACGTATTATCATTATTTTTCTTTTTTTGTACAGCATTATCTTAACGGCGTATTATAATATGATGGACGATGGTACCTATATTGCATCAGCTGCACCATTGGTGACAAACCCCAATCACTTCAGTTATCCCGAGTCCGCGGGTGGCCCATCCATGGCGTCTTCTTCAACGTGTACGGCCGATTCGTTTGAAAACAATCTTACAAATGCGTAACATTGCAAAAACTGTGTTTCGCGCGGTAAAAAACCGAGAAAGATACAGTTATAATTAAGAAACGAAATTTTCACCACATAAAAAGGAGAATTTTGTCTGTGCAATAACGTTTTTATTTTTTCGATATTAGAACTACAAAAAAAGTTATTCATGCTTAAAAAACACAAAATTAATGTATTATAAAATAATCAGAATTTTTTTTGTAAAATATCGAAAAAATAAAAACGATATTGCACAGATAAAATTCTCCTTTTTATGTGGTGAAAATGTCGTTTCTTAGTTATAACTGTAGCTTTCTCGATTCTTTCTCGCGCGTAACAGTTTTTGCAATGTTACGCACTTGTAATACAGAGACAACCAGGGGTGTATTTAGATATATTTTTTTGGCGTGTGGGGGGGGGGGAACTGTGGTATTTTCTCCAGCTGAAATTCCCAATTCAGCCTATATATGAGTTAAAAAATTTACATCTGATTGGACATAATAAGCATACTTCATAAACAATTCCTGGATTTCGGGAGGGGGGGCTGAAGCCCCTTCAGCCACCCCCATAAATACGCCCCTGGAGACAACACATGCGGGTGTAGCGTACTCTTAATAATAAAATATTACCTACATATTACGCGCGGGACATTTACATAATAGATTATAAATTATAATATTCAACTACGAACTAATAACTACTAATACCTAATATAGGTACCTAGTAATGATAATATTATATTATATATGATGATAATGATGGTCGGGTGTGGGTGACGACGACAATCGGCCTTACAGTCAGCCGCGCATAAACGACGGCTTTTATTGGACAATCGTCTTTTATGCGTGGAAAACAAAAAGTACAAAAATGTCGACATCGGCAGCTCGGAAGGACACTAATTGGAAACTAGACGGACAGTTTTGCGCGAGGGGCGACGGCGGCAGATGCCGGAGATAACGTCAGCGGAACAATGGGGGGGGACGGAGAAAAAATGTATAATATTGTAATAACAATAATAAATGGGACCTTTCGATGGTGACTCTAGAAGTCATTATCAAACACACCACACTGTACACACATACCAATAATATAATCTCGCGGTAGTACTATATAGGTAATATTATTATTATTATTATTATTGCACGTAATATACGATTACAGACCGGAGCAATAATAATAACGCTTAGCCCCGCCGCCGCTGCACTTGTCAGCTTTGTGCATGTGCAGTGTATTAATATTATTCCATATATTATTATAATATTGTAATGATATTGCTGTGTAAATATGCAGCGATCTCTATGTACATAATATATATATAATTGTCGCGTGGTAGACAATGGTGTTATTTTTTATACGGTTCCTATACATAATATAATATATGCGACTTATATAGAAGTGACCAAATGCAGTATAGTATAATATATTATTATATAAGCATGTATTATATTCGTTTGTTATGTGTCTACAGGAAAGAAAAACGTTCAGCGATGAGGAGGAGGTAGCCGTCACCACTAACTATCGCAGCCGCCGCCACCGCCGTCATGCACAAGTATCACCAACACCACTACGGCGACAGCAATCATCACCATCACCATCGCCACAATCACCATTATCACAACCGTCACCGTCGATGCTGTCTCACCGCGGTGCTCCTGCTGCTAGCCGTCACGATCGTAAGCCCCGGACGAGCCGAACACGGTAAGCACATCACCACTATAATATAATTTTAATAATTATTATGCTTATACGTATACATACGAGTTGTGTATATAATAATAATGCTCCAATGGCGGAATTTTGTACATAATAGTATAATTATATTATTAATATATTGTATCGTCGCGAGCTGTGCATATTATGATACAATACTTGTATCAGCCGTTATTGTTATTTCGGATCGGAAATGGCCGACATATGGCACACTCGAAAAACCCACTCGACTATAACTCATAATACGTACAATATTATTGTATATATTATAGGTAGGCAATAGTATCGTGTTTCGATTACGCACATGCCCCCTCGGCTCCACCCACCGATGACCGGTGCAGTAGTGTTCTTCTCTAAATCGCGTTCAGCCCTTATAGTTAAGTCAACCCAGCAGCAGTGGCCTCAAGACCAAATATCACTATACATAGTACCTGCATCCGATTAATATTTAATATTATATACAATATAATTTTTAATGTGATGAATTATCGTATTTTCGGTTTTCGTTGCAAAACACTTTATGCCACACCTATATTATGAAAAATGCGAAGAGACAACCGTTGCTTCCAAATATTTGTATTATTATTTAATATTTTTTTTACCTAACCGATTACTTGCTACCCCCTCCCCCCACTCCTGTTCCCGTGTACAGCGTTGATTTGTTTAGTTAACGATTTACAAATATTAGTTTAATACTTGCCGACTTGAGAAAGTATGCATGAAAATATACTCACCGGTTCCCATAAAAAAATACGTTTCCGGTCGTTAAAATGTCACGTGTCTCACGTAAAAACACGTCTTCGACGGTACACTCATAAATTACCGTATCATGGTGTATGTTTGTGATAATGTATATTATATAATACTATGTACTTTATGGGCTATTTTTTTTTTTTAAATCTTAATATCAAAATCGATCGCAGTTAATGTTCTACACGTACCTATTATTCTGTTTTAAACTTACAACACGGAATAATTAATAGAATACTTGTCATGTAAATGTTATTTATGGTCATTTGTAATTTATATATCTATATATAATATATAAACATTAAATTGTTTGTCATGAGTATTACTGTTCGAATAAAATCTTATTTAAACCAATTTATATTGCTTAGATTAATTCCTTACTACATTATTTTAATAATCATATCTTTGAATTCGGACGTGTATGGTAATCAAAATAATTACCGTGTGTCATTTTAATAATTTAGGTATGTAATAATTGTTATGTAGCCGAAAGTGTCGAGTGTACACATGTGTATATTATTCTTACGTTGGCTCTATATAGTGCGTATTTAGTTAGTATATTGTTTATACTATTTCACTAAATTATTTTGTTTTGGAATCTGAACAATTCAAATATTAGTCATCCTCGCCCGGCCAATTTACATTCGTATTTTATAGTAATTATTTATTTACAATATATATAAATGTTCAATTCTCATTTCCTCTCTGGTCTCCACTATATAACCATAGCTCCCAAGTCGACCCACTAATATATGGTATAACTCGATTCATATTACTGCACTGTCTAAAATTTAATCCTGATTTCTGCCGTAACGAGTAATGATGAGGGTCAAAATCGTTTATTTACGCCACTATATGGATCACATAATATAGGTATTTAATTCGTGGTTAAATGTTTTCATCGTCCATATTTCTGCATTGCGAATATCGTAACTATGTTAAATATCGTTTATATTAATGCATTCTTAACGGGTTATGTTCAATTCAAAAATTCCCATACTCCCGAATAACAGTTAAAACGTATTTACATTTTTTTTCATGATACTTTATATTTTTTAATACCTTTAAATAATAATATTCTGACATGCAAGAATTTTGATTACATCCATGATTAACTTGTTGTTTTTTTTATAAGTGCAGTATTCCAGACATATTTCGGTATATACGACTTTCACTATTGTGCTATTTCAAGAGTAGCTCATCTCACACGTCATCGGTTTGTCTGACGTGAACGATATTTTTTTTTTTAGTCGGTCGCTGCAAATAATAAAACGTCTTTCTCTAAAACATCGGACATTTTTTTTTCACACACATATACAATTTGTATGATTAAACGACGACACGCTGCGTACACCGCTGAAATTAAAAATTCTTGTTGCTTATATTTACGCGACGACAACGCGCTAGAAAAAGCGATCAAAACATCTACATAATGTATTATTCCGTCTAGACTACCTATTTTAAATCATATTTTTTACATTACAATATAGATGTTACTGGTACTAGATACCCATCGTAATAACTGTTACTATATTTTTTTTCTTCGTTTTTTACTATAATATGCGTTATTCACACATAGAATATAAGGCGCGTATGGCTACTATACGACCACACTACAACAACTCTGTACCGCTATTAACTATACTTATACGTACACGCGTTTTTTAAAACACACACACACAAACAAACGTGCGTATTAATCTTTCATTTTCTATGCACACAACAACGGCGGCGCACGGCGACGGCCAATCATCGCAGTAGGAACGAATTTCGTGCGCGCATTCTTAAATCAACATGCCCGGAGACTCCCCGGGGGCCTTTTCCCGCACGACTGTCCTCCACCCCGCCGCCACCTTCCGGTTTTCGTGTACCACCGCCGCCGGAGCGGTCTGTAAACGCGCGTGACGTTCTCGATATTATTATATTATTCTCTCTCTTATAGACTCGCGTATCATTTTATGGGGCCGTTTAAAAACAAAACAAAACAAAACTATATAAAAAACGTATAAGCGCGGTATACACACGAGGTGATTAAACATATTTCTGCTTTACCTATGTATATAACATACTCGTATATATTACATATAATATACTGCAATATATATATATACGCACGAACAACCTGACATACGAGTGAAACCAACACCATGCATTATCGTCTAAATAATATGTATACACCGGACTCTTCTCCATGTACAAATTATATTGTATTGGTATATTATAACCTTCATTGGTCGAAACCGTCAAGCTCGTAGGTACCTACTAATATATTATATCATATATTATATATATATATATATATATATATATATATATACATAATATATACACATTTATATATGCGGAAATTCCAGTGCGGGCACCCTCCTGCTAAGACTTAACCCCAGTGACTCCATCATGTATATATATGTATTATGTATTGTAGTATGTGTATGAATATATGTAATATATGTACATGGTGTGAGACGGGGTCGTCTGTATAATACACACATATATATATATATAGTTTATATTGCTATAATGTTTATACAATGCGTGTGTACTGCAGTGTAGCTGGCGAGCAATAACATTTACGACGTCCATTACGCTTTGATGGGCGAAACCACGAAACGCTTCTAATGTGTCCATCATTCTTGTTGCCGCTGTGCGAGTAGAAGCTTTTCGGGAGACCAAAAAAAAGTCGCCTTCATCGCTGCACATGGGAAAATGGGTCGTAAATGAGATATATTGAACGTATAATCGGTGTCTTGAAACACTACGTGAACTATCAGCTCTATATAAATATATATATATATATTACGATTTCGCCCCGAGCTATAATGTATATAAGTATGCGGAAAGGAATGGTGGGAAGGGGTGATTTCAAAAACGTCGCTGGGAAAATATGTCCCTCTGATCTGTGCAGAATCGTGGTAACAGCTTTTTAAACCGTTACGGCTACCATCCATAACGCTAAATGCGTTCAATAAACGTTTTTTTACTTTCATTTCTGTTACCACTATATATATATATATATATATATTTGTCTTGTTTTTTCGGGTTCTTTGTGAGCACTCACGAATACGTATTTTTAAAAATCGCTTAAATCTGAAACGAATACATATTTTTTTTTGTTCCGATATTATTTTTTCGCCGAATAAATCATTTCAAGCGTCCATTACTGCAAGACTTTTAGAACTTCAAAACCCACCCGACTTAGCTAGTGTATCTAGACACTGAGACTCACACAGAGACTACTGTCCAGCAAATAAATAGTCTTGTTTTATTTTAGAATCCATCATCATAAACGCGATGTATACACATTAACGATAAATGGTGTTAGCCTTCTTGGAAAACCATAATAAATTCTAAAATCATCAAACATTATGCGTACAAATGACAAACGAACAGTTGGTCCAGAACAAATAATAATTAAACTCTGAATGAACTAGATGTGTACTTGCGCATGTGTCGTGGAAAACTTGACGTTGACTCGTTTTTCGATTATTATTATTATTATTACCTATACCATCATATATAAGCTAAGCAGCTAAAGAAAAACATATACATTATACACATACATAGAATATACATATTATTACACTTTATTAATACACACATAACCGGGACGCCCGTGGGAGTAGAAAACGTTTATTACGCCTGCATATCGCGTAGAAGAGATGTAGCTAGTGTATCCTCATTGTTTATTCATACGTTCCTCTCGACTCTCGACAATCCGTTTATTGTTTTATTATTTTAATTCTGGATGACGGCATATAGACGGCGACGTCAACGAGCACGTATGTATATAGTAACAAATAACGAAACGGATTGCACTCCCACGAGACTCCAATTAAAAAAATGTAAAACTAAATACAAAACGATTTGAAAACATACGTGAGAAAGAGATTTTTTGAGAAACGGCCTTTCGGTTGACTGTAAATAACATGCTCTCCCACCATCACCTCCTAATGAAATTAGATATAGGAAACGCAGACTTCAGATCTTGCCGTCATAAAAAATTTCAGCGAACAAAATTCATAAAGTGGACCAAAAACGTTTTGATCTAACGCCATTATTATATGCGTCTCCTTTATCCTTATACGATTACAGTTTTCATGAAACAGAATCCGATTAAAAAAGAGAGGATCAGACAGAAGAATCTACTCTTGTGTGCGTACTCATATGGGTACTTTCTGGCTGCGATTCGTATATATACCTTTATCCCGTATCTCATTGTTGTATTTTCGTATACATCAACACGCGAGACAAACTCTAGACGTCACCGCCTACCCGTTTTCGGCTTTGTTCGCGTGCAACGACGGGAGGGATGCAGGTATACCTATGCTCCATATGTATATATGTATATAACACAGGGTCTTTAATTGAAATGGCGTACGTTCGAGAATCCTATTTGGAAGGTTTGCGTCTGCAGTGTATAGGTATATATATGTATATGCGATTGCATTGTTTGCTTTGCTTTTCCTTAAAATGTAGTCTCTGGTTTTGCGGACGAATATCGCAAGAAAAAAAAATAATATAGAAACTTTGTTGCGAGATTAACACCGCGTAATATCTTCCGACCAAATTTTCTTATTTTTTCCTCGGAAACCTCGCCGCGTGACCGGACCCCGTCCCCGGTCGGAAGTTCTCTTGGGAAAGAAACGTTCGCCGGCCGTCCAATAACGTAATATTCCCCTTTCGCGCACCGTTCCGTATACGCGGCGCGCGCGCGGGATACGCGAACACGCCGCACACCGCACAACCGTGTGTCATACGTGTTGGTTTTGGCTGCGGGCCCGCGCGCCGGGGAAACGTAATCTCATTACCGCCGCCGCCTCCTCCCCCGCATCGTCTTGCTTCGCTAGCTCGCTCCGACACGGCAACAGAGTCGTCCGAAGAGGGTTGGACGGCGGTGGTGCGTGTGTGTTTCTCGTGCGATTGCCGCCGCCCGATCGATATATGCCGTCGTCGACGACGGGCGGACAGGCGGCGGTTTGTGTTATGGTGTGGAGGGGGGAGGGTGGAAGGCAGTCGGCGATGACGGCGCGGCGAAGGTGAGCTGTGCGCGAACGGTGGGTGGGTGAAGAGTATCACGTTTTCCGCGTTGGGTTACCTCGCCCGCCGCGCCGCGCCGTCACCGACGATATTTACGAGCTCATCCGTCTGTGGCGGCGGCGGTGGTGTGTGCGCCGCGCGCGCGTTATGACTGTGATTCACGTGATGTTGCCGCGTAAATCATTCGTCATGTACGCGAGGCAGCGGCATTATTATTATTATTATTATCATCATCGTCATCGTCATCGTCATCGTTGTTATTATTACTACTACTTCGAACACACGCGTATATACTGCAGTACACACTATATAGCTAGGTACATAGCACCTGAAACTGGTATATAATATTATACCGCGTGGTGGTTAAGATGCGTATATATATATATATATATATATATATATATATATATTATAATAGAGAATATTATATTATAGTGCTGTGCGCAGTGCGTGCGTCGTTTAAAACCGTGGCAAAGCCGCCACCGTCATCGTCATCATCACGACGAAGTTTTTTTTTTCACCCGTTTCTTTATCCGTCCGGATACGGTACACGATTTCTTTTTCCGTATGCTCGCGCTCCGTATAATAATGTTACGTGCGGCGTGTATTATCTGTTCACGAGCACCACTATGTATATACAGTGTTATTATTATATTATTCTATATCCTAGCTCGCGACTGACGAGTCCTTTGATATAATATGCGCGCGTGGCTAATATTGGATCGAGAAAGAGGCTCGGTAGTATATAGAAGCGAACCTGTTACTGGTCGTATTAGATTTCTTCAGTAAGTATTCAAAATTGGCGAAACGGGCATATAGTTTATTGCCTCTCGGGATTTAGTCGTCATTTTTACGTCCCCGCTCGCGATCGATACTTCCCGTTGATTTTTTAACTTCCGATCAACGACAATCGTAGTAAAGTATTTGCGGGGTGGTTAAGAATTACATATAGAGTACATTATATATATATAGGGTTTTGCATCGGAATATCGTACGTTGTATTAAACACATAGTGCATTTGTACTCTTGCTATATTTATTATACATACATAATTTAAAACAGTAGAGATTAGTATTAAGCGTACAGTAAAGTTTTCCGGAAGTCGCTGTAGTATATACCACATGACCTATATTATTGGTTTATTAATGCTGCAGTCGAGAAACGTATCGGATAAACGTCGGTTGTGTATCCTGTTAGATAATACAAAATACAATACAATATTATTGTATCATGATGCGTATAGTTATTGGTCCTTCTAAATATTTTTACGCTATGTACTTATTGTACTTACTCGAATTGTTCTGCGACACCTGTATAGTTTTCACGTGACGAATTTCTAGTTAAATGTACAAAACATTACTAAACGATATACTTTAAATTTTCACCATCTTAACGTTGCACAATTATAGCATTTTATCGTCGTCATCTTTCATAGTGGAACATTTTTTTGAAGTTATTTAGAACTGACCATCACACATTTATGTTCGAAAATGTTTGACCTTTATAGAATGCACAAGAAATCGTTAAATATGATGTATGATTGGTATACACAAATTCATAGATTTCGTAGATCATGGACATTTCGTTTATGTAGTTGTCAGCAATGTTATATGTAAATCGACGAAATACAATTATTATGTCCGATGACTTAATATGTACCACTAAGCCATCGCGATTTTACCCCCAATTACAAGTCTCCTAACAATATTTAATATTTATTATGTTTAATTTTTTTCCTTGAAATATTTACTAAACATACAAGTTGTACATCATGCCTGAATCAGGCAGCCTGATCGAATTATAAATTATTATTATTTTATATTCGACTTAATAAAACCAACTACTTCGGTATATAGATTTCAATAGATATCGAACCCCTTATCGTGTGATTAATGGTAATTAATAATCGTTTTATGTGTAGTATTATGTACTGTAATAATATCATATATAGGCCACAGTTGTGTGGCGGCGGTCTCCGCGGGTAGAATGTAATGTCTATTTTCTGATCACTTTTACTGCTCTAACACTACTGCTGCAGACCAGAGGTCCTGTTCTTAATGGTATGTATCAAAGCAAACGTCTATATACATAGGATACTATAATATAACGACTTAGGGACAGATAATCTGCAGCGATATAGAGGCTTTCGTCGACGGCACCCGCCCAAAACCGATCGCTAATGAGAGTGCAGTTTAAAACATCCATAGCCTATATTATTATAGTCTATTGTGTTGTACAACATCGCTGGAACTTTTTTTTTCAATTATAAATGTTACCTGCAAAAAGACAGGTTTTCGTGATGACTGTTGCAGTTGGCTGAGGCGGCGATCAAAATATCGCGGTGAACAATCTAAATGGCTTTTTATTTGTCTATATATTATTATTGTTTACGGCGCATTTTTTTTAATCTCTTCGGAACCGCGCATAATATTCCCGTGTCGGTAGATCAGAAGGCATTAAACACGTGTAAAGAAATAATTGTCAACTACATTTTCGCCTTCGACCGGGGATTGCTCATAGAATACATTATTATTTTTATAATATTACCCAATTTATTTAACTATTATAATATTATAATATATTATTCGTATACATGATTACATTATTATGCACGTGTGATACGAACATGGCACGGAACGGTTAAAGCTCTCACCGCAAATGCGCTAACCGTGTTTAGCGTCAGGTACCCCAAAATTTATATATATAAATTATATGGAAGGCAAATTATCATCTGGAGATTATTTACTCGGGAACAGTCCTCTACTGAGAGCTATATACACACTGTGTACATTCATACGCTGTGGAGTGTTTATACTATACACACACACACACACACACACACACACACACACACACACACACACACACACACACACACACACATATATATATTATATCTTTGTTATATATATATTGTAGAATTTTATGCATCTATGTTTAATCTGCCTTTGTGGTTCGGTATATTATATGATGGTCAGTGGTTTTGATTCTTCTGCAAATATAACGACCGCACCACGGATACTCAAAACATCCTAAATGCTGGACGACATAAATGATGCAAAGGAATTTATTGTTAGCCATAAGTTGTACATAAAGTTATTATTCGAAATTGCAGTAGCCATGTATATTAATGTAATAACAGTGACTGCCGTCAGTTATTCTTGTTTAATGTTTTAGAAACAGTTATTTATTTATTATAATTTTTTTTTTTTTTACATTAACTCACTAAATCATTATTGATTGTGTAAATACTTTAAAAAAAAAAAACCTTTTTATTATATTATAACATTTTCCCTTAATTTTATAAATTGAACAAATATACGTAATACATACGGTGCATGTGATGACCAGTGTTACGGTGTACACATATTTTACACGTCATGAAAATAATACATATTTGTGCATTATTATGACTTTATTTACATGCAAGTTTAATGGAATTAATTGTTTATCCTATATTTTGTTCGTCGCAATACTTTTGAAGTTCCATTTAATACAGAGACCGTGACACTACGAAAGAATTATTAACAAAAAAATGTTCTTGGATTTATAATCTGCATAGTTGAATTAATAAAATTGCAATAAAAATGATTACACTAATGACAGTACAAGAAATTAATTACTTATTTTTTCCATTGAAACATCTCTCAAATTATTCTGTTTATACATTTTACTGTGCACAGGTCATATTATGATATATATATATATATATAAATGGGTTGTATCGCTGTATTTGTTCCCGCCCGCCTGCTATAATAATAAAATAATACATTATTCAACTCACTTCTTACTCATATTTACACAACCATTAGAATACTTAATATTAATCAATAGTTCAACTTTTAAAATATTTCAATCAATCTGCAGTTTTGCTTTGCCTCAAATTTTTTTTGGAAAACAAAAATAAACATTTTCCTTTTTAATTACGAGTAAAAAAAAAACGAATTCTACATTTATAAAGCAGTTCAGTCGTGTTCCAATTTATTGGGGAAATATGATTTTAGGATCTGATCGTAATCGACAATATAATAATAATAATAGTACAAAATATAAAACTCATTTAGATTTTCTCGACGTCATGTTTTATTAATCTTTTTAAAAGACAAATGCGATGGTGTGGAATGGCCACCGTGATGACTGCCTGCAATAATTATTTGATACACAAAACACATAACACATAACACACACACACACACACGCGCATACATACACTTATGGGATTTGTCAGATGGTGGCGTCAGAACAACGTACACATGGCATAGTAAATTCGTCGTACTCACCTCCTCTGTTTATCTCGCGTCCCTGAAAATAACTCTTCACACGCCGTAAACACAAATTAGCCGTCCGCGCCCTGTTTATCCATGCAAGCCTGCACCGACCGTCGACCGAGGCCTCATTAAGCTAGTCACTCTGGTCCCTTTTAGTAAGAATAATATTAACGAGTTAACGCGACTCGCGAGCGTATATCCTTTTGGTATATCTATGTATAATATATATATGTATGTGTGTGTGTGTGTACAGTGTGTGAGCCACCTTTATATGGTGTGTACAAAAATAAAATTCCATAGCTTCCATCGACTAGAGAACAATGACTTTGTTTCCTCTCTCCGACCATTTGTAAACGCCACCTCGGAACAAATGTCCCGGAATCGCGATGACAGCGAATAAAATATATTATTACAGTGTGTTTTTTCATTCGACACACGTTGCGTACAATATATATATATTATGTGTGTGTGTGTACGTATAACACGTACGTGTGAAGGAAAGAGACGTTCACTCTGATAAATTGGCGCTGCGCGCAGACCCCGCCGCAGGTTAATAATTAGTAACGAGATCTTTTTTTTTTATTATTATCCGCTGTGTCAATTGGGGCCCCATCCGAATAATAACGATAGTAATATTTACCTAATTACGTTTCCGTTTTTTTTTTGTTTTCATGTATTATAATATTGTCTGTATACATTTCACCTACACGCACAATCAAAATACCCGTGAGCAATTAAAACGCGTACCACACTCTGCGTGTGTGTATGATGATGATAATAATATTTAAATAAAATGTATACGATATATTTCGGCCCGAGGCCGAGCCGTGACCACCGCCGCCACCGCCGATGCTGCTGCTGCTGTCCGTCGGACATCGTAGTACCTATTATAATATATATTATGGAAATCACTGCAGGATGACCGTTATTATTAATAGTATATATATTTTCTGACATCATATTATATGATATTAAAATAAATTATTGTTATCGTCTTCAGCGCACACATAAAGAGGCGAATCTCGTGAGAATGAAATATTACATTTTGCATTCGAAGAAATTATGATGTGGTACGATAGTGCAGATTTCCTCATACGTCTATAAAAATGACCTAATTTTAAAATATATTAACGTAAATATTCCAAGAGCGCTGAACGGCGGCAGTATAGTATTAGAAAACAACTGTTCCATAAAAATAAAAAATAGGTACAATCTGACTGTATAATTTGTGATTGCACAAATTACAATTATTTTATGCATAACAAAATTAATATCGCTCAACGTGGTCGGTGTTTGTGAATCGTTTTGGGAGGTCTGATATGGTGTCATCTACGACGCGTTTCCGCCGGACGATTGGATCAAACGGTCATCGCAATTCGCACGGTTGCAGGTGAAATGGGTAGGTACACACCCATATCGGCGTCGGTACCTTTTTCATTTTACGAAATCAAATCTAAACCACAAAAGAAACTCACTGGGCTTGTATATATATATGTATATACGACAATGCGTTGTTATGATGGTCATCGCGTAACAGGATATCGATGCATCCGCATTGGAATTTTTCTGAAATATTGTTTCGCAACGACCATGATAATACAATATCCTGTTGTAAGTACATCCATGTACGTATATCGTTGAGACTGAACACGCCCACCAACCCCCTCCCACCAGTGAGGAGGAATCTTAAGTTTCCGTCGTGGGGATTGAAAATACCGCACGTATAATATTGTAAGATATACCACGAAATCGCCAAATAGTTTTCAAACATAGTCATCTGTCCGATAGTATAGGTGGTTTATATAGGGAACCCTACAGCCTACAACACTTGGGCCTTCGCGCAATCCGCACGGAATATCATATTCCGCGGCAACGGAAACGAAACCAGGACAACGGGCCCGGCGTATGTGTGTGTGATGAAGCGAAACCGGTTAGGGAATTTAAAAAAAAAATAATAATAATAATAATCATTAAACATTCAACGATTACTGTGTTATTATTATTAAACTATATTCAGGATTGGCTAACAAGCGAAATGCCATTCGTATCCATAATAATAATAATAATATTGTTATAGGTATATTATACACTATCGGACATTACACAGTGTACTAGCCATGCACGTCATATACGCGAGTTTGCGACTAAAGTACAAACACGACTGCCATCATACAACCTGCTATACTTTTAGATATAATATTATGTTATACCGTACTGTATAGTATACGTATACCGATAATAACCGTAGTCGGGTGGGCGGGTCGGTCCGATGAGATAGATAGCAATAATATTACAGACAGGCGCGCATAACGCCTTTTCGGCGGCAACAGGAAACGCGCCTAGAATCTATATTTTTATAATATCTCCTCATCGGCGGTGGCGAGCTGAATAATTTCCGCTCGCGTTTGTGTGTGTGTGTAATGATACACGGTTGTTATTATTAAACGATTGTGGAATTCGCAGACCTAAAATTACACCTGTAGGCTGTGTGTAGCTCTTGTGTGCGTGTGTGTTATATCGATATTACATGATGATGAATGTTGGTAACGATGGGGAGAGGTGATATTATGTTTTATCGAGGGGGGGATACAATAAAACGATTGTGTAGCCAGAACGTAAACCAAAAAAAAGAAAAAAACAAATATATACCGCCTCTGTCTGTGCGGTTTGAAGTAACAATGATGTGTGTGCGTGTATGTACCTGTGTACTGCGCCGTCCCACAACGATTGCCAAAGCCTCAATACCTATAAAATAGGTATTTTTTATTAGATTTTTTTTTGTACTACCTCCCCATGTTGATCCCTTTGATCGACGACCGTTCGTGTATAACTATTCGAATTTTTTTTTAAGACCTTTCTACACACACACATGTGATATATACATATATACATATAACAGACTAATAATTAAATTATGCACGACGATAGAGCCCACCGTTGCTCCGGGGTTCATATCAAAGAATTCTGATTTTTCCCTCTGATATTTTTACTAGATTCGGACGACTATAATATCAAGTAAATTCTCAATATAACCAACCGTTTATTCGTGTATACTGTATATTATTCTATAGTCGCAGGTGCAGTGTGTATAATACTACTATAGTTTCTTTTTACCTATGCAATTTTACTGCTGTAACTATTTTTAATTGTTGATTATTATGACACGATGGCCTGTTTACGTTTAGATATCCATTATTCCAATAATGTAGGTTTTATGATTTTGTACACGCGTATCATAATAATTTTGACATTAAACACAGCTCTTAAAATTTATCACACTCGGGTATAGAGTATGTTTACTAACAATTCGCGTATTGTATTTTATTTTCACAATCAATGATTAAAAAACTCATACAATTTTTCTCCTTCAACATTTTTAAAAAATGAGATCATTTTGTAAATTGCAATGATGTAAGTAAAACAAAAAAAAGATAATACATACACAACGATTTTCGAGGATTTAAAATAATATGTACAAAACAAACCTCTTCATTATTTGGTTCCAAATGGAAAGAAATAAAAAAAATGAAATATCAAAACCATTGTTTAGCATTTTGAGCTTTAAATCAAGGTTTAATCATTTCTAAAGAAACTGTGTCCGCCACGAGTTATTACTTAAATTTCTTTTGTCGTTCTCTATAAACGTAAAAACCTTGCAGCTTGTACTTGTATAATATTATATAATATATATAAAGTACCTACATATTATTATTATGTAGGCTGAAAGAGTAGCGCACAGGAGGTCCTTTTTCTCTGCAGTTCTCGTCGGCGGCGGCAACACCCTTTTACAACATTAATAATTGGACGTGGAATTTTTCTCCCCTCCCTCTTTGTCAATTACACCTTTTTCGTTTCGGCATAATAATAATTGTTTATCCGGTGTAATTCGTTTCGGCGCTGCAGCAGAACGTTTTCAGACGGACGTCTTCATCGCCGTCGCGCAAGCAACGACGATCAATGGACGAACTAGAAAAGATTTTTTTCTTTACGTATTTTACATTTTTTCGTTCCGTAAAAATTGTGTATCTCCGCGACTCGCAAACACAGTAGCAGTAGCTGGGTAGCGTGTCAATCGTATTTTTCACGGTGTCCTCCGTCGCGTACATTATTATAAATAATTACAATATATATGTATATACTTGTATAAATCGTGGTGTATACTGCCGTGTCGCGGCCTACGCACCGAAACGACTGGCGCGTGTAAGTATAATAATATATTTCAGTATATATATAATATTTATATGTATATATTACGAAAATTATATGCATTGTGAGTGTCGTCTCGTAAATAAAGTCATTATGTCTCGCGCGCAAGATATACTCGTCCCATTCATATTTTATCATAATATTATTCCTAATATTATGTAGACCGAGTAGACTCGTTTTATTGGTTTATTCCCTCATTCTATTATCGTCTCTATAATCACTGTAATACGAAATGTAGTGCAACTCCAATTTTCCAGTATATACTTACGACGTAATGTTATATTTTGTATTGTGTCGTCTGATGCGATGCACGTTTAAACATATCTTTTATGACGTAGTCTATCATTTGAAATTCATCCGGATGTGTTTATGCCTTATGGGAACTATATCTATAAGTACGGGTCGATATGATTTATTATAATATATTACGACATTTACCCCTGTTCGTTTATTTTTCCCGAGGATTTACTAATCAAAATACAACACAATATGACTCGGGGAGGTCAAGTCTCGTTCATGTACCTATATGTATATTAATGTATTATATTAACAGGTTTCGAGCGCAACGCAAATACGGCATCACAGCCAAAGAAAACATCGGTGATGATAATATTTTGTCGAGCCTTCGTCATGATGGCGTACGGTTGATGTAGTTAGTTGATGGCTAGATGGCTATAATAATATGACAGTGCATTATTATATTTTCTAATATACATTTTTTTTTCTCTTCCCATTACGGACATAGCGACCGAGGCGGTTGTGTTGGTGGGTTTCGACAAACATTTTTCGACTCCCGAGTTGCTGCCGTGCTACGTTTCTCCGTGCGCGCTTATATTAATATTTAACTTATTACGCACATATTGTTTTTAGTTATGTTAAAGATATAATATATGTATGTATGTTGTATGCGCCGCGTGCATGTGTATATTGCAGCATAATTACCGTTTTCAAACTGTCCGCTTTTTTCTTCTCTACTCTATTCGGTGGCTCTCGTACAACGACCAAACGACGACAGAAGTAAAAATAATAATGTTGAATTGATTGACAAAACATTTTTTTTTTTAAAACTGCATGAAATAAGGAGGAAAATCATGTTTTAAAGTTTTCCTACATACATTAAGCATTTTTATTTTACTATAATATAGTTAGTCAGGAAAACATTATAGGGTAGCTCGTCGTGTAGTGATGTCAAAACGTTTTGATTTCAATATATGGAATATATATATATAAGCATACCTACCACGATAGTTTTGGAGTAAACTTTTTTTTTTAAATTTTTAATACCTTCAATTATATTTGATTTTTTTTTTTTAATTATCCCGCGGCAACTAAGGCCATCGGGAACGGGGTAGTACTGTAGGTTCTTGTGGAACTGTAGGTTGGTTTTACACGTGGGTGAAAGTTTTGGCAGAATTTCTATTGGGGCACCCGTAGGTTTCTGCCATGCCCCGGAGTGGGGGTTGGCTTGATTTTTTTGTTTAATGTTTCCATGAGACTTGGCTGCCCATTTCGTAACAAAGAAACTATTGACCAACGTATGATTTATTTACACGTATATTATTATAATAGTACCTAAACCTTTGTACTAATATTCTGTGCTTGAAATTGAACGTTTTTACATTTACCTTTACCACGATGTGCACACAATAAACGGAATGTATTTACAATAATTGTTTAGTTAATAATTGACTTCTATGGACAAGTACTTAATTAAATGCGTTTTATGAGTTATTTATAATAGCTGATCCCTTCATTTTTCTTCAAAATATACCGCTCGTTTTAATGCAGTATTACGGTTTTACTACCTTTAAAGTTTTATACATATATTATAGTTTTTGTTTTCCATATCAAATGAAATTTTTATACACAGCCATTTTCGTATTGAATCAATATTTTATTATTAAAAGAAACCCAAAAGAAAATCAACTGCTGTACCTACCTACATATTATAGCATAGGAAGGGAGTCACGTATAGGTATATAATGTATACACATATATATATAACTTGGTAGACACTACATTCCTGGTATATATTATGATACATATATAATATAAACATTGTATATTATAATAATTTTCCAATTTTCATTCGACCGTGCGTTTTTCTTATTTGAGAAAGAACAGATGTAATGTTTTCAAAATTTAAACAGATTCCATTATTATTTCCTATGAATATAAATAGCTTAATTAATATTTGTTGTTTTCGCCACGACTCGCCCTTTTCGGGGATTCCGTGGCAATTATTTCCCACGGGAATCGCCGCTACTGCTGCTACCAACTGTTTGCGTTGTATACCCTCTCTCCGAAGATCTACACCCCAATATGGCAATATATTATTATAAACAACCGATACGCGCGCAGTACGCCTTGGTCGCTTATTATTGCGCTATTTCGCGTATATAGGTCGTGTTTTCTTACAGCTTCAATTGCACCAACGATATGCTATCCCGTGTTACCGGCTTCTGACCGTCGACCGATCCACACATAATATTATTATAAATTATAATATAATATGAATATACACAATCACTCGGGGGCATGCTATACGTTCACGCAATCGTGAATGCGTGTATAACGTGTTCTCCTTTTCTACAATATTAATAATACAAAACAAATGTTATATTATATTCTTCGACCCGGCACCGGGTAATTAATCGAAAACGGATAAAAATGTACGTATGTTAGGTACAACAACAACAACGGCCGTCGTCGTATATAATTACCGGAAAGACAATTAGGGTTAATGCCCCCCTCTCCTCCCCCCCAAACTTGTCTGGTACTCGAACGACGCCATTATCTCATAGACGTGGGTTGTGTTTGATCGATTTATCAAACATAATATTTGATAATAGTAAATAATAGGTATAAAATATTATGCAATTTTATAGACGTGCGATAAAAATTTTTTTTTACACAAAACGTGATCAAAACGATGTAGATGTTTAAATTACATACTCCCATTCGGAATCGATTTGTAGATGCTTAATCACATACATTACACTGCTTGGCAGTAAACAGCTCTGTTCGTGTGCTCGGTATACACAATGACAATATATTATGTAGTTAATTGTTATTAAAATCGCATAATATATACTATAAACAATCCAAAGTGAAATACCAAAACTATATTTTAATGTTATTGTTTCGGTATAGACTCCCAAATATTTCGTTCCTCGTCTTGTTTTTCTGTCTTATATTAACTTCAAAATACATTTTTATCGTTTTAATAAGAACCGTTATTTTTTTCCCGTCATATCGTCCGGAGCACAGTTTTCCAAACTATAAAGTTTTTATTATTGTTATTCGTTTCTACGTCTTCTAGTCGGAGAATGAAACTTTTTGTAACAATATTATATTAAGGTCGCTCGACATCGTTTTATTGTGTATTTTTCGGGACATTGATTTTGTCCGACGAATAAAAATCGTCGTCGTCGGTCCACGAATAAAAAATAAACGACGTCACAAAAATCGGCATGAACGTAAAACGATTGACCACCGGTGGACAAAAAACAATTCACTGACAATTATGTCGGCATTTGTCTTTGTTGCTGAATCGGCGACTGACGACCGTATAGGTATATTATGTAATATTGTAATGTATATATTATTATATACACACACGTAATATTCAGGTTTCTTTCTTCAAATCTAAATAATAGCTCCGTTTCTATATATACATATACGTTTCCGACCGTTTCACTTCCTCTTTCTCTATCCTCACTCTCTCTTGCGATGTATCGACGAGCAGTGCCGCCGCCTGTTAAACGACAACAATAATTGATCGGTCAACCGTGGTTGGCGCGCGTTTATCTACGCGTAATTATATTACCATATATACATATAATAGTATAATACACTTTGTACACCACGTAAATTATATAGTACGCTCAAACGGAATACTTAATGAACGACCGTCGTCGGTGGTGGCGTCGTCGAGGACGATACGCGTCTCTTTCGCGCGAGCGACGGAGCTCGCCACCATCACACTCCATCCCGTTCCACCGCGACCCGCGTATCGAGCGACTCGCCGTAAACATGTCACATTTCATTAGCGCGGCGGCGGCGGCTTGGAAATAATAAAAAAATAAAAAGACGAAAAACGCCTACGTAATTTTTATTTTACTAATTTTTTTCACACGACGACGGAACCAGACACCTCTCTGTCGTATATTACGCGCGCGGGTGATTTACCCGAAAAGAAAAAACCACTCTCGTGACGAGTGGGCGACGATGACAACGAAACACGCTCGTACTCATATATATAACACACACACATATTATATTATACAACGTGTGCTCTCGCTCGATGTGTGTGTGTGTATTTGATTGCGATCGTGCGAGTGCGCCTATCGCCTATATCTCTCCTCCTATTTAATAATATATTATATACGTTATAATATTGGACGCGTATAACAGTATAGAATAGTATACCGTGACTTCGTGGGCTATATAGGTGTCGACGACACGTGTCTGGCTTATTAAAACCGCAGAAATTCGTTTTCGGACCGGCAATGGTAGTATAGTGGCGACGGCGGCGCTCGAACCGTGTTAGCGGCTGTGATGGTGTTAGGCCCCGTCCGGTCGCCGCGGGTATAAACAATACGTAATATATTATTATTATTATTATACGTGCTGCTGCAGTGAGCATCAGCAACAAACTTTGATATCGCTAGGCCATTACAGAGTGCTGTATACGCATACATATATATTATACACGAGTGCACACCGTGATGGTGGTGATGGTGGTCGGACGACGAAAAGGAGCACATCAACAAACGAGCAATAACTATAATGACGGGGTTTCACTTCACCTGCGTCACACACGTGCTCCCGCAGAAACGTATATATACATATAATACGATATACGATGATGTGGTTATTATATATATATTATAGATGATGTGTAGTCGGAGGCGGCGGTCATTCTGCGGTGGGCATTGTTATGTGAATGTGTAATAATGTGATCGCGCTGCTGCAAGCTTGCTGCAGGAGTACGAATCGCGTCCAAGGCCGAGGGGAAAAATCCAATTTTAATAAAATTTACTTCTCCGCCATTGGCGTACTTATTCACACAACAACACTATAATAGTAGTTGTGTATAACATTATACCGCGTACGTATATATAACAGGCACTGAACATTATGCTCGTCCATCGCCCCCACAACCCGTGTGTGAGGTTATACTCGGCAACCGTCGTCGTCGTCGTATCGCACCGTTGTCTCAGTCGACAGCTGCAGCATAGCGCCGGGGATAACGTGGTTCAGTATTTTCCTCTCGCGTTGTCTTCTTCCCCTTCATCCCTCCTCATTACGGCACACCATGGTTAGGCCCTCGACTTACACCCTCGTCTCTTACCGCCGTCGTGTACACGATTGATATATAATTGCAGTATTTTCCACTCCTCAATAAATAGCCCCGAGTTTTGCGATATGAATATTGCTATAATAGTGTATACTACTTATAGATGTATTCACAAAAAACATCAGACTAAACATATAATTTTCATACAATAAGCTGGCGTTATTCAGTCACGAAAAATAGTTTTATATTTTTTTTATTAATCGAAAATTAAAAATTCAATATTTTTTTCCTATACCGTTTATTATCATTCGAATAAAATGACTTATTGGGTAGTATAACTACTAGTTGTGTACAATATAATAACCAGAATCGTTGAATATTTTATGTTTTTGAAAAACAATTTTGTTTATAATATGGACAAAATTATCGTTTTTTATAGAAATCGGATGTATACATCAATTATTTGTGTTTCATGCGTTACTTGTTATTGTCTTGTACATAAATGTATCCGGATACATCTAATGTCGCGTATACTGGCTGGTCTTGACAATTATTACCCTATCTAACCCCTTTTTCTCTGTTAAACAATAAATTATATGACAAGTATATTAGAATAATATAATAACATGACTGAACACATGTAATAATTTGTCTAAAATATCTTGGTTATTTAAAATTACATTTGTTTCCTGTAGAGTTGTGAATATTTATGTATTTTTTTTCAACTTTCTATTTTGAATTTTTGTTCGAAATTTTTATCGAATGCTTCATTATACAATTAAAAACGTATTTTTATTTATAACATTGATATATGTATATATATATATATGTTTTTTTACAAGCAACAATTATGCTGTAGTATTGAAACAAAAACAAAATGCATTAAGAAAAACCATACGAATTAAACTCACGAAACCATAACGTTTTCGAGGTTAACTGACTTTCAAAAAAGAAAACATTGTTTAGAACTTTACTTAAAAAACTATTGTTTTGTGTATTTCTCGAGTAATGTTAAAGAAAGAATATGTCTAATAAAAAGTTTCAGTTTATTTTGAAATTTTCGTAATGGTATAAATAAATATATTTGTTAGCCTTACATAAACGATATCATACCTAATAATATTATAACAAGGAAAGAAAAAATTAATTTTTTATTTAAACTGATAACCAAACAATTTTACTGACCAGTATAATCAACATTGATCTAAATATTAGAAATAATGTTTTATGGAATTTATATATGGCCGACGTTTATGCTACAAGTTTTGTGTTGTATAAGATAGATTTTAATTAGTATTTTGAGATTTGCTTTCCTAAAGTTTACAAATATTATACAAGTTTTATTGCATTGATGCGGTAGATGACGACAGCTTAATACAAATAATTTAAAAATAAAGTTTTATGAACTTTTAAGTATAAAATATAAACTGTGTCTTATTCAAATTTTCTCAAACTTCAATGTATAATATTAGCACTTAGCTGTATAAATAAATTTTATTTATTTGCATTATATATTTTAGAACCAAGCGTTGAGTGTTAACTCTAACCAATTATATTTAGATAGTTACCTGTAAAACATAGTAGTAAGATAATATAAATACATAATGAATAATGAATATATAATAAAAGTTTGCTAGGTATGATAGCAATAATACTTGCAGTTATTTCTTATTATTATTTCCATTTGGCTCTTCCTTAGTAATTGTTATTTTAACATTTTTTTTTTAATAAATAAAAATCATCTGCTTTTTTTTACGCGTGTTCAGTATTATAATAATACGTTACAAGCATGATCCGTTATAGAAGCTTTTTGAAACAAAAAAAAAATTACTTAGCGAATCCACATTTATATACTACGTTTCATTTCTCGTCGTGTCCTTTATCAAGTAAATTATAGTCGTTTTAAAATAATTGTTGAAATAAAAACGCTGACGAAATTGTTCAAAACCCATTTTCATCGTTCTAAATTTAAACGCGTTCCAAAGCAATTATCTTTTTATTGCTTTACGACATCGTCTGTATTTTCAACAAACAGTTCTTACAGAAGTTCTATTTTAAACACTGTTTCTTTTCCGTGCATCATCTCACACAGCAGTTTGCAGTTTTGTTAAAATCGTGTCCATTTCGACCCGACGAGTGGCCGCAATCGCCACAGCGGATCTCTCTGTACTGCAAGTAAATATAATATCATTACACTATTCTTATGTACAACACGGGCACTGTTGTCACCTATAAGTTCTACGCATTCCGACTCTCACAATTTCCTATATGTCTATTCCCGCAGTATGCAACTTAGAATAACAATTATTAATGTTCGTAATTTTTGTCGTCCGACGCCCGTTATCGTTTTGTTGCCCTCAATAAACCAAAAAACTGAACCCCTTTATTTCTCGGCCACGTGCAGTGTAGCTATTTTGTCGTCGAGGGAAATTAGCGAGAGGAGGTGACGCCGTCATGACGGACATCACCGAAAATGTGTGTTCTTCCGCGGGCCGTGGCGTAGATGAGTGAGTTCCTACGGGCGGAAGAAATATTATGTACGGTGACGGTGGTGGTGGAGTTGTCGAGGTGGACGCGTGCAGTAGGTTCGGTATTCTCACAGTAGCCGGCGAGCACCACCACACCGGGTGAGACAAGGGTGTGTTACTGAGTGTAGACACGTTATTTTCGTATACATATACGCACCCGCGCGGCACCGGCGGGGTTGAAGAACCGGCCGATCGATCCGCCGCCGCGGTCTGTGCGGCAAGCGCGCGCTCTTGTTGAACGGCCGACGATTCTGTGGAGAACACTTTATTATTTGTTCTCGCTAAAGTCTTTGACGTATAATACGACGCGACATACCCGTGTGCATAATTTCTTGTGTATTGGTACATCCGCTGCTTGGCCATATATTTTTATTTCCGTATTTTACACTCACATTTGTGTCATCGCCGTCATCGATCAATTGACTTTTCGCGCGGCCAACGTATCTCAATGATGGCCTTAACTTTCACCCATCCGCAGTATACCATATTATCTGATGTCTGTATTTGACATTTATGATATAAAATTAAGCAATAGTCTCGTTTTATGTTTAGCTATACCTATAAATACCTATACCTAAAAGTCCGCAGACTATGTTCACTACAATAATGGACTCGTATACACTCACCACTAGACTACATGTCTACACTAGTACACGACATGCGTTTAATGTAGTATAATGTACGCCTTTACTGCATCTGATTATAACAATAAATTATTTTACCTCCCCTCTCCTCTCTCACACACTCTGTTTTTAATTACCGACGCACACACGTCTCTATCGTGAATCGTTATTTTTTTTATTACTATTATTGACCGATGTTTGCCCGTGTTGTGCGTATAGGATACGATACAGGTATACGATGTGTATGTATTTTTTTCTTTCATTACCGTGCGTCCGTGCCGCAGCAGTTGATGAAAGTTATTTTTGTCGTCTAATAAAAAATACCCTTTGTATTACAGTTTTTTATACAACAAGATCGTACGTTTAAAAACGTAGGTAGTGCGATTGTATACAAGAAGTTAGTAAAAAAAAAATATATATATTCCTCATTTTATAAGCCTGTAATAATAAAATTTGCGCGGCTATATATCGACGGTGAATATACCTATATAGTAATATACGCGTATACTATTTTTAAAGACCACCACACCGTTACTCCTGGCATCTATGGACTCCTCTAAATTGTTTCCATTGGTGTTCGCTCCACTGTTTATAATGCGTCTATGTAGATAATAATAATAAAAACAACACTATATATACATATGTATGTATAAAGAATATAGTGTATATTTTTATTTCCCGGACATGTTTTACGATTTGAATTTTCTCTCCTACACACATCGACATGGCTGCGACGACACGGTCATTGGCGAAAAAATAAATTATAAATTGTGGGTTTATTTATTGGATCTCATAATAAAATCGTGGACTTCATTTTCCGTGTAATAAAAAAATAAAAAAATAAAATACCGCCAGACAAATCTTCATTGATGATGATATGTATTGCGCGCGTCGTCCGTTTAATTAAAATTTTACAACCTGCAGTCGTCGTCGGCCGCGACTACTCTATAACGGTAATGGAGGGTAACACGGTTTTCCTTTTTTTGTTTTACGATCATGGAAATAATAAACCTAATACCGTAATTATAAAATACATACCTAATATTAATATCATATATGATATAATGTTGTCTACATAAAGTATACTGCACTGCACCGTGTTCAGATGTAGAATGATGATGCATTCGCTGCTACGGAGAATAAAGGTCGTGCGATTTAGAACCGCGTCGAGATACATTATTACGACCCTCCGCAACAAGCGACCTGTAAAATTCGTAAACTTACAGCCTCGACGACTTTTACGACTTTTCCCTTTGCTCTTCTGCCTCTCATCTCTCAATCCCTCTTGTTTTTCGTCTCTGTCGTTCTATCCGCTTCTCTCTCTCTCTCTCTCTCTCTCCTAACTGAATTAACTTGTGGTAGGTATGTACAGGTTTATATACACGCGAGATTTATTTTTTTTAGCCTCATATCATCGAAGGGTTTTCAAGGGGATTAAATTCTAATAATTGGTCCCTACAGGGTATAAGTCGTAAAATGGTATCACTGCACACTGAAAACTTGTATACTTTTGGGTGGTGCCGCAAAGTGCATAGTTCTATATATAGGTATATAGCGACCCTATATAATAGCGTGTGTATATTAAGACTGTGACGAACATCGAAAACATCTCGAGGGGCCTTTTTTATGTCTCTGTGGTATGAAGTTAATCTGTTATTGGGTATATAGCATTAGACAAAAGGCTTAATATCAGGGAGACAAAAATTTATAGAAAAAGGTTGTTATTTACGTTGATGTGAAACCCCGTCGTTGAGAACTTGATCGGCTGAATTTTAATCTCTTTGGACCGGTCATTAATATTAATTCATCGAATATTTTACACTCTTATATTATTATAATTTTTTAATTCACATTATTGTTACTATTTATAGTTTTAAGGCGTTATTGCGTTAAAACATAATATATACCTATTATACCTAAATTGTAAAAAAAACAAATCGCCTACGGCCGTATTATCATAATAATAATGATGATGATGTTTATGTGTGTATGTGTGTGTGCAATATAAATCACGGCCGTTGTCGATATCATATATAAATTAAAATATTCACAAAAATCTAATATAATTTTGGGTTACATGAATTTCATTAAGTCGCTGATGTGTATTCATGCTTTTACACATATATATTTTATATAATCCGGTTATTTAAGAATTTTATAATTAAAAAATCATTATACTACTTAATGTATATGCATCAAAATTCCTTCTATTAGTAAAAAAAACCCAATGTAAACTGTTGGGTAATTTGTTTTTTTTTGCATTATTGCTGTAAATGTGTTATCTATATTATACTATCGTTATTAGTTATATTATTAGTTATTACCATTAGAAGTATATAATCTATTTCATATCCTCATAAGAAAACTTCAACAATAGATAAGTACTAATTAATCGCATTACTTACGCTACATTTATGTTTAGTTAGGTTACACATCAAAAGTGCGTAAAGTATTCGAAAATCGTGAATGAAATTTATTTCGATTTATTTTTGCACACAAAAAAACAAAAGGGGGAAAAATTGAAATGAAATAGTTCGTTCCTATTTATCTTTTAAGCCGGGTAGAGAGTGGTGGCGAGATAGGGTTACCATGCACATAAGCACTCGGCAAAATTAGCGTGTGCGTTATACGAAAACGATGCCGTGTGTGCGCGTTTTTTGTATTTAGCAACCAATCAAGAGTGCGCGAACAAAAATGGCCGGAAACAATATAATCACATGGCAGTGCGTGTAGGGCTCCCCCCTTCCTTACATGCAGTATTATATTATATACTTAGGTTTATGTGTATAGAAGTATATATACTTGAAAATCCCTCGCACCACTGTAGTATATGTATACATTTATTTATATACAACTATATACAAGGGTACCGTAAGTCTTCCCTATGCAATCGCATACACCTAAAAAAATCCGATCGCCACGACGATAATATCATTATAGAGTCGTTTCACATGTCTCGAAGTAGTTTTTACAACCCTCCTCGTGAGAGCACATGATATTTGTGTATATATATATTATAATAAATCGTTATTTATTTTACTCTCTCGGTGCCTACCTAATATTTTTAATGTCCATTTCGCGTGTGAGACGCCTGTTAAGTAGCTGGATTTGTGTTTGGGTGGTTGGAAGAGGGGTATAAGCGCCGGCTAATTACAGTGTGCCACCACCACCGCCGCCGCCGCCGTCGTGGCCACCGGAGTGTACAACTTCATTAAGGCGCGTGTAGGCGGCAACCCCCTCGACACCACCCGATCGCAATATTCCTCGACTCATGCGACACCTCACCCGAATGATAAGGGTATTAAAAGTCGATTTTCCGCAGAAAAAGAATAATATAATATGTAACGTGGTTGCCGTTTATATACATATATATTGGTTTTGGCCCGTGGGAATTTAATTAATATAAATGGAACCGGGCGAGAGGGAGTAAACAGATTACGTGTCCCTTTTTCGTATTTCCAATATATACAATAAACATGTATAGGTATGGTATACGTATACACGACGGACACTCTGCTGCAGTGTGACGGGTTGATTGGTTAAGGGTGAGTTTGCGGAGGGTGGTAGGGGACGGGTTTTCCGCAGCGCGTGAGAGGGGGGGCTGTGATGGGTATTAACACGCAAAAGGGCGGACGGAGGCCAATTGAACAAATGAGAAACTCTCGTACAGTCGTTTATATACCACGCTGGCGAAATTTATGTTCGCAGTCCCTTAGTTATATTATATACATATACCTACGCACCATCAACCGCTCCTCTCCCCAACAACCCCCGCGGGCCCTTTCGTTCATGTTACTTCGTCGTATACGGGTTTCACGGGACAAATTCACTGTGTTCCTTACATAAACTGTGTTACTATATATACGATATAGGTGTAGGAATGTATATATAGTTCAGTTACCCGACCGACCCATATAGTCGTCCAATCTATATAAAGTATTACGTGAATTTACGACGAATGGGTACATAAATATATACATAAGACAAAGCGGTGTACCTACCCTATATATACCTGATTTCGGGGGACAGAGTTTTATGGCAAAATCGCGATTTAATTAGTTTAATAAATCGTATCGACTGTAGTGCGATAAAATCACGTGTAATAAACCCAAAACTTATTGCCTGTTATAGCGCTGAATAATTGTAAATAATTTATAATTAATAATTATAACAAAAAACGATGATTATATATAATTAATTAATATTATTATTAAAATATTATAGCAGTGTATTTAAATAGTTTTATACAACGTTGGGCACGTGTTATGTTGTGTTTCACTTCCACAATTACAGTTTGGAATTATAATGGTTTTTATTGCAAAAATAAGTTATACATATTGTATTATATATACGTTTTGCAAGCCATAGTAAACCGTTTGAATTGTGCGTATAATAATACAATTTGTTTGTTTTTTTCAGTTGTACTTTTGGACACTACGACCGAGCCCAGTCTACGGTGGACTACGTACCCTTATGGACCGGACGCCAACGCAGCAGGGGTAAGTCTATAATCTTTTACGATATTATGTACACTATATATTCTGGTATTGCTTATTGGAGAGTGAGGGGGAAGAGGCGTCGAAGAAAATAGTTTTACATGTTGTTATAAATTTTACTGGCGCATTTTTCCACTAGATAAAATCTTTATCATAAAAATCCACGACCGAATTATATGGTGTTTTGATGTTAAATGGACCGGATTGGTGCTGCAGCATCATTGCTGGCCTCGAAGAGACGACAGTTTTTAAATTATATACATATACTTACATTATAGTTATATATTACACTCAATCAGTGCGCGCCCCGCCCGATCGAATTTTCTTATTTGTTTTTATGTATGCCGATAAAAATGCCTCTGTGAATAGTCTGAAAACACATGTGTAACGGATTAAAACGATCGAGTCTTGTATAGAGTGACCTCGGTCGTTGTCGTCTTCGGTAGCGGGGCTGGCGAGGCTAAAAGATTTTTCTACTCTAATACGATCAAAAATTACATATGTTCGGATGGGCTTCAATATGGCACTTTGTTGATAATCTTCTTTTACGATCCTGAACCCCTCCGCGTGGGAAAAACCGTATGCTCATTCCGAAAATAATGCGATTATTGCGATTTATTCGTTATCGGACCGGCACCTTAATATATTTCTCTAGGAAAACCTCCCTAGACAAAGGAGCCTCGTTCCCGAGAGAGGAAACCATTGACTTCCCTTATCTCTGCTCGTTTCGATGGATAATGTTTGATCAACTTTCTATATAATAGTTTAATATCGCATCACAACTGCATTGTATACCATGTTATTTATATATATATGGTTGGTATATATAAGATCAACACAGATTAGTATGGCATTATTTCCTCACATTTATAAAATACCATATCTTTTATGATATAAATGATGTATTATTATTTTATACCTATAATTCGATTGTTTGAAAATCTCGCCCAAACCGCAATAAGCAAACATTAGTACGAGTGTGTTGGTATCAAAGAATATTTTAATTTTGAACTTCCCCGGAGATACACGTGACCGTCGACGAAAGAGGTCAACTAGCCGTCAAAAGTGACGCATTTCCCGAAAAAAAAATTAATTAACGTCCATCGCCGTCTCGCAGAGCAACTATGCACCGCGACCGCCTGCGCTGCTATATATACCGCCGCCGATAAATCCTATCGATTATATGTACATATTGTACATATACGAGTATGTATATAATATATATATATAAGTTTTGAAACTCTATTTTGGCACTTCTTATTTCGGACGCAGTGCTTAAGTATACATTCGAAACGATGCAGATCCGTCGTGTACGCTCTTATATATACGTATACTACAGCAAATACTCGCTGTATAAAGGGTTTTGGAAACTTTGTAGGAAACAAGTTTTATGGTTCAGCGCCTCGCAAGTTAGTAAGTAAAGACGTAATACTGCGGGCGCGCTTGCTATATGATTAAATAAAACGCCGTCCGGGCCGGAACCAACTCTGAGGAGTGGACGATTTGACCGGTATAATTTAACATTATATTCTATATATTTGTATACTGTAATAGTCGAACTATGATGGTTATGGTAAAAGTTCTAAAATTAAACATTATACATTTATGCTTGTTGCGGCGGCCAGCTCCTGCAGCGTGTATGTATATTCAAATAGGTATATTATATATGTTTGCTGTATGCGATAAAGCGATTGCGGAAACACGATGGGAAATACTCGACGACGGCGTGATGCGACATAACACATATTATTATAATAATATTAATATAATACAATAATATATCATTGTCGACTGTCGTGTGTTATTTTATATAATTCCGATTCGCAAACGCCCCTTTCTTCTAAATGCATGCGCCTTCCGCCACGTGTATCCTACGGAAACGGCTATTGGACGTTTATCGGTCCCTCTCGGGTCCGGGGTTGTAATACTATGTACATTTTAAACATATATTTATTATATTAACGTCATTCCGTGTTAAAGTCGTGTTATAACCACGTTGTTTCAGCCCTCCTTGGATCTCACGCAAGATTGGATTGAGTTATTATATGTTAAAGTTACCGTTTATATGTGTGTACCTATAGGCACCGCCGCACGTCATAATATATACTATATAGTTTAAACTTTTATTTATACTTATATGTATATTATATACTTATAATTCAATGCGTACAGGGTAGCCCACGACCAGTTCCGATTTCCCCGCCTTGTTTATACACGATTAAATGAGAAAACGCGGTGGGCCTGTGTAATTTATGCACACGCGTGGACACGTACATTTTGTTTTTATTATTTTCCCTATGCACGCTCATTTTTTTCCTGGCGACGCACGCCTATATAATAATTTGACTACATGCGTTTTATCGTAATAATGTTATTTCATGTACATTTTACATATTTTGTACTTCGTTCTGCCAACATCACCTTTTATCGGATATAATATATAGGTATATATTATAATATATTACGCGTGCATATACCAACCGTAAGCCTCAAGTCATCTGTTCTCTGTGGTATATAAGGTATCCCTTTAAAGTATATATTATTGTTATCGATTATCTGACGCGTGGAAGTATATCGGATTTTCAAGGCTCTGCAGTAGAAAAGTTATTGAATTTTATTTCAATGTAACATTACTATTAAAGATGTATATCTGTCATTAGTCTTCTGCAAACTTTGAGAAATTAAGTTCAATAAAATGTACAAATTAGCTATAAATAAGCTATTCTATCAGTTGAATACGAATTGTTTTTTGTTATTCTTGACTGATGTTTGTCTTCGACTATTTCATATACTCAAAAACGTTGACTAGCGTAGGTATAATCAAGATGAACCGGCATCTGAAGTTATATACTTTTTCAATGGATGTTTTTTAATACGCATCATTTTAAAATTCTGAGCAAATCTTAATCAATAAGAATAACTGTAATGTTATATTATTTGCAGTTCCGAAATCGCTTTATCTTGATCAAACAAATTACCTCGATTCGATAATGGTTTTAATTAATTTTATTGTACGATCGGCCTACAAATTTATTCCTCTCTGTAAAGTTCGACCAGTCGATCGCGATGGACTGCAGATTGGCATCTCCGCCTGTTCTAGGGCGTAATATATTGTTGTATATATACTATATATACCGGTATCCTCGTCCGACCGGAATACCTCCGCAGTAAATCTTCATCGGATATTAGATAGTATAGATAGCTATATACACTCATCGCCGTCATAAAGTCTCAAGTCAGTTCCTATAGTTTCCTACATATCACAATATTATATTATTATTTCCGCATGCGCGTGGCGATCAGTCGGCCGGGAGTGAAAACGAATATCGGATTTTCGAGGGAGTCATATTGTTGTATCCGCGAGTAAGAAGGGATAGGTTGTACGAACATACCACATATATGTATATCGTTATTATTATATTTGGTGTCTGGAGGGAGAGTAATCCGATCGGTAAAATGGTGGTGCGATCGTCGCGTATGCATAATAATAATAATATAATATCGCGGGTGGCGTCTGCTGGACGGGAAGCCGTATACGGATTTTGTTTCGGACACATATTATATTATTATTGTATGTATAATATATACCTATTCGGCGTGCGTGCGTGCGTGCGTACTTGTGTGGCGGCGTCCGTCTATCCGTCACCGTCCGTTCGCACGCGGGCAAGCGGCATATCGCCGCTGCCGGAGGCAGTGTACAAAGTAGGCGTGTCCGGCGAGTCCAATTAAAAGCGTCGTCTCTTGCTCCGGGTGTGTGTATATATATATTATATAAGTAAACGTGCTTGGAATTCTTCGCGTGCGATGTGTGCAAAGTACCCGCAGTCGTCGGTCCCGCACTTCTCGTGATATCACTACATATAATATGTGATATTAAGATGTATATATCGTATTGCCGTTCGGGGGGGTTTCAAGTAAAATCGCCGCACGGCTCGCGCAATAGTGTCTTATTGCATAACGCCTTGAACCTCCCGTTCCGAAAGAAAAATAATACCGACTTTCGCCATGATATTGCACTATGATTTTATTACACGAGCAATAAATAACAATTATTATTGTGCGCTTTTCGTGGAGGCGTATCCCGCGAAAAAAAGACCTTGTGTCTTATATTTATATGATGGATAGGTGTATTATGGCCGCGCATAAGTACATTTCCTATTTTACCGCCGAACGGATCCAAAGTAGAAAAAAAATCAAAACTCCTGTTAACGAAACCCTCTCCTTTTATACCAATAAATTTTATTATTTTCCAAAAATAATATTTTTACAAAAGTTTTAAATACGCGTCAATAATATGTAGGTACACATTGCCTACCGCGAAAAATTAAATAATATAAGTGTTATATAGCCAAATCGACGCCACAAAGAACCTCAGAATTTTAGTAGGTATATAGATATTTTACCAACATAGGCATTTCAGTGTACTTAGTTTTACATAAATTTATTATCATAATATATACATCCAATTATAATGATAACGTTTAACATGTATAAATAGTGGTTTTTCTTTTTCATTACCTATGGTTTAAAAAATATTATTATCACAATAATATCATTTAATATATTATTCCAACAACTTTTAAAAACATAGTGAAAATACATTGTGATCTGCTGCAGCATAAAACTATAAAATGTGTCATGGCTGTACCACATCTGAAAAAGTTTATGTTCATCAATACAATATTTTTTTTTTAAATAACAATACATTTAAAAATAGTTAAAAGATATTCAAATTTTACCACTATACATAAATAATAATTAATAGGTTTCAGTAATAGGGTAATGAACCTCGAATAATATACATACAAATTAGAAATAATTATTTTGTATTTTCTAGTGGTTGGGAGTAACACGCTAATTGCAGCATTTTAGTGTCACTTCTCATTATAGAGTATACACAATGTAATAATTAGTGACATACTAAAGCAGTGAATTTATGTTCAAAATAATTTTAACTATCTTACTATATAATATAGAAAACGTAAATAATATTATATTATAATAAGTGATGACTATTATAGGTATAATATGATATTTTAACGATAATAGAGACTGTATATTTCGGTTTATATATTTTAATCTTAAAAATTAGCAGCGCATATCCAACCGCTGGTATTTTGGCAACTATCAGAATTTTGATCACCGACAAGTGAAAACAAATTTATACCACTAAATAATTTTGTATGATGCATGTACTACGCACGTTTGGTTGGCTTTAATGAAAGTATTTATTTAAATTATTTTTTTAGAATGATAATTTTTTCTAGTTTTTCACTTGCATGCCCTACAAACGTGGATCCCTATAAATGTTACATCTTTTGTCGCATTGTATGTATGTGGTATAGGACTTATACGGTGCGTTTATCGTCGTTGTCTATAGGTCTAGGTAACACCTACATTATGTAATTTTATGTGTGCAGAGTGTGCAAATAACGAATTATTACTTCGATTAACAATATAACGCGGACACGTGCAAGTGTACCGATGAGACGAGCGTAGTAAATTGCATCCTATATAGGTAGTAGAAGGTACACAATAACCGTCAATTACGACCGTCAATGCCGATATGCGTTTTATTCTAATGTCAATTACAATGCGTTTCCCTAACACTTGTGCGGCGCACGTTGCATAATATGTATATTATTATTATTAGATGCACCGCAGAGTCCGCACGCAGTCACCACCTCGGATGTATTCAGTGACAGTTATTACGATATTTTAAATTACATGACGATAAAACGATAATACTCGATGTGTATAATAGCCCATGCCTTCGTCATCAGTACCTATATATGATATATACAATAATATATTACATTTATACAATATTATAATATGCGCTCCACTCATGATTGCTAATAATCATATGATATATGTATACTTTTATACCATCCATTGCATGGCAGAGTACTCGAATTGTATACCTTAACGAACTCGATGAAAACCATGGCCTCGCGTGTGGTCGTCCTCTGTAGTATAGATGAGTGCAGTGGATTTCGGATGAAAACTTTAATTTATATTTTATATAATATAATATAATGTCGCCGGACCCATCACATAGCTGACCGAGTATGTAATATACAATGCGAGTTTATAAAAAATATAATAATATACAAATCGTTGTAGTCGTAGTGCTTTGTCCTGAGCCTGAGTCATAAAATACGGCGGCTGATCGGCGTCACAGATCATGTTGATTAAGAAAACGTGTGGTTTTCACACGGTTTAAAAAAAAAATCGCTTCGTATACGATGCTGTTATTATATGAATTACTAAATAATGAGCATTCGTGTCGTTTATATTATATTCGTTTCGGTGACGACTTTACATGATGCATACATATTATTATATAAAACTTTTGATAAATCATATAGTTATTCTTATACTCCATACCAATTACCAGTGCATGATCGTTGTTTGATTACAATATTTAAATAATATAAACTTAATAATATAATATAAATACCTACGCGCTTTTATGTGTATTTTCCTAAAATTTTATGTCTGCTAATATTAATTATTTACTTTATCTTAATATAATTTATATAGTATTTTTTCCGTTTGCGGGTTGTTTAATTTCTTCGCGATAAGAAAAAAAGTATAATTTAAAAAAAAGGATGTACCTACATAACTAGATATAGGTAGGTACCTAGATTGTTTTTTTTTTTTTTTTTTATTTAACACCATTTTTTAACTGCAGTCAACTTTATGGGGTCTGTCCAACATTTATTAAATGGTCGTATTTTAGTAATAAAATCGTTTAACGTTTGTGATTGTCCATTAATTTCGGACAAGTAATCGTTAAATTTATTGTTTTCTCATTGAAAACTATTAAAGTCACCCACGACCCCACCCCCTGTGGCTTTATTGCGAAGCCGCGAAGGTATCGCGTTATCAAAATATAACTTCCTGTATATATTATATTTACTGATTTCCTAGATAAGACTAAAGTTATTTAACTATAAAGCGCGTTAAATATAATTTACAGACAATATTTATATTGCTACAATAATGTACTTGAATACATAATTCTATGTTTTTATGTATATAATATTTAAGAAATTGAAAATAAAACTTTGCGTAATGTATTCCTGATTTATTATTATATTATACGTATTACCTATAGTATATTTTACTATATATTATGTATTAAAAAAAAAATCCAAATATGTATAATAGGTGAAAATGTAACAACAATAATAGGTTTCTAATCAAATAAAACAGGCTTTACAACTTGCATTTTGTTCGTATAATAATTATAATAACTGATGTAGGTACTCAGAAATAATGTTTATTCAATGTTTTTTTTTTCTATGAACATTTCATGCTAAATAAAGTAAAAAAATATTTGTCCTGAAAAATAGTACAAAATATTTATTAACCTATTTTTGTAGTCAATTAAATAAAAAACCTAAATTTTTTATATGATATTGTTTGATACGAGTACTATTGAAGTTTTTATAAATAATCATTATTATTTATTACTATTATTATTTTTATCTAATGAAGCAATATAATGTTTAGCATCCCTTAAATATTAATAATATTATATCATTAACCTCGTATTTTTGGTAGTTTAATATAATAATATATGTATACGTATATATAAAGAGCCATACAAAATGATCATTAAAAAAAAAAACATATTGGTACTATATAATTATATTTTTTATTTGATAGAGATTTATATACAACGAAAGAAAAAATTCCATATTTTTTTTTTTTTTGCTTTAAAACGTCGCACGGCAACGTTTATATTTCTAAAATTTAAGTATACTTTGCATAATCAATATAACCTTATCCTGGTTAATATAATAATATTATAAACGAAAATGACCGATTACACAATCATTACAATCCAAATATAATAACTTCTTCGGTACCTACCTGTGATTTATTATTATTGTTTTGTTTTTCGTAATTTCGTTACCTACATGTGATATATTATAATTTTATTTAATACACATTATATATATTGTATATTCTATCAAAACGTGCAGTATTACCATTACACTATTATACATTTATATGAACCTATATCTTGTTAGTTGTTATCAAACTTAAATATAAAAAAAGTCTTGCAATATGATGACAAGTAAATATACTTATTTCAAATGTTATAACTATCCAATTAAATCTAATAGGTATTGGATAAAAAACTATCACATATTGTATAGAATGTATACTTATAGTACGTATATTCACAATATATAGCACAACTAATTTCTACAATGTAGTCCCCTTAAATAATTCAATACAACGTTTCGAGGAAGAATTTTCTATGGTATACTGGATTTTATAAAAATTTTCACGCGTTTCGTTACGATATAATTTTGTTTTTCAATTTAAACTTTTATGTTAAAAAAACAATTGCTTTTCATAGTTTAGTTTATTAATAAATATTCTTTTTAATGTTCGAAAGACTGTCACGAAACTGAAATTGTGTCAAAAACAACATCGTCTACGTGTTTTTACGGTCATCTGTGCTGATTATAGTTTTTAAGCCGTTGTCGTTGCGGTAAAGATTAGTCAGCACTTTTAAGACAAGATTATACTGCAAATATTGTTTGTAGGATTTATTTGGACCGTGAGAATTTGTCACACCGGTGGTGGGCAAGATAAAACATTACTCCGCACACAAACACCTACACACACTGCGATGCGCACACACGTGCATATGTTTTGATAAAATATATTTTATATATATATATATATATTATATATACATATAATAATCGGAGATAAGAGAGAGGAATGGGAAGGATATAAGCTGCAGGATGCCCTACGTGGCATTTTGAAAATTGATTGGGTCGCCGCCGCCGTCGAACCGCTCACTCCGTTAAAGGTCAATTAAATCGGGCTTGACATTCCGGCCGATGGCAAAACGGAAATAACGTTCGTGGCCTAGGGAATTAGCATACACGACTACGATGTTTTTGCCTCATGTATGCATACACGCGCGTTATATTATTATAGGTACACACGACCATTATAATACGACGGTGTTTGTATTATAGGTATACACGCGCCTTTTGTGCGCCGCGTGTTCGATATTGTCGCCGCCACCATGAGTGCGAGTTTCTGTTACAGACTATATACAACAATATATAACATACGTGTGAGAGGTAAAGAATAACATTTATACATATACTTAAATAGTACACACTGTAACGGCGTCGGCGGCGGGTATACAAGTGAAGGGGTTGCTGATGACTGGGCATATTATACTGCAGGATCAGACTGCAGCAACGATACAAAGCGGGAGAGGTAGGACAAGGGGTAAACATATCGCGCGTGTGTGCGTAGTCTCGTTTCGAATTTACATGTACATAACATTATTATCCGGTGAATTATTACTATTACAAGTTCGGGTCACACCCAGAACGAAAATCGCACGCGTTTGGTCGTCTTTATTCTTACACATTTTTATATTATATTATATAGAATTTTTTTCATCGTCGTTCTTTTTATTTTTTTATTCCTATACGTCCACACTCACTCCATACTCATATTATACACCGTTTACGTGTATATCCTGTTCATCCAAATTTTCGCCCTAAGTAATTCGATTGTATATATTATAATAGCTATATTATACACCTATATATCTAACTTGAAAAAAAACACTTGCATTCCTAGAACAAACAACAGATATTCATCGAGGACTTATTATTATAGCTATTAATATTTTATTTTTTATTTTTTATCAGAGTTTAAATAATTTGTGTTTTTACACAGGCGGCAGCTCTGCCGAAACAATAATTTAATGTTTTAAATAAACAATTAATTAAAATTATGCGATATATTATAGTGTTGTCTGCAGAAGATATAGTATGCAGTATCCAGTGTATTTGTAATATTTTTATACGAGTGAGTAGGTAGGTATGCATTATTTGCTTTAGCTGCAAACAGTATTTTATGAGTTAACGATGATAATCATCATCACGCATTATCATAATGTTGATTGACGGTAGACTTGACATTGTCAATATATATAGAAAGCCAAATATGATAATTCGTTCATTTATATGTTAAATTTCTTCGTGATTATTATTATATACGGAGGGGAAAATGATCATAATAATCGTTTTATCCCCTTTCGAGTCGCGCTGTCTACACAACTGCGGTTGATATTTTTTTCATCGTTAAAGTTTTTGAATTATAAATATTTTCGTTACGAAATCGTCGCTATTACATATATACTTATAGTCAGCGGAGGCCGCGGCGTTGGTATACGCGTGAAATGTAGGTATATATAATATATATAATATACCGCAGTAACAGTAATCATAATAATGTATAGCGCTGCTAGGGCGCCGGCACCACCGAGAGCGAAGGATCGGTTAAATTAGAAAACTCGGACGTCTCCTCCGCAACCGTTTCCGGTTATTATAGCGCCAAGGTGGTTATATATTTGATCGAAATGGATTTTAGATCGAGCGATGGGTTTTTTTTTATATATATATACGGCCGATGGCGACGAATAATATAATATAATAATCCTAAAGAATGCATACAGAAAAGCCATGGCCTCAGCCGCACGCCGCTATCGCTGCAACAGCACAGACAAAGGATAGGTTGCGGTTTTCTGAATCATTTCACGGTACGGTGATGTCGTCGCCACGGCCGTCATCATCATAATCATCGTGTGTTGCACCGGTCTCCCTCAGGACGAAACGCATCATTTATAATTATTTTATTATATTATCGCTCGCTGTATAGTGCTGTACAGTGTACACTGTACATACACACAGCGTGCGCGCGTGCGTGTAGGAAAACCGTGAAAATAGGACGCGCGAACAATTATCATTTATATTCGTATTAAACTAGAAATCGCCGTGGCTCCTTTTATATTATATAGTCGAGTTTTAAAGTATCGTGCGATCTCGTCGATAGTCGGCAGTGGCCGTTTAATTTCATTAACAATTTCTTTTTCTCGGACCGAGTGGTGTGACTTTTCAATTGGAAACGTATTTTGACGAGTTCACGGGCCACACCTCGACATCGTCATCGTCGTCGTCAGTATAGTCGTTTGTTATTATTATTATTATTATTTTATCTAGGGAGGCCATATTAGGTACCGTATACGGTGTAGTGTATAGTGTACTAGATGTACACCATTATAATAATGTTATAAAGTATATGTGCGCTGCTCTCGTACTTTATAACATTGTTATATTGTGTGCGTCGCATAGAAGAGTGGAAAAAAAATAGACGTCGACGACGATTACACGACATAACAATGACGACGATGTAATAATACTCGCCGGGTTCGGAAGAGTGAAAAAAAATGACCACCGCGGCCGCCCAGATTATTATAATGACTCCTGCGGTCTCTCATCACCCACGAAAATAACGCGACGGAAATTTCTTTTTATAACAATTGGCGAACACAATGGCCGTCGTAAGATTCGTATAATAATACTATACGAGTATGTATATTATACACATACACTAGCGCGCGTGCGTTATTATATTGTGTTATAGTTATAATAATATTATTATTATGATCATACTCGGCAAACACAGTCGGGGCCGACAGGTCGCCCGACGTCGCTGTAATCATTTCCTTCCTTATATATAAAAATATGATGAGCGTTTTTTGCTCGTTTTGTAGTCGTTATTATTTATTTTTAACGTTCTTCGAGAATTCTATGTATGTATATTAGTTATAAATACCAACCTATATATAAGTATAATATAAATGCATTTAATTGTATTTATGCGCGTACGGTAAGTGCTGTTGCAGGTACTTATATAATATAATATTATGTATGTGTGTATACCGTCAGCGAAATATATATGTATAAAATAATAAATGACCGACAACGGTTTTTTTCTCCTCTGAAATAACGCCGATGAATTATATTTGTAAACTCACTTTAACACAATACGATACAATATTACGATATTTTCAGCACTAAAGACCGTCGTGGTGCCCCTTTATTTTTTATCTTCCGATATCTGCACGGTATGCGGCGTTTGATAATTAGTTTTCCTATTTGAATTTTAAGCTTCATATAAAATAATATAAATGTAATACATATTGTTATTTATTTTATGCGCATTGTATACGTTTATTTTAATACACAACAATAGCTGCAAAAATGACTGTACGATGTCATTAATTAAACATCATTTTCTACATTTTATTAAAGTAGAAAAAAAAATTCATAATATTTACGATTTTATTCTTCACAAAATATCGACGTGTTTGGATAATTCGATAGGATATTAAATATTCGCACAAATCACCGATAATATAATACGACGCCGTATTACAGACGCATCATCAGGCTATATATGATAATATATATATATACCTACAACCTACATCATATATAGGTAGTCAAATGGTTGCGATACGTCATATTACATATTTATGCGTTATATTATTATTATTATTATGTTGTTGGTGTCGTGCAGCTTTTCTTATACCTATACGTTTATACATATTATGACGTATGCGCGCGCGTGTCTATATGCAAATATTATTATAATAACATAAATATATATATACTACAATATATTGAAACGAAATCGTCGGCTCGTTAATTCCTCAGATTTATTAACGTAATATATGCCACAGTCGTATAATGATTTACGCATGATAACTATACAGTGCAGTACTACGGTGTACCTATATATAAATATATAACGCAGGGATGACGAAATTAGTACAAATCGAGTGCGCGCACGCAAATCCAAAATTAACGAGCCTGTTCGTGTCAGCAGTCATCGTGATTGTTGACAAGGGTACAGGCGATGGTACTTTTCTGCGCAGGCATCATAAACGGGGCGTATATACCTGTGATGTGTATATACGTATATGGTATATAGTATATACTATATGCATATTATATGAAATGTACGTGCAACAATACGATCGAATAACGAGCAGAAACAAAATTTTGGTCGCCGCTGCCACTTGTCAATTTTCTGGCGAAACGATAAACCGTCACGCGACGACCGGATCCATCGGATTTCCCATTGTACACCGTGCCTATATAATATATAGTATATAGTATATATATTATTACATCGTAAAATAATAACAATACCACACGGCTATGTAGGCGGTAGTGCTGCAGTTTCTACTGTACAGCCGGGTCATCCCCAAAGGATTACACGTCGATATTTTTCCCCGTACCAGAGAAAACCAAGTGTGTACGTGTTTTCGTCGTCGTTGTTTTCCTTTGATCGTCGCTCTGCTGCAGCATCGTGCGTGTGTGCGTGCGTGTGTTTGTGTGCGTACCCCCGAGGGAGTTCATTAATAATAATGCGTCGGATATGTGTATAAGGGAAATTAAACCTCTGCTCGTACGCACATATAATATCGAATTCGCCCAAGTTTTTATGACCGGCCACGATATTTATGACGTACGCCACCACCGCGGCGTCGGTCAACTTTTACGACCGACCGCCGATATAACGATGCGCCTCCTCCGCCGCTTCCTCCGATGATACATGATAACATAAACCACAGAGTATATTATATTGTGCACGCACGTATAAATATTATACATATTATGCCCCACCGAACAGCCTCACCCACACACGCTATTTGCTTAACGCACGAACAGAAAACTTACAGACGAAACAAGGTAAAAATATAAATTTCTATATTGCAGCGTGTTCTGTACGAATATGCTCAACACTGTTCGCATAAAATTATAATAATAATTTATTGTCATGGTGGTGTGTAACGCGTTTTTAAATCGTATATGGATAAACTGTAGTACAATTTAGGGTCTCATTTATCCCTGCAGTATATCTGCCTGTGTTCATCGTAGATCGTAGATGAACTTCGAAATATATTCAAATATCGTAAAATTCATAGTATATAGCTACTGTAGATATTACATCATATATAGTGTTCGTTGTGGGATGCCACGAGAAAAATTAAGGGACGAGAAAGATGTTAAGTCGGTGACGGCTGCAGATATATAGGTACACTGCTGCCTCACGTGTTAAACGTCGATGTATATATGAATATATTTACACATTCCAACTATAATATTTATATACATAATACATATATATATATATATATATATGTGTGTGTGTGTGTGTGTGTGTGTGTGTGTGTGTGTATGCATATATCACCATGTGAATTTCACGTCTCTAGATGGTGGGTTCCAACAGTGGATCGTGGATGTGTGTGTGTTTGTGTGTATGTGTATATGTGTGCAACAACGACAATATGTGTAATATCTGCATATACAACAAGGCATACATATAATATGTAAAGTACAATCTAACCGTCTGATGGTGTATCCGTTTTTGATCGCACAATAATTCCTAGCCCTTGCTACGCTTATACATATACATTATACACAGTAAATGCTTACATAATATAGAGGTTTACATATAGCTCGTTTTAACGTTTCAATGTTTAAAATTCATTTTCGCGACCGCCAGAGTGGTTCTACATGCAAAAGTATATAATATTTTATATAAAATTATTATACCGTTGCAGTGCGTTGTCGGCTGGTATTCGACGATATTTGCGACTGCTATAGGTACCCCGAAACTAACTATTATATTATTTCATTGAAAATTCACAAATGTGCGCATGCATAATATAATATATTACACATAGGTACTCGTGTATTAAAATACTAGACGTGTGTGGTAGCCGTCTAGGTAATACTATTTTCGAGTTCGTATAAACTTACTCGCGGAGAGCCGGATACGTTATTAAACGTGCAGTTGCCTGTTTTAGGTCATCATTAATTCTTAATATAATATATTATGATAACGTTTCGACGCCAGCATGGTTGCATAGGTACGATATCATTGTATAAATAATTATAATATTACATAGGTACATAACATACATATATAGTCGGTTATCGGGTACCTAACTGAACTATATAATATTAATTAGACGAGTAAAAGTTTGTCTTCTGCGCTCTCGCACTTTTGCTTTTGTCTAGGCATATGTGTTGTACAATATAACTTTTGCACTTGATTATAACTAAACTTTTGATGTACAACTCTACGCACCGGGAGCGTACGGTGTTATAGCGTATATTATTGCATACAAAACATATCACATATAATATATATGTTAAGTCGTTTATTGACGTAGAGCCCGATGGTATCCCACAAAACGTCAGTTCTCTACACATATACCTACATTAATATATATATATATTCGATATTATATATAGGTTAAAAGAAATTAGGAAGTTAATACATCTACAAATGTACATATTTATATAAATATTAAAAAGTGACTTTGAATTGGACGGCAAAAGTATTTTTAGCCATCTTTTATATTGCGCTGCAGCTGAATTTTAAAACGAGTATGACTATTACGCAGCTACCACGACGTATCACGTGACATTTGGCGAGTGAAAACGATTTCGTGCAAAAAATCGCGAGCCGTTCGTTTCGCTGGCGAGTTTACGTGATTGTTGTGGACAAAAAGAAAAACTGATAAAACGGAAAAGATTGAAGGGGTCGGGAATGGATGAGAAAAAAACCAGAGGTCATAAATATAAGGATCGGGTGAAAGCTCGCTGACCCATGCTTGGCCCACGAGTTTCGGATTACTATATAAATGCGACGGTGAAGTAACATATATATATATTTATATATATGTATTATAGTTGCTACGCTGAGAGGAGAGAACATTATTGCACGTTATATATATATTATATATAACCAGAAGCGGTAGCAGAGCCAAAACTTTTGAGCAATAATTAATCGGGTTGGCCGCAGCAGCAAACTTATACTGGCGTTAGTACTGCGCGGGGAAACTTCTCTGCAACATTACAGGTCAGCGGCGGCGGTGTGCGGTCGATCTCCTCCTCTCCCTCTCCCGCCGTCATTTACTCGTCAAGAACATTCTTTTAAATATCAGTTGAGAAGTCTTTTTTTCATCATTTTGTATTTGGTTTTTTTTTTTTTTGTTCGTCTTTTGTCACTGTCGGACCTCCGCGCTGACGGCATATCTGGTTTCTCGCGGCTAATGAGCGAAACACCCTTTGCACGGGCCCAGCGGACTTTTACGACTATCGGCTAAGAGTTATTTACTCGTATTATTTCGGATGTATCGCTGGCCATCAGTCAACTAGTCTCGCCGCGGGGGGGGGGGGGGGTGCTATAGTGCAAAGCGCATTTTTTCTCCCCTTGGTTTAATGATCCGGAATGTGCTGCTGTTGTGCCACGAAATCGCATTATTCGTGAAACGTCACATAGAATTTCGCGAAAAACTCTCATTTTACCCGAACCATCATCCACTGCTACAGCGAGTCTTAAAGATTTTGTTCATTGTTATGCCTTCCCTTAAACACTTTGATCCGGTCGTCGTAAATATAATTATATTTCGTCGTACCATACAATAATTACTACATAGCGTGTTGGACATTGGTAGTAGTACATCAAAGTGTATGTGTGTGTGTGTTCAGTGATCTTCACACGCATTCATGCATTTATTGCCAACCCCATCGCCTAAATAATAATATTTCCGAGAGGATATTTTATAATTGTATATATATATATATATATATATATAGAGAGAGAGAGAGAGAAAGATAGAAGCGTAGTCGTTATAATCGTTTTCGTTTTCCCGTGAATAAAACATGCGGTGAATTTGAATTTAAATCGAAAACGGGGTCGGTTTTAATTAATTTTCTTTTTTCTTCACTTCTGCGAATAAATCAATAAATGGAAATTTCATGAACACGCTGTACATAATATATATTATATATATTATTATTATTTTGTATTGTATTGTTATATACTATGCACGTTGCGATATTGTAAGGGCAGTCATCGTGTCTATATTATAATATAATAATTCTTCTTTGAACTGGAAAACGCGCACCCTCTACCAATTGACATGATGGCATCAAAATGCTCTTTTCTGCGCAACCCGGCAAAATATTTCCGTTCTACCATTAATAAAGCGGACATGGTCGTTCTATTCTAATATTATACACTATTTTATTTTTTATTTTTTACGTGCCTATCAAATAACGAGTGACGCCGTTGACGGGCTTCGTCTGCTGACCCGAACTATATATGTCTTTTATGTAACTATCGCTGATGTATATACCTATAGATAATACTACAGCATGAATAATCCGAATTATTATCGTAATTATATTATTATGGAAAATATAATATTGTGCATATTATAATAGTCCACTACAATATTGTATTAACTCTTATATATATATATATATATATATATATATTGTATTCTATTTTAATCGTTATTGCTGTATAAAATATACGGCAGAAAGTCACTATAGTATACTTCCTTCATTTTTAAATTATATTATTATATTATATTGTTTGTAACATATTTTACCTGTATGCAGGTATACACAACGAGAATGCATATTATAACATAAGAACCGTTCATTAAATTCTTTGGGATATGTATCATATGATATCTATCGGCCATCTAGATCTCGATTGTAATGTATATATATACGTACAAAGTTTTTATTTTTCGTTTAGTTTTAGACATAATCTGCGCATAGCGCAGAACACGACGTTTCTGCAACGACGGTGACGGGTCGCACGTACCTATATATATAAAATACAACTATACACACAATATTATGCATTATAATATAATGTAAGGCTGTCTGCGTGCGGTGTTTTATTTTATTATTATTATTATTATTATTATTATAGTATACGTATAGGTATTTTATTCGTGATAGTTTTGAACTTTGAATTTCCCATGTTCCACTAAGGTTGATTTGACGGTCGTGTGCGCGCCGTAGATATATATTATATAAATACACGAGACTGGACAGGGCAGGGCTGGGTTGGTTGACAAAATAAAAAATAAAATATCGAATAGAAATACGAATAACGGGATTAAATGGCAAAACGACAGCGCGCAGAGCACATTCGCGGTCGAAGTAGTACGCCGTGTACGCGTTAGTGTGTGTATGCTCTTGTATATATAATACATATTTAAATCCAATGACATATCTACACGTTGGGTCCAAAAGAATAAATTACATTTTACCGCGTCACCTTTTGAAAACCATACACGTGGCGGCACCGGCAGCGGCGTGGACCGCAATCTTTTGACGTGGACATTTGCATAATGCGACAAGTAGCCGCTGCTTTTCTGCTTCCGCCGTTACCTCTTCGGATACGTTTTCTTTGTGGACTCGCGCGCGCGCACTCACACACACGTACATCGTAGCATTATACGCCACCGACGGCATGCGAACGACCACCAATAATGTATAATAATAATAATATAATATAATATATATATATATATATATATATATATATATATATATATATATATATATATATATGTTAACCCTTACCACGTCGTCTCCGTCTGCATGCCGTCATCATATATATATATATATGTTATATATTGTGTACTATTATTATGCATATTATTATTATATATTATATATACCTAACTTTCTTATTAGAATTGAATCTACCGGTTGTTAATGTAATTATCCCGGATGACGTTTACAAATCGACGACGTTGCGTTATATATTATATTCTCCGGATTCCTTTTCCACGGTAAAAAAAAAAAATATTATATATTATATATTATGATAATAATAATACAAGTATGCATACGCCGCGCGTACCTCTATATAAAAAAAAAGGAGGTAGCCGCTCTGCAGCAGCAGCGTGTTGTCTCGGTTTGTCCCATTAATGGCACTTTAATAACTCGCGCGGCAGCGGCGGGCAATTAAATACACATTATAGTTATACCGCGTGTGTTATGTGTGAGCGCTCGCGTTTGCCTTTTTATATGCTATTGTGAGTCTTAGAAAAAAAAAATTACTTCCATCTCTTACATAGTGGCCGGTCATCTGTTGCGGCGGGTGTTGCAGCATTATCTAATAATAATAATATATATTATATTCCTCCCCCGCGCGTTTCCTCCCTAATGATGAATACCGCTGCAGAGTCGTCGTCGTCGTCGTCGTCATCTCTACCGTTTTCCTTTTTACTTTTTTCCCCTATCTATACACATATATTATTATTATAATTCACATATATATAGTAATTTTTTCTCCTACGCCTCGACCCCGCTCCGTAATGACGTACCGAATTATGAGGAAGATTTCTGGGCTCATTAAGCACTCCGTTCGAAAAATAGTTTTCAGCGTGTTAATGACGCCGGAAAACGCGCTTTCTCCTCTCATCCCAAGGGTATAATCGTGGGTGTGCATTGCTAGTGTATATGCCGCTCGCCGCCGAGTTACACACTGTCTGCGTCCTTGTGTATAATAATAATAATAAATAATATACACAGAGACATGCATCACCCGGACCTATTGTTGTATATACAGAATGCGTACATAATAATGTTGTGTTATATTACGCTTCTATAACAGTCTCATGGCGCGGGGTAAAATCCATCGTTGTCTCGTATCCAAATCGTGTGCAGTCCTCTCAAACGGCGGGTGCGCGCATTAATCGTTATATTTTGTCCCGCATACTTCGCAGTTGACCTTTGAGACTTTTATTTTCCCCGCACTTAACTCGCGTGCAAATTTTCGTCGTTCCTTGCAATTGCGCTCTCGAGTGTGAAAACTGGTAGATTTTTGTACCTCTCCTACCATTGATATCTCGTGGCTCAAAAAATTATTCAAATTTATTTACGATTATAAATATATGGTATAGTTTTACGTTGAAACAAGCTTTTCGTATTCGTCGTCAGCGTTCGGTCTTATGATCTGCCGTGGTATATACTATGTATACAATAATTTATTCCGAAGAAAATTAAGTCAGTAATTAACATAAAAAAATATTTACTTGACGCGTTTGCATTAATCGATGGCAAAGAATGACATGGAAAAATCTGTAAGACTTACAGTATCCTTTTTTATTCATGTTTATATTTTTCGCAAGCCGATGTTTCTCGGCCGCCTCGCATCGTTCAGCATCGCTTTGGAGTTAATCCAAAACATAGTAACAATGTTTATTTTGACCGTTTTCTCCACCACCGCCTCCAACAAACTACTTTATATACACTATATATCCCACGTTTTCGTGTAATTTATTCTCTGGCGGCGACTCTTTCGTTCTCTCTCACTCTTTGTGTGTCACTTCTCTATGGGCATTATGTAAATTTAGCGCTTGCAACAATTTCGGTGGGTCGGGCTTGACGAAATCCGATCAAGACGAATCGCCATAGACACGTACACCAAGTGGATCGGTATGTGTAGGGTGGTAGAGGGGAATAAGGGTTGGAGGAAAGGGCGCGGCGGGCAAGTTGATGAGATTTCGCGCTCGCTACGACCCTAACGTTTTGGATGATTCACATTGTGTACGTGTGTACGTATATATATATATACATATTATGTGTGTGTGTGGGCAAAAGCAAATGAATACGTTGCGTTTGCCCCGTATATATACTATTTGCACAAGCCTTTGAAGGTTGGTTCCCCGTGACTCATCCGGATAGGCCGTCGGAGAAGAGAAGAGGATTCGTGCTCGGAATGTTTTCGCACTAGTTTCCACCACTCCTCGTCGCAGAGGGACGTTGGATCATTAACCCAATGGGGGTTTTTATTTACTATCGCAATTGGCAATGACGGTGGTGACAAATTTCCAGGACAATAGAACCTTGTTATATACGTGCACACACACACACACACACACACACACATATATATATATATATATATATATATATATATATATATATATATTATACATATATTATCCTACCCCCAGGGAAATCGTCAAAACTATACTACTATATATATATAACATGGATGTAACTATACATATATATATATATATATATATATGTATATATGTACTTTATTTATTCCTGCAGTGTAATATGAATATATTGTGCTTTTAAAAAAAAATGATTTTAATTTAATTCTTTGTGCATTTACAGTGGGTCGAAGAAAGCTACATCGATTTTGAAAAGGGCATCAACTGGCGGTCGTACGTCGTGTGCGATGTCACCAAGCAAAACGTCAACAATTGGGTGTGGACGCCTTTTATAGAGCGTGGGCTGGCCAATCTCATTTACATCGAAGTCAAGTTTACTATCCGAGACTGTTCGCTGTTCCCGGGGTACGCGCTGTCGTGCAAAGAAACTTTTTCACTGCTCTACTATGAGTTTGACGTGGCCACCAGGGAACCACCACCTTGGGAACCCGATAGCTATAAATCTGTTGGTTAGTATACATAGTCATAATTTTTGTCATTTTATTATATTATAATAATTATCGAAAAAACGACCTTTCCTAGATTAGATTTGTACAGTTTTCTTTCGTTTCCAAAACTACAGACTATAATTAATAATAGTACGCAGTATACTCTCAAATACAGTGGTCGCCGCTTATTGGACTCACTTTGGGAGCCGACAACGTGAGTCGATTAACGAAATGAGTCAATAAGGCAAATGACTCAAAAATTTTTAAGTTTAAAAAAGTATTTACTTAAAAATATGTATTGAGATTCAAGGTATGTATAAAAATAAAAATAAAGCTATGCACAATTAAAAATAAAATACATACATAATTAATAAAATAAATTAATTTTTTGATAAAAACCCATCTAACGTTGATTGGATTTTCCCTTCTCATCCGGCCAATTTCATTATCATAAAATAGATAAAAGGTACCGATTTATTTATAACACGTTTGTTCAATGTATGTACATATTTTATTTATTTATCTAATTTTCAAATGACCCTATTAATCGGTGTGTGAGTCGAATATAGACGAATTTTTTGCCGTGTGTTAGTATATATGTGCGAATCGGGACCAGCCGTTTTGAGTCTAATAGGCAAATGAATCAATTAACTATGAGTCCAATAAGCGACGACCACTGTAGTATATTTTTTATGACCCTATAATATTAACTATCAAAAGTATAAATACATCAAACGAAATAAATTATCATGTATTTTCCACAAGAGGAAATGTTCAAAAATATTTGAAACCGTCCATCGTAGTGAAACGGGAAATACATAATACGTAATTGTGTTATGCGAGCATATGAAATAACTTGTACATATACTATATGAGCATCCATATAAATATTAGTAAAAGGAAAAAAAATAATATAAATATTATTACATTATAATTTATTAATTATTGTTGTTTTAAAATAAATCATACTTAAATCAATGATATTGTTCAATTTTCGTTTAAATTAGTTATGGTGGTTGGTAATAATAATAATACGAATATATTATTTCTTTCCTGGACACGAAACAAAGTTAAGAATATTATGTTTATATAATATTTGTAGGTACATAGAAAATGGGTTCTCGACCATTAATAATAATATCTACTCGTCTAGTACTCTATTGTTATATATTAATGATTCAATACTCAAATAATTTAAATTGCCAACTTTTTATTTTGTACGTTTCAATACATATTTTGACATTTTTAGCGTGATTTATTTTAGCGATGAAACGCGTTTAATCAAAGGATCTCGCAAGGGCGATGAAAAACACATATATAGTCGTAGGATGTTAGATCAAGAGATAGATATTATTCCTTTGATGATCTTTATAAAGATATTTCTCTTTGTCTTAGCCTGAAACACTTGTTTCGATGGCGGCAATAACGCACGAAATTTTTACTTATTATATACATCGTTATAATAATTTCGACATCCGAACTATTATATAGATGGTAGTATACCTAAAACTTAAAAGTAAAGCTATACATACGTTTCTAACGATTCGATTTTATTATATTTATTTATGATTACGTGGTGTGTTACAGGTCGGATAGCTGCCGGTGAGGGGAGGTTCAACGCTAATAACGAAGTGGTGATCAATACTGAGACAAAAGCCGTGAAAGTTACCAAAAAAGGAGTGTACTTTGCCTTCAGGGACCAGGGCGCTTGCATTTCCATTATGGCCGTCAAGGTAAGACGAGATTACACGTATAGAATAATATGATTATAATAATTGCATTCACATTCAATTAGTATAAAAGAGACCGATTTTTTTACCATCATACCTTGTGCGCCTATTTTCTTTTTTCTTTTCAATTATACGCGAAATGCATTTGATGGTAGTCATCGTATCTTATCACCAGCCTGTGACGTTAGAAAATTAGATTTACGTGAATGCGGGCGTAACGCTGAGTTATTATTCTCCATTGTTTGTTCTGATTAAAATTTACAAGATCATTTAGAAAGGTCAGCGGTGTTAATGTTGTTTATAAAATTAATAATATTTCACTCGCATAACCGCCGGTTTTTGGCACGTTTATATCATGTGTGCATAAAATATAATTTGATTTTCATGTTTTCGATTTTTTTTTTCTGTTCGTCTCGAGTTTTTTTTCTTCTATTCTCCGCTAATCGTATCCCACGCCTGTAAATCTGATGCTGTTAGATTGTGTCACATTAGAAAAACAAAATCTTGTCTATACGGTTCAGCGTTGTTAATGCGTGTATATACTGTGTGTGAATGTGTATGTATACACACATATATATTATATAGTTGCCGTGTAGCGGGGATGGAAGGGTAAGGGAGTATGAAGGAGAGAAAAGAGTTTTAAAAAAAGCGAAGACTACACGGTCGAGAACGCGATGCAATAATTATGTCAGAGAGACCCGGTGGGCGAATTTATAGTTATTGTCGTTAATACGGTAACGTCTCGGGGACTGGGTCGTAAATTTCGTCGTGGAATAAATAAAATAAAAACACGGCAAAGAAATAAAATACTGAGGAATTCTTCGAGGGAGAAACCGTCGTTATACGGGACACGAGATATCACACCATTAGCATCCGTGGAAATATGAATTCGTGATTACGTATAAAATATAAACGCGGTGCGAGAAGGCCGATCTGTATAATACGATGGTCGATGGTATATATATAACATACTCATATACCCATCACAGCAGGCCCGGTAAACTAAATGCACTCGTGGGCTGGTGTTTGAGTTGTCCAAGATATTTATGACGGCTTAGCAGTAGGTATAAGACAAAAAAAGAATTAGCGGGTTATTACAAAATATGTCACTTAAGCATCGTACAAAACTCGAACAAAACGTAACACAGACAGTAATTTATGTTTGTTTTGTTTAATCCTTTCCTCGCCCTAAAAAAAAAAAAACATTCAATATTTAGACAAAATCCGTTTATTTTTACTTTTTGTCGTAAGGTTTTTTTAGAATATAATTCCGAATCCTTCTAATACTCGTTAAAATAAAATGAATATAATCAATTGTACTACAAGGGTGCTTCCGATGTACAATGATAGTTTCGTAAGGATTTTACTCGCTAAACGTTGAATAAAATAAATTCTGCTTGGAGATCAAATGTTGACGTAGGTAAACCTTTACGTGCCTACGTGTGTAAATTCGTTCTGTACAGTTTACAGAAATGCATTAAAACGGTCATGATCCCCTCCCTGTATAATTTATAGCCTATATACCTATAAAGAGTATTTATGCTTAAGCCAGAGGGTTTCTGTAATTATTAAGTTTCTTAATGCGTAAAAGCCTTTTTATCTCTAGAGACTCCGAAATCTCGAAAGACAAATTACCGAAAACTTTTTAATTCGCATAATGAAACTCCTTTTTGTAATTGGCAACTAAAGGTTTATAAAAAAAGAAAACTTTTTTGATGCCATTTAAATGTATTATATATCATATACAGTAAAGTAACTTTTATAAGTGATGATTTTATGAATTCCAGAAACAGATGTTTTTTTATATACATCATTTTAGACGGTTACGTTATAATTATTCCTATATACATACATATTAATACTTACATATAACATCTGCCACCTACCATGCGCAACAAATACCTGTCCAATGTTATATATATATATATATATATATATATATATATATATGAATTAAAAATTACACCCTTGAGACGTAGGTACTATAACATCGAATAAACATCTATTGTACACTTCACGCTCTATATGTCATTGTTATTTACTAATCGACTCACTAACTCTCAATAACTTTTATATACTCCTTCATTTGTCGTTTTATTTTAACAAAAATATTTCATACTTAACAGATCACAGTATACTGTTTTGAACTATTAAAGCCTATACATGTTATAATTTTTTTTTTTTACGAGTGAATAAATATTTCTTTTCGTTTTTTCTTCTGTGTAAACTTGTTGTTTTACAGGTTATATTTAACTTAAATTAAATGACGTTTCTCAATCGTCTTTTTTTCTAGAGATGATATTTCTGTCATCTCCCGTTATTAAAGACTAAAGATACTAATATAATATGCAACGAATAAAACAAAAATGCAGTATGTTAGATAACAACCGTGATCTAACAGAAATAGCTTTTTATGTTTCCAGCATACCATCACCTAATCGTATTAAAATTAACAAATGCATTATATGTATAGTGTGTTTATATATATGATATAATAATATAAGGCCCGAAAATAGACGATTTGGGGTGAGTCCATCGAAGACATGATTTTTTATGGTTTTTTCTTGTTATTTATATAAGATATACATGTATACGTGTGTAAAAAAAACCCCATGCTGATCGATGGAATCATAAAAATCTTAAAAATAATAGTATGAACGTTTTTAACTCGTTTTTGTTATTTTTTTGGATGCAGTAGATTTTAACGACAAACCCTACCGATGTGTCTATATTTCTAGTAGACTCTAAAAATCAACCTATTTATTCTAATTTTATGCATAAAGCTGCTGTTGTTTAGTTATATCTTCATTGATTATGGAATATGATATTGTTATTTATTCTATAATCAATGGTTATACGGTTATACCTATACAATTATTAATAATAAATATATAATACTAATAATTATAGGGCTAGGATTTATATGCATTTGCATGTTTTTTTCCTTTAGTCCAAATTGATTGGTTGTCAGATTTGTCCACAATTTGGCTTATTCTCGTTTAAATCGGACCAAAGGTTTTTTTTTTTGCATATTTTGGACATAATGCATATCATTGCATATTCATAATTTTTTTTAGAATTCGATATTTTTGAACTAACATTTTTTAATTTTTTAAGTTATTGTTAATTTAAATGGTACTTCACGAAACCGACAGTTTTCGGTTTATCCGTTGAATTTTTGTAAATATATGTATAACATAAATACTACCTATTTTATCTTAGGTCAGATGATATCCGTTTGTTACCTTATCGTTGGTCGGACAACCGGTAGAATTACTTACTCATTGTTATACAGTGAGATAGCACAGAAAAATTGTATTAGTACGCGTCGTGTGTTGCGTAAATGTGCGGACGTTTATACTTAATAATTTGAATGGTTTTAATAACAGTGTCCAGTATGCCGAAAGTTCAAAGTGAAAGTGCCAAGTTACGTCTAATAAAACTAATATTTAATGTAATAATATGAGGTAATAATAAGTAATAATAATAAATTATGAATTATAATAAATAATGATAAAAATTTGTTTTTGCATATTTTGGTAAATAAAATGCATATTTTACAATTTTTTATTGCATATAAATCCTAGCCCTACTAATAATACTATGCATAATAATATCGTGTATAATATGTATTAAGTATCTATAATATTATATTTATACATTTTTAAGTTAAAATTAACGTTTGGTCTGCCGCAGGTGTATTACATCGTGTGCCCAGAAGTTGTGATAAACTTTGCAAATTTCTCTGCTACTCCAACTGCTAGAGAACTTACTCAAATCGAACATGCCACCGGCAAATGTGTAGATAATGCTGAAGTGGTAGGAAGCGGCCCCCCAACTTACCTGTGCAAAGGAGACGGAAAATGGTATTTGCCGTCAGGAGGATGCAAGTGCAAAGCTGGTTTTGAAGCTGACATAACAGCGCAAACTTGTATAAGTAAGTATTGTGCAAACATTTAAAATTTAAGAAAAAGTGTCCATTGGACATTTTCGAATACTATAAAAGTAAAAAATAAGTGAAATATTGCCTATAGTGTATTTTATTACGAGATTGTATAATATAGCATACAATTATTATTTTATATAAATACGGATATTGTCTTTTCCGAGATGTTATAGACGACTTTTAATAAAAACTATAATTATTATGGTTTTTAATTAAAAATTCTATTGAACCTCTTTTGAGTATCATCATTCATCGCTCAAGCAGACAATGTACACGTGTTATCTCGTATAAAAGCCGACCGGAAATCCAATTAAAATTATCCTTTTCTCAGACTTTATACAGGCTACAGCAATACAGCGATAACAACAACGACGGCGACAACGACGAGTTCCTTCGCCTTACTTTAACAACAACAATAATAATAAGCACACTGGATTCAGTTTGGCGCGATTATAAATTATATCAAAGGTCGTTTGTCGCACTATATTTACACAAGCAGTCGCAAGTCCTGGATTGGTCGGTGTGAGTGGGTCTGAAGGCAGTGTAGTAGTTTGAACCCGGCAAAGTTTTCGTGCGAGACTGAGTCGGAGATAATTAGCTGAGATAAGAGGAAACTATGTTATCTCGTGTTATACCCGTAAAAGGAAAGTGGTGGTGGTGGTGGGGCGCATGGCGTCCTATATAATATTTATTTATACATGTATAGAGATATACCTGAACAAACCGATTTTTCGTCTCGCTCGCCAAAGGTGTAATCGTAAATTCTCCATCAGATCGTTTTTTCAAAAGAAATTCATTTCGTACGCACAAACATCTCTGGCCAACTTTTAACAATCGTCCTCCGCTGGTGCAGCACGATCTCACAGCACAGTAAATGGTTATTACCATGTATTAATAATATAATACCTAGGTACCCTATATAAGTTGGTATATTGTAGGTACGACTGCCAGCGCGCTGAACTTTTTTCTGTCTGTTATCGTTTCGAGAAACGACTCGTATATACAAATACATTCTTAAAATTGTAGTGTGATGCATACACATAAGTAGGTATACCTACCGAACGTTTACTGCATTTTTATTAGCGTTATTATTTATTAATTTATTATACATATCTAACGAAACCGTTTTTATGTACGGTGGTTATACAATATTTTCTCACTCGCACAAATATCATATTATCGACGTCGGATGCCGTTTGTATACGCATAATATTATATTGGAAAAAAGAATCCGGTTCGATTAAAGTAAAAAAATAATAATATGTATGTATATAAAACGGTAACGTTAATTAGTATACCCGGCAATACGTGTTTGTGTGTGTGTGTGTGGCGGCGTACACTCTTCGCCCGACAAACTCCAAAAAGCCCATTAACTCGTTTATTTATATTATATACTCTCATCGACGTTTTATGCAGATTCGGTGGACGAACTGGACGGCTTGCTTGCGCGTATGAGTGTATTCGCCGCCGTCGGTGTTTGTTTAATAAGCGATTTATATGCTCAGGTATCTTATATATATATTGTATGCTGCAGTATTAAACACATACACATATATAATGTCAGAATATTATTATCGAATACAATGCGCACAATATATTACTATTATTATTTTCAATATAATATAATAACGCGTTTTATAATTGCCCCGTTACGTTGTGTTGTGTGGCTGTCATTATTACTATTATTATTTTTATTTTCAAACCTCGCTGTCGTGCGCTAGCGTGGGCCCCGTGCGATTCTTCTCCCGAGTTTCCAGTGAAATCGCTTCATCGTCGTGCGTCGCTCTCTCGATCGGTGTATCGTTTTCGCGTCGGCAGACGGAATTTGATATTATATATTATATATAGGTACATTATACAGACGCGCAATGCAGGATAACGGAAACACCGGTGGGTACACACTACACACGCGCGTGTTAAGCCTACACGGCGCGACATAACGAAAAAAAAATGTCAGTTAAACAGATAATATATATAAAATACTATATCATAATGAGTAAACTATACGTATAATGACATCGTAATATGAAATGAGTACGAATACGCCCGAACTTACGACGAGACCTGCATTACGATATTACTTTTTTGTCGGCGTAACAGAAACCCGGATACCACTTTCATTAAACGCAAACCCTGTAAAGGTTTGATGAAAAAAACTATACGTTAAAAATTGAATGCAGTACCTATACCAGGGGTGCCCCCTCCCTACTCGTAGCTCGCAAACCGCATGCTGCTCTCATCAGTCGTGTAATGCGGCTCACATCTTATAAAAAAAAAAAAAAAAAAAAACAATATTTACTTATTAACGATAAAATTATAAAAATTATAAAATGTATTTATGTACATTTTGGCTCTTGATATCATTGTATTTATCCATATGGCTCGTGGACGTATTCATGTTGGCCACCCGTATCCTATAACGTGGTGGTCATGTTTTATGACACCGACTCGAGTTATTATTATATACTTGTCTTTATACTTACCACATATAATATATGTACCTGCCTCCTCTGCATCGCTTTCCGAAACTTTGTTGTGCCGCTTTGATCTTATACATATATAGAGGTCCAGACTTGCATGTAGAACACTACAGACGCCCATAATCACTGACGGCAGGATACTCATCGGAGAATGATTATGTTAAAATATCTGCAGCGACGGGGTATAAGTGTGCGTTTCTGGTGGCTCAATTGCAGTTTAACAATAGTGTTTTGTTTTTATTTCTCTTCTGCAATATTTATCACCTCCCAACGGAACACCGTAAAATTTGCCGTTGTCGCGTCGTTGCAAATTTTTATCTTTATCGCATTATTTATAAATTATATATCGTTAGTAATATGTTGTCTAACCTTTTACGACGGACTTTGTTGAGAATTACGATTATAATTTAAAAAAAATAATTAAAATGTCATGTATATGCTACGCATTTCCCATATTTCATAATATAATAAATTCATAAATAATAATAATATCGTTGCAACGCACTGCATAAGGATTTTTTCATTTCATTTTCGTCACCACCACGATACCCGTTCCGTTCATGTGAAACTTTTTTATCTGGTTACATAGTTATTGGTCTCCGGAGCTTTAGAGTTTAATTAATTGAAATCGTGGTACTTATATGTATAGTTAATATATATTGAGTATAGAACACCGTAAACACTCTAATACTCACTGCTAGAGGTTTTGGCGAAAAACAAAACACACTGAAGTACGGTTGAGTATATACAATAAAAACAATATAAACTTCTGTTGTACGCACAAGTTTTAGTCTTCGGAAACGTTCGCTGAAATGTATCCAATGTAGTGGTATTAACGTAATGTGTGTGTGCGTGATGAATTAAAAAAAAATAAAGTTTTCGCCTTTTTGTAGTAAGTTATATAAGCTGCAGTTAGTGAGTTTCGTCGTCTCACTCATCCGTATCTTTCTAACAGATGTTTGTAATGTGTATATCGGTGAGTTTATGTGTACAGTATGTCTGTATATGTGAACAAGCTAACAATAACCATATTATAAATTCGCTTTTCACTATATATAATTAATATATTTTATTATAATATAAATAGTATAGGAAAGCTCTCCTGAATAAAATGATAAAAATGATTGTCGTGAGCCTTTCAATTGAAAAAATTTAACACAACTATTGCCCACTGTAGTTGTTAGCCTTTTCTATATAAACGTCGTTAAGTTTGATATAATGCATTAGATTAAAAACGAAACCCTGCTGGAGTGGCTTGACTCCCAAAAATCAAACACGGCTATCAAATCGGGGACCGCGGTTGTGCGGTAGCGAATAGCAATATACCTAATAATATAAAGTACTTATGTACTATATATGACATATGTGTGTAGTAATATAATATGATGTATTTCGTGATCGCTCTTTAATATTCCGAACCATACGACTGCCCGCGGGCCGGATATGTACGCTGTGCACGGGCGGGTCGTCTACGTGTGTGATTATATACAGGGTGATAAATGTTCGCTACTGCGCCACTATTATTATATAATATACTATACAATAATATATATATATATATATATATATATATATATATATATATTATAGCGTAGCAATACTGCGGTAGTCTACATTATACACCGGTTTTCGCGTGAATTTATGTATATATATATATGTTTGGTTTGTGTGTGTGTAAATCGTGGTGGCGATCCTCAGGGGTATCAATCTTAATCGAAAAGGGGTCGGCAGGTTATATACGCGTTTCTGTGTGTAACGCATCCACAAACAATTTGTCTCTATTAATATAATGCCAATACACGCCAACCTCGGTGTACTTCATCTATCATTCTTCTATAATATACAATATCTATATACGTATACACTATACACACTATCTCTCTCTCTCTCTCTCTCTCCCCTCAGGCCAATTATTACCACCACCACCGCCGCCGACAGATCTATAGGGGCTTAAACATATGTGTGTGTAGTGCAATTAATGCGGCGTGCACCGGAGTGTAATGAACCACTGCAGGCGTGGCACACGGGATGAACGCGCGCATTTATATTAATATTATTATTTTTACTATATGTATAGTGTATACTATATATATTATAATATTGTACGATGCAACAGATTTTTATGATGATGTACAAGCGGCGCGGTTTGACTAATGTGGTTTTTTTTCTTGCTCTTCTTCAGTCTGTCCTCCGGGCAAGTACAAATACGGCGTTGGGGACGACAAGTGTCAGCAGTGTCCGGCGCACAGCAAAGCGCCCGACCGGGGGATGTCCGAGTGCAGGTGCAACACCGGATACTACAGGTCGCCCAAAGATCCGAAATCGGTGCCGTGCACGCGTGAGTATTATATTGCAATATAATGAAGATATATAATATAATATATTGTAATATTGTAGGCGCGCGCGCGCGCACGAACGCCATCGCGCTTTTGACAACTACGTTGGTAATACATTATTAGTGTGAAATTATTATTGAAATCGACGTACATATTCAGATATTCTCCAGTGAGAGACTACGCGTGGACTCTATGAAAAAGCCATATCGTTAATTAATTAATTTTTTTAGGGGGTAACCCGTGATAACATAGGGCATTGTGTGTAAGGTGTTACTGTGGGGGTTATTTTTGTATACGTTTTTGCTTGTAGGTTTTTGAGTTGGTAGGGTTGTAACACGTGTTTGTGAATGAGTGGCAATAAAAATGCTAAAAATCCCAAGTGGTCACCCATCCGGGAGCTATTAACTGCTGCCGGTACGTACGCTCAGTGCGTTTATACGCAGATTGAGCGTATACCATATGGTTATTGTTATTATTAATATCATTATGTATATTGCGTAATGTTTGATCGTCTTTGAAGAAGATCTATAGCTCTTACGACCCGCGACAGCTCGTTTTTTCGTCTGGTAATTGCGCGTATGGGTAAAGGGGGGGGGGAAGCTATGTTCGGCTTAATGTGTAGCTTAAGTATGTACAGCTTAATGTGTAATTAAATTTGTTCAGTCATTTGTTCCCGGACGGAATTGAAAAAGGACGTTCCATTAAACAGCGTGAGGGTTTTAAACGACTTTGAAGTCGCGGTCGCGAAAGATCTCTCGCGGTCACAGCACCAGCAGTTATTATTTCGGTAGTTATATCAAAAGCTTGGCGAATTCCGTTAAATCTCCGCCATTTAGAAACTCGGCAATATTAATAATAACCATTCGCCGTCGTGTCTTTTCTCCATCCGTCTCACCCCTTCTCAATCGCACCTTCCCCTACAGGCAATATAAACCCGCAGAACCACATCAAAGTAAACGACTTGCCGTCCGAAACTTTATAATATTTGCATTTGTTCCACAGGGATTTTTTCCTATATATATATATATATAAGTAGGTTATACATCGTAATAATATGATATACAAAAATATTTTCTTCTATACATATAATTATATTTTAAATAGATTAGATTTTACCCAGCGTTTTCCGTTCTTCTATTGTAGTCCAAGAATTGTACTTTATTATTATTATTATTTAAATATTGACTTCCTCACTATATAACTATTTCTTGGAAACCTATAGATAAAATTGTACTTGACTATAAAGTATAAAAAGTAAGAAATAAATCCATCTTTCGTTTATTATAATGACTACGTTTAAAATACTAAAATACTATTTATTTATTTGGCTGAATGTCTTATTTCGTATAGTTCAACTCAACGAGAAACATCATTTTGATCATTATTATAATTAAATTATCTAGACGATAAAAAAAAACAAGTTTCACGCCCTGTCAATATTTGTGTCTTATGCGTTTTAAATTTCAAACGAATTTTTTTATACTGTACCTATTATTTAGTAAGAAGCAATAATACAATTTAAATCGATCATTTTAAAATGTTAATTATTTATAAACTCAACTGGTCTTAATTCGATTTACGCAGTTAAATGTCAATATTTCTTTTGATTTCAATCGTTTCATTTATAAAACAATCATCTACTTATTTATTTCATACACAAAAAATATTATATATTTTTTAGACAACTTTATATGTTAAATTTTTTGGTTATTTTTATATACTTAAAATCTCATATATAGTATGTTTCGTAATAAAAACTTAAGTGATTGAATTTAGTTTTATTCTTACATGCATTAAAAATTTTTTTTTAATTTTTATTATTTTTATACATTGATTTCGAAATATACAGTTCAATGATAATATCTCTTTTGTTCCAGTATGTGGGCTTGTTGGTATAACCGATAGTTAAAAAAAAAAATACAACAGAAATTTCTATCATTTTATAAATCATGTTATGATCTTATCGGATTGTAAACACAATTGCAACTCTCTTTAAAATAATAATTTATATATACATACACAGATTTTTTTTCATACAATATGATATCGATTCGTGTAGAGCAATTTAGGTGAGACTGTGCATATACAACCGAGGGTATAGGGACCTAACGGCTACAACGCTGTTGTCGTTGTTGTTGTCGTTTCAGCGACCACACCGAAAATTCACCAATAATCCGGACGAACAAACACGATAGGTAAATAACACACATATATATACGCATACATAACATCATTTCGGTCAAAGAATTTGGTGCGAAATCCAATCCTATTGTTATGTATCGTTGCGGGACAAAACATGTCATCCGACCACCGATGTTTATCTACTGAGAAACCGAAGGTTCGTCGGCAGCAATGACTACGACACAATAATATAATAACGGGTCCTTCTTCTTCGAGGGGTACGATCGAGTATGAGAATGACAAAAAAAAAACTAGTCTGGTCCGTTAAAATAAAACCTATATACAACAGATTTCCGAGTTCCTGGATTTCTATCGGTTTGTCTCTCCTTTTTTCCCCTCGCACTGCAGCTCTTTAACCTCTCTCTCTCTCTCTCTCTCTCTCTCGGTTACACTTATTTTTGAGATGTTTATCTCATCTCCGGGGACGACGTTTTAGTGAAGAACGACTGATGACGACGACGACGGTGGCGTAGACTGTATACGAGTGATAGGATGTGATAGGTGTGCGTGGTGGGTGGGGAGGTAAAAAGAAACCGTAATGTTGTGCCGACGATAAATCTCTAAAGACAGTAAACACGGCCCTGCGCAGATTGACGTAGAAAACTTAACTTATCAGCAGATGTTTATCTTGCCGGTGGCGGGTTATAGTACATATACAACAGTTCGGTCGTTTGGAATTGAAAAAAAAAAATGGGACCCGCGTGTGCGTCCGACCAGGAAAAACGTCGACGACGACGGACGTATACACGGAGAGTCACAATGATCGATACGAGTATTTATTTTTTTATATTTTTTTTTTCCTATATAAATATTTTCGTATGAAGTATGCCTATATGCTATGGTAACTATGTGTGTACCTATACGTTCGTAAACCCTCAAGAATTATATATCTAAAAGAAAAACTCGCTCAGTTTAACCCGACTTTGTTTTTTTTACTATTATACTGAAAAAATGAATATAATATATATTGTTTTTATTAATGGAATCCATTACTTTATTCTCACGGTCACGGATTCCTTCGCAAAACATCACCTTCGCGCAGTCGTTCTCTATTTAATCAAAAAAACGAATTTTCAACGAAAAAACTCATAATTATATAATGTAAAAATAATGATCATAGTAAGTTCTTTTTGGCATTTGAATCTGGTTTATTTTCCATAACTTTTGTATCACTTACATATCTTATTCATTTCATTATTTTTAGGAATAATTCGAATGCTACAACTGCTGTGCGTATTTACGTGTGCACATAAGTACTTTGTATATACCGTACATACTGAATTTACAAAGCTTTAAAACCTAAAAAGGGATGTGCATCATTTTATGTTTCATGGAATATAATGAGAAAAATCGCCTCGGCACGACCTACCCAGACGAACTCTTCAAAAATGCTGTTGCCGCAGTATACAAAGCGGCGGTGGCAGCACAACCTTTCTTTTTTTTTGTCTTCGTAAATTCCACTTTTTATTATTATTATTATTATTATTATATGTGTGCGACGTTCGTGGATATATATCGTTGTCGTGTAGAGAGCACGTTTGGCGTGGTGAAGAGAACGGTTTTTTCTCCTCACAAGGAAGTCGGTACTCCATATACATACACTGCGCGCACTGTTGTACATTATAGTGGTCGTGTAAATAGCTATACATATATACGTGTCGCGGTTGTGTAAAAAAAAAATCCAGTGGTTAGAAAATTATGATTTGCTGGCTAATTATTTTCGGGTTTCGAGTTCGACAAAGCAAGTATTTTTTTTTATCTTTTATTGCTGAAGTGTTCAACACTCGAACGTCGTAGCACGTAAAATACCTACCTCACTTGTCGTCATAAGGTTGTTGATGATAATTAGCCCGATTCACTGGGTGTAGTGTGTTTTGTCAATAATCCGGGAATATTTCACCGTGATACTATGTATACGAGGCAGAAGATTTCGCTCTTCTGCCGTCGTCGTTGCGTTCGGGGGTATTAATTCATTTTTCGTCGTGCGATGAGTGCGTTAGACTACCGACGACGAGAGGAGTACAAAATAAGAAAGAAAAAACATCCCGTGGCACAAGGCATTATTATACACGAGTGTGCATCTGTGAGTATACCATATATTTTTATTCATACATGTGTGTATATTTTTTTCCACACATGAAAACCCCTATCTACAGAATTCGTTTCGGCGCCAGGACCGAGCGGCTTAAACCTTTTAAATCTGTCAAAGGCTGAGACGGAGGCATTGGTATATATTTCTTTTGGCTTTTTCCATAATAGTTTTTTTTTTTTTGCATCCGTAATAGGTTTTATATATATTACAATCGGTAAAAGTTATTATCCGTCGTCGCATTATTATTTATATCCGATTTCAATTGACGAATAAATCCCAATCGCTTTTCATACGATCGCGCGACTGTGACTGCTTCAGCAGCGGCGGCGGAGCTATCGGTGCAGGTGGTTAGGGAACGGACGTTGGCGGAGGAACGTAGTGGTTTCGCACGAGATTACTTTAAGCGAAATTTCTTTCATTCTTTCGTTTCCCGTTTTTTATCCCGAGAGGTTAAGCCATAATAAATTGTCCGGAAATTGCGCACTCAGCTAAGGGGGCAAAAAAGTACGTAGCCGCCGCCGCCGTCACAGTCGGTTGTTTATAAAGAATTATTTTCATTAAAATCTTTTTGGTTTTTAATAATTAAAACTACCAACCGCGCACATTTACCACCAACTCTATTGCTTCTTTCCCAAGAGTTTTCTGTTATTATTTTTGTTTTTAATGAAAATATAAGCAACTTGGTTCCCGACGTTTTGCGTGCATTTGCCGAGGAGATGATGCCCGTTAAATTTTACGATTTTCATTTTTCTTCTGTTTTGCACTGCAATTAAAAAATTTCATTCAAACGAGAAGCGATATATTCTTTTTTATGATAATTTGTTTTTTTTTCGTTTTGAATTAATGAAAAATATCTTTACTCGATGGTGATGTCTAATATAATACGAAAACATAATAGTATAATAATAATAATCAAATTCTATTACATTATCGGGGTTGTCGGCTTACATAAATATTTATAGGTATATAATATATGTTTGGAAATTAAAAGAAAAACATTGCTTAATATTACTTCAAAAGCAAATTTTCGTGTGCAGACATTTAGCTAATTATATTTGATAATTTATATGTATACAATAGCGGCGTATACTGCTCCATACTTTTTCTTGGTAATACGACAACAAAAATAATTGTCATCTCTATAGATGAGTGGGCGGTGACGGACGAAAGAAAAAATAAGTTTATAAGTCTAAAACGAAGAGCGAGAAATATATATATATTGTGTACACACCATACACACACACATATATACATACATAATATAGTTACGAGGGGAGAGACTCGGTGAATATTTAAACAGAGGACGTGTTTACTCAGTGAAGTCGGCCTCGACAAAAGGAGAAAATGATGACCCTGAACTTAGTATTCGTCTTGTCTCGTCCCGTCGTTTTATTTGTTTTCGGATATCACTCCGGTGAACATCCATCGCAACAGTGGCAAATGTTTGCATTTTGTGCTTCGAAACTATATAGATTCCCGCCTCTGTCGACAGCGTCGTATAATATCCGTCCTTCATCCCCCGTCGCATTAAATAACGAATTTGGGGCACGCACACAACTGAGTCTATACGCGTAGGTTTTATACGGAGGGCCTTTGCCCGCGATCGACATCCCAACTTATAAAGTGATGGTGTGTATTTTATAACGTAAATAGTTGGTGTGGTGTACACTGCAGTGATGTGCACTCGTGTTGTGCGTGAACATATATATTATATAAACACGAAATCGAAATTTTACGATACATTTAATCGTGTGTGTACCTCAACGCAAGCGGCGCGAGACACCCTGCGGCCGTTGTTGAGTGTATTCGTTTATAATTATTATTGCCGCGGCTCAGAACGTACAACATATATTATACTGCATATATGCATTATAACTACACGTCTGTAAGTATGCATATATTTAAGAAGGATATAGGTGCATATGCGAGAAGGATAATTGTCCTGGTCGACCGCTCTTATTATTTACGGCTCGTACGCGTATATTCGAAGCTAGTTAGTTGTGTTATTATATTTATATTCATTGGAAGGCATTTCATATTATTATTATAGTTATTATTATTCGAGCTTCCAGTCTGTCCGTCCACTTCTCATTCTCTATCCTTCTATTTCTCTCTTCCGTTTGTGTTAACCATCACGACCGCGTTCCTATTCCTATATATGCACTCTGTCAATTTAGAATTTACCCGTTCACCTTACGGCCGTAAATAATAATAATAATATTATTATTATATTCACCGCTGACGTTCGGGCGCGCACAACAACAATATATAATGTTTATACAATATAAACTAAGATATTTATTTATTTATTTATTTTTTGTTTCGCGTATAATATAGAACCACCGTCAGCGCCGCAAAACTTGACAGTCAACTTTGTGGACCAGTCGACTGTGACCCTGTCGTGGAACCCACCGAACTTCCTCGGTGGCAGGACCGATATCGTGTATAGGGTGACGTGCGACATGTGCGGTCCATCCGTAGTGTTCATGCCCAACAACGTAAGTATTATAAACACAGAATATCCTTTATGTACCTACTGGTAGATAAAATATAATATGTCGACTCTCATACCAACATCCATTCTCTCTTTTTCTTTACGATTTAATCGTGCTCATTATATGGGTGGGCAATAAGCTGTATATATATATGTGTAATTATATGATCGCTCGCGTGTGTTTGTCTCAGGAGGTGTTCAACGATACCAAGATAACGATAAGCGGTCTGAGTCCAGTCACCACGTACAAGTTTCACGTTTGGGCCGAAAACGGTGTCAGTAATCTGACGTCGTCCGAGAACCGACAATTCGTTGACATAGCAGTGACCACTACCGAAGCTTCCGTTAAGTCCGCGTCCGTCAATAATGTCCGCGTCATGTTGGTCAAGGCGACCGAGATCACGCTGTCTTGGGACCCGCCCATGGCGAGCTTCTTCGATTCTGGTGACGAGGACGCCGCCGTCGAAGTGTACGAAGTATGTATCGCGTTGACCTTCAAATTATATGAGCGCCGCGTGTTTGGCAGAGGATCGTTTGCTAATGTTGTTTATTATTTTGTATTCCCACCACCCACAGGTGAAGTTCTATCCCCGAGGTGACGAGTCGAACGTCAGTAACAAACTCACCGCCGACAGGCACATGGTATTTACGGCACTCAGGCCAAAGACGGATTACGGATTCCAGGTGCGAGCAAAGACCAATCACGGCTGGGGCGAGTACAGCCCGACCATTTACAAAACGACGGGGCAATTGCTCGGAAGCGGTAAGAACACACAACAACAAGTCCAAAGAAAAAACGGGATTAAAGATGATACGGGTAAAACAAATTGATTGTTGAGAATGAGAGGCCGTCGTCCCTTTTTTGAGTCCGGCTACTCGAATTGCAAGTGTGTCGTTGGCTAACGGATTGTTTTATGTTTTTATCCACTTTAGCCTACATTGGTGACGAAGACAACATGGAAGTCCGAATAATCGCAGGTGCCACGGTCGCGGTAGTCGTGGTCTTAGTGGTTGTCATCATCATGACGGTATTGTTCTTAAGGAGGTGCGTGGTTTTTGTTTTTATTCTCATTGTTGCTTTACTTGGTGTGAAGCTTTTGACAAAATAATTAGTATTCACATTCGTGACTTGACACATTTCCTATTCTTGTTTTCAGCCGGAGTAATGACGAATGCAACAAAAAACAACCAAGCGATTGCGACACGTTAGAATACAGAAACGGAGAAGGTAAGAGACCGTGCATTTCGATGATTATAATATAGTTTAAAAATAAAAATAAATAAACATCTAGGATCCACTTCGCATTAGTTAATTTTACAAGTAAAATATATAAACAACTATTCGGCGACGGTAACTCACGTCGTCGTTAACAACCTTCGCTCCTTTTAGTTCAGAGCAAAATTCCACACGAACTTACCTTTTGTTTCCCTATAAATTAACGTGCACTACCTAGTTTTCATGTTTTCGTGTGTTTTACATGCATCCTAAGGACTTGTTGTTACCTACAGTAAGTGTATTATATAGTTTTCCCTAGATAATTAATCGACATTTTTTCATAATTCGTACACGTTTTCTTTATACCGTTTTAATTCGAGTACCTATGCCTATTCCAAATTTATTGTCCGTGTAGTTATGATAGTTTTTTTTGTTATTTTTTGTTTTTACTTATATATTGAGTATTACCTACGATTGACGATTGTTATACCTCCCTCTATCCGCGTATGTTGCTGTTAGTATATCCATTTACATAATAATATTTTTTGTCCTAATAACCATCGGGCGCAAACTGCTGATTGACGGATGCTAACATTTTTGTTTATTTTTGTTTGCCTGCATTCTGCTTTGTGCTTTTGGTGTGAACACTTGTGTTTTGTTTTTGTTTTCCAGTGCATTGCAATTTGGACAATCCTCCCATAGTTGCCACTCACACTAGCAGCAGTAAGTCCATGGCTAATAGTTTTCCACTTTTGCGCCTTGGTTTTTTTTTTTTTTCATTAACAACGAATTTTTATGAACCCAATCAGATTTTTATTTATCTCATGTGTATTTTACAGTGACCACTCCTTTGTTCACACAAGTTGGCTCAACCACGTCTAGATCGTACATCGACCCGCATACGTATGAAGACCCGAATCAAGCAGTAAAAGAGTTCGCCAGAGAAATTGATGCCTCGTATATCACCATCGAAGCAATAATCGGTAAATGATTCTAATCATAATAAATAATAGATATTGCGATTTGTAAGTGGTACGCGATGCACTTTAATATATGATTTATTCTACGAGATATAATAATAACTCAAAATAGTTGAAATGTCCACTACTATACGATGTCAAACTGTGTTGTATGTACCTACCTACTTAAAAATAATGGTAAATAAAGTTTTATTGTTGATTTAACGCGACATTTGTAATTGACCGAGTTGTAGTAGTTAGTAGTGAAAAATGTACTGAAACGCGTAAAACCCTCAGTACTAATGATGGCGATATAAATACCACTACTGCGCTTGCACAATATACTTTCTTAACTATTTGCCATTACATACCGTAATCAATCGAACGTGCGTTTAGACGATTAAACGATGTATGTTGTTTTTCCTATTAGGCGGCGGAGAATTCGGGGACGTATGTCGGGGAAAATTAAAAGTTCTCGGATCGCCTTCCGTCGAAGTCGACGTAGCCATCAAAACTTTGAAACCCGGTAGTTCGGACAAAGCCCGCAACGATTTCCTGACCGAGGCTTCAATCATGGGGCAATTTGAACACCCCAACGTGATATTCCTGCAAGGCGTCGTAACCCGATCCAACCCGGTGATGATTATCACCGAGTACATGGAAAACGGTTCATTGGATACGTTCCTGAGAGTGAGTGCAAACTAAAATATATACTATAATAATATTATATAGTAATAAATCATTAATCGGAAAAATTTCGCGGTCACGCCGACTGAAAATTTCAATATTTCGCGTGTGTAACAATCTGTATTTATTTAAATTAACTTATAGGCCAACGACGGAAAGTTTCAAGTCCTACAGTTGGTCGGCATGCTGCGGGGCATCGCGTCCGGCATGCAGTACCTCAGCGAAATGAACTACGTGCACCGTGATCTGGCTGCGCGCAACGTACTAGTCAACGCTCAGCTGGTGTGTAAAATAGCAGATTTCGGTCTGAGCCGAGAGATCGAAAGCACTACCGAAGGGGCGTACACGACGAGGGTAAGTCGATCTATGGAGAACGCTCGCCTCCAAAATTGCAATAATGATTTTCAGATTTTTGTATTAAACGACGGACTAACCGGATTGTTGTGTGTTTATTGACAGTTTTCGAATTTCCAGGGCGGTAAGATACCGGTACGGTGGACCGCACCCGAAGCCATAGCGTTCCGTAAGTTCACCTCCGCGTCAGACGTATGGTCGTTCGGCATTGTCGTGTGGGAAGTGATGTCGTACGGCGAACGTCCGTACTGGAACTGGAGTAACCAAGATGTGATCAAGTCCATCGAAAAAGGTTACCGGTTACCGGCACCCATGGACTGTCCAGAAACCATATATCAGTTGATGTTGGACTGCTGGCAAAAAGAGAGAACGCACCGACCTATGTTCTTGTCTATCGTAAAAACGCTCGACAAGCTCATAAGGTGTCCGGACACGCTCAGGCGGATTGCCCAGAATAGGTAAAAACTTTTCACTGATAATGGTTAATTTCTTCTTTTATTTATTTTTTTACTCACTAACTATACATAGTAGACCGAAATTTAAAAAAATATCGATTCCCTCTGATGAATTAATTGTTCCAATTTAGTATTTATAGGAACAATTATTTATCGTGTTTATGGAATCGTTATTTATTCCGATCTACTATTCGGTTTCATAATACATTATTTTAATTTCTCTTGGGCTTTGCATATTCGTTGCATATTTTGAGTGATATGTTTTGTATATTTTTTATATATAATTTGATGCCACTGCTGATTGAAGCTTTGACTTTTCATTTTTTCATTAGTAATCGCTTCGTTCATTTTTATTATTATGGAGACATACTACGGTGGATTATCTCCAATTAATTAATATAAATCAAGTTTATGAATGCAATAACTATGCGAATTTTATTTATAGCTCGAAAACATATGTTTTTGTGTATAACATTATTTATATAATATTATTTCAATGAATTTTTCATAACAGTTGGGACAGCATATAGTCCCGTTACTTCAGATAAAAAATAGTAGAAATTCCATAATTTAGGAAATGTAAAGAAAAAATTATATTTTTATTAATCTTTTTTGTTTTTGTTTTTTTTTTTTTTATTGAGTTAAAAAGCTCCAACAACTGGTGTCGTTAGTCTGCAACATTCACAAATTAGTCTTAACACTATTGGGGTACATTATTTTGAACAGTGGGGAAGATTGTGAAATATATTATTATTACTTATTCTAATTTTTTTTTGTTTTTTAATTATTACACGTAGGCGAAAAGATTTTTACTGAAAAAGATTATTAAACAGCGGTTGTACAAATTTCTATATATAAAAAATTTTCTAATTTATTGTTGAGTATGACATTTTCAATGATATTTTATAGCGTTGCAAAAATATTATGTTATCGGATTTCTCGTTTGATCTGAACATTTGTCAGGAAATATTCAAGTTTCATATTTTTACATTTTGTTTTTACTTTAAATACTATTATTGAAAAAAATGTTCAAGTATTTGTTTTCAGTACCTAGATAACGTACTCGTTATTTATTTTTCAAAATTGTTTCCGGTTCGTACCCTACTCTTCTATGGTATATGTTTTTCGAGCAATTACTTATCATAAAACAAAATAATGTTGTATTATATATTACCCATCGGTTAACTCCCACTGTGTATTTAATGTTTCAAAAAATCAAAGGGCAACTGTAAGATATAATAAAAGCTTAATATCTTCTATATATCTTTCTATATCCAAATAGCTAATATTATTTATATTTCCGATATCAATTTATTCCACCAAACTATTTTAATATCGTATCGCGTCGTCTGGGTGAATCTGAGAAAACTCGTCTTGGCCACTCGATATCGTCTATACCGAATCATAAGGAATCCGCATATTTTAATGTATACATAAATAATATTATATACTACAGACTATTGCAATCAGAAACTCCGACTTAAAATCACCTTCGTCGCGGAAACGTGTCGTAGGACAAAGAAGAAGAGACCTTACATATTAAAATACCAAAACGCCACGTGAAAAACTCACCTAAACGTACGTTAGGTCCAATCGTATAATGAATTCAAAGTCGTGGGACGTATTTCGTCGAGTTAGAGATCGCGCCTTATTGGCCCCGGACACCGTTATAATCTTATTTTGCCGTGCGTCAATAGTGGCAAAAACTTTTCCGCCTGAAAACCTCCGGTGAAAGTTTAACGTTTTTGAGTGGTATACGTACACATTGACTCCCCCCCCCCCCCCAACTACCATTGGAATAGTGAATTTCGCCTTAGATAATATATCATTTTCTATAACAATTTAAAAAAGATAAATACCCTCGGAGATACACATTATACACCTCTGCCCCGGGATGGCGTCGACGACTATTATTATTTTTATTATACCTACAGTTGGCGTAAGACTTTAATAATATTATACATCCGTCCGCGTGTCTTCGCGTTATAATATTAATCCGAAAGAACTTTGCGCGCGCGTCACTCTCTCTCTCTCAAACACACACACACACACACTCACGCTCCCTATATCTCTCTACCTCTTTATCACTGTCTCTCAGTACATTTAGTGAATATTTCTTTCCACCATCACACGCCATTTTCCTCTCACCGATCAGTAGCACGCCCATTATTATATTTATTATATCAAGCTTTTCTTGTTCAAATAATATGTTTGTGATGGATGTCAAACCGCTCTAAATCGTCACGTTGGTCCATTATAATATTATAAATCGCGGCCACCTGCAACATCCAATCGAGCGCGTTTCCTTCCACCGCGTCACCATAATAATATACGATATAATATACTGTCATGCCATCTTTTTATTCAAAAATCACCCGTCTCAGCTTTGGTTTCTGCTGATATCGACGTATTACGCATTTAATATACATGTATTATAATAATAATAATATTATGTTTCAATTTTTTTTCGTTTCAACGTTTAAAAAAACGTTTGTATTATGTCACCGCCGTTGAAGATTATATTATTTGTATTTTAATAATTTTTTTTTTTTTTGTTAACGTACCATTATTTACTTTAATTTATTATTATTATTATTATTATTTTATCTTTAACAATCGCATTGGGTTTTTGCATGTTTGGACAGCCGTCCGCCGCCTGTTAACCCGTATTATGTGCCGGTCGTATTTAAGTGTGGCTCGGATTGGGTGTCGTTTCATCACGAATGAGAGAACGTTTGTTTGGCTATCCGCGAAAAGGTAATACCCGTTATGGCGTTACGTACATATATATTATACATTAATATGTATGTACGTACGTATATACCACACCTAAATACATATATATATATATATATATATATATATATATATATTATATATATATCTGTATACAAATATAGTTAGTATTTATTATATATACACGATCCCGCCCTTCCCCTTTCACCTGACTTAATTCGTCATCGTCATCATCAACATCATCATTATTGTTTTACTGTGCTGTTGTCGACATCATCAGTTATTAGTGCCTCCATCTGCGGTCATTCACACGGTGCTTTATGCAAATAATATTAATATATTATTATACAATTTAATAATCGGTATCCCCCAATTAATATTATACCCCGATGATACACCTATATACCCATGTCCTTGTGCAGTGTGTACATATAATACAATATATAACTAACCTATTTGGTTTCTTTATCTCGCGCAACAATCGCTTCCCCAAATTCCTTCGCCGCTTATACGCTTTTTAGTTTTACAATTTATATAATATTGTTTTATTTGTTTTGCTATTTCCGCCGAAGCGATAACGTGCATTGTCGTCCACATAAATATAGTGCGATTCAACAGGTATACTCCCCCCTCCCTAATTCTTCTTAAGTATAATTGGTGGATCGCCCTGTAGTTTCGCTATCTGTGTTTGTGTATTATGAATTTGATCCACATTCAACGCGTAAAAGATTTGCTTTCTCACTCAATTTTATGATATTGATAAAAAAAAAATTTTATTCACATATTTTAATTTATGAATTTAATGTACTGTAATAACTACAATAAGTTACTATAGTATATTACTTTTTATCACACCTAGATATTAGTTTGTTTTTTAATGGGTACCAATGTTTGACAATAGTAAGACGCATTTTTAATGTCATATTTTTAAAATGTTGATGTATACATAAACATTGAATATTATTATAGTTGACCATTTACAACTAAAACGATTCGGAAAGTTTTGGTGAGAGAAGTAGTACCCACAATTATCTTATTTATAGCTTCAGAGTTCGAAGTACTTATATAAACTTCAAAAATGTAGTTTGGCATAAACAAAAATAATTAGATAAAAATAATAATAAAAGATTAGATTTCGTTACGAAAACTCAGTGCATGATATTAGAAAGCACCTATTTAAAACTTAGAAAAAAATAATTTTTTCAAAATCACAAAAATCAACCGAGAAATGAGTATACCTACGTATAATATAATGCATTATTATTGCATTATACTACGCTTAGCGTACCTACGTAAAAGTATACTCATCGCCCTGCTTATACATTTAATATTATAATTAAACAATTAGTGTATTACTAAAATTCGTTACATACTTACATTTTGATGTAATATCAGTGGTGGCGTGGTGACTTGATAATATATTATATCAGAGAGGAACATTTCATATTCATTAGCTTTCATTTTCACGGCGTCAAGTGACCGCATCATAAAGAGAGGGTGAAGTATATACGCCTGGTCCTTGCCCTCTCCTAGCAAAATGCAATTACCTATCTTCAGATACTTATTTTTATTATGTTTTGGCTATCGATAATGAGATAATATTTTCAATTCGACCATTGGAAACACACAAAATTTCTACAACAAATATCACTAATATCAGCATGACGTATTATATTACAGTCTATTTTGACGCACCCTTTAAAACCTTTAAGACACCCCTTCACCACGCCGCTTTATCGTATATTTTAATCGTCGTGTCAATACGATAGTAACGATAGTCAATAATATCTTTCTGTCGTATACGTTAATTTACGCAGTGGCACGAATAGGTGGTTGATCCTACCCTGAACACATAATCCTAACCCTTAAATAAAATAAAAAAAAAATACCGTATGAAATATGAATATTCTATTTAAAATAAACGCCTTATATATTGAAACGATAAAACGCTCGAGTGGCTCAATGTAGCCTTCCGCCCGCCCGGTGCCTTTTTTTTCCTATTTCCGCCACTGCGGCTGCAGTACACTCACACTCGCATACCCGGGTATATCTATTCTGCGTGTGCGCCGTGCCTATATGTATTTTGAAATCACTTATGATATAGTGTAGTTATGTTAATGATAACTATATTTGTTACTAATGTCGTGTGGTCGGTATTGCCTTGCAGGTCCGTGAACCCGCTGAGCTCGGACGCACCGGACATGACCCAATTCGGTTCGGTGAACGAGTGGCTGTGCTCGATAAAGATGGCCAGGTACCTGGACAACTTCGAACAGGCGGGCATCGTGAGCCCGAAGGCGGTGGCCCGACTGACGGTAGCCGATCTGACGGCGCTGGGCATCACGCTGGTCGGCCACCAGAAGAAGATCATGAACAGCATCCAGGCCATGCGGGCGCAGTTCTCGGCTAATCTGTCCGAGGGCTTTCTCGTGTAATATGCAACAAAATCCCGGACACGTCGGTGCATCGTCGTTATAGAGATGTCGGCTGTGGCGACCTTTGGTTCCTACATAATATTATTGCATAATAGTATTGTATCAATGTATATATTATATAAAATATATTGTATATCCGAACGAACGATCATGACGATGACGACAGCACGTCGAGACTTAATAATATTATAGTAATATATATATATTTTTTTTTTAACCCATTCGATATGATCTAGACTGTACCTGTATATTATTATTATTATTATTATTATTAATTATTAATTATTACTATATAACTATTATGCGTTATCCCTGTAAGTACGCGTTTAACATAATATGTATATTGTATATTTGTTCTCAATGACTCACACTCACTATATTATATCCAGCAATATACCTATCGCGTGTGTAAATTAACTAGGAATTGCAGTATAGCCCCCCCCCCACCCCATCGATTGAACCATCACCCCACCGCTACCATCCCCTGACTATAGTAACAACGATGCCATCAAACTCGTCCAATCGTTTGTTTAATACACTGGCCATTATAAATTACCCCTACTATAAAGATCAATTTTTTTAAAACGTATAATTACTGGCTTTTTTTTCCATTTTTTTTTTTATGAAATAAAGTCTTACTGACGTGTAGGTATGTCATCTATGATTACTGGCTAATCCTTATAAATTGTTGAATTTTAATTGATTTCGTAATTACCTTATATACCTAATTTAATATATGATATAATTCGTATATACGTACATATGATTTTCTTTTTTGCCATCGAGTCCAACTCTTTCGTCGATTTTCACACGATTTCAAGGATACGATGTTATCGTGTACAATTATTTTGTATTGTAATTTTTTTGCAACCACCCTACTTACGTATTTTTTTTCTGTGTGTTTGTTTAGTATTTACTATTTCGTGTACACTTATGTATATATATATATATATATAAAAAAAAAAATTAAAGAAAAACGAGAAAGTAAAATACGAAGATTAAGACGTTATTATTGTGTACATATTATTGTTGTCCTCCGTACAACCAGACTGTTTTTTTAGTTTTTATAAATTATTGTATTTTTACGATCGTCCCGTATATAATATTATATTATTAAATTGTAAAATATGTGTAAAAATGTAAACTAACTATAAACTATTATAATATAGGCAGGCCACTCGCGTTTCGAGCAAACGTGAATGATTATTGATACGTAATACAGAAATTTGTTTAGCTAAGGACGTTGAAAATTGCAATAAGATTATTTATCTATATCAATAATATAAATAATAATTTTAAAAAAAGTTTTAATATTATTGTATATGAATATTTTTAACGGCAGACCGGGCAAAGTGCCTGCCAAAAATTAACTGTGATAAAAAAAAAAAAAAAAAACAAACAAAAACAAAATAAATATTGATGATTATTACCATTTACCAGCTTTTTGACTCCCGTAAATCGAGCGTCGATATGAGGATAAAATATGTGTATAGGTTTTAATTTTTAGAAAATATTGTATGACCCCGATTTTTCGATTAAATTATACGTCGTCTTAATTTATTCTATTGTTGTGTATAACCACTGCCCCCAAGGAGTCGTTTATTTTTTTCCCCGTTCAAAACTGGCATAATGTACCTTTATGACATCATTATGTGTATTCGACAGTTATAGAATATAGTCTTAACTGATGATTTAATACGTTATTTTGATATTAATGAATAACACTACCTCAACCTGTGTCCATATCTCAATTATAGTTTCGTTTATGCGCAAAAAAAAAAAATGTACTAAAAAATATTTTCGAACTTAAACGGAACAACGAACAGGAGGAATGATTTAAATATAATAATAATAATAATAATTGTTATTTATTAAATGTACCTAATGATAGTTTAATCCATAGATCCGTTTAACAACCGAATATAATATGAATAATAATAATTGATAGTTACTGATGTTTCACTGTGTTCCGTCCATATACAATACAATATTATACTACGATATTACGTCGACTTACGACATTTCGCCAGTTTTCATTATTTTTTATTCGTATGATTTTCCATACTCTTTTTTTTTTTGTTTAATGATTTTGGTTTGTCTTACAAAAATACAATGTTATAATTATATCATGAAAATAATGTAAACAAAATCAAAATTAAATAATAGCGTCCGACCCGCGCAAACCACTCCTAAAATTCTTTTATATTATTAGTGTAAAAATGTTATGGTACCAATATATTGTCTAATAAAGTAATAACTAATGTAATATATATATATTTTTTTTTTATCATCCTGTATGAAAATGGAAAAATATTAATCTATTAGCTGATATAAAAAAAACCCTGTATTCAATTGATAGGTATTATAAAAAATGTTATATCCCGTAATATTTTGTAATATCCCCTAAAAATCAGCCACAATATAAAATGTGTCTAAATAAATTTTAAATAATATTGATTAATATCATTAACAATTGTATATTAAATTAATAATTGTCATTATTATTATTGTTTATACTATATATGTATTATATATAAATACTATTTAGTAAAACATGTTATTTTTATTATAATCATATTATTATTATGTACATTTTTTGTCGTTCTACCCGCTCGATTCTTTCGTTTTTGTACAGTTTGTAAACGACAATTTCACACCCGACTTTATTTTATACTTATTATTATTATTTTTTGTACGACATATTATTATTATCATTATTATTATTATTATTATTATCAATTATTATTATATGTACCTACACATTGTATAATGTCCATATTATGTATAGAGTTATTAAAACGGGCTTTGTGTGTGTTGTATAACTCAACAATATATTATATTATAATATATTATGTACAATGAGAAAAATATTACTGATGTGTTTTGTATTTTTTTTTTTTTTTATGCCTAGAAAACTTCCGTATGTATTAATTGTCCTGGAAACAATGAAATTATAAAAACACCGAGTCGCCTAAAACGGCACTGCAAAGGTCACCGACACCAGCAGCTTGCAGCTGTATACAATATAATAATATTATGTGACCTCTTCATAGCTAACATAAATTCATACCATTATTGTATGCGATATGCTAATGTGTCTACTATTGACTCGTTTGACTTGAACAGAAACTACGATACTGTTTACACGTTCTATACATATATATGTATACCTATATATTTCATTTTAATATATTATCATATATAGATAGGTAATATTTAGAAACGATTATTTATGATATATCATTATATAATAGCATTGTATTGTTTAACAAGCAACAAAAATTTAGAATTAATAATTGACTTACGTACCTACGTATATAGGCCATAGGGTTAAGTATTAAGGTTTCACTGTCTGATGCTCTGATATATATATATACAGGGTGATTCTTTTATCAAACAACACTCATTATTTAAAAAAGTATTAACTTTTTGATTGTTTCAAGTTGTTGAAAAACCAACGCTTTTATTAAAAAATTATATTTTTAAATATTTTTTATCCTTATCATTTTTTTGTTTTTTACTTTTTTGAATGACAACATAGTTTTTTAATTCCATATTCCAAAGCAGAATATTTTTCTAAGTATTTTGATTCATAAAAATCGAATTTTTTTTTCCTATGGTATCGAGGACCGGAGAAGGAACTATGTTGCCAATACTTCTCCTCATATAAAAATCGAATTTAGGACGAGTAGTTTATGAGTTATAAGTATTTTAAGTGTAGACAAGCGGAGTAGTGGACAAACATTTTGCGGAGTAACCACGTAGCACGCCACTCCGCCAATCTAAACTTTAAATACTTATAACTCATAAACTACTAGTGCTAAATTCGAAATTTTAACGTAATAATTAATAAAAAAAATAGCATTATTAATTTATGAAATTTTAAGTATAGGTTACCATTTGAAAATCAAAAATTGATAGTGGTTTACCTAATAAATATAAGGGTGAAAAATATAAAACAAATATACAATTCAAGAAGAGTGTAAATCTACAGTTTTGAAAAAAAAAAAAATTTGAAAAAGTCAATACTTTTTGAAAAAATGAGTGTTGTTTGATAAATCAATCACCCTGTATATGCGATATTATGATATTGTATAACGTCGTATTTTAGATTCATAATACGACGAAAAATGTACCTATTGGATTAGCAATGACATTATTTTTCGTTAATTTGTATTCTGTCGTCAACGCTTTCCAGGCCGAACTTTTTGAACAACACAGTTCAATACTTCAATAAACATAAGATTATGGATTAAGATTATGGACTAGGAACAGTATCAATGAATTGAAGAAGTTGTTTGTATTATTTATCGGAGTTCCCAACTCAGATCAGTCGTCTGTGGAACAACTTCAGACAAGCGTTGAAGGAATTTAAAAAATGTAACCAAATGTTGGATTTTTAACACTCAGAATGTGTCAATAAATTGTTTATAATTCAAAATCCAATACACGTGTATAACTGCATGTGTCAAAACCAAAAATATCAATCTTTAAATTCGATTAACAAATGATTTGTTTATACAATCGATCCACAAGTTCGCCTAATTAAATGCCTACACGTAGAAGGGTTTTTTGAGACTATTCGATAAATATTAAGTATTTTACACATCTTACCATTGACGTGCGCAGATCGCAGGCCTCTTTTTCAGGGTATGCAAAAGGCTGCCACTGGCGTGTCCTAAAAGTTATTTTAAGCACGTAAAATTCTGACAATTTAAATAATACCTACACAATACACACATATTGAAATGTCTTTACTGTTTAATGCAAAAGAATATTGTAACAAATAGGTACTGCAGGTTCTTATGATATCTACGTCCTACATAACAGAATTGTAAAATTTTCTTTTATCCTTCCTCAATCATCAGCTAACAAATTTTTAAATCCCTATTATTATTAATCTAAATCTGTGATTTATCTGAAATCAGATGCGCAAAACCATCTCAAATACGTAACCCTCCAAGCTTTCCAATCAATGACTCTCCACATTATCTCTTCTGCGCCGTGGTATATATCGATATTACACACTTCAAAATGACTTATAAATCAAACAGTAAATCAATATGCCATAAGCCATTATGAAAAATGTCACTCTAAATTACAGTCACATTTTAAACCTTTAATCGCTGAACTTGCATCCAACTCGGTCCCAAGCAATCCCCCCCACGCCGTCTTAAAATAAAAATGGTGCCGTGATTTACTAAATGATTGACGGCTAACAAACCGTCTAATTTTATTTCATTTAAATAATTTAAAAATAAATAAAATAACGATGGGTTCTATCACTGAATGGTCTCCCTACTCATGTGTTCATGTTGTAAAATTATTTATTGTATGTTCAAATTTGCTTATTTATGCCGTGTAGCATAGATTGTAAATATTTTATTAAATAAAAAAATAAAACGAAACATAACAAATTTTGAATGGTATGGTTAAAAGTGGTACCTACCTATACCCATCATTAATTGAAGTGAGTGCAATAACCAGACGTCTCCATCTAATAAAAATATTATAAGCCAAAATTCGACATCTCTAGAGAAGTATTGTTGACGCAGCAAAAAATAAAACAGACACCTCCATTTGTATTATAACTTCTTTTCTATAACGATCAGAATTGTCAACAATCGACGCTGATTTTTTTATAGGAAAATACAAAAAAATGATTTATGAATAAACCTATGTCTTCAATTAAGAATTTTACACTTGTACTAATTACTACTAATACTAAGTAGTTACTAAAGTAAGTATCTACATGCAAGTGTGCAAACAACGGTAATCACATAAAAATAATATAACAGTAATAAACTTATGTAACTACTTTAATTTTAAATCCTGTGCGTATACTCATTATTTACATTTCAAGATGTGATTATGTGATGATGTAAATAAAGTAAAATCCTTGTGATAATATGTTATGTAGGTGTCGTTAATACTTTGATGCTCGGCGGAACCAAAATTAAATCTTAAGACTGGTAATTATGGCCGTACGCAAAGCTGTTGTTACGATTTATATTTTATAATCTTTGTTATCTGCCGGATACTGCACGGCGTGCGTTATTCGGCCAATCCGCTCAAAACGCGGTTTTAACGGTTGATGAACCAAGTAACCGATTACTGCGAAATCTATGGCATTAGCATAAAAAATACGAGTTTTTTACAATCTCATCGGCGACGGTAGCGGCACGAGCGCATCGACCAATGAGAGCGGACCACGAGCGGCCGCCGATGATAACGCGTCCGTGTCGATAACGCGAGTGCCGAGAGATTTTGGTCGTTGTCGCCGTCGTTATTCTTATTTCGTCTCTTCCGCTAATCCGCCGACGAGTTCCGACACTAATCTCGTTACCTAATCGGACGCGCGCACGTCGACAAACGACGCTCCGAGAACCGAACAACCAGTCGGCGGCGGACACGGTCTCGTCACGTTTATCTTATCGCCCACGCTCCGCGAGTGCCATATGAACGTCCTGTTGTCGTCTGATCGAGCGGCACACCGGCACAATCTTTCACCGACTTCCGCTGCGCGCACGTAGAATATCGTTCCTTTGTTCCCGAACTCCGGCCATTTTCGATTTCCCGTTGTAAGAACAAAACGCCGGCCGATATTATGAATCCGCTGTGCTGTAAGTAGTACACATACCACAAGGCGTTTGTTCTCCGAGTCGCAATCACATCGTTAATATTTGTTTGTTTTTGTTGTGATTTTTTTGCAGACGTTTTGTTGGTGGCCCTCGCCAATTCCGCGGTCGCCATATATCCGTCCAATTCGGACGTCATCGAACTAACCGACGACAATTTCAATCAAGTGCTCCAAGGTGTCGAGATATGGGTGGTCGAGTTCTACGCCCCGTGGTGCGGACACTGCCAGCGACTTGTGCCCGAATACTCGAAAGCCGCCAAAGCCCTGAAGGTGTATAGCTTTCGAATGTTTTACTCAGTCCAATTGCTAGCCAGATTCTTATGCATACGATCCGTTCGTTTTTACAGGGTATCGTCAAAGTGGCTGCCATTGATGCCGATAAATATCCGTCTTTTGCAGGCCGTTATGGCGTGCAAGGTTTTCCTACTGTCAAAATATTTGTTGATAAAAACAAACCACAAGATTTCACTGGAGATCGAACGGCCGTCGGTATTACCGATGAGGTCATCAAAGCTATTAAGGGCGCCATTAGCGCTAACCTCCAAGGTGTGCCTTATGGATCATCTAAATCATCTAAAAAATCATCATCTGGTGACGACGTTGTTGAACTGACCGATTCAAATTTCGATAAGCTTGTATTGAATTCTGATGATATTTGGTTGGTTGAATTCTTTGCCCCGTGGTGTGGACATTGTAAAAACTTGGCTCCTCATTGGGCAGCAGCTGCTTCAGAACTTAAAGGAAAAGTAAAGCAAACATTATATCCCTACAACATTTTGAAATTTAGGCTATATAGATGGTTATGCTTTTAAGGTTAAACTTGGAGCATTAGATGCTACTGTTCATTCTTCAAAAGCTCAAGAATTCAACATTCGTGGATATCCCACAATTAAATTTTTCCCATCGGGTACATCCAGTTCGAGCGGAGCTGAAGAATATACTGGAGGAAGAACATCTTCAGACATTGTTAGCTGGGCAATGCAGAAACATCAAGAGAATGTACCACCACCAGACATTATTGAGGTAAAGTTTTTGAAACTAAAAGTATCATTGAACTCTGATTACTTAATATAAATTGTATATGAAATAGATCGTAAATGAAGATACATTCAAAGCTGGCTGCTCAGAGCATGCTCTGTGTGTGGTCTCTGTGCTACCTCACATTTTAGATTGCCAAGCTAACTGTCGAAATGAGTACCTGAATACATTACGCTCATTAGGAGATAAATTCAAACAAAAACTTTGGGGGTAAATTATTTTTTAATATATATATATATTTTCAACATCATACATTTTCCACATATCATATATCTTCAATTATGTTTTTTTTATTCCTATTGTATTTTTTTCCTTAAAACAGTTAGTTTTTTATTGTTGAATATGATTCTACTAAAACCTTATTGTTAGATGGTTATGGGCTGAAGCAGGCAAACAACCAGAGTTGGAATCAACACTAGAAATTGGTGGTTTTGGATACCCTGCTTTGGCTGTTCTAAATGTTAAAAAAATGAAGTATTCAATTTTAAGAGGGTCATTTTCGGAAGATGGAATTAAAGAATTTTTAAGGTATACAATAATATCTATTTTTTTTAATAAATTTATTATTGATCAAATATGTTTTCATGTTTTAACAGAGATCTGTCTTACGGTCGTGGTACAACTGCACCAGTCAAAGGTGCTGCATTGCCAGAAATTCAAGCAACTGAACCCTGGGATGGTAAAGATGGTGAATTACCAACTGCTGACGATATTGATTTATCTGATGTTGACTTAGACGATCTTCCTAAAGAAGAATTATAAACACATCTCCGGTCTCTATTTTTTTTTAAATTTTATATTTTTTAAGACTGAACAAGTTTTGCTAATAAAATGTTTAATTGTAATACTTATCAGTCAACCTTCTGATTTAAACTTCAATATACTAATGTATTATAATCAGAAAATTAATATTAATTTGAAAAAATATACTTATAATTTGTAACTTATTAATTAACTAGTTGTTTAAAATAATCTAAATAATACCTAGATTTCCACCTATTTATGTGTAATATTCTTTTTTAAGGTAATAATATCAGAGTTCAATTTTTGAAGAATGTTTTTTATTTATTTTTATTATTATTATTATTAAAAATCCATTGTAATCCGTAGTTGATTAAATTGTTTGATGGTATTTAATATAATTTTTAATAGTAATAATTTCTGAATGGTAACTTATTGTATTCTACAATCCTTGAAAGTAATAATGATTGATATATTGAATTATTCATGGTGCACACTTATAATTCATTATTTAGAATGAAATGTCTTAGTTTGTAGATCAAAAATCTACATTATAATTGTCAGTAAATTGTGTTTAGTGTATTGGTCAAGTTTATGCATTTTATAAAATCAAATTTCATGATGCTATTAGAAATTTATAATAATATGGATGTCACTGGATTTGTAATTTTGAAATTGGAGAATCAAATCCTTCAAAAAAATAAAGGCATTTATTTGAAATACTATTATTTTATTAACATAATCCTCTTGAAATATTATGTAAAATATAAATGAGAAATTATTGTTAAATATATTATGAGCAAAAATGTTTTCAAAAAAGTTTATGCACTCAATGGCATACAACCAGTTTTTGTTGTTACAGTGTTCAGAAACCACTTGTTAGTAAAATTTAAACCACTACTGAGTCAAGCATTTGTACAACCGTCGTATTACTACACAACTGCGCAAGTCAGGTGCCAAAGTTATTAACAGTGTATAAATATGAAGCTTGATTTCTCTCCGAACAGGTATAATATATTTTTATATATATTAATATTTATTGACAACCTAAATGCTGGGTTGCATCTTGAATCACTGACACTAAACATTTATTCAGAGGACGCTACGCCTTCATGTATTTTTTTTAAAATTTTTTATACCAATTAAAAATTAAAAAAGTAACAATATTTATAGTGCATAGAAATTTATTCAGCTTTCAGTGAAAATGTATACACAGTTGCAAACAAAGATGAATTTGATTTTTTCAAAAACTGATTTTGTGTAAAAATCTATATTTACTATCTAACTTTATCTTCCAAAAAAAAAAAAAAGACTAACTAGATTCACTTCCTAACTGCCCTATCAAAAAAGTTGATGTTGAAGAAAATCTAAGGATTTTAACTGGTACCAAGGTAATGCCTAATGACAGCCAAAAAAAAATTCATTTTAAAATCAATAGATTCATCGCTTCTTCGAATCTAAAACACTAATATCAATAATTGTTATTTCATTCGAAAACATTCAATGGTTTTCCTTAATCATTTTTTAGTTCACTACTTTGTAAACCTTAAATCAAAAATAGTTATGACTATGAGAAATACATGAACTGATATTAATACTAATAAAAAATCAAATAGTTGATTCATTAAAAAAATATTCAGACTTTCATTGATATTTTAAACATGGTCATGATTACATTGAAATAAGACTTATAATTAATATTACAGAGTAAAAACACAAGTAAAATGATTTTGTTTTATTAATTTATTATTTTTTTCAAACCTAAATATTAAAACACAATGTAATTTTTAAAAAAAAACTTATAATGATATTAAAAAACATATAAAAAATATGAAATTATTGTTGTATATTTTTTGCACTGAATAAATGGAATACATCATAATTATATATTTATAAATAGTAATATAATACTTTTTTGGTAATCATTAAATTTGACATTTATGCATTAAACATAGAGCATAAAAAATAAAATTCATTGATTAGTATCTTTTAAATAAATACCATTATTTTTGAATATTGTTCTGTAAACAGTTAAGTATAAAGTATAAAAGTAAATTAAGATAATTTAAGGAACTATTAAAAGGCAGTCACCGTTTATAGATCTTATCGATTAAGTCAGTCATAATTTTAAACAAAGTAAAAATGCTTATAAAAAAATAAAATAGGAAACCTTAAAGGTATACAAATAACTGTTTAACAGCAAACATATATATTATCACGATAATTTTTTCAGAATAGAGCCAGTCACCACCACCTAGAGATTTTAATGTTTATTTCTTGATTGTTGAACAATGTGCATGGTTATTACGGTTTGGCAGACATTTGCATGACATCATACTTGCGCTCTTTCTTGCATAGAATCGGATAAAACAGTACCCAATAGTAGACGGCTATGGCACCAAATATGATCGTTAACACAACTGCAATGATAACCCATGCTGAATGAAGAAGAGAGTTCTTGCGCACCAGTTTCATATCTGTTGGATATGCAAAATATAAATAACATGGTATCGACATAATATCACAAACAAGAGGTAGATACAACACAACATGACTGCAGATTGACAATAATATTATCAATGCATTTATAACAAGTTTGTGATGATTTTTCGACTCACAGTCGTAGCAATGTAGCATACTCACCTTTGTGGACTGGTGGTAATTGAGATTTTTCTGACTCATCAGGTTTGTCTTTGTATTGACTTCGGCTGTCGACATCATGGATAAATACACCTGTAATATTAAAATAGAAAATATTTTTACTATTAATATTTAAAAAGCCATTATGGATTGTTAACACAGTAAAAATGAAAACAGATTTATTTAATAATAAGTTTCTATCATTTGTTTGAAGTTTACTATTACTAATATTTAATATTACATACACACATTACTCGTGGGTTAAGATAGTTAATTTAAGAGGACGTCACACCACATGTGTTGTCTCTGTGTTACACACGTACTACATAATAAATTTTAGTTCACTAGTTTCAATAGTGTGCTGTTAATTTTGATATTAGAGTGAAATAACTCATTATCAAACTTTCAAGTAAGAAGCCATTATCTATGTTCTCTCGTTGGGTTCAATTTTTAAACAAGTTATGAGTTTATGACTTTATGAGTATGTAAAGTAGAAAATATGAAAATGCACATTACTCATTTAAAAAATAAAATAACGTAAAAATCCAACAAGGAAACACAAATATAGTTCTTACCTAAAATGTTGATAATGAATCAATATTCACTCTAATATCAAAACTAACAGCACACTATTTAAACTAGTGAGTGAAAATGTATTATGTAGTATGTGTATGATGGAAACAACACATGCAAGCGCGACAGCCTCTTAAATACATTAAATATTATATTTAATCAAAAACAAATTGATGTGTGACAAAATAATAATATAGTTTATTGACAGCTAAGTAATTATCTTTATTTACACTTTATTTTGGTGTGTATTCACATTTCATTGCAATATTAAATTAAAAATTAGGACTAACATTTGGTTTTAACATATAACTTTCCATTATTAACCTAATTTAACAAATATCAGCTACTATGTATGATTATGATTTATGGGTTACCACTGGAGTCTTGATTACGCCAGCCCTGTACATTCTCCTTTGTTTGTGACCCAACCCGACCCAACAACAACATTGATCCTGGCAACAATAAACCACTATATCTGGGCCCTATTGACAAATTTGACCCCCTGCCAGAGCTTGAGCGGCCAGCGTTCAAGCGGCCTGTAAACAAAATGATATTTAATATTTAAATCTGTGTTGTATCTTTAACATGCATCTTTAACCAACACCTTATAACTCATTTAAGATCAACGCCATCATATTTTTATTTTACAGTTCTCCATAATAAATGCTAGAATTTCCATTAATTTGTAATTTCTTCACATATTTTATATTGATATTTTATTATTAGGTATTATACCTAGATTAAGATCACAAAAGCTACTGAATTCTTGATTATTCAAAATAAATTGTGTGAAATAAAAATAAACAGTATTAGCAATTGATTTTAAAATTGAAATAAATGAATTATACGATATATCCATAGAATGCCAAAATACTGCAGAAAAAAAGAAAAAACTATTAGTTTAAAATTTGAAATTATACAGTATAGAAAAGTTCAAAAATTATAAATATCATTGATAAATAAATTTTAGGAAAAAAATATAAGAAATTTAATTTCTTTTGATAAAGTTTAAAATATATTTAAATTAAGTTTATTAAATATTGTGCTCTAAAGTCTAAATACCTAGTTTTTAAATCCAAATTCAGCTCGTGTTTTATGACTTCATAAGGTTAATATACCAACACTTATAAATTATATTAGTTATTGCTGTTAGTGGTGGGCATATTCGGATTTCAAAAATCCAAATTATTCGGATTTGTCAAATCCAGATTTCACGGATTATCCGGAGTATTCGGATTATTCAACTCGATTTTACACTGTTCAATGACTCATTTTTATATACTTATAATATTTTAATTCTATAATATAATTTTCAGACATAGATATACCCAATTTCGAATGCATTTTAAGTACCAGTGATGTTTTGCGCTTAGCATATCAAATCCATTAATCCGGATAAGAATTTGATTCAAATCCGGATTTGGATATCTGGATATTCAGATATTCGGATTTTATAACCATCCCTAATTGTTGTAAATAGTTTATATTTTTAAAATAAAAATAAATGCATGTCATATATACATAGGTAGGTAGATACTTATTTGTTGAAACAAAAATATTTTAATTAATTAACAAATACATTTTTTTTTATTACTAACAATTTACATAAATAATTCTGGATTATTACATAATATAGTTTATAAACATAATAACTTTCTGCAATATTTCAAAATTATAAGTTAATAATGACAAATATGATTAGATTAAATATTTAAGTACCTATATGAAATGATAAAACTTCTAAAAATAAACAATAAATATGTGTTCACTAAAAATTATAAAAAGCTATGTCAAATATAAATTATTACCTAAGCACTGTATCAGATAACTACACATAAAACAAGGGATAATGTGTTATATGCATATTGCATACACATAGATAATAGTCTTAGATTAAAATTGTGATCTAAGTTAAATGTAGATTGTATGAACTATGAAGCATAATTTAATTAACTGTTCAAATATTCAAAGTATATTAATAATATATTATAGTAATTAACCAATTATGTTTTGACAAATAAAAAATATAAGTAATTTAGCAAAAATACTGCATTATATTAGTCATTAATAGATCATGAAAGGGAATTAGAGCTGTTTACAAATTGAATAGGTACAAAAAGTACAATTTTTAATAGTACCTATATTTTGTAGAAAATATAATTTAAATATTTAGAATACAAATTCAACATCAATAAATTGTCAGAAAAGAACCACCAATGATACCTAAAATCAATTTAAAAAAAAAAATGTGGTGAATTTTTGAAACTTTAATAAGACATTTTATTAAACAATGATTATCAAAACTTTTTCGTCAAATACCTACCAAAGGTTAATCTTCAAAAATAAGAATCAGTAATAGAGTACAGTGACGTTTTAATATTTAGTCATGCTATTAAGTTAGATTAGTCAATATTTGTACTATGATAAAGTAACAAATTACTATTAATGATCTTAAGAAAGGATTGTCGCAAATAATAAATTAACAAGTACTACTTATAGATACTTATGTATTCCATCAGAAGTGCTATAAATATAATGTACTTAAAATCTAGAAAATTTAGTTTATATATACCTATCAATTCATTATAATTATCTCAGTAATTATACTTATAAGAACCATGATGAACAAAATATAAAAATCTATCGAGTGTAAAATATTTTGAAAGATATGTATCATGATTAATTAAGCATATATGTACTTACAGAGAATGACATATACAATTTAGGTAAAAGAAAAAGAAAAAAATAATTCTTAACATATTGTCGGTGTTTAGAAAGAATATTGTGCATGTACAAGAATCAGTAGCGACCTTGGCAAAAAACCAAATTTGCGCCTCCTCATCCAATTACTCATAACTAAAAATAAATGATAGATTTTTATGATTTTAGTAAATTATCAATTTAAATTGAGAATGCCACTCGATGAAATTGCTCCTTTCATATAATTGCACCCCTAGCAAATGCTCTCTAGCTAGTGCCTGACTATGGCCCTAACTGCTGGTAAACTATTCATAAAAATATTAAATGAAAAACCTCATAATGAATACAAACACATTTGTTTAAATAAAACACAAACCTGAATGTTCCGAACACTGCATATTGTATAAAAGTTTTAATTGGCAAAAATATTATTAAAATAGTAATAAAAATAACTTATTAGGCCAAAATGACCTTATAAAAACAAAATTCAAAATTATATTAATTATGTAGTATATAATTCAAACTTTATGATAAGGAAGCTTGTCTCGAAGTAAACTAAAAATGTTTTTTCTACTAATTAATAGTTCTCCATCGGTGTTTTAAACCTTTTTTAAGCACAAAGTTAAATATTATAACAAATATTTAGATTTAAACCTACAATAATATAAACATTTCCTATAGAAACTAGAGATTTTAATATTATGACTAAATTGTGATGTCAGTACAAATAATGTGTTAGGTGTTAGTATTAACCATACCTAGGTGGTAAGAACATAAAAATATTAAAAGTTTTTTGTTATCTGATGATTTAGTTTCCCAGTTTAACTATTTAAAATATACATCCTAACAACATTTAATATCAAATACTGCTTTCACTTTTGAGCAGGAATAAAAAATAGAACCTATATAAGACTCACCGAGTAAAACTCCTAAGACTATTGCAGTTGTAAATAACAACTGCTTCTGGTGTTCTGCAGGAAACATAAGTAGGTATCTGTCGGATTAAACGCAAAATTGTATAATAGATAACCGTTTCTCGATGTCGTCTCTATATTTAAAATAACGCCATAAACATAACTAGTGGTATTATTAAATTTGTGTAAACAAAAACCGACTATTCAAAAAAACGTAGCTGCTACTTTGTAGGTACTGTATAGTATAGTATATACAGCCATGCACATTCCACAGGTTTGCGTAGGGTAGTCGGCACGCATGCGCGTACGTTACACAACAATAAATAAACAATAACAAGTCGACTCGTACACAGTAGTACACTAGTACAGTACCACGATACCTACTCGGTATGACGGTACATGTGACATGTCTACCATTAGGTACACAACGATGGTCGACGAACAACGATTCGTCAGGTACACAATGTTTACGTTTCACTGACGAGCACCAACCAAGGTCGGAAAACCCGCGATGGTCGTGACCGCATAATTTTATATGAAATATGAATGTAAACGGAACGAAATATTATTATTATTATTATTTATTCGTCAATTATTGTTTTCATGGAAAATTTCTTTAGGGTTGGACGAGCCACGACCGCGTTCGGAGTTCCGTCAAGGTTGCAACACTGAAAGATGTACCGTGATGGGGATGGGCCCATAAGTCATCTCATAACTGTTGCTTGTCTTGCTCTCTTGCTATTTGCTAATCTCGGTAAACTGAAGCTGCACAGCATGCCAACCGCCAATCTTGAGACAAAGAAACTCGGCGAGCCCGCGCTATTTAAGATACTTAGATACCTATTAATATTCTATGTTGTATCTCATTCAATAATTAGCATAGAATATTTAAACATTGATATACATTACACCATTTGGCATTTATTCCTACTGTAAAACCAATGCTATATTGTTAAAAGTGACCGATCTTTAGATTGCTTTGGACGTGCCTATGCTATACTCATCCTACTTGCCAGATTTTGATTTTAACCATGTAGTTTAGTGTTATTATTTAAAAATGCCGTCCTTTTGTATTGGAAAATCCAATATCAATCTCTGCAATAAGTTGTATAGGTACGTAATTCATAATATTACCTACCTATATGAAACAGTGTGTCCTGCTGTATATCATATTATGTAGTATGTACCTACCGCTTAATATTTCGACTAGTACCTAATTTGAATGCATAAAAATGAATGTTTGTTATGTAGACACTATAATAATGAATCGTTTTCAATAAAAGTCATATTAGATTTCTTTAAACTTGTAGGGTGTTTTATAATGTTTATACGGGCATAACACGAGATCCACCTATAATTGTTTGGTTAATTTACTAAAAAAATTTTATACTACGCTTATATTAAAACCTTTAATACAGTAATAAGTTTATTAAAAGTATACTAATGCTGGATTGAAAAAAGTGATATATTAGTGTATTTAGCTATGTATATTATATTGTACCTACTCATATAGGTATATATAATTGGTTGATATTTATTTTTTCAATCGTAGAATACCTATACTGTTCATGGGTTTTTTGGATTGATGTAAAATTTATATATACATAAATATACACACAATAAAATCAATGTATATTGAACGTTTATCGTATTTAATTGTATGTTAAACCGTTATTGTACTTATCTTTTATGTCAATTAACCATGATAATAATATTTAACGGGACAATATTTTACGAACAAGTGAAAAAGTTGCACAGTTTTAATAGTGCATTACAACTGCAAGGTGATGTGTGTTAAAATAAAACGTAATTTTTAAAATTTATAATTCTGTGATGGCTAAAGTGATTGAAAGTAAACGCGGAAACAAAACACTAATACTAAACAATTTTAAATTTTTTATTGGATCAGGTAACAAATCTAATGAAAATATTCGTCGGCGATGTATTAAAAAAAGTTGTTTCGCAAAAGTGTAGGTATACTGATAATAATAATGAAGCATTATTGGATCAATCAATTATACACAACCACGAACCGTATACAACAACAGAAATTGAAAGACAAATCATAAATTCGAATTGTAAGAGGAAAGCAGTTGATGTTCCTTGTACTAGACCTAAAAAAATAATTTTGAAAGAAATATCTGAAATGGAAGGTACGTCTGATTTTAAAAATAATGATGTAAAGTGATTGAGAAAAAATATTTACGACGCTCGTAAGAAAGTGCTACCAGCAAACCCAAAAAATATTGCAGAGGTACATGAAACATTAAACAACATAAAGACAAATACGAAACAAGGTGAACCGTTTTTGCTAATTAATGATGAAGAAAAACATATTATAATTTTTACATGCGATTTTTATGTGAAATAGATGATTTATATATGGACGGAAATTTTAAGTATGCAGCTAGATTTTTTATGCGAATTTTCACAATTCATGATATCAAAAATGGCTATCATTATATATACCATTGGTTTTTTGTTTATTACCCGACAAAAATATGAACACGTATATATTAATACTTTCAAATTTATTGTTGATAAATGTTCGTCGATTCATCTACGTTTATCGCCAAAAAGTGTAACCACTGACTTTAAAAAGGCGATTTTAAACTCTGTTAATGAAATTTGGCCACAGACAAAAATAATAGGATGTCGATTTCATTTAACGCAGGCTTGGTATCGTCAACTGCAAAAGCTCGGATTGTCGACCGAATACCAAAATCAAACATCTGAAATTGGGATTTGGATACGCCATACCTTTGGTTTACTTTTTTTAGAACCGACTGAAATCACTGAATGCTTTGTAGAAGATTTTATGTCAAATCGACCTATCGACGAACAAGTTGAAAAATACTCAGATTATTTATTAGAGAATTGCATTGATGAAAATAGTATGTATTCACCGACACTTTGGGCGGCTATGTCAAGTAGTCTGCAACGGACAACCAACGCATACGAGTCATTTCATTCGAGGTTCAATCAAAGTTTTTGTAAAGAAAGTCCTCCAATTATAAAATGGCTAACCGTTCTAATAACAGAAATTCAGACAGACGTGTACATCAAATTAAAAAGTACTAACGTATCAAATAATCCACAAGATCATACTGTAAGAAACCGCCAAAAGAAAAATGACCAAATTATAACGGACTACAAAAATGGAGTAATTGGAAGGTTGCATATTGCGTTTTATAAAACACTATACTAAATATATTTATTAAAAACGATATTTGTTTTAAATTTCAGGTACGATTTTGTGAAAAAAATATCAACTAATTGTATACCTATATAGTTATAATTTACACGACTAAGGTATCATATTATAACATAATATATCATTTTTTAAATTTATTTTAAATTAAATTTACAATTTATACCATAATTATTATTATATATCTTTTTTTCAAATTTTTATGTTTGACCATTTACAATTTATACCATAATAACTATTATATATTTTTTTTTCAAATTTTTATATTTGACCATTTACAATAATTATACCATAATAATTATTATTATATCGTTTATTTCACATTTTTATATTTGAATATTTATAATTATACCATAATAATTATTATATCGTTTTTTATTTTTTTATATTATTTGGTGGAAACGTATATTGGTGGAAAAGGGAAAGATACAGTTTTGGTGGAAACAGGTATCGCTATCGGTGGAAAAGGAAAAGGTACACTTTTGGTGGAAACGTTTATACATTATAACTCATATTTTCAACCTCTAATATTATCTATATTATAAACAACGACAACCCTCCCCCCTCACCCAAAAAACGTGACCATGGGTAGGTCGTGAAAATTGTGCCTACTCGTTGGTTGTTAGAAATTTTACAGTATAATATTTTTATAAATTATAATAATGTACCTACTATCTACTGACTAAAATATAATATATATATACATATTATATACATATTTTGTCACTTAGTTATCTGCAGAAATAATTTTATCTATCTAAATACTTGTGTAGAATAATGTTTTCTGCACTATCATCGGGAATGTTTAAAAAAAATGTTGTTTGTGTTTGTTAGTCTATAACTGTGCTACAAATGTGTAGGTTCTTATTGAAATAAAATATCAGTTGTTATTTGTATATAGAGAGTATATTATATTGTTAATTGTTATTATATTTTTCATTGATATAACTCATTAATCATATTATCGTATTACGTGTAGGCTGTACTACTTATTACCTACTTAGCACATTCTACTTAAATATCAAAATATCTATTAAATATTATATCACATTGGCAGTTTTGTTATATTATCAACTTTTCAAGACAACTAACAAAACGAATTAAATTGGAACACTTTACTTTAGAAATTTTACATAGACACATAGTACATTTTTATTATTTTTAAATTTAAACCTCTGTGTATAAAAAATTAAACAAAATGTTTTTTAATCATTCTTCGATCTTGTCAAAAAAACATTTACCTAATCAGCAAAACAATAATGAAGTTCAACTTGGACAACACTTGAGGTACATTATTTTTATTAGTTATAATTCTTAAAGAGCTCAAAGTAATTCCCAAAATAAAAAATAGGCACATAGATTTTAAAAAATGTATATTATTTATTAATAACCAATAATGTCATATCTATCTTTAACCAATAATTAAAATAATATTAGCTAAATAATATAGGTATATAGAAAATTAAAATCGAGTGCACCGTACAAAAGCATATAACATAATTTTAAAGTTATTGTGAAATCTGCACTCCTCTGCCATAGAAATTAATTTTTGTTAAATAACATTGAAATTTATTAAAATTTCGACAGTTTAAAGTTTTAAATAATTTTTGTTATTCCTTTAACCCAAAAAATGAGGCGGGAACCTTGAAGGGTATGTTTTCCTAATCCTAATTTTATGAGCTTTTCAGTGGTGTATTCAAAATTGTTGTAGGATCAAAGGTTCAGCAGATATGAACATTATTATGAATAAAACTTGTGTTCAATCAAAAAAACACAACATTTCAAATACCTCTCTTATTATTGATAACTCGATAATGGTCATAAGGACTTTTTTTGTTGCATCAGAGGTGTATGAGTACCTCTTAAGTTTGACACATTTATCGTGCAACAGCTTTTATATCGTAGCCATTATGGGCCATTAGCCAGTGTAATTACAATATTCAATAACACAATAGATATATAGGTATCAGTAGTGCAGAAATGAGTTGTAATAAGAGCAGATAAATAATATTGTTATAAAAATGTTGTGGTTACTTAAATGTTATAAAAAAGATAAAACTAAATAAGTTTTCAATACAACTTGGTTTGTTAATTTTTGTTAAAAATAAATAGTCATTATTAATTATGGAACTAAAACATAATGTAGATCGCAAATAAGTCTCATTTATCCTAAGATTATAAACATTTTTTAGTGCTAAAGAAAAAGTGTTCTATTGGATACCGTAAAAATATAGGTGTGTCATTTGCGATGTTAGCAAGTTATGTATATATATATTTGGCTTCCACCAATACGCGCGTGAATCCGCGTCACTAAATATATAGAGTTACAATACCTACTTAGAATAAATAAATAATAAATATTTTGTAAACCTATTGTATATTTTAAATATTTTTACCTCCAACTCTAATAAGCAGCAGTGGGGAAAAGACTTTTAAACATGAAGCAATTACTTCAAATAATCCTATATCCAGTCGCCACTGTTGATAATACCCAAAGGCTGCTATAACTTATAAGTAGCTAAAGGTATAAGAACTAATAATTTATCATAATAGGATTGTATAGTGTTCACAGAAATAATCCATTACTAAAGGCGAAATCGACAGTAAAAAAAAAATTCAAGCTGATTCGAACGCATAACTACGTTGTATCGGATGAGAAGAAAAATTCAAAATCTAAATTTACTCTTGAGAAATTTGATGATCAACACATTAACTGTCAACTGTAAGTAAAGCAATAATTTATCATTTTCGTGACGAGTATAATAAATTGATAAAATAACTTCATAATTAATGTGTCCTTGAAAATCTCAAATAGGCAGAGTGGTATCAATTTAGTTTTGAAGGTGTACCTCTAAGGTAAATCATTGCACAGGACCCCCCTCCGGCCTTACCCAGGACCATATTTACGCATGGACAAAATAAACATTTGCCCTAGACCCACGTGGCCAAGGGGCCCACCGATGATTGACACTGACTATGTAATATATTACATATGTATATTGTATATATGGGCCAATTTTTATTTTTCCTGGACCATATATTTAGTAAATCTAAATCAGGCTCTGTGGCCCCACCCTTATAATAACATATTTCGTTGTCTTGTTTTTAAACACTTTCCTTTCAAACTTCACACTCCAATTATTATTCAAACCATTTTTATTTAGTCTACAGTCTATTTTACTACATATTAAATACAATTTTAAAAATAACAAACCTACTACAATAAAAAGTTTAGAAATATATTTTTTTTAGTAATTTTTTACTTTTTAAAACAATATTTATTTATAGATGGGTTTTTGTGATGCAGAAAAATAACGAATCAGTAGTATTTTATAATAATATACAAAAATGTATAGGTATAGGTAAATACATTTTTATTTTCATATTCCAAAGCAGCACATTTTTTAATAATATTTTGGTTCATATAAATCGAATTTAAGACAAGGAGTTAATGAGTTATAACTTTGCAAGTATTTAAAGTTAAGATTATGAACACACTTTGTGTTTGTTATACATCGAAATACTCAGAAAAATATTCTGCTTTCGAAGTTGAAAATAAAACTGTTCATTGTCATTCAATAAAGTATTAAACTTAAAAGAATATAACAACAAAAAATAAATTAACAAGGTTTTGTAATGATTTGAAACAAATTAAAAAATATTTTCATAACTAATACTTTTACTTTTTGAAATTATGATGAGTGTTTTACGTTAAACGAATCATTAGAATATTAGATTATTCTACACGAAGATCAAACAATAATAATTTAAAAAAGTTGAGCAAGTGGCATAAACGCCATAAACGAAATTTCAATAAGAAATTGCGTATGCTTCGCATTTTCTGGAAATTTAAATTAAATTATAATTATGATGCAGTAATGGCCTTTTTTTATCAAAAATGTTTTACAAGTTATAATAATTTAACATTGAACATTTGGCAAAGGTAGTGAGAGTGTCACTTGAAATTGATATAGCCTACATTACTATTTAATTATTAATATTAGTTCTCATTATAATAAAATTGAAAAAATTCAATAAATCACTTGTTACAAGTTTACAACTTATACTCATTTGAATACACATTATTTTCAAAAATATTTTTTAAATATAGTGTTGAAACTTTGGCTATTGAACGTGATAATAATTTGATTGCTGCACAAACCGGGTTTCGTAGAAGATAGAAATAATAAATGATATTCTACAAATAAATTTGAACTCGAAAAAAATTTAATCAATGAATAACATTGTTTGATTTTATTCCGATTGTCATATATATACAGCTCAAAACGATTTTTCATCATGCATGGAAAATTATCATAAAAATGATATGAAAATAAAGAATCTTTGGTTAATATAGTTTTTGAATTACACAAACCATTAACCAACTAGATTTTGTCGAGTTAAATTTTGTTGAGTAAAATTCCTCTTTATCCTTAATTTTCGTTGGTCATTCCCGACGCTTTTGAAAACCAGAAAACTTCTAGTAAATTGCTTTTGACTCCCCCCTCGAAGTGTCAACTAGATTCACTTTTCTACTAGAAAGGGTGCTAGAGTAGAAAATAGAAGCATTTTTATAGTGCCTTAAAATGTGATAATGACTGCAGATACAAAATCAATACACTGATCGCCATGCTCGGAATCAAAATATTCAAATGCCTAATATTGATTCTGAGATAATAAATATACCATAGGCATAATACATTAATACTTAAGTATTATAACTAACCATGTATATAATAAAATATAATATCTAGTTTACAAACTAGTGTCACTGCAGGAATGCCAGGAATGAAGCAATATCAAAATATAGCCAGAATGAAGTCATTAATGAGAATAGCCAAGTACAAAATAATTTCGATTTTTGTTATATATAGCCATATAGGTAATAAAAATATGTTGTCCTCTTTGAATGTTAGGCAATGTCTATTAATGTAACTAACTAAGGAGCCTACGAGCCTATATGCCTATAGGCAATATTATTAAAACAATTTAAAAAAAGAACATAATCAAGACTCTCTAACCATGAATTATGATGAATTTATGTATAATAATATAATATACTGACATAGGCGCCCATTGGGGGGGAGATAGGGCACTTGCCTCCCCCTGGACAAAAAATAATATGAATCAACTGTAACTATGTATATGGAAATACAAATATAACATGCATGTTTACATTCATATGTGAAAATAAGATTTTATTTTGACCCTCCTTAAAATTTTACCTATGCCCGCCCGGCGCCCATATATACTGAACTAATGAAGTAATACCTAAAAATGCTTTAATGCCACATAATATATTATTATATTTCTAAAAGGTAATGTATTTTATTATAGAAAATAATATTAAATTTGTCATGTAATGATGGTTACCTGTATATGTAATATTATTATAGTTATATTCATAGGTGCAATTTCAATAAATAAAACTAAGGGGGTTTAAGATATGCATTTTCTCATTTTAGTCTTTTTGTTAGGATAAGTTTTTTTATTTTTTTTATTAGAAATAAGCCTCGGCTGCGGAGGCTAGTTAATGAAAATTGTTGTATATACTATTTACATTATTTACAAAAACATTACACATAGGTATTACACATATTACAACATAATAGATTATAGATTGTTAATTAGGTTGGTCTTGATTAAAAAGGACATCATGCGGCTAATGTTGTCTGGGTGGAGGGCTTCCGATATAATATTTGATACTCCAGCTTCTCGTTTGTCCGATTCGAAGGAACGGCATTCAGATACGATGTGTTTGATAGATAGAAGTGTACCACAACTGGCGCAAATGGGTGGGTCTTCTTTCTTCATCAAGTACTGGTGAGTTAGCTGCGTGTGTCCTATGCGCATTCTATTTATGGAGACTTCCATCTTTCTTGAAAATTCAGGTGGGGAATGCCATGTGTGAATGGTGTTTTTGATTTGGTTAAGTTTAGAGGCGCCTTGTTTCCATTCCCGTAGCCATAAATTGTTTGCAATTGTTTTTGATAAGGATCTGGCGTCGTTTAGGGTAAAACAATTGAGTTTAATAGCGTCAGGGGAGGTTAATGCTTGACGAGCTTTTTCGTCAGCTCTTTCATTACCCGAGATTTGATTGTGGCTAGGAATCCAAATCAGAGTGATTGAGTGGCCTGACTGTGTAAGATCGTTGAGTTGGTTATGTATTTTCCTGGTGATCTCATTTGGGGTGATGGGGTTATCGATACTTCTTAACGTGCTTAGTGAGTCGCTTAGGATTACTGCTTTATGTGTGTGTGTGTTGTTTTAATGAGGTCCAGGGCAAAGGAGATTGCCACTGCCTCAGCTAGGATAAGTTTTAGATACATAAATAAAAGCATTATTCAAGGGTGCTAATCTTTAAATCGGGTGTATAATTATAATTTTAGCGATAAAATATTTTATGTTTATACCTAACCTAACCTAACCTATCAAGTATTCATTTAGGTACTTCAGTTGTTTGGTAACTTTGGATTTTGCCATTTTGGTGGTATGGGATATTGGGATGCAATGGACTTCGTATGATCAATTATACATATCATCCCATTATGGCATTATACTCTCTGCTCAAAACAAAATCCTAAATACATCACTGATATCATGAGTCATGACTGATATAAACCTAAATAAATAAAAATGCCAAAACAAGATCAAATAAATGAAAAATTATTTCAAATGGAGGAGTAGAAGTAGAATATTATAGTAATATAATACAATTGGGGTCTGGGGACATTCAATACGGGGTAACCGATAAATGATTGTTAAAATCCGAAGACCGAAACTCGAAACCAAAATATAAATAAATAGTGTTTTACTGTTTTATTTGTTTACCTTTCAACTCGTCAATGTTAGAAACGAGATATAGCGAGGAGCTGATAACATAATTTGCGTTCTATGGTTATGTACTTTAACAAAACAGCCGGGTTTTATCATTTTAAAATCAAAATAGTAAATAGCAAATGTTTTTAATGTTTCAAAAAAAAAATTAGAAAACTTAGTAAATAAGTATAAAATACTTGAATGTTTGTTTTTAATGATACTATAATTGTAAATATTATGTTCGTTTTAATTTAACGTATGTATAAATATTGTTATTGAATGTATCAAATGCATTAAATCATCAATTGAAGAGGCTGATTGATTGTAAGAAAGCTTATTTTAAAATAATATTAAATTTATACCTACATTGTTTTTAATAAAGTAAAATTATTTAATGTATGTTTTTGATCTTTCAAATATTGTTTTATATAATTATTGTATCTACTTAAGATGTTTACCTGTAACCTAACTTGCTTAAGAGCATTTACTAAGTGTTGTATTTTTATGGATTTTAAATGTTTTAGAAAGAACTCTAAGTATTAGAATCTAGAAAAATGTTAAAAATTCCATACTATATTTCAAACATTTTAATTTATTTTAAAGTAATTATACATTTAATATAATATAGCCTATACGTATTCAACTCTAAACATTAAAGAATTCATTCACTTGCCTTAATTACATTTTTATAAAGTACTAATGATAAAAAATACTTATCTAGTTTATTAAAAAATGATCAAATCTTATTCAAATATATTAAATACATTTGAATTGTGTTTTTTTGTATACCTACAAGATATTCTAGCTTTATATAATGTTGTAAAATAATATACTCATTGATTTCATGCATAGTTTAGTTGATTTCAATTGTATTTAATTCTGTATTTACATTTCAGAACCAAAAAAAACATGTCATCTGTACGCATGCAACATTTTGTAACCAGGTTAAAGTCCAAAAACTTAGAGATCCGTAAACGTGCTGCTCGAGATTTGAATCTCTATGTAATTATAAAAATTGTTTATAAATTGTTAAATAAACATTAATTTGCGTTTGATTATTATTTTTTTAGGTTAAAACTGAACTACGTGAAGTATCAGCAGAAGAGCGTGCAGTTTTTAATGATGAATTTAACCAACATATATATGAAATGGTGTCAAGTTCTGACAGCAATGAGAAAATAGGTGGAATACTTGCTATATGTGAGTACTTTACAAATGTAGAAAGCATTTCTTATTTATCAATGATCGGTTGTTAAGAAAATTATTTACATAGGAAATTAACTTAAATCAGAACTTATTAATAATAAGTCTTCAAATTACCCATTTTTTTTAAAATAGAATTTTTTCTTTTTTATTATAGTTTTAGGTTTAATAATATGGATCTTAAATGTAAAAAACAAAAAATTACAAACAAATCTAGAACGATAATTGTTATTGAGTATATATTTTACTGTAAAATAATATAATTTGACTATAAAAAATACAGAAAATACTATTATTAAGTAACTAATTTTTAAATTGGTTTTAAAATCATTAGCTCATGAAATGTTTATTTTATTATTTGAATTGTAAACATTTATTAATAATAAACAAATTTAATAACCATACCAAAGTAGACTACCAGAGAGGCTTATTAGAGAAATATTAAATATAATGTAGTATCACTATATTTTTTTTTTGTCATAATATGCAAATATAAATATACAATATAGTTTTGAACTCTAGGTATCTCTATAGAAAGTGCTATTGTTACATTCAAAATTCTAAGACATTTTTATGAACTTCTACTTTAAAAAGTTCTATAGTTTAGGGTATAATTAAATTATTGTAAAATTTTAAAGTCGTTAATTAATATTAATCTTACATTACATTTTTGTGACAAAAAAAATGAAAGGTATGTATGAGTTTAATCAATTATTGAGTTAAATAGAACATTTGATTTTTGACAGAATATTTAAGTTTATTTTATTATGTTTGTGCTGCAGTATTATTAATAGTAATTAATAGATATAATATGAATCATTGAACTGATATAATTGTAAAACCAATTATTATAAAATTATTTTAAGCTTTTTGATACAATCTAATCTAATCTTTAGCTTATTATTTATATTATTATTACTTATTTCTATTGAATTATTTTAGATATCTTTATAAATATTCAATTTAAATCTCAAAATATTCTTTATGGTAAAATGTAAATACTATATATGTTGATAAATATTTTATTGATTGATGACATTATTGAATTATTTTTTTTTACAGTGTGTTTAATTGGTGCTGATGTTGGCAATAAAAATAATCGTATTAGTAGGTTTGCAAACTATCTACGTAATTTATTGCCATCTGCCGATTCGGCAGTAATGGAGCTTGCTGCCAAAACAGTTGGAAAATTAGCCTTGGACTCTGGCACTTATGCAGATCAATATGTTGAATTTGAGGTGAAAAGAGCATTTGAATGGTTAGGTGGTGTAAGAAATGAACCCAAAAGATATGCAGCAGTAAGTAGCATAATTTTAAATTATTATTATTGGTACAAACAATCTGAATGATACAATTTATTTGTTTTAAGGTGCTCATACTCAGAGAAATTGCTACTATGGTTCCCACACTTTTTTTTCAACACGCAGCTCAATTTTTTGATTTGGTGCTAAATGTAGCGCGTGATCCAAAACCAAACATTAGAGATGGGGCTGTAGAAGCATTAAGAGCAGCTCTGGTTGTAACTGCTCAAAGAGAAACATCTAAACAGACACAGAAGTCTGAATGGTACTAATATAAGTTAATTTAATAAAACCTATATCTCAATGAGTTTATTTCTTTCAAAAATTAATATTATACTTGACTAATATTTAGTCAAGTAAAATTTAAAAAATTAACAATTTATTTTTAAGTTTCATTTTAACCTTGTAAAAAAAATAATCTTATATTTACTTATTGTTTTATCATATAACAGATTGTAAATACATTTATTTATATAAAACAAAAAGTTTCATTTAACAAAATTTATTTGGTTGATTTATCTAAATTTAATACTTCAAATAAATTTGTTTCTTAATTTCTTATAAATTAAGATAGAAAATGTATGGAGTTATTTATTTAAATATTTTGGAAATTTTACTATTTTTTCCAATTAAGTATTGAATTTTTTAGTGAAAGCCAAAGTTTAAATAAAAAATTGGCTGGATAATGTATTAAATATTTGGGTGGGTGTGTATTGTGTATGAATAAAAATATGTTGAGATATGCTGTTTATATTATTTAAACTCATGTTGCTAATTAAATTTTTTTTTTGTTTTTTTGTTTTTTTTTTTTTTATTAGGTACAAGCAATGTTATGAAGAAGTTATGAATGGAATAGATGATTCTATGAATAAAGAAAAAGGCATTGTTCGTGATGATAAAATACATGGGTCATTATTAGTGTTGAACGAATTGCTTAGAGTCAGTAATGTTAATTGGGAACGACGAAATGACTCTTTGATGCAAAGGTTGCAGTGGGATCAAAGTCAGACTAGTGCGGTTAGATAAATTTTTGTCAAACTCATCATGTTTCTTTTAATTTTACTTGTCTAATTTTCCGAAAAGCATTCTTATCATATCCTTACTTATGAATTCTGTCATTATATATTTAACCTAATATTGATTATTTATTTTTATTCTTTTTCTGTTTTCTTATCCTATAATTTTTTATAGACTTATGGATTAGCTTTTTATGATTTTTTTCTTCTATTTGATAAAAAGTATAAAAATGTTAATATTATAATTATAATTTTTGTAGTTAAGAAAAATTACAATAACAAATAAAAATATTAAAATAATATTTGATTTTAGGAAATATTGAGTTTATTACCTCGGACAAAATCTGCTTTAAAAGGACTGGTAGGTGGTTCTGGACGAACAGATGATGATTCAGTAAGAATTGCATCATCAGGTATTCGATATGAAAGCAGTGCTTGTAAAAATCTACTTCAAGAGAACTATGATCGAGTGTGTTCATCAGCAATATCTCATAGAATGTCCAGAAATCTTTTAGTGAATTCTGCTCTTATGAAATTACTTCCTAGACTAGCTGCATTCAATAAATCAATTTTTGTTCAAAAGTATTACCCTACTGTTTTAAAATCTTTATCAATGTTTTATTAAAAACATTTTATTTTCTAGTTACTTAAATTCTTCAATGCTGTTTCTTCTTGCAACTATTCGCGGTCGTGATCGTGATCAACGAACTTATGCATTTGTTGCTGTTGGTCTAGTAGCAATAGCTATTGAAGATCATATTAAGCCGTATTTATCCAAAATTTTAGAGTTGATACGTAGTTTCTTACCATCCAAGGTATTGTTTTAAATAATATGTCTTTAGTTTTTATTTTCAAATATTATTAATTTATGATCGTTTTTATTGTATTAATTATATTATACTATATAAAATGTTTATAGGATAGTTCAAAAAAAAAACCTTCAAATCCTGAACCAGCGGTTTATGTTTGTATTACATTATTGGGAATTGCAACTCAGCACAATATTAAGAATGATCTTAAAGAACTTCTTGAACCTATGTTGGCCATGGGCCTCAGTCCTACTCTCACTATAGCTTTTAAAGAATTGGCAGTAGCTGTACCTGCATTAAAAAAAGATATATCTGATGGTAAATAAAGAAATTAATTTTAGTCTCATTCTCTTTAGTTATTAATATTATTATTATTTTTTTTTTTAGGGTTACTGAAAATACTGTCTCAAGTGCTTAACAATCGTAGTACTTCAATAGCATTGCCATTATCTGTTACAAGTTCGGCACTTAGTTTGTCATTAATGCCATCAGCTTTTGAGTCTCAAAATATTTCAAATATTGTTTTGGCTCTCAGAACACTTGGTAGCTTCAACTTTGAAGGTTAATATAAAATAATTAAATAAGTATAATAAACAAACATATTTGACTATTTGACCAAAAACAACATTTCTAGGACATTCTTTACTGCAATTTTTACGTCGCTGTGCTGAGCATTATCTAGGAAGTGAACAACAGGAAGTCCGAATTGAATCTGTCCGAACATGTAGTCGTTTATTACGTTTAGCAATTGAGTCACCACAAAGTAAAACATCTCATACAGTTAGATACACCATTTCTACAGTCATCAAGCAACTACTTGTCGTTGGAGTTTCTGATACTGGTTAGTTAAATAAAATTTGTTTGTTTAAAAAAAATTAAATCTAAGAACAGATAATAATTTGATTTGTTTTCTCATTATGTTAGATCCTGATGTGCGTTATGTAGTGTTTGAGAATCTTGATCGCAGTTTCGATTTTTATCTAGCTCAAGTTCACAATCTCACTGCATTATTTATGGCTATGAATGATGTGAATTTTGAAATAAGAGAAATGGCCCTTTGCACTATAGGGCGGCTTAGCCTGGTAAATCCTGCTTATGTAATGCCACCATTACGCAAAACACTGATGCAGGTTTGTATAATAGTTTATGATAAAACAAAGTATTTAATGAAAATCAAATTGAATGTTTGATAATTTTTTGGTATTAGTGTTTGACTGAACTAGAACATAGTGGAATGGGTCGTAATAAAGAGCAAAGTGCAAGAATGATTGACCACATGGCTGTTCACGCTCCTCGTCTCGTGTCTCCATATGTGCAACCAGTTTTAAAAATTCTAGTTCCTAAACTTCATGAACCAGATTTAAACCCTAGTATTTTGATAAGTATACTTGCGTGTATTGGAGATTTGGCACAGGTATGTTCAGTATGATTTTATTACACCAAATTAAATTTAAAATAATTACTTTTGTATTTTTGGTTGAATTTAATAGGTTAATGGAGAAGAAATGTATTGTTGGACTGATGAATTGTTGCCTTTCTTATTGGACATGTTAGGTGATGGTGCATCGCAAGAAAAACGTGGAGTTGCTTTGTGGGTACTTGGTAAATTGGTTGAAGGACTTGGCTACGTCATACAACCATATGAAAAATACCCTTCATTATTAGACACTTTACTGGGATTTTTAAAAACTGAACAACAACCTATAGTCAGGTGAGGGACATTTTATAAAGTAATTTACTCATTAACTAATATGATTTTTTTATTTTTATTTAGAAGAGAAACAATACGCGTACTAGGACTCCTTGGAGCTTTAGATCCTTATAAACATAAAATGAACTTAGGACAGATTGATTCCCAAATTGAGTCTACTGCTTTACTTTCGATGACTGATCCTTGTCCTATTTCAGAAACCGAATGGACAACTAGTGAAATGTTAGTAAATATGAGTACATCAACATTAGAAGAATATTATCCAGCTGTAGCAGTTGCAACACTTATACGCATCATTCGTGATCCAAATTTATTTCAACATCACACTATGGTTGTACAAGTTAGTAAAAAATGATCATTTATAATGTATATTGTGTTTTATGTTTTATTTTTATTTTTTTTGTCAGCGTTTAACTTAATTTATACTGCAAATTGTAAAACATTTTTATGTAAATTGATATAAGTAGTCACTACTTTTAACTGTATTAAATGTTATTTATTTATATACTCAACTAGTTGATTCAGTAATTATTTCTTTATTAATTATTTAGTTTTAATATTTATATACTAAAGATAATTACTATGGTGTTATGTTTTAGGCTATAACATTTATCTTTCAATCTTTGGGTATAAAGTGTGTGGCATACATACCACAAGTTATGCCCAGTTTTTTAAATGTAATTCGTACAGCAGATGCCAACTTCAGAGAATATCTATTCCAGCAGTTGGGTGTACTTATAAATATTGTTGGACCACACATCCGTAACTATTTGGATGATATATTTTTGTTAATTAAAGTTAGTTTTTACATAATAGATTTAAAAATGTTATATAATATCTGCATGATATAATTCTTGAATTTGTTTTCTCAGGAATTATGGATCCCAAATAGTTCACTTCAATGTACTTTAATCCAATTAGTCGAATATATAGTTGTGGCGCTTGGAGCACAATTCAAAACTTACTTATCTCAACTAATGCCTAATATACTAAGAATACTTTATCATGACTCAAGTAAAAACCGCAATGTTACCAAGAGGGTAAGATTTGTAATAATTTATTACTTTTATTTTTTACATGTATACTGTATAATTATTTATTTATATATACTATACATTTTTAGATGGTTGTAGCATTATGTAAATTTGGTATTAATTTGGATGAATATTTACACATGATCATGCCACCACTTGTAAATTTATTTGATGCTACTGATCATCCTACTCAAGTCAGCCAGGTGGCAATGGAAACAGTTGCACAATTAGCATACACTTTAGATTTTACTGACTACGCATCACGCATAATCCATGGAATTGTATGATTATTTATTGTAGTTTAGTACAACATAATGAATTGGTTGAATACTTGAATGTATTTTAGGTAAATTCTATAGAAAGTACACCAGAACTTAGAAAAACTGCTATGGAAACATTATGTGCATTGATATGTCAGTTGGGTCGCAAATATATGATTTTTATGCCACTTGTTGCTCGCACATTAAATAAATGCCAATACAATTATCCCCCTTATGATATGCTCATTACTTATATATCATCAGTATGTGATTAAATTAACATTATAAAACATCATTTTCTAACTTAACATTTTTTTAGAACACGGATGGAAGTCTAGAAGAAAACTTATTGCTTTCTAGACACAAGCAGTTCAAAAGTAAAAAAGAAGTTGGTGTTCATTTAGTTGGAGATGCGGCTACCATAATAAAAAAGGTGATTTGATAGTTTTCTTTGAAAGAATATTGTATAAGCAATAATGTAATATTATCATAGAATATAAATAGGCTCTCTTGTCGTGTGTATATTAATCTGGTTAGTAGGTTATTATTTAAATATTGATTATAATTATAATAAAAATAAATATACTGTGTGTTCAATTTTAAAGGTAACAAGAAATATTTCGAACGCATGACCTTGAATTTGATTCGGGTTTTTTTTACAGGATACAGGACATAAATACATATTTTTTTGATAAATTTAAATTTATGCGCATGCGCAGTAAAATAAAAATTTCTTAAATAGGAACCATTATTTTTGACACTGGATTTGATTTGCTCTATTTTTTTTGAGCAACTTTCGATCACATTTTTCAACGCTCTATCGTAATTACACATTTATAGGTAATATTATAACAATTTATTTTTATTAAAACTACAATGTGTATTTATTATTACATAGAATTTATAAAAAAATATCATTCTAATTTATTCGTTGAAAAATGCAATATTTACGAATTAACTGATTTAAAACTTTTGGCCATCATAAAAATGGCAATTTTGAAGATATCAACAAACTGTAAAGATCAAAGTTGCTCAAAAAAAAAATAGAGCAATCCAAATCCAGTATCAAAAATAATTATTCCTATTTAAGAAATTTTTATTTTACTGCGCATGTGCAGATAAAAAAAAGTTAAAAATTTAAATTTATCAAAAAAATATGTATTTATATGTCCTGTTACCTTTAAAATTGAACACACGGTATAATAATTACAAGATCATAATATTTGTAATGATGTATTTTAATTTTTAGTGTAATATTTATTGTATTATTATGTTCAGATGCATACGTCATTGCCGAATTTACAAAAAGCATGGTTGGCAAATCGTTGTGTATCTAAAGACGATTGGCTAGAGTGGTTAAGACGACTTGGCATTGATTTCTTGAAAGAATCACCGTCACCAGCACTGCGTTCATGTTGGGCACTTGCCCAAACATATTCTCAGTTGCCCAAAGATCTGTTTAATGCAGCGTTTGTCAGTTGTTGGACAGAATTAACTGAACCTCTTCGAAGAGAGTTAATACAGACCTTAGAACAGGCATTGATGGTTCCTGATCTTCCTGAAATGACACAAACTATATTGAACTTAGCAGAGTTTATGGATCACTGTGAAAAAGGACCATTGCCAATTGACCCTCATATACTTGGTGAAAGAGCTATGGACTGCAGAGCTTATGCAAAAGCTCTGCACTACAAAGAAGATGAGTACATCCAAGAGATAAATAGTCAAGTATGCCCAAATATCATTGAATCACTTATATCCATTAACAACAAACTACAGCAGAAAGAGGCAGCATCAGGTATAAAAATAAAATTATTACAAATGAGTGTTTGTTAATTTAAGTGTTATTACTTATGTGAAATAGGCCTGTTGGAAGTAGTTATGAGTAAACAAGAAGAAGACCAAGAACCTGGTGAACAGTTAAAAATACAAGCAAGGTGGTTTGAAAAACTACATAACTGGGAACAAGCATTATCATGTTACGAAGGGTTTTTGCAAAAGGAACCAAATGATATAGAATGGTCATTAGGAGAAATGAGGTATGTTAAGTTTATAAAACTCAACAATAAATTCTTAGAATATAAAAATTGTTTTAATGACAGATGTTTGGAATCTTTGGGTCAATGGGAAAAGCTAAATAATGTGGCTGCCTCTCATTGGTTACATTTTCCCGAGAGTGGGCGTGAAAAAATGTCCAGGGTTGCTGCAGCTTCAGCCTGGGGACTAAAACAGTGGCAACAAATGGCAGTTTATGTGGATTTCATACCAAGAGACACAATGGATGGGGCCTTTTACAGAGCGGTTTTATCTATTCATGGAGAACAATATGAACATGCTCAGAAAGTATGTTATATATCTTCATACCTAAGCTTTCAACGTATTTATAAAGTTGACTTTAAATAAAATTTATTTTTGTTTATAGTTTATTGATTTGGCTCGGGAAATTTTGGATACCGAACTTACAGCAGCTGCAGCAGAAAGTTACCAAAGAGCTTATGGTGCTATGGTTTCGGTACAAATGTTATCTGAACTTGAAGAAGTTATTCAATATAAACTGAAACCAGAGAAACGTCAGATTATTAACAAAGTTTGGTGGGACAGACTTCAGGTAATAATAATTATATAAAATTTGATTCATTTATAATTTTGAAATGGGTTAGGGATGCCAAAGAGTTGTTGAAGACTGGCAGCGTATAATTCAAGTGCATTCATTGGTATTAAATCCCGAAGAAGATATGCATACATGGCTTAAGTATGCTGCTTTGTGTCGCAAATCATCACGTTTGGTAAATTTTTATTTTTTAAGTTTTAAGTTAACTGTTATTTTCAAAATATATAAATGTTATTTATATTTCAAATAATATGTTAAGGTATTGTCTCATAAGACTCTCACAACATTGTTGGGTACAGATCCTTCAATAAATCCTTCTGAACCATTACCGATGACACATCCTCATGTCACATTTGCATATATTAAGCATATGTGGACTTCTGGAACCAAAGCGGAAGCCTTCAAGTAAATTATAAATTTAATCTAGTATTAAATTAATTAAAAATTTAAATATTTAGTAAATCTGTACAAACGTTTTATAATATTAATGAATGTTATTTGTTTTTTTTTTTTAGTCATTTGAATAGTTTGATCCAAAACGTGCTGCCACAATTAAAACGAAAAGGAAAAGATAATGAAAAACTTAGAAGTGATTCTACTAAAAAACTGTTAGCTAGGTACAAATCAAACTGTGATAAAAGTTCCAACTTTTATTTTTATTTGTACTGAATATAATTTATTTTTGTTTTGTAGATGCTACTTAAAGTTAGGCAATTGGCAAGAAGAGCTTCAAGGTCTGACTGAATTGTCAATACCAAATGTTTTAGAATACTACTCTAAGGCAAAATTTCATGATCCTTGCTGGTATAAAGCATGGCATTCGTGGGCATATATGAATTTTGAAACTGTTCTTTTCTACAAACATCAACAAAATAAGTCACAGTCAAATGATCATACTGCAGAAAAAGGAATAGCTGATAAAACTGGTTCTGAGGTAATTCAATTAGTTTTAAATTTTTATAATTATTCTTAATTTTTTAACATAATTATTAATTTTTAGTTTCCAAAGTCTGATGATTATATTTCGCAGTTTACTGTACCTGCAGTAGAAGGATTTTTTAGATCCATTTCACTATCTCAGGGTAGTTCACTACAAGATACATTGAGGCTCTTAACTCTGTGGTTTGAATATGGTCAACATCATGATGTGTATGAAGCCATTGTTGATGGTTTGAAGTCTAGTCATATCAATACATGGTTACAAGTAATCAATTATGAAATTAATATTAAAATAGAACCATACTAAGAATATCTGATACTGTTGTATAGGTGATACCTCAACTGATTGCCCGTATTGATACACCTCGTACACTAGTCAGTCGTTTGATTCAAGTTCAGTTGATTGATATAGGCAAACACCATCCTCAGGCTTTGGTCTATCCATTGACTGTTGCAAATAAATCTGCCAGTGCAGCACGAAGGAATGCTGCAAGAAAAATCCTAAAAACAATGTGTGAACATAATCCAAATTTAGTGCAGCAAGCAGTCATGGTTAGTGATGAATTACTTAGAGTCGCCATACTTTGGCATGAATTGTGGCATGAGGCCTTGGAAGAAGCTAGTAGGTTGTATTTTGGAGAAAATAATGTAAAAGGCATGTATGAAGTTTTAGAACCATTACATGCTATGTTGGAAAAAGGACCTCAGACTCTGAAAGAAACATCATTTAATCAGGTATGTACTAAAAAATGTATTTATTATATTTAAATATAATAACTAAAAAGCATATTAAATTTTTTTTTGTTTAGACATATGGTAGAGATTTAGTTGAAGCTTTAGAATGGTGTAATCGTTTTCTGGTTTCTGGCAATAATCGTGACTTGAATCAAGCATGGGATTTATATTATCATGTTTTCCGTCGAATATCTAGGCAACTCCCTCAACTTACAAATCTAGAACTTCAATATGTTAGTCCGCAATTACATCAAAGTCGTAATATGGAACTTGCAGTTCCTGGTTCATACATACCTGGTCAACCTATTGTCAAGATTGCTTACATTCAAAGTTCATTGAGTGTAATCAGTTCTAAACAACGTCCTCGCAAGTTAGTTATTAAAGGTAGTGATGGAAATGAATTTATGTTCTTGTTGAAAGGCCATGAAGACCTTAGACAAGATGAAAGAGTAATGCAGCTTTTTGGCTTGGTCAACACACTGTTGCTTAATGATCCTGACACATTCAGAAGAAATTTAACTATTCAGGTGCTTGTTATTTTCAATTTTCATTATACTCTAAATATTAATAAATTTGTGGTTTTTATTTTAAAATACTTTCAGAGGTACGCTGTGATACCTTTATCAACAAACTCGGGTCTTATTGGTTGGGTACCTCATTGTGATACATTGCATACTCTGATACGTGATTTTAGAGAAAAAAAGAAGACATTATTGAATATAGAACACAGAATCATGTTAAGAGTAATGTTCATAATATTATCAGTGTTTAAAACTCAAAATTGTAAATAGTATTTTTTTTTATCTTTAACACTTACTTGTTGTATTTTTAGATGGCACCAAACTATGATCATTTAACATTAATGCAAAAGGTTGAAGTGTTTGAACATGCTTTGACTAATAGCAATGGAGACGATTTAGCAAGGTTACTGTGGCTCAAGTCTCCATCATCTGAAGTTTGGTTTGATCGTAGAACTAATTACACAAGATCATTGGCTGTAATGTCTATGGTTGGTTATATACTCGGATTAGGAGACAGGTAAAATAAATTTCAATGTAATATATGTACTATTATACTGGTTGGACAATGCACATTTATTTTGATATTTTGTTTACACTAAACAAATTTAAAACAATACAGTAGCCCACCCAATTAATTTTATATTTAAATTCCTGTTCGGCGCCATATTGTTTGGTTAATACTATGTTTTACTTATAGGCATCCTTCAAATTTGATGTTGGACCGTTTAAGTGGAAAAATATTGCATATAGATTTTGGGGATTGTTTTGAAGTCGCTATGACACGTGAAAAGTTTCCAGAAAAAATTCCTTTCAGACTTACTAGAATGCTTATTAACGCTATGGAAGTATGTATAGCTTGTTAAACTGTTTTTGAGCAGTGGTAAATAGTTTTCATCCTTTTATTAGATTACTGGTATTGAGGGAACCTATCGTAGAACCTGTGAAAGTGTCATGACTGTACTTCGAAACAACAAAGACAGCTTGATGGCTGTACTAGAGGCTTTTGTGTACGACCCGTTATTAAATTGGCGTCTAATGGAGGCTGGCGTCTGTGCTCGAAGAACAGCAGCAGCAACTGCTGGTGCTACTGTTGTAGGGACGAATCCTATAAGTGCAGCCTCTGCTGCTACTACAATTTCAGAAGAAACCAGTATGGCTACTAGTTTTGCAGCTTCTCTTAGTAAAAAAGCTGCTCCTATGAATGTTGGTCCGGGTGGTGATGCTGGTATTTTAACCTTAATACATTTATAAATCTGACCTATTGTATAATACATATGGTGCGTGGTGTTTAGGTAATATTGAGACTGAGCCAACTGAAGCATTGAATATGAAAGCTCTAGCTATCGTCACACGAGTTCGTGAAAAATTGACTGGTAAAGATTTTATACACGAACAAGAACTAACTGTCCCCAGACAAGTAAATTTACTCATACAACAGGCCACTGCCAACGAAAACCTTTGTCAATGCTACATTGGTTGGTGAGTATATAAATTATATACTTTTTGTTTTGGTTTTTGTTTTTGATTTTAATTTAATTTTTAAGTATTAATCAGATTGAAACTTATCAATTTAATTTAATATAATTTACTAGTATTATGATTAAATCAACTTTTATAAATAGGTATATATTATTTTAATCCCAAAATATTAATTTATTTTTTATCAATCATATTACCATTTTGTCTTTCTTATTTTTTTTACTAAAATTCTTAATTAATTATGATATTATGATTACATTATTAATTTTCACTTTTTGATTAAGTTTAAGAAAAATAAATTTTCATATGTGTATCTTAATTTTCAGGTGTCCGTTTTGGTGAAGTTTCATACTACGTCTATTGTTACACAATAACACAATATATAGTAATACATTATCGTTATTGCATTTTATACACTAATTTAAGGTTTAAAACGTTTTAAGAATGTTTAATGTAGGTATATAAAATGTGTATATATTTTTTGTTTTTATTTAAAATTATTTCCTTTTTTTTACACTACGCTATTAACCCAATTTGGTACATTTATAATTTGAACTTTTATTTTTAAATTTTTATATTTTAAATTTTTTTTAACAAGCCTATGTTATTTTTACTTGATGCCAAGATTCAGTCCCATACTGCAGACTACTACATTGTACAATAAAGTATATCAAAATCTTTTTACAATTTATAAAATTAACTAAAAATTATTGATATAAGTTCACACACATGTCAATGTTTAAATATAGTTTAATTGTCTTTATATTAAAGGAAATCAATATTAATTTGATATGTATCATATTTTATTTGATTACTTGGTTTCAAAAAAAAAAAAAAACTTGGATATGTTATAAATTATAACATATCAACATAAATTCCTCTTATAACTTATAATATGCTACAATATTTTTTAGTGACCTGAATGTCTTGAATAGTTATAAAATATTAAAACTATTATTGACATTGATAATATCCAAAATAAAAAAACACATCTTCATTATAATTTGTATCGAAATTTAAATTTGTTATTTAATGGGTCTGAAAGTCTAGGAATAGAACTAAAATCTAAAAATTCCTAAAATATTTGATAAATAAAATTTTTAATTTTAGTTCTCTGAATTATGAAACAAATGTTGAGCTTACTTTGCTATTTTTTAAGCATTTTATAAGAAACTAGTCCCTCCGTACAAGTCTTTTAAGCATTTTATAAGAAATATACAAATCCCAAATTGGTAAAAATACATTTTAATGAATTGTTTTGTAATGTGTTAGTACTAAATACACAAATAAGACGAATAAAGACTGCCGCCTTACCCCTATGGTCCTATCTTCCTTAAGGCACTCCTGTAGACATACCATTTAACTATTTAAGAGTTTGTATAATAGTGAACATAATAATATATGCGAGAGTTCTTGTATAAAATTACAAATCCTTAGCAGACGACAAACAAACGATTAAAACTAGTTGAAATTATATCGTACATTTTTACCTGTATTTATTTACTCATAAATTAATAATATACATCTAAGTAAAATTATTGAATTCTGTTCAACCATTTTGTACAATCTATAAAGACTAAAATTAATCTGTCGGATTTCTGCGTTATATAATCTTCAGGTAGGTATTGCTTTTTATTTCAGTGCCTGTTTATCGTCACAACGAACATTATACGAATTGTTTTTTCTAGACCCTAAAAGTTTGTTATTTGTTATGGTGAATAAACGATACGGGTTCGGGTTTTGTGCTAAACAGTTCCCACCCGTTCCCGGTATATAAAAGGGGAAAACAAAAGACCCTAAAAGTTATTATTACTTATTACGTACTTTTCTCATATTATTATAACGACGAATATCACAGTACTTCAGAATACGTCGTCCGAAATCGCCATCCATGCAGTTACCGTCCTCGACGGACTTGATGCACAAGGTATTCTTTTACCTATATGGACTCTAAAATTTAATTTCCCGATCAATGTCGAACATCGGTGTTCAGACCATAGAGTAATGGTTACCAAAACCTAACTAACTCTATTATATGGTTAACTCAGGCGAGTTGAGCTACAGACAAGATCGATGCACGGAGATCGTCGGTTTACCATCTGCCAACTCAACGGTACTGTCGTTAGTCTTAGCCGATCCCCTGTCGGCCCTCGTCGGACGTATGGGCAAGCCGCGTGAGTTCGCCACAAAGAGGATGCAGTTCTATGGGCCTATGGCCTACATTTCGTTATTGGGGTCGCGATGCGATTGTTTGCAGAGTTTAATAACGTCCCGATTTTCAGACGATCCACCTGACAGATGCAGCAGACGATCGTCTTCGGGAACCGGTAACCCGCGGCTGTTGTGAATTCAGTGCCCCCCCAAAGGGGGGGGGGGGGTGTCGGAAGGACTCATGGTATCGGGGCCCGGACTTTAGAGGAGTTCGGCGTTCATGTAAACAATCACTTCATTACATATCAGAAAAATGTTTAAAAATTGATTTTTATTTGAGAGGAGCCCGGATTTCATTCTGTACGGCGGTACCAGGGCCAAAAATGTGATGTGGGGCTTGGCTGTGATTCAACGGGCCCGGTATGATGACTGCAACGAAACTTAAAAGCCACTCGTTATGGAACCGGACTAAAAGATTCGTTCGGCTATCATATTTAGTTGCGCTACTTGATAAAGTTCGTAATATAAGATTACCTATATTGTCAAGGGACGGTGGGTTTGTTAAACGTTAAGATTGAACACCGCTCTGATTGTTCTAGCGTGGATTGTTTTATATTGATATGGTGCACGATATGTTATATAGCGTATGGAAATCCGTTTGAATGGAACGACTCACTTCCGTCGCTACCCTTGCAATTTGCATATATGACCTATACTCAAACAACGATATTTTTCGTGTGTTGTTGACACGACGAACGGTTCGGTTGATGTACATTTTTAATTTTGATCACATGACGTTACGTGTTGTAGTTCGTATCGGCTACATTTTATTGTCGGTTGCCATCGCCGCTGAAATTTTGACTCGTGGCCGTCGTCGTGGGTGCTCAAGTTTGTTGGTGGAACTTAAGAATCGTGTGCGCATTTAAGTAAATCGTATCCGTATGTGATTTTCGACGGAGGCAGTCAACTGCATCACGGCTACACCGATGCCAATAAAATTGTGAATTCCTCAGTATACATGTGACAAATTCGCGAATTTACAATTATATATTGTCGTCAGTGTCCCGTGGGCTGTGTTGCACCTTGCACGGTTATTTTGTCAAACCTAATGTTAACCTAATGATTGTGCTCCGCAGATCCGAGCGTTTCTGTGGTGCTCACGTAGGTACGATGCACCCGATATGGATGAAACTTAGTCTAACTCCCAGCTAGTTAAATACCCCTCTTAAATTTTAAGGTCGAATATCTGCCATCACTTTTTATTCAATAATGTACCACCTACAGGCTACAAGTCACAAGAGCGTTAACCTTTAGACCGTTAATCACAATAAATAATAACAATTATTATATAATTAATCTATAAATTATTCTCATTGCAGATTATCTACCTCGACGAAAATAGGTATATTATGATATGATAGTGTTATTTTATCATTGTTTTGTTTTTATATAAGTACTGCGTACATGAAAGTCTTTTAGATAAAGGTTGACTGTAATAAGCTTATGATATAATGTGTAAGGTTATAGCCTATTATAGGTTATTGATATTAGGTATATTACGCATAATTCAATACAGATACAAGTACCTATACCTATATCTCTTTATATTATATAATTAATAATTATATGTTATTTACGTACATTATATAATATGTATAAATTACATGTAATAAATTATAAAAATGTTTTTGATTATTTTATTAATTTAGCAAATATTACCCAAAAAAAGGTCAATTATAATAAGAAATAATTTTTAGCGAGATTTAAACCTCCCTTCATTCGCCTAGATTAAAAGCCATACTTACGCCTATGCCATTCATGAATCCGCTCCATGAAAAATCAATGCTTTAAACCCAACCGTAAAACTATGCCGTCTATGCCAATTGTTATTTGTTAAAAAGTAGGTACCTACCTATACTTTTAAATTCAAATACTAATTACGTATCTACAACCTATCTACCATAAACATTTACAAAAAACTGCTGCTGTTTCCCGTTACTATGTTCGTCAGAAAATCCCTTCTCTGAAATATTTTTGAATGCTATTATATTATGGCACATCGCACATGACCTATTGCCAAAGTTTCACCATAGATAGAATATTTTTTTTTAAAGAATGTATTTATGTGTTACCATCTTACCGATGTGAAAAATAAAAAATGTGAGAGTAATATTGTAACATCTGGTTACTGGAAAATCGATTTTTTTCTGACTCAAAATTTAATATCTAACCGTAGACATTTTCACTAAATATTCAATTGTAAAAGAAATTATTATAAATAATATATCATAATATTGATATAGGTACCTATCTATTTTTCTTATTTTATATAATATTATTCATAAAATATTCTTGATCTTATATTGTGTTATTTATCGCCTATTTTAAATTTTCAAATTTTGAGTTTGTTTTTGATTTATGTTATGTTTGGTATTTATTATAGAAATAATAATTAAAAAATAATCATCCCACATCTAACCATGGACCACACCCCCACTAATTAAATGATATTATAATCCGTTTTCTATTATTTTTTATTTTTAATGTTTCCCAGATTTGTGTCATCTAAACTTAGTTGTATAAAATTATGATGTTATAATACAGCTGATTCAACGTGAACAAAAAAAATAAAAATATTTAAATCTTATTCTATGGACGTATAATGATGTATCGATGGTATACGCATAATACAGTTAAATAATGACTTAATCTAAACTGTATAATATGTTATACAACCAAAAGGTCAGTAAATGATATTGGAACTAACTGCTCTGACGAAATACTGTCATTCAGATCGTTTATTTTCTGTAGCAGCGCTTGTCACTACAGTATACACTACTATTGTGGTAGGATTTATTTTGAATACAATATATATTTTATTCGGACAAAAGAAATGGATCGTTGGATTGACAGAGTTGTCTTGGTGACAGGAGCTAGTTCAGGGATCGGAAAGTCAATCGTGGTTGAACTGTCAAAATACCCTTTGAAAATCGTCGCTGTGGCTCGGAGAATCAACTTGATACAAGTAATGCTACGTATATTAAACACAATATATAAATAATGTTAAACTATTGATTGGCATCTATTAGAATTCAGATGGTGGTTAAACCACTATTATATTCATACCACTTCTAGTTTTCTTCTATTGACTTTTAGTAGACTTTTTAGGTTGAATGCCACAGCAATCAACTTCATGGCTCTACATCGTTCACAAGTTTTTCTTCATTATCTACTTCTAAAAACCTAAAAACCAACATGCATGTTTGGTATTCATTTTAAAATTAAAATTAAACTCTAACAACACAAATCACAAAATTAGTTTTGCTGAACATAAATTATCCATGTTGTATAAGTAATACTGAAATAACACATATTAAGTTGTTGCAGTAGTGGTGTTTTAGGAACTTTTCCGACTAAATTAGTTTTTTTTTAGTACATATACCTACAATAAATCTTCTATAATATATTTATTTGATTGTTCTTATCTCAGATTCAGATTCATCATTTATTTTATGTACAGCACATATTCTAAAATCACTACACTAGTAAGTAATATAAGTATAAACGTTGTTATACTTGAAACAGTTAAAATTTTATTTAAGAATGTAACAGATCATTAAGCTATTATGATAACCGTAGATAGGTACCTACAGGTTAAAAAAAAATATATTATAAAAGTTATAAAAATTAAATTTTTGTAAGTACCTATTATATGCTTATATATATATTATGTACTTTGAAATGAAAACCTCATAGTGTTATATTATATCAATTATTTAGTGCTTGGAAGTTGACGAGGTTTCCAAATTTTTTTATAAAATTTAAACTTTTTTAAATATTGAATCATAGAGATAACGAAATATTAATAACCACCTTGAATCCGTTTCCTGCGTACAGGAACTTTCCGACAAGTTGCAGTCATCTGTGGCTAAAATCTACCCAGTTCAATGTGATTTGACTCAAGAATCGGAAATATTGAATGTGTTCAAGTGGATCGATACCACCATCGGCCAAGGAGTGTCTATTATGATCAATAACGCCGGCACAATGATTAAAAGCAAAATGTTAGGTGAGTATTTAATATGTATTTATGTACTGCAGGCACTGTGTCAATTTTTATTGTAAAATGTGTGAGAGTCAACAGTCAAGGGGAGTTTAATTTTTCCTGGGATTAACCTTCTAAAGAAGTTCAAAAATGCTTAATACATTTTATAAAAGTAGGTACCTATATACAGGATGTATCATAAAGTTCTGACAAATATATCATGTGGACATATGGATCATATGTCAGAACTTCGTGATACACCCTGTATAACTAAAAAAAAATAAAATTAACTTAAAATGTTCACTTACAAGAAAATATAAAACGTTATTGACTTAAAGTTAACAGTATGAATATTGTTGTGATTTTATAGTCCAAATCAAGACGTATGGATTTATTTTCTATTAATAGCTGATATATTTGACATCTATATATTCTGGGATGTGGTATTAGTGGTAATCTATGGTTTCCAATTATTAAAGTGAATACAAATTAAGAACACAGTATTTTCAACTATTTTGTGAGAATTTATTTACGCCGATACAAATTGCGTTAGCGTATAGAATAATTTTTGGTGTATCCGAGTTGTGTGGGGACGTTTGTTGAAACTAACATATAGCATATTTTTACTTTATTACTTATTGTATATTTTGATGACATTTTTAAATTAGGATATATCATCAATGATCATTGAATGATTAGAAATGGATCAGTACGAAAATACTGAGAAATTTATGTAAAGGGAAAAAACAAAAATACTTTTTGTTATATCTACCTATAGATGGGTTTAAATATAATTTTATTCAACACTCGTGTTTTAGACGGTGAAACAAACGACTGGAGATATCTGTTCGACCTCAACGTTATAGCAGTAACTACCTGCTGTAGAGAATCATACAAATCGATGAATAAATATGGTATTTTAGATGGACACATCATAAATATAAACAGGTTGAGAAGCTATAATTACTGTATAATTGAGAATAAGCCTAAAACTAATTATTTTAATACCTAATCAATATAATATGTCATTTGTTTTTAATACTTATTACTACTAAAATATGTATGCTTTTATTTGAAATATATAATTTATTTAAACAAGTATTGTGATACTTACTATATACATTTAAACATGCTTTATATTTAATAATTTAAAAATAAATATTATGAATTTTGACTATAAATAACACAAATTAAATCAATAATCAATATTTAATGTTATATTAATTGTATAGGTAGAATATTATTTAATAATTTAATTGCATTAATAATGCACACCTGCTATTAATAAATTCTCTGTTAATATTATTATTCAGTGCAACTGTGTATTAGTCTAAAAAAGTGGAACAGTAATGTGATTGGTTTGATTTAGCACCGCTGGGTACACAATGCTAGCAGCCTCAGGACAGAAAGTGTATAATTCGTCGAAAACTGCACTTACGAATTTGACTGAAGGACTTAGACACGAACTTGCTTATGCTGGGTCGAAAATCAAAGTAACTGTAAGTTTTAAGAATAGTTATAATCAATAACCATTTTATAAAATTTATATTTGTGAGAACAGAATTTAAATATCTGTATAATATAATTTAAACAGTAATAAACTAATAACTAATAATCAATAGGTACTTAATTAATTATTGATTCCGGTGTAATACAATGGAATTAGGAAGTGTATCAAAATGTTTTGTTTTTAATAAATATAATAATCACTTCGTCGATGACCGATTAATAAAATAATTCGTATTTGTTCATATAGAGTATTAATCCCGGAAAAGTAAGCTCTGAATCAGTCGAATGTGATGGAGGAAATAAAACATCTATTTTATCATTGAAGCCTGAAAGAGTAGCGTCCATGGTGATCATAGCATTAACTCAACCGACAGATGTTGTGGTAAGTGAAATGTAAAATAGATCACTTTGAAAATTGAATTAAACCTCAAAGTACTTGATACTTTTAGTTGCTGAAATTTTGACTACAACTCAGAGGGTTCAGCTTGTATACATTTTGTAGTTTATTCCCCCCAAAAAGTCCACTGTTGGGGGAATTGATATTTAGAGGTGTCTGTTAGATAAAGTGTCACTGTATTATATGTATAAAATAATATTATATTATATCCACGAATTTACCTACGTTAAATGAATATATTATAATATTTAAAATTATAATTACAATAATTACAGACTTATTCATGAAATGTATTTTCAAATGCTTAAAAATAATTCATTCTTCAACTTCAAACAAATTCTTACGTATAAAAATATAAATAATGTAAAACATATTATTTAAATTAATATATATATCAAACAATTTTTAGGTAGTCAATAGTTTTTTCACATATTAATTACTACCTATTTTCTACACAGACGATCTTTAATTCTGCGCATAAGGTCAGAAGCACCAACTATATAGATACGCAAGTATCTATTTACATTATTGATTGAATTGATGATATAGTTATAATATGAATTTTTTATTTTCCTGGTAGCTTATATGTATATATGCAAATTGTAGGTACTAAGAAAACGTTGAAAAAACTGAAAACTGAAAATAACCGAAAGCATTTATCGTTTCTAGGGAAATGTTGAAATCATGTTGTTTCTTAGGTAATCGCGATTCTATACGGAAGCATTTTTTACATATTTATATTTTATTATTATAGTATTTTTAAAAGAGATCAATAATTAATACACCTCAGTATCACTTTTTTTTTAAATTTAAATCAATATGATATGTTGTCTACGTACGGAAACTCTATGTAATAATATCACGAGATACATTATAAAAATATATATTTATAATATATAATATTTTGATCGAATGCATATCTATATATAGTATGTGTCTATGTTAACTGGTATTTGGTAGAATGAAAACGATCTATTATAATTGTCTTGTACATGTTTCAGATAGGCGAGTTGACCGTTCTGTCTGTGGGCGAAACCTTGCAAACGTATCCTCCACCCATCATAACCTTAAAGTAATACTCAACATAATAATTATTTTTTAACATAAAATCTACGACTTTGACAAACACGTGTGTACATATAAATATAATATAATATAATATTATTATGTTGGTTGTGAATTGTGTACCATAATTACAATATTGAGTTTAAAAATGTTAATCGATTTTGACTCTAAGATAGTAAGATGTGATATATCATATATATATCGAGACTTGATTCAAATATTGAAATATATATAGATATATATAGACATATGTGATTTATTTATTATGTTAGTAGGTTGTTTAGTGAAGATTTTTTCCTCAAAATTCAAATAGGTCCTATATATTATACCATAATAGTACCTACTTATGCCGAGTATCAATCATAAAAAAAATCTGATTAATTTAATTATTCATTAAAATGTAATCATCCACTCATGGGCCATAAACTCATTGTTGAAGTGTTGATTCATTTAGCGATTGTTCATGTGACTCAATATTATAAAGTACAAATTATTAGCCCCCAATAATTATGATATACGAATATCTGTTTTTTCTTAAATTTGAAAAAAAGTACCTATAAATAAATAAGACCACGCCACGTATTTTTGTACACATCGATCTTTGAAAAACATTGCGAGACACATAATATTAATGTCACATATTAATACGAAAACCCCAAATTGTATTGATAGATTCCTATGGGTACCAGGAAATGCAGCTCTTGTTTGCTACAATGCTACATATTATATGATCACTTGAGTCCTAATAACTGTAAATTGCGATAATTAGACAATTTTTCACCAGTATTTCCTGTAAATTAAATTTTTGGTGACGGATATAGGTAAGGTTAGGTTAGGTTAGGTTGATCGACTTTGATAAAATTATTTTTGCTGGAGGGGGGCCTAAATTAAATTAGAATGTTTCCGTAATCAATTTCCTATAGGTATTATCGACGTTAATGATTTGAAATAGTATATTTGTGTAGTATATTTTGTGATGCAGTACTACAACTGCAATTGTACTGTTATAGTGATGAGTGTGTGGGCGTATAGGAATCATAGTTATCGTTTGTGGTGGCGGGTTAGACGTCGATGTCGATGATGGTCGGCTGAATGGGTGTCATGGTCGGTGACGGGGACAGGTCGAGGGCTTCGAGTGGCGACGATGGCCGGCGAAACGACGGTTGCGGCGTGTGAGCCACAGATGGGTTGGCAGTGGCCGAGATCGTTAGGGAAGGCGGCTGTGGCGTAGACGTCTGCGAGGATAGCGAACGTGACGGTGCCGATTTGGGGGACGGCGACAGACGGACGACGTCGGCCACGCGCGCGTTTTCCGTGTCGCTGTCGTCCGATTCATAGTTTTCGATGTCGTCGTGGTCGTCATCGTCGTCGATGTCCGCATGCAGCGACTGGAAATGTTCAAGCTCGCGGTCGCCCGACGATTTGAAGAACAACGGCAGATTGTTTGAGTGGCTCGTCTGGTAGCTCATGATGTCCGACGACAGCGGCGCACGGCTGGGCGGCAGCTGAGGTCGACAAGGCAGCGGCGCCGTCGGCGATGGACGCTTGACGAAGCCGACAAACGGTGTGGCTGACGATGCGGTCGCCGGGCCACTGTCGTCGTCGAACGAGGGTGGCGCAGACGGTGGCAAACCGAACGGTGAAGGGGACGATGATAGACCAAACGACGACGGCGATGGTGGTGGAGACGGGCCCAGCGTGCCCGGCCAATGATAGTACTTATCACTGTCTCCATAGTCACCCGAATCTGAAAGAGAAAAACGCAAAAAAAATATATCGACCGTTAAGAAAGTTTTGCAAAGCTTATGGATTTTTCAGATGTTATGAAATTTTTATTATTTTCCTTTTTGTGAGGTGACTGGAGGTGGGTGTTTTGACACCTAGTGTCAATGTTTATCGATATCGTCTGCTGCAGAATACCAGCGTCGGATCGATCCGTCTTTAAATTAGGATTCGTGATCGACAGGTGGGATTTCACGGTGAACGGATTAATCGTCATTGCATAAACGCGTGTTTAAAATTTCGTGTCTACGATAGTAATAGGCATAGTCACAATAATCATCAAAAACATCTTCTGTATAAAAAAAAAAACTAAACAGCCGTAACGGTTCGTAGACTCGGATAAAAATGATGTAATTTCGGCCGCATTCAGTGAATTCTGATTTTTTTTTTTGTATGTTAGATAACCTTAGTGCGTTTTTTCTAATACGTTTGTGTATTTAATCGTTGCGACGAGCTTATTTTGCTGGTGAAATGTGTGCTTTTCTACCGCGCGCTGTTAACTTCTATACGATAAACGTTAACGCAGAGCCATATTTTTATAACACGGTTTTCACCAATCACAACTCTGAATGCCTAGGCACTTAAAACAAGAAAAAAAAGTATGTTGACATGTATTCTACCGCGGTGGGAGTTTATTAATATCAGAGTTCGGATTGTGTGCATTCAATAGATGCATATACTATCTATATAATATGTGGAATAAAATTCTCACAATTCTATATATCGTTCTTTTTTAGTAATTTTATTTTGATGGGTATTTTTGGTATCTTTTACTTTTAAGAGTTACGTTATTGGGATTGCTTTTATTTATACCTAATATCCTTTGGCGGAAAACGTGTTCTAAGACAACGTTTATTTGAAACATATGAAAGGTTAATATGTGTGGTGAATACTCAATTATATTTTATGCCTAGGAGGCGTACGCGAGATTTTAATTAAATTTTTAAGTATTTTTTTAAATTCATCTCAGGTATTTTTCTCATATTGCACACACCAATCGTGGGCGCAGAGCGTAGGTACTCTTAAAGACCCTCTAGAACCGTGTTTGATAATGATAACAAGTATAGAGAAAACAAAAATGAATTCAGTCCATCAATATTGGGTAAGTTTTCGTCGACGCACCATTAACTGCGTCGGGCGCCTTGAAGAATGGACTGTTTGATGGCGACGGGAACTTGAACGCAGACGGGCGGCTACTGCCGTAGTCACCGCTGTTGTCGTCGTCATCGTCGTTGACATTGTTGTTGTTGTTGTTGTTATTGAAGTCGTTGTACTTGTTGTAACCAAAATTCAACGAAAGCGGTTGCGGTCGCGGCAACTGCGGCGCGAACGGTTCTCCGTCAACCTCCGACTCGTACTCGGACGACAGGGACAGCGATTGCGGCTGTAACGCGAACGGACGCAGATCGTCATCGCCACCGCCGCCACCAGACTCGTACTCGGACTGCTGCTGATGATGTGGAGGCGGCTCCGGTAAACGTTCTGGTTCACTGTGGTAACCATGGTCGCGATTGGGCGACTCTTCGCCGTCGGGTCGGACGTACCGGACGGACGCTCGGAAACCGTTTTTGGGGTCGGCCGTGTATTGCACCCGCCTTAGCACGCCGTCCGGTTCCATTACGGTATACTCGCCGGTTACGTGCGAACCGTCACGCGTCTCAGAGTGACCGTGGCTGTCGCCCGTGTTCGGGTTCTCCACGCCATACGCGAACGAGTAGTGTGGTTTGGCCTGCGGTATAACACACAAGATTAATGATGATCATGGTAATATATGTTTATAAATCATTGGAAGTAGCTTATTTGCGACATGCTGCATTTGCACCAAAAATAAAAATAAAATATTATAATCAGATTTAGACAACAAAAAAGCGCAAATTCAACATGAACAATGCCCCTCAATCGTCAGCAAAAGTTAATGTAAAATTTGTAAAATATGTATAATAATACAGTATTGGTAAAAAAAAAAAAACAATATATTTGATTCTATAGTCAACTATCCTATACAATTCGTCATTAAGATTGTTAATATCAATAATACAAATATTTATTAATGATAATTAATCAACCCACCTAAATTTATAGACAATTTTATTTTAATCAATTCTGTTCTATTAAATTTTTTTCTCTTTACTCGTTCTATGTTTTATAAATAAATTGTTTTCGTTAATTTTATCTTTACATCTTGGCCCTTTGGCCCTTATTTATCATAAAATAATATTATCTATAGATTTTAATATTTTATATATAGTTATCCAATAAATTGCTATGCTGCATAATTTTTCCTGTTTAAATCCGTAAAATATGTGTAATGATTTAGGGGCCAAAATGGTATCAGGTGAAAAAGTTGTGTCAATTAATATATAATAATATGTAGCAGTAGACAAGATTTACCTGCAAGTATGCTGACACCCACTCCCCCTCCCCATCCCCCGATGACACATGTATATAAATAATTATTTTTAGAATTAATAAGTATTTTTAAATCCTTCAATTTTTTATACCATATCTAAGAAGCGTCAGTGGTGATTCAAATGTCTTTATTTTTACAACGATAATGGTTCTAACAAAATATGGTTGTTTTATGTTGTAAATTGTTATAACTTATAAGCAGTAGCCAGTAAGCGCCGATGATTTGTTTTAATAATTTTTAATATGATGTTTATGTATACAAATTGATATTTGAATGAGTTATTTTAATAAATATAACTCTTAACTAAGTCTAGTTGCTTAACGTACATTGACTAATTTTACAAATTATTAAATGTTGATAGCTACGACCCCATATCTTCAAAAACTATAACACAGATTTATTATCCTTGGTAGCTAGTGCCTATACACAATGTTAATAATTACTCAAAAACTATCTTGACCACTAAATAGATACATAAAACAAAAGGTAGGTTATTATAATATGTATATGTTTTGGACATTTTAAAATTTCAATGCATACAATAAGTCCTAGATTATATGTGCTGTGGAAAAATAAATTATAAATAAAAACTTTTTATAATCATATTATATTACATTAAAATAAGGTAGGTACCTATGTGACTTTGTGTTATTAAGTGCTATAACAATTATTTTATGTTTACAAATAACTAATTTAAATTTATAATGTCAACATTTCAAATACTACAAGATGATTTTAGATTTATGATATTTACAAATTAAATACATAGTTGTTTTTTAAAAATAATTCACTTTTTAATCGTCGAATTAATTTTGATTTGTTTTTAGGATTTTGATTCTCAATCAGTTTTAACAATAAAACTAGGTTAGGTACTGTTTGGTTTGTTTGTAATCAAATGTTATGTGACCGTAGATTATGATTAATTATATAACAAGTTATCTAACTTTTATTTTTTATTTTATTTTGAGCGGAGCGATGAATATATTTATTATGTTTTACAATACTTTGTGTTTTATTTTTCGCATTTAACGACACCTTTAGGATAAAAAAAAAGTCATCCATTCTTCAAGTTTAAGGCTTGTTTCTGCTAGTAGAATTCCCCAGGGGAAGGGGAGTTACAACATTAAAAGTAAAAATATTGACAATTAATCTTAAGATTACGATTATTCGAAGTTCAAATTTTACAAAACTCGTTGAAGTTTTGTACACTTTTAAACTATTTTGCAAATAATAAATCTTACACATTTCAAGTTTAATTGCTAAATGCTTTTAATGCAACACAAAGCTTTTCATAAATTTTCCTTACAATAATCTAAAAGTATCAAAAACATAAAATAAACATTTTTTTTTATAGATTTATAGAATTATTTGTATTATTAAATATTCAAACGAAAAAATAATAAGCTTTCCTTAAACAAATTTAGGTTTTTTGTTATGATTGAAAAATTTTATGTTATCTACCTACTCAAAATTTTACCCATTACAACTTCACATAATATTATTTTCCAGACACAATGTAATTGCAAAAATATTTTGATTAATTTTAGGCTATTTTTTATTTATACAATATTAAATACCACGAACTGTTTTACCATTGTACGTCCTTATTTCATGATAATTATAGCTATAAGTTGATAACAGTAAATTATATGAAATTATGTTATAGCTATCGCTATGTCGATTGTCTTTATGAAAAAAAATTTGTTAACTCCACCTAAATTTTACTAAATGAAAAATAAGTTACTAATCACTTATAATTAATATAAAGTTATGATACAACAACCTTAGAAATAATGACTGACTAACAGTACCTACTTAGAATCGTTTTCACGTGTAATTCATTGATTTAATATATAATACAAACGAATATACTACAAAAACATACGAATTACATATAACTGTCATTTTCACACTTAAAAACGATGTACGGTTGGAACTAATTAACAGCAGAAAAGCATCCCTGGTTTTTATTTTTAGTTAAACATTGAATGTGTGGTAGCTATAGGTACCTACAGTTAATAAAATATTATAATGTATTATTCAAAATTTATTTTTCAACTGAACGTGTTTCTAATTAAAATAAAAAACGAACAATTACTATACTACAATAGTATTGTGGCCAAATGTCCTAATACTGTCATATTATTTTTATCCATTGATGGGATTTCATATTATTATAATATTTTTTTACTGTTCAGTATTTTACTTTAAGTGATATAACACTAAATCAAATTCATGAAATTCCAAAGGCAATTCAAGCAAATACGTTTTTAAGGGTCTCTGGAGAACTTTATCACTCGTTAAATTTTTAGTTTCATCAATGCCATGAATTAAACAAGGAATATTCATTTATTTTATTAAATTGAAATTCTTGTTAAAACAAAGTTGTTATTAATTCTAAAGTTATTAACATTTAAACTAGGTAAGTAGTGAATATTACAGGTAAATTCAGTCCCAGTATTGTATAGGAATATAATAAAATAAGCTGTAGATACATTACCACATAATCTGGCCCATAATGATTGCTTTCTTCGTTCGCACTTTCGAATTCTGAGAACGATGATGTTGGCGAAGACGGACTCCACGGTTTGACTTCGTGTACTTCCCCGGAAACGGGTCCTGTAAAAGTGCTCCAAGCATACGAGGCAGGTATGACTTCGATGGCATACGATCGTAACGTGAACCAACATAATGCAACGGTCTTAAAGAAATATAAATAATTGCAATTATAGTCCTGTTTTATATTAGGGTGATATTTTAGACTTACATGTAGGATGACGATCATTTCTGATAACTGATTGTTTTGTTCAATCCATTTGCAGGATAATAATTATGTTGTTCTGACAGTAATGAACGTAATCACAATAATAATAACTGCATTCGTACTGCGAGATAATTCGATGCGCTTCGTAATCTCCCACTTTAGAATCGTCGCGACGATGGATGATTTTTGTTCCAAATAAATCACTAACCGGCATCACAGATCAACGATCTCGTATTCTCGTCTCAAAATAATTGTCAATTTTTACTAAATACCTACATAATATTTATAAATAATCGATTAAAATAAAATCATATTTCAATTTTTATCGCCACTGCGGAAATATTTCGTTGGTGCCTATAAATTATTGTTCATTTGGTAACGGATCACTACAGTCGCTTATTATATAACTGTTAATAATTATTGTTATATGAATTGAATTTGAAAAAAAATTTGTAAAATATGTTATGTTATTCATTGTTTAGATTTGTGCAATTGATAAACAGTGCACACTCTCGCTTGTTCTTTAAGTTTATTCATTATGTACTTATACTATTTGGTCACATTATTTATTTCGGTAAAACTTAAAAGTTATTTTGTATATTAAAAATGTATTAAACCCTAGTATAATCAACAATAGTTTATTATATTTTTTGTTGAAAGGTTACAACCAGGGTCGGACTGTACCGGCGAGGTACCGAGCAAAACTCGGTGGGCCGTTCATAATAATTGATTTATAGGCCGATTTATTATAACACCTATACTATATATTTTATTTAATCTTCTAGTTTTTAAATTTTAGTTTTATTAAGCGCGAATGCGCGATTCATATTGTTCGGGCACGACACGAACCATTACGCACGTTCAGGCACAACAAATCGTCCAAATAAAATAATTTTCACAGGCGTCAGGCATACGCAGCTCAAGGTTTATAGATAATCTTACCTATCTTTATCTATACACCTTGTACGCAGCAGCTATAGCACGGATAATATTATAAGTGCGGATTCTATTAAAAGATTAGCAGATAATTTACATAATTCAGTATCATATGAAGACAGTTAGAAAATTATGCCCAATCAAATATTGTCCGATCATGATTCTCCGCCTGAGTCAGCATGTAAAGATTGCATAATTTGTTGTTTTAAAGTACTTCATCAGTATCAATTACATATGAGTGCATACAAAAATTTATATTTAGCATATAAATATATTATATCGCTAACTTTCACACAAGTGAGTTGTGAGCGAACATTTTCCAAACTAAAATATATTTTGAATATATTATGTATGTTGTCTCAAGAAAAACTGGAACATTTTTTACTTATGTCGGTAGAAAAAGATATTTTGTGTAGTGTTAAGAACGATGTAATTGATTGAATAGCACAAAAAAGTAATTTGTTAAAGCAAATATTGACGGTCCAATAGTTAAGACTTTGAACTAATATATTGAGACAATTTAGGCTAAGATGATTTTATTTTTATGTCATGATAAGAAAATATGTTATTAAATTAAATTTTAAACTTAAAAATAAATATGTCATTTAATTTAATAGAAATGTTGCTTGTTAAATTAAATACTGTTATTTGTTAATTAGTAAAACATAATTTAAAAAATACCTAATTATACTTCTTTAAAATATTTTAAATTATTTAATCATTTAATTTGATATCCTCTGACGTCGAAGACCTCATATATTTATTTTAAAATTTGAGGAGGTTTTGATTCTGTTTGAGAAAAGTTGATTCCCTTAAATTTTATTTTGTTTTGTTTTCATGGAAAATACATACATACTAGAACTAGATACACGATGAAAAGAGGGCCGAATTTATTTTATTACCTCGGGCAGGACCGAAATCCCTGGTTACAACTAAAATCTAAAATATAGAATTGAAACGGTCCATCACACATGAAGTACTAGGTATGCAATTCATATTGCATGTTTGTGTAATAATTTGTATGGAAATTTCCTTACAGGAATAAATAAATTAATGCACCAACGTCAAGTAATATATAATATTGAAAACAAAATATTAAATTATGTCGATTGTTAATAAAATTAAGATTTTAGTGTAAATATTACAATATTAAATATGCTTTTGCTATTTGTCAGTGTAAAATTATATTGATCTTATTATATATAGGTATATATATAATATATATATTGTGTAATGTAATACAACAAGTGTCAAGTACCTATCAATTGACTATCTTGACATCACTTATTGATTGACGAGTAGTTGCTTATATTATATCTATAGTGTTATGAAAATATGTTTACGACAGTATGATATGGTACGGATTTTTATAAATTGTAGTAATATATTTCTTTTTTAATACTACTTAAAATACCATATTTTTTAAAATTATTTTGTCATATTATTTATGTAGTAACTACGTCGTATGTGTTGATGTTTTATTGAATGCTATTATATAAAATGCAACTTTCTTCTTATATACGTTTGATGAGGTTAAGTAAGTATATAAACTATTATATTGCAAGACCTATGGAAAACTATTGATATACTTACTATTGTGTAAGTGTATGTAACATAATATTCTTATTCCTTAATATTGCAATGGTCGATTTACAGTAAACACTGAACAGTAACAATTAACATCGTAGAATTGAATATTTTAATGTAACATATATACCCATGATCTATAAGTTATTATTTGTATTAGATGCCTACCTATATTATTAAATAGGAAAAATAATATTATACAAGCAATATTTATATAGGCAATTATATTTTAATATTAATGGTTGTTTATTCTGTATTAATTTAAAGTGCCTATAACAATAATCCATACTATAATATATTTAATATTTATTAAAAATACATATATAGGGACAATTAGGGACATCCTGTGTATACTGTAATTATTTAGTTTCAAATAAATATTATTATGTATAATATGTTTCTCTTTCCTATTTCATATGCAATTCTCTCTTTTTAGACTACAAAAAGCCTCTTATTGATAATTGGTCACGGACACATATATAAATATTACCAAGGTCGTGTGTCTGTTGCATACGAGTCTTAATATCCTTAAAAACTGATAATTTCACCGATTATTAGTTATTAGTTGCACGGTGAACGCAATCATGGTTTGATGTAAAACGGTAGTTTTTCGGCATTAGTGTACATTCAGGATGAGGTTCATCAATACTATTTATATTATGATATGAAAGAGTGATTTATATACGCGATTTATTATTTTAGCACAACGCTATACGAACAGGAAACACGATTCCAGAGCAACCGATTTGAAAACCGGTAAAACCGTTACTCGTCCATATAAGGTACAAATAGTTACAGTACCTATACGCTAAGTATTTAGAAGAAAAAATAATTATAATACACACAACCACAGAGCGACCAGTAGTCAGGCCTCAGCAGAGTAAAAATGGTTTCACGCATCGGCTACGTTCAAGTGAGAAATATAATAATGTTTGTTTTATACTATAACTATATAATTTCATGTTCTGACAATATTAAGATCATGCAACTTGCTTTGCACTGTACTTTTTTCTATTAGTAATATCTGTTGTTGTTAATGATCGGACTCGGTTGATTCTGTGTTGCATATAATACATAATACAGACAAGACTCGATGCGGTAGTGCAAGTGTTTGTATGGGTGGTAGTCGTCGGGTTGATCACACAATCATTTGCAGACGACACGAAAGTCCACGATAAGAGACAGTTAGAAAACGAATGGGCATCCACGTCGAAAAAAGACCACAAAGTATGTAGATTAAAATAAAATCGCGAGAGCGCACTGAATAACAAACTCACACGATAATAATATTACACTGTATAGGTTATTTTTTGTGTTTTGAATGATTTTTACGACCGTATTTCTCGTGGATTTTATAGGGACCAAACACGTACGAATTTAGATACGACGTAGAAAATGCACCAACAAACAACATACAATACCGTATGGAAGAACGTCATCCCAACGGAAGTGTTGTGGGAAGTTACGGGCAAGTCCAACCTGATGGTAAAATAAGAGTGGTGTCCTACGTAGCGGATAAAGATGGTGTAAAGTAAGTGAATTATGCAAGTCGTGAAAATTTTGAAAAACTTGTTACAACGATTTTCATCAGTCTTGTCACTTGTTATTATTAAAATATGGATGCTGTTTTGAATTTTTTTGGTATTAATTCTTAATTTGGGAATTTATGAGGAAATCTATGTCCATATTAGATTTTAGATTCATGAATTATTTTCTGTAAAATATTTTTTTTTTTTTTGCTTTTGGCTCTGTTTGAAAATGTTGATTTCCTATACTTGATAAAATTGAGCTCTAAAAATTTTTTTTTAATTTTTAATTTAAAAAGGGGGTTCATAGAGATATTTGTTGGCTCACAAAAAACAAATAGATGTAAAATAAATGTATAGAGTTACCAATGGTTACAGAAAATAAAATAACTATTATAATTGGGTATAATTTTAGATCTGTATTTTATGTTTCATCAAAACTACCCAGCTGAATTTATTATAATTTTGTGAAGTTCATATCAACGGAGTTTAAGGCAGGATAAATACACTGACATTAATTAATTTATCAAGGCAATGCCGTACAAAATAAGCTATAATCAATAAATATTAAATATTACATATTTATAATAAAATATCTTTTATATAAAATCAAATGTGTAAAACGGATTAATTTTATGAACACCTAAAGTTTTTGAACGCTTTTTATGAAATTTATGATAGTATAAATTCAGAAAAATCCGTAATGTTGCAAGCTACTTTTTATAACTAACATTTTACTCCTAAACATCGTTAAACATACGTAGTTTACAAGTTTACTCTTCTCGATAAACCATTATTTTGTATTTTTATGTAGTTGCCATTCGTTAAATAAAATAAAATAGTTGTTTTTAAATGATTGGATATAATTTTAAACTTCTGATTTTATATAAGAAGTATATATATTATTAATTAGGTACAGCTGATCCTGTAAAGCGTAGCCCATGACGAATTAAATACAAGAAAATATATGTTATCTGCAACTGCAATGTAGATTGTATTTAACTATTGAAGACAAAAATATAAAAATATTCTACATATTTATGAATTTGTACATAAAGTATATTAACCGTTAAAATATCAGTTATTAATTTGTGGTACATAATATTATATTATATTTTAATAAAAATAATTTTCTTCCGGATGATGTATACCGCTAATCTCCTACGTATACAACCTTTGCAGCTCCAATTAATTTGTTCTACTTTTATTTTATTACCTATGCTGTATAGTGTATATCTACTGAAAAATACTATGTTAATATGTCTCATATGCTTGTTTAGGATTGAGTCTGTATATTTAAAATAAATAATATGCGATGGAAGTTTAAATAATTTTTTTAACCTAGGTATAGTTAATTTTATTGGGCGTTTCTAAGTTCTAACATATATTATATATTCTACGTATTATATTTTTATTCTACATTTTTATTAAAATATGAATTTTCGATTGTATAAGCAAAATAAAAGACTCAATAATAGCATAGAAGTAATTTTGGTTTTTATAATTAACTGTTTATAACGTTTTGGTGAAGATAATTTGTAATAAATCAGACGCGATTCATATATTATAATATTAATTTATTTAACTAAGTGAAAGGTTATTAGTTAATAGTTATTATTTATTCATTAGGTTTTTAGATCAGTGCAATGTTATTAGTTTTGTTATAGGTTCTTTAAATTTTCGATATGTTAAAATTAATTTATATTTGTTTAAATTAATCTACATATGAGTGCAAAATAAAAAACAAACTTATTTTGTATATTATCATTACAAAATTTTTGAGTAAATGTATTATTTGATTATTTGTATTTATTGTTAAATCTAAATAATATATTTATAATTTTTATACATATTATATGTATAAATATCTATTGAATATAACGTTACTATGTTGGTTATTTTCGTTATTCTAATACAAACAAAATAATAATTCCCATAGGTGCCTTACAAAATATTTATATTTGTATATCATTGTCTTTCTATATAATTTAATACCTAATATATTTTAACTTAACTAGGTACTATAATCTCCACTTTTTTCTTCCAAAACATAAATTTAATAATATTTTTAAAGTAATTGTTATTGATAAAAAAAATATAAATTCCTTATTTTATTCATGGCATGAATTTTAAAAAAATCAAGACGATAAGGCACTCCCGAGAGCAGATAAAGCCATGCATGGCTTGTATGGATTTTCTAGTTGAAATGTTTCAAAACATTTAACGAATCACAGTACTAATTATTTTTTAGTTGTATTTCTGTTTTAAACCTTGGAATTGAAACGTGTGAACACGTATCCTTGCGAAATATCAAATGTCGAATCGAATTCAATGATTTCATTGTATATCCGATTGTGAAACGATTGTAGGTTTACCAAATCCCTTACAAAAAAACAAAAATTTTCTGTACTTCAAAAAATACCATTTATTTTATAATGATTGCTGTCACCAAAGCTTGTAATCATTATGGTTGATAGATTATTTGTACATCGGCGGCAATTGCCATTAGTTGATTTTGTTGTTGTTATATTTTGTTGTAAAATTTAAAATTTTTAAAAACTTTAATATTAGTATGGGGGTATTTGCGTAGAGTCCAAGTTCTGCGTCTAAGGTGTTGGGTAAGTAGAGGCTGCTGATTTTGTCTGTGTGTGGCAGGCGTTCTGTGAATATGTGGTTGACCCCGTAAGTTCATTTGTACAATAATTGCTCCTTGGTCTCTGTTCTTTTGGTACACTTACATGTGTAAGTCGGGTTATAGGCCAATTTGGAGTTTATTAAATAATATTTTATCACTTATGTTTGGAAAGGCGTTAGGCCAGCCGAAGATTGTTTTTTTTTATTATTCTTAATTTGGTGTTCTGCTTAAGCCAGTGGGTTTGCTATTTGAATTGTATTAACTCTTTGATTTTGTTTTTTAGGATACATATTGTTTCAAATTATTCCTTTTTTTTTAACACATTATAAATATATACTTACCCTGATCAAATTGTCACAGAGCATACGTCAAGGACAATGGAGGAGATGATAAGTACGTGGCTGAAGGATCTAATCTGGACCCCGTACAGCGGGTCACATCACAGATCATACATTCGGCTGTACAATCGCAACAACACAAATCACCGTTGCATGACAAGTATCACCGTCCGACGCCAAGCACTGCGGCTGCGGCCGGTCAACGGGTGAATACGGCGCACGCGTATCACCAGCAAAGGACCAACGTGGATCCGGCGACATTTCGGCCGGAAGACTCGCCGGGCTTTCAGGAAACCAATCAGCCATTCGTCGGGGACCAGCTGAAAGACAAGTTGCAATCGTCTTACGCTGAGTACCGGGTCGGTTCTCCTCAGCAATCACCGCCGAATCAACTGGTCCAAAATTCCGCGCCCCTACCGCCCGTAGTGCCGTACAACCTGCAGCAAGGCACAGTGCCAGCCCAGCAGCCGTCACACTACGTGCTAAACGTACCGCCCCTGCCATCGCTAGGTGACAACTCACCGCTACCGCTACTACCCGGTCAACAGCCCCTACCCATCACGCCCGATCGGGGACCCATCATGATACAACTCCAACAACCGCAACAGCAGCAGCCACCGCCGTCCACCTATCAGCAACAACAGAACTACCTGCAGTATCAGCCTACACAGGTGCACCAACAACAGTTGAGATTGCCTCAGGGCCAACAGCAGTTGCTCCATCCCAGTCAAGTGCAACAGTACCAACAACAGCCAGTAAGGGTACAGCCACCAGTTCATTTGCAGCAACACGTCCAGTTGACGCCGAACCAGCAGCAAACGGTCCAATATCAGCCACAGCAGGCTAGAGTGGTGTCGCAGCAGGCGTTACCACCTCAATACATTCAGCAGCAGCACCAGCAGCAACTTCAGCAACAACAACTGCAACAACAGCAGCAACAACAACAGCTACAGCAACAACAACAGCTACAGCAACAGCAACAGCTACAGCAACAGCAAAAAGTCCCGTACCAACAGTCAGTCATGCAACAGCAGTACCCGCAACAGGTCAACATACCGGCACATCCGTCGCAGCTGCAGATCAGGGGAAACGTACAGCAACACCACGCGGTGGTGCCGATGCAATACTTCCATCAACCGAATCCAGCCACTACAGTGGAACAGTACCGGCAACAGTTGCAACTGCAGGCGGCTGAATCGCAGATATTCCCGGTCTTCGTGTTGCCACCGACCAATAGCATTTTAGATTTCGAAAGAAAGCGTCCACGGTTTTAAAGACATTTTCTAATAATATCATATGTATTGTTTCAATAGCAATAAACTTTATTTAGTTTAAGTTTGATTTTTTTTTCATATTGACCTGATGCGTTTATGAATATCATAATCATAATTATAATATATAATATGTACAAACGAATTTTTATAAATGTAGTATAAATTAGAACCTAAATGTATTTGATGAATATAAATTTACATTTTTTACGACTCTGTAGTTTTATTATTTTATTATTATGTACAATATTATAAGAAGACGCGACGATGTATGGATAATCGCGTTTCTCGCTACCACGCAGTTGTAACTTGCAAATATTAGAAGGTACTAACAGTCCGGGAACTCACGACAATATAAAAACTCGATTTGAAGAATCAGTGGATTTATTGAATCTGTGAATGTTTTAATTAATATAAATTATGTACATTACTGGTATAGTTGTGAAAACAAACAGAATTGAGACGAATCAAAATATAATAACAAAAATCACTTCAACGCCTTTATATATGTAAAAAAAAAAATAATATTATTACTACGTTCTTGAGAAGGTTTATAAAACAATATAACATAACATCTCCGTGCGATCCTCATAATATATGATGATAATATTTGACTTTAGAAAATCGACTTATTCAGCAAATATTTTTATTTTATTTATTTATTTTTTTTTTAAAACCAATCGGTCCATCCCTAGCTATCTGCTAAGCTCCTTTCTATGTATCCATACCTTTTTCTTCCTATTCAAATATCAGGAACTGGTGGGAACTGTTTATCACAATACTGCCACCTAACGTATCCATAATCTATAGTCTATTCCTTGCTGATGAGACTATACTGACCAACTACGCACTGCAATGGTACAATTCGTACAATGTGTACAGTGCGTGTGTGTGTGTGTGCGTGCGTGTGTGCGTGCGTGCGTGTGCGTTATCAATCATTGCGTGATGTGTTATGTTTCCGTGGAATAACACAAGGCCGCCGTGCTCAATCACGCCTTATTAAATGTATTTTGGCGGTTTGCACAACCCAGATGGAGCATAATATTATATAGTCTACGTGTATAGTTGTTGCGATTAGCCATGGCGTGCGGCGAATGATCCGTTCACAGTTAAGATGGTAGTTTCGACACATTTTCCTATCGTTGTTCTCTCTCGTTCGTCGAACTTGTCATGCCGAATTTATGTTAGTTTGCAATTTGGAAACGCCGTGCCCGAATTTAATACTAATGCGCGTTTACACCGCCGTGGCACGTTGATTAACGATGCCGTTAAACCATTATAACCTAATTATAAATATCGAACATTGGTACACACTTACACATTATATAAAAATGTATGTGTGCGGGCGTATGCACGATTTTGTGTATGTGTCTGGGGAGATGTATTTTGCGTACATTATGTTTATTTGATTTTTATTTAAATAATATTATTCGATAGCACTTTAACACAATATATTATACATATTATATTATAATTTATAAATGTATAACTTATTAGCCTATAAACCACGTTGGTATTCAAGAGTATCTAGAAAAAAAAGAATATACACGTAGGTATATAGTCTTTCACGCGCCCGTTTGGTCGAAACCCATTTTCATGCATTAAAGTTTTGATCGTGAAAATCTTACAAAACATTTCAATGTTATAATATGTAAATATGTATAGTGTATACTCGTATTTACACAATTTTAATCATCAAATAATCATAGTCAATAATCATATTATACCCATAATTACTATTACCATACAGTATTTGCCATTTATGGCTACTATAATTCAGTTTAAGTTAATTTTTGTATTGAATCAAATTTAAAAATAAAATATAATTAATTATTCCATGCAGTGTATTCAAATTTGAAAAATATAATTTATATCTTTTAATTATTAATTATATATTTATAGGTAGGTATATTTCTTTTTACTTCCTTACTGATTTTTTTCGTCTATGCACAATAAAAATTTAAATTACTTTAGTTGTTGTCATAAAAGTAGATAACATTCATTAACAAACTATCGACCTATATAAATCTTCAAAATCTATATTTTTTTTTATCACTTCTATTATAGATTTTTAATCAAAGAACTATCAATTTCAAATTATTAATATAGAACGCATTTAAAAATCTTTTATTAAACGTATCCTTGAAGAATATCTTTGGACGTATGAACCTTGTAATTACTCAGTATACCTAGGTTATAAATTGTCTGCCCGAATGGAAAATCGTGTGACTTTTAAAATTCTTAATTAAAACCAATTCCATTGATATTATTTAAGGCTGTTGTAAAAATAAAATATAAGTGTTATGTATTTCACACCTATTACGTAGATGTGATTACATTTTAAAATAAATTAATGGACTCCAAAAAACATTATTCAGCATTAATAGCAAGAAAAATATTGATAAATCGTATACCTATTGATATCATCAAATTAAAATTTACAGCATTGACAAGTAAAAAGACGCGTATAAGGTTTATTGCATATGTGATATATACATATATTATACCTAATTAACAATTGTATATGGTTGAATGGTTATGCTTGTCAATACGAGTAATAGGTATACATAGTGGTTTATTTCATTCAATAAATAGTAATTTTTTCATCATTGTCAAGAGTTTATAAGTTTTATTATCAATTTAAACGATATTATTGAAAAATAAATTAGAAAATGATATTGTATAGTTTTGAAGAAGAAAAGTATATGTAGGCCGTTCAATTTTATCGAAGGTCACTAAATTACAACATCAAGCTCTGTGATATAAAATACATCTTTTATAAGAGTTATAATCAAAGTTCATAGAAGAAATATTTATTTGCATACACACATTATATATATATTAATTAATTTTTGATATATAGATATATATTTTTTTACTAAAAATGAATCGTATTTAAGATAAACCAATCGTCAAAACTCAAAATAAATTTTGCAGTAATAAGTATTTATTCGTTTAATTTCCTACATTATTTAATTTTTAGTTTAAACTAAATAAAAAATATGTTCTGTTTTCTTTCTAAAGATTTAAATCCAAATTTGTATTTAATATTTTATTTGAAACGAACTTCTCCTTATTTATTTTTGTTTTTTACTGAGAAAAAACAATCCACGGCTACAATATGGACATTGAACGTACATCATTGCATTACATAATGCAGATATTAAGAGATATACAAGTTAAAAAATAGATAATAATAGTAAATAAATATAAAGGATAAATATAGATGTTGAAATGATATATTGTGGAAATTTATGGATTCGTGTTACAGTAGGTTGATGAGAATATGAGATGTGTTATTGATAGACATTGACTATGAGCTTGATAATATGAGTATATTGGTTGATTTAGGGTTTATTGTTTCCAATAGGTGATCGAAAATTTGTAGTTTTCTTCTCATCTGCATGTTGTAAATTCTACATTTGATAAGAATATGTCTGTCAATGAGGAGGACCACACAATATGTGCTTATAGGGAGTCGTCTTCCTCATCAAATATAAGTGTTGTTTTGGCATTTACGTCTGATTCTCTAAGACGATTGATAGTGGACTCATATTTTCTGTATTGGAGGAGAAAGTGAACTTATGAATTAAATTGTGGTATGGTAAAATAATAAAATATGCGTAAAGTATATTGTTTGTTAAATTCTTACTGATGAGTGATGATATTACGAGAACGAATACTTGATAGTTAATAATATACAGGATGTCCCACGAGATCAGGCCCGGCTCAAGTCCTTAAACTCACCTAGGCAAACTTGAGTTTTGCCGCCACTTACATGTAAATACTACATCAATTTTTTTTTTTACTTAAACAATACTAAAAAAGACTTAATTTTGAGTTCATTTTATTTATTTACATAAAATTAACAATTAATTAGATTAATAAGTACTGAAGTCGAAAATCAAAGCATTTATAATGCCCCAAAACGTGATGAGACCCAAAAAATAAACATAAAAAAATAAAAACACACATCATGGTAAAATCAATACATTCATCGCTCCGCTCAGAATCTAAAATTAATAAAAACATAATAAAAATGTAAACATTTCATTAGAACTTGACTACAAAAATGTTAAATGTCGCCCTAGGCGTGGGCCTATGCCGCCTACCCCTTTAGCCGGGCCTGCACGAGATATCTTGCAATGTCTTCTAATATCTCTTGAAATAGTAAATATATCATAAATCTGTTTTTTTATTAAACTCTCATAGACAAAGCCTTGTTTTTTTTAAATTTAATTAATTTTGTTGGTAAAAAGTTTAACAATTATTTTTTGATAGAGTTTATTTTGCTGAAAATTTTAACCTTTCAACGTTTTATTTTTATTAATCTCATGATTTTTATAATTTATTTAGTTCATAGATAAAATGGCAAATAACTGGTTTTTATCCGGGTGGTTATGGGTATATATCTTCACGCAGGAACAGATTTAACAATTTTCCACCCCTTTGCCAAATTAAATTAGCCACCCCTATCCAAATTATGTACCTAATTTTACAAAATCAAAATTAATATTCAACCTAATTTTGCCATCCCCCAAAATATGCCGCCCAATGCGCCCGCATACTTCGCAGTGCCTTAAATCCGCCCCTGTCTTCACGGGACACTTTGTACATGCCTTAACATCTAAAACAAAATAATTATTTGACTAATTATTACATTTCATATTAAAGTTTAGTTTTAGTCATATAAAATCTGAGTATAGATAATGAAGATAATTATTTGATCTTTGTCCAATAAGAATTTACTAAACACTAACTAGCTATGGTTATAAAAAAAACTGTTGGGGCCTAGTATGGCTCGGTAGTTGACATCAGTTACTATAACGTGTTGTAGATTCAACATCTAGTTCCCAGATGTGTGATTAACCTGGGTGATTAGTGACGAATCCATGATCCACATAACCCTCCACCCACAAAATTCTAATAGTTACCGATGCTTGTAATAATGATAATAATTAAACAGATTTATTTTGTTTTCAAATAATAAATATAATAAATCAAAATGTAAACATACTATTTATAAATTTTTCAATATTATAATTTTAAATATAAACAATGATGACAGTTGAAGATACAAATAATATATGCTAATTTCATACTAACGATTTTAAAAGTAAGTAGTGTTTAAAAAATTCTACTATAAAGTACAAAAAGTCAGAAGACGCAAGCATAAATTTTCGTAAGTAAAATGTAAATATTTAAGTTTACCAGAAAAAATTACAATGAATAGGTACATGTTTATCACCAACTAACATGTACTCACTATACTCACTGTACACATAATAATCAATAAATGTATATATTATTATTTTTTTTTTTTTATGAAACCTATTATAATATAGAACGTAAATAAATACTGTTTTGTGGTTCACCTGTTTTTTGTTTAACTTTCAATACATCGTAATAACTTATAAGCAGTTCATAATATTATTGTTACATAAAATATCGGTTGAAAACTATCACTATTTGTTTTGAACTAGAAATAATATAATAATACGTGTTATGCAATGCAATATGACGACCCTTCTCGCACAATGTCACATGTTTTAACTTTTCATACAGACGTGCCGAATGGGGTTGAAAAATTACAGCGGCATCATAATATAATAATCTATTTTGGAAATCCTTACAAACCTCTATATCATCGATTACAATAATAAAAGAGAAAAAAATCATAATGACTAAAATATAATAATGACTATAATGAACACATCCTATGGACCGTTTCGCCATGCAAACAAAATACTGTGCGTTTATTGTACAGGTGATGCATATATATTATATAGCTATATAATAATATTATATCGTTATGCAATTGTTTGCGTTTGCAACATGGACCACGTGAAGAGAAGTGGAAGACTGCGTGGAACGATGTAGTTATATATAACGTTGATCGTAGAACGGTATACAACAGATTCTCACCATCAATCGATCTAGAACGTGTGTACAGTTCTTAGACATTTTTCGATCGTCCTTTATAATACGTTCAATATTATAATTACCTATAGTGGAGACTCGTATTCTTCAACGTCAAGAAAAATGTTGTCCAAGGTACAGTGTTATGAACATGGTCCATTTGAGATACATTTTGTTCGTCTGTTTAACTTTTTTTTTCCTCATCAAAGGTTATCATCGGTTCTTGCGTCCTGCTGTACGTCAGTTTTACGGTCCAATCATATCCTCAAGGTTACGGCGGTGGTGGCGGACACGACGATGACGACCACGTGGACTACTATGTGAGTATCGCCATTATATGATTTTATATAGTAAAATGTACAAAACCGATGTGTTCTCACTAACACTTCCTATTTTCCTACGATAAAATGCCATGAAAATGTGCATTGTGTCTGCTCTTGGTCGTTCTAGTGCAAACATATGACATGATAATACTATTATTATGTAATATATATTTTTCGTTTCTTTTACTAAAAACCAAACGTAGGACGACGACTTACAATGCCATTGCGTTTTCAATTGCATAGAAAATTGCATAACGTGAGTGTGTGTACGTGTATGTTTCTTGTAGGCTCATCCAAAGTACTCTTACAAGTACGGCGTACAAGACCCACATACCGGTGATTACAAGACCGCGCACGAGTACAGAGATGGTGATGTGGTGAAAGGGTCGTACAGCGTGCACGATCCCGACGGCACGCTGAGGACCGTCGAGTACGTGGCCGACAAGGAAAACGGTTTTAACGCGGTTGTGCACAAGACCGGTCACTCCAACCATCCCGACCACTACGAACACTATTAGAAGCCAAATAGGTAAATGATTACGCAGTATGTACAAACAATTATTTTTACCTATATTGAGTAGTTGTATTATTGTTTTTACTTGTTTTTCACGTGGGCTTTCCTCTTTATTTCCTGGGGAAAAGGTTGAAAATACGTTTCGATCGATACTTCGTTGCTCCGTGAAGATTTTATCCAGATTTTCCCTATTGACAGTCGTGCTCGAGTCTAAAACGAGTACATATACCCTTGAATTTAATTGGTAATTAATCGATTATTTTTCATTTGCCTATAGTATATACTATACAATATTTGTATGAATCGATATGTATATAATAAGTCTCGTCTATGAACAAGTTTAAAGACACGATTTGGTAATGCATTTTAAAAATTTAAATTGATACAAGAATACAATCGCTAATAATATAAAACAGGTTCACAGGAACTTAGAATTTCTAACAAAGATTTGTAAACAACCGTAAATTAGTAAAGTAAATTATTTTTTGTCATCTGCTGTTAATACTTGAAATTAAAATTAATATTAGTCGACTTTCGAACTATAACAATTATAATAATTTTTTATTGTTAAAAATATAATGTTTAAAAATAAATTGATTAATTTTGTTCATAATTAAAATATAAAATTATTATTATGAATTGTATATAGTTGTGTCAATATTGAATATAATAATGTAATTAAACTTTAATATTTACGAAAAATACAATAAATAGATAAATTATTTATTAATTTTAAAATAATCCACATTAATAGATTTTACTTTCAGATGATCTACTCCGAAGTAATTATATGGCATATAACTTTCGATAACTATATTCATTTTCCAACATAAAGGACACGGGAAAATAATTATATCACAGTCTAGTCCTTAATTTAATTGCTTTGACTTACTTGTCAGCAAAATTATCACACATACTATACTTTTATACATACTATAATCATTACTATTATATTATTATTTTTATACTATTTATATTATTTTTTTACTTATTATAAGTTATAGCTTAGGTATATCGGAATGTTAAAATGGTAGTATAGCACACAATTGTTGTTACTATATAGTACATTATTCTATAGTATACTGTATTACCATCAGTGTAATGTAAAAATACGCCTTGAATTTATAGTGGCTGATAATATACCAATATTGCAATTAATATATATTATTTTATAATTTCATTACCACAAATACATAATACATTTATTTTCAAAGATCTATTTTTTTTTCTTAACGAACTCATGTGTGACCGTCGCACTGAAAACTAGTTACGTTTATTTTAGAAAATTACTATTATTATATAACTATATAAGTAATATAAATAAATGTTTGAGAGAAATATTCTGGCTATATCCAATTGGGTCTTCACGCATGACAGATAAAAATCGAAGACAGATTGGATAAACCAATATTATTGTTATGAAATAATCACATAGTTCAACATAACAATGTTATTTAAATAAAACCCCGGAAAACGTTGGTAAGGAGTAATTGTATTTTAGATATTAAGGCAACTATGACACATCAAGTGGTATGTGTAATTTTATATACTTATTTTGTATTATATTCAATATATTGAAATGGAATTATTTCATTTCGATACAAATAATTAACTATATATATACCTACTATCTAGTATATAACTATAACACGCAATTAGCTTAAACGATTTATATACTTATTTTAAAAATAATTTTGATACAGTTTCAACGAGATTATATCAATGTTTTTTTTTTTTTTTTGATAGTTTTCTTCAACTTAAATACTCATTTGAATTTACTGCAAAAATTATATACAAAACAATTTTTAATATATGAAACAATATAATATGTCAATTTATATAATGCAAATAAATGAAGATAATATTGCAGTTACAACATTGAAAAATTAACGTTAATAGTAATCTAGCAGATATAATAATATATTAATAGAGGATAAAATAACGGTAAATTATTTATTCATTTCACCTACCTAAGGTACCAAATACAATACAAACAACGACATTTGACAGCAGGGTATTTTATTATTTATACATGATTTTATTGTTAAATAAAATGTTGATCAATTAATTATATATTGTAATAATTGTTATTATTAATTACACAGATAATATTAAAGAAAAGACAATACTATGTACAATAAGAAAATAGGTAGTTTATAATATTATAATAATATGTTGTAACTTGTAAGACGTGGTGGTTTAAGAGAAGTGACACAAGGTCCAGCGACACTGTACTTCGAAAAATTCGAAGATATAAACTTTGGTGTTTTTTTAGAAGAATGTTATAATTGTTTTAAATTTATATAATACATAAAATGAATATTGGTCTGTCATTCTGTAATTAATGGACTCAAAAACTACAGCACCATTTCAAATAAAATCAATACTCTTGAGACTTGGAGGATGTTTATAGATTATTTTTCCAACCTTTATTGGTAGCTAAAAGGTAGCTCAGATATTAATGTTTTTTCATATAACAAAAAATAAATATATTTTTACTTATTTAAATAGTTGTCATTGGTTACATATTAAATTAATATTATAATTAGTAGAAATATTGCATATTAATTTTAAATATATTTAAAAAACAATTATATTTTTGAGTTTAGTTGAACAGAAAACTAATTGTCCTAAGCCAATAAATTGCATTTTTATATTTTTCATATTTTTTTAGAAATAACATAAGAAACTGGTTAAGTCACTCTGCTATATATTACGGGTTGAGTATACCATGCCATTTTTTTTTTTTATTTTTTTTTTTTATTGATCGTTTACAACTTCGGCAACAAAGGCCATTAGTTATTTTATTTTTTACATTACGTTTGCTTACATGTTTAGATTTGGTTATAAATATTGGTTTGCTTGAGGAAGTTAATTAAATCTGCGTTGGGTTGGTGTTTGGCTCCAAGGACTGCATCGAAGTTGTGTGACATCCCGTGTTTGATCCTTTCTTGAATATATTTTATGCAGTCCGATATGATGTGTAACTTTTGGTGAAAATATACATAACTTAACTAAATTACAAATATCGATTATACTATCTAAATAAACTGAAATAATACAAATTAAATATATGGAGTTCCCAACTATAAAAAATATATAAACAAAACAAAATAAAATAACAAGTAAAATATTATTAAATAAAATAAATAAAACATAGATGATTGTTGTAATAAATATTTAAGAGTGTGACTGAAATTAATAACGCATACAAATGATATAAATAGGAATTTGCCAACTTTCTAAATGTGTAGTTCTAGGTTGCGTAGCCAATCGTGTGCCTCACTGCCGTCTTTACGGAGCTCTGCTATTCCTCCTTCAAATGTTGTTCATGGACATGAGACATGACTCGACAATGTGTTTGGTGGTTTGAAACTGCCCACACTCACAGAATGGGGTATCTGTGATTTTCCATTTATGTAAGATAAACTTACATTTTCCCTATTGTGTCCTGATACGGTTTAAAGCAGACCACATTGCATGAGGAAATTCAAATGCTCGAACTTTCTGAGTCGGGTCGTTGATAAGAGAACTATTTACTACGTTTTCAACTTTCTAGCTTATTTTAGTCTTTTATATGATGCTTTACATATGTCATTAAATATCGGAAGGTTTGTCGAGTTTTGGACTTAATGGTTGTTGCGTATCTGCGTAATTCTGGTGGTGCTATATTTGAGAGGACTGGGAGCCATTGCACTCTTGTTGCCCGGACACAGCCTGATATAATTTTCATTGTATTATTGAAATTCAACATTTACTTTCCTCGAATAGACACTCCTCTTCCATACCGGGGTGAAAGCAATGTATGCAAGGGAAAGCAATGGAAGTCGTTTTGGTAGGGTTAATAATTAGGAGCCAAGAATAGAAATAATTGTGGATGATTGACAGATCTTCGTTCAGTATCTCCTTCAATTTTTCAAAAAAGTCAGCTTGAGCTACTAATCCTACATCACCTGCATACATAAACTTACGTGATGTTGCAGTGTTCACAAAATTGAATGTGTAGACATTAAACAAAACTGGGGAACTGGTAGACGCTTGAGAGAGTACATTTTGAAAGTACTTATATTTACTCTTTTTCCCATTTATGTGTAATTTCTGGTCTGACAGCATGTTATCAATAAGCCGTATGGATGTTTTACACTTTAGGATTTTCGCTAATTTTAAGAGAAGGCCACGATTCTAGACAGTGTCGTATGCATAGCTTAGGTCTAGGAAAACTGCCCCTGATTTTAATTTATTCTTAAAACCATTCTCTATGGGAGTGACCTGCTCTTAGCAGCTTCTTCCTCGTCTGAAACCAGATAGTAGTGATATCAGTTTGTAACTCTTTGAATCGTTTTCTGGTTCAGCTGGTTTTAAAATAGCAATTACTTTTGTTTCTCACCTTAGTTTAGGTAATACATTTCTATTTTTTACCGTTGAAAAAAAGATTTGTTATTCACACATTACCTTTAGACCCCAAGAATTTGAGAAACTCAGGTAGGATGCCATCTATACCAGTAGCTTAACCACTTTTTAAGAGCTTCAAAGCAGCCTCTATTGTATCCTCTTCAAGAGCATGAGTGTCTTGTATTGTTAAAACCTTAAAACATCTATTTCAGAGAAAGTTTTTCTTATTACCTCTACTTTAACTCGTGTCAGTCCTTCTATGTTTAATTGAGCTATTTTGGTGTTTTTCCTGGTAAGACTATTGTTTTTTAAATCACTATGTATTAGGTTGTCATCAATTTTTGGTATTTTCTTTGATTTTTTAAATTTTTTATATTTTTGATTAAAAATTGTATTGCATGTTTGGCACATCTGTCAGATGAGTAGCTTTGAGAAGCGCTGTTTTCGCCAAAAAGGCCCGGAGGTCTATTAACGTTTGGCCGCCTGGTTTGTGCTGTTTAGCTTCGTGTTAACATATTGGAAAAAAAACTTTCTTGTTTATTGGGTTTTAATTTTACCGTACTAACAATACTACTAGACAAGGGGGACCACGAGAAGGTACAGCACACACACCCCTATTACCAATTTACTACTAGTTACTTACTATTTCCAATTACTCAATTGACGATCTGTGAGCAGGCATATAATCTAAAATTTTAGATCAAGTTCAATAACTGATCCTGTATGTTAAAATGTGGTTAAAATGTGTACTGTTGTTGTTCAGCCGTAAATTAGTATTATTTCTACTCATTAGTGTATATATGTTTGTCTACTTAAAACGCCGTTTTAGTTATTTTCTGGGTTTTTAAGTGTTATCTATTTTATTTATTATTATTATCATTATATTCGTTAGTCTTTAATGCATTTATGTATAACATAAGCATTTACAAAATGTATTTACAGTTATTAAACAGGAATGGTGTACAGGTTAAACTCAAATATTAATCTAAAATCTTAGCACCTATATTTTAGGCAGGGATACATTTGTAATGTTTTAATTTAATAGAATATTATTTTAAAAACATAACTATATACTACAACAGTATAAATTAATATATTTCAAAATTAAAAGGTTAAGACATTTTTTCAAAACATTTATTTATTATTATTTAAGTGAAAATATATTTAATAAATAGACAATATTACTACAATATAGAGAATCAATACAGTCTAAGACTAAGCATCTATATGTCTTGGTATTATATATCCACGTCCACAATTAATAAATTAGATACATTTACGATATACCTATTAATTATAAAGGTTAATTTGTATTATTTTTCGACAATACGACACTAAACAGACAATATTAAAACACTGTCAACAGGATATTAAGTACATTATATGATATATTTTTGATGTTATTTAAATGTTTTGTCATTCAAGTACATATTTTGAAGTATCGTTTAACATGTATTTTCATCTTTAAAGATGAATTACGAGATAATATAAGTATAAAATATAGATATTATAAATAATATAATACAACTATATTTTTGACGATTTATAGACCTTTTAGATAAAAAAAAAATAAGTTTAAAAACTTATTGCTTAGCCCTGACAATTTAATACTAACTCTTAATTTGTTCTTTCAGCAATTAAAAAGTTTAAATAAACATCATACATGGGAATATTTTTTTTTTTAATAAGATGAAATTGGATATTATTTACTTTGTTTAAAGTTTTATACTATTTGTTTGAATTAATTATTACCGCTATTCCGTTTATAATTACTGTGTACACGTAATGTATAATATTTACAATATTCAAACTAATAAATAAGCTATATATACCTCAATCCTTTGTTTTATTTTTTAGTCAATAATAACTAAAATGTATAGTATAATAAGTAAATAATATTATAATAATTATATATTATACTATTAAACGATGTGTTTGGAAAAAATGGTTTCAACTTACCATATTATTAATAACAATAATATAGTATGTAAGTACAAGTAATTTATAAAATATCTTTAGAAATAAAGACACGCAATTTTCGTTCATAATCGTTTTTCGAGAACGCAATAAATTTATAATTTAGGTAATTCAACTTTGAAGGAATCCTTTAAATTGATCTACTCAAAGATGATTGACAAAGTATCTACACTTAAGACCTACCTGCCTTTTTAGCAACATCTCAGGCTTTTACTTTAATATTAATATTTTAAAATATTATGCACCTGTATTTTACTTAGTGGAAACATTACACCATAACATATTATTTTATATTAAACTATTTTTACAAAGTAATTTATTGACTATTGTTAAAACTATTATCAATGTATAAAGAAAATGTATATATATTTCTGAGCGTAATAATTGATTAAATATTAAATTATTTTTAGTCCCATACTCTATTGTATAAAGTCTACGCCTACTAATATTTTGTCACATTTTTCGTTAGATGTCTGCATTTAAATATATTTATGGGTATGGGTATTGTTTATTTTTAAAACAAATATACATCAACGACACTTTTTAATTTTTAGCATAAAATTCCTTCGATTATACATGGAAATTTATTTAAATTAAAAAACTTCATAAATTAAATTAAAAATAATAATTTCTACGTACATATAATACAATAACAAAATATTTGAGTAGCGATTAATTTCAATATATTTAATATATGAATAATAAATAATACGCATAATATAATCTATATAGTATCGATTTCTGGACAGTTCACGCTGTCTGGAGATAGAGGCCGCCGCCCCCACCCGGGCATGCAGGCAGAAACTTACGCTCATTAGAAATTCTCAAATTCTGCCAAAACCACACATAGGTGATACGTGTACCAAAAACCTACCCAACCTAAAACCCTAAAGTACCACACCCAATCGCATATGTTGCCGCGGTTTAATTAAAAAATAATAATCTATTTAGTTGTTATACTATTGTAGTATTATTATATTATTTATGTCATTAATACAAACAAAATCTAAAACTATTGTGTTCACTTTAAGTGATTATTTGTTTTATAATAGTTAATATAGGTGATAGACTATAGATTCGATAAGTCGACAGACGGATCGATCATAAGCTAACAAACAACAATGCCTTATAGATATAAATCAATGATGTGTACATAATTTCAAACTTGGAAAAATATAAATAAATATAAAAATCAGTACCATTATTAGCTGTCTGCAATGGTGTTCATATGACAATCTTATGAAAAATAGTTCAAGGTAAAATGTCATAACAAAATCTATCTAAACTTTAAAGTAATAATTTATTTTGATTATTTCTCTATATATAAAAAGATAGCCAAATAAAAGTTTAATTTGAAATATATGTTGGAATGTCTGTAGTATATTTTGAAGTCAGGAGCGCAGAAAATAAACCAATGACCTACTATATAATATATAGTTATGACTAAGGTTCGGGACTTCTTGCATTTGCATGTTTTTTTTTTTGTAATGGTCGTAGTCTATTCTAAGTGAATTATAAATTTATTTTATGAAATGACGAAATTAAATACTAAGTTTGAACTTGCATATTTTTGCATATTTTAAGAAAAACGCATATTTGAGCAATTTTTAGTATATTTGTGGATATTTCACATTTTTATATTTTTATAAACGTAAAATTGTCGGGAAAAATCATAATTGGATGATCATAGTAAACAGTAGACAATTTGTTATTAAAACATTCTATCGAAAATTTCAGCTGAAATTCAGTTACTAACTAAATTAGATATTACTAATGCACAGTATTTTATTTTTATTGGTTAAGCAACAACTACATAGATTATGTATTAGCTTTAACAAAAGTATTAAATTTTTACATTATTATATGTTATTGTACAATTTAATTTTTAAGGTATAATATTATGTTTTTGTAATTTGAAAACGAACCAATGGCTTCGTACAGGTTGTCAAGGATGTTGAAGTCTTTCCTAGCTGCGTTGAATTCTAGGCAGTGGACGATGATATGTTTGATGGAGTAGTTTACATTGCATGTTGGGTATAGGGGTGGATCTGTTTTTTCCATAAGGTGTCCGAGTGTCGTTATGTTTTTGTGTTCTACTAATTAATGCAATTTTGGTTTATATTTCTTTTTATATCAACAAGTGATGAAAAAGGAATTATTTCACTATCAGGACTAGACTATTTAGACAATTTCTTGCTGCTTTATCTGCTTCCTTATTTCCTTTTATGTTGTAACCTGGGGTCCAAATGAATCTAATGTCTTTGTTTGATGAGGAAAGAAGGTTACTAATGTTTAGAGCCAATGGCTCAATGCACAATATATTATATACTCTTGCTAAATGCATTAATAAAAAAATTAAAATATTCGAAACAAAAAATATCAATGCGTATTTATTAATAATTTAGATTATATAAAACTAATTGTAAATACTTTATGAATATGAATTATCTTTAACATCGACTGGATGATTCCGTTTGAGGTTTAACAGACAATCATCTACACTAAGTCCTACACTACAATGAGTTGATTAATACGATATACACATACTGATGATAATCATGAATAGTAACCTATATCAAATCTATCTCGTATATAAAACTCAGAAATCACAAAGAATACTCAAATAGAATAATATTTTGTGTATTGATTTTTGTTGGTATAATTGGTATACATACTGCACTTACCTACGCTATATGTATAAAGACATGCTAAAGCTAAATATTATATCGTACGTATATCAATAATACAAATATACGATTATACGAATAAGAAAAACCATTCACCCGCATTTCAAAAGATTGAAAAAGTAGAGCATAATAAAGACTAGTGAATTGTTATAACAAATAAATATGAGGCGCCTTAAAGGCGATGACAAAAAATGGTTCAATATAAAACATAAAATAATAATTGAAATATAGAAGTTTAAAAGTTATCAAGGAAAATAATGACTATGAGTTTTAATTATTAAGTTAATTAAACCAACACACGAATATATTGGTAAAAAATCAATACTTCCATGGCACCTACATGAACAAATAGTAAAAAAAATAATTGTTATTATTAAATTAACCATGTAGGCTAATTAAATACTATATGTTTATTAATCTATATTCAACATATTTTAACTATTTACGTACGTGATTAATGTAAAACTAGTATCTATAGGCTACAAGAAAATGCTACCTGACGTTGTATGTGTATAGTAATATTACTAATTAGTATCTATGAAACAAATTTGTATTACAAGTTTTATTAAATTGGATCAATATTTACAATTAACCTATTACTTATATTTTAAATAATACCTATATTATACTGGTACAACTCAAAATGAAATGAGATAGCTTTTTCATAATTTTATTGGATTTCTATTAAAATATCTGTTTTATTATTTTAAGTCTAAAATAGCTTAATATTTGTTGTGAAATTTTTTGAATCTATTAAAAAAATTTCGATCTGTCTGAATCACCAATTTTTAAATGCTGTTAAATATTACAATGTTTAGTTTAAAATCTATAGAGCTCAAGAAATTATAAAAAAAGGTGTTTAAAACTTTAAAAATATCTTACTCTAATAATCAAGTCTTGATTATAAATACAAAATAAAATAATAATATTAACTTTAAATTTTAAGTTTCTTTGGTACGTATTTAAATTAAATTGATTAAAGCCAAACGTGATCAAAACACTGTGTATTATGTATGATACAGTAATTATAATATCAAATATGCATGAATATAATAATTTAGTACATAATTTTATGTAGTAAAAATTAAATTAAGTTAAAAAAATTAAATAGATATATTATCTTATTTTATTTAAATATAAATTGTACCCAATACCCATTCACAACTAACATTAATACGCAGTTGATATTGAATATGAAATAGAGTATGAATGTATGATTATATTTTTATGATTAATAATTACATTTAATAAATCAATTAATGCTAAAATTAATAGCACTAACTACTATTATCATAACTTAAATTGTAATAGTCATACATAACTTATGTAATTTTTTTAAAACCAAGTAAGTGCATAGGTAACATTATAGGTACTTCTATATGAAGATAATAATTAATAATTGAATAGCTTAAGTTTGAAACAAAATAGTTATCATACTATTCATACTTATAATTATACTCGGTATTTGATGTTATTAAGTATTAGCAAAAAGAAGCAATAATTATAATGTAAATCTTGAATTATTAAATCTTTAAAAAGTATTTTTAGTAAAAGGAAGGTTATTTACTTATTTATGTTCCAAAGTCACTGGAACCAATTTTAAACATTCAATTATATTTAATTAAAATATAATATATATTTATAAATAATTTGAAGTATAGAATTTTCAAAAATATTCTCAGTGGACTTAAACTTTTAAATTAGGTATAGGTAATAACTGTATAGGTACGTATAATAATACATTATGCTTGTTATTAATATTATATTATTCAAATTCTATAAAAACATGCAACAATGCATCAATATGAATTATTACGTAATTACCTTTTTAATTTGTTAGTTTTATGTCAATACACCAAATATTTTTACAATGTCATAAATGTACAATTACGATTATGTGTTTAACGTAATTACCTGTTTGACTGTTATTTACCATATTTATTTTATTTGTTTAATTTTACTAATTTTATCCATACTTTTATCATGTTGAATATGTCATATGCAAATAATAATTACGTGATTTTATATATAATTAACACAATATAATAAACATTATGTGGTAAAATAATATATCGAATACTTTAACATAAATTTACCTTCATGTATGGCCTACAGATATTTTTATATTTTTCTAACTCTCGCCGATCTTGCATTACATTTTCGTTGTCATGTTTATTTACACTAACATATTAGGTATAGGTAATTATTAGGTATTTATGATTCATAGATTTTTCTTTTAAATGAAAATATCAAGTATCATCGTATGGTTTTAATATAATACCAACTATATTATTAATAATTTATATGAGAATATTATACTACCTAAATATTTTCAAAATGGAAAAATATGAGTGATAAATAGGGTTGTAGGAGTATGACAAATTCACGTGTGTGAAGTTATCCTTCCCTCGTAACTACCAAGCCCAATTTATTTGAAAATTACATAAATAGTAATTTTGTTAATAATTTGAAAATATTTGCAAATCATTTCAGAATCAAATATAAAAATAATATGATCGATGTGGGTCAGATTCACGTAGAGCCCACCTTTTGAAGTGCATATATATCTATAGGTGTGAGTATCGTTTTCAAATAAATTGGTCGGGGAGGGGGGATTCAACTTTTGTCGATTTTCTGAGTTGTCGACGTACCGATGTATCGAAGTGTCTCCAACTTCGGTTAAAGTTAAAGTGATATAAAGTCTAGTTTATACTCTACACATGTGTATATATAGTATGTGGTTCTCACATACTATATATACACGATTGTTTGTTGACAAAAAAAACAATTCCAGTTATTGTTGAGTTGAAAATAGTGATGCAATATGTATATTAACGATACATATAATTAAGTATTAACTATATAATAATTAGTATATTTTACTAATCGAAGTTAGTGGGTGCAAAATATTTAAAAATTAAATCTAGATCATGAGATTATCAAAAAAAATTAGGTTACAAATAAATATGATTTAATGTGTTGAGTAATAAATTAGTGGATTAAGTAAAAGTCATTTTTTCTATGATTGTTATATATTACCATAACCATTTATAATCATAGTTATCAGGGAGTTGTCTAGAAACTGAATAGTCCTCCAAAAAAACGATACTCATGTCTCGTGTACACAACTAAACATCAGTACGAGTATACAATAGAACATGAATTATTAATTTTAAACTGATGTTATTTATTTTTCATTAAATAAATCATATTTTATAATATTGTTTAAAATATCCAAGGATAACTTTAGACAAAGCTAAATGTTGAAGAACATTGAATAATAGGTGTATAAAATATTTTATTTAAAAGTGATAAATTCGATACGAGTGTTTAAAATAAGTCGCAGTGTGAAAATTAGTTCAGGGTTTTGCTAGGTAGTAAAAGTATATTTTCTGGTGACAAACTCATTATTTTCTGTTTTTCTTCTATATGTTTATTTTGATATACACTGTACCTTAATGAAAAAAGTGAAACCATATACAATATCAATATATCGGACGAGGATGACCTTATCATTGATTTTGATGTGTTATGCAGACTGCTTATAGTTACACGATTGCATGAACATTTTTGGGAAAGGTTGGCCACAAATCCACGGTCATAAATTACCCTCATAATAAAATTTGATTGGAATTATTTATCAATGAAATATTAAGTAAGGAAGATACATTATTTTCGTCCAAACACTACAATTAAACATTATAATTTATTCAATCACTATCTTAAAGTAATTATAAAGGTGCTTTATTTTAGCTTATACAAAATATTTACTAGGCTAAAAACCTGTATTGTTGAAGCCTTAATAAATTTAAAAAAAAATAAAAATAAAATATTTACAATATAACATATAATTTAATAGTTCTTATTCGATATTTTGATTATTATTTTTCTTTTTACTAAAAAAAACATTTTAAAATTTATCAATTAAAACAAAAAATATAACTTTTTAACATATCTAGTCATGCACATAACTTTATTATATTAGAAGTCAATACAACAACTTTAAAATATTTGAATACTGATAATATTGAACCTATTGAAATGATTTAATATATTTATATATATATATATTAATTAACGATATTATAAGAAATGAGTAACAACAAGGCTTTTTTTTTATTGATTTAAAACACATCGGCTTCTATAGCCATTAGTTTGACATTAACTTAAATTAATTTAACAAGGCTTTATATATATGAATAATCCATGATAATATAGAAAATTCGGAGTATTAAAATTGGTCATCTACAATTAGGTATCGTAATTTGCGACACAATTTGTCGATTTAAGTCCTGTTAACTCATCGAATGTATCACAACATCGTGTGCCTAATTCTGTATAAGACCAATTCAAGTATAGTAGCTATCAATATTATAAAGAAATTCTTGATTCTTTTGTCCCACAATTAATAGTTATTATATTATTATATTAGTACATAAATGTGTATTAATCGTTAATTTCTGAATATAATTTTGTGACAGTATATTTCCCTAAGTTTTTTATGTAACTAATTCAGTAATTTTTTATTATCTGTATTCGATCATTCGATGTTATATATCTACTAATCAGACATGCCGTTCTTTGTCCACTGTGACAAAACGATAATTTTTGATTGATGAATCTGAAAAATAGCCCTCCTATGGAGTAGGACAATCACATTGTTTTTTAAACATGGCTATCAGGCCGACCACCTTAGATGAATGATAGGGTACAATTAATATAGCCATAAAAAATAATATTTCTTTAAAATCCATTAGACACAATGTTCATCAAATCCATACAGAATGAATGATTCATATTCATTATGGAGTATGACCTAAATATTGACTGGACTAACTTTAATAGCGATTTAAAAAATTTTCGGTAAAAATAAAATATTATTTTTAAAAATGAGTTCACACATTATTGTTTTTTTAAATAAATATATTAGTATTTATTTAAATTTTGTAAAGCATTTAATAAAATGTATATCATTTAAAATATGGCCAAATGTTATTGTAACTTCCACTTAATTAATGAAAATGAGACAATGAGAATGATGGCTTGTGTTGACTATGGCAATAAAAGGGTGATTAACTATGAATGCTCACCCTTTTTTTCTTCTTCAGTGATGCAATTGTTCATAATATGATTTTTAGAATTTTTAAATACCTATACTTAGTACTGAGTAGGTATACTTAAAAGCATGTTTTTGAATTTTTGAAATTGATTTGTTCTACATAAAGAATATCTTATGGGGAATTATTGGGGATACAAACTTCTGTTTTTAGAATGACAATCTCTCTTTTCTAAAATATATTAATTGTGTTTCTAAAAATGTTAACATATTAAAACCAAAATTTATAGGAGTATTGTTAGGTTATACATATTTATAATTTATAAAAATATCCCAAGTATAATTAAATATAAATACTATATTCGATACTACATTTTTTTTATATTTTTAAAAAACTATTTTTTGAGACCATCTTCCTTATGTATAAACATTTAATAACTGAAAAACAACTCATTTGAATTTGTTATATAAATATTTTCATAAAAAGATCCACTAAATTTATAGTAAAAAATGGGGGTTCTCATTAAAAAACAGAAGTTTCATGCCACTAGATAGGTTAATATCCAATACTTAAGAAGTATGAAAAATCTCAAAAATTTTAAAATATGGTTTTGTGATTATTTCGTTGGAAATCCAATGATTTTATACAACTCTATTTTTTTTTAGAAAAATGCGTAACGTTAGATGAATGATTTATGTATTTTTTAGTGTAGGGAATATTTTGTTTAAAAGTATATAATGAAGAAAATATTCTAAAATTAGTTTAACAAGTTACTCTACTATGTAACCTATGTTATAAACTAATGAATAACATCTTATAAAACAGGATATAATTTATATAATTATGAATCGTAATACTATCGTAGTACTTTGATTGATTCATATAGACAGTGGGGTATCCAGATTTTTTTTGGGGGGAGGGTGACATCCCACTGGACACGCCAATACGCCACTGTTCATAGGTGCCTATAATAATTTATCTAAAAACATTACATTATAATGTTATTGGTATAAAACACTTAAGTCCCAATAGAAAACATAATTTTCTTTTAATAATCAGATTATTATTAGCTATAGTATACTATATTTATAGGTACTTACAATTTAAATAAAACTCAAGTGAATTGTTCACAGTCTTTTTTTATTACTATTATTAACTACTAATTCTTTAGTAATTACCCAACTATTTTTGTTCCAAAATAAATAGCAATTAAAAGTGATTACTAGGTTTGTATGTTTTCACGATGGTTCGTGTCTGAGGTTAAGTATAGATGATATGATCCCGAGAAAGCGGGCCAGGTTTTCACAATATTTTATTTTTTTGATAAGTAAGACTTATTCGGCCATTCAATCGACCTTCAGATTTGCTGATCCGGAAAGCAATATTGCCTTGACGTCATAATTGTTATGTCATTGAAGGATGTACAAGGACATTAGAAATCTGCAGGGTACTAACCACTGACTTAAGCAGGGAGTATGTACTGCATAGGATCGGAGAAATTGGGTTTAAAGTCTACCATTAATATTATTTGAACATAATTAAAAATATCAACAAATTACTAAATTTGAAAACATTTTAATTTGTACGTAATATATTCTATTAATCTTCAAGTACTGATATTCGATAAAAACTTAATTAAAATGCATTTAACACGTTACGAAAAGTAAGGTAACTCATAATAATCTACATCAATTACGTTATCTATCGTAAAACAACCCACCTACAAACACAGAGAATGTTCATATAATCAAGTTTAATAAGAGGTCGTTTCAATCTAATTTTTTGACTAACTAAGCTATACGTAATCTGCTAAAGATACATTCGGTATGTTATGCACTTGTAACTTGTAAGACTAGGTAAGACAACAAATGCCAGTATTACTTATGTCCTCAAAATACATCTAATTTATCCAAATTAAATGTCTATAAAAAAAAAACTGTAATAATATATATATTTTTTAATTGGGGGGTTTAATTTTGGGCAACTGTATGAATTACTTATGAAAATCTTTAAACAAATTGAAATTAAATAGTTATAAAAATTAAACATTTTATAAGTTTTAACTAAAAAATAGAAAATTTTAGTGATTTTTATGAATTTTGTCAGTATTTGAACTTATGATATGCTTAAAAAAACCATAAGTGTAACTTATGGTATACTGTTTGCTAGCTATAAATCAATAAAATATACTTTTCCATATTTCATAAAAAAATAAAAATGAAACTTCCGTATATTTACATTAGTTTATAAATAACGATCAAATTATCAATTCTGCTACTGCAGCAGATTACGATCTAGAGAAAAATTTGAATCAATACATATTCATTTTAAAAGTCCTAAGCAATTACATTTAAATATTTGATACATTTTCAAGACGTTATAGTGGCTTACGTATTTGGACTTAGAACTGGTATTCCTTATGGGAGAAAAGATATTAAGTTTTGCTGGAATATTACACGTATCAATAAGAATTTGATAATCCACATCAGCTCACTGTATTGTCTCAACATATCGTCCTGATCTGTCCTAACTTCTAAGAGCATTCAACCGATAGATGGACCATTTAAGAATTGAGTACTTCATCATAGCGGGTCATCGTTTTTTATTATTTCGTTTTATTTTTGTTCGAGTGCCAATATTTGGTAGGAGCAAGGACGTGAAAACGAGTTAAGAAGGAGAACTATATATTAGTGTCGGCGGGAAATAACGTCATGAATAGTCGCGTGGAAGTGATTGGACGTTTTGTTTGAATAATTTAGTATATTGTACTAATTTTTTTACACGTGTTTTTAATTAAATTTCATATTGGTTTGAAAGTACGATCCAAACAACTTTTTCCTCTTAAAATGTTATAAGGATTTAAAATTATTTTTTATACTTTCATCCATTCCGGAAACGTGAAAATATGAGAGACCCTAAGGTTTGTAAAATTATCTATGTAGATTTTATTTTATATTATAAATGAAAAACAAAACAAAAAATAATAAGTATAACATATTATGTTATACAAATTATTTAAAAATTATAAAAATTATACAATGTTTGTAAAGATTACAAATTATAAAAACTTTTTTCTTTGAAAATTATCAAATAAAATATATATTTTTTTTATAAAAGGCATCAGCTTATTTAAATTTTTAATTTTATTAAACGATATTATAACATTGTTTAATTATTCTGTGATTTAACAGTACATTTTTCATCGACAAAGAACCCCTGTATTTCGATAGATACATAGTACAATTAAATTTAATGTTGAGAAAATAATAACTATAGAGTCTTAAATAAATATAATACAAATATACATGCAATTTTTACATGGATTATATATTGTTAATGTTTCATGGAATATAAGTGTTATTATTATTTATTAAGAAATTAATGAGTTAGGTAAATAAATATACCTGTTACCTGCATAGTAATGTATAGTTTTGTCATATCATATTTCTTGAATTATTACAATAAATATAAATAGAATTATTTATTTTATAACTTAACTACTTTTCTTTTGTGCCAATTAAATACAAACATGTAATATAGGTTGTGTTATTTATATTTAATTAATAATTATTTTGTTAAAAATCAAATCAAATTAATAATTACTTGCTACATAAAATCATAGAAAAAAATATATAGCTTTTTGTTTGTTTACAAGTCATATTATGTGAATCAATGTAACACGAATTATACGATTATTAGAACAATACCTAGTGAAAAATATAGATGCTTAACTTTTTAAAAAAATGAAAAATACTAATGTAAAATTTAATCAAACATTTTTGACATGGTTGTATAATAAGATGAAAATAGGAGTTTTATTTTGTTGATAACAAATCAATTTTAAGGGTAACTGTAACTAAACATATTCATGTTTACGATTATATCGTATATTGCACATTAAATAACCTTACAATCTTACATACATTGCTATAAATAATTGTTTAGGTCCACACTTGGTGATAATAATATGTTAATTCGATACAGTGTTTGTGAAATATTATAATATAAATCTGTTGCTTAATAAGTTTTTAATTATATTATTACTAACTTAAATACGTTTAAATACTTTGAAATGACAAAATATAAAATACTCGTATATTTAAATGTTTACTTCAGGAGCCCGGTGCCAGTTTTTAAAATTTTCTGCAACATTCTATAAAATTTGAAAATTCGATTATATATTTTAGTTACTACCTTAATTATAATGCTTTTCCATTAATCTACTGTCTAATACTAAAATATAGGGCAATTAATACAATGAATTATGTCCAAAAAAATAACTTGACTAGAAAAATCTTAAGGCTTTGTAAAATATTTTCAGATTTGATAACAATTTTTTTTTATCTAAAAAAAGAAGACTTCCTATAGGTTATATGAACACATTTAATGCTTTAAATTGTTTTATTTAAAAAAAAAAACTATATAATTTAGTTTAAGGTTAAATATTAAAAACAGAGTTCAATATATATCCTGTAACATATTACCTCTATAAGTTTAAAAAAATAATAAAAAATTTTGGTTGATTCTACAGAACTTCATCATTATTTCCGTGGAGCGTATTTTTTTGAAAAAAATTAAAATGACACTGAGTAGGTACCTTAAAATATTTTTAAAATAAAGAGATTTATTATAAAAATCTAAGAAAGAAGTGTTTTGTATGAAATATCAAATTATGAATGTGTATTGAGTATACAATGGATAACACTTTCAAAACCATTGTTTGAATTTATACAACCACAGTGTGAATAATGTAAGTCAAATAACAGCAGTAAATAAATGCTGTTTATAAAATAATAAAAATAAAAAGTGACACCGAACATAATTATTTAAATTTTTCAGATTTAACTTGGAGTTTTGACATAAAAATACATTAATCGGTTAAGATTTAGACGATTTAGTTAGACAATAATGGTAATAAATAGTGTACAATATGACGGTACGATGTTATCATATTATAATAATTATATTTGATTGATTTAAGTAGGTGTCATATAGTGTTGGCATTGCGAATTATTTCGTAAAATAACAATCAACAATGCAGGTGTCAGGTACAATATCTGATCACAAACTCAAAAAAATATCATAAGATGCAAAGACGTCACCGATTATTACTATTATTATTATTATATTATCAGTCAATTATAGCTTTTATAATTGTATCGCAAACAGATAACTATAATATGCCAGATTGGATACTGTAGGCTATATTATAGAGATCTGGTGATCAAAACTCATATGCAAGTGTCGTGTTAGTGTTATCATATTTGAGATTATTTATAAATCATTGTAGTTTAAAAGTTATAAACGATTTTAAACGGATGCAGAGAACTTAGTTAAAACACATAAAACCCATTAGGTAGGTTTCTGATGTTTCTTCATAATTTTTCGACGGTTTTCAGAAATTCTTCTTATACGTTTAGAATATTATTTCTTTTTTAAAAAGAATCATCTAGAATTTTAGAAACTAGGTGGCTCAATAAGTCAAATGATATTGTTAAATTTAAAAAATTCATAAACATATTTTTTTTTAAGTTATTGTAAAATAAATATTTCTTAACTTGTTTAGAATATAATATTCGAATTAAAAATTAAACCAAACGTGAAACGAATGTTAAAATTTAGATTTTAAATATAACTTATTGATTACTAATATTTAATAAGTTATATAGGTAAATAGGTTCAACTAGTTAATGCTTAGTTCACTCTAATGTAGGTACACATCCATATGAACATTACAATCTACAGTCATATTAAAATAATTTATAATTTAAAATCATGATTTCTTAACTTAATACAAAATTAAAACATTTAGAATATTTTCGATACTTACGAGGAATTTTAAAATTTATCAAAAACAAGGTTATTGATAATAGCAAGAGTTATTAAATCAGATATGGTTTTTATAACAGCACATAGACGATTTGAATTTTGAATCTAACTCAGCGGAACTGTTATTAATCTATAATTGGCCATCATTGACCTTATATCTATGTAGATGAATTATTAATTTCGTTATTATTATCAAAATATTTTTTTTCCCATGGACATACAAATGTTATGCATTAATTCAATTATTATTTTAAATTAAGGAACGTAGGTACGCAAAATATAAAAAATATTTTCTAACTGGTTTTACATTTGATCAGTTGCGAAATACATAATAGTGATACCGATTGAATTATCGATCACAATTATTTTGCAACATTGATAAAAAGCAATGCTAATTGAAAAATATATATTAATTTGATGATTATTTATTTCAGACGTTGTTATTTGTTTTTGGATTATACTTACAAACATGTTTAGCAGAAAACATAGAAACTACTAAACATGGATATAACACCGATGCAAGTGATAAGAAGGTGTCGAAAAGAGATTATTATGCACCAGAATACAATCATGATCATTATGTAAGTGTAAATAAAATAAAAATAAAAAACACATTATAATATGAACATTTATTGTAGGAACTGTAATAAATCTATTATATATATAATATAGGTGTCATTATGAGGTATGATATTTTTCTATAAAGTTACAATAAAACTTTAAAATACGGTAGTCAGCTATATATATATTTTTATAATTTATGAATGCATAATTAATACATCATAAGAAAAGAATAGTTTTATACATTTATATGAAGTTGTAGAAATACAATGGAGTAACCAAGTACTTATAATATGTCTTATGAACCAAAAGGTTAGGACTCGAATGAATTATTATTCTAAAAAAAAACAATGTAGGTACCTATATGTATAGATGAACAATAAATATTAGGTATGTTTTTAATAAAATATTTTTTTAAACGTGTTCACTGTTCATAACTTATGTCTAATACGGCTTATAATTAAAAAATTAATGTCATTTAATAGCTATACTAATTTAATCAAAATAGAATTTTATATTTTAAACATTTTGTATTGTCTGATTCTGATAGAATATTGTTATATACTCATATATTTCCAATAACTATAAATTACTATTCATCAACAAATTTGTATAATAGAAATGTTTTTTATCGAAATATTCAAAATTATGATTAGGTACCTATTCATTATTGCATTAAGTAATAATCAATCAATCTTTGATATTGTCTATTTATTTTATAAGCAATGATTACTATATCTTTAGAAGGTACCTACCTTACTAACTGCCTACTAATGTATATATAGGTACCTGCAAAATATAGTTTGTAAGCATCCACGGAAAGAATTGGTGCATATTTAAGTAACCATTTCACTTACGATTACGAATTACGTGCATATCTTCTGGTAATCTCTCCTGCACCTTGTCTTGCTCTTCTTTCCCTGTTACTATGTTTGACATTCAGATTGCCATCTTATGTCCGTGATTTTATATCAAAATATAATATCATGTTAATATAAACCATTTCTTGGAAATTAAATTTAAAATGGATTTCAGCATTAATTTATTAGTTATCAAATACTATTATTGTTCATTATCACATGTAGTTTTAGGGTCTGCATTCTGCAGTATATGTACATACAAAATATAATATATAGAACAACTAATTGTGATTGGCGTTATGACAATATAATGATTTGATTTCACAATCATGTATAGGTATAGGAAAATATATCGATCGCTAAAAAATTAAATATGAATAAAATCTTTGAAAAAATGTGTGAATTATTTCTTACGAACCGAACTTGAAAGAGTGTGAAATTGATGTGATTTCAACATTTTGTAACGACTACTAATTTACGCGTATCGAAAACATAATCGTCAAGTTAAGCACATAGGTGCATTTTATTACTGTATACAATAATAATATTTACGAATAAAATTAATATTAAGCTAAACAATTTAACTACCTATCATTGTATAGGCATGTCAGGACTCGCATATGTGATATGTCGTAAAAGTAAGACATAGCTAGTATATATATATATAGTATATGATAGTAGGCAGGAACATAATAACAATTTAAACATAATATACAAACGTTGAAACGTCTAATAATAGGTTTAATATAATATATATACCTAAGTAAAATCTTTTGTTCACTAAAAGCGTGTATTTTACCGGATGGCGTCGCTTATTAAAAAGCATTTTGAACGGATTATAATTATTATTACAATACACTTAAGACCCTGAACGGCTGAACGTACTATGCTATAGTGTATGATACACATAATACGTAATATAATATAAAATCCGTCGTCATGCCATATAATAACATAATACAATAATTCAAATGGACGTTGTCGATGTATTTCGTGGATAAATAAAAAAAATTGACATCCGTCCGACTAAAATAATATATAAAATAGAACATAGGTAGTAATATTAATCATTGTATACGGATAAAATATATAAGCATTGTATCATACTTTCTGCAACCCAAAAAATATTACGTCTCGCTAATAATAATAATAATAATAATATTATATTAAAATATACATATTTTTTTCATATTGACTCGGCCAATATTGCAATTAAAATCTTGCTCAGATATAAAAAAATAAAAAGTAAGGTATATCATGATATGTATGCTGTTATCCTATATTCCTATCCAACCTTAGTACCTCGCCTGACCTATAGTTTGATTAGTTAGACATTTTTATTTTAAACGAAGTATAACAGCAGTTTTCGAAATTCCCTACGGAATATCCGCATACAAATAGGTACAATATAATATGATAATTTACTTTGTACATTCGAAACGTACAACAAAACGACGTCCCCGCGGAGACAGAACACAATATAAAATATATAGATGTGTGAGCACAATACACCTATATAATAATATAATATTTTATATAGGTAGGTACACTCGCACGAGCCGATGCCTATATATTACTGTTAATAATAGTAATACTATAATGAATAATAATATTATACAGGTGTAATTGAATTATTACCACGTGTTCCACTTGAGTTCTTGACGCGATTTGCCAGTCACACCGTCGTCGTCCGCATTTCATATAATATTATAATATTAGCTATGTATAGGTTCAATAGGTACCTTGTAGTTCATATCTACAGGACTATACCTAAAATGCGTTACACACATTCATGACACACGAATATTTATAAGACAAGTCACTAGTTGGTTAGGTTATTACACTACTCATACTAGGCGTAATATTTAAAGCGTCTCCGTGCTTGTATAATATTTATCTAACACAATATATTTTGTTTACATATTATATTATGTTATGCTGTCCTAGTTGTGAGATTGTCATATTCACGAATTGACCAATTTTTTTATATTATCCTGCTAAATTAATTATAATATTGTGCTACCATGCATAAATACTATTTAAAATTAAAAAAAATGTATATTATTAAAATATTATATAATATTGTACAAGCGTTTTAAAAAAACACTTTAATAATTTTAAATAAAAAATATACTATTATATTAAACATAATAAATAATATAGATACTGATATCTGGTATAAATATATTTTATCATCAAACAAAGTATTGGTAGATAACCTTTTATATAGACTAATCTACGTCAAGTAAATACTAAATATAAAACATAAACAGTAGTTAGAATTTAGGTATGTTTATTAGTTGCAATTGTAATTCTAATGTAGTTCTCTCCCCATCCATGTTAGTGGTTATTATTTTTATTTAAAGTAATATTAGATATATATTACTGGATCTCACTAAGAGAAACTCATGTATAAGGTTCAGGGTTATCTTAGTTTAAATTATAATATTATTGTTTATGATTTATGATCGTTGGTTCATTGGTTTAAACTTTAAAGTTAGCCTTAGACTGGGTACCTATCCTAAAAAATCAACGCTCCTGAGCCAAGAGTTTCACCGTCTCAAAAGTAAAACTATAATACCAGTGCCTGACCAATGCTTATAGCATATTAATATATTATACATTATTTATATCTATTTATTAAAATTTATAAAAATTTTATCATGGTCTGTATCATTCATTTAGCGCCTATAAGTATCTAGATATAGTATAATACATTACATATAAAAATCTATGTACAATATACCTTTATATTATATAGTGCAAATTGAAAATATAAATGTACCTTCACGTTATTATTAAGACTTAATAAGAAAAAATAACATAATCATAATAATATATAATATGTAAGTAGATATACAAGTACCCGTGCTACATTATAATACCGACAACCAACCCATAAATAATATTACTTAACGCACCCTTTTCTCGTCTACTAGAAACTTTAGTGAAAGTCTTTTACATAGGTAGGTAATGCCACTGGAAAAATATCCTCAAAAAAAAAAGGTCTGAAGTTGTGGCCGTCGCCACTGATTCATCGTAGCAAAAACATATTATAATATCGCCTATACAAATATAAATAATAATGTTTATGGTTTTTTTTTTCACATTGTCCGCACCGCGCAGTCATATCCGGCTTACCGTTTCGAGTACGGCGTCCACGACCCACAAACCGGTGACATAAAAAAACAGTACGAAGAACGAGACGGGGACACGGTGCGCGGCTACTACAGTCTGGTGGAACCAGATGGTTCGATTAGGCTGGTCGAGTACACGGCTGACGCAAAAAACGGTTTCCAGGCCATAGTTAAGAAGATAGGAAGTTCGCATCACCCGAACACAGTGACCCATCATCTCAACACCGCTAACGACCACCACAGCGGCGACGGTGGTTACGCGCCCAACTACCACGGCGGTGATCAGGACTATCACCACCATCTGCAGCAGCCGTCGTTGCCGACCGTCAACGACGATCATCAGTACGAACTGCCCGTTTACTCGAATCACTACGAACCGCCGCAACCACCCGCTTACGACGGTCACTACGAATCACCTGCGCACGGCTACGACAATCATGAGTATCACCATCAGCAGCAGCAACTGCCGCCGTCCGCTTACAATCACTACGAACCGCCGCTGGAGCCCGCCGTGCATAATCACTTCCAACACCCGCAGTCGCACGGCGCGTCTTACGATCACTACAAACCACCGCTGCAGGTGGTAGTGCCGGCCGGTCACGGCGATCATCACTTCGAACCGCCGGCGGCGCATCCGGAACCGGCAGACTTCGAACACGGTTCGCCGCTTCCGCCGCTTTTCGCCGCCGGTTTGCCCACCGCTCACGGCGACTACGGCAGCGCGTCACCGGAAGAATACTATTCCGCGCCCCTGCAGTTTCCGGTAACGTCCCACGAGTCTCACTTCGAGTGGCCCGCCAAGAGCGGTAGCGACGACGTCGACGACGACGGCCACGACGTCAATGACCCACACCATCGCGGTCATCTGCAGGACGAATACCAATTTCCAGCAGTCAACGAGCATAGTCATCTGCAGGGTGCCGCGGCCAAAGTTGCTTCAGGCGAACGGCCCGAGTATCTGAGGAAGTATTTCGAACCCAACTACCGAGGCCATGTCGCTGCCGTCAACAGTTTTTACGACGACGACGAATGAAGTAATGTATTTACGTGTAGGTTTGTGCGTATAGTATAACATAATATAAGACGAGCTCACAATTTACCTGCATTACGATGTACGTGTGTGGTACGACAATAAAATGACAATGGTTAAATGCACACATTTATTGATTTATAGGAAACCTCATTTGATGTTTTGTATGAATTTAATATATTTTTATTTCAAAATTTGTATAATATAGGTAATTTAAAAAAAAAAAACTGCTTGTGGAGAAACGGATTACAATACAATTAAATTAAATTAAAATTTCACCTAATACCTACTGCACATAATTGTGCTTAACCGTCGAAATTATAATTACCTACAGTAATCGTCAAAAATTATATACATTATTTAATATGTTTTTGCTCGATTTAATAATTTCTTCTTGTTTCAAAACCGTTGAAATAATTCATCGCCACTACGATACGACTGTCTACCAGTACGTTTTATACGATTCGTATTTAAAGCATATACTAATAACGCTGTGTCCTACGTAAACGCGACGAACGCGGCGAGTGCGAACGAATTCTATCCTGACCATGCTGTTCCTTTTTCGCGTCGCGACGCGATGCGACGAAATACAAGCTGTTTTGTTTTTTGCCGCGTTCACGTAGGACACAGCATAAGTACAACAATAATCGAACGCCTAAAATAAAAATATATTATTATTCTAATCTTTGGGCACACACCTTCTACTTGCTAGTTTATTTTTCATTACATTTTTAAAAATAATTCCAATGGGTAATTTATTATTCAATTAAAATGTATTATAAAATTTCTTCCAAATAGTTTTCTAAAACTTGCTTCATAAGAATCGAGATATTAGTTTATGTTATACGCAATAAATATGTAAATCTAAAAATATTGAGTTGCGAGCTTGTATGATTCTTCATTACTTTGATACCTAGTAAAATTCCTCTGATAATATGCAGTTTAAGTTTTCAAACATTTTCGGTGATTATTCTGGTTTACTCTGCCATACAAATATAAATTATTTCTAAATATATTAAGCTAGTACGTACAATTCCACAGTACCTAATAATCGTAAAGGATTTTATTTATCTAGTTATTATGTTGTGACATGAAGTAAAAATAAACATTTTCTTTCAATCGATTATGAAAAATAGCCAACCAATAATCCGTAAAAATATTTAAAAAATAAAAATAGACGTTTAAATGAGAAGACACATTATTTAGATGTTATGTATAAATCTATAATATATATTAAAGCAGTATTAACTATTAAGTAAATAATTCAATCAAGTTAGATTTAGGTGAATAAAAAACAAAGAAAAAATATTCTGGAGGAGAGCAATCGCCACGGTGTTAATTTCTTATTTTTTTTTTTTTGAAAATTGATGCCTGTTTGTCCTATTCTCTAGATCTCATGTTTTATGTATTATTCAAATCGAAGAAAATGTTATATAAATATATTATACATCATTTTTTCAAAAATCTATACAATCCAAAGTAGAGTTAAAACACCTGAAATTTAAAATATTACTTAGTTAGTAATTAATTGTAATTTTATAAATTTTTATTGTGCTCAACATTTGTTTAATTAATTTTGACTATATTCACTCATTGGAAAACTGACACTAGTACACTACTAATATATTACTTAGGTCTATTTTACCACAATTTATTAAAATTTCTTGCTAAATACAATGACTGTTAAGTTTTAGGGTATTATATAGGTATTAATGAAATTTTCATGAGAAAAAAACTATTATTTACGAAAAACGATACTGAATTAACAGTCTGAACATAAAAAAAATATTATAATTTAATCTAGTGACGGAGACAAGTCACCTAGTATCTAAATGTGCATTCTAATGTTAAAAAATGTGTGATACAGTAATTATTGTAATTAATTTATTGAAACTGCAACTAAACGATTCTACATAGCTAATAATATCATAGACAAACTTTTACTCGTAATAAATTGAGTAACATTTTTGGCATTTGCTATAAACTGTTTATAAAATTTATTAATATAATAAGTATTCTACAATTTACTGCCTATTGTAAGTCGCAGCGTTAAATAAAACATTCCATTTAAATATTTAATACGCTAAACATATTATATTATTATAATTGTAAGTTTTAACTCGTGTACATTTTAAATGTTTATAACAAGAATGTGATAGTGTTATTAACACTATAAAATACGTATATAAATTATACATTCAATTATCATAGGTGTTACAATTTATATTGGCATGATAAAAAGTTGACCATAATGTAAGGTCTTGTCCTGCTATATTATTAAATATTACTTTTATTTTATTATTTTTTTATTTTAATCATAATATTATGTTCAAGACATCGATAACGTAGATAATATATTATAATATTATATTATTATTATGTACATATGAAACTATAAATAGTATATCATAATTATGTTCTAGGCGTATTATAGTTATTATTACTCCAGGACGGTTGTTTGTTTTTTTATTATATTATTATTGTTACTTTTATTTTCAATACCTACCTATATGTATTACGATTACCTTAAATAATAAACAGTTTTTCTATGTATATATTATTAGTATTCTTGTACACGTTATTTATATAATATTTTTCAAATAATTTATAGATATAGATAAAAATGTTATTGGAACCAGCCCAGATAGGCACCTTTAATTATAAATAATATAAATCCTCTACCTAGGTACCTACTTAGGCTACCTATTTAACAGTTCAACTACCTTTCTTAGTTAATTTATAGTATTTATACGTAATGAGGTCAACCCGACCACATTAAATTATTAATCACATAAAATATTTTTGCCGTTCCCAATATGACAATGATTACTGCAAATACTTGTCAATAGTGTAGACGAAATGATAAATGTATAATAACTACCTAATAATACCATGTCCAATTTCAATTATTATAATAATTATAATGATTTGTTTGTGGGATTATAGATTTTTTTTATTGGTACAATGAATGTATTCAACAATATTTTTTTGTCCACAGCGTGACATTAAAAGGAAAATTTAATTATATTAATCCGTTTGTCGAATGAATAGTTGAACTATTCAACATTTGAATACATCATCACTATACATATAGGTATCTATACTGTGATACTCATTACTCAATATGAGTGGAAATCAGGTAGGTATTGAAAGCGTAATTACCTATAATACCCGTATTGAGTATAAAGGATTGATGTTTTCTAAAAATAGCTTTATTTGATCCGTAATTCAAATTTCAAACAACAATAATATTAATACGAATTCTTTAAGTTTCCATAACCGATTGAACCTTATGAGTTATGGCTTACACGCTAATTATAAATTCACAGTTCATCCGTGAAATAAATAAATAAAAAGCGGGAAAGTGGATATCGCTCTTCTGTAGGTTACAAGTGGGTTACTGTAATGGATGGAATTAAATTTGAATCCAATGATATTATATCATTGTACACGAAAAACGTTTCTAAGCGAAGACGGTTTATCTGTCTAGCAGGATATATTATAGATTATTATTACTTATTAGTTATTATTAATACTAATTAAAATATTTGACTTTCCGGTGGACTTTTTTTTTTTTTATGAAGGTAGACAAACTTATAAGGAATCTTAAATTACATTTTTAAAACGAAAATTTTTTATGAATTTCTAGCTTAAAATAATTTGCGAATTTTCGTGACTTTTACGTATTTTTTCTAGACAATTCAAAGCTTTGAACGCGAACGCTTGTAAAAAAAATTGTGACTATACTGTATTTCTTTTATTTTTCAACTGATATCATAATAATATGTTAGGACTTTAGAAGCCTTGTATTACATTTTCAAGATTTTCTACCGAACAAAATACATTTTTATCGATATTAATTTTAAAAAAACTAATAATGATTGAAAATTGCGTATGCCTATAAATAGTTCAACTTAAGTCAAAAATATTGAAAATTGCATGGTGGATAGAATATATTTATTTAAACATTCGGTGAAAATGGCATGTATCTATGGTCATTTGTCTTAAAGTTACATCAAAAACCGAAATCGATTTTGTCGAAAATTGATTGTGCGTAAAAATTCCCGTTTTTTCTTTAATTTTTAGTTTGTTTATCCCGATTATTTAGAAAAATATTGAGAATTTTTTACTTTTTAGTATTATAATAGTGGTTCCTATTTAAAAAAATTTTATTTTACTGCGTATGCGCTGATAAAAATAATTAAAAATTAGAATTTATCAAAAACAGATGTATTTATAAGTCTTATTTGCAGTATAAAAACCCCGAATCAAATTCAAGGTCACGCGATCGAAATATTTCCTGTTACCTTTGAAATTGAACACGCACGGTATACAACCTCTACACCTGATACCTAATTTACAGATTCAGGCCAGTGATCACCTTGAGATGCCTGTGAAGTCTTTTTAAAACACTAGTTGTCGGTGATAGATTATGTACGCACAGTGCAGGCCAACAAATTTCGCTTTTGGCGCCCAGAGGATGCACGCGTCCAGAATGCAATTGCAGCGTGAGCCAGTCTTATATATGGGTTGATCAAAGGACAGGTCATATGTATATTATACACGCAAGTTATGTGAAGTCTATAAGGTGAAGCTACTGGTAAAGAATCTTAATAATATAGCGCCTGATAGCTTCGCGATAGTAGACAGCGTTGTACAAGTGAAATAAAGTACATTCATTATTATTACAGTCTTATACGACACGGCCATAAATAGACCTATAAAAGACGTACGAGGTAGGTAGGTACAGAACAACGGTCTGCGTGCATAATATACATTCATATGATCTAATAAGCTCTAAGGTGTATACTCTGTAATCTGTAGTCTGTTCGGCGAGAGAACAAGCCAATTCTGCAAATACCAACACGCGGTCAATCTGCAATCGCAAACGGTTTCCCTACGACAGGGTGCCGCGTGGGGATGCGCAGAAGAACCTATTTTCATCGGTCCGTGGAGTGTTCCTCGTTGAACAGAGTAAAGTATAATTTTTTTTTTTTTTATAAACACTGATAGTAGTAAGTAATAAATATAAAAAAGTAACTATAAGTATAGGAAGTTAAAAAATAATAAATAATAAATAGTATTGATCACATCATAAACTCAGATCTAAAACTCTATAAGACCAACCACGTTACAGGAATTTCTTTATTCGTGCTTTATACACGAGGGGGCATGTTGTACGATATAAGACCTTAGATCATAATGCGCAGACTAATCACTAAGCATTAAATGAAACTTCCAATAGAATCCACCACTAATAAACAAATTTGTCTTCATTAGCAAATCGAATTAATGTTAGTGATCTAACAGTATAAGTTTAATCGAAATCAACAAATTGCTAGACTCTTCAAAACTTTTTCTTTCAAAAAGCCATAATAAAAAATTAAAAAAGACACCTGGGATCTGGATCTCTTTGTATTTTATATTATTGTCATTGGTGATATAGAAATAAAATACAACAAAATATGCCAAAGTAATATAACAGTAGTTAATAATAATAATAAATACTCATTATTGTGATATTAATTTGTTGAATTTGTTTAAAAATATTGTATTTAGACTTCTTCTGTTTTTGTCCATTCTAAATTGATAATGAACCATAATATGCGTGTCAATTGACAATATATAAAATTAGATCAGTTCCTTCCCCTTCCAAAAATATTTTAAGTTGTTCCTGAACGTGACTTGCATTTGCACGCTAAATATTAATGCCTTAATTGATAATATAAATTATTGCTTTTTTCATTTAATATACTGTACCAACTATGTTGGTCGATCAGTGAATACTGGATAGTGATGTATTGTTGTGAACATTAAATCAAAGATATACCATTTAAAAAAATGTATCACCAGAATGTGCGTATTTTAATTACAATTTTTTATAGAACATTGATAATATTTTTTTAATGATTGACTAATGACTTAATGTCAGGTTGAACTAATATTTTGGACATGAAATTAAAAAAAATTTATTTTTGGTAGGTATCTGGTTTGCTTTTTCAATCCATTTAGTCAAAACTAGTGTAGTTATGTCACCTAAGATAAGTACGAAGTACTTATCAAAAGCAAATATAATAACTCCATGAATATCAGGAAAATCATACTGCATGTTAATGTAATTTTACCTACTCGCTGGCTAATAACCATGTAGTTGATGCCATAAACAATTAATAAAAAAAAAAATTTTACCTACAACCTACCTGTTAGGTAGTAACTTAACACAAATTACAAATTACCTTAATTTATAAAAAGATATAATTTTGCAGTAACACTTAGTAATTTCTTTATATTTTATTAAAATTACTGCAATTGCAATTTTGATTTGTTGAGGTTAAAAATTAAAATTTCAATTCAATATTTACGAAAGAAGAATGGGAAATTAATGGAAATATATCAAATACTTAGTTTATTCATTAATAATAATAAACTAATAAATAGAATAAATATAAGCTTTTTAAATTAAATAATGTAGATTATTAGTGAGTAAATTATAATTGAAATCTGTAGTATAAAAAGTTTTTCATTCATTTTTTTTCTTTTTTTTGTGTTTCTTTGATTTTCTTTTTGAAATTTCATCAGAACCGGAACTCTAAAAACAGATAATTTTTTGTGAAACAGTACAATTGAATTAAATTTCTAACTCGTTAATTTTTTAGTACAAAGTCAAAAAGAGATAGGTCAGATTTTAAAAATTAAATCTGAAAAAGTTTACCTATAACGAGTTTATCCTTAATCAGATTTTATTAAAACTTCACACGTGTTGTCTCAACCTTACAAATGTAAAACATGGCAAAAACTTTTTTTCTTATAGATAAGAACCATTCAGACTGTAGTCTAAACCAGCGGTTCCCAAACTGTGAGGCGCGCCTCCCTTGGGAGGCGCAAGCTTTTGGCAGGGGAGGCGCGAGCCGCGTGGTAAATATTGATATTTTTAAATCAACAATAATTTTGTTGAAATGTCATAACTATTCCAAACAAATATTTCATACTGATGAAAAAAAATAATAATAAACCAAATTACTCTATAGAATTGCTTATCTATGTATTATAAAATCAATGGTATTACTTAAAGTCGCGTTATATTGGTACAATAATATACTTGATTCGGTGATTTCCGTAAATGTCGTTACAGCATTACAAACAAAGTGGTTGCTTTTATTAAAAAAATCGAGTTATGGCAAAGGAAACTAACCGAAGAAAACGGTAAAACCTCGTGTTTTTCATTTTTAAAAGTTTTCTTGAAGATAATGATCTTGAATTACCAATGAGCTCACTAAACATAATTTTTGATCATCTGATGACTCTTAAAAATCATTTCGAGAAATATTTTCCAGAAGACATCGTACAATACAATTGGATTAAAGATCCGTTTAGTGAAAACCCATTACCAAATTTTACAACTACTGAAGAAGAACAATTAATCGATATTTCATCTGATTCTTCATTACGAATAAAATTTTCTTCATTTACACTTTTAGAATTTTGGAGCAGCATTAAAGATGAATATTCTGAAATATCCAACAAAGCTTTGCGTGTACTACTACCATTTGCGACATTGTATTTATGCGAAGCAGGCTTTTCTGCAGTTGCTGTATTGAAATCAAAATATCGATCAAAACTTAATATTGAAAAAGAAATGCGTGTGGCTGTCACAACATTGCTACCTAATTTTGAAGAATTATTAAACAGAAAACAAGCACATTGTTCGCATTAAGTTTAAATATTAATACGCATTGTATTTTGTAATACTTTAAATTGAAGTTTAATAATATTTACTGTTAACTTATATTTTCATAAAAATAAAAGTGTTTGTATATTTAAATACTATAAATTTGTAATTTAATTTTTTATGGGAGGCGCAATTATTTTTTTTAATTTTTAGGGTGGCGTGAAATTAAAAAGTTTGGGAACCGCTGGTCTAAACAAAGCAACCAAACTTAAACACTACAAAACTATAAAAAGAATAGAATATACTGTGCAACATCGTTTTTATTTATTTTTTTGGTATCGCAAATGCTAAAAAAGTATTTATTGTTTATAACTTCATTATTATGAGTTTTTCAAACTTGAATTAGAATTTGTTTTTTCATTCTGGCATCGAAAAAATAAAAACAATGTAGTACAGTAAATGTTCTATTCTTTTAAGTTATAAAAATTGGTTGCTTAGCTTTGACTACACAACCTAAATGGTTTAAACCCGTAAAAAAACAGTTTTTGACATGTTGTACATTGTTAAGAAAAAGACAATATATACAGATGTAGCATCCTCTTAACTCCATACATGATACAACAATTTATTAATTGCTTACATTTGAGGAAGAAGTTGATAAATGTCTTTTTCTTTTCTTTTTTTTCTTTGATTCACTAGATTTTTTCTTTTTTTTCTTTTTCTTGTTTTTTTCATTGGTTGATAAAATGTTCATTTCTTCAGACTTTTCTGATTTGATAGGTGCTTTATGTAGTACCTCAGTCTCATCATCTTCTGGCAAAAGATCATATATTTTTCCAGATGTACCCTGCAGTTAATATATTTTAATGACATATTTAACTAACATATGATATCATTTTAATTGAAATGTTAATGAAAATAAATGTCATACTTTAAAACAATCCTTAGCTAAATGTCCACCAGTTCCACATCTCACACACTTTGTGTTATAAACTGCATCTAATTGAATTGTTCTTTTGCCCTTGGAATTGGGTTGAATCTTTCTTCTTTGTTCATCTTGACTAAACAATATGATATTAATAATATATATTACAATATAAAATATTATTATTATTTCATAATTTGATTATAAATAAAATTATAACTCACAACATTTGTACTCCATTGGGATCTAAATCTCTTCCACTACCTTGATCTACAAGTTTCATAGAAAGAGAAATCTTTCCGTCATCCTACATCATAGTTTATAAATGTATAAACAAAATATTTGCATTCAATTTAATAAACTTACTGTTCCAATAATTTTAGCCCATATTTTATCACCTTTCGATAAAACATCTGTAGCATCATCTACAGGGACTCTAGACAACTGTGTGCGATGTACAAGACCCTGTTGCTTATTTCCTGGTATTCTAATAAATGCTCCATAGTTTTGGACAGATGCAACCTAAAAAAAAAAAATTCTGAACAGGTAGACCACATATTATAAGTTTCTTATTTACCAACAAATAGAGTTTTATTGAATTATATTTAAGTTAAACAATAGGTACCTAAATTTCAAAAGTAAAATATAGGTTTTTAAATCATAAGTTTAAAAAATTATAAAAAAATGTTTGTTGATAAAATACAATACAAATAAAAATTAATATATATAAATGGATTTATCAGTGTTGAATTAATAAAAAAAAAATGTTCAAATAATATGTGATTTTACCCGGTCATTTCCAGAATTATTTTATTCAGACACAAATATTTTTCTATAAATTTAGTCCCAACAAAAGTGATTAATTTGATGCATAAGGTAATATATAGAAATAATAACGTAGAAACTGAATTTAACATTATTAACACAATTTTCAGATTCAAACATTCAATAAACTTACTTCTCCAATAAAAATGTCATTTACATTCATAATTATTGTTATTCTATAGCATTAGTGACACAAAAATGGTAAATAGCTATAAAAAATATGAATATCCAACTATTTTAACCATTTCAACTAATCAGCAAGTACAGTTAGTTAATCGTGAGTTAATTGTTAAATATCATTTATTTAGTGTTTACACTTTTTATCTTATTCTTTATTTCTAATAATTAATTATTTATTTGGAATTTAAAGTATCAATTGTGTATTTGTGTTATCATGGTAGATTCAAAATAAAGAAAATAATCACAGAATAATGATAATATTATTGAGAATGATAACATAGAGATAATTATTATGTTTATGATTCAGAGATTGATTCACCTTGGTTGTTATTTTACATGATAACATAAGACCATGATAATCTGATAAGAATATTTTTTTTACGCAGAATTTATAGTTCATTGTTTATTTTAATTTTTGTTGTTCCTTTGTTGTTTGAAATGTAGCTCTTCATAATATTATAATTAAAATAGTTTGAGCTTCATAATTCATCATCACTTTACATTATTTACTTCTATACTCGAGCTTTATCGTTAAACATAAAACTGCAGGTGCACGGCAATAAATGCATTTATAAGGTAAACATAATAATATATTTCCTCAATGATGATAATATTCACACTCACTTTTACTTGTGTTATGTGTAACCATGAACGTAAATAGGTAAAAATACTGCGTAATTTAACTATACAAATTATAAAAACCTAAGTTTTTCCATACAAAATGTACATATTTCAGAAATGTCTTGTCAATGGATGACAATTGTTATGGTCGTTTAGGCCATTTGAAAAACCAACACAAGTTCCCAGCCATTATGACTCCTGTCAGTACGATATCCTCGGCTCACAGCGATTTTGGTCTACCAGATGTAACTTTGACATCACATTTTACATCATTAAAACTTACTCCTGATTACAATGACAGTGACGAAGAAGGTGATGGCCATTGTCATAGCTTTTTACTTCTCGATGAGAAAGAAAGACTGAAGGTATGATTAATAACAATAAGGAAAATGTTGATTTAACTATCAGATTTTTATATAACATCTTATTTAATCCCATGTTACCTATCTCATTTTATTAGGAACTAATTATAACATTTAATATTTTTTTTATGATATTAATTTGCTTAGGTGTCTAGTGTTGAAGCGTTTGTAAAACGTCTCAATGGATATAAAAGTACTAGTCCGGTTAAAGTAATATCTATATTCGGAAATACTGGGGATGGAAAGTCATACACTTTGAACCAATGTTTTTTTAGAGGTGCAGAGGTATTTCGCACATCTTCTGAACAAAAAGCGTGTACAGTAGGAGTTTGGGCAGCATTTGATCCAACCTTAAATGTTGTGTGTTTAGATACAGAAGGTTTTTCTGGATCAACTGCTCATAATAAACAAAGGACAAGGCTTTTGCTCAAGGTAAATAAAATCCAAATAATAACTTGTATTTAAACATTAAAAATGTTTTATTGTTCTAGGTCTTAGCAGTATCAGATGTAGTTATATATAGAGTTAAAGGCGAACGATTACAAGATGATATGTTTAACTTTCTTGGTTCAGCATCTAAGTCATATATAAAACATTTTCAAAAAGCCTTGCTTACTGTTTGTAATAGATCAATTGATCCAATTAAATGTGCTGATTCTGTAAAAGGACCAACATTATGTATTTTTCATGAAACTAGAAACACTGAACCATTAGGATGTTGTAAGTTTTATCTTAACCTTCAAATGTATACCAATATTAAGATGTATATTATGTTTTGAAGATAATGGTAAAGATGTCTCAGAGCAGATACAAGACAGATTTCATGAGTTACAACTTGATATTGATGGATTTGAAGCTCTTCGTTATGTGGGAATTCAAACTATTATTCCACCGACAGATTTTGGTCAAATTAGAGAAGTACTCAATGAAGAGATAAAAAAAAACTGTAATCGGCCTCAGAGGTCTCCTCATATTGTTTATCTCACTCTTAAGGTATTGTAATATAATAATGTATACATGTTGTAGTTACAGTTGAAATTTGTTTCTTTTCTAGGCATTGAACGACAAATTTACTGGCATTATTAAAACTTCAATTGAACCACTCTTTCCAGACCAACATTTAACATGTCCAGCTGTATGTCAATCTTGTGAACAGCGGTGTTCAAATAGTGTTGGACATTTAAAAGATAACATTCCCCATGTTAACAATTCAAAATGCAGGTGATAATACTGTGATTAAGTTCTATTATGAGTTTGACTATTCCAAACCATTTATTATTCTACTTAATATTTTTATATTTGTGTTGTGTTGTTGTCAGAGTAGATTAACACATAAACCTTGGGCTTGAGCACAAATATTTCATAACTTAGCTTTTTTTTATAATATATATTTATACTTCTTTGCTACACATTTTAATTGTTATTTAATTTCTCTCATAAAGCACATTTAAGTTTATATTAATAGTCTTGCTAGTCCTAGCCAAAAAAACAGTAATAGTTTTAAATAAATTATTGGTTTGAAAATTAAAAATTATTTACTTTTGTTCAGTTATAATCAGAACTCAGATTCAAATGCCCTAAAAATAATTTAATTTTTTTTTAATGCATTTATGAATAAAAATTCTAAAAAATATGTGTAAGAGGAGGGGTGTTATTAGTCTGGTTCTATTTGTATTATATCTAGTATAATATTAAAGAAAAATTATATAATATGTTTCAGGTATCAGTCACAATTTGAAAATTCTGTATATATTTGTAAAGTATGTGCAGACAACGGAACACCTGTTGTTGCTACAACAAATTATACTAATGATAATCAAAATTCTTGGTTTAAATATGCCTTGTCTGGGTAAATATTCCTCAAATTATGGTATGATAATAAATTTTATTTTATCATACAATTTAGGTATACCATTGATTGTCCAGAATGTGGTGTAATTTACCGTAGTAAACAATATTGGTATGGAAATAATGATCCAGAAAAAACTGTTGTTTATACAGAAACAAAACATATCTGGCCTGGTGTAAGTTTTAATATTTTTACATCAATCAAATTGTAATAACATACTTATGTATGGAATTTATTAACAAAAGTAATTTAAATATTAAAATTATTATTATATATATTAAACAAATTTTGAATGGGTGAATAATAGATTAAAGAATATAATTAAAGAATAAATTGTTGAGTTGAATTTGAATCTCAAATAGTGACTACATATTTAATTTTTATAGTTTTAAACACGAGTACTCGAATTAAATAATGAACTTAATTTACATTTACAACTATTAAATAATTGGCTATTTGATCCTTCTTAACTTGAGATTTTTATAGATTACTCAGATAAATATAATTTTAAAAATGCAAACTACATTTAAGTATTTAGGTACATTTGTTTACTAATGATTTCAGTTTCTCTACACTTATAGCTCCCTCTAATAATATCTCAACACTTGTATGACCGTATCCATTGATAGATTCTCTACTATTAAGAATTTTATAATGTGGAAATCTACATCACAGTTATATTTTTATTGTAAAATTACCTAAGAAATAATAATTTGTATATTTTATCATGTGAGGCGGTGAGGTCATATACAAAAATTGCAATATAAAATTAAAAAAGAGGACTTATTTGGAAATTGAAAAGATTTGATTTATCTGATATCAATAAAAAGTTGCAATATCTATTAAATCTAGTGTTTAATTATAACACTTGAGTACTAGACAATTACATGTATTCTTTTCCACTTGGTTACTACTTTACTAGACTTATAAATAGGGCTCGGAAGTTGATGCATTTTGCATTTTTTTTTGGAACTTTTTGGACAATGCTCTCCTGGCTACAAATCTGTTTCATAAGCATGTGAATCCGAATAACTAATTTTTATTTTGCATTTTTTGGTGTTTATTAATTTTTAAGTAATTTTTTGACATTTATAGGTCTTTTCCAAAAATTTTAGACATTTTTACTGATTTCACACTAGTTCATTTCTTATCGTTTTCTTGCCGACCATTATGCCGATAACTTAAAACTTGGAAATTACCACAGGCTAAGATTAGTACCTATTCAATTTTATCTCGACGATTACATTTGCCATAGTTAAAAATTTCAAAAATTTTAAATGGTGAAGAAGCTTCAAGTGAGTGTTTTCCGGAAGATTTCAGTGCTGATGATTTGGTACATTTCAGATTTGCCCCAATCACTTAAGTGGACGTATAGAGAAGTTTTTTCCAATCATAAATATTTATTAACAGATAATCGTCGTTCATTTACTTTCGATAACATAAAATACGCTCTAATTATACAATGCAATGATTTTAATTTTTAAATAATTTGTAAGCATTGATAAATTTATAAAACAAATATTTTTTATTTTTTTATTTTCCTATTTTAAGGAAATTTTTGTCATTTTTATGTCATATTTTGAATTTTATTGTAAAATATTTAAAAAAAATGTATTTTTATTAATATTTGTAATTTTTTAGTTCATTTTTTTAGGACATTTTTGTCATTTTTATGTCATATTTACGTACTTTTTTAGGGCATTTTTAATTTTTTTTAAGGTCATCAACTTCCGAGCCCTACTTATAAATAATTAAATTATAAATAACCACTAATAATAAAAAGGTCAAACTCTGTGATATATTATTTTATAATAACATACAAATAAATGTATAAACTATGAATCAAAGTTTATTTATATACTAGTACATTTCTTTTAAATTTTAATTACTTATGTAAATTCCTAGTTTGTCAAATTTCCAAAATAAATTATACTAGCCTACTATTAATCTATTTGTTTTACATAGCATACTCACTAAGAATATTTTTTCTATTATTTTATTATAAAGTAATAATTAAATATGTGTATGTATTTCTTTAGATGGATTTACCATCTTCATCAAGTATGAATCCTGCTAGAAAAGTGTTAGATGGAGTAACTTACCTTTCTGAAACAGTTGCTAGTGTAAGTTATGAACCATCCCGCTTGTTATCTTCTTGGGTTGCTGATCAATTTGCGCCTAAATACTGGAAGCCAAATGCTGAAATAAAGGTACTACTTATGTAGTGAAACTAACTTTTATTATTATTATGTACCTATACTCTTATAAATTAATTATAATTAGAGTAACTAATATGGTTTTAGGAATGTATTGTCTGTAAATTACAATTTTCTTCAACATCGATAAAACATCATTGTCGAGCGTGTGGAGAAGGAGTTTGTGACGAATGTTCTAAACGGACATTGTGTGTTCCTGAAAGAGGATGGGATACACCTGTTCGTGTGTGCAATTTTTGTTATAAACGATCTGGTTAGTACACTCTAATGTCTTAAGTTAATATTGAAAAAATAATATTATTTAAAAAATTTTATAGGAAGCATAAGTAGTAATTGTTCAGATTCGTCTAGTCGAGGTGACGAAAGTGAAGTAGGGGCTCGTAAGTTTAGTGAAGCTGTAGTTCAAACATTATCTTCTGTGGCTTCTGTTCTAGAATATCCAAAAAGTAATTGCAATTACTGTTATTATTATTATTTTTTTATTATTTAAAGTGTGTTTAATTAATCTTGTTTTCTTAGATCTTATTAAAGATACAGCAAGACCATCTTATTGGGTACCTGATAGTGAGGCATTGGAATGTTATATATGTAAATCAGAATTCGGATCAACTTTAATATTACATCATTGTCGAGATTGTGGCCATGGAATTTGTTCCAGTTGTTCCAACCATCGGAAACCAGTCCCCCACCGAGGTTGGCCTAACCCTGTTCGAGTTTGTGATTTATGTTCTAATCAAGACACATAAATAAATTTCATTTTTTTTCAATAACTTAAATAATATTTTTTTAATACTTTTATTTGATTGAATAATGAGCATGTTTTGGTATTCCAATCTTGATAGCGACTTAACAAATTGATAATTTGAAATACTAATTGCTAGTGAATTATTATTATTCCTTATGAATTGTTCATTTTTTCATTGCCAAAAATACATAAACAAATTACTGTGATAGGTATGATTTAAGCTAGTCCTAAGTGGTTTCCTTGATTTCTTGGTGGTTCTATTAGGTTTACTTATTGTTATGATAGCTCTATTATAAATAATTAGTATTGACTACCATAATATATATTGTTTGTTTTATTTTATTAAATTTTCTTTTATTGACCAATTGACCAATTTTTACATTTTATTAAATTCTATAAGTCTGTGTTCAACAAAGTTGTAATTACTTAGATAATTAGTTATGTATATTATATTATCTTAAATTACCAATTGTTTATAATATCAATAAACCAATAAAAACATTGTTTTATCTACACTATTGATATCTTTGACCTTTGACCTTCTATGTAGTATCAAACAAATTTGAAAAAAGGGTAAGTAAGTAACGTTTTGCTATATATTAGTTGTCGAGACTGGATACTGGATAGTCACAGTAATTAACGTTTTAAATTTAAATTTAAATTCAATAATCATGGTATGAGTAAAACGATTTTAAACGAAGATAGTTTTAGGCCTTTATTTTAATAAGTAAATTGTATGATATTATTGTGATTGAAGTTATTTATCAAACTATAAGCCATTAGTACCATAGTAGGTAAAATTACATTTTAGTTTTTTACAAAAAAAAAATTGCATTTGAAAATGGCATTGTGTTTATTCGTATACAACACTATAATGTACTCTTAACTTCTCGAGTCTCAAAAACACAAATCACTATTCTTAGTTTATTAAATAATTTTTCTATATTTTCTATTATTGTATTACATTTTAAAGTTTTTTGGTCAAACAAAATTTATTTTATCGAAGTCCATTAAAAAAATCGGGTAAGTGGATATCGCTTTGCTGTGTACAGTAGATTACTGTAATGAATGGTAATTGTGTAATTTTAATTCAGTGTCCAGTGATATAATTGTAGGTATACGAAAAACCATTCTGAGTGGAGACGGCTTTTCAGTTTAAGATATGTTATGCTATATATTAATTATATTGTTATTTTTTTTTCAAAATAAAATGTAAGTACAGATAATCCGTCCCCCAATTAACCGTATTTCTCGGTAAATTCAAAATTATTCAAATTACATTCATTATCTACACGACTCATCACTCAGTCATTCGTGTGTATACAATTTATTAGAAAGCATTAATATAAGTCATTAACGACATAAACTATTAAAATAAATATTTAATGTAGCCAATATAGGTATTCCAGAAATTTTAAGTACCTACCCACGAATAATATTTTTAAATTACAACGATATACCTAACTAAAATTGTTATTCTTGGTTATTTAATACATAATTTCATGCAAATATGAACTATATAATAACTATAAAAAAAAACTATGTTTGTATAGTTTTTAGATTTTTTTTCTCACAGAATTAACAATTTATGTAGAACCTTGTTTTAAATTTTTAATCCTTAGCTATAAAACTTAAACGTTTTATAAATTTTTAACAACTAAATAATTTGTAAATTTTCAATTAAATTAAATTAATGTTGTCAACGTTTGAACTTTAAACGGTTATAAAAAAAAAACGTGCCTGTGTATTTTTAATATTTCCCAACATATTATAGGGACTATTTAGTTATTCCAACTTATGAGGAACCTTGTATTAAAAAGTTTTTTTGACCCAACATCCCAATGTATAAAGTTGTATTGATAAATAAAGAATAAAAAAATGGAGTTGATCGTCTGACTCTTGTGGATCGGAACAGACTAAAGACAATGCGATATTTATAGAACAATAACAAAAAAGTAGTTATTGATTTTATTTATTTATTTTATTGATTTTAGATTCTAAGCCGACTAATCAAGTGTTGGACATTTAAAAGATAACATTCCCCATGTTAACAATTCAAAATGCAGGTTATAATACTGTGTATAATTTTTTATTATAATATTAAAAAGTTATATATTATTATTATTTTTTTTTTTTAAGGTACGAAAAGTTGTTTTTCTTATCAAGTTCTTCAATAAAAGTTGTTTTTATTATTTTATTCTTATCAATTTGTTCAATAAAACTTTTTTACTATTTTATATGATCTATTTGTCCAATTCAAACTTTATTCATGTTATATCAAATTTGTGTAAAAAAAAAAAAAACGTAATTATAGCTCGGAAAATTATAACTATCTTATTTCATATTATTAGTTATTTTATATATTAATTGATAATTTATAAAGTAATGATTAACTATTAACAATAATACTAATACTAATAATAATATTTACCTTAAACAAGTCTTTCTTCTGGAATTATGCATTTTCTGAAACTGCAATACTTTTTGATGTATTCCCTCATATATTCAAAAAAATTGATTGACTTTTTTAAAAGTTGTGGGAAAAGCGTGTGAAATTCACCATATTTTTCCCTTTCTTCAAATATTCTGTTGACCCGCCATTGCCTTTCTAATTTTTCACTGAACATTAAATACTTTAATACAGGACTTGTTTCCAAAAAATAAAGTTGGTTGATTACTTCCATTTCATACAACTACTGAACCATGAATGAGGCATAGGTATTACAATATATTAAAACGGATGTGTATATTTGACCGATGACGGGTGCAGTGAGACCAGAAAATTCGGCCAATAAACGAACCGTCAAAATCGTCCGATTTTGACGGTCTCGAATCGGCCAATATCGGGCGTAGTGTGACCAATGCCTACCCCAAATTAATATTTTTATGACTTAATCTATATTATCCATTTTTAATATTTTTCCCTTTAAAGCGATACTACTATACAAGTAGTATAATACAACTACTTATTATATAAATCTTACATCATATTATAATTTATATTTGATTATTTGTTGTAAGGTAGATAGTTTTTAATATAAAAAATATACTTTAGAAAAAAGTGGAATATAAAATATATCATTAGATAATAATTTAACTTTCCTCTTATTTGACGATAAAATGTTCCAAGTTCCAACAATGCGCAAACGCATTGACGTTCGTGTGCGGAGAAATGACAAAATGTGCATTGACAATAAACTGTTTAACAATGCGTTAAAATTAAAGTACAATTTATATATCTTGTTGGCTTGTTCCATATATGGGCAGAACTCCACCACAATATATCAGCTACTTAACCCATATATGTATCTATAGGATATAGGAAATTGTATAAGATACTAAAACGACAGGATTAGGTTTAAAAAAAAATAACTAAATAGGTACACTGAAAATGTGTGTAAAATTATTTTTATAAATATGAAAAAATAAAAAACTATATCACTTATAAATATTTATCATTACATAATATAATAAAAGTTTTGACGCAACAAAAGAATTAAGTAGGTATAGGTAAGTATAATTAAGGTACCTATTACAATTAAAATATTATTATATACATGTACACGCCTACACGGAGTAAAATATAAACATTTATAAAACAACGTTATCTATAATAAAAAGACAATATTTTCTCCTTGTTCGAGTTGAAGTGCTACTTTGTCACTGGATGTTGCTCGGTCCGCTGGCCCAGACAACATGGCCGTGGCGAAAGTGAGAACAATACCAAAAGCTGCAGTGTACAAACCTGATCCTATAAAATCGCATAACAAAATATTCTATTTTTAAGGCAACTAGAAGGTAAAAGCACAATAATTGGAGAGATAATTTCTATATAAACCGTACACATATAATTGTGTTATTTTATATGAAGCGAGTGTCTACATTATAATTAATATGTATTTATATGATCTGCCACAAGTATTGTTTCGGTCCAACTATAATTTAGTCCGGGATACGAAAATTAAAACGTTGAAACTATTTATTATATTTTTATTTTTTTATGAATCAAAAGCATTACTGCCACGGATTTCTTCACAGAAAAGGCTGTGTTAAAAATGGATCCCAGTATTATTTGTGTTCCGCTGTTGTTTAATCACATTCGAATAACTAAGAGATGAGATGTTGTACCTAATGCTGCAGTAATCTGATGTATCTTATGTATTCGTCATAGATGATTTAGCTTAAAATATTACCTCCGACATCTGGGCGGATAAAACGTTCACGTACAGTATTTTGAATTCGAAAAATTAAAAATGAGATATCTGTAAAAACTGCAGGAACCATAACGGTATGTTATAAATATAATGTAATAAGCCAGGCGTGGATCCAGTGGGGGCGGTAGGGTGGACTCCCCACCACCGTTGGCCGTACATTTGAAAACTGTATTATTTAAATTTAATATTTTGTGTTATCCTATGTATTGTTATATTTGTTATATTATATATCCAGTCACAAATCGTCATATTTTATTTTAATAACACACATTTATAAATTGTTTAACATTTAAATTTGTATATAATATTTTATTCAATTCAGTTTAAGAAAAAAAAGTATTCGTTATAATTAATAAGCAATTATTGCATTATAAGTACTCTAGTACTATTGCATGCTTATATATATATATATATATACTCGTATTTAACAGAAGGAAAATAGTAAATATATTTAGATATTTATAGTCCACCCTCCCGTTATTGTATATAGGCTGGATCCGCGCCTATAATGAGCAATCGTACTTTTTATAGTTTTTAGTTTTTAAGCACCATGGACTATGAAATTCTTGGAATATCGTGTCGTGACGTAAAATTCAATTCAATTTTTGGAAAAAAATACTCATACTTATTTATTTAATAATAGGTATACCTAGTATATACGACACACTAGGCACAGTACTCGTGTTTATGTTAATTAACTAATTTGTACAACTTTGGATAATTTCCTTAATAATTCTTTTTCTATGTAATGTATGTGATATCCTATGTTCTTAATTTTTAACAATCAGCTAGGACGCTAGGTAGTAGTTTAAATTTATTACTATATAAACGCATCATACCATTCGTGCAATCCGCTGAGACAAAAGGGACGGATTGAGTTCCACACAGCAGCACCACGCGTTCCGAACCCCAACCAGCGGCGAAACAAATTACTCCGATCAAATAAAGTAAAACTGAAAGACAAAAATAAATAATTATTTACTATTTAACCTTGATTATACAGTGTATAATAATATAATATGTTCTATACTCTAGTTTACAGCAAGTATAATAATATGCAGATTGCAGACCCGTATTGGTCCACCGGGACACCGGGAGTTTTCCCAATGAGCCCCATGATCAATTTAGAAATTAACACCCCTCTTCCAATTTTTTTTTATATAATTTTAATGCATATTTATTATTTACTATATATAAAGGTATAACTATTTTTTTGGTGTGTATTATATTATACGAATTATATATTTTGTAATTGTTATACTATTTTAATTTTATAATATCATAATTTTTAGGGATAAAAGAAACTAACTACCTACCTATATTTGTGCATTTATTATTTATACTAATAAAACTCCAGTTTATGGATATCACAGAACCCAACATAATTATTTTGACTACATAATAGATGTACATTTTATATTATACTTATTATATTAAATTCATCATACTCCTCATCACGGCTACATAGGTGCATATTTAGTTGATTTGATTAGAGTTTAGTCCAATATTTGTCATTGAACTATATTTCAAATTTTAATACTTGTTTTTAATATTTTTATTTAAAATTGTTATTTTCGAGCAATGGCGTACGGAGGGCGTTTTTTCTCGTTGAATCGCAATAGTTTAATTTCAGGAAAACGCTCTTAAATTAAACCATGTATTTCCAATATTATTCACATTTGGCGTTGAAAAGCCGCATTTTTAAAATTAATTAACTTTTAAGATTAGCACATTTCAAGTCATACACAATCACCTAGTGAGTATAATGTGTAATGTTAAAAATTTAAATTAAATAAAAAATTTTAAAAATAAATAAATAAATAAAATTTGTTATTTTTGCCGTGTATTAATGCGAAATAAATTAAAAATGATTTTAAAATATTATTTATACTGTTTAAATATTATCAATTAATTATGGTGGACACGCATATCACGTGTTTCAGCCCGTTAGCCACACCTCTGCGTACGTCACAATAGTCACCATGAAGTACATATTTCTTGAGTATGGGCGTATGGCTGCTCGTGAAATACGACAATTTATATAATATTATTATATATACTATATACTACATGTCTACATGTGCCATATTATGCGCATATGCGTTATATTATAATATAATATGAAATACTTGCTAAAATTCTATGACAAAAAGACAAATTATCAGGTAATAAAATATACTTAATTATTACCGGCGAGTCCTTGCCCAGAACCAGCAATCCCGAACACGCTCTTCTTGCTTATCGATTGTTTGCAAAAGCTACCCACGGCCATGGCAGACATTAAAAAGCTGATGAAAACGCCAGCGGACATCAACACCAGGCCGATCTTCCACACGAACGGGAACATCGACGAATCCGTGGCCAGTCCTTCGACGGCGAACGAACCGCAGTGCTGGTTGCCGTTGATTTTCTTACACCGGTAGTAAATGCCGACAGACGGACGGCAACGCACTTCGTAGTACGGCGAGTCCACGGTATTGTTTGCTGTAAACATACACAAAGAATACGACGGTTATTTTAAATGCACTGAAATAGTGCTCTACACACTATAAATACAATTTCAAAGTCAATATTTGCGAATGTATCCAAATCGCACAGTGTATGCTATTTGCGTATTATTATAGTGTTGCAAGTAGTAGGTACCTATAATGATATATTTTAGACGTACAATATAAATATTAGTCTTTTAAATGCGCCAATTGCAGGGTCAAATGTAGAGAGGGGTTTTAAGATATTTATTTTAAATAATAATATTAATACGTATATTATAATGATATTGTTTTAAAATGTTTGGGATTAGGTATCCAAGTCCTAAAGTGGCTAAAGTCCACTTCTCGTTTCCCTAATAACTTGGACATATTAGAGAAATGTGTCCTAGGTAAATAAAGATATTTCCAAGGCTTTCTATGTGGTTGAATACTATCTTCATGTGTAATATTATTAAATGCAATATACGTTAAATTTTCACGAACTTACATTCAGCGGATAGCGATTTGGATAGACAATTGTAATCAGTAGGTCCGATGAGCCATTTCGGCGAGTAAATGGCCGTGAATAAAGTAATGGTGGACACCACACTCAACGTAACCCACAGTAGACTTTTGGCGGTTAGAATGAAATACATCTTCTCGGCCTGCACACACAAATTAGCAATACATATTATATTTTATATTAAATTAATTTGGTATTCTTAACATGAAATTTATTTTTAACCTATCAAGCGAATACTTTCTTTTAAAAAATAATACTAATACACTTAAATAATAATATAATACGAAATACAAATAAACATACAAATTTTATTATAATATTAGGTACTATTAATTAGTAATTAGTAATTAGTGTTGAGTTCACTTTGTATTATCTACCGGTAGATAATAAATTAGATATCGCACAAACGCAGCGGTAATGCCCATATGCCATATATTATATATATATATATATATTCGTGCACTGCAAACAAAGCATAAGTCGAGGTAAAGGGCCCCGGGTTATTTTACCAAATTAAAAACGTTAAAACCGTCGTGGGGAACCACCACCACAACTATAATATGTTTACGCGTATACCTATGATGTATAGCGGCTTTCGTTTGATTACTGCAGCGAAACCGCCTTAATTTATAACACTACATGGTACTACTATATTATACTATACTACATAGATATAAATATAGGAGGTGTGCGCCGCACGAAACCGGCCCCTCCGATATATAATAATATATATGATGGTCTACACGTGTTCGTGGTGCCAAAATGACGTTTGCTACACTAGACTACAACAATTCATGTATATAACTGTATAAGTTTAATACTTTAATAACAACACAACAAACGATGACGTTACAATGAAATATGTTGGAGACCGTTTAATGGATAGGAAAGAAAAGGTTTTCACTGTTTTCAGTGTTTTCAATGCTGTACCGGCTGCGCACATAATAATAAAAATATAACCTATTGCATTACATATAGATATATTTTGTATTATTTGTATTGTAATATGTATGTGTGTCGAGTGACTCATGTCTCGTAAAGTAATGTGTATATATTTTCTGTCGTATGTAATATTATATACCCTCTTATTGCGTTTACCTCCATTCGTCTTAGTCACGAACGTGAGGCATCCCGACCCTGCGCGCACTCATCAACCCTCGAAAAAAAAAAAATTCCCCCGACGAGCGTTCGAGACGGTCTGCAGCGCGCTCCGCACCTGGTTGAGACTGCCTAACTGCTGCATGATGGGCGATGTGTGTGAACCGTGCAGGGGAAACCAAAGACAACGATAATAATTATTTAATTATATTACCTATGCGCGTATAATATATTGATATTGTCCGTTCCGTATATATACTTATATACATTGTTTTATAATTTTGTCCATGTCCGAAAACATCACCGGAACAACACGATTGGAATTTCCTTTTGACATTACTACTATATGTCTATATGGCTAAGGTACCTATAATATAATATTATTATGTTATACAGCGCGCGTACAATACGATTATATTTTCGATTTTCGATCGTTCATTATATAATGTATATACATACCTACATATATATATATATACATGCGCCTAGGTACTTATCTATATTGTTATTTCGTTATTAAAAGAATAAGTATATACCTACTATAATATGAGTATAAAATAATATTATATTAGAAAGAAGCAGCTAAAGGCGACTCTGCACGAATAATAATTCGATATTATTCTGGACGGCATGTGGTGTGCGGCCGTGATTTGAAAGAGAAAAACATACTATACTAAATAAAAAAAGGAATTAAAAATGGCGTTTAATATTCACGGCGTAACAGGAGACCCTTAATGTTTTTTTTTTTTTGTTCGTTTTCTTAACCGGCTACATAATGAACGAATGAAAATTAAAACCAGCTATATAATATTGACGTCTTAATTTACATCATCCGACCTGAATATCATAACGCACTTCACATAATGTAATTATTTATCATGTAGAAGACTAAGGTAGACGAACAAAAAATTATTTCACTCGTCGACCCGCGTGTTATTGAGTGTATCACGCGTACACCGTAATTCACAGTACAACTAATGTACAATGCAAGCTGAACCACTGATTATTACGAATTATATTAACAAAGTTAACTTTTTTGAAAGAAAGCATATATTTTTGATTTCATACACCTAAACATTATTCACATTTCTGCAGAGGTCTCAACGACTAAATGTATAAAAATCAAGTTTCAAACGAATTCCTAGTTAATTAGTTATACAAAATTGAAAGTAAATGAGTAGAGTTAAAATATTTAAAATCTTAAGAAAATATATTCTGCTGCGGAGTACATATAATGTAAGTTGTCATTGAACTAATTAAAAATTATAAAAAAGAAAAACGTAAAAATATATTTTTTCAATACGCTGTTGTTTTGAAGACATCAATTTTTCTGAAAAATAAAATTAAAAATATTTCCAAAAATTACAACCTTTTTAAGAAAATTAACGTGAGTGTGAGGTGTGAGCTCATCTACGCTTCTCCATCATGTCGATCTAAATCGAAAAACGCGCGTGACTGGGATACGGAAAAGAATCACGTTGTATCCGCGCAGTCTATAAAATTGTAGTTCTGAACTCATACGCAGTTCAACTCTGTTGCTCAAGGCTACATTAATATAATATAATATTATTATTTATTATGAAAATATATGATAATATATCTACCTATACCTGTCTATATAATAATTTGTGAAATATTTTTTTACTCTGTGATATATTATGCAGTCCGCAAGTGTAAAAGATCTAGTATACTCAATGCCCAATAATTGTGTATTAAGATGGTGCACTGGCGCGTACTGTACATTCCATCAAAATGGTTCTTTTAATCATTATAGTTAGCGATTAAGCTTTAAATCATAATATTATTATACCACTTTAAACTAGGATATTATGATTTAAGAAATAGACAAGCTCACGTAAATCTGTAATGGTTATCACAGTCTAGTAAATCTTAATACTTATAATAGGAAAACTATGAACACTATATATAGGCCCTATATTATAGGATCTATGAATATATTACAGTGTAGGATATAGGTACAGGCGTTTATTATGACGTATTTTATGTATGTAAAATGTAGGTACTGTACAGCTTCATTGTCTAATCATTTTTTTTTTTTTTTGGAAAACTAATTAAATGATCCTAGGATATACGATATAAACACGGACGCGTATGGGTGAGGCGTAATAGCAATGGGAATATTTTTTTTCAATTTTATTAAAATATATAAGAAATTATATTCACAACTTTACAACCAAATTGTTGGTGCGGTGTAATTTTATAATTTTGATACCTACGTCAACATTTTCATATTATTATGGAAAATAAAACAATTTGGACAAAAATACGCATTATAATATTTGTATGGCTGCATCCCGCATAATTGTAAAGCATAAAATATAAAAACATAATACCTATATATATATACACGATAATGTACTTAGGTGTACTTAAGTAGACAATGTACATACTAGGACACTAGGTGTGCATTACATGGTAATCTTTCAGCATCAGTCTTGATTGTTGAACACAATGTTTCGTTGTAATTCATTGTGCGGTCCCAAATGCGTTGACGGGAAAACTGAATTAATTACTATATTTCGATATGTATACGATAAAAATAAATAAATCTGAAATATGTATTAAACATACACATCACTTAAATATGCTATGCATTTAAAGTTTACACTATTCGAGTCTGCATATACGATGGACTTTATTTATTTATTTTATGAATGACGGACAATGATAAGCCACTGCGGAAAAATGTGTTTAAAATAATATGCATTTATAAGTAAAGTTAGATTAAACCGAATAACCGATTTACATGCTAATTTCGGCAGTATTAAATAATTTAAAACCATTTATTTTTCCTTTACTTAAAATAACTTTATTGTAATAAACATATGTTGATCAATGATCTTGAATTGCAAAATGTATTGACTTTATCCTGTAGATATCAGAGTATTCTGTAATACGATATCGAAGTGTATTTTTCCGAAAAACACGTTTTGGGAAGTTATCAAAAAATACAAATGTATTCAGGTCATTTATGGTATTAATCAGTAGTCAATAATCCATCTTTCGTTGAAATAAATCGATACATTGAATATGAATAATAATCGTGAAACTGTTATAAGAGGTAATCATTGAATAATTTGTAGTTTAAAACAACTTCTTAAGATAACCATAAGTACCCAAGTTTGTCTTGAGTGTCAAATTTTGAAATAGATAATTTTTTAAGTCTGATATTCCATTTTGATATTTTCCATTAATTAAAACAAATTTAAACCACGAAGTTGTATGTGTTACATATATAGGTGCTTATAAATGTATATATAAATTACATACATATTAAATCAAGAGTTAAACCATAAATATCTAAATACTTTTACAACAAATGAATTTTAAACTATGTTTTTATACATAGGTAGGTACGTATTTATATTTTAGGTTTTAATCGTAAAATGTCAATTAATATCAGGTTTATTTTTGTTAATCGTCTCTGAGTCTCATTACGAGTGAATATTTTATTCCAGTTAACACAACTATATACAGTCACTGCGCGACTGGAGTCTGCAGTGCACCTGAGCAACCGGTTTGAAATTTGAAAAATCGCATACTACGGGATAAAAAAATGCTACCAGACGGAATAGAGAGAACGATAAAATATAATAAGAAATCGAAGTAAAAAAGATTTACCATTACAATTAAAAACATTTTATATGCCACCGACAAATCTATGTTTTATAAGCCAAATACCGCACTCACCAATAAATTAATTCATCGCTACATCTCAAAAACTACAGAACCTATGAACTTGACATTTGGAATAGACAATAGTGTCAATAGTGGTTCCTTTAATAATCTAGCTGATGATGTGAAAAAAGGAAGGATTTCCATATATTCGAATTCTAAAGAGGATCTATTGAAATAATTCACGATAGAAATTTAAACTTGTTTGTTTATAAATAATTGTCATTGATTGCTCGGACAGATCAGGTACACGCGCATAAACCAAATTGTTGCGCTTATGGCCTCGAATAAAGTAGCTATATCTTAAAACCAAATGTAAGCGTATGTAATTTATAATTCGAAAACTACTCAATCGAATTTGACGAAAATATCTGCAGAGACGTTAGAAAACTTTAAAGAATACGTAGTTTAAGCCACGTTAAAAAATATACCAAGTGATAAATCTAATTCACGACTTGACCAACTACGTTAAATTATTTAACCCATCACAAAAAACATTAACAATTTTTTTTAAGATAAAATATATTTATTCATTTAAATAATAAAGCTTTTTTTAATACATTAGATGATCTTAGAGGACACCCACAACGGTCACAACCCCTCAAACTGTGGCACGTGCTTCAAATATAGTCCTTCGTCACGCCACTGATAGCGTATATAGTATGTACTAAATACTTATAGATAATGCTATATAGAATACAATATAATATAGTGCCTTCACGTGCCGTCTTTAACTAACATCGATTTAAAACAATTTTTTTAAAGTTATTTAAAATTAATTATCAATAACATGTTTATAAATTTAATATAATTTACATTACCATAGACAAATATAAAGTATCATATACCATTTGAATTATTAAAATATTATGTACCTATAGTTATATATATTTTTTCTTAAGAATAATAGATTTTTATCATATCGATATTCATCAACCTGTAATATTATTAAGTAAACATGGCTATTTTATTACAATATATTTTAAAAACTAAATTTTCTGATGGTTTACCTTTTCGAATTACGGGGGATGCCTATTTATCAACCATAAACTATCATCGAGAATTCGAGACCAATCAGCTATTACTACAGTAATCTTTATATTTTACTTTTAAACACATTTATTTTTTCGGCACAGAAGATATTATATTTCTCAGACTATATAATAACGATTAAAAACGGGTTAGATAAATGATGTAGATTCTTCTAAGTATATATTATTTGATTGTGGTTATATTAAAATATATAATAATATGTGTCTATTTCTGTTATACAATAAGCAAACATCAAATCCATTTTGTTCTTTACTCGTGTGAAGAATTTTATATTATTTTTTTAATTGCTAAAAATAAGTTTTTTTTAACGTTTGAGGATTATTTTTATTACCAATTTATTTTCTCCAAAACTTAAACGAAAACAGGCGGTCCCGGACTCTCCTAATTATGCATGTAGACGTTTACAGTCTTATAATAAAGTACTAGCTATTATTATAGGTACCTACCTACAATGGAATATTATATACTTTGTCCTTAGCATATATATTTATGAAATATCTATATTTAACTTAAAATAAGGTGTCTGGTGAAATTTACTACTGTCTACTCATTGGCGGTCTGTGGTATAATATTGTATACACTGTACAGTGTACCTATACGAACATATTGGAGCAGCTGTTCATTTTCCGGTACAAATATTCGTTATTTAAGTTGTTTTAAGTCATACTATGCTCTAGTCATTGTTAGTCTACTTTAAGTATTGACTAATAATTAATAAATGAAAAATGGATCAAAAGCATTGGTTAAATATCAGTAATTAAATGCCAGTATTCAATTATAAAAACTATAAAAATAAAAATATACTTTTACGATATCATCAAATTTAAAGATAGTCATAAAATAAATTATTTACAAAGGTGTCGAAATTAATATTTTTAGTGTTAATGCACCACTGTAACGTCTGTATCAGTATAGTACTGTACTACTTCATACATACTAAACATATTATTAATAAATCGTAATTTAAAATTCATAAACAAAAATGTGTATTGTATAACTAATACGAATTACGAATAGAATATTTTAATGTGTTTTGCAATATTAAACTTTGTGAATACTTTTAAAGTAGTAACCAGGTGGCAAGGTAGGTTAACTGCTGCAGGTTAAGTTTTTAGTAAGAATTTTAACTATTTAAAATACATATCCTACGCGCTACGCAGCGTTACACCCAAATACTATTTCGTATTACCTATGTATTATATTTAGGTGTAAAAATAATATTCAATTTAATCGTTACAATAATTTGCAATGCATTAAATTAGTTTTATGTTGAGTAGGTATATCTACAGTCAGGGGCGTATTTAGATATTTTTTTTGGGGGGGGCTGTGGTATTTTCTGCAACTGAAATTCCCCAATTCAGCCTATTAAAAATAAGAGTTAGAAAATTAATACACAATTTTAATTTTTGTCATGATTTTTAATGTTTTCAAAAAATTAATAATGAAATAATATATAATAATAATAATAATAATACGATCGTCTAAACTCCTAAACGTCGTATATATCAGAGAACAAAATATTTATCTATAATAGCGACTATATAACAGCGTTATCGACCGTCGTCGTCACAACTTCTCGGAAATATTTTTAGCTCATACGGGCTCGTAATGCTCGTATGATTATTGTACGATGATCGAGACGTGACAACGCGTGTATATCAGTAAATCAATTTTAGATAAAAGAAATCGAAATAACGATAATGCAGCAGAACCGCACGTCAAAATTAAACATTTATGTACCGAACTCAAAGGTATAATCGTTATGATCAAAATCGTCATTGACACATTATATGAATAAATTGTTCGTTGTTAATAATAATTCTTTATAAAATTATATTGAACTTTTACGATTTTACATCTAATAGAACATAATAATTAATAAGTAGACTTAATACACAATTCCTGGATTTCGGGGGGGCTGAAGCCCCCTCAGCCCCCCCATAAATACGCCCCTGTCTACAGTGTTAACATTAAGATTTCTAATGTACACATTAGTACACAAGAAAAAAATCTAATAATTGAAAATGACTAAGTCAAACATAAATAATTATCAATATATTATTAATGATCATTTAGGTGAAGATCTTCAAATCTATAAGAGATAAAAGATTAATGGGCCACTGGCGGATTAAGGCGTCGCCGGTTCAAATTCCGGTCATGGGCGGCATCGCTTTTCGGGCAGTTTATGGTGTCTGGAAAGAGAGCCCCCCCCCCCCCCCCCCGGGGCATGGCAGAAACCTACGGATGCCCATTCGAAATTCTGCCATAACATCCACGTTTACCAAAACCAACAGTTCCACAGGCTAATGGCCCTTGTTGTCGAAGTTTCAACCCCCATTAAAAAAAAGAAAAAGATTAATATAAGGTTTCAATATTTTAATGAATTATAAGTTGATATTAGACATATACTACTGGTTATTATAATATCAGGTTTCGGAGAAAAAATAATTCATTATCGATTCCAACATCCATTACAAATATAAATATGCTACTGTAAAATATAAAGCATAAATTAAACAACAAACATATACTTAAATAATTTTTAGTGATGATCCAGTTTTTAAGCAAATATTTTTTTTTTTAAACGAAACGTTACACTAAACAACTTATAGATAGATTCTATTTTTAAACGACTATAGTATTCCCACGTGACACAAAATTGTATGCATTATTTAACATTAATATACAAATAAATAAGATTTAATAATAATTAGTATTTTGAGTATATCAATTTTGTGTGCAATGTACAAAGAATATTATAAAGCCATATAGGTTCTCATCGTGTATTTTATATTTGTATACAATTATACAAATATTTTATATGTACCAACCTCAAATATTAATGTATTATAAATCCATGTAGGTACCTATATAAGGTATAAATTAGTGTGTATTAGACGTAATAACTATTTACTTATTTGATATTTTAGTTTAAAAACAGTCCTTATTTGTTTACAGTGGATTAGGTTATTTTGATAGCTGCTTAACAATGAGTAATTTTTGCGGTTTTATTTATTAGTTATTATTATTATAATTATGACGGAACAATTTTCCATTCAAAGTACTGTAATTTAAGATCATTTCATACTTTAATTTTTTGAACAACATCTGTTTACTATCAATCACTATTGGCACCTAACCACCAAGGTACTTCAAATGTCAAATCTTGTTTTTACTATATTGTTGACATTCACTCGTAGTTACTAAGCAAATTGTTTTAATGAAGTCTTTAATGAGTATTCTTTGTATTAACTATTAATTACAAATTATCCAAAAATAAAAAAATATTACAATCTTAAAGATTCTAAATATTTAATACTTGCATAATATAATAATGCGATCGACAGAATTACAAGATTCCTCAAGAGGTAATTAAACTATGATTGTTCATTTATTCATATTTTGAAACATGCAATAATAATGATTAATTATCAAATATATTTAGGTACACAACAATTTTTTAAACCGTATATAGTATCTAATTTATTCAATGTATATTTCTTATTTTCAATTTTCAATTTTTTTATAGCTTATAGTTACGGACTAAACTGTCTATACCTAACTTATCAACAGTTTACATTTCTATTTTATTAAAAGTCGTAAAAAATTAAATAAATATAGACAATTAAGTTATAAAAATGTAAACATAGTTTTAATGTATTGTAATTTGAAGTACTCGTAACTGATATTTATATGCTACAAGGAGATCTCTTATTCTGAGTGATGTACCTATATATTATGTACTAATAACATATTTTATAGTTAGTAGGTTCTACCGAAATAAAAAATTAAACGACATATGTATGGATTAGTGCAAATTATTAGAAATTTTATTGTTATGAACGGAATTCATAACTGAAAAGACCTAAAAAATAAACTTCTTCATTACTGTCTTAAGGTTAGGAATATAATTTGGGAACACTTAAAATGCAATAATATTTTACCATGTGGGTGTACTAAATTACACATTTATTCAGGGATTAATACGATAGTAAGGCTATATTTGGTTATATTTTATAATATAGACAAAGTTGAACCATATAAACACAAATACATTTAAATACAATGAAATAAATAACAGTACCTACAATAAACATGAAGATTAACTTACCTCGTAAAGTCGTAATATTTTATACGCTATTTAAAATTTTTAACATTATTACCTAAATAAAATAAATTACATTTAGTCATAATGGTGTATCATATCTCTATAGCATTAAAACCATATTGATTTTGTTTAACACAAACTACCCGCTTAAAAAAAAATATATTAACACGTTGACATATTTATCGAGTTCAATTCTCAATCTTTTCAAAAATTAAAAAATTAAATAGGAAACTAGTGTTCACCTATTAACAATTTACCACAAAAGATGACTGAAATAAACCATTTGATAAAATATACGAATGCTTCGATGTCTAACTACAGGATGATTCACAAAGCATGCCAATTTCTTTTTATCCAATAATATTGCATTCAATGCATTCCTTCAAATTTTGAATTTTGAAATCCATATTGAAAACTATATTTTATAATTATTGGATTTTTATACTTTATAAAGAATGTAATTTTTCAATAGATACTCCTTTTTTATCTTTTGAAGCGTTGATGCATTATTTAAATCAAAATTCGAACGATTAAGTTGTTACCGAGTTTTTAAATTGTCATGCTAAGAATTAATGTCGTAGGTAATAGTTTTACTTTTATATAATACATATAATTTTTGTAATATTTATTATTATTTAGTTTTCTAGTTTACTAGTATTTATGATAAAATAATGCTTAATATGTAGATCAATTTAATAAATAATAAGATCTTAATAAATTAATATTACTTTATTTAATTATTATTAAATCACTATAGCTTCTTTATCTTTTAAATCTATAAATAAGAATTATAATTATTCTTAGTTCAATTAAGTATAATAACTCTATTAGTTAAAATTTCAATATAGGTACATCAGAATTTAAAAAAAAATATATGCCACCAGTTAGCCAATTTGCTGTTAACATTAGCAGTTACAATGACACCTTTTAAATGGCATAAATATCCAAGTATTTGAAAATATGGTCTATAAATATAATTAAAAATCACGATTAGAAAAAATGAATAATTTAACGGGAAACGGGGGTGAGCACTGAGCTTGCTTGGTAAATCACTCTGTATAACAGGATATAATATGTTGATATAATATAATATTATCTTTAACATTAGTCAATGGTCAGTATGTATATTGTTGGTTTTGAATATCATTTCCAATTTTTAGCCATATTATTTTACTATACCTCTCTATAGTCTACATTATAAATAGTAAATACACATAATAGTCTAGGTACTGAGATTAGTGTGATTATCTCAATGAAACGAGTAGGTACTAAATACTTATATAATTCCGTATATAATACTCTTAATATTAAGTATGATATATTTTATAATTGTCATCAAAAATAAATCATTTTATGAATTGTTTATCCACCGTGAATCGTAGTACAGTTATGCACACCTACCTTGTCACTATGTAGATAGGTACACGTTAATCGAATAGTTTAAATCCATTAAGTTCATACAAATTATACTGCATAAAAAATATATAAGTATTGCCTAGACTTATTTTATAGTAATAGAAATCCAACCGAGTTTAACTAATTAATTATACTGTATTAATTATGCTATGGTGCATATCATACTCTGTTGATTGTCATATACGTTACATTATACACAATACACATTATGCACATGTCTAAAGTACGTTTTAATTAAATTACCTTTGATCCCACTGACTCACATTACTGATAAAAAAAATTACCTCGTCTAGACGATTTAAATTAATCATATATTATTTATTTTTGACATACTTTGACATTTAATAATCAATAACCATATTATAAACTAAAAAATATTATAACGTTTCCAGAATAAGCTACGACCGTGGTCCGCGATATATACCTAGTTGAAATGTATTACTATTTACTACCTATCTATTCAGTATATTTTACTAATTACTAATCACGCATTAAAAATTACTATAATACAATATTACAAATCGAATAATGCAATACGAAATTAATTCGATTGTTATAATCGTATACGGACATAACATACGGTAATATTGTAATAATATAATATTATGATGCGTAACTGAGTATTGTGTATAATTAGAACTGTATGATGCCATGAGGTACTTATCAATAGGCTATAATGCACCTAATTACGAATATTTTTTTATTTACCGCGAAACTGCTGCCGACGCACGCCTGTCGAACGAAACGCTGAAATGTTACGATATTCGAATTGAATATTTTAATATCGTGGAACGACGAAACGAGCACCACATTAATGTATTATATGTAACAGATTATTATACAAACGCGATAACCGAAAAACTACGAACGCAACAACTGCTGTCCCGTGCACGCAGCGTACCGACGACATGCCGTGATCGCGCGTCGTGACCGAATGACTGGGTTGTGCCCTGTGGCAGTGTGGCTGCGCGTGTGCAATGTGCATCGCCGGCCGCCGTCGCCGCCGCGTATAATGTAATAATATGCATAATAATAATTTATAATATTATTATATCATACTCGTATACTATATTATGAATGGGTTGGTGATTTCCGCTCGGTATACCGTTTGTGTGTACTGTGTATAATGTATGTGCAGTACGTACCTTTATATTACTATTATTACAGCACAATACCTACCAGACATGATTTGGAAACACGTATTATTTTTATAAAACTTTTTAACAAATATCCTGATATTTTTAATTATATATAGTTGAATGATGCTGGTTGTATCCCGAAGTATTCAACTTTCGCCGAACGTGCGTTTATTATACATATTTTATTTATATAGTTGATATGGCTGGCTATACATACCACAATTATTATTGTATCGGCCAAATATATGAAAAAATACAAAATATTTTATATTTAACTTAAAGAAGCAAACAAACTTAACCAGAATATAATTACTCACACATTGATTATATACATACACGAAACGATAAAAAAGGAAGGGAAGAACATTAAAGAATGCGTATAACCTACCGCGACCATTTACCGAATCATTACACGAATTACATGTGTGTATACATTGTATAAAAAACAACAACAACAACAACAACAACAACAACTACATATGAACGAAAACAAAGATATCGTTATAGACCGTAAAAATTAGACTTGCAGCAGGTGGTCAGAGCTCAAAAATGTATGCAGCATAATATTATATGTCGCTTATAGGAGCTAGGTGTACCTACTATTTTAAACGCGGTAAAATTCGGTTAGGTGACGTTTGAGTTGTAAAAAAAATTTTTTAATAAAATAAGTAATAACGTATATAATATTATTATTATATCATTTATATATATAATAAATAATAATATTTTAACGTCTTGTTATAACACCTTAATAATTCTTGTCACGGGAATTTGTCTTCTTTTTTTGAGCAGGATACGCATGTATATATGTACGTCATACGCGGGTATGTAAACGACACCACCTGCTGCAGAGATGATCCATGGAAAATATATATATTATAATGTTTGATATTATGTACGTAGTAAAAAAGAAATTAAACGTTTTCCTCGCCTTATTGACACACTGCTACTGGCATATACCTACGCGCACTGCAGACTCGCCAGGCCTGATCGGGACAACATCTGTACGAATATTATAGAACATCGTATAATACTATAATGTGTGACGGGAAAAAAGGACCCCTTTTTTGTCCGATGAAGGTCGGTTCATTTTTTACTATATTTAATAGTGAACGAGGGATTGCTTCTGTATAATTTACGCCCTATATGACGTGTATACGCGCACATTACATACTGCAGGGTCATAATACTATACATAATGGTTATATATACGTCATGTTTGTTGTTTCGCTTTACCCATGTGGAATATAAATCTCCGTCATCGCCTTATAAATAACTCCGTTAACGGTGGTCCAATATATGTGTGTATAGTACCTATATGTACGAGTATAATAATATAACGCATAAAATGTTGTCGCCCTATAAGATAAATATTAAACCGAATTGTTTATGTGGAACCCAGATGAGAGATAATAATAATATGAGGGCAATGGGATAAAAATTAAAATAGACAACTAAGTTAAGAAATAATAATCATTTACAATCATTATATATTATTATTGTAACCTACCTAGGTACCTACCGACGGGAGTATAAATTATTAACACATAAATGATAAATACATAATAAGACAATTTATTCGATTATTGAATCTAAGGTCGATAAATATGGTATCAATTATAATTGTATGACCACTTGCCTTAAATAAGTGATAAACCATCATGCTGTACTTAAGATAATATTTAAATGCGGAAGGTACGCCAGTTGCACTTGCCAGCATACAGTCAATATACATCAATAATATGTATATCATATAATTCATATAATAAACAAAACAGATTGTCGTCATAATTTTATCACTTCAATGTTTTCAATACCTACCTACTATTCTACTGATTATTTCTCCGTCATTTTTGAATATAATATTTGGTATTTTTATATTGTTTATTACCTACTGTTTATTTACTTACTTTTATGTCTGCCTCCTGCTCGCTAATCGCTTGTCGACCCACCCTAAATTATTTTTTTTTTGCAAGCCAATAGTTAGAGATTATAACTCGATCATAGAAAAATCTAAATAAAAATAATTCAAATATTAAAAAGTGGGTACGTGGGTGACGCTATACGCTCTGCTGTAGGATACAATTGGATCAGTATAATGAATGGTGTTAAGTTAGCATTCAATTATATATCATTATGTACGAAAAACAATAATTCTGAGTGGAGGCGGATTTATCAGGTTAGGATATTTTAAAATATTTTTAGATTGTTATAATCACTACTCTAGCCGCGGTAGGTTAGCGTATTATTATATTATTTATATGGAAATATGTTTTTCGCTTTAATTTCAAGTACCCACAATTAATTTTTTTTAATTACAATATTATAATTAAAATTGTTATTTATGGTTATTTAATAAGTAATACGTTTTTTACAAATTTGAACTCAACAAAATATACAGAAAAAAAAATATTTTTATTTAATTATTTTCAAAAAAAATGTAAGATAGTCATTTTGTATAGTTTATTTTTCTGAAAATAATTTCGTTTCAAAATGGTATTTTTATTAATTTCATTAATCATTTTCAGTTTGATAAATGTTGTCAACATTTGAAATTTAAATGCTGTTTAGAAAAATGATGCATATTGCTTATGTATTTAAAATATTTTTCAACTGCTGTTGTAATAATATAATATCTGTAACCTTGTAATACATTTTTCAAGCTTTTTTACCCAACGAATAAAATTGTATTAAAATGTACAGAAAAAAATCTAAAAAAATTGAAAACTGAAGATGTCAGTAAACAGATCAAAATAATTCAAAATATTTTATCAGGTATAAGAAATTATAAAATAAAAATTAGTGTACATTTTATTTCAAGTATCTATACAGTTATTTGTTTTTGAATTACCTACAACAAAATATAGGAAAATGCTCCATGAGAAGTCTAGTGTACTAAACCTTTGAAAATTCAACTGTATTCTTTTTTTTTATTTAAAGTTTATATTTATTTTATATTGCCTGTGATAAAATATGGTAAATATCATTGCTGTATATGCATGATTTATGTTGGTACATATACTTCATTGGTTTTACTTTACAGTTAATGCCCGGAACTTTAATATAGGAACTTACTAATCTTCTGAATAACTGATAGTATATATTGGGAAAAATTTAACTTGAGTAAATACATTTTTTTTTGTAACTTTTTTTGGTACTTTTCGGTCATCGTACCCCAACGGTCGACCGGCCGACTGCGGTGGCGGTCGGGATATACCGATTCCGATCTCGTACCCCATTAAATTTATCTCAATATTATAAAGTTTCATTGCCATACGAATAAATAAATAATTGCCAAAAATATAATTTATTTTAATAAAATAATATAATATGAAATTATATGAGTACAAAGAAATTATAATAAAATATGAATACCAATAAAGTATAATAAAATATCAATACAAAAAAAAATTATAATAAAATATTAATACCAATACAATATGAATACCAAAAAAATTATTATAAATAAAAAATATTTTTATGATGGAAGCATTGAGATAAATATAATGGGGTACGATAGCGGAATCGGTATATCCCGACCGCCGCCGCAGTCTGCGGCCGACCGTTGGGGTACGATAACCGGAAAAGTACCCTTTTTTTTTGTTGGATTTTAAGTATATATTTTATATATACTAATACCTATACTTAATATATATATGAATGGCGTAGAGAAACGCCAACAGGGGTTAATTTTCGTGAAGTTATATAAAATCATGTTGCCTAAATTAGATCAATTTTCAAAACTTCATAAAATGTTTTTCTAAGATTTGTTTTATACGAACTATGATTTGCCTAATGTATCGATCTATAATATATTTACCTATAGGTAAAATCTATAACTATTAGGTACTTGTTATAAATTTAATTTTTTTTTTTAATTTAATAATTTATGTATTTCATATTAGTAATTATATATTTATTTATTATGAACATAAGATTTTACATTCAGTTTTAAGTGTATATTTTATTATACTGTATGTCCTACAACATAATGAGTGACTGGGCGATGTCTACAGATGGTTACATTATTAAATAAGTTGAAGTATTTGGACACGCCTGGTCAAAAACCTAGGTACTTTAAATTAAATAAAATGCTCTTTGTGTAGGTTAAAATTTTGTAGTAAAAAGAAAAAATGAACAAAACACAATAGGAATACATAGTTGATGTATATTATTATGTTAATTCTTTAGATTGTTATACATTATGTACAACTTTAATAATCATTACAAATCTGTATGTGGTGTGTGTGGGTTTGTGGATAATAAATAAAACTCATTAATCCTTAAAAAAAATATATATAGGTATCCAGGTATCCTTTATATGGTAGGTACCGACCTATTTTATTATAAAATATGATTACAATTTAATATACCTATGTATATCTTAGGTACATCACTCATTGTTAAGTACAAAATAAATAGATCGCCATTATATTTTATGTATGCTATTCAAGTAACTCAAGTATAGGTATAACACATATTTCAACCATAATATATTAAAATTTAAAATATTATATCATATAGAACATAGTTTATATATCTATATTCTAGCTGCTAGATATTGAATAGTATTGTTGATAATGTTCCGAACATAATTTAAAATGTATTATTTTTTTATATGTTTGCGAGCCACATATAATATAAATGCAATGATAACAAGAGCCAAAATATTTGTGTATACCTACATTTTATAATTTTAAACAATTTAATCTAATCTGTATACTTTTATAGCATTATAGCACAAAAGTAATAAAGATAGCTGACAGCCGATAAGCATATCAAATTACGAATTATATCTAGATATATATTAAAGACATTTTTTTCATATAAATGTATACGAAAAAAATTTAAATTTTAGTTTTTGTCAATAAGACCCAAACCGCATACGACTATGACGTGAGTCATAAGTGTCAACTTATAAATAATATTTTTAATATATAAACAGTAATATTATTGTTAACTAACTTCTCGTAGGTGCATATGTATATTAGGTAGGTACCTACAAAATATACTTATAAGAGTTACCTTACCTAAATTTTTTGGTATGTACCTACAACCTCCTGAAAATAGTAAATTTTAAGAGGACGCTACACCCGCATGTGTTGTCTCCGTCTTACAAGTGCGTAACATTGCAAAAACTGTTTCGCGCGGGAAAGAACCGAGAAGGCTACAATTATAACTAAGAAACGAAATTTTCACCACATAATAAGGAGAACATTTAGTATGCAACGTTGTTTTCAATTTTTCGATATCACAAATAGAAAAAAAGTTCTTAATGTTTCAAAATTCATTATTTTTGCGTTTTTCAAAATCGAATAACTTTTTTTTCAGTTCTAATATCAAAAAAATAAAAACAACGTTGCACAGTCGAAATTCCCTTTTATCTGTGGTGAGAATTTTGTTTCTTAGTTATGACTGTAGCATTCTCGGTTCTTTCCCGCACGAAACAGTTTTTGCAATGTTACGTGCTTGTAAGACGGAGACAACACATGAGGGTGTAGCGTCCTCTTAAACACTAAACTAATACATCTATTATTATTTAATGAAAATTAGAAAAGAAAAATGATAGCAAAATGCGGGTTTATAATAATGATGTGCATTGGTATGAACACGAAATATCAAAAAATATCAAGAAACTCAGGTAATATTTTTAATAACTATTTAAAAAATAAAGTGTATAATGATAATCATCACCACAGTAATAATATATAGTCAACTCACGATACAACAAAGTTTTTTGGCTAAAGCTCAAGTGATGTAAAATACTTTTATTAATTTTTAATTTTTGGTAAGGTTAGAACCAAGCGTTTTCTGAAGTGTACTGTGTTATGTATATACGTGTATAAATACAAATGTTATAACTAGTAGTGAACCGCCCACTTAGGGCTAGATTTAATCATATTTAAACTTAAAAGGTCGAGGGTAAACAAAATTTTCACGCCCCTGGGTGGTCCATACTCACAATTTCATACTTACCGACTACCCCGGGTAAAATATATTTTTAGTTTAAATTATAAATTAATACCTATTTAATATTTAGTTTCACAATCGTGTTATTCGTCAAATAAATTGTAACGACATTTACAAATTGGGTACTTTCCTTGGTTTATTCTTTTTAAAGGTGTCTATATAATATAGTATATTAGCAACATAAGAATATGACAAACTGTTCAGCAATACATCACTTTTAATCCTTTTAACTGATAAAAAACTTAAGCGATCTTCTGCATTGTAATTCTCGTTCTATTTTGCTTATAATTAAGAATCTTGAAAATGTGTGTTCGCTGTATTAAATGTAAAGCCGGGTTTACACGGCGCGAATCTGATGCGCGAGGCAAGATTCGCGAGACATCTGATTCACCTAAATGTTTACACGATACGTATCTATGCGCAAAGCAATGTGATTCAGGGCGAGCCACAGTTTATGTGAAGCAATGATGACGCTACGTGCGAGGCAAGACGCTCAAAGAAGTAGTTCACACGACTCGAAACAAATTGGTGAATCTTCTTTGACGCGCGCCCAAATGGCAAATACCGACTGAGCTACCGCTCGCCACGAGGCGTCTTCGCTTGACTCGCCTATCACCCGACTACCCGAGGCAAGTTCAGACAGGTCGAATCATGTCGAATCTTGACTCGCGCCGTGTAAACCCGGCTTAATGATTAATAGAGTAATTATAGTTTATACTATTTGAATTTATTTTATTTTTTTATTTTTAAAAACTATTTTTTTCTTAAATATAGAACGAGACCCATATTACAATTATTTTTATAGCAAGAGGATGCTATACCCATATGCGGTGTCTTCGTCTTACAAACACATAACTTTTAAGTTATAGCTTATAGCCTATAGGTAACAAATTGTACCTACGAGCTACGTTCTAAATAAAACAATTATCTGTGTTATGTTTTATTTTAGTCTTTAGAGCGAATTTTCATATTACTAAATGTCTAAATTTACAAGAAATATTATAAACTAGTCCTGGGGTCGCCAGTTAATTTCTATGGAGATCCGTTTTGAAACTTACCAAACTTGGCCAGGGTCTCTAAGAGTTTTATTGACTTTTACACTCCTAATTTTTTTTTTTTAAATTAGTATTCTTATTTATTGATATTTTTATGTATTTACCAAATTCAAATGCCAAAAAAAAAAAAAATGGTTGAAACAAGAAAACATTAAGTATAATTCATGCAAAAATTTAGATTTTTTATTTTTAAATTTATATTAATTCATAATTGATTTAATAAGAAAAATTTCTAAAATTACATTCTATCCATTCTGGGAGAAACTGTCTATTTTCAGCTTCTACTTTTCTTTTTACTAGATTCTGGTCAATGACATGGTTTTTATTTTTTTCATTTCAATTTAAAAACGAGTTATGAGCATTTTAAAATGTACAAACAATTAACAATTATAAAAAGCTCAAAACTTGGTTTACAATTAATATATAGTAAAGGTTGATGTCATAGGCTATATAATAATATTATTACTTTTAAACTAGGCAATATGTTGATTCACATTTCACTTTAAAATTAAACATAACAGAGTTAAATAGAACTCGTTTATGACTTACATTAATTTAAAAATCAACAATTTTTTTAAATGGATGTCAACGCACTGTTTGTTTTCTCTTTCTGGCTCACGCGCAACCTAAACAATACACATTTACACAGAAATACAGAATCATATTATTTTTTTTGTTTTTGAGTTATCTTAGAGTAAAATCAACCATAGGAAAAACGATACATAATAATATTTTTGAGGATAAGACATATCGATTTATTTAGTTATTGTCTCAAAACAATAATACCATTTAAATTTACAAAAAAAGATTTTACCATGAAATTCGAATACATAGTCAAATAATAGGAAAAAATAAAAGCGATATGTCATACCCTTAAAAATATTATCATCAAAAATATTTGTAAAATTTTTGTAATAGGTGATCCTAAGCAATGATATTAATCATTAGGTGAAAGCGTTTTATCCGTGTTATGTGTTGCTCTAAGAGAAAACAAATACTGCGCTGACATCCTCTTAAATTAATCATTCAGATAGTAAAAATTTCCTATTCTTATGTTTATAAAAGAGAGCAAACGCATGCGGGTATTGCGTCCTCTCTAAAGAACCTAGTATGCCTTTAATTTTGGGAGGAGGGGGAATCCGGCACTGAGTGTACCACTGTTTAAAATAATACATAAATTACCTATACTATTTTACTTTTTTGTTGTAATTAACATGCTCGTATGAATAAATGTGACATTACAATCAAGTTTAAATAAAAAAAATATGAAATTCGAATTAATTATGAATGTATCATACATTTTTTAAATAGTTTAACTAACTCCAATGTTAACCAAGAAGTATTGGACAATTTAAGCAAGTATCTAAAAATGGAAGAATGCCTTGTTAAAGAACTAGTACTTGACAGAATTAATCTGTCAAATTTAAATTATTTATGTTGTTTAACACCAGATACCAAGTACCTACCTTTACTTATACTAAATATGTGCACTGTGCATTTATTTTTTCAAATTAATTTTTATTTTTATTTTGAGTATACATTAATATGTTATTAACATAATGAAATATCATTAATTAAATTTAAGAGTGAACAAAGTATGGCTGAGATTTTGTCAACTTAAAGATAAAGGAGTTAACTATCTTATGGATATTTTGAATGAGACAAGTAGAAATACAAAATTGAATACATTGTACTTAGATTGCAATAGTATAACATGCAAAGGAGCATTAGAAATAGCACAGGTAAATCGCAATCACATATTTTATTATTATTTTAGTTAGGTTTTACCTATACATATACGATATACTACCCGTATTCTTATTATATTATAATATTTAGGACATAGATATTCAATAGATTTAAATTATTAACATACTTTAATATTTTTACAAATTATCCCCCAGGTTTTAAGAACCAATAGAACATTAAAATCACTTTCATTGGCAAAAAATTTGATTAAGGATGAAGGGGCATTTGCTTTAATGAGTGTTTTATCAACATTTCAACTCAATGATTATGAAACCAATTGGAAATCTAAGCAAGAACAACAAAGAAATAGGCTAGTAGAATATTTGGTAAGTTTTAATAGTTTTAATAGTTTATACAGTGGACATTTTCCAAAAAAACTTTCATTTAATAACATATTTTTTTTAAACCATAACCAAAAAAGAATCAAATTTATCTACTTTATTACTTAACAAATTTGTGGATAATACTAGTTCATAGTATATTGATGAAGATATTAATAAGAGCGAATAAGTTTAAAAGTTACTTAATTTTCCTTTAAAACTTAAAATTTACTTTTAAATGTATAGTTTGCTATACCTATTTAATGAATATTATAACTCAAATTATGTAGTACAACACACACAAATTTGAAATTAGAAAAATGTCATTAACATCTACCGATGTGAGCGGTTAAAAACAAAATATACTTTAGTATTTTTGTTTTAGTTAAAAAAAAAAAAAGTTTTAGATAACAACTTAAAAAAAATTCTTTAAAATAGAAAATATTTTATTTATATTTAATTTTTTAAGTTACAATTATTATAAAACACAATTTGTTTTAGACTGATATTCTAACTAAAAAATTAACAGAAAAATCTATTCCATCAGATGATAGTAATAATAATGCTGGGATATCATCAATTGAAGGTAAGAAAGTATTACTAATTGTATCACTTTAATTTGAATTATCTAGTAAACCTATATTATTTACCATGTCAGTGATAAAAACCCTTTTAATAAATATTTTTCTTTTATAAAATCATTTAAAAAGGGTTATCATACTTAAAATAGTGGACAAGTTTTGCTTAACTTTAGAAAGTGATGTATGGGTTACTGCAGTCTGTAATAGATTAATAGAACTGTATTTAATATCTATTCAATGATTGATAAATTATACATATGAAAAACATTCTGAGCGAAAACGTCTGCAGTCTATATAACTGAGTACTTTACTATATTTTATGATAATATAATATTCTTTTAAAGTTTCAAGTACCCATAAACTTTAAATTTAAATTACAATAAAATAACTAAAATTATTATTCTTTGTTTAAATATTTAATTTTGTCAATATTTGAACTTTAAATTTTTGTTAAAAAAATCATGTTTCTACTTTTTATATTTAGTTGTTTAAATATGAATTACTTTTGAGGAATATTGTATTAAACTTTCAAGCCTTTTGACTCTGTTGATAATTATTCATCTATATTGATCAAAATCAATCGAAAATTAAAAATATCTAACTTTATGTCTTTTGTAAATTTTATAGTGTATAGAAAATGAAGAAATTAACATTTGATAAATATATAAAGTATTTAAAGTTATAACAAAATATCAGTTTATTCTTAAATTTTGTTTCTCGATTATCTTGAAAAATACAGGGAAATTTACTATTTGTTGACATACAAATTACCCACTATTTAATTTGCTACCAGAAATCACCAGCAATGTTGCAAATCACAGTTTTTTACTTCCCCAAACGGTGACACACAGAAAATAAATCATTAGAAGTTTAATACTAAATAATGCTCTACTCAGAATCTAAAAATAATACATTTTTTAATTTAAAATTTTGATATTTATCAAAATCTGAGTTTTAGATTACTCTTATTGCTGGTATAATGCTTGATTTTGAACCAATACACTGATTCTTTGAAAATGTTATTGGTAATAGAATTCAAGAATCAGGCAAAAATAATTTTTATTAAATTCTGTTTCAAAGTAGAATATACCAGCCAGCGACCTGATTCTGTTTGACAGCACTTATCACTCACATAATGGCATAGATAGAGACTAGTGAATGGAAAAAAGTGTGTAAAAGCTAGTATATTCTACTTTAATATAGAGTATATATTGAAAGGCTATTGACATGAAGCTTAAATTATAAAATATAAGAAAATCTAATTATTTATATTATATAATGTATTATAATATGCACTATAGTACATCAGTACTAAATACATAAATATAAAATAATACGTTTTCATTAATTTTAGTGGCTAATTTGAGACAGAGTGCTGAAAATATGATTGTCCCACACACACACCCATATTTAACAGGACAAGTATTTAAGAGTGGTTTGAATTTTCATAGTCCAGGAAATTTTAAAATTGAGAGTTTGAACATTTCATGTATTTCATAAGACAGGTGTAGTAAAATTATTAAAATAATCATTAAATATTTTATTTAATAGATAACCGGTTTAGTTCAAACATTTTAAGTGTTATAGAACAAATAATTCAGTATCAACAAAAAGTTTGTGTGGCTAAAGAAGGACTAAGAAATTTAAAAATTGAAGTTGAATAATAATTGTAATTCAATGTAAATAGATATGATGAATATAATTATTTTTTATTTTTAGGGATTTAATATGGAGCAAATAGAAAGGATAAACAAACTAATTGAAGGAAAACTACGTCTAGAAAATAAGAATAAAAAATATCACTAAATGATAACTTCAAGTTAAAAAAAAAAATTTAATAGACCTCATATTAATGATACTTAATAACAGATACTTTAAGATGCCACTTATCACAAAAATTAATATCCCATGTTTGTTTGAGATTTATGAAGAATAAAACCGTTTAAAATTAAATATTTAAAGAAAAAAAAATATTTAAAATATTATAGACTATATAATTATCAACAATGATAGGATATAGGCATATTACATCAAATAACGTTAAAAACAAATTAATTGGATAATTTATGATTAATTATATATTGGTAAATCAAATTATAATTTTATTTTAACACTAAAATTCCAAATTAGAAATATTTTTTTTTATATTTGCAATCCAGGAAGGGTTATTACCAGTATCAGTTGTTAGAATAGTGAATAAATTAACCATGTATGTGTCAATAGTTTCATTAGTAGGTGGCTCAGTGTTGTCTAAAAAAAAAAAAATACATTATTTGGATAGGTCAATAATATGGTAAAATGTATTTTTTGCTTATAACTATACAATATATATTTATATATTATTATTACATTTGTCACTGTGGGAGTGTTATACTACGGGCAGTTAGAAACTTTAGACAGCCGATCCTTTGACAACTCCCAATTTATATTATTAATTTTGCACAATTGACAGGACAAGCTAAAAAAATTTAGATGCGATTTGTCATTCTTAGATGATCTAAATAAGGTGCATAACTTATACATTTCTATACTGTTAATAAAAATAAAGTTTAATATGAGTAATTAAAAAAGCAATAATTAAGGTAAGTGCGATGACTTGTCTCCTTTTACTATTTCAAATATCAAATTAATTATAAGTTATAGTATTTTAAATTTTTTAAACTTTATTTAGTCTGCCAACTTCAAGAGATGCAGATCATTCAACTTAAAAAAAAAAAAACACTTTCAAAGGTTCTATCAGTCAAAGTCCCTTATACTCAACTTAAAATCAAATCATACACTAAAGTGAACAACCATAACTCACATGGTAATAATTAGAATAAAAATCATGGACCCTGGGAAAAAATCCACTGACTACAATATTACTCACTACTACATGAAGATGATTTTAATATTGAATTACAAATACATATATTATAATTGTTATATTATACTTATCATTTAATAGACAATATATTATATAACATAAATAATTTTAAATAAATTGTTTGATATTAATTTTAATAAAAAAAATAAATATAAATTTAGAATGATCGAGTCAATATGATATAATATATAAGTGGGTAGTAATAATTAATAATTCATCTATTTTAAATGTTTTTAAGTATGTATATAAAAATAGTCTGATAATAATAATAATGATAGTTAGATATAAAATTGAAGTTGAATATTTATATTTATATTGAACATTTAAAGTTCTTATATCTTATACATTATCATCAAAATGTTATAGCAAACTGCAAACATAATTTTTCACTTCAGAGTATTAAATTAATGTTTTAAAGGATAAGTATAATATATTATAATAAACTTATTTTGTAAAATATATTTATATGAATCATTTTAATGTGAATAATAATGTAATTTGGACATTTTTTTTCCTGGATTCAACTCACGCACAGAACATCTTTTTGATAATTTTTCAAATTTAATTCTAAATCTGAATACAGTATTTTTAATAACTTTCTTTTACAGTTCTAAATGTACTTTTTGCGAAAGGCATTAACTCTCCTTTAATATATTTTTATCAATCACTTTTCCATCCTCTAACATTCAATCTTAATCATTTAAATATTAGATTTGTGTTTCACTGTCAGTTTATATATTTTATAGATATTATATCAGTTTTTATTAATTATTTAAGTTCTAAGCATGGATTTATTTCCATTACTAATAATTTGTTTAAGTTTTTCTAATTAAATGGTTTAATATGTAATAATTTATACTTAAAACTATGACTGTAGAAAATAATGATTTCATTAAGTCTGTTTATACAAATAATAAAAAAAATGGGAATATTTAAATAAATATTTGATACCCTTAAGAGGACGCTACACCCACATGTGTTGCTTCATCTTAAAAACGTACAATGTGAATTTACATTCACAATAATACGTTTTACTCTACAAATTCTAAAACTAGAGTGAATTTACATTTATAAAATTAAAAAAACAAGAATATTATCTAGGGCATACCGGAGGATATTATTTTTTTAAAGTAATAGTTATGACCATCATTAAACTGCTATTTTTTGTTGTTGTATATTTTAAACAACCATAACTTATTTAAAAATAATATCAATAAAATCCTACGAGATGCCTTAGGATAATATTCTTGCCTTCAAATATTATAAATAACAGAGTAAAATATATTATTGTGAATGTAAAATTTGCCATGTTGTACGTTTGTGAGACGGAGAAAATAAATACTGTGTGGGGTCGTCTTAAGACTGTATATAAGTAAATAAAAATTGGTTAACATGTTAGTACTTAAAAATATAAAAATGTGGAAGTGTTATACTACGGGCAGTTAGAACTTTAGACAGCCGATCCTTTGACAACTCCCATTCATTGTTAATTTAGCACAAGTGACTAGGCAAACTAAAATAATTTAGATGCAATTTGTCATTCTTCGATGATCTAAAGATTGTGCATATTCAATTTTTCCATTATACATTAGATAACTATTAAAAATGTATACAGTATAATAGATTTATCTTATTATTTTGAAATATTTACCAGGAAATGAAATGTTATTTAAAGCATCTAGTAGTTGAGATCTTAATTTAATTAAATATTGTTCATATTTTGAACATCTAGCTTTGAGTTTTTCAGTGTTAGCCTTTAATTTTATAATTCCATTATTTATATTCCCAATATGTTTATCCAAGACAAATACTTCTTGTTCTTGGTCAGTTACTGTTTTACGGAGGTACCTTAGTTCACTTTCTCTAGCTATAAAAAAAATTATAATTATCAAATAAAAATAAATAAAATAAAACTAATACTAACCTTTATTGAAATTTAGGAATTCTTCAGTATATATAGGTATGTTACACACTGTATTATTGTTATCACTTAATGGGTTTTCTTTTTCTAATCCTCGATCCTAAATAGAATAAAAATAAAAATAATAAGTTATTTTTATAAAATCTAAATATATTTTTCATGCAACTATCTTTATTCAAAGGTTTAATATAGCAAAAATATAAACTACATCACTATAAGATTATATGTGTATAATTAAAGTATTTTTAATTATTTAATATTTTAACTAACTTTTTGGATAGGAGTATTAACTTTTTTTTTTTTCAATTTGTGTTGGATAAAATTTCTGTATGAATCAGTCTTTTTATAAGCTGCCAATTCTTCAACATATTTTACTCGTTCTTGTTCAGCAGCTAAAAGATAATGCTAAAATAATTAAAAACAATAAAATAATATAATAATAATAATAATAATAATAATACATTTTCTTCAATAATGATCGATGGATACTTTTCTAAATATTTATATTTATACTTAGTAATGGTCAACAATTTATAATACATTATGAAGAAAATACAGAGTAAAACTTGCTTAAGATGCTCTTTAAAGGACCAAATCTAATGATCTTTATAAGACTATAAGAGTGTTATTCAGGAATTAAAAAGATCCTAGGTGGTTAGAATATGGAATTTATTTATTTATTACTGTAAAACAGATTTGTATTAAAATATATAATGTATTATAAAATTATCAAAATTACTTATTATACAGGGTGATTCTTTTATCAAACAACACTCATTATTTAAAAAAGCATTGACTTTTTTCAAAATATTTTTTTACATAGTTTCAAGTTGTTAAAAACCAATGCTTTTATTAAAAAATAATATTTTTAAATATTTTTTATCCTAATCATTTTTTAAGTTTTTTACTTTTTTGAATAGCAACATAGTTTTTTAATTTCATATTCCAAAGCAGAATATTTTTCTAAAAATTTTGATACATAAAAATTGAATTTAGGACGAGTAGCTTATGTGTTATAAGTATTTATTAAAGTTTAGACAAGCGGAGTAGTGGACAAACATTTTACGGGATAACCCTGTACCACTCCACTCTGCCAATCTAAACTTTAAATATCTATATATCATAAACTACTAGCGCTAAATTCAAAATTTTAACGTAATAATTAATAAAAAAAATAGCTTTATTAATTTATGAAATTTTAAGTATAGGTTACCATTTATTTTGAAAATCAAAAGTTGATAGTGGTTTATCTAATAAATATAAGGGTGAAAAATATAAAAATAATAAACAACTCAAGAAGAGTGTAAATCTACAATTTTGAAAAAAGTCAATACTTTTTTAAATAATGAGTGTTGTTTGATAAAAGAATCACCCTGTATAGGAACATTTTATAAAATGTAAAAAAATACATAAGTTTTTTCTTTTGCTTTTTTTAAATGCTAGGAAAGAAATTGTCAATGTTTATAAAAAAAACTACTAAGTATAATATTTAAGAGGTAGTTATACCTGTATGTGTTGTCTCTATCTTACAAGCGTGTAACATGGCAATTTAATGATCAGCAGATCACGTATAGCCCCGTTACTATAACAATTAGAGTAAATTGACCCTTATAAAATTTAAAGCAATAGTATTAATTATATAACCTCATGAGTTTTTTTTACCATAGTTCAGTATTGAAGCAAGTTATAAGTATTTTCAAATTGTAAATTTTTTGTACATCTTACGATTTTTATAACTCGCTTCAAAATTAAAATATAATAAAAAGCCCATAAAAATAATACTTTAACCTCTATGTTTTATAAGATGTCAATTCACTCTAATTTTTAAACTAATGGATCTAAATGTAATTTGCTGAGCATAACATTTGTTATGTTACACACTTGTAAGATTGAGACAACACATGTAGGTATAACATTCTCTTTATCATTAAATGTTGATCAAAAGAGTCTTATCCTACAAGATAAACAAAAACCCAGTGTCTTTATAAGATAATATACCCGCATGGGCTTTCTTCATCGAAAAAATGTAGAACAAAGCAAAAACTGTTTTGCAGGACAATTTTACTCCCTCTGTATTCACATTAAAATAATCAAAATTCCACCACACATAGGAAAGAACTTTATCTACCTAGAAGCATTTTTTTTTTTTTATGGTTAGGGTTTTGACAACTGAGGTCATTAGCCTGGGGAACTGTAGGGGAAGGTACTGTAAGGTTTTAACTCGTGGGTTTTTGGCATAATTTTGAATGGGCACCCGTGGGTTTCTGCCATGCCCGGTTGGGGGCCAGCGGCCTCTCTCTCCAGACATCGCAAAATGCCCAAAGAGTGATGCCGCCAGTGCCGTAAAAACCGGGTGTGCAGAGTGTGCACCGTATACAGGCCTCGGGCCTCATAAGTCAAAAGGACTAATGATTCATATTATTAAATTATTAAAATATCAAAATATATTAATCATTAGTTATAGAATTTAAAATGGAACCAATGTTATTTTTTATCTATTTACTAATTCACTATTATTGTTATTTGTTCACCCAGCTGTTCATCCAGCAGCACCTCCCCTTCCCCTCCAAAAAAAAAGGAAAATTTCAAGTTAAAAATGATGTACCTATAACAAGGGGCCTCTAGATTTTAGTTTGCACACGGGCCTCCAGTAGTCTAGTTACGGCACTGGATGCCGCCCGTGACCGAGATTCGAATCGGCGACTGGGTGCGTTGCAACCGACACCTTAGTCCGCTTGGGCACTCCACCCCCAGAAGCATTTTTATTATTTGAATAGCATAAATAAAATTTAATTAGTTTGAGAACATTAGTTTTTCATTGGTTATTTTTTAATTTAGTTATTTAAAATCATTGGTGAGTTCCATTAAAAAATTATAACACTATAGCATAGATAGGTTGTTCCCTATGTTGTGGACTTTAGTTAATTCCACTTTAATTTCAAAAGGAGTAGAGTTGTCCCATGCAATAATTTTAGTTATGTTTTTATATTTACATATAAATATATAATGATAATACATGTAGATGTAGCGTCCATTTAACAGATAGTTTTTACATTAACTAGTTTAGGAAAGGTCTAAGACTGGCAGAAAACAACAACTTATGCAGGAAAGCATTTTAATGAATTTTACTTTACTTGTTTTTTATCCGTTGGCAACTGGTTCCATTCAGTAGCTAATACTTTGGTTATTTCAGCAAATGGTAAATTGGGATTTTCAGAACGAAATTGTTCACGCCTATCATTTAAAAATCGTATGTATCCTATAAATATAGACAAATAATTGATTCATAATTAATAACTAAAAATTATTTATATTAATTAGTTACCAGAATGTGGAGGCCTTGGAGCTGTTTTGTCACGTAAACACTTTTTACGTTTTTTACATTTTACATTATTTTTATCAATTTTTTTTGACAGTCCATTTTTAATGAACTCATCCTCTTGACCTATAATTTTATTAGAAGTCAATAGGTAAGAAATGGCACATAGGAACCTACCTAATACCAATTATTAAAATACAATATTCAAACTTAAGTACCTGATTTGTTCATAGTCTCAGTGTTTACAGAATCGGTCATTGCAATTAATCACGTAGATTATTTTCCTTTAATATTAAATGCATGAGCCGGCGTGTTTCAACGTTTTTGTTCCATCAAAATTTAAATTAACAGAGGATATTAATAAATAATAATCATGAGAAACTTAAAAGGCTAAAACTATTGATTTTAACATTGTTTAAGATATAACGATGGAACAGTGGAAAATGGAAATACTAATATACTGTAATAGAAATTTGATCGGTCATGAAAACACCATAAAAAATATAGTTGAAACTGGATACGACATTCAGTCATCAGACATAAACAGTACAAAAATTATGAAGATTGAAGACAAAATAATATTGCACTATTGCAGTATTCAGTAATATCACTATCCGCATTCCACATCACTTATAATTTTTTGTCAACAGTGTACCCAACCTAAATAGCTAGAGTACACATAATACATTGTTATGTTCAAAATAATATTGTCACATATTATTCAAAATGTATGTATAATAGACAGTGGTTAATACTAAATTACTAAACATTCAATATATTTAATAATAAATTAATAACGTTTCACTTTAGGTTATACTCTTGAGTCTTGACGAGGAGTTACGTTTTTCTATTGATCATAATATATCGTGTACAGTTTTATTGTGAAATGTAGACTAATATTTTGGTTATTCAAAAGTTGATCTTTGTTTAGGACACACTGCGAAAAATATTTCATTTTGCGGTAAACTGTAAAGCATTAAAGCGTAGGAGGAGTTCCTGCGGCTTGTAGATCGTATTGACAAACCAGAAAAACTAAATTTCATTCCCATTAAATATAAATTCGTTAAAGTAGCTGCAGTGTAGTAATTTTAAAATAGATAATCATAAATTAAAAAATGGGTTCAATAGTTCTAAAGAGTCTTTCGGTTCTACTTGGTATTTTTTTCCTATTTGTTGGTACTCTGAAAATGAGTCCTGTCATCAGTAAAGAGCTGCACAAGGATCTTGTAAGAAATAATTTATGTCAATAAATAGTTATTACTATTATTAGGTATAATATTATCTATGACAATATGATAAGTAATATGTTTATCAAGGTTTAAAATTTTAATCAATTGGTATTAAGAATTAACATTTATTTACATTCAATCGGATTTTTATTCAAAATAGACATATTTAAAAAATTTGTTTAATAGTTAGTTGCTCAAAACAAGAAATCTTCATTTGTTGAAGTCATTGATATTTTTAATGTTAGAACTTAATTTATTAAAATTATTTACTTTTATTCTTCTGCAGGATATACCTACAAAAATTTAATTTTAATATGTATAAATAAATATTTTCTGATGTACAGTAGAACCTTATTAACCCGGACTAATAGGGACTCTAGGTTGTCTGATTTAATGAAAGTCCGGATTAAACAAAATAGCCAAAAAACATGTCCCTATTATAGATTTATGAATATTATATTTAACTAATAACTACTTATGATATATTGTAACATAATTTTAGATCCAACAAAAACATGATATATAAACGTAATGCATATAATCATAATTATTATATATTTAGGCACACTTTCATAACTGGTTTGAAAAAACTGCTAGTTTTTTGTTGTCTTCCTTTCTCATTTATTTCTTGTATTAATAATATTCACATAGATGCCTGAAATGTTTGTAATATGCAGATACGTTTTCATCATCGTTATCTTCAACAGAATATTTAAGGGCAATATTTAGATGGTCTTTAATTTCACCAAGTTTTAGCTTAGGCCTGATACAATCGTCTTCTTCGTCTTGTTTGTGTATTCATCTGTTTCAGAGTTTTCTGCAGCGATGAGGCTTTCAAAAATCTCTTCTTCTGTAGCTATTATGTTTATTTTAGTCTACAATATATACTGCATATTTTTCCTAATATTAAACAACTGTCTGGATTACGCGAAGTCCGGATTAATGAGGTTCTACTGTATTTAATATCTATTCTTTCTTGCTATAGTTGAAAATTAATTTTAGTTTACATTTTTAAATATTTAAACATCAGTTGAGATTAATATAATATAATTTCAAAATACAGTGAATAATAAATTAAATTTTTTTCTTTAACCTGTAACCCATGTTATTCTATTTAAAATTTAAATAATCATGTATAATTTAATTATGTTCAACTAATCCAAAAGTTCATGATATTAGTACCAAATTATTTTATATTAATTATTTTATAAAAATTCCTGGTAGACCTAACTGTTTTGATTTAATTTAATTTTTTGTCTTACTTACTAATTAGTACTGTATACCTAAATTTTATAATTTCTAAATATTAAAATTTTGTTTTATTGTACCTACCTAATGTACAGTAAGAAATATTAATTTATAATGCTAATTAGCTCATTGAATCAAAATGATTTAGATAGCATTAATGGAAACTTATTATAAACATGAATATCATATAGTGTTTTTGATGAATCTATTTGTGGTAAAATGTACAGATTGGCAAAATGCCCACATATGAATTTAAAATATTTGGCACTAGCGTAAATTTGTTTTAAGATTCTACCAAAATGTGTAGGTATTTATCAATAGTTTATTCAGTAACGAAGAGGTCTTGAACTATATTTACATGTGTTAATTAGTTATTACTGTGTAGCTATTAAAATATTTATATTGATTATTGAGAAGTAGGAGTAAATACCTATAATGTAATTAATAAAATATCTAAAATAAAAATTGATTAATTCAAATTGTAGAAAATTATTTATTGTTCTTCTTTCAACACATATTAACTTACTATTTACAAATAATAATATTTGAAAATTATTGAATGATTGTCAAATAAATATTTTTTCCAAATTGTATTATGTAGTTTGTAGTAATTTGCATTAATTTGTTTTTTTTATATAGGCATACCTAATAAAATATTTAACTAATTGATTTGAAAAGTACATAAATTTATGTAGAATTCATATCTATTTAATATGAACAAAATTTATTTTCTGTAATTAATGATTGATTATTATATCTAAAAGTATACTTTTTTCAGCGGAAGGACTATGTTAAGTATGCCAAAGTATTTCCACTGTCAAAAACGATTGACTTTAAAGTGCCAGCTAAATGGTACAGAAGAGCTGTTGGTGGTACTGAAGTATTAAGTGGTGTTTGCTTGGCATTTGTTCCATATAGTAAGTATTTGTCAACAGCATTAGCTCATCTTTTACCCATTTACACTTTTATATGAATATTCTAATTGTTTATTGTCATGGCATATATATTTTTTTTAATTTAAGGAAATGTTAAGCAAGGGGCAAATATAACTCTTTTGATGTCACATTTACTGGCTGTTTATACACATTATGCAGCCAAAGATAAATTTGAACGAATGGCTCCAGCACTTGTATTTTTATTCATGTTAGCTGGACGACTTGTCATTGATTATCAACTGAGACGCAAAGAACTGGCAGAAATTGCTGAACCTAAAGCTCAAAAACAAGAATAGAAAGAAAATAATTTTTCCCAAACTTAGCTCATTTTTATTACATTTTTTGCACATTAATTATTGTAAGGATTTGTTTAACTAAAGCTCGGGAAACACAACCCCTGTTCCATCCCTCAAAAATATAATAGCAAATTCTTGTGTTCATTCATTCTAGTCATTAACGTTAGTACCTATGTAAATAATTTGTGTGTAAGGTGTGAATTCAATTTTAAATAGATTTTTGTGTATTTTTTTTTTGATCAATATAAACGTCATGTATATTAAAAATAAAAATAATAATTTAAAACAATGTATACATTTTATGAATACTATTATAATAATTAGTAATTAATAACTATGAATCTTCGCCAGTTGTTAGTAATTTCAGTGCTTTTTGCAAATTTGCAATGGACTCAGAAACATCATCGTAGGTTAATGCACTAGCAGCAAATTTGCAATACTTCTGTGCTTTAGTAATTTGTGACGGTGACAGTTGTATTCCATCTAAAATGTAAAATAACTTTTATTTTTCTGTAATAATAATTGAATATCGCCCAAATCAAAATAAACAATTGTTATGAGACTTGAAAAACAAACTGTCATCTATCTATTCAGTTTGTGAGATTAGCTGCACTTACATTTTAAGTGCTTTAACTAAGAATTAATATGATAAATAATTTAGGAAAACTATACCTCTGTGTACAATTGGTATTTCTGATACAGTTGGCTGTATTTCTGTTTGACTGATTGTGGGCATGTTTGGTATTTTTTGATATTCATTAGGACTTAATGCAGGATAATCTGAAATCATATATTTATAAGTTATGCAGGGTGTTTGATTATGATTGCTTAATATTAGTATAAATATAATATTAACCTTCATATGTATGTTTAGTAGGAGTTACAGGAACAAAATTATCTGTAGGTTGCTGAATGTCTTCTCCTTGATTCGGAAAGTTGAAACCAATTTGTCCACTTTCTGTAACTGGTGGTCCAGGTGTAGGAGTCTCGCCATTTTTTATGCAATTATGAATATATGTAGCCTTCCATTTTGCATATCTTTGAGTATTTGTGATCTCTTCGGAAATATCCCCAAATACACTTAATACGTCCATGAGTAGTCCAGCAGTAAAAAACAATTTAACTATATTCCTAATGAAAATAAAATCATATAAATAAGCAACTAGAATAAAATTGTATAAATTAGTTTTATCTACTTATTATAATTTGCTTGACGGTCCATTCCATCTGCAAAATTAAACAATTTTATTGCATAATTTTCTATGTGTGCTTGAGCAGCAGCCTCATTTGTGATCATGTCATTTTCTTTTAAATTATTTTTTTGTTTCTCCAACCAATCCATTAGAGACACTAAAAACGATTTAGCATCTTTTGATGATTTGTCTAATGTTAAAGCAGCTTGCAGAGCATATAACCGACCTAAAACAAAAAAATTTATATAATGCTTATTTGGATTTCTCGATATCAAATAACTCACACCAATAACTGATTATTGGATCTTTAGAATCGTGTTCTAAAGCGATTTTTAGATGATGTTGAATCTTCTTCAAACTTTCCGGGCATTCGGGAATTTGTGCCATCGTATCTATTTAGACGATTTAGATTTTTCGTATTAAATTTAAAATGCGTAAACGAAATGGAATGACATTATGTGTAATTAACACAAACTTAAAAATATATTTCTTGGCTACGCATGTAAAAGTGTAATTTTTAAAATTTTTTCACTTAATGATCTTGAATGTTGAATTGTTGACAATTATTATTAATTATTTTAATCACTGACGAATAATGAATAATCAACAAAGAATTTAGGAATCTAGTATCTACGATAAGGGAACTAAAAGATCTTGATTCTTTATAGTTATTAAAACTCAGGTCCCAGACGGTTCTGGTTTTATCTATTTTCCATGGTTCTGGTTAGAAAACAGAAAATTAATATAATATCAAAATATGTGATATGTTATCATTATGTGACGACTCAACCTGTCGTTGGCTGCACCGATTTTATCGTTCTGATTGGTTGGCGCGTTGTATCAGTATCACGATCCTAAGCTAATTTTTTTTTATGGAAACCAAGTCGCCTGCTGCAGTTAAATTGACTGTTCTTCTTCTTATTTCTTTTCTTAAACACATTGCAAACTGTAACTTAGGCAATTTTTGTTTATTTTATCTACGTACACAAATAGTATAAGGGCATTGTGTATTTGTGTTTGAATTTTTTATTTTGTGATACGCAAACAACATATTTTATTCATTGTTATTACAGTACGTCTTACAAATAGCTTAGCTTCGACATGAGTAATAATAATAAATCGGCATTATTTGCTTGCTCGAAGTGTTTCAAACGGTATTTGTATGAAGACCTATCGTCTGGGCAACAACTCTGTAAAGTACGTAAATTTAGCACATTTTTCATTTCGCGTTATCCCCATTAGGCAATAAACAAACATTTACATAATTATAATTATAATTATTGTGTGTTTTAGGAATGTCGAGGATCATACCCCGTAGTCAAGTGTACGTATTGTCGGTCTGAATTCCAACAGACTGAGTAAGTTGTAACAAAATAATCTTACTTCTACAAATAGCTAATCTCATTGGCTCTATTAAAAATGAATTAACAAACCACTTGATTTTATAGTTGTAGACTTTGTAATGAAAAATTATTAAACCAAGTACTTATGTGAGGTACTCACATACAGGTGTTTTTAAGAAAATTTATACCTAATTAATTTTTAACATTTTCAGTAAATCAAACACTAGTACAATTTGTAAAAAGTGTGAACAATTTGTGGCTCAATATGGTAGACCAACAGCATGTAGTTACTGCAACATCATAGCTGCATTCATTGGGCAAAAATGTCAACGTTGTGCAAATTCTGAGCGCAAATATGGGCCACCTGTGACCTGTGATCAATGCAAACAAAATTGTGCATTTAATAGAAAAGATATGGATTGTGAAGTAATAGTTTATATGCTATAAAAATTTTAAAAATAATTGTTCTTAAAAATTGATTTATTTTATTTCAGTTGCTTGATGGAAAAGTATTATGCTGGTTATGCACGTTATCATTTAAACGAGCCTTAGCAAAAACAAAAAAAACTGATGCTGAAATGAAACTATTAGTAAAAAAACGTGATGGGTCAGTATTATAGTTAAACACTAGGCCAATGTGACATTAGAAATTGTTTAGTTTTATATAAATTATTAAATATTATTTTTCAGGTCAAAAAATAGAAAAACTAAACATACAAATGTAATGAAGCTAATTGATGACAGTGGTCCGGATTTTGCTTTGCCTCCACCTTCAAAAATGCATCGAAATTCTCATAGGCACGTTGATGTAAATTCAGATAATGTAGTGGTTATTACTGACCTCAAAGAACAAATAGCCATGTTACAAAAACAATCTAATCTAAAGAGTTGTCAACTATTAAACAAAGAGAAATTTGTAAGAGATATTAATATTTTTTTTTTTACTAAAGAAATAAAAACACTTGTTTTGTATCCATAAACTAGTAATTTACAATTTATTTATTAGATAACTGAATTGAAAGCCAAACATTTTACAACAGAAAATGAATTGCGTACTAAAATGAATTCCGACAAAAAAGAGTATAGTAGAGAAGTAGAAATGTTGCATAGTAAAATCAAGTGTTTGCAGAAAGAAGTTGCAACATTATCCAAAAGTGGCGGTAAACGTAGTGTACATCTTCGTAAAGAACACGATAGTGGTAGTGGTACTGATAGTCCATCTGTGACATAGTTTTAGCGTTGTAAGTACTACAAGTTAATATTATATTTGGTATGGAATTTGTGATTTATTAAGTGATATACAATGTTTTTTATTTAATCATTGTGTAAACATTAAAAATATATGTATATCATCTATACAATTTTACCTACTTTCAAGTAAACTGATTAATTTATAATGAATTATTCTTAATTACATTTTGTTTGAATACATTTTCCTTTTACTCCTCTATGTAATATAATAATTGCTCATTTGAAATACTGTTAGTAAGTAGCTCTATATTATAAACTATTACATACATGTATTTGATTTTCTCTACTTTTTAACTTTAAAAATATTAATCATAATTATTTTTTTAATATTATGAATGTTTTTTTTAATTTTAAGTTATTTTGAAGATAAAAATTAGATGTCTTAAAATTAACTACTTACCTATGTTTAATACTGGGAACAATTTAATTTAACATTTTTTTTTTTTTTATGTTTAAATATTATATTTGTGTATTGTCTGTGGCCAAATGAATACAAACTAGATTTCTAAAATTGTATGGTTTTTAATTTATCCATTTGTGCAATTATTTTTAATTGAATTATCCTAGATCCAAATATTTTTAATTAAAAAAAATTTAATTTAATTTAAAATACATACTTTAATGTGATTATTATGTAAGATTGTGAATAGTATTTTTCTGCAACTTTTAAAATTGATTTTAGTAATACATAGATTCATCTTATTACCTATTGCAATACATTGATCATAATATTTGGATCTATTTATTTAAAATAGATATTCACATTTACATAAGAAAAATGTAAACATTCTTATTCCCACAAAAAAAATTCATTTTTAAGTCATAGCTACTAATTAATATTATGCAAAAATATCCTATAAATCATTATAAAAATAAAAGCTATGTTGAAATAAAAATTGTGTCACTTTGCAACCCTTGTTGCAACCCTGCGTGATAAGAGAAAAAAAATCAATAGCTGTAATCTGTTGAGTTTTCTTTATGGGTTTATGACTGTTAGGCAGTGTCTGGTTCTATCCTATGTAATATACCGCTATAATCACTGTGCTTAAACTTATTCTGACAGTTACAAAAGTAAGTTTTTTTTTTATAAAACTGACTACAATAATTCTAAGCTAATACTATACTTAGTTTTAAATTAATTCAATAGGCACATTTTTCATTATGACTTCTTCTGGTTTTGGTCTTAGTGAAATAATTAGTATACCATCAGTTTTTAATGAAAATGGTACAAACAGTACATCATTTACTGAACATAATGGTAAGTTAAACAACTTACAAATGCATCCTTAAATTCAGCTATAGTATGAGCAATGAGTATTTTGGACGATCCAAGTATCCATTTATTGAAAAAAAATGCTTTCAATCTTTTTTAATGTAGTTTGGTGTGTTGATTGGCGGCCATCACAGCATTGGATGTTTCAGATAGCTAATGCTCTGTTCTTTATGTCATATTCTGTGCCAACTAGTTATTATGGCATATTATTTATGCACTCGACATTAATTGCAGGTACTATTTAAAAAAAAAAAACTACTTATAACTACATATATTGTATTTGTTATTTATTGAAAAATTATAGTCTCAATCACATTAATTTTTTCTTGGTGCATATTATACTCTATTCAAAATCAGAACAAAAGTCCGTGGTGAGGAGGTTTTGTTTGACACTGTTAGACGCTTCCCCACCTAGTTTACACACTAGCCCAGTGATTTGGTACAAGTTGGTCACTGATTACCATTTTTATTTTGAATAGAGTATAGTTACTACTTTTTAACCTGCCAACAAATAAAAAGTAAATAAGTATTTGATCAATAGGTTCTTAATTTTGGTTTTAGGTTTTCTCATACTCATTACTTGGGCATGGAGAATAGTGTGTGCACCTGATTTATTCACTTGGAATTTATGTTTTCTCTTTATTAATATTCTACAGCTAATTTATCTTATTTATCAAAGAAGACCGATTAATTTTAATCCAGAACTTGAACAAATTTATCGTAACATGTTTAAGCCTTTCAAGGTAAATTATTGACATTAATAATACTGTATTTCATTTAAGAATAAACCACTTCTCATATGAAAAATGATCAGAGGACAACAGTACTTTTAGTAAGCTCTATTAATGGTTAACGTAGATCGTAATACACTTATGAACTTAAACGACTACTCTTTAATCACTTATTTTATTTTTAAATGGAATAGAATATAACAATAATACATACACATATCATAAATATGCATTATTATTTATTATTGATTTCACAAACTATATAGATTACAAGAATTCAATTCAAGAAATTGGTGAGTGAACAATTTGCTCAAATTGTTACGTTACACATAGGTGAGGCTTATGCTATGCAAAACATCACAAAAACTGATAGACTTGGACTTCTTATGTCTGGAAAAGCAAATGTTCTCCAAGATCATCAACTTTTGCATCCCATAGGACCATGTGAGTTTTTGGATTCTCCTGAATTTGAAAGCAGAGGGTCTTCCGAAGACAAATTTAAGGTGGATGTTATTTGTGGTTTAAAAATATGATTCATTATTAATTTAACTTTTTTTTAGGTTTCAGTAATTGCTGCAACAACTTGTCGATATATATATTGGCAGAGATCAGCATTAGAATATTTGTTTGTAAAAGAAACATACTTGGCGACTGTATTAGCTACTTTAGTTGCGAAAGATATAACAATTAAATTATACTCTATGAATAATAAAGTAAAACAATATTAATCATTTCATCTAAAACTGATAAATTAATTTCATTTTTTCATTTTTAGATTATGACAGATAAAGGATCACATTTAGATATCAGGTTGCCAAGTATCACTCCAGCCTTAGCAACAAAAGAATGTAAGCCACCAATTGTGAAAACATTAAAAAAACTAGCGGTGATCTCATCACATTGTCCTATATCACCTATACCAGCTGGTAAATGTATTTCATAAATTTTTGATTTGTGTTTTTGCATTCAATTAAATTTATTTACCTTCCCTTTACCTTGCGATTGTCTAGTTATAGAGTATTTATGACTGTTATCTAAATGAAAAAGTTAATTATTATTTCCATACATGAATGAATGAATTGATTCTATAATCAACTTTTTTAGTGACTATAAAAAATTTGTGAGGATAGTGATTTTTACCAAAGTTTATATTATGTACACTTTTATTACAATCATGCTGTACTGTTAGTTTAAATTATCCTCAAGTAATTTATTGGACCAATTTATGATGATCTTAGAATTTCAAATTCTTGAGTATTTTTAAAATGTTTTTTATACTTTAATAATAGACATTTAATACCTATTTAGAAATTAGTGATCTAAATAAATTAATTACAAAATATATGTTTGTAATTTTAATATCAGAAGTAAAACTATAAAAGTAGATAGGTACAAGTTACCTACTAATATTGACCTACAACGTCTACAACTCATAGATAGCTTAGTTATAAACAAATAATTGTGATCTAAAATAGTTTATAAAAATTATAATTACTGTACATAGTATAATATGTTATTACCTATTGGCTATTTGTTATGTTTTAGTTGAATAAGTACGTACCTATGTGATAAATGTAAATTTATATATGATGGCTTTAAATATTAATTACACTTACAAATAATATGATAATTAACTTGAGTACCGTTGTGTATAGGTTATACCTAGCTTTGTTACTGTTAACTTATAATCATATGTTATCTATTATTAAAATAATAATTCTAACCGTTAGACATATTTTATTATAAATATTAAATTTAGAGGAACAGATTACAAAATATTAAATCAGTCAAATAGTGATTCTCATTATGTACATTTTACATATTTAGAAATATCATATAATATTTATATATTTATATTTAATATTGATATCTAACCTATGTGGGATGTTTGATCGGTGACTGCCATAAAGTTAGATTAAGCTGAGTTGAAGTTTAGATAAAATCTGGATTACCTATATAGTATAAATAAAACTGACATATTTTTAAAAAAACATGATATTTCTATATTATGTTGATGAAATTTATTCAGTAAATGAGTCTGAAATATGAATATAATCTTAAAATTATTTTAATAAAAACCTTGTAGTACCTTATTCTCTACAAAAACTTATTGATGGTAAACATTTTTATTTTTTTTAAATATTGATTGTTAAATACTTAAATGATAAACATATGTATGATATATTTAAGCATATTTATTAAAAATAAAAATTCATCTTGGGTTTCTACTGCAGCTGATGTTATGCAGCTTGATGACTGACTGCTTTTTGTGTGAGATATACCTACAGTGCATCCCATAAGTTTTGAGACAACCATTTTAAAATTAATACTTGTATCTAGATAATTAAGAAATTCAGGAAAGTTATTACAATAACACCTAAAAAATTTTGGATCGCCTATGTAAAAGAATTGTACGTGTTAGGCAACTTAGGCTTGCTTTGTGGAAAGATCAATATTTTATTTCTTGCTGCACAATAACACTCCAGCACATACCGCGTCGATTGACACTCAATTTTTGGCCAAAAAATGGTTCTAGTACTCTCCCCCCCAACCCGTATTCAACAGATTTGAGTTCTCCAGACTATTTCCTGTTCCCAAAGTTGAAGATGGAGCTCAAGAGGCACCATTTTACCACCTTTGAAACGATTAAAGAAGCGATGACGCAATATATCAAGAACAATCCTGAAGCTGATTTTTCAAGGACCATGAAAAAATTGGACGATTGTGCAAGAAGGTGTATTTAATGGTGACTATTATGAATAAAAATTGCTTAAAACATTTTTTCAAATTTTCTTTGTAACATCAGTAACCTTAGTCTCAAAACTTATTGGACGCACTGTTATACACATTCCTTCTACCTAAAAGTAAAATGAGATTTTATTAGTTGATCAGTACTTTTTTTTCACCAAAAATCCTTGCCTGTGGATGTAGATAATAATAAATTGTTTTGGTTTTACGTTTATCGATTAATGCAAGTGTTTGTGATGTGTTATATGAGTATATATTTTGCAATTTTAATAATTTGTAAACTTTTGTGTAATGTTGTATTTTGCATGTATAAATATATTTTGGATTTAATTATCGATTTTAAATTCTTACAATGTATAATATGTTTTAATATACCTATTTATTTATTTACATAAATAAATTATGCCAATCGGCTTTTACAAAAAGTCAAAAAGAGTAGATAAATATAAATATAATATAATATGATAACAATAATATTTAAAGACTAGTAATAAGTGTTAAAGTATATAACTAGGTAAAGTAATATCAAAATTGGGCGAAGATCAAACTGAATTGGCAGACCTAAGCATTCTGTGCGTGGTGATGTGGTTGTGGCTGAAGGAAGTTGAATGAGTAGGAATATAAAAAGGGATGTGATTACGGATATTGACATATTGTGAGAGAAACTTTAAATGAAACTTGAGATAAAATGTTAGGTGCATTTATATAATTGTTGAAAAGTGCATAAATAAATTAAGAATCAATATAATTACGGCTTGAAGACAAAGAAGGTAGGTATATTTAGAACACGGCTAACATCGGAATAGTTGGGATTCGGTGAAGGTAATTCAAGAATAAAAGCAACATACGATAGAAATGTATGTATGTTGAACACGCTCAAGACTTAATTGATCCTTAAGACCTTAACAAGGTTAGAGTACTAGACCATAACATCATACTCGAGTATGGGTCGAATAAGAGCTAAATACAAAGAACGGAGTCAGTTTACTGATGAGAAGAGTCTTGTATTACGTTTAATAATACATAGAACCTTTAGAGCACGACCCGTTATTATACATCAATGTGACGGTCGAAAGAGAGTAGATGAGTAATAAATATCAATATCTTAAATAATTGATACACGTTGTTTGTTTGATTGCCATTCTGATATTCAGTTTAATTATAAATATTAAGTTTTATGCATAAAAAAAATAAATAATATAAAAGTATTTTTATTGTATACATCTAATAAAACATTATTAGTAAATAAATAACAGTAATTTGTTTATTATTATCGACAAATATTCAATTTTAGTGTTATCACTTTGAAAAGATATCTATCTTTATATTATTCAATGAATATAATTATTTATTATTGGTTACTTTTTAAATATATTTACGTTTTTTTTTTATACGTGTTATAAATAAGATAACATAATATGGATATAAAATCATTTAATTATAAATTACAATTGTATATGAAAAATATTTAAAAAGTAACCAATAATAAATAATTATAAATGGTTTTATGCATTTTATAATGCATTGTAAAAATATATTATTTATTAAAATTTGAATGGCTCTCATTCAGTCAATTTTGGTTTTAGAGCCAGGGTCAATTGCTTAAAATGTCTTAAAAAAAATTCAGTCTATCCGAATTTGGTATCTAAAACACCGGTTGCTATTAAAAAATAATAAGTTGCGTTGAGCATGTGCGTACCGAGAGGGTTAAAAATTTGAAATTTATCTGAAGATGTGTATTCATGTACCACTTGCTTGTAAAAAAAAATTCGATTTATTCTAGTATAATCCGGCCGAGAAATTAAGTGTTCCCTAAATTGGTGAGCACACAGTATATTGTATAATATAATAATAATGACATAATAATAATACCTATTTTTTCATTTTTATAACTTTTAAATTATTTTAAAACTTAAGTATTAAAAATAAAAATTACAGGACTTTAATGATTGTTTGTTTTAAATGTTTTCTATATTTTATACTTAAATTTTAAATGTTTAATTTAACAAATCAAAAATAATGATTACGATTTTTTAAATAAAAGTTTTGCAAAATCAGTATGGTACATATTATACCTACTACCTAGTGTAGTAAATCATATTATTTTTAATAAGATAGCTGATAAATAAATCACTTATCAGCAAGTAAATAATTAAAAATAACATTTTTTTTTTTTTTTTATAATTCACTTATTATTTATGCAAAAAACTTATTTTTAGATATTTATTAGTTTGCGTCATATTATTTTTAATACAAATAAATTACTTACACTGATATAACTACTAATGTATTTTGATCAAAACAAATAGAAATTGTTAGGCTTGGTTTTATTTATTTTTACCAGTGAAAATCACCAAGTGCGATACATCGATAATGGATAAATGCCAAACGACCAACGGGAAATTCAATCGAATGAACTTGGCTAATGAAATGGGCAACACAGGAGTGGAAAATTGGCTTGAAAAAACCTCAAAATATCATAGCTTAGAAATGGCAGATGACGAATAAATGAAAACTCTATCATTACCTATTTTTTTATAATTTATTTATACAAATGTTTTCTATAAAAATATATTTTCATTATTTTTTAAGTTTTTAACTGTATTTTAATTATTTATCGTATAGGTAATACAATAAATTTGTATAAGATTTTTCTAAGTAGGTTTTTATACTTTTATAGGTATTTGAAAATTATCCTACTGCCATCTCACTGTCAACGGTAGTTTTGATGGAAAAAAATAATAGAAAAAATATTTGCATTTTATTTAACTATAAGTTGTATAAATAAGAGCTCAAAATAAAGGAATTTACTCATGTAATATATAGATAAAAATATAGATGCATTATTATTATTATTATTATTATTATTATTTGCTTTGATAATAAAAATTGTGATATTACAACAAAAACACTTCGTAAACTACGTGTAAAAATGGTTAAGTGAAACAAAATATTAGATCTTAAGGCATTCTACACTATAAAGGTGTGATATCATAAATATAAATGCTAAGTATTTATTGAATTTAATTAAACCTATTTTGTTTCAATAATTTATTTACTTGGTGAGGAAATATATAGAATAGTATATAAATATAAATATTTATATTTTTAAAATTATAATAAGTTATATTTTAATAGTTCTTTGCCATTTAATTATTTTGTTCATAATATCACACTTAAGAAATAATTTCTCGCCAAGTAAATAAATTATTGAAACAAAATAAGTTTACTTAAATTCAATAAACTTAGCATTTATTCATGATATTATATCTTTAAAATTCTTAAAGATCTAATATTTTGTTTTTACTTGGCCATTTTTACACGTAGTTTGAGAAGGCTTTTTTAGTGATTATAACTATTAGTAATAACTTCCAATTTCATTGCAAGTACAATATCTAATAGCGTTATTAAAATTAAGTAAGCGTGCTATTGGTACATATTTCTAGTAAATACTAAATAGTAACATCATGATAATATATATGGAATTTTTTTAAAGTAAATAATTAATAATTAGCTTTTTCAATCATATTTTAAGCTAATATTATATCGTGCCTAATATATTATTGTTATTTGGCGCATTATAACTTATTAAGTAGGTAAATAAATTTAAAATTATACCAATAATATAATATGTTACTGTTTTAATCTTGTTTTTATTTTTTGAAAGGGTAAAATAAATAAAACATTTTTTCAAACGTCTTATACTTTTTTTTTACATAGGAATATAGGATCTTTTTTTGAACTTTTATTCATCGTGGTTCTTAGGCCATGCGGATCAAACATTTGAGATTTTGCGAATTCCAGCTCTTAAAACGCCGCTGCAGGTATATGTTTTTCTAATGAGAGCAACAAGTTGTACGATTGCTGAGTTACTACTCGATCACTAACCATAAACACCGTCTCAGAAAAAATAAAATAATAGTTTATTATGCATAAAATAATTGTAATAACCATCGTTCGTTATTTCCTAACATTCTTTGGTATTATTATTAATTGTTTTATTTTGTTCAATAAACTGAATGCATAACTATTGAAGACGGAAACCTTATAAACTATATAAAAAAACATATAATTTAAGTGAATAGAGAAAATGCGAATGAGTTTAGACGATCATAAAAATAACTTTCAAATGCCAACGCTAATATTATATAATATCAAAACCTGATTGCAACGTACTCGTAACTATATAACGCAAATTAATTAACTGAAATCTGTCGTATTTTTTGGGCGTATTGATAAGAACAAATTCTTCTGACAGTTTGAATACAGAATATCATATTTACACTTATCTACATTAATGCACAATAAATATTAATAAGACGTTCTGATGATGTGTGGCGATTAGAATATCTGGAAGGTTATTAAATGTACGTTATGTGTAATGTGTACATTATTTGATGTTTCCGTCTTACAAACGTACAACATTATGGCAAATTTTACTTTCACAATAGTACGTTTTACTCTATAATTTTCAATATTAGATTGAATTTGAATTAACCTCTTATAAAATTTAAAGGTGAGAATGTTATTTAGGGAATTTTGGAAGATTTTATTGATATTATTATTCTGTTTATGTAAGTTATAATTATTTCAAAATACACAAAAAATGTTCAATTTAAAAATTGTCATAACTTCTTAATTTTAATCTAATTTTAGAAATTATGAAGTTTACTGTATTATTGTGAATTTAAAATGTTCCATATGGAATATTTGAAGGTTAAATTAGGTTAGCAATATTGCATGATATAATATTATACCTACACTCAGAAATATGACGTATAAAAAACTAAAAACTAAAACTTTAAGCTGGACCCTAAATGTATTATGCCATTATCTATAGGCTCATGGGAATTCTCTTTCTATACTAGCATGCATGGTTGAATTTAAAAATACAAAAAGGAATGGGTTCTAGACAAAAAAAAACATTCAATAATTATAAAGTATATGATATTATACATTATATAAGCAATATTGTAGTATGGTTAAAATTAATATTTAAAACACTGTAAATTCAATCCATTCTAACACCATTGACATAATATTATCGATCTAATATAAATTGTGCAAATTACCTAACCCTCTGAATGATGAAAATGTTCGTGCAGCACTAGCTGTGGTAAATACCATTTGGTATAAATAGTAGCTTATATTTGCGATTTTATTTTATTATTAGAAAAAATGTATTGCAGTGTTTCAGAGTTTAAACCACCATATTTGGCATATATAGTTTGATCTTTATACCATTTATTTTTCCAAATAATATTTCAGATGTCATTTAGATTTATTGAGTATACCAATCTCTACAATATTGAGATATATTTTTTTTAATCAAAAGTTTCCATCCGACGAGGTCTATATTATCATTTCGAGCCTCAATACAGTTAGTTCGTTTTTTTATTAGTGATGTACCTACATACATCGTTTAAAACACGTGCGTAAATACTTTAAAAAATATGATATCAATATACCATGTACAGTCATTTATTACAATAAAAATAATACACAGCGCCCGGTTGAGTTGCGTGACGTCACTGTGAAGTCATAACCAGCCAGTGAGCCGTCTGCGTGGTGCGCGTGTCGGTCCGGGCCCGCCGGGAAAATCGATGCGATCTGACGTGGTGACATGGTGGCGTATACGAGTGGACTGCAATTGTGTATTTATAGAATATAGATTACCAAAGTACAATTATAATGGTATAAGAAAACATATTATATGATTATGTAAAAATCAACCGAAACACATGGTTTTGGTTTAGCTTTATCATTTAAAAAATTCACAATATTCGATTAATTTTGTTTTGTTTTGGAGATGATGACTCGCGTATTGTTAAAAGCAGTAACGGTGGTCATTCCGATTCTTAATTATTATATGTCTGTACAATAGGTATATAAGCCGAATATGACATGTCTGGACATTGTACGCTGACAATATTGACCACATCGATATTCGATAAATTTGCTGTTTCACGAAAAACAATAAATTATGTTTTCTATTTGTTTCGTGTACAATTTTTTTCTTTTACACTCAAATTTTTACAATCATAGGTGACATAACGCATCAAAAAATATTGTCTGAATAACAAGGTACGATACCCAAAAAGTGACAATAATGTTAAAATCGGTATGTCTAACACTAGTTACCTAATACCTATGTACAGGTAAAAAAAGTCAGAACAAATGGACAAAACAAACTGATTTTATATTTATGTTGCCTACTGATAATATTTAACAGCGGTAGATATCAAAATGTTATTTATAATAATTGAAAAATAGTTTATTTTTCCAAACATACTTTATACCAATAAATACTTTGCTAATCATTAAATCGGATATGATCGTATTTGAAAAATAAATTGGAAGTAATAATCAATAATTATTAAATAATACAGTTTTATGTTTTATTTTATCTATTGGGACTCAATAAATAATTGTAATTAACTGTTTTTGTTCCTAAATTATTTTGTTTGGATTTTTTTCTCCTCTCATTTTACCTAAAGGTCGTTACTACTATATTATAGCCTGTAGCGTGCATTGCAGTGAGTGCCGCTTTGCCCGCACAGTCGCCGAACCCAACGCGCGCTGCCATATAATATTATCACGTCGACGGCGGCGACGACGTTACGGGTGGGCAGTCTATCGTACAACACTGTACAGCTCTCACCGCTGCCGTCAGCGTTTCCGAACGATATTTGGATCCACCGCGCTCGCTCTCTTGGTGACGGAATTATTGAATTGTATCATCCTGCGCGCATGTCGTCCGAGAACAATTACCATCTGCGTTTTATACGTGTTTGCCTGTTTTTCTCTTCGACTTGTGGTCGTGTACGATATGACAAAACGCGATAACGATCAAAAACTACGTCGACGCGACGGCGAAGACTTGGCGGCTTTCGCTTCCCCGACAATAAGTGAGTCGCATAGAATATTATTTGCGTGTTGTACAACATAAAAATATTAAATCGAGCTATAGTTAAGTTATATACACGTGGATAAATTGATTTTAAAACATGTGATAGTTGTATTATTATTATTTTAAAATCAATGGTGAGTTTAATTTATTCATGGTACACAATTATGTAAGTATCAGAATTGCATAACCATTGCGCCGTGTTACATTTTACTTTATATTATAATATAATGTGTAGTTATAATATGTTATAATTTATAAATAAGTTATTATAGATTAAAATTGTAATATTGTATTATATAATTATTAATTATGATGATATATTTTATAAGGTATATTGATATTTTACAGTAATGCAAATCTGTCAATTTTTAATAAATTGTGTCGTTATTAATTTACATTAAAAAAACTGTCCAACAAAACTTTGACCTTATTGTTGTTGCTTTATTCTACTGTATATTCGTGTATAGTCACAATTCCGATACTATACTTTGCGTGTGAATTCGTAATTGACGAAATCAGACACGCGCAGTTAAGATATATTTTAGAAAAATGTATCAGCACTGTATGTTCTCAATGTATTGAATATATTTATCTATACATAAATAAAATCCTAAATTAGTTAATGTATGAATTAACGTCCCAGTAAAATAACATGAACTATATACTAAAGAAATATTTAAGAATTTTTTTTTTAGAATTTTAACTTACTATATATATATATATACTTTAGCAAGTATATATGTTTATGTGTAATATTATTATGATTGTTACGTGCAATGAAAACAATGATTTGAATCAAAGAACGACTTTAAACTTTATTATATACTGATTCACTTTAGAATCTTTAATTAATAATTATTACATATTATATACTGCCGTTGCGTAGAGAGCGCGATATGTTCGCTACGCCGTTCGTATTACTACTGTAGACTAGTTACTATATAGAGCGAATATCTACGCCTTCTCGGAGATATTCATGATAGGCGATGAGCATATCGAACAATGATTGCTAAACAATGAATGGATTGTTGTTTAAAAGTTTTGCCTATTTAATTTCAAGATGTTGTATAATATGAGAAAGGGTAAAGGTTATTGTATGCTTGATCGGTAGCTTAGATTAAAAAAAATGAAATATCAAGTTATAAATAAAAATATTTTAAATCACATAATACCCTAACGACATAGATAAACTAGAAATTATATATTCATGTTTTATACTTATACAGTTATACTCGTACTATATAAATGTTTTATTGTTTTATCATAAAGTTTTATGATTGTATTTATAGGCTAAGCCCATATACTCTTGATAAAATAATATATAGAAAAAGTCAATCTCACTAAACACTTATGATTGAAAATGAATATTGACTTCAGAATACTTTCTATTACTATTATACTCATCTCAAAATAAAACATCCTTCCATTAAAATGGTCGATATTTTATAAATTTTTTTTTATCAATTTAATCAATTCAAGAATGTCATATTAAACATTTTTTTTTTTAAATCGATATTTTCAGAAAAATTTCTTTTATACTGACATACTGACCCAACAGCTATGTTGTATACTTATGTAATTATTATGAAAAAGTAACCGATACCGAACTTTGCATTTTGTTCTTAATGACGACCTATGAACTTACCTAATATAATGTATAAAAATCTGACCTTTTCAAATGTCGACAAACCCAAGAAAAATATTCCTCTTTTTATGTGTTTTAATAATAATTACTTTGGCAATAAAAATAATTGTTTTATAGAAATAAAAAAAAGTACACTATATGTCTATATATATACTAGGTACTATCAGCATAATGGGTCAAAATCAATTCTAATGGTATGTTTTTAATATTTAGGTATAGTTAAACACTAACATTTAATAGTTATCTAACGTACCATAACAGTATGGTAAAATTGTTTTACATTTTTCGGTAACTGTCCTCTATCACGATAATTTCAAATCAAATGTAAATTTTTAATATTTATTAAAAATTATTTATCATAATTATTTTAACCATCTAATAAGCATGCTTTTATAATCACGATAACTTTGCGTCAATTCTTAACTAACTAAACACGTATTTAAGTTTTCTTAATGTGTACGCAGTACAAGCACGTCAAAGGGAGGAGGAGTTAATAATTTTGTTACAACACAAATACTATATATAAATTGATTATATGAATAAAGAATTTATAGAATTAATAAATGGTAGGTATGTTATGGTAGTATTCAGTGGTTGACATTCAAATATTTGAGAAAAATCATGTTTTGTTTTAACTGTTATACCTTAGTAATACTTGTATTAGAAAAATTATAAAATAATTGGAGAAATAATTGTCTTTGTGCTTCTCTAAATCTGTTCAGACGAAGTAGGTATAAAATAATTATTACTCTAATAAATACATAAATACATTGGATTACTATGCATAGATTTTATGATATCGTTTAAAAAAAAAAAAAATTGTTTAAAAATAATTTTGGATTTTAACGTTATTTTTAAAAGAATTGAAAATATTTAAATAATCAACTTTGAGGTCTTGAGTGAGGTTTCTAGTATAAAATTAAATCTAGTAAATAATAGATACATAACCCGAGCCTATGACTTGCATTTATTTTGAAATAAATATATTTGTAAAAAAATGTATATACTATGTTTCTTCCAGTTATAACAGTAATATGATGTATAACATAATATGCGATGGGAACCAATAACCATTTAGAAAAACAGTTGAGTTATCCTTTATAGCTAACTTATAGGACTTAAAAAAATAAACTTTAGCCATATTTCATTTTCTAAACGTCAAGGACTATATATTGATATAATTTTTATTAAAAACGATTAAAGTCTTAACTTTAGATGATCAAATATCTTTTTAATTATTAATTTATTAATAATAGCATTGGATGTAAATTTAACATAGCTCAATCCACTCTCTAAGCTTTCATTTATCTCCGAAGACAATTTGAAAGTATGACAAAATCGATTAAATAGTTTTAGAATAGGTACGTGCCTATATACAGAATATATCAACTTTCATTTTTGTTTTAAGATATAATTTTATTATTTATAACCATACTTTTGACAATTTAATGTATAGGCTGCAACCTATGTAGCATGTAAATGGCAACTATTTATTTACAAAAAAAATATACTATATAATTTCTCTTATTAGTTTTATATCAGTAAGCTGTAATTACATCTGTTAACCGATAGCAAATATAAATAGATAACATTTCTATCAAAAATCTCAAAATCTTATTGTTTGAACGGGAGATGGTGACTTGCGGAAAAATTAACCTTTTTCTATACGCCAATATGTAAACTGCGGCAATAAAAATTTAACATAATACAATCTATGACAAAACCGAAAAGATACGAAACACAAACTGTTGCAATTTATTTTTTATACCTAAATATACCTTATATATAATATATAGTATATAAACCATATATACCTATCTATGTGTAGCAATACGTATAGGTACGTACCTATATTGTTTAATAATTTTATGTTATGTTGCGTCTTGCGAACAAATTGTGAAGGCAAATCTTAATGTTAGTAGTCGAAACTTTTGATAATACTATAGTTAGTACCTACTGTAATTAAACGATAAACGTATATATCGTATCGTATCGTTATCGTTTCGATATTCATACACTTTTCATAGTATATACTATACATAGAAGATATAAAATAAATTATAGTAAATTGCGCTGCTTGTACAATATATCTTATCGGTTTTCATTTAAAAAATGTACGTATATCTACATTATTAGTATCAAAATTTTTTTAAGTGGTTGGATGTATGAAATGTAATAATGAACATTTTCGAAAAATTTGGTGTATTTAAATCCACGGTCAATTTGGTACATGCACATACTATTTTGAATATAATAAATCCAATAAGTTATAATTAAGCTGAAATGTAGTATTCAAAATTAAGGTAAGGAAAAGCTCCCCAATGGACTGTGTTAAATAATTTCGAACCGGGAAAGCAGTTTTTAAGTCGCTGAATTCAACTCCTCTACTTAATTTTTCCTAATTCGAGCATTGTATTAAATGCATAAGCCTTAAAGTATGTAAGTAGTACGTAGTAATAACTATCCAAAAACGTTTTTATCATTGTTTTGGAAGATTGAAAATAATTAAAATACATTTATTTTATATTTTATATTATAAATCTCTAGTATTGATTAATATTATAAGTTATAACGTATAAACACCTACCGCTCTTCCATTAATTTTAATATTTTATTTAGCTTTTTTTATACGATCTATACCGACCTTTTAAGGAATCTATATCTTCTGTATAATTCACAATGTAACGTATATATATTATACCTACATTTATATAATGAATAATATACGGTTCGAAAGTTCAGTTGCGTGTTTTTAATGATCTGTCAAAATGTACTATAGCTAATAGCTACTGATACCATTCATCAGCTTTACATTCAATATTTGATAATAAATCCTCAGCTAAAATACTACTAGTTAAACGACAATTTAACTATGCATATTTTTAAATAAAATATTATTTTTCTTTAGAAATCGCAACGGACACATCTGCAGCGGAATTAAAGACTGCTGCAGTACTGTGGGAGATACCGAGACAACCTCTTAGTGTGGACTTGAATGTTACCGATCGGATGTTGATGTAACGTTAAACTATATTAAAAACGATGTACGACAATCACAAAAAGTCGAATAGTACGCTATATACGATTTCGTAACATCGTATAAAATACACTGAATATTACAACATCTACATCGCAGAACTTTGAGCGAGTGCCGCGGCGGCTGCAGCAGGACGTCCGGTAGGTCACCCGGTGATGGGGCATCACAATCACAACGTCGAGCCGGCAAACAACGCGTTCGCACCACTACCACCACCGCCGACGCCATCTGCATCTAAAAAGCCACATTCGTCGCCGGCCATCGCAACTCGGCGGGACGTGATCGGCACCACCGCAGCGGCCGGTCGCCACCAGCTCAACACAAACAACAGCAACAGCAACGACCGCGGTGCAGCAGGCAATTGCACTGGCGCAACGTCGACAATCGCACTGGTAACTGCCGCAATGCAGAACGGAACGGCTGCGCCTGACCGGCCGGCCAGCGACTACTATTACTATTACGCGTACGACAACACTACCGAGACCGCACTATTCTTTCCGCTCAACGGTTCTGCGGTCAGCGGACGGACAGGGCCGTTCGAGAAATCCCAATGTCAGTGGATACCCGCCCAGCAGAGCCTTTTCCAGTTCTCCAACATTTGTTTCCTGACCGCTTTCATAGTTCCAAGGAGTTACAAGCTCAGCGTGTTGTCATTGAGGTAATTACCGCTGTGGATCCGTGTGTCGCTTGTGTGTAAAATAACAATATACACCTAGAATACCCACTATATTATAATTTATATTTCCATCACAAAAGTCCCGTATCAAGTTCCAAACGTCACCGGGCAAATCAAAATTATATAATAATATATATATATATTTATTATTATTATTATTGGTACAGCATCAACAACTAAGATTATTAGCTTAAATAATATTTTAAAGTTGCCATTATAGCTATTTAAAAATATTAAATATAGATAATATAGGTACGATTTAAAAAAAAAACATTTTGAGTTATAATCGAATATTTCAACAAAAAACAATAATTAGCTATTTTAGTTATCTTGTTATGATTTAAAAATATATTTTGTGGAGATTTGAAATGTCCACATTATTTTTTTTACATAAAATAAATGCAATGTTTTTGGCAAAATTCAAATTAACTTATCGTATATTATTATTAGTAAAATAAATGCATATATAATATACTTAATTTTTTACTAATTACTTAGCTATCAGGCCGACTAAACTCAGAATAGTTTTTTGCATAATGTACCTATTATTGAATTTAAATTTAACAATTTCATTATATAATGACTTACTCAATGATGAGGTATATACTCGACACCTAATGTAAAGGATGCTTCTCTCTTTTTTAAATTTATGCAATACCTAAGTAGAATTTATTTCGATCAGGTACTTGCTGATGAACGAGCATTTGAATACATTGATCGATCAAAATCAATGAATGTAGTGATAACACTTTAAGCTAAACTTAATTTATAGTTTTAATTAATGTAATTAAACGAATAAAAAAAAATTATATTAAGTTCACAAGTGCATTAGAGTAATATACCGTGTGTTCAATAATTAGAGAGCACTGAATTTCATGGCTGGATTATATTGGAATAAACCGATTTTTTTTACAAATTATAAGTATATAAATACACATTTATAGTTACACCTCAAAATTTTTATTATTTCGGTATGCGCATGTGCAGTAAAATATGTTTTTTTTAAATAGCAAGGCCTATTTTGAACACCATTATATTCGTATAGGCCTATTTTTTAAAGTTATTTTTATTTTCAATTAGTCTATCATGAATAATAGCTGTCATAATTATATATGTTTACATATTAAGTTGTGAAGCATATTAGTTAGGTTAGGTTATACAAAAGCAATTAAATTATAGGATCATAACTACTTTAAAGTAGTTTCTAAATTAATGTAACAATCCTCTGTAGTAATTTGTTTAAACGAAAAGTTAGAATGGTTACTATTTTAGTTTTCACGCCAGTCAAAAGACCTATAATAAATTAAATAAAGTTGCATATCCACTGATTGAAATTTTAAATTAATCTATTTAGTATTTTCATTCATTATTCATAAATGTATGAAGATCCTATATTATTATTTTAATTCATTTAAAATTAAAAATAAACGATTCATCAAATTCTTAGTTTTTATTTAAACATACAATTATAAATTATATTATATTTACATTACGTTACCTATATTAAGAAAATACATAATATTATGGGTATTTATACTGATATACTATCTCATATTATATTTTATTGTCTACAATGTAGACTCTACATAATATCACCAGTTTAAATCAAACTAATTAAAAACAAAACTATTTCGTGAAATAAAAATCCAATAAAATATGGATGAACATTGTGCAATAGGTATATAAATATCATTGAGCAAATATAGTGTCAAACTGTCAACTAAATGAATATACTATAATATAGACTTAATACGTCTAAAAAACACGAATGGCAAATAAAACAATTCAAAGTTTATTCACCATCATGTATATGTCGAGCAGGGCGTTGCTGTTCTTAGGATTTCTGCTTTCTGGTCTTTGGGCGTCCACGGACGTGTGCGCGATGGATGCATTGATCTGGTATGGATCACTAGCTCTGATCAACGGCGTGCACGCGCTTAAACTGTGTAAAAAGCTCATGCCACCCGCGTTATCGGTCGAACTCATGGAGTTGTACACGAGGGTGTTCAAGCCGCTCAAAGTCAGCGAGAAACACTTTCGGGAGCTAACGCGAGAGGCGGTCATCGAGAAATTGTCACCTGGCGAGTGTTACGCGGTCGAGGCGGTAACGGCTTGTGATCAGCGACTGTCCATTCTACTCAGAGGCAGGTGAGTGATATCGGTATAATTCTGCAGCAGGAACATGATGCTCTAATAGGATTCAGTTTGCCAGATTAAATTAAGCTACGGCTCTAGTTCTTCAAAGCAAAATTTAGAGTATTTTCAAATCAGATAAAACTATATATATAAAGGTATATAATATGTTAAACATGTCATAAGAGTAATATTCGTCCTTTTTTATTAGGGGAATCTACACGTACTGTATAATGTTGTCTCCGCATAAGTTGTACAAAGCTATACAAGCACATTACATACCTAACGAATTCTACATTCTGAATAATTCATTATGTTTAATATTAGAGTGAATTGAATAAAAACAAATAAAAGTTTAATATGATATTTAGGTAATATGTAATTCACAGTATTTATATAATATATTTACAGCTACGTAACATATACCTACCTATTCCTAGAATAAAAAATACATGTGTTGTACAAAATAAAATTAATATATATTGATATATGAATAAAAACATTATCACACACAATTCATTACGATAGCACTAACCTTTCTATAGCAACATTGCGTTGAAATGGATTTTATAATATGCCTAGGTGTGGTGTAACTTGCGAAGGTACACAGTTGCACAATATCAGTTCGTATCAATTCCTTGATTCACCCGAATGGATGGCTTCAACTCTAATGCACGGAGAAAATATGTTCCAAGTACGCCTGTTATGAAGTACTAATATATTGTATATGTAAACATGTATAAAATATAAATACACTTTTTAGGTAACGATAACGGCTGCCGAAGACTGTGTTTACTTATGTTGGCAACTTTCAAAGCTCAATCGGATATTCAAACACAGAACTCAATTGCACGCTGTACTCACTAGTATCATAGGTAAGCCGGTCGTTTCTTTATAAACAATTGTGAATTGACAAACGAACTTTTGGTCATTATTATTGTGCACTGCAGGCAAAGACATAACGCACAAAATGTACTCGTTGAATGAGCAGCTTGGTCAAGCAAAAAGTTTCGATGATCAGACGCGTGCTGCGCGCAACGATCATTGGCGGCAAGCGATTTACAGGAGCGTCAGCTATGACGCCGTCAACACGGGAACCAAAGGAACGGTCAGGTCTAATGCTTGGAAACGATACAGAGACCGAAAGGCGTCATTGTTCGCGGATCCCGGCGAAAGTAAGTGTGTCATATTATCAATGGGTTTTATTATTAATGTAGGTAGGTACTAAATAATATTAAATGATGTCGAACTCGAACCGAACGATATGTTCAACGATTCAACATCAAGTCATCAAACATGATCCGAACTAAACAATTTGTTTAATATCGAACTGAATTCAAACCAAGATTTTGAATTAAATCATGAATTATCTTTTAGTTTTATATCAAACCAAAATATAAAATAAATAAAACAATTTGTTTTCGAAACGTATATGCGACATGCTCCAATTTTTTTGATAGACTAATTAATTAAACTTTTTGTTCGAGTTCGGTGTGGATGAAAGGTTTTTTTTTACTAGGTTAGACTTTCGAACTTTAACCAGTTTGACTCACACCTAGAGTCTAAACTACCTAGTAGGTACCTATTATATTAAAATACTTATACGTAAATAATATACTTACGACCTTGCTTTATACAGGGCCGGATTGGTTACAATCGTAGTCAAATATTTTAGTGTCTTAATAAAACTCCACCTTTCTTCTCTACCACCAGCCCAAATGTATAATAATAGAGCGGATTTTGATGTTAAACATCCCATTCCGACTTGTCTAAAGTACTTGTATACTATACCTATATATTTGGTTAGCATCTCAGTAGAAATTAACCAAGTGATGCCATTGATATTGATTTGTCTCCATAATATGTATATCTATTTTCATGATCTTCCCATTTTCTTTGGATGGGATACCGTTATCCATTTCTTTAATACTTCAGGCGTTACATCCATGTTTAGCTATTTTTGCTCATCGATTCAAATATCATTCTAGTTTTTTTGTTTATAAGATTTAAGAACTCTAACCTTAAACGTACGACCAATTATTTTTTGTCGAAGTTCGAGATCAATTAAAATCGGTTATTATAAATATGTCACGATAATAATTAAACGTTATACGTGTCACGTATAGGTCCGGTGCACGGTCCGCGGAGGTGTTGGATACCGGTGTTGACCAATCAACTTTCGGATAGCACCACGGCATACGGCAGCATGGACGGACAATCGTCTTCGGCCGACGAGGAACGCGAACCGATGCTCCGCGGTAACCACCAGTCGGTAGACATACCACTGTACCGGTTGGGTGGACAGCACCAGACGGTTGCCGCGTTGGCATCGATACCGGCGATTGCGTTGAAAGCTGCCGGCTTGGAGCTCGACGTGGAGGCAGCCCAGCGACCACGACGCCCAAGCACGCTGCGGCGGCAAAACAGCAACGTGAGCAATAGGGAAGTGATGTTCGACGAGACGGTACTCTAAAATGGCGTACACAAATTGTTATTTTGGGGATCGAGGCTTGTATTGCATTTGCATATGTTATTTTTTTTGTCTGTCCATTGTACTCGTATTGCTAAACAATAATATCTACCTATAAATTTGTTTTATGCTATAATAAGGGATTTATTCGTGAATTTTTAATAAGCAATTTTGGGCATTCGTTACTATGATAATACGTAGCAATTTTATGTATTCCACACATTTGTACAGCAAATAATAAATTTATGAATTTATGCGTTGTGATAAAAAATATAATCTAAAAACAAGGTACACTCTAAGAAAATAATATGCTCTAAGCGTCGTATTTAATTTTGAACGAGTAGAAAATAACCAAAAAATTTAGTAATCAAAGCTATAGACAATTTAGTAAAGTTTTTTTTTTTAAATAACTACTGATCAATTGGTTTTTGAAAATTACCTAATTTCTATCTTAGTTAAAAGTTATTGTTTTTTATAGTTTAAAACATTTATTTAAAAATCTGTTCGTTCAAATGTAAAGTACTTGTTATTTTTAACTAAGATCATTGGTGATGCCATTGATTAAATTAACTGAATAAATTGGTGGTACCAATAAACCAAAAATAATTTTCTAAACTTACCACTACAGCGCCACCGCATGTACATATTACAAGTAATATACAATAATAAAAAATGTAGCATTTATTACTAAACATTATAATTATAACAAATTATACATAAATTATATTAATAATTATCATTCAGTATTCTACTCGGACAGTATAGTCACCTATGTAATAGAACGTTAGGATTTTCGCCAGTGAATACAAGTTACCTATATTTTGTATTTAACATATTAGCTCAGATAATTCCATATTTCCATGCACTACTCATTAAGTAAGAAAGTTACTTTTTTACTAAATTTTAACTTTTTAAGTTTCTAAATAATTAGTGTCCATATTTTGACAGTAATGGTAGAAAATGGTGTTTGCAGTGTTCCTTAAGTCCAACTAATTAAAGTAGTTTAAAATAGTTATTACTTATCAGAAATGATTTCTTTTCTTATGATAAACATAATTATAAGTAAAAATAAACAATATATTCAGTTCCAATTTATATTTTATTTAATGTAGTAAAATACATTTTAAGTTCGATTTTATATATTTTGCAATATCCCAAAATCAAAAGTATTTAATTGTAGGTACCCACCTAACAACTTCTCGAGCATTATAAATTTATAAATTACATTTATGTACCTACCTACATAATTTTGATTCCATTGAAAGTACGTAAATTGTAATTTTATAAATATTTATCTTAAAGATTATATTATATGATCAACCTTTTCAATTGTGTTTGGCTGTACTTATTACAAAATTATTATACATGACGTTGCTGACTATCATTGTTTTATAATGTTTAATATTGGGCACAGTGCACACAAAAATCAAAACAGTAAAATATAAAAATAAAACATATTCATCACGTTTAAAATAAGTTACTGAAGTGTAGGCGTGTTTATAAAGTATAGGTACTTACCTATTTTTATCAATCCAATCAAAGTTGATTAGTAAGATGCAAGACAATCACAACAAACAGATATCCTTTATGTACAAGTTGTTTGTGGTAATAAATTCTTTTTATTTTTAAATTTAACATTTTATAGGTTATTATTAATATGTATTAAATGTAAAGTTGTAAAGTTATAGCTATAACTTCAAAAACTTTTTTGATGATTTACATTTAGAGCTGAGCGCTCATAAATTATATTTAAAGGTCTTTGATAATACCTACCCACTTAAAAATAAAACAAAGTTTATTTATGTCACTTAATTATTGTCATTTAGATAAAGAAAAACACTTTGATAAGTTATGTGTTCTTTAAGCTTGTGTAATTACTAGTTATCAAATACATATATTTAATTTCAAATCAATCTCTATTCTCTTTATTATGTTTCTTAGACTTTCAAACGTTGACGTGATAAATGTCTTAGATAGTATATACAAATTATTAACACATATTAACGCTCATCACCATAAAAACTAATTATCATAAAATGAGTTTAAAGTGAAAAGTATAGTATAATAATATATATTAATATGCTGTATGTGTAGATAAACAACATTCTTTAGAAATTTATTATTATACCTAATATATTATGCTCTATATTAAAAAAAATTAAAAAATTAAAAAATATTAGGAAATGTGATATTTTTTAGTGTAATATCGAGGCTATATCCTATATATTATAACAAACATTGATGCTCATCTTTCTAAACTTACATAAAAACATTATTCTATATTGCTAAACAACTTTTGGGCAATCATAATGAGACTATTAATTATTATTACTAAGCACAGGTTTTAATTATATGTATAATATATGATAACAGTAAAATGATGGATGATAATGTTATATTAATTCGCTCATAAGCTAAAAGCTTGATATTTTCTTTATTGATAAATACATGATTAAAAAAAATGTGGAAGTGTTATTGCTATTAAATACCAAAGTTTTTGAATATATGTATGTGTGCATTTTTAAATATTATTTAACTATGATATTCGAAAATAATTAAGAATAAAATATTGAATTTTTATTAATGTGATTATTTTTTAAAATAACAGCTTTTTATAAACAAAATGTTTTGTATACATTATTTTCATAGAATTGAAGGAAAAAAATGTAATGTGTTTTAATCGTTGAATGTCAATAGACTTAATAAAATATTAGTATTTTGAAAATGTAACCAGTAATTGCGTTTTTTTAACCTTGGTTTTTCTTATTATTAATTTAATGAACAAGTTTAAAGGGGTGTTATACTCACAAGCGTAGTTTCTGCTTTACATAATATAATATAGCAAATTATATTATATGGTTATTCATATTAATATCATCACATCTGAAGATAATATATTACCCTTGTAACATATTTTTATTGATATACATATTTTTTTAAATAATATACTATTTTATAATTTAAAGAATTGTAGTTAACTGTGTTAAGGGGGCTGCAGCCAATAAAAAAAAAATGACTTTTAGACCAATAAGCTAGACAAAACTGGAAGAATTTGGTTTGACAGATTTTAATTTTGGAAACGGATTATAAATAATCAACAAGTTTACTAGGGAATGATGGAGGCATTTTTGAATTTTTTTTCATTATGTTACCATAATAATTGGAATATTCAAAATCGCCTCAATTATTCCTTAGTAAACTTGTTGCATAATCCGTTTTCAAAATTAAAATCTATCAAACCAAATTCTTCCAGTTTTGTCTAGCTTATTGGTCTAAAAGTCCCTTTTTTCATTATCTGGAGCCTCCTCTAGCAAGATTTATTTTATGATAAAGAATTTAAAATTTAAATATATTGGAAAAAATTAATATTTAGATTAGTAAAATATACATTAGTTTTGACTTTTGAAAAATTCGGCTGCAGCCCCTTTAATGGAAAGTATAGGGTAACATAGGCGTGCGCAGACCTTATCCATATTTAAAATGCCTGATCCAATTGCTAAAGATTCTTGTACAAATGACTACTTGTTTAGTTAAATATTAAATTGTAAATTGTATAATGTACCTTTTTATGAAATTCAATATTAAAATATTAAAATAAATATAATTACAGTGTATAAAAATAATAAGTATAATAATAGTAAATTAATAAATAGCAATATCAATTTTATTCTTTTGAAAGTCACGGTTTTATTCTTTTCGCTTATTATAAAAATATTTTATTTACTAGTTAGATATAGTGCGTAACAATTTAATGTAATAAAATTAGAGTATTATGATTTTCTAGGACTAAAATATTTGTTATTTGTAGTTACCATACTATATTACTTACAAGTTATAACCACTAACCACTTTGTGGTATGAAAAAAAAATAAATAGTTTACTAGCGACTAGCTGATATCAAAGTGGATAGTATGAGGTCTGTGGATCATTTAGAATATTTGGTTGATGGTAACTCATTAATTAACAACTTTATTACATTTATTCAGATATTTATACAAAGAATTCAATCGGCATTCATGTTGAAGCTATTAAAAATGATATGAAAATTAAAAATTTTAGTAATGAAAACAGATTTAAATCTTCATCTAGTTTATATTAGATTGTTAGAACTAAAACCAAAGTTGATTAATTAAAAAAATAAATAAAAATAGTTTTGTTAGGCCTGTTTCACTTTGATGTATATCATACGCAATGTATCGTAAGCGCGCGTTTTATGTTTACATTAAGTTTATACGCGTCATAACAAAATTGTCGGAGTGGCGCGTATGAATTTAACCAATGTCACAGAAAACGTACATGTATGATACGTATCCAGGTGTAACGGGCCTTAGAAGATTGGATTTAAAGTTGTAACTACAAAACATTAAATACACTTAAGTAAAAAAAGTTATTATGACAATATCTGAAATATTTACATTTTTATAATATAATTATTCCATGTCTCCATGATATTTGTAAGTAAATATTTAAGTCTAAATCATTAAAGGGAAGAAATTGTTAATCACAAATAAAATTATTTGAAAATAATCATTAAATCTTTAAACAAAAATTAGAAAATTAGAATGTGATACAAAGAAATATCAACAAGTTTTTATTTGACAAATACACACTGATAGGTTATACAAAAAAGATTAACATAATACTCGTACTACAAAAACAAAATGCTTGTCTTCAGTTTTGTTTACTGATTACATTTTGATACTCTATTAAATAATAATCAATGATAGAACTATTCTAAATAATATAGTAGGTGAATTTGAAATATTGCTTTTTTCATTCCTTATATTGTATAAATAAATACTCATATTTGATATCTAATATATTTAAATACAGTTTTACAGTATACCAAAAAAAAATAAAAATAAATTTAACTAATTAATTGGGTGGTTGACAAATACGTATGAGTAAATACTTTTTCTTACTGTAAACATAAATGTGAAGACAATTATGGGTTTTAATTAAAATTATTGGTATTTAAAAATAATTTTCTTGATGATATCAAGAATAATGTGAAAATTCAAGGATAAATTTCACTTGTCTCAACCTTATTGTACAGTGAATGAAAAATATAAAAAACAATAAAATACAAATTAGTTAGATAAATAATAGAGGTATTATATATTAATTATAAAGTACTCAACAAGCAGTTGAATAACAAACACCAAATTGCCAATACGTTCATTTGTGGTATAGAAATATTATTTACATTTAACCCAGTGAATAAGTAAATAAATAATACTCGTTGATTATTTAGTTTAAAATGATAGGCTATAAGCAAAAGGTAACTAAATTGATAGGTAATAATTTAAAACCAAGATAAAATACAAAAGTGATTATGAATTTTATTTGTCTTACTCAAATTCATCAGCTATAAATAACTTAATATAAATGTACAGCGTTTTGTCATAATTATTTAATGTAACAAATTTGTATTATTACACTATGAATAGAAATTACATATAATGCTTAATTTTCTTTTTCCCTTTAAATACTCATTTTTAATGAAGATTCAGAGCTATATCTCAACATAAATATTAGATGATTTATAATCTAAAAAAAAAAAAAACAAAGCTTAGAATAAAAAATAAAAAAAATTAAAACATACTTGGTTTGAATCAAAATTCATTAATACATTTTACATAAATAATGAATTTGAACTATAGTTTGATGACATTTAACCTAAATGTAAGATGCATATCAATTCATAAAAAACTTTAATTCACTTTTTTTTCTAAACTTTATAATATATATTTTTTTATGTATCAATTACGATTTATACTTTTATTTACCACATATTTATGACTGAGACCACCAATCTTGAGTAGAAGAATTGCCATTGGGAGCTGAACCACCACTATTGTATGATCCTCCATAATTACCACCACCATAAAATCCACCTCCTGAAAAACAAAGCAAAAATTAATTATAGATAATGTTTAATACTACAAAGATGAAACTTTGTAAATACCAGAGTAAATATTAACTAAATTACCGTTGTTACTGCCACCTCCATAGTCTCTACGTGGTGGACCAGAACTACCACGTGATGGTGGCATGCTGCTTGTAGTACGATAATCTCGGGAACCAAAACCGGCACCACCAAAACGACTTCTGCAATTTTTGATATGTAAATTAAATAACTTTAAAATAGTACTAAGTTTTAAATAGTATTATTATGCAAATTTGAAAACATACCCTCCTTTTGATCCATTACTTCTTCTTCCACTGCTCATTCTGAAGTCAGATGCCATACTTTCTAACCATCCAGGTAATTCCTGTTTCGATTCAGTTATTAATTCCATTAGGTCTCTAGTTAAATTGCGATTTTTGTCATTGAAAAAAGAAGTGGCCAAACCTTTGAAAAATTATAATCATGTGATAAAATAGTCAGTTACTGTTAGTTGAATTAATTAGAACTCACCTAAATTTCCCATACGGCCAGTACGTCCAATACGATGCACATACTCCTCAACATCTGATGGTAAATCATAATTAATCACATGTGTTACATGAGGTATATCTAAGCCTCTAGCTGCAACAGCTGTAGCAACTAAGACTGGTGTGTTCCCAGATCGGAAACTTTTTAATGCATCTTCACGTTCACGTTGTGTTCGGTCACCATGAATAGAGGTTACAGGATAACCATTGGAATACAAAAATTCTTCCAACGAATCTGCACCTTTTTTAGTTTCAACAAACACCAATATCAAAGACTCAGCAGGTTCTGAAATAATTTAATAATTTAATTATAAAAATGAAAATAATTCATTTATTCAAATTTACTAACGTGATCTAATTGGAGTAGCATTTAGTAAATCTAATAAATAGGATCTCTTGTTTCGGTCTTCTACCCAAACAATTTTTTGTGTTATATTTTCAGATGTTGATCCAACTCGACCAATAGCTAAGAAAATATAGTTGTCGAGAAAATCTCTAGCTAACATCTGTAAAAACATTGATAAAGATGTATAAGAAAAAAATGTATAATTTCAATTAGAGTTATTCGTTTTACTTGAATTTCTTTAGGGAATGTAGCAGAGAACATCAAAGTTTGTCTGTCACCTGGAGGAGGCATAGAATCTTTCTCAACAATACGTCTTATTTGTGTTTCAAAACCCATATCTAACATTCTATCAGCTTCATCCAAAACTAAGTATCGACAAAAATCTAACCCAATTTTACCTCTCTCTAACATGTCTACTAAACGGCCAGGAGTAGCAACTAATAAATGGCACCCCTGTTCTAGATCACGGATTTGGTCCATAACATGTGAACCACCATAGCTGTAATTAGAATAAATTTATAATAAATTAAATAATTATTTTTACATATTAAAAAATTCTTACACAACACAAGGACGCACTCTAGAACGATACGCAAACTTCTTTGCTTCGTCATATATTTGGGTAGCTAATTCACGAGTAGGAGCTAATATTAAACCAAGAGGATATTTACGTCTTGACTGTAGCTGTTAAAACATTTAACAAAAAAGTTAAAAATAATTCTAAAATAGTTCTTGATTATTGCCAAACCTTAGGCCCAACACTATATGCGGCTGGCCCTTTTTCATAAATTTGATTAAGTATGGGAACCAGGAATGCAGCAGTTTTGCCTGATCCAGTTTGGGCACAGGCCATAACATCACGGCGACCAACAATAATTGGTATAGCATACTTTTGAACTGGAGTTGGAGTATCATAACGAGTCAATGCAATATTCATGCGTATAATATCTGTCAGCTTAATGTCGTCAAACTATAAAATAAAATATATGTTAAAAATATTATTGTTAAAATATGATACATAATATGTTATATTTATTATGTTAAGCTTACTGTATTAATATGGGAGGGTATATCTTCACCAGTTGCTTCAACTGGAATATCTTCATACTTATTGAAGTTAATGCCTGTACTACGATTTCCAAAAAGTTCTTCCTCCAAACGTTCATCAGGGGGGAGTGGTTTGGTCCAATCTTGGTTAGGAGCGCTTGATTCATCCCAACGGCCACCTCTTCGATTTTCACCAGATCTATTATCATTATTGCTTTTATGAATTTATAAGCAAGAAGAATAATTTAAAATTAAAATAAGCAACCTTCTTCCATCACGTCCACCGCCTCCTCCTTCTTGCCACCTGCTGCCCCCACCGCCACCACCTTGATTGAAACGCGACCAATCGCCGCCATCTCTATCATTGCGGTAATTGCCTCGATAACCACCTCCGCCTCGTCCGCCACCATAACCGGAACTCGATGATCCATTGTAGGAACGATCTTCATAATCATCTCTTCGGCCACCACGACGATCGTTTCCTAAAAATGTTTGATGTCCTTATCAGTTGAATTTAAAAACCTTACAAAAAAATATATCCAAATTGTAATTTAAAAAACCTGATGGTTGGCGAGGTGCGTTAAAATCTCTGTCGTTAACAATACTTTCTGTAACATGAAAAAAAAAAAAATTGTTAATACAACTATTCATGTGATAGTTATAAAGGGAAATATAAAACACAGTTTCTACATTTAAATTTTAATATAACAATTATTTAATATTTTTTTATAATTAAAAAAGATAAGGAAAACTAGAAGTACCCAGCTATATTTTATTCACAAAGGGATTATTTTTCCATGATAAAGTAGTTTGCTTAATGATTATGAATTTAAAAATGCAGACAATATGCTGAATAGTTATATAGAATCCACAGGAGAAATAAGACTTTTCCAGTATGTTTAATAATTAAATTATATAAATATATATTTATAATATAAACTTACAATTATTTTTATGGGAGTAAACAATCCCCATTGCAAAATATACTCTAAATCTACAACATTAGACAATAGAAATATAATTGTGAGACTGAAGATATTTTATATAAAAGTTGATATCTTAACCTTAAATAAATAACATGATAATTGAACAATTATGTTGTAGATAAACATATTTATTGAAATTATGTCTTACACTTAGATTGAATGTTAACAGGGTGATTATTTATTAAACACAAAATGTTGAACTCTTATGCATTATACCAAAAACTAATATAAATATTTTGAAAATTTAAGTAAGGTGATATATTACTTAAGTATTAACAATGATTATATTTTAATATAAAATGTAAATATTGTTTAGTCATTTACAACTTTTAATATTTTGCAATTATTATAATTTTGGGTAAAAAAAAAAAAAAAAAATGTTTGGAGAAATTAATTACTCAATCACTACATAATTAATTTTTATAGATCAATAAAATTTATTAGGAACCTAATAAGTTTTTAAAATTATTTTGTACACATAAATTCAGATGTAAGACATAAATTTGATTGATCTTAAGATACATAGTATATCTAAAAAGTATCATGTTACCTTTATTTAATTTAAACATGTGCATACTGACGACATTTCTTTAAAATCATCAAAGGTAATATAAATAACATTATTATTTTGTTTGATGGGGAACGAGGTGAATACTCAAAACAAATAGAAAAACACTCAGATACCATCTTTATAATATTGGAAGATTAATTTATATAAAATAAAATATAAATGCAATTTGTTCATGATTGAATAAATCCAAAAATGAAAATATTAACTTCCATACTCTTTTAAAGTATCATCAAAAAATCCCATTAAATGTCTAACCTTATCAACATTTTGTCTCATAAACATATTATTTTATAACTAAACATTATCACATCGGCATAGTAATTAATATATTTAGTACTCAAAATAAATAAAATGCTACCATTTAAACTATAAATTATTGTTTTGTTTGATGGGGAACGAGGTGAATATTCAAAATAAACAGAAAAACACTCAGATACCATCATTATAATATTGGAAGATTTTTTTATATTATGTAATAAAATATAAATGCAATTTGTTCATGATTGAATAAATTCAAAAATGAAAATACTAACTTCCATAAACTTGTTTGTAGGCCCAATAAATGTCAAATATTTTAAATATTTTAAATTATATAAATATGTTCTACAACTTGATAGATTAAATCTCTAGATTTGGCATTCAGTTAAATTAAATTCAAATATATATAGTTTTTTCGTACAAAATTGTTTGAAATAGGTACTAAATGATTTAGAGAAACCCTTAATTTGATTTAAATGAATACATGAAGTTTTTAGAATAATAATAATAATTTCACCACATTAGCATTATACATAAGTTTAATTTGATTGATGCAAGAAAGATATTAACACCAATCAATAGCTAGATAGTATTGACCAAGAAAATATTATTAAAGATTAAATGAAATTTTTCATTATTAACAAGCAATAGGAAGTAAATTGTTATAACTACATTATTATACTGTCTATAAATACATAATTCATTTCTTGTAATAATACTATAGTACTAACACTGTTAGAAAATAATTTACTTTTAATGGTTGTTTTTTTAAGTTTTAGTGATACATATGCTTAATTTCAATTATTGTATGGAGTTGCTTAATTTATTTTGCGCCAATATATAATATAATTTTCATTCACATACTAGGAATATCTAAAGTTGAGTCTTGATAACTCAAATCATTAGAAGCACCTATAAAAATTAATATGATATATATTTTTCAAGTTAAATCACAAATATAACAGCACAATGATTATAGCCAGTAGGTGTTGGGAGCTGTTACATGTTATACTTCAGTTTTCTCCATATAGAATAGGAAATTTCTTCCAAAAATGGACAAAAAAAAGGGGCGTTTATTTTATTTACCAGACGTAGTAGAAAAGTTCCCCAAGTTTTTTTGAGTTATTTCAGCTTAACTATATATTTGACTAAAATAAAAAAAAAATTTTAAATTAAAATTTCTAAACAACATTAAAAAATAATAAAATTGTTTAAATCAAATAATTAATTCAGTCATTAAAAAGATGTCATTTTAAGTAATATATACAATTTTACTAACTATAATGGTTTAAAACTTGTCAAATATCATCTGTATTTATTAATAATCAATAAATAATAGCAAAACACCTTAGTAAATTGAAGTATGATACATAATATATTAAATGAACTATGTATGGAAATAAGATAACTCAATCTAAAGTTAATTATAAAATAAAAACTAATCATAGGTAAATGATATTTTTGAATTATGAAGTTGTGTAATAGTGTTTTGATTAGATATAGTTGTTGATGAAAAAAAGCAAATAAATTGTTAATTATTAAAATTATTAAGACAAAGAACAGAACAAAGAAAACAATGATGCATTGTTGCAAGTGTCAATAAATTTAGAGTAAAAATATAAATTATTAGTTTAGCTATTATGTGTTAAACAAACATAAATTACCTGGTTCTACTGCTCCGGAATTATCCGGTTTGTTCCTCAAATGAGGTGGAACGTATTTACTTGGAGCCGAACTGGGCTGTGATTTGCCCTGCAAGTCCAGACCAGCAAACTGGAAAAATGAATCAATTTAACTATAAGAATGATCACTTATATTTATTACACTCTATAAAAATTAGTGAATGTAAACTAGCGGCACTATTCTAAGACGGCGGTAACCTAGACAATGAAAATTCGCACGTATCTTAACCTAGTTGATGAACAATAAAACGAACAAATGAAATTCTTACCTGCTGCTCTAGACCTGATCCATTTTGATTGGGTACATTACTCATATTATTACAAATCGGCGACGATGAATACGTTGCTGCACTTGCGAGTGTAAATCAACAAAACGAACTTACAAAAATTAAATCGCTGTAATGAAAAGTATTATGGCAAATGCCAATAATGGCCGACTGGATTGAAAGGAGACAGACAGCTGATAACCTTGAATGCGACGTTACCATTTCGTCGGTTATAACCAAAATTTATTTGCTCTTTTTAGGAATTCTATAAATATTTAAATTATTCTATTCGCAAAAAATAGCTATTTGACATAAGAGATAAATTTAAATTTGTTAAATTGAAGGTTTTGTTTAAAAATAGAAAATAGTTCTCAATTCAATTTATTTTTCTTAACGAATAATAGTTGGTTGCACTGTGTGCCTCGGGCTAGCATCACGTCCGTGTGCGTCCGCACTGATTACAATGTTTTTTTGATTTCACGAGTCTTTCCCAAGTGAAACAGTTCCCCGAGTAGTCATCTTGAAAAACCGAAAAACGTAAGTATAATTTTTTTTATCTTTATTTATCTTACCAATCCTAATTTAACTTACAGACATCTATCTTAGATTCGGCTTAAGTTCGTATTGCGATCAAAATATATTACTGTCTTCAACGTATACATTTATCAACCGGTGTTCGAATCTCTAGTGTGAATTGGTACCTTCTCCGGGTTTTCAGTATGTGTAGTTTGAATATCGAGTGTCTCAAGTCGATTTGAAATAATTGACGCAATATTTTTAACAATGTTCACTGTGTACTACTTTTCCATTTTGTTTTTGTATCTAAGCCGAATCTTTTGATTGAAGATTCTACTTGTAGCTTACAACAGATTTATTTATTTGGTTCGTTTTGCAGGTATCATAATGGGTAGGGTTATTCGTGCTCAGAGAAAAGGTGCGGGAAGCGTTTTCCGTTCCCATACTAAACACCGTAAAGGCGCTCCAAAACTCAGGAACTTGGACTACTCTGAAAAATATGGTTATATCAAAGGAGTCGTTAAGGTAACTATCACAATTTATTTTTATTGAAATACAATTGAAAATACTCAGGTTTATTAAGTTCTTCCAATATTTTTCAAATAATACTTAAATTATGTATATATTCCTATCATATTTATGATATTTATATCACTCAACTGTAGAAAAACTAAATTTTTAATTTTTAAATTGTATAGCTGTATGTACCTATTTAAAAAAAAATAATATTGTGTTTAAAACAACTATTAGATATTTAAATATGTCTTAACTTATCTTTAATTTGCATCATGTTTTTTGATATTAATAAAGTATAATCTTTAGTTAATGATTTTTGTGTTGTAGGACATTATTCACGATCCTGGTCGTGGAGCTCCTTTAGCTGTTGTTCACTTTAGGGACCCATACAAATATAAGACAAGAAAAGAGTTATTCATTGCACCAGAAGGTGTTTACACAGGTCAATTTTTATACTGTGGAAAGAAAGGTATGGCATTAAATAATAAGTAAATAATAGAACTATTACTTCAACTATATTCTTATATTTGGTTATTTTTAGCTAAATTGAACATTGGTAATGTTATGCCTATTGGTGTAATGCCTGAAGGTACTATTATCTGTAATTTGGAAGAAAAAACTGGTGACCGTGGCCGATTAGCTCGTGCTTCTGGTAATTATGCTACTGTTGTTGCCCACAATCCAGACTCTAAAAGAACAAGAGTAAAGTTACCATCTGGTGCCAAAAAAGTTATTCCATCCAACAACCGTGCTATGATTGGTATGTATTGTTACAGAGTTAATCTAACAAACAATATTTTTCGTTGACTTATTCAACAGGGCTTAAGTTATACCATGAATATTTTGAATCATTTTTGTAATTAAATATTTGCACTATCTCTACAGCCTACAGTCACAATATATTATTCTTCTATACATATTTTTATAATATAATATTAATAATGTATTGTGCAGAAGATGGTGTCTTTAATTTTAATCTCGCCAATGAAAACTTCATATTGTTTTTGTGGTCAGATTCGTTAAGTATGATCTGAGAGTAGTTCACTTATACAGGATGATTTTTTTTATCATGAACCACTCATTAATACAAAAAGTATCAATGTTTTTGAAAATATTTTTTTACAAAGTTTCATGTTGTTAAAAAAACGTTTTTATTAAAAAAAATTTTTTTTTAAATATTTTTTATCCTTGTTTTTTTTTTAAGTTTTTTACTTTTTTGAATGACAACCTAGAGTTTTAATTTCATATTTCAAAGTAGAATATTTTTCTAAGTATTTTGATACGTAAAAATCGAATTTTCGAAGAGTAGTTTATGAGTTATAAGTATTTTAAATTTAGACAAACGGAGTAGTGGACAAACATTTTGCTGGGTAACCCCGTACCACTCCACTCCGCCAATCAATACTTTAAATACTTATAACTCATAAACTACTCGTCCAAAATTCGATTTTTAAGTATCAAAATACTTAGAAAAATATACTGGTTTGGAATATGAAATTAAAACTCTAGGTTGTCATTCAAAAAAGTTAAAAAATTAAAAAAATATTTAAAAAACATATTTTTTTAATAACATGAAACTTTGTGAAAAAATATTTTCAAAAACATTGATACTTTTTGAAATAATGAATGGTTCATGATAAAAAAATCACCCTGTATAGAATTCTGAATAGTTCATTAAGTATTTATTATTGTTATTTTTTCAAGAACATTATTAAGTATATTTAAAAAATCCATGATTTTATAGACATTTGAAACCTGATAATATTCAATGAAGTCAACATTAGATACTGAGATTTTTTTGGTATTACTATTAGTACTTAGTATTATTAAAACTATTGGTTTGAATCTATGATGTTGAAATAAATAGACATTTGAAACCTGATTTTTTTAAGTGAAGTCACATTGTCACTGAGGTTCAATCCATTATTTAGACAACAATATACTGATAATTATTTTTTTTTTAATTATAATATTGGAAAAGTTAAGCTTAATACATACATGTGACTAAGTTTATTATTTATGTTTTAAAGGTCTGGTTTCTGGTGGTGGACGTATTGACAAGCCTATGTTGAAAGCTGGTCGTGCATACCACAAATATAAGGCTAAGCGTAATTGCTGGCCTAAGGTGCGTGGTGTTGCTATGAATCCTGTTGAGCATCCTCACGGAGGTGGTAATCATCAACATATTGGTAAAGCTTCCACAGTCAAGAGAGGAACCAGTGCAGGAAGAAAGGTATATATTTTTTTTATTATTATTTCAATTAGTTATTATATTCTCTTATCATTTTTTTTTAGGTTGGTCTCATTGCTGCCAGAAGAACTGGTAGAATTCGTGGAGGTAAAGTGGTCACTAAGAAGGGTGATGATTAATCTGTTTATTGTCGTGTTTGTATTTAATTTTACAAATAAAAAAACAAAAAAATCAATAAAGTGGTAAAATTATTTTTTTTAATTTCTTTTGGTGTTACCTTTTCTGTCAATTAACAGATATTCAAATTTTTGACCTAAACGATAAAAATTGTTTCTAAGAAGTTACAATACGATTTAAATAATATACTTTTATTGTAAATTTTCAATCAAAATGGTTTTACTATTATGGAAACATTTTAAATTTTCTGAAATGTTCCATCATATATGTTTTATATTTATTATATTTTTAGTCCTGTCAAAACTTAAATTTTTGTAAGATAATAGTTTTTTTTTTTTAATGTGCTGAAATTTATAATTGTTAAAGCACATCCTCTATTGCATTTCATTTATCTATTTATATTAACGAATTATTTTGACATTATTGAATAGATAGTATTTAATATTAATGAGTAGGTAATTCTGTAATTCAATTTTTTTATGTTCTTAGTCAAATTTATCAAGTATATAATAATATACAGGACTAATTTCTGGTTATCCAACATCAGTTTGATTAGACATGGATTATCATACCAATATTTTGTATTTGTTTAATTTTCATGAGTAGATTTCATGCTGACAAAATCCATGAATATCTTATAGTTAACTGTATGCTGCAAGCCTGCAAATAGTAATCCATCTATGATGGAATAATTGATATAGATAGGTGGTTATGTTCAGAGTATTTTGGTTGTGTCATTTTTGTGTTTGAATACAAATTAAAACTATGGCAACAGTATTCAACAACTTCAATGTAGGTATTTATAAGTTACATCAATAATACTAAAATCTAACCTCTATACATAATTTTACTATGTATTGGTTGTAAAATAATATTAAGGTAAAATGGATTACATTGATTTAAAAAAATTAAGTGAAATGCTGGAACCACCATCTGCAAATTCTTCGGATAGTGAAGATGATCTTCCAAAATCATCTTTAGTGCAACTGTGTAAGTATTATAACCTAGCTATATTATATTTTAATTACTTTTAAAATCGGCTTTGTTGAATATACAACACGTCAACACGACACGACGTAATTATTAACATCACAAACAAAATACATTCGCCTCTGATATTCGCTGGCGCATATAGATATTGTTTACAACTTAAAAATTATATTCAACAATGAAACCTAGGTGATTATTTTTTTACCATTAATACTATCTACCTCTAGATCAATAATTTAATGATCTAATATGTTTAAAAAATTCAAGTTAATAAATTATTCAAAAACAATAAATATGATATAATATCAATCAATTATTTTAATAATAAGGTTAAATTCTAATTTGATCAAATTGTTTTGTTGTTTCTTATTTTCCTGGTTATTTTAAAAACAATTGATTATTTTAAATTTTGACCTTCCAAAAGTACAAAATAGATCTGATTTGCTACAAGAAATTTATTTCAAAGTTAATGATGTATTTTTTCTGCTGAAATTAGTTCTTTGACAAATATAAAAATGCATTACAAATTCAACCCATTTATCTGTGTAGGTATGTACAGTCATAATCTAATGTTATATACTGATTAACCTACAGCTTTCATCTAATATTATTTGGTTTAAATATTTTACTGTTAAAAGTTTTTCGTGTACTAAAATCTTTATCCAGTAATAGTCAGAGTTATAACTTTCTTATTATAATCTGGATGTAAATACTAAAAATGATTACTACCTATATATTATAGTATTTTCTAGTAGCCAGAATGCTAAAATCCTGCCATGGATTTATGTTTTCGTATTTTGTAAACTGTATGATAAGTAGCAGATTTTTAACATGCTTATTTGGATTGTTTTGATCTAATATACAATATATGTGTGAAATTATAAACGTTGAAATAACCAATAATACAGTGGTGTAGCCAGGATTTTTCCTTCGGAGGGGGCTGATAAATTTTTTCACAGCGGTGGTTTACCTAGGTTCTACCAATATTCGAACTGTACAAATGTCGAATTTTATTTTAGATTTTGGTTCCTATAACCCTTAGTCCCTTAACATATATCGATTTAATAAACAATTAAAGTTTTGTAACGACTTCCGTAGACCATTCAAATAATTTTTAAATTTTCTTAGCATTTCGGGGGGAGGGGCTGCATCCTCTTCCTGGCTACGCCACTGCAATCATAATATCTATATATTGTTTATCAGGCTAGGTTAAAATCTTAAAACCTCGTTAAAATTGATTCGTTCGTTTCAAAACCGTTCCCAAATAAATAGACATACCTACGAATCTACGATCGACAGACAATCAATTATGCAATAACATTATTCATGTTTAATAATTGTGTAGATATATTTAAAAATCACAGCACAGGTATAAAAAACTGAATAGTTTTAATTGGGGATACGCAATTTTAATAAAATAAATACAAATAATATCGATGTTTAATTGCAAAAGCGTTAATTTTCCAAAGCTTTGCAGTAACCCTTGAACAGGTTACAGGTGAGTAAAGTGTTAGATTTATGAGAGAGAAGGGGATGAAAAGTCGTTTTTAAGCAGACTTCCGAAGAAATTCAAAAAAGTTTTTAGAGATTTTATTCAATGACTAAGATTCAATCGTAAATCGCTTTAAGATTTATTTTGGTATACAAGTATTAAACACGGACGGGTCGAATTCCCTTTTAAATAATTATTACTATTAATGGCATTGTCCGTTAGGTAATTTGGTGTAAAATAAAAGTTAGGTAGTGTTTATTTACTTATTAAATCTTACTGTATAATACAATTATATTATAGGTATGTCTAACTAAACTAAACGGCTATAATACGATTGAGAACGTTCGACCTTTTATAGCGTACGATTGAGATCACTCGAAATGGAACAATGAAATAACCGCTGACTCAAAAAAACAGTAATATTAAGAACGAAATTAAGTGCAACATTGCCGAACTATATTCAAGTCAAAATAAAACATTGAATAAAATAATTTTAAATTTTAAATTTTAAAAATGTCATATATTATATATATAAAATATACATATATACCTATACTTATAATACAAAAGCTTAGAAATTTAAAAACATAAGCGAAATTTCATGTCAATACACATAAGTACCTACCTGCCAATAATACAAAAATTTAAAAATATTTAATTCCCCTATATAGATTTCCCAGATGCGTTAAATATTTTATTAATTTTTCAGATGATTTATTTTGATAGTAGGTAGTTACTATAATATGACTATTGTTTTTAAAATTTTTTCTTCTGCTTTTGAACCGTACCCAGCTTAATAGTATCGAGTTTTAAAGACGTTTCTTAAAGAAGTTTGGTAACGTTGCGAGGAAAAATAAAAACTGAGCGATCTCAATCGTAATAGTCAAAAGGGTCTAAAAAAGGTATCGCCAATAATTACCGTTCTCAATCGTATTCCTTCCAACTTCCAACTATAGTATAGTTTTCTTTCGTGAATAAATATAAAAGTGTCATTAAGCTATATTATATTAACATTTTTTGAAATTTTTTATAGCGGTATTAATCAAATTACTTTCTTCTTGTTAAAACGATACTATATAGTCACTAGGCAGTAAGTTTGAACTTTGCAATAAATTATATTAGGTTATTTTTTAAATTTATAAAAATAATCGAATTATATTAATTAACAGTTTGTTTTTGTTTTATAAGTTCCATCTTAACCATGGTTTATAATTTAAATAGGTAGATCAAAAACAGGAAAAGATACCACAATCTTGACTGCTGAATCTTTAAAAAAAACCGAAGAAAAAAATCAAAAGAAAATCGAAGTAATACAGTCGGAAGAAGAGAAATTAAAAAACATATGGCAAGATGAAGAGATAGTAGCTGCCCCAGAAGCCATTGATGTTGTTTCAGATACTAGAGTTAGACCCGAATATGATGTAAAGTATCAACAGTACGTGGGAACAGAAGATGCGTTTTTACAAGTAAATTAAATTTAATACATAATACTTTGTACCTAACATTTGTGCTCTTATGTGCATGGAAATTGCATGGTGTTATAAGAAAAGAGTATAATGTTAAATTTTTAAAAACTGACATGTGCTCTTTTGCATAAACATCGTCAATATTATTATTAGATGTATCGTGTATGACGTAAAAAAAGTTTTGTTGGGCATGTGAAAAATATACGAGTTAAAAATATTTTAAATCATAGGAATTTTTAATCGATTAGTCTATAGTTTAATGTCCCGCTAACCGAATTGAAAGATATTTTCAGGGCAATGAGTGATGATGTTCCCTGTTTCTTGGGGGATACGTAATATAGTGTTGGTATATTTAAGTTATCCTTATTCTGGCATTATACTTTTATCATATGTTTATTACATAAGATTACAGTCAAATAAAATATAGAATTATGTCATGTCAAATTTCATACCCCATGAGTTAATCTGATTAATTTATTAAGAAATCATTTTGTGATTATTATTACAATGTAATTGAGTGCAAATTTTGTCATGTTTTCGACTGACCTCATATTTTACACAGGGAGCAATTCTTTTTGTTTGTTTGGTTTTCTCTGTATTTTTCCAGCCATAAATAAGTTTCCTCTCAATTGTTCATCTTTTTTCTACGCTATTATCGTACAGTATAACGATTTATCATAAATTATGGAATACAAAATAATAAAGTGTTTACATTTATATTGATGTTAATGATTATATTTCAATAGCATGTGTAATGCAAACTGGCAGTGAAACTAGAGTTTTAATTATAAAATATTTTTAGGTAAAATAATGATTAACATTTTTTTATTTATTTGTCTAAGTTATAAAACAGAGTAGCCCATATTATTATTACGCATAAATGAGATATAATAATAGTTAGTAACAATAGTTTGTAAATAATAAAACTAAAAAGTTAGGTAAGCTTACTGTGCGAACATATTAAACTTCCGGTTTCTAAACGTATTTTAATACATCGCAATAAACCAATAAACTATAATTATAATTGTAGCCATAATATTTTTGTGGTATATTTGGCTAGTGTGAAATGTGAATCTATATATTATAAAGTTATACAATAAGTAATTATCTAAATATCAATAACCATAATTAAATATCTTAATACATACATATAAACATTCCTAATTCGTAACTTCGCACATTAACTTATAACTCTGGACAATAAATAAATAATAATACTTAATATCAACAATCGTTATATATTATCTAGTAACTAATAGATGGATACAAGGATACAACGAGGATGTTACTATAATATAAGGTGTTACATAATAGGTATTATATAGTTTGTTAATTTAAATTATTTTTAAAAATATGAATTGAAATATGCATTTTTATTTTTAAAATGTCAAAATATGCAATTAAAATACAAATCATTTAATATGTAAAAATATGTAAAATAAAAATAGTATCATTTGATTCAGTTGAACATGAATTAAATTTATACCTAGGTTAGCATTCAATTGGATTAATAGAAAAAAATATGTGATTTCATAAACACCCGAGCCCTAATGATATAAGTAACATAGGTACATAACAGAGGAACCTTTTGTGTGCTGTTCCTCGTCACCCGCCTACCATGTCATTTTGAGTTTATTATATCTTAGCCCGTGCCCAAAACATTGAAATAATGAAATACATTAATAAATAATATAAAATGGCTATATGAATAAACAAGTATGAAATTACTATGTATTTTAAATGAGTCAACGTTTGATGATATATCATATATGTAAATAAATCAAATTTTTGATCGTATATGGTTTTTATTAGTGAGGTGGTATTTTTTTTTTTTGTAGTTTATTAAGGCTTCAAAAACACAGGTTTTTAGCCTACCATAATGAAATTGTATACAAGAAAAAGAAAAGAAAATATATATATGTGTACATTAAATTTTGGAATACATTTTACTACATTATTATAGTTATTATTTATAATGGGTATTTAGTGTTGATATTATGGAAAAATGTAATAATTGCAGCTGTGTTTTCATCTTTGAAGGCTTGATAGAGTGATGCAAGATTTTGGAGTATCTTGCGTGCTTCAGTGTATTTGGGACAGGCGGTTACGATATGTTCAATTGATAGAGTTACGTTGCAAGTATCATATATGGGTGCTGGTTCTTTTTTGATGAGATCTACATGGGTTAAGTAAGAGTGGCCTATTTTGGCTCGAGTGACGGTTACTTCGTCTTTTCTTTTTGTGCCGGGAGGATAGTTTAATTTCTTGACGAGTAATTTTGTGTTTCTCAGTTTGTTGGTGAGGGGAATATTTTCACAAAAAAGTTGCCATTCTTCCATTATTTTCCGATGTATTATGCCGAAGATTTCAAATAAGGAAGAGGAGTTGATTTTAATGGACTGTGGAGATGTAATGGCTTCATAGGCTGATGTGTCTGATTTTTCATTTCCTGGTATCCCAATGTGTGAGGGGACCCACATGAAATTATGGGGATGTTTGTTTCAGGTACTAATTTCTGTATGTGTTGAATAAGTTCGATTTTAGGGTAGGGGTTAGAGATTGCAGAGGTGGTATTTTATATCTACATAATAAGTTATTACTTGTGTTAAGATAAAATTTATTTTTAGACTTAGTAATATCAGTATTGAAGGAATAACGAACTTCAAATTCTGCAGGATAGTCAATATTTCAGGTGTCAGTCAAAATCTTATACAAAAAATATAAATCTAAACGCAAACGATGTTGTTCTATGTGTCCTGAAAATAACTTAGTTTTGTCAAAAATTGTTAAATTATAGTTAAATTAAATGAATCCAAACCTCTATCAATCAAATTATTCGTAAATTTGAAATAATGAAATACTTAGATGTTAAATAATATTTTGAATTTTAAATGCAACTTATACATTTTATTATATAAATTAATTAAAAAATGCCATGTTGCAATAAATATTTTTGCTTGACAATTTTATATTTTGCTTACCTTACGAAAACCATTCGACATTTAAACAACGTTTATAATTTATTTTTAGATGGGTCCAAAGACTCCACTTACTTCTAGTTGTGAAGCGATGGTGATTGAAGTAAAAATGCCCGGAGACCGCATGCCAGGCATTTGTACAGATATAACAGAAGACGCTGTTGATATCCGCAGTCCTAAGTATAGATTGCATGTGCCTTTTCCACATAATGTGCACAAACAAATGTCAAAGGCTACCTGGAATTCTTCTACCAATATACTTACAATAACTGTATTTCTAAAACGCGAATATGATGATATCAATTTTTGATATATAGCGATAAAAATAATATGGGTTCTTATTTATCAATAAATTATTCGATATTTTTCCTCAATTGAAATATTCTGTTTTGTCTTGAACTAACATTTTGTATTTTTTGAAATTTGAAAATATATTAATTTTACTTTCTCATTGGTCTCTTTGATGGATACTAAATGTTATTTATATCTGATTTTTGCATAAAACTAAAATATTAAGTAAACAATTTTTGGTGTTAACTGTCTTTTGATTTTAAAAAGTTCAAATTTCAAATTTACATTTTGATTAATATCATAAAGAATATTGTTGTTTACACGAGAAAAATATTTTAATATTGTAATTTTTAACTATACATATTTGTAGGACAAAATAATATATACTTAGGAATAAATTAAATGTTTTGATTTAACTTATGGGGAGTTCAAAGTGGCACAACAAAGATCCATTAACAGAGTGATAAGGATGTATCAAAAAAAAAAAAAAACCACTAGTTTGATTTTAAAATAAAAATTATGAAACTACACACTATGAGTATGATTATTAAAAAAAAAAAATAATAATAAGTTAAACATTTTTTAGGTATAACAAATAATATCATAATATACGTAGATAGTGACAAAAAGAAGTGTCAAGGAATAAATTTTTTTTTGTAACAGGTACTGACTTCCTAAAATAGTTATTTTTTTTCAATACTTAATTTCACTAGTTTTGTAAACATTTTTAATTAAAATGTAATTTAAAAAGTTTAAAAAATGGTTAGGTATATACAACTATGTATTTTTCAATATTTTCAACATTTTTTATCTGTGAAATTAAAGACCTTGTCAAATGATTAGGACTTTGCATTGAAATTTCAAGCTTTGACTCGCAAATAATATTATTATAAATGGAAAAAAGCCTAAAATCAATCAAAAATTCAAAATGTTTAGAAATATTGAAAACCGTATTTTATCTTGAAAAAGCTATTAAAAGTATTTAAAGAAAAATTAAAGTCTTTGTAATTATTCATTTTTATTTTTTTTTTCTTATTGCGGTGATAATTTAATAATCCAATGCATTGATTTGTAATGATAATACTATATGAATTGTGAGGCATTAACTTCGATTGTACCTAAGTCTTCCGAATTTTTTTTTTTCAAAATTCAATTCATTCATGATGGTATCTATAAATCACATGAATTTGTTGGATTTTTACATTTTTATATAAATTATATTGGTCTTATATAATATTATACCTAGGTAATACAAAATATAACTATTATTGGTTTTTCTCAATTTAATTTATTTATTCGACTTAAGTATAGATTAGGTTACCTATACTCATCCTACCTACATATGTAGGTAATATATATAGTATATTATAATATATAATATAATATATACTATATATTATATTTTACTTTATTGCTTCACTGTTTTGAATAATTTTTTATACGTTTTCAACAATATTTTAAAATTAATTGGAAGATATGAACATATTTAAGTTACAAAGGACATTTATTATAGTTTTTACTACGTATCGCATTGATTACAGAGTAATTTTTTTAATATAGGAATAATTTAATAGGAAATAATAAAAATGTTTAACATGGCGTTTATACTGTACTTCTATTTTAAAGAGCAGTATATATTATGTGTATTATTTCTGATTTGTACAACTTTTATTTTTTATAATGATTCGAACGATTAATTTAAATATATTAAGGCTAACAACTACTTATATAGGTAGCTTTCAATTTTTATTATTAAAAGTAAGCAATGAATAGCTAGCAGTATTAAGAAATATATGTTATAACTTTAAAATAGAATTATAATATTTCAATCTTTGACTAGAGTTTCATCAAAATGTACACTTCCCGTGTACACTGTAAAAATATTATAATATAATGAATATTGTCGAAAATACTCAAATCTATATCTTGCATTCTTGCGTATAATGTATAAATATGTTATGACCTTATCTTTAACATAAGTGACACGTGAAAGATCCTTTTCACAGCTTAAAAATATTTAAACAAAAATGATTAGTATTGGTGTACCTTTACATTTTGTAAGTTACTAGCTCGTTTAGACGTTTATTATTTGAGTCCATGATTTTTCACGTAGACTGACAAAAGCATAAAGTAGTTATTATATATCGATGAATTGCATGTTCTAAAATGAAATATTACGTGGAAGGTCGTTTATTTGTGTATCACGATATTCCAGTCATCTTCAATATTATATATGTACATTATACATACCACAATATTTCCACTCAAACTGTAGGATATATTGTTATGTATAGTTATGGTGCAGTCATCAATAGTATACCGTATCATTTAATTAATACAAATCGCAATCGTCGTTTAAATTATGCGATCTCAAATTTCCAGACACACTAAGCTGACGTATGCGTAAGTAATAAGTATAACATCATTGCTGTGAAAATCCATTGTCTGCTGTTTTTGCTTCAAAAACAGTATACTGCACACATGCTTTTAATTGTTATTAATAGACATACTTGTGTGTGGTTTTGTTGTTATAATGCATCGACCCCTTTCATGGTTCAATTAGTTAATTCATAATTACATAAATAGGTAGTTTTTATTCAGCCCTGTAAGTTTTCTTCAATATTTAGGATGAACTAATACCTACTATAATATAATTGTAATCGTACCTAATAAATAGGAATATACTTTTGCATTGTTTAAGTTATTACCATTATAGTATACATTACATGTATTTATTATGACAATGAAGTTACTGCAATGACAGGCTAGCTAAATCAACTTCTAACAAGACTTCACGTTTCTTTGCTCAATTAGGTACCTTGGACCAATTTTACCTTAATCGGCTTAATCTTATGATGTCACCCAATCAACGTTTGGTTTAGGTAACTACTGGGCTAACCTGTCAGTCAACTTCGCAACCTCATACAAAACTATTGTCTCTGATATCCCTAATTAAAAAACCTGGTTCAATAACTTAAATGTACCAAGATCTACCATTACTCAATTCAACCGACTCAACGTGAGTCATTTGATTCTAGCCGATTACTACTGTAAACTCAGATTAAATGATTTTTCTCTTTGAACACTACATTTCATTAAAATCAATAATTATGACCTGTCAAACTTACTTTTCGACTGTACCTCATGATATGCATAACATACCTAAGTATACTATAGCTCATTCATCTTGAATTTCTTAAAATTTATATATGTATTTAAATTATCTATATCGTATTTATAAAAATATTGGTTATCTTGTTAGCTGTTAGTTCAAATAATTTATAATTATTATTTTAATATTGGTATCAGTAATCTGTTGAATGATGTAAATCAATTTAAATTTCCATTACATATCTTGATTTTCTCGTCATAAAATATTTGTAACCAACACCCTTTTTATTTTCTCATACAAATGAATGTAAAGTAATGATATGTGAAGTCTAATCTGTTCTTTATCGGTGTTATTGTTTTTACTATATTCGTATAATTATTCTGTTTCACTACTATAGTTTTTTTTTTTTACTATTGAATATATTATACTCAATTTAGTAATTATTATGTATGAAATAAAAAATGTAAATTTCACAATTACAATTGATGTGTTTTTCTATTTATCCATTTATCGATTTGAATCACCATCGTGAAAATTTTTTGGGTAGCTATACATACTATTATTTCAGGGTCCAAGTGGAGTGATAAGTGTATTGATTTTATAGTGATAATGTCGCGTGAGCGGTTTTTTTTTTTTTGAGTGTCTGGAGATACATTTTATATAAAACAATTTATTTGTTGCTTTGGAGGGCAAAAATTGAAACAATATTTTTAAAATTACCTAATAATTTAAAAATAACACAAAATTAGGAAAATAAATCTTTTTATTTTTCTATATCTTTCGATGACAGTTTTATCACTCTAAAAATAAATTCACATAAATTACAGTGAATAACTCAATGACAAGGTACATTAAACACATATTATACAGCAGAGTGGTCAACTACTTTTCTTATTTTTTATTATGAAATTACAGTTGTTCCACGGCGTCTTGAATAGGCTATTTCATTACATTACTCACATAAAGTGATTAATATAGGTATTTGATTAGTGGTTTTAAATATTAATACCTACTATGGCGAAAAAATGCCAATAACATATTAAAATAAGCAATTTTTCAGTCTAAAATACGTTTATTTCATTAAACCCTAGTGCTTTAACATACATTCATACTATCCACCCAAATTTAGGCACATCGAGACTTGTACAATATGCATCTCACATTCATTAAATGTGCCTGGATTAATGATTATCATATAAATTCCTAACAATAATTTTAACAATATGATTTTTTTTTTTTCATGAAGTTTTAATCTGTTTTCAATATGATAATTTTTTGAAAATTCTTGATTAATCAATTTAGACGGATCTTTGATCATTATTACTTATTAGTAATAACTTTATTATTCATCATACATTAATATCTCGTATAATATGATATATATAATTGTTTTTGAATAAGGTTATTAATTTGATATATGTATGGATTTTATGAACCAGTTAAAAATGATCAATTTTACTTAGAAACATGACCAAGAGATGAAAAAAAAAGCTTAAATAGTGTAAAATAAAAAAAATCTATGGTTTGAATTATAATCGAGTTCTTTAATCATATTATATATTTTAACACAAAAACAAAAATAATTGATTTTTCAAAAAGTTCTTTTTTACATGTTGTTTTGGATAAATTGAAATTTTGGTGCCTAATTATTATATTGTTTCAATTAATAAATATATTATATTAATGTTCAAGTGTCGACTAAGGTTTGAACTAGGTAGCCACTGTCATTTGCACGTTTTTCATGTATATATTTTTAATCTTTTATATATTTTTTTCACTACAAAAAGTCATCGAAACTCTTAAGAAATAAAATCTTAAATACACTACTGTTTTCTACTGATAATGGCTAACAAAACTTATGAAGCTTTTTATAGGATTATTTCGATAAACTTAAAGAAAATAAACATTTAATGATAAAACTATAAAATAAAAAATGCTTTAAGTTTTCGTTTAATGTAACTTACATTTTTAAGCTATCAATTATAACAATTTATAATATGTGATTGTATTTACGAAGGCATTATATAACAGTAAAATATGTACAAGGTCAAGGGCATTTAAATTATACCCATTATATTTATATTGTTTCTGATAATTTGTTGAAATAGGATTAATATGTGTTGTACTGTTATAAATTATAATCCTCAATACGAGTATACTAAACGTTAACCATTTTATCGACTTTATAACAGGTTATAAACCGAATAATAATATTGGGTGTAATAACTATAATCTTCACAGAACAGTACTAGTATACAATAACACTAGACTTTAGTGATTTTGAATACTTCATGTACTCCCACGAATCGAAGACTTTATAATAATATAGTAATATATTGAACACAGACAATATTAGTGAACTATTTTACAATGATAATGTTTACTAGTTAATAGCAACAACGCGAAACGTATATGTAAAGTAAATTGTGTGTTTTAAAACTGACTACCATTATCATACTATTTTACACTCGTCCAGTTGAATTCGTTTAATTAGAATAGTGAATGGTGAGAATTGATCAATAGCATATGAAATCAATATTGAATTATAATAACTTAATTAATTTACATTATTTACCAATATCTACGTGTGTACTTAAGTACCTATATATAATTGATACTGTAACTAGTGTAACTAGAGAAGAAGATTGAAGGTGATTGATTTATCATAGAAAAAAACTCATTATTTCAAAAAGTATTGACTTTTTTCAAAGTATTTTTTTACATGGTTTCAAATTGTTAAAAAACCAACGTTTTTATTAAAAAATTATATTTTTAAATATTTTTTTATCCTTATCATTTTTTAAGTTTTTTACTTTTTTGAATGACAATATTTACGTATACTTTGGTATACTTTGTACTAAGCATCAAGTACATACAATGTGATAATACGTATAAACATTTGTATACAAATAACAATCTATAAGTTAGTGTACGAAATATTATATAAATGATTGTGATAAATATTTAATTTATTATAAAATAATGCCGGAAAAGTTTCTTTAATGTATCGAGTGTCTTTTGAGTGTACCTAATAGTCATTGATATATTAGATATTTTGAATTCAATTATTCAAGGACAATTCAGTGCATTCAAAAAAATGATTCTGAACGTAGCTGACATCCGCTTTGCGGATTTCTAAGAATATTTTATATTCGATTTATAGATATATTTCTCTTAGGTATTAATTAATTTTATCCATTGATGGTATAGTATGTTGTAATATATGCTTAGTCAAAATAAAATCACATATCATAATATGTTTGATACTTATTTATATGTAAATACCATGTAGGTATTGTAGAACAAATTAGTAATGTACTGATTTTTTTACCCCCTTAAGTACTAACTTGATCCAATTTTCTAATTTTCCTAGAAACCACACTCAAAATTGATAATTGATGTATTTCCATCGCTCCTATAGTCGAAAACGAAAAGACACATTATTGTAAAACCAATAAACGCATAGCTCCATCATTTAGAATACGAGTATACAATAAGAAGCTGAAATAGGTGGTTAACCAAATTATAGCTTCGAATTAAATACCACTAAAATATATAGTAAGTTTTTCTATGAAGTATACGATACACGTAAATGAAAAATATGGTAGACTGAAATCATGTTTGATCCTCATACTCGTCACTGATTTCTTGGAATATCCGAACGTGTAAAATAAGTTTTGTTGTTGTGATCAGCATCAATATTAAATAAAATAATATTTTCTTACTTAATTTGCAATATATTAACCATTCAAAGTAAATATTTGAATAGTAAATTTACAACAAAACAATACATGTTGGTTATTACTTATAATTTATAAATTATAATTGATATCAGGTATATAAAATATTGTAACTATTACAAATTATTGTCCCATAACCATAAGGGTGTACTAATTTTATTCAAATTTTGGGACATAATTATGAACAAAGCTCCAGTTATTATGTTTAAATATAGGGCTCTTTAAATTAATCCAAATATTACCTTCCGACGATTAATATATAATAATTAGATATGACAGCATTAGTGGTCTGCGGTAAAAGTAAAACTGTTTATGAATTGCCAAAATAATAATTGTTGACAGATGATTTTTATTCAGCACGTCCTTGCATTTTAAACTCCAATTAAATAATATTGTAGGTATCGACTTGAACCACCTCATATATCAGTGGTGAACCGACGGAGGTCGACTCCTGAACTTGACTTTACTGTGAATGTTGCAAACAAAGTTAGTTGAATTTTTTTCACCAAAATAGGGGTAAAGGTAATACATTATTATGTTAAAAATCAAGAATTGGAAAATATATATTAAATAAAATATATTTCAAAAATCCTATTTTGATTAATTGCATTATCAAAGAAAAAAAAAGGGATGAGTATCTGCAGAGTATGCTTGATAAATCACTATTTGCATAATATAATATAATATTAATTATATGCAGATTTAAATTTAGTTAATTTGCACTAATCTTATTATTCGATAATATTAAATAGTATTATATAGCTTTGCGTCGAAATTCCTATAGAATTTCTGATTTTTTTGTTCAAAATCATTATTGTGCTCTGGATTGAATAAGGTTAACTAAACATGACAACGTATATTTATAGTAAAGCTTAAAGATAAATGTGTCCAATTCAATTGGTATCATTAGTTATTTCGTTGTCTTCTAACAAATATTGAACGTCTTGTCTTACGCCTATTTATAAATAACAAAATGTTTTGTTATTCGTGCTGTTGCAATTATGATATGCCTATTATTCATTATTAGAAAGCTGAGGAAAATAATACACTGCTTTTATTCAAGCGCCATGGAGTCGACATCATTTAATTTGGAATGCAATGTACTGTAGTTGCAGATGCAGCCAATCAGGTGGATTGTCCGAGGTTTTCTCAGCTACGACCCTGGCGCCTCGATTCTATATAGGGCCGGCAATGTTCACCGTACAGCCATTACCTCCAGATCTCTTCAGTATTGCAGCGGCGTTCTTCAGTTATCCACCACAACCAATTCTGGAATTCTTTGTGCAGCCGGTCTGGTTTGATGCGTTGGGCCCGCTGTCAATTCCGTTCTGTGTGGCAGCATCTACTCCTATCCGCCTCCGCCGTTGCATTTATTGCATGAAGAAACGACGGAATTGGAATTTGAAGCGCTGCAGTCATTTCAGCGACACGGAAGCTACGGGCAGGCTGAAGAGTTTTCGCTACATGAACTAGAGTCAAGGATCAATGAACTATAATTATCTGGGAATCGGATTATGATTCCCGGAATATTAATTGTCTCCGTGGCCACCGTATATGCATATATAAATATCAAAATATTATGTAATTTTTTTAACTTATAACTTATAATGTATAAATATATGAAAAATTATATCACAAGTTTAATGATGTAAAATACCGATAATATATGAATAACATGTAAAATTATTATATAATTTGATAATAATAAACAAAAGTTAATGTACAAATTATAATTACAATATACACACAAAGACAAGCAAAAATCACAAGGAACGAACGAATTTCCTAAAAATAATTAAATTTAATATTGTACCTATGTCTTGTATAAATTATATATCTATGGAGTGATAAAAACTGCGTTTCAAGTGCACAATTAATCAAAGTAGACCCGTGGGGGGGGGCTTCACCACCCTACCTACCACTTTTCAGCTACACATAATTTAATTATATGAAAAATACTGATTGTTATAATCTTGTTCCGGTCTGTGTGAATGTGTAATTTGTAAAGAAAACATATTATAATATTTTTAATGTCTTCAATTATTATAATTTTAATAATAATTAATCGAACACAAAACTACTTGAAAAGTCGAAATTCGTCAAATTCGATTACAATGCGAAATCGAAAAATTCAAAACACGTAACAGTAATAACTGAAACTGATAACATTTCGTCCGGAACCATAGAGTAAGATCTTACCCTATGTTCAGAACACGATTTTTTTAGACAGTACCATCACACACTTGTATCTGTGCACCATATATATTCTGTGGACCGTAGAAAAGCACGGCTGTAGATATTAAACCGTGTAGAAAAGATATAATAAATTATCAAACTTTAATATCAAAAATAATTTTGATATGAAATATTGTAAAATTTTGATATAATTATTGACATTAATTAAAAATCCATATTTTAATGAAAATTATTTCAGACATTAGTTTATACCGTCCCCCCGTCTAAGTTAGCACTGGATACCCACCGAAAAAAAAAATTCTGGTTTTGTTGTGTTTACAGTTGAGTAAATTTGCAGCGTCCTTATCCGAATATATGTTTATCGTCATGTACTAGATAGGCATTATAATAGGGAACCTATGTAAGGAAAAAAACAGATCGACACACTAGCTGGTCACACACTACGGTTTTAATTGTCCGTGTACGGTGTACGGTGTAGTTCGATATTTTTAGTTCATACACCGATGAACGACACACACTATCCATTTTATATCTTTGTACGGTGTTCGAACAATACGGACCGTTTTTTTTAAAATAACCGAATCGACCATAAACTATCAACATTATTATCAACGTACTAGTCGTACTTAACGTACTTAACTAGTTGTATTTGATACTAAATAAACCAAATTTATATTGTCTCTCTCTCTCTCATTGGCGTCACAACTTTTCAAGAGTTTTTGCCGCCACCAATAACTTCCTCCACTCTTCCCGATTTTGCACCTTTTCTTCCCAATTTGAAATCCCTAGTTTCTCTAAATCCTGCTTTATACCATCTATCCATCGCTTCTTTGGACGTCCCCTTGGTCTCTTCCCCGTGGGTTTCCATACGGCTGCCGCTTTAAGGTAATCAGAGTTTGACCTTCTCATCACGTGCCCAAACCATTTTATTCTTTGTGCTTTTATAAAGTTGATTATCTTTGGTACTCCTGTCAAGTCTCGGATTTCTTTGTTTATTCTTCTGCGCCAGCACCCCAGGCCGTTGTCATATACTGGGCCACAGATGATTCTAAGTGTTTTGTTTTCGAACGACATAAGTTTTTGTTTCATTTTGTTTGTTAAAGGCCATACCTCACATCCATATGTTAGTGTTGGTCTAATTATCGCCGTGTAGAGATGTACCTTAGTTTTTCTAGAAAACAGTTTAGATTTTAGGTATTTGGTTAGCGAAAATGATGCCTTTTCTGCTTTGATGATTCGGCTGATATTTATATTGTACAATAATTATTGTTATCAGTACAAAAATAATAATATTGGAGTTATTTATATATGCTATTTATAGTTTTAAAAACTGTACGGTTTTAGTTCGAACACCGAACATGGCACACACCTTCGGTTTTGTTCATTTCGAACATCGAACACGGACAAAAAAATCAAACGCCTCAGTTTTCATTCCGTCTCTGTGTACCGTGTTTTTCATCCGTTTTATTACCCACACACTATCGTTGTACGTTGTACGAACTACACCGTACACGGACAAATAAAACCGTAGTGTGTGACCAGATTAATGTGTAATTCTTCAAAGTGTGTATGGTAGCTAAGCCGTAAAATGTAAATCTTAATCTATTTATATTAAACAATAAATATAATAACCACGGTTATCTATGGCTTGGTCAGCAAGATACTGTACTAAGGCGAGTTACACATAACTGCTCGAGCGTCCTGGCTGGAAACAAATAAATACAGTCGAACTTGTTTAACTCGAAGTTGAAGAGACAGGAAAAAAAGTTTGAGTTATCCAGATAAGAATACGAGTATACGAAAATAGTATACGAATTCGTAATGTACATTATAATGTATACTATATATAATAAATGTGTATAGTACATATACTATACAAATACATATGTAAAACAAACAATAACAATGATACCTAAATAGTTTTAATGTATTGTCTAAAATAATTCAAACCGTCCAAATGTACAAAATTAAAGGTATTGTCACTTGTAGATAACTTCTTAAAATAATTTGATCAATTTTATAATCTTAATTGTTAGATTATTTATAAAGTTAAAAAAATGTAGGACTTTAACCTGAGTCCCTTAATACAACCTTGGTCTTAAAGTCCCGGTGCAATACACCCCTGCACCCTCGCTAAGTCCGGCACTACCCACTTAATGTTAATATACTATACAATTATTATATATTTTAATCTTTATAAATATATATATATATAAACATATGCATATTATAATAGTTGGTAATTTGATGTTAACATATTAGAAGAAATTTTGTACGGTACCTTCATGTGCAGATCTTATTATATTTGCCTCATGTATAAGGGTGTTGTAGTTCTTCGAAAAAATATATTAAAAATTTAAAAACATTGGGTTTTTTTATTGTCAAAATAATAAATAATGTTCTGATGTATTTTAATATAAGTTTAAAGTAGTTTTCGCATACACTATGGGATAATTTTAAGATCCTTTTCAAAAAAGGATTCCATTCAAAAGAGATTGTTTTGAATTAAAAATGCATCAAAAAATTATTTTAAGGTCACTATTTTTGTAGTATTATGACTATTATATATACATATATGTATATATATTATATATATATATATATACTTATTACTGTCTATTGATATATTATATATAATCATGTTTTAGGGTATAATTATATTAGATATGATGCGTATCGTGGAAATGTAAGCATGTTACATACGCCATAATGGAACAGATGTATATAGATGTCATAGATATTTTTCAAATCCAAATGAAAAAAGGAATATTTATCGAAAATCGACGATATTGGTCCTATGACGTCATTGAGGTCTACGGCTCTATGTGCTATATTTTAGTGAGGCATATAGTGTCTTGGTATATTGTAAAATGTATAGTGTTAAATTATTGTGGTATTTGGTGAACAGCCGATTGACGAAATAGCACGTTGGTGTAAGCTGGGAAATCATAGTCATCATCAAGCGTGTTTATGCCCTTGCGCAAACTGTCTGTCTTAATATACTTATAAAAAAAGATTCAATGATTATAATTTAAAAATGTAAGTATTTCAAACATAATAAATATAATTTCTTTCGAGAGTGACATTGGGTTGGAAAAAATTAATTAAAAAACTCAAATGCTTGTCATAAAGAAATTGCAATTTTATACTTGAAATAATTCTAGAATATAATTAAAAATGAGCAATGTGTCCGCTGTATTGTCTTCGAACAATGCAATATGTTAACAACTATTATAGCTTTATATTGTGGGTGGTGTGGGTAATTGTCTGTCATTGATCACCGTTGCGCAGAGACATGTCTATATTTGGAAAATATTGTAATAATTGTTTTTTCTCTCATAAAATTCGACGTTAACTTTCTGCCATGGTCGACTGGTTAATTTCAGAATACCCAGCTGCTACACCACGTGAAAGTTTCTTTTGTAGAAAATCGAAATTGCACGAGTAATATAAATGTTTGCTTTGTGTCCGGCGTATGTGCCCATGCATGAAACGAGATTTGTCGGTATTTTCGCTATACATGGATATGAAATTTCTGACGTCAATCTCCGACTACCATTTGCCTTGATAAAATCGTATCTGTATAGTGTATAATGTTTATGCTATATAATACATAGGTATTTTACAAAAAGCATAAATACATATATAATTATAGGTATATGATATATATAACGTCATTGTTATTGCCCGGCTGATTCTGTTATTAGTTATTACGAAACATTGTTGTAATAAACTGCACTACAGCAATAACATAATGATAAGGGATATACTTAGTATTATAGTTTAGATTAGTATTGTAGAATTTATAAACACAACGCAGGTGGTATGAATACATCTTTTAATTACTGGATGTAGTATAGTACGTTATATTGTTTCGTTTTACCTACATTGTGTATGATTTCAGTTACATAATATATTTTATTTGGACTAAATTTCTATAAAAGTAACGATATTATAAATTTTTGTCATTTTCAATTTTATTTTCTGACTTAAAAATTAATTTAATCTTTTAAAATAAACACAATATACGAAAATAGTATATTAATATTTTAATTACCATCTTGGTAAGAGTAATATCATTGTTTCTCTAAATTATAAATGGTACATTTAAGTATTTAGACTGATATTGCATAATTATATGATATATTTTAAATGTTCACAATATTTTATTTACACAGACGTTCGAAAATTGAGGAATTAACAAATGCAGTATCATGATACCTTGAAGTAATTATTTATTGTTTCCTCATTTTGTTTTTGTTTGAAGTTATGTTTAAATGATATTTCATGATACTTGTGAAGAGGTATGAAGTAAGATTTACGAAGTGTTAGAGTATTTGAAAAGAGTATTGTAAGCGAATTTGATATTGAATCGTTGAATATTTTAAGGTGATTTTGATGTTTAGATAATATGCTTTATTTTGAAATATTTTTTTTTATTAAAGATTTCAAAAAACAGGTTGTTAAATAGAATTAAATTAAAAGTGGAAAAATTATACTTTTAGTATTGAAACACACAAATATTAACAAAGTCATAAAGTGGATACGTTTATTAGGAAATTAAATTTTAAATATGAACACTGAAGGAATAATATATACTAATGAATTTAGTGGACATCCTATTATACGAGTATATATTCATTTATTATGACTACAATTTATAAAATTTTAAATTACAAACTTCCTTGTCAATGCCAATTATTTGCATGATAATATCATTATCTTAATGCATGATTATTGAGCTGTAGATTTATAATAATCATTGAAGAATTAAAAATATGAAACCTAATATAATTTAAAATTTAAAACATCGAACAACATGTGTATTTAGATATATCTATAATCTTTAATTATATTTACTATAAAGTTATAATACAAATCCCGAATATTAAAATGATTTTAATGCCACAAAAAAGTGTTTTTTCTTTATGGCGAAGAATTAAACTGTATGACAATTATGTCATACTACATTAATTCTGAACCCATCACACTTTTATAATTTACCAAGATCTGACGAAGACACAATCAAACAACTGATATGTTTTTTATTTGTTACTTTATAAAAAAAGTTAACCTATTATTTATCAAAAAAAAAAAAGAATGTTATTTAAGCATTAAAGCACTAACCAGTAGCTAATATGACTAGTTTTAATGAATAATAATCTGCATAGGAGATTTTTTTAAACATAATTACATAATTGTTTCCTATGTTACTTTTTTTTAAAACTATAAAAGTTATATTAAATTAAATTATTGTAATCTATAATTATTGCAATATTTTGTTGTACAGATTCATACATTTATAAATGTGTCGTTATTAGTTTATATCATACTTATATAATAAGTTAAATAAATTTGAGTATCTAGATTACATTTTAGTTATTTATTTGTTAATTGTATAAATACCCCTTTAGTAGTATAACCATTAGGTAGTGTGATAGATCATTAATAGGTAGTCAAATTATAGTTTGATTGAATATGTATGTACATTGCAGTTAAATCGTAATCAATAATATATTATATTTATAACAATTTACTTGAATAAGTGTATTTATATTTTTTAAATTGTTATATAAAATTTAAGGCTTAATATATCATTCATGTAAAATGTTAAAACATAATAAAATATCTAAAAAATGTATCACTAAAAAAAATAATCAAGATTAGTTTTTCCTTATTACAAGATTTATGTTAATTTAGAGAAAGAAAAAATAAAATTTATAAGTTTTTACATTTAATTGTAATGTCTTTTTTTTAATTAGAATTATTTGCTTACACATAATGAAATTAAAATGTGAGTTATATATATATATTGTGTCGTGCACTCATTTAGTTAAGTTATTAGAGATTGATTGTAATTAAATTTTTATTTTATCACAAGGAATTTAAATAGTATTTTTGCAAGATCCGATGTTGCTATTTTTTATTTATTATATCGTTTGAAGTTTGCAAGTTATATGAATATATTTCATACCCACAGAAATTACACACCACAGCACCACAGATCCTATAGAATATTTATTAAAATTTAATTTTAACTAATTAATTTATGTCTATGACTTTGTTTTTTTTTTAAGATTTACTTTTTGAATATTAAATTATATTGAGTGTTTTATTTAGTGTCGGTTGCATTCTATTAGTGGACAAAAACGTTATTATTTTTTCTTTTCGTTAAATTAATTAATGTATGGAGTGTTATTTTATATAATCAAATTTTAAATTAAAAAGTGTATGATGGAGTATTCATTAATTTTTTTTCCATAGAAAATATTTTATTTTTACACATCTAAAAACTTAAAAATTTGAAATGATAAACACGACTGTAATAAAAATACATTAATTATATTTAATATTTCGATTATACATTTTATTTGCAATTAAAATATTTTCAAATTATAAGACACTTTTCAGGTATATTTTAACGATATGATTTAATGTAATATGAACTTCTTGGATTATTTTACCAATAAACTAAATGATAGTGATAATGTTTTCTTTTTTGTTAGAAATGAGTTAATTTAAAAAAAAAAAAATGTTAAATTGCATTAGATTTAATCGTTAAATTATTTAAAATTTAAATATATTGCAATTTTTTCTACTACAAAAAAATACACACAGTAACCTAAATAACATTGATAATAAATAAATCCTTTTTTAAAACTCATCTAGACCTGCGGGCTCAAGCTCTGGGGTAGCACAAAAAAATAAAACATATTAAGAATTCAAACTTTTCAAAAATGTCTCTTCAGATATCAGAAAAAGTCTAAAATTGCCCGGCAACCTCTTTGAAGCCCTCAGCTCTACCTATGACAACACCAACAAAATAATCACATTTTTAAAACAAATTGATATGTATAATCTTATTTAAAAATCTATTGTATAAGTATATTTTACTATGTACTAAATACTTAATTTTATTACAAGCTAATAACCTGAGCAGTTGAAGCTGTACCATGAAAAAAAAAAAAATGTCTCTAAATAAAAGTACAAATGCCTTTCCCTTGTTTCTAATTTTACACTCAATAATGACCTAAAAATAACTACTGTACTTGATGATGCAAAATTTTTCTGAAAAGATTTCATACCAAACTATCCCTCCATTTTATCCCTCTTATAAAATATTATCTACCTTATCCATTCCAAGTAATCCCCTAAGACAAGCAAAGATGGTGCCGTGACATTACATTTGAAATTTGAATCAATTTAGTTTAATAAGCCAAATAAAATTAAAATTAGGTAGTTATTAATAGGTAGCTTTTCTCTCAAAAAGTTCAAATGTAATTGTTCTAGTTAAGAAAGGATTGTAAATTTCTTATATACACAAATAAAAATAATAAATGTCGCAATTTCGAATACATCTATCAATCATGCTTAATTTTAAGTTTATTCAGCGACAAGGTTTGTAGGTGGGTAAATACTAAATCTCACTGGCCTAATACAAATCGATTTTATCATCAAGGCAATGACAATTTTTTTTAAGTTTATATATCGTTCAAAACGAGATAGGTAGTCAATTGTGCTTTGTGCGTAATGGCCGTACTAAAAAAAACCATAAAGTAAAATATTCAACTTTTACTTAAAGAATATTATTGAAGTTTCATTTTGTTTAATGGTTATTCTTAATCATTCAACATATAACATAATATATATATTGTACGATTTGCAGAGAAACGGATAAAACAGTATGAGCAATTTGTTAAAAACAATGGCTTATTTGTGGTTGTGTATTTCATTCATGTATATAGTAATTAAATTGAGTATTTTTTTTATTAGCTTTTATTCTTAAATATAGCTTAACAATTGATAATTTTGATAAATATAAGAATAAAAATCATGGAACTTACTTTTACTGAATGTTAAAATTTTGAATGAAACTCATAATTGAGTGATTTTTTACTAAAATCGGCAATAGTGGAAAAATTATAATTATGTGAAAAATATTAGACCACTGCTGTCATGGTTTTTTTTGATATAAAATCTTAATTAGTTAATTAGCTACAACATAATTTTATAGCAATTAGTTATACTTAAAAAAAATATTTTTTTAATAATGAAATACCACTGTGTGTGGCTATATATTAATGAAATACATTTAAATTTAGATTACAATAAAATTCTTAACACGGCGTATTATATAGGCAATTTAGCAACATTTATGCCAAAATATTGTATTGCTTACGTCTTATTTTAAATAGATTTTAGTTGTCTGTATTTTTCCTATCTTGATTTTTCAATATTATTGTATGCTGTAATGTTTTTAGTTCTAAAATATTGCTGTTCTACTCAAATGATAAATTTTATCATGTTTGATTTTATATATATCCAGAAATAAAGCGTAAAGTATAAAAAGCTACACCTACAGTTTTAATACATGAACAGTTTGCGCTTCATTAGTAGATATAAAATGTGATTTGTTATGTACATTGATTTATTGAAATATGGTATCGAGTCAAGTAAAATGGTGTTAAAAATGAAAATCAAATCAAATTTCAGTCAAAACATTAATTTTAAACAAGAATTTATGGAAATTTCAAAGGGTGCTTAATAAAAAATACAAAGTGCTAATGATATAAGGTCCTTTTCTACCATGCCAACGCAATGTAAATATAATAAAATATATCAATTAGTTAAGTATCAGACTTTAAATATCCTATTCAAAGATGAAAACTAAAGGATTATTTTTATTTAAAAATAAATTATTTTAAATTTACTTATTCTGCTGTAATATTTTTTACTGCATTATTGTTGAGTAAATTAAAAATAAATTATTTTGTTTTCGATAATTTTAAATACATTTTTCAAACAATTTAAAAATGTATATTTTGCCACTTGATTTATCGTGTTTAGTATAATTGTCATATTTTAACAATTATTGTAAGTGTATATAAAATATTATAAATTCATTTGCAATATAATTTGTTGTTTTTGGTATTCAGAATAGGCATCGCTACAGTAGAATTTAAAAATTGAATTGTTAAGGAAAGATTCACTGATTAGATAATGAAGAGTTGGTAGAAATCTGAGTTTGTATTGTAAATTTGTAAGCTAATGTAACATACACGATAAAATGCTTAATCTACATTTAAAAATACTCTTGGGGTTAGTGTTTATTTCCACGGATGATACAATAACATCGAAAAATTGGTACATTTTAATTTGTGTTTGCTTATTTTCTTATAAGGGAAGGGCGGCGCGGACGTCGGAAGGTTTATCTAGTTTTCTATTTTGTGGGAATGTTTATTGACATGTATGTCAGTGTATGGTAAAGTAATTATATTAGATCATCTTATTAAGAAAACTATTCTAATTTTTAATTGGTGCATAGTTAAACGATGATTTGAATTTTTTTTGTCCTTATATAGTTTGAGTTTAACAATATTTTTTTTTTTTATTATTTATTTAAAAGTCATATTTATACAATCTATTTGCAGAATAAGTAAATTTGATAACATAGGTAATGATAATATAATGACTTGATGTCTTGAGGGGGGAACCCGTCCATCAACAGTACCTCCTATTTAATTTTGTGGGTTCATATATCATGTAGAAAATTTTTTATTTTTTTTTTTGTTATGCAAGAGACGCTCTTTGCCATTTTCTTTTTAACCTCCTTTATTTAGCCTAGATGCACCATTTCAATTTCAGAATACAAAAACTAAAAAAAAAGAGAACTTTTAGAAAGAACACTTACGAAATATAAAAATAAGGAAATATCAGTTAGTGAATACGTTAACACATGGCTTTTAACTTAAAAAAGTAGATTTATACATTATATTTTTACACTTTTTACACTTACAAATTTACATAAATACATTTTACAGTTATATAACGATTTTCAGGCAATGAATAATAATACGGAAATGAAAAAAATGTTGGAGGATAATGAGAATCGCCTTCTCGTGGTGTCCTCTGGGTAATGCTAAATGGTTCTTAAAAATATTATAAGAAAATTATATAAAAACATTTTTATCCGCGCCGAGTTTACATCTAAATAATTTTTACCTGTAAAAACCCCGGGCCAAGTTTACACCTAAATAATTTTTAACTGAAAAAAACACGGGCCGAGTTTACAATCGCCCTTCTACTTTACTGTTTCATAAGGATCTCATAATTATTAATCTATACTCTATAGGTACCTAAACTAGTAATGGGTAACATTTATTTTGTTTGAAAGACCATGGTTCGTTTGTATAAGGGCTAGCTTAACTGGCTGGAAAAGTTTTATTTACTATTGCGACAAATTTGTATAGTTACCTGTTCATTGAATGATATTTTTTGAAAAAAAAACACTGGACATAGTGGATTGGAATATTTATCATAAATCATGAATTGTAATAGTTTAATCGAGGACTCCTCCTAATGTTATTCTTTTTTGGATTGGCGGGCAGTTGGGTATAATAATAATATAGTGGCGGTGGCGTGGAGATTTTTCAAATCGAAATGAAAAAAAAAAAAAAAAAAAACAATATTACTCCGAAATCAACGATATCTGTCATCGTCAAAGGGAGGAGGGTAAATGTTTGGATTATGTATGAAGTATTATTTTTGTGGTGTTTCGTGTGCGACCAATCGGCGAGAGGGCACAGCGGTTGTCCGGTGCGCCGTCGTCGTCGTCGTTGTAGTCGTCGTCGGCGGCGGCGTCGTCGTCGAGCGTGTTTGTACCCTTGCGCACGCGGTAGGGGCTGTTGATTCCGACGGGGACACGCACTTATATATATATATATATATACACATATAATATATGTATATATATAGACATTTTCATTTTATTTTCGAGTTATTATTCCCGTTTATCTGCGCCGCAACAAGTTTGTGTCTTCGCCGTCTTCGGGGCGCAGCAACAAGTCCTCAGATCGCACAAGTCATCGCCACCGCTATCACCTCCGTTGACACCGTTTCGCCACCGTCGTCTTCTTCCTGTATCGTATTCGTAATTTATTATAGGTAGGTGGTACATAATGATTATTGTAATATACTGCAATTGTCATATTGTAATTATATAGTAATCAATAATAATATTATCGTGATTAAATAATAAATATAGAATAATAATGTTATGCGTTATAATAGAATACAATAACTGTCATTCAAGTTAGAATTTTTATTTTAAACGTCACGTGATGCCAATTTTTTTAACTCAATATTTTATCAAACGATGATTTTGTAGACTTTTATACTTTTGAATGAATAATCGAATTTAAAACCAATAATATATTACCATGGTAATAATATGGGTGTTATATAATATGAATGGACTTTTCTTATCTTTTTTATCGTCTCATCTATTACGTAAACATGATGTGGTATATGAAGATTTGGTTTTTCCTAAAATATGTGTATTAAAATGTCCATAGTGATGATATTATTAAAATATAATTGATGTTGATATTAAAAAAAATCATTTTATGTAGGTAATAAAAGTTCATATAATTTTCTAGTTATTAAACACTTTCAGATTACAACATTCCTGTTCTACAATCACGAATAATCTTATTTCTAAATTAATAACTATTCTAAGTTATTAAACGAAATTCAAATAAATATTTAAGTTTAAACAACATTTAACATTTCTGTAATTTATCTAATAAATAAATATTTGCACATTATCTAATTTTATAAATTGTTCTTATTATATTATGTAGTATTATAACGTATTTATTTACTTACAATATTTTGAACTTAAAAACAATTCTTAGATATTATTTATACATTTTAAACTTTATTTAAACATGATACTTGTTTAATTAAATATAATTTATAATTATGTATTTAGAATAATAATATTAATAAAGATAATCGCCTTCAATATGTAATGATATGTGGATTAAAAACTTAAAGCATCATATAAATTAAATAAAGTTAAGATGATTTTAAAACATTAAAATGTTCATATTTTAAATTAAATATCATATTATGTTTTAGTTTAAAGTAATATCTTTACATCATAAAATAATTTAATTTTTAGCAGTAGCTGGTGTTTAGTATAATTTTATAATACATTTTATAGTATCATATTTATTTAGTCGATTTAAAACCATAAAAATTCTCAAAAAACTCTTGCATTTATTTTTAACAAAAAATCGTGTGATTGATAATTAATAAATTATAACCCCAATTTATTTGAAACCCTAGACAGTTATATATATTCTTGTTTAAAATTTGGCTAGGAATTTTTTTTCTTCTTAACTACCAAGTACAGTTTATATATAACACCATAACGCATACCTATAGGTTTTTTTATAAATAAATGTATTTACAATCTGTATTATAATAAAACAATAAGTAAATTCGAGATTTTTTTATAAGATTAGGAGGCATGAGTGAAGGGTGCGTCCATTGACACTACTTCAAACTGGGTTTTTTTTTTATTTACCGAAGTAAATCACGAGGCCAATCCTATAGGTTATAGAAAATATTTTGAACAGAAAAAGAAATTTATTTGTTTTGCTGTATTTTTTTATTAGATATGTTTTTTTTTACACAATTTATTAGTTTTTACTATTATGTCTTGACATTATATTAAAAGTGTTTTTTTTATCTATATACCCAAAATACCTTAACAATCTTTATTAATTTATTTATTCAGGACATTTTGTAATAACTTTCATTGCTTTGAATATGGTCAAATTATATATTATATATTTTATAATATGAATTAATAGTAACTAATCTTGGTAGTTTTATAACTTGATGTTTGCATACTAGTTTATTTGAAATAATATCTCTATTACCTGTCTATTGCAAAATATTATGTATCTAAACTTAATAAAGTCACTTCTCATTAAAAACGCATGTCCAAAGATATAAAAAACGGAATCTCAATACCCCATTCACTATTAATTTAGAAATAAGATTATTCGTGATTGTAGAACAGGAATGTTGTAATCTGAAAGTGTTAAATTTTAAGTAATAATAACACACAAACACTTATTTTTATAACTTATAAGAAAGATTCTTAATGTCATAATTATAATAATAACAAAAATCAAGTTCTGATTTATTAAATTTTAAAAATTGTATCTCTTATTATTTTACATAAGTTGTTCGAATCAATTTCTTCTAATACATATTTTATTAGCGTTGCATTCTCAGTAAAAACTAAACTTAGCAAAAATTATAAATTAAGCGCCAGTGTTTAAGACTGCTTAATTATTATAAATACATCCACAAACGAAATAATTTAAAACTATTAAAACTATATGGTTAATTATATTGCACGCGTTGATTTTAATTATAGATAATATGTAGCATAATTAATTTAAAGTCTCATTACGAGTTAAGAGAATTACTGTTATAAAAATAGATTGAAATTTCTTGTTAAATAATTCAAATAATATTACTAAATTAGGTAGTTGGTAATTATTAGTATGTATCCAATGCTCTTAAATCATCATTATTTCTTTTTCTTTTGCTTATGAATCATAACATTACAAAATCATAAGCTATGATGATTGATAATAGTTTCGTCAACCTTGATTTGAATAGTTACATTATTTCAAACGAACATCAACAATTATATAAGCAATAAGATTACATGGTAATTTGCTTTATTGTTTTCAAATTCAAATTGTTCTAAACGTTTGGTACAATCAATTTTAATTTCCCTTATTGACTATTGAGTGCTCTACCGAGATCTAATACAATACAAATCAAGTAGTTTAGTATCAAATTTTTATAATTGTTGTTATTATAACATTTGAACCTCAAGAAATCCCGATAAATCAATTTTTATTGATCTTAAACTTTAATTTAATATTGAATATATAGTTTTTTTTTTTATTTATCATGTATAACATTACAAAAATATGTATAGAATTGTAATTACCGTAATGAAATTATTACATTTATATGATACGAGACATGTAATAATCCTAATGGTTTAGTTTAGTTTCAATGAAGTGATACATTATTATATATGTGCGATGGACATGTACAATAGATAATACCTATTTGAATGAATTATATCATATAGTATACATCTATATATTCATAGTTAACATGACGTATGTTATTTTAAGGTATTTAGTGAAGTGTACGGAAATTCAAAATAGTAAATAAAAATAAATAATTCACGAATTATGTAAAATCGAGGCTTACGATGGGTTTATGTACCTAGAACATTATTGGACACAATAATAATATGTTATTTTGCTTTCGCTTTTTATAAGAAAATTTGATTGTATTGTATCTCCACGCACAATAGAAATATCCTGAAATACAGGCTATATTGAGATAATCCTAGGTTTTTTTCGACTTATATACAAAATATATGAATATATAATTGACACTTTTAAAAATTTCGTATTCAAAGTATATGGTAGGTATAACAATATAGTATATACTGTAAATAATAAGCTTATAATCTGAATAATTCTCCACATTTTTTTTTTTTTAGTTATCGCTTAACTTTTATTGTAAGTTTATAAATATTTGATTTAAAAAAGCTGTTTGCAATATTCTGTGTGTGCTTATGTTTATTTTATATATTTTATGATATATTATTAGTATATGTAATACAAAGTTTTAAATATCTTGATCAGGAAACTATTCAAATCAGTTATATTAAGTATTATTCAATGTTTTATAGAAACAAATTAAAAGTGATTTAATTTTTAATCAATAAACACACTTCTCAAAAGCAATGAGAACGAAGAGTGTTTAGGCTCTGGACTAATTCAAATATTCTTTAAAGCCAACTCGTATAAATATATGATACAATTTTGTATTCCAGTTAATTATTTCAACTTTCTTAATTATTTTTTAAACTTACTTTAACAACATGGGAATTTTTTTGAAGGAAATATAAAATTGTTGTTGTGACTGTTATTGAGTGTGTTCAATATAGGTACTTTATCATTATGGTATTATAATGTTTTAACACTATTAAACTTTAATAATAAATGTTTGATCATAAATATATCGACAAACACAAACTGCTTAAAGTGATAATATTATAATATTAGCGGAACTAAAATACTTGAGAACAAAAGTTTCCTTCAACTTAAACTTAAACTTATGAAAAAAATTTCGATATGCGCATATCGCTAATATTAGTTTAGACAATAACATAATTACGTTTTTGCTTTGTTTGACTAATTAGTGTAAACTTTGATGTATCTTATAGTTGTTTTGAAGAGTCTAAAATTAAACCCTACACTTTAGGTATTTATTTATTATTAGTGTCTTTGATACAAATACAAATGTAAGATAAATCTGGGTAAAGAAAATAATGTCAATGCAATTTAAAATAGACAACAATAATTAAAAATCATCATACAGGTATACATAATTTTGAAGAAGTTGTATAATATCGACATGAATCATAAATTTAACAGTTTGATATTAGACAAACATAAAGCTGCTTAAATACCTATATATATAAAAAAAAAAATGTTTTTCTTATTCTATCTTTATTTTAAAATAATATAGATATACGTGTTAAGAATGTATTTTTATTATTAATAAATTATAGTTTTTGGATTCAGTTTATTTTGTTGAATAATATCAACAAATAACAAATAACAATATAATATATTTAGATGCATTAATATAATAATATTTATTATTTTTATGATTTTTTTTTAATTTTTTTTTTTTTTTAATTGATCTTATTAACATCGGCAGCGAAGTTATTTTGAATTAATGTGGTATGTTTTCAGATTAAATGGTAAATTTTTTATTTCGTTGTTTATATATGATATCCTTTTGAGAATACAGTTGTAATTACCTATTTAGTTATAAATTATAGCAGGTTTCAGTACATGAATGCGGATTTAAACATTATATAACTTGTTAAAGTTGTACAAAAAAAAAAAAAAAAAAAATATATTTTAAAACAGTTTAAAATAAATTCTACTTTCTCTAAATACTCTGGAATAGTGAACAATTGAACGCTTTCCCAATTTTTATTTTATTATTATTTTATATTCCTAAAGTCAAAGCAAGTAATTTTAATAATCATTTTAAAGTTAAAATTTAAATAATAATTATTTGTACAATATTTTAGTATTTACCATATTTAACAACTTAAATTAACCTATTCATTTTTCCTGAGTCTATCCAACTTAAATTGATTCTTATTTTAAGAGTTGTTATTTTATTATGTTCGTAATAATTTAGTTATAACTTATTAAGAGTTTTAAATTTTAATCATATTAAATACGCAGCACCTGTACTTAAAACTATTATATTAGGTTATTAAATAAATATTCGGATAAATATTTCTCGTAAAATTGGTATAAATAAAATTAAGTATATAGTTTATACAATTTAAGGAAAGTAGATATTATGTATAGTGTATACCTATATGTATACAATATGTGACATTATACTCAGCCACAAACATTTCAATAGTGTACATCTGATTAATTTTTTATTACATTTTTATGCTTTTTGTTAATTTCCTTTTGGTCTGTCGTTTTGAATATAACAGTACAAAGCAAGTAAAAGTTTTAAAATGTTAGGTTTCACTAGTATCCAACTGTTATTTAATTTAATTAAAAAGTAGTGGTTTTCATATTAACTAAAGTCACATTACTACAAATCATATTTTTTTAAGAGGTTTATGGATTTTTTTATGAAATTTGAAGTATGTTTGTTTAGATTGATGACTGGATAAAAATATATCCTTATCATGTTTAGTTTTTTCAAATATAAATTTCAAGAAAATTAATATCTATTTTTTCCGTTTGCGCTAATGTCTATTTAGTGTTTAAAAATGAAAAATTACGAAGTGGTATTTATAGTTTTTCATTTATAATAAAGTATTGTACACATTTTATCTATTATCCATAAGTTACATAATCGACAAAATATTGTAATAATAGAAATAAATATATGTATATTGAATGGTATGTATGTATTATAGGTAGCTTTTGAAAATACTCAAATGCTTAAAGAGATAATTAAGTAAATAGTACAAAATTGGATGAGTTGGAGTATACAATAAGAGCAAAGAGCTATGGAAAATAATATCTGGGATTAAAACTTAAAAGGTTCTGCTTTTGTACTATAATATGATATCTTAATAATTATTGGACATAGAAAACTTTAGGCACAGAAAATATTAAATATGTAAAGTCAATAGATAAAATTAACCGACATGGTATATTTCGCACTACGCATACATCATGAGTACATTCAACCTATTAAGGATTTAATATATATTTAAATCACAGCATTAAAACCCTCAGTAGTTTCAGTTATTGAAATGAATAACACGTTCCTTATAATAAGGTGAGTGATTATTTTATTTCTTATCTTAAACGAATATCGAAAAATAATTTTGGTTTTGTACTTTCAACTGCAATCACGTCATCACATGGGATATATTTAAGATTATTACTTATAGCATAGAACTTTGAAAAAAAAGTTGTTCTCAATATTATAAATTTATAACTGTAACATTGTCACATTCCTTGCGTGAAAAGTGGCACCGCTGTAAGACAATACCAATGTAATACTTTTCTGACATTGGAAGTGTAACAATTTAAAACCATCAACACATATAAGATAAATTTCAAACGTATAACAAAAGATCCACTCAAGGAATTAAAGTAAAAGCTCCAGTTGTGTAACATTGACTAATTTCCTACTAATCGACCTTTAGGATTAAATTTTTAATCTTAAACATACTTTTGTACAAGTTTAAATGAATTTAATAATTTATTACACATCTTAATGAACATAACACAGTTTAAATAGTAAGAATTAATCAAATTAAAATCTCTTTTCGTATAATTTCGTGTAGATTATGTTATTAATATTATTATTTTATATGAAGACATGCAATGTTTCAACTTATGTAAACGCAGAAATTGGGAATATATTTTAATAGAATAATCAATAAATTGTGTTTAATTGTAGCTGAATAATAATTAATAATAAAAAATAAAAAAATATCTTGATTCTTGATTCTATGAGCTTTCACCGCTTTCACTCGCTAATAAGCCAAATACTTAATTTTATTTGAAACTGTCAAATAAATATTTTTACTCTTCAAAAATTCAATTTTGTAATTCAAGTTTTTTCCCTAATATTCTCAACATTTTTCAAAATAAATATAGGATGTATTATTTTTATAAAAAGGCGTGTTATAAAATAAAATGACTAAGTATTGTATCAGAAGTCCCAATGAGGATGTCATTTACCTATTTATTTTATTTCTCTGACCCACAGTCAACTAAAAATATGTGTTCAGCAAATCAGGCAATCTTGTGTTAGTTTAATATTATCAAAGCGATTTTACCTATAGTTAAACTTACATTTTAAGATCTCAATCTATGTTTGTATATAGGATTTTTACAATGTTTCAATTGTCTTTCAATATATGTGGATTTTTATATTGTAAACATTAAAATGTTGGAATAAAATTCAACATATAAAAACACTGCAGAGTAGATAATAATTGAGCCATAATCATTGCAGACTGAAAGCTAAATAAAAATAAATAAATAAAACACTGAAAATAATATTTTTGAATCTTAACAATATAATTTTTATAATAGATCAATTCAATTCAATCTATTAATAACACTAAAAAAGATGATTTGTTCTATAAAACGTATAGTTTTGCTGCATTGTTAGTCGGTAAAAAAAGAAATAAAAAATAGTCTGATGACATCTTTTTAGATTATTTTATATACGCAATTTGCTTAGTTATCAATAATAGCTTGTAAAATATATATCCATACAGCCATGTTATGTTTAGAAAATATCAATTAAATGAAGATGAATAAATATCATTGTGTTTCAAAACATTTTTAAATTAAACATTATGCATTAGTATATTATATTTGCTAATTGAAAATAAACATCAACAACAGAAAATAATTATATGTTTATTATGTGTGTCGGTCGTTCACAAAAGTATAATTAGGTACCTTTAGAAAATACAATTCATTTGAAATCGCGGTATTTCAAAATGTATTCAGTCATACTATTACATAAAACAATATTTTACTAAAAATGTATTTATGTTTATGTAACTTTATTATATAAATATATAAATTATGTTAATTTCAATTCGATAAAATAATAAATTTAAGTATACATAGTGATTATTTTAGGTACCTTATTATTGTTATACAGAGTGATTCACCAAGTATGCATATCTTTATGTTTTCCTATGGTGATTTTACTTAATTTTGAAATTTTGAAATTTTGAAGTATTTATGTACCTATACTTAAATACTTATTGTGTTTGCAACTTAAAGAGTTTCCAGTAGTGATATGAATTTCTTTAGTACCCATTATAAACAATGATCATGATTTTTATTATACTCGTACTTTTAAGAACATATTTTTTTATCAGTTCCTGAGTTATTTAGCTTTAAGTTTTTCCTAAAAATCATAATAGCCTATTATAATTACAGGATTATGGATATTATTTTTTCAATTTTTTTTCAATTTTTCATGAAAAAATTTGTGGTAATTTATTGAAAACTTATTTTAATTATGAATTTTACTTCAAACATTAATTATGGATTCGTTTTCGTATAATACGTATTTTGAACACAGTATTAGTTATCCATATGAGTGGTATGTATATAGATAATATTATGGATATTGCCTAAAATAAACAAATATTAAATAGGTTGGTAGCACGTAGATTACGTCATTATTATTACTATTTTTGGAGTGTATTATGAAATGTGAAGTAACATAAATGCATTTCTCTCTAAAATCTAATCTTTTAATGGCCATTGACACCAGAAATTTGATAATTTTAATCTCAAATACTTTTATTCTATTTTTAGTACCTATATAATTATATAACGATATGATATAGGAGTTGTATTTACGTGTATTTGAATTGTTCGTATAATTGCGGCTTCCGAGGACATTGAAAATCACAATAAATATTATGTAAACATTGTGAAAACTGAAAAGCGCAAAAAAACTTTAAAAAATGTATGGGTTTTTTTTTTATTTTTGATACTTTAATTTTACACGTGCATAAACCTCTGAGTTAGATGGAATATATAGTGGTTTGAGTTGCAAGCGAATGCCGGTATCCGAGAAGTTGTGAACAGTAGCGTAATTAGAAATTTGGTTTGTGTGTGGGGGTAGGGATTTATGTTTTTAGTAAAATCTGTAAGCCTCATATGATAACCTATCCCACCAAATATAAAATGTTAGCAGTGAAATAAAAGTTTTGGGAAGGCGATCTATTCCCCTCATCTCCCCTTAATTACACCTTTGGTTGTGAATATTTTCATTAAAAAAACATCTCTATAAAATGTTCTAAAAAAAAAAAATCTGATCGATTTAAACGTCTCAAAGGGCGCATATAATAGGTGCTAGAGTTATTTAAGTTAGTTCTTTGTTTTGTTTTGTAATATGTTTAATTTAATTTAAATTATAAATTGTAAATTTATTGTGATCAATGATTATACAATGTTTATGGATTTTAATACATGACTAAAACATGAGCCAGACCTTAGTATAATGATAATGAATTATTATCGTTTTACAATAAGCACAAATAACGAAACGTATGTTATTAAATATGATAATTTTTTGGTTTTTACTTTTTTTTAAAGTACTAAAACTTAAGATTTGTCTTCATTATTTATTTTATTTTTAAAATCAATATTGGTTTTTCAAAATTCAGTGACAATATGGCGCTGAATCGACATGTGTTAACTTTGATTTCTTCATCATACAAACGTACAACAAACATAGCAACTTTGCGTTCAGCAGATATTTATATTAAAGTGAATTTATCTATAGTCAAACATCTAAGGCGTTCATCGTTATTTAAATTTTCAAGTGAGTAATTACTAAATGATGAAATCCTTGATTTCAGTTGTTAACCTGGAGGGGACTCACATACTTAAAAGAAACTCGTGGGGACTCTGCACTCCAAACCCCATATCAAATACCAATATCATATTTTCTTTTATTTAATATAGTACAATACATTTATTACTAAAATAAAAAATATTTTTACCAAAAAAATAACAATATTTAGGTATTTATGCATTCATGTATTTATATCTTAACTCATAGACGTTCGAATCCAATCATTTCGCATTGCAGATAATGACTTTTCACTCCTTCACCTAGGATGTCGCTCTACTGCATAGTAAGTTATAAGTGCTGTAAATGGATGGTATTAAATTTGAATTCATTGATCATGGTTGGATTGGGCAACGGAATACCCGGAGTTTCTCGGTGGGTCACTTGTTTGAATTTGGTCACTTGAGCTCGTATGAACGTTTGTATTAGAAAACTGTCCAGTGGCGTCTGCTCGCGACTGTTGGACATGAGCGTGCCACAAAATAGCAAAGCATTTACAAAATAACTTGAGAATTTAGTTATTATATTGGAGGCTTCTTCCCAAATTTCGCCTATGGTATTCAAAGTCTTTAATTACTATGTCCGATTATTTTCATGATCATAATATACAACTCAAATGAGCTTTAATAAAAATTTGTTTAAAGCTAATTTTCAGAAATTATTTTTAATGATATTTAAATGAAATCATTAAAATGGATTTTAAGTTTTAACTCTTTTATGATCGTATAAAATACATACTGGCGAAGAAATGAGAATATAATAAACTATCAAGTACTATTAAAATAAAAGTAATTATTTTTTTATAAGTTAAAAAAGCATTAGTTGTTACCCTTCATTTAGTAATCATACAATAAAAATATTAATGTCTTAAAGTTGTTTATTAAAAATACATAAGTTAATGACTATAAATATAACCTTACATCTTTAATACGATATTTAATGTTTATTTTTGTAATTTATTTTATTTCCAATTGGTAGTCGTTGATTCCCATGCAATTTTAATTAGAAATTTAGAAACAAATTATCATAATATCTATATTTATAGTTGATTTGAATTTTCAGAATATTATGATTTAACAGAAAAATATTTTTAATAATTATTTAGTTATAAATATTAAACTGAACACAATATTTTTCCCTAAAATCATCGTTTACCGTATTATATAACGAAATATATTACTATAAATTATTCATGAAGTATGTTTTCCCTAAATAAAACAATATACTATTACATTATATTGTTATATCTACTTTTTTCAACAGAGCTTGTTGGAAGTTGTTGTGTTGGAACTACGAGTTATATATTACAAATTTAAAATATACATATATAGTGACATATTACGAATTATAAATTATACATTTACTTAACACATAGATATCTACAGCGCAAAGAGAAAAGGGAATTACAATATTTTTTAAGCGGGTTAGTATGTTTAGTAAAATATGATATGAATGTTAAATCGTGAATTCAAATTGAAAATAAGTAATTATTATTAATGAGTTTGTTAAAAATAACAATTCATGAATACCTATTGGAATGAAAAAATGGATATTTTCAAATAACAGTTGTATACCTACCTAGTATAGTATATGATATGAGTGGTATAATGAAGCTCTTGATATTAATTTTAACATAGTGATAAGTTTTTGTTATATTTTAAATGATAACAAGGTTTAACAAGTTTAAATGTCGACTTCTAGATTCAAATTCTTGACACGAGTGTACAAACAATTTTAATTTATGAAAAAATGACACAAAATCTCTATGTTGGATACAATAATAATTTTTGTTTGCAAAACTTCATTTAATATTCTATGATTTACAAAATGTAACTTTTGCTACATAATATGCTCTATATTATACTTCTACTGATATTGAATGAATTTAAATATACTGTATCTCTATTTAAGTTTTCAGTGATGTAATAAGGAAATAAAAGGTAACTGGTTTGAAGGATTAGCTCGTTCAGTTAAAACCCTTCTTTCGCCTTTTTGTCGATAACTTTATTAACCCGCATTTTTCTGTTGAGGTAGAATTTGTAACTTACGCGTGGTTCACAAACAGCATTCTCTTATTACTTCTCCGGTTGACATGTATCTACACATTATATTATGTATATTATTCATCTACTATTCTACTACTAAAAATTACGTTTTGTATGTCTTGATCAAATATGTATTATTAATTTTGTTTTTTCGTCTGGTTTTTATTGTTAGGACTAAAATATATCGACATTTACCAAAAATACATATACGTCTATTTTTCTATATTAATTTTTGACACACACTCAAAATCCATTTATCCATAATGACTAATATGTATGATTTTGAAATTAAGCATCTGTTTCCGCATTCCAAAGATCTTTTGTTTGATTTTATAATTGATAGTGGTGCGTAAGCTATTAGTATGAAAATATAATAATTCATTATTTTTATTTTTAGGGGGGGGGGGGTTGAAGCTTCCAAAACAAGGTCCATTAACCTGCGGAACTGCGGGGAAGGGAACTGTAGATTTGGTACTCGTGGATGTTTTTGTCAGAATTTCTAATGGACATCTTTAGGTTTCTGCCATGCCCGGGTGGGGGGTGGCTGCCTCTCTTTCCAGACAGCGTGAACTGCCCGGAAGGTTATGCCGCCCATGATTGGGATTTGAACCGGCACGGGCCTTAATCCACCCGGCCACTACACCCCCAATTCATTATTATAGGGAGTGTGTTAATAACTTAATATACCTACCTATTAGCAATATGATTCTCCCCGGCGTCTCGAGCGTGGACGTCCTCATGATGTCCTATCTAGATACCAATAATATATTTTGAAAAAAAGAAGAAAAAAAATACTACACATAGATAAATGTATTACTCTTTCTATTGTTCCATTATATATATAAGTAAATTCCTAAAATTTGTTGTAAATATTGATATAAATTACGCTTACCAATTGTCTAAATGTTAAATATTGTTATTATTTTATCAATAAGTTTGATGACCATGTATGTTAGAAAAACATTTTAAAAAAAAAACTAAAAAAAAGCAATATGATTACTTCCATCTTATTATAATAGAATATAGTTCAAACCATCACTGTGATTGTGTATACACTTTACCTTCGAAACTTTGACAAGGATAAGCGATAAATATTTTATCCTCGCGTGAGTTATTATTGATTGCAAATAGTAATAAAATGAATAAATCAAATATATGATAATTTATTTTAATCACTAGCTCCCATAGTATGTCTAAATATTTAACATATTGTAATATCTATGTGTGAATTAGCATTTTAAATGTGTGACAATACATAGTGGTAATTGTACACTTAATTGATTATAAAAATTAAGAATATAAAAACGATTATAATTTATGCTCCGAGTGCTAAAAACTTATAATATTTATTTATCTAGTACTGTAGTAGTATAAATAAGATATCTCATAATTTATGTAATTTTTGTGGACAATTTTAGAAAGGTGCTCATTATAAATACCCTTAAAAATACCACGTCTTTCTCATGATTACGAACCTGTCCGTATTGCTTTAAGTTCATCTAGTCTTACTGATCATAGACATAGTACTAATATAACATTTAAAAAAAAGCTTTTATCTGACGTTGTTGTCTACTCTACCCTACTCTCTCAAGTAAGTTTTAAAGTTCCACCACGTCTTACTAGATATACTCTTATACTCCTTCATTTTTAATTCCATTTTCTTCTTCTAATTACTTGATTACCCGCCTATAAACCGTCTTATGCGGATTGCTAATGAAGACCTCACCTTAAATTATCTTTAAAAATATTATTCAACTGGGTCTTTGCTAATATTATTTCAAACACTATTAGTTGTTAATTTAATTTGTATATTTGTTATTCACTAATTTTAATTTTTTGTGTATTACTATTATACATCACTTTTTATTTTGGGCCCAGGCCTGTATCTTATCAAAAATTAAATTAAATTAATAATAAATTAACTAATTTTAACTATGAGAAATCGTGTTATTAATTTGAGTACTTCAGAAAAAAATTGTCTATCAAACAATTTTATTTGAATGCTATTTATTTTTTATAAATTAAATTAATTTTTTATGATTCTGTCTCCATGGTTTATATATTGAAATTAAATTTAAAATTTTACAAGTCCTATAAAATGATGTAAAACTGAAAACATTAAAATCTGTTATATAGTGGTTCATATATAATCAATAAAAATACGTTATAATATGATATTACATATTATAATTAGTGTATTTGTCTCAAGATATAAGTACCATAAAAGGTTATCACTTTTTAATGTTTTCTTACATAAAACGTTTTCAGAACACCTCGACAACCTCAAAGATGAATTATTGAATATTTAATAAAATATAATATAAATTGAGAAATATTTATAAATGATTCTTTTGAAACCATAATAATATAAACGTATTGTATTGTGAAAAAAGGGTGACCTGCCACCAGCAGCGATAAAATATTGTTTTATAGTCTATTCATAATATTCTATCTATTGGAGTCAATAAAGACGTTTTCATTTATTTTTTTATTCATATTGAATTTGTGTTAGAATGGAATTTTTTTTTATAAATTTATGAGAGTCTCTTGGAATAATTTAAATTCTAATTTAACCTTGAGCATAGTTGTGTACAACTTTAAACAAGATTAATCATACCTATAAGCAGTAAATGTTATGATTGAGGTAATAGAACATAATAAATTATTCATTTGAATTATTCTTTTAGTTTTTGAACAACGCTTGTATTTATGTATTTTGCTATTAATCTCAATTTTCAAATATTGACTTGTATTACCTACCGTGGTTGCATGAAATTATAACAACTGATCACTTTTATAATTTCCAATTTTGATTTTAGTATACATTCTTTGCAATGAATCAATCGTATTTAAATGCCTAGAAATTAAGTGATTACCAAAATGAAGATGGGAAAAATCAAAACAAATAATGTTTAAATTACAATTATAATTATTATGTCAAAATATTTACGAAGACGTGTATGAACCTATGTACCTACTTTAATATTTACGTATTAGTTGTATTTATTATTAGTTAGGTATTATCTATTAAAATATAATTATAATAACTTCCATTCCTATTATATTTAAATATAAATGTTTACAAAATTAATAACCATAATTTTATTATTACAACAATGTACCTAGGTATTTTATTTATTTACTCGAGTTATGGGTTTTATATGTATTTATTATGTAGCTATTATATATCTGATTAAAAACCGCAAGAAATCACGTTATTATAACGTATGTATACCTAATGCCCAATTGAATAAACATTTTTCTTAATTATTTCCCAACCGCATTCTTCTTTAAATAGAGTTTAAAACAAGTTTAAATAAATTTTCTTTTTTTTGCCAATTTCTGAAATACCACCTGTATGGCCAAATAAAATATATCCTATTACAAATCAATTCTGAGACCTCTTTGGACTTATTTTGAACCATTTTTCCCATTCAAAATTTACCATTTCTAAAGTAAAAAAAAACCACATTATTTATTGGGATCTTAAATTGTGTTTTTGATACAATATTTGATAATTGGATATTGCATGCAATATTACAATTCAAATATAAAACACGCTTTCTATAATATAAATGAATGTACAGTGTACAAGGTATTTTAAATATAGGTAGGATCTTACTGTATAATTATTATTTACTGGATATCTTAGTATCTTGTACATACTTGAATGGTGTAGTTAACTTATTATATATGTCTAGTGTCCTGTCTGAGTTATACATTATTTCCGGACTAGTGTATAATTCAAGAAGTTGGCGTGTGCGGAATAAATACATACACGCCTTTTACTACTTACTATATATGTGCCTATTACAATCTATGTAGTTACTATGTATATGTAAATTCTTAACTCATTATTGTTACTTAAATTCCTATGTCAAGTAGACTAGTAGTTTTCTTTGAATTCTTAAGCACTATAGCTGTTACCTTTGAATTAAGTCTTTAGAACACTTCCTCTGAAATTATTTTAAAGAGTACCCATGTGATTCAACACCGAAAAGTCTTAAATTTTTGATGGATTATACGTAAATTTAATTAAAAATTTATATTTTATTCTGAAATATTCAATTAAATTCCTAAACGTTCGAATTAGTTTCCAGGTTGTCAATAGTTAATTAATATTTATCATTACAATTTATGAATGGCTCAAGAGTTAAGATATAATACATAGTTTTGATTAAACATACATGTTTTATCATTTAATAAAAAATAAACTATGAGTAGGTAAGCATATGTAGTTGAGTTCACATAAAATATTATAAAGATATAGAGCTTTTAACGTGGGTTGTAATTATTTGGAATTAGTAGTAAATTTATATTTATAAGAACCTTTTATTAAAAACAAATTATGTATCTGCATAAACAAAATCCATCCATTGTACGTTCACACTAAGGCAAATAGTCTGCCCGCCCATCTTCCTCAACAATGTACCTCTCCCAACCGCCCAAAACGTTCGATACCTAGGTCTACATTTAGACCGCAGGTTAACTTGGGCAACTCACACCCACAAAAAAGACTTGCCTTAAATAATCGTTCTCGACAACTACGTTATCTCCTCACATCACAACATGTCAACTTAAAAAACAAGCTACTATTATACAAACTCCTACTCAAACCAATCTGGACATACGGTATCCAACTCTGGGGTGCAGCCAAAAAGTCCAACTTAAACAAAATTCAAATCTTCCAATCTAAATGTCTCCGTCAAATGACTAAAGCTCCCTACTATGTATCTAACGACACTCTACATAAAGATCTAGCTATTCCAACAGTCCAAAACGTCGCAAAACCCTTCTACAAACGCACACACTCCAAGTTCCACAGCCATCGTAATCCCCTGATTTCCGAACTATCTACCAACACTATTCCTGGTGACCCCAGAAGTCGTCTAAAACGTACCTGGTGTCGTGACCTACTAATCTAAAATTGTTTATACTTCTATCTCCCTTAATTTTGTAATCACACCCTCTCCTACTAGCAAACTAAAATCCTAGCCTAAAATCCTAACCTTAAGTGCCTCCAATGGGCGGTTTCTTATTTCCAGCCTCTCAAAAGCCATATCACCTCCATCACATGCACTTATTGTAAAACAACATTTACAGATTGTGTATATTTAAATAAACGTTAAAAAAAAAAAAATGTATCTGCATAAAGTGAAAACTAAAAGAATCTAAATGCGTATTACTGCTTGTGTGTGTGTTGTTTATTTGGATGATATTTGGACTTATCGATAAAAGTAATTTTATCTCAGTTTTCAATTAAACAGAATCAAAACATGAAAAAGCCTTTAAATGTTCGTTTTGTAAGTAAAGGTTGAAATTTTAACGGTTTGAAATTAGAGAGTAATAAAATAAACAAGAAAAATAACAAATTGTTAATCTTAAATCAAAGAAATGCAGTGGAATAATTGTTATAAATCATATTTTTCCTTTAAAAAAAAAAAAAAGTTTTACATGTCCATACGTTATAATTGATAATTGTAAAAGTAATAAGATAATTGATAATAACTGGTAGGTACATGGTTTTATTTATATCTATTGGACTGGAGCAGTGACAAAAAAAAATTACATTACTTATACAGACTAAAATATTTTTAAATATTTTTAAATATATTGTATGTTAGTTAAAATCTGTGAAGATAAAATAAATTAATATATTGTTCACTATATTTATATTCACTAACTCATATTTATTTAGTTAAGTTGAAAATGTAAAAAATTTATTTGTAAACTTTTTGAATGTTTGAAAAACTAACTATTATGAAGAAATTATTAATTCATACTTTCATACCAATGTCTAATAAAAAACAATTTAGTGAAGACATCTTGTTTTTAAATTAACTTAAAAATTGAATTAATTTTTTTTCATTAAGCTTCAACAGTTAGGTAATTAGTCTACGATTATATTTAAAAATAAATCTACTCCGAACTGGTTTATATTTAATTCATATACATTAGTTTTGATAAATTATAATTTAACTAGATATTTATATTTATATTTATAAAATCTATTATAATTTATTTATCGAATATTCATATTGTTTTTAAAGGAACAGCTAGATTGTATATTATGTCGTATAAAAATAAACAACATTATATACATATATATGTATTTTATTCATCAGTAAATATAAACGTCATTCAGAATCTTTTTTTCAATTGCAGTGATACATCGTTTACAAATTTAAAATGACAGCATAATATTATCCTTTGGTGGATGGCCAATTTGTCTGCACAATACATTTGTGAATAACAAATAGTTGTGTAAACTTTTCACATTAACAGTACGATATTTCGGCTTTTTGTTGATAGTTTACAAGAAATTGACTATAATGTGTTATATTTTTCATTTTTACTTCCTAAATATAATATTTGAAATCTTATTGAAGATCACTTATCTTTAAATCTAACTAAAAATAGACATTACTGATATATTCAATATGATTGCATGTTTATCCAGACTAATTTCCATTCAACTGTGCATAGTATTTTTTTTATTGCATCATTTTATATTGAAATGTATACTCATTGAAATGAATAATATAATGTAAAAGTATCCAATGTAAATACAATTTTGAATAATTTTATAGTTATTTACTATTATTATTTTTTATTCCTACATTTTATTCAACTTAAATTCAAAGAGTTTAAAGTTTATAGGTACATAAATAAGAAAGTAGGTATAGAACTAAATTTTGTTTCTTTTATTATTTATTTAAAGTGAGATAAATTTCATTATAGCACATATTTTGTTTTTAATCTGAGCTATTTACATTCTATAATAAAACCTATATTCTATAAAATTTAAAATACGAGTACATGAACCAATTCTTGATAAAAATAGCAACAAAACAACAAAACATATGTTTTAAATAAATAATAAATCGTTATTTTAAGTTTAGGTTTGTTACGGTGTCTCAATTTCAAATATTTGTTTTACTTTATACTACCTATATTTCCTACTAGGTTTAAAAAAAAATTAAAAAAATAGTACCTAAGGTATATTGTTTGTTTACTAATAATTGTTTACAAATGTAGTGATATTTATTTTTGTTAAAACGATTAGGTATACAAAAACAACCACCTAAAACAACTATATTATATTATTATGCAATTTCGGCGATAATAATAAAACATATAATAATATGTCACTACCATGTATTCTATTTATATAGTTTTGCAAATAACATGTTTTAACAATTACAATTGCTTTTTTATACTATGAAGTGTAAACATATTAGATTCTGAACGAAGTGATGAATGTATTGATTTTACAATGATGTGTGTGTTTTTTTTTTTTGTAACTGTGTACAGCATAACTTGTCGAAATAATGCTTCAATTTCAAATTTTGGGAGTGGTTTCCGATAACATTTTCCCACAGTTTTCAAAAAAATTGAAAAAAACAAAAAAAAAAAATGACAGAAAAACGGGAAATTTTACGCAAAACCAGTTTTCGACCAAATCGACTTTTTTATATGGTTGTAATTCAAAAACTAATCACTATAAATACTTGAAATCTTCACCAAATGTTTATGTCAGTGATATCTATATACAGTTTAATTTTCAAAATTTTTTGACTTTTTTGAGTTATTTATAGACCACTGAAATTTTCGATTTTTTTGAGAATTATATTCAAAATATAGTGTGTGTAAAAAAATGTTGGAAGACCAAAAAAACTTGAAAATTTAATACAAGGTTCTTTATGAGTTGCTCTTATCTAGAAAAGTCTAGCTAAAAAAAAATTAAAAATCGTAAGTCATAATTTTTTTTAAGTAATTTTGAAGTTGAAAAATCATAAAAATTTTTCTGTTTATAACTAAGAATTAAAAATACAAAACAATGTTTTCCATAAGTTTTCCTTCAAGTAGCTATAATGAAAACTCGAAGCATCATTATAGGAAAAATTTGAAGTGCTTTTGAATTTTAAATTTTTATGAAATCACGTATAACGATTTATCCTCAAACCAGGTATATGTATATTGTATTATATCTATGATAATAGAAGGTATTATGAATTGAATGTATCGAAATGTATCGTAGATACTTGAAAATTTTATCAGTTATTTAAATTGGCATTTTCTTTACATGATTTAATTTTAAAAATATTTTGACTTTTTTGAGATATTAATAGACAACTGAAATTTTTCTGAAAATTTTTTTGGCCCTATCAAAATACTTGAAAATGTATTACAAAGTTTCTCATAAGTTATTTTTATAGTGATTAAAAAAATATAAGAGTACATAGGCACAACTTTTTTTTATTAGCATTTGAAGTTCAAATATTGACAAAAATTCGTCAAAACCATGAATATATTTTTTTTTGTGTCTGTCATCACGTTTTGGGGCAGTAAAAGTCCTACGATTTTTGACTTTAGTACCTCGTTCGATCAGAAAGTGAATCTTGTTGGTACTTTGGGGGGTCAAAACTAATTTTCAATATTTTTCTAAATAATCGGGATAAACAAACTACAATTTAAGGGAAAAACAGGAAATTTTACGTACAGTCAGTTTTCGACAAAATCGATTTTGATTTTAATGTAACATTTTGTGTAAAACAATAAATGACCATTGATACATGACATTTTCACCGAATGTTTATAAAAGTATATTCTATCCACCATGAAATTTTCAAAAATATTTGACTTAAGTTAAACTATTCATATAGGCATATGCATTTTCGACCATTATTAGTTTTTTTTAAATTAATATCGATAAAAATTTATTTTTTGGGTAGAAAATCTTGAAAATTTAATATAAGGCTCTTAACATATTAAAAATAAAAGAAATTCATAGTCATAATTTTTTTTTTATAAGCATTAAAATTTTGAATTTTGACAAAATACGTAAAAATCACAAAAACACGCAAATTGTTTTAAGCTAGAAATTCATAAAAAATTTCTTTTTAAATCTAAGATTTGAAAATTAATACAAGATTCCTTACAAAATTTTCAATCTTTATCACAAGAAAAATGTCCACCGGAAATTCAAATTAAATTTTTATTAGCATTTGAATTTTAAATATTGACAAAAATTCGTCAAAACCATGAATATTTGCAAATTATTTTGTAGTTCAAAATTAATAATATTTTTTGTATTTATATCTAAGGTTATAAAACTGAACACTAAGTTTTCCATAGGTTTGCTTCAAATAGCTATAGAGAAAATTTAAAGCGTTATTATTGGAAAAATGTTTTGAGCGTTTGAGTTTTAAATTGTTATGAAATCGCGTAATGATAACGATTTATCCTCAAACCAGGTATATACATATATATGATAATATAAGGTATTATGTATTATGATAACTACATGCAATGTTTTTGGAAAAATTGATTAACCATGCCTTATTCAAAATGCGTCCTAATTGAAAAATGATATATTTGAATGATATATTTGTTGTAAAGTAGAATATATGACAATATTTATATATAATATATCCTAGACAGACAAATCATCTCCGTTCAGAATCGTTTTTCGAATACAATGATACCTATCATTGCATTCAAATCTAACCTACCCTAGTCAGAGGTCCACCCCCCCCCCCCTAATGTACAGCAGAGCGATACCCACTTTCCCGCTTTTTTTATATTTAGTTTTGAAATATGAAATAAAAACGAACCAAAGCAATGCAAACACAGACAGTTGGCCTATATTTAAAGGATTTTTATTAGAACTGTATATTTTATATTCCTGTAATCAATTCATTTTTCTGTTGGCAATAGATAGGCTGAACTAATTTTTGACAAAAACAAATCACATGTATTACCTATTTAACAACTGTAATTATATTATACTATTTATACTATATAGCTGTTATTTAATTATAAGTGTGAATAGGTTCCTATATTGCTTAATTTTTTTTTTCAAACCACTTTAATGATTTTTTCTATTAATATATTATATTTATATTGTCGTGGTCTTAATACAATATTTTATACTAAGCTATATTATGGTCTTCGATGTATGAGATGACTTAATATGGTTTGAGAGTTATTGAGTAGTTGCATTTATGCTGAATTGGTGAGTTGATCCAACATAATTCCGTGTTTGCGAGAAACTTAGTAATCTCACTATCTAGGATGGAAGTCATCATTAAATCTCGGCAGATAATGTAATTTTTGTCGTACTGTTAATAAATACCTAAATTGCTTAAAATATTATACTCAACATTTAAAAAAAGAAAAATACATAAAAATATAATAATTATGTAAGTAGAGTATGTATATTGTATATACTAAATAATTTTATAAGTAGTGGGGATAACTTCAATGTCATAAGAATCATGTCATATGAATCACAATCAATTAACTTAAGTTAATATTTTTAAATAATATATTCACTTTTTTTAAATTTTTACTTGAAATGTCTATAAACAAAAAAACATATTATGTAATTTTAATTTATTTAAAATTGCTGTAAAAAAAGCTTTTGAAGAACCTTGTATCTATACATTTTACAGTCTTTGTTATTAAAATTAAAAATATTATCATGTCTAGAAAATGGTAGAATAACTATTTTGTGAAAATATCATGTATCTACTATAATTTAATTTTATTTTACAATGAAAAAAAATTGAATTTATTTTGTTGAAAACTGGCTTAGCATAAATATTACCGGTTTACATAATTAAAAAAAAAAAAAATTTAAAATATCTATTAGGGAATTTTTTTAGTGACTAAACATTACTCTCTTAAATAAAATTGCTTTATGAAAATGCTTTTTTACTACTCTAAATGACAGACAAAAAAATAATACAACAAATTTTCTCCGCTAGAGTCATCACTTACAATATTTACTTTATTTAAGGATCCAATTTTATTGATAATCATTTCTGTTTTTAAATCGATAAATATTCTATCTATACATATAAATATGATATTTATCTATGAATTTACTGGTGTAATATACTTAACAAAAGAACCACCCATCAGGTAATGACCCTCTAGAACTGATTTTCTGAATAACTTCATTAGACCTTAATTAAGTACCTAATTTCAGTTTATTTTTATAAAACATACTAAAGTGTCTTTTCCTAAAAAATAAAATATTTTTTCAAAATTTTTATTTCTTATTTAATATGCATTGTTTTGGGCCAATTGGTTTATATTAGTATCGTAACTCTTCATTTGGAATTGGATTTTGTATTTTGTTAAAATAAAACTCTAATCTTCTGGTTGACTAAACTTTATTAAACTTAGATATACCAAGAAATACCAAAATAAAATCTCAATCATTGTTACATGATCTAAAAAATAACTCAAGTTATACATGTTTGCAAAAAATCAACTTATAAATTGCTATTACTAACTATATATTGTATTTTAAACAAATTACGCTTATAGACGATGGAAGAAATTAATATATGATTGGTTCAAATTTTTTTAAAATTAATTATTAATATATTGATTTAGAAAACAAAACGTATGATTGGAGTAAAAACGGTAATGTCTTACCATTATTTTAGTATTACAAACCAACAATAATACACAGAAAGAGCTTTCCGTTTTTGATATTCTACACTGACTATTTCATTTAAAATAATCCCATTCTTCTGAAATTCAACGTACATATAAAGGTACGTTATTCCGGTCTAAGATGTTTTCAGGATATGACTAAATACGTGTCTGTCCAGTGAACGTGCAAAATAAGCGTTATTTTTGAAGGACACAATTTAAACGTGACATATGTTATTAGTTATAACCATTTTATTACCACTCATATATTATCTGTCCTATACATATTCAATTGTATGAACATGGAATAACTTTAACTATAATAACTGTCATATACGTAACTTCTATCGTTATACACACACAAAACGTTGAATCCTTACTACCCAACCAACCCATTTTGGTGGTCTTAAATTATATAATATAAAAACTTATGATCAATGGTCATATAAGCATTTTTCAAGGAACAACAATCGAACTTCACAAATAAATATTATACTCTGCTTATTAGCACTTTGTCTCTAAAATATGCTTTTATTCTAAAATTTAAATTGACTATTTTATTATTTAATAAACTATTTTAGAATAATCAAATAAAATGTATTGTATGACATAACGTACCTATAGCAAAAAATAAAATATAATTACTTAGAGTAAGATTCATATAATATACGATATTATTGTTTTAATTCGTTGCTTAAATTGTGTAACAAAAAAGTATAGTAGATACTAGAAGGTTTTGATTACTGCATATTAATCAATTGCTAATCGTGCGAATCAAAAATGATTTTAAAAAGGTTTAAAATATACTCGTAAATTGTATTTATTTTTTAATGGGATTCTAACACATTATTGATAAATTTTACAATCCTCTAAATTTAATCTAAGCATGATTGATAAGGATGACTATTAACCTATTCAAATCATATCATATACAATAAAATTAAAATAAATATATTTTGCCATATAAATTTTCAAATTTTTATATTTAAATGTATAGGTACGTACGCAAACAAATTATCATGTTAAGTATTTACACATTTACATTTGATATGTAAATATTGAAGACTATGCATTTAAATAATTGACCATCTTAAATATTCAAATATTTTAGATACTTTATTATTTTAATACATTATTATCAATTACTAGTACCTATTTGTATTTCCATATTTTTTCCGTCAATAACTTTTTGTTACGGCAAAATTTTATAAAGTATGGCTTTTTAAAATCACTATTGAAAATGAGTCAAATTTATTTTGAATAGTTAATTCTAAGTATTTCTTGCTCTAGATACCTAAAATCATTAAATTTTAAATAAAATATACGTTAATGTCAGTAGCGAACGCAGGATTTTATTTCGGTTAGGGTTTTACATGAGAAAATAATTTAAATAATTTGCTTAACAGTTTTTATATAATTAATTATAACTAATAAATAATTAACAATTTAATCAATATCTATTAAAAATTACCAACAATTTTGCTTATGGATTCTGTGTATTGAAATGGTGGTAAATAAGATTTTTTTGTAAAATTAAAAAAATTCAGGGGGGGTCAGAACCCAAGAACCCTGCCCTTGTGTACGCTACTGGCCAACGTACATCCATCATTAACATCATTATTTATCTAATAATATAATGCTTTATACATATTTAAATAAATGAAAATAATATCCATAAGTGTGAACAGTTATTACCTACTTTAAATAAGCTATTCAGTAAGTATAATTCCATTATATGTTTAACTAACACAACTACGTAGGTAGTAGGTACCACCTATACTTCAACTGAAATTATGTATATTGCTATAGTTTTTTCTTTTTAATTGAACTTAAACATCGGAAACTGTCCATTAGTATTTTGAAAGGGGATGGCAGTGGGCTGAGGAACACGTGTGTGTGAAGTTTTGGTCTGTCACTAAAAACCCTGTTGGTCATCCATGCAGGATTTTGTGACAATGCTTGATCGTATCACAAATTATTAACAGCGGCCAACCTCCGCGACACATCAACCCCTTCTCCTGTGGCTATACACTATATTATATACATATATTGTTTTATTTCATGGTTTATCTTAATTATTTCCGAACCATACAAGTCCATTACTTATTTCTCCTTTTGGTAAATATGTCAATGGCTGAGTAAAAATTAGGTATTGTTATTAAGTGAAGGTATAAGTAACGCATTGTGAGATTATAATGTTTACTGACGATTGTATTATTAATTGTACCTATTCACAGTGTAATCGTGCTTTTGACGTATTCATTATATCATGTATAATCTTATCAATAATAATGCATACTGTTTTACAAAAGAAAACTAAACCAACCACACTTATCAGCAAAATATTGTATTAAGGTATTAATTATTCAATATATAGGTAGTAACTATATGCATCTCTCTTTACATAATGAATTATTATTCACTGAGTATTGTATTTATTAATTATTAAGTACAGTTACAATGAATAAATTAAAATAACAGTGAAATAAGATAAAAACATTTTTCCTTTAAATGCATGACGCTAAATCGTATTTACATAATTTGTTGACTAAATTATTTAAATTAAAGGATAAAGTATGTCAGTTAATTGATTCGTGTATACTTTCTTTGTTTTTATACTTTAAAATACATTTTATCACATTCGACTGTTTCTTGCAAAAACTTGAGTATTAATCATAATATATATGTACATCAACGTTTTATAATTTAAAACTGATCTGTGTCAGTAACATAAATATGCCTTCAAATTAACGACAGTTATACGTGTCTAAGTAAAATAGATGGTTGACTCTTAGCACTCTTTGTGAACGTGGTAAAAAAATAATTTTTTCTATATAAAAATATATCACACAGATTTAATTTTTGGAATATTATACCTGATCTGAATTCTTAATCGTTTCATGTCTCAGGCATTGTCAATCTGTTCACGTCGTTTTATCAAATATCGTTAAATCTCACGTCTCAGCAAAATGTTTTCATTTAATCTATGTTACCTATATATTATTTTAACCTACCTACTCGTATTTGTTCAATTGATAAGTTTTTATTATCTTTGATGTTTATTATTTAAAAATAAAATAAATATAATGCTATCGTTGACAAATAGGCAGAATATACATTTCAAGCAACATAATATTAAATATATTATATATATATATTTTTTTTTAATTTTTATTTTAGAACCTTCAACGATAGCTATTACAGTTATAATATATATTATATAGTCATATTTCAAAACAACACAAAATTTAATTTACGAGTATAACAATATAACTAATAATTTATATTTTCCTTATAATTTTTATACTGTGACATTAAATGTTAACAATAAAAATAAATAATTGATATTTTAGTAAGAACCAAAGTGTAAAATGATAAAATGACAAATTATGACTATCAAATTATATAATGCTTCACATTTTTTAATATCATTCCATGTAGAATATTTATCAACAACATTTATTGTATATTAAAAATAATTTAAATATTTCCACACATGAATTATAATATGAAAAATATATGAAATATTCTGGGTTGAGCAAAAAAATCAATGAGTGTGGTTAATTCCTTGATATGCACGAAATTTACAATTAACATGTGAAATGAAATGAAATTTCAAGTTTTTTTTTTTGCCAAAATAACTAATTAAATTACCTAACAATATAGTTATTGAGTATTATTTTAGTTATGACTTGTTTTTAGGTATGGTAGTTTTGTGATTCAAAGTTTAAATGTCAAATTCTGTTGGTAGGATTTCAATGTGATACGTGCAGGCTTTAGTTCTTGACTCGTTGTTTTTTCTATTTTGTTATAATGCTTAACTTTGTAGCTTTTAAATTTTCTGCTATGCTTAAAAATGTATTTTGAATAATTTCTAAACAATTGAATTTAGTAGGTATAAGCGATTTTACATAATCAATTAATTATTATTTATTTATTCTACATCCACCAAATCTTACTTAACCAATACACAACTTGGTAATAGACAGTTTTATTATAAAATTACAAATTTGATGAGATCAATCGATAATTGCACTATAAAAATGAAATCAAGCAGAACTTGGTTAAAATTACACTTTCTAAGGTCTCAATATTGTTCGTGGGTTGACAGTACTTTTTACTCACGTGTATGTGAACTAAACAGGGAAAAGCGAAAAACAATCACTCACATGTACTACCTAAAATTTCCGGTCTATAAAGATGTTATATACATGTATACAACTTTTAGAGTTATTTTATTACCTACCCAAAAAAGTGCTGGCAGTAAAAAAAAACATAATAAATTCGTCACTTCACTTGTAATCAAAGAAAAAAACATTTGAAAACCATAGAAATTCTAAGATTGAAATATAACAATAATTATAACTAAATATTAACGAACATGTAGTAATATATTAAGTTTGAAACAAACATGTTAATTATTTATCAAAATGTTTGTTTCAAACTCTCAAACGATTAAGTATGTGTTTGACATTTTACTAAACAAAATATACTATCACAAATTAATAGCACATACGTATACTATATTGGTAGGTACTATACTTAAGCCTTTGAATGGTCGTAGGTATACACCGAACGAAGTACTTTCATTATTTTAGTTGAATAAACAAGAACTCAATTCATACTCAATGGTTGAGTATACCTCAGCTGTTGCATATTATATTTTTATAATCCAATAAATTACAATATTTTATTGTCACCTACCAATAATATTTTATTGACAATATGAACTATAAATTCATAAAATATTCATAAAAATAATGATAGATTAAATTAAAGATTTAGTTTTTTACAACAGATTTTTATTGAACTCGATATATTATTAAAAATTATGACAGTGTTTAAAAAAAACTTTTTATCTTCATTTAATAATCTATGTACATTAAAACTTGTAAAGTTATTACATTTAATCATGAACCGTGAGCACTGGTCAATCAATTTTAAATGTTTTGACTACCGATAAAACATTAAAACATTAAAAATCAACTGTTGTTTGTTCTAAATATATTTTATGGTTGATCATTTTCTTATGTGAACTTTCAATTATGTCATAACAACATTGAACAAAAATAAATTGATACAATTATAATATTTGGTTTCTAAATTCTAGTTTTTAATTTAAATGTTCTTAATACATATAGGTGTACCCATAAATATATAAATTTATAAATTTAGTACAGATACCATTATAATGAATTGAGCCCTTTTGATCCAGATTATACTTATATATAGGTCATTTTATAATTTTATACTCCAATCAAATAACATAATAAAAATTCAAAATAATTTTTTTTTTTTTTAATAACTTATTAGCAGGTATACAAATTTAATTTAAATTTTTAATATTTTTTCTTGAATTAATATAATATTCCACTTATAATCATATAAGCAGGGTGATACATTTAAGTGGTTACACTTATTATCTCGAAAAGTGTTAACTTTTTTTTATTTTTTTTTTTTAACTTTTACGTTTATGTTTTTCTAAAATCATATAATATTTAAATATTTTTTACCCTTATATTTATTAGTCAAATCACTATCAACTTTTGATTTTCAAATGATGACATATAATAAAAATATCATGAATTAATAAAGCTGTTTTTATTATGAATTTACACGTTAATATATTTATTTTTTGTTGATTGGTTTGCAAAGTACAGCTCCTCAAAGTATTGGTGGTTTTTACTATTTTTCTAATAATATTGTAAAGACCAGGCACTTATGATAAATTCTATATTGTTGATTCCAAGGTAAAAAAAAATAAATATTAATTAAAGATTACTATTTTACTTTGAATCCTAATCATTTATTAACTTATTTACTAATAATTGGACATACAATATGACAAATTTATTTTAATCACAATTTCACAGATAGTTATTTAAAAATTTAAATGTTATCACCACAGAACTCTATCGTATAACCACTAAGGACTAGGTATACCTTGATTAGTCCGTGACTGGTTCTATAATTAATTAATATAATAAATATAATTATAATATTATGCAGAGAGTAAATAATAAATATAGGTATCTACCTAGGTGATAATAATGCTCAATTATGTCACGATTTAAGATAGTCCTATCAATTACATAATAATATTTTAATATGAATTACAATTTACAGTAATAATAATAATAATAATAATAATAATACTGATTAGTGTGGAGGTTTACAGTGTTTACGATTTACACATAGACTAAGTAATATATTAGTGTCTACTTCACATCAGTTGCTTTGGTGACTATGGTCCATGTACGATTTAAGGAAGTTCTATCTTAAATAGTGGGTAGTGGGTAATATTCACATGATATAGTTTAGGGTTCTCCCTGAATTACTCAATAATTTTTAGTATACTCCAATTATGTAGGTAGGGGAAAGGTGGGTAAAATGGGGTAGTCGGGTAAAACAGGGTATAGGTGAGGTGTTATTGGAAATTAATGATGAACACTGAAATCGATTGATGATAACTAAATCGTAAATTATCAATACAAGGCTTATCAAAACATGTGATGTTTAAATATTTGTTCTAAATCAAATATTCTTATCACAAAAAAAAAAATTAAACTTTTAGCGTGTAGTGTAGAAACTATTTCACTGTCAGTGATTCACGTTTTTATGGTCTCCTTTTTCAAAAAAACTCCAAGTTAAATAGTCAAATCTAAATTTTCATAGAAAATATTTTGTGTGACTTGTTAGTTTTGTTTAAAATGGGTTACCCAAGAGATGGTTGAAATGGGGTACCCCATTTTTAACTACTTTATTTTAAGCTTGGTTTTCATAACTCTTAAGACAGTCATTTTTTTTTTATGTATGATGTGTTTACTAATTAAAACTAAATAAAAGAATATAATGAAAATAAATATTAATTTTAAGGACATTTTAACTATTCCCCATTTTACCCAACCAAGTGCCCCATTTTAACCTACCATTCGGCTAAAATGGGGCAAAATACAATTTTTTTTTTTAAATAAAAAAACAAAAAAACTATTAGATGACTATACAATTTAATTACATAGATGTTTAGTGTACACATTAAAGAAAGTTCTTTGGTTTAGAAAAATTCATAAAGTTCAACAGTTTAAGGGGTGAAGGCTATTTTCCCTTATGGTCCCCATTTTACCCACCTTTCCCCTATATTCATATTGGTAAGTGTTTTTCGTAAGGTTTAATTTTTATTTGCCATTATTCTCATTTGAAAATTTAATTGGAGTTAGAATATTATGTGATTTTGTTATTTATCTGTCAAGCCATCTGGCTAATTACATTCGTTGTAAACACCGATAATCTTAGTTCTGAATAATTATATAATAATTACTGTGCCAGAATGCAAAATTTGAATACATGCAACATATAAGTACTTCTTAACAAAGAATATTATATTTTTAGGTATATTGTTGGTATAAATATATAGGCAGCCATCGTGTTGGGTCCAAGTAAATGGTAATAAGTAGGGCTCGGATTTCAATGCATTTGCATCTTTTTTTTGGGATATCTTACGCGATGCTTACCAAGCTACAAATATGTTTCAAGTACTTCGCGTTCTAACCACAACAATTTTTTGGAGCATTTTTAGCGGATTTTATACATTTTAGGGCATTTTTGTATGTTTTAAGACATTTTTGACATTTTTGACCTATTTCTCGTTTTATGACTAAAAAAATTGACCTCATTGAAATATAAGTACTACATAGTAATATATTACTACGTAATATATACTATTTTCATTTTGAAGTATTTTAACTTATTTAAAATCAGGTAATCCGGTTTTAAATTAGACAATCTTTATGTCACACCATCCAATCAGCCGATTTTATTGCATACAACTATAAACTTTTATCGGAGTATTGGTGGTGCGCGTGTGTAGGACGTTTTTAGTCGTGTTGCGTATTACGTCGAAGGTACTTACTGTAGGTGTATTTCACATATTACATATTTTACGTATATTATTTATATTGGTATAAACGAAATAAATATTAAAATTGAAATGCCTAAAATAAGGATGCCATGTTCGGACCGATTTCGTGGATACGTAAGAAAATATATGGTAGTGATGTGCTTTCTATGGTCAAATTTTATTTTGTAAAATATGTGAGGTGAAAGTTACCACTGACAAAAAGTTTACGATTACTCAACATGTATCACGAGATAAGCACAAACAAGAATTACAACCACAAATTGCAGGCACTAAAGTTCAAATTTTACTAACAGTACAAAAATCACCATTCTTTGAAAACTTAACTAATGCATTTCTATCTGCTGGACAATCTTTAAATTCCTTGTATTCCAAAATGATCCATGTTACTTGTTTGGCACATGGTTTACATCGAATATCGAAAGAAATACTGCGTCAATTTTCCGAAGTGGACCAGTTTATTTCAAATGCAAAGAAAATTTTCTTAAAAGTGCCAGCCAGAGTGGATACATTTAAAACTATCCTCCTGGTATTCCTTTGTCCCCTCAACCTATAGTGACGCGATGGGGTACATGGTTAACTGCAGCATTATATTATTGTGAGCACTTTCCGAATATTGAAGCCATTATAAACCAATTTGATACAGGAAATGCAATTTAAATTGCAAAATGTCAACAATTACTTAGTGAAGGTACTTAAAAGAATAAATTAATATACATTAAATCAAACTTTAGTAGCTTCCCAGTTGCAATAACTAAGCTAGAAACATTAGGTCTAGCGTTAGCTGCAGAGTCTATAAATATTGTAGCTACGATTAAAAATATTATTAAAAAATTACCAAGTCAAATCGGAAAAAACGTAAATTTATATAAAACAACGTTTTAAATAAAAATAAAGGCTTTAACCAAATAAAATAAATATGTCAAATATAAGAAGGAGAAGAAGATATAATCCAGAAAAAAGAAAATATTATTCCAGAAGATTCAACACCTAACGATCTGACATTTTTCAAGTTTGCTCCTATCACCTCAATTGATGCACAGAGGTCATTTTAAGTGTATAAAAACTTATTGGCAGACAACCGTCGATCATTTAAATCCCAAAACATTAAAGAAATTCTTATTGTGCAATGCAATGCAAATGTAATTTCATTTTTAACTTATTTTTTAATTATAATAATTTTTTTTTTTTGTACATTGTAATACAAATATAATTTTATTTCTTACTCAATTTTTAATAATAATTTGAGTTTATTTAATAAATAATGTATTTTGTTGATATTTTGAGGGCATTTAAATCCGAGCCCTAGTAATAAGTAATAATATATGATAATATTATATTAGGTATGTGGTATGATTTCAGCTTATAATTTTAAGAATAAAACAGCTTTTGTGTTATCAAACATAAAACATATGATAGTGTCACTGAATGAACAAAGCTGATATAACTGAAAATAAAATTTTAATAAAAAATTTTAATATATAAAAATGAATGTACAAATTATAATGTATTAATCATAACAATTTATTTTTCTACTTATACATTTTAAGAAATCTTACAAATAAGCTTTATGTACAAACGTTGTACTGGCCAAGAGGTAGGTATATTATCAAATTTACACCACACTTAATAATATAAATGTAAATACTATATTTTTGATTCAAATATCAAATAAAATACATAAATATATCACTAATTACGACGTAGGTGTAATGTACCTATTTTAATTTTTAAGTTTAATACCTTCAATGGAATTTTTTTGAACAACTTAAATGATTCAAAAACTATTGCGTTAGGTTTATTATGTTATAAAAGAAATTTAAACTGTTGGTATACTTACGGTATAATGTATAAAACATACAATAATTAGTTCGATTATTAATTACATTATGAATTTAAATAATTTTATATCTAAATATTTAAGTAATAATTATTGGTTTACAATTTACATTTTAATTTAAAATCTAGTATCAGTTTACCACAACTGATTAGTTTTCTTTTAATATTATCATTAATTAATTAATATATATTTTAATCAATGCTATTATCTAATAAATCTCATAAGACTATGGTCATAAATAATTATAAATAATGATAAAGGTATAGCCACATTTTGGTAATATCATTATTATTGTTGTATGGCAATAATAGGTATGTGAGTCGTAATTATGTCATAATATTGTCATTTAATGAAGACAATGGAAGGGATCCTATACGACCGCGACAGCCAACTTACTGCCAAGGTCAATAAGACGTAGCTTTAATGGTCAAATTGGCATATCGCTGTAATAGGACATCCAATTCATTAGGTACAAAGTACCTACAACAGTTGTAAATATTGTTACCTATTACGTCGAACGATATGGAATTTATCAGTTATAGCTCCTAGTCTTTAAAAATGAAGAAATAGTATTAACAATGTCGCGGTTACCGACTATAACACCTACTTCAACCACCAATACTTTTAGAAGCTGTATCTCGTAAATCAATCAACGAAAAATAAGAATTTTAACGCGTAAACTCAAAGTAAAAATGGTTTATTAATTCATGATATTTTTATCATATGCTTCCGTTTGAAAATCAAAAGCTGATAGTGGTTTCATCAAAAAATATATATTTAAAAAAAATTATGTATAATTAGTAGATAATAGATATAATATGTTACAATAAAATAAACGATTACGCCCACGCGATTTAAAATAAGTACTTACAATAAAATTAATTGATGGTTGAAAACGAATCAGAAAAAAATTATATTGAATGCAATTCAAAATTTTTAACAGTGAGTTCAAATTATCAAAGTCGCAATCTAAATGGCTTCTTAAAACAGATTGAAATGTCAGCGTTGTGACATGCACTTGCTATGTAAATGTAAGCGACGAAGCTGCTGTTGTGTGATGGGGTCAGATACGAGTACAATTTTCTTAAATAACATTTAAAACTCTTAAACTATGTTTTTACTTTTTACATAAAATACATAGTGAATAATTTAGTCTGAATAACAATATAAAATACTACATAGCACTATTTTCATATGATATTATACCTATAATATATTAAGTTTAATCAATTTAAATATTTTCAACTATTTATATCAAGTAAGCATGGATAATCAATTCAATACTCGATCGTCAAAAAAATATAATTATATTTTTATTAGAGATATATTATGTAATATACTAATATGTTAGTCATAACTCATAAGTTATAACCGTTCATGTACGGTATTAGATTATAACAGTATAATAAGCAAAAAGTGTTTTTAAGTGTTAAAACCCCTTTTATCGTCCACATTAATAAAAAAAAAATTTTTATATATATAGGTATGGAGATATGATTAATTTATAAGATTAAAACCCCCCTTAGCTCACTTAGTGAAATCCTTAAAGCGTAGCTTTGTCCTAATGATGGTTTTTACGTGCTAAAGTGTTTCTATAGTTGTATACAATATATATCTATTAAATAGGATTTCAAAGCTCATGTCGTTTAATTAATGATTTCAAATATTTTTTTATAATAATAATATTTATTTATTCTCGTATAATATAAACAAAATTAATTTCTATATTTAAACGTTAATAATCATAATTTATTTTAATCATATGGAATGCATGCGTGATAAAAATCTAATTCAGAAATTAAGAAATCTTTGACATCATTAGTAAGATATATACCTACCATGAAATTAATATTTGTATTTTATGTTTATATAAATGATGTTAGACTTACAAATATTGGTTTTCTCAATAATTTTTAGACAACAACAACTACAGCAATACAAATATGGCCTGGACGGCTATATAGGGCATACGCTGTAGCAATTTACAAAGATCGTATTTCAAACAAATACACCGGAAAAACGTTATTGACCGGACAAACCAAACAAAACACGAAATCACTGTATAGTTGATTGTAAATTTATACTACGTGTATCATAGGCATGATTTTTGGGTATGCAGCTTCATACTCTGAAGTTTTTTGAGGGGCGAAAATTGACTCAAAGGTGATTGCTATGCTACCCCCAGCGCGTGTGCTATTAGCAAACTGAAAAAACCAATTATTAATTATCAACTATATCAAGTATTTGAGAAATACATATTTTTTTATTTTTTCATAGTATTTGTTACAATATTTTTTTAATTAAACAGTTAGGCATTTCAATATTTGTGTATTGTGTAGGTATATATATTATCAGAATTTTACATGTTGAAACAACTTTCAGGGCACGGCTAGTGGCAGTCTTTTGCATACTCTGTAAAAGAGATCTGCGCATATAATATGGTTTAAATTAATTCCCGTTAGGAGAATAATAATTTCGGGTATAGATTAATTTAAAACACGTTACCAACTATATATATTTGTAATGAGATTTAAATAAAAAATGGTAAACACTGGGTTATCGGTTTATATTTTATTCACAGCAGTTTTTTTTACCATGTACGCCGCGTGTAAAACGTGTTATTCACAAATATACATTATAATATATATGATGAAAATAAAAATAAAAAATCGTCAACGGGGGTTTTTTTTTGACAAATCACGGTGCCAACACCACATGATGTCTGAATAATACCGGAGTCCAACCCCTTCGCGATATGTAGACCACATGTCATACAATATTATAGTAATATATGTAATATATTGTGTGCCATAATTCCACCGACTGAGCAAAACATTAATTCGTTCTTTTCATTGAGAGCAACAATCGCCATTCGTGGTAAATCGGTCACCCACTTTTTTGTATTTTTTCTCCTTTCCGATTTCCAACGAATATATCACACGTGTAGTGTTGACAGACATGACAATAATAATTTTTGAACGGTATTTGTCAGCACAGTTCGTCTTTCTTTCTATTAGGTACTTATACATTATATATTTCCACAATGTGTGCCCATTTTTTTTCCAACCCAACTCTTAAGTTCGAACACATATAATACGGTACCTACCCACGCTTGATTATTGAAAAAAATATATTTATATACATTTTTTTTTCTGACAAACAAATATTAACCGTCACATCACTCACTTATAAGTTTTATTGTTGATACGCATTACGCGCGTTGTATCATATTATATATAATAATAATAATATCTATAAATTATTATGCTTTTCTTGGAGCATATCGCATTCACATAGTGCTCCAGATACTTGTGAATAAATAATTAAATTATGTTTAGCTACCCAAATCCAACGAACCCCTTTCTAAATATATTATTGTAGTAATAATGAGTGGACGCTTGATTTAGGTATTATATTGCTATAATTAAATCGATAATTTATTTGAAATAAAAGAAATGAATCGGATACCTTCGCGGCATATACAATGATTTGAAAAAATAACATGATGTGATGTTATTTATTGTAATTTAATATAATGTGCTATAATTTGACTAACATAATATTATATAAGACAAGATTTGAACGATTTATGCAAATATGTCTCTAAAGTTTATCTCAGGCACAATAACAAACTAGTCATTCAAGATTAATAATGTTGATACTTGTACGGAGTTATTTCAACGAGCTATGTTGATGAAATTGAAGCGACATTCAGGATAAATTATACTAAATTAAACATTTTTAATTAATATAAATACTGTTCCAAATTAAAATAGTTATTTTTACCATGGTATTTTGTAATGTTATATCTCGGTTCAAGCCTTTGTATTTATAGTAAATACCTTTATATCATGACTAAATATTTTTGAAAACACATTTGAATATGCAGAATATAGCTTAATATATTTTATTTTTGACATGTGGAATACTTTATTGAAGTGAGCTATTATTATTTTTTTATTTAAAAGATTTTTTATCAGAATTGTAAGGAAATTGTTAGTAACTACCTCTTTAATGTATCATAGATATTCTCAGAATATAATATTAACAAACTATAAGCTGTAAAAACTATTACCGACTGTTTAAAATTATTTATGCACTTTTTGAATATATTATATGATAAGACTTTTTTCGAATACTAATGTCAATTAGTCTAACAATTGATAATAATTTGCAGATAAGCGTATATGTATTTTTATTGTATATTATTGAACGAGTTTTAACAAACTTTTACCATAAAAGTTGTCGCATTGAATGATGATAAAGGACCTTAAATTTCCATTTCACACACTGATCTCAATTGGTTTATTTATGGGTATATTAATATTTAGGTATAAAATTATAGATGTAAATAATGTAATTGCATTGTTCCCAATGGCCGATGTCGCCAAGGGCTTATTCTTAATAATAATAATAAAAAAAAAAAATATTTAGATATATATAATTAAAATGCAATTTATAAACTATTTAAATAATAATTATATCCATTATTAAATATGTTTAAATATAATTTAAAAAAATTCTGTATTGTTTACACTGCTGCAGTGCATATTTTAAATTGTTGATTAAAGATATGTTTTTTTAAGTAATTTAAATTACAAGTTTTAAAATAATCTACAAATAATATTCAAAAAATTAATTTTATACTTAAATAAACTGGTTAATACTGCTGATTAAATAAAATTGAAGATAAAACACTTAAATAATTAAATTACAGGATGATCCAACAATTGTGAATTTATGCTAAAAATTTTTTCATTCCAAAAAAATAAAAAACTACTTATGAGAAAACTTTTAAATTTTCAAGCTTGTTGACTGAACATATAAATATTTAAAGAAAAATAATCTAATATAACTAAAAGAAAGAAAATGTCAAATTTCTAAGAGTATTTAAAAATCTGCAAAAGCATTTTTACATTTTTACAATGTTTAGAAATATATTACATAAATATTTGGTGAAAATTAATTCAAATAAACTACAATCATAGATTACAACAAATAACAAAATCATTTTCTTCGAAATCTAGTGTTTTATAAATATTTCTGTTTAAGATTAGCGAATATTATCTCTTTAAAAGTTAGAGCACCATCTAGATCCGATTTTCTTCTAGAAATCTAATTAATTTATCAAAGCCAACGCATTTTTACTGATCAAAAAGGTTATGACGAACAAAAAAAGACAAACATAACATTATAATACCAATGTTGATCTAATTGATCAAAATATGTATTCTAAAAATTTAAAATTGCGTAAAAACATTGACATTTTCAGTATTTATTAAATAATCATCATGTACAATTTTGAATTTTGAGTTAATTGTGATTTTAAAGAAAACTAGTTGTTCAAACTTAATTTCATACCTTAGCTTCAAATTATATAGACAAACATGAGCTATTATTAGTACCTACTTACTGTGTGTATTTAGGTCCCATATTAACTACACATAACGTTATATAGTCCTGAAATCGTCTACTAACCTGATTAAAATAAAAACATGTTCATAAAAATAGGATTTAAAATCTTTGTATGCCATAACGATTATAAAAATACGTGATAGTCGGTTATATGTGGGGCTTAGATTATGTCTACATTTTAATAGGATATTGTCTGAGCATTGACCACTTAAATTGTTTTAACAAGTATAACAAATAACTGCACAGTAGTTAAAAAGCTATTAAAAAAAAAAAATTGCACAGTATTATGTTTTAAACATATAAATATATACAATTTAAATTAGAAAAAATAACTCACACAGTTTCACTATTATGCCCGCAATATTGCAGATAATTTCTTTTTAAATATGCATTTCAAAGAAATTAGTTCAATCATTGAACTATTAATATTATACTTACTATATTTGTTAATGAATGGTATTCGTCATTTTTCAAATGATCGTGAAATGATTTGAAATAGTTTTCTATGTTACATTTTTACAAAATATAATATATAAATATAGAATTAATATTTTTAAATTTTATTTAAAATGAAATCCATGAAATAATATTAACAATTTACATCATTATTGTTTGTACGACACGCAGGAATATAAATATTCAATAAGATATTTTTTTAGATGAAAATGCTTTGCATACATGTCAAAAATAACTTAACAGAATGCAATGAAACTTTTCAAATGTTAAATTCAATTAAGGTGCTTATAATGATTCGTTCATTTCTGTAACGGATATTTGTGAATGATACATATGAGTTTCTTTTTTTTTTTGAAAGAACTTATTTTAAATATCAACATAACTATACAGGGTGATTCTTTTATCAAACAACACTTATATGGTGTTTGTGTGTAAATACCACCTAACATACACCTATAACACACAAACACCACCCAAAACCGCCCAACTTTGGGAGGCTATATCTTGTAAACGGATTAACGAAAAATGAAAATTTAAACGTGAAAATTCATTGAAAAAATAGCCTTTTTAGTTTATGAAATTTTAAGTATAGGTTGTCATTTGAAAATCAAAAGTTGATAATGGTTAACCTGATAAATATAAGGGTGAATATATTTAAAAAAATATATAGTTCTAGAACAAGATGGTTCTAAAATTTTGAAAAAAAAAAAATTTGAAAAAAGTCAATAGTTTTTGAAATAATGAGTGTTGTTTGATAAAAGAATCACCCTGTATACGAAAAGAAAACGGTTAAAATAAATGCCTGCACATTCTTAAAATTGTCTTTTACAATCTTTGAACATTTGAATACTTTATTGTAGTGTGAATTATTTTCATACCGTGAACATTGTACGCGAACTAGTTCAGTGTAGGTACATCAAAACAAAAAGAAACATTTTAAGCAGTTATTTGATATTCCGAGTTCCGACGGAATTCCTACAATTCCTACAATGGCATTACGTGAAAACTTTGTACACATGAAGGTACAAAGATACGCAATACCTAATATGTTTCAACTTTTGTTCATTATTGTGACGTGGTTTTACATCAATGTGTTTAATATGTAAATATGGGTACGTACTATACACAATTTTTTTTTTAAATGTTGTCCAATGACTTTGACCATCATGATATCATTACTAAACGTTATTGAATACAATAATGATTGTAAGTCTTAGTTATTCATCGAACATTGTTTTTATGTTGACAGCTTATATTTGTGTCAAATACCAGTTAAATATTTTTTTTTTTTACTTGTGTCTTTATTAGATAATATAATATGCTCTAAATTTCTTCAATAAAATCTTATTCTCTCTGTTCTAAGTTTAACTATAGAAACTAAACGCATTATCGATAATTCGACAATTCGAATTTTCTCTTTGCTTTGTATCGTTAATAATAAACTTTCAATTATTTCCACTAGTTATATACGTAGGCAAGAAGTGAGGTAGTACGATTAATCACCGTGTTTACTGTCAAAGTCAGTTTAAGAGGTAGGTTTATTACCTAAACCGTTCAATTCTCACTTTCTCAGCCAGTTTTCAAAATAGTCCAAGAAATTTAAAAAAAAAATCACATATAATTAACCTGGTCAATGGCATTAAATCAATAAATTAAGAATTCCAAATAAATATTACTTTATTTAAAAATAATTGTTTTGAATTTTTGATATACTATAATAATCGCTCCAACTAATGTGTTTGTGTTTTGATTATTTAACCAATTAGTTGGTTTTACAGTGATGTGTCAATGTATTTTGTGTAATATTAGTGTGTCGTAAGGTTTTTGAGTAGATAAGTAGTTAAATGTTTAACTTTATTAATTGTTTTGATTAAAATATTAGAGTTTTTTATTTGGTATTTAGAGAGTTCAAAAGAAAAAATAGTTTCCGGTATTTTTTAAATTATTGGGAAAACTAATAAAAAACATCTGGAAAATGGGATTATTTACGCAACGCTTATTTTTAATAAAATTTATTGTAATCGAAAATACCTAAAAAATTTCAACTATACAAGAACACATATTAGTTTTTAAATTTTTTTTCCTTGCTAGTATGATGCATTTTCAAAATAATTTTTCATATTTTCATATTTATATTTTATAGACATAAAATTATAATTTTTAATAATTTTATTTAAAAATAATTTAAATCATAATTTCAAAAAAAAAAATCCTCAAAATCTCATTTATAATAATGAATTATAGTTAAAAAGGTATAAAATGTTTAAATTATATCTAGGGCTTGACTTTTATATACTAAATACTTCATAAGTTTTTCTAATGGTGACTCTAAAATATTGAAAAATATCCTGGATTTATTTTCATGAGGGCATTGAATTCAAATTATTTAAAAATTGGATATTCAATCGTAAAATAACAATTTTATGCAACCATTTTAGGTATTCTGATTATAGTTTGTAGACATTTAAAATATTTATTTAATATTATATGTGTTTCAAATAATAACGTCAATAGTAAAGTATAGTAATTATTTTAAATACATTTATTGTCAATAAAATTAAATAGTAACACACATTCACAATATTTATATATGTGCGCATTATTTTGATTGAAATATTTAATACGAAATAGTCAAAATCCCAAAGGCGATAATAATAATATTACATTGATACATTGGTAAATCTTTCAATACTTGTTTACCACTAGGTATATTCATACATTATTTTTTACGTTAAATTTAATAGGTCTATTTAAATATGGGTCATTGTCCATTAGCTCATTTTTGTGCATAATAGAGTATATTATATTATCACAATCTGTCTTTATAGTAGGTAGATTTGTAATTTGTAATGTTCATGGTAACGATTAGATAGGTATACAAATATAATAGGCCATTTTCCGATAATAATGTCTAAATTAAGGTTGTGGGAGTTAACACAAAGGTCGGGCAATTTTATATATCTATAATACATAATAATATTAATACAGATCATGTAACAACTAACGAATCATTCACTCTAGTCGTGTGGTGGTCGGTGGTCGTCGTCTCAACTAGTTCGCGTTTTTTGAATTCCGAATTAATAATATTGTTGTTTGTTTTAAGTATATAAACCGTTGTATTAATTAACCCGTGTGCGGTTTCATCAAACGATCATGAGACCATTGGTCATTGTAGCGGACTACTTGTCCTCCGACGGTGTAACAATCATGTTATTAGTGTTGGAAATTAAATAGCGTCGCCCGGGGTTTCGTGAAAAACTGGGCGTCCGAGATAACAATTATTCACAAAAAAAAAAAAAAATTTTAAATAACACGCACTTTAACTACCCATCAACGTAACAATACAATATAAATCGCAGAGCCCGTACAGAAAAGACAGCGGAAAATCTCGAAATTGTAATTTACTATTACCTATATTCAGTTCGCGAGTCAACATAGTAGCTCTATAAATTATTACACAAATAATATTATGTGTTTCACTGTAAGACGAATATTTTGATTAGCTTTGCAGAAACCGTTGTCAGTGGCTCAGTGCTGCCGCCGCCGAAATTCGTAAAAACATCACAATGAGGATTTTGACGATCGCCTGGATTTTGGTGGTGGTCACGTGGTGCTGTGACAGTGCTGTTATCTACGAACCAGTGGTTCAAAACACCCGTTACTATGAACCTAGAATTCAGGACTTGGAGCTTCTCGACGTAAGTCCACTTTCGTAATTCATAACGTGTAGTTGTTTTAAATGATAGTATATTTCTGCGAATCTTCCAAACTGCCGACATCAGTAGCAATCGTTAAAAACACATGATTCTCAGTATATGCATATTAAATAATAATATTGTATGTATAGATACCAAATTGAAATCCCATAGGAATCCAGAACAGTATAAAATATTATTGTCCTAAGCGAGTTGGTTTTCAACTGTGTTTTAACGCTCAATTATTTTTAACATGAGTAGGTATACATAATCTTTGTAAATCCGTCGTTGAGTTTCAGATGATTTATTTTAACTGTTTTAGATGATAAATATCTGTTAAATATTGATATATTTTGAAATAATTTAGGTGTAGATCAACCACCAATATAGTTTTTCCCCGAGAATAATCTATAGAGATATTGCTTTTATTTTATTTATTGCGTAGTGGGTAAAACTGACAAAATCTATTGAGAAGTATACACTCGACGGTAATCCAAAGAGAAAAGTTATCCGACTTAAAAACAACACTTCGAAATGGGTACACTCGCCTCATTCGCTAAGTTTTATGTGGTTTCAACATATAAGTTTCCTAAGCCTGGTCATATTAGGTGTATGAAAAGAATGACAATTTTCTACTTATTACTTTACTGAATTCAATGTATCCTCAAAGAAACAAAGTTTGCCTCTAAGTGACAATGAAGGGTTTATCGAAGAAACACATAAGTAGTCGAGTTTATTTGAGATACATTTTGGAGTTAATTCTGATTTTCATCTTTAATTGTTATCAATATTTGCACTTCGTATTTCATCGGAATTAATAAAAGTGAACATATTTTTAAAACAATGGAGACGCGTCTTGAATTGTAGATAAAGTTCACTAGAATATACATAACTTCAGATAATTATTTTTAAATTAAAAATACATGCTCACATAGTTCAATAAGTACCTATATATGGGAGGTATATACCTACTTATAGTATTTAATTATCAACCAACAGCATGTTAATCGTTGAAAAAAAATAATGTGTAAGATAACAAATGTCATAGGTATGTAAATTGTTTTTAAAAATCAAAAAAAAAAAATCCATAGTTAATTATTTTATTATAGAAGTACTAAACTTAATCTATGTGGTGCCTACTTTTATTAAAATTATATTGTAATAAATTCGAATGATAGGTAATTCACGTTCTTTAACTTTCCTAAATATTTCTTATCTTTTTATGGTTAATCGCTAGTTAATAAATAATTTATTTGTGTAGACATCTTTAAAAGAATAGTAAATTAACGCGTAGCATGTAGATAAATGAAATTAATGTACATAAAAACTTTTATGCTCTGAGGTCCATCCATTTATGTAGGTAACTCTTAAAAACATATTCATTTTACGACAATACAAAGGAAGTAAAACAAATTAACTTAGCTACAATAAAATTTATTAAGCATAAATATAATATGTAGGTACGTGTATAATATATTAAATTGTAATATGTTTTTTTTAAATTATGCACAGGGTTAATATATTGTTATAAAGATAACTACAATTTAGAATCTACGCTTTATTTATAATAAAAATAAAAATAATTATTGTTCGAACTTCGAACTTTAAATTATATATGAAAACTTAACTACTTAAGAATAAAACACAGTTTTCAAACGTTCGTAAGTACATTTTCTACAACGGACCATTATTATTATATTAATATAATTACGTTTATGATTTTCTTTTTGAATACACAACAATATTTTATTTGGATTTGGTTTCAAATACAATTTTTTCAGTGATTTGATAAAAATCAAAAAATCGTAGGTTGGTATGTTGTAGGTACAATCAAAATAAAACTCATTGTCAATCTAAGCTGTAAACTGTAAAGCCAGACGGCCAGATAACTACAAATCGATTTGTATATATGCTATGCTTTTTTAATTAAAACTATCCGGGGCTCTTTATTCAACTAATTCTATTGGTTTTTACCATCACTTAAATTAATTAACGTTGACACGGTCGAACAGCTGAATTCAATAACTTCCGTTTAAACTGTCCGTGATAACATAATATAGTTGAGCCATACGTAGAGATGCTTTCTTATCGTTGATCATGATTTGTGAATCATCGTAAAACTGCTCCTAAATCATAACTTAATTTATATTTGTATTATACATGATAATCAATCACTACTTGCTCTTTGTTTATGAGTTTATATATATACATATACATTTTTTTTTTTTGTTTATTAATTTAAACAAAATTAAGTCCAAAATAACATTAATATTAATAGATGTTTTATCATATAATTTTTTTGGTGAATATATTACGATGTATTTGATCTGTATTAATTTTAACTGTGTCTGCTGAGCAAATACAGATTAAACCTTTTTTTAATCATTTATTATTTCATTGGCATTAATATTATTAGCAAAACACTTTTTTCAAATATCAGTGTCATTATTGTGGATGAATTGTTTTGTATATACCTAACCGTGTTTATATCTTAGATCATATTATACTATATAGAAATATAGTATATGATCTAAGGTTTATATTGACATACGTCATACAACACGCGACGTTCTACTATATGATGGCATGATAACAGGTATAGGAAATCAGTTATAAATGTGTTTAAAAATAGATTTTTATTGATCTATAAATTAAACCGATAATAGGTAATAGTCCTTTGTGTGAAATTTTTATACAAGCGGAAAGAATAATTATGGGAAATTGTTTTATTAGACTTTGGATTTAATGCGCGTAAATCAACACTTTATATTGCTGCTATATAATAAAAAATATATGATGAAATCTGAAACACTTAAAAAATGTCAAATTTTTAGGTTCTAAAGCTATTGCTTCACTTAACCTGGGTTTGCTTGGGGGAATTTTCATAAAAGAAAACCTGTGGATAAACAGTGGTAAAATATTAAAATGTTTTTACGACCTTTCCAAAAAGCATGGTTATCACAATATCATCGTCATTATTGTTTCGTTCGCCGTACGTTAAATCGTTTACCTAACCTGACCCAAATTTATTATATAAATTATTATATTGTCATAATTTAGGTACCCGTCAGACTTTAATATTATTTTATAATAATATATTAATTTAAATATAAAGTAATCGGGTTAGGTTAAGTTATACAACTTTTACGGTCAGACCAAGCGTGATTGCGCATTTTTCCAGCGTACCTACAATTTATTATTATATCTCAGAATACGATTATTGCGTGTACTAAAAGTCATTATATATATATTAGACACACACACTCACACTATCCAATAATGATCTGCCTCGAATAATAAACAGTAAGTATGTACATTACACCCATTACAAAATACTACTACACTGCAGCGGCGTTGTTGGGCTCTCGGGATATAAACAGTGACTTTTGCCGCTGTTCACCGGAACTGCGACCGTGGAATTAAGACGGATGTCCTCGGTAGTTTACGTCGGCAATTCGAGCGAGACCGCCGTAAAACTGGTGTGCGCGAGCGTCTTAAATATATGAGAGAGTAACGCGAGAACTGTAATAATTGCTTTCGGAGAAGAATGGTTTTGGAAACTTCGTTTCGGCGGTGTAAAGTATATGGTAGATGTTGTGTAGTTATAGCACACAGTTGTAGTATAACTGAAAATTATATATATATATATCCATAGACTGCATATTATACTTTTATCTAAGTATTGTATAAAGTATAAAGTCCCGGAACAAAAAAATAAAAACAGAAAATCGACAAAACACTATATAATATAGTGCGAAGTCATATTGTGTATGTGTGTGTGTGTGTGTGTGCATGAGTATAGATATGTATAAAAACATTTTGTTCAAACGTGTCGAACAATGGCAATATAAACACGAGGTGACAATATCTTTTTGACTTGGGTACGACACGCGATGTACGTCGCTGCTATACAAATTATAACCACCGGACGACAAGTTGTCGGCTCATTGGAATTCGTTAGGTAGGTATGTACAATGTTTGTATTTTTTTTTTTTTGTCATTTAGTAAAACATATTTTCATTCGGAAAACTTGGTATACTATGACGCACACAATGAATCCCTTTTTTAATTTAATACGTAGGTATATTCGCGGTCGAGATAAAATATTGTATACGCTACGCCATCATAACTATATATACATTCAATATTAATATTAATATATAGTATATATAGTTCAAATGTTCAAAATGAAACTCTAATTTTATTTTAGTGATTTACAAGCGAGCGGGACTAGATGGTGTAATATTTTATGTTATGCTCTCGAAAACTAAACTAAAAATATTAATTTTAAAGCACTTTAAAACTCGGGGGGTTAAAATGATTTTGGCCCGTGTTCAATGACGTGTTTAAACTAGTACAGTAGTACCTTTCTATATACACGTAACTCGTGCACATTGGACTGAATATTAATCTTTAAATTATCGTCCGTTGAAACTATGAACTCCTAAACTTGGCAATACGCGTATTATTATAGTATTTGAAGTTTGAAGTGTTGCATGTAAAAAAAAAAAAGTGAAATATTGGATCTTTTTCACGCTGGTAAATAGGTACTATTTCGTTTTTTCCTTTCATATTCTTTATTGTTTATATATATAATAATTAAATTTACTTTATTAATTGTTTAAAAAAATATACATTAGATAGCAGTTAGAATGCATTGTAATAATAAAGAACATAATATATAGTAGACACTAGACAGATAGAAATTATTTTTACAATATATATAATATTTTGTATTATATGTACAATTTTATAATTTTACCTCGAGGTGCACATTTTTGAATGAAACCGTGTAGGATTACACATTATGTTCCAAATTTCAGAACCATTGTTGATGTTATAGACTTGGCTGTGGGTATCTTACACACTTACTCACTCACAATTAGCGTAACATACAGATATAATATGATATAATAAGGGAAACATTTTAACAGAAAAAAAACTATTTAATTTTCGATTGTTTTATTAATATAGTTATTATTTTAATTATTATTTTATAATATATATAAAATAATAGGTGATCTTATGTAAAACGCATTAAATATTAAATTATATCATATTACATCTACATATGCTAATATGTGAGTGGGAGTGTGTGTAAAAGATCCAATGGCGCCCACAGAAATTTTCCCCGGGAGGGGGAAGGTGTATATTACACATATATTTATAACTTATTAAGTAGGTATACTATTTTATAGTTTCATTACAAACTTAGTAAACAAACTGATGACACCATAATAATATGATTAACTGTATATTTTCATTAAAATATTATGTGAGACATCAAAAGCACTGAAAAAAAATCTTATAAATCATTATTTATATTTTATATTAACTATCTAATTTTATAAAAATTTTAAGATTATTGGTCATTAAATAAAAATTGCATGCGCCTAGGCTCCATGACAAATAATTTGATTATTTCATCTATTATGTTTGATTTTTGAGCTTGCAAATAAGTTTTGTAAATATTCATTACTCGTAATGCCAAGCCACGAAGTCATATTTTAAGTCGTTTAAGCGAGCTAGTTTAAGGCAAATATAAAACATAATTAATAATAAAAGTAGGTAGTAAAAACAAAACAATATATTAAATTAAATTGTAATACAAACTTAAAAGACTTTTCAACGCTACATATGTAGTAGATGGAAGTGTTAATTCAAAAGAAGTAATAATAAAATGATAGGTATCATTGTATACGAAAAACGATTCTGAACGGAGACGTTTTATCTGTCTATAGGATATATTATAGATTATTAAAAATTTTCTAATCTTAGATTTAAAAAGAAAAACTATTATGAATTTCACTTCGTTAGGTTAGGTTAGGTTATCCTAGGTTATTAAGTTAGGCTTACTTCGTTCAGAATCTAATATAAATTAAATTGATAACTGTCAAATGTCAATCAGACTTTAGAATTTTAGATGACTATAATGCTTTAGACCACGCTCACAATAACACGTTATCACACATAACAATTGTATCACTAATCTCTTAATGATTAATCAATTATCGATCTATTTTAATTTTATTAAAATTTTACGAAACATTTAAAAATATACTGTAGTAAACAAACATTGGCAAAAAAACGGAGCGGCTATGGCCCCTCCCACCCACCATGTGGGAACCCTTGAAAAGATCCACAGTCAAGTCTATTAATGGTTCTGAAATTTGGTACATATTATGTAACCCTATAAGGTTACATCCGATAATGTGCATCTAGAGGCCAAATTATAAAATTTTACATTTCAAAACGAATTTCTACACTATAATACTTTGTTGGCTTAGGAAAAACGATTATTTTTTGTTTGTTTATATAAGGTTGTTATTGATTAACGCCATGCATAACCAGCTAGTATTTTATATTATTATAAATTATTATTATATTTTATTATTATTCAAATTTCCAAAGTTATATCACTTATATCATAAATCGAAAGTATAAATACATTGTTAATAGATGAATAATACATTCAGTTATAACTCATATTTAAAACGAACTATTGTTAATTTTGCATACCTTATCAACCGCTGATTCTACGTGATTCAGTCATCTTGTATCCAAGCCCGCAGCTAGACCAAATTGTCAGGAGGAGCAAACAATTTTTAGGGGGCATTATTATTAATGATATAAGCAGTAAAATATATACCTACCTAAGAGCCTTTCTAATATTTTTAGAGGGGGCAACGTTTGGTCATAGGGAGGCCGGAGGGCAACGCCCCCTCCTTTGCGCCTACCCGTAGCTACAGTCCCGTCTTGTATACTTGCACAGTTTTACATTATCGATGCCGATATTGCGTACAAGATGTTCATGTTTTTATAATTAGTTACCTATGTAAAAAATGTTTATTATTTATTTAATCAAAATAAATTTTTTTTTAAATCTCTACATGAACGTTCAAAGGATTTGATAAAAATTAAAAAACATCATTCTGTGATCATTAAAAGTATTTGTACAATAGTATCGATCAACATTTTTTCCAGACTCGTTATTCCGTTAAAAATTTGATTTCATTATCATCTCAAAGATTTTTGTACCAGGAAAAGTGTTATTTTTCAGACATTGTCTGGCTGAGATAACTTAACCTTACGATGGGGTTTCGATAAAAACAATAAACATAGTAAAGATTTACCTTAATCCAAACGAATATAAAAAAAAAGGTTCCATTGACGCACATCTATGTTTATTTTATTTTGCCTGTATTTTGTATACGACGGTGACAGTTTAATATAAAATACAATATAGAAGTTTCGTAATCCAATAAATTATATAAAACATATTGGCGGAACAAATATATAATTTTATTTTTGCACTACATTACTTATTTAATAATAAGAAGTGATTGAAATTAAACGATAAAATAACACGTAAATATTTTTAGTTTTGATTTTGTTTTTTTATAGAAAAACTTTTTTGACATGGCTACCATCGAAAAGAGGAACGGTGCAATGCAAGGCGAGTCACCAAGAAGTCGTCCTAGTTTGTCCATCGTCAACTCGCTGGACGTGCTCCGGCAAAAATTAATGTATGAGGTGGCGCGGCGACACGTGGATGAGAATCAGAAAGTGCTGTCGCAAAACCATCAGATACTGAAGAACTTAGGAAAGCGGTCACTGTTTCCTTTCATCCAAGTACCACGGAGGTACAATGTATTTCGTGTATAATGATAAATCGATATATCGAGTTATTATTTTAATTTTTTTTTTCTTGAAACAGACTTATTAAAGTATGCTACTAGGTTTTTCATTATGATATTTAATTAATTTAGATCAATTTTTAAGTATGACTTTGTCTTATAGAAATTTTAAAAATATCTGTAAAAATATGAATTTCTAAATTCGTGGGTCTAATGGGATCATCTTTTCTTTTCTGTACTCTTTTTGGTTTTCTTAATAAACATTAAAAATATGCAATTTATTTCATAGCTCTGGATTTAGAAATTCTCATGCTTAATAGTTAAATTTTATTTTACAGGTTTTAAATGGAAACCATTTGGATTTCAACGGTTTAACAGCGTCATTAATTATGAATATTTTGTTTAAAATGCAATATAATAAATTTTATTTGTTGACTTTACGTAATATTGTAGACAGCAAAATTATTGTTATTTTGTTTTCAATTTATATATTATATGTATTTCCAGTATATAAAAAAAAATATATACCTAGTATAAATATATTATGTCGTATATTATATTAGACATTGGAAAAACTCAATCCATAGACATTATTCACCATAATATTATTATACAACCTACTTGTTCCCAAAAACAACTTTCAGTATTCTATATTTAAATTTAGTTTCTTTGTATTTTTTTTTTTTTAATTAATTAGAGCATCATAAAGTGATTTAATACCTGTTATTTTTTAATAAAAATATATTATTATACTACAGGATGTATCGTATTAAGTTTTTTCTTTTATAATTGAACACACAAAATATTTTATTAATTATTAATATATTATATAGGTATACAACATTTATATGGAATATACATATACTATAGTCTATTTGCAGTTGAATTATCGGTATTTCAGTAATCACGCAAATTGTAGTTGAATAATGAATAATTGTAGGTTTACTTTCGCTATATAATAATGTAACTATATTGTTATGCTTTATTAATTCACCGCATTCGTAACGCCCGTCCACTGCACCGAAGCTCCTTCCCACCTGGAGAAAAGAGAAACAAAACAAAATATTATAAAATATTATAATAAAATTACAAATCACCATCAGCAGTGGTGGTTGTACGGTAGGGGAGAGTGTCATAAGTTAGGTACCCCTTCAATTGGCTTATGTAAATGTGTAAATAATGCCCATCAAATTACACAACATTTATTATATAAATAAAAATTTCTGTACTGTATAATAAAGTATAATTGTGTGAAATATATCGTACTTGAAATTATTACTTTTAAATCTAACCATTATCAACGGATAAACGTATATATATATTATATTATGTTATAATATGCTGTGTTATGTATATGTATAATTTTTCCAACCTCTCTCCTCCCATCATCACCCTTGGGACGTGTGAACCACCTCTATCATCAGAACGTGTTGATTGGTATAGAGACATAGTAGATAATAAATAGATAATATTGGTTTAATGTGTTTGTGTTATGACTAAGAAAAATAAAATATTCACTTTGTGTGTATAAGACACTCGACCAGAAGTAGAAGCGACGTGGTGTTGTTAATATCGTCGGTGGCCTTCATCATCCGTGTCTGTTCGCCCTGGTGCGATCGCGTGTCCACCATCGCGTGGTTTTCACTACCACTACACGAATAATGAGTCAACGGGAATCTGTAAAAATTACGTAATAATAATACGTAATAACTAATAATATTAAGAATAATAATTTCGACAAAATCAATAGGTACGACTGGAACCAAGTGTAAAGTATTTGTATAACAACGTCTGCTATATTATTATACTCGCTAAACTTACACTGTTATTGGCTGTACAAAAAAAAAGTAAGCATACGAAAACTGAGAATTTTAAAGTAATAAACAGTCATAATAATATTCGAAAAAGTTATGAATACATGTAAACACTATACAGTATATCGACTACCAGGTATTTATTATTATTTCTTCCTCGTTCCGAATATATAGGTACGCTGCAGTATAACTCAATTGATTTATTGTTGTGTGTTGTATTGTATATATTTACATGGTACACATAAATATATAATATAATGATTTCCAGTTTCCAGTTTCATTTTTACTCTCGGGTAGTTAATATTTTTATAATAATCATAATGGCACAATAACATTTTATTAATAACTTCAGTTAGTGGGTGTGTTTATAATAGGTTTATTCCTTGCCTTCCTGGGCAAAATCTCTCAAGTATAGGGTTCTAGAAGGTTTTAATGTAAATTATATAAAATAAAATAAAACTATTGATATAGTGAAAAGTTCGTTAAGATAATAATATAATAATATATTAACAATTTACGCCACACATAACATAAATAATATGTATTAGTATTACATATTCTATAAGTAGCAAAATATTCCAGAGGTAAAACTTTTTCATCCCTCGACTCCTTTGGGTGTTCACAATATTTTGACGGCTTCCAAATTATTATGAAAAAATTAAAACAACACACAGATACAATATGGCCAATATGTTGTATGGGTGATAATAACAGTGACTTAAGTACTACCTATAGAAATAAAACATCAAACGGTCGCGTCGTAAGGTGTGTCGTTTTCATTTCCATAATAATTACAAATAATATTTATTTTATTGTATAATATTATACGAGACCTAAGTATGATGTTGATCTTCGGTGCTTTGACGCTGTTCCCTTTGCAAACTCTCGCGACGCCCCTGGGAGCCGGGACCCACAGTTTGAATACCTCTGCAATATTCCAATATCATTTCTCAATTTGACTCCACTTAACATCTCATAAGTTGAATAAATGTTAAACATTATTTTAATATAAAATAAATAATGGCTAGTTAGATTACTAAAAACGGTAATGAATACTGTTTCGTAAGTATTTGATGATATTTTATCGTTATTTCACTAAAAAATGTACCTAATATGGACAGCGACGGATTGGCTAAAAATTTCAGACCCAGAAATAATCGTGCGGCAAGCCTATCCAATATATAATAATAATAATATTTTTCCATAAAAAATCGATCGTTTTAATCGTCTTAATTACTATTCAATATAATAATACACATAAAATCATTTTTGATGAGTTACAAATGAAACTTGTCCTATATTTGAATCTAGTGACGATGAAAATTTAGAATTTTAAATATTTTTAACACCAATATAAAGACTTTCTTTTAATTCTTAATAAGAACATTCAGAGAATACACATGCGGGTATCACATCATCTTAACCATTTCTTAATCTATAGGTACCTAATATTTGTTAGCTAAAATATAAAGGAATAAGAATTTTATTTTGTACCTATGTCCTCAATTCTTGATAAACTTAAAAACGGATTTTTCTATAGTTTACGCAATTATTTATTGCATTTTAATGAGAAAGTTATAGAATATAATACGACCAATTGAACTCCTACACTTAGAAAACTGAACAGTAGAGTATAAATTTAGTTGTGACGCAATCTGTCCAGTATTAATGTGATAAAATTTGTATTTTTTTTTTTATATAATAGCCAATTATCGTCCTGCCAATCGCATGGATTTACGTTGTTACTTGTTATATTTCATATTCATGAGTACCGGATGCTCAAAATTAGTAAGTCTAAGTGAACACGACAATTCCTATTATATATAAAGTACTTTAATGAAGAAAAATGTGCCGGGTGGAAGAAATTAAGTTACAATTTCGTAATGCATAATAATAATGTACAATGCAATTATAATTTAATGTATCATGTAAACCTAAACTAAATAGATCGATAAAATAAAATAAATGGAAAAAATTTCAGATATTTAGTACTTTTTTGGCTACTGTAAACAAAAATACTGTACAAGAATGGCAACGCAAAGTTATAATAAATTGAGTAGTAGACCAACATTTTGTGGTGTACCCCTGTATCACGTGCAACTAATTTTCCTAAAAAAAACTTTAAATACGTATAATTAATCAAATACTCGTGCAAAATTTTGTTTCTATAAATTTAAATTACCACAAAAAGGGGGAGGTGGTGCTGTACCTTCTAGTGGTCTCCCCTGTAAGTAGTGTATTTCAAAATTAACAACGCGAGTTAACAATGTCTACACGAAACGAAACAGCACCAAACCGACAACCAAATGTCTCACGACCTCCTGGCTACATCGGAAAAAACAGCCCTTTTAAGGGCTACCCTTTCGACAATCGTAATAATATCGAGCATCGAAAACCATATAATAAACCACAAAAATATTATTTAGAATATAAAGAAATTGAAAATGCGTGTGGTCCTAAATAAAAATAAAGAATTTATGAAGTATGAAGATAAAAAAAATTTAATTTTATATTAGCTTAAAACTAGACAAAAATAATAATAATAATAATTCAAAAAGACAAGACTTTTAAAGACAATTTAATAAGATTTACTAACCTATACGTATTATAGTAGTTATAGGGCATTCTCATTCTGCAATTTGTATTTGTTTTTAATTATTTTAGACATTTTATTACTTTACAGTTCTTACGCAAACATAACATTTAATCGTTTATGCTTTTTCAATAAAATACGTATGATAATTTAAAAACCTATAATTCAACCAAAAAATTGTATCGCTTGTTCATTTTAACTACGTGATATTATTTAATATACTAGTTATTAATAAATATTATATTTGCATGGCAATGCATGATTCTGTATCGTCTATTCGTCTGTATATATTATTATCTATTAACATGGTCTCTAAAAATATTAACTTTATATGATTCAAAGACCATAGTGTTAATATATATATATATGAATGTTAACATTTTTGGTTGAGTCTATATCACGTATAATATTATAATATTCATGTACGTATTATGACGCATAATTCTACATTTAATAATTAGGTATGTATATGGTTATTTACTAGATAAGAAATTGTTTGCACATCTGGTCTGAAATCAAAGTACAAAAATGTATTTATACATTCAATTATAACTTATAAGTGATTAAGGTGATTAATTCACCAGCCGTCCACCCTTCAATTAAATTGTATTTAGGTACATCCGTGACCATATAAATAGTAATCGGGGTGTGGTCCACTCTATACTTAATGCGAAAAATTCTATCAATTGTCTGTATATAGCTTATGAGTATATTATTATGACCCTTATTTTAAAGAAGTAAATTAAAGATATTTTTTAGTTTATTTTATGGCTTTAATAAAAAAATAATAAAAAATTGTTAAAATTAATTTATAAAAAGCCGTGGATGTCGCTCTGCTGTACAGTAGGTAACAAGTGGGTTTCTGTAATGGATAGAATTAAATTTGAATCCAATGATATTATATCATTGTATACGAAAAACGATTCTCAGCGAAGACGGTTTGTCTGTCTAGGATATATTATAGTTATTAAAAATTTTCAAATCTTAGATTTAAAAAGAAAATTTTTTATGAATTTCTAGTTTGAAATAGTTTGCGAATTTTCGTGATTTTTACATATGTTGTCAAAATTCAAACTTTGAATGCTTGTAAAAAAAATTGTGACTACGAATTTCTTTTATTTTTCAATTGCTATTGTAAAAATATGATAGGAGCCATGTATTAAATTTTCATTAAAATATCAGTATATTAAAATGTCAGTAAACAGCTCAAAACAAATCTAAATATTTTAAAAATTTAATCAAATATATAAAATGCCTATATAAACATTCAGTGAAAATTTCAAGTATCTGCGGTCATTTGTTTTTAGAGTTACACCAAAATAAAGAAATCGCTAAAAGTGAAAAACCAATGTTGTAAAAATTTAAATTTCAAATACTCATAAAAATTTAATTTGAATTTCCGGTGGACTTTTTATTTGTGATAAAGATTGAAAAACTTGTAAGGAATCTTGTATTAAATTTTTAAATCTTAGATTTTAAAAGACAATATTTTATGAATTTCTAGCTTAAAATAATTAGTGAATTTTCGTGATTTTTACGTATATTGTAAAAATTCAAACTTTGAATGCTTATAAAAAAAGATTGTGACTATGAATTTATTTTATTTTTCAACTGATATTGTAACAATATATTAAGAGCCTTGTATTAAATTTTCAAGCTTTCCTGCCTAACAAATAAATGTTTATCAATATTAATTTTAAAAAAAACTAATAATGATCGAAAATTTCAAATGCCTATGAATAGTTTAACTTAAGTCAACAATTTTTATATACTTATATAAACATTCGGTGAAAATTTCATGTATCTATGGTCATTTGTTTTAAAATTACATCAAAAACCAAAATCGATTTTGTCGAAAAATGAGTATGTGTAAAATTTCCCGTTTTTCCCTTAATTTTTAGTTTGTTTTTTTCGATTATTTAGAAAAGTGTGAAGATTTTTTTTTATTTTGACCATCCAAAGTACCAACTAGATTCACTTTCTGATCGAACGAGGTACTGAACTCAAAAATCGAAGCACTTTTACTGCCCTGATGACAGACACACACAAAAAAAAACACATCGTTGTAAAATCAATACATTCATCGCTCCGCTCAAAATCTAAAATGATAGAATATTGAAAAGAAAAGACTTTATTCACGGTAAAAGTGTTCCAGATAGAATCTAAATTCCAGTTTTTTTAGATTCTGAACGAAGTGATGAATGTATTGATTTTACAATGATGTGTGTTTTAGATTCTGAACGAAGTTGAAATAATGCTTCCTTCAATTTCAAACTTTGGGGATGGTTTCTAATGTAAAAGTGAATATCCTTGGTGCATTATAGAGGTCAAAAGTAAACATTTTCCAACAGTTTTCAAAAAATCGAGAAAAACAAAAAAAAAAATGACAGAAAAACGGAAATTTTTACGCAAAACCAGTTTTCGACCAAATCGATATTTTTATATGGTTGTAATTCAAAAACTAATCACTGTAAATACTTGAAATTTTCACCAAATGTTTATGGTAGTGCTATCTATATACAGTTTAATTTTAAAAAATGTTTGACTTTTTTTGAGTTATTTATAGACCACTGAAATTTTCAACTTTTTTGAGAATTTTTTTTTGAAGTGTCAGTAAAATAATATTGGACGACCAAAAAAACTTGAAAATTTAATACAAGGTTCCTTATGAGTTGTTCTTATTGTAGCTAAAAAAAATTAAAAATCATAAGTCACAATTTTTTTTAATAAGCGTTTACAGTTCAAAATTTTACGAAATCTGTCGAAAACGCGAAAATTTGCAAGTAATTTTGAAGTTGAAAAATCATAAAAATTTTTGCGTTTATAACTAAGGATTAAAAATACAAAACTAAGTTTTCCATAAGTTTTCCTTCAAGTAGCTATAGAGAAAACTCGAAGCATCATTATAGGAAAAATTTTAAGTGCGTTTGAATTTTAAATTTTTATGAAATAGTGTAACGATAACGATTTTAAACATTTGTTATTATTCAAAAAGTATGTCATAGATACTTGAAAAATTTTATCAGTTATTTAGATTGGCATTTTCTTTACATGATTTAATTTTCAAAATATTTTGACTTTTTTTGAGGTATTTATAAACCACTGAAATTTTTAATTTTTCTGAACATTTTTTTTTTGAAGTGTCGATAAAATTTTTATGGCCCTATCAAAATACTTGAAAATTGAATACAAAGTTCCTCATAAGTTATTATTAGAATGATTAAAAAATTATAAAAATACATAGGCACGATTTTTTTTTATTAGTATTTGAAGTTCAAATATTGACTTAATACGTAAAAATTACGGCAATTTTCAAATTATCTTAGATCGAAATTCATAAAAGTTTTTCTTTTTAATTCTAAGATTTGAGAATTTAATACAAGGCTCATAATATATTTTTACAATAGCAGTTGAAAAATAAAATAAATGTATAGTCACAATTTTTTTTTTTACATGTATTCAAATTTTAATTTTGACAACATACGTAAAAATCACAAAAATTCTTAAATTATTTTATCCTAGAAATTCATAAAAAATTTTCATTTTATACCTAAGATTTGAAAATGTAATAGAAGGCTCCTAAAATAGTTTTACAATAGCATTTGACAAATAAAAGAATCAAATAGTCACAAATTTTTTTTATAAGCATTTACAGTTCAAATTTTGACTAAATACATAAAAATTACGGCAATGTTCAAATTATCTATTAGATCGAAATTCAAAAAAGTTTTTCTTTTTATACCTATGATTTGAAAATTTAATACAAGGCTCCTAAAATAGTTTTACAATAGCATTTGACAAATAAAAGAAATATATAGTCACAAATTTTTTTTTATAAGCATTTACAGTTCAAATTTTGACTAAATACATAAAAATTACGGCAATGTTCAAATCATCTTAGATCGAAATTCATAAAAGTTTTTCTTTTTAATTCTAAGATATGAGAATTTAATACAAGGCTCATAATATAGTTTTGCAATAGCAGTTGAAAAATAAAAGAAATTATAGCAACATCTTTTTTTTTACATGCATTCAAATTTTAATTTTGACAACATACGTAAAAATCACGAAATTTACCATCGTAAATTATTTTATTCTAGAAATTCATAAAAAATTTTCCTTTTATACCTAAGATTTGAAAATTTAATACAAGGCTCCTTACAAGTTTTTCAATCTTTATCACAAAAAAAATGTCCACCGGAAATTCAAATTAAATTTTTATTAACATTTGAATTTCAAATATTGACAAAAATTCGTCAAAACCATGAATATTTGCAAATTATTTTGTAGTTCAAAATTCATAATATTGTTTGTATTTATATCTAAGGTTATACTATGCCCATAAGGTATAGATTGATTATTTCAAATAAAGAAAAATAATATATGTTTAGACATTTTACACGATTTATACATTTAATTAAAATAATTAAAGCTGCAATGATGTACCTGATCAAATATTAAATGTTTTAAATCAATTCAAATAAAAAGATAAAAGTAACATCAACAAAAAATCATTATTTACATATAAAAATTTCATTAATAAATATGTAAATATGTATATTTTATTTTCAATAAGGATATTTGTCAGTTATTGATTTATGTTAATAGGTGATCTATAAATTAGTCCATTACATACTGTAGTTAACTTTACACTAAGCTGTGAAAACTATTACTAGGTGAATACCTAATCTAGTGGTTCTTAATATTTTTCTTGTTCACAATGGCACCAATAATAAATCTAAATTAATGCCGACACATTTAAATTATTATTACTAACGAGTATTATAAATAACATCAATCCAAATGAATTGTAATTAAATTGTTTTTAGTGACACACATCGACATCACAACACTTCACGACATACCGGTTGAGACCATGGATAAAATATCTAGTACTTTCTACCTAGCTTAAAATCTAAATAAGTAGAAACATGAGCACCGGGTTCTCTAGATTTCATGGAGTACTCGATATTATAAAAATAAAAATAAATATATATATTTTAACATTCTGTTATGTAACTCTTAATATTTCTTATAAATTTTAACCTATAACTTTTATGTTACAGTCAATTATAATATTTATTAGTGTTATGATAAATTAAACCTTTTAAATAATTAGTTGATAACCTTATTTTATTAATAAATAATTTTTTTTAATTTTTTTTTTAAACGTAATACACAATCTGTATCGACTAGACACAATAAGCATATATGATGAGAGTAACAAAGATTGACATGGAAATTTGATGAAAGAAGCCACCCATCGATGGCACTTTCTATGGATTTTTTTTATTTTTATCTTTTAAGCTTATCTTAAGAGGTCACGACACCACTTACACTTTAGGCGTCTAGGGGGATTACCAGGTATGGAAGTAGTAGATAAGTTTTTTATGAGTTCGTTAGGGTGGTTAATTAGTTTTGAGTAGAATCTTTTATAATATATTTTGGCTTCATGGTTAATTGTTTTGAGTTTGGTGTCAGTATGAAGGATGTGATTAGATACGTAGGGTGGTGCGTTCATTAGTTTTCGGAGAGCGATATTTTGAAATGTTTGAATTTTCAGTATGTTAGACTTTTTAGCGTTTCCCCAAAGTTGGAGTCCGTATGTCTAAATGTGTTTGAGAAGTGTTTTGTAAATCAGAATTTTGGTTTTAATGGTGGTGGAGTTATTGCTTATTAAGGGTTTGAGGGTACGAAGACGATGATTCAGTGCTAATCTTTTGATTTTTATGTGATGATCCCAGGTTAAATTAATAAATAATGAATTGGAAAATTTAAAAAAAAGTTTTGCAATAATATTATATGTTTCTAAACTTCTAACTGATCAACAAATCTTAACATTATGGTACAAATATGGTGCTCCGAGCTCAAGACCATACTTCCGTAACTCTTAAACTATTGTCTTTGCATAAGAGAAAATAATCAAGGTGTTTAAAGTAAAAAAATATTTCAATGGTGAAAAAAAAAATTTTAATGCTTAACATATTTTATGATATCTATTTTACCATGATGTGTGTTTTTTTTTTTGTGTGTGTCTGTTTACTAGTTGAAATAATGCTTCCTTCAATTTCAAACTTTGGGGATGGTTTCTAATGTAAAAGTGAATATCTTTGGTGCACTATAGAGGTCAAAAGTAAACATTTTCCAACAGTTTTCAAAAAAATAAAAAAAAACAACAAAAAAAAAATGACAGAAAAACGGGAATTTTAACGCAAAACCAGTTTTCGACCAAATCGATTTTTTTATATGGTTGTAATTCAAAAACTAATCACTATAAATACTTGAAATTTTCACCAAATGTTTATGTTAGAGTTATCTATATACAGTTTCATTTTCATTTTTTTTGAGAATTATTTTTAGAAGTGTCGGTAAAAAAATGTTGGAAGACCAAAAAAACTTGAAAATTTAATACAAGGTTCCTTATGAGTTGTTCTTATTGTAGCTAAAAAAAATTAAAAACCGTAAGTCACAATTTTTTTTATAAGCGTTTATAGTTCAAATTTTTACGAAATCTGTCGAAAACGCGAAAATTTGCAAGTAATTTTGAAGTTGAAAAATCATAAAATTTTTTGTGTTTATAACTAAGGATTAAAAATACAACTCTAAGTTTTCCATAAGATTTCCTTTAAGTAGTTATAGAGAAAACTCGAAACATCATTATGGGAAAAATTTTAAGTGCGTTTGAATTTTAAATTTTTATGAAATCACGTATAACGATTTATCCTCAAACCAGGTATATGTATATTGTATATCTATGATAATAATATAAGGTATATTATAAGGTATTATGAATTATGATAACTACATTCAATGTTTTTGGAAAAATTGATTAACCATTCCTTATGCAAAATGCGTCCTAGTTGAAAAGTAAAATATTTGTTTCAAATTATAATATAATAATATGACAATATTTAAATATAATATATCCTAGACTGACAAATCATCTCCGTTCAGAATCGTTTTTCGTATACAATGATACCTATCATTGCATTCAAATCTAACCTACCCTAGTCAGAGGTCCACCCCACCACCTAATGTACAGCAGAGCGACATCCACTTACCCGCTTATTTTAATTGTTTCAATTTTGATATTGAAAATTACTAACAATTGTTTTTTTTTTTTTTTTTTACTGAATTATGGTTTTTTTTAGAATATTATTTGTTTATTAAGAATAAATATGCATAAATAGCTACAATCATTTTTAAATAGTTGTGTTTTCATGTTTTCATCACTGATGCACTTCGGTTTTCAGGCGTTTAATTTCTTATCAAATTGAAATTGTATAAATGAACTTTACTTTTATTTAATTGTGCATAACATATTAAAACTTTAATCCACTAAAATCTTTAATGTAATCACCTTTTTTACAATTAACCTCTTACTACTAAACCTACAGTATTTTATAATTCAAATATTTTCACGTTATTGTTGTTTTTTTATTTTTTTATTTATTTAATACAAATGAGTCTTAATAAGTGATAGTCAGTAAATAGCCAAAGTTTAAAGGAAAGGTCAATACAAATTTATACATCAAATTAACGAACATTAAACTACATTATTGTATATATTTTGTATTTGAGTGACAGTATATTTTATTTAATGTTTATTTACCAATAATATAATAAGAATTGTTTATTATTGCATAATATCAGCCATATATATATATATATATCAATAGCTGTTAAAATCATATACATATACGCATATTATATTGCTATGAAAATCTATATAAATAATGGACGTCGCTTATAAGACTCCAAATTGTCTGGAACAGTCCGGACGTATCCAAAAACATTATAAAAAATTCGGTTATAAGACTCACTACTTTGTTTTTAACATTCAGATTTCGTAAAAAAAGATGGTAGAAAATAAACATTTTTGGAAATAAATTTGTTTATAAAAATAGCATATTTTTGTTGATTATTACTGGTTTCGATTCATGCTTTGCAATGTGTGTATGTACAATTTTTAATTATGATTTTTTCATTTATTCACTAATAAGTATGTGTAATATGTTTATATGTATGCATTCAAGTAATTTAAAATAAAAGCTAGATTTGTAATAAAATGAAATTAATAAGTATTTAGTATTAATTAATTATTAATTATTAAGTATTTTTTTCCACTTCATCTATAAGAATCATTGTTTATAAGATTCACTTTGTGCAGGTCCCAAAGTGAGCATAAGCTGAGTTCCACTGTATATATATAGCGTGTTTCAAAATTATAAGTGATATATTTTTAATTTTATAAACATTAAATATTTCTATAAGTAATTATAAAATAAATATTGCTCTATACCTTCTTTCAGCTAAATGATTTCTTAATAATTCCCTATTAGTGTTGAAGAGTATGCCGTAATGGCCTTTAGCGCAAGTTATCCAAATAGGATAGGACGGCGTTTTTAACCGAGAACCAGGTATCTGTGTAACTTGTACCGGTGTAGAAGTTTCTTCATAATGTACCAGTAGACCAACTTCACTTCTAGCTAATATTCCATAATGTGGTATGGCCTTAAAATAAATAAATAAATGTTTAAATAATTTGATATTATTGAACAATATATTATTTATCTTATTTATATGAATAAAACTATAACTCACGTAATGTTGTTCGTCCCCGATATTCACAATACCATTATGCAAATTAGGAGTAGCTCTACCAGTGAGCATCAGTGTTACGATGCATATGGACCCTTCCTCAGCACTTGATATCAGATACACTTTTTCATCCATTAAATCTGATACAATCCTAATTTATATTACACACACTTTATAGTGGGTATAGGATGTAAATCAAAAATCGAAAAAATCGAAAAATACTAAAACTAAGTACTAACACTTGTAGAATAATTATTAAGAAATACAATAACACGAATAAGTTATTTATTTGTATTATCATAAAATTAAAGGAGCAAAAAACTTTTAAGAAATGTAAAAAAAAAAGTACAAACCATAATATTTGAGCATTTTAATTAGACTAAAAAATATCTTTACTGGATTATACAGATTTAACACAAAAATATTTAAATAACCTAAGAAAAAGTATAATTTTTATCATCCTCTTGTTTTAATAACTATCATCATTGAAGTTTTAATCGTGAAAAAATTAAAAAATAAAACAAAAATATGAGTAAACAATTTAATTTTAAGACATACCTACTTTTGAAAAATAATATATTTTTATATTTATATCTATTAATATAAATATATTTTAAATATTTAAAGAACATTTTATAAGCTTTAATGTTGTAAAAACATTTTTGTATTAAACTTATTTCGTTTAATTGTTGATTTAATGATATATAAACTTGCTATATAGGTAGAGTATCAGTATTGTTTCATAAATACATCTCGTATAAACAATTAATAAGAAATCGATCAATGAATCATAATTTTGATCATCTTAGGTTATTGTTACCATTTATAGAGTTTTTAAAAATTTTAATTTAAATTAAGTCATAGTACTATAAGAATATAAATAATGTTTAAGCAACGATAAGTTGATTATAGCAAATATACAACACAATATATTATAATTAACTCTAAAACGAAAATAATAAACGTTGCTATTAAAATTATTGTGGGGGTGTAGTGGCCGGGTGGACTTAAGCGTCAGTTGCAACGCGCACCGTCTCAGGTTCGAATCTTGGTCATGGGCGGCATCGGTTTCCGGGTAGTTTATGCTGTCTGGAGAGAGAGGCTGCCGCCCCCCACCCGGGCATAGCAGAAACCTACTGGTGTCCAATTTAAAATTTTGTCAAAAACCATACACATGTACCAATAAATCTATCCAACCCAAAAATCTGGAGTACCCTTCCCACATCCAAAGGCTTATGTTACCGTGGGTTAATTAATAAAAAAATTAAATTAAATTAATGCCGTTTTTTTATTTATTCTAAGATGTACCTATCATTATTATTTAAAAATAAAAAAAACTCTTCGTAAAATCATAGTATTCTCAAACCTATCAAAAATTCTCTATGTATTCACTTTAGAACCCTAAAATCTAAGAAATTGGAAAAGACTGATTACAATTATAGTTTTATAAATAGATTTATAACATATATTATGTCACAAACAATAGTAAAATTAAGTGCGATATTAGTTTTATAATGTCAACAACATAATTAAATGTATTTTGAATCTATAATCAACTTTTATCATGGAATAAATGTATAACGTATTGACAGTAACAAACTAATTAAAATAGGTACACTAAATAGCATTGGATTTATTAAATAATTTCGACCATACATTTTAATGATTTTTATTTGATGTTTTAAAAACTAGTTTTCTTTTATGATGGTAAATTAATTAAATATTATTGTCACGAAGGGCTACTCTTCAAACTAAAAAAGTTTCTCCCAGCACCATATTTCTTATTAATAAAATCTTATCTATCCGGCCGCTTCTTTAAGGTTCGTTTGAAAAATAGTTACTCAACCAGCTATCGTATTAGTGCAAGTGTCCCCCAAGGAAGTGACATCGCCCCTTTTCTTTATTCTGTGTTTACTCACGACATCCCCAAAACACCCTACACTTTACCCTACACTTTTCTTGATACATATGCCGATGACACACTAATTTCAGTGTCACACAAGGATTCCGCTACTGCTTGTCGGATGATCTAAAGTCACCTTAATATGATCAACTTATGGACAAAACGGTGGAAAATTAAAATAAATGAAAACAAGTATACTCATGTAACTTTTACAATGCGAAAATCTGTTTGTCCTCATCCTGTCACGTTTAACAACAAAGTAATTCCCTCGTCAGACGAAGTTAAGTACCTAGGGTTAATATTCGACAAGCTCCTTAACTGGAGTTCGCATCTTAAACAAAAACGTAAATCAGTGAACTCTAGATTGCATCTCCTGAGACCTCTATTAAAATCGAAACTTTCTCTGGCCAACAAACTTACAACATACAAATCAATAATTCTTCCGAATTGGCTTTACGGCATCCAACATGGAGGCCAGCTAAACCATCTAACATTAAAACCTTGCAAGCATCCCAATCCATATGTCTACGCCTAATAACCGCTGCCCCTTGGTACGTTACCAACAAAAACCACCACAAACACCTGAACATCCCAACCCTCAACGACTTAGCCAAATACTACTACTTAAAATTTCACTTCGAAGTCATCTAAATCCCATAATTAAAAGTATATCCTCTACGTCAATTATTCCTAGAAAGCTAAAAAGGGGCAATGACCTTGAGATCTTCTCAATGCCTAATAAAAAAAAAAAAAACTAAGGAGAAAATATTAAAAATTAAAACCCTAATTTCTTGTCAGGTGGCACTGCTTCCTTTTCTGTATTTAATGTTATATTGTTATTTTGTCATCAAATTTACTTATTATACCATGTATAGATTGTAAATTCACTATTTTTTAATAATGAAAAATAAAAAATATTGTTGTAAAAAATTCACCTAAATGATAATATAATTAGTATAATTTACAGTCGGTAGATACCTAGGTAAAAACGCATCATTGAGTCGAAAAATACAAATTGCATTTAATTCTTTTAAATAAACATAATCAAACTATTTAGCGACAACTAATGTGAAATGTTAAAATATAATTATGTTTGCATTAAAAAAATAAATAAAGAGGTACCTAGGCAGTATTTCAAAGTTTAGTTTGAGTCAAAAAAGTCCCTTTTGACTCCATAGAATAATATTAAAGTGACAAGTGATTCATTTGGCTATCCTATGAAATTCTATATTTGGTTTCTCTTAAATTTCCAAGTTCGTGTTTTATTTTAAAGTTGAGATTTCTTTTAAAAATGTTTAAAAAAAAAATTAATGAAACCTGTGTATTGGAATAAAAGTACAACAGAATACAACTGAACATAAATAAATAATTTTTTTATTTATTTTTAAATTAGTTAACTATAAAAAATAATGTAATTTCAATTTTAAATCCATTAAATGAATGGCTTAATTTTTCACCGTGTAGTTTGTATACCATTTAGACAATTTCAAATAATTGAAAATGTTCGTTTATAAAACAGCAGAAAACATGGTAATGCTCGTTACTTCATTAAATTGAATTAAGTTGATAAATATTGACATTTGAGTATTTGACAGTCATAGGTCTAATTAAACATATTGATTAGCATAATCCCTTCACAAAAATAACCTTTTTATTACTGCAGTACATTATTAATTTTTAGCTATTTTTAACTAGACTCAACATATTTTGATAATTATATTAAACATAAAAATTAGGATAATCTTAGATATTTTTTATTATTTACCTATTTTTCATTTTTATGTATTTTAACTAAATTTAAAAAAAATAACCTATACACTCCAGGTTGTGCATTGCACAGTCCTCGTTGTATTCTATAATATAGAGATGTTTTTATACAGCTTAATATGCTTAGTATTATTAAATATCATATTTTAAAATTTTAATATTATAATTGTCCAATAACAAAACTTCCACAGGTTGTATTTTAGATTCTGAGCACATCTAGCATATTAGTTTTACTATTATGTGATATTTTATATTAAACATTTTTATAGGGAAATTGTATATTAAATTTTTCTTGTTTTATTTTGTCTAATCGTTTCAATTTCCACGGCCTTAAAAAAAAAAAACACTGTATTTTTTACACATTCATATCAGGACATTGCCTACACTTTTTAGATTCTGAGTGGAGCGAGGAATGTATTGATTTTACAATGATGAGTGTTTTTTTTTTTTGTACCTATTGTGTATTTTGTATTTTTTTTTGTGTCTGTCATCAGGTTTTGGGGCAGTAAAAGTGCTTCGATTTTTGACTTCAGTACATTAGTGAATCTAGTTGGTACTTTGAGGAGTCAAAAGTGTTCACAATATTTTTCTTAATAATTGGGATAAACAAACTAAAAATTAAAGAAAAAACGGGAATTTTTACGTACAATCAATTTTCGACAAAATCGATTTCGGTTTTTGATGTAACTTTAAAAAAATGACCATAGGTATTTCGACTTAAGTTAAACTATTTATAGGCATATGCAATTTTCGATCATTATTAGTCAGAAGTTTTGGTTTTTAACTATATATGGTTTAATAATATAAAATTAAAATTATTAGTAAACAAATGACAATTACAATATTTAGTTACTTGCTTTTGTTGAAACTTTTTATAAGTTTTTTTTTTTTATCTACTAGATGTAGTATTTTTGATTTATACAATTTATTTATTTGTATTACAAACATGTTGAACAAGATACAATTCCAATATTTATCAAGATCACATTTAATTGTTTGTAATAAAAATTTAATTCTTATGAATAAATTATACACTTTTAACTATTTTATATGAAAAAGATTATATTCATTATATTATATTATATATATTATATATAATATAGATACATTATATATATTCATTATAAATTTCTATCATAGTAGTATAAATTGCAAATTTTTTTTAAATTAAAATTATTTGAAGAATAGTGATTTGTTTACATAAAAAGTGAATTATTTAACATATTTTGTGAAACCGTAGAAATAATACTATTATAACATGAAAGTTAACAAATAAGCAACGAATACAACAAACATAATTTAGTGAATTAAAATTTTATTAGATTATATAATCGTTAATGCTATATTGTATTAGTTATCGATCACAATGCAAAGTATATTTAATTTGAAATTATTATATATATTACTTGATCAGTATTTATTCTGCCTAAATAAATATATCACAATTATTATGAAAATATTCAAACCAAAATATAACTTTGACGTTTCTCTTCTGAGAACTTTTATTGCTTTTAAATAGTGAATAAATTACTCATTGAGAAACGTTAATAACCTTTCATAACATCAGTTAACAGATCATTATACGTTCCTAAATCTTTTCAGCGATTTTCACTCAACATAATATACCTTTGACTTTTTTTTTATTATTTAATATAATCTAAAATCTATAAAATTATGTACAATAAGTAGGTTTGATAAACGACATATAATTTAAATTATCAGTTCTAGAGATTAAGAAGGATAACCAATGCTAACACCCTTCGATGTGAAAATAATAACAGTAAATTGTATAGTTAAGGAGATTTTACCTGGTATACCGGGGTATAAGTAATATTTATGTTGCTTAGAGTATATTTATAATTTTGTTTGATTATAAAATATTAATGTTTTTTTTTTACAAAATAGTTAGCATTATATTATATCGTATGATGTTATTACGAATTAAATAAAAAAACAATTACTTGGATAGCCCTCTGGTTAGCACTGAACTGTAAAGCAACAACAGTGATCCGGGTCCAGGGTCATCTTGGAACTAGACACAATTAACGAAATTATTATGTATTTAAACTATTTATCGTAAATTTAGGTAATTTAAATAATTTAACATTATATTTAAAATTTAAATGAAATTGATGTTATATTTGTTGTTTTATGAATTATATTGTTTTATTGGAAAATTATCATTCATATTAACATATAAATATAACGTTTAATTTTTCAAAAAAATGTTATGCTTACCAGATGTAAATATCTTTTGAGGAAAATTTCTAAGTCTTGAATATCGGTCAACTCGAATAAGTGAAGCTATAATTACATATAATATGATTATTGTTATTCATACCAAATAAATAAAAATTAAATAGGTACATAATATAATGACTGTTAGATATATGTGACATTAAAACGGAAGTTATGAATTGCAGACTAAAATTATAAAATCACGTAAATCTCATAATTCATTTATAAATACATTTCTGTGAATCACTACTAATTTCTAATGGCTTCTACTTTTCCGTGGCCGACGGTATCTTTAAATAAAAACTAAATTAATAAATAGAAACTATTCAATCGTGCCACCAGTAGCATATACAGAAGTAATATTTGGGGTGGGCCATAATATATAGCGACTTACAATAATTATCTAGCACCTAGAGACTACAATAAAGTTAACAGTTAAAACTGTAATTCAGGGAGGGGTTGTGGCCCACTAGCCCCCACCCCCCTAAATACGTCACTGTGTGCCACAATGATAAAATCATAGATTGGATTTTGCTCAAACTAAACAGATTTCTTTGAACTAAATTATGACTAGATTATATGTTTTGAGTTAACTTTAATGATTGTAATCCCTTACTTTTTCGGTAACATTGTCTTGAAAATAGTTTAACGAGTGTGCTACGTAACTCTTTTCTTGTGGTAAACATACTATAACTTTTTCGTTGTTGCCAATCTTCCAAAGAATTTCAGTAATTGATTTACAAAGAGCATCCAATTGCTGCTGTTTAGATGGTTTCATACATCTAATAAAAATTATATAATTTTATTCAAATGTTTAAATTGGATATGATACAATTTGGTGATTGACATGAAATCATGATTAGATATTTTAATATTTACAAATAGGAAAATTTGTTAAATTGTAAAATTTAAAATCAGAAAATTTTATCTATACAATATTTGTGTAACACAGTAACAGTGTTGATCATGAATTAAGCCCTTGAGAATTGGAATACAATTTAAATTATTGTGGCTAGGTGTGGCGTGGTTGCTGCAACCAATCACGCAATATGATGAAAGTACGCATGGCCGCTACCACTAAGTACCTGGATGGGTAACCACGTGTTGCCGATCTACCGTATCAACGCCCACAGTTAAAAATCTACTAAGAATAATCACCCAATTGCCTATGTCGTTGTGGGTTAATTAGTAAAAATAATAAAAAAAAAATATATCTATATTATTCGCATATAATAAGCTATAATTTTTTAGTTTAAAAAGTTTCCATCCATGTTACGAAAAATATACTTATAAGCTATGCATATAGACAGCTCTTTATAATATATATATATATATATATATATATATATATATATATATGTATGTATATAAAGAAAAATTTATTTAGTAATAATGAATAAAAATAAATCAAATGGCTTAGAAAAAAATTGGTAAACAATAAAATATATCATTATTTTTATTTTATTTTTTAATATCTTAAATATAATTACGAGTTTTTAGTGCTTGTGAATAACAAATGTTTGAGTATATATCCTTGTATTGTAGTCAGCATTCCTCTTGTACCATTTCTGCGTGCTCTTAAGCCGTACGATAGCTCTTTCTCGGGTTCTCTAAACACGAATCCAGTACGAAGCCATTCTCCTCTAGGTGGTGTGTCACACGCACCAAATACAGTCAACCGTAATGCCTTTAAATATAAAAATAATAAAGATTTAAAAATAAATACGTCTTTTTGAATTCGTGTTAATACGTAGTATATATTTTCAGCTCCATAACTGTATACAATGTTGAGTGTAAACGGAAGGGAATAATCAACTATAATAACACAGTTTAGTTTTAATATAAAATAATGATTTAGTTATTTGATCATAATTTACAGTAGATACAATTTATTTATTTGTTTTATTACTATCAAATTTGCTTTGTTAAATTTGATATGCATACTATAAACAGAGATTATTATACGATAATATGATAATAATAAATCAAATAAGAGATCATTTAGTGAATGTTTCAAGTGCACTTTATAAATAAAATATAAATTATAATACAGATCTATGTAATGATAGGTGTTTTCAAATAACGTAAATGGTTTATTTTATGTGTAATTGCATTTTTATTTTAAAGAAATTATTGAAAAGAAAAAAAGGTATAACGTTTAATAATACGTTAACTAGTTCAAGATTATTTTTGAACTGTATATCAGCATAAACAACTTGTATTATAGCAGCGTTTTGACTTTTGAATGTATCCAAAATTAAATTTTTGATAATTTATTTGTGCTGCTCATTGTTCTAAAAAAATAAGTTGGATATAAAATTAGATACCTACTTTTATAATTTATTATACAATAATATTAAACTTCTGTTAGTTTATACAGTTTTATAACTAATTTTATAAATTATACATTATTAAAATTATATTAATTTCGATACTACGAACATTAGTAAATTAAATCACATGTTCAAGTAACAAAACAGATAAGTCAAATGTTGACAATGAGTTGGGTACAAAAGATTTAAAAAAATGATTTTAATTTTAATGAATTACTTGTTAAATAATAACATTAATAATAGGTACATTACATTTATATACAGGTGTCCCACAGAGATCTGACAAATGAAATAACTTTTGTTCTAATCAATATTTTTAAAAAATTTCTTTTAAATACAATCCATAGACACTTGCGCTACATTTTTTTATTTTTTAATACTGAAAATAAAAAACTTAAAAATTGATAAAAAATTTTTTCAAAATATTCAATATAGCCAATTTGTAAATTTGATTTTCAAAAAAATATATATGGTAAAAACACTTATTTAAGTCAAAAGGCTGATTTTTCACAATTAAAAAAAGTATCAATATTTTCGTTAGGTAAATTATAGTAATTTATAGTTTATACATCACATACTATTAAAATAAATACAATAAAAAAAAAAATTAGATTTTAACATGCACTTATTTAAAAATGTTCTTATAAAATATTTTTAAAAAACTTTATTATTATTTGAAATTACAAGGTTTCTAACATAAACTAGATCGTAATTTACTTAACGAAAATATTGGTATTTAAAAAAATTGTGAAAAATCAGCCATTTGACTTAAATAAGTGTTTTACCATATAAATTTTTCTAAAAATCAGATTTACAAATTGACTATATTGAATATTTCGAAAAAAGCTTTTATCAATTTTTAAGGTTTTTTATTTTCAGTATTAAAAAATAAAAAATAAAAAATGTATTCTAAAAATGTAGCGCAAGTGTCTATGAATTATATTTAAAAGAAATTTTTTAAAAATATTGATTAGAACAAAAGTTATTTCATTTGTCGGAATGTCAGATCTCTGTGGGAAACCCTGTATACATTCATATATATTATATATTGGATAAGGGAATAAAATAATGGAAAATATAGAAATTCAAAACACGAATAACACATGAATAACCAACAATTACAAAAAGTAAGAAGTTTAGACCATTATATAATAAAATCAAAATCAACATTTTCGTTGTAATGTCAGAACAATGAATATGCTGGTCAATCAAATATTTGTCACACAATGTATTAGAAAAATACAGGATGAAACAAAGGAAACGTTAAATATATTCTATAGTTCAGGTGCGTATCAGTCATAAAATAATGCAACAATATTTTACATTTATATTAGGTACGCTATTATTTTTATATTATTATAATCAATAATGCATAGGCTAATGGAATTTATTATTGTTTGTAATAATATAGGTATTTATGGTTTACTCAAAACATAAATTTGGTTTTTCTTTGAATAAGCTTAGATGATACCTACATTAAAATATAAACAATTTTATTGATACATTTTCATGTAAACAATAAACGGATTAAATTTTTAATGTTATTCAACCGTAAAAATAAGTTACTTTTGCTTGTTCGGCTGTAATAGGTTGTCCGCCTGTAACTGGTTCCTTGCTGTATTTGTATTGTTGATTTCTCGCATACATAACACGATCTAAAAACAAATAAACCAGAATTTTAATCATTAAAATGTAATATACAATAACGTTAAAATGTATGTTTTTTCCTAAAAAATATTCTTAACAAATACTTAACTAGAGTAACTACACCGCAGATCAACCTACTACTCAAAACACAATTGTAGCCGACTTTGCGGACGATAAACCACTACTTGCATGCCTCTTTGACCCAGACAAAGCTGCCTTCTTTATGCAAACCCATTTTGACCTACTAGTCTCATGGTACACAGAATGGAGCCTAAAATTAAACCAAACCAAATCGCTCCACTCTACCTTTAAACTACGCCCCAGAGAATGTCCACAACTATTCCTCAATAATCAACCTCTACCCTACTCTCAAAACGTCAAATATCTTGGAATAACCCTAGACCGTTGGCTCACCTGTGCTCTTCATATACGCTCCAAACGGTTGACGCTCAATGATCGTAGCCGCCAACTAAGACACCTACTGACCTCCAAATATATTCATCTGAATAACAAGCTCCATATTTACAAAGTGCTACTTAAACCAATATGGGTCTATGGTATACAGCTGTGGGGATCAGCAAAATCTACTAACATCAATAGAATACAAACCTATCAATCCAAAACTCTAAGACAAATCAATAAAATACCATACTACGTTTTCTATCACCACCTCTCAATACCCCTTGTTGCAGACGTGACTAAAACACACTACAAAAGATTCCATAACCGTCTTCTAAATCATAGAAACCCATTCATGCACGAAATCTCTTCCTTGACTATCCCTTGAAATCCTCCCAAACGGCTAAAGCGCAAATGGTGTAGAAACCTACTGAATAATTAAATTTTAATACTCATGTTTTTTTTTTTTAATGTAGTACCTCCACGGGAGGCTTCTATGCTCTGTTATATATCTTGTTATTTTATTTTTTCTACTACTTTCTAATACATCCTCAATTGTTCTTATTGTTCTTTTTACAGATTGAATAAAACATTTAATAAACAAAAATAATAAATTAGAGTAAGTTATGATGGTATAAAATTTGTTTTATTGTCATTAAAATTATTTATTGAATATAAAAATATTAATACATATAAATACGTTAATTGCATATTATTATCCGAGCGTACATAGAAAACTTACAATTTAAATATTACTATAATGTTTAAATTGGATATGATACAATTTGATGATTGACACGAAATCATGATTAGATATTTTAGTATTTATAAATAAGAAAATTCGTTAAACTGTAAAATTTAAAATTAGCAAATTTGATCCATACAATATTTGTGTAACACAGTAACAGTGCTCATCATGAATTAAACCTTTGAGTTTATTATTATAATAATATTACCTAATTTAAAAACCACCAACAAATTGTATTTTATTGTTCCACATGTGACATATTCAAAATAATTGGCAGACCAACATATTGTACATGCCTATGTTATAAAGACACTAAATAATAAAAACCAATAGTGAATACTAATAATGATTCATGCGAAAATACTACATCACGTGAACGCTGCATACGAATGAATAAAATTATAAAACAAATCTACCCCATTAGCAAATAGTAATTTATCACATAATATGGTACATAAATTACATTATTTTTCGGTATCACAATATTTATTTTCTTGGGGTGTGAAAAACATCTTTTATATTATTCATCAATAAATTTGGATATTCGTTGGTATTTTATCATGATTTTTATTATGATAAGAATATAATATTTAGAGATGCTGCTATAAAAAACTTTGTAATACATTTCGATGAGCTTTTTTTTTGTTTATTTAAGTAAATTTTAGTATTTTACATACGGTTTTTATTATTTTTTTTAAATACGGGAGAAAATCGTTATAAGTTATAACCAAGATACGAAGTCCATAGCATAACCTATATTTTTAAATTTAGAGTTTAATGCACAATATTTGAATACAAATATTGAACTATTATATTTATATCTATTTATTCACTTTGACTATTTTCAGTTGGATCAGTAATCAATTATGCCATTTAATTTTCATTATTGAAATAAACAATAAAAATATAATTTTTATAACGAATTATAATATAATATTCAACATTTAAGGAAGTTGAATAGTAAAAATAATTAACTCAAACAAAAATATAGTAATTATGAAATTAAAAATTACATTGGTAATTCCATTTTATATAATATTTTATTGTTTTTCAATTTCACTTAATACGTTTTTTTTTTAAATATTGATACAGCTTCAAAAGTTAGCCTTCAATATTTTTTAATAAATTTTATTTACCTACTAAATATAAAAATGGAAAATTAAGTGGGTCTTTAGTTTTTCATTTTAAACCAAAGTATAAGCAATTATGATATTCTTGAATCATTTTATAGGGAAGATTATTATGATTGTTGTTAGTCATAACTCATAATTAATCGAATTTAAAGCATTTTTGTTAGAAAATACAACAATACCCATAGTTTTTGTCTAGCGTAAAATGTTTCATCGCATATAAAATTGTAAGAGCCTTGAAACTAATTAAAAAATTATTGGAAAACCATATTTTAAAACTATCATATTTCTTTACTCGCAAAATATAAAATTAATTTTGAAATATTATTAAAGTTTGTTTTTATTTAAGGGAGATTTTTTTTCAATATAGTGGATTTACTTAATGCCAGTTTCAAAGACACTATAGAGGTAGAAAGTTTATGCTGGGTTAGCGTAATATGAAACAAATTTAGACTAGACCATTAAAAATGTCAGATTGTCACGCACTAAATCTGCTATTAAGAATTTTTAAACACGTTTTAAATAGGTTAATATGAATAATATTTATATCACAACAATGAGAAAACAACTATATGATTCATGAGGGTTTAGATACATAGTTCAATACATTTCTTGGTTCGAATGTATTATCAAACAAAACTTCCATGTGTCAATAAAATATAAGGGTATACCTAATTCAATTATTTTTTCGAGTATTCTGTTATTTGTTTTAATCATTGGACATAATTTTTCCTATGTAAAATCTGATTGATCGTATTGTTTTGTGACTAAACATCTAAACATAATCATCAATAAATATATACTTATAGTTCATATTCTCATTTCTCAAAGAAATATTAGAAAACGATAATCCTTCAAATTACGATAAAAATAAGACAACAACTTGAAATGCATATTTTACTTTTATAAGCAAATTTATATTTTTTACAGACTATTGAATATTTACCGAATGGATTTAAAAATTATTGTATCAAAATTGATTAATCTGACAATTTTAGATTCTGAACGAAGTGAAGAATGTATTGATTTTACAATGATGCGTGATTTTTTTTTGTTTTTGTGTCTGTGTACAGCATAACTAGTCGAAATAATGCTTCGATTTCAAACTTTGGGGGTGATTTCCGATGTAAAGTGAAGATCCTTGGTGCATTATAGAGGTTAAAAGTAAACATTTTCCAACATTTTTCAAAAAAATCGAGAAAAACAAAAAAAAAAATGACAGAAAAACGGGAATTTTTACGCAAAATCAGTTTTCGACCAAATCGATTTTTTTATATGGTTGTAATTCAAAAACTAATCACTGTAAATACTTGAAATTTTCACCAAATGTTTATGGTAGTGCTATCTATATACAGTTTAATTTTAAAAAAGGTTTGACTTTTTTTGAGTTATTTATTGACCACTGAAATTTTCGACTTTTTTGAGAATTTTTTTGAAGTGTCAGTAAAAAAATATTGGACGACCAAAAAAACTTGAAAATTTAATACAAGGTTCCTTATGAGTTGTTCTTATTGTAGCTAAAAAAAATTAAAAATCATAAGTCACAATTTTTTTTAATAAGCGTTTACAGTTCAAAATTTTACGAAATCTGTCGAAAACGCGAAAAGTAATTTTGAAGTTGAAAAATCATAAAAAATTTTGCGTTTATAACTAAGGATTAAAAATACAACACTAAGTTTTCCATAAGTTTTCCTTTAAAGTAGTTATAGAGACAACTCGAAGCATCATTATAGGACAAATTTTAAGTGCGTTTAAATTTTAAATTTTTACAAAATAGTGTAACGATAACGATTTATCATGAAACGATTTTAAATATTTGTTATTATTCAAAAAGTATAAGTCCTACATACTTGAAAATTTAACCAGTTATTAGGATTGGCATTTTCTTTACATGATTTAATTTTCAAAATATTTTGACTTTTTTTGAGATATTTATAGACGACTGAAATTTTCAATTTGTCTGAAAATTTTTTTTTGAAGTGTCGATAAAAACTTTTTGGCCCTATCAAAATACTTGAAAATTGAATTCAAAGTTCCTCATAAGTTATTATTAGAGTGATTAAAAAATTATAAAAATACATAGGCACGATTTTTTTTTATTAGTATTTGAAGTTCAAATATTGACTTAATACGTAAAAATTACGGCAATTTTCAAATTATCTTAGATCGAAATTCATAAAAGTTTTTCTTTTTATTTCTAAGATTTGAGAATTTAATACAAGGCTCACAATATATTTTTACAATAGCAGTTGAAAAATAAAATAAATGTATAGCCACAATTTTTTTTTACGTGTATTCAAATTTTAATTTTGACAACATACGTAAAAATCACAAAAATTCGTAAATTATTTTATCCTAGAAATTCATAAAAAAGTTTTTCTTTTTATACCTATGATTTGAAAATGTAATAGAAGGCTCCTAAAATAGTTTTACAATAGCATTTGACAAATAAAAGAATCAAATAGTCACAAATTTTTTTTTATAAGCATTTACAGTTCAAATTTTGACTAAATACATAAAAATTACGGCAATGTTCAAATCATCTTAGATCGAAATTCATAAAAGTTTTTCTTTTTAATTCTAAGATATGAGAATTTAATACAAGGCTCATAATATAGTTTTGCAATAGCAGTTGAAAAATAAAAGAAATTATAGCAACATCTTTTTTTTTACATGCATTCAAATTTTAATTTTGACAACATACGTAAAAATCACGAAATTTACCATCGTAAATTATTTTATTCTAGAAATTCATAAAAAATTTTCCTTTTATACCTAAGATTTGAAAATTTAATACAAGGCTCCTTACAAGTTTTTCAATCTTTATCACAAAAAAAATGTCCACCGGAAATTCAAATTAAATTTTTATTAACATTTGAATTTCAAATATTGACAAAAATTCGTCAAAACCATGAATATTTGCAAATTATTTTGTAGTTCAAAATTCATAATATTGTTTGTATTTATATCTAAGGTTATACAATTTCACACCAAGTTTTCCATAAGTTTTGCTTCGAATAACTATAGAGAAAATTTGAAGCGTCATTATAGGAAAAATGTTTTGAGCGTTTGAGTTTTAAATTTTTATGAAATCGCGTAATGATAACGATTTATCCTCAAACCAGGTATTCGTATATCTATGATAATAATATATGTAATATAAGGTATTATGAATTATGATAATTACATGATAACTACACTAATTGATTAACCATGCCTTATGAAAAATGCGTCTTAATTGAAAAATAAAATATTTGTTTCAAAATAGAATATATGACAATATTTATATATAATATATCCTAGACTGACAAATCATCTCCGTTCAGAATCGTTTTTCGTATACAATGATACCTATCATTGCATTCAAATTTAATCCCATCCATTACAGTAACCTATTGTACAGCAGAGCGACATTCACGACTTACCCGCTTTTTTTTCTTTAGCTTTATTTTGTGTACGTTATAATATAGAATCTGCTAATTTAATATTTTAAATTAATCTTAATATTATTTACAGTTACCATGAGTTATGATTTGATACACATGAAAAAGTAACCACACAATAGCGATACACATATTGTTTAACTTTAATATTTCCGTTACTTAAGGAAAAATCAATCTCTGTAGGTATACCTACACATTGTGGTATATAACTGTTTCTACTAGATAGTAAAAATATATAACTACAGTAAATTTGTATGCATGGGTATAATAATTTTAGTCATTATCAAAATTAAAACATTATTTTGATCACGTACACGCAATATGTAGGTACATTGTAGTACTGTAGTACTGTACCAATTAGGTACATATAAAATATAAAGAGCAATTTCGATCTTTTAGATACATCTTTTCAGTCATTAGGTAGTATAAGTGATAATATATTTTGTTATTTTGTTATATATACATCATAAATTCATAATATATAAATGGATGACTAACTAATTTTAAAATTTACACATATGATTTATTCATAAGACGCCAGTTTTAGTGATTATTGTTTACATATTTATCTTACTATCTTAGCTTAGTCACGTTAAATTTATAAAAGAACAATACTAAAATATAATAATAAACCGTATATACCTATTTATGACCTATCATTAAATTTTATATGTCCCACAAATATCCATGTATATATATATATATATATATACAACGGTACATTCCAAACCGCTCCCATCCATTGTTAGATTATTTCTAAACGGCTTCCGTCGAAAAAGTTTCTCTCAAAATTTCCAAATGAATGATTTATATACACAATTTTCTAATTTTAATGCTAAATTTAAAAAAAAAATGTATAATACCAAAGGTTTTTTTTATTTTAAATCTACAATATCAACTTTGAACAATATGATTTTTATATAACTTTCATAGTTTAAGCACCTAGAATATTAATAGTATTTTCAACCAAACCTTTTAAGACAATTCTATAGATCTGTATGAAGTCAGAAGAAATTTGTATTGTTAAAACCGGAAGCCATTTGAAAACTGATCTTTTTGTAAAACAGAGCGAAATGTGCTATATCCATAAATATTTAATAAACATAGGTTGATTCGCTAAACATGATCATCATTTCTTTTAACCATTAAAATAAATAAATCCAAATTCTGTTTTTTGTAACTTTTATTTACATCTAAACATCATAATTTTATACATAATTTTTAGATTTTTTATATCATATAAAAAGCTTTATCTAATGGCATAAGCTCCTTTTTTCAAAAAAGAACCTTCTTTTTTGGAATATTATGTTGATTCATATAAATATAAATTCAAACGAGTAGTTTCAGAATTACAATAACTATGCAATTTTAAAAAAGGATGGTAATCGTTTGAAAAAAGATAAATCAAAACTTTAATACATTAATTATTAAAGAAATAATGGCAATAAATACTTTGATTAATCATTTTGTGAATATGCATGTAACTCCAATGTGTATTGTGTATTGTGTAATGTGTATTATTGTCAAATATAACACAATTTGTATGGTTCACTTTAAATTAAAGTATACATAATTTGCAGATAGGAAAAACCAACTACATTAATTTATGCGCCTGGTTAAAAATATTTAAATGATATGACTATATGGGAAACCAATAATTTTCAATAAATTATTATAAAAAATGAAATTACCTAACCTAGACACTGTTAATTTAATATTTATAAATTGTAAGCAACTGAAATTTATTGGAAACAAACATTACAGGTAATAGTAATATATATTTGTGTTTTTTTTTTCTGTTAAATGCCAGGGGTAATGGGTTGTTTGCATTATTATTATTATTATTTTTTTTTATTAGAAATAAGACTTTGACATCACTGGTCATTAGCCTGGAGTAGGTTTACGGTGTAACTGATAAATAAAGTTAGTACAGAAGAAAGAAAAGAAAAAAAAAAGAAAGGTTAATTACAATTTTTACAAATTTTAGGGACTTAAAAATACGGAGCAGGATTTATACAATGTTAAAAATTATTTATAAGGTTAGTATTAGTTAGAAATAAGATAATTTTATTAATATTGGTTTGTATTATTATAATTTGAAATAGAATAAATACAAACATAATAATAAATATGATATTGAACATTTTGATGTATTTAATTCAAAATTCGAATGAGTAATTTTTTAGTTAATTAAATGTTTTTACAAAGAAAAATTTCCTTTTAAATGGTCTTACAAGCATATAAAATTTACTTAAAATGAGATAACTAGTGTTTATTATGTTTGGGTAATTTTTAATGATTATTAATGTTGATAGATTATTGTTAATGACTAATCACCATAGACTTTATAGTAATATAGACAATTTAACATAGAACACATAGGTAGTTAAATAACTCAAAAACTGCTAGTATGAATTTTAATTCTGATACGTCAAATCCACAGAATAAAGTTGAAAAAGAGTTCTCATTTGAAAAACAGAAGTTTGTACCTCCACAGAATATTCATTGAGTAATTCAAAAAAAATCTTAATAATTTGGTCTTTAAAAGTATTTAGTATATTTAAAAATTCCGAAAATCAGATTTTAAATAACTACATTATTGAAGAAAAAGGGATGAGCAAAGGGAATTGGTTTGGTGAATCATCCTGTATATAAATTAGTATATTAATATAAAATTAAAATAAATTGTACAATTTAATTTTATTTATTTTAATAATTTAGATTATGTAGGTATAACTTGTTGGGAAGGTTGACATCAATTTAATTATATTTATAATTGAATCACTTGGTATACTAGTATATTAAAAAATTTAAAGTAATCTGTTCCCACAAATAAATTTGTAATGCTGTTGTTTCTTTTAACTTTTTTTTTTTATCTGCATTTAAATATACAATTTACAAATAATTAAAATTTTAATGACAATTAAATCAATCTTTATAGGATGTGTCAAAATTAATATTTAAAATATTCGATTACAAATTGTATCAAGATCAAATTCAGTTTCTAATAAATAATAATATACTTTCCTTATAATAAATACCTGCATAACTTTAACAAAATATTTGTTTAAATTTTGGCGTAAAATTGGCACTACGTATTTGTTATATAATTGCAAAAGAATGTTTTGAAATCAACATATCCAGAAAACAGATCAGTCTAAATACAACGTTATTTAAAATATAATATTTTAAATCCTAAAACGATATCATAGGTTGCATTTTACTGTTGGAGATTTTAAAGATAATTAATTGATTGACCTAACTTACTGTTTTGAATATTATTTTATAACATATAATATGATAGTTAAAACACAATGGTAGACTCTAAAATATTTCAAAATAAACTAACCAAAGAAATATTTTACCTACCTAAAATACATAATATTTACTAACTATCTCACAACCCGTAAACCAGAAATTAGTATAGTATGAAATATGAAGGCGAAACAAATATAAATTTGAATTTAATATAGTTATATAGGGATAAAAATACATGAGATGTTTGAAAATATATGATTAAATGGTTACCAATTTAAATTTTTCAAAATCAGCGTTGACTGAAAATATATAACTTGCGACCTCTTCGTGATCGATAATTTAAAACATCATTCACATTATTATTGCATATTAAAAAACATTAAGAGCATTTAAATTTAACATTTTTTAAGATTTATAAGAATTTAAAAACGATATTATGTCAGGTTACCAACCTAGTTATTATTATATTATTTTTAATCTTGAAACGGTTTATCATTCAATCATCCACTAAGGAAAATGTACGTCTATAGCCTGTGTGATTAACTTTGCTTACCGACATCATCGTTCTCAGTCATGACTGCAGTAATACCGTTACTATAGCTCAACTAAAATCGGATTTGATTGTTCTATTTGTTGAACAAGTGTAATTGTTGGTTTCCAGTAAACCTACATAAAAACGATTAACTGTCGCCAAGAAAAATAAAATAAAAACAGTTTTATCGGAAGTGCGTGTTTAGAGGTGTAAAAGTTTTATTTTCGAAAAACAATATTCCGTCACGAGACTCGTTAAAAATTAATACACGCAGACCTACAGATAGTTTTTCTCGGGGTAGAGGTGAACGAGATTTTTTTCGCATGCATGTATGCATGCAATACTATTAGTAAAAACTTTGGTACACGAAACCAATTATTAAAGTTTGTATAAAATTAAATGTATTTCGTTGTATATGTATACTTTTTTACTACATAATTGAGTTTTAAAGCAAACAAATTAATTAATTACCCATATACCTATATTTAATACATAATAATATACTATACTTATTTTTTATAATAAACTTTGAAACCAATTTATTGTAATTATGATAAGTAGTTTATTTTACTCTAAATGATAATATATATCTACTTACCTAATCTAACCTAACCTACCCATAGAAAACATTTTTCAATTATAATTTAATTAATAAATTACAATTATTATCAATAATATAATTTTTATAATACGCAATATAGAAAATAATATTGTAATATTTTGATTTTTTTGTCAAGTTAAATTGACAAATAAGTATTGAAATTTGTACTACTTATCATTCAGGTAGGTAACCTAACCTAACCTACTACATTTTAAAATAAGACGTATAATATTAATGACAATGTTCGATTATGACTTATAATATTACATCAACAGTTTGAATAATAAATATTATATAAGTTTAATTGAATAGTTTAAATTCAATAATAATTTATTAAATTTATAAAACTTAATTGAGTTAAGTTAATTCTCCTAAAAATAAATTTTTAATTATTATTTAATTTGTTAAGTTATATAATTTAAACTCATTCTTGGAATGATTGTCTTATAAATATAATATAAAATGGACAATTAGTCTCAAGCTAAACGTAAAAGTTTGACAATGGTCTTAACTTTAAGGGTCTAATGACAAAACTAAAAAAAAATAGTTATACGGTAAAAATTAAATTTTTAAAGTGCGTAATTAGTTATTTATTTCATTTGAAGAATTTCTTTTTTTTTTTATTACTTCCAAAGGCATGTCATAGACTATTATTAATTTATTCACAGGGATATTATTATTTGGTAATACAGTTATCGATTTTTTTATAAGTATTATATAATTTATATGAAAGTTTCTATTGGACTTATTCGTCATTGAGATTTGTGATTTTCATTAAATATTTAATTCATGTAATGAATTGTATATGGTATATACAGGTATAAATGTATAATTACTAGTTTCAGTTAAGATGCACTTTCTTAATTATATACATTTAAACATGGTTTTAAATATTTATTATTGGCGTTCTAGGGCAATCATATATTCTGTCCATTGTCAGCGATATTTTATATACTTTGTATTTTGTAGAGAACCCAATTTTTTTAGTTTTTAAATACACTTGTACCACAGTAGTTTTGCCAAACAATTTTTTTTCTTCAGATGTACCAATCAACAATTACTTATTCCCACCTGCCCCCGCAGGATATTAGAACTAAGCGAACATCCCACACCAATTTCTTAACCTAAAAAATGTTTTCACAAGTTGTAACATTTACTGCATGATTTCATTTAATTATGATTTACTATGCTAATGATTGTCGACTAATAAATTTCATCATGCTTCACAGTATTAAGATGCCAAACTTAAAAACGTATAAAAAAATATTTATATATTATATAATTTTTTTTTATTAACAAGATATAGGGGTTCAACTCATCTCCACCTTGAATCAATGTGTAAACCATAATAATATAATATGAAAATTATCCACTTATTTTTAGCCATTTCGATCACTGAATATAATATAATGATATTTAAAAACTTTCAAACTTACCAGTTATTACACAAGGGTCAAGAATAAATATAAAACCAGTATTAACTATTATACTAGGTAGTATATACTTTATACTTTTTGAAGCTTTATAAATATTTCTAAGATGTGTGCCTAAACAGTTAAATAAAAGGACAAGTTCAGATAGTTTTTGTTTCATGGGCAACCGATTTTAGAACCCGCTAATACTGGTATTATCCAAAACCAAAATCCTTATTTTATCACTTTTAGAACCTGAATCTTAACCAAATCCAAAAAATCATCAATATTTCGTTTCCTTGACATTCAAGGTAGACTATAATGTATTGCCAAATCACCATATTCCAAAAACAAAATATTGTACCTGTACCTATATGGCTACTGTATACTATCCATTTTTACTGTACTATTATTATTATTATTATTCTCTATAATGTTTATTAGTGGACTTAATACTAACAGAAAATATTATTCGAAGAAGCAAATGTTACTCATGAAAAAAAAATATTTATTTTAAATGCTTAATCCATGGTATAGCTAGTAGTAGATACTTTATATTTTTTACTATACGTAAAGATATTTCATATAATTTCAATAGTTACTTGAATTACATTTGTAAGTTATATTATTAGATAAAGTTACACCAAAAATAAATACTTACACAACTATTTATATTACTTTCTTAAGTATTTTAAATATAAAATGAAATATGACTTTAAAGAATAAGTAAAAACTAAAAACTTTTTAATACTATTACGTTGTTTATTTTTTCATATATTCAGAGTAAAATACGTGTTTTATTAAGCATGTTTATAGATTATTACATAATGTGCTAGCATATCACTGCAAATTTAATTTAATTGTAAATCAGCATTTGTAAACATTTCAAGTATGGCTAAAGATAAAATATTCCTAAAAAAATGATTTTAACTTTTAAGTAACTATCTCGCCATGAAGTGCTATTAGTGAATAGCTTCTTCAACCAAGCCAACCACGACCTACTATATAACCCTTTATTGTAAATTTCTGTTACAGATTGTACATATTAAAATAAATATGTTTAAAAAAAACTTTTATGCAGCATGGTATGTGTTTAATTTATCAACAGAAATTGTAAGCCGTCCCCAAATGATTTCAGAATATGAATATATTATATTACCGTTTTAAAATTGCAAATTAAAACACACTCACCCAAGAGACACATTTCTCGTGAATATTAATTATGGCTGGATGAGTTGAAATTATTTAATATCTCCAATAATTTCGTAGGTACCTAATGTTATTTTAATATTAAGACTAAAATATTACTATTCAAACCAATAATTATATTTAATATTAATTATTCTATTATTTGTTAAATAAAAACTCGATAGATAAATAAACGATACCATCATCTTAATCAAATTAAAGTATATAGTAAGAATAAACTGCACTATTTTAGAAATAGTTCAAAAAAAGAATTTTGATTGTTCTAGGTCTTTTTTTATCATTTAAAGTTTTCCTGGCAACGTTATCTAACTCATTGATATTTATAGGATTTTTTTTAGCAGTTTAACAATTGATAATGTATAAAATTATGTACAAAAGTATACAAAAATATTTAGAGTAATGGTGCATAACATTTTAATGATATAATGTATGAAACTACGTCTTATATCGATCGTTTATAAAATTATAGAAATAAGAAATTCAAATTTTCTTCACATGCTATAATAATATCATGGTATGAAAGTAATTGTTTTTAGATTGAAAATTCAAATTCAAATTCAAATTTTCACAAATAGATATTCATTGGTAAAATTGAATGTTTTTTTTTTTATTTTGTCAACAAATAACCATAGATACTTCAAATTTTCACCAAATCTTTATTATTATTAATTATTATTAACAATATTAACACATATACGTATACAATGCAAGTAATAGTATATAATACAATTATGAATTATTATAACATTGTCATATAATTTAAAATTTAAATATACATTTTATATTATTTAAGAGTTACAAATAAATAAAAAATAAAAACTCTCCCAGGTAAAATCGTATCCCCATTTCAAGCCCACAACTTACATATAATTTTATTAATTAAAACGAATTAACAATTTGTGACATTAAAATATATATTAAATTTATTTTATATTTTACCATCATGAACTTTTTTTAAGATTGGTTTGATTTGAAACATAATACGTAATAGAACTATTTATATTTACTAAACGAAATTGTAAGAATTGTAGTATCGATTGGTTATTATTTTATTTTGTCCATGTTATTGGTGGTAGATAAACATTATACAATTTCGTCTGAATCACAAACTACCATCATATAAATTTAAAAAACTAATGCACCAAACCTACCATTCTGTACACAAACTTTTGATATTATTACTAACTTTAGACTTTGTTAAAAACAAAGGATTTAATGTTATGACGTAACCCAACTATTAAAATTAAAATATTTTTGGTACAAGTCAATTTTTTTTTAGATAAATTTTTGTTTTAATGTGCACGATATGTTTTTACAACAAGTAAAAAATATGTATGATCACCAATCAGTGCATTATAATTATTAACGGTAAAATAGTAACAAAATGTATTGTTCTGTATTCATCTTACATTCTCACGTCCTATATATCCATACCTAATATAGAATATTAATTATATAAAAGCAATAAACAGTTTTTATAAAATTTTACTTGATGTAAACTTAAAATATTGTAATGATATGCTCACACATCATGATTGTATGTTGTTTAAATACTCAATAAAATAAATAACAGTCAAGTTGTCGCACGCAGATAACAATTAAAATCCAACAAAAAAAACACCATTGTCCACTGATGAAAGGGACGATTTGTATTATTTAATCACATGGGAACTTATACGTAGTTGTGACTATCTGGCACAACACGTGTGAGCTATTTCGTGTGCCACCAGAGCAGGGGATGGTCCAATGAGGATCTCTGTTGCCAAAGACAATGCTAAGTCTTTGGAAACGCAGAGGCCTTTGGGGGAGCCACCTACAACCCTGGCTGGCTGGACCACGTCGTCTCCTTCCATCAGTGCATGAGCACCACTCACCAGTGCATGAGCACCACTCTACAGTGCATGAGCACCACTCTACAGTGCATGAGCACCACTCTCGAGTGCATGAGCACCACCCAAAACTAAAACAACCTCAAGAGTGCAGGAGCACCTAAAAACTTTTCAACACCAGATATTGCGAGCGACAGCTGGACCGTTTCTTTTTTAAAATCGAAATTTAACAGTGTTGTTTTTCTTTAATCTGAGTGTTTAATAAAAAACCTTTATTTATTTTATTACGTCAACTGCATATCAAAGACAGCTGCGAATAAGGTAAGGTGCATGCGCATCTATATTCATATATTTATATAATTTCATATATTATATTGTATTTATTAAATTTTTATAATTTAATAATTAACATTTTATTACTACGGTGTACTTGATCGTTCTCGAATCACGACCTCGAGAACCCTCCGACGATTAGGAGGAAGGTAATAGCGCAATCTTAATATTTATATCTAGTAATATATAACTATTGGCAGGAGCCTTAGTTATATAATAGTTATATTAACTTAATTATTTTAGTCAAATTATTACTCATTCTAGAGTTTTATTTTTATTATTTTAATTTCTTTTCTTTTATTTTTGCGTTATTACAATATATAAGTAACGCAAACATTAGTTAATAAAATACACAGGAAGTTATTACGTTTTATAAAGTACTTGAAAAATTTAATTTATTGTAAAAATATAAAACATTAGTTTTGATGAGTTTACGATGTATTTTTGAAATGAGTTTTAAATAAAATATTAAATTCTTCTTATACGTACACAGAGTATCATCATCAATCGATGATTTCTCTATTCATGGTCAACCACAATAATTACAAACAAGCGTCCAAGTAGTACTGTTTGTAATTATTAGAAGTATTATTAGAAGTTTGAATATAATATATAATGTCGAAAACATTTGAATTTCAATCGCTCATAAAAACTACATTGTTTTTGAACAGGACGACTAGGTAAATTTTTTTTCAGTAAGGATAAGTTATGATTTTCAAGACTTAAACATTAAAATCAAATATCGTATCATTTTCGCAACCGGGGGGGGGGGGGGAGTGGACCTTCTTCCCATCCCCTTGGCACGAATAATAGTATTATTAACAAAAACATATACATATTGTTTATGTAAATTTGAAATTAAGATGGTTTATTTTGTTGGACCCCCTATGAAAAACTTTTGGTTGCGTCACTGTATTGTATGCACTGTTAGTTTAAAATAGTTTTAATGTTTTCATGTTGTATTTTTTTAGTTTACCCATCTATTTTAAAAAGTAGTTATTGAGAAGCCTGTGCTTTTTATCATAAAATGCCATCTAGTCTGTACCCCATTTTTTCACTTCAATGGATTTTGTTGTACCTAATGCAAAATGATTGAACTAAAAATAAAAATTAATTTAATTTACTTCGTAAATCTAAAATTCAATTAACAACTATGGATATTAAGCAAATTTATCGCAAAATAATCTCAAGCATAACATATAACAATCATTTGTGCCGACTTTACAGTTTATTTAATTATACAGAATATTATACCATATATTGAACATTACAATAAAAAAGTATTATTTTAAGTTACCACTGAGATTCTTTTTTTTCTCAATTTTTATTGTATACTATACAGTTTTACACTTCCAATGGAATTACCATTCATCATAATATTGGATGGTATTGTACTAATGGACCTCATTTGCAGTTAAAACAAATTAGTCAGTTTAATCATTTGGTTACAATTGGAATTGGCAGCTTTATTGTTTTTACCTATGAGTCAATAGTAATTTTGAATGGCACCGACGTGATTATGAAAGTAATTTACACGCAATTATTTAAATTATATCACGCAAATTTTGAATTATTTTTCATCGAATTAATACAATTACAAGATATTTGAATTATATCCTATACAATGATTTATTATTTGAAATAGTCATTATTTTATTCTTACGTTATTATTATATTAATTTCTTTGTGGCAGACATGTCTATTAACATTATCTTTATTGCATACCGCAGTATAATAATAATTAGGGCTCGGAAGTTGTAGGAGCTAAAAAAGGTAAAATATGCACGAAAAAATTGCAAAATATGCATTAAAAATGTTAAATATGCAAAAATATTATTCTGAATTCCAAAAATATACGCACTTCACCTACTAACAATACGACGTCTAAAACGAAACTGTCACTGTCAAACATCAATCTTGTACAATCAACAGTAACGATAAACGAAGAAACCATCATTATATTACGATAACTTATCGACGATAAGATAGTACTACAAATAAGTATTTTGGCATACTTGCGTGATAGACTAAATGCGTATCTTATCATACATCACTGTTATTAACTCCGTATTTGACTATGGCGATGACAATAAATACCTTCGTTGGTAATTTTGAGTTTTATATTCAATATTAGTTGAAATAAACAGGTTAAGAAAGAAAAAAATCAATTATTTTTAGAAAAATATGAAATATGCATAATATGTGTAATGTGTATACAATTAATGAAATATGCACTTTTTAGCTAAAATAGGCAAAATATGCAAAATATTCATTTTCAATTTTCAATTTTTTAACTCGCAATTGTATATTTCAAATTTCTAGCTAGGTCGCTATAAATTGAGATCATACAGAACAATATGTAATTCCTACAACTGCCGAGCCCTATAATAATGATGAATACATACCTAATGAGTGAACTACGTAAAGGTACCAGTATAGCCTGCAGGTTACACCTAACTAGCAATAAGAATACGATGCCACCAGCTGATATTTCTGATAAAAGCTTATAACTTTGTAACTAAGTCTGACCGACAAATTCTGATTCCATAATTGTTTTTATCTCAGTAAAACACCTAGATTTTCGAAAAAAAATTCCAAAGTTCGCTAGGAAACTGAACTGCATTGCTATACTATAGATATTTGAATATATTTGTGCAGTAGTGATTAATGTGTTTATTATGAAGTAATATTATCTTAGTTATTATGTATACTTAGGGTTTTTATTTTTATAAAATATACCACCTATATTTTACCTGATACCTATGAATAATAATATTTATAGTTAAATATGGTTTGCTCATTTTAAATTAAAAAAAGTAACGGATGTGGGGATTTGGAACCAAAATCCTAACCGTAATTACGCCACTATTTGTATATAGTACATTAATAACGTATGCCATAGATAATAAAAAGTGGTAGAACTGCATTATATTATAATTGATGATCGTTGTTTCAACCGTGTAATTTGCACAGTAAATATAGTTTAGAATGTTAAAGTATTATTTTCTAATCAAACATCAAACTAACTCCACGGTCGTATACGTTTACGAAGTTTGACTCGACTGAATATTTTTCCACAACAGAACGTTTTTATTGCGTTATTTTTTATTTTCTTCCAGTCGTTCTTGTTCTTTCTCTACTTTATCCATGTACATAGTATACACAAAACTATCATCTTTATATAAATCGGCAATATCCACTAATCTATATTATAATATAATATATAAGACATTTATATACGTATTAATTCCTATATTCAAGATGCTTGGTAATTTTTTTTTTACATGAAAATAAATATAAAGTTTAGAAATTTACGCCACCTATCGAAATTACATCAAAATCTCTATTATTCATTTTATGGAAATTATACAACTGCAGTGAAGGAAATACAATTATGACTATGGAAATATAAGAAATAATTTTTAACGAATTGGTCTATTTGGTTATGCGATAACCTGATATCGCGGTTTGTACGTTAATTATTGAATTTTACATTTAATTAACGATTTGCGTTTCATCGTTAGTGATCTTTCAGCAGTGCACGGCATACGTGTCAAGTAGAGCGCTTCGCGTTAGTGTCAGAAGTGTTTTAAAAAAACAAAAAAATTTATTTTAATATAAAATTTATATTACGGATATAAAATCGATAATATTGGAATTGAAAACTTTAACTGTAGCGGAATCAAATAAAAATATCCCAGAACTGGTATTCGTAAGTCCGTTCAAATGGAGAAGGGGATATTGGAAAATGTCATTCAAACGGTATTATTTTGATCTTCCGTAAATGTTCGTCTAAATAGTACATGATAAAAATTTACTCAAACAATACATATTTTAAGGTTCGATTCACCCAAGTGGACTACAGTCATGTTCAAACAGATACCGAAAAGCAAAATATTAGCGTTATAATTTATGATAAAAAAATGTATATAGGTAATATTACAAACGAAAAAGTTACCTGTCCGCCTGTGTGCCGTGTACATGATGGCATTTAGCGGCAAAACGTTTTGTAATCGACACGAAACGTCGTCGGAAGTCCGATACTCCGGCATCATCTTATCGCCGGCGAACCTGACATAATGATAACAATAATAACACCAACACAAACGACGACAAAGACAACAACGACAACAGCGAAGTAGTTGTCGGTTTGTCTCGTATACGATTATATTATTATATATTATTATATTATTATAACGCGCATAATAATAATAATAATAATAATAATATAATACACAGGTATGATAACGAAGTAACAATAACTACGCGACACATTACGATCGTCTTCGAACGCATACGATTATAATAGGATTTTCGTCGTACGTCTTAAAAATAATAATAATATAGTGTCGGTGTATGATAACACGCTTGCGGCCCGTCCACCGGCGGCGGTTCCGCGTGTATTGTTGCACTACCTACTTATCGGTATGATAATAATAATATTTATGGCTCCTCGATCGTTGGTCGTGTGCAAGTGCAACCGCCGCCGCCGTCTCGATAATGAAATATATTTAATAGGACAATAATAATAATATGTATATAATATTATGTATGTACACCGAGATAGAATATTGTTTTATGAGCACGCCACCGACACGCACACGCGATAATTGCCGTCGTCGGTATGAAACAGAGTGGTAGTCGTCGGCTTTCGTAATCACCCCGAACGGCAAAGAGACGTGTGATTGCTATGTTTTTTTTTCGATTTTTTTTTTTATTTAATAATAAATACGTATTGGGTACGAGGTGGGAAATTTTAAATCGGACGTGAAAACGAACAAGCGCCACCTCCTTCCATCATTATTATTACGACGACGCCATCAACCTTTAGCGACCTTATCGGTGTTAGTATGTATATTGTATATATATATATATATAAAATGCTTAATAATATAATATATCCACGGTGGCGGTATCGTAGCGAAGACTATACACGAAGGGTGATAGTCCGTACCTGCATATATTGTATAAATTGTATATATATATATATATATAAATTATGGTAACACCAACACCTCCCCGAACAATGACTGGCCAAACTCAAGTTCAAACGTCATATCGGAGTTATTGGCCTTCGATTGCGATGTGCATCATATCGCTACAATAGTGTGTTTGTGTGCACGTTCGTTTGACAAAATGAATAATTATTGACGAAGACTGTGAAAGGGGTAGTGCGTGTGCGCACACGCACACACGTGTGGCAGTACGTCTGCCAATATATAGAAAACATTATTATATTAGATGTGTGTATAGTAGACGTCGTTAAAAGAAAAGAAAAAAGTATCGGAAAATTGCATTAGTTGATCGATCATCGTTTGTCGGCCCACGAAAACGAGGCTATATGCCTATCTCATATTATAGACTATAGTATTTGAAGGTCTCGGAAAAGAAAGGAATACAAAAAAAAATTCACTCAACATAATCAGTGTTGAGTAGTACCGGTCGACGAGATCCGAACAAAACAAAACTATAGTAATAGAATAATAAATATTAAATAATGAAAACAAACAATTACCTTAGTCAGTTATTCAATTTTCACTTGTTAAATTTTCATGTACGAGTATATTGTATAATATATTCAAAAATATAATTGTACGCATAAAATATGAAGTTGCAAAGTTGTCTGACGCGTGATTATTGTTTGCCTAAGTAATTTTATCCATCATTTACGATTTTCAAACCATGAAAAATAATTGAATTAAAATAAAATAAATAATGAATAATGCACCTACCTATATAAGTAGTTTCAAATAAAAAAATTATCAATGTACATAAATTTATTTCACGATTTTTGTGAAATATATAATTATATTACAATTGATTCTATAAAGAGCTAGAACCTTGAAAAAAATGGTTTCTTTTTTCATGGTAATTTTATCTTACGTCTCGTTATTTGCTTTTTGTCATTTACTTTTTTTTAAACTCCTCACTATCGTAAACTTTATACATACTTTGTATGTGCTTTAAAATAAATTTATATTAATATAACATCAGAGTTCATTGTTATTATATGATATTTACTACGAGTTAATAATGAAATAATAATTATTATTCTCAAAGTTCTATAACTAAATGAATGGATAGCCTTCTTCAACAGTATAGGGTAAGAAACTTTACGATGAAAGTTTGAAAAAAAACATTTATAATTTAAAATTGATATTAAAATAAATTCAAGTTAACTATAAAAATCTATAATTGCGAAATTAATCACACATAATTCATTAAAAATAAAATAATAAATTAATAAAATATAATCATATAATTAATTTTGTAATTAAATTATGTATTTTCCATTATTATCTAATACATAAAAATGTCGTGTCACAGTGTTTTGAACTCCTCCGTAACGGCTTGACCGATTTTCATAACATTTTCTGTGTATATTTGGTAGGTCTGAGAGTACGTTTTGGCTAATTTAAAAAGGGAATTGATCTTCCTTAGGAGGTGCGCAAACTGAAATTTTGAGATTTACGATAGAAATTTTTGTTTAAAAAAAGTTGCCATGGGGTTTAAAGTTATTATTATAATAATTATTGATTTCCGCTGGTTAAAAATGTTTGCTATTGATTATAGGAGAAAGTACAATTTTGAATTATAAAGTAAACCGAGTTGTATTAATAACCGCTAATCTACGGATTTCCTACCAAAGTGAATGAATTGCACTTACTGCTGCGAGTAAATCCAAAAGGATTTAGACAGTCACCATTTTTTAAAGGGTTGTCATATTTTATGAGCAAAGTGCATAGGGTCAGCTAGATTTACGATAAAAAATTTTGTTTGTTAATGATTGATATGGATTATAGGATTTATAAATAATATTTATTTATTATTATTTTTTTTAATTTGAATATATTCTATTTGTTTGTGCCATTAAAAATGCCAGCAAGACGCTAGAGTGACAATTTTTTTCGTTGAACAAATAAATGTAGCTACAAACATAAGAAATATAAGAGGGCAAAAAACAGACGAACAAATCCAATCCAATAAAACGAATTTTCGTGTGTGTTCGCTAAAGATGAACTCACTAAAAATATCGTACACTCTCTATTGCACTAAGACTCTGATAGTGGTTTTTTAATTTTCGTAATGTGTGATTGAGGTGTAATATGAAATTTATTAGTGAAGATAATAAAAGTACAATGAATTTAAAAAAATAAATATTTGGTGTTTTGTTATTGTTCCAAGTGCTCCATTCCTCTGTAAGTCATTTTATAACAGTGCAACACATCACATCATCACACAATTTTAATAATTTAGTTATTTTTTATTTGACTACCTACCAATATATTCATTAGAAATAATTTATGTCGCGAAACACCATTTTCCGGGTCAGATAGTATTTATATATATATATATATATTCATTTATATATATTGCTGTCAGTTTGTCGTTTATGCGTTCTCATTGCAATTCCTAGACCAATTGCGACGAAATTTGGTATACAGATATATTAGACCTATGGGCAGAAAATAGACAAAGTTAAATAGTGATTGACCCAAATATCATTCATTGAAAATTTTGATTGTCGGACTTTTCTCGATAAACGAATAAAATTACATAATGATGAACTATGAACTAAATTGAATATCGTTGTAAGATTATTAATTAGTATATTTTAACCATTATCTATCTATATTCTATATGTATAAAAATATACTGCTAGCTTAACCACAGGAAAATTGCACGGGTTCAGCTAGTTATAATATAATATTTTATTTTATTTTATATATATACTTACCATATATGTAGGTGACAAATTTGAACTACGTAAAGGTACCAGTATAGCCTGCAGGTTACACCTAACTAGCAATAAGAATACGATGTAACCAGCTGATATTTCTGATAAAAGCTTATAACTTTGTAACTAAGTCTGACCGACAAATTCTGATTCCATAATTGTTTTTATCTCAGTAAAACACCTAGATTTTCGAAAAAAATTCCAAAGTTTGCTTGGAAACTGAACTGCATTGCTATACTATAAATATTTGAATGTATTTGTGCAGTAGTGATTAATGTGTTTATTTATGAAGTAATATTATCTTAGTTATTATGTATACTTAGGGTTTTTATTTTTATAAAATATACCACCTATATTTTACCTGATACCTATGAATAATAATATTTATAGTTAAATATGGTTTGCTCATTTTAAATAAAAAAAAGTAACGGATGTGGGGATTTGGAACCAAAATCCTAACCGTAATTACGCCACTATTTGTATATAGTACATTAATAACGTATGCCATAGATAATAAAAAGTGGTAGAACTGCATTATATTATAATTGATGATCGTTGTTTCAACCGTGTAATTTGCACAGTAAATATAGTTTTGAATGTTAAAGTATTATTTTCTAATCAAACATCAAACTAACTCCACGGTCGTATACGTTTGGTTAATGTGGAATATTTTTTTTCACACATTGTCAACAACCACAAGTCACTAATAATTATTGTTAGTTTAATACAGGTTATTTAATATAATATTGTACTTTAAATAAAATGTTTTATTGTTCATCCCCTTTATGGTTTGGTCACTACAATTCTACGAAATAAATATTCAAATGTGTTTTTATTGTGTTTCATTTAAATTTTTATAGACATTTATCTATTTGGAGATGTACAATAATATATTTTTGGCAAAACCTCTGGGCGAAATTTGATAACAATAAACTAAGAGAAATAAAACATTCGATACTACCATAGCCCAAATCATTTGAGATATCCAGAAGAGACGAGGTAATTCTTGTCCGCCTACGAATAGACCACACACGCATGACTCACGAATATCTCATGGCCAAAGAAGACCCTCATCATGACATGCGGGACAATCATTACAGTCAAGCATATACTGACAGAATGTCATAAATTCAGCGAAAGGCGCATTGAACTAAAACTACCTGCAGAGACACTATACGAGATGCTATCACCCACTACGAGACGACCAAAAAACTCCTCAATGTCGTCAACTCCACAGAACTGCGTCAACTGATTTGAATATTATAACTTAGATTAAAATGTAAATCTGTAAATATAGGTAATAAGTAGTAGAAATTAAGCAAGTATGTAAGAAATTAATGTAAATTAAATATGTAACGCCGGCTAATAACCATGCAGTTGATGCCTTAAACAATTAATAAAAAAATTAATAAATATATTTTCTGTCTGTAGAAATTGTTGCATATGTGTTTGTCTGATATAGATTTTTTTAACAACGTTTTTATTAAAATATACGAATATTGTTTCCTACGATAAAATTACACAAAATTAAACATTAAATACCTGTAGTGAGTATAATAAATGGAAAAATAATTTAAATAAATTATATTTTTACATTTAAGTTAATGGCTCGGATAATAATAACACTTTGTCTACATAATAACTAAAAGCAGAACAACAATTTCAGTTGGACGATTTGCTTCTATTTAATTATGATAATTAATCTACTTAAATCGAGTTGAATTGTAATTGCAATATGAAATTGGCGTATTTAAATAAATGTTTGTTTTAGACATTTAAAAAGATCTATAAACAAAGGTTAACTTGGTACATTTGCAAATAATTAATACCTAGTGAATATTGATTACCTACCTATTTTACAACTGTTTTTAAGAACATAATATAAATGAAAAATTGAAATAATTATTACCAGGGGCCAATCAACTAAATCTGACAGAAACTTGTTACGTTAAAATATTTGAAGGCAGAAAATGTCATGACATAATGTCGTTTTAAATTAAAATGAATAAATTATTAAAAGATTTTATTTATATGTGTGTAATTATTGATGAGTTTATCTTTGATAATCAGCATGGTTATACTTGCTTTAAGGTTTCACAGAAAGCTGTGGGCGTTTAAAGTGCCTATGTTTTCTTGGACTCGGATTTTCTTTGCTTTAACTTTGCTTTAAATATTCAAAAGTAATTTATTTACAGTTTGAAAATATATATACTTCTTAGTGAATCGTGTTGATCGTACTCTTAGCTCTTAAGTAAAACTTTCAACAAAAAATAATATGTTTTAAATCTAGTTTTTTATGAATATTTAAAAAAGTGGACAGGACATGCACATGTTTAGCTCTATTCGATTTAAACAGGTTTTGTTTTTGACAACGTTGCATTATACTACAAAAAAAAGGCATTCCTGGTATAAAGATATACATTTAATACTATTGTTCGCGTTTATATGTCATGGTGTTGCATTCGTTGTTGTTTTCGTTTTAGTATTTTCGCGCGATGCATTGCGTTGCGTATCGGTGCGTTACGTAGCCGCGGTCATTGTCGGCGGCGGCAACAAAGCCTCCGTGTGCGACAGACCGGTTACGTAATCGCGCTGTTATCATGGCACGGAAATGTTCGTTGTGTGTTAACATTTTTGATTTTTCGGTTATGTTTTTAGTAAAAAGTTAAAGTCATGCTCTCAGTGTCACAAGTTTTCTTAATTTCGCGTGTTTGTCCAGTTTTGTGTGGTGGCACTGAGACACTTATCTTCATCTTGTTGTGTCCGGCGGCATAGCCTTCGTGGTGAATGTCGTCGGCACCGTCGTTTTCTTTTTTGCGCTTACTTCTCGTAGTGTACACATCAATTCGTTTATGTTCCTGTGTCTGCAGCCATTTGTTCTTTTGAAAAACACGTTTTTGTCACCTCTTCGTTTTTGTGAATCGGCCGTCTGGTAAAGTATCGTTCGAGGCAATTTAATATTGTCCAACGTCTAAACCTTTCTTTGTTTTTTAGCTTGCCAGCGGTCGCCTGTGAATAACGTTGTTTTGTCAATTGTGTGATCGTTCTTGGTCTGCAGAGCACAGCAATTTGTATTTTGTCTTCGTTGGTGATTGTGGCTTGGTGGTCGCACGTACTGGACTGTGATCGTTACTTTATAATACTGCTGTGTGCCGTCTTAGGCAGGTCATTACAGTTCTGGTACGGTCGCGTTGGGATTAAATCCGCCATCAATCACAATCACATGTAAGTATTGGTCGACCATATTTGTTTGTTTTTTCATTGTTTAAGGCCGACGGGCCTAGCCGCAAAGGCTATTTATTATTATTATACTTATAAAAATAGTGTTCCTATTAATTATTTATTGTGTGCCGTATGGGCCACTTATTTTTCTTGTAATATTTTTATTGCATTATTTTGTTGTAGTCATTGTGCAGCTATAAGGCCAGTATTATTATTGTTATTACTCGAATTATTGTTATTATACTTATTATTATTGTTATTGCACAAATATTTCTTATTGCATAAATTATTATTATTATATTTATTATCATTTTTCTATAAATCATTGTTTTTATTACATTTTATTATTATAAGGCTCATTTATTTATTTTCATTTAAGGCGAACAAGCCAGCCTATTATTTTTATCTAGGCACTTGCCGCGCCCACATTTGGTGACCTCGACGTGATTTGTACTTATATTCATATTTTTTGTTATTTTGATTTTGTATTCTCCTTAATTGTCGAACACATCACATTCAAGTTCAACAGATCAATCACAAACTCAACTGCACCATGTCGACTCCTGAGGCTGGGCCTTCCAAGGAAATGCGCAAATTGATCAAGCATCGAGTCTCGACTAAATCCACTATCCAAGTTATAAATGAATATGTCAAAAACTTCAATCCAGCAATTCATTCCAGTAGACAATTGCAAATAAGATTAACTAAATTAAATGAATGTATTGATTTATTTAATGAAGCTCAACAGTCTATTGCTGATTTAGATCAAGGACATGATGAAGAAAGGGAGCGATTGAAGTTTGAAGATGAATGCTTAACATTGAAGGCTACCATGGAAGATCTTATTGCCAAAAATACACCTGCTGAAATCGTTAACACTTCACACTCATCTCATTCATCCACTGGAGATTCTTTAAGACTTCCAACAATCCAGCCTCCGACCTTTAATGGAAATCTTGAAGACTGGCCTTCATTCTTTGATACGTTTAATGCACTCTTTCACAATAATGTAACTTTAAATGATGTGCAAAGACTCCATTACTTAAAAACCAGTGTGTGTGGACCTGCAGCTGATATTATAAAAACATTCACGATCACTGCTGAAAATTATCAGGTTGCTTACAATGAGTTGGTACGTCAATTTGAAAATAGAAGTCTAACCATTCAGACACACATACGTGCCTTACTGCAATCACCCAAAATAACTTCACCTTCTGCAGCTGATTTACGAAAATTGCACCACCACATTGCTTCACATGTTCGTGCTCTTAAAGCTCTTGGTCAGCCGGTGCAGTACTGGGACGCCTGGCTGGTGACTTTAATTTGTAGCCAACTTGATTCAATCACCGCTGGCGAGTGGCAGTTACGTCAAGACAACAAAGAGCTTCCGACTTATGAGCAGATCGAACTATTCTTGTCTAAGCGTGTATCAGCATATGAAGTATGCTCTAATTCAGTCAATATATCAGATAAAATTTCCAAAGCTAAACCTCCGTATCATAACCATGGCAATAACAAATCGTTGTTTACTCGCTCATCAGATCAAAAGACTATCAAATGTCCATTGTGTTCATCTGCACATAGAATATATCATTGTGATACGTTTGATAAATTGCCATTATCTGAGAAGAGAACTGTGGTCCGAAATGCCAAGCTCTGCTTCAATTGTTTAAATTATGGTCATCAAAGCGCAGATTGTAAATTTTCGCATTGTTCTAAATGCAACAAAAGGCATAATTCAAAATTGCATGAAGAACCTTCTAGTGAAAGACCAAGCATTTCTCAAACCAATGATGAACTAACATCACATCCCATTGCCACTGCCATGTGCACTGGGGTAGCCAACACACACTCTTCAAATTTAAATGTACTTCTAGCCACTGCTATTGTGAACATTTGTGACAAATTCGGAACTATGCATTCATGTCGAGCCGTTATGGATTCGGGCTCTCAATTAAATTTTATAACGGATTCCTTTGCTAAAAAATTGAAACTATCTGAAATAATGAAGTCTCTCAATATTATTGGTGTTTCGTCTATGTCATCTTCATCCAAACAACTTGAAGATACTACTGTGTGGTCACGTTTCGGTGATTATACTACAAAAATTACGTTGCATTCATTGCCAATCATTGTCAACTCACTTCCATCCCATTTAGTTATCCGTGAAAATTTGAAAATTCCTAATAACTTGCAAAATCTCTTAGCTGATCCACAATTTCATCTACCAGGACCAATTGACTTATTACTAGGTGCTGACCTATTTTTTGAAATTTTTTCTGGAACGAAGGTCGCACTGAATAAACATGCTGCTCTCCACCATACGAAATTTGGTTGGATAGTTACTGGCAAGGTTCTGGAGACATCAAACTGTAACAAGTCATCTGCCTTGATGGTAAATCACGATTCTGCTTTGTCTTTTTTTATATCAAAAAGTAATCAACGTACTATGGAGGAACTCAGGGCCGAGGAGCATTTCAAAGAGAATTTTTGTCGCAGTACAAATGGTCGCTTTATCGTGCGGTTACCACTATCTCAAAATCCTGATGTACTTGGCAATTCCCTCACTATGGCCGAAAAAAGGTTTTTCAATTTAGAAAGAAGACTTGCCAGAGACAACTCATTAGCTAAGCAGTATGATGAATTCATTCAAGAGTACATAGCGTTAGGTCACATGGAATTAACAACATCCGCCAGTGACAAGCCTATGTATTATTTACCACATCACGCGGTCTTCAAATCAGACAGTTCAACAACAAAACTTCGTGTAGTTTTTGATGGGTCTGCGGAATCAACTTCTGGACTTTCATTAAATGATATTATGCTGAGAGGACCAAAGATCCAACCTGATATCTATAATATTTTATTGCGTTTCCGCTTAAACCGTATTGCACTAACTGCTGATGTGGCAAAGATGTATCGCCAAGTGTTAGTGGATGAAGGAGACTGTTATCTACAACGAATAGTTTATCGCTCGCATCCTGATGAATCTTTGAAACATTTCAACTTAAAAACTGTGACCTACGGTACAAAGTCTGCTTCCTTTTTGGCAACACGTTGCCTATTCCAACTTGGTTATGAACATCGTGATACTGCAATTGGTCAAACTATTTGTAATGATTTTTATGTAGATGACCTCATTAGTGGAGGTGACTCTGATCAGGATTGTTTTTCAATATATGAACAGCTTCAATCCATTTTGGGCTCTGCTGGTTTTCCTCTACGAAAATGGTGCTCAAGTTCTAAAGATCTCCTCAATCGCCTGCCTCATGCGCAGGATGATCCAAACTTTATGGTCAAATTAAGTGAGGACGATGTAGTGAGTGCCTTGGGACTGTTGTGGCAGCCATCTATTGACAGTTTTCGGTTTTTAATGAAGAAATGGACGCCACCTCAGTTCATTACCAAGCGCAGTCTTTTATCAAATATAAATAGTGTGTATGATCCTATCGGCTTCATTTCTTGTGTGCTAATCAAAGGCAAAATTTTTATGCAACAAGTGTGGAGTTTTAAAATGGATTGGGATGAACCATTGCCTGGAGAATTATATTCAAAGTGGATCAAGTTTTATTCGAGTTTGGGTAACCTTGATAAATTGATCATACCAAGATTAGCACTAGCACATTGTTCTACCAGATATACACTTCATGGCTTCTGTGATGCCTCACAGAATGCATTTGGTGCTTGTGTCTATATCCGTTCAGAGACCAGCGACAATGTTTTTGTTGTAAATTTATATACATCCAGATCTCGAGTTGCACCAATCAAGGCCACTACCATTCCACGCCTTGAATTATGTGGTGCTTTACTATTGGCTGAATTAATTACTGAGGTTAAGGACGAACTCAAAAAATCAAATATTACCGTGACGTCAAATAATACTTATTTATGGACGGACTCAACTATCGTCCTTGCATGGATCAATAGTTTATCTCTCTTTCAAGTCTACGTTGCCAATCGCATTGCTCGAATAAATGATCTAACGCATGCATCACAATGGCATCATACCCCGACTTCTGAAAATCCTGCAGACCTAATCTCCAGAGGTGTAGATGCAGACTCAGTAAGCACTTGTTACATTTGGTGGCACGGTCCAAAATGGTTGAGTAAAGATAAACAAAGTTGGCCCAAAAATCCTACCTTACCATCAGAATTACCAGAAATTCGGCCTATCAATATGGTATTGTCGGCCATAGCAGAAGAAAATTTCTGGATTTTGAATAAATATTCAAGTTGGATTATGCTCATAAGAATCACTGCTTTGGTACGCCGATTTGTCTCCAATTGCAAGGATTCCCTATCAAAACACCCTGAGAGACGTGTTTTTGATTCTATCACACTAAATGAGTTACTGCTAGCTGAACGTTTTTGGTTAATCAAGGCTCAAAGTTCTGCATTTCATGATGAATTGGTGTGCTTGAAGGCTAAAAAGAATGTGCATCGCAAAAGTGCATTGACTTCGCTAAGTCCGTTCATTGACGACGAAGGCTTAATCAGGGTTGGTGGTCGACTTACAAATGCGCATATGCATTGCAGCAGCAAGCATCCAATCGTTCTTCCTTCCCGAGCCACAATAACTAAATTAATATTTCGTTACGAACATTGTCGCCTCATGCATGTAGGCCCTCAAGCTTTACTGGCTCATATATCTATAAAATATTGGGCTATTCGAGGCAGAATTGTAGCCAGAAAGGTTGTCCAGCAATGTGTACAATGTTTTCGAGCGAATCCTAGATTTTCAGCCCCACCAATGGCTCCGTTACCAAAGGAGCGTGTGACAATTGACAGAGCTTTTAATCGCACTGGAGTAGACTTCTGCGGACCAGTTTTAATTAGGAGTGGTATTAGACGAGTCACTGCTATTAAATGTTACATCGCCGTCTTTGTATGCTTTGTTACCAGAGCGGTGCACCTGGAGCTAGTTACTGACCTGACAGCCGATGCATTTATTGCTGCTCTATCAAGGTTCATGTCCAGGAGGGGAATGTGCTCGCATTTGTATAGTGACAATGCTACAAATTTTGTAGGAGCTCACAAGGTGTTGAAACAGTACTTCTCACAAAGTAGCAAAAACCAGCGAGTCACGGATCTGATGGCTAACCAGGGAATACAGTGGCATTTTATTCCTCCTTCTGCACCCCATTTTGGCGGCCTCTGGGAGGCAGCTGTAAAGTCCGCCAAACGGCTTATGCTAAAGATCACAAAGGGTGCACTACTTACTGCGGAAGAGCTGAATACTTTGTTGTGTAAGATCGAAGCTGTTTTAAATTCACGTCCTATGACATCGTTGTCTGATGACCCCAGTGAATATAAGGCCCTTACTCCAAGTCATTTCATTATTGGAGGGAATCTCATGTTGCCACAAGAGCCGGATTTATCGGCCGTTCCTATGAACAGATTGCGTAGATTTCAATTAATGCAAGCACAGCTACAAAGATTCTGGACCCGTTGGAGCATGGAATATCTACCACAGATGCAAAAACGCGGTAGGTGGACTTCTCCAAGCAGAGCTATTCAAGTCGGTGATCTGGCAATACTTAAGGAAGACAATGTCCCCATTCTACAGTGGAAGTTAGTCAGAATCAGTGCCGTGCACCCCGGGGCAGACGGAATCATTCGAGTTGTGACCATCAAACAGAGTGCTGGTGCTGAAATGAAGAGACCTGTCGTCAAACTTGCACTCTTACCCAGTACTGTCGACATTGCAGATTCCGAAGACCCCATTCCTTCTTAATTTCATTGAATTCATTTATTTGTTATCATATTCTTTTTTGGATTACCATTATTTATTTGTTATTATATTTTTTTTTTTTTTTTTTTTTTTTTTTTTTATTTTTTTTTTTTTTTTTTTTTTTTTTTTTTTAATTTTTTTTTGTTTTCTTTTTTAAATGTTTATAATCTATTTATATTGTTAGCTAATCGAATGTTTATGTTATACTATATCATATTTAATTTGTGTTGAATTGAAACTCCTGCGTCCTTTCAAGGCGGGGAGAATGTTCGCGTTTATATGTCATGGTGTTGCATTCGTTGTTGTTTTCGTTTTAGTATTTTCGCGCGATGCATTGCGTTGCGTATCGGTGCGTTACGTAGCCGCGGTCATTGTCGGCGGCGGCAACAAAGCCTCCGTGTGCGACAGACCGGTTACGTAATCGCGCTGTTATCATGGCACGGAAATGTTCGTTGTGTGTTAACATTTTTGATTTTTCGGTTATGTTTTTAGTAAAAAGTTAAAGTCATGCTCTCAGTGTCACAAGTTTTCTTAATTTCGCGTGTTTGTCCAGTTTTGTGTGGTGGCACTGAGACACTTATCTTCATCTTGTTGTGTCCGGCGGCATAGCCTTCGTGGTGAATGTCGTCGGCACCGTCGTTTTCTTTTTTGCGCTTACTTCTCGTAGTGTACACATCAATTCGTTTATGTTCCTGTGTCTGCAGCCATTTGTTCTTTTGAAAAACACGTTTTTGTCACCTCTTCGTTTTTGTGAATCGGCCGTCTGGTAAAGTATCGTTCGAGGCAATTTAATATTGTCCAACGTCTAAACCTTTCTTTGTTTTTTAGCTTGCCAGCGGTCGCCTGTGAATAACGTTGTTTTGTCAATTGTGTGATCGTTCTTGGTCTGCAGAGCACAGCAATTTGTATTTTGTCTTCGTTGGTGATTGTGGCTTGGTGGTCGCACGTACTGGACTGTGATCGTTACTTTATAATACTGCTGTGTGCCGTCTTAGGCAGGTCATTACAGTTCTGGTACGGTCGCGTTGGGATTAAATCCGCCATCAATCACAATCACATGTAAGTATTGGTCGACCATATTTGTTTGTTTTTTCATTGTTTAAGGCCGACGGGCCTAGCCGCAAAGGCTATTTATTATTATTATACTTATAAAAATAGTGTTCCTATTAATTATTTATTGTGTGCCGTATGGGCCACTTATTTTTCTTGTAATATTTTTATTGCATTATTTTGTTGTAGTCATTGTGCAGCTATAAGGCCAGTATTATTATTGTTATTACTCGAATTATTGTTATTATACTTATTATTATTGTTATTGCACAAATATTTCTTATTGCATAAATTATTATTATTATATTTATTATCATTTTTCTATAAATCATTGTTTTTATTACATTTTATTATTATAAGGCTCATTTATTTATTTTCATTTAAGGCGAACAAGCCAGCCTATTATTTTTATCTAGGCACTTGCCGCGCCCACAACTATGTCAATTGCATATATTTGATATTTATTATTTATAAATGTATCGTATGAATAATAATTATAAGTAATAAAAATAATAAATTGTCTTTAATGTAAGCTCCATTTAACACGAGTCATCTCGGTGTAGACAATATGTTAGTAACTTCACGCAATTCTTCACCTACCAATATAATATTTATGCAGTATATTATTATATAAATAATAGCACTGTGTTATGCACATTGCATAAAAATTTGCAGCATTTATATTGTATGTATTATACTAGTATACTACCTATTTCAAGTTAAAATGTACGCAAATATAAATTTCAAACGCAGAAATAGAATTGATCATCGTTATTCTACCATACTTGTTGCACGCTGTTTAAAAATGTGTATTATAATTATATAATTCAATATGGTGGATGGGTGTTGGAAAATGTGAATAGGTATAACACTTCAGTAAAATTAATTTTTGCTATTTATGCATATATTAAAATAAATTCAACTTAAGCTTTAAATATTAAACATCTCTAATATTTCAAGATATCGCAATTATTATGAAATAGACTCAAAAATTGTATAGGTCTATTAAGTCTATGAATGTCTACAAATTTATAACAAAACTTTTATAGTTGAGTAATTTGTCACTGATAATTGTAAAAAGTACTAAAAAAAAATACGATTCATGATTAAATAAACACGAAAAAAATAATAATTATATTAAAAATATATGAAAAAATTATCTGGCTAAACGATATATTATGTACATTTATATACTGAAATGTTAAACTTCTAATCAAAATAATGCGTAAATACAATAAATTGTAAAGATCTGACTACTTAACTATACTTTTTAGACATTTTACATTTTGTTAAGAAATAAATTAAACTTAGCATGGATTTAAATTTTAAACAACACCAATATTTCAAGATATCACGTTTTATGTTTAAACTTCAATCATAAAATACAATACCTAATGCTTATAATAATATTTTAATTTACATAAACAATGTTCCAAAAATGTAATGGCATTAGTTGCAAAATCTTATGAATAAAGTCATACATATATATATACCGTATTATTTATACAATTACAAAAGAAGAACATATAAATACGTCTTATTACCCTAGTTAAATTTTAGACTGGTAAAAAATATTTTTCTACAAACTAATAACGATACATGTTATACGTCATAAGTATAGGTACTTTATACATGTATAAATGTGCACATGTAGAACAAATAGCTTTTGTTCTCTTTGATGGACAACTAGAACATAATGTAGAATGCAAATACTTTTGTATGTATCGTAAACAAAATAATCGAAAAATTACAGAAAGGTTAAATTTTTTTTAAAGCCTCGATGTCAATAACAATTATGTGTATAATACATAATAGCTTATAGTTATAAATAATTTAGAATTAAGACAATTAAGTTATGCTTAATATTTTACGTAATATATCACGAAAGGTATTAAATAGCGAAATACCGTTGACCAAAACCAAGTATATATTGTACTAACTTATTAATTTGGTAAACGAAGGGCCAAACTGCAATACCCAAACCACTACTCTGTGCATAATAATTATAAAATATTGTTGTTTCATAATAAAACTGTTATCTTTATAATTATGTAATATACCTACATATAATGTGTATTATGGTAATGGTTTTGTTTTGCCAGAGGACTGATTATCATTTTTAAGCACTACAATAAGCAATATATACCTTTATTGGTGTGTGTGTAACTGTGTAAGTGAATACATTTTTATTATATTTATTGTGGAATTAAAATTTAAAAACACTTTTAAAATAATGATTGATTGAAAAAACGTACAAATGGCCCATATATTAGATATAAATTATATCAGTATTATATTTAACAATAAATTGTTTTATTATTAGGTCTTTATAATCTAATCTAAGAATAATATGTAAACTAATTTTATATATACAATGTAACCATACTTTACTAAAGTACGTATTTTAATGTTGTACTATCTAAAAAAAGAAATATTTGTTGAAACCGTAAATACTTTAACCCAATTTAAATTGTTACAAATGGCCATAGTTGTGTTATTGTTTATAAGATTAAAAAAAAATAATGTTTTATTATGATATTTTTTTGAATTTTTACCAGTTAACTCAAAACTTAAGAGTATTATTAGAAACAAATATACCTATCTATATATTTGATACATAATCTATAATTGTATAACAGTTTATTTTTTTAAATTAAAATATAATATTTTATTTTGCAAGTAAAATATATACATATATATATATATATATATATATATATATATATATATATATATATATATATAAGGTAAAAGGGCACTAGTAAAACATAAATAACGTGAAATGCATATCTTGCCAACAAAATAATAATAATAAAAAATAGTTCTATAAGTCTCGGTTGTCGATGAAATATCAGTCAAACTTTTAAATGTGCCATAGTAATATACTTATAGGTAGTAATTATACTTAAATAATTTATTGTTAAAAAAAATAAATAAATACGAGGGATATACTTAAGATATCTATTGTTAAATGTATTGTACAAAATTCATAATAACGAATTAATATGTTTTTAAAGTTTAATCTATGACGATGTAAAATTTACATTGTAAACTACGAATATATACGCTATATAAGTTCAAAAAACACTTAAATTCACTAAATTTACTATAAAAGTACTAAATATTTATACCTAGTTTTCAGTTCTACTATAACGTACGTAGTTGTTAGTACTTCGTATTGTTATTCATTACAAAATAAACAATATTCCATTAGGTGTGTTAGTGGAATCGTTCTAATCGTTATGTTGCAATAAATACATAAATATCCACTTATATTGTATGATATAGTATATGTTATATAAACCCAAGTATATTAAAAATTTAGTGAAAAAATTTAGAGGATATGTTATTATATAAAACGGAGATAGTGTGACATGGAAGTAAAACGCAGCCCAGTGTTTAAATTTTGAAAATCACGTGCCATTTAAACGGTTTATATTATATGGAATATACGTGGTTTGAAAACTCCTTTTGTCAATACAAAAGCCGTCTCGTCGTCGGACGAATAATTGACATGCAACAATCATAATCTATATATATAAATACAACAATACGTGCGTCATAACACGGTGGGCCGGAGTTTTGCATTTGAATCTCTACGCACGTTTGAGAAGACTTTGAATACAATTTTAACCCTCTCCAAATACATCTTGCGTGCTCGTCTTTCACACTATAAGCATACTAGGAGAACTAGATCTCATTTATTTGCTGTAAAGCGAGCTGCACATTGTAAACAATATATAAAGTTACCGGAGGTTATTGAATTTTCAGTAACGTCATAAGCCATTGACATTTCATTCGATATTACCTATACTTAGCTAGATCTGAAAATAAATAATTCCGTTTAAGCGATAACAATACAAAATAGAAATATCAGAGGCACGCGTTCATGATGCATCCAATGGTGGTTTATACACGATGTTCAAGGAGGGGGCGAAAATAAAGCCAACTCTCCCCAAAGCATTGTTATATATAGTATACAGTCATACAACATCTAGCAGAAAAACCTGACAAAAAAAAATTGCTAGTTAAATGTATGGCAAAAATTGTTAATATTCAATGATAAGTAAATAATATTTATATATTATTAATAAATATACTCATGTAAGCAGGGATCGAAACCGTTTCAATGTTTCATATTTTAACGGTTTCGGTTTCGGTTTTTGAGAACGGTTTTCTAAATTTTCTGGTATTGGTTTAGGTTTTAAGATCGGTTTTTCAAACTTTTTGGTTTTGGTTTCGGTTTCAAAAAAGGTTTTTAAAAAAATTTATCGGTTTCAAGAACGGTTTTTGAAAATGTTTGGTTTTGGTTTTTGGAACGGTGTTTTAAATTTTTATTATATTTTCCTACATCTAAAAACCGTTGACCCAATTTTTATCATCTATCTATTAACTATTAAGGGCTGAGCCTAAAGCCCTAAAAATTAAAATATAGGTATCCGATTTGTACACTTTGTGTAGAATGTACATACAATATGCCAAGTTATGATCAACAGAACTAATTTCGTGTTCTCAACAACGTAGTTAGTAGGTACCTACCTGCTTTTGCATACAACATATTATAGAGATCATATTATTATTATCATATTATTCGATTACATTACATTAATATTTAATTGTAATTTACAATAATATTGCATTATATTACAGATTACAGTATAATAAATCTCATGATATGTCATATTAAATCTCATCTCATGTTATGCTTATGATATTTGAACAAAATATTAAATTTAAATTTAAATGGATAATTGCTAAAAAAGTTATTGGAGTATTGATAATTCTGTTATTTTTAAAAGGTATAAATACACGTTTAACACACACTTTTAATCCAAGAGATTGCTAGAAATTTACATCTTCCTATTTTTCAATAACATTTGTCGTTTTTATTACCAATACTCAATAGGCAATAAATAATAACATTACAATTAATATAATATAACAACAATACAGATTACTGATTAGTGATTACAAGCATGTATAACCGCATAGGGGTGGACAAAATAAAAGTAGTTATATTATATTTTAATTTAGAACCAATACAATAAGTATAGGAATAATATAAAATATAAATAGAACAATATTCGTATTACCAATAGGGCAATAGATATTAATATTTCGTAATACTGATTAGTGATTACCGAAGAGCATCGGGATTTTTATTAATAAATTCCAACATATTATTTTCTTCGAATGAAAATACTCGTTTTAACTAGAATTATAAATAATATAATTAACTTTATAAAATTTGAAGAAACCGATATTGATTTTAAAATTTAATCGGTTTTTCAAGAACTGATCAAGAACGGTTTTTCAATTCTATGGTTTCGGTTTGGGTTTTATAAACGGTTTTTTGAAGGCCTCGGGTTTCAGTTATGGTTTTTTAACCGGTGTTTTAAAGCTTTTGGTGTCGGTTCCGGTTCCGGTGTTTAATAATGAACAAACCGCGGTTCTAACCGGTTTTTGAAAAACCGGTTTCGATCTCTGCATGTAAGAAAATTTTCAAAAATTATAATTTCAAAAAAAAGTTAATATGCACGTTCCAAAATTAATTTAACCAAAAATATTTTGAATTTTATAAAAATTCTATAAAATAAGCTACTTGACTTAGATAAATCTGTTTATCCTCAAAATTGTTCTTATATAATCATTAATCAGATTCACAAATAGGTTCTAACTATTTTGAATTTATCCAAAAAATTTCTAATGAAATTTAAAATTTTTTATTTTCAATTTTAAAAACTAAACATAAAAAATTTATTATACATGTAGCTCTAAGATCTCTTAATGAAAGAAAAAAACTTTTATACCTAGTTAATCCGTGTGTTAATCACATATTCTAATCAGATTTCATAGACAACAGAAAAAAACCACAGACCAATATAATATACTAGTTACTATCCGTGGTTAAAATGATAAAATATGATCAAGGAAGATCCCAAGGGGGGAGGCGGTCCACCTATCACCCCTCCCCTTATAACCACCACGAGTATACGAGCTTTAGCAAAACCCGAGGATGATTTTGGCCCAAAAAACTAGTCAGAAACTCTAGATGTGTTTCAAAACATTGTTATCTACGTATTTCTTCAGTACTTGCCTTATTGTACTTTTGGTACTGATATATTGATACCATGTTAAAGAAATATTAACGAAACACGTCATTCACTCGTTATGATGTTTTTTTCATGTAATATATTTCTGTGACAACCCCTAATAGATAACAACTATATATATATATATATGTAAAGCACAAAAAATAATAATTTTCTTATTAACAGAGGTGGTTCTACAATAATAAATGCGCGATCTATATTATTATATATCAATATTATTACATTCCTAATTTCAACATTCATTTTTTTATTAAATTATGTTAAAACATTATTTTATATTATAACGATTATAAATTAGGTAAGAATTAATGATAAAATAAAAGTTAAGCATTTTATGGACACGTAATAACGTTTTTGATAATGCATGTTTTTAGGTCTTGAGTATTTAATATTTTGTTTGTTATTTTAAACAATTTTAAATATTTTTGTTAGAAAAACGATAAATGTATGAACCATTCATAGATAGATATAGAAACGAGTATTTTACCAGACATTGAGGCAATTAGTAAACATTGTATATGTATAATATGTTAATTTGCGCATATGGAACGAACACTTATTATTGGTAGATATACAGTTATTGAAATATTACCTATCGACTACCAGAATCTTATAATATTATATAAATATATCTTATATTTTTATATAATATACATCATAATACTATCATATGTATTGATGTACCTATTACTATACTGTTCAGTATTAATTTTCAATACGAAATAAATGGAATAAACATGTTATACTGTATATTGTTTAACATATAACTATCTTTACATGGATATATTATTAAATAATGATAACGTATAACTAGACAATTATATTATAGATATATAGAACAAACCATATTACGTGTAATCAAATTATGTTTCAACGTCTATATTTTGAAACGACAATAGATTTGCATGGGAAAACTGAAAACACGAAAATCTTACCGTTTTTCACGTCCTTCTGGGCGCAGGAGACCCCTTGCAGTCTATCAGCGGACACGGTCGCAGCAACCGCTTTGGCCACGACTCCCAATTTCTTCGTGGGCCTGCCGCCACCGGCACAGGCGCCTCTGCTGTGGTTTCCGGTCGTTTCGTCCATTTGGTGGTTACGACCACGACCGTTGTAAAAGTCATCGCCGGCATTTCCAAAACGCACGCCCAGTGGCATTTCAGCCTACACTGCCGCAATACAACAATATCGTAATATAATTTAATATTTGTTCATATAGAGTAACCACCGATGGAAATTTCGTTTTTCAACGATCACATAAAATATAAGGTGTGCGCGCCACGATGTAGTGTGGTGTAAAGTGTAAGATTCGTTGTGCGTGAAAAAGAATTAAAACGCGAAAAAAAACGTTTCACGTGTTCGAAAACCATTAGGTACCGATTTTGCAGCGGGTTGAAAGCAAAGGGGGAGCCGCGCGTATCGAACACCAAACGGCGGCGGCTTTCACGCCATACCGTAATCAACGACAACCTCATAGCGGCGATAATACAAACGATTATTTAGCGCCACGCACACTCACAATATATTTATAAATATATAATAAATGTCTGTGTGTGCGTGTGTAGAAACTTACCGTAGAATTTTCAAAAAAAGAGACAACAGCGGCGATGGGTATATTATGATAATTACACACGTTCGTCAAACTACGACGGTATTAATTATTATTGGCAATCGTGTTCAAAAACGTTCGTGTGATTTTATGACTAATCGGTCGACACGCCAACAATTTGTTATATACCTACTCAGAATTTCGACGCCGAAATTTAGCGCACTAAATGTACGAAATTCTGTGAGCACGTAAAAACTACGCGTGATGTATACAATATACGATCATTGAAAATAATTTATCTTTTGATTAACAACATTTTTGATTTTCTTAAAAACAATCAATTATAAAGTCTAATTTTTTGAAATAATATTTCAGTATTGCAAATTATAATCCCGCATTACTAATTTATTTATCGATATACAGTATATCATATGCTATATAATCATAATTCATAAGAACAATAATAGTAGCATATAACAACAACACAAATATTTATCCCTACTAATTTACCTAAATTTAGACCATTTACCAAAATGCCATATGATATGATTAGATTACAAATATTTATTTTTTTAATAATACGGTTTTAGCATAACTGCTCAAAAATATAAAGCATGAAACTCATACGCAATATTTTTGTTTTTTATATTATGATTATAAAATTAATAATACCTACCTTATTTGTGTACGAATAAGTCTGACAACATTAGATTAACGTTATTATTTGGTACTTAAGCATAATATTCGTTTTAATCTGGTCATTTCGGTATCAATAGAAGATGATGGTGAATTGTTGTAACCATAAATCTCCTAGTAATAATACTGCCAAATAATTTCACAAGAAGAGTAAAACGTATTAAAATTTCAAAGAACTAAAGAACTTTAGACATGAATAACGTTGATAAAGCTATCACATTTGTAAATCAAAACGTTCGCAAGGTTTCGCCAAAGACATTTATCACGTGGCGCTTTGAATAGGCAATTTCACTACATCCGACCGTTACATAATCTGAATCATACGCAAATCCCCGATTATTTAACCTACAGGTCATCAGCGAAACATAGAATGTACAATACTACATCTGGGCAACTTTTGTAAGGTGCTTTCAAGAATACAATGCAAAGTGCGGGCAAAATATACAATTACCATTAATTCATTGTTCAGCTACTAAGAACAATATTGTTATGTCCAAGCTATTCATTATTATTATTTTCATTTTAATGAAAGCATGGAAATCAAAAACGTACAGTATTGAAAACATGCTCAACATTTTTTATGTCCGTGAACTTGGCGGCACTAAGGTAACAGAATTCAATTAAACCTATCCATACATTTTTTAGTTAAATATTAAGTATTGTATTATTAAAAAAAGTGATAAATTTCAATCTTCTAACAAGATAAACTCTATAAGTGCTTTTATCTTCTACTTTACGGTGATTTCTGTTATATAATTGTCAATTAAACTTAGTATGCACTTTGAAGATACATTTTGTTATACCTAATAAAAAAATACAAAATCGTAGATTCTTAAAACTTTCACAAAATATTAACATTTTAATATTTTTTTAGATACAATATAATTTTCAAAATACTTTGGAATGAAACATATTGTATATCATTTTCAATTTAAATAGGTATAGGGCTTAACAATTTTATTCAAAGCTTTTTTGACTTTTTTTTATAAGTTTTCTGACGTAAATTTAAAAATATATAACCAAACATTTTTTAAAGACATTTGATTATTATAAGAGAAGACTTTAATTAATTGGTTAACTATTTTTGAATTTTAAACTAAAAAAAAAAAAAATTATAAGAATATTATACATATAATCTACTATCTAGTATACTTATTTTAGTAATTGTAAGATTATGTTATAAAAGGGAGAAAAAACATAAATGGAGTTACGTGTATAAAAATACACTCATTTATAGTGACGCTCAGCTTGAGATTAAAAGATTAAGTGTATCCCCAGCGTTAATAATAATCACAACTATACTTTATTTTAAGTCTGCGATTAGGATTTCTAAGAAGTAAAAATTCAACTGTAACAAAGTTTACTCTCGATTGATTTAACGAAAATATGATTATGCAGGGTTAATTTAAAGTTAAAGTGGAGCATTTGTTATTATGTGAAGTGTTTTTAAACACTTAAATTTGATTTTATCTTGATTTTTAGCAGATATTATATGTCTTTAATATTTAATTTAAGAGTTTAGTTTTTAGGCTATATTAATATATATTTTGATTTTTGTTAGTGATATTAAAAATTAAAATATAATTCATTATATTGCACGACTCGTAGAAAAATAAATTATATACCTACTGTAGTCTAATAAAATTATAAAACATCTTTAAAAATAGATTGAAAAAAACGTATCTTTTCCGCCAACAATCGTTTTCATAAGCAATTGTTTATCATTGAGTTAATCTAAAAAGTAACTTATCACATCCGTTAAGTTGTCCTACCGACAATGATGAGGTACACTGTAAACTCGATACCTACTTTACAACTGGTGATATTTTTTTTATGCAAAAGGACGATTTTATTGTGAGAAAAGTTTCAATTCCTGTATAGTTGTGGATATTGGCTTACAGACAATTTATAACGTACAGAAACCGTTCGTATGGTGTAGGTACAAAATAAACTCTCGAGTGAATCGAAGGTTCGAACCCCTAGATTTTAATTTAATTTATATATTATCTAGAAACATTTTTATCATATTTGATCTTAATTACTTACATATATGATTATTCTTGAGATATTTTTAATGCACAACTGTCTATCATTATACGAGTATATAGCTAGTGTGTGTAATTGAAGAAGAAAACAATTCGTCAAAAAAGTATTTTTCGTTTTTGAAAAAAAGTGAATAATTTTTTTTTTTTTAATCTAGATTTTATACATAAAAAAATTACATAAAAAAAGTACATAAAAAAAGTATAATAAGCATAAGTGATGTTATTTTAGATTCTGAGCGGAGCGATGAATGTATTGATTTTACCACGATGTGTGTGTTTTTTTTTTTCTTGTGTCTATCATCAGGGCAGTAAAAGTGCTTCGATTTTTGAGTTCAGTACCTCGTTCAATCAGAAAGTGAATCTAGTTGGTACTTTGGGGGGTCAAAAGTAAATTTACTTAATTAAATACTTTTCTAAATAATCGAAAAAAACAAACTAAAAATTAAGGGAAAAACGGGAACTTTTACACACAATCAGTTTTCGACAAAATCGATTTTGGTTTTTGATGTAATTTTAAAACAAATGACCATAGATACATGAAATTTTCACCGAATGTTTATATAAGTATATAAAAAATGTTCGACTTAAGTTGAACTATTCATAGGCATTTGAAATTTTCGATTATTATAAGTTTTTTTTAAAATTAATATTGATAAAAATTTATTTGTTAAACAGAAAAGCTTGAAAATTTAGTACAAGGCTCTTAATATATTGTTACAATAGCAGTTGAAAAATAAAATAAATTCATAGTCACAATATTTTTTTTATAAGCATTCAAAGTTTGAATTTTGACAAAATACCTAAAAATCACGAAAATTCACAGAGGGTTCTCTAGATTTTATAATTTATTATTATAATTATAAAAAATCTTCAATAGTTTCGAAAATAAAACAATAACTGTAAAAACTTAGTTTTAGAAAAAATAAATCTATTTATTTAAGTGAAAATTTAATAATTAATTAGTATAATTGGCATGAAATTAAAAAAAAAAAAACACTTTTAAGTTTAATCTCTTTGGCCATATTTAAATGTACATATTTTTTTTTTTTACTTTTACATTTTCAGTTAAACTCTGTAATTAATGCAAAATACAATATTTTTCTTAATTAGGTTTGAATAAATAATCCTTCGAGTAGAAAATAAAAATCAATAGTTTATTAAATGTACAAAACCAAAGAAATTATACATATAATGTATACCTAATTATAATAATTGTAAGTTTATTTTGTATATTAAACCATATGTTAATAACCAAATTTAAAAGTGTGACAATTTAAAAAAATTAAAGTGATGTTAATATGTATTACGTGTGTACATTACACTTGTTACAATGTTGAAAAAATATATTCATCGGTTTTTATTTATTTATGTCTCTCTAACTCAGACTTCTCTACATCTATTATTAATACCTTTTATGATCAGTACCGATATAATACTTTAGTATGCAATTTGCATGATTGTGTGGTTATACTTGTTAGCTAGGACTTACCTTGTACCTATGTATGTTGTTAACTTCTACCCATAAGTAACTACGATAAACTTCCAAGCCATTAAAATGTGTTGCCGTGCGTTACCAATACCACACAGACATTGATTGTATCGCCCTCTTCCATTGCTCATTAACAAATGCGTGTTGAATTGACCTAAAACTACAGTTAAGCGTAATCCCATTGCTTAACAGCCGTTGTTTATATAAGTGTTGTATGCGACAACGACATCCTTAAAATATACAATATCAGTATGTTAAATTCCAAATCATTGTGAAAACATAAATGAAGACAATAAAATCGATACAAATATAGAGATAATAATAAATATACATACTATATACCTTGGAATCTGTACAAGTGTTATTTATTATATTACGTAGACATATTATACGTGTAGGTACATTATTTATTGTCGGTGATAGGAAATAAGAGAAAGAATATTTTTCTGTCATTCAGAACGAGTACCTATATAACTACGGTGGGCTAAATAAATCGAGTAGTGAGGTATCATATTATTCCTTCGGTCCGTCCCTTTTCCCAGACCGGCCGTGGAATAATAATATTTTGTGTATATAATAAAAACAAACGACACTCAAGTGAACCAGAATAACTCACGTTATGTTGAATAAAAATTAGAGTAATAAATTAAACTCGATTTCTTATCACGTTGAAATAAGTTCTAATTTATACTCAAATATTTTATATTATAGTTATTAACACTGCTCCAAGAACAGTTTCTAACTGTTCAAATATAAATATGTAAATTTCTCGTTCACATTTTTCACTATAAAGTCCCTAAAAATATTTCAAATGTTTAAAATATAAGACATTTTATTCATAATATAATATAATTCGTTATTATGTTTTATGCTTATTATTTGGTGTTCACATTTCCAAATTTGTATACATATATCATTTTCATTGTTATACAATGGACAGCATTTCAACATGTAATTATAATAAACATAAATAAAATATGTCTACTTTTAAAAAATGCGTGCAAATAGTAAGAATGATAAATAAAATTATTGTATTTAAATTTTAAATTAAGTAAGATCATAATTATACAGTTTGGTATAATATTTCTCCACGTATTTAAAATAAAATTTTAATAGCACAGAATACAGTTTTATTATTGTTACGACACCACAATATTATTATTTATAATAGTCGAATTTCATCTCTTATTGTCATAATTTAGTGTTCAACTTAAAAAAAAAAATATCACGTTGTCGGAATTTTATATGATTTTTACCTATATAAAATAGTTAAATAATAATACAGCCATATACTTCAAACTGTTTAATGTTTATGTGAGAATAATACAATTTAAAATTATTTTACTATTGAAGATCAAAATAAATGATGCAATAATAAATAATAATTCATCTTAATAGTAAATATAGTCATCTTAAAAATGATACTACCGTTTAATGTATTTTATCAATGATGGATTTTTTTTATTCAACAATAAAATATTCAGAGTTTACGGCTAGTATTATACTATAACGTTTTGTTAAAACAAAATATTACTGTTTATCACATGAAGTTTTTATATTATTAAATAGAAAAAACTGAAAGTATATAATGTGGCATTATAAATAGGAAAAAAGTAATTTACTCGATTAAGCAACTTATAATAATAAACGCTGTATTTAAAAATATTTGTTTTTAATTTGCGGCTGCACTTATTTTGATCATAATTCTATTAAAAAAATATATGATTTATATTTAATAATGCAATTTTGGGGAAATCAATTTTTATAAATTATAATCTCGTTTCTATACACATATAGATTCTAGTGGTTAAGCTGCTAAATCGTTCGTTATTGAAATTATCTTTTGTGTACAAGTCATAATTTAGTAATTTACTCTATTGTTTTCTTTGATATCGGTAATATTCATTTAAATTTGTGACATGTAGATACACGATTGTGATCTATTATTTGTGGATGACATGAAATTTAATTTTCTTGATTTTTTTTAGTGGTTTTCAGTGAATGGCATGTCTAAATTTAATGATACGAGCTGACTTGTTTGATTGGTGGAATGTTTACCATTTGGACTTTCTATAAACTTTGATGATTGTAAGGTTATGTTATTTTGTCATTGTAATATTCCTTTGGTCTTTGATCGTTTAATTTAAGGTCCAAATTTGAACTGTATATCTTTTTGATCACTTGAATACGTCAAATTCACCATTAATAATACAACTATACAGTTTACAATTTCCAATCTTATACGAATAGGTGTTGAAAATAATATCCCAAACTATAAAGGCTTATAAAAATAACTGCAGCAAAAAATTTTAAATTTCACATCTCTTAATAGAAGTCATTATAGTTTTTATTTTCTAAAAAACGGGAAATTTTACGCACAAACAGTTTTCGACAAAATCGATTTTGGTTTTTGATGTAACTTTAAAACAAATGACCACAGAATACAGATACATGAAATTTTCACCGAATGTTTATATAAGTAATACTTATGATGGTGGATATTTATTAAGTATATTATATCCACCATGCAATTTTCAAAAATGTTTGACTTAAGTTGAACTATCCATAGGTATTTGCAATTTTCGATCATTATTAGTTTTTTTTAAATTAATATCGATAAAAATTTATTTTTTGGGTAGAAAAGTTTGAAAATGTAATACAAGGCTCCTAACATATTGTTACAATAGCAGTTGATAAATAAAATAAATTCATAGTCACAGATTTTTTTTATAAGCATTCAAAGTTTTAATTTTGGCAAAATACGTAAAAATTACGGCAATGTTCAAAATTATCTTAGATAGAAATTCATAAAAGTTTTTCTTTTAAATTCTAAGATTTAAAAATTTTTAATAATCTATAATATATCCTAGAGACCAGAGACAGATAAACCGTCTCCACTCAGAATCATTTTTCGTATAGAATGATATAATATCATTGGATTCAAATTTAATTCCATCCATTACAGTAAACCACTTTTAACCTACTGTTGGACATCAGAACGATATCCACTTTTCCGCTTTTTTAATATTTATTATATCAAAGGAAACTTATTAAACTTACATAACCCTTAAACTTAATATCCTGAACATTTTATTATAATTTGAATAATAATATTTTTTTTTTTTTTGTAAGGAGAACCCGCGGCAACATGGTCCATTGGGTATGGGGTGGTACGGTAGGGGTTATTTTTGTATATTTGTTTGTAAGTTTTTAAGTGGGTAGGGTTGTAACACGTGTTTGTGTATGTGTGGCAAGGATATGTTGCTAAAAATCCCGGGTGGTCACCCATCCGGGAGCTAGCAACTGCGGCCGGTACGTACGCTCAGTGCGTTTCCGCAGATTGAGCGTACAACCACGCCTCACCAAGCCACAATAATAATTATTATTAACTTAAATAACTACACTTTTGTTCATTTTTATCAAATAGTAATTAATTTCAACAAATGTAAAAATAAATTGTAAACCCGTATTTTTAATTCTAAAAAAAGTTTTCTTTCTGAAAGGTTTAAGTACAAAACAATGTTTCTTATGAATAAATAATGTGTTACCTACAACTCTCATTATTATTCTGAAAAATTAATATTGCATATACCTATGTATTATGTGTATAGTGTATATATTAGCTCATTTTACTAGTAACCACATTTAGATAACTTAATTATAATAAATTTACTGCTTAATGAAATATTAAACCACGACCCTTTAAAAAAAAGTATTATCTTTTAAAATATAAAATGAAACATAAAGGACGCCAAGTAAAATATTTACTTAAAAATGTTGTTAATACAAAATTTAAAAGTGCACCTGATTTTGAAAAGACATTAATTCGATTCACCTCTAAATAAATTCATCACCAAAATAAAATTAAAATCCATCTACAATAATAGGTACCAAATAATAAATGGTGTGATTAATTGATCATAGAAAATATCTATTCAGTGTCGGAATATTAATAAATAAAAACATCAAACTTTATAGAAATTAATTGTAGTTCTATTGTACTTCGTTTTATTTAAAACATTAATTATCTAATTTATATTAATACAAGAAGAGCAAATCTGAATTACCTAACTGAAATGATACTTTGTCAGAACTGCATTTAATCATCAATATATTTGTTTAGAATTCATCGGCTTAAAAAAATAAGTGTTTTAAAATATTAATTTATAATTTTTTATATTTTATTTTTTTCAGCACTCTAATACGATTGATTATTACACAAATTAATTGTATAGTATAAACAGTATTAAAAAATATGATTTCTAAAATATGATAAATTTTTTTCAAATATAAAACAAGGTTACTTGTATTACTCGTAATACATCATTATAATAATTCTACATATTAAGGTGATTAAATCGAGATAAGATTCCAACGGCTAACGCCGTTTCAGCTTAACGAATTCCATAAACAGAAATATTCATACATCCCAAGACTATGCGTTAATTAAAAATATTATATAGATTTTATAATTTATAATGCATTATAATATAATATCGGTATCATAGGACATAGATTAAACTATTTTTTAACTTTTAATTGGAATGGTTAAAAGTAAATTACTATCTTACTATCTTCATTCTTCTTCATATCATCTTTCTTTTTAATTTTTAAGCATTTGTAACATAAATAAATAATTTTTGTTATTATTTAATACTTATTTGAATAGTTAACATGATTGAAAAAATAAATATATACCGTAAAAATGATTAACTTAGACTACCAAATATTTTTTTTTCATATCAGAAAAGCAATTGTAAAATGAAAATCAATCAGTATTTTGATAATTCATACCATCCACGCCATATATTGTAATATTATTTTTTCTATAACTAAGAAGAGAAATTAAAAGCTATTGCAGGATCCAGCATACTTTAGCTTGATTATACTATAAATCAATCATTAGCTAGTAGATGTGTTTTATATTATCGACAGATTATTTTAACTTCAAAACATATGTAATTAATGACAAATAAAATCTGTGTTTATAAAATGTTTACGTGATGGTATAATATTTAGTAAAATTGTAATTTTTAAACTCTTTACACATTCATTTTATGCTGTGTAAATTATGAAAAGTTATATGTACCTAGCTATATTTAAATAATATTACCATATTTTGGAAAATAATTTAACTGTAAAAAAAAAATTTAACTGTATACCTTTGTAAACAGTATGCAATCCTCATCAAGTCATAATATTTTATGCATTCGTCCAAATAAAACAAATTATTTTTTCTGTTTCTTTGTGTTAAACATAACTGTATAACATTTGTGGTAGATTTTTTTTTACACTTTTTCCCTTAACCTAATTCGATAGGCTTTCGTAGTTTGAGCAATAACTTTTTATATCAACATTAATGCATCAATAATAAACCTAAAAAGTTTTCTGAATTATTTTTCAAACTGTATACTCATTCTACTTCATAACCATCATGTACTCATACAACTGACGGATATTTGTTTTTCATTCAGAAAATAAAACCTAATGATTTATTACAATTTTAATGGTAAAATGTATGTACAATCCATGTATGGCTAATTATTAATTATAACATACATAGATAATATATTAATATTTATTATTTATTAGTTATTATCATTTGAGTATCATACTATCTTATTTTATCCCGTAATAACAATTGTCCATTAATTATAAAAATTTCATAATATAGTCTATTTTATCAGATGAATAATTTATCCGTAAACTTATTCGGTGTTTAACTGATTCCATAGATTCTTAAAAACCGTAATAATTTATATTTATTAAAATGTAATTTATGTTATTATTCATTCTGATTCGTCTTGATATTTGTAATCTTGTATATTAAAAATAACTTATCTTCTGATCCATGTAAGAAATGAGGTAGGTATATATAACTTTTATAATTTTGAGGGGGTAAGTTCTGTGGAAAAAATCCTAACTAATCCCCTAAACTACTTATAACAACTAAAAATGTAAGCAAAGTATTATAAATAAATATATGTAAATTTTAAGTTGCTTATAGAAAAAATTTTATTGATAACGATAACTTTAAACGTGCATGGTAATATTATAATTTATAACTCTTTACTTTACACACATTTCTGAAGTTATTCTAAATTATATACTTAAAAATATTTGACGCCAATATAAAATATGAATTATTACACCTGAGAATATTTTTTTAACAGTGTTTGTTCCCTATATTGCCATGAAAACTAAATTTCCACCTGTATATCTGAGGTATTGTTTTATAACAATGATAAATACAATACAATAAGAAATTCAAGTCGCTAATCTCTTTACTCAAGGTACCAACTTGGTACCTTTAACATATATATACACAGAATAACATGTATGTTGTATATATGTGTTATCGTGTTGAACTAATTATTGGAAAATATTGTGTTTACAAATCAGTAGATAAAATAAATGAAACGTCTATTAACAAAAAAAATTATTAAGTCATCAATATGATAAAGACTATTTACGATGATTTTTTATGAAAAACCCTATGAAGCGGAAAACAATATAATAATTTATAACGTTAAGGAATTAAACAGACGTTTATTGTTAAAATTATATTCTGAAGAAAAACTAATTTATAATCAATAAAGTCATACCTACTATAAAATATTATGAAAAGCTTAATGTTAAAAAATAAAAACGAGTCAATCTTTATCATATTATTATAATAATATTGTTATTATTATTATTATTCGAAATTCATTAAATTAATAAATATTCGGTAGTTGTTGCCGACAAATGAAATTTTTAAACACGCATTTACATGTAAGCCAAATAATACATATTGCACCACTTTTTAGTTCTTTTTCTTTCAAAATTTAACATCGTTTCTGTGTAGGTATTGATTTTAACAGTCACAAATAATAATAACAACAATATTTATTATTTACATTAAATTTACAATTATTATATTTTTTTGTATTCTAAAGAAAAAAATCTGGATGTTTATTAATATGATATTTTATCAATATTGTTATAATTCAAACAATAAAATATAAATACAATTTATCATGACTCTGCCTTAAACAAATATTAAGATTCCTATGAATCAAAATATCAAATACGAATTAAATCGTTAAATCGTAAGTAAATATTATCAATTTCAGATATTAATTTAAATAGATAAATAATTATATTCAAATGAAACGCGTTTAAAAATATTTAAACTCAACATCTAAAAATTAAAATGTAGTTTTAAAAATATGAACTAGATAAAACTGCCAAATACGGTTCCTGCCCGTTCCCATCTCTTTTGAAGACAGTATTGGTAGTAGTGTAGAAGTAATAGGTACACACAAATCAATCTTATGAATTATAATATGTTATTATCTGAAAGCGATAGAAAATCTTTGATATCGAAAAACTATTCTCAGTGGACCGTGAAGTTTGATTTATAAAAATATAATAACCTAACTGTCGTATAGGAGAATACATATCGAATATTCGAATGTATACCTACCAATAAACCTACGTCGTACTTATCGACATTCCTTAGTCCATATTTGTGTGAATATATTAACTGAGATTTTTAAAAGCTACCTATCTGAGTTCGATTTATATTTTTTATTATTTACATTTATAGTAGTCGTACATGTATACCACTATGGTTAATTATTATATATTATTATTTGCTCTTCATTTATTTGGAACTTTTTACAGTCAAAAAATTACTTATATGAAAACCAAAAAAATTACGAATAGGCCATACTCACTACACACACGGCTACCTAATGAACCGAGAAGAACAAACAGAATGCGCATCATGTGGAGTCCCCCTAACAATCAAACACATTTTTGTCGAATGCTGCAGACAAACTGAAGCCGCCAGAAATAAGCATAACATTCCAGAACATCTATACCTACGAATCACTAGGCCTGAACATAGAAACCATCACAAATACTCTAAGATTCATCAAAGATATACAAATCGAAAATTTATTGTAAAAAATTAATCATAATATATAATGTACAAACAAAATCATTATAATACTAATCTTATGTCATCGTTAATTGTCAAACGTCAGTCAGTGGCCTTCGCTGCCGAGGCTTATTCTAATAAAAAAAAAACAAAATTACGCTAAATATATAAAGTTATACGTACTATTATATATTATTTATTATTATATTTTATATTTTATTACTATTTTTATTATTTATATATATATATATATATATATATATTATATTTACTATTTTATTCATATTTTAATATTATATTTCTTGTTAATATATAATATATTATTTATAGGTACGTATTTTATTATTTATATTGATTCAATAGGTGCCTATAAATAGCACAATGTAGTGCGATACGTAGGTAACATATGTGCCCATAAGTATTATATACATAAAAAAAGTTTATGATGGCATTTCGTTGTTTGTATATAAAAAAATAAAAAAACAAAAGGGAAAGAAAATTACGTTGTTAGGATATATGTAAAGTTTGTCCAGCTGAACTATATGACGTGAATCTCGTTCTAATAAGAACACGAAACTATAATGCCGAAACGGATTGAGGAAACAACATTTCGTATTCAGTTGAAACTTCTGTCGATGACGATAATAATAACAATAATAATACTATATGGAGATTGAAAACGCATTCATCCAGTCAAAAAGTCCGTGATTGTCATATCCATTTAGCCACCAAGTATGCACTTTTATTTCAATGTAATATATGTAGTTTTTCTTTTGACATTTTAGTGTATTGAAAAATCTTTATTTCTATATAATCGGAATATACTAGTTACATACAGAGCCACATAACAACATTTAAAAATAATATTATTCATATTTTACTAGAATTTTTTATCGTTAGCATTAAGTTGTTTATTTTATGAGTATTTCGATGTATACAAAAAATCAAATTTAAAAGCATTAATTGGTTAGGAGATCCCCTGTTCTACTGTTGATATGTATCTGCAGATAATAAGAGTCATCAGTTAAGAAAATCGTCCCTTGTTTCCACTTTATACTATATACTAATATTTAGTAGGTAGGTATAATAATGCCTTTATCCTATATCTATATAAATTAAACAGCTACAGTCAACCTTCATTGTTAAAAATGTACGTTTTTCAATTCCTGTTCAAAATATGACATTGCGGAGATGACATACTTCCAAATAAAAAAACCAAACTAATATTTACGTTTTAAATATCATACCAAATTCCGTTAATTTATATTATTATAAGTATAGGTACCTGTTCTACATAATATAATATTATGTCAACTTTCCAATTAAATGACATACTGATTTATTTTGTTATATTATTCACGATCGGCGACGACGTCAATGCGTATGTGTGTATTAGAATATCACACTTATGTAACATATATGTACATAATAACATTATGTAGGTACTTAAGAAGCGTACTCGAACCACCGTTGCGAAAATTATTCGAGACGATTATTGATTAATCTTATTCATCACGGTCACCGTGTTATTTGGTAAGGAATTTGAGATCCTTATAGTGGCACCTATATTATATTAGACTGTATATATATTAATCAGCAACGTGCAAGTAGTATATAATATATTATATACAAGTACCAGAGTTGTCGAAGTGTGCAGTATAACAAGCTGCAGCAGGCCAGACAACCGTGAGTAACACTGTACGATTAATACCGCCATTTAATTTGTCTCATTCGCAGCCGACGAGATCGCAGATTATCGACAATATTATTATTATTATTTATAATTGCAGCCAATACACGTCGTTTTATTATTATTATCACCTGCGATAAATACCCAATTATAGTACGATAATATTAATATTTTTAGTCACTAGTCGAATTTTTGACACTTCTGAAAATACCTACGACTAAATATTATTAAAAGATAATATTAGGTAAATACGAGGTATAATAATATTTGTATAATATATACGTGTTTTACTGGTGCGTATAGGTATGTACTATGTATGTTCAGGGTGGTTAGAGGCCCCCGCGTATGTAAAATAACTACGATAATTGACGGTGAATAAACGATACGGGACCGGGTGGCAGTATTGTGCTAAACATTTCCCACCAGTTCCTGGTTTTTTGAACGGAAAAAAAAAGGTATGTACCATGCATGGTCATATAATATCTGTCGTATAAAAACCAAACAGAAATCTTTTCTTATGAGTTCACGCATATAGTGCGTGATACACTGATACGCATAGGTATATATTATATTGTTAAGCAAATCTCGTCAAAACATCATCCAACGCGTGTTGACACCACACACTGTACAACTTTAATTATATAATGTAATATTAATGATTGTTACATAATAATTAAACAGTCAGTTGCGCAAAATTCCATAATATTGATGTTTTTTACAAACCATAAAGTTAGGTTAAATTTAAAACCTATAACGGTGAGAAATATAAAAGTGAGACGTCTATTTCTGCGTCTGTACCCCCGTTGAAGTATTATGTGATAAACTTTAGAAAAAGCAGCACAACTACGGTTAGATTACTTAAAAAAAAGTAAAAACTCAGATTTTTTGATATAGAAACTTAGTGAAATGAATAATTCAGTTTTCAAACTGTAAGTATATGTATAATGAGTAAAACCTTTTTTTTCCAAATTTCAAATAAAAGTGTAGCTATATTTTACTATTATATTGTGGATAAACCCCCAAATGGGTATAATTACCTAACTTACACATTACGTTTATATTATGGCGCTAAACGACAGCAAATACGCCATGCTTTGAAGCTGGATCCTTGAAATTTGGAGACTCTTAATTCGTAATATGCAGGAACACGCTTGAAACAATTTAAGACGATAACAAAACAAATTGCATCACGTCCTTACATTGTTATAGTTCATGTGTACTTAGTACTTACAAAGATACATTAAATTAATCATCTACAATATTTATTTAAATTTTCACAAATACCACTCAACAATAATGAATAATCTAATGAAAATTTACTCTAAAATAAACAACGCTCTAAAAACAACAAGTAAAAGTCGGTAAGCTTAAATCTATAAAAAGCTTATGTTACTACACGGAGATATACAATAGTGAAAAAACTTTTAAAACAATAGTATTGGCCACATGTTAAAATTTATCAAAAACTTTTTAAGTAAGAGGGCATTCCGGATCAACCTCTCAAACCTTTCATGCAAGATAACGAAACACCACAAGGCTTAAACATATCTGCTATACTTTTTCTAATGCATCGCAGTCAAATACTTCTTAAAAACAAAATAAACGAAATATATCAAAATTGTCAAAAGACACAGGCTTTGCCTTTTTGGACGAAAAACCTCAATCAATTTTCTCTACAAAACAAAAAAACAATCTCACAATTAAAATAAAATTATTGGAAAACCAGTTCAAATTAAAGACGAAATTAAAATAATATAAGTAATTTTCGACACAAAAATGAAGCGAATGCTTTAGTTAAAAAAATTAAAAACTGAAACTAAAAATAGACTAGTCTAAATATCCTTAAAACCCTATCTCTTTCCACACGGGGTGCAGATACAAACATTTTATTACAAATAATATACAATTTACTTTTATCAAAATTAAATTACTCATTGATACTTTTTACAACAGCAATAAATCAGCATTAAAAATAATAGAACCCATACACAACATTGAACATATGCATTTAGCATTTAATCAACTACTTACACTAACCATTGTTATTGGAGTGATTTGATCATTAATATATATATATATTAATTTAATAAATCATTGTTATTATGTTTAGTATCAATATTATATATATATATAGGTGTCTACATCAAGTATTAATGTATTTATTTTGCAGCATCCATTTTATAATCAAGTAATCATTATAGACATAGTTTATTGAATCAATAAAAAATAGAATCAATAAGGTTCCAACCCTTTAGTTTTTTATCATTATAAATCTTTTGTATTAGACGGACCACCGATTTTTACGTAAATTAAAACAGACATTTTATTCTCGGCTAAGATCTTTTTTTAATTTAAAAACAAAATCTATATATATAATATAAATATTTGATTGAAGTCAGTCGCATTTTAATGAATATTTTTCTTCATTATCTTTTATACAACAATTCCCACAAATCAAAATATATTTGTATAAACCATAAAGACTTCGCTATTACAAAATAAAATGTGTTTTTAATCTAAAGATTGAGCCATTTATCTTAGCATCACTACTAGTGAGCATAGTTAGCATTAGTACCTATGTAAATCTAATCACAATAAATACCAAGGAAAAAATAACCAATACCAAAGAAAAAATTAGATAAAACTAAGGATAAATGGGTGTATGATTCAGAGACTACAACTCATAAAAATATAGCATAATAAATTATTACGAGTATATACAGCCTACAGGGTAGTTATATACTAGTTGTAAAATAATATTTACTTTTTAACATTACCGTTTTACATAATTATACTAAACAATAATTAATAAACAATTTTTTTAATTTAATGTTATTTATTTTAAGAGGAGGTCACAGAATCACAGCCATATACTTTACCTATAGATTTTGATAAAAGATACATTTAATTAAAACATTGAACGATTTTTTCTGTCTACTCTTATACGATTATTTTACCAATATAATAATTTTCTTTTAAATCCACAAGTTTAGTAAAGTGCCCAGCATTATAAAATAAAAACAAAAAAATATCTGTAATATGCAAATATGTATATAATAAAAAAATTAAAAAAATAACGTTGAAAAAAATGCATTATAAATTTATAAATTATAATTAAAACTTTTTGCCTATATTTAAAAAAATACAAAGTCTTATTACGGTTATGAATACTATTTACAATCATCAAGGAAAATAAAATACTCTTAAAAAGATATACATGTAATAAATTTAGTATTTACCTTTACCTATGCTCTTGAGTTTTGAGTATATACTACCAAACATACCAATATGTCATGAACAAATGATGAAATGATTAGTTATTAACTTTATGGTAATACATGTAAATAGGTAGGTAACAAAGAATTTATAAAATACTCATAAATGACAATATTAATTTTATGTTGGTAAAACTATTGTAGACATTAAACAATAAAACATAATATAAGTGAGAATAAGATCTGACGATGCCATGACGTGTATCATTAGTTGTTATAAATTATTCCAAAAAATTAATAAATAGGTAATAATTTTTATAGCCATCGTGGCTGTAATCGGACTATCCTAGTTTATTTATTTTTGTATATAGTTTCCTCCGTATTCAATGATCGGTAACGATTACGACATGGCATTAAAAAAAACATTAGAAATAACAAATATTCTAGAAGGCCTGGTTGGGTATAACGAACTACTCGCCCAGTGATATCTTCTGATAATAATAAAAGATTTCAGGTTCTGATGAATGCAAATTGCGCATTTTGCATATGGGACAAGAATAGAAATATACTACTCTGCAGACTTCCTATTAAAAATGCAATGTTGTTGTTTTTATACTATTTTATCAAAATAATAAAGAACTTATTTTTACACTATCGTTATATTATAATATTGTTTGTTGTTAAGCATAACAAGAAACATAATATATTCTGCAACACGAATCGAAATCTCTATTAACTAACAACTTATTACTTATTAGGCAGTAATAAGTTTTAACCGTTGTTGTTTTGTTCGAACATAACTATTATCATGATACGTAGCTGGAGTGCTGTCATGCCCAGGTCTGTCAGGAGTGTAAAAGAGAGTAAAATCGTCTTATTGGGGTTAATAAACATTTTCTAATTAAGCACCTATACATATATAAAATACCTAAGGGTAGTCGTACCAACGCAGTTCAATTGAAACTTACAATAATTAGCGATTCCGTTTGTTTGATCGCAATTTATTATCCTATATTGAAACACGATCCGATATCAAAGCTGAAAAATGTTTTAATGTATCTACACATTTTGAATAACATTTTTTTACCAAATCAAATTTAATGTGCCTACAAACAAATACCGTTACTATTAAAACATTAATAACTGCAGCAGAACTTCTTACTATAATATATGCAGTGACCTGAGCATAAAGTTGAACAATACCAAACAAAAATTTTGATTGTGTGTCCCTCCAGTCATTTAAATTTATGCCACCTCAGAATCACGTAAAATTGGACCACTTATTTCGTATCGCTAAACCATTAAATGCAACTATGCAAGAGTCTAATAAAGTAATAATATTATAAAAATGTATATTATGTCTCCTCATATAAAATCGAAAAATCTATATTTTACAATAGTTTTATTTTTAATTTACCTACCTCTATGTGTATCCTATTTAGTTAATAAATTATTAAAACAATTAAATATTCCAAGGCAACGAATGTAAAATCGTTTTTTTCTGACATTTTTTAATTGACCAACATTTATCTGCACTTTTTTACGTATAATTCTGTCCATATCATTTTCAGTTAATTGTTAACAAAATAACTCTATTAAGTTTTATCTTTTTTTTATCGGATAAAACCACGAAATAACTTAATATGCTGCAGGGTCAGTTTCTATTTTCCACCCTATTAAAATTTCCGCTGGTGGTAACATTAAATTTTGCTCTGAAAAACTTATTTCTGTAACTAAAAATAACATTTTATTTACATTTCATTATACTGAATAATGTGGCAAAATATACTTAACATTTAAAAACTAACCAGGATTTCATTTGGGTTATGAAATGCAATAGCTTAATCGCTGTCAGCTGTCACATAGTCACGGCAGTACGCCACTGTAATATTGTATGAAATATGAATGGACAATTAAATATTGTGCCCATAATTAAAAGGTAGTAAAAATAAAAAAAATGGGATATGACACATTTTGTTATTCCTATTATGACAATATACGCATAGTAATATATTTACATTTAAGAATACGATTTTCAAACAATTTGCTTAGTAGGTATACATAATATAAAAACAATATTACAGATACCAGAACCTCCTTAAACATTCCAGAACACCTCTACGAAGCACTCGGACCGGACTATGAAAATTCTATTAATATTCTAACTTTCCTAAAAATAACCAAACTTTATAACCTCATATAATTTCATATGTTTTCCTAGATATTCCCTTACTTTAATTACACATACCTACCAAGAATAATTTTATTGTAATATTGTAAAATGTATTGTAAATTGTACCTGTATATATAAGTAATATTTTAAAATATGTAAGCTAATAACCTTAGTTGTTGAGGCTTTAAAGTAATAAAAAAAAAAAAAAAAAAAAAAAACAAGATTGACAGAAGGCTTCAATGTTGTAAAATTATGCTACACAATATAGTGATACAAGATATACCTGTAAACTATATTGTATTATAGTAATAAAAAAATATATAGGTATTTATTATATTTATTGTTGACAAATATTTTATATTTAATTTTATACATTATTACATACACTTATGAAGTTTATTTTTCATTTTAACCGTAAACCAAAAAATAATATTTTGAGGATAGTTAATTCCACCCTCTTGTGGTTGTTCTTTAGGTTATGCTAAATGGCTAACATAAAAATAATATCACTTTAAAAAACACCGGTTGCAATTTATTACATAGAAATTCATACCTTAAATGAATTGGCTAAATTTCCTCACCAAGTTTGGTAAAATTATATTATTTATGTTTGACTAGCAGCTGTATTAATGTGGTATGTAAGTGAGTTTCGTGATGACATACTGCATGCGTAATATTTTGAAACATTTTCTTTTTTTTTATGTGAAACATCTATGCGGCAGGTGAGATTGGCTGTTTTCGTTTCCCCACGCGTGTACAAACAACTAACGCGCCTTTAAAATAAAGAATTATTTTTGTTTAAAAAAATCTGAATATTTTGTTTTTGATTATGCCATTTTTATTTTCCTTTAATAAACTTTTCTCTTTTAATTTTCATGTATATTTTGAATTTTTTTTATACAAAATAATTTCAATGTTTTACTTCTGTCATGAACATCATTTCTACCATTATCTCACGACGGCACATTTTTTATATTTTTTTCAGCTGTAACAACAAAATTAAAGCGACAGTGATAGTGTAGAATATTTCTATGAGCAGACTTTGCAAGAAAAAATTTAAATTACACTTAAACACACAATCACGTGATTCAAGTGAAGATAATATAAGTCAATTATATTTTTCATAATATTAAGGTGTACATTTCTGTGTGTATTATATGAGTTTGACGATAGCATGCACGCATAAAACTGTGCAGTTATTCTGGTACATAGTTATAGTCAATCAAAGGCATTTGGTTAAAATTCGGCCAGAACCCAAGAAGTCAAGAAGTGTTGATTTGACTACGCTATAGTAGTTAACAGTAACAATTTTTTACGAACATCTCCAAATATGCAAAAACCTATCTAAGATAGTCTAAATAACTAATAATTATAGTTCAAATTAACTTCATTAAAAGTATAATTATAACCATTAAAATAAATCACTAGATGTTAACGAAACTATTTTAAGGATTTAACATAACTACTGATTTGATTGTTAAAATAAGTAAAGTTATTGGCCCGACTCGGGTATATGAACTGCATAATATGATCATCTACTATGAAATTCCTAACCTACTTATTTCCTTCACTCCAGAGCCAACTTTTCTATTACTAGAAATACGTTGTTATTTAAATAGTTAACTGTGTGTTTAATATATTTTGACTACTGACGTAAATTAAACGGTTAATTTATTGTATATGAATTGACCTTCCTAGTACCGATTTACCTTTGTATAAATTGACATTGGATTTTCATTCGTTAATTAAATAATTCTCATACGATTTTTTGATTTTTTTGTTATTCAAAAAAATAATAATAACCGTGTATACTTTAAATTTTTATCGTTTACTAAACATGATAACATTTTTTAAATATTTTGATTCATTTTGAGTTATTTATAGACATTTGAAATTTGTTTAATTTTTGATTCCATAAATACAAATATAACTATATCCACGTTTGGTCAAAAAGCTTGAAAATTAATACAAGATTCCATATAAGTTAATATCATTTCAGTCGATAATTATTAAAGATAATCATAGTGGATGATAATAAGTTATGGATGCTCACCTAGTGTAGAACAAATTAATGTATTTTTTTTTTTTATTGAACATATTTGATATCAGCAGCAAAGGCCATTAGTCACAATTAGTAGGTATACCCAATTTTTTTTTTTAGATTTTATTATACAGATTGGTTTTTTTTTAAGAATTTAAGAACCCGTGCGATGATGACAGCGTCCAGGCCGAAAGCTGCGTCCAACGTGATGGGTACTATGAATTTCTTCGTTTGCCCGTAAATTGGCGGCATTCCATGATTATGTGGCAGACTGTTAGTTCAGTTCCACAAGAAATTCACAGTGGTTTTTCTTCCTTTTCATGAGATATCCATGTGTGAGACGGGTGAGGCCGATGCGGAGTCTGTTTTTGATTGTATTATCTCTTCTATTCGGGGGGAAATTAGGCCAGCTGAAAATTATGTTTTATATTATTATTAGTTAGTTATTAGCCAGTACGTTTACCATTTAAGAAGTATTCGTTCCTTAATTTGGTTTTTTTTAATGTATTTTTGTTGTTAATGTAGTAATGCATTATTTAAAATCAGATATTATGCATATAATGTATTACATATTATGATTGATTTGTTAGACAATATGCAAAATGAAAATTTCCTAAAATTTATGCGACTTTTTCCTCGGAAAATTTGATATTATTCTAATTATTTTTCTCATCTTAGCACTCACATAATATAATATATCCCAATGGCCGATGTAGCCGAGGGCTTATTCTTAATAAAAAAAAAAAAAAAATATAATATATTTTATTAGCATCATATTTTTTTATTATTATTCGTACTATTTGCAGGAAGGTTTATACTTTATACCTACTTATACCTACATAATTAAATAATTTTTAATCCTCAGTACGCGAGTAATAATGCTCACTCGACAAATTATATATATTATATATACGTACACACTCCTTAGTCCTTAAATATTAAAATGTATGGTATTTTTTATTTTAACGAGCTATCATAATAATTATAATAGTATTGTTTGAACACGTTTATACAAAATTCAGTTTTAAAACAATTCGATTATAAATTATAATATATTATACAACTATACAAGCATAGAGACACTGATATCTGATATTATGTACACCACACAAGTAAGCCAATATAATCGTACCTTTAAATTGGGGTGTGGTGCAGTAGCTCATCCAAGAGCTATAAAAAGGGGACTGTAGCCCTCCCTAAAATTTCTAGAAAATTTAAATAAATTTGTGATTAGTACTCTGTGGACGTGCTATACGTAAGATGTAGCAATGTATTAAAATTTAAAATTTTAATTTGATGAAGATTGCTGCAAAAATTTAAAATGTTATGTACTCCCTACATTTGCATATAAAAATAACGAGGAATTTAGTTAACCTCCTCCTGCATAACAAATTATCACCCCCCTTCCACTCCTCCCAAAAGAAGAATTATTCTGATTCCTCTGCAGGATAAATGGATTATTAATTATTATTTAAATAGATAAACTTGTATAGGTACCTACATAATCACATTGTACTATTGCAGTAATACAACAGTTAAATAAATAAAATAAATACGATACTACATTATATATTATATACACAAAATAATTCAATAATTCATTTAAATATTAAAAGTAAGTTAATATACAATATATATATACTATATAGGTGTATACAAATTAAATTTGGCGGAATCGATAGATTGTTAAACTACCTACCTGCAGTGGTGGAATCGATGCTGCAGGCGGAATCTATACAGCTATTACAGCTTATTCTCTAGTATAAAAAGGTTTGGTGGAATTGATGAAACCCCCGTAATCATTATTCAATAGCTTATACATCAATAATATAAAGTCTCTTTATTAAGTACTTGAGTACCTATATTGATACACATACTTTAGATACCTACCTAATTAATTGTTTAATATATAAACTCAAAACTATAGTCCACAGAACATTCATTTATTCATCACCTATCTTATAAATATAAGATTGTTGATTAAAAAATGTATGTAATGAAGTACTAAATGAAGTATACCTAATATTTCAAATTTGTAACCAAATACCTATAATAATACTAAGGAACAATTAATCATGCTTTGAAAAAAAAAATTGCAACCTTAATATTATAACAGTTATTTAGTAAATTTATAATAAATTAAACTTTTCAATCATTAAATAATAGTATTATCGAAATTATGGTTTTGATTCTATTTCATTTTATCTATAAAATCTATATTGACTATATTTCATACTTACTTTCAAAACGTGATATCTAATCAGATACCTAAATAAACATTAAAAAAAAAAAAATTATGGAGCATTTATATAAAACAATTATCAATATCTATACAGCATTGCGAAATTAAAAATTATAATAGTTTTTTTTTATTTATTTATTTTATTTGCATTAAGCCTTGGCGACTATGGCCATTGGCAACAATGGGTTTAACTCTAAATTATTTACAATAAGTTACATATTAAATTCTATTGATAAGTTTAGACTTAGTAATAAAGGTTATTATTTGTCTTATATTGTCTGGGTGGAGGGCTTCTGACAGGATGTTTGAGATGCCTGCTTCCCGTATTATAATAGTTTATTGTCCATCAAAAGAAGAAAACTCACAACCATAATCATACTACATATATTATATTTCCATGAAAAACATTTTCATAATTTAAAGGAATTTTTGTTACATGAAACTGCTTTGATCGTGTGTTAGGTACATATACGAGAATAGTTTCAAACTATTATTATGTAATATGAAACAAATTAGTTTTTAAAAAAAGTATAAAAACTTCTGGCTACCAGTCGTATTATGTGAAGTTCTATATTTATATTTTAAAACACTAAGAATATAATACAATTATACAATTTAGGTATACTACATTTAAAAGTAAATTAAATAAACGTACCTATATTAATATTTCTATAATTAGGTAACCTATATTGTGTTAAACCTTACAATATGTACCTAAATAATTTTTTTTATTTACTTAAGCATTTTTTTTTAAAGTTCAGTAATAAGTAAACTACACTTAAATATATTAATTAAATAATCAACAGGTACCTATGAAAAGGATAGGTGATGGACCCAGAGCTGCAATAGACACAAAAGAACAAAAAACAGGTAAGTGGGTACCGTTCTGCTGTACATTAGGGCGTGGGGACCTCTAACTAGGGTAGGTTAAATTTGAATGCAATGATAGGTATCATTGTATACGAAAAACGATTCTGAACGGAGATGATTTGTCAGTCTAGGATATATTATATTTAAATATTGTCATATATTCTATTTTAAAACAAACACATCAATTTTCAATTAGGACGCATTTTGAATAAGGCATGGTTAATTAATTTTTCCAAAAATATTGCAAGTAATTATCATAATTCATAATATCTTATATTATCATAGTCCATAGATATACATATACCTGGTTTGAGGATAATGACGCTTCAAATTTTCTCTATAGCTATTTGAAGCATAACCTATGGAAAACTTAGTGTTGAATTTTTTAACTTTGTATAAAATACAAACAGTTTTATGAATTTTGAACTACATTATAATTTGCAATTATTCATGGTTTTGTCGAATTTTTGTCAATATTTAAATTATAAGTATTAAATGTTCAAGTATTTTGATTGGGCCAAAAAAATTTTATCGACACTTCAAAAAAAAAATTTTCAGAAAAATTGAAAATTTCAGTTGTCTATAAATATCTCAAAAAAGTCAAAATATTTGAAAATTAAATCATGTAAAAAAAATGCCAATATAAATAACTAGTAAAATGTTCATGTATCTACAACTTATACTTTTTGAATAATAACAAATATTTAAAATCGTTTGAGGATAAATCGTTATCGTTACGCTATTTCGTAAAAATTTAAAATTCAAACGCACTTAAAATTATTCCTATAATAATGCTTTGCTTCGAGTTTTCTCTATAGCTACTTGAAGGAAAGCTGATGGAAAACTTAATGTTGTATTTTTAATCCTTAGTTATAAACACAAATATTTTTATGATTTTTCAACTTCAAAATTACTTGCAAATTTTCGTGTTTTCGACAGATTTCGTAAAAATTTGAACTTAAACGCTTATAAAAAATAATTGTGACCAACGACTTTTAATTTTTTTAGCTAAAATAAGAACAACTCGAAAGGAACCATGTATTAAATTTTCAAGTTTTTTTGGTCATCCAAAATTTTTTAACCGACACTTCAAAAAATTATTTTTCGCTTTGCGTCCGTTCTGGTTAGGTAGTTAAAATTAGAATTAAAGTTCAGAAATGTAAAAGGCATTAAGTAAATATTGAAAAATGATCACATTGTTGAATTGGATGAGTATAATAGAATTTACTATCTCCTACTAGAGCTCCTAGTCAAGGCTGGATTAAGCACATATTGGGCCCCGGGGCTGAAATTTTATATGGGCCATTTTGACAAAACATGCCTTATAAAGCTGCTCGCTACGCTTACAGAACGATACATTTTTTAAATTATTTCACAAATTGTCAATAGCATTATAAAATTATAAAACTAATAGGTATGTACAATTTGTGTCTAGGAAATTACTAATTTTAGTATGATAAAAGTAAATACAAATTGTCATAATAACTTTTAAATTTATTAACAATATAGGTACAACGAATACTGTTTCAAACTAAAGTTAATAAAAAAACTATTTTTTTAAATCACTGAAAAATGTGTATCGGCTTAAAATTGTTTGGGCCCCTTTCACTTGGGTACTCGAGAGGGCCACGGGGCTACCGCCCCGGCTAGACCCCCCCCCCCCCTTAATCCGGCCATGCTCCTAGTACAAAAAATTCTAGTTTAAGATGGTTAGAACAAACACTAAAAATAAGTCAGATTTAGATTCAGATGTAAAATATGTTCTAAAATTCTCATAACTTCGTTTGATCTTGAATTATTTTCAAAATTATCCCATTCACAAGAATTGTAATTTATATCATAAGCAATAGTTCTAATGTAATGATTAACGAGTAATTCTCATAATAAACAGTTACTTACATAGGTAGGTACATTATATGAACGTATATTTTAGAAATTAATTAAAGTACAGCCTAATACAGGTTCAACATGACCAAATTAATCGTTTTTAAAATGTTTAAATACAAATTAATTGTAATACAAAATTGACAAATAACCTGTTTACGTAGGTAATATTCTTAAAATTATACATAAATATAGCTAAGGTATACATTAGGTATTATATTACGTACGATTTATGATATATTATGTACATATAATATGTTTAAGTTCTTTTGATGACACCTATTTAAAAATGGTGGGAATTATTATCATTACTTAAGGAGTAAAATTAGATAATTTTAATTTTAATTACAATCTCGGGAAGGGTGATTGATGAAATCGGTCGCCAGGTTTTAGAGTAGTAGATATGCTAATAGCCTTGATTTCAAAATATAGGTAAGTACTATAGTAGTATATTATAAAATCAATGGTAATACGCAGAATGCATTAATAAACTACAACAATTATGTCCATTTGTCCTAGTTTCTTGATGGATAGATCAATCATGTAGGTAGATATATACAGGGTCAGGGAGAATAGGGAGATGCTTTAAATTTTTTTAGTAACATTTTTAAAGAGGTAATTTCGTATTTTAAAATATTGGACTTATATAAATGCCATATTACTCAAAACTTTTCTCAAACCTTAAATAATATAATGCAATAAATTGGATAACCACACACATTTTACAATCTTATTACATATTATATAGACAGTAAAAATGATTTTAATTATTTTTTAATAATTAATAGTTGAAATAAATTTAAACTAAATATGTCAGAATTTGAGGAGGGATTGAATATTATATTTAATCAGAAATTAAAGACTCTAAAATTCCACTTTTCATTTAATATCAAATAAACATATTGTACAGAGTTAATATCGCATAAAATATTCATCTTTCCAGATATTTTACATTATTTTCATCAATAATTATACTTGTACATAATATATAATAATGACAAATAAATTAGTATAGGTAACCAATGTTTAATATTGTAAATTATTACATTTTACTACCTTTAATTAATTTATTAACATGCTGGTTTCATTGTTCCACATAAAACAATTTCTATTTTACAATTTTTGGTTTGAAAAAGATTTTTTATAACAATTTAAAATTCTAATAACAATGTTTAAATTAAATAAAAACAAAAATAAATATCTAATGATAAATTATATATTTTATCAAATAACTCGGTAATTATTGTTTTAAATAAAAAAAATTTATCCTAATTAATTATTTTAAGTTAAATTCTACTATAATATTATAATAGTTAATTTTTATATCACATGACATTATTTACCTAATTTTAATATTTTAAAAATAAGGTGTATCTAATAGATATCAAATCTCGTTGAGAAATTTGATAAAAAACAAATAAAATGAATTCTATAATTTTTGTTTTGGTTACAATCTTTCATAAATCATACTATCAAGAGGATTAAGGATTAAGCTTAAAAATGTATTATAAATTACCTTATACTAATAAATAAGTATATAAACATAGAATGTATATTACATAATGATCAAAGATGTACATTAATTATAACTTATAACAATATTTCAATTAAAAAATATTTGTCTACCATCTGACTAAATTATAATACTTCTATAATGATAAAATTGATGGGGTACAATAAAAAAATATTAAATCTTTGTTATAATACTTTACAATAGGCACATATAATTACCAATTTAATATTATACCATATTTACAAAGAAACGTAATTTAACATTATTTATTAATAAGTTTATCACGTTGAATAGTAGGCTTTATGTCACTGGTGATTTGGCATCATACTATGTTGTGGTCCCATAGCTGACATTGGTACATTACCATAGTTATTACATCCAGGTCCAACCATATTTGGATTTTGACCTACCATATTAGGATTTTGCCCAACCATGTTAGGGTTTGGTCCGACCATATTTGGATTTTGTACAACCATATTGGGGTTCTGTCCAACCATATTAGAATTTGGACCAACCATATTAGGATTTGGTCCACCCATATTAGGATTTGGACCTACCATGTTAGGATTTTGATTCATCATGTGTTGTCCCATTAACGGCGATGGAACTGGACCTCCAGGAGTCATTTGTGGGTGCATGTTCATAGATGCAGGTGACATTTGAGGTTGTGGTTCAGATGGAAGTACAAAGTTTGTCATTAAATCTCGAATGGCTGGAAAGATAGAACATTCGTTGTGGTTAAGAGCAAATTCAGCAAATCTCTTCATGTGAAGACTAGCAGCAGATATTGCTGATGCTGGACCAGCATCTCTCTTTTCAGCCAGTTGTGTGAGATTAGTAGCAGTATCGTAAACCAATGGTAAGACTAATGAAGGAACTTCATTACTATTGTATGTTATTCCAATTCTAGTGATTTGTAAAAAGAATAAAATTTTATTTCTACAAATCAAAAGTGCTTCTTTGCCAACAGGCACAATTGGGGTTGCTGATGGTGGTATTCTTAGACACCATTGAACTGTCCATTTCATTTGTTGTTGTTGAATAAGCCCAGGAATCATTTCTAATTTCATTATTTGTATGAAATCTTTGAGTACTGTATATGGGCAATTCAACATTCTAGTGAACCCAAGTAATGTATTTGGCTTACAAGGTGGTATTGCTACTTTACTTTCAAAAAACTTTTCTAAAATATTTAACTCATCAACATTCCATGGATCTTTTTGTTCTGGTATACATGATATTTTTAAATGTAAACTCTGGAAATGTTGCATGTTAATAAAAGCTCGACATTGCAATGTTTCAACTTTGAAATTTACAACACCTGGCTCAGAGGAACTCAAAGCAATAAGATTTTCTTCAGTTTGAACAAATCTTTGTAGATTTCTTCTCATATAAACACAACCTAAGAATCTTTCTAAAGGACACTGTTTGGGAGCAGGGAGCCCTTGTGGATGTGCAGTTGGTGTACATAATGCATTCAATGCTTCATGAGTAATAATGGTAGGAACTGCTCCAGCCCAAGACTTTTGAGGAAGCACTCTAGAAGTATGGCCATATCCACTCTTATGATCGGGACTTTGTAATGAATGTCCTGCAGGTGATTGTCCCTGAGCTCTAGCTGGAGACAGACGAGGTAAACCAGGAGAACCAGGCCAATTTGATGCAGCAGGTGATGTCATGCTTTGAGATTGAAATGGACTCACTTCTGGTGGATGTGTACTAGAACTCAACCCAAAACCTGTACCGGGTCCTGGTGACGAGTTTGGTAACATTCCTGCTGGGCTAGGTACATGTAGAGGGTTGGAAGGAGAACTAGCTAATAAACTTGAACCAGGTGAAGGGTGTGGTAACATTGAAGGAGAAGGGTTAATAACTGATGGTGGCGATGCCAAGTTAAATGACGTCACTGGGCTATTGTTAAATTGCTGTTGTGAATTTTGGGACATGCTTGCTACTCCGACTGCAGGATGTGGACTTGCTGGTGTATGCGGATTACTTCCTGGTGTTGTGTTACCAGCAGAATGAAACCGTAAACCTTGTGCAGGTGACTGAGGACCTCTATGTGAGGAACTCAAGAAGTTACCTTCCAAGTTATCCATAGTGATTGGTGAAGGTGGGTTATCATCTTCAGACTGTGATCGTCGTCTAAACACATTTGTCTCATCTACATATTTGGATAAAAATGCTTTTAATCCTGGTGTTGGTGTATACTCAGAAATAACAGATGTTCGATCATATCTACTGTAAGCTCCATCTCTAATGCTCACTAGATTTCCCCACCGTAATGTGATTTCTAAGCAATACTGTCCTTCATAAATAACTTTAAGTAAATTTGTTGAATTAGCGACTACTCCAAATGTAATCACTGGTACTTGTGGTCTGACTTGTATAACACAAAGTTGTGGTATGGATGGTAACTTACAAATAGCAGTAAGGGGGTTTAGTGTATCAAGCATTTCATGTATGAGTAAAGATAGCTTTTTATTGTTGTTCAAATAACCTTCAAATTGTTCTTTAATTAAATTATGAGGATTAATGCTACTATTTAGTGAGCCGAATATTATATTAAATTTACAACTAGTTGAATTCCATTGAATAGTGGCTGTAGAACGCCTGTGTGTACCATATCCTATAATGAGCTTTAAATAATTATAACTCTTTATGCTAATCATTGATGCTAAGTTGTTCTTTTCAGATTGTAAGTAAGGTGACAAGTCTTCTACTAAAAAGTATAAATGTACAATCTGAGCCCAATCGTTCAAAATTGTTTCAACTGTTTTTGACATGCTTTCAGCAACACTGACATCATAATTAATGTAAACTGGTCGTCTAGCTCCTTGTTCTCGACTATGTCTACTAGGTAAAGGACTTCCATAAAACACATATTCAGCCGTCCAACAGCGAGTTGTACCTTTACCATACACACGTATAGATATGGACAGAACTCGCTTGCATAATGATATCCATTTAGGATTTGTCACTTCAATACCAGATGGGGGTGGTAATGATAAAATTTTCAAAACAAAAGTTGTGGCATTTGCTTCAACTTGAACACCTTGATTACTGATACCACATTTTGTCAGTTCTTGAGCTAGAACAGTAAATGGCAGTCGTTCGTCACACAAGGCTACAATATGGGCAAGTTCTGGTATAAAGTAAGCTGGATGTTTAAGTAATTTTCTTGGTTTATCTGGACGTACAATAACTCTTTTACGACTATTTGGATCCATTTTTTCTTGGTCTTCTTCAATAACAGCTGTAAATGGACCATGAGTAGCTACAAATTTTTCAATTGTCAGTAGTGTCATAACCTTTAGGTACATTTTTGGTATGTCTACCTCAATAGATTCATCATTAGGATTATCTTCAATCGATGATTTTTTGACATTAGCTAGATAAAACTTATAATCTATTCTACAAGGGGATTTTTCATTTTCTGCAAACTCGACAATCAATATCATATTTGAAATTTTATGCAGTCTTATATACATTCTATGTCGACTTATTTTTGACATAGGATGATCTGCATGATGTAATAATGGTAGTCTATCATAAGCTGTTCCAGGAAGATGTTGCAAAGTTGTTTCACATCGACGTTGAGTTATCCAAAATCTTAAATCACTTATAAGTAAAGGTACTTTACTTAGCTCATTATTAAGTGCTTGTTGTAATACAGCCATACTTGGAGGATTAAACTCAGGAACATGGCATTGAAGTATACCAGTATGTGTGTCTACTGTTATCAATAACTGTTCAGCACGTAAACAAGGATTAAGTATTGCAACTGATAAAATTGAAGGCGATCCTTGCAAAGTACATTCAACATCTTTTAACAAATTTTCTAATTCTACTTTAAGTTCAGAGAGGCGTACTTTTGTACGTACATGAATTGTATGCACTAATAGTCTTTCCATTGATAATGAATCTGTACCAATTGATTTTTCTGTTATCTCTGCATCTTTTGTACCAAGAGATGGCGAATGTAAAATACCTAATGGCTTATTAGGCTCTTTATCATCTACATAGATTGTCAACGAGTATCCAAATTGTTCAGATACACTACGTGAAAGTTCTCTCCAATAAGAAACTACTAGGCACTTACCAGCTGTATACTCGGTTATATGTATATGCCCTTCAAGTCGGTCTTTATATAAAGCTCTAGTTTGTGAAAATAGTACTTCTAACTGCAAAGATTGACAAAAAAAGTGTAATACCATATACACTTGAGTCAATGGTTCACCTCCTGTACTACAACATTCTAATAATCTTGCTTGAACAACTTGATGAATATATTGCACCTGACGTGGATGTACCAAAGGTTTTCCTTCTCCAGTTTCTTTATCTTCGACCAATATCTCAATGTCTAATAATCTCCATGGTATATTAGGATTGTCTCCCATCAATGTTAAAGAAACTTGAAACTCATTATCCACTCGAAATGTTACTCGGCCATTGGCTACTTTCTTGCAGCTCATTTCATTAATTAAATTACTGCAAACCAAACGATGTTGAATAACTCTATTAAGTTGGAGCAATGTCTCACGTTTTTCAGCCGGTGTGATCTTATCTGGGGGAACAATACGTTCACGAATACAAGCTGGTAATCGTGAAAAAGTGCCTGTAGTCAAAACTTCAACTGCTGATGGTATATGAAAATTTGGCAAACGAGCAGAAACAACAGTTTCACGAGCAACTCGAGATAACATATCAGCAGTGTCTATAAACAACAACGACTGTTTGTCAAGAAATCCCATAATTTGAGTTGATTTATCTACTTTTGAAGCACTATTCGCCCATTTTACTAGGGCTAATAACCGAACGAATAGCTGTCTTGTTCGATTTGAAAATTTATAAATTTCAATTTTGCGTTCCATATCAGGTTTACGAGGCAACAATTCAGCGAGAACTGTTAGCTCATGATAAGTACGTTGTACAATAAAGTCAATTAGAACAGATAAAGAAAGAGATCCATCTGGAGGTAATCCATTACTCATATTGGGCTGATTACCTTCTAAAGGTGTTGGAGGCATGGTTAGACTTTAGTAGTTGTAATTAATAAATTATCTGAAAAATAATTAAACATTTGAATTAATTATGATTATTTGATACTTTCCATACATAATATGTTACATTTTCAACTTAAGCTTAGAGTTTATCACGAGTTGGACCGAAGGATTTAACTTTAAGATTCAGTAGAGATGTAATTGTTTACTCAAAGTGGAAAGCAATTTTGTGATATGAGGGGATAAGTAAGATTATACAATATAAAAGGAAAATGCAATTACATTAATAAGTTGACTATAAAAAAATATTTAATATTACATAATTGAAATAACTTGGTGTTATACCTGTTAAAATAGTAATTATAATTGCTTCATTTACAATTTGAGTATTATATCCCAAAGCAACACCAACTTTTTTTCTAACATACACCTTTGAAATATTTTGCACCTAAAAGCAAGGTAATATTAACATAAAGTTAGAATACAAAATTTATGATACTTATATATTTAAAGATATTTATTCACTATAAGAAATTCACATTAAAGCACTGACGTGGGCCAGCGTATAGCTGTTTGAATTCAAACGGCCTTTGAGCGGAAACCCGCGCAATTACTTCTCTTTCCAACCGCCAATCGACGACAAACGACACCAACGCACGATAAGCGCGCCCGGATTGGTCGATAGATAGTTCTCTGACCGACACAGAACGACACACGGCCCACAACCTTCCCAAACACGATATTCATTTTGATTGTACTGTGTACAATCTTTATTGTTTTTTTTCGTGTTGACCATTTTCTTGCGGTTGTATTTTCAACCACCACAATAAAAAAATCATAATACCGCAAACTGTTTGTGTTTTTTTTCCTCCACCACTTCCTACACCAGTGACACCACTGACCCACACGGCATCCGTTCAGGATCGCCACAGTACTTTTAAAAATATATCATTTTTAGATTTTAATTAACAATTTATTTATTTAAATAATAATTTAATATGAATAAAGATACATATTATACATTTAATTATACATTAGTACTATGAAAAAAAAATTAAAGAAAACGCTTGGATAGATAATTAGTTATATAAGATAAATCAACAAATTTAAGGCTTTAGTAATCATTTATCATGAAAAGATAAAATGTATAAAATGTATAAAATTAGATTTATTTTTTTATTTTTGTTGTGAAGCAAATATCAGGTTATTGATAAATTACATTTTTAATTTTAGAAAAATTGAGTTTTGATTTTTGCAATTTTAACATTCTAATTGAATATAGTAGTGATTTTAAATAGAGAATTGAATTAAATATTACCTAATATGAAATATATACTTTAATTATAGTTCAACAAACTACCTAGATTATTTGCTACAATTAGTTAAGGGTTTTTGATAGCAGTCATCAAAAGATTTGTGAACAATTTATCTAAACAACACCCAACATTATAATATTGAAATAATTATATTTATAATACTAACATTGGCTAGGTATTCTCAAATAAATACTTACAGTTTATTATCTTACGATTTGTAATTTCAGTTGTATAGTTGTATAGTTCTACGAGACTACGTTGACTGGCCGGCTGTCGACATTAGAATTGCGAATAAATATTAGATTTTAGAATTGAGTAATGAACAATTATACTTAATCGTCAATGAAAAACTTAAAGTCGGTGTACTATAATAATTTATACAAATTTTTAGTACTAACTTCTAAAATATTATAAATCCGAGAAGACTGTAAATCGTAATATGACTAGCGAGTAGCGAGTATTATGGTGTGACATACTGACAAATAACATAACAATTTCTGACTGACATTTACTATTGCCAATTTCATTCCGCACTCCAGAATTCCAGTCCTGAATCCCATCAGTTAATATCACAAGCACGACACTCCACACTCGACGGTAGATAGTAAACAAAATATTATGCATTCGCGGTACAATAATGGTAACTCTGGTATAAATGCACGGTTATTTTGATTATATACTGCGGTTGTACCGCGGTAACTAGTGTGATACGACAGTCACCAAAATTCGCGCCGTTTTTAAATTGTCACTTATCGTTATCAGTTCGTTTACCTTTTCCGGCTTTCCGCGTCAGCTGAAAATTATTGAATATCCAACTGTTGTAGTTTGTTCATTGTTGTTACACTGACACACTGTCATCCGACTAATGATTACTGTACACTACAAAAAGCTTTCGTTGGCATGCTAAGTCATAAACATTTCATCGTTCCATCTTCCATTCATCCATTGAGTTTTAAAGATTCAGACAATAATGAATAACATATGAAAAAAATATTAATATAGTAACTATGGGTTTGTTATTTACATATAGGTATTTTGTGTACCACAAAAGTTAATATCTATGAAAATGAATGCATCCATTAATATATAGTTAATATTATTATTATTGTATATTTGTATGTTAATAACCTTATAGTTGTTAATGCTGCATGTTATACCAATAAAAAAAAATTATAACTGCTACCTACATCTACATGTCCTATTGTCCTAGTATTACAATTCTAGTACATTTATTGTATTTCTACTATATTAAATTATATAATATTATACCATTATAGTATTATACATACAAGTATACAATTTACCCGTTAGTCCATTAGACCCAAACTGTATTCACCCATATTTATAGATCAATATTAATATTTAATAGGAGTGTAAACTGTATAGTATATAGGTCTATCATATTGAATATAAAACGTGTGTATTATTTATAAAGTTCCGAGTCCTAATGTTCTATTGTTATTAAAATCAGTTATTTATTTCTATGCGTGTATATATACCTACGTCACGTAATGTTAACAACTATGAAGGCTAATTTAACCTCAGAAAGTCGGAAATAATCTATAATATATTGGCTATATTATGTTAAAATATATAATGAATGTGAATAATTTATTTCATTACTTATAACATTATTTCTCAATCATGTTTTAAATATAATATAATTATTACGAGTTCATCATAATGTGCCCCCTCCCTCGTTGAAGATAAGATAAGTACGAATCTCTTGTTAGTTGTTTAATTGTTTTATCCATAGACATAATTTACCTGCAACCTAATCTGTTGATTATTGCACCTTGTAAACATATTAAATGTTAATTATGTTATAAGAATAATTTCTTCAGGTTTTTATATTCATAATATAACTAATGAAGTATACCTATGTAGTTAACTGAAACAAGTGATAAATTTGTATTAATAATTTTACCAATCATGTATACTATCAAAAAGGTACAGGAATTTATTAATTAACTGTATCTAAATTTTGATTTATTAAAATTTTTAGTTATATTTGTATAATCTATAAAGATGCATTTAAGGTTGAGTATACTTATAATATTATAATATATGCAAATGTATACGTCCATTACGTCCCAATAATAATTGTATTGTAAAAGATTATTTATGTTTGTGTATTATTATTTATTTTATTTATAGTGTGAGAAATATTCATAATGTGCCAACAAAACGTATTACCAAACTATTGATAGCTAATCGAGGAGAAATAGCTTGTCGTGTCATCAAAACAGCACGTCGTTTGCAAATTGAAACTGTTGCTGTTTACAGTGATGTTGACAAAGATTCTATGCATGTGGCTATGGTATAAAAATTACTTTGTTTTATACTTTTATTTAGTAATATAATTATTATAGATTAATATGCCTAAAAATGTGTTTTAAAGGCTGATCAAGCAGTACATGTTGGTCCAGCTCAAAGTGCACATAGTTACTTGCTCAAAGACCGCATTATCAATGCTGCAATTAAAACCAATAGCCAAGCCATACATCCCGGTTATGGTTTTCTGTCAGAAAATACATCATTTGCTCAATATTGCCAGAGTAACAACTTGATATTCATTGGTCCTCCACCCAATGCTATTGAAAGTATGGGAATAAAAAGGTAAAGATTATGATCCTTGGATTTTAAATAAGTATTTAAATCATCTGAAATATTTTTAAAAATGGTAGTAAGTCGAAAGAAATAATGTCTGAAGCTGGTGTGCCAGTAGTTGAAGGGTACCATGGTAAAGATCAAAATTCAGATTTCCTTCAACATGAAGCTAATAAAATTGGTTACCCTGTTATGATCAAAGCAATTAAAGGCGGAGGGGGTAAAGTAAGATTTAATTTTCAAATATCTCTATAGATTTGTATGTAAACATAATATCATGCTTGTGAAACAAAATATAAATATTACTATTTAATATTTTATTTAATTAGGGTATGAAAATTGTTTCCAAAGAATCAGAATTTTTTGAAAATCTTATGTCAGCCAAAAGAGAATCATTAAGTTCATTTGGTGATGATTCGGTTTTAATTGAAAAATACATACAACAACCTAGGCATGTTGAAGTACAGGTGTTTGCTGATCAACACAAAAATTGTGTCTATTTGTTTGAACGTGACTGTAGTGTACAGAGACGTCACCAAAAAGTTATGGAAGAAGCACCTGCTGTAAGATTTTACAAATGTTTCAGGCGTTGATTACTTATTAAATTTTATTAACATAATAATTTTCAGCCCGGGTTAAGTGAGAGTCTAAGACAACATCTTGGAGAGACAGCAGTTCGTGCAGCAAAAGCCGTTGGGTATGAAGGTGCTGGAACTGTGGAATTCATATTTGACAATGCAACCAATATGTTTTATTTTATGGAAATGAACACTAGATTACAAGTAGAACATCCTGTTACCGAGATGATCACCGGAGTGGATTTAGTAGAATGGCAGATCAAAGTATTTTTAATAAATTCAGAAATGAATTTGAAGATAAGAAAAAATAAACAATGGTATTGCAGGTAGCAGAAGGTGAACAATTGCCTTTAAAACAGAATGAAATCAAATTTCGAGGACATTCTGTTCAAGCACGTATTTATGCTGAAGATCCTTATGATAATTTTTTACCTGCCGCTGGAAATTTACAATACTTGGACTATCCTATTGTGTCTCATGATGTGCGTGTAGAAACAGGAGTAAGACAAGGAGATGATGTTTCTGTGCATTATGATCCTATGATTGCAAAACTGGTGGTATGGAGTGAAACTCGATCAGATGCATTTGCTAAGCTGAAAAATAACTTGGCAGCGTTCAATGTAAAAAACATTGTTTTTAGTTTCTAGATTACTTAGATTTCTCTAAGATATTCTTAATATAATAATAAGTGATAACTGTAGATTGCAGGTTTGTCAACAAATGTTCAATTTCTAATGTCGCTGTGTGCACATCCTGAACTTTTAAAAGGTAATGTTCATACAGGATTTATAGAACAACATAAAAATGTTCTTCTATCAAAAAATCTACCTAATTCTGAATTGATATCTCAGGTAAATGTTGTTTATACTTAATTAATTATATTATTTATTATTAACTGCTAATGTTGTTCATTGTTTTAGGCAGTTATTGCTTTAATATTATATAAAGAAAATAACACTATTAGTACAAATATTAATACCAAAGATCCATATTCACCATTTGCTACTCAAACTGGTTTCCGGGTAAATCACAATTATGTACAAAAAATTAAACTCAAACACAACCTTTGTGGAGGTAAAAAAAAATATACAGCTAACAACTTTAAAAAAATTTTAATTACTGCTCAATATAATGTTATTTTGGTTTCAGAACTGTATGATGTTAGGATTGAGTACTGTGGAGTAGGATCTAGTAATAGTAGATTTAATGTTTGTTTTAAAAATAAAGATACTGAAATTGAATCAAATGTTATTGGTAGCTTAGATACATCATCATCAAATAAATTTCATCTAACGTGTGTAGTAGATGGCACATTGTATAGATCCAATATTGCATTCATAGAAAACACATTAAATTTATTTAATAAGGTATTACTGACTATTGTCAAAACTTATTTTAAAATCTATAAAATATAAGTTATACCTAACTTTTTGTTTTATGTATAGGATGGAAACTATGAATTTACTGTTATTTTGCCTTTCAATGAAAAATTAATTGATAGCAATGAACAAGACACAGAAAGTAATGCAACTATTTTAGCTCCCACCCAATCAACAGTAGAAAGAGTAAATGTGAGTCTTGGCAATAATGTTTGTATTGGTGATCCTTTAGTGGTTTTAACAGCCATGAAAATGGAAGTAAGTAAAACATGCTTTAGATAAATATATATTTAAGTAATTTTTAATCTATCAAAATTATTTCAGTATGTAGTTAAAGCGCAAATTGAAGGGAAAATAGAAAACATCCTATGTAAAGAAGGTGACAGTGTCAGAAAAGGAGAACTGTTGATAAAAATTACACCTAAAAATTGATTTGAAGTACAAACATTTATACTGTAATATACATATCAATACTATAATATTTAATTTTATTAGTTTCATAAATTAAAATATTAAATTTAGAATGAACTTATCAAATAATAAAGTACGTTTAAGATTTAATACGGAAGACAAATAGAAAATAGAATGACACGTAGAGTATTTATTGAACAATTGGGCAAAAGAACACTGAGCTAATTTGAAAAAGTAATTCATAATCATATTAATAGGTACAATGTAATTTATTAGTATGGAACAAGAAAGATTTAGTTATTTATCTGTTTTATGAATAGAAAGTTATATTAATTAGCTAATTTAATATATAATTTAATAGTTTGTACGTCATTATGATAAATCCACTGATATACCTATAATTAAATAATAGAATACAACTCTATAAATCGCTGACTTGGTTTTTATGTGGAATGCTAAAAAAAAAGGCTGACAATTTTTAACAAATATGTCTGGATTTTTTCATTAAAATGTGATGATAATAATTAATAATCACAATATTTTATAATTTTAAATTATGACCATAATATGAAATATTATTTAAATAATATTTTGTTTAGAGTTAAAATAATGATAGCATGTATATAAGTATTGTAAAAAAGTTAAAAATATATTTTTTTATTTAATTATTTTCAAAAAAGTTAAAGATAACCATTTTTTTTTTCTGAAAATATTGACGTTTCAAAATTTTATGATTTTTAATATTTTTTCTAGTTTTGAAGAAATAAAATATGATTATTTAATCTATTCTGTAATCTGTGCTATTAGGAACACCGAAAGTATTTGGCTGGCCGTATGGGAATGCATGCGGTGCATCTCATCACATGTTTGATAACATTACGGTGTTAAATAATTTACAATTTTTCTGCAAACTAAAAAAAAAAATTAATGAAAATAAAATTTTGACACGTCAATATTTTCAGAAAAATAAACTACAAAATTGCTATGGTTAATTTTTTTGGAAATAATTTAATAAAAAAATATATTTTTAACTTTTTTACCAAAACATATTTAATTAAATAAAAATATGAAATAATTATAGTTTTTATCCTTGTGAGTCTTATTGCAGAACCAAAATTTCGATATCACCATTATTTTGGGAGATATCGTAATAGGTAAAATCCTCATGGGACGCCCGTATAGTAAACCCGAAAAATTATTCAATCATAATAACTATTATTTCATTATTGACTGATGGTTACCATAAAACATATAAACAAAATAGTATTTAATTTTTGTGAGCCTATGCAAAATGCACAGGCCCCCTTTTTTTTCCATTCAAAAAACCAGGAACGGGTGGGAAATGTTTAGCACAATACTGCAACCCGGTCCCGTATCGTTTATTCTGCATGGGCCCCCTAATGTGGATGGAAATACAAAATTTTGACTTAACTTTTATTGAAATTTAAAAAATAAAAAAATCCAATTTTCTTGACCCTGTATAAGTATAGTATGATCAAATACATTTTGATATGTTTGATGATAATTATGTTGTTAGTTTGTTACATAATATTTTGTTTGAACAATTACCTACTACAATTTAAATAAATGGTTGTATTGCACATCACAATCATTTGAAATTTTTAAGGTAACTAACTGTTTATCAGTAATAATATAAATTTAAAGTGATAAATTATAACAAACACCAGACAACAAGAAATGTTATAACCTAAAATATATATTTATAGTTATAATACAAACATTAAAAATAATTATTCATGTTTTGAGGATATTTTGATACGGATGCTTCAATTGCTTTTTAATTTTTTTGGAAAACAATGTCAAGTCTTTAGCTCTAAAAATAATTTATACAGATTAAGTCAAGGTGATTAAGTTACATGTATTAATGTTACTTACAATTGGGCATTCTGTTTTTTTTGGCATCCTTTTCTATGTTTCTTAACAGGGGCACCTCGTGGATTGGTATTATTTGTTTTTCCGACTGGCCAATCCAGTACTTTTTGGTTGCTCATTTCAACGTCACTATGATTATCGTCGTTGTCACTGTCATTATCATTGTTAGACTTTTTTTTTCTTTTTTTCAACTTTTTTTGTGTCACCCCAAGCTCTGGATAAAAAGCCAGAGTAATTATTTTATGCAAAATAGAATATATACACAATATAATTTTCAAACCTAAAACAACAAACTTTTTATTAAGAACGCATGTTTCAAGTACCGCTTTGCATCCTTTTTCAATTTCAGAGATTCACCACCGCCACAAGATTTGACACTCTTCATCACGGAACAGACACTCATCTTATCGTCGTCTTTCTTCATTCTCATTAGCTCTTCAGCCAATTCCAAATAATTGGTTTGTTGGGGTTGTTCTTCATTTCCACCGTTCGTTGTCCCTTCTGCAGCTTTGGCTAATTTTTTCTTGTACCTACGTACTTTTCCCATCCTGAATTTCAAAACAACAATGTTTAGTTTAAGAAATACTGTTACGAATTGAGTGCAATGTAATAAAACACCAGACTTTTGGACCGTTTCAGGTTAGCTACAAATTTTTTAAATTTAACAGTCTGACATTTCGACTATAACAGGTTTTGAGTATTCTAAGGTTACGACTGTTAGAAGTTTGAAGTTGGAACAGTTAGAACTTAGAAATGAAAAGTGAAATTGACATATTGTGAAATACGAATGGGTCTTATCAGAAGATTAACATGTTTTTTCAATTGTTATCAATTGTTGTTCTTAACAAATCCATGGACCAGAAAATAAAAACCATAGATCTCTAAATCTATGAGATCACATAGATCCCTCGGCAGCTAGATCTTAGTGACTAACTGACGCAATAGGATATAATTGACGGGGGATTAAAACGACCACAGCGAGTTTATTAATTAATTTTAACTTTAATTACTAATTAGGATTATTAGTTTAAAAATTAAGTCGTTTTACCAATTTTAAATTATAATGGGTTTATGATTTTTACTTATTGTTGTGATCTAAGTATTTTTTTTTTTTTTTTTATTATGGAAATAACTTAATAACTGCTAGAATAATATTATGCGTAGTGCGTACTCACTAAGATGAATTGATGAACATTTTCTTCAAAAACTGGGTTTATTCAAATTAATTTTCGAATATTTATATTATTTTAAATCTAATAATTAACACTAATTGTATTTTTTGAAAATGTGTAATACAATTCGCAGCGTCACAACGTTTTTTCGCTTGTCACGTGTTTTTTACGAACTAGTCACTGACAAAAAATGGTGGTGTACTGGCGTGAAACATCGATTTCTATAAGAACATTACTTAGGTAATTGTTGTCAATTAATATACTTGACTAATTAACACGGTCTATTATACATGTCAACCAATCAAAATGATTAAATAATAACAAAATTAGGGTTAATAGAGTTTTAAGTGATCGGATTTATTGTCATGTATTTAAGTTACTATGTGTTTTAGGTATAACAGGTCTTACGTTACCTGAAAAATACCGTTTACACCTTAAACACGTTATTTTAACTAATACCTAGTAAAATAAATATATAATGGCAATATAAATATAAAATATATCATAATTCATAATCATAACATAATAAATGTAGGTACTTACCTAATATTTTTTAATAATAAAAGTTGACAGATTATTTTCACTCAGTATCGTTTTTTGCATGCAATTATGCAATGATTAATTGATTTAATTTATGATTTATCATTGAATTCAAATTTAACACATTCATTACCTACAACATGTTTACAGTAATTTACTCAATATAATGAGCTACGCTTGATAAATACTGCAGAGTGCAGAGTGAAGGTTATTCTACAGAAGGGTGGTTACATACATTCAGTAGCGTCATTTCAGTGTTTAAGAGTTAGGGGCAAAATATTCGACCAGCCCATAATATAACTAAAAAAAAACTCGCAAATAATCACATTTTTATCTCAAAACATATAGGCATATAGCTTTTTTACATAATTTAGTTACCATCACGGCATCACGATTCACGGTTATCCGAGATAAGGCATAACGCATAAATAACTCATTTTTTGAAGGATAACAATGACTAAATAATACATATGATTACACATATATAACAGGCCCGAACAGGGGTGGTGAACCTTTTTTTGATCTAGTGCCAAATTTTCGAAATATAGGATTCGACAATTTTTCATGTGCCCAAAGTGTGTAAACACTAAAAAGAACATAATAAATATAACGATAATATAGTAACACGCAATCAATTCACAATTGTACATAATAGGAATATTATTTTTATTTTTATTTTTTATTTGACGAAACATTATATTTACAATCTGTATTTACAGTTACACAATAAGTAAATGTGATGGTGATTGATTGGCAGGAAGGGGAAGTCGCCCAGTGACAGCATCCCGTGCAATAGGAATATTATAACTTTTAAAATGTTTATAATTTATTTCTTTGAATTTTTTACAAGCAAAATTTTAAGAATAGCATAATTTAGCTCAATTTTAATTTTTCGCGTGTCTTTAAAATTTGAAAAACGTGCCACTTTTGGCATGTGTGCCGTGGGTTCGCCACCTCTGATATATAACATTGTGTAGGTACTATGTAGATTATAGAAGGATGCCTATACCCAATATTACCTATTACCTATTGTATTATGATGACTTATTTTGAGAGGAATTTTACCCCAATTGATGTCCTATTTACGCCAAATATGAGTATAAATATATTTACAAAAAAAAAAAAAACAAAACATACAATAAATTATTAAATATTTATTATTAATTTATGTTTTTAAAGTGTTACTATTAGATAGTTAGAATGTTAGATGCTAGGTATTAACTGGGTATCTTCTAGTCTTCATACCAGCAAACATGTCAACAACTTGATTTAAATCTATTAGTGAAGCTAATAAAATAATTTGAAATGTTAATTTATAGCGGGATTGCGGCTCGCTAATGATAAGTGGGGGCAAATGCTTATGCTACCCCTTCCTAAATGACGCCATTGCCACCATTGCATATATTATTTCTCTTTTTTTATATTAATATGTTAATATACAATATTTAGCACGTTTAAATTGATTATTAATGCACAATATAAAATAATTGCCCATTTCCATCATTATTGCGAGAATAGAATTAATTTATATTTAAATTTCAAGTGTAATTCAAATCTCAGCACGCCTCTAAAAATGTAATAAAATTTTTCCTGATAATGATAGATTTTTATTCACATATTAGTCCTACCTTCGTTTTAAGGATATAGCGCTACTGCTTATAAATATTTTAGTATTTTTGAGTTGGTATTTTAGTATTTATATCATTATGTGTATTTTTAGCTATAGGTACTTAGGTACTTCTTACAAGGAGAAGTGTTGGTTAAACACTCAAACCAATTTATTTTATTTTTATTGATTGACATTTTATACAATAACTATTATAAATATAAAACATTTTGTACATGGTAATGGTATAAGTTGTTATAAAAGTTTATAATACGTGACTATAGGGGGTGGAGTGGCCGAGCGGACTTAGGCGTCGGTTGCGACGCACGCAGTCGCCGGTTCGAATCTCGGTCACGGGCGGCATCATTCTTTGGGCATTTCGCGATGTCTGGAGAGAGAGGCCGCCGGCCACCAACCGGGCATGGCAGAAACCCACGGGTGCCCATTCAAAATTCTGCCAAAAACCCACGAGTTAAAACCTTACAGTTCCTTCCCCTACAGTTCCCCAGGCTAATGACCTCAGTTGTCGAAGCCCTAACCATAAAAAAAAAAAATACATGACTATTACAGATCAACTCAACTTAATGCCCCAATTTGAATTGTTGAATAATGTGTGAAGTACGATTTACTATCTATGCATAAAAAAAATCAAAATTCATGTCATTAATTTAAAAATTATATTTTATCATTTTATTTAAATAGTAGGTACCTATAAAATTATTTTTAAATATTAAAAAAATATTGTTTGTTTTCAAATTTTAATCTCGAATAAAATAGGTAAAACGATAATTTTCAAAAATCATTATATTGACATTAATTATTTAGAGTTGGGATACACATTTAAGAATATGCGAGACGTAACATCATACCTAATATTATACATATACTTATTGGGTGCTTAATAAAAATGATCTACCTATGTAGGTGGTACCATCTTTCCTGTAGATTCTTATTTTTTGCATATTTGGTTGTAATAACCTATCTAATAGACGTAGGTATGTAACTATACGACAGGTAAATAGAATATTATGTATTTTATTCAAGTAAGTATAAATTATTATTAACATATTATATCTTATATAACAAGTGATATTATATCTAGGCATATAATATTATATTGAAGTCCGGAAAATTTACTAAGTATACTCCTCGTCTTCATATCCAAGTCGTTACAATAATGGTATAGGTATATTGTGCAGGTAAACTTAATATTATATAACAGTATATAATATATTAAAGCAGGTATACCTACATGGCTACATGTAAATATCACATTGGCATAAAAAGATATGAACGAGATATACATTCAAAATGTTGAAAAATGAAAAGTGTACTATGTAGGTAATAACATTTAATATTATAATCGTATATAATAAAAATATAATAATATAGTACTGTTTGATTAGTTTGTATTTAATAATAATTATAAATAAAAAATGTTAGGTGTATGGCATTCCTTTAACAATATCATAAATTCATAACATAAAATAATTATATATATATAGATGGATCATAGTAGGTTAAAATATATAATTTAAAAACTGTTTGTGTCAATATATACTATAAAATATAGTATATCTGACAGGAAAATGTAAACTTGGCCCTGATATAATAGGTGAGAATAAAAAGATGGATTGCACATTCGTCTCCGATTATTTTTCCCCAGCTTAAACCCATACATGGTTAAAAAAAATCGTGACTTAGTTTGCACATCAATTTTTACTATGTATTCATCGTGATCGGGACTGAGCTTACAATAATGTTGACCTTTTTATAATTTGCTATTGCGCACAGCCGAATATTTATAACAGCCCGTATACAATATTATATATTAATATAATGATATGTGTATACTTACTATAATAATGTATGCCTGTAAATTATGCATAGTAATAATTTCATGAAAATTATTAATATACGTCGTGTTAGTATGATATAAGTTGTTTGCTTTATAATGTTTATTATAATATATTATATTATTCATGCATATGTATACGATATATACCTACGCATAAATATATAATATGTCGTATAGTATATATATATATATAACGACGATGCAAATTATGGTCGTCCAAAAAGAAATAATAATATTATATTAAATAATAACGGAAAACTATTATAATATATTAAGATGATGTTATAAGAAGAAAAACCGGTGATGGTTGCGTGGTGTAGAGAAGGTTCCAGTGAACTAGGTATATACCGTCATTTAATTTTACACGCGTTGTCGAGGTATTTGTGCAGACTCGCGGCGATCGCCTGTTTGTCGCGCCCGCTTCCGCCGCTGCGGTTGAAGTACTGTTTCTGTTGCAGCTGCTGTTGCTGTTGCTGTTGTCGGTGGTCTTTACCGCGGACGCCACCGGCGGTGCTGCTGCTTCCGCTGGTGGCCGCGGACGTACCGTACTTGCTCAGGCCTCGGAAGTATTCGCGACGCAAGTCCGCGGCCGTCTTGGGCTTGGCGGGCGGCGTCGCGACCACCGTGAGCGTGATGGACGAGTCGTTGACGGATATCTCGTCGCAGCTGTAACTCGAATCGAAGTTGCTGCCGTTTCCGGTCGGCGTGTCCGGCTTGCTGCAAGACGCGTCGCCAGTTTCCGCTTTGGCCGCTCCGGCGGCGATCTTGTACGACAGCTCTGACGACGGCGAGTTCTTGATGCTGCCCGACTTCCGGCCACCATTCATCCGGGGCAGCGAGTTGTATCCGGAAGAACCGCTCGAAGGGTACGCCTTTTTGACCGCAGCTGGGGTTTTGTCGGCGTGGCAGCCGCCGCAACCGTCGACGCCACTGCTGCAGGCCAATGACGATGAACCCGCCGTGACGGTACGCGATTTCCTCGGCAACGTCGCGCTCCTCGTCAACCTCGCGGCCGGCCACTGTTGTTTCGACTTACTGTCGTCCTCGTCCTGCGCAAAATTTTTATACATTTTAATGGTTTAATGCCATATTTTATATCAAATTTACTATACTATAGGATGATTTTCATTACGATCTCATAGTCCTCGCCACATTTATAATATTATACATTTATACTTACACACAATAATAATATAAAGTTGTGGGCATCGTTAAATGCATATATTTTATTGCAGGAAAAGGCATACATATAGGAAAGAATAAAATATTTATACTAAAACTAAAACGTGGTATATTTTGTAATGTGACCATTTAATAAACTAAATTATAACAATAGTTTGTTGCAATCTAATACGTTTAACTGTTTATAATTGTAATTTTTTCATAATTTCGTATCCATAATATTGCCTCTACCATTATCATAAATTTGGCCCTTCTACTTAATTCAAATATTTTAAATTTTCATGTTTAGATTTAGCAAATTTATATTGCGGAAATTAACAAGGCTATTTTCAGAACTTTCGAATCTCAAATTCTTAACATTTATCGGAGATTAGGACGCACAAGAGTCAATTTAACGCAGCCCTTAAAATTTTACCAGCAAAATTCTACTAACTTATTTCTAACTCATATCGAGATTTCAACGAAAAAGCTTCTAAAAGCTACGTTTTTTAAGCAATTTGTCAATACAATGACGTAAAAAAATGTATTAAGGTTTTCATTTGTAATGTCTTATAAATAATTTTTAGATTTCTAGCAATTTCCAGGATAAGAAATATATCGATTAATTGGAATAAAATAACGATTTAATTTTAATTTGTTGACACTAAATGCAAACGCTTATTATTTTTCTGCAGTGCAGTTGAATCTTGGCTTGACAAGATCGGTATAGGCATTACGATTTTCTGTATATTCACGAGTTATAGATATTTATTACGTCGTTTGTCAATCTAGGCGTAAGCTGATTATAACTGGCACGTCCGTAACATTCGAATTAATGCTCGCGACTCGCGGAACACCCTGTAGGTACGTCGTACGATAAGACAGTGTACGGCTTTCTTGAATTTTTAAACATTTCTATATGTTGATATATACTTGCGTATCCGCCATTGTACATTTGTACCAACGTCACTACTCACTGTATATATATTTATGACGTACTATATGTCACTGTTGCAGGTAAAACTTGAAATGTGGAATGACTTGCATGCCATAAAAAATTATTACATCTAAGAACAGTAAGAACACGGCCTCTCCCTCTGACGATTCTTAGTTCTGACACAACAAAACTAATGGCACTGCCTACCTACCTACGAATACTCTTTGGGATGATATATATTTTAATCGTATGTAATAACGGGAATGTTTGTATTATTTGGCTCTTATTACTGGTGATTTAAAATATTATGAAATTTAAAACTATGAACCTAACTATTAATAAATGACTTCTTACATGGCAATATTATTTACTCTAATTTATATAAATAATCTAATTTATTTATGTATTTATTAATTTATATAGAAATGAAATTCTAAATAGACTATACTACGATTGAAACAATAATATCATCGAATAACATAAATATCAAAAATATTTTTGGGCCATTCGTACTATTATAATAATTGTTCAAATTTCTGCAATCCTGAGCGTATCAAGATGAAATATAGAAGATAGAACTTATTGAACATACCTAAGTACCTACTTAAGATTTTCATATTCACCAACAAATTATATAAATAAAAAATAATATGAAAATTTTGGAGTCCAATGCACCCAACGACATAATTATCAATTATAAATTATTAAACACTTTCGCGGAAGATTACTGGAGATTTCGGTTATGAAAGTTGCTAAAACGGGATTAGAATAGTAGTTGGTAGTCTAATGTCAATAAATCGTGACTCGTATTTTAAGCCACGAATGAATCAACAATTCAATGATTCCGAAATCGTCCAACCCTGCCGTACTATTAATCATAATTGTATACTCATTATTGGGCGTCTTACTATATAGGTATAGATAATTATATTATTATTCATTGGTGAGTGCATGCATAGCTTAGGTGTATGTACTTAGGTTAGGTATATATTAAGGATATAAGTATCTTTTTTCAATGTAATTTTAACCTTTATGGATTAAAATTATATATATAATTATTAATTACACAAGCTAGTTACCTATTATACATATGGGTAAGGTGAATGCATAATAATATAAAAAAAGTCGTTTCGAGATCTAAACAGTATTATTTTAACAGCAATCTATTTCCTAACAGTATGGTTTAGCTATAGATATGTCGTATGTAACATTATACCGTACAGTATATAAACTATAAAGTAATAAACTCATAAATAAAAATAAATTGTTATATATTTTAGTTTTAGTTAGATATGCAGATGGCGTAAAATGTTGTATTAAAACATTATATATAACATATCATGCACGTACCTGTATATGTATATTGTATATTTATATAATATAACATAGCAGCTAGACGATATGAGCATGTAAAACTGGAATTACTGGATCTCGAAATGCCGATAAGTAACGAGAAATAAGTGGCGAAGCTGGTCTTACACGAATGCCGTCAAAGGTTGTTAAATCTCAGATGGGTGATTAATAGGTATTTTACGACTGCGTGACAAACGAAAACCGAATAATTTTTACGTGCCTACACCTACTCATATTATATTGTTAAAACATTGTTTCGTTGTTACTTGTTATATAGCCTGTATGTAGGGTGCCATTGACATGTCATTGAATGAAGCATAAACAAATAATATACCTATACCTAATTCTATGCTTCTTATATGTAAAAAAAAAAATGGAATAACTGCGCGTGGTATTTGGTGGTATTATAACAACTGAAATCTTAGTGTGCATTGGTTTGTAACGATTATCTATGCTGCAGACCGTGATATGATTAATAATATTATTAGGACGTTATGGGGGTTTCACAAGGGCTAGAATAGATTTATATTATAATTAAATAATAGAAAAACTCTCACGAAAAATTATAGATTTTAACTCGTTTATCATATAATCAAAAGTAATATACTGATGTCTGATATGTATATTGTCAATTCATATGCACTATAATATGCATTACCTATTATTTATTATTTACTAAGAAGGTATATCAATACGATTAATATTGAATGATAAATTTAAATTTGTTGAATCACACATTACATATTATTTACATGTCATAATAATACATGACGTTTCAATTTTTTTTTTTTTAATAATCGATGGCTGGAATAGTCATCTATTGCATAACGACTTAAGCTTGTTACGACATAAGACGAAGTTTTAGTCTTCTGGGCCATATTCAAATTTTAAACGAAACAAATTGTAGAGGTTATGTGACGATGACATTATAAAAATGAGCGAATCATAATTATTATATCGGCTTACAATGCTTACATTCACGAGTACTGTTTAAAATATTATATTAAAATTGATACGAGTTCAAATAGCGATCTATATTTACGTTATAAGTTACAAGTTATAATTGTAATCATACTACGTCATGTGTGTGCATAAACATAAATACATTTTTATTGTATGTAACTATACATAGTGTTTATATCCGGCAGTATAGGATATTAATGCAAAGCTCATCAACGCGTGACTCGTTAACTATATAGAAGTAAACAAAACAATATTACAACTCGATGGACTATAGTGTTCTCCCAATATTATTATAGCATAAATGCATAAAATGTATGATATTATGCATTTAATTTAATTAAAATACGAAATACGAAGTGTTTTAGTTTTTCGGTATTTTAAGTTATTGGTTATAGACGTTTCTAAAGCGATCCATTGAAGCTTATAATATTATGTAATATGTATATTATTATGAACCTACATAATTAGGTATATTATATTATTAAATATAACATTAAAGCATAAATACCTTTTCCGTTTGTGTGGAGATCGAGTGTTGTGATTGTACGCTTTTGTTGAACCATTCGTCCGGAGGGAATTGAGTGGCACAACAATAGTTGTTGGACTTTCGGGATTTGGAGTTCGATCTGCGACTGCCGAAAAGTCTCGAAAAAATACCAGGCGATTTTTCTGCAAATAACACACCCACGAATATTATATTATATACTCACTGCGCCGTATTAATAATGTTATTATTCTTCGTGCTCATAAGTGTCTACTGTCTTTATAATAATAACTCACTAAACAGTCACCATAATTCTACGAGTATACTGTATACGATATTTACAATATATAATATTATTATTGTCATTATGTAACCATAGGAGCAGCGGGTGTAGGTACTCACTCGGCTCTGAAGTCACACCACCGTAGTATTCGTCCGTTTTGTTTTTGTTCGATATCTGTCTCATCGAACCGCTCCGTTGCAAAGTGGCCTGTAAGCGACGGGACGTTGAGTTTGACCTGAACGAGTTGCGCCTACCCAGTCTCTCACTGGATGCATTCCGCCTGGGCGAAAGAGTTTTATCGTCCGAATTACCTGCGCAAACAACCAATTGTCATACTATTATTATTACAGTTTATAAACCTACCCAACATATTTTACAATATTACATCATAACATTATGATATAAAGATCTATGCATTTGGGTCATCTATCAATTTATCAATCATAATTTCAAGTGGATCCGTATGACATACAAATCGAAGTTACAAGTAATAACAACTAAATAAATATGAAAATAATACTTTTTCAGATTAAAATTAAAAGTCCACGTAGAAGACTTGAAAATTTAAAGTTGTACAGTGATGTCCATTAAAAAAAAAATTTAATCAATATTTTTGGTTTAAAACTAGTTTAAAGTATAAATAGAGTGTAATTGAATAACGATTTGCTGTACATTATAGGTATCTATAGATAAGTCACTGAGATGGATTTCTTAATTTTGAATTCTCTGATATGTATAATCATTGAATACGAAAAACGATTTTGAGCGAAGACGGTCCATCAGTTAATAAGTTTGAGGATAAATTACAATTATTTTTTAAATCGTTGTTATAACTTAAAATTATAAGTACGATGTACGTAATAAAAATATCCACTAGTCACTAGTGGAAGTACATTTGTATGAAAATGATTGTTTGCTATTAAAATAATCGCCTTTAATTAAAAATATAATAAATAAATTGAATATATGATAGGATCTACGAGATGTCACCCTCAAACTCGAGATTAGCATTACATGCTGAGATAAGATGCTTCCCCAACTATAGCTATTATATTCAATAAATCATATAATAAAATATATTTACAGTATTTTCATTATGGATGTACCTACTAAACTAGATAACATTTCAAATGTTCAAATCGAAAAAATCTGTTTAATCCAAATAAATATAATACTACACATTTATATAAGTACAAGGATTCAGTTGTAATATTAGTTTGTATATTTTTAATAACATATAAGTATCTATATTATAATTTAAATCAGAGGATCAATACTTTCGTAAAAATTTTATGGCAATTAAATTGATCCCCATATAGTCTTGTCCCGCCACTTACGCTCATATTATGTTTATCGGTCTATCAACGAGAAATACAAAATTGTACAGTGAAACAAACAAATCATAGTTTATAATAATAATAATAATAATATTATATGGGTTAAACTTGATTGCAGATTAATGATGGTGAAAAAAATATGTTTCTACAACGGTAATTCATGTATGGCGCATATTATAAATGGACGTGTATATACATATATTGTATAGTTTTAAATAAAATCTAGTCCTTTCACCTGTTTAGCAACATAAAGTCCCAATGTCAGTGTTGCCCTATGTGACTGTGTGTGCGTGCGTGTGGTGTGTGTGTGTGTGTCTGTGTGGACAGGGATGGGGAGAGGTAGTGCGAGTAACGGAACGTTTTTCAATCTTTTATCACGTATTAGAGGACACTTGATGAATGATGCATTTTGTTGACACGTATGGTATCCAACGCCGCGTTCACTTTTTTGTTTTCATTTTACACACAATATTGATAATAATGTCTAATGTTCGCGATACGTTTCCGATCGACCGGGTTACGACACCCAATTTAATATTGTTATTAAAAAACGTTTAGTCCAACAATAGATTTCTGTACTATATTAAAAAGACTTGTATTCAATTTTAACGTATCAAAATTAAAAAAAATTATATAAATTTAAGACGTTCCAGTATACCAAATTCACCTACTTACATATACGAATCTAATAACAACATAAATTTATATATATATATATTCTGCAATATTGCAGTGATTTGTATATCCGATAAAATACAAAAAGAAGCAATCAATTATTAATATACCATTAATATTAAACTATTATGAAAGCCCATGTCGCTTAAATGTGTAGATTTGGGAATAAAATCAATATTATAATCTCGACGTGCCAAAAATCAGTGTGTGATGTTTAAAACTCACCGCCAGATATGATGTCTGCCAAATTGGTTTGTATGTTTTGGTGAGTCTGGTCGCCGTCTCTTGATGTCTCTATGTCACCGTGCACCTTTACGTACGCTTCTTCCGTAGACATCAAGAACCCTTTTTTGCTCGGGCTGTACCGGCTACTTCCTCCCAACCGCAAACTGTGTGCAGGGCTAGCGGTCGCTGAACCTACAAGTCGTTGCACCTCTGGCGTCACAACAAAGTAACCCCTGGAGGTCTGGTATATCTATAATATAAAATTCCATTACATTACGTCGCCCGAACAATAATAATTCAGATGAAACCGGTTTATGAGGGAATTTTATTGTAGAACCGGGGATAATATATTTAAGTATATACATGCCTATCTCATGAACCAATATCAGATACTATTTATTTCATTCAAGGCCGATTATATACGAAGTTAAAAATGTCCCATCGATTTGCAGATTGTATATTACATCATATAATATGATTAATCAAGCCTGGGCATAAACGCGTTAAAAAGTTAAAAGTTAAGTTAAAATTAACTTTTAACTTAACTTTTTAAAATTTAATTTTCATAAACTTAATTTTTAAATTAACTTATTTTAATTGATATAAACTTAATAAATAACGAGTTACTTTTAATCAAATTCGAGTTAAGTTAATTTATAAATAATTAAATAATAAATATAATGAAGTATATAGTTGGCTATAAACAGTTTTAGACTTTTAGTTTCCTGAAAAAGTATTCAGAGTACATTCTTAAATACCATGTTATTTTTATTTAATAATTTAAAAAAAATGTATAATACTTGTCAGTTGTCTGTATTAGTGTGTTAATAAATCAAAAGATTGTATTTGTTTCGGCATTTTCAATTTTGTATTTTTTTCATACTTACTACATAATTATATTAATTCAATACCTATATATAGAAAAGCTATTGGCTATTTCTTGTGATCAATAATATTTAGGATTTTTATTATTTATATAGATATTATATATATAAAAAAATAAAAAAAATAACTTAACTTAAGTTAATAAGTTAATTGAAAATGTTCATATAACTTTTAACTTAACTGAGTTAAAAAAAGAATTAGATTAACTATTAACTTTAAACTTTTTAAAATGTTTTCCATTAACTTAACTTAACTCAGTTAAAAATTATCATTAACTTGCCCAGGCTTGATGATTATGCACCTGCCTATTTAATATTACAATTATATGTTATATCTTCATAATATTAATCGCATTACAACTGTTGAAGTACAACTTACCGTTTTAACATTTATCTCACAAAACTGTAATGGGCATGCTTATTAACAAAAAATGTTTAAGTCACATATGAAAAAAAATTATAATCAATGATATTATTTATTTTATTGTACTAGCATGATCACAGGTAACGATTTTAACACAAACTTTGAGAAATTTAAGAGGTGGGCTTTTTAACGGGCTACCAAGTGCACGGGTTCAGCTAGTAATGCACAAGAATTAGATATAAAAACGTTCAAATTGAATAGTATAAGAATTTAATTAATTATTACTTATTGTATCACTGTATCTATCAATATTTTAATTGTTGAACTATAATAGTTATACTGAAAGTTCTAATAAAAAAAAAAGAAAAAAAAAAATTTAATGTGACTAAAAAAGGAAAACAAAGAGTGTACAATTTCAAAACGCGTTTTCAGGATATAGGAATTTAGTGTGATATAATTAATCTCTATTGGGTGAAAATTGTTTTTCACGTATTTATACCTTATTATCGGACATGAGATTGACCATTGCGTCGTAGATAATGTGTTCGGCCGGCGGTTGTATGTTAGAGAAAAATATTTTAAGGGCTGAACGCACAGTGTCAATTGTGGCATTTTGGTTTGCGCTGGTTAGCTCTAGTATGACCAGGCATAGGGCTTCGGATAACGGCGTAAATTGTCCTTGGTTCAAATCCTCCACCACACAGTCTTCCACGTCACCTAAAACAAACAAACTTATCCATTGAATATTGTATGTATAATTCACACGTTTGGGTACATAAAATGTCATATTACATATATACTATTTTACATTAGCCATTAAGTATATAATATGATAATATATAATTGTCGTCTTACCGATTTTAGTGATCACGTAACTATTAGGTGGCCTGAGTACATTACGACACCAGGCGCCTCGTATTACCTCCATGGAGCACGGATCACCGGTGAGCAACAATACTCCCGGGGATACGTATCCCTCGTATTTGACCACTTGCATCGCCTCCACGAGACTTCGATTCCAGACACATTTTAGATTTGATTCCAAAAAGCTCTAAAATTAAAAGTTTCTCGTGAAATTAATTTGAATCTAGCATAAACCATGAATTAAAATATAATTCTAATATTCGTGCATATACTGTATAAATAATAAACATGTATACTGTATAGATAAAATAAACGCAGCAAGAATAACTATATTCGTATTATATGTACACATAATACATATATGTATAGAAGTGCGGAAGACAATAGGTACATTTTAATTTATAATAATCTATTTAACTGTTTAAGAATTCCATCATGACACCGTAGTAATATGGAAAATAGCGCGCACAATTAGACAGTAGTTGTATTTTAATGATGGTTAGTCATTACTCATTACGAGAAGAATAGTAGAACAATGTAAATAATATAATAAATAACAAATGAGTAGGCATTATAGGCGCGTATGTATAGGTACTCTATAGATATTGATTGCGCGTCCGTTAAACGAATCTTATTATATCTACAGTTGGTTGGCACAGCTGAAGAACATGTCTACATGTTATAGGTTCTAACCTATATATGTATTGTGCAGTATTCTATTCTTGGACGTACCTATACCTACTTATTTCGATTTTAAATTTTTCCTCAAGTAACGAACAATTTGAAGATAAAATTCAGATTAAAATTCTACGATAAATATGAATTTATACGGTACTTATAAAGATGTAAATTAAACTGTATGAAATTATGTATGGGGCTTGACCATAATATAATGATCAATAATATATAAATGCCTGTAAGCTATAATTCACATGCAATTTATATCGAGATTCGAGAACAAAATATTTTGTTATTAGTAACAGCCAGTATCTACTCGTTTGACCGAAAACATGATATTGTGTCTTACATTCTTATAATCTTATTATTACCTAACCTCTATTATTGCTAAAGAAAAATGGTAAACATTCGTAATTAGGCTGTACCTACTTTTACGCATTATTATAAAACGTAATATGGAAACATATATAATAATACCATATGTTGATATTTTAGTCATCCAGCGATTTAGAAATATTTTATGGATGCAGTAAAAAGTTATTACACAAAACTCCACGAAAACAACTACCACAACCATCTACGGATCTAAAACCCCCAAAGAGTATATAATAATAATTATTATAATATATTCAAAAGAGAAGCGAGTTTATGCTTCGTATTTATAATTGCCTATATCACTATGACAACTATTGTGCAGGTTTTTACGACAGTATAATATTATATATTATTTACGACGATAAAAACAATTTAAAACAAAAACATTAAAGCGGACTATATAGGTGCACCGTACCTATAAATTTTCTATATCGAAGGTGCGTCAAATTGTATTGTCTATATTATCTATTATTATATTATTATGTTATTATGTTTGATAAAACATTGTATATATTATATGTTATGATATAATTGAATGTACTTGCCTGGAATATTAGGTACCCGTTGTCGTACATCCAGTACGGCGAAGTTTCCGCTTGTTGCGGGACATACTGAACGAGTGACTGTTTCTGCAGATGGATGGCCATACATCGTTTCAGTATGTAGTGGCACCTGCTTCCCACGGGACTTTTGATTCGACTGCTGCTGCGAGCGCTCATCGTTCAATAACCACGACGATAGCACCAATCTGTTAACAATAACGACCCTGTTAGACATTTTATCGTTTATTTTAATTACACAATGTTAAATTTTCGCAGCTATACGCGTGGTGTAAAAAGCTTCGCGGTGCGGTCGTTAAAGTCTCTACGCATATATTGCGTGATATTATTTTAACACTTTCGAACACGGGATGATGCGACATACCTGCGTATAAATTTGGCGTATTTTATACTTTTATAAAATGTATTAAATGTTGTATGTGGCCAGTTTATATAGGTAGGTACATAGATGTATTCATATGCATATACCTACTGAAGTATTGAACGAATACAATAATATACATATTATATATCCTTTCGTGGTTTGTTTTATATCTATATACAGCCCTAGCTATATAGGTATATTATATTATTTATATAAGTATAGCCATTTGCCGGGGGTACAAGTTTTATATACAAACTGGTTTCAAGTGCAAGCCGTTCCTTCATCGTCTCGCAGTACATAATATAATATATATATATATATATATATATATATATACCAATATTATACCCTATATCGTTTCCTATCCATTAATGCAAAATATCAAAATAAAAATAATAAAAACGTACGTATTCGCATATAAGCAGCCACGTTTAACTTTCACATTTCACACAAATATATTATATTATACACACAATATATACAAGCGCTCGTATCGATCGTGTTTTTCTTTTTAAATACTGACACCGTGATAACAACACACGTCGCGTTGGTTTAAATCGTAAGTATATCGTATATATTATAATATGAAATGTATATGTGCATTATCCGTTAGGTATAGAATATAATATTAATATAATATAATAATATGTATCAATATCCAATTTATAAGGTATAAATAATATATTATCTTATTCAACTCTATTAGTGCGACGCGTTACGTTATTATTATTATTGTTATCATCATATTTTATTTCAAAGAAAACACATCACGCGTGGTACTTGACTTCCAAAAGTCGTGGTTTGTGTTACTCCGGGAACACCGCCAACAACTGGATACAACACGAGATTGCGCCTAAATTACAACGATGACCAATACTATGGGAAATCAAATTTGGCTTAATTCACATTTAGTAAATGTATTATATAGATATGGGTACAGTTAAAATTACGTGTATATGAAGCGTTAGCCAAGAACGCAACCACAACGGTTTACGGAAATGTACAGTGTGATGTATTATAATATTATAATATTTAGAAATATATGCAACTGTTAGCACGTACAACTATACAATGAACGTCAAAATTCTCGAAATGCAACATTTAAATTAAATATTATAATTTATATTCTTCATGCTCTCTATATCCGTATATACATATATATATATAGTTTCTTTTACGAGCGACTCGTGCTACACATAACCACTGTAATGAAAGGTTAAGAAGTTATAGGTTTTGTATTATTATATTTTTATAACTATTTATATGTATATATATATACATGCTTTATCATTATTATTGTTATATTATTTATTTTCCTACTTTGTAATTATTTTTTCAGAACTCTCATATATCCGCGCTCCACGTGGTATGCATTCTGACACAAATTTCACCAAGAGACGCGTGTATAAAAAATAAAAAATTGTGCAAGCAATCCGCAGACAACAGAATAACAATCCTATATATAGGTAGGTTGTTTTCGATTCGTGAACCTTAAACTTCGAATTTATAAGCATTACACGTGTACATATTATTTATCCTGCACTAGGATTTGCATCATGCGACATCATTTTATATTATGCATAATGTCCACTCTCCTTCCCCTTTAACCGCTTTACATAAATATAATGTATGTATCATACACGTATGGTCACACACGACTGTGATTGTATGAATACAACATGGAAAGTCGGATGTATAAAGGTATTCATATTATTATAACGCATATAGTAGTGTATATTATTGATTATATTCATATACGATTTTTATGATTTTGTAAAAAATTATAGTATAGGTTAGGTGTAATGTATATATAGTCTCTGCATACTGCTGTTGTGTTAATGTAAAAAATAAAACCTATGCATTTGTCGAATCAAATAATAATACAACCATGAAATTAGCAAAACGACGATAGTAAAACGTATTATTATATATTATTGTATCACTATAACGGAAAACATCTAAACGATGTATAATAATTAACATGCGTGACGGGTATAACCTATATCTATTCGGAATAAATTATGATTAAAAATTAATAACTTTTATTTAATGATATAGCTATTTCCAACGTTCTATAATGTTGTGAATAAATCGTTAATTTTGTGATGATTTAATTTATTAGACAAATGCATAGACTCGAACAATCATACGTGAGGATCTCTCGCTATACACTGCAGTATTTAATCACTTTTCACTAGGAAATAATAATTATTACGAAACATAACATTACATATTATTATATCTTCCTGCAATAATCTCTATATGCATTTATAATAGTATTTAAGTATTTTATGTATAATTATTTACTCTCGGTTGGTCGTTAGTTTTACTTGAAAACATCGCATGGCTCCAACACGTGCTAATTCCTATAAACATAGATCAACATCGTGTTCGTCATACTATTTTATAAAAAAAAATATTGAACGGGGAAGAGCGCGTACTTTTTATGTATAGTATGTTCAGCACATCTGTTCAAATATCAATGCACATTTTTAAATATGATATATGTCTATACAGAGGAGATTGGTAGTGTTCGTTTATGAAACATTAAACCATCTGCTTGGATGCATATAGGTCATATAGATGTGCGCTATTCATCAGGACCGCGTCTCATAATGTGCACTTTACGTCATTTTATATTTTTATAATTGTTCAACTGGAAACAAAAATCTGTTTCGTAACATTCACATATTATAGGTATTAGGTAGGTAGGTATTCTGCGTTTCAATGGATTTTTCACTTACGCACAATGATAAATAAGGATTTTAAACATATACACAATTGTTACACAGACGACGATGAGTGTGAAAAAAAATCGAGTATTTGATTTTAGGCAATAAAGCCAAACATATATATACAAAACAATGTTATGTAAATACGTTAATGTTTTATAATATTATTATTATAAAAAATATCCATTCTAGAACAAATTATAATAATAATAATACAATATATTTCATACACATTTCTCTACATATTATGTAGAGAATATACATATACTACAATAAATATATTAGTGTTTTTTTTTAATTTAAAACATTTTGCACAGTTAAAAATGTATGCTCCTATATAATATGTACTATGGACTTACATATTGTATGTAAATAAGTTATCGATATAAAATGTGTATAAAAAACTATTTAACAATATTGAATAATATACACTATTTCCCGAGGATAAATTTGAATTATTATTAATAATATTTGTTTTCAAATATGAAAAGGTGAACTTTTATTTTTTAGATAAAACGTGACGGATACTTGTTAATGTTGTGGTTAACGTGTCGGATAACCATATTGTAATTTCATTTATTATACCGATTGGAATCATCGAAATTATATTTTGACGAAGGTTTTTGGTCGTGCTCCGCTAATGCAATAGACTTATGGACTCTAATTTTTAAATATAAGTAATTTACTTTTCGAAAATACAAATACGTAGTGTACATAACATTATATACATATATTATATTGTTTACGTTGCGTGTCGGTTTGTGCATTTCTTTACTGAACCGGTATACAATTTGAACGAAATACATATATATAATATATTATATGGTATACCTTTTACTCGTATAAATAATAAATGTTAACGTTATTACTATTAAAATATTATTTAATTTCGAACGTAAACGAGCATTTAGCACGTGATGTGTGTAATCGACGATAAAACGAAAATATAATCCCCTCGCACGATTGCCGTTATAACAAGACATGTGTACAACACCATCACTATTATACGTCGTATTTTTTTAATTTTTTTGTAACCCCGCTCCCTCGCGTTGATACTGCAGTCCAACATTCAAACACGGTTTCCAGTGTATAATACCTATATACAATATATTATCTGTACACGCGTTGTGTATAGGTTTTCGGAAAAAACCACAGCTGTCGGGGTGAACGCGTGCCGTTCACAAAACCTCTGCAATGTCGCGGTCGTGTATGTGTATATAGACGTGACACGCGCCCAGGAAAGAACGCGCCCCCCTGTAATATGTATCGTATATACTATATCATACGAAACCCTCGGAGATATCCTATTTCCTCTTTGAATGTGTGTGTGTGTGTGTGTGTGTGTGTCACCCCCCGCTGCAGCCAATCAATGTCATCAGTTGTCACTGCAATATTATTATAATATGTTATACACAGAAACTAAATGTTATTATATATTTTACGTTTGTTATCGTCGACCTTGAGCAGACCACGATAAGACTTTATTATTATGTATTGTTTTCTGTTCCGACCGAACGACCGTGATCGCTCTGATATTATATTCTATCGATATATAAGTATACGCATTCTATATATAATAATACATATAGCCACAGTACATATACACACAAATACGTTTCGCGAAGCCGGATTAACGTTACATGAATGTCTTGAAAATACTGTTACGAAACGCGTAGATCCACATATTATTATACACATGCTTAATTTACAATATAGATACTGATAAACAACCGCGTCGGCCCTGGACACACAGACTTCTATAATATTATTATCTGATAAGTAACCACGAGCATTAGTTGAAGCTGGGTCCCGACATTTTCTTGGTTGGCAAATAGTATTCAATATAATATATGTATTTACGATAAATATTATTAATTGATGTTGTATACTTGTATTGTATTTTACTATTTTTAGACCAGTTTGTAACAAAAAAAATTATTTTGTATAAATCATTTTGTCATTATTATTATATTGCACCTTTAAAAAAATACATAATTTCATTTGTTCCTTATACATTTTGTATAATATGCCAATGCCAACCGACAAAATGACGGTAGTCGCCGTGTGAGCTTCACTAATAACAATGTAATTAATATAAGCATAGAACAGTAATAAGATATAAGAGTACCTTATCTAGTTTGTATAGAAGTCTGTGGTCAAACACAACACGTCACGCGACCGGCGCGAAACTCCATTTTCGAATCTCTCTCCACGTGTGATCGATCTCATATAGGACCGATCGAAAGATCTGTGGACCGGTCGCAATCTATATAGCGTATATATATACAGCTCGTTCATGTGACTACAATAATACTCGCGAGTCGCGATAGACTTTCGAAAAACGGCGTAAGCGATGGTAAAATATAATAATAATATGATACCTTTATAATAGACACGCAAATATTACGTACGTCGAGTTTGATACCAATACTAAATAGCTGTTATTCTAGTAGTACTATAGTAGGTAGGTAGGTAGGTAGGTAATTATTTAAAAAAAGTCTCTTTCCTTTCTCTAGTGGGGCTTTCGTATGCCGTTTCTGCCGTGTAGTTGACGTATTTGACATCATCTTATATTATTATATACATCCATATAGATGTGAATAATAATAAAAAAAAACAGTATAGTTTATTTAATCGTATATAAGCAGCAGAGGTCGTTTATTGCGATCAAAGTTCACCGGTGTAGACGCATAGGACCACCTTCACAGGAGAGAATAGATTATTATAACCACGAGAAAGATTTGATATCGACACGAAAATGATACAAAGTTAGAACTCGGCATAACGACACAAGGCAAGACTCGAGTCCGACCGCGTGCGTGGATTTAATTGGAAAATACCTTACACGGAGTCTCGGAGAACAATCGTCGATTAAAATTGATTAGTTTGTTCAATTAAAACAAAATTAGATTTAGAGCACGGCTGTGTAATAAATCGTGTTTACATAACAATCGCAAATTATTTGTACAGCTGAACTTGAATCCTGTAGTCATAAATATATATATATATATTTATTGGCTCATATTATGTATAGGTACGCGAATGGCCGCCGTACAAATTTGCACACAATATATAAAATAATGATATATACCTTTACCGTCCGAGTTTTGCAGCGCACAAACGACAACAAATAACAATACAAAGCCTACCCATGTAATAAAATATTATACAGATATATGTATCATATTATATTAAATTACATTTATATATATATATATATATTTATATCATCGCCGAGTCACAAATGGCCTCGATTTCGACTCCGCACGGTCCACGTAGTGCAGAGGAATCGTTTTGCCTCACAAAAATGTTAACCGTTTAATTAAAGCTCCGAGACGTTTTTTAAATATTTATTTATTCTGTTCGCCGAGATTTGAGACCGATCTCGTGCCGCGGTTTACACGCTGCTGGCTCGTGAGCACAACACCACGTTCGTACACAATACGTTATAGTTATACGTGTCCGATTTGAACTACACATACATACTCGTCGTCGTGTATAGTCGTAACACGAGATCCGAAGACTTTCATCCGCGCACAGCTCTCGACGTGTGACTCACGGCTCATCCGACATCATACGGTCGGATCCGTTCCGACAACAATAATGATGATGTCCGCGCTGTCTTTTTCGAATAAAGGTGCCTACTCAGTAAGTAAGGAAATGTTGCGCCATTCAATGCGGTAGTGAGTCCTCTAACTATATCTGTATAGACTAGTGCGGGAAACGTTCAGTATTAAAGATTATCGTTATATTTTTTCTGTATATTAAGACTGAAATGTTTTGTATATATAATTATAGTAGGTACCTATATGCTGGCATACTGCAAGATAAAACGTAACATTTTTTTACAGGTTTATAATAGTTTTAACAACGAGCGTGTGTAGAATCGAAATTATTTTTGGTTAGGTTAAATTTATAATTCATAAGTAATTATTACTATATGTTTGATAATACGCAATAGGTATATCTATCATGTTTCTATTGATTATACTACGTAAAGGATTTTTAAGAAATACTTTATAATTTTTGATATTTCAACTTTGCAAAATTTGCGAAAATTAATTTCCTGCACAACAGCTATTAATTTATATACATATTTTTTAAAATTCAACTTTAAATCTATATCATTACTCACTAAACTCAATATTGTTCACTAAAATTACATGCAAAAAAAAATTATAATACCTATAATATAGTATGGTGTGTATTGAATATTAAAATCTATACATTTAAACATTATAAAACCTTTAATAACATATTGAATGTTGAAATATTTTAAAACAGTATACATTTAAAAAAAAAAACTTTCCAAGTCGTAACCCCGCATGAAAACTGCATAATGATAATTTATATATGTAATACACATGCCATGTTTACTATTTTCTTAAACTTCTGACCTAGCCTAGCTGTAATATAATATTCTTAATATGCTACATACATGCATGTCGGTCCTTCGGGGGACTGTGCAGGTGAACCAATAAATAATATATAAACGTCTCGCTCGCAGAATGTCGAATCACTGCAGAGCATATCTGCTTTATTTTAATATAATCTGAATCACTATAAAATAACATCAAATATGTCTGTAAATTAACGTTTTTAGTGGAGCTGTCCGCTGCGCATCAGCCGCCCACGGGCCACGAGGATTACCTGGTACCTACATATTCTGTACTCTTTCTCGCGATAAAAATATACAATAATAATACAGGGTTTACCGTTTTTAGGTTCGCGGAGACTTGTCCGCAGATCACAACCATCGTCGTAGCAATATTACGTACAACGGTCATGAGTCGACGACGGCGGCGTGCATAACCCTTTATGGGAAAACGTTATACGTCGTACGTATTTCGGACGTGCCTGCCGACGGAAATACACCGTTGCCTCCACCGACAAGGTCGCGTGCGAAAACAAACCCGCCGCCATTGTCCGCTGCCGACCAAAGACGCCAGTACATAATGCATACTGCACATACGCACACACGCACACACACAGCAAATAAATACGCGTGCTGTATTGGCGGTTCACTATATTTATGGCCAAGAGCAACGCAAACTATACAGCGTGTGTAAAACGCTGTACATGAAGTGAAATCTCGAACGGTTTATCAATCGGTTATAATTTATAATATGAATCTGTTGATCACCTCATTTCTAATATCAAAAAAATATTTAGAAAAGCTCCGTCCCGCGTCCTTCTTTTTAAAACTGATGCACCAGATTTACCTTTACCTCCAGAGCCAGTAATAACACGATGGGGCACCTGGATAAGTGCAACCATATATTACTGTTAACACTTTGAGATAATTTTTAATATTGTAAATAAATTGGATTCAGAGGATGCTTTGAGTATAAAAAATTCAAAAAAATAATCGGCAATACCTCACATTAAAAATGATCTAGTCTACATAAAATCAAATTTTAGTTCTCTTCTTATATCAATTACAAAATTTCAAATTAAAGGTGTTTCAATCGAAATTATTGACATTGTAAGTGTTGCTATGACGTGTCTTACTGAGACAACTAGGAAAAATATTTGTATCAAGATGAAAAATGTATTGAAGAAAAATGTTGGTCTTGCTATGGTAAAGAAAATTAAAAATATTCTTAACAATTAATTAATTGACACGAAAGACTTACCAGAAGACATATATTATGTCTTGTGAAGATATATAAGATATATCTATTATGAAGATATTAATGATCTGACATATTTTAAATAAGTTCCAATCACATCGGTAAATGTAGAAAGATCATTTTCTGCCTATAAAACTTAACTTTAACAAATAATAGAAGGTCTTTCAAAGTCGAGAATATCAAAAAACATTTAATAGTTCAGTGTAATGTAAGTAAGTATACCTACATAATTAGAATTATAAAACGATTATTTTTTAATACATACAAATTTTAATTGGTAGATATAGAAGATGCTGAATGTTAAAAAAATCCAAAGACATCACAATCAACGGTTTGGGCCTTTTTTTTTAAATAATATAGTATGTATAAGATATAAATTTTAAGTATATATATATATATGTACAATATTTGTTTTTTTTTAGGTAAATTTGTATAAGTCTTTTTTAATTAAAAATAAACGCATATTTAAGCACATTAAGTCCCGAGCCTTGGTTATAAGGATTTAAAGTTATACGATGATCGGAATGTACTGACATGCAGCCGAGATAGGTATACTATATATAAATTATATGTTATAGGTATACCAAAAAATATGTCAGGCCACTATATATATTATATCATATATGTCATATTCTACACTATAAGTAATAAGTGTACGTAACTAAATAAGTAACTGGGTATAATATTATGCGATAAGTAGATATTTGTTTAAAATTCGATTTCATTGGAAATAAACATGTTGAAATATCCAGAAAGTTATTGTGCTTCGGAATATGAAAACGTACGCTGTCATTCAAAAAAGTAAAACGATAACTACAAAAATGGTAAAAATATTATTTTATTTTATTTCAAAAATGATTTCTACGTTTCTAAATACGTTTTACTACACTTTTTGAGAAATTGACGATATGGTATTTACCTTTGAAATAAAATCACAATGTGTAAACCGCTTTAAATGTATCTACCGTGTATTGCGACAGACACCCGCTGCAGCGCTTACCGTTTCACATATATATTTTTGTTTAATACCATTTTGTGTCCATCGTATGAGAAAAAAGCCTTCACCCCTCGTGATTTGTGGTTGGTTGTATAGAATTCGAAGCTTTTAATTCGTAATTATAGGTATTATGTTTGTCATGATTTAATATTAGGTACAGTGTGCGACGACTGCAGCAGCAGCAGAGTAGGTATTGGCTCCGGACAGGGATACTGACGGCGGAACTGTTCAGTGTCTGTTTATGGATGTGGTTTTTCAACTGGCGGCGGTGGCGGCATTCACGGTCCGCAGACACAAACGCGTTGGCCTCGCCCGGTGTGGTGTAAAAACCGATCTCGTGTCTGCAGTGGTGGTGGCCGCGGCAATCGCGTCTCGTATCGGCACACACATAATAACAACGCTAATAATAATAATAATAATAATGGGCCCGAGTACCATTATACACGCGGAGGATTACAATAAATAATAATATATATCATACGGAGCTGACAGGCGATGCGATTCGTTATGTTTTTCGAATCGTTATATGAGCCGTCTTTTATTGGTTTTTTTCTCCCGCAAAGAGTTTATTTATTAGCAAAACCACTTCGCTAATATATAACATAATGAACTCAGTATTTGGATTTTTTTAGAGTGGTATTGCCAAGTACCAACGCATTGGTGGGGAGAACACTCAAACGCTGTCAGTTTTACTTCTTCCTACCCCATAACGGGTTCGGATCTTGAGGATTTAAACAATAATATAACATATGCCGGGGCGACCAGGTCATCCCTTATAAGTTATAACTATATAAATAGTATATATTTCTTATGTATATGTATAATTTAAAGTTCTTATATTATTAAGACAATTTATCTGGAAACGTAGATACAAACAGCTAATATAATTAAACGCATTGATAAGAATTAAAGTAAAAAATATAAGTTCACTGGTGGTGATTGCAGGTCTTACTTAATTTCGCTCGGCCACCACATATAAACAGTGATGCGAACGTGTCTCGACGCCTGCATCGACTAGCATATCAGGTACCTACCTATAGGCTATAGGTATACTATGTATGCATTTTGCATATTATACGGTAATATGTAAATGATGATGGACTGATTAATTTCCGCGCGTTTGATATATGTCTTAATAAGTCGCGTATCCGTAGAGGGTGTGGTGTGGTATCCGCGCGTGTGAGCGCACCCTGGGTGGGGTCATCGACCATCGACTTATTTAATAATATAATATTATTAGGTATAATACCTACGCACGACACACTCGAAGTCGTATATAATATATAAAATGTGTATTAGCTGGATCCTTATACACAGCAGTTTATACAGCTGCAGGTTTACCGATATAGGATACACACTGCGCACGTACATGTGGTCTTTGCGATAACAATATACATATTATTAATATAGTATAGTTATAAAATAATAATAATATTATGTATAGGTAAAGGGTAACCTGCAATAGCATATCATATAGTTTAACGCACGCATTATTTACGGGGAGGCGTCGACGGTATCTCCGTGAGATCAACATGTAATACCTATACGTAGGTACAACTTGAGAGTGTGAGACTACGATCGTATTATACACTTTATATATAGGTACATGTATCAAGTTAAAGTATAATTTATTTAAGATAGCGTGCCGATAATTTATATAATATTATTATAAATGTGTGTGTGTGTGTGTGTGTGTACACATCAGAATTAGCTTTAAAACGCGTCGTGTGTCTGTGTATAATATTATATTATGACACATTCAAGCAACATAATTTTATTTTATTTTATCACACACACGATGGAAAATGCGAGAACACGAAACACGCGCTTGAAACAATCAAATAATTATTGTAGCCAAGCTCGAAGACATTTTAATGTAGTCAACTATATTATACATTATACTATTACGAATTTACGATGTTATTATTCGTGTGGCGTATACGACATCACCACAATAATTTAATTACATTCAATTATGTTATATAATTAACACACGATTGTACTCGTATTATGAATAAAATGATAATGTAATATAGGTACGGTTGAATTTTTGTTGTAAGGGATATTTAAAAACGTGACAGACGAATACGCAACTCATTTTATGTAGTCATATATAAGGTCAAATGTGCGGTTAAAAACGACTGAGTTATATATTTTACCGAGAATTACAGAAAAAAAAATATAACTTTTCGCTAAATTTTTAACATACAACATTACACCTAATACTTTATTATTATATTATCCATAAATTAACTAATGACGTATCTGGAATATAATATTTAGCTATAGACACACAAAATAATACATATACCTAATATATATTATATTAGGCTACACATGATTCATAATAGACAAGATTATATATATAAAAAAAATATAATACGATATTGTATTATTTGAAACAATTACTTTTGTCGAATAAAATGAATGACAAAACGTTTATTGTTGATTTGTTTTTCGATTATTTCACAGAGGTAATATATTGGACATATATATTAAAATATAGCAAAATTGCCTGCTAGTGGAATTTATAATTCTGATAGTTTACCCAGACAATTTAGATTATAATATGTATCATTCAAATGTCAAAAACAATAAACTCGTTTAAATTCCAATGTATTATGTATATGTGTGTATACGTATATGTACTAAGTATTACAACAAAAGGAAAATTGCATAATATTTTAGTATTTTGCATTGAACTAACTTATTATTTTGTTCACCTTAACCAACGTGTTATACAATGTATACATTTAAAAAGTAACATTGTTATAAATTTATTCACGATTCTTTACAGTTGGTGAGAGTTTTTAAATTGTTGGCTACTAATTCCATACATATAATATGTAAATTAGAATTTCACGTATATTATTATTACCTTAAACTATAAATGATACTTATTTTTATCTCTATACTGAATGACGAAATGTTAAATTTGATACATAATTTACAAATTGATCAAATGTTTATTAAATTAATATTAATATACCTATAACACGAGAGAATCATATAAATTGCAAATTTCCCGATTGGGGATCGCGTCTTGTGATTTGAGGAGAGATGTTGCGGATATTATGTTCTTATATGACTTATTAAATGGTCTTATTTATTCTCCGGAATTATTATCTCACATTGGTCTTAATGTACAAACTCACGTATTTAGAAAATCCAACTTTTTTCATGTTTCTCTTTCCAAAAATAATTATACTTCCACCTCGTTTTTCCCCAGAGCTCTGTCTTTGGCTAACAGTATAATGGATGATGTTGATTTTTTTGTTATGTCGCGTTTTGTCTTCAGACAAAATGTTTATCTGGCTTTAAATTTAAATTCTCTTGTTTAAATGTTTTTAATATTATTTTATTCTTATTAATTTTTTTATTTTTTTGTGTATCCATTTACTGTTAATTGATGATTTTTACTGTACTTTATATTTATTCTTTTTTGGCTGTTAACTATTTCCATTGTTAAAAATAATTTTACATCATTATTGTATCTAATTATGTTATAAGATAAGCTACACTGTACTTATATTTTTTCTAATTGCTAAAGGGTTTAATACCCGTTTATTATACATAAATAAATAATATGGTGAAACTTTGATAACAATTGTCTATAAAGCTTTTTTTATTTTCGTTCTGAAGTATAGATTTGCTTAGAATGGTGTAACTGAACAAAATATGTTAAACCTACCTCATCAAGTTGTTTTTTATTATTACCTTTATTAGATCATTTTTATGGTACAATTGGCTTACAGAAATTATATTATTTACAATTGGACACATTATAAAATTGGTTGAATAAAAAAGGCGAATGATTAAATTAGTAAAATAATTTATTGCCAATAGCGGGAAGAAGACGAGAATTTAAGAGAAGTTGAATATCAGGTGAACCGAGCGAAATAATCAAAGAATCAAAAGCAAAATTAATAGCTAATACTTATTTAATATAGTTATTATTATTATATTATTTAATAAACATTTTATAACTTACCATGATAATATTAGTTCTATGATTGAGTTACGAATACCTAGGTAATTTAAATAGATTCGAAATTAATATAAGACAAAAAAAAACCATTGATAAATTGCATTACGATAAAAAAAATTCTAAAACTTAAATTTTTTCAATAAAAATAAAAATTTATCATGTTTTGTGAACACTTAAAATAACTAGAGACGTTAAAGATTTGTAACTGACGGAGTACGGAGAATGACTGCGTTTAGTAAATAATAGCTTAAGACTAACATTGAACGATCCCACCCACTTTCACCCTGGTAGACATAAACATCTGCCCGTTTTGGGGTGCAAATTCGGCGTGCTTATATACTTGGGGGAAGGGTCATTTCAGAGTTTAAAATAGAAAATCTGATACGCAATTCTTTGTTATTTTGACGGAAATTGCTATTTTCCGTTAAAACTACGAAATTGCAAAACAATTCGAGTTTCGATTAATGTACACTCATGTAAGAAATCGGTTAGGTATCTAATACATTCAAATATTCAAGTATAAACGAATAAGAATAATTATTCGATTTAATTGGTCACGAATGAATAATTAATGTGTGCTAATTTATTATAGGTATATGTACATAATTTGAAGCAATAATTTATCAATATTATATTACATAACATTATTTATTCTCTTTGAGAAACGTATCGCATAGCCAATATATCACACTGAATGCGGTATTTACTCAGACGTAATAAAACTGCATATAATAACGCATACAGTGCAATAGCCAATAATATATAACGTATAGAGTACACATCCAGTCCATTCTCATTCGGATTCATATTCTGATAAGCCACCCAGAAGCCGCGTCACGTTGTTCCAGAGGTGTGGCGATAGCACGTGATGATCGCTATTATACATTTGACCTCTGGACAAATCGAATAGTGACATCAGGATCGTGTGAGAGTGGATCGGGTCAAGTCCGGACGATTTTCAGTTCACTATTATAATTCGATGATAGAAAAAAAATTGTATATTCAATTTTCGGTAGAAAGTGCTATGATGTACAAGTAAACCACTATATAAGTATGCCGAGTTGGGATAAGTACAATCGACTAATATCGTTTGAAGTGAATCATATTATACGAAATCATAATGTATATTTTCTAACCATATGGCAATGAAAACATAACTACTATTATTAGAGAGTGAACAAAAATTATCTAATATCCATTATTTTACCATTATAGCGTATTCTATGTACACCTCGTCAAACACTTGTATTATCACAATTACGGTGTACATTATCACACCATAATGCCATATGGAAGATCCGACGAGAAGTTAATGATACGTTTAATAACATTACACGGGATGTTGCATTTTGTAAAATATTATTAAATAATAAGATCGCTGTCTGGCATCTGCATACATCTTGAAAAGAAGATTACATTATTTATTTAATTTCTATTCCTATACTATATGTGAAGTATAAAAGGCTATAGTGTTAATATCGTATCTCAAGTGATATTTTAATTATTGTATTCTTTACAATAATTAGACAAACATAAATACCTATACAAATTTATATAAGAAAGTAGATAATAAATTGTCGGCATTTTACTGTTTAGTTATTTAAATTGAAACATTATACATTAAACGATTCAATTAGAAATTAATAAATAGTATCGTTTGTGTCTGAACTCTGAATACTCTGAATGGAGAAAAAATGGCCGTTAAGCCGTCTTAGTTGAAAGCTATATTCGAATGCGGTGAAATAGATTTGAAATGATTTATAGACTTCCCACGTAGGATATGTTTTGGAAAATAAAATTGTTGAAGATAAATCATAAATGATAAGACCAATGGATCTACTGGAATACAATAATGACGCACCGACAGATTTATTTATTTCAACCCGTTCGAATGTCAACAAACATGTTATATCAGTCGTAAGGAAAATTCGTAAAAATATAATTAAATCGATGTTATGGCATAATAAAGTATTAATAGATGATGATATATGTATAGATATTCTATCGTTACATTATAAATTATAATATTATATATACAGAGATGAATAACAGGTGGGATATAAATATAATAGTCTTAGGAGTTAGGCGACTAAGACACGAGAAGCTGATAATTTGTTGAGTTGAATTTTTCCTGGTTTTAATATTGCGGACTCCTACGTACCCATTCGAGTAAACACATAGTTCAGCGACATGTAATTTTCTTACGATATAGTAACTTATCATCAAAATAAATATTAAACACTGTTATAATGTTGTTTACCATACTACAATGTATAGCTATAGCTATATATTTTATTATGATTATATGTATATTTTTATCAATATAGACGTCGTCGGTGTATAGCCGCGGGATCGCAGGCATTCAAAATAAGTACTGTTAGCAGTTCATTTTGCAAAAAAAAAAACACAACACTGCTGCCGCAGTTGTACATATCTAACATAACAACATACATCATAATGATATACCTAGCACGAGAATGGCGAGTGGAAAGTAAAAACTCGGACGGCTTACACTCGTACAATACAAAATTATTATTATATATTATAATGGCATGTTCCTTCCACACTTTAACACGTACTCGACGATGATATCCGAGAGTTGTCCCATGTTCACCTACGCGTACTGGTATCGCGCCATATATAATATAACCATAATGTTTACTTTAAAAAAAAAAAAACTACTAATAGGTACTACATTCCAATAAACCCGATGGTAACGGTCGTATTGCACATTAATGTATTATCTGTTATATTTTTAAATAATAATTTTATTGAGATATACAACGCATCTGAATTATTTGTAAATACTCAACACGCCTATATAGGTACATGCAATTGCAACGTCTATACTTGTTGTCTATGTGCAAAAACAAAATCGTGCTGCGAACCAAGCTGATTTTATATCATATACATTATTTGACAGTGCGTAGTTTTGCGCAACAGCGGGGTTTCGTCACGATCGACATTTATCCCTGACATTTTTTTTTTTTTTTTTGGCATCTTATCTGTGAACAAGTATCGGAGGATATATTATAATATCATGTTATAGGTAAAGCAGCTTCATTTAAACAAGCATAAATCATTGAATATTATATTGTGAAAAATCTCTGTATATATATATAAATTATAATATGTAATATCGTGATTCGTGACAACTTAATCATCATATATTAAAATAATACCCGTAAAATACTCACTTTTAAGTATACAAAATTGTTTTATTTTCAAGTACATACATATAACCTACCTTTAATACATAACTTCGTAAATCGTAATCGCACAACACTTAAAAAAAATCAAAATATTACAAGAGTTTTAAAGTTGAGTTGAAATCGTTATTATAGTAGGTATCTATAGCGTAATTTATTTCAGTAATTAATGGCTCAAGGCTGATAGATTGATATAACAAGTGAAATATACATATATTGATATATTTACGACATACGTACAATTATATGCGTGTGATTCAATTTAATTTTGAATGAATCTGTGCATCAAAATACAAAATCTATACATACGTATACCCAAATATGATGACTATATTGTTGTATTTTTCGTTTTTGAATTACTAGTAATACTTATTAGGAACAAAAATGTTTATGCTCTTAACCTTACATATTTTGACGATAAATATTATCATTGAACAAATATATTTATTAAAGTACCTACGTTTCGGCCTTCTTGAGATTTTATATTTTAACCTGGCAGGATTGCGAGTAACCGACATACCTACACCGATATGGCTGTCTATATAATATACAGACCTAAGAAAAGTATCGAATGTAGAGCAAACGTTAAAATATGTACTTACGTATCTTGTATATCTAAAATCATGTGTATGTATGTAGAAAACTATGTGAAGGAGATACGCTAACTTTCATAAAATTGAGTGAATTTATATGGTTTTAATAAAATGTATATTTAGGACCTTGGATCCTATAAAATAAACTCGAGCATCATTACATAATACATCATAATTAATATTATTATAAAATGTGAATAAAATAATAAATACTTTCAATTACTTCAGATTGCCTATATTATTACAGTATACATATACATATATATATAGACACTAATTATTATCATTTATCATTGATCATTTGATTGGATGTACACAAATAAATCAGCACATATTAATTCAATCTCCCCGAGATGTGTGGTCTATATTACGAGTTCTCGTATCATATTTATATCATTCAATTAGACGTTTTATATTGACTTGTTCGATATATCTATATGCCAAATTAGGCAAAAACCATAAAACGCGTTCCTCGGAGTTATTGTGTCAATGAATGGCTGTACATGGACTTACCTATGAAAATCATAAGTATACTAATAATAATAGTATTATATTATGCTATCCGTGGGAGAGCCAATATAATGTACGAGTGCATATTTGAATACGTTGAAAGTAGTCCCAATAAAAACTATGCAATTATTTTTAACAGTATTTATATAGACGAGTTTGGCGGACACGGGAAAATATACTAATAATAACCTAAAACGACATCGAAATATGAAATCAGATTACATTTATTTCCGTATACAGTTCAAGGGAAAAAGGACGTGAGAGGTGTTCACACGTTTAATCGCAATTACCAGGACAAACCGATTTTCGACATATATTTTAGTCGAATGGTATGATAAAAAAAATAAAAAATAAAAATAATTATTATTATAATTTATCAATATTTTAGGTGGGTGGAGACGACAGTTATAGTATTGTTTAGTGTGGTCTATAGGTCAGACGAGAGCGGAATTGGCCGTAGGTTGCAGCGTTCAAGATCAAGGAAATCGAGATTGCACGTGATTGCTGTGATTTATCCGCAACACCATCGTTGTTCTAGGTAGTAGGTATACGTATACGATATACTATACCTACAAATTATGAAATTCTTTTAAAAAATAATAAAACTTTGTTTAACTTTCGCGTATGCGTACACGTACAGGTATATCATGTGCTATAAAAATATAATATACATATACCTATATATTATATATTTATATCGATATAATATACATTTATTAGGTTGAAGTGTGCACTTGAGTATAGTTTCTATATAATATATACATATTACGTTATACTCTATACGCATATGTACACATTTATGTATAATTAAGCGAATCACATGACGCCCATTGTTTCGAGCCGTGGATCTCATGACTGTTTTAACGTGCGCGCGAACTCGCGTTTAAAAAAGTGAAAATTTCCGTCCGAAGCGACCGTCCACGAGACTTTTCACTTCGATCCGACGTCTTCCCATCATGATGGGCCCGCAGCCACGATGACTGATGACGGTCTTGTAATAATAATATAATATAACAAACGCCAAAACGAACGTTTAGAACGAGAACATCTGTAATGAACGCGTGTGAAGAACTTTCGAAACGGACCCTATTTTATTCCACTAATATTTATACACACGGATAATATAATAAATTATAACTAGAAACCTTACATATAACCATATAGAGCCGTCACTTATTATATAAGTAGGCATATGGATACTGTGGTGCCGACGAGATTGCTCACCCGCGAATACATATTACACACGCGTGACGAGGACGCAGATGAATTTATATATGTACACCAACTGCTATTATTACAATATACTATTACGATAACATCACATCCACGACCTTTCAATGTTGAAAAGTATGAAAAACCATAATTTCGCATTCCATAATAACAATATGTGCGACATATCACGTATACATATTATAATTTATAACAAAACAAAAATAATAATAGTAATAACACCTAGAAAATAAAGTAAAAATTATATTTCGAAATTAATTAATGATGCACGTAAAAGGAATATAAATAAGATGAAGATAAGCGATATTTATACTATGAATAAATGTCTATAATACTATTAATTACTTTTTAGTGATGGTGATTATTTACAAAATATAAGACATATTCTTTGGGTAAACATGTGACCATAAGAAGAAAATACATGACGAAACAGGCCAAGGAATTTTAGGCGTTGGTGTTGAGTATCATAATCACGGCCATCGTCTTAACAGTCGACAGCGTAATTAGTATTCGATGAGCTCAAAATCCGTGCTAAGATTAATAAAAAAAAAAAAAATTGTTTTAAAAAATATACCGCAATCGATCTCCACTACTGCAGCTTTACCGATTTCATTAATCGTCGAACCAATGCGTATCAAACCAATCAAACTCGATTACTATACGTATGACCAAAATTATTGACTTTATATCTAGATTTGGTAAAAACAGAAAACTCGTTTAAGAATGTCAACGAACCGCAGCGACCGTGACGAAATCCTAATAATAACATTTTTTCAAAGGGTAAGAATAATAAGATATTGAATGTTGAAATGATTTAAAAAGTAGTTTTCTAAAACGTCGTGATTTAAAGTTATGACTACGGTTCTCTGCCGCAGTTCCATTAAATCATTTGAACGTTTTGAACTCGTCAATTCATACGTAGGTATTACACGAAAAAAAAGTTGTGATAACGTGATTTTCATACCATTGCAACCGGATACTGTAAAAATATAAGCAATTAACCATTGTTTTATTTGTTTAACGTGGACCATGAACAAAAAAAAAAAATCGTTTGACTATTACGTGGTTAGGTATACAATCATCATATACCTACGTGCTATACGCATATCTATTATAGGTATCTATATGATTTAAAACACGACCGTGGCTCTGGACTATCATTTTACGTCGATCTAATGGTTTAACTCTTAACGAATTGTGTCCATAGCGAAACGATAAAAATATAAACGTACTTTTAACACGTTTCACGAGTTTACAGTTTAAATTTATATAGTTAATATTACATTTATAATGAGCAACTTAGAATTTTCTTCGTTTTTTGTTGTATTTTCTTTCTTTTATGCTCTTAAATTAGAATTATTACGACACAAAAAAACGATTCTATAAACGATGTCGTGAAATAGTCGTGGCGTGTCCTCGCAGTACTAATTTAATTTTAAGATTCGTTTAGATTTTGTGATTTCAACCAATTCCATGAAAATTTCAAATTACAATGTTTTCACCGGTTTCGACCCCTCTCTCGCGTGTCCGCCAAATGTATTAACGAAGTGTAGGTTGTGGGTAGGTATGAACTCACAGCGCGTTACTTGCTCAATACAAGAATTACGTCAGTGGCGTTATTACAGATTATAACTATACAACCATCGCACGCGTCCATTTTCCGTGTACCATACACGTACCGGAATCACATCAAGCGAATTATCTCTGAAACGATCCGGCACAATCATTGCTCATAATGAATTAATATAATATAATAATATATCCGAAAATTGTTTGGTAATAACCACGAGCGATGTACATAAAGATACGATACCGACAGTAATTAGTATGCTATTGGTGTGTTCGAAAAAATTTATCAAAATAAAAAACGTCATTATTACAAATTACGAAAGTACCTACAGAGATACCGTCCCAAGGTTCATTTGGTGTGTTTGAAATACTTAGTATTATTATTACTTTTTTTAATCATTTCTTTTTCCATGGCCTTCGTCGAAATCACTTCGGAGCATATTATAATATGAGTCTCTTGTACGTTTAACTGCAATCCTTGCTATGCATAGATTATTATGTTTATTTAATGAAAATAATAGTAATATTTACCTACTATAGGTACATATTTTAATTATAAAAATTGTATTAAACCGTTAAACGTTTAACTATAATAATAATAATGAAAAAATATATAAACAACTAATTATAGGTACTTAGAAATTTGTACATCAACATAAACTTCTCAAATATAAATTACCTACATTTTTTTCCAATTGATATTTTGTATTTGCTAAGAATCTTACAAAATCGTTTAATTAATGAAGAGCATAAGTAATTACATTTTTGGTACACATGCATTTCCTTAACGAAAGTATGATAAAAAAAAAATTTAGTTGATGAGTTAAATTTCATATGAATGAAAATATTTTTGTTATTCTGACAACCGTGGAAAAGTTTATACGGTTGTAAAAGTTAACTAATGTTGTATAAAATTGCTCGTAAAAACAATTATTTTTACCAACGTACATGTCGACCTAGTCTCAAAGTGATTGCCCTTTACTTTGTTTGAGTATGTTTCTCATTTAAAAATAATTTCTGACAACATTGTGTATAAATCATTAATTTAACATTTTCTTCTACTAGGTACCTATATTATGTGATACTATTTTTATATTTTTATAATCATTGTTATAAACTTTTCTTTATTTCTGTTTTTAGTGAAATTTATAAAATATAGTGAATGTAATCATCGTAATAATTAATAAGAAAATGCACTACGAAATTAATAGATATTTGTCGCATTCATTACAGCTCAATAACTTAGAAATTGTTTTGGGCGTTTGACAGTCTATAATTACATATATTAGGTATAAGAACGCACACGATGGTTCGATTTGATAGCGTATCAGTACTGGTTTTCACATAGATTTCTAGGGATGTATATGTATAATCTTTATATAGTTATGACGATGATTTCATTTTTAATTCGGTCATTTGAAAATGATAATAACAATAATAACAGAAAACAAGCGCTGTATACTGCAAATATATACATCATAAAAAATAAAATTTATTACAAAATATTAATTACTATAAATAATAACCTTTCGACGAATGGTATACTACATAACTGGTGTTCTGTACGTACCTATTCGTGGTAACTTAAGCACAAACTTCTACTACGTACATACTAGAGAAGCTCGATGACTCAAGTCATCAAACGAATTTGGTTTTACCGTTTTGTCGGGTGAAAAGTTAACAATGATATAAATATTATCTTCAATGTTTCGGAAAACTACCTACATAATTAGATTGCAATTTTTATTCTATGGACAATGGACATCATCTCAAAATATGAGAAACTAACATCAATTATCTTGTTTGTTCATTATAGACAGACTCGCTTACCTATTTGTATACTATAACCTACCGAAGATGAACTAATAGTATAGCCATATATATATATATATATACCTACATATTTCCCGGGTAATGCGGATTTCTTAAATATAAAACAAAGAGTTTTGTCCATCATGTGCATTTTTTACTCTAGCCGTGTTATTTATGAAGAGGCACACGAAGTATTCATTGACTATAGCCTGCCTTCCTATTAAATCAAATATTTTATGTGATTGTGTGTTAATGTATTAAAAAAAAAAAAAGACATGTATTTTGAAAACATATAATTGAAAACACCGCCACTTATAGCCGTAAACCTAGATGACATTCTAGGATTTGTTGGTAAACACGTTTTAAGCGTGTAAACATTAAATGTGCAAAAAAAGACAACAAACTGTTTATATTGAATTTTCTACCTTTGCTGTTTTACACGACGGTATATTATATTGTGTTATATTCAATGGACCGTACAATAAATAATCCACGGAATTATCGTATTTCTTGGGTGTTGGGAGAAAAGTGGAAACGTGAAGGTTCGGCTAAAATTAAACGGTTTCAGGCGTTAAATGCTAAGTTCTGACGTCAGCAAGTTAATACAATATTTTTTATAACATATAGAATATACAGAATGATTCGACAAGCATTTTCTCACAGCAATTTTATTTATACTATATAAGGAGAGGATGACACAAACTTAATTCAAATGAGAACCTTATATTTTTTACGATTAATTGTTAAGTAGGTGATTATTTTTCTCGAAATGTTCGATGACAGTTATCAACTTATCTAATTAAAAATTTGATAAAATAGTTTTTGATTCATTAAAATGTTAGTACTTTGGATAATATAGGATAAAAATGGTTTTACATAAATATCTAACATTCTAACTATAATGTTCGAAATTCCAATATCTTAAACCTATTATAATGAGTTGCTACAGTCACACAAAATTAATATTTCAAAACTATTCGTTCCAATTTGTTTTTTACATTTTCAAGAAAGTTATTTTGCAAAATAATTTGAAATAAATAAGAAGAGTGATTCTCTTTTAAAATATTGTTCTTTATACACCTAAGAATTCTAAAAACGAGAACTCAAATTCAAAAATGTATTTAACAAATAGATGAACCAAGCTGCTATAAGCCTATAACTCTGTGCAAATAACACAATATATATGTCAACATACTAGAATATTATATTTATATACAGGTTACCTATATTATGTATTATCATATTATATGTAATATAACACAACTAAACATTTACGTTTTTCATTTTTGTTATTAGAACAATAGCAGAAAAAAACCTTTTTCATTATTATATCATCATAATATGGCCGTTTTTTTAATTTCCGGGTGTATATGTTATTATGTACCTATGCCCTATATAGTCTATGTCTATAGTATGGACTCTAAACATATATCCCATCGCAGATAATTAAGGATTCTATATTTTTACAATTATTGAAATCTCGAAGACTTTTTATATATTTATTTTTATAGTATTTTTAAGTGATGCTAATTAATTAATGAATCCCGGAGTGCGTGCCACACATTGAACATGATCGACTGGGTCATATCAAATTGTATATAAAAGTTCGCACAAGTTACCACGCAAAGAAGTAGGTAAGGTGTATATTATATAAATATAATATATTAATGTGCATTACTTTTTACTAATTATTATTAAATAAGTTTGCTGTTAGAACTCAGAACCTTAAACTTTTGATTAAAATAAGTATAATAATAGTTAAATTTATAGAGCTGTTGTTCCAGTAAAAAATACAGTATTACCTACCTATACATTCTATCTATATATTTCTTTGGTTATTATTAATTAGATCACAATATGTAAATAGTGTAATTAAAAATTTCAAAAAATGTAAGCGAAAATATGATAATTCATCAGCCACATCTCAATCAGTTATAAAACTAGATCTCCAGAGATGATTCTTAAGTAGGTATTCCAAATATAACAAAACTAAATTTTCAATATTATGCATGTGTTTTAAATGTCATCCTTGATACGTAGGAAAGATAAATTATAACTATTGGTAACATTCGAGTGGGCGTGTGATAAGCGTGTGCACACATATTATATATATTATATATCTTGTTAATATTTTACATAATTACATAATATAATATTAAACTAATAATTATACATAGCCTATCGTGTTTCTCGTTATAATACGATAAATATATACCCAATTTGAAGGAACGGCTATCTGTGAACGGTTATTTTAATATTATATCGAATTACGTTCGTTTTGCCGACAATAGCTGCACCGCGGTCCACAGCATAATAATATAATATCAGTAAGTTGTACACTGCAGTACCAGACTATAAAATATTATAATAAACCTATTATACACCGCTGCGGTAAGATAATAGGGTCAAACAATAAAAATCGTGCAATTACTCGTAAATCGCAATATGCAGCTAATATAGGTACTAGGCGGGTACTTATTATAATACGATATATAATACGCAAACTGCGTACACATCGTAATAATATTCCGCCGGGGATTCTGTTGAGGGGAAAAAAAACTCGAGTCTTATTACAATAACGAGAAAGAGGTGTGACCGTCGCCACGACCGTGTTTGTGCGTGTGCACACTGCTCAGACGGCCGCGGAATGCTATTACACGAATCAAACTATTAGGTACCTATAGGTATACGATAATGTGTCATTAATCATCGTATTCAACGCTGTAATAATATCGTAGAGGTACCTAATAAGCATAATAATTAGGTTATGAGTAACAAAAATAATGAGCATTCGCCGGCGCCGGAAAAATGATTGAAATATTATAATGTTTGTTTTTGGAAAACAATAATGATTTCCACTCGTATTATATACACGTGACTATAATATACGCACTATACCTACCCACGGCTGACTCCAATGCGTTATACGGGCAGCCGCACATGTCCATTCACGCCGGACCACTAATATAGGTAGGCATATTATATTATATATTTGCACAATAATAAGATGCAGTTCGTGATGATCTTTATGGTTTCTTTTGCCTCGTGTGTAATATATAGTGAAAACGAATATATTTTTTTTGGGCATTTCTAATATATACGATAATATATAATATACATATATACACCGCAGGAATAATATATAAACATAATATTGTACAACTGGCTCGCGTGATCCGTCCGAGTGAAACTATCCGCACAACGGAGAATCGTGTGATTGTGTCGCCGCCACCGCCGCCGCCGTATGGACCCACAGTGGCACACCGGATATCGTGTCGTCGATCGCCGATCGAGTATTGGCCATGCTCACAACGTGCAGGTGTGCGTTGCTCGTACACAATATATCATAGGTAGGTATATATTATAATAATATTATTATGCCGAGATACCCATTTGTAGATCGGCCGGCGCACGATCGAGAGATCGATGAAAAAACGTGAGAAATCTCGGGGAGCGCGCGCGCGCGACGACGACGACGACGACCGCAATATTATATATATATGCACCTTTTGTTAGGTATATACTATATAATATGTATTATAGTTAGGATCATATCGAGGAAGTTACTGCACCGCCAAATTGATTATTATTATTATTATTACCTGGTTTTTTTTTTTTTATGTTTTTTTTTTTTGTAGAGCGATGGGAAATATTGCAGAATATTGACCGTTCTTGTTTGCCAAAATAAATAATGATATGGATATGATGTATATGAGTGTTATAACTAAGTATGAGTATTGTGTAGTCGAGTAAATTATGTTCAATAAGAGAGTATACTTATTTGGTTTACTACCTCGAACGTTACTTTATGCACTACAATAGATCAGATATATTGTCCAGTTTTAGTATAAGTTTTATAGTGATAATAATCACTCTATCACGGATCCATATTATCTATATTTTCGTATCCAATCGCTCACGGTCTACAAACCTGCGATAAATGACGTGACGTGACGTGGAATTGAGAATTTGACTTTTCTATGGCAATGCAGTTCAACAGACATAATGCGAGTGGGATTCGATCACAACACAGTCGCATCGCTCATGGAAAAAGTCAGAACACGTGACGAAAAACACATTTTTATTAAGACACACGAAATAACTATCTTATTGGTTATCTAAATGTGTGCGATTTGTTGATGCTGATTTTCTAGTTTTTTTTTCTCGTTTTTCATTACGTTATACGTTACGACGACAGACGTCATATTTCAATACACGTGCAGAGTTTGCGAATATTGTTGCGGTATGTATAATATTATATGTTTAAGTTCGTGCAGTGACGGCCGAGTGGAATCGTCGTCGTCGAAATAACCACCGCGAGAGTGTTGCGATTGCCATGATACGTTATAAGTTATAATTATTATATTGTAAAGCAGCAGGAGCACGTAGCGACCGTATAGAACGAGCGCTTTTCTCGGCCGCACGAACGATCGATTAAAACGGCGAAATCAAACAATAATAATAATAATCGAAGCCAAAGGACAACCGCTTCGGTAGCGGTGGAAATAGAAAGAGGAGAAAAAAAAGTGCGCCCATAATATTCCGTTTTTTCTGCATCGCGGTTCTGAACACTAATGATTCGACTGGATAACGAATTGGGCATGCGTATTATTATAAATATTTTCCCTGAGCTAAAATACGCAGCACACACGCATACACATACACCTACATTTTGCCCGATAAACGTTATATTATATTGTTCCGTTGACGGTGTGTTATTAGTTATTACGAACGAAGTTAAATATACGCACACGCACACACATGTATACCTATAGTTAGCGCGGCGACCACTTTCTTACGATACGCACACACGTGTCATATTATATAGACGTCTATCCAATGTGTTTTGAACTCTCGCCCGAATCGCATGTATTGCCATCGGGACGTTCTTAATAATATTATTATACTTCGCAGTCATACTTTTGTATCAGATATTATATTGTAATATTGTATTATTACAAAGAATATCGTCTCCGCTCGCGTACATTATGCCGAGTCGTAAAAAAAAAAAAAAATACAAAACAATTTCTCTATATTCGCCATCACCCATCGTCGCACCGTTTGCCCATCTGCACGATTCGGCGTCGTGTGCAGATTCGTTTTCGGAATATATTTCATTATATTAGGTCCCAGCACACAAAAGATCCCTAGCTATATATTATAATTGGTATACATCTTATCGGAAATGACGACGACCGTGCGCGTTGTGCCTACACGTATATATAATATATTAAACATTATTATTATTATTATTGTTAAATAAATATATTATAATAATTGTGTGTGTGTACTGTGCACAACCGGACACGCGCTATGACGGCCATCGGTCTGGTATTTTATCGTAACAATATAATCACAATAGTAATAATAATAATAATTATGATCACCGAAAACGGTCATGTGAAATTCTCTGGGTTGTGTTCGCGTTTCCGTCTCAAGTTTTTCGTCGTGAAACCTGCTGCACACGCGCGTGAGTATATTATTATTTCTATATTATTGTAAGATCGTGACAACGGGCACGCACCCCGTCCGAGCAGAGAAATAATATCACATAACACTAGTTTTGCGTCCCATTCTCAAATTCTACTCACATATTTAACATATATTATTATAATATTATACATACGAATTCGTATAAATATATCAAACAATAATATGTTATATAGGTAAATATTATAATTATATACGACAGACGGAAACGACGGAATAATGATATATAGCGGTTTTTTGGTATTATTTTTCCACAATTTTCCGAATCTGCTCCTGACACACGCTAATTATATATTATTGTGTACGTCGTACCTATACTGCTGTATAAGATATTATTATACTGTATTTTTCGTTGGAGTATATACAATATAATATTGAATCTTTGAGTTAGGTACCGCAATGCCGGTTCTGTACGTGCCGCTTTATTTCGTTTGTTATAATTCAGTTTTTTTTTTAAATTTAATTCCTACGAGATTTCCGATAACTTGGTGTCACGAGGGCGTCATTTAATACAATCATTTTTTTTTTGTAACACACGAACGCGTCCGTTAATATATATTAGAATATATTATTTTGTAGGACATCGGGAAGTCCTTATATGCACCGTGCACCCCATTTTTTACTTTTATTTACATATACGTGTGGCACACCGATGCACCCGGTGACCCGCCACTGTTGCTATATAGGTTATACTAACCTATGGGTAAAATGGCTTTCGAAACGAAACAGAAAGTTTGAGATGACCTACGATATCGAATCCGTTCAGCTATGTGTACGCGTTCATTTTGAGGATCGAAAGCAATATATGCGCGTTTTACATAATTTTCAGTCACAAGCTAACAATTTTCCAACAACAACACTTGAGGTTTTGATGCTTAGAGACTGTACGGAGTGTTTCGAATTTTGACCACAATCGGACTTCACATTGCCAATATTGTAGTACTCATAACAGGAGATAGATATTTATATAGTGTTTTATACACACGCATAATTTTACGGTATTGCGTACATGCATAATCATATATAGTCACCTATGTAATGTATGAAAAGTGAGTGGTATAAATGTTAAATGTGTAAACGTACCATATGTGGTCTAAGTGTTTATAAACCTTGCGGTAAAATTGGGTTTTACATATATGTACAACCGTACAAGAGAGTACTGAGGAAACATCACAACCGCTCGACGATTTTCGTGATGTAAATATTCTAAATCTATTTTACTTAACGACTTAACGTACATATAGCGAATAATATACTGTAGTTATACAAATGTATTATATTGTATAGTTACTAAAATATTTTTTAATAATACGATCATGTCGCGAATCGTTTATGAAGGAGTGGCAGATTAATAATATAAATCCAAAAAAAAAGTGAAATATTATTGTAGTATTGCAGAAATCAATTGCAGTACGCAAGAGTAAAATAATAAAATAATATTATTAATTAAGATAATAATTTATAATAATCAGATTGCGTGTTTTTATGGTTATTGACAATGCTGCAGTCATCTGATATTTATATTTGTAAATTAATGCGCAACTGTACATTGGATCAAAAATCACGACCATCGAATGTTAGGTACTCTAGTGACAATTTCGAAATAACGGAAACGAAATTTATCGTAATATATTATACATTACATCTAGACTACAAATAATCATATTAAGTCAATATTATTACAAAATGTATTACAATATTACGAGTTATAGTATAGCCATATATCACGCAGTGGCATATCCAGTAATTTTTCCGGGGGGAGGGGGTAGATATAACCCTCAGCAACCCTTGAACCACCACCACCATCACGGTATCATCATATATTATATTAACTAGATACATTTATTTTATTTCAAATTATTTAATACAAGGGATGTATACACGGAGCAAGGATGATTAGCGGTATAGCGTATAGCCTCTCCTCCCCAATTTTTTACACCACCGCAAAAAAATTGATCCTGAAACGTGCTTGACGTGCATACACTTAAATATATTGCTTCGAAAAAGAATTTATTTAAACATGATAAGTAACTTAATGTCTATACCTACATGTAAATCATTGTACGATATTACTACATTAATTAATACACAAAATATGTATAGTTGTCAAAATACGAATTATTAAATATAATTTTTTTTCCAAATCGTTTTACTAAAGAGTTGTATGTAAAACAAAAGTCTTATGAATAACTAACTAAATGTAGTAAGTAAAAATTATGTTTAATTATTCTATTATTAATTATAATATTGCGACTAATATACATGAATACAATTATGTTCCGTTGGTATTTTTATAGTTTAACAACTATATCATTGGTTCGCCTCACAGTTTAGAAAAGCTCAATATTTTACTGAAAGTAGTTCGAATTCACTATAAGAAAAATATATTAATAAGCTCAATAGCTTATATTGGTCCACATGAGAAATCCTAGTTGTGGTTTAAGGCCAGATTAGACATTATTACGCGGTTTACCTTGTTCAATTCGTCTTATTGAGTGAAAAATTTCAAGAATTTTAAACCAGAAAATTACCAGATATAATAATGTGGTTTTACTATAATATTGTAGAACCTATAGGATTGAATTATTAGAAAGACCTCTTGTAAACATCCTCGTATAGTCGTATGACGACCCAGAGGTAAATAAAAATAAAAACAATAATAGGAAATAATTTGACTGTTATGGTGATACGGTCCGGTGACGTCTTTAATAGTATAAGTTAATACAACGAGCGCATCCTCTATCGTACTGAGCAATAGCTGTGTAAAGTGCACGCGTACATTTTATATATTATGTTATTATACCATCGTATATATTGCAGTTTAAAATACATAGTCGATAATCATATATATGCATAATATATTACCGATTATTGAATTATGTACCATTATAGGTAGGTAAATAAATGTATGTCTGCAATACGTTTTTAATTTTATTATTGTCCAGGCCCATCAAGTATACATACATGCTTTTATGTATATATTGTATATTCGTGAAAGTTTAGGACAGTTGGCGATTTGTTATATATGGAATAAAAGAAACAATAAAAACAATGTGCGATTCGTTGTAGTATAAAACGTCAATTAAAATAATATGAAAACAAGTTAACCACAAACAATTAATAAAAAACGAGACGCTGTGCCATTACGCTTTTCATAGGGTTTATCGAATATGGCGCATGCAGTAAATAATTGTTACTTATATAGGTACACGTGAAATATGTTTTCACTTCCGATATTGTTCTATTAGAAGAGAAGTTGGCTCTAACCATCTGGTGTATTTTATATTTCTATATATATATTATGTTTAATACAAAAAATAGCAACTTTGATTTTGTTAACAGGTATGTACTACCTATTACATCATTTAGTTTTTAATAGGTATTTGAAATTTGCAAGATCATTAATTATTTTCATTTTAAAAATATTTATGTGGTATAGTAAGTTATTGTGATAAAATATAATGCTTTATAAATTATTCAATCATAAATCGACAGAAATTATTAAACAATATTATATAGATTAGGTACATAGGTAATGATAATTACTCGGGCCGTAACTCACCTATAGCCTGTATAGGTAGTATACCAATGAGATTTTACCTTCGCAAACCTGGTTGGTAGTTACAACGATAAATCTTTTGTTGAAAAACCATCACTCTTGCGGAATCTTTGTGCCTATATATACTAATACTAACCGATGATGTGCTCTCTAACCTAAAAATATGACAGTTGTTTTGGGTTGAGATGGGCGTTTTTTCCGTCTGGCACTTAAAAAATTCTTAACCCGCGGGTAAAAAATCAAATGTAGGTACATCGTTTTCGATCATCATCACGTGTTGATGTTCTTTTCGTTCGATCTTTAGGACGACAGAGAGGGATAATTAGTCGATATATTATATAGGTACACGTGTATTGTGCTTATATAAACATTGTTTTGTTGTAGTAAAAATCTCTGCGAAATCGAGTTTCGGCAAGCAGAATAGGCATATGGCCGCGGTGTCTTATTCTTGTATAACTTAAAACTGTATCATAATATGATATGTATACGTGTATTAACGCTCTAATACGGTTGCAATATGATGTTATGGAGTAGCTGCGTAATCGTAATCGTTTTTGGCGCGTGACGCACTACAATATATATAAGTACGTAAATTACGCCCAGATAGACATTTATAATTATATACTTATATATAGAGTTGCTAAACGAAACTAACTAAGCGCGGAACCTTACCGAAAATGCAGTTCGCGACAAAATCATAATAATTATTATTATCATTATCCGATGGAATGGCGATGAAGACGATGACAAACATGCCGTTGTCGCAAGACGCATGATATTAATACTAATAATACTGTAGCAGATGCGAAATAAAATGATTTGTATATAATAATAATAGTACAGTATATAATATTATGGCGTGAGAATTGGCCAATTAGCTGACGACGAGCGAATTACGAGTGCAAAAATATTATAAAACCACGAATCGCAAGTTGCTTAATGTACATGTCATAGGTACACCTCTCTAAACGGTATTATCACAACTATAATGTATGTATATAGCGTATATTACCTATCACGAGCCAAAAATCGCGTACCTGCCTATTGGGCAACATAATTTAACATATTATATTTACGTGATGATAATGCACGGAGAGCTGCAGCGGTTAACCTTTACCCAACTAATCGTATACCGTAAACGCTTAAATGTCGTTACACTGAGTTGCGCAAAAACGGCTGCAGTCGTCGTATTACATTATACTGTCCTGTGCGCTGAGAATCTCGTCAGCGATGAAGTCGCCAATGCGCGTGCCTCAGAACAGTTCTGCAGTATTCAGTGTACACTATTCCCGCAGTAGGTGTACACAACCGTATCATATCGACTTTATGCACGCCAAATAATGTTAGGATATATACATATCTATAGGTATATAAATGCGGTAAATACTCATATATACATAGGAATTTATGATCCGACGAAGTGTCTTGCTGTGAACGCGCGAGCATTATAATGAAGGTCGTCAAACCTGGTTTCGTCTATACCCCAGAGAAACTCATTAATTAGGTATTCATTTATTTTTATATATATGTATAAAGAATACTGTCTTAGTGTCTTACGTATATTATAATACTGCATCGTCGCACTTGCCGCGGACGAGTACCCGGAGTAACGATTCCACCATCGCGCAGACGAGGGTCATCGTATCGAAAACGATCCAACGCGAATTTCAAACGGTCGGTTTTTCGTGTAATATAAGACTAAACTACGAACAAACGAGAGCCTAACCGCGGTGTTATGATATTATTATATCATGTCTATGTGCTGCCATACGCCATACAATGTCCTATAATGTGGTTTATTGTATTGTTTGTATTATAGGGGAAAACTATAAGACTTGCACACTGTTATAATAGCAATTAGTATACTATTATTATAGATATAAACCTATGTTGCATTTACAGCGTTTCGGATACGACTGGTGCGAATGATGTAGGTACGACTGAAACATCTGAAAATTACCGCGACACACGATTCGACTGAAATACTGAATTGTGTTCGTTTTAGGTCAGCCTAAAACCACGTGTAACTATACCTACCTATAATATATTATTCACTCGTAAAAACCGGAAATCGATAGTAATATATTAATGATATGACGTGTAATATATGTTAATTTTTTTGAGCGTCTCATAAGTTATTGTAGTACCTATACCTACTAAGTACTACTATTTCAGGTATCACTTATTATTGGAAAATAACTACAGTCTTCATAAGAATGAAACATAATACGCCATTATTTAAAAAATAAAAACTCTTATACTGTGATTCTATTTTCTAATTTGAAACGGATATAATTACAATATCTTGAAAAATCTTTGTATGTTTTATGCAAATTTCATTATACCCATTCTGTTTGAAGAAGAAACTGTGATCATTACTCTAGATGTATAAACCGTGCTCATGTTCTTATGCATATGCATTACTCTATACATAACTCAATATATCATTTACATCTACTTATATATCAAAAAAAAAAAAAAAAAACGTAATTGATATATTGATTGATGATTTAATATTTAGAATACCTATATTGTTTGGCTCGTTTCTCCTTACAATATCATTATACTTCAGACGTAACGTTAGCCGTCAGTATCAATTTGTTATAATGTTAGTATTTGCATCTTGAATTAGTTTTTAGCTATATGATTGAAAAAATTCGTGTTATTAGAATACTGTATATTATACATTTTAAATTGTAACTGTTCAATAAACTTAATTAATTAGTATATATTGTATTTATATGATAAAAAAAAATCGAATAATATCTAAAATTCATCATTCATATTTCTACATAGGTATAAATTTAGATCGATTCAAAATCGATATTTACTTCTGTATAATTTTAGGGTTTATTACTGCAACCAAAACTAATACAGAACAGGTGCTGTTGATTTTAGGTAGTATTATACGGATTTTTCTCGTACCTACATCGAAACTGCAGTGATTAATGATCAATGCGAAACGAATAAAGAAAAATGTTTTCTATTATATTTTAAAATCTTGTTTTTTATCAGGACACTGCAGATCTCTAACAATATAGGTTGTAAGCCAGTTCGAATCATCCTTTTAAAAACGCCATAAATAATAAATGATCACAGAAATCCTCATATTATCCGGATGATGAAAGCGGCAATAATATCATTGACGTCTCGAATACACTCGCAAGTGATATAAAAACATAAAAGCCAGTCAATAAATGCGGATTTTGTCGGGCTAATTTGTAAGATAGGGATACGTAATATGTAATCTGCAGATTGCAGAACATTATATTTTATAAATGTTTGTATATTTATATTTTACATAGGTGCCTACCAATATAAGTGTTGTTAGCGATTGTTATAGAACTTATATTTCGAATATATTATTATATTTTTGTTGCGTACTAATAAGTATAGTATAGAACGTGGATGACTTTACTAATATTATAATGTAATAAAATCCGATCATAATGTCTTCTATGGAACCGGCCTCCACTTGTGACTTTCAGGCGAAACGACTTCCTGAACGTGTGTACCGTAAGAGGATCGTTATATTGTTATTATTATACTGCGCATATTTAACATTGAAACACGCGACTTGCTGCAGCATATGACGACGAAGGCCAAGATTTATAGCGAAAATACTATACATATTATTTCTACCGACAACGGTCTTACAACATTTCACTATCATTACAAAAATGCTAACCCCAAGTGGGCAAGTAGAGATTTTAACGCCCCACAGGCATCGTGATTTGTAGGTTCAGACATATCAATACATCACCAGGGTAGTGGGTAGCACAACGGCAGCGCTCGTTTGTAAAATCTAATACTAATTTTTATGAGAATTTATAAAAAGCCCATTACTTCCAACAAATATTACCTATCAATAGAATCAACAATTGAACGTTAACGCACGTAGACGCAGGTACGATCTATACACATAAAGACAACGATGGTGATCGTATATTATTATATCAATATCCGCAGTAAATCGTTTATTAAAACGGAAGGTTATCAAAGTAATATTTTCGATTAGAAGGGATCTTCATTATTATTATCCATACTGAAGGAACGACAATTTCCGGGAAAAAATAGATTATAATATACCAAAAGTCGGCGATCCGTATACTTATTTATAAATGCACATTATGTACCTATAGCTATAGTATACTAAAAATTACACTTGCACCGTGTGAACCAAAAAAAAAACAAATAATATTAGATTTTAAAAAGAGGTAGGTACTCACCACAATTTAAGCAGTCATCCGAGTCGCACATGTCCATGGGGTTCGGAAGTGTATAATATAAACAGAACTCACTGAACGCGCACAACAGACAACGCTCGTTACACGACCGCACAACGGAATGAACGGCCGCCACCGGACACACTTTACCTGCGTTGTTATCCTCCCCCCCACTACTACTGGTAGTCGACCAATGTTTTAATTTTTTTTTTATTATTATCATTATTCACTTCACCACAAACACTCTGTATGTTTACCACCTCTCCACCCCCGTCATCACAACTACCACTACTTTCTCCTACCCATGTTATATGTACGTTCAAGCCACCGTGCCGTTGAATGGAAGCGGTTGGGGTCCCGTCGAATAACAGAATCACCTGCTCTTTTTTTCGTTACTATTTGTCTTTGTATAGGAATATACCTATGCTTATTGACTTTTGACCTGTTGCTGCAGTGTTCGACTCGATGATTATACAACGGAGACGAACACGACTCCGTCGCCGCCACTCGTGTTTCGTCGTTTAATCTGTGCTCGGTAGCCACTAAACATATAATATAAAGGTATTTTAATATTACTGTCGAACATTATGGGTAAATAATACTGACGGCCACTGTGTGGCATGTATTTGAGTAGGCATTATTATTGATATTGCAACGATAAAGTGTGTTATTATCGTACATATAAGTTATACGCATCTGGTGTTTTATTTATTTTTTAAATATTAAAAACAGATTTTGCTCACGCCGAAGACTTCCGGACGTTTTTTTTTTTTACATAAAGTAGGTAAACGGATGGTAAACCTATAATATCAGCTATAATATAAACCGACAGACGCCTACCTCACGTCTAATCACACGTCGCATCCGATTTACATACACGACTACACGAGTGTCGAGTATTGAATATATACATATATATATATAACATTTCTATACGTCACACCAAGTGTAATTATAATATGCGTATTTCACACAAAATACCCGTTTATAATTACACTATATTGTATTATCATATAATTTTTATATACGTTAAATAGAAATTATCCAATCATTTGGTATATATTATAATTATATGATACAAAATATATTAACTACCTACTCATGTTGCTGTCTGAGCTAAACTTTCATACAGTTTCGTAGCTCCAAAACGAGATTCGATCAATCTGTCTAACATCATCATGCAGTGGCTCAAAATCGGAAATAACAAAGGTATACACAGTTTTAGATAATATAAGCACATCGAACTAAATATATTACACACCATATGCAAGTGAGATGGAAATTTTATTAATGAATGGACATTAATTTTTGAGTCTTCAATAATGACCTAAATAGGTGCAATTAGATTTCTACTCAAAGTGAGCTATTTTAATGTTACACATTCATTACACGCACTTCAAACGAGAACGGGACTTGGCGGAAGTAAATTAAAACGGCATTTATCTTTTATATTTATCGTAAACATTGAAATCTTTATTTCAACTAGAGACCTTAATTTATAATGTTTACTGACATCATGCTATTTAAATGAATGAATAACGATCGGATATCAAGTAAAAATATACTCTTTAGGTGAATAACACTGAATATTAAAAACTAAATTATATTATCACGTCCACAATTAAAAGGAAACTGACCGTGTTCATATAATAACTCATTTAATTATAATGAGATACCACTATCACATATCAAAAATGATTAAAACCTGCAACTGTCGTATTAGCTCTCAGTCGCCGTCTGGACAGGTCGGTGAGACTGAGCCGTCTTCAAATTTATTGGAAAAATATTTTCAAGGCCCACCTCTTCATAATTGTATCTAAATAGAGAGGCCATTTTTTATTTAGCCGACCAAGTAATCTGTTCTCGGACTGCCACTGTTTGCTTTACATTAAAATATTGAATTAGATGAACTTATAACTACAACTATAGTAATGAGTTCGGGAACCGCTATAAAGAACATTATATATAGGTGCCTATACATATATAAATGTAATAACTAATAACCATCGAAAATGTTGTTTACAAAAAGAGAAAATTATAAATGTGACAAATGATTCCCCCGAAGGCACACCAAAATTGTCTAATTTAATAAGCTAGTCCTTAGATAAAACTTCCTGACATTTTGAAATCAAATCCGACAGATCAAACGCTATTAATTCGGGCATAGTGAAAGTGCAGTATGAGCGGTTTAACAAAATTGGACGTGCACAAATTTAAAATAATAATTACGAGAAACATCAATGCTGTGCTCAACATTATAACCTACGGAGAGTGTATAAGTGTATAACCTAACTTAATATTATACTTATTTTTTCTCATTAGTATCAAGTCTACAAGTATAGTTAACAGTGAAATGCGTGTAAGTAGTTTTTGATATTCAGTGATACTATATAAAATATAAGATATTATACTATAGAAACATAACATTACATTAAAACAATAATATGCTTCATCGAGTTGTATTATAATAATAATAGTTATTCAGTTGTAAGTTCCAAGAATCCTTGAAAACCAATTTATTGCTTGGTAAACTATAGCCGTAAAATCTCTTAATTAGTAATTATAAACACTTCTTAGTTTCGTGAATATTAGTCACATATTTAAAAAGTAAAAAAAAAATAAAAAACATTGACACTATTATATTAATCGCAGTTTGGGTAGTGATAATATTTTCCATTACATAATATACATAATAATCTGTTGTTTTGTTTTTCGTATCATAATGAAGATTTTCATAGATTAAACTCCCACGCATTCACAAAATTGTTATATTAAAAAAAAAAAAAAAATACCTGGACAAACAGACGGAAATAACGGTTATTTGGAACTATTTTATATGTCCCACATAAGTTACAAAACGACGACAAAATTCAAAAGACATACAACTTTAATGTGTTGTATTATTAGACAAGATTAATATATTATTAATAGAGATTAACAACAGCAAGTTATTTTTAATTTTGTTCTTGTTTATCAGCCCATATTTATATATATATTATATACATTTAAATTATGTAGACAATTAATGCAAAAAATAATGTATGTAGATGAGCAAAAAATAATTTTTCATAAAATTATCATATATATATATATATATATATATATAGGTTACCTACAACATAATACATAAAAATACTTCATGTCCAACATTCAATAATACCTATTTCATATTTGCTATTATACAATCACATAATATTTTTTTATAAATTAAATTATAGGCGTTTTAGTTTTTAGTAATTAGTATAGTATTACATACGTGTTGTACTTTTATTTCATAGGTATAGATATTTATATAAAAAATGTTGTTTTCATGAAGCATTATTTTTGTACCATGAACGGCATGAACACAAACTATATAATTTATAGGTACTAGTATAATATAACATTTTGTTTGAATTTTTTTTTTGGACAAATATTGCCGTGTTTTTTCGTTTACATATATTTTTATTAAATAGTAAACATTAATAATTTAATTCAAACAGAATTAAAGGACAACTCAAAGTGAGCATTGTGTGCTAAATAGTTATTATTTTAATGAGCATTGTTGTTACATTTATACATGTAAATATTTGTAAATTATACTATAATACGTATAACATACTTGCACATGTTTATGACCTGCCAATTGTTTTAAAATTATAACTGTATATAGATTCTTATGAAGGTCTTTTTTTTGTTATGAATTACAAAATTTGCATTATTTATAATCACCAACCTTAAAGTTAATTATTCTTAGCAAATGAGCTCAAACAATTTTGTAGCAAAACATTTTTATAATATATATATATTATTACAAATTAGTCTCAAACATATATTTACTGGTTCAATTTTAACACGTCTTACATTTTCTAATCATCAACAGTTTTGTAAAGCCGTTGAAAAAGTTAAAACGTATACTAGATTTTGAGCAGAGTGATGAATGTATTGATTTTACAACGGTTTGTGATTTTTGGTTCTGTCAAGAGACAATTTAAATAGTTCGATTTTCTTCAATAGCATATTTTTTATCAGGAAAATGAATTTAGTTTTTTTATTTGGTATTTATTGAACAGTTCATAAGTAAATAATTCACAATGATTTTCATAAAATTTGGTTTTGTTTTTAATGTAACTTAAAAAAAAAAACCGAATATATATAAAAATTTTACTTAGTGTTTAGATAAGTTAATTCTGTGCACTACATAATTTTTGAAATATTTCGATTGTTTTTGAACTATTATTGTAGGTGTAAGAAAATGTTGTCTTATTAGTTTTTTTAAAATTCTGGAAAAAATTTAAAAATGGAATACGTTCCTATAAAATCGTTCCTCATAAGTTGTTAGTAGAAATTGAAAAAAAAGATGAGCGTAAATCCACAAAAAATTTTTATGAGCGTCTGAAATTTAAATTTTGATAAAATTCATCAAAATTATGATAATAAGTTCGAGATTGATAATTCATTATAATCTAAAAAATATACAAACACGGTTATTTTTGCCAACGTGGACAAATGTGGACAAAATTACGTAAATTATTAAAAACAAAAATAACGGGTTTAGTTATTTTGTTGTAATTTAAAAATATTATAAGTGAGTAATTAAGACTTTTTGAGTATATTTTATGGTTTACAGTATACACACAATGAAATTTTCAAATTGGCAAAATTAATTTTACCTACTGTTGTAAGCAGACTATTAGTAAAATAAATTACTTTAATCAGTTTAATCACAGCGATATTGTATATTAATAATAATTATGTACTTATGTATAATATATCTACAAGTTACAATCGAACATAAACGTTATAAATTTATTAAATTCAAAATAAATTAAATGCTTGTTTTTGAAAATATTTTGAATGGATGTATGCTGCTTTAATAGTATAATAGGGTACTCGAAAGTCGAAATATTATATAGATACCATGCCAGCTCATCCATATGTTGAAATTAATATGGAAGTCTTTATAGCTTAATTTTTTTTTATTCATTGTTTACCGATTTAAAATAAATACTTAAAATTCCTTTCGTGCATGCATGTATGAGATTCTCAAACAATATAATATATATTTCATCTCTACCGAACGAATCATGATCTTTTTTTTGTTCAACGAAACTATAACCACTTTTTTATGTTCTTATTTCAACAAAATATCTTCAGGTATTTCTTTACGTATAGGCTATAGCATATATATATATATTGTGTATGTGTAAATCTTATTAACATTTCAAGTTGTATGAGTGAACGAAAACTAGATTCTGGTCAACCCGATCTGTAAATATCGAAATCAAAATGCTCATGATTTTTTATTCGCTACTACAACACTATTATTTTTTAATTACTCATTATGAATGGAATGACTCATTACCTAATAAAAAGTACACTATATTTAATATTTATATAATAGTCGGGATCTACGAAGCTATTGAAAAAAAGATTTTTACGGGCAAAATTCCACGTCCAACAGGATCAAAAAGATTTTAGTATTCACTTTAATTTTGTATAAACGTATTTTAACAATTATATTATATTAATACGCATTCCGTTGTACTATTATTACCTATATATTTTTATTGTACGCAAAGCTTCGTCACCATATATCGCTACTTGCACCGATATTTTATTTCGTTTTATAATATATGGATATCGTCTGACCATTTGAAGTTATTACTATTATTTATGTTATACAATGGTTTATTATATTATTACAATTGATAGCTAAAATACCAGTGTAGTCGTGCAAAGATTTTACAAATTTGTTGATTCAAAGTTTGAAATTCTGGTCTGATTGAATTCATTGTTCTTCGAAACATCAATAATTTTACAGACATTTCAATTGCATAATATTTCTAGCCTACCTACATAAATTTTACACGCAGTGGCAACGTATATTGGATATATATATTATATATATTGGAATAAACTAAATTGTAAGTAACAATCTTAAAGACGTTTGCATAACTCAATAACTGTCTATCCCATGACATTGAACACATGTGAATAATAGGTGACTGATCACCCGCACACCTTGTCTTATCTTGTAAACATGTCGCCCTCGGCTCGTGATCATAAGAAACTGTAGGACGAAGTTCTCCGGACCGGAAGTGTCGATGAGGCTCGTAATTCACAAATACTCGTAAGTGCACCAGTTTTATTGTTACGCCGGATGCCGGAATCCCGTAGTACTGCACACATGCATACACACTCGTTTGCACTTTTGGACTGTTCGATTCAACATTGTTGAGAGTCGGACGGCACAACGGGACGGGATAACGGTTTTCCTAAGACTGATCGACGGCAAATATCGCTTCTGCCCACTCGCGAATTATTTAATAAACAATTTAACCAGAGGGTGCCATGAGCCCATGATGTATAACTAAGTAGTCGTTTGCGCACACGTCGTTTTGACGGTTCCGAACTTCGCATCACCGCGGAATTGGCCGACAGGCGTAATTTGATGATGGGTGCGTCCAGATGAGAGTTGCCGCCAAAACTAGTATCAGAATTCGGTAAAACGGTTTAAGATTTACCCGTCTAATACTATATGATATGTAATTATTATATTTATAAATCTCATATTCTTCATAATTTCACAATCATGAGTTTTTTTTTTATTCAGTTTGTTTTGTCCATCATTATTTATTTAGTAAAAGGACTAATCCATCATATAGTTTCTATATTATAAATGTTAACAAATCATTTTTTTTTTTTTATTCATCATTTTTGTTAATTATTATTACATTTTATTTTAATGTGTATTTTCATTTTTTTTTTCCTAATGACTGTGTTCTTATACATTTTTAAACTATATTTTTCTCTTTTTTTTCGTATCTATAACGTTAATATTTCTATGATAATTACACATAAACTTGCTAAAGGCAAGTCTGCTAGTCCTCCATCTAGTCGTTGAATACCTTAAAACATGGGTAATTAATGTAACATCGGTACCTATGTTTGAAAGCATATTACACTGTATTATTTGCGGAACTTCAATCATAAGTTGCGTGTATTCCCATAATAATATCATATTACTCTTACTCACACGTCTAAAATTTATGTTGTGTAGTGTCCAATGTTAAACATAAATAGTTACAAGATAGTATGAATATTTAAATGATAATTACGGATAAAACTAATAACAATTTAAAAAAAAATATATATATATATATAATTTAGTATATGCACACGGAACTGGTAAGACATAAACCAATGCTCGATCATGTAATACCTATAAATAGTATTCAATTATAGGTATTGTCATAACTGTAAGACTTGCAGGCTGCAGCACCAATGACCGATAATATGCCTATTGAGTCCTATAATTCGGCTATTTAATCGATTTTGCTATAGTTATTTGATGTGTGCCATTCATAACTATATAAGCCTATAAGGAATAAGGATATGAAATACATACAACGTAAAACGAGATGGCTATTTCCATATAAATATAAATCAGTGGTACAGCAGTTGATCCACGACCATCGATATTCTGAATAGTGATATTTAAATATATTATTTATACTTAAAAATTAAATATCAATGCAATACATTTGTATTCAAATATAGTTATTATTATAGTATAATATACATTTTTTAGGCAATAAAATAGCCGATGAACACACCGCAATTGCCATCAACAACAAAGAAACCGTCTTAATTAATAATATGTCATACGACGACGCGAAAAATCTCATAAATGAACGTACAAAATATAAATGGCAAAAAATATGGAACATACAAAACACAAAATTAAATGAAATAAAAAGAGACATACATCGTTGGACTTATCCTTACCTCAACCGTAAAGAAGATACGGTTTTCAACAGACTCCGTACTGGTCACACCAGAATTACTCACGGCTTCCTGATGACAAGAGAGGATCCCCCCATCTGTCAAACCTGCGGAACCTTGTTAACAGTCAAACACCTAATAACCGACTGTTAAATGTTCAATCAAGAACGGGCCGAGCACAAGATATCCTACAACCTAGACGACTCACTTGGACCCAACCATAAAAAAACATTGATTTAATTAAGTTTATTAAACAAACAAAACTTTTCAATCTTATAAAAAAAAAAAAAAAATTATTATTATTATTAGCAATTAATTAGTATAATAACCTCTTTGTAACTAATGGCCTTTGTTGTCGATGTTATTTTTTGCGATCAATAAAAAAAAATATATATACATTTTTTAATATTTTTTACTCTAACTATGTATAATGTTTTACATTTTGGCATAACTTATAAAATGGGAAAAACATATATTTTTTTTCTTAAACTCGATTAGGTAATTTTTTGGGAACAAACAGTGCTAATAGACTATATCGATTTTCAATTGTAGTCCCGCGTTACAGTTCCGCGGTGGAAGCCATCCGATACACACGTGTCTCTGTGCGCTCCTCTCGCAATTAATATAATCGCACTCATTAGCGTTCACTGTTCAGTGACAATGAGTAAATCTTAGTTGTACTTTAGTGTTTCTTTTTTCGCAACCTACTAGCAGTGTTTTTATTATGATAAACTTACCAACGTCGCTTGTATAAGTTCTCCAAAATCGTCGTTTAAAATCCTTACATAAGTTCGCCGTACTCACATTACTGCGTTATTACGCAATAGTGCATACGAGTTCTCCTTATCTGCGACCGCCACCAGGCGGTCTAGATAAAACAAACACACGCCGCCGCCGCCGCCGCCGCAATTTAATTAATTATGAATAATATTAATAATAGAGCTAATCAGCAAATCGGTCAACGCAAAACAACAACGTCCAGTCAGCCAATTAAGTCAAACCCTCACGCTTCTAATACCAAATATGACGACGCAACTTCAAATAAAAATCCAAATGACAATGTTACTCATGCTACTCAAGGTAAAAGAAATCTCTCTTCATCTTCTCAAACCTCATCGACAAGCGATCAGGTCAATATTATATCGCAAAATATTAAAAAAAAAAAAAACCAAACTGTTTAAATCAACAAATCGGTTTGAAATCCTAAATCAACTTGACGAGCCTGACCAAAACTCGTCTTCTCAACAGCTGCCTGACGAACCAAACAATGATATCTCAGACGAAGTTTTCAAACCCCCACCTCCTATTTTTGTAAGGGGCGTGTTAAACTACTTAGACCTATGTACATCGCTAATTGAATTAATTGGTGTAGATAATTTCTTCTGCAAAACGTCTGCTGACCGTTTAAAAATTCAAACATCGAATCCTGAATCATACAGGGCACTTATTCACTTTTTAAAAGATCAAGAAGCGGAATTTCACACTTACCAGCTCAAACAAGATAAACCACTCCGTGTCGTCATACGTAACCTTCATCCAACCACTAATGTAGACACAATTAAAGAAGAACTAGAAGTTCGTTTGTTTGAAATAAGACGTGTTACAAATGTTCTCCACAAAGTAACAAAAATTCCACTTCCGCTCTTTTTCGTAGATCTAGAGCCATCAATCAAGTCAGCTGAAATCTTTCATCTGTCCTCACTGTTGCACACGAAAATCAAAGTCGAAGAGCCCTACAAGTCTAAAACAATCAGCCAATGTACAAACTGTCAGGAATACGGTCACACAAAAACCTACTGCGGTTACCCTTCACGCTGCGTCCGCTGTGGCTCAAATCACAAGTCCCCCGACTGTCCAAATCCACGCTCCGATCCACCAAAGTGTGCTCTCTGTAGAGGCGATCATCCTGCAAGTTACAAAGGCTGTTCCATATACAAGGATCTCCAGCGTGCCAAAAAACCATACACCAAAAGTAACTTTGTACCAACTAACACTAGATTTAATACCACAAATGTTAGAGATAGTCATCCAATAAATGACACCCACCCAATTCAGCCCGATTCTCATTCCCCCACCTATGCCCAGGCTACTTCTGGTAGGTCAGCTAATAATCCAACTCCTTCAACCGCTCCTGATTTAAATTCTACCATCACAAACTTCCTTGAGGATTTCAAATCACTGATAAATCCTCTAATATCCCTACTCACCAAAGTAATCGAAAAACTTCTTGCTAAATAAAATGTCAGACAAAGCTACAAATAAATCACTTTTAATACTACAATTTAATGCAAATGGAATAAAAAATCACGTCAACGAACTCCAAACAGTTCTTTACAATTCACGCATTGACTTAGCACTTATTACTGAAACCCATCTCACCAAATACTCCAACATTTATATACCAGGGTGTAAGCTTTTAAAAACCGACCATCCTGATAACACGGCTCATGGTGGTGTCGCTATTCTCATAAAAAATGCTATTCAATTTCAACCTCTTCCACATTTTTGTTTTAATTATTTACAATCCTGTTCCCTAATCATAAAGTTAAATAATATTCCTATTACTATTGCGGCCGTCTACTCTCCTCCAAAACATAAGATAACGTTTCAAAATTTTACTAATTACTTTAACTCTGTGCATAACAATTGCATTATTGGTGGTGACTTCAATGCAAAACACCATTCCTGGGGTTGCCGTGCAAACAATCCGCGTGGTCAGATTCTTCATAATTTTGTAACTAGAGAAAATCTTAAAGTCCTTGCTCCACCAGGCCCAACATATTGGCCGACCTCAGCACGTAAAAACCCAGATATTCTAGATATTTTCATCACAAAAATCCCAAACAACATTCACTGTACTACGGAGAATATACTTGACTTAAATTCTGACCATTCCTCAGTACTGCTAACTCTTAATGTCTCTCCTCCTCTTCGACAGGAATCCCCGAAATTATTTAACCATACTACTAATAAAATCAAATTTCATGACCTTGTAGACCAACAAATCAAATTAAACATTAAATTAAAATCCTATGACGACCTGGATCTAGCTGTTTACAATTTCACAAACCTCATTCAAAGTGCAGCTTGGTCATCTACAGTCACCTCCCTCAAACTTTCTAAGACTCCTGCTATACCAGTCCACATTCGTGAAATCATTGTTGAAAAACGTAGGTCAAGGGCTCTTTACCAGCGAACCCGCTTGCCTTCACACAAGCAAAAATACAATAAATTAGCCAACCATCTAAAAAAATTGTTAGCTAAACTCAAAACTAAATCTTTTGAAAGCTTTCTAACTAATCTCTCTGCAAATGATGGTAGTCTTTGGAAAGCAACAAAAAATGCATGTAAAACTAAAGCCCCTAACGTCCCAATAAAAAAAAACGATGGCAGCTTTGCTATATCTGATACAGATAAAGCTGAACTGTTCAAACTCCACCTATCTGAAACTTTCCAACCTCACCCTGATATTGCCTCTCCAAATAACATCAACTCTGTGGAAGAGTTTCTAAACTCCCCACTACCAGTTGCTCTCCCTGTCAAACATTTCACTCCGAATGAAGTTAAATATGCTATTGATAAATACCCTCTCAAAAAATCTCCCGGGTTTGATCAAATTACTGCTGAAGTTGCCAGATGCCTGCCAAAAAAAGCGATCATCCACCTCTCACATCTATTTAACTCTGTTCTTAGGCTCTCATATTTTCCTTCCCTCTGGAAATTCTCGATTATTATTCTGGTTCCAAAGCCCAATAAACCTCCTGACACCATTTCCTCTTATCGCCCCATTAGTCTATTACCTTTTTTCGCTAAAATCCTTGAAAGACTTTTACTTAAACGTATTCTACCATGCCTAACTGTGAATTCCATTCTTCCCAACTCTCAGTTTGGATTTCGATCTACCCACTCAACAATCCACCAAGTTCATAGAGTTGTAGATGCAATTTCTTATGCTTTAGAAAAAAAATTATATTGTACTTGCGTTTTTCTTGATATCTCTCAAGCATTTGATAGGGTCTGGCACCATGGGCTCCTTTTCAAATTGAAAAAATTTTTACATCCTGTATACTTCCTGATCATTAAATCATATCTTTCTGACAGATATTTCAGTACTCGTTTCGGTGAAACCCTCTCCAGTATAGCCAAAATATCGGCAGGCGTTCCACAAGGTGGAATTCTTTCGCCTGTGCTCTACAACATCTACGCCTCTGATCAACCAACCTCCCCGAATACGCTAGTCGCCGACTATGCTGACGATAAAGCTATAATCTCAATAAATAATGACCCGGTTATTGCCTCCCACCATCTTCAAAATCACCTCTCCCTCATGGAAGAATGGTACACCAACTGGCGGTTGAAAATAAATCAGTCCAAATCCATACATTGTACTTTTACCCTTAGACCTCCTACCTGCCCAGCTGTCTCCATTCATGGCATCCCTATTCCAAACTCACAAACAGTTAAATATCTTGGACTAACTTTAGATCGTAGATTAACCTGGGCCCACCATATTAAGTCTAAACGAACAAACTTAAACGCTCGTTTACGCCTTCTTAAAACATTTATTAACAATAACAAATTCACTAATATCAACTCAAAACTGCTCATATATAAATCTTTAATCAAACCAATCTGGACTTATGGAATAGAGTTATGGGGTAATGCAAAAAAATCAAATATAAACAAAATACAAACTTTTCAAAACATAGCACTCAGGAAACTTCTAAACGCTCCTCCTTACGTCTCAAACCACACTATTCACACTGATCTAAAAATGAAACTGGTACATGAAGAAGCTATAGATCATTACCAACGCTTCCACAATCGTCTTTCCTCAAATAGCAACCCGCTAATACGTAATCTTGCAGTCCATACTATTCCTGGTAACCCACCCAGACGTTTAAAACGTAAATGGTGTCGTGACCTACTTGCTCACCCCCCTGCCCTCAACTAATCATTTACAGAGTATCAGTTGTTTAACTAATTATTCTAAAAATAAAAAATAAAAAAAAAAATAAAAAAAAATTTAAAAAATTAAAAAAAAAAAATCAATCAATTTGAGTGTCATTAGTGGATGACTTCTCACGTCAAGCGTATCATGTTGTAAATTCTCTAACCATATAAACTTATTGTGCCCCTAAGGTATAGATTGTTTATCTCAAATAAAGAAAAAAAAAAAAAAAAAAAAGTCCCGCGTTACATTAAATAAAAGGGTTCTAATTTGAGGTTTTGAAAAGTTATTTATTACGCTTATCTTATCGTTGATAATATGAAATTTAAATTTAAATTTAAAAAAAATCCAAATGTTAAGTTTTAATTTTTTTGTTAATTTATGATTATATGTCTATATTGTGTCCATCAATAATTATACAAATTTTAAAATGATCACTACAATTAACTTGTACCTGAACATATTAAATTCTGAAATTTTTTTTTATTTGATTATATTTTTTATTTCTTTGATATAGCATGATAAAAAGCAATGTGTAAAATAGGGAAACAGACGTTGCACCAACTATAAGAAAGTATATATTAAGAGCCTTAGTAGTCAGCACTCGTAACCGTCATACAAGTATAGTTGTGCCATTGTCAATAATTTGGACATTTTTTGGACCAAATTAGGTGTAAATTTATAGACGAAACTAATGTGAAAAATCAAAACATGATAATTACTCTAGATGAACAGTAGGAATAGGAGTATCTATTATGAATTTATGATTAAGTAGGCTAGTGTAATAGATGTGTTAAATTTAATTCAATACTAAATCATTGTATATAATGAATAATTGGTTCTGAGCAAATGCGGTTAACTTTATCTGTATTATTTTAATAACAAATAATTGTATTTTTTTTTCTAATTCTATTTTGAGAATTATAAGAATTTTAATAACAAACTAGATCTTATGTGTTGACATACACCACCCGCAAAGTTGAAAATTCAACCTTTTTTTTTTATACAAAAAGTGTCTTCTGTAAACGCAAAAAAACACTCTTCATGTCAATCAATATATTCATTGTTCCGATCAGAATCTATATTAGTTAAAATTATATCTATAGTTCCTTGCATTTTTCGCAGAATTTCGTCTTGAGATTTCGAAGAATTTCAAATTGGTATTTCAATGAATTTACGTATTGCATACCATACTGTTAAGTTTATTAAAAATAAAAAATTGAATAATTTTAATAAGCGTAGCAAATTTTTATTTGTTTTAAATATCTATCAGTATCATACCAAGATTTTGTTTATTTTTAAAATCTTTGACCATATTTTAGTTATAATGATAATATTAGTATATTGAGATGAATCTGACAAAATTATCTTACTGTCAAAAATCCATTAATGATCATTTCGAATGGATCATTACGTATTATGATGCAATTTATCGACATGGAAATGTTAATGATATTTTTTAAGAATGATGAACGATAAAATAACTCTTTTCACAGCAAGTTTATTGTAACTAAAATTTGTATAATTAGTTTGCACCTCGTTGTATTATAGGTATAACTAATGAATTATCACATGTTATCGCCTTTTTATATTAGTTGCATGTTATGCATGGTTTTTCATTCGTTTATTGTTTTTTTTTTTGTTTTTTGGAGGTTGATGATACATTTTAGAAAATGTTGAGATCGACTAACATATTATGTATAACACTGTACGGTGCATACTAGAAATTCGACGTCATACAAGTGTGTGAGAGCCAATAAGAAGAATAGCCAGTTATTAGTCATGGAATACAATAATATATTGATACCACTGATTTTGTAATTATATTTTCATAAAGCTAATTATTGCGTAATGAAGTGTATTTGTGAATTCATGGTCGCAACACACAGCCGCACAGGTATATCATATTGGTATAATAGTACGTCGAAGTAACGAAAATAATAATAGGAAATCATCTATGGCCAGTGCAATATTGTCCATTTGTAGGTAGTAAGTATCAACGCCTACTGTTTATTTCTTAATACGCATAGGTAGGTAAATGTAGGTTTATCACCAAATCTTTTATAATATTGTAATAATACGTTCAGTCGTGTAACAAATCGAACAAATATTTATAAAAATGTAGAAACGCAAAAATATGTTAGTTTGCAGGTATCTAATATTTTCCAGAATTTAGTTATTATACGTTTATACAAAACAACGATCACTCGATAACTATTGTAATTCCTCATTGCGTGAGTGTTGAGTAAATATGTACTTATAGCGACTATAGCGTATTCAATAAATACTCTGATTTATTCGTTTGTTTATTTATAATATAATCATTGAATAATCCTATATTTGCATTACAATGTTGAACTCATAGTGTCAATGCGTAATTATTGTACCCCTTAAAAATGCTACATAGAAGTGTTTCTCCGTATTTTATGTCCTAATACTATCCATAACACACAAGCTTCAAAGATAGTTCAGCTTTATCTATTCGTGCTATTTTATATAAAACTGTAGTTTATAATGAGAATTAACTTACGAAATACATGTTAATAAATCACGATTGATTGAATTTCCAAATTGCTATATGTCGTGGAGCGATTAACATTTAATGTTGCCTAACCTTCTAGATTTCGAGAGTATAATAATTAATAGTTAATTTACGCGTTGTGTTTATAATTTATTAGTGTGTATTATACATTGATTATACGCGGTACACTATAATACGCAACAAACAAAATGTTAAAAGTAAATTTAGATATTCATCTAAAACTGCCAGCTAAAAGTTACGTTAACGTCTGAAATAAAGTCAGATTTTTTTGACAACAATCAATTCATTAACAATCAATAGTTTTATGATTATAATATTATTATATAACATAATCAGCTACTTCTTATACGACCTCGTTGTTACGTATAGGTGTTGGTAGGTTTATCGTTTATACTAACTGCACGAATTGTATTTACGGTCAATTTTCAATATTATAGTATCACATAATGTACAGAAATGTGGCGTTTTCCTTTCACCCATATTTTTTTTTCTTTATTGGGCATTAGACGGGTACATTTTTAATTAAAATAACACTACCTACTATAATTTATTAAAATATTGCACTCATTGTTTGTAAGCACTGCAGTTTATAGTCTTCATTAAACGCGCCCAAATCGAGTAATAATAATATATTACTGTGAACCGCCTTCGTTGTAGAATTTTTTTATAGAGTAACTTGTTTTAAGTTTTTGAACATTTCTTTGCAATTAAAATATCGAAAAGCTATCATAACATATCTGCTATGTCACGCGTACGATTATACCTAGAAACTGAACGAAATATGTTTTATTAGGTATCATAACAACCATACGACGAGCTTTGCTGCAGAGCTTCATGCAAAGTTATTCACCAAGTATGTTTCATTTCCGCATTTTTTCCTGAAATAATAGATTTAATGCAATTTTTATTTTTGTATAAGTACATCGTACATAAGAATCATAATATTTTTGAATCTTAGATGTATTAAGTAATTTGATGAGTAGGCATTATAACGATACAAACTTATTTTTTTTTTCAAAATATTCGAGCAACGCTTTTTTGTTTGTATCTGTTAAGGTGGTGATTTTTTTCTTTGAAAATGTCGTTGAATCTATATAATTCGAAATTTGAAAGAATATTTTCTGAGTTATTTAACTTTAAATACTAAGGAAGTTTTAGTGTATGATATAATAGGTTTAGCAGGTATGGAAGCAATAATAATGATTTAAAGTTATTCTGATAAATTGATTTAATGTTTTGGCTAGTTGACATTTTCCGAGTATTATACCAAATAAATATGAGGTAAAACTATGATGTAAAGCAATTATAACTAACAATTTACAATGAGAAAGGTGGTTGTCATCTGGAAAAAATATTTTCTGATCACCTGTAATACGACTCATCCTCCTTGAACGGTATATGTCTAAATGTCTCAAGTATTAAAAAATAAGTTCTTCATTTAGTTTACTCGGAGATTCAAAATTTTAATTCCTGAATGCTGTTAAAGGATCGGAGGGCAGTGACAATCATGCTTGCAGAATATTGACCTGTACATGTTCTTTTTCTTGTGCGTTATGGCGGTTATTTAAATTTTTACATAATTCAATAACCGATGGATTACAAAAGAGTCGTCTATAACACTGCTAGTGGACAGTCTCACTGACGTAAATCTTTATATGCGCCTATACGTCTTGCGCATAACTGTGTTCAATAAACGTATTATGTACATATAATATTATATGGTGGGTGGTCTCTGTCGTAAAATCAAAGTCATCAAATAATTCATACATCTGCACCTTTCCGCCGTACACGTTTGACATAATTTTAAAAGTACACAGTGACTATATAATAAACATATAGGTAGGTATAAAAGTACTATACGTCGTATAACGTATTTGTTTGTTTGTTCGTTTATTTATTTCCACACCGTTCTATGAAAAGTTATTCCGTGCTGTGCGGCGTTTTTGCGATCTATTATATTATACACATAATATGCACCTATACTATTTAATAGTTCCGTTGGCTAGGAATTAATAATGGATTCTGTCAGTTGTCCGGTTGATAATAATTTACGTATGTGCATAAATATGCAGAAATGTAATGGGTACGTACACTGCAGCGTACCTACATATTATTTTACTGATTTGTTTTACACGTACCTACAGGTACTTTTGCGTAGGAAAAAACATAATCCAGAGAAAGTTTCGTAACGCAAAAACTCAACTATACGGTTATCGCGATGGTTTCAATCCACAAACATATAGGATTGTGTGAACAAAAGCTATCAAAAATACCTATAAAATGTAATATTATATTAAATTTTAATTATGAACCTGCAGTGTCATTTCATTTGATATATTATGTCTATTTTATACGCCGTCATATAAGTACAAGATATACAAATGCATAACACCCGCACAGTAAAACCTACCTATATCTACAACTACCTATATCTACAAAATAAAGTAATATAATATAATAATTTTGTCCCACCTAGAATATTATAAAAAAAACGAAATCTCTCGTTTTGAAGACGTAATAATGTTACGGATAAATCAGTGACCGTGTTTGATTCGTTTTTTGTGTATTTGGTTTTGAACAAATGTCACCTCCACGAAAATAAATTAAGCATAATTATATTACTATAACTTATAGGGTACGGATACGTTTATGCATCTAAAATGTCTTAGATAAGTGCAAAGGCATTATTTTAATTCGTGGAATTTATTACAAATACTATAACGTTTGATTTGATGTGATTTATGATAGACAACTCACATAATACAAGTAGGATGGTATTTTATCATCTTTAAATATTCTTATCACTTTTCGGTTCTTAAATATTATTTTATATTAGGTTATATCCAACACGTTCTATCTACATGATCAAATTATAATAATTATTATCAACAACCAAAAACTTATATTTCATATTATTCATCGTGTCAACCATACAATAATCATGAGATAGCACAGACAGACAGACAGACAGACAGTTATAGCTATATACACCAAGTTCTGTTTACACATTCCTGAATAATTTTATTTTTGCTCGCTGTTCACAAACAGCGTTGTTGTTGAAAAACGAGTGGTTCTGAGTATTACATATTAGTTTACTAAAAAATATTTTATTTTAATATAAAAGTAAGGTAAAACAGGGCTCGAAAAATAAAAACGTACGAAATAATATGCGTACTTATGAACTTATTATCATTAAATTATGTAATCATGTAAAGCAAAAATACTCATGTTTATTAAATTGAAACAAATTTAAAAATGTATAAATATACCAAATAATTTAACTGTACCTTAAACTTGAGTAACTCATTACTTCATTATTACATCGCAGATTCAATTTTGAGTGTTCACTAATCTAAAAAAAATGTGACAGTAGAAAGTCGATTAAACGAAATACAAACAAATACGTTTTTATAACATTAAATAATATTTGTTACCTAGGTCCTAGAGTGTTACTGCAGTTGACATACTAAAAACTAAACACTTGGGATACATTTTCAAATAAAAATGCCCGCTTGTTCTCAGTAAAAATATTCTTGAAGCGAGAGTAGTTGCTTCTCTTTTTTACGATTATTTTTCATTTTTTGTATTACTCGTATATTAGTTTTTATAGTTATGGACGATATCGTTGTAGTACTTTCAGCAAACATTTACTTGGTTTAGTGAGCTAGAAAACAAGTATAAATCGAGTAATGAGTATTGGCAACAACTAACGAAAGGTCAAACCGTAAAGGAGTCGATATACATATTGGTAAAATAATTGAGTCGTAAATTATTTTTTCCATATAATATATATTATATTAAAAAAAAAAATGCTAAATTGCGCAATACGTATTTCAAAATGGAAAATTATGCAAAATCAAATGTTTTCACTAATTTAATAGGCTAAGAATTAAAATATGTATGATGGCCTTGCTACTTTTTATTTTTTAATAACTAGGTAATAAAGAAAAATATACGTTTGCATGTATTTCTGAACTCTACACTAATTAGTAATTGTAATTATAATTATAATATTGTGTTTATTATACCACTATAGTTCAATATAATATTATATATCGCTAAATTTGAAAAAGCTGTTGTTTACGTATCATATGTTATAATATATTATTATGAGTCGAGTTATGTAATTTCTCCCCTCAAATATTAATTGCAATATATGAGTTGGATCGGCTCTGTAAAACTGTCCTAAGAATTACATTTTATTCCTATTCAGTATTTAGTTGTGTTAGTATGTTTCCCTCTCCTTGTGAAATCAGTCGTATAGTATATACATGGCACTTTACATAACACATATTATATTTAATATTTATCGAACTGTTAACGAAATTGCATATTTATAATAAATTGTAAATAATACATGCCATTCTCTTTTTTTCATTAGCGTACATTGTATGATCATAATATGCACGCGACAGTATGTAAATTTGTGTCGAAACATATATTCGATTATTAATAGCCGCCGCCTGTAGTTTATCTGCTCAAGAAAATATTTCATAGTAAACGGTTAAACTAAATACATTTCGATTGTTCCAATTTACCAGTAAGGCCATAACATAATATGTTAATTTCCTATACCTAATTAATTAATACACGCTACCCATCTAACACATAACTGGTTGATCCTTTTTACAGTAACACTAATTGGCTGTTTCAGAAAGTATTGCAGTTTTTAAAAACATATTTTTATGTGATTTAATGTCATTACAAAACAAAATTGTTGAAGAAGAGTTGTTACAATAAGTAATTACCGAGTTGATTTTTACTTTTTTTATAGACAGCGAATTTTTAATTTTATTTTTCGAAACAGAACGTTTTTCTGAGTATTTTCAAACATTATATGTATTTGAAATTTAAATGAGCGGAATGGTGTGGCAATCATAAATATCTCGAAAAATGTTGATCCACTATAACTATACTTCACTCAATACAAAACCCTAATTACTTTTAAAAAACTAACTACAATTTTGGTTTTTAATTTAACTTCTAGGCGTAAGATAAATAAAGGATGCGTTCATAATTGTTGCAAAGATATTAAATACATATTTTTTACCTTTAGATATACGCGAGATACATATGTTACGTCAACTTGCCATATCTTTGGCTCACGTGACATAGGTTCATCAACCTTGAGATATAAGATATTAGATAAGTATATTTGTAGCATCTAATAAAATTCGAGACATATTTATTTTAGATAATTGTCATTGCAAGTAAAATACTATTCAATATTATTTACTTAGGAGAATGAAAAATGAGCCTAGATAATCCAAAATCATAACTCTTGCCAACTAACTCCAGACTTGTCATGTGACCTGCACAAAGCCACATTGTCCGTGTTTAATTATTAGATGTTATAATCGGGTACAGACATAACACGAGACCCGATTAAAAAGCTAATTCGAATAAATTATTAACCTTTTTTTCTAAAAAAAAAAAAAAAAACACTTTCTTGTTTTTGTCTATAATTTTTCACGCGAAAAAAAGTCACAAGACGCATTTTAGCATTTCCATTCAATATACCCACTTGGTACAAATCAATAAACGTTTAAGTTTTGATATAAACAATAGTACAACAGTCAACCATTAATTTATCTAATCGTGTTTCTACAACATTATATCTACACGGCCCTGTAATTCTACATCTATATACATACAGTATATACCGTAGTTATATACCATAGGAGGGTCAGGAGGGATGTGTATTAAAGTTATTTTTCGTATCGCGACAATCACGGCATTCCTGACCGCCATCATGCAAGGGCTGAAGTAAACCAACGTTCATTAGACAATTAATACTTATACATAATTCCACAGCCGAGAAAATAAAACGAACCCGAGTGAGTATCGTGTTATTGGTTTTCATTATTTTTTTAATATAAGCTATCATCAGATGCTGTTCTTAATAAATAATTTAGGTTTGGCATTAAAAAAAATCGCGCGGGTATACAAAAACGATGTTTTTATTCCTGTAAACTAATATGCGTTTTATATTGTGTACGCACAATATTTTTAGTTATGAAGAACTGCCGTTTCGTCTCCGTCTGGGTCTCTGTGGACAAGAACCGAAAACTGCAGCCGAAGACTACAATAATAATACAATGGTTACAACGAACGGACAAACAAACGAAAATTCGCCAAAACTCGTTTACGGGTTCTGCATGGGATCCGATTTCCAAACAACCATCTGCGGGGCAGGTTTAACCTATTATTTTCGTATATTTACGAACATCGTCTCTGGCGTACCGTGAACACAGATGATAATATTATATACAAATATTGTATGAAATATTATAACAGGTAATATAATAATATGTAATATGGTATTGTCCGAAAAACTGCGCGCTATTCGTGTTTTCGCTTTCAATCATTGGGAACGGTAAGTAAACGCAAAACTGCCACTCCTGTAACTATAGTCAGTAAATAACAATAATAGGTACATCAAATCATTTTAAAAAAAAAAATAACCCAAAATAATTGTTCAATAGCTCTGCGATGCGCCTGCGGGTGTATAATAAACGTCACCGTATATTATTTTATTTCTGACGTACCTCAAAAAACTCATCAAATCGCGCGTACCTACCTACGTAACATAAGATGCATATAAGATGATTCACTAAGCATGCACGCCCACATTTTCCCCTTTAATAGGTACCTAGTGAATTCATCAAAATTCTGATTTTGGGACTTTTTTCCAGCAGAATCTACATATTTTTAGTTTTTATTTTTTTCAATATTGTTGAGCAGATGATTTTTTTGAAAACTCCGATGTATTTGAATAAAAATTCAAAGCATCAACGAGTAGTTTCTAATTTATTAAAAATAAATGTATGTACAAATGATTTTATCGCATATAGTTCTAAAAATAGTATCACAAATATGTAATATAATTTTCAAATTATCATAAGTCATAACCCCAATAAATCGTCCAAAACCTATATTGTCCATAAAAGCTACACAAAATTAACCAGGTAACTCGAAAACTACACGTTAGATTTTCGATTTATAAAAATCAAAATGTTCATTTTCCTTCTTGACAATTCACAGGAAAACAGTGAGATTGTCATTTGAAAAAAAATAAGTTGCAAGTCACAATTGACGCTCCTCAAACGTTGGATACAAAAAAAAAAAAAAAAATACAAACATTTGAAAATAATACGGTTCTAATAAGACATTTAGGCTTGAAAAATCCAAATCTCCGAATTTGAAAAAATGTCTGATTAAAAGTAAAAATGGGGTTGACTGGATGCGCGCCATGTTTGTGGTGGATCACTCTGTATATGCCATGGGAAAAAAACACGTTTCGAACTGGTCAATCGGCTTGCCATCATATAATATTTTATTATAATATTGCAGGTACATGCAACTGCCTATCTAAGCTGTACAGAATATTACACTATATTACTATTATACGCTTATAGATGACGTGAGCGCATCGGAGATAGCTCCAAACGATGTTTATTAATAATTATATTATTCATAAAACGTTTGGTAAATTATGCGCAATATTATACGCGAAACGATGCGGTTTCAGATCCTTCATAATAACAAACCTTCGAACATTTTGCGGGCAATTAAAACTCGTTTTCGGCGGCGATTTAATAGGTCAAACGGTCGATTTTATTTTTCCGGTGATATTACACAAATATTATAGTAGGTACGACTTGTGCTTCAGAACAAGAGAAAACGAAAACCACACAACTAAAAATGTGGTAACAAACACAGTTTTTTTTTTTTTTTATTGATGCTATCATTAGAGTATCCAGAGTATTTCTGCAGACATGACCTCATCGTGACGTCATTTAAATTGGATTTATACTTTCGTTGACACTGCAGCAGTCGTTACACCTGCCCGTACAGTTATTCCACACGAAAAGTCCGAAAAAGCGTGTCTAATAATAACAATACTGCAGAGTGGATTCAAAAACTCGTGCAGACACGAAATGCCCAAACACGAATATTGCAATATTGAATTATTATTCACCTTCGGATGATTGTATTAGTTGTAATCAACGTAGGTGTAATAAATATATTTTACCTCGTTAATTATTGCGGTAAAATAGGGTCATTTGGCTGGTCCAAGATTGGCTCGACGACAGTAAAACGAGGTTAGTAAAACACACACCGGTAAAGATGTATAGGTACAACATAATTATTTGAAAAGTGTGTACATACAAACTATTTTTATTCGAGAGAATCTCTTTGGTAGGTACATTTGATTAAATTACAACACTAAATTAAATACGTTTTTTTTTTTCATTGTGTATATTATAAATAAGCCTTAACATAAATTAAAGTAAAGATACGAATAGTAAAAAAAAAAAAATAAATAAATAAATAAATAATAATAAATACAAAAAAAAAAAAATGGAATTCAATTAGTTAAAATGTACACGAAAAAAATCATACATGGTCCGGCGTTTATGAACAAAAAAAAACATTTTGGAAGACAGACTTTTTTTTTATCATGAAAAATCCAGGTTAAACGATATAAAAACAAAATATACAATTTTTAATAGCATATTAAATTTAAGATACATATTTTTTGTACTTGTCGTTAAAAAAGCTCAGTGCTTATCAATAATTTCACATAATGGTTAAATTAATAAATATATGAATATGAATGTCTTTTTATTATTTCTTAAAATAATTATCATTTAAACTTACAATATTTTGGAACACACAATCATCAATAATTAAATATAAATATTATTGTTTTTTATTTCATTTAGAATACAAAAATCGCAACATCTTAAAATATTTATTTGAAATTCAACGCATTATTAAATTTTCTTATATTTTTATCCTAAAAAAGTCTTCCAAAAATATATTATATATTTTATAATATTAAATGTTTATATATTTATGATTTTTTTCCATTTGAAATACTGTCTTTTTACACAAATTTATACAATTGATTTATTCTAAAAAAAATAAATAAATTTTCAAAAATTTATGAGCGGTTTTCGTTTTGCATTATTACTTATGAATAATGATTAAAAAATATTCTTATAACTAAGTAGGTCACACACTACCCCTATGATAGCTACCTAACTAATCAGTCAAATTTGATATATTTTTTTTATATATTATTATTATAATATTTTAATTCTGATTTCGCAAGTGATTTGTACATGCTAAACACTAATAAGTGTGATGGACTTTCTACTTACGATCGTAGAGAGATCTATTTAATGAACACAAAATTAATTATTCAATAATCTTATTTTAAAGGGTGATTGGGAAAAGGGGTATACCTAAAATCGATCATTTTTAAACTCATGGGTGAGAATAGTAGGTGAGTTCATCGACAGAATTAATTTTAGAATAATAATTTAAAAAAAATTTATACCGAAGCCGAGTTAACTTTGTTTCATCTAAAATTGTTTATACAACGGCAGCATAAATATTTGATACACATATAAATAGGCGATTAGTTAAGAGTACAAAAATAAAACACTAAACATTTTGGAATCGTACATGAAAAAAAAAGTTGTCTATCAAAAAATAATTCACACATATTCCTTATTTTGGGGTATAAGAGATGTTTTTCACTATAATATGTACAGAAAAAAGTAAAAACAAAAAGAAAACAAATTATAACAAAACTCGTGATTAAAAATTGATACTTATAACTAGGATTTTCTTATTGACGTAAAATGATTACTTAAGTCCTATCCAAATAAAAATTAAAACGATAATCGTATATTATATAAATAGCTTCTTTGGCATTCGTACGAAATTCGAGAAGTGTAAAAATGTAATGTACGGAGGAGAGAGGATGAATTTTTTTTTTGGTGGGTTGGGTTAGATAGAGTTGTGTCAAAGTCGAAATCACATGGCATGAGGAGTGGCCGATCGACTGTGTGTAAAAATTAATACAAAAAAAAAGGAAGTAAAAAAAACTTGACCCTTTTGCTCCGGTGACATATGTATACTAGCTGCTACTATTGACATTGGTTCTCCTGGTACGGTCCAGTCACCATACACGGGAACATCGGGAACAGCGTTGTCCACGTTGTGGTGGTCACAGTGGTCGATTTGCGTCCACCATTGGCCGACAACAATGCGTTAGCCTTGGTGGTCGTGGTCGTGGCCGCTGTGCCGGTGCTGAAATTGCAGTTAGTAGATGCGTTGCCCATCTTCCGCACTCTCATTTTCTCCTCCCATTCATCCCAGCCGTGTTTGGGTCTGTTCAAATTCCGGTGCTGGTAGAACACCAAGCTGATCCGAGTTGGGTGCAGTCTGTCAGGTTTCCGCAGCGCCGTGGTTGCGTGTAGTTCCTGCTTTGCCACCTCGAACAGCACGGAACCGTGACTTAGCGCAATAGCTACTCCACCCATTTGCGAGTCCTGAAAAATTGCAAATACAAACTGTTTTACAAACTATTTAGGCATAAACGATTCAACTGATGATGAAATACAAACATGAAATTGATTTTTGATGTACAATAGCGATCACAATGAATAATTTTAATCTGATAGGCGTTGAAAAGAATAATAAATATCTATTATTAGGTATGCGAATATTCCTACGAGTATATAGCGAGAGAAGTAAAAATAAGATTGCATAAAAATAAAAATTTACTGTAAATTTCATAAATATTCGAGGAATTATAAATCTTAAGAAATAAAATTATGGTATAATTTACGGCGTAAATTAATTTTTTCGTGTAGGTATAGTTGAAAAGAAACGACAATCATTTAGAGACCGTGGTCTTCAATTTGTAATAGGTATTTAGTTGAATAATAAAATCTAAGAACTTTTTTCTCAGCCGTCTGCTGGTTTTATCAGACAAACGTCAATGTGGCATGTGTTCACCTCATTTAAATATAGATACAACGCTCAAAGAACATACCTTGAAGCATTCTTCGTTCTCTATGTAATCGGTCACTTCGCCGATCGGATGTACTTTGGGTGCCGCTGCAGGTTCGGGCACAACAACTGAGGGGAAGTACGGTGTTGGTCCATATAGATCCCATCTTGGAAGTTGGTACTGGGACATCCCCTGTAAGAAACGAAATCATCGTTAATACGAATACAAGACGCATGTTTACAGACAAAACCACTATTAAACGTGATTTACCTGATTGAACATAGTTGTCGGGTCCTGATGGTTAAATCGAGTCGCTTGCGTTTGGAACGGCTGTGGTGATGGTGGTGGTGCATACAAATGCGACTGTGGTGGTGGTGGGCACCAGCGGTTAGCGGCAGCCTCTGGGTGCAATGGCAAATACTTTGGTTGTTGGCTGTAATAATGACTGTAATCTATTGGGGGGGTGGCTATGACGTTTGTCGGATTGGACAAGGCTTGACTAGATTTATAATAATAATTATAGTTGTTGGCATTTGCCATCTCAGTCGATCTCGGAACTGATCTGCTCTGAGCGTAACTGGTCGATTGATTGTAGTAAGATGGTGGTTTTTGCAGCATCGGGGTTGAATTCTCGGCAAGTGCGGGCTCAACCGGTTTGCCACCAGGCAATCCACCACCAACGGGTGGCCAAAGGTTACGAACGTGATGCCTAGTTGACGATTGATAATTCGTCATGTTTGTTTTCGAGTTAATTTCCATATCCATGTTTGGTGAAATAAGATTATCTATTTAAAATGATTATCATATAACATTATGATTACTTAAATGATTAAAAAAAATGACTTGATTATTATACTAAATTACAAAAATGTTAACTTACCAACATTATTCCACGGACTGTATTGTTGAACGTTATAGAAATTAGAAGAGCTCTGCCCCAGTAAACCTTGATTGTTCCATTGTTGATACATGTTTATTGTTGGGCTATCTAATACTGTTGAAGATATCTAAATACAACAATGTATAGAATTAGTTTTTATAGTTTTATACCAATTTTGAAGATAAAATAAAATACCATGTTATTACATACCTGTGAACTTTGAACTTGTGCGTCACTATTTTGTTCGGATTTTTGTGGTACTAGAGTTGTTGGTACACCTCTAGGAGACTCGGGTTCTTCGGCTTGACGTTTCTTACGTCTACATGGAGTAAGTGGTACAGATCTAACTCTTACCTCGCACGGAAATCTAAAACCACGAAAAAAAATAGTCATGTATAAAATGTTGATCCAATCATAAATAGTTTATAAATTATACAACGTACTTGGAAAGCATTTCGACCGAACCATTCTTAAATTTATCACTTTGAGCTTGCTTATCTCCAAACTCATCCGACTCATCTACTACGTATAAAGGTAGTACATGCAACTGTTCGTCATCAGGTTTTTGAAACCCTCGATGTTTGTTCAATGTTACCACCTATAAGTCATCAAGAACTTTTAGAAAAATTTCCTTCTGAGATAATGAATTTATAGTTTCTTACGACTGTACATCCATTGTGCATGTTATGAAAGTCTCGGTGAGCGTGAGCGCAAAAATCTATACAAGCCGTAACGCTAGCAAAAGGACGACCAGGTTTTAAACCCAATCGACAATCCGACGCTTCACGTTCACATTGTATTTGATTGTTGTACGAACGTGGAGCCAATGACTTGTATAGAGGTGATAAATTAGTCGCTAGCATATGTAATCGTTCTTCTAATTCTTGTTCCTAATTGAATTTGAAAAAAAATCAAATATTATTAGCATACAATATTAGTTTAAAAGGTATTGTATACATAATTATAAAAACTAAATTTACCTCTGTCCGTACGGAAAGTCTAAATTTTCGCACGTCTTTACTTCTTGCGTATTTACAACCGTTATAGTACATCGACCAAGAACAACCGAACGAAAATGAAGCTCCACACGTATCCGGATCAAGTCCCTGACAGGCACATGTTCGCGGATCGTTCGTACCACATCGTCTGGTAGTCGGTACTCCGTATCTATATTGAATAAATCGTTTATTGATTAATAACGCAAACAACGTGGGTTAATTTATATGTTATATTAACGCGTACTTGTTAAGTTTATGTGACAGCATTGTATACAGATAATCGGCCTCGTCGGACAATATGCCTTCCCATGACACAATACAAATGACAATCCAGGAATGTTGACATTTGTGCCCTCGTCGGTTTTTTACAACTATTAAAAGTTTTTCGTCTATCGACGAACGCCGTATTACCCATTTGGCTAAAGGACAGCCTTGCGTAGTTTTGCCTTCTTTTCCGGTATATAACACCTTTATTCATTAAAAATAAATGATAATATTAGCAACCATCAATAATTATGGAAATTAAGTAAACTTCAGTCATCTAAAATTATCATACCTTTTCCATCCGTATTCCATTGCCTCGTATACCTGACATATTTTCCATATTTGTTCTTAGTTCCATTAAGCTATTCGCTGAACCCAAGTGAGTGTAAAACGGCCCGGGCTCTGGTGGAGCTTGATCCGTAGGGAAACAATTGCAATCGGGAACTGTAGCTTTGATATTAGTTTTTTGTCTGAAATAAATCATTCATTTCAAAAAACATAATCATGATGAATTATAAACAATAATCACTTACTTATCATCTAGATTATCAGAGGATTGACTATTATTTAGACCGTTTTCTTTTTTAATTTCCTCTGGATCGGTCCCCTCATCCAGCGCCTTTAAGCCACGGCAACACCCGTCAGATAAGTGTTTTGTTGTTGGCGTATCTGTACCACCCATTCTACAGCACCACGGGCCTGCCACAACGTCAATAGGATTAGGACCACCATTGCCGTTGAATACATAACCATTCTTCTGGCTTACTCTAGGATCGAATCCAAACGGCAATCGATGCAATCTCACTTCATACGGTATTTCAATAAATTCTTCTTTAACCAGTGTACATTTTTGGATGTCTAGACTATTTTTGTAATCATAAACAGGTTTCTGTTTCAGCTGTTGTTGCTGTTGTTGTTTTTGAGATGGTGGAGGTAGTGTCGGTTGTTGTTTTCCTTTAGATTTGTTTTGTTCATTATGGTGGTGGTAGTGATGGTATTTCGGATATCGTTCGACTTCCGAGAAAAAGCCACCACCCTCAGTAGCTAAGCTCCGAGGATGGTGGCCTTGGACTAAAAAATTATTGCTAATTAAGTTTTGTTTGGAGTCCGTCCGATATTGTTGGTGATCAGATTGGCTCAATGGACTCTTGGCGTCTCCACTATCATCGATTCTTTGTTGACGTTGAAGCGCTTGATGCTGTTGCATTATTTGTTGTCGATGTAAATGTTGTTGATGTATCTGCAATTGGTTATTAGTTTGCTGTATACTTTGATGATGCTGCTGTTGTTGTTGCTGCTGCTGTTGTTGCTGCTGCTGTGGTTGCTGCTGTTGTTGTTGCTGCTGTTGTTGCTGTTGTTGCTGCTGCTGCTGCTGCTGTTGTTGTTGTTGCTGCTGCTGTTGTTGTTGTTGCTGCTGCTGTTGTTGTTGTTGCTGCTGCTGCTGCTGTTGTATTTGTTGTTGTTGTATTTGTTGCTGATGATGCATTTGTTGGTGATTGTTTTGCTCTTGTGGACTGTGCCTCTGTTCAGATTGATATTGATCATTAAGATATTGTTGATGCTGTGCCGCACTTTGTTGTGCTTGTTGTTGGGCTTGTTGTTTAGCTTGTTGTTGTGCTTGTTGTTGCGCTTGTTGGTGGGCTTGTTGGTGCGCTTGTTGCTGTTGAGCTTGAACTTGTTGCTGAATTTGTACCTGTTGTTGCTGCTGCTGCTGTTGTTGTTGTTGTTGTTGTTGTTGCTGTTGCTGCTGCTGTTGATGCATATGTTGGTGATTATTTTGATCATTGGAATTATGTTCTTTTTGATACTGATCGTTAAGATATTGTTGATGTTGAGATTGTTGTTGATCTTGCGGTCGATCTTGTAAATACTGTTGTTGTTGATATTGTTGTTTGTTAAGAATCATAGATTTTATTCGATTATTTAAGTTGCTTTTTTCAGACACTGGTGTTGATGTGTCATATTGATTATTTGACTGGCCCCATACGCCAGTTGCTGGAGAGTCAGAAACTCGACTCCTCTCCTCCCCTACGGAATTTCCTTCATTTTTACCTGGGTACCTGTTAATATAAAACAGCATCAAATTTTAATTCGGATTAATTTTTAATACATTTTTACATTTAAATTTTAAAAATCGTGTTTTAATGGAAAAATAATAAATCGTTTAGTTTTCAACATTGTGAATTAATCAATTATTATGTAGACATTTAAAATAATATATCATTGCTTCTACATAATTATAATAAAATATTAAAAAATAATGAAATTATAAAGATAATATAAAACTAGTAATAGTAAGTTTTTTACCCATTAGAGTTGTGTAAACTCTGTTGCGATTGGGGAGGTTGTTGAGGTGGGTACCCAGGTATCGCGTTTCCCGCACCGGGTTGACTAAAACTGTTGTTAACTACTTTGATAGATGCATCGTTTGAAGAATCCAAAGTCTGAGACGATGGTGATTGTTCTTGTACCTATATATGTTAATATAATAATAATGATTATTAAATTTAAAAAAAACACACACAACGTTTAACACAAGACTCAAATATACGTACAGTCTGGGAAATGTGATTGTAATTCGGTGTTCCATTGACAAAATCTGTTCTACCCGAAGTCTCCAAATATTCGACATTGCCATTTATAGTGGGTGCAACATTAGGCACACCATTGATTAATGAGCTAGTGGTTACTTGGGTGGGTTGCTGAGCGAAACCGTTGCTAACTTGAATAAATCCGGAAGTCGGCGTTTGAGCCGCGCTTACCGTCTGATAGCCTGGTTGGTTGTAAACGTTTGGTGGAGCGTGAGTAGAATAATGCAGAGTGTTGGCAGGTGAATGGTATCGTATGTCTTCTAGTTGAATTTGTTGACCAACATACTGAGGTTGTGGTGATTGAGTGACTGCCGTCCAACCTATAAAAAAATATTACATTAATGTAAATTCATCCATATTACATTATTGTAGTTATTTCCAATATATATATATTTTTTTTTTGATCGAAATTTATTTTATCACGTTAGCATTATTATTTTGAGTATATTATCGTACTAACCTAATGCATTACCGTCGGTCGAGTGCCAAACTGTGGCTGGCGTTCCGAACCTATTATCTCTAAATCCGATGCCATTAGGATCGGATTCCATAATGCTGACCGTCTGGTTGCCGTAGAACCCAGACCCGTTGCTTGACGTTGACAACACCGAACCAGAAAGCTAAAAAAGAAATGGTATATTATAATAACGTAAGGAATGCAAATACCGAGGTTTCAACAATTTGCGTGTTATCTCACCGAATTGTGATGGGATTCGGTCATGACTACTGGCGATCCGGGAGCCCCGTTTAACGGAGTCGACGGTCCGGGAGACTGTTGTTGAGCGCCCGAATTGCCGGATATCGATCGGTTGCCCTTGTTTCTATAAGCCTGTAACAAAAATATTTCAACGTAAGACTCTAGTATATATTATTACCGCGGCATACATAATAAACTGTTACAAAAGTAAACAGACTGTTGATTATGTAAAAAAAAGAAAGATAAAATGGCTGTTTGGGCTTAATAATAGAAATTACTGCACTGTGTGTGGGCGTGCGGATATTTTTGATTCAGTGCCAAGCAACATTACGAGTTTTAAAAGAAATCAATGTGCGTCGGTGGTTTCACCCTCGTCCGCCTTTCGAAAACCATATATCTACTAATATTTCTTCTACTACTCCTAAACTACTATAAACTACTACTACTATAAATGGCACTCGTGATGATGATGCATCGCAGCTGGATACCGAGGAAATGCGCTCACCCGACCTTCCTCAATCGTTTTTCAAGGAACGCACTTGTTACGCGCCATTTTCACAACCCGCTCAACGCATGTACAAAAAAGCTTCTATACATTTGATATATATATATATATATATTGTTTTGTATATTAAACTATACAAATTAGAAGCCCCGAGGGACATTAAAAGAATGGATAAGTGCTCGGTGGAGGGTGTATCTTGGAGGGGAGTTGGGTCGACATCTTTGAACGCATTGTTTTCGGAACTCGAAAGATCTATTATTTAAAGTGGGTTCCAAATTGTAGGTACTTATATATAATAAATATTATACGCAGCGGAAGTTTTTTAGATTTATGAATGGAACAGAGTCTTTCTCGTTGTTTGACTTTGGACAATGGACACCGCTCTCCGCGCGTGACGATAACGTCAACTATCAGCTAATCGTTATATATTTTAATATTACGATTACTATAATATTATTGGATTATCTCTAAACGCTTATACGATAAAAATATATAATACTTATAATATTCTTATATTGAACGTGCACCACAAGCGAATGCATTCCTCTAATTGTTTTTGCAGTGGTATGTAATCTAAAAATTATTAATTATGACTGAACCAAAGAATATTTAAGTTGTTATGATATATTACTTAATATACCTCTATAATGATATATAGGTAATTTTTTAAAAGTTCAATATTTGTCCATAAGTATTATTCACGAAATAAATAAATCCTTCCATTCAACTACACCAGCAGATAAACGAATTATCGTAATTTTCTTACACTTAATCAAATTAATGGTGGTACCTAATTATATTAAATAATTGTAATTAATGTTAAAAATGTTTGATAAAAGTTAAATTTATCACACTTTCTTTAACGTACTTCTTCATTTATGTCCACAATAAAACAGATTTATTGAATAGACAATTATAATATTATTGTATTTTAAATAATAGGTCAACTGGATATGAAAAGAAGTAAATAAAATATAAACTCAACAAATTTATTCTTATAAATTGTATTATAATATAATATTGGTATTAAAATTATTTTAAAAACTCTAAGGATTTTATTCGTCAATTAAAACGAATAATTTAATCATAAATCTCCATTTTTTACATATATATATATATATATATTATGTTTATATTACATGTCAAGCACTTAAAGGTTTTCAATTTATTGGTTATTTAATTATGCTTGTGCAATCGTATTTTACCAAATTAGATTGGCCATGGTGTGAATAAGGTATATTAAACATTATTTAGTATATATATATAATTATGATATATACATACAATTATAAAACTGTATACTATTATATTGCCTTTAATTGCCGAAGAAGTTATATTACATTGATATGTTGGGACAAATACCTAAATAATTGAAAATGTTCTTGTCCAGAGTATTGTTTGAGTACTGTGGGTACAAACAAACAAAACGTAAATCAGACTTTTGACATCAGCTGGTATAATATTATATAATCACCCGGATTATAATATATTCCCAAATATTTGAATACCTATTACACACACACACACACACACACACACATATATATGTAGGCACGAGGCACTAAAGGCACGGCATGCGCTAGGCCGTTCTACTTAAGTATAAAAGTATAGTAAGTGAAGTCAACGTACAATATATCAATATAATATATTGTGTTGTACACGCACGACGACCACGACGTAATATGTATGTGAGTAAACCTATAAACGATCGTAGAACGTGTGCGAGCGAGGCCATTGCACCAAATTACCATGAAGCATCAATAACCTGAACTGCGATTACCACCGTACAGTATGATATGTTTGTATACTTCCATAATTTAAACAAGCCGTGCATAAGATTCGGAGGATAAACTAAAACTATGAATTCCGAATTTAAAAATGTATATAATAGACAAAAAAATGATAAAAATATTCGTCCAAAATATGATTGTTTTACACATAATAAAATATGAAGTTAAAAATGCATGTTTTCGTTCAAACAAGTTAAGACTTAAAAAATTATAATAATTATGAATTGTAAAAATATTCGTTTTTTTTTTCAAAATGTCGTTTTTAACCGTATAAAATTGTTAAATATATAAAAGTGGTTTACGATAGATGAAAATCACCTAACAATTATTATAAGTTGCATTGCTCACGTTTCCCACGATGATTATTATCCTTACCATTTACCACCTGCAGCATAATACTATACTATAGGTAATTATAAAATATTGCACCAATTTCTAAGGCTGTTAGACCCCCCCCCCCCCCCAATACATGTCAAAATACAAATATGCCATCCAATCTTAATGTTTTATACCTCAAAATCCCTTTCGAGAACGTATACCTTCTACCATATTATATAATATTCGCAAAAATATAAATTTGGCTGGCCAAAGAACTCGAATATTTGTAAAAACAATAAAACGGGTACCTTTATGATTATAGACCATAGTATAACTTGATATCTATATAATACTATTATACTAAAGTCGGTGTTACGTCATCCCACCAGTTAATAATGTTCAATATATTACTATAAATACCGTTGTCGTCTATATAGTTACCACGGTATCATGTATACCACTGATGCAGCAGTATAATATGATATCGTCGTGGCCGCCGGTATAACTAAATCATTAATTTATTATCGTACAGTTACAGCAATGGAGTTATTATGATAACCTGCACCAAAATCATGACACACATTCGTCTTGCTCCTCAAATAGGTATATACGTATTATACAATCGCGAGCTATGTTTTCACATTCGACCACCGTCGTCGGCGTATTATATAGTACCTACCTATCTAGTGCTTGCGAGGACTTGCTTGCTCGGAGAAACGCATAGTTGTCGTCGATACCGATTCCATCGTTTCCGTCATTCGTCGGCCGCCGTAAGAGCGATTTACGAGTGTATACAACGCGATTAGAATATATTATTTATATGGCTGTATTAGATGCGTTTGAAAACGATTTCAGCGGCGGAGTACGCGCGACGAGTGCAGTCGATATCAGCGGAGGTCTGACTGTGTGGTATTATCAGAATACCACTGTCCTCCACCCGCCCACGGCAAGCCGCCACCGTTCCAGCCTTTCCAGACGTCCAAACGCGCGAGTGCATATTGTTATTATTATTATTATTATACGTACGACGCGCGCGCGCACGTCTGACTTCGAGGCCACCGCAGTGTGGCCGCGGCCGCGCGCCGTAATTATCGGGTGCCGTGCAGCGGACTCTGTCGTCACAGTGATATTGTATTTTTACTACTACGTATAATAATAAAAACATTAATATTTCTCCAGTGATGGTACGACTACAACAATCTATGGCTTGAATATATTTACGGAAAGGGTTTTGAAAAGCGTCCGGAAAAGTCTCCGAGAAAGCGCGTCATTCATTATTAGTCCATAGCTATCATCACTATTATAGTCGTCATATTGTATTCGTCTCTCGATTCGAGTACCGACAAATGGGTAGGTACATTAATTATTGTACCCACTTGCCTATTATAATATTATACCTACTAACGTACGTTATCGTATAAAGTGCGGTAGTCAGTTGTACTGCCCTCTCCACCCCGCATTCTCATCGCCCACACCGGCCGCCACTGCCTCTGAATTACGTGCGTGTATACACTATTTGGGTCACGTCACTACACGCATACACACTTATCAGGAGTACGGGTCGTCGACCAGTCGCCTGATAATTAAGTGTTATAATATAGGTAATAATAATAATATATACACATTTCGACCACCACCTCGAAATAGGTACCCATTCCGATACTCCATACAACACCGTCAACATTCGTTTATCTATACAACATATAGATAGGTATATGATTATAATATTATATGGATAACCATATCGCATATATATATATATATATATATATATAGGTATGTAAACCATGTTATTAATTATTTTAATTTAATGCCTGTATGATATTATAAATTTCGATTAGGTATAGGTACGTAAAATTTGATAAATGTTTCAGATATCATCGGTGCATTAGCACGTACACATTTTGATGGACTTTATTTTTAATCGGCCGGCTTATTCCACATTCAAACTCGAGTGTTTGATGTATTCATATATCATATTTTCACGAAAACTGGTAGTAATTTTAATATTATATACTAAATTTTTACTTGTAGTAGCATTGTATATATTCAAAATTTATCAGTACCCAATATCTGGTATGTACCTATAAAGGTAATACAAACGAAAATAATACATCTAGAATTAAATTTAAAAAAATTGGAAATATAAACTGAAGTTCCATCGTACAATAGAATTTTTTAAAACGATTTTAACATCAATCTCACTTTGATTAATGCCCTTAGTCTCACTTTCCATATATTATAGTGTTCTTAAACATTTTGTTGATTATACCTGCAATATTACCCCTCTATTATACTGGTTTAATTAAAAAATGTTTTTCCAAAAAAGATCCATCAATACGTCAAATTCTATCTATATCATAATATATTATGCTATGATAATATTTATAAACAAAATCTCCCGTCGTCGATAATAAATATGACAAGCTACTTTGAAACTGTTTAATAAAAAAATAAACCCACTTCTTGTACATGATAGTAATTGTTCAAAAACAGTTCATATAATAACAACACATTATTATTATAAGGACTTATTCATTTATAGCAGACTGTAGTACTGTAGTACTATTGATTTCTTATTTTTGAAGGGTAGACATTTTCAATATCCAAAAATGTATTTACACTGCACGTACCTACATTGCGGTGACTACACGAATTAATATTAATTTTCCACACACCTACTAATATTAAAATCAGTTTGCAGAACTTTCCGCATTACGCCCAATACTCCCAACATAATTAAGATCCACAAAATGATTTCCATGTTATTATATGTAAGTAATTGCATTTATAATAAACACAATAATAACATGAAATAAAAAATGATTTCGGTCGGTAGATTTAATGACCTTTATTTTTGTGTTTTCCTAAAATTCGTTTAAAATGTAAATTGCGATTAGAATTTTAATTAAAAAGTACATTGCATATCAAACAGCTGTATCCCAATTTCATTATATTTTGTTTTTAAGCAAACAATATTTTTACTGTTAATCTGATGAGTTTACGACTGCCTCAGCCACGGTTAAAAAATTTGTTTTTTATCCACCCCTTAAAACGATTTTTCATTTTACCGGATCTAGCGCGATAATAATATTATGCCTGATTACATTCAGCGGTGAAACGAGTGTCCAACGATCAAATAATATTATTGAACAATTTTGAAATGTCAAAAACTGTAACGATTTATTATGGCCGAACAACTAATATGCATAACGCATATTTGGTCTGGCCATCATGCGTAATTTACATATTATCATATTAATACACCACCTTATCTAAATATTTTATAACGCTTGGACGTGACGTTCACTCCTTCTTGATAATAGTTAAAATTATGTGGATCAAAAGTGTGTTGGTACAAAATTTTTTATTTCATAAAGCAGTTTTAATCTTTGAATAAATAATTAATATCACACAATAATTATTATGATTAATTAAAAGCGTAAATAAGATTTCAAATAAAGCAATAATACAAATCATTTAGATAAAATTGTTATTATTTTATTACAACTTATTATTATATTACACTTATTAAATCTAGGCATGTATGGTATTATATAAGTGTCTCATTTTACACTTTCACCGCCCCTAGATGGCTACACGTATCAACGGCTTAAAATTGTATAAGTTTTTTTGACGAGTATTGAATGATAAATTAAAAAATTTAATTTAAGAAATCGTATATTTAAGATTAGTTAACATACAACAATTATGGATTTATCTTTTTTCAATAAAATAAAAAGTTTTATAATCTGTTTTGGATAATATTGGTGTAATATCTAAATTAGCAGTTATGGAAATATTACAAAATCATAATAATAGTATATTGGTGTGAAATAATGGAACTTACCTATATATTAAATCAGATAATATTTTAATAGAAGTATTATTATGATTAATTTATTTTAAATTAGTAAATATATTAATAATGTCATCGTACTAGTTTCACTTTTCAGAAGCATTTGAAAATCAACTGAAATATAAAAAAATTATCTATTCACTATCACTATCAGCCAAATTAAAGTTCAATATCTGTAAAACCAGTAAAACCTTAACAATTTTATTACGAAAATAAATGGTTTTCTTAAAATATTTAATTATAATCATTAATTGTACCTATACTAACAAATTTGAAACCCTAATATTTAAACCAATATTTATAAAAGTCATTAAAACACAATATAATGTGTATATAGCTCTTGACACAAAAAAATACCTGCCCATATAATATAACATATACTATATAGGTACTAATAGATACCATATAGACAAAACATCATCTTACGACGTCCAATTTATTTTAACAAACTATTTTTGATAAGACCAAAAAAAATCGTGTACAATAAAGATGCGTATTTCTAATCTAATAATTCTGCGGCGTGACGCGACGAGGATGACACATTATACCATCTTCTCTGACAGAAATGAATATCGTGAACAATCATGGCATCTTGTCGACGACACAAGGAGCGCTTAAAATATTAAAATCAATAGAAGCCATCGAACATAGTGAGTGAAAAAAAATATAATATCATATATTTATAATATTATAAACACGAAAAGTGCAATGTTCCGAAATGTATCAAATAACCGGATGTACCAGTTTTCCGATACCCGAAAGTGCCATTTAATATAAACGTATGGAATTTGACTCCAACAGGCAACAGCATTATGGTTTAAAAAAAAAAAAATTAACAATAATACCATATTATGAGGTACCACGATAATCGACTCATTCGTCAATCTTCAATCGTCGAATTCGATAATTTAAATTAATCAAACATGCGTCAATTGAATTTCGGATACTAACTATTGTCGTTTTTAATTTGACGAGCAATATGGGCTAGGGTCAGTTTATTACAATACTATGTTTTAGATAAAACTCGAAATTAATTGTTATACAACTAGAATATTTTTAACGTAGATATGCGTAAAAAAGGTCGCTGAATAAATTTAAAAATAAAAACTATACTAATTTTTTACGAGTCAATAAAAATATTGCCAGTTTTTGTAGTTAACCGCAATTAAAAAAGCATTTAAAAAAAAAAAAACATCGTAATATTTATGGACGTCTAATTCCTTTCGGCTACTCTGTCATCGCGTTGATATTTGCCACCACATAAATTAAAATGTGAAATTACGTCGATCTGCAAATTACATTAAAAAATAAGTTTTGTAGAAAACTTGTCATGATTTGTCATCGCATAATACGAAATGTCTCCGTTTAAATAATATATCACAATCTCGTGAAATTATATAACATTATATAAATTATTTATGTACAATAATTATGAAAGAATATTTTCGACCCGCCGCCTTCCGATTCTCTCGAGACGCCGCGTGTCGTGCATTAACACAAAAAAGCGTACCAACGCGTAAGTTTGATTGCTTATCGAATATAAACGCGGCGCTTGCATAGAATGTTGGGTAGAAAAATCGACCGATGAGCCCCCGTACAGGCAGTGTTACCAATCGGATTTTTTGAAGCAATCAATGGGCTTAATTTGGGTGGGCTTACGATACAACAATTTTATTATATTAATAAATTATCATGTCTGGGGGACAAGGGAAAAGATCACTAAAACGTTATTTTATCGCGGAAAAAAAATGATACAAACCCTAACCGTCACACCTATTTCACGTACGCCACCGGATTATTCAATTACGTTGTCGTGTTTACAAAACGAGTGATTAGTTTTTTCGGGTGAGCGTTTTCCACCTACCCTCCGAGTCTGTCGTCAGCGGACGTTTGTCCAAGGAATTGAATTTCGCGTGTGCTAGCGTAATTACCGCGAGGCAAAAACGTGTGCTCAGGGCAATTACTACAAATAAGAGGGTGAAACCAGCGGTCTTGATGAATATACACGATGGTTCTCGCACCTCACCCCCAGCCAACCACGTAACTCCTAATCAACCTATAGGGGTGGCCAGGATATTATGTAATAATAAATAACGCATGCGAAAGCCGCACACTGCAGCAGGCGTCGTCATCTGATGCAGACTCAAGACTTGTACAATCGTCGACCGATCGATTCGCTGTGACACGATGAGTCTTTCTTGGGCAACCGCGACCAACCCTCCGATCGTTTCACTACGTCAAAGAATAAATTTAACGTTGTCGATGGAAGCTTGGTACCATGGTAACTATACACGATCCGGCATCCGTGTTTGCAGTGCTTTGTGTCGTCCACCGGTCACTCGTGTATAATATACGGGCTACACTGATGATATATAATCATGTATACACAATATAAATTATTAATGCATTTATGTATACGTATACAGATAGTTAGGGGAGCTTGCACAAAGGCACGACGGTGGTTGACAACCGCGAAAGACATTTTATAATCTACCTGCATCGCACCGGAGCGCTCGTCAAAACCGCTATGTGCGGTGACGGCGACCACCACACCGCAGCCACCCCTTTTTCGAAAGAGTCATAAACTGTCCTACCCCACGGAAACGACAACCCACGAGCGGGTGGGTTTTCCATCCCCATTGCAGAAAACACCCGCGGGCGGTAGCAGTGGATGCATAGCGGCAGTGCAGGCGTATAGTTGGTGTCGGTGCAGGCTGAAGCGGAGGCGACAACCACGACGTCAACAACAAAGTGCCCTTTTAACCCCCTCGCACGCAGCCAACGACGGTGGAGAAGGATTTCGCCTAATAACCTCGTTTGTGTTATGTGTACGCTGACGAGAGGTGACCCCCCCCCTCCGAAAATCCTGCGGGCCTTTGTATACATATACGCCGGCCCGTCGGTGGAGAGACCTTAACCCTGAATGTCCGCTGATGTTTCGCCCCCGACCTAGATATAACATCTAAATCGCGAGTTTGTTTACCCGTTTTTCACCAAAATGGCTTTGACGAAACGGCGCACACACACAACCGCATCTATTATAGTTACAAAAAGAATCGACACTTTTACATTTTTTAAATTTTTATTCGCAGATTTCACTCGATCTCTAAATGCATCGCATCCCCATGATACAAGCAATATTATCATATTATATGCAATAGGTAAATTAATATTATATTAAAATTATAAAATTCATTCCATCATTTTCAGATTTATTAATTAATACGACGAATTCATACAAAACAAATTTATTTTATTTTACCTATTTCTTAAAACGCAGCGTTATAAATATCGAACAGAGTAAAATGCATTTTAAATATTTAAATATTTAATGTAATAAAAACATTGATTTGAACAATATGCATTGTACATTGTAATGACGTTTGTAACATATCCATCATCCGCATATTCCATTTTAACCATTTTGAACCCATAAAACATTCGGCACGGGTATCTAAATCTTCAGCCTTTTATATGCTGAAGATAAAAGATAGTTCCAAGAAGAAAACCACTGCGTCATAATAATGTATCTACCTATGTCGGATGTCCTATATGCAAAGTAGGCCAATGAGCCACTATAATTTTTCGTCTACACCACGCGTCGGTTCGAGATATTTTATATGAAAAATTTGTATATATACCATAATATATAGTTTGGTAAACAGTAGTAGGTAAATAAACTATTATACAAAATTAACATCATGTACAATGTATATTGTAAACATATGTATACTACTAGGAAATCTATCGGAAAATCTACAAATGTGTATAATTGTGTTAGAGAGCTGACTCTTGGCAACGACATTGCTGTAATTATAATATACTATAACTTTTTAACCCGACCATATTTATGTAATTTCTGTAATTTCATTATTCTTTTTCGATTTTCCTGGGCTACAAGCTAAAACATTACAAACCATCCCTGTCATCTATAGACTATAGTTACTACTCAAAGCACTAGATGCCAGTACGTCACTACAGAGCACGACCGATTACAATAAATATTACGTGATTTTCGTTTGTTTTAAATATTGATATTTTATTTATATTATTTAAAAAAAAAAGTTTGTTCAAGTAATATATTATATTTTATGATAGGAAAATGGAGATAAACCATTAAAAAAACCAAGCACCATATAAATGATAAATAAAAAATAAAAACAAAATAAAATAAACATACCGCTCGACTTCCTTTTCCACGCCCTCTTCGATTTTCCCCACGAGGATAGGATTCGTTGGTCAGGTATAGGAGGTGCTGAAACAATATATTTCATAAACTTAAATAAACAAAAACAAAAAATTAGTTAAAAAAAAAAAAAACATAAATTATTGTAATGCGCTGAATTTAGTTTGAGGCAGTCAAAATAAATACTCGTAATAGGTAAATAAATAGTTCTCTCATAATCTATAAACAGTAATTATAATAATAATACATAATATAGGGACGACATAAATTGATCGCTATAATACTACGCAGCTGGGAATGGGAATATAATTTTATTCGATCAATTTGTAATTGATATAAATCAAAGACAATTTAATATTTCGTTTGTCAAGCTGATCAAAGGGAAGGTTTAAACGTTTGACGGCCGGCGGGTCAATTATTAAATCGGGTGCATGTCGTACCAGTCGTATTCGGTATAGGTACCCAAGTGTAGAGTGGAATTCACAAATAAAGTTATAACAGTTATAACAAATAATTGATTGATCATTTTCTTAACGTTTGTTACATCTTTGCACTTAAGTTTATAGGTATTGCAACTAACCGGTTGACATTATTGAAAAATTGGAATTTTTTTTAATAAATTATGTAATGTACATTTTCAATAACAATTAAAATTAATTCAACGAAAAAGTAATTTCAATAATTCGTTTATTCTATAATTCAATAGAAAATAAAAATTCCTTATTGAATTTAGTAAAAACTATAATAGTTTAAAAATTAAAATAAACTTAGTAATTAGTATATATAAATGCATAATATTATATTCTTGGGGTGTTGTTATTATTGTAGATGGGTCCTCAGTGCGATTTCGGGTAAGCCCCGTAAGGCTGTAACAATACCGGACAGAAGATGAAAACTGTGCACATGATATATTTACGATTATACTAAGTGCATATCTCATCAACAAATTCTGACTTAGCCAATCTACCATGTAAATACAATTAATAATTAAACTGTAAACATGTAAATATTTGTTTCTTATATCTTTTCTTTTCTTTTCAATTGTATACATATTTAAATATCAAATCTGTTTTTTATTTAAAAAAAAAAAAAAATGTTGGCTAATAACCGTAGAAGTGGAAGCCTGTAATTTTTTAAATAATAAAAAAAAAAACCAAGTGCATAATGCATGTCATACCTATCAAATTATTTAAAAAGGTAAATATTAGCGATATATTGGCGATGGCTGATGATGGGTGTTTAGCCCGTCCGTTCAGTGATTATCCTTTTTACACAGTCGTCGAGTCATTAGGGTGCGCGAAAGTGCAACTATACTCTCGCGCACAAGCACACAAGAGCGTGTACAGTCTAATTTTGGACCTTTTTTCACGTGTCCTGTACAGGCAACAGACGACGTCTATATTCCATGTTTATTATATTGCGTTACGGTAAGGTCATCGAGCGTCTACCGCCGTCGCCGTCGCATATGTCAGTCTAGATCGCATAATATATTATATTATTATAATATATATATATATTTCGTATACATAATACATATATAATAATATAAAATATATGTATTATATACTTATTATACTTATATAGTTATATACATATACACTGCACGTATGTAGGTATTATATGCATGGGTTTACGTATATCGCATGTAGTATATATGTATGTTATAATATGTGCAGTGTATATATTGACATCTGGCACCCATCTGCCGCGCGATAATATAATTATTATACTATATACATTCACGACCACGGCGTGATAATATATGACTTGACTGAACGGGCCGCCTTATACCGGTTGGAGTAATAGCTTAGTAGTAAATACTAAATAGTAATAGTATCATAGTATAGTAGCGGTAGTAGTAGATAGTAGTAGTAGTAGTAGTAGTAGTCATTGGCATGCTGAGGAGGGAAGGTTAGGGTTTACATCCCACTCCATTGTCTTTTTTTGTCGACCTACAGAAAACAACTTATTAGTTATATAAAAGCTGTTTTAAAGTCGCATTACTCAATACTTTTTATTAATTATTAGCAAAAAGTTATTGTAAAATATTTATAAATTATTTATAAATTCCTTCCCCCATTAAAAATATCTGGACACGCCACTGGTAGAAGTAGTATTATTAATAATATTAATATAACTTATAAGTTGTAGTACCTAGTAGTGGTGATAGTCGCCGTAGTATGAGTGATGAAGCACACGAGTATAACAGGAAAATAACAGTCTATTATTCGCACACGAATTCAAACAGTCAATTTCTTTCGAATAAACCCTTTTCTATACGTACTCGGGGCGCGACCTAAGAAATAAAATATAAACACAACATCGTCTCGCCGTCTGTATTTTATAATCTCACCTAAATGTATAAATGTGTAGTTCATCGTCAAACCCTATTAAAAATTACATGCTGTTTTTATTTTCATTCAAGTCGGAGATCTTCAGTAGGTAGGTTATATTATACCTACACATTTAAGCCCGCCGAATCGTGATTATCAGATTTATTTCATTGTTCGGCATCAATATTTTCCTGCAGGTATTTACTAAAACAAATACTAGGTATAATAATATATATTATTAGATCCTAATCCTATAAAATACATATATACTTATATTATATTATGTTATGTATAATATATAAGTTATATACTTAACTTATATAATATGACTACAGTTATTTTATAAACATTAAAAGTTGACGAGAACCTATAAAAATGTAACAAAAAATATAATCATGAATCCATTTATAGTTGTATAATAATAAAATAATATTCAACTATAAGTCGTTACTATACCCACAATTCCACTCGATCCCGAAGTCGATCTACTAAATAATTACGACGGTGGCAATGTGCCTATATATCTATATTCACTATTGCAGCATTGTTTCCCTGCAAGTTCATATATATATATGTATAATGTATGTATATATGTATTATGTTTACGTATACAGTAGTGGCCGTGACTCATCCTACTCTAGCGCCGAGAACGCGATGCGTAGACGATCGAAATTGGTAGTAACATCACCGGAAGAACTCGGGAGCGCGCGTGCGCATACGTACACCCGACGAATAGTATGTGTATATACTATATATATTATATATGTTACACATCAACCCCTAGTTTTGCGCTTGTGTACGAAAAACTAAATAAATATATATCGAATCTAGTGCCGCCGGAACGGTTTACGGCGAAAATGTTGTGCATGGAAACTACGAGTACACGCCGTGGAAGCAGTCTATATAATTCGCATGGCCAGTGATTCAAGAAATTCGTTTCCACGCGTCATCGAAAACACTAATGCGAGTGCATTGTGCATACTAACAATTTATAATAGTATTAAAATTATATTTTTAGTTTGAATATAAAATTATATTTATTTCAATATTTACGAAAACATATTATTATGATCGGTTTCGGTATATTATAATATGGTTAATTCACTTGATTGTTCTGGTGCAAACTCACCGCGATGGTACTACGTATGATATATAGTCTCACAAATAGTCATGTCTCTAGAATCCGCAGAACTATAAAGACCTTTCGCCAAAGATATTATATTATTATACTAATATTTTCGCGCTTACGTAATAATATGCCTACATTGAGATCAAAATTGTTTAATAATTATAACAATAATAATACATGGGACGAAAAAAAACTTTTAAAAACGAATTAAGCGGGCCCGTAAATTAGAGTTCAATTATTGCAAAGCATATGCTGCAGTTATATCGTTATATGTTATTATTTTACGTTTTGCTAGGCGCACTACGTAATATTGTTTTATTGAACGAGTGTATGAGTATTAAAAACAACTACCATCATCAGACGCACAAAATAAATAAATATCAGAAAATAATCGAAAATAAAATGCAGATCAAAGCTAACTGCTTTCATCATAAATAATGCATATATATATATTATCAAACGCGCATCATCATAACATGCAATTCTGCTCGTCAGTAAATACGGAAATGCGCGCGCTGCGTCTGTCATCCAAAACTTCAAACTTTGGCTCAGGCTTTATTTATTATGAAATATTATCGTATTACGGGAAAAGAGATTGTCAAATGAATCCATGTGAAAATAGTGAAGAGTCGTTTCATTCACGGACTTGAGTCGGTGGTGGTTATTGGCGACAAATAGCGCTGTAGGTACTAATTTATAATTATTCAAAATTATCGATATGTATTAAGTCGGGAATCGGAAAATTGTGCATGAACAAATTAAAATAATGATTGACCTATGAGTTGTTTGCGAACCTCAAAAACCAATTCACATCGATGGACATGATCATTGCCGTAGCAGATCGCTCTTATTTTGTTATAATAACAAAATATAACTCGCACGGCGATTTAAAAAATATATGCGCCACCACCGCGAGGGTCGTCTGTCCGCTGATATTATCGCCTGGAGACGACGACGGTGAAAAAAATTGATCGCGCGGCGGCGGCGTCGTCGTCGGTGTGATGGCGAGAGAAGTAGAGAACGCATCGGCGGGACGTCGCGAAGGGGAAGAGAAGCCGCGGCGGCGGCAGCAGCGATGAATCACACGCACGCGACTTTTTACGGTCGGCGGGTGGTGGGTGGTCGGCGGACTGGCGAGCGGGGGTCGGCCAACACGCATAAAATCAATACTTTATTCACATGCACACGCGGAGCGATACGCGCGCCGCACCCACGTGGTGTCCGCCCAACGACGACGGCGACCGCGGCGCCGGTACCACGTGCGATCCGCCCGGTCGCGCCGGCGTTCGAGCGCGGCTGTCCGAGTGAACTTGAAAACGCGGACGAGCGGTTGGATACGTCAGCGCGAGCGCGCGCGCGATACGCACGCTGGACCGGAAAAAAATATACACAAACACCCCGCGACGGGGTTCTTACCCTTTAACCTTAGCGTGCGATTGTTTACAACGACAGTACGAGCGCTTAAACGTCGCTCACTTTGACGATCGCGATCCCGTGTACAGTTGATGTGCTTCGTACACTTTTCTGTTTCCCGCCCAAAAATTAAACTTTGATGTTGCACAATCTGATGCGCAAACCGCGCGCTTTTAATATTATTGTATTATAGTTATTACGTGGAATGACCTTTTGGTTAATATATGGTTGAGCTTAAGCAGATTCTCTCTTATGTTGACCATTCAAATTGAATAAAAGTTAGGTGTGGGTATTGATATTACTCCAAAAATCCGAACGACTCGATGCAGGGGAAACCGTGGTATTATTTAGGTACCTATTTCAAAATAAAAACCTAGTTTTTTCAAAATTTATCATAACGAGTCAAACTCGAAATTAGTAATAAATATTATGGCGATATTTATTGAAATATTCATTTTTATTGTATTGTATAACATACTGGATTTTATAATGATATCATACTACCTATAATCGATAAATAGAAATAATAAAATTTCGAAATAAAATACGTATAGATACCTTTAGATTCATGAATCGATAATATTGATTATTATTTATAAATTACAACCATTGAAAAACACAATACATATTTAAATATTAATACAATTTCTTTTAATCGCGGTGCTTAAAAGTTAAAAACTTTTTAAAACGGATTGATTGCGTTTGTTAAATTTGTATACGATCGGTGAAATAGTTAAAGTAAAAGAAATAAATCATACAAATTTCAGCATTGGTGCCAATATATAGCAAACAGCAAACAAATATTACCTATATGATATAGAGTGATTGAATATTTTTTCATAAAAGTTTAATAATATGTTGAGATTACATTTTCACTTTATAACCAGAAATACGCGATGCATCGTAGTATTTGTATGGAACATTTAACATTTACGTGTTTAGCCGTGAATGCTCATCGGAGGGGAAAAAATCAATTTAGGTACACCCTTAAACTTACATATTCTACTATAAGTCATGTGATGTATACAGTATACACATTACACACTTTAGTGTATATGTGTATAATATTACATAAATACATACTATAAACTGTTAAAGTGTAAAGTGAATATGGTGCTATAATGTTATTGAAGTTTGTATCATTGGTATACGTATACATATATTATTATATGTGTGAGTGCAAGCATATTCTCCCTTATTCGCTGTGGCCTGTGGAGATACGTAATTTTTTGTACGTCAATTTGAATGCAATAAAATTAATAATTTTAAAACATCGTAAGATAGAAAGGTAATTAAACTAATTATTTTATTATAATATTGTTATTGCTAATCGAAGTTTGAACGGTAAGTATATAATGAGAATGAATATATTAGGTATTTATGGTATTATCAGGTACATTATTATGATAATATATTCAATGAATATGTATCACGGTTAGAATCAGATACGACGACGAGACATCTGCTTTTAATTTGTAAAAATCGAATTTGCCAAATTTCGGTTAAAAATGGCGGGAAATATTTTCAACGGCAGTAAAATTGAATTATTTACACTGGACCGATGCAAGCTGAGTGGAAAAGAAACAAATAGATATTTTATGTGAGCAAATGTATGTGAAAAGAGAGAGAGAGAGAAATAAAATGTGAAAAAGAGAATACTATCGACAGAGATGGAATAATGTATGTGTGTGTGCGTGCGTACGTGTGTGTGTGTGTATGTGTGTTTGTGTCTGTGTGAAAGACAGACAGACAGACAGAGAGACAGACAGAGAGAGGGACATAGATGAGTGAAAGAGAGAGAACAAAAATGAATTATTGTCAGACGCATCAGCGGCGACACACACGAATATATGCAGCTGTTCATCATCGTTTTTACTGAGGGCCACCTGGCCACCGTTTTCGATGTATCCGCTGCCGTTACAAGTATTATAGGCACCTCTAAGGTCTATATGGTTTTATTATTATTATATATATATATATATTTTTTTTCATCATGTAATTTTATACACACCGTCCTCGCATAGTTAGCCCAACGGTTTTTTCCGCATTTGTTTTGTTTGCATGTTCAGTATACAATATACATATATATTAAATATGTGTGAATATAATAGATATATACAACGGGGCTAACACACCTTTTTCTTCCGTGCCTATACGTACCTATTATAAAAAATACCGTTATCACCGCGGATTTATTCTCCAAATATCGTTTTTGGATGCAACGGCTCGACCGCGATGTCAGTTCGATTATATATATAATATATAAAATCTATACAAGAAATTCCTCGTAAAACCTTGAAAGAGTTAACCGAATTACTTTTGCTCTTTTTACGACGGTAATTTTTCTGAACTCGAGCAAGAGGTGTGCAATTATAAATGTCACACGTTTTTTTTTTTTTTTTTAGCTAGGGTGCACTGTATACTTATACGCCTCTCCTGTGCCTCTTGCGTATTGAGGGGGTTGAACGATTATCAATTGTTTACCCCTTATCGACGGGCCGAGCATAATATTATATACGAATTACTGACTTTTGATTTCAAGTGTCAACCCCAATGCGCGTTTTCGATTAGGAAATAATACGACGAATGAGGGGGTGATTATTGTATACATATTATTATATACATGCATCATGTGTAAGTTGTCCTACTTAAATAGCTTGGAAAATTTATTGCTTACATATAAATCTAATTTTTAAAACTCATTATAAATTTAAATTAAATATTTTAATCACGACGTGGCCTCCTGCAATCGGAATATATAGGTACTACGTAACAAAGTCTCGGAATAAATAATATATGAATATGACGCATAACGCACGCGGTTTGATTTAGTTCATGATGTCATTTTATAATATACTATCATACTATTTATATATTTTTAAGTTCTACCGATGATATTTTCGTAAAAAATAAGTATAAAAAATACCGTTCGTTTGAGAATATTACAAGCAAATGAAACATCCGGTACGTAACACTACTACGTCCTTAGCCTCTGGCGCCATATTTACGCAACTGAATATTTGTCGCCTGCCATTGCATTTGTGATTTAAAATGTAAATACTTTTTGACACAGCATTTCGTAATCAAACAATTTTCGACTAAATTTAACCGTGAATCATTTTCCGGGTCGTTTCACGGTTTACTATCATATAGCTGTTGATTTTGAAACCCATCATAATATCATATATTATAGAACTCGTTAGATATTTCAAAAAAAATTATGCAGGCAAATAATTATTATTCATTACTAAAAAGAGAATAATGATTTTAGACCGTTAAGATTCTCTACCTCTCTCAGTGCAATGCAATGTAATACACACGACCCTTCTTTTTTGAAGTCAAAATTAAAATGCCAGTTTACATTAAATATATATATATATATATTTGAATATTTCTCTCGATATATTATGTGGGTAAGTGGGTTTCTTTGATCCAAAAAAATAAAGAAGAAGAGTACAAAAACCAGTGTGTGAGTGTGTCATTAGCATAAAATGGCGAATTGGTGAGAAAACAACTACCCACTATTTAACTTCTCTCTCACTCAATCTCTTTTACCGAAGTACGTTTCTAAAAGGGGTTGAATAATTTTTCACAAGCATATTCCATTCATCGTATTGTTATAATTTATTTCAGCCTCGAGGCGACATAATGATACGCGTTATGTGATAACTGGTTTTTCACATATTATTATGTGCTTGTGTGTATGTGTTTTTTTAATTTTTTTTTTCCCTTTCGTTTACATAGTCATTGAAATGTAGTCCAACTAGTTTATGTATATGATCATATCAATATGTTCATACGAACTATACGAAGCTTCTTCACCTCTTACGTGATCGGTAAAATGTGTGGTCTTAGTTTTTGGATATCAAACAAAAAATCGAAAATTGCGTATAAGTAATTTTTTTGGATGTAATCTTAATAATTAACTTTAAAATTTATCACATGTATACAATATTATACAAATATTCATATAGATATTTCTAGATAATATATGTACAGCGTGAGATATATGAGATGGAAACCTAATACGGGCGGGCGCCGCCTACGCGCAATGAGGTACATCCTTTTTCCTGTTTGTGTCTGTTTTTGAAACTCAGTGCTGCATTTTTTTGAAATTTGAATACCCATAAAAGGTTGGTAATTTCAATTTAAGGAATATTATTTGGTATTTTTATAATCCAACGTTCCCACAGTATAATATAATATAAAGACGCAAGTTGCTAAAATGCGTAATAGATAGGTACAATTTGTAAATAATAAGACTCTTGAATCCGACAAACAACTTTACATACATCCTCGTATTAAATGAAAAATAATAATTTGCAATGTCATAATTAATAAAAATAATATAATGTGTGTAGCTATGGAGCTATGGGTAACTAGTAGTATTATAGGTACCTAAAAGACATTTTAAGCATATAATATTTACATCATTAAGAGTGTAACTTTAACTACAAATTCAAAGATAATAATTTATTGTCGTTTGAGAAATGAATTAAAAATATCTATATATAGAATAGTTGCTGAAGTAAAATAAAAAATTAACAACGAAAAACTAATTCAAAATTCAAAAGTTATATAGGTATTATATATAGGTATCTACCCCTAACCTCTATCTCTACGGCTCTACCCCATAACTACATATAAGATATTTAGAATAATTTTTAAAGTCTGTGTGAAAAGGTCTAACAACAACAGATATTCGTTTTGCTAAACTAGTTTTAGTGAGAGAATAACGTCAACATAAAGAATGTATGATATACGTATACTATGTATATACGATAGATGTAGGTACATTATCATACACTACTAATATAGGAACGAGTTTCTCAAAAGTCTCTATCGATCGTCGTGGGGATGGGAATTTTAATATCTTGGAATGCGTTTCTCAACAAATACGATGTTGTGGTATATGTACACGTTAAATATAAAATAATAAATAAAAAAATGTCTATAGATATAATAATATTATATTATTATCTATAACACCTACATTAACCAAACAATACCGTCGTCGTCGACGCTATTTACAATTCACGGTTCCGATAAGCGTTTATCTTTTTCTCCGTGTACCTATTTGACTTGTGACTACCACGACTATCACGTCAACTACACTGCACTAACATCATTACGATATCATTACGATTACGCACAGTACAGCAGTGGTAGGTACCTATATAATATGTATGTATATATTAGACGAAATAATACAGTCTTTGCCATCATTTAAGTCTCCATCAATACACTCCGTCAATATACAAATAAAACTTTACATGTTTAAACCAATAGGATGTCCCTTGCAAATTTAATCAAGAATACTTTGCTGTGTACATTTTTCTCCAAAAAACATGGTTATAATACCTATATCGTGAACAACCAACGATTCGAGTTCAAAAATCATGATATTCGTAAGTCTCTTGAATTTTATGTCCATCATTGCTTTGATTATAGTATGCAGATAACGCGTATTGGACAGTTATTGATTTTCACGAAGCGGGAGAATAAATCGTTCGAATAATAAAAAAATTAGTCGCTTGGGAACACGGTGTGTATTATATTATTATATACGTTTTTTATAAACGAATTATATCGTCTATATAATATGCGTTGTAGAACAATATAATATATAATATATTTCCATCGTAACGTGCGTGCGTGCGTATGTGTGTGTGTGTGTGTGTACATGACAAATAGGCTTCGGATGAATCATGTTAATGCGTATTATTTTATATATATATGTATGTATATGGACGGGCGCGTGTGTACGTGTGATTGGAAAAGGGACGCAGGAGGGATGCGCGCGATATATATACGTATAGAGTAATATAAACGGCCGCAGTTTATATCGATCCAGTTTCCCCCCTTCCCCCCGAACAACCCCCGGACCCCTCCAGATACATATATTATATTATAAAGTCATTCCGCACTCACACTCATTCTGTAAATACATATATTATATTAAACTATGCTTTAAATATAGGTATATATAATACATACATACTGTACTGTATATTAATATTATTATTAATAATAATAATAATAATATATTGTCTATACGTGTGCGAAATATAGTTTTTTTTTCCTTCCGACGGCGGCGCATTCCGTGATGACGGTTTCTCGCCCGAGCCTCTAACGAACTCTAATTGAACCGCCTGCACTGCACCGTTCCCAGGTTCCCGCGAATGGATTTGATTTGTTTTTTATTTTTATGATTATTATTTTGTCGCTTTAAATATGGAGCTTACGATGTTCTTGACCTCAATTGCATCCATAAATAAATCAGACTAAATAATAATCATCGCAACAACTAAAAAAAACTACCTACCATCCGATTAAATTATTAGCGTAGGAAAATTGTTTAACAGTTCGACGAAACAGTAGTAAAATGTAACATATACTCCAGTATAATACACATTGTTGATAAAAATCAAAATCAATAAGAGTTGAGATCTAACGCATGAGAAAAAATCGTTTAAAAGCCATCGCGTAATAATATAGTACAAATAATATTGTATATTCCTTTGGAAGATTTAGTGTTACCAAAATAGTGAAAATACTATATAATAAGAGCGTTCTATAGAAAAAAGAAAACATTTAATAACGATTGGCAAGGTTTAAGCGCGTTTAACTTTTTAGTGAATCTGCAAATCACCTACATACTAAGGAAATTCCCCAATCAAACTGTTATATATATTGTAATCTGCATGTCTGATGTAAGAAACCCATTTTTATTTAGAACTGTTGTAAATAATCTCGATGACTTTGATAAAACACAATGCTATAATGTTGTAAAATATTAGAATATCGCTATACGAATCACAGTGAAATACAGATGACGGTAATTGGTCAAATAACTCTGTAGGTATACGGATTGCCAATATAATATGTATCTTACATTCTTGCATCATGTATATGTATTATTATGAGTGATGAATGATAATAATATATCTATATATATATAAGAAAACATTAATATCAATGCTATAATTCTGCACTGACGTTATTTACACACACGTGTGGTGATCCTGTTATTTTTTTTTTTTTGTCTTTTTTATCGAGACACATAATATTCGAATAATATATTATTATATTAATAACGTCGCACACAGCAAATTTTCCACCCGAAAGCCCTTCAAATTCAGACACATCACCGCAAGCCCACCACGACGTTGGTTTCGTATGTACTTATATCTCTATATATCTACCAATACATGTACATGTATATATTTACATAATATACGCGATGAAGTTTCCAAACCGAAAACCGGTACACGCACGGCCGTTTATTCAGGATCTTATTGTCGTATACATACGCACACAGTACGTCGGAAATCCGGCAACCAGGCGGCGGTGGTGTTAAGTTACGGCATATAATAATATTATATATACTCTACGTGCGTGAGTGTGTGTGTGAGTGTGTGAGTGTATATGTGTGATATACGAAAAGTTGTGTGCGTGCGTGTGCCGCGTGTTGGCTAAAGAGACATTTTGAAAAGGATCGACAACATGGCCGCCGCCGCGCCGCTGTATACACTGACAGCTGTTCTTATGCACACCTCCCTTTTGTGTGAGCGCGCGCGTGTGTACGCACTCGCTTGCGTATATTTGTGCGTGTGTGAGTGAGTGTGTGAGCGACCGAGTAGTGTACTATGCCGTGCACGCCGCGTGTGCATTATGTTGTTGTATTGTACCCTGCGGGCCAGGGCTGCTCAGAGCGGGCGACGCGGCGTGGCCGGCGGTACATGCAGTTACCGCGCAAAACGGCCGGCGCCTAGCCCAACCGTTTGCGACTCACGGAGAGACCAGCCGAAACGAAACGCGCGCACTACGTCCCGGTAAACGGTTCTCGACCGACGGCCGATTGCTGCGAGCGCGCGCATTTTAGACACCCTTGGACAGCCGCGGATCCCTGGGCGACAGCTGCCGTCGCCGCCGTTTTGTACCGGTGGTGGCGGTGTGCCCCCGCCAGCCACCCTCCACCGCGTGGTATTTCACCGGTGCGCGCGTATTATACACGGCAACAGCGTTGATGCGTGCGTGCGTGAGTGCGTGCGTGCTCGCGTACGTACAACGTGCCGTTTCGGTAAGCCATTCGATTATATATATTATATTAATTTATTATATTACACAAAATATAATATTACTAATATATTATAATCAACTTGTGACGAAAATAAATAATACTGCGCATGCGCCAAAGTCATCGCGTATATATTTATCGTGTTCCACAAACGTAAGAACAATTCAATAATGGCCCCACTATAATAACGGGGGAGACGCGTCTATATATTATAAATTATAATATTATTATAGATAGCCAGATAAAGCTGTCTTAATCGTCGTGGTTGTCATCGTCCTTGGACAAGGACGCCGATCAGCAGACGATGCATCAAGACGTCCTACGTTTTAATTAGGGTTCTAGGTGGTAGAGCGTGATATTTATATGTACAGTATAATATAGGTAATCATCGAGAACGTATAGTAGTAACAGTAACAGTCGGTATTATTAGTTGTAGTAGTAGTAGCCGTAGTAGTAGTAGTAGCAGTAGTAGTAGTAGTACGAGTAGTAGACGTAGTAGTAATAGTAGAAGACAGTAGTATATAGTAATATAGTTACATGTATATACAGGTCCCCTTCGTTCGCCTGAGGGTTAAACGAGGGGCGGAGACAGCGCCGACCACGCGACGACGTAGACGCGTGGTCAGGGACCTTTGAACGGATCGCCGCCGCCACCGTCACGTGAGACGTCCCTCGACCGTGGTATGTATACAAGCATTATTGTGTTGTCTAGCCGTGTGGATCCACGGCCACTGACCCTCGTCCAACTCGTCGATTTGACGAGACATCCGGCCGGAGACGACACGGGGGTCGTCTCTTTTTTGTTATTATTTGTTTTTTATCCTATAAAATCATCCCCGACGCGTGGCTATACCCAAATTTTGCATTATACGAATACTATACAATTTTTATAATACATTGATCTATTATACTCAATTTAGGTAGGTTTGGTTTGGTAGGTACCTATACAGACATTTCGTTTCTTAGGCGTACATTATTGTTATTTTAATAACATAGGTAAACCGCGAGTGCGGCTGCAGCGGTTTATATTTTTTTTAAACGCTGTTATAGTAATACGTTTTTAATCAATCTACTTATTTTATACCTATGTTTTTACTGCTAACAGCAGCTGCAGCTCGCACTATTACCGCATACATCACTACAGTTTGGTCATTTGGCCGACAGAACGTCTACTATGTATAATATAATAAATTAGAAAAAAAATACTCACTGAGAAACGTGTACGCGGGATCGTATACACATAAAACGACTCAGATGGTCACCAGGAATTCATTTTTCAATATTTACTGCAAATTGATAGTATATATACCGGAATAATGGAATTCTTTTTTAATAGAAAAAAAGCGAATTATTGTTCTATCGCTATTTTCTACTGTTAGTACTGTACCTATCTCTATAATATTTATTAGTATATTTCGACTGACTCAGTCCAACGAATATAATATAGTAGAATAAACTTTATTGAAACCATCTGGATTCTAATCCATCGTAACTAATAAAAAAAATTAAACCCACCTGGGTTTGAACTATGTTATTATAAAAATGCTCATAATGTGCGTGTGACAACAATAGAATTACGTCCACCTGGAGTGTAATATATGCATTTAATACACGTATAATGTGTATACAGCAACTAAAATCATAAAACTCGCTTATTTAACATCTATTGTATAATTACGTTTTCCCTAGACAGATTTAAATCAAACTTTATTAAAAAAAAAATAAAACTATAAGCTCTTTTATATTTTTATTTGCTTTTATATTATATTAATGCTAGGTGTAGACTACGAATATATATAATTTTATATAGTATTAAATAAATTTTTTTTAATTCTTTATTATATAGGTACCTACTACCTAGTAAAATTATAGTTGATTAAAAAGTACCTAATATATATGTTGACTTTGATTTTGACTCTTAGTAACTTTAACATTAAATGTGGTCAACAAATTATATCATTAAGGGTTATTATTTTTTAAAGTTTTAAGTTGCTACAGGCCTACAGACTACAGTATCAACTTTAATGCTGTAGTATTGTTATTTATTGTATGATTTATACGTATATGAACATATTAAAATATTTGTATAATATCCAATAGAAGTAAGTACCTATTATTTTATATTCAACGATTCTCGGTTAAAAATGTTAAAAATTATTAATAAATTGTACAACAAAATCGACAATTTTATTTTCAGTTCTATAGGACAGTAGTAATGTAATATTATAAAATAAATCATGGTATCATGAAAATAAATTGCATTTGTTTTAACATCAAAAAATAAACAAAAAAAATGAAAATTGTATACAATTTACAGTTTACTCTTTAGTATTTTCATGTTATAACGGTTTGAAAATTATTATGGTTGATTGTAAAACGAATCGTTATTCATTTTGATTAAATAATACGTAATATACGTTACCCACCAACATTATTTAAAATAAGTACGAGTTATTAAATTACAAGTATCGCTTAAAAACTACCATAATACATTACAGTTTAATAACAATTTATTATATTGGAAAATTTATTAGCATCACATAATAATATAAACGAAATGGTTTGCGCATATAATGTTACAGTTTATGTATATGTAGGTATATGCGCTACACATTCGTTAAAATTATCGTTATACATTATATATTTTATACGTTTACAAAATATTTAAATCGACCATATCATTCGATATAATATAATTTATAAATTGTGCGTGCGTATGATTGTATACACAATAGAGAAAAAGAGAATAAAATATCATACAGCAGTTTCGCGAATATTTAATAAGCATAAACACGAGAACTCGGGGGGTAGTGGTAGTCGGAACCAATATCACACATACAGAGAGAGACACACACACACACATACGCACATATTATACATATATATATATATATATATAAATGTATATACGGGATTTAATCTTTGTCACCCTATCGGTAGGCAAGGTGGGTTGAAGGGGGGTTTTAGGTGCAATGGCGGCAGTAGCGGTGGCAGCGTATATAGCTCTCGTTTCACCCTATAACATTGACCTTCAACGATGCAACGTTGCCAGAGTGCCCGCGGACGTAACTCAGCGCATAGCATACGTCGTGAAATTTTTAGAAGTAGTTTACCTTAACAATATAATATTGTATAGGTAATAATAACAACAAACCCAACCCTACCGTCACTGGAAAATATTATCGTTATAAGCTTTTCGACTGTCGAAGAATATAATATATATTACACTGAGAAAAAATTGTAGATATAATAATCAAAAATTTTCTTTCATTGCGCATGGACCAGACAAGTCCAGACTGTTATTAATCATTGTGGTAATGACAATGTTCCAACATTTTCTTATTTAAATATGTATAACATAGTTGCTAGGTATGTAAGTACATTGTCAATACTCAATATAGGACATATAAGTACTAGTGTCATAGTGCACTAATAGGTACGTGAAAAAAAGGCTTCGCAGCCGGAAACGATGTCTCGTGTTCGTTTGCGGTGTGTGTGCGTGCAGTATACATGTGTATATATACGCACTGTGTGTGCGTGTGCTCCAGACACATGAGCGGTGTGCGGCCCGTGCGGAAGTGCGGTCTCCTTGGTCGCCAGTATCATTGTCGGTTTTTAATGGCACACACGGTGTATATGAGTGTATGACGTCATATAAGTCGTAAAGGGATTTCCCCCATCCGCTCAGTCATGTGCACGCTTTCTCGTAAATGCAGTTTATCGGAGATTTCGGATTTACTACTTTTTCGCCAAATGATGTGCAGAACGTTAGGAAAATTTTCAAAAACGGTATTCAACCAGAAACTTTTAAGCGTACCTATACTATGTAGGCTAAACCTAAAGGTCGGCATATTACAACATTATAAACGTAAGTAGGTACCTAATGTATTGTATATTCACGGCGAAAACATTATAGCACATAGTGACAATCGCCGCAATGGTTATAACTTATCACTATGATAGCGTGAGAGGGTCGATTGAAAAACCATCACCGTGTTTTTTTGAATTTGTTATTTCACAATCATTATTGTACATTATGCGAGCGTAGAGTTGGATAGGAGGAGACGGGGGAGATCTATTTAGGAAAATACTGAGCACCAAGAAAAATGGCCGACGTTTATTGTTTGAATCGATCATAAAATGCGTTCTGCAGCGTATATCGTTAGTCGCCACAAATAATCCCCTCGAATGATTACGTCCCTTATTATCAAACCGTGTAATATTAAATTGTATATTATGTATAGTTTTATCACATTTTAAATATAAAGCATTACGACAGTTGCAGCTGCGATTTTATTTTAACTTTGGTTGATATAGCTTCCCAAAATAAAATGTTATTTTTATGTTTTTACTTAATGATGCAAATTTCTAACTAAAAGAATTTTGGGCATTGTATGCTGCATGCGTCGGTTCAAGGGTGGTTTAAGACGGCCGATAATAATCTGCTGCTATGAACTCAGCATGTATATTATATACAGGTATATTATATTCACATACGTGAGACGTAGACTAAACGACGATATTGCGGCTCTTCTCTTTCTTGTCCAATTTCGATTTTCATGCACACCTTCACACAGCGTGGGGCCTGCCACCAACGGTTTTGGTTTTTGACCAGTTTTGATGGGAACAAAATTCACAAATGTTCTGTATACATAAAATACGCACCGTTCTATTCTACGAAAACAATCATTTTGTATATACAGTTGGCAGGAGGACAATGAGGAAAATACCAAGCTATTTTACGATACAAAAGTACATCTTAATGTACTGGTCGATGTTCAAAACAATTTATATAGGATAATAATAAGATAACATTTCGAGAGGGATTGTTAAATATGAATATTTATTTTATTTTTTTAAAGTTTATTGTTATTAACTGTATAGCTTTTTTTGCGACGTGATAACGAAATTACATTTTATTCGTGACATATTATGAACACACATTATCAAAAAATATTGCAATTTAAAATAAATTTTAACCTCAAGCTATTGTATTGTACACAGTTTAAATGCGTCCTGTATGGCTAAATCTGATACATTATGAGTTCGAATATAATATACATATATACATATATAAATCTAGTTGCACAATCTCATTATATAAAATAAATTATTTGGTATATTATAAGCCACTATTCGATAAGAATTTTAGCGAAACATTAAATCCCCATAAACGATATTTTTGTTTAATATATTTACATACAATAAAGAGGTATATACAAAAGATGCAATTTTTATCCGTATACTTTGACAGGTATAAATGAGAAAATTATACGTGATTTATGACGAGCTTTTAAATATATGTTTTATAATAATAAATTGTTAGCTCAAGCGCAATTTAAAATTTTACTTTGAAACATATGCATAGTAGACTATAAATATATCAGATAATATTTATTACAAATATAATATTTAAATAAATCTCTTTAAAAATAGTTTTCTTTATAGCTTGTTTATAAAATACCTATTTTATTTGAAAAGTATTTACTCCATAATAATAGAAAGCTTTTAGTTTTCTCTCGCATTACGAATAGTCTAATTAGCATTTTTGAATCATTTTGTGCACCCCCTGTGAAATCAGGATTTTATGCATCTATTTTTATATGCGCTACCAATGATGTTAGGTATAATAACTTTTAATGTATACTTAAATAATAAAAAATTATCTTTATTTAAGTACAATATAATAATATTAACTATTAAAAATTGTCTTGTAAAAATTATGTTATTTTAAATATTAAAAAAACAACTCATATACCTACAATAATATAGCATGAATTATGATGGAGTGACTGTTTCCTAAAAGGGCTACTTATATCTGTGCAGATACAAATAATCGCATTTTCGTGAAATCTGTGAAAATATGCCACCTTTTATATAGGTGCGCACATGGGGCATTATGCCTATTTTATTTAAGTTACCCTAACTGAAGGGTTATTGTTATACCTAGGTGCAGTTTATCTACACCAAAAGTTGCGGCACTATGGGGGAAGAATAAATGTAGCCGCAGGAGGCGATTCTCGGCGTCCCGAACCTTTGACAACCACCACAAACACGCCACCGCTAGCCGGCGCATCGCGTCTAAACCGCCGCGGCCACGACGACTACGACGACGAAGGACGGTGGCAGCGTGTACACATCGAAAAGAGGGATGTGACGAGCAAAATGAGTCATCGCTGCCGCTGCTGCCGATTCCGCTGCCGCCGCTACTTCTGCCGATGGCGAGCGTATAATATTATGTATACGCGTATTATGTAGCGGCCGACGCCATTACGGGGCCTCTGTAGTATCGATCCGATCACCGCTGCCACCGCCACCTCTAAACTTGCACCCTCCGCTCACCCACACCGCTCCACCACCACCTCACCCAGTCGTGCAATGGCCAACGTGATATTTTTCTTTTTTTTCTTTCTTTTTTCTCACTCACTCTCACCATTTTTGTTTCCCCCACCACCCACCTAAACACCACGAGACCGTTTTCCCGACCCTCCAAAACTTTTACCACCGTCGTATATATATATTTATATAATAACGACACGACGACGACGTTTATACACGCACAAAAAGTAATACACAAACGATATTTTACGGATGCGCATGCGCACCCAAACACACTGTAAATATTATAAAATTATAATGTAAAAAATCTATTCGTACTTTTATGTTATACTTAGAAGATATCATATTGCCATATATATTATGTGTATAATTTGGTATTGCGGTGACTTAAGACAGATTTCTATGATTTGTGGGTAGATGTAAAATCAATTCAATCAAAAGTATACATACATTTTTTTTTAATATTGCACGTTATTTGACTATATATTACTGTATACCTATATTTTACAAACATTTTTCTTGTGCTTTACAAACCTATACATACCATTAGTGGCTGATTGGTCTATCGGGATACCAGGGAAGTTCCAAAAGGGCCATTCCTCAATTCCTCATATTAAAGTAATTCCGGTCTGATGTACTTGGATTACAAATTGCACGATAATATTTAAATGCGCCGCGTCTACTTTGTTTGTTGTCATATACTCGTGTAACGATTTCGGATGTCATTCTGACTGCACTAAGTTTTAAACCTACATGAGTTAATTTATTTTAAACCATCAACATTTTTACTGAATTTATTTCAATATTTCATATTTTGAGCGTAGCGATGAACATATTATAATGGTGTGTTTTAATGTAAATATACAATATCACTGTAAAATCCACATATACCACAACTGTAACGTAACCTTAATTTAGAACTTAGTTATTTATTTGTATATTTACTTATTAATGATAATGTAACAACAACCACAGGCTAATGACCTAGCTGTTGATGCCTTTAATATCAATAAAAAAATTTTTAAAAAAAAAGGTGTGTTTTTAAAACTTTTTAGGGTATTAAAAATTCTTTTATTTTTAAGATCAGAATATTTTGTTAAACTCATTTCTGTATATTATATCTATAAACGTAATAAATATAATAACTGTAGTCTGAACCTAACAATTTTTGTCAAACCAAACATTAGAGCCCAAACTCTTAACTTAGGTTAGGAAACTTACTATGGCATGTAAAAGTTATATAATTTGATGACTAATGTGCAACTTACTTGTTTAACACGTCACCTGATCGTAATAATTCATAATATACCTAATCTTTAAAAGACGATTGACGCATTTGGTCGGACTGGCAAAGTTTTGGCGGAATTTCAACACACAATACATACCACTTTCATGGACGTTTTGATCGTTAACTATATCGAAAATTGAACTAACCGACAAACGTGAAGAAAACAGTAAGTGACAACCATTTTTTTTTAACATTGCCTGACGAAATTAAAAATGGTTCACCGCTCATGAAGCAATATGGTAGCGGTGATTGGCTCGATCGCTTTAAGTACATTGGTCGACTATTCGTGGTATAAAACTATAAACTCAATCAATTTGATCACGGTACAAAATTTTCCACATTTACTGCGGTATAAATTCTGTTAAGTTGACCGCTAACCGTGGACTACCGTCTATACACCAAAAATGACATTTACAAACGAATAACCGTGGAAAGTTTATCATCAGTTAATTCTAAGAAAACTATTGTTGCTACATTTGCTCAACGACCGTCGACGACAATTATTCATAACGGGTTTCAATCAAATCGTTTTAGCATCAACATCAGCACAAGTACGTAATATATAAATATATTATACATATTAAAAGTGGCGCGACGAAATTCCAACGACATAATTTTCGAACATAATATTATTTTTATGGCGAGCCGCCTTGTCGACTTTGGTTTGACGAACGATTTGCCCGTCGACTGCAGGCTGTGGTATGACGACCCAAAGTAAAAAACGCACATCTGTCATATTTTGTTTATTATTCTCGTGTTCCTTATAGGGGTAAACAGTTATTCATACATCACCGTTGTTGAGAATTGATAGAATATTTACTTGTTATAATATTGAGTCTATACATATTATAAAGGCGATGGACTTTGTAACATCCTGATTTTTAGTTTTACCTTGGTAAAACATTCATATTGTGCGTTATCTGGCAATTTTTATCACAAAAATACCTGAATAATAAATATTCATCACTATTGTCACTATATACTCATATGACACATAGTCACTTCGTATTTTTACATAGATCCTAAGCCTGAACATGACAAAATAACGCATTTATGTGATACGTAATCGTGACGTATGCATTTTAGTTCGGTTACGTTTTCAGCAATTACCATTATTATTGATATTTAGATTTTGTTTTTTCATTTTGTATAATACTTCTTTGTTTAAGTTATTTAGATTATTAAATCGCAAAAATTTAGTAATTAAACTAGTATAAATTGTGATGAATTATTATTAAATTACTTTAAATGATAATTACCTGTTTAAAAGTTATACACTTTTACAGAAATTTACCAAACAATTGAAAAAATCTATATTCATGTGCGTAGTCCATTGAAGTTTGGAAAAGATTTCATCATACCATATTATTTTATCATGTACCTGAATACCGCGTGATCTGAGATAAGCGTTACACTATATAGACTACAATACCTACAGTCTAATTATTATTTATAAATATATATTCATATAACTTTCATGATGATTATTATATATCTAAACGTTTGATAAGATAGTTTTCGAACTTTAAGTTTTAAATTATTATTCTTAAGACACTAATAGATACCTAGGTAAATATACAAGTGCAAATAATTAATTAGGCTCTGGGTATTAATTTTTTCATTTAGGTACTAACATGGGATGTCTTAAAATATTTTATGCGTCGACCAATGTAGCTATAAATGAAACACGCAGATATTTATTAAACATAATTATAACTATGTAAGTTTTAGTATTTACTACATAATAGGTGTAACATGATACATGACTCAGTCGTGTGGATTTGTCTTCTAATTTTTAAATTGACTTAAAGAATAAACAAACAGTAACGAACGATGCTCAAAACGAAAATGAATGTTCAATATTCGTAAGTATATAACATTTGTAATTCTAATTTGATTTTAAAATTAAATACGTATACATAAATACATTATATTATATCCTACGAAATAGTGTATATTATTATTTATTCATTCACCATAAGTACTATTATACTACGGCAACGATAAGTATCCGGAAGTTAATTAATGCTTTATGTTTATATTCGCTTTGATAATTGTTGATAAGTTTTTTTTTTTAATCGTTAAGTAAATAAATGCAAATTATAAATATTATCTTGCACCTTTCGGAATCTAATACCCTAGTATTGTATGTGAGAATAAAAAATTAGCTGTCTCGTAAAATTACAAAGCATATGAATAAATTGAAATGTAATGGATTTAATCAAATAAAATGTATATAATTAAAATATAAAAATGTTAAAGTATGTCAGTAAATGCTGACATATATTATTATATGTACACCCACTACATAGGTTATTTTTATTTTTAAAGTATGCGTAATGTATAGTTATTTATAAGGCACAAATTCATTGTGCAGAATGCACATTTCAACAGTATTAATTCTATATGATTTCTTGGTTCTGTACATAACGACAGAAACATTTAAATCGCTTATAATTTCATAAATATTTCACAATTCCTAAGACATTTTGCTAATGCAATGATTGAGTATCTATTCAATCGTATAGGTACGATTTGAATAAGCATTTTGTAACATTTGTGGGTGATGATGATGGAAATAAATAGCAACGATTGATTGCGCAAACGTGCCCGGTATCTGTTTTTTGTCAATTGTTTCACACGTAACTACCTAACGGGCACACCCCTTGAAAAAAAATTAAACGTAAACAATTCCTAAAACCGGACAACGTCTGTCCACGTTTTGACCCAGTGCCCTTGCACTCGTCGTCACTAATCACCGTCCATTTATGTCTTTGGACCCGATCCCCATGCGAGTATATTTTATAATATAGTGTTAGACTGTATGCGCGCGTGCGCGCATGATATGGGGGGCGGCAGAGGTGACGAAGGGTTACGCAGGTGCCGCCGCCGCCGCCGTAATGTGTGTCAAGGGGAAGGTCCCGTTGACGAATCATCAAAACAACAACACACTGCAGTAGTGTATATTATACTGTGTACATATATACACACAAAAGCGTATACACCGCGTTCACCCACTCGATGAGCACACGAAGGGGTTGTATCATTTTAAACTTTCATGACACGATTCGTATAATATAGTAGGTAGGTATCTATATTTTATCGGCTGGAGAAACTATTGTTATGCACAGGTCTAACGTGTCTTATAAAAGCGAAATAAACAAAGGAAGGAGATAAAATTTAAAAAAAATTGAATTTGAATAATTATCGCGTTGTTCCCATTGTCACGCCGTATTTTGATGTTCCTAATAATTAATATACACAGTTCTTATAAGCTATATAATATAAACATTTATGTTCGTCGTGCGGGGCTTATCGTTTTATAAATAGTTATCTAATAATGTAATTATTAAGCTTTTTATAAAACTAATTTGTACGACGATTCCCACGCCCGCGACTTACCTTTTTGTCAGTGAGCTTCTCACATCTTCTCATCTTGCATATCTGATGGCTCTTATCGTTTCTGCATGGTGCGCAATCTCCACAGTTGTCCTTTCGCTGACACCCTATGCACTCGCCGCACCGTTTTCGCTTTTTCTTCGTCTGCTTGTCCATGCCATTGGCGCCATTTTCACAATGATCCGAATCCATCATGGACCCACCCACATTGCTGATATTGCCGCCACCCGTCATTCCAATCACGTTGTGCTGGACTAGAGGCGACTTAAACCCAGCGGTGCTGCTCACGGCAGCCACCTGTCCTGAACTCTCCACACTGGAACTTCCCACGCCATCACTCTCCACCGAGCTGTCCATGCTGGACGCTCGCACTTTTCGTCGTTCTTTTTTCCTGGACTCTTGTAGCCCACGCGGCGATAGCGTGTCTTCCATCTTGATCGAATCAATGTACGTGCCACCCGCGTTCTGGTACACGTGGTTAGGTATCTGAGCGGATACGATGGCCACGGGTTCGGTTTTTACCACCGTCAGCAATGTTGCCTGATTTTGATGGTGTGGCGCGCCCATGAAGTTGCCCTGAATGATAGTATTCTGATGGGGGTGGTGGTGGTGGTGGTTTTGCTGGGCGAAAGCTTGTGGTGGTGGTGGAGGTGGTGGGTATTGAGGGCTCTGGAACAAGTGTATGGTGCCGGCCCGGTCATCCAAGAACTGCTGCTGGATGCCCGGCACCAGGGTAGGATAGCCTCGGGGCCCAGTGGCCGCTGCCACGTTTACTGTAGATAACGTGTGAAAGCTGGGTAAACCAGGCGACTGTGTCGGCGAAACGGCAGCTGGCGTCAGCGTGGTCAACGACACTGTTTCTGGTTGCTGTTGGTCATTTTGGAAGTTAAACTGCGACTGGAACGACGGCAACTTGCTGCCGGCCGGGGATGGTGGATAGTCGAACGACCCCTTTGACATTGAGTCTTGCGAGTTACTACCATCTAGCTTGCTCTCCCACGGCCGGTATGACTGTGGTTGTGGTATGATCATCGTGGTTGGGTACAGGTCCGGCCTGTGTAGCCCATCTGGGTTGTAGTCCCAATGCATGTCCATTATTCGACCGGTGGTTGGGTCATAACCATCTCCTGGACCGAGCCGAGCACCCAGCCCTTCGGCCAGTTCGACCGCCGAGAACGAGCTGAATGGTGGTAGACCTGGTGCAGGACCTGGTGTCTTTGATTCAGGTACGGTTGATGATGGGGTGGCAGGCTGTGGTGGCGGGTAACCCGCCGTACCATATGAGGCCATAGCCTCCCCGCCACCCTCGCTCATACTAGCCGACGTTGCAGCCAGCGTCAAGTTCCCATTGCGTCACTTCTAACATACACTACAAACATATAAAACAGAAAAAAATTCGAGCATTACGATTATATATTACGGTATAACGGGAAAATTTCATCAAAAATAAACCTTGAATAATATCACAGTCCGAAGTGATGGGGTTTCTTTTTCCAAACAGTTTAAACCAAAAAATGTACGGGTTTGTTGTTACCTACAGGTGCGTGCCTATATACACATTATCCACACGTATAATACGTATATATATATAATAACAAAGGGTTCGATTTCTATTGCCGGACGTAGTGTACCTATTTGGTGTTATACAGTTATAATAATATTGGGCAAACGAAAGAGGGAGGTATAGGGCTATAGGTAGATCACTGTAGATCGTGTGCGCGTGAACCGTAATAAAACGGAGACATATATATTGTATATAGTAAATGATTCGATTACAAAACTTATATGAACAACAGTAAATCTGTAAGTTATATACTAGATGTCAATGTCAACGGTGAAACTTCTTAAAAAAATATATATAAAAACATATCTCGTGACCTATACCACGAAGTAATTTTAAACGTGGGTTGACGTAGAAAACGTAATGGAAACAAGAATATCCCACTAAAATGCTCACCCCTGCCAGAATAATTTCCCTCGTTTTCACGGTAATGCGAAATATTTTCTGCTCAAGCACGTTCGATTTTTAAATTGAATTAGTAAAACGGTTGGTGGGTTCTTTTTCGAAACGGTTTTATGGAATGATTGTAATGGTCGATGGTAAAACTAGTATGTAGGTACCAATAGCAATCATATAAAACGGTTTAAAAAAGAATTCCGTCGTTAGCACGAATAGAGATATGCCATATTTATTGAATTAATCGAAAATTACCATAAAACTCATCGGTTACCGCTTATTGGTACATATGTTAATTTTAATTGTTTCCCTCTGAAAACCACATCGTGTGAAACTCTAAACGGCAGACCGCGTTAAAAACACACTGAGCCACATTATAATAAAATAATAATATTAATAATAATCTGCGACGGCGGTCGTGCACGTCGGTTAATCAGGAAGGATGTTTTTATTGTTGAATAAAAACACTTTATTTAATAAAACGACATACACAAATTCGTGTATATGTATATATATATATATATATATATATAAATACACATATATACACATGTTGTAAATGTAAAACGCTGTTGATCAAAACTACTACTGCACTCATGTGCGTATATGACAACAGCCAATTATAATGATATAATTTATTTTCCGACCAGACTGCCGATGAGTGAAAATTATCGAAACGAGCGGTTAACAATTAAAAACAAACACTGAAAATAAGTTCGTCACAATATTAATAAATCACTCAACAGCCTCGTGAAAACCGACGTGAATAATAAAATGGATAGTTAGAGGGAAATGAACGATAAAAGGAAAACTCACGTGGAAAACTCAACAAAAATAAGGAATTTCAAAGTCATGTATAAATGGGTCAGAGACCGAAGTGTTTCCGGTATTGCGCTTTCGTTTTCAGTAGAGCGACGGCTGGGGTATGTTTGGTTACGAATCGAGAGGGAAATTATTTCCACGGACAACGACACCACACTCATAAACTTGACACTCGACGGGTATACTTTTATGTGATGATAATAAAAATAAAACAGTAAAATCGAAATGCAATAGTTCATTCATTTACCGGTATAATCGATTTTGGATTTTAAATCATTCATTAGAGAAAATATAAATAAATAGAATAAATATTAAAAATAATGTTAAACGTATTGTATTAAATAATAAAGGTAGGTACTAGGTATGATAACGAAAAGTCCGATTCAAACTGATATCTACTACAAAATTCAAATTATGACATTATATAAGATATAACCAAAGTTAACAACACATTTAACATTTTGATGTACTTTATAGGCAGGTACTATATTATCATCTAAAATTTAAATTAAGCACAAAAATAAATAATAACCGTCATTTTTGAGGAGGTGCTCAGTACTCACTTAAGATGTGTGGTCCCCGGGTGTGTGCGTCGTCGTACTGCACTTGGATCAAGCGAATATCGAGGGAATGACAAAAATAAATAAATTTTATTTTTTTTATACCACGAGAAATTTTTCGCATACAGCACTAGCATACAAGCATACATGCATTCAACAATAATAATTATTTTCACACTAACAAACATAAACGGACAAAAAAACGGACACGACAGACACACACGCGCGCGCCACTCACTGGGGCTCGCATACGCACACGCACCGCGACACGACTGTTGCCTGGGTGTAGACGACGGACGGACGGACGCGGCACCACGCACTCACACACACACACACGCACACATACACAAATTCACACACACATACACTGACTCACACGCACACACGCATCATGCACAACGCACATTGCACACAGGGTACATAATAATAATAATATAACGTTCGGCGCGCGCACACGCACACCACAAACGGCGCTCACAACGGCGACGGCCCACCGCGCGCTTACGAGGCGGTACACAGTCGTAGTTGTCGGCTGGTCCGCTAGAGGGGTAGGTTTTCGTGTATAATTTTTCTATATAATATTATAATATTATATTGTTATTATAATATATATATAATACATATACTTATTACTTTTTCGCGCCGTCGATGTACCCACCACCACTGCCGCCACCACCTCCACCACCACCACCACCACCGCGAACAATATCGGTTCGTCGTCGCGTCCCGATGAGGCCACCGCCTCTATTGGTGGGGGGAACCGCGGCAACGGCGACATCCCCCTACCAGGTGCCCCCGCCAACGCGTTGACGGGGTGGCAGCTGTACACCACCGCGTGCAGCCGTCGACGACGTCGCACCACCGCGCACGCACGCGGTCACTGTGAATGTTCACCATCGCCGCCGCATCCTCAGCCTATGCCGTCTTCGTTGCCGCAGACGTGATGCAATACCGTATTTATGCGCGTATAACGCACCAGAACCTTACCCCGCCCGCCTACCACCGTCGTCCCTTTTGTGCCCCCGCGCGAAACTATTTACCACCCCGACTATGTATATATATTATAATATACACATCATATACGAGTATATATTATATTATAATACGCGTAATATACGTAGGGCCGTCCATTTATTTATTGTTATATATATATATATTTCAGTTTTAATTATTAATATTACTTTTAATCGGAATACAAAACCAGTTTGTGCGGTGAACAAAAGACTCAACGACGAACGGACGGACTTATAAAGTTTCGTGCAGCGTATTACGAAGGCGAACAACGGTGTGGAGGATGGATAAAAAACAATTAAATATTATTGTACAATCGTCTGCGTCAGCTATAGCTCGTGTGCTCGTCGCCAGAATTTACCAAGGCGTACTAAAATATTATGAATTTATGATATTATTAGTGCTTGTGCCATACGATTTCGCGTACGTAGAAGGAATATTATAGTATATCACATTGTGTATACCGAACGACCAACATATCTCAATATATTTACTCATCTAAATCGTCGCCAGGAATTCACGTGTAAAATGCAATATAAACAAACTACATACATAATGACGTAGATTAAAGTCGAGAACAATGTATCGACCCTTTTGTATACGTACAAGACTTCTGAAACTTAAAAATGTATATGGTTTTGGAGTTAAGGTACCGAATAGTAATCTGAACTCGACGTTAGGTCATTCATAATTTGTTTATCTAAAACATGATGGTAATATTATGCTCTATACCTAATACTAATAGTATCACCTGCACAATACAAATTTTGTGTCAAAGTTGAATTTATTCATTTTTTTAATGTTTAAAAAACAATTATATCGCAATATTTTTACATAATACTAATACTATATATTGCGTATCATAAAAGTTTTAAATTTTTTAAAGTTAACGAAATCAATACTGTCATAGTTTTAAACTGAGATGCTTAATAATAATACCATAATAATTTCCAATTTTGACACGGGTATGTAATCCAGCCACACCAGTGAAATAATAATTAATTGAAATATTTTGGTTAGTATCATATAAGATGTTTGATTTAAAATGGAAAACTAACACAAAACCAAAAATAGTAATTTTTTTTATTCAAATATAGGTACCCGATATACCTATTAATAAACTTCCATAACCTCGGATTTCACATATTTCTAGTTGAAATTTAATTAGTAGGTAGGTATATAGATTATTAAAAATAATACGATTATATAAATAATTTAAAAGTGTTACAATTAAAGTTTTAAAACTAACTTAATGCATTTGGAAGCAGATTCAATTTAAAAATTTAATTTTATCGTAAATATAGTTATGGCAGTCCTGTACCAAGGGTACTATATTGTACATCCACTTTATCAAAACTGAATTGTAAAAACACAACTGTTCACCGTTAACTCCTTTGGGAGTCACTAAAAACGTCCATCGAGTTTCCAGTAGTATATCCCTGCACCCGTATATAGAACCATAAATATTCATTATTAATTTATTATTTTTACAGTGTTCATATTATTTAATAACTATTTTTTAAACACCTAAAAATTATTACTCATAAAATACAGCCCTTTAAATTAAATTTCACCGCACTATATACATATATATATATACAAATTTTTAACAAAACTTTTTAATAAATATTCCACTTTTTACAAAGAAATTTTACGTTCAATATTAAATAATATTTAAGTTATAAATGTATAAAATGTACGTACGCAATGGATTCAATCCATGTAACAATATGCATATAACATGTGGTTTGAAGTTCTCTTAACATTCTTAAGTCCTCAAAAAGTCAAAAGATCTAATATAATATAGTTTAAATATAATTATTTAAAAAGCCAAAAAAAATTATATTTTAAATATAATTTAAGATTTTGAATTCAATGTGATAAATGTATCAGTCTTGCAATAATACAATAGATAGGCCAACTTTAAAAAAAGTAGAAAATTCCCAATATACTTTATTAAATAACTGGGACGGGATAAACTAAAAAATATATATAGAGTATGATGGGATATTTTAAACAAAAGTTAAAACCATCTACAAAAAATCGATTTTTTGGGAATTCAAAAATAAATATTGGCCGAAACGAATAATCGGATTTTGCTAGACGGCGCGAAGCGCAGCATACTACATTGTTCGTTCGAAAATCGCAGACATCAGATTATTGAGTCCACGGACCAGCAATCAAATAATTCATATTTAAACTTGAACATTTAACTAATAAAATAATGAAGTTTGTATAAATGATTTAATTTTGGATCTTTTTGAGTTATTAATAAATATTTGAAATATATGAAATAATTTTTTTTTCTTATTAATATTGATACATTTTTTGAATACTTAACATAAAAATGTAATACACGATCTATCATAAGTTATTCTTATAAGACTTAATGTATACGAAAAATGCATATACATTATTTTTGTCCATAAATATTTTATGTTCTAAATTTTGTAAATTGGACTTAAAATAACGATTTTAGATATTAATATGTTGAACTTAAAGTACATAAATCACTGGGACTAAATATTTAGACTGATTTTAAGCTACTACGATTTTATAAACCTATTTACACCGTTTAACTGCTATGCAAGTACACCTGTATTGACTTAAATTAGTAACATTAATTTAAAATACCTAGGTATATAAGCAATGTTTTTGGCGAAAATTAGTTTAAAATTACAATACTGCTAACTGAAAAATAAATTACTTATTTAATATAATATTACTAGTCTTAATTAACTAATTTAATTATGATAAATAGCTTAAGATAACAATGATTTATTTTTGAATTATACCTTTATACCTATATATATATATATATATATATATATTTGAAAAAATTGATTTTCAAAAAAATTGATTTTGCTACATTTTTTTTTTTTTATTTTAAACATAAGACATTCCTAGCCTAAGGCTATCTAAATCTATGGATATTTTACAGTTTACATAATAGTTTTAACATTATAACATGATAATTAAAATAATTAAATATTTTTAAAGTAGGTACTAAGGATAATTAACAATTGGTAATTTTAAGATTTCAATAATATTCTGAAATTTATATATTTACAATAGTGTAACTTTAAGTAACTGAAGTCGAAGAGTGATCTGGAAGAAACACACGTGTGGGGTGACGATTTGGATGTTGAGAGGTGGCTTAGTGTAGGAGGTCGTGAGGACGACCTCGTTTTAATCGACGATGAGTTGGGTGAGTGAGGAGGTTATAGTGAATTGCACCTGATGAGTTTGGAAGAGAGCAGTGGAAAGATTTTGCTAAATAATAATTCATATTTCTCTATTTTCTACCATTACATAACGTTATGACATCCACAAAAAAAACCCTTAAAGTTTTTCATAAACCCACAATATAGTTTTCTGAGAAAATAATAACTGATGAAGAACATTCATATATCATGTAGCATAATCAGATTTTGTTCAAGATATATTACACAATGAACGGAATCTATTTAGTACCTATAATAATCAAAGATCTTTTTTGTCTATAGTTTAAATAATTTTTTTTCAACTATCTACAATATTATATTATATAGGTAAAACAAAAAAACTGCACGTAATGGTAAAATTCGTCGAAATGTGCTCCCGTCCTTCTCGCTCGTATGTCCGGAGGCAGATGAGTTGGGCACTCGTATATATATGTTACGGTTTAAGTGCGAATACCAGTTAAACCTAGAATTAAACCGTAAATCCTATAGGTTTCACCGACTTCTGTTCTAAATGTCCGAAATTCGGACATTTAACAATTAATTTCGGTTAAACTTAGGAAACACAAAATTATTTGGTCAAACCCCGAATGATTTTTGTAGTTCGGACTTTAACAAACGCGATTTGGTAAATGTATTAGGATAAACAATCAGTGTCAGTAAAAGTCTGAAACTTTGTATTAGTAATTATTATTGTTAAGTATATTTGGTACTACATTAATGACTGGTATATCAGGTACACATATTTATATTACTGCTATATAACTATTATTGCAACAAATTTAGATTATTATTACATAGTACTGCAGTGTTAGTGTACTTAGTACATTAATTACTAGTATATTATTTTTACTATAATTAAATTAATTTTATTAATAAATTATTTATTTGTGCAGGCTATTGGCTAGTGGCCTCTATAGCAGGTATGGCATCCTGAGTTGCACGATACATTTTTGGATGGGTACTTACCAGTGGTTAAAGTGGGAAACATTTTGAGGGGGGACTAACGTTACCAAAAACTAAGGAGCGTTCCCGAGTTCTTCATCTAAAATCTATATCTAACCAAACTTTTTTAAGAAACCTACTAGGTATGAACTTATATAATTTGATTTTTTTATACACCATGGTTCATAAAAATGTTATGTTAATATAGTATGTAATATCAAATTTTCTCCTATGAAAAATGATTTTAAATATATAATGCCTGCTAAGTTAAAAATGAATTGAAAATCATTGCCCGAAATTAAAAAAAAAATACATTTACGTTTTAGTTTTAAACATTTCATTAAAAAAACAATTTATAATAAATAATATCACTATTCATATTCTTTCAGTTTAATATTTTATTTAAACCATAATTATTATATCACATGGAATCGCACACTATTATGGATAACACACTACACTATTTAATCTATTCTGTGACACTACTACACAATAATTTATTATTTAAAAATCGCTTATCACACTAAACTTAACCATCTTCAGAACGTGGAGATTATTCGAGCGAAATAAAATACGTTTAAATTCGAAATCTAATCAATGTGTGTGGCTGCATAAATAATTTAATAAATTATTAAAATTAACATGCAACATATTATTAAATTCACAATAAATTTATTTTTTTAGCGTCCCCCCAGACTTTGGAGACTTAAATTAAAGGGGACGCATAATCTAACCGTAAATAAGAAGGGGTACTCAGTCCTCCTTCGTCCCCCCTCAGTTTAACCACTGGTACTTACATCTATTAGTCATGTAGTTATTCAAAAAATCACAGCTTATTAATCCTTGTCCACCAGTCAAAGACAGTTGTGATATTAAGTAGAAACAACTTTATCACATAGGTACTTTTTTGGCTAATTTATTGATTGTGCGATATTAAAATCGAAATGGAAATACCTAAAGTCAATACTTAAATAATAATAAGTTATGATAACCATGATTAAAGTCAATCGCAATAAAATGTCACTTGCTACATTGTTTCAAATATTTCAATTTTTGTAGTAATATGTAAATTAATATAATAATAATTATTATTATATTATACTAACACCGCAGTAATATGTAATAAAATATAAATTTGTTGTGATAATATATAGCAATAACATAAATGTTTGTACCCAATGGTGGACAATAACTTGTTAAAAAGTTAAAGTTAAGTTAAAAAAATTAACTTTTTAACTTAACTAGTTAATTATTTTTGTTTTCAACTTATTAACTTATTCAGTTAAATTTTTATCGTTTTAACTTAATTTTTTAAAGTTAATTATCATTATGGTGCAGTTAAGTTAATTTTAATTTTTTTTTTATATATCACGTGGAACCAACAGAAAACTTAGGTATTCTGTCGATTTTGGTAATTTATTTTTCTGATGTTATAATATCATCAATTCATAATAATCAGATTATATTTTAATCTTCACTAGTAAATAGTACATATTAATATTAGAATACTGATCAGCGTCTTGGTAAATATTTGTATAAATTAAAATACTAGGGCAATTTATTACTTATGATTATTGTGACTTTAAACTTTTTTTTTAACTGAGTTAAGTTAATCTTATTTTCTATCTTAACTTTTAACTTATCTAGTTAATTTTTTTTTAGTAACTTTTAACTTAACTGAAGGCAATTTTATTGAATTAACTTAACTTGCCAAAGTTAAATTTTTCCATTAACTTGCCCACCTTTGTTTGTACCTAATATGCTAATCATTAATGACTTATGTAGTACCTAATATATTTCAACAATAATAGTTATTCATACAAAATTTCAAACTTTTACTAACACTGATTGTTTGTTCTAAGATTTACCAAATCCCGTTTGTAAAAGTCTGATCAACAAAAATCATTTTGACCAAATCATTATGTGTTTCCTAAGTTTAACCGAAATCAATTGGTAAATATCCGAATTTCAAACATTTACCAACATTAGTCGCCGTAACCTAAGATTTACCGGTAAATAGGTAACCCAGAAGCATTTCAGAATTTTCGTGGAACATGTTTTTCGAGTTTCTCGTGAAAAATTTGCTAAACGTGGTTTACAACATATTATTTGAAATAAAGGGATGATATTTTCTGTCATTTTTAGTATCTATCATAGACATACTAAAAATGTTTATGTCCTTCTGTCCGTATTCATTTGTCCTTTAATTGATTAAGCCGCTAATTTAATTACATTCGTTGACTCTGAAGTCTTTTAAACACAACTATTGTGAAACTATAATACATTTTTTGATTCATTAAATGAATTTATCATTATCATTAAGACTATTTTTTCAGTCCATTCAATATTTTGAAGGTTGCCAAAATATTGTTAATAATCCGCCAACGCCTCGCCAGTACGAAATAAAACTATATCGATTATAATTAAAAATGTTATAACAGATGACGACTAATGATTATATATAATATAATTATATTACATTTAATGCTATATTCACATCAATTATTTGATAAATGAACACGTCATTTTATTATAGTATGTTTAAGGCCATTACTTTTTTTAACTAAATCGTGGTAGATACCTAATAAAATATTATATATTTAATTATATCGATAATAGAAAAAAAATACATAATTATTTTGATGTGCATTTTATTTGATCCGATATCCACATTTTAAACAGACTATTACAATATAAAGTTTCAAAAGAATAACATATTTTATGGCTAACTAATTATAAACTCAATAATTTCTTTGATGTTTTGAATTAATTAGGTGACCAATTCAATGTTTTAACATTATAGTGATTATTATTTTAACTTTGTTAGTAACGTTGTCAATAACACATAGTTATCAGTTTCTTACGAAATTACAGCAATAGGTATGCTGTATGCAATTACATTATATTATATTTGAGATTTTTTTTGCCGATTGAATGAAAATCAAATTTTAACGATATCGGGAGATTTAACTCAGATTCACTTTAGATATAATCTTTCATTGTCAAGCGGTTTCATATTTAAAAAAAAACACCTGGTCTGAAGATTAATAAACCGAAGTTACGACAAGAAAGGTATGTCCAAAGAAATATTTCATAAATGTATAGTAATATATTTTTACATGAATGATCAGCAAAATAATGATAATAATCATATATGAATTGAACGAAACATTTCTTCAGATTAATTAAAAACAATTAATTAAATTTAAACAATGATTTTATATCAATATTAGTGATCAGTGATGTATCAGTATTAAAAAGAACAAATATTAGGCATTAAAATATACTTAAATTAATTTATAACTAACTATTTCATACCTTCAAAATAAATAATTCACCAATAAAATAATTAAAAACACATATTAATTTAATTTAATAATGATATGTAATAACTAGATGTACAATTTATAATTTATATTTTTTATGCTTCAAAAAATATGAGCATTGTAAAACTATTATTGCAAAATATATAATTACCCATATTCAAACTATAATAATTATACTATATTATAAATGTATAACATATTATAATTGTGTTTTTGTATAAAACATAATTTTAACATCCTCGTCAGTATTAAAACTGCTAAAAAAAGTATACATAAAAAAAAATGTTTACGATATCATGTTAAGAATTATAAATTATAAATGAAACATTAAAAATATCTGTTTACAAAAAATTTTTTTTGAAATAAAAGTCGTAAATATTACAATACATGTTTAATTACGGTTGAAATAATCACGAGTAAATATTAATCATTTGAACATTCCGTGACTACCATTAAATTGCATTCACCAAACGACATATAGTATCTACCTATATCATAATAATATATTGGTCTTTGACACAAAAAACTATTCTATACTTATATAATATATATCATATAATATTTTACTTATTATTATGTACCTAATAAATACAATAAAGTAAATAATATTTTTGTTGAGGTGTTTTCCTAGAAGAAAAGCCCCCGTTGCAAAACATAAAATATAGGTATTTTTTTATTACTACTGTTCAACTCTGGCTATGTTGCAAGAGCAGCAATGTGGAAACCAAAAAACGTCCACGTACAAATTATCTCCGGTCCCTTGCAATGCTACCAACCGTTTTTGGACGAATTTCTGTTTACACGACGTACTGAAACCAAATGGCGTATCGCAGATTCCGTTGCACGGTTGATCTGGCTCTCTAGAAATAATAATATTTATTATCGATTCGAGTATCGAAATTATATTATAATAAAATATAAAATAATTATATCCACACTTGGACATGAAAAGGGTAGTCCTTTACCCACACAAATTGGTTCATATTTTTCACTATTGCAAAAACAAACTTTATAATATTTTTTTTTTTTTTTAATCGTTGTGATAATTCATGTAAATCTCTGTGAACTTGACATAGTTGGTTTTATCTTTTATGTACCTGACTAAAAAAACAATCATTGATAAATAGTATTATTAATTCGCAACAATCTTTGGAAAAAAAAATAAAAAAGTTATTATAATTAATAATTTTTCTTTCCAGAAAAATTAATATTTTCTAAAAAAATGTATTGTTTACTTATTTAATATTTTAGACGACATTTTCAAATACCAACTAATTTTTTAAAAATACATTGAAATATTATTGGTCACAAACACAATTATATTTATTTTAATTTTATTGAACATTTTACTTTGTTATTTTACTCAAGTTAATACCATTGTATGGCTGTATGCTATGTTTTTGTTTAATATTTATATCTATATCAAACTAATATTTATAATGAAAATGTTTCATTTATTTTAATTATTGTTCACAGTTGTTTATACATTTTTAGTTGACATTTATTATTTTAGTATAATTAATTGCATACAGAATGTTTATATATAACATAGAGTGTTATTTTTTTGTAAAGAAGGATTTGTCATTTTGCTAAAACAAAATATTTTTATGACTTCATATAAAACTCTATGGTTTATTTATAATATTGGTTAAAAGATTTATGATCATCAAATAATATTAAAATTACTATTTCGTTTTAGAGTTTTTAACAAAATGTATTACTGTTATAAATATTGTATTCTTATGAAAAACCAATTTTATGTTTTGTTTCATATTAAATTATGCTTTATAAACAAAAATTAATTAAATTAAAATGTTGTATACATTTAAATTAACTGAAAAATATTCCATTACTTGTAATTATCTAATAAGTATGCAATACGCATATTATTATTGTTATATATTATGGAGCTATTTAGCTATTATAAATTTACTGTACCCGAGATTTGATTCATAAAATATATTTAGTCTTACGATGAAAATTTCAAAAAATCATTTAACTTAAATATGTTTTTTTTTTTTTTTTTTTTATTAATTAGCTTTCAGTAAAAACTATTATAGCTCAAGAACTTAAATATGTTACTACAACTACATTTAACATTTTAATAGAGACATAAAAAAAACTTAGGTAATAATAGACGTTAATAAATAAAAAGTCATTGAATTCAAATTTTAAATTATCAAACGGCGTTAATTATAGGCAACTATGAATACTCCAATGTGCAGATATAATACTAGTTTACGGCATCATCACAATATATTGGTGATTTTAAGAATTGACTAAAAAATATTGAACTTACGTGCAGATTTCCGACCTTATGGATTGTGTATACATATCAGATGGAGTGCGTACCATATTAACTACATATTTCCATTCACCTTGAGTGTTTAATGCTGCTTTAGGAAATATGTTGTTGGTTTTAACTTGGCATAATTGAACATCGTCTTGTCTTTTTTTTCTATTGTATACGCCTCCATGATTGGTACTTAAAAACAATAAACCAGTCATTTTTTTTTTTTGTCATTTATATGATTTAAATAACTATTTTTAATCTTTTAGATAAAATATTAGAGATATTTACGCCTTATCAATGTGATTAATATTTTGAAAATCAAACGAAATTACAACATCTAAAATTAAAATAAATATATGAAAATAAAAGATGTTGGGCTCTTGTAATTTTTTTTTTTTTTATTATTAATGATATCCTCGGCAACATGGGCCATTGGGTTTAAAGTGAGAAATATATATAAAAAGAAAAAAAATTACATGAATTGTATCTATATCTAAATAATTATACTAAATTTTGGTTAGAAGATTGGCGGCTGTGATGAATTGTATGATGTTGGTAATGGATTGAGGATTGTTGGCTCTTATAATTTGTGATTTTAAATAATCTCGAATATTTTTACATTATAATCTACTACCTATATGATTGATTTCTTACTTGCGGTTTAGATGTCGATTTTGGTCTATTATCGGAGACTCTGTTAAGGACACCTGAGGTAGTACATACGTTCTATCTGGATAGCCAATAAATTCGTCTTGAGTATCGTTTTGATAATCGTGGTAATCGCCATAACCGTTATTAAAGTTATTTTTATGCTGGCTGAAATCAAAAATCAAACTTTCGTATAAGTTTGGTTCAAAAAACTTATAGATCTATTTTTACTTTTGATAATAAGGTCTGTCGAAAAGTTTTTCTTCGTTAAAAAAAGACTTAAAGTTCTTGTCCGATTTTATAACCAGGTAACTTATCAACTGCCTGTAACATATTAATATTTAGTATTTAATATTTCAATAAAATAAATAGAAAAACCGACGCCACATTTATTTATGTACATATATTATATCTCAGCTAAACAGCAGAAGTTCATTATATAGCGGCACGACAAGTTTGGCTGAGTTACGTTAAAAGATGATGTCAATAATTTGCTTTAACTACCAAACAGTAGTTGCACCTAAATGGATAATTTATTGCTGATTGGATTCATAAAAAAAATTTAATTATAACGTCAAGTTTATTAGCTACGTCGATTGTACATCATCACATTTGTATTTAATTATTAAATAGAATACATTAATTACAGTATTGTTTTTTGAAACTGTAAATACTGTTTCTATTGCAGCCTGATTGCAATGGCAAACTGTTTATTTTATTGTGCTTTAGAGTTTAAATAAATTTCTTTGAACATACCTATACAAGTTAGCGTATAAATGCTAATTGTCTAATATTAATTACTGAGTTGGTAAATAGGTGGATACGGAACCTAAATAAATCCCAACATATGAAAAATATGTATTATCAATTAATATGCACTCTGATATACAATAATATACTCCTACGATATTCTAACCACGTCGTTTACATTATCTATTATCTAACTATTATCTATTACATTAAACTAAAACTGTAAATGTCTGTCTCTAATTTTCCTGTCATTCATAGTTTGATAATTATGACTGTCAATAATTATTATTATAATGGATTTTCAATTAATGGCTTTGATTCGTTAGATTCAAATATCATATACAGTTTATAAATAATAGTAATGTCATTGACTACTAGTATATTTAATCAATGGTACTAGTACTACACATAATATTATTAATTTATTATCATGTTATTCAATTCTACTGAATTTGTCTACAACGGAGAGGAAATTAATACTGTCTTCTTTAATGTTTAGCGGAAACCAGTTGTGTTCGAGAATCATGACCGTGGAATTGTCAAAAATGGATGCCATAATTTCTCAAAATCATACGGCTGATCAACCGTTATGGGATCAGAGTGTAGGCAGACATTTGGTCTACCATTATATATTATAAAGTAGAGTGACCTGCATTCCGATTACTACGTATTTACATGGTACACGGATGTACAGACAATAATTCTTTTTGAGAGGGAGTATATTGAAATTTTTGGAGAAAAATCCTGCAAGCCTCTACAAATTTCCACCCGGTGTTTATGGTAAGAAGCTATAACAGAACCGTATTACAAATGTGGAATTATCACAGTTTGGAATCGGAAATTCTGGTATGTCACTGGCAGTAGTACAACTGCAGTATCTGCAGGAGTATTCTGCATCAAAATGTCATACTTTAACATGAATAATAAAACGGAATGATTAACAATGGACACTAATTTTTTATTTAAGGCTGCAGCAACCTGCCTATAGAATATTGGGAAAACCAGATATATCATATATTATATAGGTACATTCATTTGGAATCTAGACTTTTTAATTCGAATAGATAGGTACTCATAAAAATTTAATTTGACTTTCCGGTAGATATTTTTTATTTGATAAAAGTAGACAAACTCTTGAAGAATTTTGTATTGAATTTTCAATACATAAATTTAAAAAGATACATTTTTATGAATTTTTAACTCAAAATAAACCGCAAATTTTCGTGATTTTTACGTATTTTGACAAATTCAAATTTTCAATGCTATTATTAAAAGAAAAAAATTATTACTATGTAATTTTAATATTTTTTAACTATCGTTGTAACAATATATAAGGAGCCTTGCATTAAATTTTGAAGCTTTTTACCAAAAGAATAAAATTTTACTGTCATTTATAAAAATTAAAAAGATCTAAATTTTCAAACGTGTATAAACAACTTCAAAAGATTTGAAATGTTTTGAACAATTTATCGAATATAAAAAATGCCAGTATAAACATTCAGTGAAAATTGTAGGTATCTACAGTAATTTGTTTTAGAGGTACACCAACCAATACCTAAAATTGATTTTCTCAAACTTTACTTTGCACACATTTAAAAGTAATTTTAATGTTATCATGTTAAATTGCCTATATCAAGCTCCTTAAAACACGACCGACTGCAGCCATTTTAAATAATCATGAATAACAATTTTAGTCACAATGTTGTTATTTAAAAATATTATTAATGGGTATTGATTGTACTACAGTGGCGGTTATAAGGGGGGGCGATAGGTGGATCGCCCCCCCCCTGGTCCGTGTTTTTTTATAATAAATTATTGAAAGAAGTATTAATATTGGCACTATTTTTTTGTGTTTCTAATTTATAGAAATAGTATCAGCAATTTGTAAAGTTGTATTGCGCAATATAGTACGGTATATTTTTAAATAATTGTAGTACTTAGTAGTACATTTTATTAATTTTTGTTATTATAGTATAATATGTACGACTACCTACGTAATATGTTATTCGGAAAGTTGCGTGCCATTGTTTATATATATATATATGGCTGCTAGGAATAATCTCAATAATGTAATAGATTTCCCATTCTGATATTACGATAATTTTAAGAGGACGCTACACCCGTATGTGTTGTCTCCGTCTTACAAGTGCGTAACATTGCAAAAACTGTTTCGCGCGGTAAAGAACCGAAAAAGATACAGTTATAACTAAGAAACGATATGTTCACCACATAAAAAGGAGAATTTTGACTGTGCAATATCGTTTTTATTTTTTCGATATCATTTATACAAATAAAATTCTTATTGTTTTATAATATATTAATTTTGTGTTTTTTAAGCATGAATAACTTTTTTGTAGTTCGGATATCGAAAAAATAAAAACGATATTGCACAGACACAATCCTCCTTTTTATGTGGTGAAAATTTCGTTTCTTAGTTATAAGTTATAACTATATCTTTCTCGGTTCTTTCCCGCGCGAAACAGTTTTTGCAATGTTACGCACTTGTAAGACGGAGACAACACATGCGGGTGTAGCGTCCTCTTAATATAAATCTAAAAATATAATAAACGCTATATTATACTCATAAACTCACATATATTATTACATGTTTTGCTAAACAAAAAAAAAGACATAATATGCTTGTATTGTAGATTTTTATTATTAAAATGGTTGATTAACTGTGCATCTGCAGTGACTATACTTTTTTTTATTTAATTGTAAGTACAAGGTGAACCTATTTTGGATTATTTCAAAATATTGGGGAAAAATTCCAACGACTTATTATTGTCCTATGATTTTTATAATTTCCGCCCCCCCCCCTTAAAAGTCAGTTATAACCGCCACTGTTGTACTATTCCGATCATGTAAATAAAAAAAATTATTAGAAAATTAAATCGTGTTCAAAATCTTTCACAGCTATTTAGTATAACATAATATATAGTTATATCTTATATATATATATATATATATATATCAGGTTCGGACGTTAATAATTTTAATAAACTATTGTTTTTGTAAGTTCTACTGCAATCGACTTCGTTCAAGGGTACTTTACATTTTGAAATTACTTACTCTGGATATCTGTCGATGGTTTCACAAAATGTGACGTCACCGTGATAATTCTGAACACACCTGGGGACTTGACCGACAGGCGCGGGAACGAAGGGCTCGTTGTATCTACACCCGCCGTATGAGTGTTGACAAGGCGCGTGTCCGTAGGCTACAGACAACATCAACACCATCAGCGCCCACCACTCGCTAACCATCTGCAAACAATCGACAGTTGTATATTGAATATCGTTTCCGTTTATGGTATTCATAATATATAAAATTATAATCGATAAAACCCATTTAGAAAAATGAAATTGTGAAAATAAAACGATTAACAACCTTTTTTATCATTATATAAATAGATAGCTATTAATGGAATTATTTGCAATTAATGCACAAATAACACATTTTAAAACGTATAAGAATTAATTAGTTTATAATATACTATTTTGTATGCATAAATGATAAATGTAATATGTTAGGTATATACTATATAGTAATCTTATGTTTAAAGGCTAACACTATTCTGATAACTTAATTATATATCTTGGTACAAATTATCAAAATTTTATCGATAATGATCAAGTTATAAGTATAAACAAACATGACGATTATGAATAACAGACCTTAGTCACTCAATACTCAACTGAAAATATAAATTTTTTAAGCTACCTAGTAGTAAATTATTAATTACTAAAACAAGTGAAAAATATTGTATAGGTACCGCAATTACTTATTTAAAAACTAACATAACATGTCAGTCAACGAAATTTTCATGGTAATTAATTTTGTAATTATTTTAATATTTATATGACATGGAAATAAAACGGATAAAATATGCAAACCACTACATCATTTTATCTTCTTTTTTTTTCAAATATGCACACAAAAATAACAATTAAAGGGATGGTATTCATATTTTTATCAACTATTAAAATTATTTACAAATTCGTACAAGTCGAACAAGTCGTACACAGTACACACATTACCTTTAGATTAAATGCAACAAAACGTGTGTCTTTGATTTAATACAAACCTAATATTATTATTCAATTGATATACCTATTTAAACTTTCTCCAAATTATTATTTTAACTGATCTAAGTCTACAAGGCTATGAGTTTAAAATTTTTTTTTTGACTTTCTATTTTTGCCCAAGTACTTCAAAACGTTTACCAATGCTAAACAATAAACTGTTAGTACAATATTAGTACTTAGTAAAATAATTTTAATTTGTAGGAGGTGTCCCCTCAAAACAATCCGATTTCTTTTAATATTAAATTCAGTGTAATAATCGTCTGTGGGTGAGCATAATATTGTTGCTAACAGCTTAAGTGGGCTTACATTAATGAATTTAAATAATACAGTATTCGATAATATAATTTTTGAATCAAAAATCGTAATTGATATGAATTATAGTTTAAGACTATGCAATTTTAAAACACATATATAATCAAGACTCTAATTTATAAATTTCTAAAAATTGTTTTCTAAAAATTTAATTATCAATAATATTATTAAAGCTGTATAGATTTCATACGTGGTAGCAATAAATAAATTTATTCAGAAATTAAAATAATTATGTGTATATGGTTGAAATGTTTAATTCCTGTCTAAAACCTTTAAATTATAATGATTAATGACGACCTATAATTAATAAAACATTTTGATTAATGAATATAAAATAATACTCATTAACTGATTTCATACAAACAATACCAACATCGTATTTTGTTTATTTAATTATTACAATAGTCATAAACTCATAAGCTTAAAATACTTATAAATTATAATGATTGCAACTATATTTTTTATGAAAGCTATACCCATACTTAAAATTGTTTTACTCGATACCATTGAAATATACTTTACATCTATATATTAATAAATGTCTCATAATATAAATTGTTTGTATGCATCACACGAATATGTCATGAATTTATTTTCACAAAGAACATTGTATGATTTCTATTCTTGTGTAATTATATTATTTTCCGTGGAAAATGTTTATTGTGTATAATATAGGTATATATATAAATAAGAACGTAATCCAAATATCATTCAAAATGCAATATCACCCAAGCCGCGCTTACTCTTTTAATACAATATTTTACCTTTCGATATTGTTTCAGCCCACAACCTATGTGCATTTATTAGCATATTTCATCACTTCAATGGGATAAACAAAATAAAATAATAAAACTGGATTAAATCAAGGATATTAAAATAAGTACCTATACTATACTCACCAAACAAAGTTTTCATAATACAGTAAATAAAAATTAAATATGTAATACTAACACAGAACATTCATAATTACACACCAATCACGATACATGAGCAATGAGCATATACCTAGCTTAGAAAGAAATGTACATAGAAGATCAAGTATAATTAAATATTAATGTCTAATACATATTACGAGTATATCCGTTAGCCAGTGACAGCCATTGTGATTTATCAATGTCGTAAATGTGTATATCTATATAATATAACATACGTATTTCTAGTATATATAATATACTATATAGGATATAGGTACCTACCTATATATATATATTATATACTATATAAATCATGTATGATTGTATAATATAATATATTATTATAAAAATGATTATTAGCATTCAGCGTCACACACATAATAATAATATTATGTCATATAAATGTATAGCATACTTTATAATTATTCATGTTTACACTATATAGTTTATATTACAAACTAAAAAATACGATCAGTTTTGTGTTTAAAGAGCACGAAAATATTGATTAATCGTTTAAATCACGGCGTGAATACAGTACTGTTACATTACATTATATATACATGTATGCAGCGCGAAATATCGAAAAAACTTCCAAAACAATAATTCAAAACGATTTCCTCTATATATTCAAACACGAATTATCGAAATATAATTTTGAATATTATTATAGGTCGATTTTAGGATAATGAAAACGACTTATATTCCAATCTGTTATGTACCTTATACGTGTACAGCATGTACTTGGCTATCTGAAGACAAACATTTTAACCTATTTATACTATAACATATTATATGTTTTATTGAAACTTAAAGTCTTAAAGACAGTTAATAACTACTATAATAGTCAGTTATGAATATTATAAAATAACATATAATAATGTAAAAATGTAATACTTATGTTAAAGCTAACAACCTATGTAGTTGATGCTTAACCAATAAAAAAAATAGCCAGTTAATATGCATGGAGATAAAATTAATTTCAATGTTTATGGCTTATAGTAAGGTATTATCATTACACCTATTGCAATTTTATATTAACGCAATACTTAAATCATAAAACTGTTGATAATTCCTATCAACCAAATGACATGAGATTACTATTATAAATTATAATCCGTAAAATACGGATTGTACTATTTCTTTGTCTCGTTCTCAATAATTCCATGGTATGAAACTATCTGGTGCCTACAAATCTAAGTCACTATTAATGTTTTCAAGCTTCCAAGGTGAATTCAATAACGTAAATAGGTTTTTCCCTATCACCTATTTTATGTTTAACAGTGGTTATTATGATTATTGTTCTACAATGATTTTTATTGGTTTTCTTTTTCTGTTTATGAAATCGGCATCAGATTGTATTTCCTTACTATGTAGGTACAATTTCGTTATGCATTCTTGAGAGATATGTCAAAAAAATATTATTATTATTTATTTAAGTATGCGTATAAATAACATTGAAATAGCAGAAAATTACTTTCGAAACCTTGTAACCTTTTGTTATTGTTTTTAAAATACCGCATATACGTGTACTATTTTAATAGTATCAAAAAGAGGTCATATAATTTGAATTGTATTGCTGTGTATTATTAATAAAATAATTATAATTCATTGAATAATAATTATGGTCTTCCAGTGAGATTTAAAAATGTTTAAAGTTGTGTCAACTATCTAGTTTGAAATAAGTCCAAAACTATAATGTATAATTTATAACGCACAATATAAAATATAATGAACGCAATATATCTATATAGGTGTGTATTATTTGAATGGAGTTATTGGCCTGCAACGGTTTGTTAGGACTCCCCAGGTGCATTTAATGATTATTGCTAGTTAGCTGGACTTCAAACTTCAACAACACCTGGCTAGTTATTTATCAAAAAAAATTTGGATTTTTTTTCAAACGTAATTCATTAATTCTTTAGACTATATAATATCTACCCCATATTTAATAATAATAATAGTAGTAAAACATATATTATAATATTATCTCCTTAACAAATTTACTTTTTATTCACGGCAGATTTAATGTGGTTAAGATAACTTAATCTATTTATTAACAAAATAAATAAATTTACAGAAACCTATACATTTAAAACAATTGATATAGGTACATGTATAACACTTTTTTATCATCATTTGTATTAACTTCTCAAAAATCCATAATCAAATTTCTCATGAGATTTCTAACGGACAAACTGTGTCTGTCAGAAATTTATCAAGTAGCATTAGATATCATTAATATATTATAAGTATACCTACTAACGACAATTTAAATATTATATATATATAATTATTATATACTACTATCAATAATAATAAATAATAATATACTATATTATGTTAAATCTTAGAAATTCGACATTTTACTTTAAAAATATCATTTATATACATATTGTATATGTTAAAATTAACATATACAATTTTTTTCCTTAACAATTATAAATTATTTAATGTATTGGATGTTTATTAAATAATACATTTTATATGAAGGAGATATCGTGGTTAATGGTTATTATAGTTATTACCTATTTATCTACATATATATAAGTTCATAAAATCATAAAAGAATAATTATATTCAGTACCCAGTTTCATCAAACATATCGTCTACTGTCCAAACTTCAACGAAGCTAGGAAAGACTTCGACATTCCTGGCAACCGGTAAGAAGCAATTGGCCAATTTTCTAGCTATCAAAACATAATTGTATATATAAAAAATTGAATTGTACAATGACATAATATAATGTAAACCGTTATACTCTTGTTAAATCTAACAACCTTTGTAGTTAATGCTTAACTATAATAAAGAAAAAAAATTATATACCTGCAGCAGAAAACAGTCATATTATATCATGAAACATTATAAACAAGAATTAAATACAATAAATAAGAATCTTTTATGAAAATATTTGTGAGTACAAGCTTTACTTTTAGTTTAAAAATAATAATTTAATACTCTATCTAAGCCTGGCCTACTCAAAATAAATTTGTTTCAAAATGGATGATCGACGTTTATATTTATTTTAAGTAAAAACTTATAATATAATATATAGGTATCTCGGTCTGCTCAAAATCTAAAAGCTAATTAACTGCAACAATTAAAAAATTGAACAACCGTTACAGTACGCATTAATCCATCGCCCATCGGACAATAGGTGGCAGAACGCAACATATGTTTATTATAGGGTTGCGCTATCTAATTCACTGGGTGATCCAATCGTAAATATAAATTTATAATACATAGTAACATACATTACTTATACAATATTTACTGGACGTGCGTTGGTGCGTATATTAATATAATATATACATTATACATAGTAGTATATACATACATATATGCATCGTCTATTCATTATAATATTGTAACGTTCGTAAATATACACCCAGGGAACGCATACAATGCAATGTTTGTTTTTATTATTATTATTCTAATATATAATTAATAAAAGAACTTTCGCCTTTAGTTCGTCTCGTCAATCACAAAAAGATTTTACTGAGTCAAGGCCGAAGTCGTCAAAACTGATGGCTGCATCAGTCATTGCCACCGCCATCGTCGTCTTCACGCGAACGCGACCACGTAATAATATTATATTATACATATTAATAATAGTAAAAATATAATATCAATTATAACTGTGAATTATTACGCGATTCTTTCTCACGCCAAAAACAATGTGTACGAGTGTGCATCGTGTGTATGTAAAAAATACCGCTCCCTAGATGTTATATACAGATGTATAATATTATCGTGGGTTTTTAGGTCACACATTATAATTCAAATCGTCGGATAGATTGGCTTATTCAGTGAACTTGAGATATATAATATAAATAAAGACTACGAATTTGTGCATGCTATTTATGTCTACAAACGTCTCCGCGTATAATAATAGGTAAGATTATAATACATCACCGTCATCGTGAAGATCGTGCTGAAAGTTACATTTGATTTGGGCACAAAAGATAATCCCGAAAAAATAAAAATTACAGCAGGTATCATTATTATTTCAATCCAACGATTTGCGCGCAGTTAGCACATTTCCTGCAGCACGGCGCGTATTACACGTCAAAATCCTGTTCCGATACGTTTAGTAAGCTGCATATTATTATATCATTGATGATTATTGTCGATTTCTTAACGTATACAATATAGCGAAGTATATATACGCATTAATATTATTATGGCTGTAACAGACAGTCGCAGATTCGAATCAGCTTTTTTTTTCGTTAATCTCCTGTCGTTTTGTTTTACACGATGATGAGGTACCGCGACGGCGTGTCCCGTTGAAAGATTTCCCCGATTTCTATAACATAACGCCAGTTCCCGGTTGCCGATCCCGAGTAATCCCGTCTAATATTATAATACAAGAAATTCGTTACGCAAGGCATAATAATTATGTATATTATATTATATTATCAGAGTACGCACATACCAGAATATTGCAGACGTCTTCTTAGGCGCAACCTGCATATCCGTGTCGGTCTGTGTGTGCTTATATGTATGTATTATGCGTGTTGTGACTCTCAAACGTGTGAAGAACGATTTTTTTAACGAATCCGGTTTCGGAGGATTTCACCAGGCATTGCTACGGCGGCGAAGAAGAACCGTACCAGCTGAATTATTATGTCACCAACTCGTGCATTATAACAATTATTATAATAATTATTGTATACACGCGACACGTCACTGATTTTAAAACATTTTTCGGGGAAATGCATCGCACATACGATGACGGAGTTCTCTAGGTGAATCATTGAACGGAGTGATCTGGTTTTACCCACACGATTATTATATCGTAGTGATTGAGTATTGTGAAATGATTTTAATTTTTTTATTTAATTTTATTTATTTAATCAATATTATATTGTGCGATGCGCATCATGTGCAGATCGTCGTTTAATAAATTTACGTAATTTTGAAGTATTTGAATGAAAATAAACGTCAGACGAATGATGAATAGTTGTCCGTTGATGACACACACACATTCTATTTTGTGAACAACTAAGAACTTTAAACTGCAGTGCGTATACTGCGCTTTAGAACGGGAATGAAGGTCAGTGTGTCTGTAGGTACAGCAGTACTATACGCTGGCGACAATGATAATGATGACGGAGTCACTATACAGTCTGTATACTAGCTAAAACTTGTCCACAACTCCACTACGGGCTACGGCGCCATAATTATACCGGGTATCTATCGATATCCAAAAAACAATAAACGATTATCAGATTGTCAGACACGTGAGCTATTAGCGAGATCGTGCATTAAAACTTGAAACCATAAACCTCGATGACACGTATGTGTGATCCCGTTGCTAACCATTAACAGAAAACCATTATGATACAATATAATATGGAAGCCAGTCAATGAGACGCTGAATAAGGATTTTCACATGGGTTTGAAACCATGAACGTGTTTCGGAAGCGTCTGTAGGAATCGTGAAATATAATGTTAATATTATATAGGTACAAGCACTATAATGGTAATAGCTGAGAGCTTGAAGCGATTGCGCTAAAATTATAGGTTGTTAAAATTTAATATTAAAATAACTCGAATGCGCATTATACACAAATAATATAATTAATATGATAATATTAATAAATATATGATATAAATTAGTACCTACTACCTATCCGTAATAAAATTACAATTTAGAATTATATTTTATATTTTATATTTTAATTTATGTTCTAGACACCATAATTTTATCCAAGTATTCTATATTTATATTTAAACTAAGTATTACTAAACATTTAGATATTGTGTATATATATTATGTACCTACGTATTTCATAAAATGACCTATAACTTCAGACTTGAAAATGTTTATACAATGTTTCTTATGAGTTGTTCTTACACAAATCAAAATTGTTTTGAATATTCAGATAAGCCGGTTACCACAATTTTTGAAAATCTTAACAAATAATATTGGTTTCAATTGTTTTTAGTTTTATTTAGACTAATTTTATGTAATTTACACCAGAAACCTATTTACACTATATTTTGTACGTAGTTCGTATTGACTTCTAACTAAATGCGATATGTTTGGCAAAAATTATTCCAGCCTAGGTACTGAATTTATAAAATAATAATAATCATTGCTAATCTATCCATTTTATTCGTTTGGAATCGATTTATCATCAAATTCGAATAAAAGTTAAAGCTTGTAACTTATCCATTACTCAATAATGAGGTGGTTAAATATATTCGAAATTATTATATACTTACTGCAGAGTAGATTTCCCAGCTATTATTGCTGTCTTAAGTTAAAAAAATTTTAAGTACCTAGGTACCTACATAGTCAATTTTTTTTAAATATTTCAAGTTTGCATTTTGACGAAATTAGATATTTAAATGGATATAACTTTAACATTTAACCAATTCAATGACCGACACAATGACGATAAAATGACATAAAATCTACGATAAACTCCCGGTTTTTTAAATTAATAATTATTAATATATATTATACGTCATTGTTTTGAGTAACAATTTTATAATGGTACGTATACACGTGAAATTCTATTCTAAATGTCAAACTCTTTATTTTGATGATATTATTTTTACAAAATTTGATGCATTTTAAAAACCATTTTTTTCTCTGAATCATTTTGAAAGGTTTTTCTTTTTTGAAGAATAATATCAATTCTTAATTTGAAATCCTTAATCAAAATTTTATTTAGTATTTCTATATATAAAAATCGATATCGAAACAGTATTTAATTATTTATAATGACTGTTTTTAATTACATATGGACTCAGTGTACTCCATTATAATTCATAATCTATTATTATTTCCTTTTTGTATGGATAATCTTATGAAAAAAAGTTATAAAAAGAGTAAATAATATATTTACGTTTTCTATTATTAATTATTCATTAATATTGTAATTATTAGTTTGTCTTAATATACTAACTTTAAAATATTAAATTAAGCAACGCTTAATATTTTATGAATAATATATATCACAAGTAGTATACCTAGCTAATGATAATATTAAATCTGTCCTATCCCGTTTCGACAAATTCCAACATAATTATAGTACTTATATATTTTATAGCTATAGCGACCGATATATTATACATAAGCTATAAGCACACTGTACATAATGATAATATATATTAATATATTATTGTATATACTATGTTTAATATATGTAAATGTATATTAGTTAACACATTAATATCTACAAACCCCATCATTCAAATATTATTTTGTTGTGACCTAACAGAATTTACGACCTCCTCATTTATTGTATTTGTAATGATCCAAAATATAAAACAAAACATATTTCAGCCTGTGGCCTGATTATTATTTATCGTTGCGAAATTTCTGAATATAAAAAAATGTTTTACACAGATAATTTATAACTTACAAAACGTTTCATGAGTATTTATTTTTACAATATAAACATAAAAAACTTGAAAATAAATTTATAAATAAAAAAAACCTTAAAATTAATCTAAGCTAGGAGCCTTTAAAAAAATAATATATATATGTATTAATAATATAGGTAATAAGCGTATAATATACTCACGTTTGGTTTTCATTGTTGATTGAACATGCTAACAAATTGGGACGCATGAAAAAGATAACTGAATTTTCTACAAGACAGCGTAGTGGGCGCAACGCGAAAACACCTCTAAAGACATCACATGCATGATGCATACTAACTCGAAGGATCTAAATATTACACCTGTACAGCAATATCACAGAAACAAACCATTATATGTTAGGTAATACGTTGGCAAGAGTAGCACGTCCAGTGTATTTGAACTTTCACCTCGTCTCTACGCCAAAATCTAAAAAAAATAAATACACATTAGTGTTCTAGTGTTTATAGTATACGTATATATACACCTAAGTATGAATTTACTTTTTAGTGCACATATAAAAATTATAAAAATTCTTAGTGAATTATCTACATAATAAAATATTTTAATTTAATTTGTTAATAATATTATAATATTTATTTGTTATATTAACACAATGTTCAGTGAATGGATCCATCTATGAACGTAATTTCCAATCTTTTATACAAAAAAAGACTGTATTTAAAACCTCTTCAAAACTCAATTCGATACAAAACTAATATTTTATACCCATTAAATATTTTTATATAAGATAAAATAACATTCAACTGCATTAATTATTTTATTTTACTTAAAAAAACTTCCTTTTACGTAGATTAGATATTTGGGACTGGATGCTTTATTAAACAATCCTCACTCCCTTATCTGAATAACCGGAGCAATAAATAAAACATACATATTTTTACCAATTAACCTATATTTATAGGGTCTTTAATTTGGTCCCAAAATCACATTTATTAAATTATACATATTAAAATCAACCTGTCGAATTTTTAAATATAAATTATTTTTAAAACAATATTTAGCAAATGATAATATTTAAAATCTTTTTATGGTGTTACAAAAATTCATTACTAATTAATGGGTAATTTTGTTTACCTTCGTTATTGTTAAAATAGAAATTCGTTTCGTAAATATACAAATATTATGTAATAGTCAATTGTTGAGTATCAGTAGGTTCTAAAATTATCTTTTGAGACCTAATTTAATAAGATATTTGTTTAGTTCAGAGTTCTTATAACACTTGATCCATGGCCAAATGAATGTATAAATTAAGTTCGCTTTGTAAATTTGCTTACATTATTTTGAAATAAAAAAAATCTGTATTAATTAATCAAAGAATATTTGCTTATTAATAAAACTTGTTCTGAAGGCTTCTCTGAAAATTTAAAATTGCAAATAAGATTGCCAATTAATTATTTTAAAAATTAAAGAAAGGGTCTTAAAATTACTAATATAAAATGAGACAGATACCTGATACCATAGATCTGTGTGTAAATTATTTCTTGTTGATTTTTATCCCGAAAATGTTAAAAATCAGGGAAGTAGCTTTGCACCTCTGCTGTATAATAATATAGAGTTTGGTCAAAGCAATTAATCATAAAGGTAATGATTTTAAAATTATACGATATTATTATTATTTTTGTGTGTGTGTATGTCCGTCATTACTATTTTTATTAGTAAACATGATCCAATTTTCAAATTTGAAACTGGGGTTTCGGTGGTATCAAATCACCGTCGAGTTCGTAATTTCATACTTTAGGTATTCAAATATAAAAGTTACGACTTTCTATCAAATACAGTCAATATTATAATATTGAAAATAAAATCATTTTTTTCGTTTAATAAACTCTCTTTATAAATAAAAAAAAAAATTATTATAAAACCAAAACGTTCATAGCTCCCTCAAAATCTAAAATGTATTATTGTTATTGTGGCCCCTTGTAAGAGTCAATATTACTGTCATTTCTATGTATATATCTGCCTACTTTCACGGAGTAAAATTGTATAGGGTAGAATTTTAATGGCGATCATTTGGAACTAAAAAATTGAAAAACAATTTAAACAGTAGCTTGTTTATTATTGTTATCATATTTTATACTACTATAAAACCAAAAGTTGTACATACATTTCTAAAATATATGGTTAAATGATTAAAAGAAGAATGATTACCGATTTACTGCATACTGTATCACTGTGATAATAGAAATGAAACCTTATAAATATATAACTTAAAAGATTTAACAAGGGTATACAAATATATAAAATAGCACTGATTTAAAATACAAATTAAAATAAACAACCACGAAATCGATGAAATATTAGTCTAATGGTAATTTATTTTAGATATAGATATTATTGTCAAGTGATAGTTTATAGCTTTATAATATAAAATAAAATTAATTTAATAAATTCTTAGGAACAGTTTATTTAACAGTAAGAACTACTGGAACTAGAAATGTATAAATACTATGTATTATGCTATTGTATAAATTTAGTGTTTAGAGGCGGTTCTGGTTAGAAAATTCGAACCGTTAGAATGTCCTGTTGTTATACCTTATACGACCAAACTGATAAGTTCTAAAACTTAAAAAAGTTTTATCATTATTTTATTTTATAACATGATAAGAAATTGTTCAAAATGCCGGTTTTAGCTAATGCCTAATATCTTAAGCTAATAATTTATGACCTATGTACCTAGTATGTATGATTTATACTTTTAATCGTTTGGTTTTAGGTATTTTAAATAATTATATTATATTATTTTGATTTTTGACTAGTTTTCCCTATTAAATAGCAAATACGCTTTTTAATGGTTGATGTAAGTAAAGAAGAAAATGAGACGAATAAATTACCAATGGCCTCAAAAACATCAAGTGATACTATAGGTATTATTATTATTAAATTACATTAATAATTGGCTAATACCTCATATTCATATGTAGTTCGTTAAACATCCATGAATATGATATTATCTCAATTTTAGCATCAGCTGCGTTCTTAACGTGTGTTGCTGCTGGTGCGGGTTTATTCGCATTTGCGTCAACCCTGGCATCAGCTAGAAAAACAGATCCCACCATGTTTTCCAAGGGACAAGCTCCTTTGCTACCCACTGCTGAATCAGGTGTACAATTGGCCATTAGAGCACTGAAATGGGGAACATTCTATGCTGTTGGTGGCTGTGGACTGTTTTTTTACGGTGTTTGGAAAATGACCGGTGCTAATGATGCAAGTATCTTTTTTAATACAACTATTATAGTTAAGTAAATGTTATATTATGTATATTATATAATAACTAAAAAGAAATATATACAGTAGTAATCTATATAGTATTTTAATACAATTAAAACAATTATGTAGATACTTAATGTATGTTCTGTGGCATCATACTTCACTCTTTTCATTCAATTTTCAATATTTATAGAAAGTCAACTTAGTTTCCATAGAGACTATTTCCAAAAATAGGCAAATTTAATCAACACTTATTTATCATTAGCTTTATACTTTTTATATTTTAAAAATCCATTTTAGGTAAAGCTTCAAAAACTAAATTCTTTAGGTAATACAATTACAGTGAAACCTCGGTATCTCAGTCTCAAAAAATTAATAAAAATAATTGTTTATATCCATACTTTGAGTTACAGAGGTAATGTATAACGTAAGAATAAATGATTGAGACTAAAAAGGTCAATATACAGAAACTTAAGCCAATAATATGTAATAGTGTTACTTATATCAAGGTTCCACTGCATTTACATACAAAATATTAGAAACAATAAAATATTGAAAATGAACCAATCCATTGTGAATTAATAATTGGGGTCTCGGGAGCATTGTCTGGGAGTATCTAGGCATGCCTATGACCATTAAATATATTTTATAGTTATTAGTTTGTTTATAAATTTGATTATGAAAATAATACTTATCTTGTATAATTGGGATTATCTTTATTGAATGCTATAACAAAAATCGGTGCATTCGAGTTGGGTCCTGAGTACTAGAGTTAAGTCGCAGGTACTACACTATTGTGTCCAGGATTATTTTAAGTAAGTAATAAAATATTTTAAGTAAATATATAATCCAAATGAAAAATATTGTCATTGACATCAATTAGCTATATTTTTAGTTATTACTTTTTTGATATTTTCCATACGAAATATGTCAGTGCCCAATTATCAAAGATTATCAATACATAAATCAAAATGAGAAGCTCAAAAAAAATTAAATAAAAAAAAATTATAAAAGACAAAATAAATGAAAAAAATCCAGAATAATTAATCTATTTGATCTTGTAAAATTAATATTTTATACATTTTAATGCATGTGATTTTTTTAAGCAATATTTTATTTTTATTTATTATACTTATGTGTTTATATATTTGATTGATAACAATTTTAATATTTAACCATACCTAAGGTCTAAATATATCATAGATAGTCCTAAATCCGTTAAAATGCTATAATGTAATGGTGGCAGTACTTTTAAAAAAAAGGATCCAAATAGTGTTGTACCTGTGAAAATCCCAGACCCAACTAGTATAACAATTTTTAATTTGGAACCCATTTCGGATGCTACCAACAAAATAAAGTATAGATAGTATGAAACTTTATTCATAGGCGTATCCACGGGGGGTGCAGGGTATGCACCTGCACCCTCTGCAATTTCAAGTGGCACCATGAATTATTAAGAAAAACTATTCAAAAAAGTGGGCTAGGGCCCATTAGCCCCATGGGTACGCACTAGGTTGCACTCTCTACGTCAAAGGTCTAGACACGCCTATGACTTTATTTATAACTTTCTATCTCTATAACTCCTCTGTAAATTGGAAGTAGTTATAAATTTAATACATATATGTATATATTAAATTTAATGAATCAAATAAAGATAAACTAAGATATCTTGTAAATTAAATAACTCATAATGTATATTTTTTCAATTTCAAGTCTATTATGAATTTAAGTTGAATAAACTATTAAAAGCAAATGTAATCGGTAGTCCCATAGTATATGTTTTATTTTGTAAACATTATTACTATTTGTTATGGTAAGCTTGTTTTAAATTTAATACCTACTTACCTATGTCTTATTTTATATACTGTCAATATTTTAATTTAAGTATTTAAAACAAACATTATTTTATTATAACACATTAGTAAGTATTTAGTAAGCACCAAACTCTAAAAATAATCACTTATGCCTCCAGTATATACTTTACAGCAATTTTAAATAAGGTACAGTATACTTATAGCAGCTAGAACCAGCCAACCCATTATTACTATTGTTTGAACATCTGTAAGTTGGGTTTTGCACCAGAACTAGACACTAGTGAATAGTTTTTTTACTCAATCAAACATACATTTACAACATAATGCTCTTAAAACTTACAAAAAATACAAAATCAATTCAAGGATAAGATGTAAATTCAAAACTTTTCGGTATTCTAAACCAGTTTATCCTGCGCGGCATTGCCTGTGACAAATTAAATTCCTGTGAATTTATCGCTTTAATCCGTTAAATGAAATTGCACAAATTTTTAATACAATTATTTGGATTATTTGGACCAAATATGAAGTAGAGGTCTAAAATTATATTGAATTATAATACCTATTTAATTTTCTACAAAATATGAGGTATGGTAATCAAATGTTAACAATTTTTTTTTCATAAGCCAGGGATAAGATTCCCTATGTAAGCCCTCTTTAAACTAAAAACTTTGCGATCACATCTCATTGCATATGGATGTACATACCTCAGTATCATGAATTGAATAGACTTGGCTATGGATTATTTTTATAAATAAATAGGTTTATATACTGTTCAGTTAGTATATTACAACAATTTTATAATTTAATATATCTCAATATTAATATATTATGTATTAATGTATAATTAATCTGGTATAAATAATCACATTTAAACATCCACATACTATAATATGATTGTATTTTAATTTGACAGATGCACGAGTTTAGATTGAAAATAGGTTCATTTCTTCCAAGACTAACTCCTACTGTTCACAATTCACGTACAGAATTTGAAGGATTGACAGATTTAATGACATATTTGGCTACAGACTATTCAGGACAAACTTCAAAAACTGAAATCACTAATGACTTAAATAATAAGTCTAAAAATGAAATACCCAAAGATTGATAGAAACATTGTAATGTTTATTACATTTATTAAATAGTTGTTTAAATAAAATAAACAAAGGTTTTTTTTTTCAAATAATTTACAAACAAAAATACATAACAAAAAAAGACAGTTGAACATATAAATGTGTACTTACAAATTAGCATAATTATTTTCCAGCAGCTATATACAGTACTGTTGATTTGTTTATAAATTAGAATATACTTAACCGTGTAAGTGTAATCAAGATAACAATATTAAACATAAGAAACTTTCATTTATTACAAGTTATCGTATATTTTAATATGAACGATAAATTAATTATCATAAGGTATTGTAATAGTAAATACATCATTGAACTGTTCTAAAATTAATTATATTTAACTAACATTTCAGAGATCAAAATAAAATTTGAAAGATTACCTTATACTAATGGTTTGTATAAAATCTTCTTGACCTTGATGATATTATCTGTTTGGTATAAGAATACAATTTGATTTATTATTTATTATCAAATACACGGTATTATAGAAAATTTAACAAAATATAATTAAATAATAAATTTTATATAAAACAGATTTATCTAATTGATAAAGTGATAATCATTAAAAATATTAAAATTAAATGACTTTTTTGGACACAAATCGTATAAATAATGATTACTGAATTTTAGATTTTATAATAATAATTATAGTAATAATATAATTGTCTATTATTAAACTTACAGGCTATTGCCCACCTACCTTGACTGTCCTCCACCTGCCACCACATCGGCAATTTCTTGCCCACCTATTTTCCCACACTCTAATGGCTGCTGTTCTTGAATTTCCTACCAACTGCATTTTACCTTCACATCTATTACACTGCTTCACAATTAGTGGACATTTACCAATGTATACATTCCTTATGACATCATAATCCTTCATGTAGTCTGATTGTTGTTTCCCATTTGTTATTGTATCTATGGAAGATGTATTATATCTCAAACAATCTGGTTCTTGTCCAAAAACCAACTTCAATGGTAAATGCTGGTAGTAAAGAGCAGGAGATGCAACTTCATGAATTCCTGCAGCGACTGATGAAAGTGGAGTTATATTAACCTGGCTTTGAAGTGTATAGCATTCATCAAACAACATTTCATCATGTTCACCACCTAGTTGAACAAATCGGGAAAGTAAACGGAATGTGACAGACAAAACATCTAAATTGTCAATATTTTTTATAAAAACAGGTAAACAATTAGGCCTTAACAGACCCCATATACGAATCATGAGTAATAGTTCTCTTATTGAATTTATGGCATACAAATCATTTAATAAGTTGTATCCAACATTGTCCCGTGGTTCTGGTATTCTGGAAACTACATTTAAAGCGAGCTGTGCTACCCATTGAATAAGTTGATGGAGTGATTGAAGGGTGCTAGGTTCTACAGTAAAGTCTTTACCACCCAAGCTTGGTAAAATTTTGTCTATGTCCACAATAGGTTCTTTAAGCGCATTTGATATATTTTCAGCTGGATCCCGATCAACCATGATGTCACTGACACGTAAAACATTTTTGAATGCATTGCATATGGAATGTAATGTCATTAAATGCATTAAGTCAGAACGCTTTCCTTGTGCTCCCGGCATCATTTTGTATAGAAAAGAACGAATACTCAAATAGGTAGTGTACTCTTTTTGTTGAAGTACCTGAGATTGTTTTTGGAAGTTTTCACTAAAGCGATTGCACACAGCCTCTAACATGTTAGGTCTTAACGAGATGGCCAAATCCCACCAATCCAAGCCAGTAACCAAACAATATTCAAGTTGTAATGTGGCATAGGCAACAGTTAGCGGCCCATTCAGTTCTGCCACGGAAAGTAGTTGAAATAAATATAAATTGCCCATGTTGTCACAAACAACAAACACATTTCCAAGGTAAGAAATGTCCAAATCTGAAAACTGAATATTGCTACTATGCTGTAAGCCTATTTTCCCAATGTTATCTTCACAATAGCTACTCAATTCAAACAAACATTGTTGAGTTAGTTCTCTGGATAAACAGCATACTTGATGATTACTAAATGCAGCTACAACATATTGACTGCAAGAAGATTGATTGTAGGATATAGACATTTTGGGTGTAGCCAACGCTGTTAATTGAGCTCCAACAGTAAATGAGCTTTTTTTAATCCAACACACAGTAGGATGATCTTCAGTAATGACTTTTTTAAATACTTTATTAATTGGATTGGTTTTTTTAACTAATTCCCATGTTTCTATAATACATCCATTACTGCTATTACTTCCAATTACAAGGGACTCAGAACCTTCTCGCAGTAAAAATTTTACATGAGAAATAACTCTATCCACTGTTTCGTTAAATGTTAAAAAAAAGCTAGGTAGCCACTGTGATACTATAGTACAACTTTTTTCATTAACAAGTTTTACTGAGACTTCATAACAATGTATTGGCGATCGTGGGCGTCCATCAGATGTGACAATCAAAAAATTTCCATTTTGTCGATAACTGATGTCAACAACAGATATACAATATCTAGCAACAGCCAAACTGTTTGTAGCTGAAATCATAGGCTCCCCACTGTCATTAGTTAACAGAGCAGCAATCATACCTGTAGCAGACACAACTAAACATCCAGGTAATCCAGTGCCACCCCATGTTCGTAAAGATGGTGTAAACCTGACATAGTTGAATTTTTCAAAATAGTTAATATTATCAGCTTTTTCATTGACAAGCATTAATTTTTTTCCCAAATGGAAAAACGTGCCGGCTATAATAGGTTCACCACGAAAATCTTTTGAACCGACCTGTACCCAGTTGGTAAGGTTGTGATCAGTACTGCAAGTCCATATTGACACTGCTCCATTTTTATCTCCGATTAACAATGAATAGCCATACATGTCCCATTCTAGAGTCGTGACAGTACAATTATTTGATGTGATTTTATGGTACTTCCACGGCACATTGAGATCGGCTATGTAAACATGTGAACCCCAGTTTATGTTAACATGATCGTCTAGATCGAATGTGGTTACCCAGGCAACGATATTATTGGCAGAGATCTTGGCCAGACATTTGAAACACATATCCTCCTCCATTTGTTCATTTTGGAATTGTGTTTTCCAAGCTTGTTTCCGAAATATTGAGTACACCAAGTCCATTATACCGAGCCGGCGAATTGCGTCGACTAAAACATAAGTATTTCTGTCACTTTTGTACAGACAAGACACGGAGGGTTCGCCACATTCATTGAAGCCTGTGAAACATCACAGAGTGAATTACAGTATATTGGTATTGTAATGTAACTCGAAACATCGAAAAACAAAAATAATTATTTACCTCGGTAAACGGTGAAATGAAAGAGTGAAAAATTGAAAAAAAAATTAAACGTAAACAAATTGACGAAATGCTTCTTTTTTTATCATCAAAGAACGCTATCAACACAACAAAATTGTATTTACACCGTTGCCAGATTGTTTCCCGAAACATGGACTGTTATCACATTTATCCACAGTCTGCCACTATAAAGGAGTGACAAGCTGCGCCAAAGTAACTTGTGTTATTGTAATTGGTGTTGTAAGTAGTATGTATACTGTGTATTTGTATGTATGTCAGTATGTGTACAGTACTGTGTAGGTACTTAGTTCATACTTTTGTGGTGTTCACTGTTCGTACCAATTTATCGATTAATGTTTTTACTTTTTCAGTATTTGAAACGCACTAACGCAGTACCTACTACTTCTTTTGATGTCTTTCTTGGTCTTTTACGAATCGTTGTAATGTCTACGAAAAGCTTTTGATAAGCAATTACGAGTGAGCATTCTTACATACTGCACCTGAAACACGCGAAAAACTCTAATGTACAGAAATTGAATATGTATATCTTTTGTTTTATTAGTGGAAAACCAGTCAATTGACAAACCGGCTATTGTGAGTCCACCGAGACAAGTTCTTCCTGGTTATGTGGCACAACAGCCTCCACCACACAACAACCAAATACACTTGCAGACGGATTTCACGTCTCCACCACCAACACATCCCCATGGGTTCTGGCCACAACAAGCTTTTCCCAATTCATGGCAAGTACAATTCCGTATACCCAGTCCTGCGCCACAGCCCAAAGCTACCGTCACAAACACTACAACATGCAATAACAATGCTCCTACGTTCAGTGCATCTAGTAACAGTACTATAAGATCACCCTTGCCTCGTTGGAGGTCGTTCAACAATAGTGCACGTCAACGAACACCTTATCAGTATGGGAATACTCCAAGAAATAATTATCCAAGACAGTTCTCTCAAAGTGCTGTATGTTAATGGGAATTTTATTATAATATATATATATATTAAATTTTATTATACCTACTGTTCTCTACTTATTATCTTTTACAGAATGGGAATTTCTTTGCTAATTCTCCACAAAACCCACAAACACCATCATCATCGTCGACACAAAACTGGCCTCAATTTAGTCAAAGACCTCGATTCATACCAAGACAACATATGCGTATGAACAGACCTCGTAGTTCTGTTCAAAATCAATCAAATGGAACTAATCAGGTTTGAGCTTAGAATTTATATACTTAAAATTGTGTTTTATATAGCTTTTATTTTAAATTATTTTGTCTAGAGGTTCAAAAAATTATTTTATAGAATATTTATATTTTTTTTATTAAGTTATTACTAATTCATTTTTAATTTTAGGAAACGAATGCTGTGACTGAATGTAAAACACGGAAGCGCAAATTAAAATCACAACAATCTGGAGAACCACAGCGTGCTCAAAAACCATGGAATCGTGAAGATGCTGTAAAAGCAATTGCTGCTGAAATGGAACTTCGAACACCTAAAAACAACCAACAAATTATGATCAGATTTCCAGATCATGAAATTACGCGGCAAATTGTTCAGAACTTTCATACTGACATAAAATCTGTACATTTCCATACGCCATGTAACCCGAGGTAAGTAACTCGAACAGCAATTTTCAATTAAATTAAATTTTTGTACTTTGATTTAAAAATAAAAGATTAATTTGGTAAAAACTTAAAAGAGAAACTTTTTTATATTTGTTTAGATATTGTTATGTGCAAGTACAACCAAGTGCAAATATCGAAAATGTTGCAAATGCACTTAATGAAACTTTTTTCCAACATGAAAAATTAAGAGTAGAAATTAAAGAGAGTCAGTTTGAAGAAAAAGCTTTTCCAGAGTGCATTGATCCATATACGTAAGTACCTTTGGTTATTAAAAACTAAAATTTGATATTATTTGGAAATTTCTTTGGTTTAAATAAAATACAGATTTGTTTAATAGAGATCATTAATATTGCTAAAATGCCTTTGTAAAATTATCATGTTTTTATACTTAAACAAATTCTTTAGAAAATGTTTGTTATATGTATATGTATACCTGTTGATTTATGTATATATACTTAAATAGTTCTTTTTATACAATTTCTACAAGTTGTGTATAAAAATTAATATTGATATGAAATATTGTTATTATAATTTGGATCATAAAATTATCTTTTATTTCAGATTATATCTTGGAAATTTGCCAACAAATATCACATCTAATGCTGTTAAAGATGAATTTCCAAAAGCCACTCGAGTTGACATTGGATTTGCTAAAAAAATGAAGTATACAAGGTAATTTCTAAACCCTTATTATACTACCAAAATCAAATATATTTTGTGTATAAACTAGTGGCAGATTTACTTTTTTCTTTTTATATTTCATAAGCCTCTATCAAATGTTAAAAAAAAAATAATATGTTTCTTAACCAAAAGCATTGAAATAATTTCAAAAATAACAAATTCTGATTTTTTTTTTGTATGTTACAAATTTAAATTTTCATGAAATACTTAATCTACATTTTAATACTAAATATTCTTCTAAATAAAATTTACCATTAGTATTTTAATTATAATTTTGTTCATGTTAGGTTCAAGAAATAGATTAAATTTTATAATGTGAAGAGGTAACACCCTCATACCCTTGCTTATGCCATATTTATGTTACTAGTATAAGTAATAAATTATTTAAAACTTCAATTTCTATTAGATATGCATTTATTAAATTTTCCAATGCGGAAGATGCAATACAAGCGTATAAAGAAAAATATAATTTGGTTATTGATAGCCGATCAGTGGTGTTAAGATTCAGACGTGGCAAAGGAAATGTAAATCCACCTGGACAGGTTGATAAATTAGTAAGTTTTTATTTTTTGATTAATAAATTTCTAATATTAAAATTGCATCATTTTATTTTTTAGCCAAATGAGATGAATGAATTTGATATACAAAGTTTGCGGAAAAAAATCAAAAGAGAGCCTATTGAAGTAAATATTATTTTATATCATAAATGTTAGGTTAGTTATTATTACATTTTTACAATAATTTATATTATTTTTTAGGAAAATATTGATGAATATGATCCTCCTCCAATTAATGTATCAAGAGTAGTTAAGCCTGAAATGATGGAAGAGGACGAATATGAACATGATTCTGTATATGAATCTCATGTACCTTATGGAAATGATATTAGCATAAAATCCGAGTGTCCAGATTATGATGATGAATATGATGAACAATATTATGAAGAGGAAGATACATCAAATGTCTCTTATACTTTCCGAAGAAATGAAACTGTCAGTATGGATGTAGTGCTTGCTGATAACAACAGTGTCCAGTGCATTCAAACCGATCACAATGACGATATCACAATACCTACTGTAATTATAATTTATTCACATTAATAAAGTTTTCAATAACTATATCTTACAAAGCAAAATATAAATATTTCTATTTACTTATAACATTTTTTACACAATCAAAATATCAACATTTTATTTAGTTCTTATTACTGCTTTTTAGGGAGTTGAGGATGAAGATAGACGATGGAATGAAAAACCTGAAGACGAAGATGAGTTTGATGTGCCATATTCATTTGTATCAAAAAAACAAGTTTTATCTGAAAATAACAAAGACATAACTTTGCCTACAACTGTGAGTTTATTAAAAATAAATTTGACTGCATAATTTATTTAATTTAAGATAAAAAAATTTAAAAACAAATTATCTTATCATGGTAGATTCAATTTTTATAGTTATGCCATTTATTAAATATTAATACTAAGCAATGGGTGTATAATTAAAAAGCAGATATAGGTGAAATTTGTTTTAATTATTAGATATATAAATGCAAAATGTATTAACAATAGATAATTAATCTAATAGATTAGAAACTTTTATTTTTTAAACTATAATTTATTTATTGAAAATAAATTTGAAAGTTGTGATAATCATCTAATTTTATAAGTGATCTTAAATTTACCTAATTTGTTGTAATAGTACTCTGCCTTGAAAGTTGAAGAATAAAAGTCCAGTAAAAAATCCAATATTTAATTTTGTAAATTATTACGTATAAAGGTATGTCAGTACTATTTTTTTTTTAAACTTAATACCTTAGAATTAATGTGAGATTTATTAGTTTAAGATGAATAAAATATTAACTCTTATAATATGCTGACTGCCTAAAATTTTAGCATTTTCCTAATATTAAGCCCCTCTTTAACATTTAATTCAGAGAGTTAAACTAGTTTACATAATGTTTGAGGACTGATGTTTTGATTTTTATCAATTTATTATTTATTGTTTGGCTCGTATTACCCAATTTTACCTATTCACTCAACTCTCCCCAATGCCTATTGGTGATTGCGATTAATTGGAATATACAATTTTGCGATCCATATTGATACAAAACATTTACAGTTAAATTTTTAATACGGATACACTTACCTATATATATATATATGTAGGTGCCTACTTAATGAAATCATCTATAAACAGTAATTTTACAAAAGTATTAAATTTATGTATTCGTGGACTTTTTATGCCAATCTTTATTCCTTATTGAAGATTTGTGGTATACATAAATACCTATATATAATATATATATATTTATGTGTATAATAGGGACTGGTCAAGTCGATTCATCCAATTAATTATCCTTACTCAACTTCAATGTCTCCTCATTGTAATCATTCTAATGTTCATTTCCTTGTCCCTTTATGTTCAAGCAATTTTATATAAATTGAGCCTATTCAGCGTTTAATGTTAATGGCCAATGAGAATCGGCTATTGATTTTTAACTTTTTTCAATTGTTAATTTTTTTTTTTAATATTAATTAACTTTAATGTTTTAACTTCACTTTTTTTTATCATAATTGTTATATTTACTTAATTTTCCGTTATATATTATGTTATTGTAATTATCATAATTACATAAATTGTAAAAATTTCCTAAAGGATCTCTAACCAGCTATTTACTATCATAAATAAATAAATATCTCTAGGAAAAATAGTTTGATAATTATATCAGACTCTAAATTAAGTTATAATTATACTATATTTACTATTAAATAATAAATCATGTATTCATATACTAGAGGTCAAATGAATAAATCGTAGACCAATCATGAGCCATTATATTATGTTTAAAAGACCATTAGCTCAGTATTGATTCATTAAATGTATAGTGATTATTTATGCAACCCAGCAATAGCATTTTATTATATATAATTTATTTATTCAAGGATGAAATCCATGATGGTGGAAGCGACAGGGAGGACCAAAGATGGAACAATTCATCAGATGATGATAATGATGATGACGGTGGTGCTGAATACAATTGGGAAGGATTAAATGAGCAAAAAAAATCTGAGAAACAAAGTAAAGGTACGTTTTAAAAGAACATTAAGTTAGTATTAATTTACTAGTGTAATAAAAAGTTGATTAATAAGTAAAATCACAATTAGATTATGAAAAACGAGAATATAACTTTAAAAATTCAGATGACATTAGAGCCGTTAAATGATTCAAATTCAAACTTGAAATACACACGAGGTATGTTTTAATAATTTTAGTACACGCAGCCACATTTTTATGTGTATATTTAAGAACCTATTGTACTGGAAAAGTGAAACATTAGTAATATACGAATAGAACTCATGAATAAGATAAGTTTAGCCGATGAGTCATTCGTGATAATATTTAGAGTGTTTAGAAGGTATATTAGTTGCGAACTACTCATAAATATAATAAGTATACAAAATGCAAATGCCAAATACAACCAAAATATTTATTATCATCAGGTTTGGGTTATTTGGCATTTTATTCAAATTTATTTAAACGGCACCTCGTTATTATTGGCCGAGATTTCTTTTCTATTTTATTTTTGTTTTGTTTTATTAAAATTGATTTTGAATTCCATCTATGAAATCCCCGTGGTTGTTTTTTTTTAATTTACAGTCTTGTTCACTCAATGTGGCCAAAAGGGTATTTAGGTTTGTATCGGCCCGGTATTGGGGCATGTCAAGACGCAAAACTGATGCACGTGTACTGAAGCGACAGAAGGTGAGATCAAATAAAAAAAAAAAAATGGAATGCACTAGAAAATTTAAATGAAAACCTAACAATTCTAAGTAAAAATGTTAGTGTCATATTAGTTTAACACAGTAAAAATCATTTTACTATTTAGGTTTATGAAATAAAATTTTAAAAACTTTCAAATGGTCAATAAACTAGTAGTTTGTTATTTTTAGTGCTATAAGATTAATTTTTTATGATAATTCCTCAATAAATACGTAATTATCTAAAAAGTTATGTGAATATAGTGAATTATAAGAGATCAAAAAACTTTAGTATAGTACACACCTTAGCGCAAACAAATATAAAAATCAAAAATTTTTTTAAATACTGATTAGGATGTATGCCTTCTTAAGTATTCTAGTAAATTTGATTGAATATTTTTTAATAATAGGTTACATGTTAATTTTGTTAGATTAAATAATTTATAGATGACAAAAAACTGTAAAATTTAATTTATTTCAAATTATTAATTTAAGTATCTGTAAAAAATGAATACATTATCAAAAATAACTAGTTAAAACTTCCAAAACACGCTATGAATTAAAATTATTCAATAAACCGTTATTTTATGAAAAACTTTATCTACACATTCTTATTCTTGTTATTCATATCTTATTAATCAAATTAGGATGTTGTCTTAAAATATAATATGAGTGAATTTGTCAGTTTTTACACGCTATTGAGGATTGTGTTATGGTTTTATTAATTAAATACATTTTTAAATCTAAAAGAGGTATTTAATATTTAAATTCAAAACAGGATTATAGAAAATCAATATGTACTTCTTACTATTAAATATATAGTAAATATTGAATTTAAAATGCATTAATCAGATATAAATTTCATGGTACTATTTAGTTTTAATTTAATTATGTAAACATATTTTAACAAGTAGTACATTTTATGATTAATGTATTACTATGTAAAAAATAATATTAGAAATATAAATTAAAAATAAAAAATTTAACAAAGAATCTCATATGCCTAGTATATTTTTTTATGATAAATTTGAGTTACAAAGAAAAGATAGGAAGAAACAAAATATAGAATACAAATACTGTTATATATAATTACTTAATTGCAATTTAAGTTCCTATATTTGTTAATTTTGTCATAATTCTTTTATTTTACCTGGAACTATGTTAATCCTACTTAGTATTTACTTTTTAGATGGTTGAGAAAAGTTCAAAATTGAATGTTGATCTTAATGCCATAAAAAATAACACATAATGTATTAAAACTTTTATTTTTTAACACAACACTATAATATAATATATTATATAACTGTTATGAAATAAAAATTATTATCTTTATGGAATTGATTGATGATATGAGTCTGAAATTGTTATTTGGCTTTATAATATTGTGATAAAAATTTTATCCTTTCTTTTACCTACTTATTTTAGTAATTTTGTGTCGTGTACACATACATCGGCATTCCCTAAAAGTATTAAACTTCTAAAGAATATTTAAAAGTACAATCTGGAGTGTGCGATATAAATATTTTATTGTCCCCAGAATGTGTGTAATAGACATAATATAGAAAACCAAAATATTGATGTAGTATCTTCTTAAGGCCTAAATCATATGTAAAATAATGTAAGTATATGATTTTAATTTTAAAATTTATTTTTTCATCTAAGGTCAGTAATTAAAGCAAAAATCACAATAAGAATAAAACTTAAGTAATTCATTTAATAATTTCTCTATTCTTATCTATACCATTGTAAATGTATACTTTTGTAACACCCCACTGTCATTGTATCTATATCATGTACTTATATAATTGTCGAGCTATAATAGTTTTTACTGGAAGCTAATAAAAAAAAAAAAAAAATTTAATATAAAACTGAATCCATTTTTAATTTGCTTGAACAACTTAAATTATACTACAACGTATACTTTACCTAGGTACATTTATTTTTTTTGGGAACAAATTTACTATACTCCTCGGTACATTTTAATTATAACAAACATTTTAAAGATATATATTTCAACCATAATTTTGAAACTGTTTAAATTTTTTTGTCGAAACCATTATTAAAAAATTTGAAAACTGAGTCTAAAATAAATTATATTTTCCAAAAAACAATAAATTAATTATTTGGTACTTGCTTGCTCGGCAAAAAGATTCTCTTTTAGTTTTTAGTCATAGGGTATCAACCTAACATATTATATTTAAATACATTAAGTATAATTGCTATATGTATTTAAAAATTGTATTATCATCGCTTTTAATATAATCAGAACAAGTATTCTGATATATTAATCTCGGTAGGTTTAAAAACAATATAAATAATATTATTTTATCTTCCTTATTTTTATAATTATATTATATTTAATTATTAAATAACAGCAATTTATATTTTTGGTTATATAATCAAACAAAATAATTAGTAAAGTGTGATTAACATTGTATTATTTGCAGCATAATATGTGATATAATTCCATAAGGGCTATTTATTTGGTATATTAAAAATAATCAATATTTTTGAAAAAGAATAGATTAATTGATTTATGTAAGATCTTATTATAATATAAATAGTATACATAATTTTATCATAGTTATCTATGATTTAATATCATAAAATGTACGTTTCAGATTAATTATATTACATAATATGTAATCGAAAAATTAATTTTGTGTACTATTACTCCCTACACCACCACAAGCTAAGCCTAATGGTGTAGGTAATTTTCATTATTTTATTTAATACTTTGTAATTATTTCTGTTAATCAAATAATGAAAAAATCTTTCAACAAAACATTATAGGGATAGTTGAACATTAATTTTTTATATGGGTTAAAATTTATATTTTTAAATAGCACTTAAGTTTAACAACTATTTTATGATATATTACCAACAAATCACAGCGGTTAATATGTCCAAAATTTTATTTATTGATTTGAATTCTTTGTGTTTTCTAATTAGACAATTTAACTGTATACATGGTGGTGCCAATATTTAACAATTTGATACCACCGCTATACTGTACATTTTTAACTATAAATATACTTAAACCTTAAATCTAAATTTATAACATTATAACCTTTTGTGAGAAAGGGCATTGGAAAAAAATTAAAAATTAAAATTTTTAGTAAAATATATTATATAGAAGCATCATAATATCAATACTTGCTTACCTCAAGAAGAATTTTATCAATGACTTTGATAGCTTAATTGTTCAAGTTTCATTTAAAGAAACACATCTATGAGGTGTTGGTCATTTGAATTGCCTTCTAAACACGGCTATTATTTTTTGTTTTACTTGATTTAATATGTTTTTATATTGTTGCATATTATTTATGTTTAAATATTTAGTACTAAAAATATTATTTATTTACTTGTTATCCTAGTGGTTCTGTAACTTGTCTCTGTATGGTAAATGTGTGTAATACTGTAATCATAATATATTACATATTTATTTTATAGTCATTATATGAATGTATAATATAAACTATTAAAATTGAAGTAAAATATTTCTGTACCTATACATAAATGGCATTGTTCTTGCTGATTAGTTCTTTGGAATTTTAATCAGAAATTTATCAATATACAATTCCAATGCCCTCGAGTTATGCTCGTAAACCTAATTACTTAAATATAAACAATACTCACCTGAGTGGCCGAGTTACTGTTTACTTACAGTAATATAACAGACGTACCATAAGTATGTAATTGTTGTTTTTTTTTGTAGGAACGTGAATCATAAGCTGCAAACAGACCTCACATGAATTGAACTCAACAATACTCCATCTATTCTATTTTTCAAACTGTACTATTGAAAATCGATCTACATTGGATCCCTTCAGACATTCCTCTTCATAGCGTATGTTTTAATTCTAAATATTATCGTAGTTATTCAATATTAATACTCGTTAAAGCTATGTACATGAATTGGTTATCATAGTGTTAGTAGCATACTGTCTTTTTGTACAAGGTGTTCCTCTAAATAAGTATCATCAGACTCTTTTGATTGGCCACTCGTTTGGAATCTTTGAGATAATATGAGTGAAATATCTTTATTCCAGCTCTTGTCTCCTGGCCAATCAAGAAAAATTCTTAAAATCATTGAGGTACTCCGTTTAAACTATTTATGTATAAGTCTAGAATAGTTAGATTTCCTCTTATAATGTTAGGATAGTATATTGTGTTTAGTACTTAATGTTGTACAATTATACTTATATAGTCAATATTATATAATTACACACATCACATATTATAAAATAATATAAATTATGCATTGTCTAATATGCGTACATAATACGCAATTATATTTAATGTTATAATAATATTATACCATAAACTAGTTCCTCTATATCTAGTGTTACATACACATTTACATTTTAACATATATTATACATATATATATATATATATATATATATCGTCATATTTTTTTTCTCCTCATAGTGATGTACTCCCTACATAATTTAATTTATAAGTTATGTAATTAGAAAAAAGAATATATTCGTTTGTTGGATATACATAATTAATGTCTGTTAATTTTCTATAATGTGTTGTGAAGTTGATGTTTTTTTAATATAATATAAGTGTATGGTAAACATAAACAGAACTCTCAGTGTTATAAAATTGAATGGAAGTCTTCAAAATTGAAGGTTTTGATTAATCTTAAACGTGTGTATTGACTGTGACAGCATGATATTGTACAAAATTTTGGCTGAAATATATATATTTTTTTTTCTAGTGTACCAATAAGTCAGTGCTCATTTTTGTCGTATTATATTTACTCTAATTTTTTTAAATCTATATTTAGGTGTTTAAATAGATATAAGCATAAAGTTGTTTTGGCTCTGCATAATTGAAAAAACGTATAAATTATTATGCATCATGCTATCAAACATATCGGGTAATTTATGTGTATAGCTTGCTTTAGAATTAAGATTTATATTATATAGAATATTAAAATAAACTACAAACTTTTTGGAGTTTGTAGGTTATATGAATAAGACTTTTTAGATAAAACTCATATTATTATTGCTAAAACATATTAAATTTATGTTCATGTAACATCATTACACAATGTCTGACGATTTAATGGATTATTTTTCTGCTATTTTATCTTATCAGGAATTGTGAATTAGAGTAACTAATATTAATCGAATTAGAGTAACTAATATTGTATGTTTTGGTATTAATCAAACTTACATTTTGAGGGAATACATCGTTTCTAATTCTAGGAAATAAATGTTGCACAAAACTTTATGTTGTATTGATGTAAATGTCTACATTTTATAATTTTTATTGCAACCTACTATTATTTTGACCATTTATATGTTATTGTAATCTAAAATATTTCTAAATGTATGTCTTTAATTATATTATTATTATTATTACTATTTTATAAGTATAAATATATACAAGATGTTAATTTTTAAGTATTTTTGCCCTCTTTAAATGCTTTTAAATGCTTCAAATTCTGATATTTTTAATTATCAAATAGAGACCATAATTTCAAATGCTTACATTGTTGTTTATCATTTAGGGACTGTTTTGTGTTGTATTGATTGAGAATAGCAGTTATCAAATTATTTAACTTTATATGCTAATTTGGTTTGTTTATATGAATATTTTATTATTAATATGTATAACTTTACTACTTAAAACCTGATGGTTATACATTCGACAGCATTTGAAAACAAATTCAGAATTTGAATAAATTTATAGTTAAAGCATTAAAATTGGACAAGCATGCAAAAAAAATCACTTTATATATTATTATGTAACAAATTATTGTTTTCTTAAGTAAGTCTTGTCTTTTGTGTTTCTTTTATGATGCTCTGATGTAATGCATTTATTTTTATTTTTATTATTTTTTATCTATTTCGATGGGACATAATTTATACCTTTTTTAAAATCATTATTGCTATACTTATAGCCCCATATTAAGGAGACATTTAAATCTGTTTCCAATATTTAGTACTGACGAATTTGTACTTTGTTCGATAATAATTTATGTTAATAACTAAGTTTTCATAAGAATAAACTATATTTGTAGATTAGTGTGTAAGATTTTTTTTTTCAATATATACCTACATTTGAATTGATTATAATTTGTTGTGTACAAATATTGTGTTACATTCTTTATACTCCTTTAACTTATTCATGTGTGCATTTTACAAGGCCATTTGTTTACCTATATTCTTCCAAATATTATACATCTTCTGGTATGTATTAAAAATGATTCAAATTAAAAACAATATTTGTGTGCTAAATAAAAATGTTAATAAACAATTTATTAAATAATGTTTAAATTATTTAATGATATATAAATATATAATAATTAACACTTGCTATCACAAACAGCTACATTTCACCAAACAAATCTAAGAAAACTCATCAGTAGACCATGATGGAATAATTACTTGTTAATTAAATAATAATAACGAAGGCTGGGACATTGTTGCACTTTTGGTGTTCTGATCTGTTCAAATTTACATTTGTTGATACTGTTCAGTATGTATTCTATTGTTGTTTTAAATGTTTAAATCTATTTTATATTACTTAAGTCAATAGCCCTTAATAACTTGATATAATTAAAAAAGCCATATGTTAATTTTTTGAGCTTGGATCATAATAATTTTTTTCCCAAAGTAATAAAGTCCAAAATGATTAAAACATTTTTCTATTTACCAAACCAATTATCGGTGGCCTGTTTCAAGAAATCTATGTAATTTAACTATTTAACACATAGTAGTGATCGTTATTTATCCATTATATAATATACAGTATACAGACATATGTCAACCATACATAGAGTATTATTCTGACTTATCCACTTGTTGGTGACCTGGTCATATTCATAGATACTGTAGTCAAGCTCAACTAATGTATGCCTATATTATAATGTAATTAAAAAGTGTGTGTATATGTATATTACATACAACATCTAACGAATTAAGCATCCATTCAACATTATTAAGATTAAGAGGATGTCAGTATAATATTTTTTTTGTTTCTTAGAATCATGCGCAACATAGATAAAACGCTTTCACCTAAGATCGTTTTTTTTTTTTTAATAACCTTTAAGTAAAATCACATATTATAAAAACCATAAAAAATAATACATTTGAGGATATGACATCGATTCTACATAAATGTGTTTGGTCTATGTTGCACGTGTGCTAAAGAAAGAAACAAATAATGAGCAGACATTCTCCTTAGGTATGAATATTTAGACAAAAGAACAAATTATAAGAATAATTTACATATTATAATTAAATTATTCACATTAAAAACAAAATGTATATATTACAATTTTTATGATTACATATATTTAACTCATATGCACCTTGATCTTTTACGTTTTTAATTTCGAGTAATATTTAAAACATTTATACAGTAATTTCTGGTTATCTGTGAGGTTAAGGTTCCAGCAAGGTTGTGCGAATAATGAGAATTTAATACTGAACCAGTTTGAATAGTGGCGTTAAAAAAGATGAATTATCAAACAAATTTCTGCCTCAACTGCAGATAATCAAAACGATGGTTAAAAAATGAATTGATAACCAGGCATTGCAGTATATTTTTATTTTTTACACAATAATTTATTATAACATTTTTAAAAGTAGGTATTCAACAGTATTTCACAATTTATACAAGAATAACATTTTTTTTTTATTAGAATAAGCCTCGCAGCGAAGGCCACTGGCTGACATTTGACAATTAACAATTATAGTATAAGATTAGTTATTACAATGATTACAAGAATAAAATATTTTTTTATAAAATAGCTTATTATTCCAAATGATATAATTTAAGACCCATAGTAATACAATATTATCATTTATACAATTTTATAGGTTCTCATAATTAAAGTCTATTTTTTTATTTTCATTATTCCTTTTGTCCTAAGGTATCGTACAATGAAAGGTACAGATATAAGCGTTATTGAAATGCGTACAGGAGCAAAAGATTTATGAATGGCATACGCAATGATAAACTGACTCGCTCCAGCTACGATTTTAGTGTTTTCGTTTGCGTTTGAGAAACCCATCCAACTAATCCATTGTTGGACGTCAACACCATTGGAAATGAAAAAATACACAGAACCCAAAGATATCAATGAGATTCCAACATGGAACACAATTAACACAGAACCGTATTCTTTAGCAGCAATTTTCAGTTTTTCACGTGGAGTCAACTCTGACGGTTTTGCATGACAAAAACGATTAAAGGAAAACCATGGTGGATGTTGTACTGATGGCTTAGTCCAGCGGTTCAACTGTCGCGTTTGACCATGTTGTGGAATCGATACAAATCTGGTAGAGTAAGAACTACAACGAAAACCTCTAATGGCGGGACCGCTTATTTTCGGAAACGATATCAAAGCTTTCAACATAATTTAACCGTGACACTAGAATATAACATTTAACTTGAAAGGATAACTGAAAATGAAATGGTTTGAAATATTACGAACAACTGAGTAACTTCCAACGTCGTGTCAGTTCACTCAGTTCTGATTTATTTGTCATAAACTCATTACACTCAGAACTTCAAAATCGCAGCTGATAACAGTGATAATAACTTATCAGTATAGACTTTTTTTTTTATACTATACCGCGGAAACTAAGGCCATTGGGAAGGGGGTAGTACTGTATGTTTTATAGAATGGTAGGTTGGTTACACGTGGGTGAGAGTTTTGACAGAATTTCTATCGGGGCACCTGTAGGTTTCTGCCATGCCCCGGGGTGGGGGATGGCGTCACTTGTTCTCCGGACACCGTGACTTGCCGGGAGAAAAATGTCGCCCGATGGTCGAGGATCGAACCCGGTCCGGCTGAGCCACAGCCGACGCGTTAGACCGTTCGGCCACCTCGTCCCCAGTTGTAAACTTGTTGTAGCGTAGAATGAGACCTTAGACCAGGGGTCGGGAACTTTTTCGAAGGAAAGAGCCATTTTTCGAAAAAATACAAAAACTATGATATCCAGGGTCCAGGGAGCCGCACTGCAGGTTTGAACAAATTTTTTTTAGTAGCCAGTAGGCAATAAAAACATTATATAATAAGTCTTAAATTTAGAAAATATAGAAAAACTTTTTTCATTAATTCATTATTATTTATACTTATATTTATATATGTTTATATTATTATTATTATTATTGTTTATACAAATTTAATCAGCGCCGGATAGACAAGGTATCGGCCCACCGAGTTTTAGTTTTTTAACCGGCCCTAAAAGGGGCCTTTTTCAAATAAAAATGTATAAATTGATCTAGATTTGACGTAGCGCACAGAGTTAAATAAATGTATTCAAATTTGTGTTATGAAATAATTGCCCAAACACTTACGATCGACATTTTTTTTGAGCGGCCCACCGAGATTTTCTCGGGAGCTCGCCTAACCAATCCGGCCCTGAATTTAATATTTTTTGGTATAATAATAATATAATTTATATATTTTACGGATATCGATATATTAATAACTATCCATAGAGCCGCGGGAACCTGCCTAAGACCTATAAAATCTTTAATAACTTTATGAATGAGACGTATTCTGTGAGTGCTCAGTGCTCCGGAGCCATATTAATGAAAATTACATATTAATATAACCTATGTTTATGAAGTGCATGACAGAAATATTCACTATTCAGTGGCGCTGAACTCATATTGTTTTCGCCGATGCCGATCCTACGACTACGGCGGTTATCGGCAACGACTCGCGTTTTGTATATTGTGGACGGGAGCGGGAGGGGTTACCCACACAAGTGCAGAAAATAAAAGCTTTGCGTAGAAAAATATTACGGCCGGCGACCGTGCGGTATATTATAATTTATAATATAATATAAATTATTAAAAGATAATAGTATTAAGCATAGGAAATTTAATTATTATAATATGCATTATGCGGGCGCCCATGACAATAACATAAATGAATATAATATAATATTGAGTACAACGACCTAAAATGTCGTAATGTATAAAAAAAATATATAATAATAATAAAGTTGAATAATTTGACACTAAGGTCGCAATAACAAATAATAATACTATTGGCAGTAGGCCACTGACCACGAGTGGACAAAATATAATAATATATTACGTATACCTAATATTATGAACTGACCGCAAGAGCAATAATGGACACGTTGACGTCTGATGATCCCACGATGTAGAGCGACGATAATCTTATAGAAAAAAAAACTTGACTCAACCCGATCACACGTTGACGACAATCACACCTCGTGTTCACACGAGGTTTTTGCAACACGCAAAGATGGTGAACGATCACGACGTAATGCTCAGTTCGACTGTTGGAAAAAGACAAGACTCAAGAATACAAGCGGACGCCGCGCTGGCTATCGGCAGACGGATTGTCACCTGGCAGTGGAGGGGGGAGCTTTGCCGGACACTTTATCTCCTTGATCTTATCTCCATCACACCTGTGTTATCCCGAGCAATCGAGCAAACATAAATAGGTGGCCAAAAAAACCGTTTCGCGATCGAACACATATATTATGTGAAGCTATCATCGCTTCATTTCTTAAATGTGTGGGTGGGTGAGTGTAGGTCAGTGGCGCACACTGCAGGATTCAAGGGTAGCAGCTGCTACATCTGATTTTTTTGTTAGGTGGGTGGGTACCGTGGGTGGATGTCTCCAAGTCCCAAAAATATCTACAAAGTAACAATTCTACAATGTAAAAAAAAAAATTAAAAATAAACTATTAAAATATACTATAGGCAATAGGCTATAGCTTTTAGACTAACAACAAAGTGATTAATGTATGTTGATATTGCAAAGGTAAATTTTTTGTTTGTTTATTGTGTGAGTACACGATAATAAGATATAATTCTTTGATTTTTAAAATTTTAACTAATTATTTTTTTTTTTTTCTTGGGGGGGGGGGGCTGAATCAAGTTGGCGCAATCGGGAGGAGATAAAAATTCAAAATTCCTAGCAACTTTCAAAAGCGACTTAAAAAACAAACAAAATATTTAGGAAAAATCGAAAAATCGAACGTACATTCACAATCGTTTTTATGATTGTCTGAAGTAAAAAAAACGAAATTCTTATTAGAATCACAAAAATATACAAATTATTTTGAGTTAGAAATTTATAAAAAAAAAAACGGAAAAGTGGATGTCGCTCTGCTGTACAGTAGGTTATAAGTGGGTTACTGTAATGGATGGAATTAAATTTGAATCCAATTATAGTAGGTACCTATATCATTGTATAATTTATATACGAAAAACGATTCTGAGCGGAGATGGTTTATCTGTCTATAGGTCATAGCCCATAGGATATATATTATAGATTATTATTAGATACTTATTAAAATATTTGACTTTCCGGTGGACATTTTTGTTTTTTGATAAAGGTACTAGGTAGACAAACTTATAAGGAATCTCGAATAAGCTTATATTAATGAAAATAAGTTAAGTTAAAAATTAAATTTTAAAAAGTTTAGTTAAAAAGTTAAAATTAACATAGCTTTTTAACTCGTTTATGCGCCCAGGCTTGAATAGTAGAAAAATGTTTTATGTACTACCTACAAGAATAATATTGATTAATTTTCATTCAGGCATGCAGAAAAACTAAAAATCGAACACTTGAAATTTATGTACTTATATTACATAGCCTACACGCCGTGTTACATTTAATGGGTAATATCGAGTGTGTCATGATTACTCAGGTTCTATTATAAGTACAGTAAGTAGTAAGTCATTTTTATGTATCTGCAAACGCAAACAGTTAATTTGTAAGTTAATAAGCCGGTTTCACTTATTCACAATTATATGTATTCAGCTTTCAGTATTTCGGCTGATCGGTCGGATCACAATAATTTTTGAGTTGACTAAAACAATGATTTCACAGTTTATTTAGATGTATATGTTTAGTAAATATACATCGAAAGAAATTCCAAATCAATTAACACTTCGTAAAGGCTATGTAAATGACATTTATGAAGACACTATGGAAAATTAGAAATTTTTTATCAGCTAAAATAATCTGGTTTCAATTTTTTTAGAGCATATTTATTGATTTTTAGGTACACAAAGTGCGTGCATATTTTTAGATTTCTAAGTACCTAGAAATCCTCAGCCCAGAAATCTTGTTTAACAAATTACGACAAGCCGCACATAATAATATTAGGTGGGTAATATATTTAGGTATATATCATAGAAATCGGTCCTCTTAAAACACATGCTTATTACATATAGTCTTGTATGTTCTCTTTTTCGTATAGCACCAGTGTCAACTGTCACTAAACTCATTGAATATCGATGTAAGTATGTAATTTCAATATTTTTCACTTTTCCACCCTTTTTTTCATTGCTCATTAACCATTCTGATAGATGTTTATGACACCAACAATTTTTTTAAAGTAAGATATGTTTCATATACCCTCGTAGATATCGCGCATTCGCCTCAACATAAATAATTATGTTTATTATAGTTTATTATTGTGACAAATTATATCAAAACTTTAAAAAATATTAAAAATGAAATCCAAATTAAATGAAAATAGTATAAAATTCATATAGCAAAACAAACAAAATTGAATTAAAATATCTAAGTTGAATAAATATTTAGGCAATGGTATATCATTGAATACAATCATAAACGTATTTGAACATTTTTACTCAAATACTTTACAACGCCGATACAATAATTTATATTATATCATTACGCTGCAGATGATATTATCTATATAGGCAAGCGCACTCGTTATCGGCCGAACGGTTTGATCTTTCGGACGCCTGTACCGTGGTCACAGCAAACGCATGTCGCCGTTGACTCGCGCCTGCACAGACACTTAACCGATCCGTCGACGGCCGTTTCGGTGGCGTTCCCGTCACCGGCCACTGTCGCTGCCGCATTCGGTCTACCGCTATCCGTGGCCACCCGTACTTTTTGCACCTTGGATATGACGTTAATGTTCTCCTTCCGAGCCGGCAACGTTTTCTTCAGCGACAGCTGCCTGGAACGGTCTGTCTGCTGTTCCCGCCGATTGCCTGCACCGCCGCTAACGCTGTTCGCGCTGCACAGGCTGCCGGGCGGCGCGGTGTCCGCGGCGTGAGGAAAACGCCACAGGAATATGCCGCCGTCCGCACTCGTGCTCACCACGAATCTACCATCCGGGCTCACCTTCACGTTGGTCACTACCCCCGCGTGGCCCACCCCTACGTGCGTGGGCACTCCCTCGTTGTACAGCCACACCTTCACCATCTGATCTGAACTGCCGGTTACGATGTACTTACCTGTGGAAACGTAATTATCTATTTACTATATTTACATGCAGGGTGACGCATCAAAATAATATTATTAAATTACATTGTCCTAATATCAAAAGCTATGATCAAGCCTTAAGGGAAAATTCTAACAATATTTCAACCTTTTTAAAAATAACCAAACTGTATATAAGTTTATATAATTTTATATTTTTTCTTTGATCTTTTTTCCTTTTCTACATTGCACATATCAAAAATAATTATATTGTAATATTGTAAAATGTATTGTAAATTGTACCTTATTGTAGAAGTAATATTTAAATATGTAAGCCTACTAATAATCCTACTAAGATAGCACGGGGACAACAAATTCGTCTTGGTTATTAATTTGTGTTACACATCTTTTGTTTTTGGTAAATAGATCCAAGTATTCCGAAGATGGTTTAGATTTGCCACCTTAAGGCATTAAAATTACTTGAAAACTGAATATCGTTTCGTTAATGTTTTTGTTTATGTTTGGTAGCTCTGAGCTCATCTAGTCATATATACGTATATATACGCCTCCCGGGCTCCCGGCGTAAAACTTGCACTCCTTGCAGTGCTTGTTCGCGACAATCGACAAGTCAGATTGCCAATCGATTGTATCGCTATTATGTAACGTATTTTGGCCAATGGCCCTATAGTTATAACCACAGACTTCTATACTTACTAGATAAGTAACTCTTATAATATTTACATTGTTATCAGTGAAGCTCGCACGGGGATAACCGCCATCTTTTCGGTTGGCAAAACATTGGTTGGCATATACAAAATGTATAAGGAATAAATGAAATTATAAATTTTTTTAAAGGTGATATATAACAATAAAAACAAAATGATCTATTTAAAATTATAAGATAATTTTTTTTTGTTACAAACAACAAGTCTAGAAATAATAAAATACAATACAACATTAATTAATATTTACCATAAATACATATATAATATTGCATACTATTTGCCAACTGAGAAAATGGCGGAACCCGGCTTCAACTAATGCACAGAGTTACTTATCTAGTTATTATAGAAGTCTGTGGTTATAACGCACATTTAATTGATACATTGAAACAGATTGTGATAACTGATAAGATTACCGGAAAATGCTTTTTTTTTATAGTGGCACAAACAACATACTATTATTTTTTAATACATTTTTAACCACAATTTGGTTTGAATTCCAGCATAATATTTAATTACCTACTTATTAAACATTTATATTATTTTTAAACACTTAAAAGTATAAGTTATATTAAGACGTAATACAAAAATATTTAAGAAATATTTTTTTAATACTAGAGTAAAGTAGATAATCTGGAACTATATAAATATCATGGAGCTTGCTGTTTGCCTCGATGTATGTGTTGTAATCAGGAAGCTGCAGCCCATGTATGCGCCAATTACCTAATGAAAGTGTAGGGTTGACAAATTTGTCAATTTTGTCAATTAAATCATAATCCTTCATCGACATCCATTGTTCTACTGTTGTATCACGTTCATAAAGTCCTCGTGGCTACAACTAATTTGCGCGCATTTACCTTTTTTACAACTCATTTGCGCACAAAAACCTAACTAATAGTCATTAGTGCGCAATTTACGAACAATAAAAACATTTTTTCAAAGAAATGTATCCATGTATAGAGTGTACATGTAATCTGCGTACCTCCAAATTTTTGAATTGGTCATTACTGATGGCGGTTGAAAATTATTATTTTCAAACATTTTTCTTCACCCTTTATAAAGGCTTATAGGACTTTCTGTAGTTTCATCATATTTTGGGCCCATTGTCTATATCACGTTTCAAATATTTAATTTTTTAATTTTGTGTTAATTGTTTGGCAAGTCCTTCTAATAATCTATGGCTTTTGTTAAACCATATCTAAACAAAAAATCAAATATCAAAACTACTTTCACGGGCTACCTATCTACACTCTAAAATTATATTTACCGAATCCTCAGTTTATTATCTTTTAATAGTTTTCGGAGAAAGCCAGGAATAATCACACCACTCGTACTTTTGCTTTTTGTCGTCATTTCTTAGGCGGCTTCAATAATTCCTCAGTAAGTAGTTTTTGCATTCAATTTTTTTTTTACAGATAGTGTAGGACATATAGGGTTTAGCCGCGTTCAATATCTTTGTGACACAACTATCTCCAATCTCCATCACTAATCAGTCTATTGTGAACTATTATTAATTCAAAATGTATTAAAAACACATTACACACAACTTACAGTTGTTGTACTATATTTTAACCTGTTATAGATCAAGTAATGCATGGTTACACTTTGCTTAAAGCTCTCCAAAATTATATCCGATTCCACAGATGTTGACGTTCCTTGACAGTTTTTAAAACATTTGTGTGAGGCGGCTCTTTGGATATCACCTCTGCCTTTACACAAACCGAATAATATTAATTGTTCGGATTCCCAAGTATAAAACTTTTTTTGTTCTTGTCCCAACAATACAACCCTAAAAGGATAATTTACGTAGCAATGTCACATTGATTAATTTATAAAGGTGTGTGTTTTTATCTTACATTCTTACTACACCAGAAAAAGCATCGTAATTACCTACTCCTGTAGTTCTGTTTTGACCAGGCGCCATCCGCTATTACCGATATAAGAGGCACCCCACCGTCGCTGACTTCCCCGTCTTTTACAGCCTCTTCTTTTGCAGCATAATAACTCATCGATTCCCATGCAGTAGCACTGGTAAAATCATCAACTTCTCCATGCAGCTTTTGATAGAAGCGGTTGCTCATGTTGCATGTGTTTAAATAAGCAGGTAGACATTTTTATTTTGATATTTTTTCCTTCCATCCATGTTTTAATAAACACTGTTTAAAATGTATCACGTGGGTATGCAAAAAATCGCAATAACAATTGCAAAACTTTCAACAAACACAATTCGATAGTAATACGACTATACGAATGAATACGTAAGTAGTAAGTACACGCAGCAGTAAAAATAATATTGTGAGTGCTCATTTCATCGTAATTAATGGACGAATACGGTTAATTTTAAATTATAATAATATTATTGTATTGCAGTCCCGCTATAAATAACTTCCCGATAACGATGTGGCTCGTACGCGTACGCACATAGCCTTCTAGGTCGGGTGTAGGTGGCAGCACCAAGGTCCCACCGCACTCACACTAATAATCATTTGCGACCAACACAAACGTACAGAGTGGCGGTGAACAGTATACAAATTGCCTAAACGTCACTCCTTATATTTAATAGCCGGGAGTAGGACCCTTCACGAAATAAATCTGTTAACCAACTTACCGTTGGGCGTAACGTCTAGTGAGTTGAGCGCAGACGCCGAAGATCCTTCGATCTCGCGTATCAACGACCCGTCGAGTGCCTCCCAGAACCCAATATATCTGTTGGTGCCGCATGTGAGCAGTTGTGCGCCGTTCGGATGGTACTTGGCGCTGGTGAATATGGTCGATGAGAACATTATGGACAGCCGCGTGAACCGCACAATGTCCCAGACGACACACGTGCCGTCCGCGCTGGCCGTGATCGCCTCGTGGCCCAGCTGGTGCACGTCGATCGAGCTCACCGGACCCTTGTGCTCCTTGAGAACGGCTTGCAGCGTCCCGTTGAGGTTGCCCACCTGCCACACGCGGACCTGGCCCTCACCGCCGCCGCTCAGCAGCTTCCGGCCGTCCTTGGACATGGCGATGGCTGACACGCCCTTGTTGTGGCAGTTGTTGATGGCGTACAACAGACGCCCGGTTTCCGGCGCGAATATCCGTATGTTTCCGTCGTTCCAGGACGTGACGATCTGCGCGCCGTCGTAAGAGAACAGCACGCCGGAACACGTGAAGTTGCGCACGGTGATCCGGAGCAGCTCCTGCAGCGTGTCCACCGACCAGACGCGGACGTCGTGCTTGCTGGCGGTGGCGAACACCTTGCTGTAGCCATGCGGGAACGCAAGGTCATACACTACAGACGTGTGGCACGTAAACAGGCAGGTGACGTCGAAGTCGTGCGCCCGGACCGCAAACAGCTCGCAGTTGACAGTACCCACCAAGACGACACCGTCGTTCATCAGCTGTATGCTGGTCACGGACGAATCGACGTTGGCCGACTTGACGGCCACGAGCAGCGGACGGGTGGGCGTCGCCAGTCGGGTGGTGTCCGGCTTGCTGTACGCGCCGCGGCCGACGTCACGAGCCTTCTGTTTTACCAGCTCAACGACGCCGTCCCCGGAGCCCACCAACATGGTACCGTCGGCGACCAGGTACAACGCCGTGATGCCTTTGCTGTACAGTTCCACAGCAGTAGCGGTAGAGGTGCCGCGCCTGGTCTTGCCAGCCGGCGGGTACTTGGCGAAGCATCCGACCAGCGTCGGCGCGTTGGTGGGAGCCACGTCGGCTGTGTCGGCCGAGAAGTTGAGTTTGATTTTCATCACGTCACCCGTGCTGGTGCCGCAGTACGCGTACTCGTCCAGCCGGTCGATGACGGTGCACAAGATCTTGCGCTTGATCTTGGCGAACGAACCGTCTAGCCCCTGGATGTTCCGCTGTTCTTTGTTGAGCGTCCACAGCCTGAGTATGTTGTCGCCGGCCACGAGGAAACACTCGCCGCGCTTATGCATCGGCCGGAGCACGGTCGCCGAGCCGGCGGTCGACTTGACGGACGAAGACCCGCACAGCACTTCCCGCTTACCGATGTCATAGACGATCACCGAACCGTCGTCGACGCCACCCAGAGATATCAGAAAGTTCTCGCAGCACGAAAAAGCGACCGACTCGACGCGCACCTTGTGTGACTCGTATTTAGCGACCAGCTGACCGGTGTCGAATTGCCACACGATTATCGGCGACCGGAACCCCATGTAGTTCACTTGACCGGAACCCACGTACCGGCCCGAATTCGACACGGTCACGGCCGATATCACGTTCGTGTGTCCTTCGAAGAACCGCTGAGCCTTCGTACGCCAATTGTACGCCGCAATGTTGGTGCCGAGCGGGTACACCAGATGAACGCCATCCGGGTGCAGTATAAGGCCGTTCAGCGGATTGCCGTCAAATCCGATCAACGACTGTAGTTCGAGGTCCTGCACGATGATTTCGCCTTCCATGTCTCCTGCGGCTGTGTGGATTGCATGGAATACGGTGCCGCGGTGATAGGTTAATCAATACCTCTACCCGTCGCGTGTCGCCGAAATGCGAAGTGATTTACGCACACTGCGGTCATATGTGAAACTGTGATAGGTACCTGTTTATTACTAATTAGTGATACCTATAGCAGTACTTATACTCCGCAGTTTGCACAACGAACGATGCGACCATCGCGTGATGGCGGAAATAGAATTAATTTTATCGTGGTATCCACCTCAGTCATGACGTGAAAAAATTACCTATATATGAGTCAAGACGATGTGACCAATATAATGGTGCGATACGGAGAGGTAAGCCGACTGATAACTTTGCCAGTGTGTTAGCGTTTCAACTCCATAGCAACTAAAACGAAACAAGTGATGTCAGCCATCAGGGGTGTTGAGCCACTGGGGGCGGTTTCGGCAAATGTGTAAGCTACGGTGACACGGTGTATATTTTAAATATCGTCGTATTCGATTAGGTAGGCCATATTCGTAAAACGATTTTGAGATTCTGGACAGAGATATTACATATAGTTAAAAACCGTTGATATCTGCCAAGGATCATGGCTTACCGTTTTTTTTTTTAAATTTTTTGCTGGTGTTTCCCCGATGTCTTTTATTTCTACTAACAAAGAGCAAACCAAAAGAATAAAACACCATTTTGCAAAAGTTCTTCCACACTGTTCAGAATCAGAAATAAACAGGATTTTTAATGTTTTTAAATACTAGAACAAATAAACATGTAGGAATAAATAAACGTCTTTATTAATTAAAGAACAATAAATTAGATGCACACATTGTGGTATACTAAACCGATCAATATTTAATACTAATAGTTATGTTATATAACAGATGACTAAGAAAAATAATATAATATAAGTTGGTATATTACACAAAAATGATAATAGGTAATTGATAATAATATTATATAATCAAAACGTAGTCAAACTCTAGTTTCAACCAATGTGTTGTTTTCAAATGAATATAATATAATTAACACAATTTTAACCGTCACACACCTCCCCGTTTATAGCATAATATAATATTATTATTATAATGCTTTTGTTACATCCTCACATAACAATTAACGAAATTCAGTAAAACACTAACAAAAATGTAAAATAAACATATCAATCTATACAGTTTTATGAAGAATTACACATTCTACCATTTTATCTGTTTCAATAGCTCTATTGAAATAAATTCTATAGGGTTATTGACAAATTCGATCACATCGAAAAAAGGAATGTGAAAGTGTTAGTTTTGAACTCACACTGATTTATGGAGAATGTGATATTCCGTGTATTACAACAATCAATAAATCCAATTAAAAATCATAACATTGAAAATAACTAAACAAATTAAATAACAAACTGATTTTTATACAACAGTATCTGCTGTTGAAGCAGAGAAGTTTGTTTGATAAAATATATCAAATAGGATAAAGAGAGTTTTAATAAGTACACATCAAGAACATTAGGCAAATTAAACATAACTTTTCAAAAACAATTGTTTTTAAATCAATATTGTAATTGAAAGAAGGAATGTGAAGGTTGCTGGTTGACTATGATTTTTTGATATTTATTGCACATTGAGGATTCCTCGGTTTTCCAATGATCCTTTGAGAACGTAAAATAATTGTAACTGTTCTTCAGGTCGTAAATTAATTACCTAAACATTTAATGTATGTCAATAATAAACAATTATTTCATTATTATTATAATAATTTTAAGAGGAAGTCATACCCATATGTGTTGTATCTAACTTACAAACACATAACAGTAAATTTTAATTTTAGAAAAATCAATTTTATTATTTTTTAATATTAAAGTGAATTGACCACTATAATATTTAAAAAAAAATAAACATGAGGCACTAAATAGATTAATAATATTTGTACCTTTAAATTTTATAATCAATTTAGTTTAGTGTAAAAATAACAAAATTAGATCGATTATTGTGAACGCTAAATTTGGTACGCTGTGTATTTGTAAGATGGAGATAACAAATACAGTTATGACCAGTGACGACTCGTATATATGTGTACAATTGCACGTGCTCTAACTATCCAAATTCAAGAAAAATCAAAAACATAAATCATAAAAATACAACTAAGTACCTGTAGTGTTATAAAGATTATTTTTCAAAATATAAAAATATTACGAAAATAGTATAATATTTGGATCGGGGTTTTTCTAAGACCAAACAGTCAGGGCAGTGTCCCGAGATGGAACCATATTGCTGTTTTATAGCGGTTCAGTAGTGCTCACAATCGCTGTGTACATATTTTGTACAGTGTAAAAATTAAAACACACAGCCCATGTTATAATGGAATTGATGTGTATATTTGTTCTGTGCACATGACCAATTAACTTATTTTCAGAAAATTATTTGTGCTGTTGCGCGTCATCATCGCCATTATAATTTATTTTTACTCTCATTCGTTTATTATATTCCGATTATCAGCTGATAACGGAAATTCAAACCATCATAATATAGGGTGATTCTTTTATCAAACAACACTCATTATTTAAAAAAGTATTGACTTTTTCAAAATATTTTTTACATAGTTTCAAGTTGTTAAAAAACCAACGCTTTTATTGAAAAATTATATTTTTAAATATTTTTTATCCTTATCATTTTTTAAGTTTTTTACTTTTTTGAATGGCAATATAGTTTTTAAATTTCATATTCCAAAGCAGAATATTTTTCTAAAAATGTTGATACATAAAAATCGAATTTTGGACGAGTAGTTTATGAGTCATAAGTATTTAAAGTTTAGACAAGCGGAGTAGTGGACAAACATTTTGCGGGGTAACCCTGTACCACTCCACTCTGCCAATCATAACTTTAAATACCTATAAAATACTTATAACTCATAAACTACTAGCGCTAAATTTGAAACTAACGTAATAATTTATTAAAAAAATAGCTTTATTAATTTATGAAATTTTAAGAATAGGTTACCATTTGAAAATCAAAAGTTGATAGTGGTTTATCTAATAAATATAAGGGTGAAAAATATAAAAAATAAATAAACAATTCAAGAAGAGTGTAAATCTACAATTTTGAAAAAAAAAAATTTGAAAGAAGTCAATACTTTTTTAAATAATGAGTGTTATTTGATATAAGAATCACCCTGTATATTATGTATTATGTTTTATTTGGATGTGCACTGCTATTTATTAAACATCCATGAGCTGTCCACTGGTTAAGACTTCCTCTTAATAGAACATTTGTTTTATGAGTACCTGTTGAACAGTTTTTTGTAAGGTAGGAGTGCTCACAAAACTGTAGATGTAAACATTAACAAATGTGGCCATAAGATATTGACAGTCAAAACGATCCATAATACCACCATGTCCTGGAATCACATCTCCAAAGTCCTAAAGTAAAAAAATAAAAATTACTTCTATGTAAGTAAATATTTTATAAGTGAACTACTTTAATTTTAAATGCCCGTTTAAATCCACTAGCAAAGAATCCACCAAATGGTCCAATAATGGAGCTGAACAATGACATCCAAAAAGCATGAATAACAAACGGGTACATAGTGATTTTGTTGGAACCTCCAAACTAAATCAATCAAAGTTCAAATAAGTTATTGAGTACTGTTAACTTAATTAATAAAACATAGTTGTTGCATATTTAACATTATTTATTTTTATACATACTATACTCATAGCACGTGCAATAAATTCTGGCAGAACATATTCGTGTAGAGTATACAAAGGCGATGGTTCACAATCAATGATCATTTTACCAAACTTTTCACTGTACTCAACTGGGCATACAAAGTATGGATATTGACATAGAAAATATGATATCTAAAATATAAAAAATTAAAAAAGTTAGAATAGTAATTTTTAAAATTTAATTTATGTTATAATAATATGGTATTTATACATCTTAGTAGTATCAATGTATCATATTATTATTAAAATTATTTTTAATAAAATAAAATTATTGGTTCATCTAAAAATTTTAAAATACACTAAATAATAAAATATTTAATATTTAACAAATTATTAAATTAAAAACATTTTTGACATCCAATAAAATTTAAATGTCTTATATTGAAAAATATATATTTAGCATCTATAATACAATAAATCTAAAAACTACACACCTATTTTGTATTAAGTATTACTATAATAAGTAACCACGGTAAAAATATCACAATTTAGTTTTTAATGTACAAGACTTTATTTATCTATCTCTTTTTGTCATACACATTTTTCCTTTTTTTCTATTGACATTTTATTTAAATTTATACAAACTATTTCACTATTTCCACTCATGTTGTAAATTAACATTTGCTAAGAAAATAGATAAATAAACATGTAATGAATATTTATTTTTTTAATGACAAAAATTGATTTTATTATACAGGTAAACCATCCTGTTAACTATTGTTAATATTGGAAGCAGTAAAATGAATAGATGTCTTATCTATACAATATAAAATCAAAGGGAAAAGTAACAAAGCTACTATTTTTTTTTTTAAAGATAAGGATTTAATTACAACTGTATTTGAGGAACAAGTAAAGTTTCTTTATTACTTTTACCACAAAGAATTGAGTCAAATTAAAATTATTTTTTTTACACTAACTTACCTAACCTGTAAATAAATTTTAAAGCTAATTAATTACTTTTTTTTTAATCAGAGTAACTTACAGTTATACCGCAAATCACTGTTGCTATACCTCCACCAATAAATCCTTCCCATGTCTTTTTTGGTGAAACTTGTATAAGCGGTGTTCGTCCAAAGAAAAACCCAAAGACATAGGCCCAAATATCATTAAGTATGATCATTGATACTGGTACAATAAACCTGAAATTTAAAAAAAAAAAGTTAATCAATAAATAACAATGATAAACATGAAAAAAAAAATCTATATATAAATAATATAAATATAATATATTATATATAAATAATATTTAATAATAAAATGTATATACCATATTAGCCCTTCAAATATATTTCGAATAATAAAATAACTTTGAGATACAACAATCAAGAGACACACATGTGTCCAAGCAAATAATGAGAATTGTTTCATGTAGTATTTGCGCACCAATGATAACACAAACCATACTAGACCAGCTATGTATAGACTGAATGAAACAAACCGATGATAAGTTATTAGCATTTTCAAATATTCCTAAATTAAAATCACCATTAATAAAATAAGTATTGATAGTGAAAAGTAAAATATTATTAAAAACTTACTGTTCTATTAACTACCACTGCAAATATGTCTACAAGACTTTCACCATAAAAGAAATAATTCGATGCCATCAAAAAATACCATGATAAAGAACGAAACCAAGGCAGACCATGGATACGATAAACTGAATAACCAATGTTAATTATCTCTTCAAAACATTTGACCTGAACAACTAAAACCTGTAATTAATTATAATACATTAAAATGAGCCGTCAAAAGTTTGAGTTAAAATAATTTGATTATTTTATCAATGTTTAAAAAATTATTGGATAATATATTAATATATTTTACATTATAATATCACATATTATAAAATATAGGTAATTTTAGTAATTCATTGAAATACAAATGTTATTTAGTATTATTTAATGTAAAAATAAAGCCAAAATTAATATATACCATTAAACTATCTTTTTTAGAAATATAAATTGTTGATATTTATATTAAAAGATTTAATAGGTACATTTTAGTTCATAAAATGTAACTTAAGATAAACTATTTTATGAAACTTAGAATTTAATCTAATGATAAATTATTCCAAGGTAAAGATTTATACTTAAATATGATTACTAAATATTATTATAATACTAATTTTATTTGCATAGATCAATAAAATGTAAACTGTTGAGATCAATATTCAAGAATGACATGTTATTGTTATTTAGTTCTTTAGTGTTTAGTAATAATAATATATAGAGTACATCTTAAATTTGAGATACTAATTTTAATAAACACTAAAGAACTATTTTACGATTTTTACTTGCCAAGACATGTGTTAGAGCCCCTAATATTATATAAACATCAAAACTATCAAAAAATGTCTTCAATTACATTTATATGCTTGTGGTTCATAAACTACCTATATAAATATAAGTAATTTGTTTTTATAAAGAAAATAATTTATGTACAAGGTATAATTATTTATATTAGGATTGAGGTACCAATTGCAAACTAACATTTTTTTTTTATCATTTTAAGTTTAATTTAAACAACTTTTAATATGTTTTATTATTTATTATAATTGTGGGTATTTCGAATACTTATGTAATAATTTAAAAAATCTTTCAACCTTGACCACTCTTCAAATATAGAAAATATAAAATTAAATTAATGAATAGGCCAATCATGAAGCCCTATGAATAGAATATTGATTCCTAATGTTTTGGTGATTATATAACTTAAATATAAATGCTTTATAATACATACAGCTATCATTAAAGCAAGAGGTCCTCCATAACATAAAAGACAAAAAAGGCCAATCATAAGCCAGCCAAATATACCTCGAATTATCCAATTTCTCCACCTGATAAAAAAATTATATTATTAAACACTACATAGTTAAACTTAATGCAATATATCAAAAGTTGCTTGCCTTTCTGAAATTCCACTTAATAATGTTTCTAGTATTTGTGGCATTTTATTAGTACCAGATGGTATTTTTGCTGAGAGATCTATATTTTTATCATCTTCAGAGTCAAATTCTTCTTTCTATTAACAAAAAAATACATTTATAAATATATTATATTTATACAAATTGGCCCACGGTGATTATTGATGTTGACTATTTGAATACACAGCAAAACCTTTGAGTGCGCAACTTTTTTTGATGCATGACCCTCAAATTAATTTTATTTGAAGATGACCCCCCTTCCTACCAAGAGTAAACTATATAAGTGTATAATATATACTTAGTTAATGGTCTTAATGCATACAAAAATGTTAATTAAGATATGACATAATATTAGGATTGACACAGCTATCAACGGTACAAAACAATTTTACATTTTATAAAACAAAACAACTTTTTCATTTGGTGTTAAATTATTGGTGATCCCCTAATAATATTTTATAACCCCAAGGTTGGGCGCCACTGGCTTACACTATATACAAAAATTTATAAATAACAATAAAACCAAAGTATCTATAAAAATTTATTAAATGAAGAATATTAAGAATTAATTATATAAATATAATTAAATATAAAAGTTGATAATTACAAGCATAGGTAGATTAGATACATAAATACAATTTTTAAACATATTTACCATAAAACAATATAAGACACACATAATTTATAATGTATATGTTACCGGAATTTTGACAATTTAGGAAATGATGACAATTCCTAATACCGGAAGAAAATGATATCATTGCCTAGGAACTATCATCATTTCCTAAATGTCAACATTTCCGGTAACATGTAAATGATAAATTAATAATACCACAATAATTAAACTAAAATACACATATATATTTATAACCTACTCCCTTTCCCTTTGTATAGTTCTATATATTTTTTCTTTTTAAGTTACTATTAAATTAAAAATGATTAATATAATAAATTAATGTCAATAAAAATTAATATAGTAGACTCTCAATTTACCATGATATATTTTAATTATAATTTTTTTTTCAGTTACTGAGAACTTTGATTTATTAAAAATTGTGTAGTCATGAGTAGCAGTATATTCTCAAATATGTTAATAAATATAATAATATTAGTAAATTATTTTAAAATCTATACAATTTGTATACAATTTTTTTATATTTTTAATGTAAATCATCAATCAACATCTAATATTAGCTTTATTTATTAGTTTTTTAGGAATGGGTTCCTCCTAGACATAGGTCATAAATGAAAAATAGATTGTTAAAAATATAAAAATAACAAAAAAAAAACAGAAAATAATTATTTTAAATAACTATTAAATAATATTGTAGTAAAATTTGATCAAAAAATATTTTTATATTTATTTTTTTCATTATTAATAATATACACAATCGGCACAATACGAGTATGAGCTAATTGACAAAAGGAAAATTGAAAATTTTGAATGAAGAAGCCACCCACCGATGACACTTTCATCTTTTAATTATATCAAATAATATAAACTTAATTTGTTAAATATATTTTCTTTAGTTACATATTTAAATATTAATGTTAATTTGATTGAAGCGTATGTGATCCAGTGATCCAACTACTCTTAAATGTTAAAATAATTTATTGAAGCGTTTTCATGCACAATTAATAATAAACATTAATATGTTATTAACTCTAAAGCCAATGTAAAATTGTAATTATGTATGAATTATTATAACAGCTTGTCAGCTTAAACCAACAAGTATTATTTATTTGCATATACTTTTGTCAAAATGTATTATTTCTAGTGCTTTACACATAGATATCATATTTTAATGTACAAAAAAAATTATGATTTAAATTTTAGGCCTAGTTGAATCAATAAATAGAAACACAAACTTAAGCCATTTAAATATAAAGACCTGGAGTCTTTTAAATCCATAAAAAGCATGTTATATAATTGTACCATCACCATGTACATGTATCCCAGATCGTGCTACATCCAATGATTATCCAAAAATATTTGAGCAGAAAACTTACTTTAGACCTACGATAATTATTTGTTCGGAAATTGAATGAGGCTTGGTTACTGAAATAATTTGAGCCTGCGTACCAATGTTTAGGACCTTTTAATTTCCGTAAATTTTGATAAGCATTATATATCTTATGAACTGGCCTGTAACGCCTAACCAAATGCGGCATATTATTCGTCACAACACATGACTGAATACAATCATCAATCTGAAAAATTGTTTACTGAATTATAGCCTAAATATGTTTTTCATAACTGATCATTTTAACTGAAATAATTAGCTGACAAAAACAATTTTAAATTAGGGTATATACCGAAAGGTAAATATGAAGAATCAAATATGATTATCACATAAATAAATTATATTGTTATAAAATATCCAAATATAAAAATTCCATTTAAATTTTACTCAAAAACATTCTTTGTAAGTTTACCTATGTTATATTTAAAACAGAGTTATGTATATATAATTTCAATTGAATGGTAATAAACATAAGAAAAACGGGGAATAAGTTTATAAATATAATTATTTATTAATGGTACTACCTACATATCTTATACTTTAAAAAATAAACATCTACCTAATTCAGAAATAATCATAACAAAATGTCCCAGATGATAATTACATTTAACTACCAAACTAATAATTATATATTATACATATACCATGTATTAAATGTATGTAAATATTGTAATGAGTAAATAATGACTAATGACTTTAGTGCATATAAAATTTAAAAAAAAAAAACTAAAACATAACATATTACTAGATACTAGACCAATTATAGTAATTCTACTACCTACATACCATAAACTGTACAATGTCTATTCTGTCATAGTCTAATAATACTAATAATAAAATAATGTAATTTATCAAAATATTAGAAGATTATAAATTCCTATATAACTAGAAAAATATGAATCTTACTGGTTCTGGTTTGTTTTCATTAGGAATTTGATCCTGTTCAGTGGGTTTTATTTCTCCTGTATCTTCTTGGGGATTAACTTCTTCATTGCCATCTTTTTTCCTTTGACGTAATTCACATTCAGCCATTTTCATCGATTTTGTAAACCAGTTTTCCTATTTTTCGTTTTTTTTTTACTTACGATATACTCATTATGAGAGTGAGAACAACACTATATTATATCAGTATATTTATCAACGCACAAGTACCTAATAATACAATTTTTAATAAAATCAATAAGCAAAAATGGACTATGCCAATAGGAGGTTCAGAAGTCAAAATTACAATCGTCTGTCGAGTAATTATTTACGTGAAGCTCAGAATGCATACAGAACTCAAGTAACAACACGTCTACTAACGATAAACGAGAGAACAACACTCTACTATAAGACAACGAGGGAATAATAAGAAATAAATAATAATATTAATGACCTAAACTTAATTACCAGTAATGATAAGACTATGTGGTACTGATAAGGCGCATGCGCTTTTTAATAATATCATAGAACAATAATAATATTGCAGTTGAAAACATATGTTTTATATTTGTAGTATTATCTTGACTATTAAGTGATTATAATTATTATGAAATGTATTATTATTATGTTTGCTATATTCATTTCACATATTTTTATATATTATTTCGGATTTTCCAGTAATTCAGTATTACAAATTTACACTTAATAGTTTATATGCTTATATAAATTTATTACTAAATACTAAAAGCTCTCTTTTAGTAAAAAGTTTATGCTAGAACAGTAAAACCATTGTTAGTTAAAACTATTATTTATTATTATTATGTTTTATGATAGAACTTAATATTTATTGTAAATTATATTTTTAATTTTCTTGTAGTTTTCCGAAAAATCAATAATCTAAGTGATGTCTTATTATATGATGTCTATAATGTAGAAATCATAAAGTCAGATATGTCGTAGGTATGTTATTATCTAAAGCTAACGGTTTGGTAGTATGAAATTTATGAAAGGGCTATAGCCATATATGATATAAGCGCCAAAGGTGTAGAAATTACATATAGTTCGTGCCAAAATTAATATTTAAATAAGTAGGCAGTTATTTAAAAATTGATATCTTATAAAGAATTATAGCATATTAAAAAAATGTTCAATAATATATTGTTAAAATATAATATACATGCAAAAAATGTAAATCTAATAAAACGTTTGCGATTTTACAAAAAAAAAATTACGATATACATAATATGCAAATCAAAACAAATTTAATAAATCGGGTAGTTCTAAATTTTTAATATCTATTCGCCGTGGCACACTGCAGGTACCTAGAAATTTGGTGCTTATGTACGGTATGACTTTTTTTTTCTTACCTCATTTTGGCACTTATGTCTTTCACCGCATGAAAGTTACTTAATTCACTGTTGTCATCAACAGGTGTCGTACTGTCGTCGAGTCGTGTGTACCTACGATCTACTTCTTGAATAGTTGAATGAGTATTGAGTAGATCACTAAAATTAAACAGATGTGTTCAATTTAAATTCAATGATGAATCAATATTCGCATAGGTGCGAAAAACTATTCTAAATGAAAACAGTCTGTCGGCATCACATAAAAAAGGTTGGTAGTAGGTACCTGCTTCAAAGAATATTTTATAATCCATTTCAATTGCTATTATAAATAAACAGTAAAATAAATAGTCATATTTTGTTCTATTATTAATACTTAAATATTTGAATTAATAATAAGCGAGTAAGTCGTGGATGTCGCTCTGCTGAACAGTAGGTTACAAGTCAAGTGGGTTACTGTAATGGATGGAATTAAATTTGAATCCAATGATATGATATCATTGTATACGAAAAACGATTCTGAGTGGAGACGGTTTATCTGTCTAGGATATATTATAGATTATTAAACATTTTCAAATCTTAGATTTAAAAAGACAATTTTTTATGAATTTTCTAGCTTAAAATAATTTGCGAATTTTCGTGATTTTTATGTAAGTTGTCAAAATTAAAATTTGAATGCTTGTAAAAAAAAATTGTGACTATGTATTTCTTTTATTTTTCAACTGCTATTGTAAAAATATTTTAGGAGCCTTGTACTAAATTTTCAAGATCTTCTACCCAAATATAAATTTTTATCGATATTAATCTAAATAAAATGTATAATGATCGAAAATTGCATATGCCTATGCCTATGTTCAACTTAAGTCGAACATTTTTGAAAATTGCATGGTGTATACTTATATAAACATTCGGTGAATTTTTCATGTACCTATCTATGGTCATTTGTTTTAAAGTTACATCAAAAATCAAAATCGATTTTGTCGAAAACTGATTGTGCGTAAAATTTCTCGTTTTCCCCTAAATTTTTAGTTTTTTTTATCCCGATTATTTAGAAAAATACCTATTATAATAAATTATAAATAATTTTTTACTTTTGACCTCCCAAAATACCAACTAGATTCACTTTCTGATCGAACGAGGTATTGAAGTCGAAAATAAAAAAAAACACACACATCATTGTAAAATCAATACATTCCTCGCTCAGCTAAGAATCTAAAATGTTTTTCCAAAAACGTCTATATTTTCCTAGATAATAAGTGTTTACTATTAAAATATAAATAAATATCTCAGTATACATTACACATTTACATTTATAAAATGTATATTATGTAATGTAGCTTAGTATCTATATGTATTTAAAATTTACGCAGTTGATATACTTACCTACATTTTCAAATTACTGTTATTTATAATTTATACTTTTATCTATTACTATTTACTAAATATACTAGCGTAATGCGTATATAATATAGTAAATTAGTACCTATAGCTAAGTACGAAACAGTGAAACACCTATATATAATACCTATGCTCTAACGTCTGTTTTCATGTTTAACAATCATTTAAAAAACTATGTGTACCTATACTTATATGTACCTATCTATAATCCATACCCGGTTAGTATAGTTACTAAAAACAATAAACTCTATGAAAAAAAAAATTTATTTCAAATAACATATATATCGACATTCGACTTTATGTTTAAAGTCACATATTAATATTATGTTATATTGTAAACGTAAACAGATAATTCCGCATTATATTTTAATAGGTATAATAATAATATTTTTAGTGAGATGATAGAATATATAAACAATATACATTTATATTATGTTCAAAGTTCATATTTTTTTTTTCGTTTTACGTCGTAAATTTATTTACAGCATTGATTTGTGTTGACGAATTTTCAAATTGTAAAATCGCGATTCACTGCAGTTATTGATTTTCGATCTTGATAACCACGTGATTGAAACTTATATATAATATTATAGTAATATACTGACATGCATTATTTAGTTGTGATGAGAACGTAACCTTTTGAATTTTGATAAGGTAACCCGGCAGATAATTATTATTTATTTATCTCAGCTCCCAAGGTCTATGATTATTTATTATACTAGGTCTTATAATGCCTGATATGTGATATATTTTTGATAGTTGATCAATAGTTGACAATTTTTAATTGAAAAAGGGAAAATTTTATCCAGGTTGCATTGGACTTCAATTAACTATTATACAATGCCAGAATAAAACTTACAATTTGTGATTAATTTATTAATATAATTCCTGAAAATAGTGTTTTTAAATCGTCTATGCTATCAACAATCAACGTTCAAATAGTTATTCGAAATCTGACCATTTCAATAGGTACCTATGATTTTTTATTGTGAATCAAGTTTTTGTTCTAAAAATTTGACGACTACTTGCTTCCATAGATATATTTATAGCCTATAGTAGTATGTGATATTATTACTTATTAGTTATTATATCATATTATCATAACTTAGTAAGTTCTAAGGTACCTACCTAATACATATGTACATACATTCATACATATATTATGATCAATAACCACGTAACTCCAATACTCAGTTATACCATTATGAATATTTTATTTATTGTATTGTTTTTGTTGTAAGTTGTAAGTTAACTTTTTGTAGTTAATAACGACTGATAAATGACCGTGTTTATCTATACGCTGAACTAAAACAAAAAGTTAACTTACAACTTACAACAAAAACAATTGTAACTGAATAAGTTATAAACAAAAATAATTAACTAGTTAAGTTTAAGTATTAATTAACCTTAACTTTAACTTTTTAACAAGTTAATGCCCACCTTTGCTATTTTGTCATATTTCAAATATAAATATAATAATATGATGATGATTATCAATATAAAATATTATTATTGGTATTACAATTCAAAATATTCAATATGGAACATATTTTTATAAATCTTCGGTTAGGTAGGTACTTAATTTAATAGTTTTCACCTGAACTTAAAAAAATGCAGAATACATAACCAGTAAACATGTCAGTGTTTATTATAGATGTCTTTATTTTTTATAATAATATATTATTTATTAGATCAAACTATCCGTTTTTGATGTTTAAAATAATGACTGATAAATGACCGTGTTTATCTATACGCTGAACTAAAACCATCACTGTAAAAAGAAATCAACTAAAATTTAGCATATTGTATTTGTACATCAACCACCTTATTATGTTCTTGACGTAGGCATCTACCGAGAAAGGATTTTTAAAAACTAAATCACTAAAAGGGTAAAAGAGGGAAATCGATTAATATTTAAAATTATTAATATAAAATATTTTTATATATAATTATTTATCATATAAATTATTTTAAATTTAAATATAATGATATGATGATCGAATATTTTTAAGATATTCGATGAAAAATTATATTATAATATTTTTGATATAAATCGTTTTGAACATTTTTAAACAATATTTTATTTCAAATATAATAATATGGTGATCGAATATTTTGAAGCTAATAATTCAACAATATTTCCACTAAAATATTTGACAGGACATCTTCTAAAAATATTTTAAAAATATTAATATTTTCAATTTGGTATGTGGGACAGTGCCTATTATATATGCTAGGCCACCAGGGATTACCAATATATATTTTTGGAAGTTCGTCGGTCACCAAATGGTAACCTCTAGTGACCTATAGCATATTAATGTAATTACTAATGTAATTAAATCACAAAAAAATTTAGTAGTAGTATATAGTACAAAAATCAACAATAAAATAAATATTGTGGTTAAAAACTAATAATATTTTTTATGAAAAAAGAATTAGGTACAATTCTTCATCATCCTAAACTACTAATGCTGAATTATCTTTAATATTTTAATGTATACCTATATTGTACAGTATCATCTGCATTTGGGGCACCCTAATGAGATGTAGAACTTCAAGACTAAATATATGTAATCAGAAAAATTTGTTCAGTTGGAGCATTCCCCCACTATTCTACACACAAAATTATTACTCATAGTTCTTCATCACCACATTTCATTGGTCGGCAATGTTAATATAATATAATAGAAGCGAAGGACTACGCAATAATGGACGATCCAAGGGTGGTATGCGTATCACTAGGTTTTGATTATACCTATTTATTTAGTAGACATCGTGTATAAACTTTATGTATGGTACACGAAGTTTTCTAGATTCATTCATATATTGAAAAAAAATAGATTTTAATTTTAATCAAATCCGTACAATTATATATAAATTTGGTTTTATTAATAAAACATAACCATATTTTAGTATTTTTATAAAAATTTCGAGTAGTTACAATAACATATAGACGGTCTATTTATGTCTATTAATTCACACAACATCGAATCAGAGCAGTACTACTACATGATGTTCCATCAAAATTCAAAATCATTTTTATGAAAATGCAAAGGTACTCGTGTACAATCGACTGTGCTATGGTAAAGTTTGAAGTGTTATACTTATGTTGATTTCGTTTCTATAATTCTTAACAATTATAGGATGTAAGGTCAATGGTCATATATAAATACATATGATATTTTAGTTATATATGTTTAATGTTTACATAGCTACCATAAAATATTTATTATGATATGAGCCTCAGTAAAAATGGACATGGAAAATATTTCTATATGTAATATGGATAAAAAGCCATTTGCAGAAATTTCCTTAAATATAACTATTGAAATGGCCAGAAGAAAAAATAGTTAAAAAATAATTTCAGTATAATAACTAGTAGGTATATGAATATTAGTGTGTATTAGTGTATCCCAGGATTATTTTGATGCAGAAGAAGGCCTTTATCTATATGAAAATGATTTATACAATTTATAACACACATTTCAAGACAATGTATAGTGTATAAGGTATAGTCTTAAATTATTCTATGCATCATATGCTATAAATAAAAAAGCTAAGTTTATATCAAATAAACTCGAAACAAATCTATAAAAACATTTAGAAAATTATAATATGCTATATCATTTTTAGTACATTTTAGTTTTTAAGAAACCCCATGGTTAAACAAAACACGTTTTGTACAACGTCATTGAATTTTTAATTATGTTTAGCATAATGCTGGTTTTCTAGATCGCATTTTTCTCTATTCAAACATCAAATCTTTATCTGAAATTTTGGATCCAAACACTTGATAATAACATAGACCTTATACGGTCTATGGGTAATAATTAAAGAGGTAAATCAATTTTCTCGTTTATAAATAACGAGAAATGATAATGTTCTACAGTGTAATTGCTAAAAAATTGCTGAAATTCGTATATTATATAAACCTACTATCTTTACTTATAGATATAATATTTTTAAACAAATTAAAATAATTATTTAATAGTTAATAATAATCACTTCAAATTTAAAAACACTTGGCTGACTTAGGATATTAATGTTAAAAAGACTACTACTTAAAAATAGATATACCTAGACAGTAGACACTCAGTACCTATACTAAATCGATATTGATATCCACTCATTTTACTTAGATTTTTAGATTTTTCCTTCAACCATTTATATGTACCTGGATATTTTGGTTATGGCCATTTTTGTATTTGGTAATTTTTATTCTTTGATATTTTTCCTCAACATTTTTCCTCAACATTTTGACCGTGGCCATTTTGAAAATGGGCATTTTTATAGACTACCATAGTACCATTACGGCGTACAGAGCGCGGCCTTGAATCATTTTGAATTAAACAGGAGTCCGCCATCACGGTCAACTTTCTGTAGCAGCAATAATAAGTAATAAGTAATAACCATTGAGAAACGTAACAAATTTAAAGTCTGAAGCACACCTTTACTGGTTAGTGGTTACACTTCTATAATATACTCATTATTACTCAAATAATTATTATACAAATGCTGCGTGCCTGTGTGTAAGTTGAAAATAATATAAAGCAGCCTTCACTGCAAATTATGGTGGTTGTTGAGTAATGAGTAGGTACTATTATTAATTATTATTTACGTACAACGTACTTGTCGTGCTACGTAATTCGTATCATGTTATAATAAATTACATTATAACATAAAATAGGTATAATTTAGCCTAAAACTAATTATTACAGTGATCAGTGACGATCGACTTCAACGCAAACATAATCTAACTATAAAACGTGTAATAACATAGCAATACAGAATATGTATAATCATTAATTAAATGCTAAAATACAATTATTGATCAACTCAAAATTTGATCGTTAATCGCATCCTGACTCCGTACTATAAATAGTCTAATAACATATTATCTTATAAATATAAAAAGGTATGCCATATAAGTAATATAACCATGTAGTTGCATAATTATAATATAGGTACATATATAAATATATAAACATATTTACATAAAAAATGTGAACATACGCACGAGTTTTAAAATATTTGTCAACCAAATTATATTATTTGTGTGTATGTAATGTGTATATATGTTTGTAATAATACGCGGCATAATATATATCGTTAGCGGGGGAAAAAAATCAATAGCGCGTTCAAAGTGCGTGCGTCGCGGGTGTTCTTTATTATATTATTCAATACGTGCAATCACTGCGTATATTATAATATACATTATATATTATTATATATTACTATATAGCTAGACAGCTTGGTATATTATTATATTTTTTTGTAAACATGTAAAACGCAATGAAAAACTGATCAAATTTTATACGAAACGCTTCTTTGATCGAAATGGATAGGATATACAAATAAAAATATAAAAAGCAGATCGTATTCTCCGTATAAGATCCGCCTGATCGACGAAAACGGAACGCAGCCAATAGTGGCCCACTCTGTGTGACTGTGTTTCTGCTGCAGATTATATTTTGCTACGCCGTATTCACAGTATAAGTTTAATTGCGTCAACCATACCAATTATTGTTATTAAAGTGAATATAGATCGCTAATCGCTTCTAATTCACTTATCGTGGTATACAAAAAAAAAAAAAAACTTTAACGCTGCAGTTGGGGTGGTCATGCCTGTCATAATATTAAATATTAAAATATGTTGTTATAGAAAATTAGTGACGATAATCATCAATGATAAAAAAAAAATAATAAAAAACTTTTTTGACTTTTATAAGCTGCTAAACCTGCAAAACAGTAATTTATTTTACACATTATATTATATTATGCTATATAATACTATATTATTAATGTGTACCGCTAACGAACGCTGTTATATTTATAGAATATGCTACAAATCTGCTCGGTCTTTAATTTAATTCGGAATAATTGTAAAGTTGTAATTGCACATCGACGGACGTTATTTATTATTAACGTATTATGTTGTGTTTAATCGAATATGAGACGATGTCTACACCCATTCTGTATATAATATATAGACATATAGTGCAATTAAACGAGCGCCAGTTTATATGATAAACGTACTTACCTATGTAGTAACTATATGTACAATGTGTCAATGTGCATACCTAAGCGGATCTATAAAGCAGTATGTACCTACAATTTAGTTTGTTTAAATCACATCACGGCCATAAATATAAATCTAAACGAAACAAATATATAATGGGTATACTGTATACTATACACTGTACTTACCTATATTCTGGTCGTAGTCGGGTGAACGGAACAATGTTATTGATCGGTGTATAAATGTATAATATTCGAATAATGTATAATGTGTACCTATATCATATATAAGTGTTATATATTATATTATGCAGTTTAGTCATGATAAAATGTCAAAATAAACCTAGCGACCTAGCGTATGGTATAATAATGGTGAGTTTAAACTTTATGAACATCTTACTCATAATATTGAAGTTGTTTTTAACTAAAATACTTGCAGGGTTAAATTTTTAAATGAATCAAATACTGTTAAATAATTTTCATGGTTAAAATAACGATATTAATCATAATTATGATATTATGACTTATAAATTATTTATTTTAAAACCAAATAAGCCAATATAAAGCAAAAATATACATAGCCATGTAATAGGTAAATGTTTACTGAAGTAAAATGTATTAACATTGTTGAAATTTTGAACTGTTGATAGTAAAGAAAAGTAGAAGCATAATTTTTTAATTAAAATTTGAATCAACATCAAGAAAGTTACCTATTCAAGCTAAACTTATTTGAAATAATGAATATTGTAATAGCAAAATATACGAAATATATATAATATATCTTGTATGGCTATTTGATATTTGTATTTCAACTTATTACACCTATAGTTAAATTTAATTTAATTTTAATGTAACTAGCTAGTTAGCTAGTAAAATGTTCATTTTGACTAAGCATTGAGTATTTGAGTTAAAACTTTCAATTGGAATACCTAGTGTTATTTTTATTTGGAGATTACCTATTTATTTGTATACATTGCATTACCATTATTTTGTATACCTATTATTAGATTTAGATATTAGATTTGGAGAAGAGTAATATGTTCGAGTGCTTATGTGTTAGGTATGTAACTGTACTTTTTTACACCTTCTGTGCTTTACATTTTTTTTATAATGCTTAAATATTGAGGAGAGATTCTTGTAGCAAATTGGGTACTTATTGTAAACAGTTTCCGTTGCTTTTTAAAATAATCGATCAAAACTAAAAAATAATAGGATAATGGAAATTTATTTTTATTTTTTTTTGTTATAATTCAAAAATGATTAACAGCATTCAGTATAGATAGTTGATAATTGTACCAAATATTTGTGTTAGCATATTTTATATACTATATCTAATTTTCAGAGTGTTTTTTCTATTGTCTATGTATATATAGATACTTTTAATTTTCCAATTTTGGCTTTTTTGCGAAGCTTGACTAATGGCTATACCCATTGAACGGTGAACTATAGCTGATTACGCATGAGTGTAATGTACGATGTACATAATGGTTTTCGTAACCCAAATGTAATCTGTATAAGGATTCCTGTATCCTGTGCAGAAAAAATCGCGGGACTGCACAGATCAACATTTTTAATTTAATATATGTATAGTTTAAACACTTTACACTGATATGCAAAATTCGGATATGAAGTTTTTTTAAATATATTTTCCATATAATATTATATGTACGATATTTACGTTGCTGCAGCTGTAGAAGTTTCAAGTTCTGTACCTATAATAATATGTATATTGTAATATTATGTTATAACTATAACTTATAAGCATGTAACTTATTTTAGACGTATAATACATCATAAATAGTTTACCTGTATTATACTATATATAACAGGGATCGCCAATCTTTTCCAACAAGTGAGTCACATTGAAATTTTTAAATATTTGCTGATGTACCATTATTTGTTTAGGTGTACTTTTTATAATATTACACTCAGCATAATAATATTCTCCATTATTTTTTCATTGGAAAATCGTAAGTTTTTCTTTACTAATAAATACTTTACTTTGTGTAAAAAACTTAGGGGTGTGCATAAGTTTTAAAAATTAAGACTATGCACGTCACGTGATTGACAGATTTTGGTATAATTAATTTTTAATTATAGATCGACTATTATATTTTTCTAAAGTTCGACCAGTCGTTCACGATTGTGGTAGACGATCACTGCTATTTATAGGTACCTACTTACTAACTTACTTGCTAAAATAAAAATAATCCGTTTTTTTATAGACCGTTACATCTCTCCGGTTTTGTATACACGAATTGGTAAGGGGGTGTAGTGTTGTCGTCATAATGTATTATATAAGTATAAAATATAGTCTCTCAAGTGTTTGCAGCTTTGTAAATAGATCACAATAATTATCTAATATCTACTGCCCTATATAATAGATAAATCGCGTATATATATATATATATATATCAAGCTTCTGCGGCAGAAGTTCTGCAGTCATATATAATAGTATTATATATTTTGTATAAGAATAATAATGCATAATATCATATTTATAATTATATGCTATTATATCATAGGTATAAATATTGTAATACAACGAGTGTGAATATGATATTTTAAATTGTACAATATACTCGCTGCAGCGTCACGGTCGTCGTATAATGTTTTCCGCCGACTTGCCAAGGAGGTTGGGTTTTTCGGCAATAAGCTCCCCCCGCCGCCACAGAGGCGCCACCACCCTGCATGATGCAAGAGTGATTGGGTGACGAGGAGTAGCGTTTTGGATGTAACGTGGTGGCAGCGGTGGCGCGTGCTCGGTGTATAATACAGTGTGCGACGACTACTGCGACTACGGTACAGTGGCGGCCGCCGCGTCATCGGCGGTGCCAAAATCAATAATCAGTATTGTTTATCGATTTTTTTTCCCTGCGCTCAACCGTCGGCGAAGCCGCGCGCGTTTCCCGTACAAGCCGCCCCCGTGCAGTGTGCGTATAGCGCGTGTACATGCTCCTGCCTCGCCGACAGCTTATTTTCGACGCGCCGACCAGTCCGCCGCTCGTCCGTCCCGTGCAGCAGCCAACGTGCACGCATCGCCGCCGACGCCGCCGCCGCCAGCAGCTGCTGGACCCGCCGTCATAGCCGCGCGCCAGTTTAGTAGTTGGCGTTGTGGATCCGTTGCCGGACGAAAGGCCAGCGACCGCAGGTAAAAAAACAGAAAAAAAAAAAATTATGAACAGATTGCCGAGAGATCTGTCATCGTAGCGAGTGTATACCATAATACCTAATACCTATATGCAGTAGTAGTCGCACGTCGTCACCACCACCACCACCAACACCACCACCACCACCTGGCCATAAAATTATAATATTACGAGTATCGACTATAACAATTTAACGTTAATTTTATATTTCTAGCCGATGATGGGAACGCCAGCTGCAAAAAGCTCGTCCATGAACCGGTTCCCGCCGTGGCTTTATATACCGCCTATAATTTATCTATAACTCTATATATAAGCAGAATATATATTATTATATCAAGCTTCTGCACCGGATTTACATCAAGCATACATATAGTATATCGGTATATAGATCATATTTTACATATAATATACTTTTTGGCTACTTCGCATGTGCTACTTCTTGCATCATTGCATATGTATATTGCAAGTGATTCACTAAGTATGCTGCTATTTTTCCATTTTAATAATGAATTTATTCTAATTATTCTAATTTCTATATCAAATGTTAGGACCATATATTTTCAATTAGTAGTTACGTATACCAATTTAGGAGTATTTACTATCCAGTGATGATGCCAACTTTTTATTTTTAAATAAGAACCTCCCTTATAACCTGCATGTAAATTTTTGAGTAAATCACTTCTAATTTAAAACGAGTAGTTATATTCAGTAATTAAGTAATTGACCTTTCTACACTATACCCTATATGGATAATTGGTCATGATAACTGATTTGGAAGGTGTGGTGGCTATGACGATTTAAAAATTATAAAAATTATAAAATAATATTAATCTATTAACAAATTATAATTTTTACAAATTATAAGAATATTGTGAAGCACTAGATACTAGATTAATTATCTAATAAATGTATTTAAAAAATGTCAAAATTATTTGTTTAGTATATGTATACGTTTTGTTATTATGATAACTCAAAAACTACTCGTTTGATTTTAAATGTTTATAAACAAAATTTTCAAAAAAAACCAATCTGTTGATTCTAAGTGTGATCTGGGAGTATGATCTTTATAAAGGTTAACTTACAAATGTATTATCAAATGCTTCGCGAATCACCCAATAAATTATTATGATATTATGAATATGGAGAACACATGACAGGTAACTGTTACTTATTAGGTAGGCATATACATTTATCAGTACCTACTTCAAGTCTTCAACGTGTAGGTACATAACTAGACTTAGGTTTTATTGTTATTGATGTAAGTACTGTTTGTAGAATAACGATACATTCGGCGGCTCGATGTGGGATCGAACCCCACCCTCGCGTAGTCGCGTAAATACGTATGACACTGATTTCCGTGTATCTTAACTCGACGTGGTGTGTAGTGCTGATTTTTTCGATGGTGCGAAAATCTGTTCTAGCACGTGTGCTTTACATTATTATTATATTATTCATTTCCGTAATTTGTATTTACAGATATATAATATGCAGTTACGCGCTAAAATGAGCAATTATAAGGAGGTACTAAAGGTGATAAAATCTCATAGTTTAATCTTAGCTCCTCTAAGTGGCTAGTTCCGAAATGATCCAAATTAAAAAAAAAATGATTTTTTACTTATAATTACATTTATCATTATTTTATCGATTTTAATTAAAATACTACATAAGTATTTAGTACCTAATACATGTGTACAATAAAAATCTTTAAACTCAACCATTAATTTTTATACGCGCCAAGGAGGGGGTCTAGACCCAGAGTCCACCACTACTCTCTTGCAGGTGATCTGGTTACGTCACTGTTCTATACTAACTAGATGATTATAAAAAATAATTCATTAAGTCAATTTTTTTGTTAGTTTTGTGAGTAGATCACTTTCCACTATTTTGACAAAAATGGTAAATATTATTTTTAATTTGATTTTCAAAAGATTGTGGTAAAAGAAAATTAATGTATTTTTATTAATGCCTTCAATACTGAATAACTGATGAAAATACGGTTATAGAGTAAATATTCCATATTACTATTATTTTTTACTATAATATCCAGCATTAAGAAGCTTGTGTTATGTATTTCAACTGCATGTAGCAAGACGGAAAACGATAAAAAGATAGATTTTTGGCCCAGCTTAAAAAATGTTATTAACTTATAAAAAAAAAATCAAAAAGAATTTAAACACATTTCAAACCCCCATGAATAACTTGCAATTAAGTCCCATATGATTAGTCAAAATATTTAAAAAAAATTGTAGAATACATAAAATAATAATTTTTAAATTAAATAAAAATTCACATTAACAAAAATAAACCAATTATCACTTCGCTCATTTAGCCTAGTGGCTAGTTACACGTAAAATTGTTACTATAGAAATCTAAAAACGGCTTTCTAAATTTCTAATGTTTATATAGCAACATAATTTATTAATCTAAAATTAGCATTGGTTATCTCTATAGTAGGTAGTATAAATACTAATATAGGCTAATGATTTTAAAGTTCAAATTTTCATTTATACATTTTTTCCTATCAAGTTATACGTACAAAATATGTAAAACATTTCTAGGTAAACGATTAGTTAACATAAATCAAAAATGTCTCTAATTAGCTCAAAAAGAGAAAAAATTATATTATTTATGTCTAGTGTAGAAAATCAAATTATAATATTTTGTGAAAATAGCATTTATGGTTAATAGTTACTTTTTTTAAATAACAACAAAAACAACTTTGATTTGGCCTAAAACTGGTATTCACTAAACATTATTGATTTTTTAAGTATTTCTCAAGTATGCAAATTATTAATTTTACCTCAAATACTAACTATAGATCCAATTTAATTCGCAAGAATCCTTCTCTGTGCATAACAATAGAAGATTAAGATTAAGAGTTTTAAATACAAAAGAAAAAACTGGAAGGCTGAAGATACGCATTGATATATAATATGAAATGGTGATAAAATTAAGTTGTTTTTACGAGTCTGAAGATGTGCATCGGATTTTGGCTATTTGTCACTAATGTATATTATTTATATATATCACTACATTGTAATCATATAATATATTAAATATTAAATTGACTCTGTCGGTTTACAACAGTAGGTACATAATTCATAATTGTACAATCCATACATTATCATAATGCTACACTCAACAACTAAAATTGAGATCATTACGGTGCTAAACCGTAATTATAGGGACTTTGGTCAAGTTAAATTTATAATACAGGGGTTGCTACAACGATGCGACTCCCGAGTGAGTCTCACGTGGCTCTTGACACCAAGCTTCGTTAGATTAAAATTAATGTATATACCTAATATAAAAAGCACTTCTCAAAAATAAAATCCCATTTCTTAAAGTGTACCTACCTGAACAGCAATACTCTGTGAAGTGTAAAAAATGAATATTCCTTTATTTGTTATAAAATTAAAAATGTGTTTTCATTTTTAAAAAATGCCTACCTATCTTAACCAGTGGCGTCATTTCAGGTTTTGAAAGGGGGGGGGGGCAAAAATTTTGACCGGCCCATAGGCCATAATTTAAAAAAAAAACCACTCGCTAACAATTACATTTTTATCTCAGTACAAACAGTCTTCTTACATCTTACACAATTATATGCATACTAGTTAGTTATATGTGATAACTGTGGTTACTTTAGGCATAAATAACACATTTTTTTTTGAAAGATAACAATGACTAATTAATACATAGGTATATAAAATATAATATGTAGAGGGATACCCTATATTACCTATTAGTATTTAGCATTGAGTAATTAATATATGCTCAATGCTATTATAGCTACTTATTTACGTGTTAGTACGAGCCACGGATCTATTTAGCAATGACATGAATGTTATGAATGACAAATGACGCCACTGATCTTAACAATGTGTCTCACTTCGAAATAGCTTCATAAATTTGCGGCTCCCAAAATTAAGATTAATGCGACCACCCCTGCTATAATATATAGGTATAAATTAAGAGTAAAGCAGTATAACTTTTATAAGATTATTATAACTTTATTAGTTCTAAAGTTCTAATAATAGATCTAAATATAAAAATTTGGATTTGGATTATGAAAGTACCTAACCTTTTGTATCGATATATTATTATGAGTTATGACAATGTCTGCATATAGTGTGCGCAGGTGTGGAGCCAGGATTTTTTAAAGGGAGTATCTTAATTTTTATTTGAATGTATACAACTTGTGGTCTTAAAGGAGATCATTTTTAATCATCAGTCTTTATATTAATAATATCAAATATAAAATCGGACTTATATAGAAACAATATTAGATACTATAAATATATGTTTTGCATAAATACGATCAAGAGAGAGGAGTTTGTTTCAACACCCAAAATACCTTCCTGCCTACGCCGCAGAGTGCATGTAACATAAAATATTATGTATAGGTATACGTATTTTGTTCATTGTTTTTGTATAATTTATGGGAGGAGTGTGGATTGGGAGTTTCTAAACCTCCTTCTAATAAATCATGCATTGACTATTGAGTATAAAATAATAATATATATACGATACCTATATGTCCTGAACACTATATACCTATACACACGGGTACAAGACGATGGCGGTTATAGGTATTTGATTTGCACTAGATATAAAGTTTTATCTATTTTAAATTTTTAAATAAAACTACATTGATTTTTACCGATTATTTTCTAAACACTTAAATAATATGTTGTCATAATTTGATTATTATTCGATAACACTAATATTGAAATATTATACCTAAATATGATATGTTTTAATGATACATTTAATACGATATTTATTATGTTATACAATTATAATTTTAGTATATAGATAATAGATTATAATACATACTATTTTATAACAATATTAACAATTTAATTTTAATTTAGGTATATTTTAAATTCATGGAGTTGTAAGGCTTACGAATTATACATTAAATAATTAAACACAATAGGTACATTATAATATATAATAATGAATATAACTAAATAAGTATGCAATAAATGTGCAATTTCCGATGGGGGTTGAAACTCCTGCAAAACCCACCCTGGATTTCGTACCTACCCGGAGATACTCACAACCTAATAAATTAATAGATATTATTAAAAAAATAAAAACAACTACCCGAGATGAATAAATTATTAACGGTTTTTTGTTTCAGGTTACCACGCTGGCATTATGTCCAATATGGCAAATGCTGAAAACTACCAATTGAAATGGCATAGTCACGGTGCTCATTTACATTCGACTATTGCAACGTTACACGGCACCACGGCATTCACTGACGTGACGCTGAGTACGACTGACGGCCGAAACGTGTCGGCGCACCGTTTCGTGCTGTCCGCCTGTAGCGCGTACCTGAACCAAGTGTTCCAGAGCTGCCTGTCCAATAATCTGGTCATTGTTCTGCCGGCCGACATCAGTTACCGTACGCTTTGTATACTGCTCCAGTACATGTACAGCGGTGAGGCGACGGTCACCAACAGCCAGCTGGACCGGGTGCTGAAGGCGGGCGAAGTGTTGAGGGTGAGAGGGCTGTGTCGGAGCAACGAGAACACGGTGGGCGTAGTGCCCAGACAGCAGACGCCCGACAACAACAAGGACGACAAGTCAAGGCAGAAGTCCAAAGGGGATATGCCGCTGTCAGTGTTGTCCGACGGCAACGAGAACAAGGAAAACGAAAAGGACAAGGACAACGATGACGGCGAGGTGAAGAAAGAAAATTCGGAAAACGAAGATCCCATGCACAACGCATTGCAGCTGGAGATCACCGTCAAGGAAGAACCGTTGGAATGGAACGACAGTGATCGAACTGAAATGACCATTCAACCGGTAAGGGATTTTAATAATGTACATTTTCATGTAAGGAATCGAAATTTGAAAGTTTTATTTTTCCAAGTTATTAAGTTTTTACTGATTAAGTATAGGTACCACTAAGGACTTAGGAGAGAAACACGTCTTCAATTCTATATTATCAAGTGTTTAAAAAAAAAAAAAAAATGTTAACCGATTTTCGGTATCAAATTCCCTTAATAATATAATCTAAAAACGTTCATATTATGAATCAAATCTTTTCGAAGATAAGTTTTAACACATCGTAAAAAAGCTAACGGCACAAATATTATGTTCTTAACATTAAGATTAGATTTTTGATAATACATAGCCAATAAGTTAATTAACTATTATAGTCTTACTCTAACACAAGATTTGTCCTACCTCAAAGCAAATTTCCTTGTGGGTGGAAAAGATAACAAATTAGTGGTGCGCTGACATGCTCTTAAATCTATACATAATATATTTGTAAAATAAAGTTTTTCGTTATGTACATTTATAGGAACTGTACTCCAACTATGACGATGACGACGAAGAAGCCGATTCTGATTATTATGCTCCATTGACCTGCGATATGTGTCAAGAAACATTTCGAACGCCAGCCCTTTGGGTAAGACACATACAAACTCACGAATTAGGCTCAATTACCGATTTACCAAAAAGAAAACGAAGAAAAACCACAGTAGGTGTATTATATTTATTTTATATGCATGCATGGTTAACAAACCGTCTTGTAAACATTTCTTAATTTGTTTTAATTATAAAAAAGGACGAAGACGATGGAGGCGAGTTACCTCCCTTACGTTGTGAACTATGTCAAGAAGAGTACCAGACACCCGGAGATTGGGTGCGACACATTCAAAGTGCACATACAGAAGAACAGCTGGCCATTACAAATAGTTTGGCGAGTGGTGGATCGGGCATACTACCCTCAGCCAAACGACCGCGACCAAGAATTATGAATGGCCGCAAAGTGTGTCCAACTTGTACAAAGACATTTCCATCACATGCGAGCATGTTAATACATAGTCGGACGCACACGGGTGAACGGCCATACCAGTGTGGTGTTTGCAATAAAGGTTTTAATGTAAAAAGTAATTTATTAAGACACATGAGAACATTGCACGATACAGTTATAAGTCCTAATGCCATGGTTGAATACTGTAATGCCCAAGACGAAGTACCCCCTACGACATAAGAATATTAAATTTAATATACAATTGTTCAAAAATATATAAAACATTTTTACTTTTTTGGTCTATCTCATTTTTAGAGTTCATGAATATAATCAATTGCTAATTGCATAATTGAATTTAAAAATGTATTTTACATGGAAACTTTACAAATTATTTACTTTCCTTAAATTCTTTCATTTTTTATTGACAGCTTATACATCGTGTATATCGATAATGAGCTCCTTTAAATTTTACTTCCAATTTACTTGTAAGACAATTTTCAACACTCATATGTTGTAAAAAAGCATACCAAATTTATAGTTTTATATGAAGTAATGTTACTTTTATTTTAGTGCAAATGCTTTTTATCTTTCCAGCATTTTTTTTTTTTTGTAACTTTTACTGAAGTATATCATAGTTTTGATACTAGTACAAAATAAACAGATGTTAAGGATTAAAATTTATTTTTCAACAATGATAAAAAGATCATTGTCTTCCTGCATATATTGAATTATATTACAATATTGTGTAAAATCCTAATAAAATGTATATAGTGATGTAAAAATAATTAGGATCTCATTCCATTTTACATTATTTTTAAAAGATTTTCTACTTATAGTAAATATTTATTATATTTATCCCAATTCCTGATAATAATGTGAAATTGTAATATTAAAAATGTACTTTTATTATATGCTCAGTAATTAAATATTTATTGTTAATTACTATACATTACATTTCTTTCAGTACTTTATTTTTTATGATCTTATAATGTTGTAAATATTTAATAGAAATAAATGAAAAATAAAAATATTAAAACTGACTATTTTCATGTATACAAATAAGAATTCTGTTAAAATGCTCAAGTAATAAGTTTGTCCTTAAGATCTATTTTAAATAAATAATACTATTAAAATTAATCATCTTCTTCAATTTTAGGTGCTAAATAATACCGGATATAGCCCAACTCTTCAATTTGGTACTCTACAACTAGTGGAACATCTCCAGACATTGATAAAATAACCTAAAAATGAAAATAAAAATATTAGTTAAATACTAAAATAACCATTCACCAAACTATAATAGTACTTGTGGAGATAATGGAGCTGCTTTGCAAAACAAATTTAGGTAACGACAAGCAAATGTCAAACACACAGCTTGTTGCATTTCAATAGTAACCCCTTCTTCTTCTTTATCGATTGATGCGTTTTGGGAAAGTTTGACATTAGCTAATTGCATTTAAATAAAGACAATTAATAACTATTTTACACAAATGCTAAAATACTATTAGCTTACCTGACCCAATATCACCAGAAGTAGAGAATTTTACACCATCTTTTGTACAAGCAATAATAACAGATTCTCCAAACTGACTCAAATCTCTGCAAATTCTTGCAAATTCAGTAGAAGGCATCTTAATTATACACGAATAATTGGTTTCCTAAAATAGAAATAAAAATATGAACATTTAACATTTTATTATTTCAACTCTAGTATCTAGTACAAATTACTCTAGTACAAATTAAAGTCCATTGTATATCATACAATAGTAAGTAGTTTTATGTCTTAAAAATAGATCTAGTGTTAGAAAAAAAAAACTATATTTCATTTTCACATATCTTAATCTTAAAGCATCAAATTAATTACTTTCTAAGCTCTATTATCATTGCAATTTAGTGTTTTAGAAATTTGATATGAGTCAATAATGGTGAAAATGATAAAGTTGTTTTAATTAAGGAATTAATTTGTGAGTTTATTTTATGGGGAACCATGGAATTCATAATTGATCAAGTTTAATAAAAGTGTTATCCTTATTTTTCATTTTCATTAGGGTAATGACTAATGTGTGCAGTGGTTCTCAACCGGTGTGCCGTGAGAAATGAGAGGAGGGGAGACAAAATATTTTTAATACTTTACTTTAAAATTATAATTAATACCATTCTAATGACATTAATAAGTTCGACCATAAATAGTGCAGAATATCTAAATGAATAAATTGTTGAAAACATATAAATCATAAATTAATTTACATCAGGGCCGGCGTTAGGGGTGGGCGACCTGGGCCAATGCCCAGGGCGCTTCAATGATATTATCTTAAAACTTAAAACTGAAAAAAATATAGTAATATAGTTCTAATATTCTATTCATTCTATTGATTATTATTTGTTATGGTAGGTATAATATGATAACTTAGTCTATAGATGATAAATGATTATTATTGTCATTCGCATGACATGCAGGTCTTCGTCATGAAGCACAATATTTAGCCGATAACCTATGTGAATTTGAATTTCTTATATCACTTGTTGTTTGGTACGATTTACTATTTCAAATCAATGTAGCCAGTAAAGCAATGCAAGGAATCACTATGGAAATAATCACAGCAACCTCAATTGTTAAAGGTTGTTTGAATTATAGTATTTCTTATCGAAACACAGGATATATTACCGCAGTTTCATCTGCTAAAGACATCGCTGAAACTTTAAATGTGGAACCAAGTTTCAAACCCAAAAGACGTAGACTAACTAAAAGACAATTTTAATATGAAAGCTTAGACAATTATGAACCTACCCTAGAAGAGGAATTTAAAAGAGATTTTTTCTATTGTCTTATAGATACAAGTATAACATCAATACAGTCACGTTTTGAACAGTTGGAAGCTCATATAAATACATGGGGATTCTTATATAATATTTCTGATTTGCCTGAACATGATACTTTGGTAAACATTGTATGGATTTACATAATACACTTAAAGGAGCACACAACACAAAAAAAAAAATATTTAAATTATTTTTAAATGTTAAATTATTGTAGATATGGCTATATGAAATGATTTAGTAAAAATCTGATGGAAAAAAAAATTATTACTTTAAGAGATATTATAAAATGTAAAATAGCCGCATGACGTCATTGGACCCTACTCTTCGTAATCGCCTATCTTATACGTGTAAAAGTTCCTCACTTCTCACAACGATTTACCCACCTAAACATTTTATTCAAGACGTGAAAGCTATCACATCTTCTTAAATTACCAAACATTGTGATACATAATAAACAACATTGACATCTCTGTCCCATCAAATATGCAATAGAATATACTTATAATGAAATGCCAATAATGGATTAGGTAATGTGAGGGTGGAATTTAATTGGCATAGTTAATATTTTAGAAAAATTTTATCAATTATTAAACATTAACTTTCAACATACAGGTATACCAAGATGCTCTTGATCCAAATTCATAAGTTTCATTTCGTAGTCCGACATTTTCTCTTGGTTTGATGTCTCAAACATAATAGTAAGAGTGTCTGCATTATCTTGCGCTTTGATAGTCATTATGTCATCATTAGAACAACATTTCATGATTTTCACCATGCTAAATTAATATACAAACATAATAAATTAATAAATATAATTTTCTAGCACTAACTATTTGACTACATATTACGAGTAACAATGTGCTTATTTATACCTTTCTAGATTAATCCCCATTGACAAATTCCGGTCGCAACGAAACTTATCAAAACCAGTACTTTTTAAGCACATGGACACTAAACTGACGTGGGCGTCGTCCATGGCCTGAAGTTGAATCCCAGAATCGGAACAATCGAATGTTGCTTCTTTCAGTAGTTCCTTAATGGCCTCCAAAATTTTTTTGAGCTGGCCACTTTTCAAAAGTCTCGCTTCAAACATGGTGTATTGGGTAATTAGTTTAGAAAAAATAAATAATATTTCAAAGAAATAATTGAGAATACCGACGGGATTCAGTGAAATAAGGTAAAATATCAAAATATATTATATTTGATCGTCAGATACTTGAAGGAAACAGCAAATTTAACATTGAACAACGCCGAAGTCACTATTCTACTCGATAGTCGGTGATTTGGTGTTCAACGAATCACAAAAGATAATGCCAATAAACGCGGGAAAGTAGCGGCACCTGGCAATGTGACCAACAGAAGAACTTATGGAATTTTCAAAATTTTGACTTTTTTTTAACAATTAATTTACGATAATTTTTTTTAAATTGTGGTATCATTGATTATAAATACTGTAATTGAACTACTTTTTCGAACACTGATTTTCAAACAATGTAAGAGGGAGAATTGTAATATACATTTAAAAAAACATGCCCAAAATGTTGCAAAATTACGCATTTTTCAAAATAAGTAACAATCAAATAATTTGTTATTTGTGTGATGTATAATATTATAAAATGTTATCAATTAATCATTATTTATTAAAGTCCAGTTTTTATGTTTTTTTTTTTATCCTAGAAGAACTTTTATTTGGATTATTAATTATAATATTATAATTAATATTTATTTCACCAATTATTAATTAATTATATTATTTTGTTTATACAGATAATCAGTGGATATTTTATTATTTTAAACTTTTTATTTGTCACCTTTATCACCTAGCTAGTGTTTAAAAATGAATACAGTTAAAATATAAACTGTCAATTAAAGTTAATTTTGATTACCTATTATACTATATCATTGTATTACTAATCTAAAGCTGGGTGAGTTAACGATTTTTTTAACTCAATTAATTTAAGTTAAATATTTTTTACTCAATTAAGTTTAAAGTTAAGTTAATTATAAAAAAAATCATTGAAAAGGTTTTAAAATCACTTGTATAGTAGGTAATATATTCATATCTATGAATATAGATGCATTTATTAATATTATATTATTATCTATATAATTGTTTTCCAACAATATTTTCTAATATTCTACGAATTTTAAATCGACGAACCGTTATAGGTAGACTAAAATATATTTTAGAAAACATGAAAATTCAAAATTAACTTGGTTGGTACCTAAAATTAAAAATTAGAAGTTGATTTTAAGTTAACGGAGATATAAATGAGTTAGGTTAAAGTTAAGTTAATCAAAACAGTGAACTAGTAAGTTAAGTTAATAGGTATAAAAATGAATTTAATTTTTAACTTTTTAACTCGTTAATGCCCAGCCTTGAGTAAACCAGTAAACCATTGACAACCTAACGGATCTCGAGTACAGTACACGAATGTCGAACTATACTCTACGTCTACGCCCTACAGTACTACTGTCTACTGTAATGACGTGTAAATTGAATATAAAGGTTATATGGGGAGCCGATTATAAACTGATGCGCCTCTCCTGAATACGCTACGCAGTTTGCCTACAATCGGCCAAATAACGTGACTACTAGCGTTTACAGCGTTATCCGATCTAACTATCCACGCGTCCGCAGCGCCTTGTAGCGGCACCCGATTATTACCGCGCCACCGAAAAACCGGCCAGTGAGCAATCTATAGTATTTATAATCAATGGTGGTATGACGCTGACGCAATTCATAGAAACATTTTACTTATGAATTTTTCATTTTAGTTTTATTTTGCTGTTCGTATAGTTTATTATAATATTATTATCAATTATATTTTGTTCGTGACTATTAATATTTGATATTTCAAAGAACAGTAAAACCACATAAGAAAAATAATTATAAAACATTAGTTCTGTCAATTAAAAAAATTTGTAAAAGTAAATAAATTGTTTTATTTCTATTCTAAAAACACGTCATATAATTTATGAACTGTTGAAAAAAAAATACTCGTTAATTCGTTATAAGTTCTAATAATTGTATATAATATAAACAAAAATAAAACAATAGGTCATTTTTTGCAATCTGTTTTACTTTATTTTTTGTATCATCATCGGAACACTATCAACTCTATCAGTTATCACTATTCGCTAATCAGTATTCAGTAAAGGGTATCACAAAATATCACAACTTTTATTATTTTTATTGACTAAACGACTAAAGTATGTGATTCACGAATACGATTCGCCGAATAGTTTACCTACGTCTTGCATAGTTGCATCATTGCACACGTCTTGCAGTTGTAGTTACTAGTTTATGTTCATTGCTCACTAGTCAGTACTCAGTCTCAGTACTCGGTAGTCACTTCACTACTTTACTAGTCACTATACTCACCAGTTGGTAGTAACTACTTAACTAGTTTGTACTCAGTGGTCATTTTGAACACTCGTATGGACTATGGAGTATCATTCAATTATTGCATTAGTAGTCTGAACTACGTATTGACGTAATCTTCGTAGTAGATTAGATGTACTGTAAGACTTCATCGTCCTCAATCGTTTATAATTACATTTCTGTAGCTTTCGAAGTGCATTAAAAACAAAAAAATTAACTTTATTTTGCGCCATGAGTTTAAAACTATTTTTTTTAATGAAATATTCACATAGTTTGTCCGTCATTACTGATTTATAAAAACATAAGTGTTATAATGGAACCTGTTGTTAATTGGAATCCACGAGAAGTGTCAATTTGGCTGGAGAAAAAGGGTCATAGTAAATATTCTCGGATACTTACTGAAGATCATTGCATTGATGGCCGTGCTCTTTTACTTATTAATGAAGCTGACTTAAAAAGTCCACCTATAAGTATTAATGTATGATTTCTTTATTTCACATTTCATTGTTAAAAATTACCTAATACCTACTTAATAATTGATTTTTTATTCAACATTTAGGTCTTAGGTGATATAAAAAGATTAATGTTGGATATTCGTCAGTTAAAAGTTGAAAATCGACAGGCCCTTTTACAACTTGGATTTGATCCTATATCGCTACTTACAAAACCTGTATGTAGTGCACATGTTTATGGAACTCAATTCCGACCAGATGTAAGTGCCATAAATTCATAAATTTTATTATTATTTATTATTAAACTATTCTATTATATTAAGTAGCTTCAAATGATAACAAATAATTGCTTTAAAATAACAATTCTGAGTTGAAATGGTGTCAGCTTATATCAGCCTCTATTTCTAAGAACAGTTTATAATGTATTTATATTTCTATTACCTATTGCCTATTAGTTGGTGGGAACCACATCATTGGCCAAGAGATAGACTATTAGACTATCAATTATTATCCTTATCGAAATAAAAAGGTAGAGAAGTAGAATGTCCTTAATAATGAAATTTTTTTTAAACAAATAAACTGAAAATCAAATCTATATTACTTGGTAATAAATATAAATAATTTGTTTTGCATAAAATTTTATAATTAGTGCAGTGAATTTAATACAGTAAAAAATATTTAAAAAATAAATTAAAACTCAAAAATGCACTCTAATTTCAAAAACTGCACTAAAAATTCAAAATATAAATTAAATTAAAATTAATCGAGTTGTAGGTATGAAAAAAACCTATATTTTTATTAATTAAAAAAAAATATTTTATATTATATTTTAAAGGCAAAAATTACAAATGATTCATGTGTTTGAAAACTAAACTAACTGGCATTATCAAATAAAATTGTTTGAATATAAAAAAAAAGCAAAAAAAATCAGAAAAATTTCTTAAAATTCAAAAGAAAAGATTCAAAACTGGATTTGACCTAAACATAATGGGTGTTCAGAAAACTATGTTTTACAATAAACTAAAAAGAATGAACTTTCCTTCAAATTTACAGCACTACTTTTTATATTGATTTAAATTTTTTATTTTTTATTTTATTAATAGAGATATCTAATGTAATAGATAAGGAGTATCAATAAATTTGGAGCTTGGGGGGCAAAACCACTCATGGCTTTGCTTTCTCTAAATTTTGTTTAGTAATACAATCAGATGAACTATTTTTTTTCTAAAAACATTCCATGTATCTCATGATAGGTATATTATTTTAGAAATTTTCAAGTTTCAAATACTAATTTTATGTTTTAAAATCTAATTTTGTTAAGAGGTGAATTTAAACATTAATGTGGCTTTACAACAAACTTATTTGAAAAATAATCAAATTTTTATTTACTTTTGATACTTAATTAATGCTTTAAAAACAACTTATGAGTTGTATTCAATTTTCAATCATTTTGCTGAAATTTTAAAGCATTTACTGTAATTCCTTTTTTAATTACAACAAATAATCAAAATTGATGTCGCCTTATATAATTTGATGTATTTTAATTTACTCCGATTGATTGAAAAATATTAAATGTTTTTTATTTCTGATGCTTTATGCCTTACATATTCTAGTTACGATTTGCTACTAGATACTACCTATATTTATTAAGTTTTTTATTGCTTTAAATGTTTAAATCATTAAAGCATATCATTTTACAACCAATTATTCATTGCTTTACTTATAATTGAAGAACAACAAATTATGGCTATTCAAATCATATATTAATCCTCATTGGATTAACTAATAACTACTTACGATAAATTATAATGTTCAACAGATATTTTTTTTTTTTTTGGTATAGGTACCAATTGTTCTTTCATTAAATAAATTGTAGGTATACATTATTAGATTGATTTATAAATTAACTTTTCTATAAAATATATATTAAAATTTTATGTCCAACTTTTTTTAAAGTAATTGCAAATTCTTCAAAACTTATAGTTGGCAAGTTTATATTATGCTAATGATAAATATACTATTAATCTATTAATTTTCTGTATTGATATAATATTTTCTTAATTAATTGTTTGTTACTCAATTTAAATTAACTAGGATATTTAAATAATTAACAATTAATATTATTTATGCCTTATGTATAAAAGAAATCTTAATCATAAAACGGTGGTTAAAGATTTATTCTATTAATCATGCTTTGACAAGTGATGCAATTGTTTTTACTAAAATAGTGAAATACTGATAAATAATATGCATAAATTCATCCAGTTAAAAAAAAATGAATTGGCCTAAATCATATTATGTATAAAACTGTTTGATATAAGCTTTATTGATAAACATTTATAGCAATTAATTTCAATGAACATTTCATTTAGGTTTTATTGTCTATTTATTTATCTTATTAGTTCCTATTGAAATTTGTATTATGATGGGTTTACTATTTAAGTACAGGGTTCGGGACTTATAACCCTAAAAACATTAGAATATGTCTTTATATATATATATATGTCCCAAAAATCTAAAAATATAAAAACAAGCACTTAAATAAATGGAATAAATTTCATATAATTATGATAATTTAAATTTCAGGAAACAACTAGTAAAATATTTTAATTAACAACCCATGGACATAACAAAATATAATATATTAGATAGGTACAAAAATCTACTTATGTGTATGTGATGTCTTTTAATAAACCAAATTGCACAACTACTTATTTTCAATCATTGGTCTATGAATACATTGTTGTACAATATTTTTCTGACATACAATATTATCAATTATTATTCATGAATCCATAATCTTGATTCATTGGTGGTAATTGTTAAAAATCATTATAAGGACGCTCAACCACATGTATGTATTCTCTCCGACTAACAAAACTACAATATAACAAAACTGTTTTACGCGAGATAGAACCACTCGGGATTTGGAGATAGCTAGGATTCCAAATTGATATACAACATAATTGAGAACATTATTTGTGTTTCATTATCGTTTTATTTTTATGATATCACCTATACAAAAAAGTTTTTATCGTTTAAAAATCCATTATTTTTGTGTTTTTCAAACTTGAAAAAAAAGTTATTTTTGTCCCTTTGTTATCGAAACAATAAAAACAATATTTCACAGTTAAAGTTCTCCTTTTTATGAGGTGGAAATTTTGTTATTTAGTTATACTCGTAGCTTTCACAGTTGATTAACATCGGTGATGAAAAAACAAACATTCATATCTATATATTAGGTAATAATATGAAAATGAAATATTATAATAAATCAATAAAAAAAAAAAATAATTAAAAATGTTGTACCTCCCTTGTTAAAAATATATAGATCTATAAGTCTCTAATCTATGGTATGTATAATGTCAATGTGTATACTGTAGAGTAGATAGTGATACAAATAATTAAATATTAGTTCATTGTTGACATTTACATGAAATCTTGATAAAGACTTGCCTCTGAACTATGTGTACAATTTGTTAGCACTCAATAAAATGACTACAGTTTTCAGGAATTTGTTTTGTTTTATGTTTTAAACATAAAACATATATTATATTATATTAATCATTAACAATCCTAAATCGTAATAATGCTTAGTATAAATGTTAAAATCTATTACAAATCAGTTAAAACCAAGCTTATTTATATTTTTAATTTTATTTAGTAATTTTTACAATGTACTTAACAATAAATTACTGATCAGTTTTATAAATGACTAAAGTCTTAAAAAACAATCAACATTCATACTCTAATATAATATAGTGTTGGATAAAATTATATGCTTTTTAACTACTTACTCTAAAAATGAATCTTCAAATAATACATCTTTAAAACTTGAAGTACTTGATAAAAAAATACAGAATTTAATATTTAGAATGAATAGCTTATTAGATCAATAAATTATTTATTTATTATTTTATTACATACAATGTGTTTTGTTTATTTACAGCCGTTTAATTTTTATGATGATATTCATATGAATCATGGATCTGATGTAACCGCCACGTCTTCCCATAGTTCAGAATTTGAAGAAGATAGACGTTTAAAACCAGAGGTAAAATATACTTATTATATTAATTTATTATTATTATTAGATGCTATCCACGGCATCTAAGAGCATTTGAAGCTTATTTTTATCATGTTTAAAATGTTTTAATCTGTATTAATTATAAAATTATTTTCTTACATAAATTTAAAAAAATTCTCTCAAAATAGTTGGTCTTTTTAATTTAGATTGATTACATTTTTATGTGTAACATATATTATGTTATTCATACTTTTTTTTATGGCTATCATAATGCACATTTTTATTTTTGGATCATTGATTCTTAAATTGTTAAACATTCTAGGTTAGCGCTACCTACTTAATCACACCTATACAAAACCGTGTTTTCAATTTTAAATGTCACAGGAAATAATTTGTACACCTGGAGTTAGGAACCTAACCTAACCTGGAGTTGTATTTAAGTTTGTACTGCCTACAGCCTACAGACAAATAAAATACATCTGTTTTTGATAACTTCTAATTTTTTAACTATTTTTATCGGCACATGTGCAGTGAAATAAAAATCTCTTAAATAGGTATCAGTGGTAAGTGGTATCATTATTTTTGAGACTGGATTTGGATTGCTTTATTTTTTCTGAGAAACTTAGATATTTATAGTTTTTGAAATCTTCAAAATCGAAATTTTTAGAACAGTTAAAGTTTTAAATTATGTTTTGTTAGTATAGTAATAAATTATTATATAGTAATCATACGGTATACAATTAAGCAATAGCTGAAAATAAATTTAAATATTCTGATTTACAACAAAATAACTAAAATTGGTCATAGTTTAAATGTCACATTTTCCCAACATTTTTACATAAGATTTAAAAAAAAATGTATTTTCTTAAATTCATTAGCTAAATATTTTATGTCTAGTATTTTTGAGTTACAATAAAAAAACGAAAATAATCGTTTTCGTCGAAAACGGATTTTGAATTAAAATTACCGATTTTTATTTGTATTTCACGGTTATGTTGAAAACTGTTTTTTTTTTTTTATTTCTATAAGATGTTTACAACCTGTTAATAGAAGCAATTATCAATTAAAATTAAGAGTTATATCTTATATGCATGTAGATGCATAATTTAATTTTATGGAAGTACCCACCTATCGATGGCACACTTATTAATTTTGATACATAGTGTTGTTCTTGTTTGGATTGCATTTTTTGAAGGTGAGGATTGTTTTTTAGGTCATATATCAAGCCAGTCACAACAATACACTTTTTGTATTTAATATATCTTTGTAGTTACGGTAAATAGCAGAGACGTTAAATTGCTGTAAAAACGTTTGTAATACACTTTTGCTTCTTTTCTCACCTTGAAATCCGAATGTGTGGTGTAATTAGAAACTTAAGATAGGGAATTTAATAATTTCCTAGATGTTGAAAATTACTTGGAATCATTTAATTTTGAACTCAAAAGTACCAACTAGAACCAATTGTTTACCAAAAGCTCATAAAAAATACATCATTGTAAAATAAATATATTCATCACTTGGAATCTAAAACTAATATCATATGATGAAAAATCGTGATTAAAACTTCACGTTCTCTGGTTCTCATAAAATAATTTTCAAATATTTACGATTATAATTTATTTCGTCAAAGTTTTTACATAAACGTTCCATAAAAATTATTGTAACTTTACTCTCTCCCGATGTTTTTGTATAGGTAAACATTAGGAAAAGTATTTTTAATTTTGAATTCCCGGAGTACAATTTATGTTCACTTTCCTATCAAAAATAATATTTTTCTATTAAAGACACAAAAATAAAAATAATCGTTTGGCGAAGCTATTAGGTATACTATAACATTATAGCGTATATGTAAATCTCATTATAAATTATAAATATTCAAGAAAATTTCATGTACCTATCAATGATTGTTTTTTATTTGATTTTTTTCAAAAACTGATTTTGCATGAAATGCTCGTTTTGCCGTTATTTCTTCTGTTTCCTCTCGTGTTTTTGAAAACTACTTTTTATCTGTAATTTTGACCTCTCAATAATAACTAATAGATTCACTTGTTCACCTAAAAATATACTGAAGTTGAAAATAGAAATATTATGTCGACTACTAATCATGTATACAGACACAAAAAATTATAAAAAAAAATCGACACACGCACACACATACATTGTAAAATTCGAAGCAGAATTAAAACATTTCATCGCTTCGCTCAGAATTTAAATCATAAGTTGCCATTTAAAAAGATAAGAATATGATAATTCATAATGATAAATAATAGTAAAGACTATTTCTGTATGTCTTTATATTATTAATCTTGATTTTAAATAATCATACAATATTATTGTTTTACTTAGTTTTATCTAGATACATATAGAAGACCGCGCCCCTATTCACTCATCAACGCCCAGACCAAACCGCTGGGTCTAGGGACTTGAACTTTTGTTCATAGGTTCCTTAAGCAATGTAGATACCCACTAAGAATGATTTTTCAAAATTCAACGTCTATCGGAGTTAAAATGAGTAAAAATGAAATAAAAAAATCACCTAGCCAGAACCGTTAAAACTATGAGTATGAACTTTGGACAGTAGTTTGTTTTATGGTATAAATACCAACTAAGAAAGGATTTTTCAAGATTCGACCCCTACTAGAGTTAGAAAAGTTATATAATATAATGAAGAAAAACTTTTCGTTTTATCGGTTTAACGAACTATTTAACTAATTTTAATAATTTTTACCATCAGAAAGCTACACAATCCCATAGGGTTTTATTATATCTTGATAAGTTGCCCTTAATTTTTTTATTGAAAATTTGGTTTTTTGTAAATAACTAATAATAATCTTAAATATATTTGTGTGTATTATATAGTTGCTATTTGTATATTGATGTAATTGTATAACAATTTAGCATGCAAGAATAAGAAATTAGCAATTTGTTAATAGGCATACATTTTATAAATGTTTCATCTTTAAAAAGCTAAAAATGCGATAAAGTATAATGATTGAATATACCTTTAGTTCTGTATTTTAAATGATTGTGTTAAAAATATTTTATTGAGAATTAGATAAGGTTAATCCAAGGGAATTAGTCTTGGGAAGTTTTGATCATTACTAGTCGGGTATAAACGACGAATTTACCAAAAATTTTGTATCTCAAGAGTGGATATCTTAACAGGCAACGAAATGCACGGGGATCAGCTACTATCTAGTTACCTATAATCGAATGAATAAAAAACAAATTTAATTGGCAATTTATTGTAAAGTAGTACATCAATATTATACATTATATTTGTCAACTTAATCCTTATGCGTAGATAAGTTATTATATTATATAATGTCTTTTGGAATATTGTTAACGGGTTTTATGTAAATTATGACGGAGAATAAATTTATATAATATTGGTTGTAATCATAGTTCTGTAGTTCTGTTCAAAACTACATTTTGTGTTGAGAAAGTGTCTAGTGATTTATTTTATATTGCATGATAAACAAAGTAGATATAATAACATAATATATATTTATAATTTCCGAAGGAAGTGTAGACTACCTACTCGAATTCTCTGCTAACTATCAGTGTATTCTAGATCGGTGGCCTATCAAGGGTAGTTTTTGGAGTTATACTTTCCCCTCCCCCAAAAATAGATAAACAATAACGACATTTTCATTTAAAATTTGTCAAAAAATGTTTTACCTCCCCTAAAAAATTCTGGGTACGGCACTCTTTTAGATTATACGTTTTCTGCATTGAGTTACAAGAAGTTCGCCTTATCAATATTGTTCAGAATTTTATTTTAACGTTATTTTATTTATACTAGTAAATATTTATTACAAGGTATTTTCCAAACTAAGATAACAATTGTTATATCCCAATAAAGATATAATATTTAAACACATGACGTAGTTTATTTTATTAAATTATTACAACTACATTGTTGTTTTTATAGTTATTATATATTCATATTCATAACATTTCAAAAGATAATAGGCTTATCGCTTATAACATTTTGTAATTCTTATTTTTGAGTTTTGAAGTTGTTTTGTATGCTAATTATGAGTGTAGCGCTTGGTTTGGCCATTGCCCATTACATATAATACCTGTTGATTTGTGTGTAATTGTGTTTAGTATATACCTACATAACACTCAACTATGTATGAATAAAAGTATAGAGATGATTTGGTAATCCTAACAATTAACATTGAATAATATATAATCGGACGTATCTATTATTAAATGCACAATCTGCATTGTCTATTACGACTTACTATACTATTACACAAGTCTTTTATGATAACCCCACCAATTCTATTATATAAAACAAATGTATTATTACCATATTTTTTATTTTTTACAAGTTGATAATCATAATATCATATATTGATTTCATAGAAACTTGCTAAATTAAGATTTAAGGGTTTAAATGTTTATTGGAATAAATGCATAGATCATTTATACCTATACTTATTTATATTTAAAAAATAAATACATTTAACAGACAATAATAATTTATATAATTACTTCAATCTTTTAACTAAATTTAAAGTTAGGTAACAACGTTCGATTCGGAGAAACCAATCTTATGTGAGTCAATGTTTTTTTAGTTAGAATTAAATTTAGGGCTTGTATGACTAAGAAAATACCGTTATTATAACCATTTAGAATGTTGAAGTTTTTTGAACTCGTCTGCAGTAAACTACGGAATTTAACCGGTTGTTCTATGTAGGTATGTAGCTACAACTTATAAACACGTGTTTTTTTTTTTTGTTGTACATAGGTATTATAATAATATACGTCATATAATTATTAGTTATTACAAATAAGGGAGTACATAGATATAATATGATATTATGGTAGCAGACAATAGACAGTATTACTATTTACGTTTATAAGTTAATAGAATTAATTTTTTATTGTGCATTAAAAATCCGATGGTAGTATTTATTTTTGAAACACTTAAATCCTTAAAGGACACCTGCCAGTGTTTTTACGTCGTACAAACGAATAATAATATGTATATTCAATTATTATACTATATACCTAAATATACGTCCATCGCAGAACTGATTTTGTTTTATATGATTGTGACAAAGTGACATGGACGATGGTTCTCTTGAATGACTACTTAATTATTGACCATGTACCAATTTAATTATTTATAAAATATAAATTAATTGTTCTGTATATTTTTAAAGTATTTATGAAGTAGTTCATGAATTTGTAGTATACTCACTTTACCTAATTACTTACTCATAAATCATAATGGTAAATTGTGTATAATATTATATTATGTTTGTATACTTTAATGTGAAATTGATGAATTGTTGAAGTATATTTTTTCAATGAACGTAAAGTTTTACTTTAAACAGTTTAAACTTCAGATTTAGAATAGTTTATATTTAATAAATTGCTATAGTATTTTAAATTCTAAGCGGAGCAAAGAATTGATTTTACTATGATTATTTGGGTCTGTATATACTAAAAGTAGTAGAAAAAATGCTTCGATTTTCAACTCTGACAAAATACGTTTAGGTAAATTAAACGATACGTTCATAAAATCGATTTTGTTTTTTTGTAACTGAAAAATGAATACACTTGAAATTTTCAGCAAATGTTAATATTAGCATTTTCTGTATATGATAGAACTTGAAAATATGTTTGAGTGATTTGTTGACATAAGAATTTTAAAGTTTTTTGTTTTTTCTATAAATGTTGAAAAATATAGTTGGTATTTATCCAAAGGTATCAGTATACTGCTGTTGCCATGTATTTCTCCGTGAGGTATACTAGAAAACCCATACCCTACATTAGGTGGCTAGGTATATTGTAGTTGAGCGTTCTATTTTTGAGCATGGCCTTTTCGGCCAAAACAAAAAGATACATATTATACTTTATACCATACATATAACTTTAATTTTGTTAAAATCTGTATAATGTATAAATATAATTCATCATAACCCGCAAATTTCTAACCTCTCCTCTAAGACTCTCCCGGATAACCCTCCACGTCAACTAAAACGCAATTGGCCTCGTGATTTACTTCGCTTTATATAAAAAAAAAAAAAAACAAGTTTGCAGAAGTGCCAATGGACGCATCCTCCAGTCAAGCCTCCAAACCTGGTAAAAAAATCTCATATTTACTTATTGTTTTATTATGTTACAGATTGTAAATATATTTATATTATAAAATAAAAAAAATAAATAATGATGATGTATATAATTTTTTTCTTTAAATACTTTTTGGTTTGGACGAAAATTGTCTCACCCATTCACTCTTCTGGATTCTTCCCTTAATTTCTAGACTAGGTATCTGAAATATGAAGGTATATTTTTTGCGCTAGTGAATTTATGGTTTATCACAAATTAAACAGGGTAAACACTAAACGGTAACTTTGTTCGATCCATCGTTAAAACTCAAAACTCTGATACTTTGTACGTTCAGATACTTTGTACCTATATCTGGTTATATTTATTGTATATAAGAGTATATTATTAATTATCAGTAATAGCAAGGCTCGTGAGTTCATACTCTAAAGGCCTAAAATATACCTAAATAAGCATGCCAAAAGCTAGCAAAATATGTTTTGAAATATGCCATAAAGTTCATAAATATGTATTAATATGCACTAAAAATATGCGGATTATAAAAAAGAAACCATTAATAATTTTTATTATCAGATAAGAGTATATTATATAAGTATATCACATGTTTTAAATTTTCATTGCTTACTTGATGCGGACATAAAACACTGACTATATATCAGCGTTTTATTTTTAATAATTTTACCTTGCTACAATTTTCATATATTTTATACAATGAAAACTATTAACTATTGCATTTTTCATCAAATTTTGGTTAAAAATTAGCTAAATATGCCCTATGGCCTATTTGTCGTATTTATGCGTTTTTTACATATAAATACGCCAAATAGGCCAAAAACCTCTAATTATATGCAAAATAAAACTTCTGCACATACTTAACCAAAGTACCTTGAAATGAATTTCTATATCGTCCAGCATTGAATACGACTTAACAAGATTATTATGAAAATGCGTAAACTTGCGAGTTCTGGTAATAAGTATTTAAGCACAACTATTCGCAGCTCTCAGCTAACTCCAAACGTTACTATATGCACAAGCGCAAGGCACGTTTAACGTTTTACTTAATTATTCTCATAGGTTTTATTTTATTTGTTTGTATTTACAGATATGGAAAGCTCTCATTGCGATGGGTTACCTGTTCACCGTTACGTGGATTACGGCATTCGTCATGGTGATCGTTCACGATCGCGTCCCTGACATGAAGAAATATCCGCCGTTGCCGGACATATTCTTGGACAACGTGCCATACATCCCTTGGGCGTTTCACATGTGCGAACTGACCGGCACCGTGTTGTGTTTCGTGTGGCTCGCCGTACTGGTCTTCCACAAGCACCGTTTTATACTACTTAGGCGGTTTTTCGCTTTGTCGGGTACAGTCTTCCTATTACGGTGCATCACGATGATCATAACTTCCTTGTCCGTGCCGGGCATCCATCTAGAATGCACGCCCCGGCAGAAGCCATCGTATTTGGATGGTATGTGTGATCGGGATGACGATAGTAGTACAACAGCTATTGTACGTTTTAATACGTATCTATTGAATTTCCATTTTTATTTTATTTTTTAAGAAAATTTTATACTTTTAAAATCAATGTGGCCTTTAGGTTCCATCTCTCTCCAATCAAAGTTTATTTTGATAAGTTGTATTAATAGTATGCCGTGTTACAGATGGAAATTTTCTGGGAGAAATGGTATACAAAATGCAACAAGCGTATGTGATATGGAGAGGAGCTGGAATGTCGATACAAGGGGTTCGCACTTGTGGCGATTATATGTTCAGTGGGCATACAGTGGCATTAACCATGTTAAACTTTTTCATCACTGAATGTATATATTTGTATTTTTACTAAACAGTTCAAATTTATGATTTAACTTAAGTACTTATATATTAAATACGTTTATTTTTGTTTTGCAGACACTCCACGTGACATTTATTTATTACATACGTTCAGCTGGCTCTTAAATATGTTCGGTATATTTTTTATACTTTCGGGTCATGAACACTACTCTATTGATGTATTCATTGCCTTTTACATAACATCAAGACTATTCCTATACTACCACACTCTAGCTAATAATCAAGCATTAAGCAACAACGTTGATTCTTGTCGAACGCGAATTTGGTTTCCATTGTTTAGTTTCTTTGAGTCTTCATGTAGCTGCATGGTACCAAATGAATATGAATCGTTGACAGAAATTGCTGAAAATATGGCCTGTTCAACATACAACAATTATTTAGTCATTAAATCAGCTATCAAGACTCAGATTCTGCTATTGCGAGCACTACCAACTAACCAAACAGTACAAATTGATCCAACTTCTTTAGTTGGCGCAAGCGCAATTAGGTCAAGAACACCAATTGTTTTGATTAAAAAAAAAGATAAATAATTCAGAATGCAAATGTGAACGCACAAATAATTGATTGCTTCCTTATGAATCAATAAAGATGATTTTTTAGACCGAAGCACAGAGTATATACTTACATCTATATTATATTGAAAATAATTATTAAACATTGAATTTTGTGATATAAAGTTAATATTTGTTAGGCTATACTCCAAATATGATTATATTTTATTATTTTTCATCTAGTTATATTCATCATTATATTGTTTAATTATCATAATATTATTGTATAAAATATGTCTCGATCACTTCCATTTTCTTGGTAGTGTTTAATAATTTGCTAATTCTAATCATGAATCCTATTACTTGATTTTTTTATTTGTATAACAAAAATATTAATGATACTATTAGATTTGTTTAAATTTTTATAATTTTTATTGAATTCCTATAGGCAATAATTCCTAATTAGAAGTTATTTTATTTTATATTTTATTTTAATAAAAAAGTTTACCGGCCTTCTAAATCAGCAGGTACTTAAAACTTATTTTATTACAAGCTTAAAATTAAGTTATTTAGTCATAAACCAGTCATCAACATCTTGATACAAAATGAAAAAGATATTTTACCAACAAATAAACATGTACATTTATCTTGTCAAATATTGTATAAAAGATTTACTCATATATCAATAATGAATATATTTATTTATTTTTCTGCTACTTTTCCAATTTGACTGTTTATTTTTACTGTAAATTTTATACTATACCTAAGCAATTTGAACAATAAATAAATATATTATTTTTAGTACATCCTATTACATAATAACATTTTATAACCAAGGTACCTGGTACTATGTAATATTGTCCTTAAAACTATACTGCATGGGAATAATATGATACTCTCCTATAGAATCAACTAAATTTGATAATTTTGTTTTGATCAATAGAGAAAAAGTCTACAACCCTCATCGAAATATATTTTTTAATATTCTAATTCAAACTTTATAATATATTAATATCTCTTTAAAATAATTTATTTTTTATTTTTTTTATTTAATATATTAAAATGTTTCAGCCAGTGGCGCACCCAAGGGGGGGGCTTTGGGGCTTGAGCCCCCCCCAAAAAATTGTTTTTCATTAAATTATATATTATTATAGCAAATAATATAATAGTATAATAATGATAAATGATAATATTATATTTTCAAATTGTATTATGTTAGATAGTAGATACACACATATATATAATAATAGTTCAATATTAGGCGATAAGGTTTGTGGGAATCGCCGTTTTCTTATTTCGTTGAAAATTTTAGATTTGTAGATATTAGCGAGTAGCGAGTAGCGATTATGTAGGATCGACTTTGATTGGTAACTTCGATAACAATGATTGTTATGACTTTCGACTGTCTGTCGTGGCATGAAAAACTCGTTTAGATAATTCAGTCTGTTCGATTTTTTCTCTGTGATCGCTGTGTGCTGTGTTGAATGTGCTTATGTGTTATGTGTAAAAAAAGCTGAGTTAAAATGAGTCAAAAACGAAAGAAACCGGAAGTTGGTACTAGTAGTAGTCTTCTTAATTATATTACTATTAAACCAAAAATGTCAACACACAATGAACCGCCCAGTCCTCAAAAACTTTTCACTTCACCGTTACCGTCAACATCTGATATTGTTGGTAATTATGAAAATTTTTCTTCTTTAGATATATCATTATTTGTAAATAAAAAGCTCGACGACAAACAAAAAATTGAAGTCTTACAAAATGTGTGGGTCCCAGATAATAATTATAATTTTCCCAATCAACAAATTGGCAATCAAAAAAGAAAATTTAATATATTATGGTTAACTAAATACAAATGGTTAACATATTCAAAAATTGAAGATAGTGCTTATTGTAAAGTTTGCGTATTATTTTCACCTTCTGAGGCTGGTTATAGTTCCAACCAATCACTTCATACATTTGTTAAAAAGGGGTACAATAATTGGAAAAAAGGCTTAGAAAAATTCGAAAAACACTTGTGTGTAATTATTAAGCCCCCTCCAAACAAAAATTCTGGGTGCGCGCCTGGTTTCAGCATATTATATGCTATTACAAGTTTACAATTTTAAATTATTTAAAATATATTTAAAAATGTAGTTCAGTTTGGGCTGTATAATTTTATTAAATGTTAATTTATCCAAAGAATTTTGTTACCTAAATAAAAATTACTCATAGAATTTTATTTAGATAATCTTTAATATTGAGTTATTTTATAGATACATAGGTTTTGGAACTGCCTTTGAATCAGAGAGAAGGCTTCATATTATTTGCACATAAGTGCATGACACACTTTTAATAGAAATAGACCATAAAAAAAAATTCAATGGGCTAGATTTGGACCCTAGTTTGTGGGTCAATACAATTTTCTTTTTGATTAACAGTTTTTTGGAAAAATCAAATTTGTGACGTTTCTAATAACTTATCACTGCAGTGTACAAGAGATTCCTTGTTTTACTTTTCATATAATTTAATTATATATAAAAGAGTTAACAGAGGCATGTAATATATCTAAAAAAATGCGTATGGTAGATTAAACTAGATAGTATTCGAACAAGAAAGCTTTTTATTTGTTTTATAAGTGTTAAAAACTACGGTGAAAATAAATTTTTTTAGTTAGGAAGTTACTAAAATAATAATACTTCAGTTGTTATTTTAGTTGAAATTAAAAATTGTCAAATGGTAGGTCATGAATTAAAAATTTTTCTAGTTTATATTGAGTTACTAGACAAATTAATCATTGACCACATGCACAAATGCGAGTATTAATGACTAATTAGCATCAATAGTTAATATTTACTTATTATTATACCCAATTGATTACCTATATCAAATCAAATTTTTACTTAACAATTTAAATTAAGAGGATGTTAACCACCATTTGTATTCTTCCTCTGACCCATGTGTGACCATCAAATTTACGTATAGTAAAATTAATTATGTGTTATTACTTTCAATATTAGACCGAATTCATCTTTTATCAAACTTTAAATAATATTTTGTCACAATATTTTAATTTTTAAACAATTTATAGGTATTTTTAAATTGTGATAAATTAATGCTCATAACTTACTTAAGAATTAAGATATCATAAAATAGCCATTAGACATATATAATGTTCATAACTTAAGTTTGATAATAGGAGAAACCATTTTAAAATTTAAAGTAAAACACAGAGCTGGTTTTGCAAAATATTCATTTGCTATGTAGCACATAGGTCAAAGAGAGAAAACAAATAGTCATCCTCTTAAGTAGGTATGTTATTTTTATTACAATTATATATAAACTAAAATGGGTGTTTACATATCGATTAATATTAAATGTAAATAATTTTGAATAATATTATAATCTATATTGGTAATTTTAATCCGGATTCAACAAAAATTACTATGGTGTTTCTTCAATTAAGATAGGTAAACTGGACATCGATTAATCGAGATTTCATTTCTAGTAACAAACAGAACCAATCTTAAGTAGTTAGGTAAAGTATAGTAAATTGAAAAATTATCAAACTTAAGTTTAAGAATATTATCTGTGTATGTATGTTGGATTTTTAACAGTATTTAAATTATAAAACAAAATGTTAGCATTTTAAATAGTAAAATTAAAAACAAATCAACGTATAAATACAGATACTTCTTGTAGTTCCTTTTTAAAAATAGAAATTAATAACACCAGGATGGTTTTTTTTTTACTAGTAGTATCTTTATCAGTTTTAATTATTACTCTCATTAATGTGAATGAATTTTTTTTTTAATAGGTACAAGTATTGTATAAACAATTACAGTAATAATAATGAATAATGCTTTATTTATGCAATAAAGAACTTTAATGGCAAGTTTAGTTTTATATGTATAATTTTTATAACAATTTTGCAAGATCAACAGAGAATTTTTTAATGAGGGAAAATCAAAAATCATATGTAATATCAATAAAATTAGGCCGTTTTAGCACAAATATCTTCGATTAAAAATATTTAAGTACTACTAATTTATGAATAGCAAACCAAATAAGTAATTATAAATAATGTTTAAACAAATTGTATTTGAGCAAATAAATTATTTTGGGTAAAGCACACCTAAGAATTTTTTTTTAAGTTTAACCGGACGGACTGTTTAACTGAGATATTAAAACAAATTATATAAATTAAATATTTTACCTAGAATATTATTGACTGTACATTTTAAGATTTCAATCAAAAACATCTTTAGCCATAATAATACATAGGTTTATAAAACATTTATATAAAGCTGATTATTATCTATTAATGGAACAGCTGGCCATTGTCTTTGTTCCTTATTCTAGTGTGCGATTGTGCCAATAATTTTATGGTAATGAATCTCAGGTATTATGCCTCAGCGCACAGATTGATACAAATGTATTGGGATGATGCAAATGTAACACAGGTATGACAGTAGCAACTATTCGATATTCAGCTTTTAAATTATTCAATGTAGTATTGATAAGTTGTCGACATATAGGTTTTTGATCTTGCGATACTTTGTAAAATATTCGTAACGAGCAAATTGCATCAGTTGGTGTTGAAGTTGGTTCTCCACGCAGCAGTCGTTTTAAAGAATAACGGAAAGCCTCCTCTAGACCAATGGCAGATATAGATTCAGTAGATGTCTCTAATGACTCAGTTATGGTTGATAATGAAGTGCATGATCCTGAAATAAAGTAATGATGTGTTATATTGTGTTCTATTTATCTTTCTAAATTAAAAAATACCAGATGAAATGTATGTAACAATTGCAGCCACATTGTTTTCATAGTTCCAACGTCGACGTATTGACACCCTATAATTGTCAACACAACAACCTGTTTCTTCATCTAATAAAAATATAAAAATAGGATACATACATTTTTTCAAAAATTATTAAATTTTTAATATACCACATATTGGATAATTAATAAATCACATTCAACATTTTTTTTCAATATTGTAGTTTTGAAAACTGGATTTTTATAATTTTTAAATATACTTAGACCAGACTTTCAAACTCTTGTACTACTTGACATTGTTCTGTGGAGATGCAACATTTTGTTTTTCAAACGTAAATCCCCCTTTTATTATCAATTGTAAATTATTCAGTGGATCATTTTTCTATATTATTTTATGTATCAAAATCAAAATTAGTATGAGTAGCTTTTAATTATTAAACTATGTGTATTAAAGATAAAAATTCCATACTACTAGGTTTATAAAATATAAGAACTATGGTAATATGAAAATATTAGTCATTAATAAATATTAATTATATAATATAATAATAATCTTTCAGCATTTATAATTTGTAGAAATAGCCTGGGTATAATAAATATTATTTTCAATATTATATCTAATTTATATTTTTGTAAAACCATTTACAATTTACCATTACTATTTAAAGATTTCAAAATAAAATTTTTTTAATAATTTAGAAATTACTCATTCGAATTTTGAATTGGGTACAACAAAATTTTCAATCATAATTTACATTAAAAATGGGGGTTTTAATTGATAGTATAGCCATAGAGCACTCTTTAAGTAGTTAAAAAGAATTTAAGAGTTAGAAAAATTGTCTGTTTACTGACAAATTCCAAAAATCAAAATTTGAATAAATCATTTAGGCACTAAAGAAAAAATGGGGGTGAGCATGTTTGATAAATTATTTTGTAAATATGCTTACATTCAAATCTAGCATTATGTCTATGTGCCCATAAATGCCATTCTACAATAGCATTTTTTGGAAGTCGTGATACTACAATATAATCTACAATAGCATTATTTGTCCTTTTTTCCCATTCTGTTCTAGCAGCATGAATATATTTGGTATGAGTCACATAACATATGCCCTAAAAATAAATATGTAAGATTAATACGCCAAAAACAAAAAATATCACATTTGTATGTAAATTTACTTGAACAACATCTCTAAGTTGTGTATTAGTATCAACTGCTTTAATAATTCTGCTAACATGTCTTAATGAAAGTCGACATTGTTGCCTAATTCCACCCTCAACAATATTCAATGTACCTGGCACTAGTGCAATCTGTCCAGCAACATAAATAATATCACCAACCTAAAATTATACATTAAAAACATGATTAGTATTCTAATAGCCATTAAATAACAATATAATATAGTAGCATACAATCGTACAAAATAAACTGAGGAAACATCAAGGATACAATCAAACGACAAACACATTATCATAATACAAAAATCGCAATAAAATTCAAACAGAATCAGATAAATCAGTATCCTTTATTATAAGGAAAATAGGATGAAGAAGCAATTTAAAAAATTTCACTTATAATAAGTTACAATTTTTAAAATTAAAAATAAGAAGTATCAATAACAGTTTAATATAAATATCAAACTTTAATACATTTTAGATAATTAATACTAGGTAATTAATGGATAATAGAAATAAAAAATATTAGTTGACTTTAACATGTAAATAAATTACATAATATAAACAATGCCTCTAATTAAATTGTATGCTCATAATAAATTATTAACTTACTCGAATAGCTTGGCTATATGGTCCAATATTAGCAGGCGCCCAATGAGATATACTTTGTACATGCATTGTATGTTTGGACATTGATGGGAGGTTTGAATTTGAGGATGATTTGGATGGTGGTTTATAGGCCACTACATCCATAAGAATAGGTGTGTACTCTGAAAGAGGTATTTCAACACAAACTCTCACAGGAGGACTAATTCTACACATTATTGAAGCATATTGTGCATTCATATTAAGAAACTCAGTCATGTCACGAACATATAAAGTAACAGCAACAACGTCAGTTAACTCTAAATTTCTTTCTTGCAATAAATCTAAATATATATAAAAAAAATATATATATATAAACAAGATTAAATTAAAGTTTTTGATAATTTTTTTTTTAAATACAATTGTTCAAATTTAATTGAATATAATATAAATATAAGTATTAACAAGCGTATTCTATATGCATTGTTAATTTTTAATTACAGATTCAAAATATGATTGAGTCAATTAAAAATATTTTTCATACCAAACCTCAATTTACAGAAAAAAAAACAGTTAACCCTTTATATACAATTAGGTATTTTAATTAAAATCAATTTTTCATATTTAAAATAATGTAAACTTGGCATCATAATTTAAATTATACTTACGTCATTATACAATATTAGTAAAATTATATAAATTATTAGTAAAATTATATAAATTATTAAATTATAAACACAATTACCTCTTAATCTCTCAAGAGCAACTATAACTGGAGATTTATCACCAACCCAATAGCCAGTTAATGAATTAATCCAAGTCCATCCATTTGGATAACCAATACAAGACACAGAATCTGTCTCTACAACTTCCCCAAAGTACACTTGACCATCAGTCTGGTCAATAATGATACTATTATTTTCTGAAGCATCATCATCAAAATTGTCACCATCAGTGACAGTACCAAGGTCAATTTCTAAATCATCCAAGTCCAACAAGTGAGCTAAGGGACTACGTACTCGATAACAAGCCATACGATCACGAAAACTCTGATTCTCATCAACATTCTTAAAGAAAAAAAAATGTTTGAATAAACATTTTACATATTATTTAGATTTTAATAAAAATACTAATTCATAATATAAATTTAAAATTTGACTAACCGGTTTTTTTAATAAGCAAAATTTTTTAAAATTTATATATCCCACAGGAGCAATAGTGTCGTTGGTATGCATCACAGTTTCAAACTCTTCACTGAAAAATATTAAAGTAATATTTCTAATGTAACATTTGCACCATTAATCACATAATCCGTTTAAAATATATATTATCTCATTGAATTTGAAAAATAATGACATATTTTAGGTTATTTATTTTGTGTGGAACACGTTTGTGTAATAACATTCGAGTATATTAAAAATTGTAAAATTATAAGCAGCTAGATATAATATAAAAAATTATATACATAATATATTTTTAATTATGATTCCTCTAATATTATAAAATGTATTATAATATTGATAATGTTAGAATAATGAACTAATATATAAACATATTATATGTGTAATGTATGTAAATATAGTAAATATGTATATAGTTATTATGAAATGTTTCTATCAAAAAATAAAAAATAATAAAACGTAACAAACAATTTAATAAACTGCTTTCAACTAGGTAATATGAAATCCACCTATATTTTTTTTTCTAATTATAGATGACAAATTAAAAATAATTCTCAAGTAGGAACTAATATCAAACAATTCTATGTTGTTTTCTAAAACTAGAATGTTGTCCACTATTACAACATTGATCACTGGAATATACATGGTAAAAAATGTTGTATTTTAATATGTTTGTGATCAAGTGTGTGGATTTATTTGTATACTTACATGATCACCGATTTGGTGAACAAAGGGCAGTCTAGAGTGAACGTTTCGTATTCTCCACCTTCGCCACATATATTTAAGCCATATTTTTCATTCTGGAAACCAACACAAAAGTCAAGGAGAAAACGGGAAGAACCCCAATTCATCTCCACTGTGTCAGATACGTATTACACTCAATAAAAATTAATATAACAGACACCTATACTTATATCCCATATTAATAGGGCACCATAAAAGAAGTCACCACCAAGTATAAAGTATTTCATAATTTATTAAATTTTTTTTTCCCAAAAGTTTAAAAAGATAATCTTTGATAAATTATTAACAATCAAACTACTAAACTCCTATTGCTATGCCTAATCTAGAAATAAATGATAGTATAACTTGCATAATGTGTATCAAACTTATTGTAAAGAAATAAAAAAATTGCCACTAATCCGGCATACAGAGACTAACATTCCCTAAAAAAAAATTGACTTATGAAATGCATTTCTAGAACCTCCATTATTGGAGTAGCATGTTAGTCATGCAATAGTGAATATATAAATATATATTTATATAATATATATGTATACACACACACACATATATATATCTAAATACAAATATTATTTAGAAAGAATAAATATTCCACATTACCATTTTAACTAAATGTGGCATAAGCTTATCAATTCGCAATCCCAAATGTTTTGTAGGGTCTAATCCAAGTGCTGCTACTTTAATAACAATTGCTTCAATATTGCAATCAATCATTTCCTGTAGCAGTTCTTTTTGATCACGACGCCACAAATATGACAGTGAGCAAATACCTAATCTTGAACACCTAGAAATTATGAAATATTCTTTACAATTTATAAGGGATTCTTGAAATTATGTTGTATATAACAGTTAACTTACACATCTTCAACACGCAAACGCTGATAATCAGAAAGTATTGCACCCACAGCTACACCATCAAATTCAATTTGTGTCTAAATTTAAAATTATTGAATGAAAAAATGCATAATTTAATATTACTTAATACTTTTTCAATGAACAAATACTTTAATATTAGCAAGGAGATCAAACAAATCTTCGACTTCATCTTCAGGAGTATGAGTATAAATTTTCTCTTGTTGCAATGCAACCCCGTTCGTACGTTGCCTGAACAATGGTAGTCCCATTGCTTCTGCATATAATTCTACTGCTTGGTGACCTACACTTTGATACATGTAGCTATCCAACTCATCTATTTTTGTTGCAAAAGAATTTAGTTAAAAAAATATTTTTTTTAATATATTGAATTCATTTTAATTGTCACAGGTATTTTTAATGGTTTAAGAACTAAATAAGGGAAATTACCTTTACTTTGGGGTTTTAGGTTGGCCAATGCAACAATGTCATGGCCTGCTGCTATACACTGCATCATGTTATAACAGCTATCCTTACCGCCACTGATTAATGCTACTACTCTCATATTAAAACCTTAACAAAAAGGATTTGTTTATATACACGATACAAAAATGTATTTATGCAATCGTCTAACTACATATTATTACAATCACCTTTGATATTTGTTTATATATTATCTTTAATAGGTCACTGCAAATGGTGTAGGTTCACAGCATCCAAAGAAAAACGTTGTATCATTTCGGTTGGTCTTTCATGGATAACTTTTGAGTTTTGACAGATTAACAGATACTTAGAGAGCACCGTACATGTTACGTTAAACTTACCAAATCAGACGAATTTGGCAAGCGAAATTTCGTCAAGAACATTTTCGTTCTAAAAAAAATTTTTGGCTGGGCTGTTATCAATCGATGTAAACCCTGATTTTTATCAAGTTTAGTTTTGTACCGACAGCGATTGGAAAAGGAATTTTGTATCCCGCGATTTGGTTACCTTTAAACTTGACTGACGTCCACAGATAAAACTTTGTTGACTTCAGTACTTTATCTCTATTAAATATTTTTTTTATCAATTATCATAGATCACGATCTCACTTCCTTGTTTTTGCTTTCCATTTTCTACTATATTAAGCAATTAAGCATCTATGCAGTACACACAAGTTGTCTAGGACTTTAGGATCTTAAATTATCCACTTTTTATAAAACTATGTATACTATAAAATGTATACCCACTACTCAGTCGTAAAATATACACAATAAAATGTCATAGCTAGCTCAAACACATCTTTTAAAGCAATCGTTCTGTGGTTATAATCAGTCAACGAATGTTGAACACTAGGACCATTCTGACTCCAGGCACAGTGATTTATAATAATATAAATAATATTATTTTAATACGTAAATATTTTATAACCACCGAACATTATAAAAATCAAAATATTATGTAGTATGCATCCGAAATATTTCCCATAGTTGCATTCAATATTCATATAATATGACGATAATATGTATTGTGATTTGCACAATTGCACATATCAAATTATCCACAATAAAATGTTTATTTTATAATAATAGGTAATATTCAAAAAATCAAAATAACAATCCGTATAAATGATAAACATATTATCTGTTATCTCGGTGAATCCGCCATGATAGTAATTGATTGCTGATTGTTTGATACCTGGATACCGGTTTAATGTTTTAAACGTCAATGTTCGATCGCCTTTTAACAACGACACCAACTGATACTGCAGATAGCATAGTGTAAATATCGAAAAATCAGACGTGTGAATGTGAAAGTGTTTTAACTGAACTCGAGGGACGAGGATATCCGATATCGTTATTCGTTAACGGTTTCTCATCAATCACTGTGAACTGTGAAGTCTATGTTGTTTGTTGGATGTTCAGTAATTCAGTTAAGTTGTCCTTGATATCGAACGAACAGGTACACAATTTTACATTTAAAGTAAAAACCGTGTTTACTAATTCTAATTTTTAACTCTATTAATTATTTTTTTCATGTTACCATGTTTATAGTATATTTGACATTATTTAGATCTATAAATTTATGCATTATGCCTTATGCGACTGTTTATTTTCAAAGTAGATTATTATTTTTAATGGATTGATCATTGCTCTAATTCACGACTTAATTTTAACTATAACAAAGTATTTTAAACATTATGTTAAACTACTTTTGGAGTTCTGTTAATAAACTTTTTTCATTAATTCGTGTCTGAATTAAATTTTTTATTTTATTGATCCTAAGCCTGGAAAAAATGACCATTAGCTGTTTTTAGGGAGAACAGTTAATTTATTGTTTTTATATAATATATATCAATTGTTATTTTACTCGTTATGTCTATGTTACAATATACTATGTCTTTTTATAAGGAAAGAAATAATTTATGTACATATTTAAATATAAGTATAAAATCTGTGTATTATCTCGATTACTTACAGATACTATGTCTACCAGATTAATACAATTACTTTATTTATATTACCACTCTACTTGAGTACCATTAATGTTCACTTGTATTAAATGTCTCGATTATTGATCGATTGATTGAAGTATAATGAAAATAATACTTGCAAGCTTTAATTATTAATAATACTTCTTTTTATATAAGATGTATTCATAATGTTTTTTATTTGTTTATTTTAGAATGGAACCATCCAGTGATATAAGTATTGAAAGCGTTGAAGAAAATATTCTAAAATCTACATTGAATCGAGTTAGAAAACGAAAAAAGCAACTTTACACTGATATAAAACAATTATTAGAATTTTATCTAAGTGATGCTAATTTAAGAAAAGATAGGTTTTTTGGAAATCTAATGCAAATAAATCAATGTAAGCTGTACTGTTATGAAATATCTTAGAATGTATCAATGCATTTAATTTTCTTAAAAGCCATCCAAATATAAGCTAGTACATTTGAAAGTATTAAATATCAAATGATTAAATTCATAAAAATCATGTCTTTATTAATTTGTACTGGAACGTAATATTTTTTTCTTCTGTTTAATTTTTGGTTTACTTGTCAATTACTTTACTATTTAATTACATTTTTTTTAATACACCTCTCTTGAACCTTCCCTAGATTTTCTAAAAGTATTGATGATGATGTGTGCACTGTATTGTATATTAATTATTAGTACAAATATGTAAGACCAAAGATATTTAAACATATATGGGATGATTCTTTTATCAAACAACACTCATTATTTAAAAGTATTGACTTTTTTCAATTTTTTTTTTTTTCAAAATTGTAGATTTACACTCTTCTTGAATTGTTTATTTTTTTTATATTTTTCACCCTTATATTTATTAGATAAACCACTATCAACTTTTGATTTTCAAATGGTAACCTATACTTAAAATTTCATAAATTAATAAAGCTATTTTTTTTATTAATTATTACGTTAAAATTTTGAATTTAGCACTAGTAGTTTATGAGTTAAGGTATTTAAAGTTTTGATTGGCAGAGTGGAGTGGTATGTGGTTACCCCGCAAAATGTTTGTCCACTACTCCGCTTGTCTAAACTTTAAATACTTATAACTCATAAACTACTCGACCTAAATTCGATTTTTATGTATCAACATTTTTAGAAAAATATTCCGCTTTGGAATATTAAATTAAAAAACTATGTTGCCATTTAAAAAAGTAAAAAACTTAAAAAATGATAAGGATAAAAAATATTTAAAAATATAATTTTTTAATAAAAGTGTTGGTTTTTTAACAACTTGAAACTATGTAAAAAAATATTTTGAAAAAAGTCAATACTTTTTTAAATAATGGGTGTTGTTTGATAAAAGAATCACCCAGTATAGTAAAGTGTTATATTGTTATCCCATATTTGACTGGGCTGATAAATGTATATTTGATAAAATATATTATTTCAGACGTTCGTAATGTTATAATTTAGCTCTTAAGCCACTGTCTATGAATAATTACTGAAATAGATAATTTTATTTTTGTAGGTATAAGTATCGATACATTCTTAAATTGTAATAAAATTAAGAGTTTAACTAAAAATCCAGAAGATATAATTAAAGCTATAGAAAGCTCTAGTGTTTTATCTGTTAGTGACTGTAAAACCAATATTTATAGAATTAAGCCTATTGAAGAAAAACTACCAGAGGATATTGAACGCTGTACCGTATATGTGGTTAGTTGTATTCATAAATTATAATATATTTTTGTAATATTGCATATTTTTTAAAGAATCTATTATATTCTCTAAAACATAAATAAAGTTAATGGCTATAACATTGTTAGACTAATCTTCATTAATAGTGATTGATTGATATACAAAATAGTATTATATAGATCAGTGGTTCTTAACCTTTTTCGAATGACTTAACACTTAACATTTTATAAGATTTTCGTATAAAACAGCAGTAAAATACAACAGTATTTATATACATTTTTAATATATATTATAAATTAAAGAGAGTTTTAAAATAATTAGAGAATGGAAGGTTTAGATAGAAAATGTCGTTTTAACTACAGTGAAGACGTGCTATTAGAAAGCTTTTCCCCACAATCCATGCAAAGGTAATTTGACAGTTATTTTTGTCAACATAAGTGAACCCAAAATTTAAATAATAATTGCAATATTGTCTTCTAACTTTTATTTTTCTTAGTATCAAAAGTATCATCAAAGATATTTCTTATATTTTGTACTTGTATATCACCTCCAAAATTATATTTTCGTCTTGAAATTTGTCCATTTTGTTATTAAAATAGTAATTACATTCCATACAATTAAATACGTCTTATACTTTAATGTTTCATAAGTTCATAAAAGTCAAAAAATTAAAACAATGAAACATACCTAATGGATTTTTTTCCAATGATTTTAAATTTTTTGCCGAGCACTTATACAAAGTCTATAGAATGCCGGTTAAGAACCACTATATAAGTCAATCAAAATATAAGAAAATTTATATTTTCTGATTCTAAATATTTATTTCATATTTCTAATGCATAAATTTAATACTATCTAAATTAATCAATATAAATAAAATATTATTGTTTGTTTTAGGAACAATTGCCTCCTAAAGCAGATCATGATTGGATTAAATCAATATTTGAAAAATATGGGAGTGTTGCTTATATTTCATTGCCTAAATTTAAGAGTGGAACAATTAAAAGATTTGCATTTATTGAATTTGAAAACGAAGAATCTGCTATCAAAGTTGTCGAAGTAATTATTAGTTATTAGTACTTGTGTGCAATTCAAGAGTACAAAATATTATTTTATAATGTAGAAATGTAGACAGTTTATAATAGGTATACTTGGCAAGAATTTTGAAATTAAAATTTCTCCCCTTATTATAGGTATTAGGTCTTTTAGTAAAATTATATACTTCAAGTTGGCTCTACCAAGTATAAAATCATTGCAACTCTAGTTTGTTATACATGATCTTAGGTTAATATTCTTGATACTGTCACGCATCTGATTGATAGTAACGACAATATAGCATCAACAGGCACACAAATTTTGATTATGTATGGCTATAGGTACTCTAATAAATTTAATGCAAGACAGGCTACTACATATTAACACCTATCCATGGTCACCCATTTAAGATTTCAAATGTTTTAAAATTTTAATATACAAGGTGTATTTTTGAAACGCCAACATTTTCAAAAAAATAAACTACAAAATGGCTATCTTTAATATTTTTTTACATTTTTTATAGAAACATTGAAATAAATTTAAAAATGAAATAATTGTAGTTCTTATCCCTGTGAATCTTATTATAAAACCAGAATTTTGATATCTCCATTATTTTGTGAGATGTCGCAATGGGTAAATCCTCGCGAGACACCCTGTATATTTAAAGGTGGTAGAATAAATTTATTACTTTGATTAGGAATGGAATTCAAAGTGAACTAAGCAGTTCAAACCTGCCTTTAAGAGATATGTTTTTCAGACTAGGTAGCTGTCTCAGAAAAAAAACACTCCCCTTCCTCCTACCCAACAAGGGAATGGTAATAAGCTGGTATTAAATCCTATTGAGTAAGCACAGCCAATACACTGAATGTCAGTAATTGGTCATTAACAATATGATACTCAAAAGGAAACTAGTTTTTGTACTTGTATTCACTATTTCCGAAATTTTTAAATCAATGTGGTAAATTATTTGCTTTATACCCATTTTATTAAAAATTCTTTCATTGTAGTAATTGCCTTTATCCATGAATTTATAAATAATAATAATAATAATAATAATACAACTTTTTGTTAGGAATATAAAAAATTACACGAGGAATCAAAAATTCTTCCTGAAGAACTGCAAAGTATAATTACTTTTGAAGAAGATGGAGATAAAAAAGATACAGATGCAAGTACTGACAATGTTAGGTTGTTGAAAAAAAGAAAACATTCTATCAGCATAGAAGATGTAAAAGAAAAAAAAATGAAGAAAGAAACACCTCCTGAAGTAAGCTGTTCTGGAATTAAAAATAGTAAAAAGAAGAAGAAAAAAGATAAAACTAAGAAAAGTGATTTGGATGGTGAACAAAAAAATTCTTCTTTTGAAATTAGTGAGAGTGAAAATAACCAAAAAGCTTTAATTGAAAATCTTGATATCAGTATTTCAAAACCAGAAGAAATAATCACAAGTGATGATGATAAAAAAGGAACAAGTATTGAGCCAAACAATACTGATTCAAATAAAAAAAAAAAAAGAAAACGAAATAAAGGAAAAAAAGTCAAATTAGATACTAATTTAACTTCACCTGTGTTAAGAATAATGTCAAAGTAAAATATTTCATATTTTCAAATATATATTATATTTTTATTTATTGTTATGTGTTTTAGAACTGAGTGGAGAAAACTAAGAAATCAATTTTTAAATATGCAGCGACAAAAAATGTCTTTATTAAAAGCCCAGTTGCGGCGTCCAACATTTAATGAAAATTTCAATACTCATTTTCATGAAAATTTGGGGAAAAGTAATGAGGCCAATACTAATATTGAAAGTCTAGATGTAGAATTACTCAAAAAGAATGATGTTCGTGTAAAGTATGAACCTGGTGTTATATTGAAAATTTCATTTGCAAATCCAATTGAATCTGATAAATTATTTAAAGTATGATATTTTTATTTATTCATTTTTGTATTTTATTATGTACCTGTTGTATTACAGTTTAAGAGGAATAGAAATTCCTATGTCGAGTTTCAAGCTTATTTTTATTTAGTTGTATATTTGAAATGAACTAATTATGCAGTGCTGTAACTGGGCAATCTGATAAAAATCGAAATCATTTTCGTACACCAAACTCAAAAATATACTGTTATAGACACGAATCTTTAAAAAAAATGCAAATTGTTTTTATTCCAAATATTTCTATTCGTTTTTCATTCTTAAAATACTGAATACTAAAAAATGCTTTTTACATATTTAAGTTGCTTTTGATTCAAAAAGAAATATTATATCTTCTTAAAAACTTAATATTTCCAATAATAGCATAATTCAAAACAGTTTTTCAGACCTGAAACTTGAAAAAATTTAAAACCATTTTCAAACACGAAACCCATATCCTAAAAAAAATTGAAACTGCTTTCAGACAAAACCCTAAATTTTTGTTCACGTTTTTGCTGCCTGTTTTTTAATGTATATTAATTGTGATTGTTATATATTTTATAATTTTTAGTTACTTATTGATGTTCTTTATTCCATCATTGAACAGGTTTTATAACAATATGTTATGTCTTTAATCTGATAATTTGTTGACTGTTTCATAGTATCTTTTAACTTTTTAAATCAGTATTTGCATCTGATATTAAACAATAAAATAATAAAACTCAACATTTAAATGTTGGATTACATCAATATTCATATTTTATTTTCATTGAATCCTGTTGAGATTATGGTATTTGAAATTCCCAATGCTATAATAATAAATATCATATTTAATTTTGAAACTTGATCAAAAAAAAATTCATTATTTTATCTTTCTTGTTATTAATATTTAAGGCTGAAGCAAAAATTGATCCAAGTGTAAAGTTTGTTGATGTTGTACACAATTCTGAAGCTTATGTACGATGCGATTGTCAAGAAACTGCTCAAAAAATAGCAGAAGAAAACCGATGGCCTCAAACTAGATTATTAACTGGTAAATATTCACTTGATATTTTAATTATATAAAACTTATATGATTTTGGAATAGGCGAAGAAGAAAAGCTGTATTGGAATAAAATTTTAAGAGATAGAGAAATTAAATGTACCAAGCAAAAAGAAACTAAAAAACCACGAGGTCGTGAAAAGCTAATTAAAAAAGCAGAAAAAAGATTGGCTCAACATGTTACATTTAATCTAGAGGATAATGAATAAATATTAATATTACAATGTTAATCAAATTCCATTTTAATTTTGATATGAGTAATAATTGTATATCACACAGTTTCTTTTGTGCGAATCTGATGATAATTTTTTATAATAAATGACTCAATATTTATGATGATTTCTATGTATTGTATTTTTAAGGTTACATTTTTTTAGCATGTCATTTAAATAATAAAACATTCTTTTTTTTTTTACAAAATTTCTCTAAATACTCCCCTACTAATATCAATTGTTGCTAGGAACTCAAATCGTGTTATTTAAGAATCTGTGATTTTATGAGTATTTTATTATAAATTGTTAGAAGATCTTAAAATACTTATACTTTCTATAAATTAAAATTTCTTAAAAATTCAGTGATGTCCGATAATTATATTACTTTTAAATTATACAAAAATCAATTTTCTTTAATGTTTGACCTAATATTAATTTTTTGACAAAATTTCTTTTTTTTTTGCAACCACTCGAAAGAAATCAATATATTTATGTATATTCAATACTAGAAAATCAAGAAGTAACTTTCAGAAAAAAAATTCTAGGTATTCACAAAATATATAATAATAATACCTTGTAATATCACCACTACTATTATAATTTTCTAAAGCTGAATATAAGTTAAAATTGTATTAGCTAATATGAAATAAAATTATAGAATTTGATCGCACCAGAAAAAATTAATATATTGTGTTGAAATATAATTAATACACATGGTATAATGTAATTATTCTAAAATACAAATAGAATAAATATAATAAAATAGGTCTTTTCAAGAAGTCTACAATATTAAGACTTTATCATTAGTAACTACAAATTGCGTTATTCTTTTAATCAAATTTAGCTTGCGCTCTTGCCCCCCATCTATTTTTTTTTTTCAATATCTTAGATGTTTTTAAAATAGCATAAAGAATAGGTCCAAATCCCTTCAATTGGATTTAATTTGTATTATTTATCAGATAATTACCCCAAAGAAAATTAACGCAACTTGTTAGTACACTTTCATTGACCTACAATAATTAAATGTAATACATTTTTAATATTTTAATCATTATTACTTAATTAAATAATGCCATTATAACAAAATGATTTACAAATTAAGATGTAAGTGATAAACAAAAATACAATACAGACCAATGAAAAAAATTATTAAAAATTCACTTAATATATTAATATAAAAATAAATTCTATGATTCTATAATAGAAGTAAATTATAAATATTTTTTCTTTTTATAAATGTATATAATTAATGATACTAAAAATAAAGTACGTCCGCTTGAGAATATTTAAGACTGAAGTAATGAATAAATAATACAATTAGTATTTAATCCAGTCAACCAATAAAATATAATTTTTTTGTTCTATTTATAAATTTAGAGTTCTTGTTATACAGAAAATTAAAATTTTAAGTAAGGTAATAGATATAATAAAATAATAAATCACTTTGTATAATAGCTGAAGTTAAAATTACTGAAATAATATTAGTACTCTAACAACCAAAAGTACAAAAAAGTATATATATAACTAGTAATTGACGTTTTATGTCATTTTCATTAAATATTAATTTATTTAATAAACTAAAACAGGTTTAAATTATCAAAATAAATCTCATTTAAAAATTATTTATTTTGAATCTGATTAAAAAAAAAAATTGTCCCACAATATTTAAGCATAGTAAGGTTGTACTCCATTTTTCATAACTTCCATGGTTTTATTGCATAAATAAGAGAAGGTTTGTAACTTTCTAGGTATTATAACTTTTGTTATATTGTGAAAAAGATCAAAAGGATCTTGTACTGCAAGACCATCACCGTGAAAGTTATCTCTTAATCGTATACACCAGTCAGTCGGTTTACCTTTTCTTTTTTTGTTAAAACCTAATAATTCTGGGTTTGTCTTTGGAATATCATAAAAATTGGCTTTAGGTATTGCATTTCCAATAGCTGGACTAAAAACAAATTGTCGAAGTTTGGTAGAGTCTGAATAAAATTTAAAAAATCCAAATAATAAGTCCCAACATGGGACCTCTGGTACTTTCCATATTTGTTTGGCTTTTTCTAGAGTGCAGAAAGTACAGTCCCAATCTAAAAAAAAAATCACATGTCAATTTTTGTTATTTATTTATTTGTAATATACTATTATGTATAATAATATATAAAATAAAACCAGTTTTTTAAGCATAATTAATAATATTTAGTTACAATTTTAAGTTTTAACACAGGTTAACAATTGAATAATTCTGATTAAAAAAAAATAATTTACCTTCTATAAATATAACATCTGATCTACATGGATCATTTGAATAATCTGCATGTTTTCTAAGAAATATTAATGGAGGTACGACTTGAATAGTCATCAAGTAAAAGAGGACCAACCATGCTAAAGCATAACTGGTAAACATACTTTGATTTTTCATATCATTTTGTAATGCCCAACGTTTAACAACTGCACAAACAACCCAGTGAACACGTTCATCCAATGCTAAGTATAATCTGGATCGTAAAATATAAGTTGATAACAATATTTTATTAATGAATTCAATAATAATTATATATAATTTACCTGACTAATTTTGTGTTATGTGTACTAAGACCACTTTTGAAAGACAAGTCACAATATAAGCCAGAAGGGACATGTAAAAATTTGACTATGGGTACACGTGCTCCAGTTATTTGTTGTATATGTTTATATTCATTATTTTGAGACCGAAATACTTTTCCAAAATAACGTACTAGATCTTCTTGGGCATATAGATCATTACTTAATTCTCCGCTAAAAGTGCCGGCTATGGAATTAAATTAAAAATTAGACTATTTATATTTAATAATTTCCAACAAATTAGATTTGTAGTTAAATTAATTTAAAAGTTTATTTATTTATCATAATTATCAATGAGCATAAGCTCTTTAATAAAGTGTATTACATATCAAAATAAAAATGTTTCAGTCAAATAACTTTAAAAATGATAATAATACAAATACAAAAATAATTTAGGTTAAGCCCTTTCCCCACCATAACCAAAGTACTAATTAGATCTAATGAGCAACTAAAATCAACTTTAATTTTAAAAATCAAACTAATTTTAGTGTTCTTAAAGGTGTGAGGACAAAAAACTTGTATCATTGTTAAGTCAATACATTCATTGCTCTAGTCTGAATCTAAAATAGTCACTTCTTCTAACAGCTATTTTAAAATTAAATTTAAGTTTTGTGATATTTGGTACAACATTTTTCTTCGATTATAACATTGACAAACAAGACAAGAAAGAAAAAAAATCCAAGACCAGGAACTGTATTTAGCCGGTTAGCCCTTCAGAAAAATGAATTACTCCTATAAATTTTCTTTGACCCTGTCGTTAAGTTTTCCTACAATTTTGTCGATGTATTTCATAAAATGATAACTGAAGAGAACTTAATATACATTAAAATAATTAAAATATTTTTTAAACTATTTGATTTTCTTTGATAAAATATAAACACAAATCTATTAACTATGTCGACCAAATTCATAAATGTTTAAGTTATTACAACTTTACAACACATAATTTACTTCATCAAAAGTCTTTTGAAAATTAATATATTAACCCATAAACAAATAAATTATACTTTAATCATTTATATACTTATAGATTAAAATAAACTATTAATTTTACCAATATCAAAGTATAAATCCACGTCACTATCTTTAAGTGCAAGACCTGACATACGTGATCCAAAAGCATATGTTTTACTTCCTTTGAAATGTTTACCAGCACAACTATGTATTGAGTTTACTAATAAGAATAATCTATCCATTATCTCGGGACTAGAAATTTCTTGTTTAATAGCTATGATCAGTGTGTTGATAGAATTTAGCAGTACTTCCTTATTTCCAAACTCAAATACAGTAGTATTATTTAACTCGGGTAATTTGTCATCTGTAATTAATAAAAAATACAATAAGATACATTTTTACATACATAATTATTAATTACAATGTTATACACAGCAATAGAAAATTAATATAACTGTAACTAGTGGATTCTGCTTCTTCAAAAACTTAATAAAATTTAATATACCATCCATGTTTATTTGTAAAAAGCTATTAAAAGCTAATTTTCATATGATCATATAAACAAAAAAATCGTTAAAATGTTTTTCATACACAATTTATAAATTAAAATTTGAGTTTAATAATGAAAATTATATTAGAAATCTTAACTTTTCTTAAACATGTTTAATACTACTACAAACTTAAAACAAAAATTTTAATATCTATATTCTATAATTACATAATATACAATATTTGCTAAAAGTAGAATATTAATTTTTTCAACGATAACTTACCTTCAATTAAAATATTAATCTTAAATTGATGTTTTCTTTCCAACATTTCTTTATCATTTAACATTTTGTTCATGGCATCTCTGTAAATATTACAAAACATAATTTTCAGATTATATCTAAAATAATATAAGAAATACATAGCATTTTTTTTTTTAATCACCTATATTAATATTATAATTATTTTAGTGTTAAAAACATATTTTACAAACATTAGAATCAATTTGTTATCAAGATGATTAAATGTTTTTTATAATTTTAGTACTATAGATCAGCCTTTTCCAAACTTTTTATATGTCACACCTCTTAGAAAAATGAAAATGATAGCGGATGAATCTTAAAAAAAAAATTACTTTTCAGCAATAACTATTTCGACAATATATATATAATCCATTATTTATTTTTCATGTAATACAAATATGACATTTTCGTTTTAAAGATAGGTACTTTGTGTATTTTTAATATTTAATTTACATTCAAGGACAACCAGGGGTCTGCAGATTACAGTTAGGGAAACAGTGCTATAGAGTCAAAGTTGTCATTAGAAGAATGGGATAAATGTATTTTAGAATACTAAAATAGTAATCTAATATCTATTAACAATTAATAGGACGCCACAACCGCATGTGTTGTCTCCTTCTTACAAACATACAATATGAAATGTATTTTCTTATGCTGATAATTTTGATTGTATTTATGTTATCAGAAAAATAACCACGCAACAACACAAATAAAATTCTTACCTATGTCTCATTGAATTCTGATGATTCTATTTAAAATACTGAGGAAGAAAATTATTCTCATACAAAACAGTTTTTGCTAAGTTTTAGGTTTGTAAGAGTAAGATATAAATAGTGCAGGTGTGGCATTCTTTTAATGTTATTTTTAAATGGTTCTTACTTCTTAAGTTTAATAATAATGAGCCAGACATAAAATCCAGTTTAAAAAAAGCTGGTAAGTTGAGGATGTCGCTCTGCTGTACAGTAGGTTACAAGTGGGTTACTGTAATGGATGGAATTAAATTTGAATGCAATGTCAGGTATCATTGTATACGAAAAACGATTCTGAACGGAGATGGTTTATCTGTCTAGGGTATATTATAGATTATTAAAAAATTTTAAATCTTAGAAAAAAAATAAAGAAAATTTTTTATAATATCTAGCTTAAAATAATTTGAAAATTTTCGTGATTTTTACATATGTTGTCAAAATTACTTTAAATGCCTATATAAAACAAATCATACCTATGTATTTTTAATATTTTTCAACTGCAATTGTTACAATGTCGATGTGTTAGAAGCCTTGTATTATATTTTCAAGCTTTTCTACCCAACAAATAAATTTTTATCGATATTTATAGAAAAAAAAATTTAAAAAAGTTGAAAAATTAAAATGTCAGTTAACAGCTCAAAAAAAATCTAAATATTTTGAAAATTTTATAAAATATACTAAATGTGTATATAAATATTTAGTGAAAATTTCAAGTATCTGCAGTCATTTGTTTTTGAGTTACACCAAAATAAGAAAATTGCTAAATGTAAAACTCAGTGAAAATCCAATGTTGTAAAAATTTAAATTTCAAATGCTCATAAAAATTTAATTTGAATTTCCGGTGGACTTTTTTTTTTTTTTGATAAAAATTGACAAACTTGTAAAGAATCTTGTATTAAATTTTCAAATCTTAGATTTAAAAAGAACATTTTTTATGAATTTCTAGCTTAAAATAATTTGTGAATTTTTGTGATTTTTACGTATTTTGTCAAAGTTCAAACTTTGAATGCTTATAAAAAATTGTGACTAATATGAATTTATTTTATTTTTCAACTGTTATTGTAACAATATGTTAGGAACCTCTATTACATTTTCAAGCTTTTCTACACAATAAATAAATTTTTATCAATATGAATTTAAAAAAAATAATAATGATTGAAAATTGCATAGGTATGCCTATAAATAGTTCAACTTAAGTCGAACATTTTTGAAAATTGCATGGTGGATTGAATATACTTATATAAACATTCAGTGAAATTTTCATGTATTTATGGTAATTTGTTTTAAAGTTACATCAAAAACTAAAATCGATTTTGTCGAAAACCGATTGTATGTAAAATTTGTAAAACGTTTCTCTTAATTTTTAGTTTGTTTATCCCGATTATTTAGAAAAATATTGAGAATTTTTTACTTTTGACACGCCAAAGTACCAACTAGATTCACTTTCTGATCGAACGAGGTATTGAAGCCGAAAAAAAAACACATCATGGTAAAATCAATACATTCCTCGTTCCACTCAGAATCTAAAAGTATTTAAAATCAAGTGGTTAATCCTGGTTAATCCCGGTAAATCTCATAAATTAGTAATGACAATAGAAATTGATTTAAAAATTATTATGAAAAAAACTAATAGTTTCTAAAAAAATTATTTAATCATAAATAGAGTATAAATTGAAACTATAATTTACAACTTTTTACTGTTTTAATAGTTCAATGATTTTAAAACATTAAAATTGATTTTTGGAACTTCTTAGATGATACTTTCATAGCTAAAAATGAGTTTCATTAGCATGAAAATCTTAATAAATAACTTTTATTTTGTATTTTTTCGCATTTTCTGGCTCTTTTTTATTGTTATTATTAAATTATGTTTTCTATTTTTAAAATAATTTTTTATTTTAATAATTTTAATCTATACTATTAAATTTTTATTTTTAAACATTGGTTACATGAACAAATAGAAACTAATTATTAATTATCTATACAGAATACTATATTAACAATAATTTTTAATATTGTTAAAATCTTAAATCTTGTAAACCTACCATAATTTATTGTAACTAATGGCCATGTAGCTGCCGGGTTTTATTTGATCAATAAAAAAAAAATAATAATAATAATTTAAAACAAACGTAATACACAATTGGTTTCTATGATAAGGTAACGGCGTATTAATACAGCTCTACCGATTACATCAGTAGACATAGAAAGAAGCTTATCTAAGTATGAGCAATTGTTTTCAGGAAACTGCCACTTGTTCAATTTCAAAAATATTAAGCATCACACTTATTGTTTAATATAACTTTAATTTAATTAGATATCAATTTTATTTGTCTTTAATATTTGTTATTGTTATTTACATTGTTTTTATATATCTATATGTTCAAATGTGTAACTAGTTGTTTAAAAATAAAAATAATAATTTTTAACAGTAAATATTACATTTTGTATTTAATAAAGTTATTTTATTTCATTATACTTCAATTTTAGGTCATTTTAAAAAGTCATATCTCATTATTTTTAGATCATTTATTCATATACTTTTTAAAGTTTTATTTAGATCATCAACTCCCGAGCCCTAGTGATGAACAATATTCAATCAATAAATAATTTAATAATTATAAGTTTTTTTTTTTAATATCCATAAACTATAAAGGGTTTGAGTGGTTGTTAGATGGGAGCGAAATAATTTATAGGACCATTTTGCTACCTCTGAGACAGATTGAATATGTAAATTGAAGTGAAGCATTGACTTGATAAATAGAAGGTCGTGTTTATAATCATACATAATACTATAGATTGGAAAGTACCTAATTGTAATAAATATTTTAGAAAATATAAATATTCAAGAACTTTATAATATGTAATGCTTATTTATTTATGAATGCAGGGTGATTCATTTTACGCAAGACATTCATCACAGAAAACAATAACGTTTTTGAAAATATTTCAGTAGCGTAATTTTAAGTTGTTAAAAACATTTAAAAAAAATATTTTTCACTCTTTTGGATGATAATTTACAATTTTCATTTCATAAACCGAAGCAGGTTATTATTCAGAGTATTTCTATCTATTAAAATAATATTTCATATAAGTTATTAATTAGTTGTAAGAATTTAAGGTTAAGATGAGCTAAGTCGTGAATTAATATGTTGCGCGGACCACTATAGCACTCCACACAGTCAATTCTTCTGTTTTTAAGTACTTATAATTTATAACTCATCAACTACTCGTTTGTAAAACATTTGTTTTTTAGACATAAAAATAGTTCAAATATCCTGGTTTGGAATAAGCCATAGAAAATTAAAAATTCAACTCACTAAAAATAGAATAAGATTTAAAAATAATAAAAACTATATTATTACCTAGTTATGTAGATAAAATAAATATTTTCAAAAACTGTTACAGTTTGAAGTAAAAAGTTTATATGTTAAGTCACTCAATATATATACTGATAAATTACTGCAGTTCACAACTATAGAAGATAGAACCTTAAGATAGGTAGTATAATAATTAAGGATAACAGTTGTTGTATTATTTGATAAAACATATACTTACATTTTACGAAAAATGATTATAACAGAGCTGTGTTTAGTAATAATTCCAAAAAGTCCATAAAAAGAAAATATTTTCTTAATTTCAACCCAGCCATTTTTTTTATATTCTGGTTTAACATCTAAAACATTTAAATGTATTAATATAATTTACAATTTAAAAAAACTACTGTGTTACCTTTAATTTCAATCATTATTTTACGATTACTTGCTTCTCTTTCATCAGTTTTAATACCATTTGTTTGTTGTATGTCTGTTTTTAAAGTCTGAGTAACATCTGAAGGATTAGCAGCAATCAAATTACTGTTTTTCTCAATTTTTTTGTTAGGTTTATTTTTTATTTTAAAATATTTTGAATTAATTATTTTTTTGAAATCCAACATATTTTTGTGTTCAATAGTTTTGACATGTTTATCTAAATTAGGCAGCCCAACTAGATATAAGCTACAAATATCACAAAATACTTTATAACGCACTCCAACTTCATTCAAATGGTTTGTTAAATTATGTTCCTCCCAATGTTTTTCTATTGCAGTAATGAAATCACAAGATGCACAATAATAAGAAATTTGCGGTCTAATCTCTTGATTTTGATTAAGCATATCATATAATACATTCATTTTCAATCTATAAAATTCTTTATACATTTTAGTGTTTGATTCAAGAACAGATTTATTTTCTATTTTTTTCTCTAAGAGGTTTATACTACAATTAGTAGTAGATTCTTCCATTATTTTATCATGACAAATATTTGATTCAAGTGAAAATTCATCAATAGTTTTTCTCAATGATTGAGTTTTGTAAATTTCGGCAATAGATTCATTTACTACACTATCATCATGACGGGAACTTGATTTGTGAGAAAATTCATCTATTGTCATTGAATGTAATTCATTGACATTATTAGAAGTAGATACTTCTAATAAACTACTTTCTTCCAGAATATTTGATTGAAGTGATAATTCATTCATCATTTCTGTTGATAAATTAACCTCATTATTATTAGTACTAGAATCTCCTGATATATTCTCATCAAACAATGCAGTTTGATTATTTTTAGAAGTTGTTCCCATGTTGCATGTGTGTTTTGTTTCACAGTTTAGCTTTAAAACTGCAGTAGATTTCATTGATTTAAATTGCCTCAACATTGAATGAAAACGGTTGCTATAATGTTGAAACATGTGATGTCGATGTCCAAACATAAGCGTTTTACAAATTTTACATCGGTGGTCCATACAAAGAAATTTGGAAGAATTTATATGCTTTTTACTATTAATATGAAATTTCCATACATCTAACTTTAAACACAAGTAATCACAAACAAAACAAAAAAATGCAATGTTTAGAGTTGAATCGTACAAATGTTGATCAGTAGCATAGGTAAGTAAATGAGTATCAAGTTTCATAGGTTTAGGAGTCTTATTTTCAGTTTTTATGTAGCTTGAGTTCATAATTATATGCTCTGCAGTTAACTTGTGGCATTCATAGACTGTAATTGAAGAATAGAATTCAACTTCACAATCCTTGCAGTAAAATAATTCTATAATATCTGATGCTGCTAATGCATGACTGTCTGTATTAAAATGATTATGATTTTCACTTGACTTAAATATTTTATTACATGGCTCACAAAAGCACATAATATCAGACAATTTGCTAGCATTGGCATTATTATTTCTGCTAATCAACTGTTTAGCCATTAATATTGATTCTAATGGCATGTTTATAATAGTTTTCTTATGTTCAGTAATTAAATGTAATTCAATATCTTTCTTTTCACCATACACTAAAGAGTTACAATTTTTACAAATATATGAATAACAAACATTAGTGTCTAACTTTGCATGTGTAATTGCATGATTTTTCCATGTATCCTTGTTGTTAGAACAAAATGCGCATTCCAGACATTGAAAATAATTTAAATTTGATTGAGGGATACTTTTTACCAATCCATGATTACAAACTAACAAGTGACCAAGCAGATCATTGTGATTTAAATCGATTAGACTATCACACGATTTACACATGGTTTTATTTTCATTCTTTAAATTTTGAAAAAATTGCAAATATGGTCTAACATCGAATGGAGCTTTGTTTTTATCTAAAATACTTTTCGGAACACAAGGTTTTTGATTTTGATTGATCAATGATTGGTTATTAAGTTCCGGAAGTGGATTTTTAGCAGTTACAGATTTTAAAATAATGTGTTCACTTGATAAGTTATGTTTATTGAACAAGAAATTATCTTCAATACAAAAGAATTCTGTACGGCAAGGTTGACAGATTATACGTTTCAATTTAGTCTTATGACTTTTATTCCAATGATCTGAATTAGAATTGACTTCAGCATATGTTTCACATTCTTCACAGTAATAAAAATATTTGGGTTTTAAATCTTTGTTGATACGATGGAAATTAAAAGCCATAAACATACTAAGATTTTTTTCAGAATCGTTTGGATGAATATTTTGATGTTCTGTCACATGATTTACATTACCATAACAATGTAGTTCGCAAGGTTCACATGTATATGAAACTAAATTTTTAATATCATAACATTTAATTAAATGACTTGATAATATTAAATGTAACTTCCATTGATTAAAACTTGATATGATTTCATTGCAGATTACACAAAAATAAGTTTTGATTTTGGTTGTATTTTTTCTTCCTCCATCAGATTTATTAATACATTCAGTTAGATGCACAGTTATTGCTATTTCATTGGGCACCATTTGAAATTTGCAATCATTACAAGTAGCTTGTACATTATCAATACTAAATTTATTTAAAATTACAAGAGGCAGTTTTAAATTGCATATAGTTTGAGTTTCAGGGTTTTCGTCAACTTTTTTGGATTTAAAATATTCCAACATAATGTGTTCGCATGACATTAAATGTTTATTGTATACTTCTTGGCTACATACAAAATCTATTAAACATGAATTGCATTTAAAATTAGTTGTTTTTTTATAAGTGTGGTTGTTAGAATAACATTTCTTTTTTAAAAATGAATAATTTTTACAGGGACCGCAAAACCACCAAGATTTCCAATTTGTTGGACTTATAAATATACAGTGATAAAATACTTCTTTCATACATCTAAAAACACATGGTAGTCCAGATATATCGTTATGAATATCTTTACAGTGTTTTAATATTTGTTCCTTATTTCCAAAAAAAAATATTTTACAACCACCACAATCGTATGAAACATAATCATTTTTTTTCATACATTTTTCTAAATGATGTGTGCTTATAGCATGTGACTCCCAATCTTTTAATGATTTCATTTTAGTGTCACAAATTAAACAAAAAAATTTGAATCGAATATAATTTTTATATAATTGAGTAGTATGTTCAGTTGGTTTTAGAAAGTCAGAGCTAGTATTTTTATATTGCATAGATTGGATTAAACTTTTATTTTTAAGAAGCTCCTGATTATTACTCTCTAAACTAGACCTAGAAATCTGTTGTGTATTTGATTTTTGGTCGGAATCTGTACCAAAATCAATTTCTGAAGTATCATTACATTTCAAAACTTTTGATGGACTCAATTTGACTGTTGAATGTTCTCTGCTCTGGTTGGTATTATCAATATCAGAGTTGGATGTATAATTTGATCTTGAATTAACATTATTATAAGAAGATGTAGAAGAATCAACTATTAAATCACTATTGATCATATTGAATTGCATTTCTTGATCATCAATTGATTTTGAAATTACCTGATTGTGATTATTGTTGTAAGAAACTATTATTTTCTTTTTTTGTGAGTGTTCGCCGAGATGATCAGCTCCATTTTCCTGTTCCATTTGTTAAAGATTACTTCAACTAAAATAAAAGTATATTAAATTAAATATTAATACAAGTTTATAGTCAATAATATACGTCATGTTCTTAAAAAAACTATTATATTTTTTATAACACAAATTACTATAGTTACAAAACTTCATAAGAAGCTGCAATTATGATATCACATCAATACAACAACATTAAAATAGCAAATTTAATGTCAAAACATCTTAGAACAAGATATTAAGTACTCAAAAAGCTAGGTAAAATATATTTTATTAATTACACTTGAAAACTGAATTGTATCTATGAGTTGTTAAAACTAAAAGATGTACATATATATTATTATAATTTTTTTTTAAATTAATTTTAATACTTTAATTATTCTAGACATACATAATAGTAATAATTATATTTTAGAAATCGCTTATCAAAAATAATTTTCATTAGGTACATTTTAAGCAATCAGAAAATTCTAACAAAATTATGCAAGAAACATATACAATTTTCAATATGTTAATAACCTATTATTTAAAATACTATAATATATGACGGAAGGCGGAAAAAAAGCCAGAAATATAAATATAAATGTGAACACTTATATACCGTTTTACACTTTTACCATTTTATTCTTATAATTTTTTGAGTTTTTTACTATTTTGAATGACAACATAGCTTAGAGTTTTATTTCGTTATATATTTAATATCATATTACACTATACCCAACAAAATTTTTTTAGTATAATATTATTGTTATATTTTTAGTTGACTGACCTGCTGTGACTATTATTATTATTATATGACTATATTATGTACCTACTATTTTTGTATTTGAGTATTCGTAATCCGTATATAAAATTGCCTATATTTGTTATACTTTTTTTTCTGGGCTTTTTTTCCAGGATTCCTATATGATGATGCTGTTAGATTATTATTCAGTAACTTTTATTTTTTTAAATGAAATCTGTAAATATTAAATATTTTATTCATCAAAGAAGTAAATATTTAAATTAGCATCATAAATCAATTAAGAAAAACTAGTATATTGTGTAATGAAGAATTTTAGGTGTTTTGAACAAACACCATTATGTGTTGTAATTAATGTACCTAACCTTGACTGTTTAGAGTTTAGATGTTCACTATTATAGTTTTGCAGTTAGGTCTAAAATTCAATGATTCATAATCACAGATTATGTCACATACCTACACAAAAATTCCTATATTTTAAATCTATGCTTCAATACACTGCATGACAGTTAATTTTGGGATTAAAAATTAAATTGCATAAAGTTTTTGAATTAAGTGTAATTAAATTATATTGGCTTAAATTAACTATTACAGTTATATAATGAAATATTGTATCAAAAGTGCAAAAGTCACGTGGATGCGTAGTATTTTAAAACTTAGATACGGCAGCTTTCAGGTTTACATTATATTATTAATACTAAACAGTAAAATAATATAACACTAACTTCTAACAGACTATCAATATTATGCATATTCAAAGATACAATTTAACATTAATAGTATTAATACCATTTAAATATCAACACAAATATTACCAATATATTATTTGTTTTTAATATAATTATAATATTATCTCTGAATAAAACACTTTTATATAAATTAGAGAAACTAATCATTGAACAGTTAATAATATTTTAACATACACATTACCAAACATAAAGATAAGAAATTATTCTTTATACCTTTATACCAATATATAATATATAATATTTAACTTGTTGCTGATTAGTACCTACAATGTACTTAAATTTATGTTCATGTTTATTGGTTACTAGTATATAAATAATATGCATTAAGTAGGTACATAGGTAACAACAATTAATGATGTAATTTTGGGTACAAAATATTACCTTAACAATTGGAAATTGGACATCCGTAAGAATCGTTGTGATTGCCTTAATTAAAAATACTATTAACTTCTTAAAATAATAACGCTTTTATCCATTAACATTCAAATATTGGTAACTTTTAAAACAATATAGCAATTAAATAACAACGCTTTAATCAGGATCTTGACTTCATTAGCCAACAAAAATTAAAATTTAACAGTTTAACACTTTAAAGTAAACATAGGAATCATGACAGTAAATGATGATGTCAAAATATCGGCGACTGTTCATTACCTTGAGAAATAAGTATGAAAATAATAATTGAGATAAATGTATTATACTTACGTGTTCTGTTGGTTGTACTGTTATTGTAGTGAGTTCTAAATGTTCTAATCAATCATTGTGCTTCTATTCTATCACCAATGTTCAACAAGAATATTAATTAAGAATTATTAATTTTTTGTATATTTCTATACATTTAAACATTTTATATATTATATGTGTACAATTGTTGTATTGTACTCACTAGTCACTACTCAGTACTCATCAACGACATCAACCATTGTTGCATTGTGCTTGTACTAAGTTGTAGTAGTTGTACATTTGTGCACGACTGCACGACGCACGAGCAGCTCAGTGCTCGTCAAGCCACGATTGGAATTAGAGGCTTCAACCTCGGTTTTGGTTAGTACCTTAGAAATCAGTGATCACGGTTATCAATGTTATCATCACGGCTATAGATAATATGGTTGCGGAACGAACCATGAAAATGTGAAGCTCAAAACGTGTATTGGCTTTTACACCAGCACACAGCGCTCTCTGGGTGATAAATTGTATGACTTCATTAATCTATATATATAAAAAAGCGGGTAAGTCGTGGATGTCGCTATGATGTACAGTAGGTTACTGTAATGGATGGGATTAAATTTGAATGCAATGATAGGTATCATTGTATACGAAAAACGATTCTGAACGAAGATGATTTGTCAGTCTAGGATATATTATATTTAAATATTGTCATATATATTCTATTTTGAAACAAATATTTTATTTTTCAATTAGGACGCATTTTGCATAAGGCATGGTTAATCAATTTTTCCAAAAACATTGCATGTAGTTATCATAATTCATAATAACTTATATTATCATAGATATACATATACCTGGTTTGTGAATAAATCGTTATCATTACGCGATTTCATAAAAATTTAAAACTCTAACGCTCAAATCATTTTTCCTATAATGACGCTTCAAATTTTCTCTATAGCTATTTGAAGCAAAACTTATGGGAAACTTGGTGTTAAATTTTATAACCTTAGATATAAATACAAACAATATTATGAATTTTGAACTACAAAATAATTCGCAAATATTCATGGTTTTGACGAATTTTTGTCAATATTTGAAATTCAAATGCTAATAAAAATTTAATTTGAATTTCCGGTGGACATTTTTTTTTGTGATAAAGATTGACAAATTTGTAAGGAATCTTGTATTAAATTTTCAAATCTTAGATTTAAAAAAAAAAATTTTTATGAATTTCTAGCTTAAAACAATTTGTGAATTTTTGTGGTTATTACGTTTTTTGTCAAAATTCAAAATTTGAATGCTTATAAAAAAAAATTGTGACTATGAATTTATTTTATTTTTCAACTGCTATTGTAACAATATGTTAAGAGCCTTGTATTAAATCTTCAATATTTTCTACCCACAAAATAAAAATGTTATCGATATTAATTTAAAAAAAACTAATCATGATCGAAACTTGCATATACCTATGAATAGTTAAACTTAAGTCAAAATTTTTAAAAATTTCATGGTGGATAGAATATAGGTACTTATATAAACATTCAGTGAAAATTTCATGTATCAATGGTCGTTCGTTTTAAAGTTACATCGAAAATCAAAATCGATTTTGTCGAAAACTGATTGTACGTAAAATTTCCTGTTTTTCCGTTAATTTTTAGTTTGTTTATCCCGATTATTTAGAAAAATATTAAGAATTTTTTACTTTTTATCCCCCAAAGTATCAACTAGATTCACTTTCTGGTTTAACAAGGTACTGAAGTTACAAGTCAAAGCAATTTTACTGCCCCAAAACGTAATGACAAACACAAAAAAAAAAAGCGGGTAAGTGGGTATCGCTCTGCTGTACATTGGGGGTGGGGTGGTCCTTTGACTATGGTAGGTTAAATTTGAATGCAATGATAGGTATCATTGTATATGAAAAACGATTCTGAACGGAGACGGTTTATCTGTCTAGGATATATTATAGATAATTAAAAATTTTCAAATCTTAGATTTAAAAAGAAAATTTTTTATGAATTTCTAGCTTAAAATAATTTGCAAACTTTAGTGATCTTTACGTATGTTGTCAAAATTTAAATTTAAAAACTTGTAAAAAAAAATTGTGGCTATATATTTATTTTATTTTTCAACTACTATTGTAAAAATTTATTATGAGCCTTGTATTAAATTTCCAAGTCTTTGATATAAAAGGAAAATTTTTTATGAATTTCTAGTTTAAAATAATTTGCGAAGTTTCGTGATTTTTACGTATTTTGTCAAAATTCAAACTTTGAATGCTTTAAAACAAAAATTATGCATATATATTTTTTATTTTTCAACTGCTATTGTAAAAACGAAGACAAGTGTTGAATTTTTTTTTAAGCTTAGATATAAATACAAACAATTTTATGCATTTTGAACTACAAAATAATTTGCAAATATTCATGGTTTTGACGAATTTTTGTCAATATTTGAAATTCAAATGCTATTAAAAAAAAATTATGCCTATGTATTCTTATAATTTTTTAATTACTATAAGAATAACTTATGAGGAACTTTAATTGAATTAATATTTAAATTCGTTTGACTCGATTCAGGATAAAACACTATCGTTACGCTATTTCGTAAAAATTTAAAATTCAAACGCACTTAAAATTTTTCCTATAATGATGCTTCGAGTTTTCTCTATAGCTACTTGAAGGAAAACTTATGCAAAACTTAGTGTTGCATTTTTAATCCTTAGTTATAAACGCAAAAAATTTTATGATTTTTCAACTTCAAAATTACTTTTAAATTTTCGCGTTTTCGACAGATTTCGTAAAATTTTGAAATATAAACGCTTATTAAAAAAAATTGTGAATTACGATTTTAAATTTTTTTTTAGCTACAATAAGAACAACTCATAAAGAACCTTGTATTAAATTCTCAAATCTTAGATCAAAAAAGAAAAATTTTTATGAATTTCTATCTAAGATAATTTGAACATTGCCGTAATTTTTACGTATTAAGTCAATATTTGAACTTCAAATGCTAATAAAAAAAATTGTGCCTATGTATTTTTATAATTTTTTGATTACTATAAGAATAACTTATGAGGAACTTTGTATTCAATTTTCAAGTATTTTGATAGGGCCAAAAAAATTTTATCGACCCTTCCAAAAAAATTTTCAGAAATATTGAAAATTTCAGTTGTCTATAAATATCTCAAAAAAAGTCAAAATATTTTGAAAATTAAATCATGTAAAGAAAATGCCAATCTTAATAACTGGTAAAATTTTCAAGTATCTAGGACTTATACTTTTTGAATAATAACAAATATTTAAAATCGTTTCAGGATAAATCGTTATCGTTACGCTATTTCGTAAAAATTTAAAATTCAAACGCACTTAAAATTTTTTCTATAATGATACTTCGAGTTTTCTCTATAGCTACTTGAAGGAAAACTTATGGAGAACTTAGTGTTGTATTTTTAATCCTTAGTTATAAACACAAAAAATTTTATGATTTTTCAACTTCAAAATTACTTGCAAATTTTCGCGTTTTCGACAGATTTCGTAAAATTTTGAACTATAAAAGCTTATTAAAAAAATTGTGACTTACGATTTTTAATTTTTTTTAGCTACAATAAGAAAAACTCATAAGGAACCTTGTATTAAATTTTCAAGTTTTTTTGTTCGTCCAAAATTTTTTTACCGACACTTCAAAAAAAAATTTTAAAAAAAAGTGTAAATTTCAGTGGTCTATAAATAACTAAAAAAAAGTCAAACATTTTTGAAAATTAAACTGTAAATAGAGAACACTAACATAAACATTTAAAAAAAATCAATTTGGTCGAAAACTGATTTTGCGTAAAAATTCCCGTTTTTCTGTCATTTGTTTTTTGTTTTTCTCGATTTTTTTGAAAACTGTTGGAAAATGTTTACTTTTGACCTCTATAATGCACCAAGGATCTTCAATTTTACATCGGAAACCACCCCCAAAGGTTGAAATCGAAGCATTATTTCGACTAGTTATGCTGTACACAGACACAAAAAAAAAAAAAAAAAAACACACATCATTGTAAAATCAATACATTCATCACTTCGTTCAGAATCTAAAATGGAGACAAGTGAAGAAATGTTTAGAACATATTCTATAGTTTTTGTACAAAACTTTAGGTTCAATAGAATGCAAATTTATTGGACCCCCTTTTTCAATCCAAACGTCACACCTAAATTTGGTTAAAACAAAGATATGTATAATACACATAGAAATAAAATTACCTTGCAAGATCCTTAGGAAATCTATGGAATTTTATTTCTTCAATTTTTGAGAAAGAAATGCTGGTGCAGTACAGCAAGCAACATCTATTTCCTCCCGAATACATTTTTAAGAAACAAAAATTACGATTAATTTGATTTAATTTCTTAATTAATAAAATAATCAAACTATTAATTTCAAATAAAAGCGCAAAAGTCAAAATTATGTTCTGTAAACAATCGTTGTAGATGTTATATAGACAGCAGCTGAATCAGCTGATGTCGTAAGTTAGTAAACAAACCCTTATTAGTGTGACCAGACAGAAAGAATTTTACATTTTTATTGTATACATGGGTACACTGATATTCCAACAAATTGAACAGATTTTTGAGTGTTCAGCGCATGCCGCATAGACATAATAGAATTCTATTTACAAGACATTTATTTCAAGTTAAGGTTAAAGTAATTCAAATATTTACTAGAGAGGCAGGACGTGTTAGATTTATATTTCGAAAGTATTAAAAGAAGAAATTAATTCAATTTCTGTAAATAGTAGTTAATTTTAAATCATATTAAAACGTTCATTATTATAATATTATCATTGACCGTGAACAAATTCAGTTTTCAGTTCAGAGGACGTTATACCACAGATTATATAAAACCAGATGGTGCACTCCCTATTCGGCCCATGTAATTCTCAAAAATGCGAAAAATCAAAACCTACCTCAAATCAGTGTCACTACGGATAGGGAAAATAAGGCTTTATTAGAAATTATTGTTTATTAACTACGCATCACTGACTTTTTTGACACTGTTCAGCCGTTGTACCACAGATTATATAAATATATATTTAAATATATAGTAATATAATATATATTTAAATATAATATACATTTAAATATATAGTACCGAATTACCGTTATTGTTTTGCTGCTCATTGCTCAACGTACGCGGTATGCTGAGTGTGAATTTTTTTATTTATTAAACTTTTTTATTTAATTTTCATAATTTATTTTTGCACCAATTATTTTATATTTATTTAATAATAAAGAAAATATTTTTCATATCTGATGCTGTAAGAGGCCCGATTTTTGATATCTGTAAAATTTAGTATAATATTTCATGTTAAACCATGCCTGTTAGTTAGCTTTTCGAATTATTTTTTGGACGTAAAATTTAAAAATTAAAAATCGGGCTTCTTACGGAATCTGATTTTAATCTTCTCTACCTATATTTTTTTTTATTTATTTATCTTTTGTGTATTGAACTTATGGATAACATTATAATAAATGAGCTAACACTCCTGCCACAGACCAAAATTTGTTTTTATTTTAAAAATAATGTATTTCCTCCTTGTCTTTGTGATGTACACAGTAAAATATTTTTAAATTGTGTAACAGAGTCACTTTCTTGAAGTGTAAATAAAAATATCGAAAAAGATAAAACAAATTTAGTATTCTGGAATAATATGCACAAAAATGTATTTTAAATATTTAAAAACCACTTCTCAAAAAATTTTGGGGAAGTATTTGTGTGCTTAATATCTGTTTTAAAGTTTTAAAAAATACAAGTAGGCTTGATAAACATAAGCCCAAAGAGTATAACAGACTAATCCATATATTGAATTAAAGCTACGCAAAATTTTAGATGATTTTTGGAATTCCATTAGCATTGAGCCATTGACGCTCGAAGTACATATAATATTATATTATTATGTATTAAATATTATTTGATACGATAGTTAAAAATTATGGTAAAAGTTGTTGTACATTAATTTATTTCTCTTATGTGACTCTACTGATTTGAGGTAGGTTCGTGTTATCAGTAAATCGAAGAAGTGCACCATCTGGTTTTATATAATCTGTGGTTATACCTTATAGTTTATACCGGCCTGTGTTGTCTTCGTCTTACAAGTGCGTAATATTGCAATTTTTATGTTCGGATAAAAAAAAAAAACGTGTAGCTCTGTTAGCTAAAAATTTACTGTTAATAGTGTTAATTGACTTGACCTCTTATAAAAATTAAAGGTAAGATTATCATTTAAACAATCTCATAGGCTTTTTATTACATTTTAATGTTGTAGCTAGTTATGAGTATTTTAAGATATTAAATACTTTCAATATCTTAAAATACTCATAACTCGCTTTAAAATTAAAATATAATCAAAAGCCCATAAGAAGCTCTCGATAATAATGTTGCTTTTAATTTTTATAAAAGGGCAATTCACTCTAAATTTTAAACTCGCAGAGCTAAATGTGATCTGCTAAGCTTAAAATTTGATAATTTACGCACTTGTAAGACGGGGACAAGACATGCGGGTAAGGATGTTATGTCCTCTTAACTTAAATAGCTAAATCAGAGGTATTCCAACTGTATGTCACTTAGATCATATTATGATCGTTCATTATTTTATTTTATTTTTTTTGAGGGAAAGGGAGTGTATTCCATATCTGGACACATTCAACTTTAAAGAAAAAGGTCTAAATATTGGTGGTGTTACCATTTATTTTATACTATTTTGAATTTTCATTTTATGTAGTATATCTATTATGTATATTCATTAAATGTTGGATACCCCCCCCCGGTAAATCACCAAAAGTACGTCACTGATATGAAACAACCATTTAAGATTTAGATCTTATTTTAATTTGGTTTAATTTGAGGTACCTAATTTATCAATTGTTAAGACTATAAATTGTCCATAGAGTATTCTATGTACTCAAACAGTATGCATGTCATTTATTAATGATTATTGAAAATGAGATACTATAATAATTATAATATCTCTCTTTATATATAATTTAAGTTAAAGAAAATTTTTTAAATATAATTATAAATTACATACAAAAGTATACGCAGTTTGTATAAGAATTAAGAGTTAACTTATTATTACAGACTTACAGTCTTATAACAACAACACAACATAGACCTATAAACTATTTAAGTTGGTTAACAGGGCTATGCGGCAAGACTAAGATAAGACATTTAACATGTATATTTTCTCAATGTAGAAACAGTAACTTATTCTCAATATGATAATACAACTATACAAATGCAATTTAAGTTCCACTTTAAAAAAAATATATTATAATAGGTAATATACTTAAATAAAAAATATTAATACATGTGTAATATTATGATTCTGTAAAGTAATAAAACAGTTTGATTTTATCTGAATAACTTTTAATACAATTATTTAACTGGTTAAAAACAATTAATACAATTAATTATTATTGGTATCTTTCAGAATTCACAGTTGTATTTGGAAGACATAGTTTCATTAAGTTTATATATTTATATTTATATAATAATAAAATATTAAATACTATTTGATAATTTCTACAATAATTTATTGGTACATTTTATTTTAAGCTCATGAATCTATTTCATAGTTCAGATTTTCATATATTACTTAATATTAGCTATATATAGTTTTTAAGTAACTCAAACATAACTATAGGATTATGAAGTTTGTCCTTCAAATTAAATTCTAGTAATTAATTAACAATTACTATAATATTTTTATTAGTTATTGTGATGTATAATTAAATATATTTAAAAATAATTATCCAACTTTATTTATAGTACTAAATATTGTTACTTCAGGGTTCTGGATATCACTCAAGCTCTGAATTAATTTTAATTCTTTATTGCTTATTGGATTCTTTGAACCATTTTCATTAGTGTCTATCATCAAAGTAAACAATAATTAACATATTAATTAATTTTAAATACAATTATTCTTATAGTTAGAATAGTTAGATAGTTACATTTTATGGTGCGTTTTAATACTGCTTGAATAGTAGCAACCGTTTTTTCGATAGAATGTTTCAAGTCATTATTAGTTAAGTTCATCCAAATCAATAACAACGCAGTAAAAAAATCTCCAGTGCCAATAAAGGATTGGTCAATTATAGGAATATCTAATTCCACATATTCCTCACCTAATAAAATATTAACATACTTAATATTATATATGTTGAGACATCATGTATAATGCATAATATAGTAAATACAAAACACCTATACTTCATTAACCGAGATAATGTGGCTTCTTCACACATACCACTAGTTCCAAGATGTAAGGATTTGGGTTAATGAACAACCTTATTTTCTCGGAAAATTGAGTATATAGGTACAAAGAAGTATACATTATTAATGAATAAACTTTGTTCACAATGATAATAAAATAAAAATTATAATTAGTAATAATGCAAATTGTTGCTGATTGATAATGAGCTTAATTTAAAATTTTAAAACAAATTTTGGAAAACATGTAAGATATGTTAATTTATGCTTAGCATTGTTATATCTGTACACACATTTTTATAAAATAATGATAATTAAAAATTGACAATCAATACTATAATATGTACAATGAGTAAATTTGAGGGGAGGGGGATGATAGTGATGGGACGGTGAATAGGGAAGCTAGGTACCTACAATTGAGCTACCTTTAAATAAATCTTAAATTTATATGATTGAATTTTTAAGAATGTGTCTGGGCCAATTTAGTCTTAGACATCAGGTAAGGTACCTGGAAGAGATTTTGAGTGTAGTTGAGTTGGTTTGGGAAGCCTTGTATTTTGAAGTGAAGTCTTTGATAGAAAATAGCTGGTGTCTGGTTAATGGAGAGACTTATAACAATAAAATAGCATTATCAAACTACCCATTATAATAGATAACTATAACTTTTTTATTTACTACCAATGTATTAGTACAACTCTTATCCATGTAAAATGTCTAATTTATGTAGGGATATCTTGCAATTTTTGAATCACTCAAATCTAATTAAATGTGTTTCCCACAAAAAATCTCTATAAGACTATATCTATTGAAATATTTGAGGAATTAACATTATATTTTTAACTCAATTAAGGTCTAAGAATGTAAAATATATTTGCATGCATACTTGTTGTACCCATTGGTATATTAGTACTTACAAGAAAAATTTCTTCCAATACATTTCATAACAGAATTAGATGATATGTTGGAAGATGACACAACAACTGTCTTACAACCCTGAGCATATAATATATTCATGGCCTTATAAATGTCATTATGGGTTGTTATAGTTATACCAGTTAATAACCTTATATAAATAAAAACATACAAATATTAAGTTTAATATAAAAAAAAATGTATTAGTCATTATAACTTTACTCACTCTAGTTCATATTCATTTGGTGTAAGGATATCAGTCAGTTGTATAATTTCATCCTTATAGACATCTAATATTTCTTTTGGAACATACATTTTTTTATTATCACCCATCACAGGATCACAAACTTTAAATATAGATAAATATTTTAATTTATTATTAAAATATACAGTTGACAAATTGTTATCAAATAAGTTATGCAAAAACTAGAAACTTTGAAATAAACTATAATTATCAAGTATGAAGTTGAAAAATTCAAGGTAATTGAAACAATTTTTTTAAAAACGGAAGTGTTTACATACAATTAACCATATTTTTTTTGCTATAATTCAAAAACGAATAACCATGAAGACATTGAAGACTTAACTATATTGTCTATATTTACTATAGAATATCTTAGGACGATCCAATTTACGATTTTTTTTTTTTGTTATTTAAAAAAGTGAAGTGTAGTCCACCGTCGAATGACGTTCAAAGTTTGGGTATTGGTGTACAATGTAGAAACACGAGGATTGAATAGATGTATACTTATCGATTTATTGAATTAAACACGGTATAGAATATAAATGAATAAAATATTAACACTGATAAATTAATACTATGAGAGGCTCTGATTAAAATATACGTGACGCTCTGTAATAAAACTTAAAAGATGCTTTGCAGAGTAACGCTGGCGTCGTTCACTCTTCTCATCAGACCTCACTCGACCGACTCCCGGGCACCGCCCGGGCCCGTCGCAACGGTCTGTCCGGGGACTTTGGTATGTGCTGACCCAGCCGAAAATGGTCACGTAGGCCATCGTGAGAACCAAAATGGTCACACACTCATTTTCCCCTGAGTCAACACAACTGAGCGTTTATATGCAAGCCTCCATACACACTACGTACATACATGTATACATAATATATATATGTACACACATACATACTTGCCTACATACACACTCACCCATATACAACATACCCCCAGCGTTAAACTGGAGCAGTCCCTGCGACCTAATTCATTACTTTTACAAATCTCTTAAACTACGGGTACACCTAGTTACAATACCGCCACATGGTGTCTGTAATGCTTAAATTAACTTAACTTAACTTTTATCTTAAGGCAATACAAAATATATATATTTTTTTTATATAAACTTAAAGGTTATCTTGGTCATTATTTGAAAGATTGTCTGCTACCTCTGGACTATACATTTTTACAACCTTATTTCTAAACTTTATAACTATTGTACCTATAAATATTAATAAAAAGGTTATTGTTACATAAAGAATGGTTATGTGGAATTCTACTTTAAATATAAACAATGGTGCTATGGTTTTGGGCTCGAGTTTACTCGATTCTATCGCTTTATGGGCTAGGGAGTTCAAATCCTTAAAAATTTTTACATTAGTGAGGTTCTGCGGTAATACAGAGCAAAGAGTTTCTGTCAACATTGATTCTATATTAAACTTTCGATTTTCTGGAATTATATCTATCTGTATATCTCTATTGGTCTTAGAAAATGGTACGAGTACACAGCTGTCCGTATGAACTTCGCAAGACGGCGAGGCGGTCAACCTACCCACACCCGAGATCTCAACTCTAAAGGTCTGCGGAGGATCTGTGCACGTAATTGTACATAGGTCTGGTTTAGTATAATACAGCCAAGAGTTTGCCTTTGATAACCGATGCCAAATAGGTGTCTCTAATGTTACCAGTTTGAATCTACAGTCTTTCAGGGGGTTAAGAAAGTTAGTTAGATGTGACAACTCACACAAGTCGGATCCCGTTCGGTAGTGGATCGGTTGATCACCCTTACAAAGTGTATATACCCCCACCTTGACACATGATTCCCATTGACTAACCTCTAATGAAATAAAATGTTCGTTATCATTACTTAATGCCAGGTAGTCGACCTCAGGGGCAATTAGGGCTATGGTATTTTTATCATATTGGATGGGTAGTGAAATAGGGTGGTACATTGTATACTCCTCAACAGATATTAAAGGTATTCCTATATAGAAAACTAAGTATTGCTCTTGATGAAAGATTGTTAGGTCCGAAATTTGGAGGAATTCTGTTAGAGATTCTGTTTTAATGTCTAATGGTAATGCTGTTCCAGCTGGTAGATTCATCTTAATTTCTCTCAATTCTGTAAGGAACCTCTCCGATGAAAACACGCTAGTATGTATTTTTCCATTCATCGCTGAATTGATTATGGACATTAAATTTTGGGTTTGGTATGAGTATTGGTTAAGTAGAATTTCGAAAAGAAGTGCCTGTTCTAGTAACCTTGTCTTGAATTCTATACGGTCGAGTTTTTGTACCATTACTTTCGTTTGCTCCTGTAAATATTGAAGATTTCCTTCGAGTTTTTCCTGATGCTGTGAAATCTTTGCTATCTGATTATCTGTTTCCACCTGCATGATCCTCATTCTTTCTGAATTTAGGGTGATGTTCTGACTTTTGCTTTGGCTCAGGGCTAGTATTTTGTTAAATATGAATTCCATATCGATATTGGAGCACATGCCATACAAAACGTTTACCATCCGTTGAACTGTGTGGACCAAACTTCGTCGTAACCTAACTTCCCTCGTGTCCTTATTCCCAATGGAAAGCAGCATATTACGGTGACTGGTTTCGATTTCATATAGGTAAGGTAATGTTGCCCTTGCAAATAACTGCACGAATTGTTCACATGCATCCGATATTTCTGTACTTCCGAATCGCTGTGTCATTAGTTCGCAAATTCTTGCCGTAGCTTCATATTGTGACATTATAGCTTGGTATTTATAGCCTGTATCTGCAAGGTTCACGTACGCCACTAAATCCCAGTTGAAGTGTGACATCTTCACTAACCCATGGTTTTCAAAATACAACCCCTGGTGACCTTGGAACGTCGTGATGTTGTAAGCGTTATTGACTAATTGCAGTTTCGTTTCGAAGTTTACTTGTCCTGTGGTAGGTACACTGGATTGAATCAGAATCCTGGAACGAGATTCCGTTATGTTTTCATTTGACTTAACCTCGACCACCTCATATGGTCCCAACCATTTGGGACTTAGTTTCCCTTTTTGTGCGTTATCTTTTAGTAGCACTCGATCTCCCACATGAACGACAATCTGATTCTGTTTTTGATCGTAGGCTTCTTTGGTCTTTTGTTTCTGTTCCAACAGACGATCCCTAGCTACTTGGTGCGCTACTTGGAGTTTTTGCTTCAACTCCGTATGATAATCGTCATAATTATACCGAGGTTCTGGAGGTTTTGTGAACGAATTTGGCATTGTCATTGTGCGACCATACAACAATTCGTAGGGCTGTTTTCCTGTGGAGCGATGTTCCGAGGAATTGAACACGAACATAGCATATGGTATGAACGTATCCCAGTTCATTTGATCTTTATCCACAAAATGTCGTAGGTATTCCCCTAGCGTCCGATGCTCTGTGCATGTATTATTAGGGTTGTTCCCTCTTTTTCGTCTGTCAAAATAGGTACGAGAGTTTCTGAACGTGGTTGGATGATTAATGTTGGTGAAAACTTCTGAGGTTCTGGAGGTTCTGGAGGTTCCGGCTGATTTATAGGTTCTATCGACAGCGTAGAGGTTCTGAAGTTAATATTCATTTCCTTGTCCCGAAGGAATGGGGTGCCCAAGATTCCTGCTTCTGATATCGGAAAGTTGTCATGTATGACCTGGAACGTGGCAGTCGTGACATTCGTTCCAAGTTGGACACTTAGGGAGACTGAACCTAAGGTGAACACTGGTTGTGAATTGATTCCTGTTAGCTTGTAGATGGTGGTTTCATCGACCAGAATATTTTTTTTTAACTCTGAAAGCTTTATCATGTTGACTTCACTACCGGTATCCACCAGCAACTTTACTTTTTCCTTTATACATTGAGCAATCCTGAGCGAGATCGAATTATTTATTAATGTGGCTGAGAAGTGGAGGGCCGTTGCAGGCTTAAGACAGCGCTTTGAATCTGCTGAACCGAACGCGCGCTGATTGTGCTCGGCTCGTGCCCGTTTTCCGCTTCCTGATTCTCTGTTGCCTTCTCTTGTTGATTCTCCTTTTTGCTGTTAACATATTTCCTTTTCCGGCACTCTTCCAATTCATGTCCTACTTTCTTACAATACCGGCATATTAATACTGTTTTAACGGCATTTTTTGAATTTTGGTTTCCGCTCTGCTGGCTGGCTTTATACTTTTCTTGGTCCCATTGTGAGGCTCTGCAGTCCTTAGCGAAATGGTTAGTTCTGCCACACTTGAAACAACCTTTATTGGCGCTGACGTTCTTTCTGTTCTCATTTTGTTTAGACGTTCCGGGGTTGGGTTTGGGCGAATGTTGCTGCTGATTTTTGGCATTAAGTTGCAGGCTAAATAATTGTGTTTCCTTTGCCAGGTTCTGTTCCGTTTCCTCCTCTAAAGCGAATATCAGTGCGTCGCTCAGTTTTTTAGGGCTTCGCGCTTTTAATAATATTCGATAAGACTCGGGTAGACCACTTATAAACGCGTTGAGCACTTGATTGTGTAACAGCCTGTCAATGTCCGTTTCGTTCGTATAACCTCCCCCTTCCATTGTTGCGCCGATTAAATCGTGTAACAGTTGCTCCATTTTGTTGTAATACTCCTGTACCCCTTCGTCAGGAATCATTCTACATGTTAGTAATTTCATGTGTAACTGTGGAAGCAGCTTCTTCGTTTCCGACATTTCCACAATATTTTTCCGGAACTCCTTATAGGTCGTTATGTCCTTGTACCTCAATGATCGCAATGCTCTTCCTGATAGCTTTATTATCAATCCCTGTACTAGCATCTCTATCTGTTCTGGATTGACCATCCTGACTGCAAAATCGCATGCCCTTAAGAAGTGGTATGCCTGGTCGGGGCTCGCCCCATCAAAGTTCGGTACTACTCGCATTGCTGCTTCGACACTTACTCCAACCTTGGGTGCTTCCGTCATAGAATCTGAAGTTACAGATTTGTGCTGGTCATCCATCTTTCTTATTTGTTGCTCTGGGTTGTTCTGATGTTCTGTCTTATGTGAATATTGTTGCTTTTCACGATTTGGTCGAGGTTCTGGATGCTCTGTTTTTCGCTGATGCTTTGGAAGTTCTGAGTTTTGTTGATTTTCTGTATGCGCTGCTTGTTGTTGATTTTCTGGATGCTCTGTAATTTGTTGATGCTCTGGAGTTTCTGTGTGTGGCTTGGTCTTTCGACTCCTTAATAAATACCTAGTTGACCCTAGCAGTTCGTCCGTTCGGTCTATTGTATCCCTTGCCCTTTGTAAGACCCCACTACTTGGTTCATAAAATTCACCACTAGACGGCTCACTACTAGAGCTATCCAAATCTATTAAATTTAAATCAATGCCATCATTTGACCCTGAGTTCGACATGCACTAGCAAAAAGGCCTGATTATTAGATAAATTAAATATACTGAAGCCAATTATTATTATATTTTTTTTTTTTTTAATTAAATTAGCAAAACAATACGAGCAATACTAGATAAGGAAAAAAAATAATAATAATAACAATAATTATTATACTAAAGAAATAAGTACCAGATAATTTTACTGCCCCAAGTAATTACAAATAAAACTTACGAAACGACGTATAGTAAATACTGTTGCATCATGATTGTGTTGACACTTGATTGTTGTTATCTACCGCGTGATAAGATTGTGCGCTGTATAATTGAATTGTTCCACTGACCTACTGCTTGTTGTCGTTGACCCACTGCTGGCGACGTTGACCTTGCCCCTTCTCGTGCTGCGACGGTGCGTACCGAAACGAAGACTCCTCCCTGACGGTGACACCGTGTAACACGGCGGCGGCGACGACGACGACGGCGGCGACGACGACGACGACGACGACGACGACGACCGAACTCTCCCGTAGATGTGCTCGGAGCGCTGTCTAGTATCGTAACGTAGTAACGGGTTGTCCCGGCGGCGGCGGCGGCTGCGGCTGCGGCGGCGACGACGACGACAACGACGAAGCCGACCGAACTCTTTTCGCCCGTGCGTACGGTGCGCTGTTTCGCAGCTACTATGTATTAGCGACGCCGCGTATTAAGATTTAAATATTATATACGGCACGCGACAACGAATGTAATGACGGCGCGTATGGTACGAGTTACCACTATTTTTTTTTTTTTTTTTTTTTTTAAAAAAAAGAGAAAAATCTTACGAACTCTGCGAACGGGTAGCCTTGACGACGGCGCGGGACGATAATGTCGGCGCGATCGTCCGGTGATATAATGACACTGAATATACGTATAATGTATATACCCGAGTGTATATATATATATATATTTAATATCGTATACTCCGCTGGTCAGATGTAACGACAAGTAGCTACGACCCTACTGGCAGTAGCGCGTATGTTACCGATAAACACTAATACACTATATTACTTATATTATATGTATATTGTATACCTTATGTCACTCGTGTCTCTGATTACTGAACGATTTTCTGTAGGTTTTCTGACGATTTTCTGTAGATTTTCTGTAGATTTTCTGACGATTTTCTGTAGATTTTCTGTCGATTTTCTGTAGATTTTCTGTCGATTTTCTGAAGATTTTCTGTCGATTTTCTGTAGATTTTCTGACGATTTTCTGAAGATTTTCTGACGATTTTCTGTAGATTTTCTGTAGATTTTCTGACGATTTTCTGTAGATTTTCTGTCGATTTTCTGTAGATTTTCTGTCGATTTTCTGAAGATTTTCTGTCGATTTTCTGTAGATTTTCTGACGATTTTCTGAAGATTTTCTGACGATTTTCTGTAGATTTTCTGACACCAAAACCGATTGAATTCAGACGGCGGTAGCTTACGTAGGTTCTTTAGAGATCTCCAAAATTGTACTATCGCAAAATAAATTACGACAATTTTTCCCTTTTAGAGATCCCACCGCTGCCACCAATGAAGTGTAGTCCACCGTCGAATGACGTTCAAAGTTTGGGTATTGGTGTACAATGTAGAAACACGAGGATTGAATAGATGTATACTTATCGATTTATTGAATTAAACACGGTATAGAATATAAATGAATAAAATATTAACACTGATAAATTAATACTATGAGAGGCTCTGATTAAAATATACGTGACGCTCTGTAATAAAACTTAAAAGATGCTTTGCAGAGTAACGCTGGCGTCGTTCACTCTTCTCATCAGACCTCACTCGACCGACTCCCGGGCACCGCCCGGGCCCGTCGCAACGGTCTGTCCGGGGACTTTGGTATGTGCTGACCCAGCCGAAAATGGTCACGTAGGCCATCGTGAGAACCAAAATGGTCACACACTCATTTTCCCCTGAGTCAACACAACTGAGCGTTTATATGCAAGCCTCCATACACACTACGTACATACATGTATACATAATATATATATGTACACACATACATACTTGCCTACATACACACTCACCCATATACAACAAAAGCTTGAAATTTCATAAAATAATCCTCACAAATTTTTCTTATTATCAAAAATGAATATGATCACGAATTTTTTATAAACGTTCAATTTTTTAATTAAAAAAAAATTTAATCTTTATCCTACTATTGAGGCTTAACAATTATACGAGGTTTTCTCATAAGTTTTCCTTGCGAGAATTTAATATAAAAGCATAAAACGCCTATATTTTTTATGAGTGTTTCTAATTAAAATTTGAAAATCACGAGTTTTTTTACTGTAGTGTAGTGTGTTTTTACATATGGGTAATAGAACGATAGTCTCTCCTTAGAATCATTTTTCATCGAATTTTAATTTAATGTTAATTACATTTTACTGTTAATCACAGTAACTTACTCAACAACTCGACACCTATAATACTATATTAATATATTATACATAAAATATTGACTTCTTCGGGTTTTTTTTTTTATTAGGAACCTATATAATTTTAATTTGATTAACATGCCTTTGAATATATTTCATTTTAGAGTTGACAATAATTAAATAAACGAGATAATAATTAAAAATAGGTATATAGAAGATTTGTATAAAAGATACTTCCAATTTAAATCTCAAAAAAAAAAACGAATAAATATAACTAAAAAGATAATAAAAGGTAAATATTTGATACAAATTGTATTAATCTTTGTGACATTGTATCATACAATGATCAATACAAAGCTCTAAGCGTAGTTACGTAATTTAAGGTACAGAACATACGTAAGAATAACAAAGAGGAACAATGTGGAACTTAGAAATTTGTATGGAAACAATTATTTATTTTACTAGCTAAACTTATTTTGAAAATATCATTGGCGCAAATCACAGGGGTGCTTAAACCCTGAAATCCACACCAGGAATTTTAATGCTAACATCCCGAATTTTGTGATTAGCTTAAATTATAACTAAAAATTATTAATACGTGCCTCTACCAAAGGTAGTATTGGACTTAATAATTATTCACAAGGAAAGATATATGGAAAGGTAGTGCTTAATTGATGTTCAGTGTAATTACATATTCCTAGTATAATTACAATGAAACTTCCATATTATAACGAACTTTGAGGGCTTCTCATAGGCTTTTTATATTATATTTTAATTTTAAAGCAAGTTATGAGTATTATTTTAAGATGTTAAAACTATTTACAATTTTAAAATACTCATAACTCGCTTCAAAATTAAAATATGATAAAAAAATCCCATAAGATTGTCTAGATAATAATCTTAGCTTTAAATTTTATTAGAGATCAATTCATTCTAATTTTTGAACTAACAAAGCTACACGTGTTCTGTTGACCGTAAAAATTGTGATGTTACGCACTTGTAAGACAGAGACAACACATGCGGGTAATGGATATCACATATATTTTACTTTATATTTGTGACTATAGAGACTCAGCTGTAGCCAAAAGTCGTCACAATCATTCAGATTTCATAAAAAGTTTTATTTATTTATTGAATAACAGTTTAAGAACTTCTGTAATATCAACTTTGAATTCTAGAAAATTGCTATTTAGTGTCTAATATTATCTCAAATAATAAACTATAGTAATTTTTTTGTTAACAATTAGGTATATAAATTATAAAATATATTAAAGTTAAGATTATAATATCATAACTCAAAATATTAACCTGAATTATGTGGTAAATTTAAAATTAAAATAATATACATATTTATAAACAGTCAAACATAATACACACCATATATCAAATCTGGATTTTTTTTCTTCAATATTTTATAAACTTCCGCAACTTTCTTTAAAAACATTGGACATCTAATATAACCAGTTAATAAATGTGAATAATTATGCAATTCATTTTCTACAAGACCAGTTATTAATTCCGCTGAAAAGTCATAAAATGTATTTCATAAATATAAATAGAATAAAAAATATTGTCCCCTATACTTTAATTACACATACCTACCAAGAATAATTTATTGTAATATTGTAAAATGTATTGTAAATTGTACCTGTATATATAAGTAATATTTTAAAATATGTAAGCTAATAACTTTAGTTGTTGAGGCTTTAAAGTAATAATAAAAAAAAAAACAACTTACATAAATTATTTTCGTTTAATATTTGGCCATAATAAGTTTTATATCCAGTATGGTTTGATAATTGAACAGAATTTATTGCATCCACTTCAAAACCCATTATCTGTGATAAAAGCTCCATAATATTATTTTAAAGTTCTAAATGTAAATTTCATTTGCTCAATTACCTGTAATGGAAACACAGCGCATTTATTGCCCACATATCCACTAACAACGTGGCTTTGTATGGAAAGTACTCTTTTAATAGATTCCATAATAGTTCAAAATTGGTCGTCTGTATAAAAACATTAAATTTAATAAACAAAAAATTTATATTTAACACACTTTAATTTATAATATTACAATGAAATTTATCTAAATATCGCAGAATAGTGTAAATGCGTAATTTTAGTGGGTAAAAATGTCTAAAATTCAAAATATCCAAACTTATTGACTTTCGAGAGATCACCATTAATTCCTGATTTATTATTTAATATTTAATTAATAAAAATAAATGCATTATTAGGTAATACTAGTACAAAATAATACACATTTAAACACGTCATAATAAATTCGTTTAAAATAAAAAATAAAAAACTTAAACTGATAAAAATAGATTAAAACATATATATTTTACATAGCCTAAATTTGAACACCAATATATCTCATTAATAATGGCTATATCTTCATTGAATATTTAAGTGCAACGCATAAGTTTTTTACCTAGTACTGAGAGCTTTATTTATCAAATAAAACCTATACAAAGTTATTTAGGTATATATTTGTGTGTGTGTGTATTCGTGATTTACTGGCAAGTGTTTAAAACGGTTCTATTCATTTAAGTGTTCAATAGTTCAATACTATTATATTATTGACATTATTATTTTAGATTCTGAACGAAGTGATGAATGTATTGATTTTACAATGTGTGTTTTTTTTTTTTTTTGTGTCTGTGTATAGCATAACTAGTCGAAATAATGCTTCGATTTCAAACTTTGGGGGTGGTTTCCGATGTAAAAGTGAAGATCCTTGGTGCATAGAGGTCAAAAGTAAACATTTTCCAACAGTTTTCAAAAAAATCGAGAAAAACAAAAAAAAAATGACAGAAAAACCTGAATTTTTACGCAAAACCAGTTTTCGACCAAATCGATTTTTTTATATGGTTGTAATTCAAAAACTAATCACTGTAAATACTTGAAATTTTCACTAAATGTTTATGTTAGTGATATCTATATACAGTTTAATTTTCGACTTTTTTTGAGTTATTTATAGACCACTAAAATTTTCGATTTTGTTGAGAATTTTTTTTTTGAAGTGTCGGTAAAAAAATGTTGGACAACCAAAAAAACATGAAAATTTAATACAAGGTTCCGTATGAGTTGTTCTAATTGTAGCTAAAAAAAAATTAAAAATCGTTAGTCACAATTTTTTTTTATAAGAGTTTATAGTTCAAATGTTTACGAAATCTGTCGAAAACGCGAAAATTTGCAAGTAATTTTGAAGTTTAAAAATCATAAAATTTTTTCTGTTTATAACTAAGGATTAAAAATATAACACTAAGTTTTCCTTCAAATAGCTATAGAGAAAACTCGAAGAGTCGTTAAAGGAAAAATTTTAAGTGCGTTTGAATTTTAAATTTTTTATGAAATCGGGTATATGTATATCTATGATAATATAAGGTATTATGAATTATAACTACATGCCTTATGCAAAATGCGTCCTAATTGAAAAATAAAATAGAATATATGACAATATTTAAATACAATATATCCTAGACTGACAAATCATCTCCGTCCAGAATCGTTTTTCGTATACAATGATACCAATCATTGCATTCAAATCTAACCTACCCTAGTCAGAAGTCCACCTAATGTACAGCAGAGCGACATCCACTATTTTTTTATTTTGTTTATTAAAGCATTGGCGTCTAATAAGGCCCAGGCTGGACTATTCTTATTCTTCTTATTATTATTATTATTATTACTCATCATAACTATAATAAGTAGGTAATAAGTAATAACGCATTTCCTAATAATAATCCAATCAGCCACCTCTGTTCTGAATGCAGGCCGTCTAATACTCTAATGACATTTCTTTTTTTTTATTAGAAAATTTACAATCTGTATTACATGACACAATAAGTAAAATAGATAACTGATATATAACACTATATACAAATGACATTTCTATACGGCTATATTACATCGATTTAAAAACATATATATCCGAGCACATAACAAATTTTGATTTTATTTAAAATGAACTAATTTGTATCAGCTGATATTTTAACAGTGATCAGCTGATAAAAATCATCACAAACCAAGATATCTAAAATATCTTAGTTTGTATCAGGGATTCAAACATTCAGGTCTAATAGATATTAGATATTATGTTTTGGTGATTAACTCAAGTAAGATAAATTAAATAATGTATACAGGGTGTTTTTAAAATGGATGAGGACATGAGGTCACTAATATATGCATACTCAATAGTCACCTTATACTCTGATCAGGTACTCACTATAATACGATGACCAATATAGATTATTTTGAAATTTTTTTATCCCCAAAATCAGATTATTTTTAGTATATTTTATATTACCTTAATGCAGTATCACGGAGCAATATAAAAATGTCTATTTTTTACACTTAAGATAAAATATTATTCTAAAAATAATCTGAATAATCTAAATTTTTAAGATATATTATATCGGGTGTAGCCACGATAAGGCTAACGAGTCGCATTATATCTGGCCCTTGAGTTTGTTTTCATTCTTTGAAGTGTACCTGATAATGGTCTGTATAATATAAAAAAAAATTTTGCTTCATTCGTTAAAAAATTAAAAATGTGTTTTTATTGTATTAACATATCTTAACAATTATCTCGCTTCGAATTAGCTTATGAGGACGCCACACAACCATTTGTTGTCTCCATCTTACAAGTGCATAACAAAACAAATATATGCTCAGCAGATCACATTTAGCTCCGTTAATTTAAAAATTAGAGTGAATCGAACTATTATTAAACTTGATGCTCAGAACATTATCTGTGTTTGTATATGGGTTTTTTTTACGATAGTGCTAATTTTATAGCAAGTTATGCGTAAATTAAAAAACATGTATTAAAAATGCTCATAACTCACTTAAAAACTAAGTCATCGTAAAAAACCGACATACAAACACAGATAATGTTCTAACTATATATCAAGTTTCATAATAGGTTAATTTACTCTAATTTTTAAACTAAAGGAATTATACGTTATCTGCTATGCATACATTTGCTATGTTACGCACTTGTAAGACGGAGACAACAAATATGTGTGTAGCGTTCTCTTCATAAATTTTATACTCACAAAATTAAGATTAGTGGACATCCCTGCTATATATCATATAATATATTGAATATTCGCAATTATTTAAACCACGATAATTGGATAGTAATAATATAAAAATACTTAATGTCAATATCTCAATTATGACTTATGTATAGGTACACAAAATAATCTTATACATTCTTTATATCAAATTTTAAATTAATCATCATTCAGTTTTATCACCGCTTAAGTCGTCTTGGGGAAAAAGTTAAGACTGAAGTTTAAATGTCTTACATCATTGTGTTGGTTGTAAGTACCTATGCGTCTCTAAGGTTATACACAGGGTGTCTATATTCTATCATAATATGTGTTTATAGTCATTTACTTTAGTTCACTATCATAGACGTACGCACGAGGGTGGCAGGGTGGGCAACTGCGCCTCCTGCGGTCTACTTTTTTTCTCCCAAATATAGCTTTAAAAAAAACATTATAATATAATTTTATATTACAATGAGTCAATGAATAATATATTGTAAATATTGAGTATACGGTGCACGATAATTTTGAGTTGTCAAAGGTCCAACTTTGTTCAAGTCACAAGCGATGCCGCGTTGATAATGTGTGACGTGTGTTAATAGATACGCGGCAATAATACTAATAAAGTATTAAGTAATAACCAAAATAATATTCAATTATATATTATATAGTATATAATATAATATACTATATATCATAATACTATTGTATATAATAATATATACATTCTGCCCCCCCCCCCCTGTCAGCAAGGTCTGCGCAGTGCGCACGCCTATGTTCAGTATAAAAAAATACCTATAGATATTTCTTAACGCCTATACCATTTCTTTATTTGCCTACCAATAATTATAAGTTTTGAATTCCCAAAAATAATCTCTTATACGTGATAATATGATCAGGGGCCAGGGAGGAGAGGGAGGGTGGGGGGCTTGGACTTTCGAGGAACCCGCCATTCATGCAAATAATTACTTCAATATTAGAAAAATGTTCGGGGCTAGATTTAGTTCGGTATCAGGGCCAAAAATATGATGTGGGTGCCTGGATATGCCTATACCATGGTCCATGGCTCAATCATTAAGTAGGTATATAAAAATTGTATTATAAATAATATAGATAGTTCATTTTTATAGTTGAATGAGTTAGTTTTGTTTCCCGTGGGTTGCATAAAGAACAGTCTGTAAATTTGTTACCGCCGTTACCGGCCCTGTAATTTACCGGCTCTGTAAGGTTTTTTAATGATTGTGTAAACTATTCTCGGGTTGCATAAAGAAATATAAAATTATTAATAACCGTGGTTACCAAATAAATTAAACCATATTAAACAAAAAATTGTGCGTAACCGCGTAGGTATATTAACTTAAAAATAATTTTTATTCTTTAATAATCGCAAAAACTAAAAAATATATAATATATTAAATTGAATATTGATAATCTTCGATAATAAAACTTGTTTATCTTATCATAATAATAATATTATATTATTTTAACCGATATGTAACTGTCTAGTTACAGAGCCCAAATCGGATCTGCAGTTTACAGGTCCGGTAGCCAATAATTAACAGAGCCGGTAACTTTACCGAGCGTTCAAGCAACACCTAATTTTATTTACAGATCCGTTAATAGATCTATAAGTAGTTACAGGACGTTTATGCAACCCGCCAAACTCCTTAGTTTTTATAACAGTGTTTACAAGTTTATAACCACCGTCCATCATGTTGTAATATTGGAACCATAGCGTCCATAGCCATATTGATATGTCTATGGAGTATGGACTATGATTAGAAGTATATTAAATTATATTTATAATATGTAATACGATATATAAAGATGCTTATCTGATTATGTTTACTTTTACTTACTCGGTAAAATCTATATACAGATGAAAAATTCCAACGTTCTAGTTACAGCACGCAGAATGCAGATAACTATTTTCTTGCGATTATGTATTGCTTTATGTCAATGTTAATGTTGCTTTAGTGGTTAAACTTAAACGGTAATAGTGTAAGGTGTAACGGATACCTATTAAATAAAATAATAATTTAGCTCAGTGATTGTATAGCATGGAAAAAAGATTGTCGTACTGTGCGACCGTGGGTAAAACGATAAGAACACTTTTATTTTAATAAATAAACTACACGATCCGAAATAACGAAGACGAATTAAGTAGACTAGGTACCTACTACCTGCCAACAATCTAGGAAGTTACAGTCGTTACTGAATAGAGAATGAACGGTGAACACTAAAATACTAAAATACAAAACACTAACGAGTAACAGAACTAACAAAGTATTAAGCGACAACAAAAAAGAAACACCCGGTACTCAGTAGGCGCCAGGCAGCAAGCGGTAGTTGTGTGAAAATGGACATGCGTATATGCGTATCAAATATTATCGACTTTGTTAACGTCGTGACTACGGAGTACGGACTGACGACTTATCAACATACTATTATGTTGATTATAATATGTTATAGCTGAAATATTAAACTAGGTAGGTATAATTAAATTTTTATTAATTAACAGGCTCTAAAGTTGTACGAATTGCAAATTTCTAAACAAGCATTCCATTGTACACTACTTCACGAATACGCCGAATACGGCGGCCGATTAGTGCGCATGGGGCATGGGCGCCAATTGGCCAATAATTATTTTACTTTTTTTATACAAGGCAGATTCATAGATTGCAGATGTTTTACTCGGTGCCGGTTGCCGCTTGGGTGGGGTTAATCAACGGGTGTTGGCTGACTGGTCGACGAAACTGGTCCGCACTGTCCGCAGTCTAATAATTAGGTTCTTAGAACATATTATGAATAGACAATGGATTACAGTACATTAATTATCTATTGACTATTGGATAATGATAATCAGCTTAAACCCTAGATAATAATATGTGAATTGTAGAGGCCTGAGACATAGTGTAAATATTCAATACTTAATAATTATTCGACAAGGTTAAATAAAATCTTAAGCTAGAAAACGAATCTTTATTTAATATTTAATATTATTGAGTTTAAAATATTGCATATTATTACACAACAATACAAGAATACAACACAATATACCAACTCAATAATAATATACTCTCGTTTTATGATAGACCCACATACCTACTTACTAAGTTAGAAATTCATTCTAAACATTATAAAATGATGATCTTTAAAACGAAAATTCAAAATGTTCGTCAATTTTAGCCTTTTAGCTACAATTATTCAAGAACTCGTATTTGAAGACATGCTTCTTTTATTTTTAAAAAATTGACGAGTGCCGATTTACCAACATGACAACATTGAACATAATATTATAATATATATATGAAACTAATTATGTCAACATACTTCAATACTTGATAATTTAACAATATTACAATAATATAATATTACAACATAATAACCATAATACCGTAGGCATTGAGATCAATATAACAATAAATAGGTTAGGCCTCGAAAGTTGAAAGTTGGTAATTTTTCATATTTTATCCAAGTTTGACAGACCAATCTAGAAACCCATTCTATATACAATTACGATTAACGAGCTTAAAAACAAAAATGTTGTACAAATATTATTTTTTTATATATATATTTTCGCATAATGCCTACAAAATACAGTAATATAATATAATATAGTATAATATTATACATAATATAATAAAAAAAAATGTTCTGTAAACACGTTATCATTAATATAATTCAAGTTGACAACAAACGTCTAATGTTTTCTCACTTTTTACTTATGTAATTTATGGTTTACGATAGTATCTTAATAAAATAAATTCTGTATACACATAGATCAGCTATTTCATACTAAACGTATTAACTGGCCTAGTGGCCTGAATAGCTTGGTACTATGCCTCACTCGTAAAAATGTATCGAAAAAATAATTTTATATTCTTTTTTAATTCTGTGTTCATTACTTACAATATAAATACAATACAATAGTTATTCAATTACAATTTATCAGAAAGAACATAATAAGAAAGCAAAGCAAAGTATCATAATGTTTATTGCATACTTGAATGTTGAATAATTCTCATATAATTTTATTAAAAAGTTCATCGAAATTGTAGTTTCATTAATATTGTTATCCACTGGCCAAAGAAAAATGATTTGAGGGGGTGGGGAGGGTCGGGTTATACGTTTTACTGTATAACTTATACATGCCTGACATAGATGCAATTTCTGTACTTTCTTCTCCACAAATTACGTTTTGAGTTTCCTTAATATTCATATTTTGACAGCTCTAATATTAGATATTAGAAAATTATTTAAACATTATTAAAACATGTAATAGAATTTACTGTTACTTTTTTTAATAGAATAAGTTAATGAGTAAATGGGTACTCTAATAAAAAAAATTCACAAACAAAAACACTAAGGAAAAATATAAAGGCTTATACTCTTATAGCAATCTGAGCTTTCATCAAATTTATATTATCATTTATGCTGCATAAGATTATAGAAAAAACTATAAAATTGTTTTTATGTTACTTTTTTTTTTGGATAACCGGTGGTGTTAGATGTTCAGCAAGCCATCATACCACCATAACTATCATAGGTGCTTATTTAACACTTCTTAATAAATTTGGATTTAAATTATACAATACATTTAACCACATACCTACAATTTAGTATTTTTACATAACCATGTTGTAACACAATTGGTCATCCCTTTTATTTGAAGTTAAAATCACCATTTTGTTGATTACCTAAATAATATTAAAAATTTAAAAAACCACATTTTTCAATTTTAGCAACCTTAAATATCATTCAATCAAAAACAACTGATCTATTTAAGCAAGTGAATCTTCCAAACCCAACATTTAGATTTTCATTTTTAAATAGGTACTTATAAATAACTGATATACTGATAAATAACATTTTATTATGCAACTAGATATTGATAAAAATGTTGACATTTTGACTGGTATCAGTTTAATGAATTTAATTTATGTAGTTGTGTGCTTACATAATATGGTTATACAAATATCTAGGTAGGTAGTGCATGTTGTATGGATTAAAAAATTATAATAATAAAGTAATGTCACAATAAATAAAAAAAATCTCGATTTATAATAGTTATTGGTTATGAACATCACAACATTTCAATTAAAATCAAATATAATATTAACAATATTATGATTCTAATCAGTAGCAAAGCTAGGTTTATCAAACCAGGAAACAATAAGAAAATTAGTTTGAAACTATAAAATACAAAATTTTACCATAAATAAACATACATTATCCCATAAATTATCTGTTGAAATGAAGGCAGGGGAAAATGATTTGTTATTTCCACGACTTAAAATGTACTAAAAAGAAAACTAGAAAGGGTTATCATAATAAACAAGAAGAAAGAATGATTACAATTTACAACTACATGAACTGAACTGCTGTTGAAGTAAATATAGGTATTATAAAAAGGTTATAAGAATGAAAATCAACTTATGAAGTTTAGTATTTGAAATGAAAAATAGTACATTATTCAACTAAGGATAAGGTAAAAATGTTAGATGGAACCAATTGGTGAATTCCTAAACAAATCACTCAAGGTCCAATATAGGAAGTCAATTATTGTTGCAAATAAATTAATTGGAGAACTTTTAAGGACTGAAAAACTTATTTTAACGTTAAAAGTCACATTTAAAATAAATTGAATTTATTTATTATGCTCTGACAAATGCATTCTTGGCTTACATTTTGTTAATATATGAACTAACTATCCAGTTAAATTAAAAAAAAAAAAAAATGAATCACAGCCCACGTGAATAGTTATTAAAACTTAAAAATTGCTTCTTGTGAAATTATTAATGGTATCTTTATTCTGGTCAGGTATGATCTAACTTAAAAGTATTTTATACCACCAATAGTTTTTATACCTTATAGTTTGATGAAACATACATTTTAAATAAATATAAACTATTAGAAGTCATATTTTTAAAAACAATCACTAACATAGTTAAACATTGTAACAATATTTTAAATAAAAATAAGTGATTTATAATATTGTGAAAATATTTACAAAAAAAATAAACATCAAAATTCAAGACCATTTTGACATGAGGATCTGTTTAAAATATTAGGATTTAGTGCAAGTGAAACACAATGCTTTTGTGCAAAAAAAAAAAAAAAATTGTAATCGTCTAAAATACATTTATGACAATTTTTAATTCTGTACTTCTATTCTAACTAGATAATGCTTCATAATTTCATAATACTTGAATCAGCCAATATCATCAAAAATTACCTAAAATTGAGTTTGTTTAATTTGATAATAATGTGTTTAACAAAATTATTTCAAAACTGTTCATTTCTCTATTATATAGTTGGATTGAATTATCTTTTAATATTAAAAAGCTTACCAATAATTATTCAACACAAAATTGTTTGAATAATTGATTAAAAATAAGAGTTTAGATCTTCTTATTTTAAGAAAATTTATTATAAACATTTAAATAATTTTATAATAAAGATACTGACCGATTCATGAAAACACAATGTTTTATCATAATAAAATATAATAATGTTACAGTTATACAATTTATATGGATAATATTTTTTATATTTAGTATTTTAATAATCATTATCATTAGTAATTACTAGTGGACAAACTTATTTTATATAAATTAGATATTATACAATATATAGCATATATTTTTAATTTAATATTAATATGGTAGTCCTTAGATAATAACTATGATGACTAATTCTGTATAAGAGATAAAATGTTTTAATATAGATATCAAATGATAACTTTCACATTTATCATTTTTAAGTATATAATGAATGCAATACTATTTCATGAGTAAAAAAAAAAAAAACAATTATTTTGGTAGTAAATGTATAATAAAATATTCGTTCAAATAATGTAGAGCAATAAATTTATTTATTTATAAATAACATAATTTTAAAAATATTATAGTATAGTTAATCTTATTATAATATAATTTGTTATTCTATTCACTGAAAAAATATACATTAACCATAACATTTTATTATTATTATTTTTAACTATAACAGATCTATGGATGTGGCTCTGAAGCTTTCAAGTTTTAAATTATTTAGTTGTTTAATTTAAATTTATAATAATTTAAATCCTAGAATTATAATTCTCAAGATATTGTTAATTTAATGTATCAGATGTTAATTTGATGTCTACAATATTTAACTCCAGTACAGCTCTTATGAAAATTTAAAAAAACTAGTACCAAATCAATGTATAGACATTGTCTATTTATGGTTTATTTATCAATAGTGTTGTAGTAAAAAGTAAACTTACTTCATTCAATAATTATTTTAATTTAGTATCAAATTGTATTATCTTCAATAGATTGATATTTCCTGAGATGTACAATTTTAAGAAAGGCTACAATAAGAGATCTGTAATATTTGAACATAAATTTGAATTAATAATAAATGGGCAAAAAAAAATGTTTACCTACTTAATATTTTACCACAAATTTAATTTAAAAAACAGTTAATTTATTAAAACACTATGGTACTGGTATTTTTTCTCTATATTTAAATTATTAATGACAATATTTTTTAAGAATAATCAATAACAATAATGTTAATACATACATATAATATATAATATATATATATTTATAATATATTATAAAACAAATGAAGCTACACCTTAATTATAATCTATGCCTACACATAATTAAATTTGTTAACTAAATAAAATGGTTATTATCTATATACAAAGTACATAAATTAAAATCAAATAATCAATCAATACGTAGGACTTTATATAATTTAGGTCACAAGTAACCAATATTAAATGATTGTTAAAGACACGCACATACATACATACTCACACACACACACAAATTTATATATATAAACGTATAATATTATTTGTTATTCTATAGAAAGTCCAAATATTTAAAATAAAATTATTCAAGCACAGAGTTATTAGATTATGAACATTGTTTAGTTGTTTATAATCAATATTCAATTAAATATAATTTATTTCTTTTTCACAGCAGTTGTATTACTAGCTGGTCTTCCAGAGTTTAATCCTGAATATTGATACTTCGCTTTCTTTTCAGATGGTTTCAAAATCTTAAAGGATAGAATCATAATCAATTAGTTATGTTATAAACAATACAATTAAATTATTCCTAGTCAATAAAAGAAAGTAAAATTATAGTTGTGATATTTAAGAACTATGGATTAAAAGAATATCTTACCCATGTGTTGTCTTTATCTTATAAGTGTGTAACATAATAAATCTATGTTCGGAAGTTTTAATTAGTTTTTAGATTTAATACTAAATTGAATTTATGTTTTTAAATTAAATGTAACAACATATTCAGTATGTGTTTTTTTTTTTTAATTTCAATTTCGAAGCAAGTTGTATTAATAAATTAAAAATTATTATTAAGTCATCTCACATCCAAATCAAAAAAAACAAAATACAGAAAATGTGTTTATAAGAATAGGTAAAAAGATCACTGTTATATTAAAACTAATTTATAGCGTTTTCCACCTTGCTGAACTTGCACTGTGGCAGTTTCCACTATCACTGTGTGAGTTTTTCGTTGTTATCACAAGTACTAACATTTAACTACTAGATATGGAACACGAAAAATTAGTATCTTGGTACATTTATAATTATTGATAACAATTATATTTTATGCAAATTGCAAAACATATTTTCGTTTCAATTATGTTGGTTGTGTTTTTCACTTTTCAGTTTTTTGTTCTAAATTTTATAAAAAAGTAGGTACTAAATAGTATGCCGCCTATCCCTATAACACAGTGACTAGTAGAATTGTATAATGTACAATAAATTAACAATTTCAAGTTTTTAAATTTTATATTTTATCAGTAGTGATAACAACTGTTAACAAAAACCGTCTCAAAAAGCTCGTGTGACAGTTCCGCACCGAGTGTAAAACACTCGTGCAGTTTTTCAAGATGGAACACATTACACTGGAATTGTGCAAACACGTTATGGTAGGTGGAACACGCAAATGACACTCAGTGAACACTTAGTGCAATAGTGCAACTAGGTGGAAAACGCCATTAGATAAATGTTAATTTGTCATGTAATGTATGTTTCTAAGGTGGTAAAATCACATGAGTGTGAAAAATTATTTAAATATATTGTTACATTATTTTTTAATTATTGCATAAGTTATAAAATTTAAGTCTTTTACCATCAGTTTTTAAAATGTTCTTAGGAGTATTATTCAACAAGATTTATCATAATTTAACACTTTCACTCTGAACTATAGGCAATTTTCAAAATTGTTTAAATAAACACAATAATGAAAATTGTGTATGGAATAAAAAACCATAATCTACATAGCAAACATAAGTAAATACACTCATATAGAACTATAGGTTACAAGCTTATAAATAGTATATTTATGATAAATAGAATGACCACTGATCTTTACTAGAAAAATATTATTTTATATCTCTTTAAAATATATTCAAAAACTTTAAATATATAACTATAAACATTTTGATTAAAATATGCAAAATAAAACAAATTGCCATTTTAATTCATTCAGTATGAGTCTAACATGGATAGTTGACAACCAATGTAATTCAAATTAAGAAAAAAAGTATGCTAATGCACGGAAAAGCTACCCTAATAACAATCAAAATCTGTATAACTTAAATTACAGTTCTTTGATTTAATTAATGTGCTTTGATCGAGAATGATAAATAAAGAATAGTAATTAAAAATAATAAGATAAAAAAATAAATATTTCTACTATTTATAGTAATAGATCAAAAGTTAATTTTTTTGGTATCGATAACAAATAAATATTAATCTAATCAAATTACTCAATGAAGAACTTACTTGGAATGAACACATTAGTGTTGCATCAACAGACATCATTCCACCTGCGTTATCAAATTCCCCACAATAGTTTGGTGCGGAGAATAATGTAACCAATTGCCTCTTGGCGAAAAATTCATAACCATCTTCAACAACCTAGAATGTATAATGTTAAAGTAAATTATAATAAAATTCAATATTTGTCATTAAAAATGTAAAATTTTGATTACCTGATGCGCTCTACATATGAGATCTAGGTCATGTCTATTTAAAAATTTTGCTACGACATCTGTACCAAAAGTGAACGAAACACCTCTATCATTTTCTCCCCAACCAGTTACATCTTTGTCCGGATCAGACCATAATAAATCACATAATAAACCTAAAACAATATAATAATAATATATTTAATTAAAAAAAAAAAATAGTATATTTATTTTAATTTAAATAATCTAATCTACTTCATTTACAGGCAAATAATTTTTCTTATAATTGCAAAATTATTTAGGACTTAGGTCTAGTTAACTTTTCTTATAATTTATTCAACTCAAGGCGATACTGTCTTGTCTAATATGTATCATAATAATAATGTGAAAAGTCACTTGGTTTAATATGATAAATACATATAAAATTAATAGTTATTATCTGCAGAATAAAGTACTCACAATTTTCAAATTTATTATCTGAGGCTCTGATATATTACCTATAAAAAAACTAACCGTAAAATAATATTATTTTGCCCCACATATAATATCAATATATCTAACTGAAATTTAGTGATTCCAATACTGGACCTCTATCACAAACTATTACAATATTATAACTACATAAAACTGTTAAGTATGGTTTGAAATCAAGATGTGCTAGACTCCTGTTGATTTGAGGGACTACAAATATTCTGGAAAGGCAATTTAAAAAGAATGGTCTCAATATTGATCGATTTTTTAATCCTATAAATACTTGAAGAAGCAGTATTATAAACATTAAAAACATTGTAAAATTACAAACTGACATAGAAATGTATTCAGAAAACTTGTTATACTGCATTTCGTGAGAAAATTCCGTTATTGTGCATACACACTGTACTTGGGTACTTTGGAAGTAGAACGGACTATCACTTCTCCATCTATACAACCCAATGCTAAGATATGCTCCATGTCAGCAAACTCTGATACAGAACAAGAATCTGACAGAAAGTCAGTAGGCAAGATTGTTCTATTGTGGAACAGAGTATAGTGCTATTATTTATGATATAATATATTATATTATTATAAGTATCATATTAGACTGAGCTTAATTTGTCTCAGCATAGGTGTCTAATTAATTATTAAATATGTACCAAATACACCCTCTTAACTAAATAATAGAGAAATTACCAGTATCTGGGACATCAGTTGGACGCATAATACGTCTAATTTGTTCCATTCCTTGTAAATCAGGACTAAGTCCGCCATGACAACAAAATATTTTCTCATCAATAATAGCCGCAATAGGTAAACAATTAAAGCAATCGGTAAATGTTTTCCACAATTTTATATTGTAACGTCTTTTACCTATATGTATATATTAAACATATTTTTATAATAAAAATAGTTAAAATTAATAACTACATTATAATCAACTTTACATTCATCATAAAATCCATAAATCCTGTTTATGCTTGCACATTCATGATTTCCTCGTAAGAGAAAAAAGTTTTCTGGATATTTTATTTTATATGCTAATAAAAGACATATAGTTTCCAAGGATTGTTTTCCACGATCAACATAATCTCCCAAAAATAAATAATTTGCCTCTGGAGGAAAGCCTCCATACTCAAACAAACGTAACAAGTCAGTGTACTGTCCATGTATATCTCCTAAATAATTAAAAATAATATAAGTATAAAAAAAATTGGGTACTTTAAAAAAATATATACAAAGTATTATTTACCACATATTTTTAAAGGTGCTTCTAAATCTAATAAAATTGGTTGTTGTAAAAATATTTCTCTAGATTTCAAACATAATCCTCGGACTTCTGCTTCAGACATTTGTACTGTTTTACCAGGTCGACATCCTCTTACTACAAATAAAGTAATTTTATGTTGTGTTATATGAATAAATGTACAATTATAAGAACAATACAATATATTTCCAATAATATACAAATTTTTGCATCTGATATTGTCCTTATAATATTTTATAACCAATAATGGACACTGAAAACAATAACATGTGATTTTAAGTAGTAAACTAAGTCTAATTGGTAACAATTTAAGAATTATATAAACCAAAAGTGGTCAACATGTGGCTCGCCTGGGATAATTTTATGGCCCACAATATTTCCTTAAATTTTTATGAAACAATTTATTGTGTAAAAATGTTTTGTTTATGTCGACTAAGCAAGCGTAAAATATTCCAGAATGTCAGCACAAACAATGTCGATGCTGCAAAAAAAAATATTTCTCATCTAATATTTTAAATAATGCATTATTAAAATAGACCACAATTTTATTTAGGTTGGCCACCACTGTCATAACCTTTCAGTTAGAATGTAACTAAAAATGTAAAAAAAAAACTTGATTTCTAGAAAATAAAATGAAATGTTAATTATCACTTAAAGGCAATTTTAAATTCAATTTTGACTGTTGAACAACAATTTATGTGCAATCAATTTAATTGTTTGATCTGTATGAATAGCCACAAAATATCAGATGGAACTAATTACAAATCTATTTTGTTTTAGTGAATAATTATGCAGCTTTTGTTAATGTTGCATATGCAAAGTCACTTAACAGTCACTTTTGGGTTTGAGATTATCTTTAATAATAATTTGAGCAATGAACTTAATAATGGGTATTAATTATTAGAGTTATATTATTTTATTTATTGTAGGTATTTACTAATTTTTAGGATTATAATATTATAAGGTACCTAGGAAATTACTTGTCTTCTGATTAACATATAGATTTCTTGACATAAATTTAAATTCCAAATTTTTACAAACTAAAATTTAAAGATTTAATGATTAAGATATCTTTAGAGTATAGGGTGCATAAGATGTATTTATTATACATTCCAACGTATACAGGGCCTGATTTTTATAAGTGGTAACCCTAACTACTTGGGGTATCTTACCATTATACATTTTTATAAATTTAAGCCTAACCTAGAGCTAAAATTCAAAAGATAATATGCTTATAAATAGGTGCATTACATACACATTTATTGTGTCAAAATATTATAAATTACATTGTAATTAAGTAGGTGCCTTCATAGTTAACAACAAAGTTTAATTTAACATTTATAATGGATATTTTTAGGAAGCTTAGTAACAGCTAACTTTCTGCCATGTTATTTAATTCCAGGTTGCTCCAGGAGCTGCGGGCACTGCGTATATGCATTTAAATTGTCACAAATTAGGAACAATTTAAAAAAAATAACTACACAAAACTTACAAGGACCCCCAAAAAAGTATAAACTGTAAAGTTCGGGTTTGGGATCCCTAAAAATTGGTTTATTTCTTTAATATGGGAAAACATTTTTGTTTTGAATCTTAAAATAATCAATAAAAAAAAAAATCAAATCATATAGCTGTATGAAAGTACATTAATATCACAAGTTATTTGGAATAGTTTCGATGTAAGTACTAGTTTAAATAATTATAATCGAGTGTTGTATCACTCACGTCATGTTGATGTTCAAATTATTTTTATTCTTAAACTTTTATTGAATGGGTTAAAAAATTAACTGAACTGATTCTAACTATAATGCGCTGACAAATAATGAGATTTGTTAACCTACCAGGTTGTATTGTGATACAAGAAAATAAGAATGGCAATCATATTGCTTAAGTACGAATTGTTTGTCAAGCTTACCTTCTAATAGTCGTGCAATTATACTGTCTATACTCAACGGTTCACTGTCTGCCATTGTGGACGAAAAACCTTGATGAATTTCGAATTAAACACAATTTGTTGACAAGATATTTGATTTTGTTTAGCGGTCTGAATGGATCCGTCTATCAATTGAGATTCAGGGGGTCGTACACCGCCTCTACACGTCCCGCTAACATGTAAATTAATCTTAAATAATGTGTCGGTGTGGGGTCGGCAGGAAGGTTGGAAGGGAAAAATGGCGAACACTTTCTCCCCACCATGAACACAAATAAATTTTTTTGTTTTTCGTTAAATCTAAAATTAAATTTAAATTGTGCTATAAATTATAATTTGAAGGTATAATTTTTATTTTATACCTATAAATAACAATTGCACTTTTCATTAAACAATATATTTTGTATTCTCTCGATTAACCCTGGTATTAGAAGTTTTATTTCTGTGGTTAAAGTTTGAAGGTTATGTTTGTAATCTCGATCAAAAACTTTGGGAATTTGTTGATAAGAACTGATAAAAAAAATCAACATAACCATGGACCTTACTAAACGCATGCCATGTCGCCATGAACAACTTACAGACCGGGACATACGAGTTTACGACTCATACGAGTTACTACAAATTACAAAAGAAGGTGATCTTATATTTTAGTATATAAGTCATAGCAATCATAAAAAGAAGATCTAATCACAGAATAAATAAATTATTGAGGTATTATCTATAAACCTTGCTTGATTATGACCACGATTTAAAATAGTATTATCTTAGTGATTATGACTTGAAATTTAACGAATGGATCTTTGCAGGAAAAAACTCCGGATCCATGACGTCATTAGTCAGTGTTATCAATATTATTCTTATCAAATGCCCAAGTTTTATAAATCATTATACTACACAACTACACAAGTCACTAAAAAAGGAATTTAGAAAAACATTGGTTATAATTACAAAATAATAATTTATAATACTGAAAACGTTGAAGTGTTTCTGCTGTACACTAGGTTCATAATTGAATAAGTATAACTGTTATTGTATTGAATCAATTAGAATATGGTTTTAAAATTAATTTGTAGACAAAGTTGTCAATAATGTACTTAAAATTAATCAATATTTTTTAAGCACAAAATTCTTTTAAACTATACATTTTATTAAATTACGTTCTACAGTAAATTATACTTGTTAATAATTATAAAATCATAAATAAGTTTGTATAATTGTATAGTGTGTATAAATAATGTGTAAATACTAAATTGTAAAAATATTGAAGTAGTGTCACTGGATGCCCCCTTCTATCACGCCCACATGCCTTGTAAATAATGTTATAAAATTTACTTATTGTATCAAATGTATACAGATTGTAAATATATTGTTGTTTTTATTAATAAAAAAAAATTTGTAAAAATAATGTACAATTGTGTAAATATGTAAATATAAACATTAGGTCATTAGATTACAATGATAACATTATATTTGATGGGCATTGGGCATGCCCAGTTTTTACAGACCCTCCACTTTTTGAACTTTTTTAATCCTATTTTATAAAGTATTTAATATCATTGATATTTTTTTTACATAGGTATTGTATGAATTAATTTAAATTTCTTACATTATTAGTAGTCCTTGAATCAAAATATCTATGACAAAATAAATATATATATTCTTTATCTCTACATGTTTTTGAGATAATGAGATGTTCGTTTTACATACTGGCACCCAACCTTTTTTTCAATACCAGATTTCCATTCATTGAATTAAAAATATTCCATTTGTTATTAAATAAAATAACTACACTGTAAACATTTAAATTTGAAATACTATTTGTAATAGTATATTATTTAGAATTTTAGAAATTGTGGCAAAGAGACATTAGGTAAATCGTACATTTATTTTGTCCCCGGCGTCATTCGCCGTGCATTTAATCACTATAACATTTGATAAGGACAATATTGATAACACTAACTAATGATGTCATGGATCCGGAGTTCTCTCCTGTGAAGATTCAAGATCCATTCGTCCATTCGTGAATTACTGAAATTATCAATTTTTGGGAATCGGCCGAATCGGGATTTGGCGTTTTAATATTTAAATTGACTTTGGAGATCTGGAAATCCTTTTGATTGCAAAAGTGTGAACTTTGATTTTTGCAAATGTCTTTTGTCTCGTAATTTTGTGTATTTAATTCTAAATTTTAAAAAATTTCTGTACTTTACTACCTATACATTTTTAACATAAACCTAGTAATCAAATATTACTTTTTTGTTTAAAATAATAATACTACCTAGGTTTTAACTTAAAAGCTTTAAAATATGGCGTCACTATTGCGTCAAATGTTAAGCATCAATAAAACGACAAGAATTGGATCACTTAATGCTTATAAACAATTTTTATGTACTAAATCTGATGATCCAATCCAATCTCATATAGGAAAATTAGTGAAAGGTAACAAAATCGTCGTCTTCATGAAAGGAAATCCACAAGCTCCCAGATGCGGTTTTAGCAACGCTGTTGTTGATATTTTAAATATTCACAAAGCCAAATTTGAAGCTCATGATGTACTTATTGATGAAAATCTTAGAAATGGTAAATATTTTTGGTAATTAATTTTGAATTAACCTAAGTAACAAAGTAAGATTCCATTTTACTACCTCATTATTTTTTGCAAAATCTATTCACCATTGGTGACTATAATATCCTTAAACTAGTCCTGAGTAATGGTCTGATTCACTTCAATTTTTTTTTTTATTTTACTTTGGTTTTTCAATCTTGTTTCCTTTTGTGTTTTGTAATATATGAAATGATTTATTATATTTATAGTTTAAATCATTTTTAGGTACATAGGTATTAAGTACTTTTTGTTTTACATAGATTCTGAATGTAGTGAGGAATGTATTGAATTTTACAAGGATGTATGTTTCTTTTTTCTTTATATCGGTCATCACGTTTTGGAGTTGAAATGATGCTTTCGTTTTTAACTTCAGCCCTCTTTGAAAAGGGAAATTCATCTTCAAAAGTAAAAACTCCAGTAGTTATCAAAAGCGTTAGTAAAAACCCTAAAAAATAATGAAAATACTGGAAATTTTACGCATAATCAGTTATACGCACCACAAAAATGAATCAATTGAAACACTTGAAATTTTCATCAAATGTTTATTTTAGTGTTATCTATTTACGATTAAATTTTCAAAATATTTTGACTTTTTTAAGTTATTTATAGATAATTTAAATTTTCGATTTTTCCAAGTTGATTTTTTAGAAATAAAAATTTGGTTATCCAAAAAATTTTTAAAATTTAATTCAAGGTTTATTATAAGTTGTACTTATCATTGTAAAAAAAAACAATCGTAAGTCACAATTTTTGTTTATAAGCATTTAAATTTCAAATATTTACTTAAAAATTAATTACTTGTATCAAAAAAAAATATATTATAATTTAAATATAGGTAATATAATATATCCTAGACTGATAAATCATCTCTGTTCAGAATAATTTTTTGTATACAATAATACCTGTCATTGCATTATCGTGACCTATAATCTACTATGCAGCAGAGTGATACTCAGTTGTCCACTTTTTTGTAACATACGCCAATATAATTTTTTTTACTTATTATTTAGATGGTAATATATTATGAGGAGGGAAGCTGTCCAGTGGCAGAACTTTCAATTTGATGCTATTTGTATGATTCTACAGAGCTCAAATGGAATGTTAAAATAAAACTGCTAAATAGAAGGGTAATAATGCCCAAATTGTAATAGGTAACCGATTGAGAACGTTTTTTTTTTTTTTTATAATAATTATACGATCTATACTTCTTAGCATAATGAGTATAAGTGATAAGAGACAGAAAAAAAAAGACACATGGTATGATTAAGAAGTCACCCATTACTCACTAGAGAGTAGAGACTCTTTGCGTGATGGATTGAGAACCTTAAAACTCAAATCCTTTTGAAGTCGATAATAGGTGCTTTTATGTAAAAATATATTCACATAATTTATTATAACTGTTAAATTAAAAATTTGAATAAACTGAGAATACAATAACATCTGAACTGTATTTAATTGTGTTGAATCATCGTTAATTCTTTTGTGTTTTTTTTTAGGAATAAAAGAATTCTCTAACTGGCCAACAATTCCCCAAGTTTTCGTAGATGGAGAATTCATTGGTGGTTGTGATATTTTGTTGCAATTGCATAGGTCAGGTGAATTAGATAAAATACTAGAAAAGAACGCTCAAGAAAAGCCTGTTGCGTAGATTTGTAAAATTGTTATTAAATAATTTAAAAATAATGTAGTTTGAATGAACAATAAAAGATTAAAATGTATTGTTATAAACTATTATGTGTTTTATTTAGACTGAATGTATCAATATATTTTACATGGTGTTAATAAAATATTGTGCATTAAATAACTGTATACAAATAAGTTGTTGATAAAATAAATTCTTATTTTTTGTTATGATTCACAAACAAATAACCACGAAACTTAAAATGTTTATCAAATACTTAGGTATTAGGTACCTATATAAGCATTTTCTGAACATGTAGATTTTTTTATATTTTACCATATTCTTGCTATTTATAAATATTAAGTATTTTGGACATTTTTTGTTTTAGATTCTGTATATTAAAAATATTATATAATAAGTAGTCAAAATAATGCTTACATTTTCAACTTGAAAGTGGACTTTGATACAAAATTAGATCTAGTTGGTACTTATGAATTATGATAGGTCACAATTAAAAATTTTAAGTACTTTCAAAAGTGTAGTTTACTTAAAGGTTTTTTATCACCAAGTGATTCTTTTATCATAACTTATATTTTTGAAAAACAAAATTACTTATTACAAAAGAAGTCATTTTAAACAAATATTTAAAATTCATGTTTGGACAAAACTACATGTTAACACTAAAAATAATGATTTAAATTATTGTTTTGTGATTTAAAAATATTATTCGTGGGTAAATGAAATTTTTAGAGTATATTATTTTACGTATCAGATGGTGTTGATGTCGACCAGACTGTAAATCTGACAGACATCAAGTGTGTGACCATTGTGAAGTTTAACCATATAATTCAACAACGAAGTTGTAATGTCCATCATAACGTACGCCAGTACAATACTCGTGTAATCCCGGCCTAATACACAATGACCTTTTTAAATGTAATTTTTTTTGCAAAAATGCATTTTACCTATCATAGTACTAACGACTAATGTAAAATAAATAAAATAATCACAATAATATCATCAAATATACCATATAATATTATAGGCTGACAAACTGTCTTCACTCAGAACCTTTTTTGTTTACAATAATTTTAAATCAATGAATTCAAATTTGACGTATCCATTGCAGTTACTCCTTTAACAAATAATGTACAGCAAAGCATTAACTACTTACCTGATGTTTTTTTAGAAACTTCAAGTCTTGATGAAATTGTATATATCCAAAAAAAATTTTAATTTTTTTAGTTATTTTGTTTGAACTCAAAAAATATTACTGCAGGTTGTGATTTGAAACTTTTCATCATCGTCTATATTAATATTATTTTCTATTCACAATAAAATTTTCAATATATTTTAACTTATTTTAAGCTATTTGTATTAAAAACTTATCCACATTGTTCTATAGACTACATGTTATATTTAAATAAGTTCAATTTAACTTAGGTGCTGCATATAGAAAATTGAACTAAACAAAAATATTTATACAAATGCATTTTATTATGCAGTTAGGTAAAGAGGATAATTTTGTGTCTCGGCTCAGAATTCATAATTATTATTAATCATTGAGTTCAAATTTAACATATTTAATATAGTGACTTACTCAACAACAAGGTAAACTTGAATTGTAGAAATGTAGTATACAGTTGGGTAATTTAACAGGTTTTATATTAATTTCTTCAAAAAGTAATAGAGCTTACCATATCAAAAAAGTTTAAGTTTTACTATATAATTTAAACAATTTATGGTTAACTTTTATGCATTTTATGTCTGAGTAATGAAAATAATACATTTTACAGCAGTCAAATTGAGAAAAAAATATTTTTTCCAGAATTGTTTATTATTTCACTCTTACATATTGTAATTTACTAATTCAATCTTGTGCAATATTTATTTTGTGTCTAAGAAATCAATTATTTTTATTTTCAGCGAAATACCAAAATTCATTTTCATTAATGACAGATTACTAGGTATCTACCAGAAATATAACAATATTGTTCATGTTTTTAATATTCTATTTAATACATAGCTGTTGTTGAAATGTTAGACTAGTGGTTTAAATAGTTCATGTCTCATACTATTCTTTATGAGTTGTCATACTTATGTATTTTAATGGGTGTTTAGATAACTCAATTGCTAACTATACATTTTAAACAATTGTATAATAGGTTAGTAAAAGTATGAAAGTTATATGATGACAGTTGGTAATCATTAATCTTCATTCTTTAGTATTTTGTCACGTAACTTCGACTTGACCAGGAAATGTTTGGTGTAAAGAAGGATTGCTGCTGAGAACAGTGTTAAAAAAGGCTCCAAAAAGAAAAAGACCACTGGGATGTCCAAGATTGAAATTGGTGGATAAGGTAAAAGAAGACGTGGAGAAAGTAAAGGCAGGAGAGGTTTTGAAGGAATTATCATTAGAAAGTGAAAACTAGAGACAAATTTGATAGACAGTATTGTCTTGAAAACCGAAAACCACGAAGAAGAAGACTTTGACTTACTTTAGCACCTCTAAAATTAGTAATTGTTTAATCAAAGGACATTCTTCAAACTAAAATAAATTGGAATTTAATAAGATTGTTTATAAAACTATATTCTATTTAATACTTATCTAAAAAAATATATATATAAATAAACTTATTTAATATTTATAATAGTTATTTTAATTCAAATTTTAGTCATAAATGGGTTTTTAATTTATAATAATAAAATAATGTTATCAATATTTCAAACAGTTCAAATTTTGAAATGTTTTATAATGGTGACCTGAGATTTTTATAAGTTGAATTTAGATATAAAATATTTTGATCGTAAAAAATAAGATTTTAAAAATTATAACACTTAAAAATAGTTTTTGATTTTTATAAATAATTCATAAAATAATAACTAAAAATTAATATTAACAAAAATATTCTGACAATTATAACATTACAAACATAAAAATCATGAAAGAAATGTTTACATCAGTATACATTTTTTTTTGTTCAAATGGATTATCACCACCAATTTGTTTGTATATATATTTTTAACAAGTGCTGACTAGTTGATTAATCTCAAAACAATATTTGTTATTATTTTTTTTTTTGGCGGAGACAAAAAACAAAGGTACACAATCCTAAATAAATTCATTTTTTAAACAAAATTAAGGTTCGATGGATAGCAATAAATCATCTCCTTCCAATTTCATTCCAACACTTATATCAATTTGTTTAACAGTTCCAGCTATAGGTGATTGCACCACCATTTCCATTTTCATTGCAGATAGAACAACTAATGGAGCACCTTTTTCAACCTTATCGCCTACTTTCACACGCACATCCATTACCGATCCAGGCATTGGGGCCCCAACCTGTCCCTTATCAGATTTGGAAGCTTTTGGATGTATATGCATCTCCTACAAAAACAACCATTTTATTATAGTAATATTTTAGACAGTTAATTTCATTAAATTAAATACTTTAGAAGCTTCATTGTCTCGTATGAACACAGACCGTAGTTGACCATTCATTTCAAAGAATACTTCAATCTCACCATTGGCAGTTAACTCTTCAGAAATCGCAAGTGTTTTAAAGGCTAATGTTTTACCTTTTTCAATTGTCACCTAAACAATTGTTACTCATTAGAATAAAGTTAATACAAATTCATGAATTAAATTAGTTCAGTAATTATTTAAAAATACTAACTTCAAAGTTCTCTCCAACTTTAGGTCCGGTCAAAAATATTCTAGTATCAAGTTTATCCACGGGTCCATATTTTTCCTTGAATGTCAGGAACTCATCTGTGACTGTAGGATAAAGAGCAGAACTCATAACATCATAATCACTAACTTTTTGGTATTTTTCTTGTAAATCAGATTTAACTTTGTTAAAATCTAAAGGAGGTAAAGTGCATCCAGGTCGACCTTCAATACGTGGCATGTCTTTCAAAACCTGTAGCAATATAATAAGTCTTAAAGATTTTAAATCATACACTTATTTTTTTTTAGAGAAATAAAAATTAAAGATATAATTTAAGTTTCAAAAGTATAATAATCAAAACTCAAAAGTAATGTGCCTATTTTTTATTTTACATGAAAAAGCTAGAAACCAAAATGATATTATAATATAATTACAGAAAAGTAAATAGGAGTTGAGCAATAAGAAATAATCAATAATGATTTAATGAAAACCTATTAATGAAAGTGGAAAGTGACTTTTTCTTAGTATAGAAAGTATAAGTCAAGTTGAATTGATAGGGATGTAGGTAATGATCATTCATCAAGTACCTTTATGGTTTTTAATGATAAATCTTGGATTTATAGCAATAAATTCTATAATATTTTGTAATTGGTATATATTATAGAAAAATAATAAAATATTAATGATAATATTAAACATTGAGAGTTAATGAAAAAAAATAGTAAATGTTATTATCTAAAGAAAAAAACCAGCAGAACAATAATGTCGTCTTATAACGTTTAGTAACAAATTATTTGAACTGTTACTATTTTATAATTTATTTAACAAGAGTGATCCAATAATAATTGATTTAGTCATTTCATTGTCAAGTAGTGTAGATCTTAGATATAAATTTACAGTAATTTAAAATATGCAAATAAAACAATATATTGAAATATTTGTTTGACAACTTACAGAAAAAACCAATAATATAATACATTAAATATTCATTAATAACTAATCAGTAATATATATATAAATATTTCATATCATGTGATATTAAAGGTTATTATTAATATTATTGTTTTTTAGCTATTCAGGCATTTTAAACTTTAAAAGTCTTTAAAATAGTTCTGCTTAGAAAGAACTAGTTTTCATTTTTTTTTTTTTTATTTATTCAATTAAAATAGTATATACAATCAGTGTTGGATAGTAACGTAACAAAAGTAACACATTACTGTAACAGCGTTACTTTGCTTGTAATGTGTTACGTAATTTCATTAGAATTATTTCCAAGTAATGAAAATTACTTTTGATATGTAATTTCTATTGAATAACGTGTTACAGTTTCGAATTATTAAGTACCTACCTTTTGCGAATTGAAAAAAAAAAATATGTCTATAATACGGACATTATTATGTTTACCAATCTAGTATAGTAATATACTATGTATATTTATTAAAGCTCCTTATACAGCTGATCTCACAATTTTGAATTCAATGATATTAGTAAAGAATACTTTTATTAAATACAACACAGCTTTACCATCCAGTGCTTCTGTAGAGCGATTATTTAGTGTTTCAGGGGACATTTGTTCTAAAAAAAGGTCGGGTATGATTGACAAAAATTTTGAAGATACACTATTGTGTAAAGTTAATTTAAAACATAAATAAATATAAAATAATAATATTGTATTATATTGATTATAGTATATTGATTTATTTTTCAAATTATATCTATTTACTATAGGTAATGTATTTCTAGTAACATTATTGCCACGGACAATGATAATATTGTTAAAATATATTTGAAAATATTTTTTTTTCGTAACGAGAAAGTAACGAGTTACTTTTCAATTTGAAAAGTAAAGTAATTTCATTACAATTTTATTAGAGTAACGAATAAAGTAACTTTATTACTTTTTAAAAGTAATTTACCCAACACTGTATACAATCTATACAACAGTAATGCTGTTCAAATAAATAATAAAAAATATTTTAAACAATAACTTTGTTTTTTCAATTAAATTAAACTATATTATTCATCAAAATAATATATAAATTCTAGATAACAGTGTTATTTATCTAGTTTAGGAATTTTAAGAAGTTAATATTACTTGTTTTTTCTACGGTAAATTAGTTTTCTGGTTTTATGGCATTTGAGTTTAACTTGTTCAAAGAAAATACATTAAGAGCGAGGACGCTACACCCGTATGTGTACTCCGTCTTACAAGGGCGTAACATTGCAAAAACTGTTTCGCGCGGGAAAGAACCGAGAAAGCTACAGTTATAATTAAGAAACGAAATTTTCACCACATAGAAAGGAGAATTTCGTCTGTGCAATATAGTTTTTATTTTTTCGATATCACTTATACAAAAAAAAATTCTTATTGTTTTATAATACATTAATTTTATGTTTTTTAAGCATGAATAACTTTTTTTGTAGTTCTGTTATCGAAAAAATAAAAACGATATTGCACAGACAAAATTCTCCTTTTTATGTGGTGAAAATTCCGTTTCTTAGTTATAACTGTAGCTTTCTTGGTTCTTTCCCGCGCGAAACAGTTTTTGCAATGTTACGCACTTTAAGACGGAGACAACACATGCGGGTGTAGCGTCCTCTTAATTAATGTTAACTGTCAGGGGCGTAATTTCAGGTTTTTTTTCGGGTGTGCAAAGTTTCAAGCAGGCCATTTTGAAATTTCACCAGGCCATATTAAAATAGATATACATACGTATATGTATATTATCCTGCATTCAATTATTCCCATACATTATAGACCGGTTATTACAATTTGATTTTAATCATATAAATAATTGTGGATTCGTGGCTCGTGCATTATTTTAGGCTTCAGCAAGGCGCAGGCCAATTGTAACATTCTAAAAGTAAGGGGTTCAACCGCACACCCTGCCGCCCCCCAAATAACGCCCCTATATTTTATTCTAATTAATGTGTTCACAAAAAAATAGAAAAAATAATAATAAACATTGTAAATCTAATTGGATTCTTATTATTAATATATACTCAGTCAGAATACAATTAATGTTTAAAAAACATTTAAGGAAAATATTATGTTGGTGGCCATATAATACAAAAAAATATTTATGTCATTCAAATCACGATACCTAATTATTTATGATGTGAATGATTATTACAAAAGTTATCATCAACATCTTAATATTATATTATAACTTTAATATTTTAAAATATTTAAAAAAAAATGCCTAATTAATAATAATATATAAATATTATGATGAAATATGTTGAAAATGTTGTTAAACAATTTTTTAGAAATATTTTTTTTTGGCCAATTTATGAAGTCATAATATTATTGAAGTGAATTGATAATATTTTTACTAAATGATTAAATGTAAGGTACTACAAAATTATTAAAATATTGTTTTGCTATGTGGGTTGATATGTATTTTATAAGAAAAAAATATTATTTTTTTATTTGAGGTTATTTAACATTTATAAATTCTATGGGTGGCTTTTTTAAGTTCAGCAATAAAATTATAATAGCATCAAATATAATTATTAATTTATCATTTACTTTTGATCTTAATGGTTCAGGGAATCCTTGGTATGGTTCACCAATACCACCTTGTAAGAATTCAATGACTGATTTAGGGAAACTCAGTTCTTCAGCCTTTTCTAATACATCTTTAGCAGTTAATTTGTTTTGTACCATAAATTGAGCAAAATCTCCAACAACTTTGGAAGACGGTGTTACCTAAACATTTATTATTTTGGAAATTAAATTTTTTATTACTTATTTTTTAAAATAATAATATTTTCTTATACTCCACCTTAATAATATCACCAAGTAAAATATTAGCTTCTCTATAAGCTTTTTTCACATCTTCAAAGAAGTCACCTAATCCTAGGGAGTAAGCCTGGAATTGGAGATTGGTATATTGACCTCCAGGAATTTCATTTAAATAAACATCAGCATTTCCTGATTTCATTGTTGTTGTACATTCAAATGGTGCATACAGAGTTCTAGCTTGCTCCCAGTAAGCACTATATTCAGAGACCTCTTTTAACTTTAAGCCTGAATCAAGAAATATTTTTAAGTACTCGTATTAATTTATTTAGAATATATAATATATATATTCTATAATTATTATTACCTGTATCTAATTCAGTATCCTGCAATGAAGCAATAATAGCACCCATGCTAGGTTGTGAAGTCATACCAGACATTGAATCGACAGCAACATCAACTACATCAGCACCAGCTTCAGCTGCAGCTAACATAGAAGCAACTCCAGCACCACTGGTGTCATGAGTATGGACATGAATAGGTAAATTGGGATATTTAGCACGAATAGCACCAATGAGCATAGTAGCAGCGCGAGGTTTCAAAAGTCCTGCCATATCCTGATTGTTAAAATATAAAATTTAAGTATATAAAAACAATTAATTTAATAATGTTGAACCTCTGTGACAGAGTGCATAACCTCTTGAGCTTTAGGAAATAAAAAAAAAATGTTTAAGTTTGAATATAATTAAGTGAAATTATGATGGTAGGTTAATTTAAATTTTTTATTTTTTCGTTAATTGTAAATAATATTTTAAATAAGCATTCTATTTTAAAATTTGTTATGGTTAAATAATTAAAAGTTTAACAAAATATTTGAGTTTTTGAAAACTTAAATTGAATTTGTGTCTAATGCCTATAATAAATAATAGTAACATACCTTTATACACAATACATGAGTACCAGCTTTAACTAACTCATCGGCAAAATTTACATAGTAGTCCAAAGTGTATTTTGTTTTACTAGGATCAGATACATCTCCAGAATATGCAATAGCTGCTTCAACAACACCTCCTGCTTTAGCAGCTGCTTCCATACCAAGAACGATATTTGGTAAGTAATTTAGCGAGTCAAATACACGGAACACATCCATACCAGCTTGTACAGCTAGATCACAGAATCTAGGAACAAAAAATGTTTTAATTAAATCGAGTGCTATGGACAATAAAAAAAAAAGTTCATACTTAAAGACAACATTATCAGGGTAGTTGGTGTAACCAACTGCATTTGCCCCACGTAATAACATCTGGAATGGTATGTTAGGTATAGCTGATCTCATGTCTGCTAATCTTTCCCATGGACATTCGTGTAAAAATCGAAGTGCAACATCGAATGTAGCTCCACCCCAGTTTTCCAATGAATATAACCCTGGGAAACTTTGTGATACCCATGGAGCAATCCGCAGAATATCATGGGATCTAAATGTGCATTTATTAAAATTAAAATATATGTTAAATAAAAGTAAAATCTGCTTTACCTGACTCTAGTGGCCAAAAGAGATTGATGTGCATCTCTCATTGTTGTGTCCATTAACAAAAGTCCTTTATGATCTCGAACTGCCTTTGCAAAAGCTTCTGGTCCGTCTTTAGTGAGAATTTGTTTAAATCCTTTAGGTGGATTTAAGCCTAAAATGTATTTTAAAGAAATTATAATATTAATTTGTGTGCCATATTTCAAAGATGTTAGCACTTATATTATTAACTATTGTAAAAACATTTAGTAAATATATGGTTTAAAAATATAAACTGAAAGTAAATGTATATACATTATGTAAGTACCTAATACCTATGAATTGTTAGTATTTGTTGATATTGATATCTATAGGCTACCTAGTGTTAATGTCAAATATGCTAAACATTATTAATATACAATAACATTAAATTAAAATATTAATTATTAGTATTAAGTGTTAAAATAGTTTATTTTATAAAACATCAATTACCTGAATTATTTTCTGGACCATTTTTGCCTAATATACGTGCAACGTAATCTAGACAAGCATAATATGCAAAATGATATGAAAACAATGAGTAAAACAGGTGCATACAATTATAACACAAATACACTTGTTAAAAAAATGATTCACACAAAATATAGTTAATTATTATAAGTTATAAATTTATACTAATAACTAATAAGTAAATAATCTGTATATATGTTTATATAAAGGGTTAAATTTTATGCTTGTACAGGCTAAACCTATTACTGTATATAATGTATACAATAAACAAAATGTATTTGGCCCCCTTGAGTGTAGGACAATTAACATTCTGCATTATACTCCGACCAATGCATCAAATCTATATCCATTTTCAAAACTTAAGTTAGATGACACATTCTAGAGTATGGTTAAGATTAGAATGTGTTATTTTCAATAAAAAACGGGCTGGTGTAGAGGCCCTTTAAGACGTCAATGTAATTTTGTTCATAAAAATATGCTCTAAGAGAATAATGATCCTATTCTGTAGAATCTTAGGAATTTAAAAAACCAGCGGGCCCTTAGAAAAATTGGAATATAATATTTTAACTAGTTCAGAGTTGAAACATTTATATTTCATTTAAGTTAGGTATATAAAATCTAAAATTAATTTTATATTACTTATAAAATGAATGTTTTTACTTATATAATACTGAGAATGAAGGGAATATAAATAACAAACCGAACAATGTTTTATTGGATTATCAGTTTAAGAGGATTTCAGCCCACTATTTGTTTTCTCTTTCTGGCTCACTCATAACATAGACAAAACGCATTTACACAGAATCATTTTTTCTATGTCTTTAAGTAATTTTAGAGTAAAATCTCTCATTTCAAAACAGATAGAGAATAATATTTTTGAGGGAATGACATATCGATTTTATATTTTATTGATATTGGATTTTGTATTTGACTTTCAAAATAAACAAAAAAATACTGTACATTTAAACTATGTTTAAATTATTTAGAGACAATAATCAGACAAATCAATACGTCATTCCCTCAAAAATATTATTCTCTATTTCTTATGTAAATATGTAATGGGAGGTTTAACTCTAAAATTACTTACAAGACATAGAAAAAATGATTCTGCGTAAATGCGTTTTGTTACGCGTGAGTCAGAGAGAGAAAACAAATAGTGCGCTGACATCTTTTTAATAAAAAACATTTGTATTTATATAAATTAATATTCTTAAAATACAATGATAAATATGTTCAAATGGTTCCACAATAACAATTATTTTTTAAGAAAAAATATATACATTCACAAAAAGCTCATTAATTAATTAATAAGGCATCTACTTTTAATATTTTTAAGTTCAGTTTAAGAGACTATAGCATTTTTTTAGTGGTAAAAAATACCAAAATTAAAAATTATATGTTTTCAAAAATAATGATAACGTTCTGTAGAATCGACAAAATTTGATTAGTTTTTTTTAAATTAATAGATGGAAATAATAATCTTCATCTCACACTAATCTTTGTTTTTCATTATTTTTATATCAAACTTACTTATTTAATATAGCTTATTTATGAACTTTATTATAGGTCAATAAAAAAGACAATTTCAAGCTTTTTTTTACAAATTATTTATACATCATTATTAGTAATAAAATAAAAAATGAAGTTCAATGTAGACTGTAGAAAGTCTTCTAATTTTTAGGTTATAAGATACAGTTATTAAAATCTAACAATTCTCTAAGGCCTGAGTTTACAATGAAGTTATTTTTGTGAATAAAATATACCATACTAACCCCCTTAAAATATAAAATTTAATTTGAACAAATTTGAAAAATTTCGAAAATAATCTAAAGAAAATAAAGACATCTGCCAAAAAAATATAATAGTATGATTATCCGAATCCGTGATCTTATTATTTATGGCTTATCAGGGGGTTGTTATGTTACAAATACCTAGTAAGTAATTGGTACTTAATACTTAGAAAAAACTATTTTGATTTTTCTCTACAATTTTCAATTTTTTTAATATTCTAGAAATCTAATCAAACATAATTGCTTTTGTATATTAGATAGTTATAAATGACAATATAATAATAAAATCACGAAGGCAATAATGGACCAAATTTCATATGTCTACTATTAGTAACACTCCCAGTTTTCATTGTTTAAAAAAATTTTAATACATAATACACAAAAAAGCCAGCAGAGGCCCGTGTTTGTAATTAATTTATTATTCTAGATCAAGGTCTAAGATAAAGGTTAAAAAGTAAAAATGTAAATTTTTCATAATGTAAAAGTATTTTATTTATGGGGGTGTTGTCAGTGGATATTTAAAAAAAACGTAACTTTTAACTATTATTATTATATAGGTAATTAACTTAAGTTTTAGTTATTATTTCTCTGAAAATTTGTGTAATTAATCAAATGTATATTTTAAAATAAACTTTTAATTAATTTAGTCACCTACTGCTATTATTATTATTTTGTAATTTAACTTAAAAACTAGTTTCAAAAATAAGTAAAATTTAAGACTTAAAGTTCATACTAAAATTAAAATTAAAATTTTTAAAACTTGCCCAAATTTGTATTTATATACATGCAACACCATAATAATTATAGGTATCATTATATTGATATTTATGATTATGAATTAGGTACTATGTAGTACATATACCGATAGTTAATCAATTAATTATGTCTGAACAAATAAAATATTTAAATATATATATATGTACCTGCAGGGAATTCAGGTACATTTGGGCGTATATTTGCTGGCTTTAAGCTGGTTGCTAATGGAGTCTGAGGGCCATTTACTAAAACCTCTCCCAAATAGTTAAGTAGTTTTTGAGCTCTATTTTGAGATGGTTCAAGTGTGAACAGTTGAGGGTTTTCATCAATAAAATATGTATCAACTGATCCATTTACAAACTTTTCATTGGTTAACACATTTAACAAAAACGGTATATTGGTCTAAATTATAAATAAAACACATTTAACTTAGGTAATTAGTTTGTAAAATATAATTTAGTGTAAGAAGAAAAAAATATGAAATGTTCTTATTACTTTTACTCCTCGAACTCTAAATTCTCGTAAAGCACGGTTCATTTTAGCACAAGATGCTTGTAAATCAGCGGCATGAGCAATAACTTTAACGAGTAATGAATCATAGTATGGACTGATTATTGCTCCAGAAAATGCAGAGGCACCATCTAATCGGATACCCATGCCTTCACCACTCCTGAATACCTTAATTAATATAATAAGTGTTACAAGTGATATTTAAAATAATATAATTTCATTAAAAAGTTAAGATTTACTTCAATACGGCCAGTGTCTGGTTGGAAATTTTTAGCAGGGTCTTCAGTAGTAACACGACATTGAATAGCAAAACCTTGAGGCTTAATTGAGTCTTGTGTCAATCCGAGTTCTGGCAGTGTAACGCCTTCCGCAATCCGAATTTGAGATTGCACTAAATCAATACTGTAATGACAAAGTATAAAATATTAACCGATTCAAGTTTAAAAATAAAAATATATTTAGTTGAACTCTATTTTACCCAGTGATTTCTTCAGTAACAGTATGTTCCACTTGAAGTCTAGCATTAACTTCAATGAAATAGAAATTGCCTTTGCTATCAGTTAAAAATTCTACAGTTCCAGCGTTTGAATAACCTACATGTTTAGCTAATTTTACTGCACGTTCAGTCATTAAATCTCTAACCTATTAAATTAAATGTTAATAAGTACATGACAAATATTTGTATTTATTGATACATTTAAGTAAAATAGTTTTACCTTTGGATCCAAATGAGGAGCTGGTGCCAACTCAACAACTTTTTGATGACGACGTTGCACTGAACAGTCTCTTTCATATAAATGAACAATATTTCCAGCTTGATCACCCAAAAGCTGAACTTCAATATGTCGTGGTCTTTCAACAAATTTCTCGATGAACATCGCACCATCTCCAAAAGCTGCTTTTGCTTCTGAACTAGCACGTTCAAAACTTTCTTTTACTTCCTAAAAAGATGGAATTTATCATCTGAATCAAATATATATTTATCTAATAACTTACTTCCATTTTTCTAACAACCCTCATACCTCGACCACCACCTCCAAAAGCGGCTTTAAAAATAACTGGTAAATCATGTTTCAAACAAAATTCAATAGCTTCATCAGATGTCCTAATTGGACCGGGAGTACCAGCCACAATTGGAACACCAGCATCAATAGCTGCTTGTCTGGCAGCAACTTTATCACCCATTTGTTGAACAACAAAAGGTGTTGGTCCAATAAATCGGATCCCAGCGTCAATAACTGCTTGAGCAAAATCAGATCGCTCAGATAGAAAACCATAACCAGGATGAATAGCATCAACATCGTTTTCCTTTTAAATATATTATTTTAATAAACAGTAGTATTAGTATTAAAAGTATTTTAAAATTTTAAAATTCGTTTGAACATATTTTCAATAATAATTCTTTTACAAAGCTCTAAGAATATTTTGTTTGTTAATTTACTTTTGCAATTCTAATAATTTCAGGTATGTCAAGGTATGCTTCTACTGGAGCTTTTCCTTTTCCAACCAGATACGATTCATCAGCCTTTAATCTATGCATATGCATTTTATCTTGTTCTGAATATATAGCAACAGACTTGATACCCAATTCATTACATGCTCTGAATACACGTATAGCAATTTCACCTGTTTATAAGACAACCAAGTCAATTTATATAATGTATATATATATATATATACACACACATATATTACATACGTACTAATAATAAAATGTATTTTAAGCACTCACCTCGGTTAGCTACAAGAACACTTCTTATTGGTTTGTATTCAACTTTTGATGAATACCTCGCTCGTGATAAAGAAAGAACGATGAATTGGTTTCGAACGTGGTTCCGAACGGAACCACTTACATTTGAAATTATCATTATGGCCGTACGATTAGAACTTTCTTAAATCTATTATAAAGAACATAAAGTTTAAACATACAACAATATCAAATTAATTAAATGTATTTAAAAAAACTTTTATTTTTTAACATAATTATTTTATATTTAAATATTTAATCTTTGAATTGAGAAAAACTTAAATAGTGGAGATTAAAGTAAACTTCAATGATTTAAAATTAAAACTGCATTCTAAGTGGACAATTATTTAAATAGGAGAGACTTAGTGCCCCCAAAACTATGCCAAATCCCGCCAAATTAGATCCTCGTCAAATAAATGCTATTTTTTTTCAACATTTAAAAAACCCCTATTTAAAATTACTAGTACATATTATATTTCTGATAAGATTTAGATGATATAAACATTAAACATGACGATAAGTAATGTCATAGGACCAGGGGTGGATAGGCCCATAGGGAAAAAGGTATTTTCCCTGTAGGCCCCCGGTCTATATTTATATCGGGGCCCACTCGGGTCTAAACATTTTTTTTTCGTATAACATAATATTCACCAAATAGAAATAATTTAAATTTATAACTATAAATTATTATTACTGTTGTTTTTAACAATATGATAATAACACATTACCACAGTCCACGACAAATCAATAATTTGCTCACAGATATTTAACACAATATTATATAATATATATATATAGTATTTTAAATCTTTATTGTTAATCGAAAACCGAAATATCCGACCGACCGCCGTCCGCGAACACCGCACGTTCTATAGTCTTTACTGATATGAAATACCATTTTCAGAAATGATTGGGTATTTAATATCTATTTTTAAACAATGTACAAATAACAAGATACGATGTATTATTATTGTGTTATCCATTATCCGATTAGACCGATTATCGTATCCATGTTCAATTTTATTATGAAGTCGAGACGTCGAGTGTCAACAGTTTCGTCGTGCGCGTTGACTCTGTATTTTGTCATTATTGATGTTTATTGATGTTATTGGAGTTTATTTTGTTTGTTGGTAATACTTACTTATATATTAATAATGAATAATAAACGAAAATATAAATCCGGTTCAAAAAAACGCCAAGAAAAAAAAAGAGAATTATTGATGCAATGTGCAAATAATAAAAAACAAATGAAATTAATTTATTCAAAAGGTAAGTTCGAATTTTAAACGATTATGCTTAAATACCTATGTTAATATCCTAATTTTTAGTTAATAATATCTTCTTTGAATATTTTATTTATTAACATTTAATCACAGACTAAAATTTTAGTCCGTACAATTAATTGAGTAATCAGATATAAAATATTGAATTGATCCATGGTTATTTTTTATTATCAAAGTAATGTAATTTTAATGATGTTATATCAACATGTTAACAATAAAATAATTTCACCCTCATACCCCTTATGTATATAGCTATCAAATGGTGAGCTAGATCTCTAAATTTGGGTGAACAATTATTATATGAACACATCATAGACCGGATCACTACCTTGTGTCCCCACAATCTGTTTTACACAACTCACAATTTTAGCCAACTGTCATTTAATAATTAATTTAAATATTTTCGATTATTATCAACAATTATCTACTTATTTTCTTCAATTAGGTAATTACTTACAGACTGAAAGCTAAATTGTATGCTTATGTATTTATGAGTTATTTTTTATTTCTTAAGTTATTTTGGACTTAAAGTACATCATGCACTAGTGCACTACTATAATATAAAATTATTTTAAAAATTATAAACATTTTTAAAACTACCTACCTATACAATATGTACTATAAACATACAATTATTTTTTTGTTATTATAATGATAAAGTCTATATATACTATATGTTTTACTATTAATTGTATAGATGAAACTAAAGTTTCCAATTCCAATAGAGAACATTCTGTGAAACAAATTAATTTAGAAGGTCCAATTTTAAAATTAGGTAATTATTAACTTTGATTATTTTACAAAATAATATTAATTAATAAGTAAATGTTAATTTAGTATTATTTTTTTATAACATTAAAAATTTGTATTGATTTTATAGATAAACCTGAAGTTTCCAATTCTAATAGTGAACATTTAATGGAACATATTAATTTAGAAGTTCCAATTGTTAGATTAGGTAATTATTATTAACTTTGATTGTTTTACAAAATAATATTTAATAATATGTAAATGTTAATTTAGTATAATTTTTTTATAACATTCAAAATTGTTATTGATTTTACAGATAAACCTGAAGTTTCCAATTCTAATGGTGAACATTCTATGGAACATATAAATTTAGAAGGTCCAATTTTAAAATTAGGTAATTATTAACTTTGATTGTTTTACAAAATTATATTAATTAATATGTAAATGTTAATTTAGTATTTTAGTGTTATTTTTTTATAACATTAAAAATTTTTATTGATTTTATAGATAAACCTGAAGTTTCCAATTCTAATAGTGAACATTTAATGGAACATATTAATTTAGAAGTTCCAATTGTTAGATTAGGTAATTATTATTAACTTTGATTGTTTTACAAAATAATATTTAATATGTAAATGTTAATTTAGTATAATTTTTTCTTCTTCTCATTTTCTTTTTTAATTTTCTAAATTTGCAAAATTTTTCAATATCAGATTGTATACTTTGATATCATTTTTCCCTCTGAATACCCAGTCTACAATAACTCGTCTCATTAATATTAATATTTTATTTGGTTCATGAACTAGGACATTACAAACTGCAGCCTGTAATGTGTATTTATATAGTATAAAATATTTCTAAATTTTTTTTTTTGCTCCTTGAAAAGCTTTTGCCTGCGGGCGCCCGTGTTCCCCTTCATATTTTTTTTTTTAATTCTCTAAATTTGCAAAAATTTTTAATTCCAGATTTTACACTTTGATATAATTTTTCTCTCTGAATATTATTGTACAAATTATTTTATCAATATTATTATAATACAAAATTATTATTGTATTGAAAATAATATATAATAAAATTGTAAATGATTAACTATAGTAATTTTTATGTTTTGAATATTTTTTATAAGAACATTTTATATTTTGTAAATAAAGTGGTCATTTAAAACTAGTATAAAATATGCGTATTGCGAGCGAAGCGAGCAAATTTTTTTCAGTTTGGGCCCCCTTAAAAAATTTCCCTGTAACAAAAATACTACCTATCCACCCCTGCATAGGACGATAGAACAATATTGTTGTTAGAGAATGAAATCCTCGAAATTACCTTGGAAATTTTTTTGATCTAGTCTATTCTAGAAAAATAATAACTAGACCATACCTATCATATTTCATATTTGATTGTAAGTAATAATTCCAACGGTACAGTTCAATCTTTTCTAATGTATACTGCTTGCAATAAGTACCTATACACATCAGTTCAGTTACGTCCTATGTTCAAACTTGCAGTCGCTCAGTCGCTCTTAATACCATAAGATGGTTCAAAACTTGATTGAGGATGAGTAGGATGAGTATAGGAGAGATTCATTATCTCGGACGAATAGTTGAAGAATGAGATGCATAGATATCTTTAATGTCTAATTACATATATTATAAAATCGTTTACCATAACAGAACTGAACACTTTATTGAAATAAAAAAATATACAAAGTTAGGTGTAATAATTTGTTTTTGTATTTCGATAATATAGTTGGAATAACTTATAGTTTAAGAAATACCGATACATATACATTGTACACCTATATATGTTACAACGGTAATTCATATTATACGACACAAGGACATATGCCATTGAAAAACTAATTTAAAAAACGTTTGTGTGCATGAAATTTAAATTAGCTTATGAGTTTATACAATAAATATTTAACCGTATAGAATGCAGAATCAAAATTGAGAAATGTACATGTTTAAATTATTTTAATGTATGGAATTATTAAAATTAATTGGTTATTGGTAGGGGCCAGATTATTTGAACGCCTCAGTACCTAAGTGGTAACAAACAAATGCGCATTAATACATAAAACATATATGCTATTGCCTCCTCCCCCTCGGAAAAACAAATATAATCGCATAAACATAATTCCATTAAATAGTTCAATATTTAAAAAGAAAAGACGGTCAAGTAATAGAAAACCCGTTTATTGTTGATAATTGGAACAATAACATCTATAAGTGCAATACATTTGCATTTAGTTTATTACTTTTCCCGGACTTTTTTTTTAGTGTTTCAAGAGGTATATCCTGTTTCTACATCAAACTCATGCCTAATGAAAATACAGAACACATATCTTTCAAACATACGTTCTGTTGATTTTTAAGATTTTGATTTGTATTGTACAATTTTCAAAATGTATTATATTCAATTTTAAAATTATTTATAATACCTACATGGCTTTACACTATAATACATTAATACCAATTAATATCGAATACACAATAAGTTATAACTGCAATGATAATAGATCCATTATAAAATCAATGATAATAATATAGTGTAAACAAATATTTTAATTAATTTCCCCTGTAATCATAGGCGGATAGGCCTACTGGGCAACCGGTCATTTCCCGGTGGGCCACCTTTCGTATTTCGGTAATGGGGCTCTTTAATATCATATATTATTAAATTTTTTTCATGTGGAGGCGCCTTGTTAAAATTTTCCGGTACGCCAAAAAATGGCCTATCCGCCCGTGCCTGTAATGATAGGTAAGCCGAAATTCAATAAATATAGCAAACGGTAGAATGCTATGTTTTATTTATTAAAAAATAACAGAGCATCGGAGAAGTCCTAAATTTCTAATCTATACTTGACTGCTAGAGAATAATTGTCAAAGCTCCGTGGTAGCATGGTATATGCAACCTGTCATGATGTAAACACTTCACGCTACATTCTGACCAAATTTTTAACACATATTGATACTTCAACTATTTTATATAGATAGACAATTTTAATCAAACATCTAATAACATAAATAATAAATATGTAAAACAACCCTAAACATTTGTGGTGAGATTGGTAAATACCATTAATGTCATTTAAACCAACCATCTCAATATTGGTTTTATTTTCACACGTAAAAATTGAAATTTTGTGTCAATTCTCAGAATCCCAACCAGTCACGCAAAAACATGGTAACATATGGTGGAGGCACATGCCCAAATCAACCCAACAATTATTTGATACTTCGATATTTATTTTGGTATGTATGTATAATATTTATGTTGAATTCTAGTAATTGTTTGCAGGTATAGGTTATATATGATAAATATGCTTATACCTATATAATTATATTTTATGATCAACTCATAAAGCAATAAATAGACACGATTAGAAAAATTGTAGATGATTAATGTTGGAGGATCGATACCGGCTGGTAAATTTCTAGGTTTACCTCTTGTAAAGACAAAAATGATTTACCATATCAATGATTCAAATTTTGTATTCATGAAATATGTACATAGTCATATAGGTACTTGTATTACATTATTTGCATGTGCTTTGTACAAAGTACAATAAGCATACTATATAGAATAATTAGAATATAATTCATGCATAAAAAAATTACAAACATGTATCTACTTGAATATTGTTTTACAATCAATAAAACGTCAGTTATCAGAAGTCATAAAAATATTGATCATAAAAATAATTACCAACTTGGTTAAGATTTTCAACGTTATTAGATATAGTAAATAGCGATAACTAATTTTAAAACCTTGTATTAAAATTATAATTCTCCTCTTCTAGAGAAATCAATTAAATTAAATATCCAAAAATAACAAAATTTGTTATTTTTAAAACAAAAAAAAGACCACGAAGTTGTTTTGATGTATTAAATAGTAGGTGTCGAGTGATCCTCGACATTCACTTTAATGGATATCTGGTTAAATTTGAAATCAATTGCATACGCAAAACGTTTCTGAAAGTCTGTCAACTCATATTTTCTATTATAATATTTATATAACTATTGGTAATTTATTTTTCTATTACCTACAGTAAATACTGGAAGGTAATTAAATTTTTTGCTATAAAAATTTGAACTTAAAACGTCTATAAAATATAATTGTGCATATGTATTTTAGAAATTTTTATGTTACCTAATAAAAACTTATGAAGAACCTTGTCCTTTTTAATTTTAGTAATTAAAATTAAATATTTTATACAGATTAAAATATAAAACATAATGTATATATATATATCCTATATCTATAATTTTATCTTACTTAAAATACAAAAATTTCACCATATTTCCACCAAAAAATATACTAAAGGTTGTTTTTTTGTAAGGTTATTATTGGTTTTAAATCTAAGGTTGTGAATTATTAATAACTATTTATACATATTATTATTTCATACATATTATTGTTTTCAAAATATTCATCAACATTATTATGCTTCATTAGGTTATCACAATTGACTTGATTAAAATGCCCAAAAGTCAAAAGAAAACCAATTTTTTGCTACTATATACGTGAGTAGCAAAAAGATTGCGTTTTATTCGAAAAAATGATATAAATGCCAACGGGAAACCAATAATTTATTACAGTCTTCATGGTAGTGTAAAAAATGTCCGCATTCATATACGACGCTTCAATCAAAATATATGAAGATGATTTCCATGTTTTTATTGGCAATATGACTACGATTTGTAAGTTTTTCCAGGCAGTGAAATGGGTTCTTGAAGAACTCGGTATTTGCTGTGCTGGAGGAAAAATTCTTTTAAACAAAATTACTGACCCGCCAAAACCATTAAATACCTAGCCTGATTAATAATTTAAAATTCAAGGTCAGCTATATCATGCAGTTCACTTAACCAAGTATGAATGAAGAACCAAAATTTTTACAAATTTATTTCATGGGAAATGGAGAATTTATGTAGATTATCCGTATGTCCTTACGCCAAGGGGAGAATTTTATATGATTTGCCAGAACTTCTGCAAAGTGGCAATCCATAAGTACAAGGTTTAAATATGTTATTGAAACATTATCACCGAACTCTACTGACTTCAAAACGATCATTAGAGCCGATCGAAAACCAAAAAACGAGCACAAAGATCGTTTCAATGATCCACACTTAGATGAAGTGTTAGTCAATAATTTATTAAAAGAGACATTATACTATTTATACTTAAATTGTTATATACTATAAAGGGCCCATAGAGCCTGTGTATTGTATATTAAGTATTAACCTCCTAGGTCCTCTTACTTTTCTCGTACGATGGCATATCAATATATTATCATTATAATGATATGATATACTATTTATATTCGATACCAATACCACTGATTTAAAATATTATTGTATAATACTTATATTTTAATTATTTGGTCAAGAACGATGACAACATTTTGTGAGAGAAAATATGAGATAAGTTATAACTGTGTATAATTTGAAAATTTTATTTGTGCCCCCCCCCCCTATAAGACATTTTTAAAGACGCTCCTAGATCAATAATACTCATCGAGCATATCCAATACTCATTGATGTTTTGCGTGGAGAAGATGGATATCATATCAACATTCCGCAAGTCGATCCAACTATAAGGGAGATTTTCCAGCTAAAAAATATTTCTGCAATGATTTTTTACGCATACAGACTAATGAGTAGAAGTAATTCAAGTAACGTTCTGCTGAAATATCGAGTTTTTGTAAATTTGTAAATCCACGGGAATTTGTCTAGGAAAGTTTTGAACATGACTAGCTGGATATTAAACGACGAATTAAATAACAATTTTGAATCATATGGAGTTGGTATTTTTAACGAGCAATGAAGTGAACGAGAATCAGAAGTATATTACATCAATAATGTACCTATATAGTGTTACGGAATAAACTAACAACTAAAAAGGTCTTTCTCAAGACCAACAAAGACAATTGGACAAAACCATACGTTCCGACAGGTAAAAACGACACCTAGTAAAAAGAAACGGTAAAGCAACGGTGTGGTTTTTATCTGCGGAACGAATAAACGCTGACCAATGAGCAACGGATTAGATTGTCGAAAAGGGTATAAATACCGGACGCTTTCGAAAATCTAGTCAGGCGAAAGCCTGGTATAGTTAAACGGCATAGCCATTCCCCCCAAATCTAGTCAGTCCATTTCAAACCCCCAAACCGTCTACAAGCTATTCAGAACAAGAATTTCGACGGAAGAGGACCCGGACCAAGTATCGTCCGACTGCAGACGACGTACGAGACTCGTGCTACCTATACTCCGACGACGATGCGCCGCTCCACGGCTTCAAACATCGTCCGATTGCCGACTACGTACGAGACAACCGGCTACCGCTCAACGGTAGAAATCGATTCATTTATATTCCGACGACGACTATACACCGCTCCACGGTTTCAAGCATCGTCCGAGAGCCGATCGTCAACGACGACGCCGACCCACGGATACCGCCGCAGTTCTCAAATCATCGAACGTTCAGCGGTTTCCGGCGTCACTTCAATAAAACGGCCCTTTTTAGGGCCAACACATCACCAATCCCGGCGCTTAATTAAGCTGAATAAGCTGGTAAAAAATTATACCTAATTGTACAAATAGAGTCCGGTAGCTACCCGACTAATACCCAAGCGCCTCCGATTGTGTCGACTCCCTTATTTAAGTCTGGTCGACACAAATCGATGCTTTACTAAGCCCCAATGTTATCTATGTATATACTTTTCAAAACATAGAAATAGAGATACCTAATTACAAAAAAAAAACCAAAGTTTATCATTTATTCAAGACACGGGCCGTCCATCCGAGCGAACCGTTTCAATAGTATCATTTGAATTAGTGTCAATGTCTAATGTCCACTCCCTTCAATAATGTCCACATACTTTTTTATGTATTACTATATTTACTTATTATACTTAGTCGTGTAGGAGGTAAATAGATACAAACATTTTAAATATTTGTTTTCTTAATGAAAAAAAAAAAAACATGTAAGATACCAATAGAATTATGAATTTAGTCCAAATGTAGTGAATTAAAATTACAAATAGATTGATCTCAAAATGATCAGAAACTATTAGCGCGTAACCAAGATTCTACATTAACATTTCACAACCTGCAGTCGCCTATGATAAGTGATTACAACAAAATAAAAACCAATTACAAAAAAAAAAAAATGATTTTATAAAGAATGATCTTATAAATAATCAAAAACGCGTCACAATCCTATTTACATAGGTGCCAGTTTTATGGAAACACAAACTACAAATTTTAAACTATAAACCATTCATAAATTATATGCGTCAATTGTGGCAAGGATGATAATCATTAATCATCTATCGAAAAATACTACTTCCACTAAAGACTGCCAAATGTGCCAAGGACCGTTCAGCTAATTTTAAAGTAGTCCAGTCTTAAATTCTCTATAAGCACCTGTAAATTATAAGAACTTACCAAGTGTCATAAACATACCTCTAATCCTGAAAAAAAAATGTCCTAGTCTCTCCTCAATACCCCTCATTATACCTATCCATCATAAACTTTTGTTACTTCTAAGCCAAATATCAAATGTATACCTCAAAATATTAACACTGAATTAATATTATCAAAATATCTATTATTAAATCCATTTTCACTGATGTATACTCTAATTATTCTATAGTTAATCATAACCGCTTACGTTGAATTGTAATTAACTTATTATCTCTTTTTGTATTATATATAACTAATAATGATCTATAATTGTTATTCTATCGATAGTATAGTTTATTGTAATTACTGAGATGTTATTAATTGTCTACAAAATAAGGAGAACTTTCACCTGTTTTTTCTATAGTTTATGGTTTAAACTTTAACTGAAATTTAAAAATTAAATGTTTTGATTACCTACTCGTAAAATAATTATTTTTATTTAATTTAGATACTTCCTAATTTCCCGAAACCTAATAAGTAATAATCAACTATGTACTGTATTTTTTTATTTTTGCAAAACGTATAATTAAATTTGATTTGTTATACAAAGTTTTTATTGATTTGAGAACGAAGCCATAAAAATTAACAAATATACCACTATACTATTTTAATTAATGGAATTTTAAAGAACATTATACAATTCAATTAATAACGTTTTCAAATAAGTTTTCAAATGTAATTTAGTATTAATTTCTTTATTATTTTTAATAAATTCTAGTTAATTTAAGAATTAAAAAAAAAAAATTGTACAAAACTTAAGCAAACCAATAACTAAAATGGTGGAAAAGTGAGTACCGCTGTGCTGCAGTATATGTATTAGGTGTCGAATAGGTCACAAAAAGATTTAATAGTGCTTGTAATTTGATTTAATAATATTTATTATTGGATACGAAAAATAGTTCTGAGCGGAGATGATCTGACAGTCTATTATTACGTTTATATGGTGGCGTTAAAACGGTTTTAAATTCTTAAGCTACATAGTGCGAGCGTCTTTAACACCGTCATATAAACGTAGTAATTTGTAAAAACAGTTTAAAAAATTTAAACTGTTTTAAAAGTCAAAACGTTCGCATTTTTAGTTTAAGAATTTTAAACCGATTTAATTTCATACCGTTTTAAAGCCATAGTACAAACGTAGTACCTATATTATGTAAAATGTAACAAATATATTTCTATTAAAGCAACTTAATTTACAAATAGTATTTATTATGGTAGATAGGTTGATTTTATTTTTGCTTTTGGCATTGAATTTATTTTATTAAATAAAATTTAATTATTACAATGGTGTTAATTTATATTTTATTATAATATTGTCATTGTTATCAACTTTTAAATCGATACCACCTTACTGTTGAACAGTGTGAAAAATTTTATAAACTCGTGGCATGAAAATTTAATGGTAAAATTATATAATGATATATTAGTCATATATAAATTATTTATTTATTTTTATTGCGTTAAAGCTTCAACAATATGGTCAATAGCCTGAAGGTTATTTAGTAAGTTTTTAACTATAGGGGAGGGTACGATCAGTTAGAAAATGTATATAATATGCCGCGATGGTTTGTCACTAAACCAGTGCCGTACCTGTGAAACATTTTTTTTAGGGGGGGGGGGCATAAATTAATTGCACAATTTTTTATGGTTATAAATTATAATATAATCTGAAACTGTATAATAAATTATTGTTAAATACATAAAACATGAATCATATTCTACATTGATAAGTGATATTAAAAACTTTTGATATCAAACACGATTAAAATAAGTGAAAATTAAAAATAATTATTATTTATATTATTTAAGCTGGACATTGAATTTGCATTATGACATCATAAACTTCTAGGGAGGGGGGCAAATGCCCCTATCCCCCACAGGTACACCACTGCACTAAACCCCAGCCGGTGATCACTAATCTGGAAACTAGTGACACCGGCTGATTCTTGACCTCAGAACACGTTTTGTGACTGAGGCCAACTACCACTTTAACAATTAAATAATATTTTTGAATAACGCCGAAATAACTAACATCGTTTTTTTTCTTTTAAATATCTATCATTTCATCAAAATTTATACTGGAAATGTCTAAAAAAAAAATATGATATTAATATACTTTTTGGTTTTTTAATTTTAACTACTTATGAAAAATCTTTTAATTTTCAATTCTTAGCTATAAAAATTAAACATATGAATTTTTAACCACAAAATAATTTGCAAATTGTCGTTATTTTAACGGATTTTGTCAAATTTATTTTGACGGCTCATAAAAAACATTTTAAATTTACACTTAACTTTTTTTTAGTTTAAAAAACAAAATATTTATATACAAGACGATTTTTACCCTTCGCTGGTCTTATATGGTAGGTATCCAAATATGCAGGGGCCAAGCCAAACCATCTAATATAAGACTTATGCAAAGTGATTCTTTTATCAATTTATAAAAATCGATCTAAGGACGAGTAGTTTATGAGTTATAAGTATTTTAAGTTTAGACAAGCGGAGTAGTGGACAAACATTTTACGGGGTAACCCCGTATACCACTCCACTCTGCCGATTTAAACTTTAAAAACTTATAACTCATAAACTACTCGTCCTAAATTCGATTTTTATGAATCAAAATACTTAAAAAAATATTCTGCTTTGGAATATGAAATTAAAACTCTATGTTGTCATTCAAAAAAGTAAAAAACTTTAAAAATGATAAGGATAAAAAATATTTAAAAAATATAATTTTTTAATAAAAACGTTTGTTTTTTAATAACTTGAAACCAAGTAAAAAAATATTTTGGAAAAAGTCAATACTTTTTTAAATAATGAGTGTTGTTTGATAAATTAATCACCCTGTATACAAGCCTTCAAATCAATATATCTCGGATAAATAACCAGAGCCCCATGATACATGACCAACGACGCATTACATAAGAATTTACAAATCTCAACAGTCTCATTGAAATAGCAACTCAGCATAACAAAATTCCACTCAAAACTTCATTCAAACCAAAATCCTCTTATTTCTCCGAATACTGAATACCGAATACCGAATACCCCACCCTCCTCAAAAAAAAATTCTGAACTATGATGAAATATTAATAGTTACAACAATAATAAATATTATGTCTTATTGAAAAATAAATGGACCGTTAACTTTTTAGAATTGGTTAAAATCCTAAAACTAGGTGAACCGATATCTTGTTTATTCGCATTAGTCACACTATGGCTATATATATTAGGCTTATAACCTAGCACCTTTGACAATTCTATTGTTCGAATAATTGCACAAAAAATATAATAATAGGTAGACAATAGAAATGCTTTTCAAATACCTAAGTAAAAGTATATTAATATAAAATTATTATTATTATTTTAAATAGTTGTAAATTATAATAGTAAGTACCTACTCAGTAATATTATTGGTAAATAAATTCATGACATCGAAACGGTGGACATAATATTTTATGGTGAAACTTGTTGCAATTTGCTCGAAACGTCAGTATTGAACCAATATTGTAGGTATAATTCACTTATAAATATGAAATAATATAGAGTTAAATATAAAATAATATTAATATATTACATAGGACATAAGTAAATTAAAACTTTGATATAAATCAAATAAGTTTTTTATAAGTCAGTATCCAGCGCGACTTAATTCAATAAAAACTATCAGTATCTATGCATTTGATAATTCTTACATGATGTCCAATTATATTATGATAAATGTGTGTTTGTCACGCATTCATATGCTTCAACGGCTGTACCGATTTTTATGGTTTTTAACGATAAAACGCGGTTGCCCTGAACCCCAAAACAAATGAGTGTTTAAACAGTAATTTCAAGAAATCACGAAGATTTATTTTAGGTTGCCATGCTGTAATTGAGTTATTTGTATGAATTTCGTCAATATATTGATAATATATTACAATATTATTTATATGGTTTAATTTAATTAATAATTTGTGTATTATATTAAATGTAACGATATAACATAATATTAATTGATTTATAGTAAAACTATCTCTAAAAATATATATTACGTCTTTATATGAAAAGAAATATAGTTTAATTATACGTATGAAAATAATAATTACATAATAGTTACAATTTGATATTTAAAAAAAATTTATTAGTATATAAAGAATTTTAGAACCTGCCTACATGGCTATATTATTATAGTTATTAAAAATATGATACTAAATATATATCATATTATTTAATATAACTATGTTAATTTTAAAAAAAATTTTATGCCTGTTAAATTATTATACATGAATAGTTCATGACCTCAGTTTTGTACCTACTCAAAAATATGTTCAAGGTCACATTATAAAACATTATTGAGTCGAACCACACAATAACTTGATAAATTTAATTAAGTAAATAAATAGATATAGATATTGCATAACTTTTTACTCAAAATAACACATAAATATCAATAGAAAAAATTGTAATATTACCTAGGCATAATTTATCGATTTATTATCATGATTCTTTTCATTTACGTATGGATCTGTACGGCCGGCTTTCCAGGTATTATAAATTTACATTATATACATGTCTATAAATTTGAGGATCCAAAATTTACCCATTATTATTAAAATAAATAAAATGTTTTTATTCGTATCAGTTATATTTATGGTCAGAAATCATAATTATTGAAAACAAAATGAAATTTTTGATCATTTCGAAAATATGTTATACCTAAATTTCAATTTCATAAGTTATGGTTTTTATTGTTCAAACTTAAAAACTATCAACTACGGTAAATAAAAGCGTTCAGGTGAAGAGAACAAAATAAACTTTTATAATATACCTATAGCGGCTATATAGCTTACTGTAAGAGTTGTAAGACTATTACACATGCGTATTAGTTTTTAACATTTAACATTTGTTTCATTGGTAAATGTTAATAAAACTATAATTGATATTAATATAAATTGAGAATGTATTTAATATAGCTATAAATTATAGTTTTTTTTTAGTTATCTCAAAACTTCAAACATAGGATAAATCGTAAAAGTTTTTTAATAATAGTATTATCACCAAATACATTGTTTTCGTTTGATTACCTATCTATATAATTTAAACGATTAACATTGAACAATTAATCACATAATATCACATAACCCATCTTAACAATATGTTGATTGTTAATAAAATATTTATTTTGAATTTTGACACTTAACTTTTATTTCTCTAAATAGGCACTGAATAATAAATATTTTAAATTTGCATTTATGTAACTGCAGAGTAGAAGCAAACAAATTTCGAATATAAATGCAAAATACCTATAAAACATAAATTAAGCCATACAATACAAAATATATAGGTACGTTATTCAAACAACATTGAGTAGGTAATAATAATAATGTATTGCACATAATACATAACATATTGTATCACATATTGTACACGGGTGATGATCAGATATCTGTGTTCGAAAAATGGATCAGATCTCCACCATTTTTGTAACACAAATTTCTCTTATCAGCACGTACCTTGATCATACCAATAAAGTATTTAAGAATGTACAGTAATGTATAATGCACATTATAAACTATAAATTATATTTTACTATACAATAAGAACTACATTATAAATACATTTATATAATTTATTTTTAAATAAAAGAAATACTCATTTAAATACAGTATACTGAAATCTCAAAGTCGCTGTGGCTATCAGAAAATTTGTACTTTTTAACTTTGTATTTATTACAGATAGGTCAAGGGTTGCTTAGATAAGCTACGGCATAAACCAATAAGAATTATAATATAATCGTTGTACTTATAATTAATAATGGGCATTGACCATTGAGCATTCCAGTAAAATTATGATTCTGAATCATATACACCTATATTATCAAGGTACAATAATGTGATAACTTGCATTGAGAATAAGCTGTTTATTATATATATTTTGATATTCAAACATAACATTAAGTAACTATTTACACTTATTGATTATTCATGAATCGTGATACCTACCTATCTGAGATAGGTACTCAATTTGTAATTGCGATTATTCAAACAATCTATCTATTGATATCTATTATATGAATTTATAACATTTTAATGGTTATTCATAATATTTATAAGGGTTTGAATAGAACTGGATTTGTATAAACAAAAAACTATGCTAATCTAGAATGTTAAGACGACAATAATGAGGTTATGAGTTATCCCGATGAAACTCTTCTAGGCGATTGTGAGTTACGTTGACAATAAATACTGAGATCTGGCAGTCAGGACATAATATTGAATCACAATTGGGAAACATCAATACAACATTTTGCTAATACGCAGAAGTTTATCGGTGTAAAATTGATATCTCCATAACGACAATTAATCGCAAGACATATTCTAAATATTTATATTGAAACCCCATCATACTTTCCCTAGCTTCTGTCAAACAATATAATTCTAAAATATTATAACCTATAACCCCTTTTTCTTTTCCAACCAAACCAAAAAATGTTGTTTTGTACAAAATACTTTAGCAAGAAAAAAAATCAACTTTATCATAGCTTCAGTCGTTGTAGGTGGTAGAAAAATGATAAAATCAATGATTTTTTTAGACCCTTAAAAATAGAAATTACAATTTGCTGAGAAACGAACCACACGACGTAAGGTATAATATTGAAATACACGAATAAACTTTTTTATTGCAAAATGCAAATACACGAAAAGAAATAGCAATAAACATTCCATTTAAACCAATTGTTTGAGGATCAATAAAATATTGAACATTTTGAAATCTATGGTCGCAAGCGAAACTGTGGATATGAATTATACTTTTCTGAAAGAAAAACTTTTTCAAAGATACGATTCGCCAACTTAATATAATAATGATATTATTATTCCATAAAACGTTACAGTATATATAATCAATGTTCATTTTAATTCTCAATAAATTTTACCCAATCTCTAAAAATTAAAATCATGATAAAGTAATTAGGTACATATTATGTTGTATATATATTCTTCATTGTTCTGTAGACTTGCAGTTAGTAAACATCACACATTTATATCACTATAGTAGTACAGTATAAACGCGTACGTATGTTTTTTTTTTTAAATTTTTATGTTTTATCTTCTCCTAATAGTATTTAATTTAATTATTTAGTTATGGTTCATATACCTCTTGAATGGTATATGTATCTAGTTTATTGTCATATATTTGATACCTATAGTTATTCTTACATTATTATTTTTTTTTTATTTATTTAAATACAAGAAAATAGTTCTTACAAAGTTGTGCCTTGTGCATAGTGAATTAGAAGAATATAATCACAAAACAATAATATAATTAATGTTTAGTGAATAGCCATAGCTAACTTACATTACTATACCTATTGATGTATTAGATGCGTTGAAAGCAAAAATTCCCATAATCAAAAATTAAAAAAAAATTGCTGTTATATTATTAATATTTTAAGTTTAAATTGCATTGTAATATTGTAATGTACAACATATCGATTATGCTTATGGATGTAATTTTTCGATGTCAAATTTAATATTCATAATTAATTTTAACTAATAACTAATGTAATATTCATGACTCTACACGTATACTGTTAATAGTTACAATATCAATATCGTGTGAATGTAATATTATATATTTATATTAACAATAATACATACCGAGTTACGCATCTAGATCTACCTTCATACCAACTTTCTACCTAAAATAACTAATAACTATGGTTACCTACTAATTACTATACACCTAAACAATATTAGCTAATAAATAATAATTTGATACATAAATCATAAAATTTATTAGATAATATATAACATTAAAGTAAACAAATTTTTAACAGGAATGAAATAACCAAAATGTGGAATGATTTAGATATGAGGCATTTGGTATTTTTAAGATTCTTGTAGGTCGATCATCAGAAATCGATTAGGTAGTTATTTAGTTTATATTTTATAGTCATTACACATTGTACTTAATCGAGATAATATATAAACAAAATAATGACAAATCGAAACTTTGAAACTACTTTTTGGGTGTAATTAACCTAATGATGTAAAGCAATATAATATGTAAAATAATTTACTTATACCACAATACATAAAGAAATTACGATTATATTTAATTGTTTTCATAATAATATTAATTATTAAGAAGCAGAACATAATATTATCTATAGTTTCTTATTAGTTATTAATAATTTATAATATTGACACTTTTCTTAATAGGATGCTACAAATGCGTTTGTTATCTCCGTCTTACAAACGTACGGCGCGGCATGCAAATGTTCGAGTTTCAACAGTGAGCTATTTTAATATTAGAGTGAATTGATATACCATCAAACTTTTAGGTAAGAACATCATATGAGCTTAAGCGTTGGCGATTTTTTGATATTTTAATTTTCAATCAAGACATAGATTGCTCATGCCTCGCTTAAAAATTAAAACACCGAATAAAATCAGACGTTTATACGTTTTGTATCAGGTATCTATTATGTGGTTTAAACGCAGACAATGTTCTTAAACAAAGGTTTAATAATAGATCAATTTACTCTAATATCAAAACTAACAGCACATTATTAAAACTAGTAAACGAAAAATTTTCGTACGCGTTTAAGACGGAAACAACAAATGCATAGCAGATAGCGTCCTCTTAAACATAAAATTCAAAAAATTGATTTTACTTTAACTATAAAAATAGATTTATTTATAATATATGTTTTTGTACTATTCAATGACAACTCATGAATTCATGATGATTAGTGTTATCCATCAATACTCAAAGTTGGTCATATTTAAAAGATGAATGATAAATAACAGCCTGGGGTAGAAAATACCAAGGAAGTTCATTAAAGAATGAATAATCGAATGCTAAATAAAGAAAGTAAAATTATAAATGGTTTTTAAATACCTAGTATGTACAAAAATATAGTTAAGTTAAAATAAGGTCTCGGACTCTCGGTATTATTAATAATACATTACCTATAGGATACATAATTAATGATAATAATTTTTAAGTTATTGTTATCTCTATATTACTATAATTTAAACCGTAATAATAATCATATTATATTTTCAAGGACATTTCTAGAAAAGGGCAAGCAAGAGCAGTTTTCATTCTTGACTTCTCGTTTAACATTATATACTGTTAATATGACCTTCCATAATTTTATAAATTTATTAATGTTCTAACAAATACGTATATTATACGTAATATGTACATTTAAACTCGCATCTCTAAGTTTTAAAAAATGTTGTTCTTTTCATAGAAAAAATGCATTAAGAGAATGTTGTTTTTAATTAATATTGACATAAATCACAGACATAAAAAAAAAATCTTAGACTTATAATATAGTAACGAAATGTAATTTAAATTAAACAGAAATGCATATAACCACGTAGGTTACTCAAAAATGTTCCCTGTTTTTTTACTTTTTTCGATTACTTCTAACATTTAAGTACTACTTCAATAATTTAAATTTTAACTGTTAAAAAATATCAAGTATTTATCATAACATCCATAGTTATTGTATTTTTTTAAATGATTAGGTAACCTATTTATATTTATCATAAAATATTTTTAATTAAAAAAGGTAGGATTATATTTTATTTAAATTTTAAATTTTGATGATATATTATATTTTATTTTTATTAAAACGAAGTATACCCTCGGTGACATAGACCATTGGGTTACAAAATTACGTTGGATTGAATTTACATTGACAATTATATTATTTTACAGTGTTCATATTTTATTTTTTAGTTCCGCCTCTGTGATTGAAGATATATTATATTAGTAATGTTACATTATAAATAATTAGAATTCGGCAAATCAAATTTTTGCAACAATGACACATTACTAATTGCTTTCCATAATATATTATACATAACAATAGTAAACATTTAAATAGCAAGTTTGGTAAAGTAAACTAATCTAATAATCTCTATACCATTTCTATACCCACATATTATACTGAAATAATTTAAGATTTGACGTACAACTAAGTATTATGATCATTCGTTTATATTAAGTCAATACCCTTCATTATCCGAAAACAATGACGTACGCAAGAAAAAATTTTGGGAGGTGTTTTTTTTAAATCAGTTAGTTATTGATAAGTAGAACTTTTTTTTAAATATAAACATTGATATAACAAAAAAATTACAATATTAAATCTAGTTTTCGTACATTTTTTTTAGTCATCATGTTAAGAATATGTTAACAATTAACTTCTATATTAAATCTATTATTTTAATTTGTTAGTATTAACATTTTAATTCTGCTTTAGTTGGTTTTTTATAAACACAATGTATAATATTATACCAGCTGTCTATTAAAGTATAATATGACGATTAATATTAAAATAGAATAAGTAAATAACCACAAAAACCCAAATATTTCGGGGAGTGTTTGAACACCCAAAACACCCCCATGAGTACGTGTCTGACGCGAAAATAAATACTTAATAATAGGCTTTTACAAATTGCAGTAAGAAACAAGTATGTAATTTAATTTACATAAGGTATATATATTATTTTATATGATTTATATGGGTAATTTTTAATATATTTAAATTTAAATAGTTTAGTGAACTTTCAACGACATTTTTAATACCTATCAAAGTATTAAAAATTAACTAAAAATAAATAAAAACAAAATGCACACCTGACACCTGTTGACCGTTCGAAGGATAACGTGCCGGATAACAAACTAATAAGAAAAATTAAACTACCGCGCTTGTCGGTCGTCTGTGACCTATATAACCTCAAAACTCGTTCACCTTGCACAACCTTGCAGCTGCAGGCCGTGGCGCTGTGCGAATGTGCCCGATAGTCGTGATCCTGCGCAGTGTACGCTTGTGATAGTAGCACGTCAATAATACGATTACAGGAATATCATTATTATTTTATTATTTAATGCGAGTTATATCATATTATTACCAACGAAAGTTAATAGTATTTTTCAGTATTTTTATTATATTTATCGAAACTAAATGTGTATGTACTTACAGAAAATATCGAGAGTTCTTCCTATTACGTGTAAACCAGTACGAAAGACGTCCGTCCACTAACCGAAACCAATGCCTAGTGAACCTTCTACAAAACTTATATTATGTATGTGCTAATATAAAACGATAACGTTCGTTAATAATTTTAATATTCTATTCCACTACATGTTTACAATATAGCCGCTGATAACCGTGTAAGATGTTAAATACTATATAGTCCATTATGACAATGACATCACAATCCCCCTCCGTGTATTGAACAATATAACCAGGACCCAAGGTGTTGGCTGTACAATGAAGTATTAAAATATATTGTATTCGATAGACTTTTGAACTGTGCTGCTATCTAACAGATAATGTTTTCCCAAAAACTTTTTTGAACTTTCGTCTTTCTAGTTAGTTGGAAGCAAGTTCCGGCGGGAACATATGGACATAAATTCAACAGTATGATGTATTGATGTTATTTACACGGTACCTATATGTCTCGATTGTACTGCCCTAAATATCCCAGTGGTAAATCAAAAGATTATTATTCAGTTTTCTCATAAAAATTTTTTTTTTTTCAAATCATAGGCAGGTTAAAAATCTAACTCATTTAAATACTTATTACATAGGTATATTGATTTACCACAGATATACTTTTGGTTTTGAGTGATGTGGAACTTTTGGAACATATACAATTCAATACTGCAGTATACTGTCGGAAGCAATGATGCTCTGTTTTTCTTCACAATTTTCACTGTTGAGTGTTTCAGGTCAATAGTCATAATTAAGACTAGAGTTTCAATATGAATTATGATTAGTGATTGCTGTTACGAATCGTTCGTGTCTTTAAAATTATGTAGACATTAATTACAGTGGGTAACTGCATGTGCATTTTAAAATCATTAATTCGATTTGGTTTTAAGCTGACATACAGATACAGTATTGATCGAAGTTACTGATGTAATATGAACGCGTGTAGACTATAGGTTGTATTGATAGACGATTAAACAATCTTTCTACAATGTTATTGGAAAACATTTCTATTCAATACGTTCGAAGAAAAAGTTTTATGTGCAGTACAACTTTGGTGAAAATACCAGTATGAATATTTTGAAATACTTCAATTTTAAATATATCAGGATTTTTCGCACGAATCTTTATAGCATTTCAATATTTCATACATTTGTAACTATTAGGGCTATATGGCCATAACAGTCTCACCCAGGTATTATTGTCCTTGAACTCAGAAGCCTATTATAACGCTTTTTCAGTATTTCACTTTTGGACAATTAATAATTATAAATTTTCGAGATGAATAAAACTGAGTAAAGACAATATTACGTATAAAAATAAATATCATCATAGGTTAATAAAGACAATTTGTATGCTATTTTTTACATTTGAATAGCTTTGCGAAGAAATTCGCATAACCGTTGCTAAAAAATATTAATTTTGTTCTCTGTAGCAAAAAAATTAAATCCCTATTACCTCTGTGCATCAAACAATAATATACAAAAATACAACATACCAGAACACGTTCACGACGCACTGGGCCCTGACGAAGAATCTATCCAAAATATAATTTTATTTTTGAAAGATATTGAATTGTACAATTTAATTTAAATTATCATTATCATGTAAAAACAACCCAATGGTCACGTTACCGAGGCTTTAAAAAAAAAAAAAAAAAAACTATAAGATATAAAGCAAAAAAATGAAAGTTCTACATAATCAAATAAATTATTTGAATTGTAAAACATTCACGGTTTTTTTTTATTTGTTAGTTAATGTGAAAATATTTACTTAGTACTTTGGAGTAGGTAATATTTCTTTTTTTAATAAAACAATTTAAAACACAAAAAAAAATTTAGGAAAATACCAGCATTATTTTTAAAAAGGCGGGTAAGTGGATGACGCTCTGCTGTACATTAGGGGGTGGGGGTGGACTTTTGACTAGGGTAGGTTAAATTTGAATGCAACGATAAGTATCATTGTACCTATACGAAAAATGATTCTGAACGGAGATGATTTGTCAGTCTAGGATATATTTTATTTAAATATTGTCATATTATATTCTATTTTGAAACAAATATTTTATTTTTTCAATTAGGACGCATTTTTCATAAGGCATGGTTAATCAATTTTTCCAAAAACATCACATGTATTTCTCATAAATCGTTATCGATACGTGACTTCATAAAAATTTAAAACTCAAACGCTCAAAACATTTTTCCCATAATGACGCTTCAAATTTTCACTAAAGCTATTTGAATCAAAACTCATGGAAAACTTAGTGTTGTATTTTTAATCCTTAGTTAAAAACACAAATAATTTTATGATTTTTAACTTCAAAATTACTTGCAAATTTTCGCGTTTTCGACAGATTTCGTAAAAATTTGAACTTCAAATGATTATAAAAAAAATTGTGACCAACAATTTTTAATTTTTTTTAGCTAAAATAAGGAAATGCATATGGAACCTCGTATTAAATTTTCAAGTTTTTTTGGTTATCCAACATTTTTTTACCGACACTTCAAAAAAATTCTCATAAAAATCGAAAATTTCAGTGGTCTATAAATAACTCAAAAAAAGTCAAAAAATTTTGAAAATTAAACTGTATATAGATAACTCTAACATAAACATTTTGTGAAAATTTCAAGTATTTACAGTGATTAGTTTTTGAATTACAACCATAAAAAAGTCGATTTGATCGAAAACTGGTTTTGCGTAAAAATTCCCGTTTTTCTGTCACTTTTTTTTTGTTTTTCTAGATTTTTTTGAAAACAGTTGGAAAATGTTTACTTTTGCCCTGTTTAATGCACCAAGGATATTCACTTTTCCATCAGAAACCGCTCCCAAAGTTTGAAATTGAAGCATTATTTCGACTACCTAGTTATGCTGTACACAGACTCCCCCCCTCCAAAACACACATCATTCTAAAATCAATACATTCATCACTTCGTTCAGAATCTAAAAATATGGTGCAATAAACGTTATCTGATAGTTTTATAAGAAACATACAATTTTGCAAAAATATTATTTATTTTAAGCTTATACTTACACTGACTTTATAGGTATAGACCTAATGTAGCAGGTATAAACAAATTATCACTAGAAAACAGGTTTTTCTTGGTTGTATTTTGCATTAAAAATTCTAACCAATTTTGTTTTATTCATTGTGAAAATAAATTTTTAAATGCGATATATATTAGTCATAGGGCTTGAATTTCAGTAAACTTTAGTTATTAGAAAAACAGGCAGTTAAAAATAAAATATAAAATGAAAACATGTAATTTGAATTTCTATACTTAAGTACTTAATAGTCAATACAGTACACAGACACTTAGGTATTAGTTATCATTAAAATATCATTCACCAGTACCTATTTTTTTTTCCAAGAACACGCAGGCTCGTAACCAAAGATTAAAAAATAGAATCAATTTGATGATACGACTTAAAATTGTTCAATCATAAGTTAGGCATTAAAAATATTTACAAACAATAAAAGCGGTTTAAAAAATTATTTTGTGGAGAGCTAGACGATAACGTATTAATTAAAAGGGTTAATGATAAGGGGACTTGGAGAATTATTTAAGAGGTCCTTTAATTCACACAAATATGCATTTATATGTATATAAAAACAGTGGATTCATTTAAGTGTCAATCCAATATTTTGAAAAGTTACGACTTATTGGAAAATATTTTTTTACATAATTTTGATGTAATTGCCTACTAAGATATTGAGTAGTGCCAGTAGCAATGGTACCGCAAATGAGAGTCTTCTTCAAGTAGTTATAACTTATAACTATTTATTGATTCGAAATTATATTTTAAATATCAAAGTATTCTGCACATATTGCAGCAAAGAAATGGGAAATGTATGTTATTTTTTAATTTTTTAATGTTTTGACTTATGATACGTATTTATGACTTTATGTATTTCAAATTTCGTATTATATATTCTTTTATAGATGGAGTTTTTTTTGCTGTCAGGGGTGGTACAGTAGGGGTTATTTTTGTGTATTTGTTTGTACGGTTGTAACACGTGTTTGTGTAAGTGTGGCAAGGATATGTTGCTAAAAATCCCGGGAGGTCAGTGGTCACCCTTCCGGAAGCTAGCAACTGCGGCCGGTATACGTACGCTCAGCGCGTTTCCGCAGATTGAGCACACGACCGTGCCTTTTTTTAAGCCACAATTATAATTTATTACGATTAAAAAATGTAAAATAGTAGTTTATTTATGAAATTGTTACCTACTGTTATTTTGAAATCACATCTAATTATGTAAAGATAATATTTAAAAAAATTAAAAAAGTTGAAACTACGAAATAATGAGTGTCTATATAAATAGATTACCATTTACCTTATATACTTGTATATATGTGTATAACGTGAATTATTTGTCCCCTCTCCTTAAAAATGTCTGCGAACGCCCTTGGTCATGAGTTTAAGTTATATTACTTGAAACTTCACACTCCATCATTTCTTAATATTCTGTTGTGTGTTATTTGTATATTTTGACACTAATTGTATGCTTTGTTTTAATTTAAAATGGAATTACGTTAAAAATGCGTTCTCATTTGGCAAAATTATTATTTAGGCAGTTAAAAAATATTTTGAGTACCTAATTAATTGAATTGGTGAGTAGTAAACCAAAAGCGTACCTTTCCCTTTCCCACCAATTCTCTATTTCACCAAATCAAAAACGTTAGTCTAGTATTTGAATAATATTTAAATATTATATACATACGATATACAATATGTCAGTCATATCATAATATATTATAAATTATAATTTTATTTTTATATCACATACATACCAGTCATATTATAATTTACACATAAAATTAAAATTATTTTGTTTTTTATCACTATTAAAAAGTATTATACCTAATATATTATGTTTTTTATAAATCAACAGTATAACTGATACAACAAACAAGATTAGTAATATAAATCGATAGCATTTGGGAAATAATCCCGATAATAAATAAAATTTATCAATTTATATTCAGGTTGAAATTACGGTACGTTATACATATAATAATTATAGTACAAACTTTTTAATAGTTGTAAGAAAAACTATAATTATGTATCCTGTATTTAATTTAAAAAATAATTTTAATTTTATATTTAAATTATATTATGACTGACGTATATGTGAAATAAAAATAAAATTATAATTTATAACATATATATATTATTAGTGGGAACCCGTGGCCACATAGTTCATTAGGTTTAGGGTGGAACAGTAGGGGTTGTTTTTGGTAAACGGAAAACTCGTATGGTCGTTATAAACGCGGAATATTGGTATGATCCTCAATAGTCAAGGTTTACCTAAGTTTTTAAAAACAACAATAAAATATGAACGATTATTCCAACAAGTTGAAGGGACACCGCGGATTGAAAGAACCCGTAGGTATTGAGTAACATACGGCAACACCTAAAAATTCAAAAATATTTTTCAAGACAAACTATACAATAAATATGAGAACTAAATACCTAATTAACTAAAGAAATTAAAATAGGACAATGTAGTTCAAAATTTGAACTTCAAATAATATAGCAAAGTGTATATGAAATACCGTTATTAGGTACTGTTTATAAATTATATTATATTATATTTATTGTATATTCACTAAACAGTGACGTATCCAGGGGGGTTTGGGGGTTGTAACCCTTCCGAAATATTTTCGAAAAAAAAAACTATAATAGTTTGAAAAAAAATAATGCTATTAAACAGTCCAGTGTACTGTGTATATAATAAAAGCTCTATCTATTGCATGGCAGTGACACTGTAAATACTTACATTTTATTTTCCCATTTCGTCTATGTTTCGCTAGGGCCAACGAGAATAATATTATATTATCTTTAATACTTATTACCACAGGCGGTGCCAGAGGGTATGCAGGGTATGCGGTGGTACCCCCTAAACGCACAGACAATTTAGTGTGGAGTTCAAACGTCGTATGATATTGTGATTGGCATTGTAATATAATATTATTATTGTGATGTAATATTATGAATAAAATAAAATATAGTATTAATTTTTAATTTTTTTTTGTTTTTGGAGGGTGTAAATATATTTGCACCCCCTGAACATGAAGGCTGGCTCCACCTATGCATATTATAATCAATTTGTTTAATATTATATTTTAGTGTTTTACACACTACTTAGTATTCACTAGTCGGCGGTAGGTACATGCTTTTTGAACGATTAATGTAAAATTAGTCGAAAATTCCAAAACAATTTTTTTAATTCTATTTACCAGTGTATAAAAAAAAAAAACTATCTGAAGTCAATGCTGTACCAACAAATGAGATGTCCATTCGTCTATCTTTTATTAATAAAATATTATAAAATAATATTAGGATTTTGTGAATATTAATATTGTGATTAAAATAGTATAAAATGCACTTAAAATGGTTTTTTATTTTATTTTTATACTTATATTGTTATATTGATATTATAGGATACTATACATTAGTACATTACATTTTACATGCATAAAAACGTGTTTATTTAATAAAAAAAAAGTTGATTAATTTGAATTTCACGTGAAACATTTTTTTAAATTGAGTAAAACAAAAAAAAATACAGTTGAAAATTGATGGAATTTGATTAAATCCTGGAAAATAAATTAAAAAATTAAAATATGATCTAAAATTATTTTTCCTTAAAAGTTACTAACGCGTATTAATATAAATTATAGTGTTTCGTTTCATGCATACGTTTTTTTTTGTTTAAGTAACCCCCACCGAAAAAAAACTTGAATACGCCAACACTGGTATATCATATATTTATTTTACCTACCTTTTACTTTGTATGTACTTATTTGTGTTTTTGTTGATTTTAATCGCAACTTAATTTTTTTGTTTTCAACGTATTATTTAAATTTAACTTGTTTACGATATTAATTTATTAAAACTATATAAACATTGTAAATATTTTAGGACCTTGAAAATTAAATATTGAAGAATACCAGTATTTCATGTTTTTTATTAGTAGGCACCTACTGACCTTATTTTCAGATTATTATAAATACTTAAAAACTACTACATTTTATTGTAGATACATAGAAAAGGGTTTTTTTCTGATAGACGATGGTCCTCATCACTTCTATAGTAAGTATAAGACACAATTTATTAATTGTTATAACACTATTCACCACGTGTCTACGCTATTTATGTTCTATTTGGTAGGTATTAGTGTATTAATGGCTATGAAACGATTTAAGATATATATTAATATATCATACATTCTAAATCAATATAACCTATAGCCTTCAATGGACATATTTGTATGCAAATGACTAATGTCTAGTTCAAATATCTATATGTTTATTATTATAACTTATCTACCTTTTTCTTATTAAATCATAATGATGGAGCAAAGTAAATGTCAACATAGAATACAATATACTCGATAACATATTAGTGTACTTACGTGTAATTCGAGTATATTTTTTTTGATTGTTATTATTTATGTACTATTTATTTACAATCATAATAATATAGTAAGGTAAATGTCAATATAAATTAAAATATAGGTAGGCATTCGATAACCATTGATTCACAAGAATATTTAGTTAGTACAACTTATCTAAAAATTACAAGAAACAGATTTTAAAATTTTAAGTCATATGCGTATACTTGATGTAATACTCTGTATGAGCAATTTAATTTATTTTTCACGAAGTGAATGAAATCTATTTTTCCATTTCATGTAATAATATATTACACTATTATATTATACAAGTATCTCCATTATTAGGCAATCGTACGATTTTCACCCAGTTTTTATGAAATTATCTAAGTACCAATCTATCGGTGATTGTGTACAAAGTTATCAGCAATTTTACCTCAAGACGTTCGAGCTATAGATACTACACTGTATTTTTAATGAATTAAAACATATTATAAATTATAAAATATTTAATGAAAATCAACAGTCAGAATTTAAACACCACTATAAAATATAATATTTCAACAATAAATAAAATAGTTCACAAAAATAAATAGATCACAAAAAATATTAAACTAATACAATACTTTAATAAAAACACACATTTTTCAAGTAATTATATTTAGTTAGGATTTTTGTGTGATGTATGAAAAAATATCATATTAAGAGTAATTTTTGTTATATAAATTAAATAAATTCTGTTACATATATGTATATAATAATATGATATAAATGTTTCACACTAAACAATTTTTCTAGGTGTAATTATAAGGAAACAAATTAATAAATTAATTTAATGAATAAAATATAAAATAATAGTACGTATCAATTTGTACATTTATCACCTGTAACTATTGCTGTTTCCAGGTTCATTATCAATATTATTATTTGATCGATCTCGTCTTCTTGAAAGAACATCAGTTAATGAGTAAGTTTCTGGTTCAAAAACAGGTGGATATTCCAAAGATTCGGTATCACTGATTTGATCTAAAGGCTATATATTGAAATAAAATATAAATATTCAGCTTAATTATATTTATATACAGTGACAGTGCTATACAGGGTGTCCCACAGATATCTGACATTCTGACAAATTAAATAACTTTTGTTCTAATCAATATTTTTTAAAAATTTCTTTTTAATATAATCCATAGACACTTGCGCTACATTTTTAGAATACATTTTTTATTTTTTATTTTTTAATATTGAAAATAAAAAAACTTAAAAATTGACAATTTTTTTTTTCGAAATATTCAATATAGCCAATTTGTAAATTTGATTTTCAGAAAAATTTATATGGTAAAAACTTATTTAAGTCAAAAGGCTGATTTTTTACAATTTTTTTAAATATCAATATTTTCGTTAGGTATAAATAATTATAGTAATTTATAGTTTATACATCAAATATTATTAAAATAAATACAATAAAAAAAATAATTAGATTTTAACATGCACTTATTTAAAAATGTTCTTATAAAATATTTTAAAAAATTTTTATTATTATTTGAAATTACAAGGTTTCTAACACAAACTAGATCGTAATTTACTTAACGAAAATATTGATATGTAAAAAAATTGTAAAAAATCAGCCATTTGACTTAAATAAGTGTTTTTACCATATAATTTTTTCTAAAAATCAGATTTACAAATAAAAAAAAATTTATCAATTTTTAAGTTTTTTATTTTCAGTATTAAAAAATAAAAAATGTATTCTAAAAATGTAGCGCAAGTGTCTATGAATCATATTTAAAAGAAATTTTTAAAAAATATTGATTAGAACAAAAGTTATTTCATTTGTCAGATCTCTGTGGGACACCCTGTATATTAAGTATATTTTCAAAGTTCAGTAAATACCAATTAAAAAAAAAATTAAAAAATACAGTGTAACCTTGATAACTCAAATCGGTTAGGGGTGAAAAAAAATTATGTTATCAAAAATTTGACTGAGAAGTTTGAGTTGATCGAGGTTCTACTGTATTTCAAAAGTATTCAAAAGTGTTCAAAAGTAACTATCAATAAATAGATTTTGTTTTTCTGTAACACATATTTAACTGATATGTTTTTTCTATTTTTTTTTTTTTTTAGATTTTTTGTGCAGGTTTATTTATTTGTTAAACCCAATTGAAACTAAGATTTTTAATTGGATTTCTTGTAAATTTTTATTTCACTGTGTGCTATAACTTGTTAGTGGACTGTTTTAAATAATATATTGCAACGGCACTGAATTGATACATTATAAACTAATACAGTTAATATATTATAATTATATTATATTATATTATAATATTTATAATTCATTAACATTATTTAGTAAAAATATATGATTTAAGCAAAATACTCACGTATCGATTGGAATATAATTGATGTTCATGTGATTCAGGTAATTGAGGCATATATGGCCCATCACGAGGATGTGGAAATGTTTTAGTATTTCTATTTCCATTAAAGTCACTAGATTGAGTTGAGCTCTCAGTTAACCCTAAAAATATAATATAATAATATTCGTTAATAACTATACTTATATATAAATTTCTATTTTAATAACTATAAATTATAATACATTTTATATTATACCATATATTTCAATTTTATATTTTATTTTAGACGATGAGATAAACACACAAGGAAAATATTGGTTTTACAATGATTTATTGATTTTTGATTTTTTTAAGGACATCTCAGAAAAAGGACTACATTATTTAAATGTGACATTATCTATAGATTTACTACAGACTTTAAGTATTGAATTAATGATGCACTTAAACAATTGTAGTTATTCATTTAGTAGATCCTACTTGGATAATAAAACAATGATTTACAATTTAATACCACAACATAGATGTAACATATTAGTCAGTGGTAAAATAAAGTTTTAGATAAAATTAAAAAAAAGTATAATTAGTTGATAAAATGTTACAAATAATAATTTATAATTTATAATAAATAATAAATAATAATTTATTTGAACATAATTCATTATATTTATACAAAAATGACTTCAATTTATTTAAATTTATAGCTAAAAAGAAATGTTAGAAACTAGAAATGTATAATATACTTTGTTTTAATACATACATACATTTGTAAATGTAATACTGCTATTTCAATTAAATAATATATATTAGTTTAATTTGGCCTAAAACTAATATAATAATATTCAAAATTTAATAAATTAGTTTATTAATTAAATTATTTTTCATCTATATTATAACATATTTTATAATTAAAAAATCACTATAAGCACGAATAAATAGATAACAAAAAAATAATAAATGTTATATATAATTATTTAAAATGGTTAAATTGAAAGTTTAAAACTATTTTGGTACTAAATTTACCATGCTATTTAATATTTTACTAAATGTTAATTTATGTTTAATTTCAATTACATACTTTATACTTGTGTACACATAATTTTAATTGTATGGCATAAAATAAATTATCCTGGGTGATTCATCATTGCTTAGCCTGAAACGCTGAAGCTATGAGTATGCAATTTGGACAGTAGTTTTGTTTCATAGTGTAGACACCCACTAACAAATGATTTTTCAAAATTCAACTTCTATCAGAGTTAGAGGGGTAAAAATTAAAAAATCACCTAGTCATAATCGCTGAAGCTTTGAGTATGAAATATGGGAAGTAGTTTTGTTTTATGGTGTAGACATTCACTAAGAAAGGATTTTTTTTAAATTCGACTCTTACCCCTATAGGGGTCATAAAAAGGTTATATAATATAAAGAAGGAAAATTGTTCATTTGATTGGTTTAATCTCTGGAACTATTTAACTGATTTTAAATTTTTTTACCATAAAATACTTATACAACCCCATGAATCTATGGTTAAGTTATATATGGTTAGGTATGGTTTTTTTTTATACCAAATTTGAGTTTTTTTATACAAATAATAATCTTTAAACAATATATTTTTGTGTATTATATGGTTGCTATTGGTTATACAATTTAATAGGGAAGAATAAGAAATTAGCAATTTTTTATTAGGTACCAATTTTAAAAATTGTTTCGCCTTTAAAAAGCTAAAAATGATGAAATATAATGATTGAATATACTTTTAGTCTTGTATTTTAAATGACGGTGTTAAAAATCATTTATGGAGAGTATAATAGGGTAAATCTACAGGAATTTGCCACGGGCTTAGATCATGAATAGCCGGGCATAACAAGGAATTAACCTAACAATTTGAATCATATTGAGTGGGTATTTTTAACGGACAATTTTTTTTTTTTAAATTTTAATTGTGTCACAAATTAAAATATATTAATAAACAATAATGGTAAAAAATAAATTTTAAATCAACAAAATAATGTTTTCTATTGATAAACAATAAACTTACAAGGTGGTAATACACTTAGGTGTTCAACACTAGTCAATGCAGTGATTGGTTGCCTTGATCGAGGTTCACTTTCAGCAGCAATTCTAAAAAGCAAGTATAAAGGCAGTACTATAATAGTATAATCTATAGGTTTATACTAATAAATTAAAATTTTCTATTTATTGCTAAAAAATAATAAAAACAACCTAAAATAATGCATAATGAGGGTTACCGTATAATAAAGGAATATAAAATATATAAAATAATCTTTATCTAAAATAATTTGAAATGTATATTCAATTTATGCCGGACTAACCTGAAACTAGCTTGATCCAAAAGTTGTAGATTTTGATCTTCTCTAATTCCTGTAAAATAATTAGTTATATTTGGTCAATACTTATAATAATAATTACAATTATAACCTGGAGGTGGAGGTGGAGCTGTATATTGAGGTACACGCATTCCCATATGTAGGTGTTGAATTCGTCTTTCGTCTTGACGGGACTGTATAAATGATTCTAATGTTATTTCAGAGCTGTTTATAGGATCTGTTCGTCTAAAAATTAAGAAACTACAATTTAGTAAAAATATCATTTTTTTTTTGTTTAGAGCTAAACTGTAGTACCTTTGGTTATTTTCTGGTTTTGTTATAGATGCTAATCGATAATCAACCATATCTGCTGGCCTATTATGGTTAATTTGAGGTATAGGATATACATCAGTGCTAAAATAAATAATTTCATTAATTTGTTAATGCTAAGAAGACTTTTATATATCAGTTTGTTACATTTGTTAATTATAAAAAACCCAAAATAAAAATACTTTGATCTGGTGATTCTATAATTTTAATAACTCATTATTATTATTTAAAACTTTATATACGATCTAATAATTGAGGAATTAAAATTATTGTTTGTGAAGTAAAAAATATGGTATTATATTTAGCCTAAATTATTTTACTTATTGACTATTGCTAAATTATAAGTATGGTAACTGTAAATTTACTTTTGGTTATAAGAGTTAGAGAGTACAGATGTATCTGATGCACATTTAGGAACTGTTGGAGGTACTCTTCGATAACTACGATATTGAGATGTTGGAACTGGTTCATTTGAATCCCGTCCAATCATACCCATTCCTAAAAATTTCCAATGTTTTCTGTCCAAACTGCTACCTTTTACTTGATCTTCTTTTGCCAGATTCTTTTTTTGTTGTTTTTTTAATGAATGAAAACTTTTATCCCTAAAGAAAAATGTAATTAATATTTAATTAATATTAATACTTATGCATAAAATTAAATACTAATTATACTAAAAGTTTTAAATTTTATTTTTTAGTTTATAGTCTAAAGTAACTTTTTTTGTATTCTTTAATACAATGTTTCAGTTTTACAGAACACATTTAACTTGAAAAACTCAAATGTTAGATTAAATTAATAGAAGCAGGGTTTTATATACTATATTACAATAATAAACGAGGTTATAAGAAAACTTATTTGAGTCAATTATTTTTAAAAATTAAATAAATAAATACAAACTATTCATTTTTTTTTTTTTAAATAAATTAAAAAATTAAATTTTCAGCAAATAAGCAACATTTAAATTATAAGAAATAGTAAAAATTTAATAGTAACACTTACGTTTTGTTTTTATTAACACCTGCATTATGATTTGAATGTGATCCCATGTGACTTGAAAGAAATGTAGAAATATTCTTAAAAGCTGAACTTGTAAAAGAAGAATCATGAGATGTTCCTGGTTTTGATGAAAATGAATCGACCAGTTCATGGTTTTCATCTAAGTTTTCATCTTCTTCGCCATCAGTTTCACTAACAGCCACAATATCTAATAGTTACATACAATTAAATGGTGTTTAATTTTTTTTTTTTTTTTTTAAGTCAGCAATGTTAAATGACAGAGACAGCGATGTATATTATGTACTACATATTCCTACAAAAAAAGGATAAAGGATTGTACACATATTAAAGTTATATTTTCATGGAAATTCTATTAGTGACATTCAAGTAAAGGGAAATATTGTTTTCTCCTCTGGTCAATAAATAAAATAAAATAAAATACAATAAAATTATATTGTTTTATTATATTTATTTATAGTATATAAAATAATTAAATAAACAGTATTCAAAATTATAATAGCTTATAAAGTCCAAATAAATAAGAAATAAGTTATTAATGATGTTAATAGATATAATAATCTATACTTAGGTTTACAAATTTTATTTTAGATCGAGCATGGAGAGTAAGAAATGTCACTATTGCATAACTATTTATTATTTTTATTTTTGTAAGCAAATATAAAATCAACTAATTTTAAAATTACTAAAACTTTTTAAAAGAATCTAATGAGATTTACTTGAATTATGTCCATCAGCAATGGTAGCAGTTGAAAACCAATCCAACCACATGGATAAATCATCTGGTGTTTCAGCGGCAAAATAGAACATAGTTCCCATATGGTATACTTTAAAGGCATTAGTTCTTGACTTGACTTCATCAGCAACAGATACCGTGAAACCAGATAATATGATCATAAGTCGAGATTTAGATGACTAAAAAACATATTGTAGTTAACATAAATAAAAATTATAATATTAAATTTATAGTACTTCTTTATTATTAAAGCCATAAAAAGTAGTTCCTTTAATAATGAACCATCCTTTAATCCATTGCATTCTAGGGGATATTTTTTTAGATCTTTGATAGAGCCATCCTTGATATTCACACGTCCCTAATTCTTTAGCACTTATATTTCGGCGTTCTAAAAAATATAATGTAGTAAGAATGTATTTTCTATAATTATTATGATGTATAGACAATTAAAATTACTAGCTATTAACGGATTTCTTTGAAATAATTGTTTCTGTCCTTTGTTTTCTTTTTTTCCAATAGTTTTAGCACCAAGCATAGCTCTGTAGCTAGTTCTTTTAGGTAGTTCAGTAGGCTTGGATGGTCTAGGAGGTGGTATTGGTGGCTGAGATTTTTTTGTTTCAGTTTTTTGTCTGGGAAATGTAGCTGGAGTATTTAATACAGCTTGATGTAGTATGATGGCCGTTCGTTCAGATGGTAAAGATATGTTATCTTTAGTATCTACCCGAAATATATTATCATCACTTCCACTAAGATCAGTTAATGATAATGGTGGGCAAGCATCAGACAAATCAGAAAATGAATTTTTTTCAAAATCTGATGGATCTTGATGTTTATTGTTTAAATAAGATTTATTTTTACAATTATTAATGGAATTTTTGGAACAATATATTGATCCTGGAACTCTATCTTGAGATGATTGTGTTGTTGAGTTATCATAATTTAAGACATTTCCATTTTGGATTTCAAAATAACTTTTTGTCGTACTATCTAGGGGATCTTCTTGTTTTGAATCAAATGAAAATCCACTGCCAGATTCTGAAACTCTATTACTTAAATGTTCTGTATTTCTACCATTTTCAGATTCAAATCCAATATTATCAATTATATCAGTATCTTTTATGATTGAAAAATCTATATCTTCAGTTCTAGGTGGTGGAGGTTTTGGAAAATATAAAACTGGTTTAATTGATTTGTTTATATAACTAATTCCAACTGTTTCTGTCATAGTTTCAAAAGAAACATTGTCATCAGTTCTTGGAGGGGGAGGCTTAGGGAAAATCAGAATAGGTTTATCAGGTCTTTTCAATTTATCTTCATTAAAAATGCAGTTATCAGTTATTTCATTAGTATCACAATTTTTTACATCTTCAATTGACATTTTCAAATCAGAATCAAAATATTCAAAATCGTTAGGCAGATTACTATCTGCAGAAAAGTCATAGGATGGAGTACTATAACTTTTGTCTAATTTACCACGAACTTTAGTAAATAATGGATTATCAATTGGTTTAGAAACTTTAGAAACAAAGGGTTTTGGCATTATTTTAGGTTTTTTGTTCATATGTTCTGGACTTTTATTAATTTTCAATTGATTAATTCGTTCCTTAACGGAAATTAAATTACTGCTGTTTAAAACATCATCTTTAATAGATGTATCTATAAGTTTCTTGTCAGACAACTTCAAGCTTTCAATTTTCTCTTCATTTGGTGGTAATGACTTCCAATGAACTTTAGTTGGTTTGGAACGTTTGCTAAGTTGCATCTCACTATTAGATTTTTCACTATTATTTTTATTGTTATTTTGAGCTTCATTAACTTGTTTCAATTCGTTCCAAAACTGAAAATAAAATTTCAAGGATATTAATATTTCAAGAAACACTTTTCTAAGTAGCATAAAAGAAGTCTTTTTAAACAGGGGAAAAATTCAATCCATGCAAATAAAATGGTGTAATACAATTGAGAACTATTTACACAATCAACTCATTTGTAATTTACTGATTACTAATCAGTGATTAGTCATCAATTCAATTTATCAAAATAAAAAATTAATAATTGATTTATAGTTATTTATTTATCTAAATAAAATAAAGAAATGAAATGCTCTCAATCATATATGTACACCTTAACAATAATTTGTATAGTATTTCCATTTAATTAAAAGTTGATGGTATTTTGTTAAGGGTCTTCCTGGGTATTAATTGTAACTGTGAATTGTGATTGTATAGATACTCACAATTTTAATATATAATATAAAGAATATTGATAATACTATATGTCTCAAAATACTTTTAAACTAAACCTTAGAACATAAATGTAACATACTAACATACTTATAAAATGTCAATATTGAGTAACAAAAATTTTTGATAAATAACAAAATATAAATAAAATTTCTATGTAAACATTTATAAATATACAATATATTTATATATTATATAACACATAATATTGGTCTTCAAATATTTAAATTATATTTTAAATATTAAACTTGTATTTAATACACCACTTTATTTAAAAGGGAAATTATTTGAATAAGAGATAATTAAAAAAATACCAAGTTATAACTTTTTACAAAGTTTAATGTATAGAATAAATAACTTATTTAAATTGATACAATATTATATGGAAGACCCTTAAAAACATTCTACTGAAACTCACAAACACACACACAACTCACTCTAAGAAGAATATTACCCTACAAATAGTTAAATAGAGTTTATAATTTAAATTTGATAATAATAATACATGAAATATAGGAAATGAAAAAACAGAATATTAAATAATAAAATAGAAAAATAGAAAAAAATGTTAACCAAAAGAGTCAAATACATTAACTAAGCTCAATTTATTAAATGAAAAATATTATTTATTTCATTATTTAATAATAAAAGTTCTTTGTGTTATTAAGGCTTTATACATATTAATTTTTATGTCGGCAGAGCAAAAAATTTTTATGTGAAATACCCAATAAAAACTGTGCTTTAAAAAAAAATTCCAAGTTTTTCTACATAATTAACTATTTTTATAAAGATATAATAATTAATTATTATAAATTATAATAAACACAGAGTATAATTATAAAGTAATGATTAAAATTATTTATTTACAATTATTTGCAATCTAGTATCTATAAATAATAAATGTAGTATTTAATTGACTATGATTATTATTTAAATCAACTAAAACTTCCTAAACCGATATCATATATTAATTCAGTTTCATAAAAATACATAAGATATCTTATAAAAAATGATATCATACTTTGCCAAAGACTAAAATACTTTAAATATTATAAATAATTTAATAAATTGATTCTTAGTCAATATTATGCAATTTGAACAAAAAAAACTTTAAACATATTTTTCAATATGGTAGATCATTAAAAAAATTTTTTTTAATAAACTTATAAGTAATAACCAATATAGAAAGATGAAGAAGGGTGTTGTTACCTGTAAGCATTTACTTATTCATATATCACTTGTTACTCGTTCTTAAATATACATTAATAATCCAATACCTTAGATTAATGTATTAGGTCTGTTTGAATGTTCACCAGAATAATTAACTCACATTGAATTTAGGAAAAAAACGTTGACATTAATAAAAGAAGTAAATAACTTAATAAATATATATTAATTATTTTGTTTCTATTTAAGAAAAGTATTTTGAAAACTTAATAAATAAAATTTTTATTTTTATATAAATATTAGAATAAGAATGTTAGAATGAATTGAGCTGGCATGACAAATTGATTAACCTTTCATATAGGTTTATTTAGGCACGTCTAGTGTTACCTGTTCAAAAAAATAACAAACTATAAAGTGCATTTAATACGCACATCATGTGTAGTATTGAGGAATTCCGTTTTAATATTGATTGAAGTTTTATAATTCGAAAATACGATTAGGTAACGTATATTATTGTTGTGGTTATTTTTCTTTTTAATACTTAAAAATATATTTTACAATAAATACCTGATCAAAATTGAATGGTGCATGTTTTCCAATAGGACTGGCTCCACTTATTGTTGCCCTTCTTTGAACAGGGATATGTGGCTTTGGAAGATATAATCTAACGGAATTAGGTGAAGAGCAATTGGCACTCTCAAGTTCACTTTCATCACCACTGCTACTATTACTGTGAGAAAAAATTTCAGGAGAAATTGAACGCTCGTCTACATGAATGGTTGGTGGAGGACTCAACAAATTATCACTTATTTGACTTTCTTGAATCTTTGGGACCTTCTTTTTTTCTTGTCTAAAAATGTTTCAATTATTAGACAAAACCAATCAAAAACAAATGTATTATAAACATTCATTTATGCATTTTTAACTAGATATAAATAATAAAACTTTCATAAGTAAATTTCAATTTTCATTACAAACTATAGTATTCCTTTTTTTTTACTTTATTACTCATGTTACCCAAACTATTTATGATAGGTTTCTTTAAAATATAAATTGAATAAAATTGATAAATATTGTAAACTTACTTGTTTAAAGGAAAACTGAAATTAGGAATTGTCAATAGATCACTTGGCCTAGGTGGAGTAAGTTGATCAAAATATCTTTGTGGATAATTAAATAGTTTTTTGCTGGGTAGACGATATGGTTTCATGTAAATTTGTCCAAACACTTTACTATGACGTGGCCGTTTTTTAAGTGTCAGAAAAATATCAGTTGATGCTTCTTCTAACAAAGCCATTACTTGTCTAGCTTGCCAACCAACCTGAAATTAAGAATATGTATAAATTGTATAAATTGAAAGAATACAACATTACATTTTAAATTTAAAAACAAAAAATTCTAAATAAATTTATTTTATTATGTTCAAACTCAATTTGTAAAAATTAGTAATTAAGTCATTGACTGGGTTCTGGTGCTAATTAGCGTCGTGAGGATCAACCAGCAACGCGTTTGACACTATTTAGAGTCTATATTTAAAGTAAGTGGTTTACTATTCCTAACTCGTAACTGAATGTTATTTTATTATTATTTAGCGCGGACTAAACACATGTTTTAAAATATATATAAACTAATAAGTAACCTTTTATAATATTAGATATCAATGTAAAAAGTAAATAATATTAATATTATTTTACAGTTATTATATACCAAGTAGGCACTGGACATTTAACATGACAATTTATAATGATTTATTCCTATGAGTTGATATCAAAGTATCCAAATCATATACCTGTTTATCCTTAGTTAATAGTTTTATATATTTTTTTTCATTTATATTGGTAAGCAGTATTTTTCTGAGAGTGGAAGGTATTTTTTTTATTATATTTATGTATTGATGGTTGTCATGGTGCTAAAAGGAATTTGATTGAACTATATTTTTATTTCATGCAAATGAAAATTGTAACATGAGACACTTGTCAGTTAGTCAGCAAGATATATTCCCATTAGGGCCTTCAGGGCCACCTGTTTGCCTAAACATTTGTAATTTCTGTTATTGTCACGATTATTTCATTAAAATAAGTATTATACATACACTTATAAAGGTTTAATCATGCTAAGGATGCTAAATCAATATTATTGATAAAGAATTGGTAAATTTTATATTAAATAAAATAATGAACCTATGGATATTTTAAACATTTAATATATATTATATATATATATATAAAAAGAATCAAAACAATTTAATATATTCATTTTTAATTACTTACCACAGTTTGGTAATTGACTTGAACAATTTCATCACCAGCCTCAATTTTACCACATTGATGCGCCACACTATTGCATTTCACTTCTCCAACTTGATGAACTCCGTGAAATGATGGTACAATATAAAATCCCTGAAAACATTTTATTTATAAAATAATTAGCATTATACACTAAAATACTAAAATACATCTACAATATGAAAGAGTATTTTTATTATTAAGTAATACAATAGAGAGGCTTAATAGTTATAATAATCAAATGAGATATTAAGACTACTGACAGAGTTGGTATGCATCAGCATCATATTAAAAGGAAGAATTAATTCTTTCTCATACACAAAGTACATATTTTGGTAATTTAGAAAATAATATTTAATGATACTGATAAAAAAAAAAATTTGCGAAGAAAAAACAAACAATAGTATAACCATATTTTGACAATAGTAATACTATTTTTAGTTTTAATTTTAACTCCAACCAAACAATAAGTTTTTAATATGAAAACTATTGTTGAGGAAGCATGCCTTTTTTAAACTGGTTATCACTATAAACTCCAAAATCATTTCAACCCCTTTATAAAGGATCTCTCCATCTTAACACTACCAGGGAATCCTCAATGCAGGTGAAAAAGAAAGTGGTGTTGTAAATTACTACAAATATAACCCAAATCCCTAATAATTGATTCAAAATTAAATGATAATGATAAAAAAGAATCATGGTAATTGCCACTAATGGTTGATGACTTAATCAACTCCTTCATGTCAATTCTCACCCTTAGCATATAAGCTCATTGTTCATCTTCTATTATTATGTATAGATCCTTTATTTTAAATTTAAAAAAAGTATTGATTAAGTATTTTATATTAAATGAGAAAAGATCTGTTCCAAACCTACAAAATAATAATAACAATTATGTTTTTTATATCATATATTACCAGAGATTCTCCTGATCTTTTTTTAAGTGTAGCAACATCCAAAGAAGCCGGTTGTAAAATTAGAGAATCTTGACTTTCTTGAATAACATGATCAGCATGTTGAGCTAATTGTTTGGCAATCTCAAAAATATTTTCAACGGGGTTCTCAGCAAAACGATCACGCTGACCACTAGTTACTATTTCAAGAGCCAACTTAAGTAAGTTATTTTTCATACTTATATAATGTGGTTGGCCACAAAATGGTGGTCTAAAAATTAAAATAATGTGTTAACTTTATTCAATATAACAAAAATAATTATTATTTTGAATACAGTTTAAATCAAACCTGTTTAACCAATTAACTAATGGTTTTAGAGCAGCTACTGTGTTGGCAACATCTGTAAGAATTTTTGTTGGAACTTGAGTGGAATTTAAATAATTTTGTTTTATATCTTTGTATAAGCTATGAGCACTGCAAGATAATCTTAATGCTAGTAATTGCACATTTTCTTTATCCAGTTCATAATGCTGAAATATATTAAAATAAATAATAAACTTAAGATCAAAGTTGTATAAAATTAGTTAGGTATGAATATTTTATTATCATTTATTATAATATTCAAAATTTATATACTATTAAATTACATAAATTACACATAATTATCACGGTAATTTTTTTTTTATGATGCTTAATGTAGGTGTTTTTATAGTAACATTTTTGGAAACATTAGGTAAAAATAATTTTTTTTTTACTCATTTTGTTCCTTAAAATAGTTTTGGAATATTACTTCTTAACCGGGTACCCTTAGTATTGGATTTTTTCAGCCCTGTGTATTTTTCAACACTGAATCCGATGGTGAAAACGTAAACTAACGTAAAGATTATTTTTAGATCATAAGTTTTATAGTTTTTTTTTTTTTTTTTTTTTTTTTTAAATTAATTACAATATATACAGTAAATTGCAAGTTTTATAGTTACAGCCTTAATAGTTTTCAATTTTGTTTAAATAGCCTATAAATTCATAAAAAAATTTCTTTTTAAATCTAAGATTTAAAAATTTAATACAAGATTCCTTACAAGTTTTTCAATCTTTATCACCAAAAAATTTTCTACCGGAAATTCAAATAAAATTTTTATGAGCATTTGAAATTTAAATTTTTACAACATTTGATTTTCACTGAATTTAGCGATTTTCTTATTTTGGTGTAACTCTAAAGCAAATGACCAGATACTTGAAATTTTCACTGAATGTTTAGATAGGCATTTAATATAATTTTCAAAATATTTAGATTTGTTTTGAGCTGTTTACTGACATTTTAATTTTTCAACTTTTTTGGTTTTTTTTTTCTATAAATATCGATAAAAATATATTTGTTAGATAGAAAAGCTTGAAAATTTAATACAAGGCGCCTTTCATATTTTTACAATAGCAGTTGAAAAATTAAATAAATGCATAGTCACAATTTTTTTTTACAAGCATTCAAAGTTTGAATTTTGACAACATACGTAAAAATCACGAAAATTCGCAAATTATTTTAAGCTAGAAATTCATGAAACATTTTCTTTTTAAATCTAAGATTTGAAAATTTTTAATAATCTATAATACATATATCCTAGACAGATAAACCGTCTTCGCTTAGAATCGTTTTTCGTATACAATGATATAATATCATTAGATTCAAATTTAATTCCATTAATTACAGTAACCCACTCGTAACCTACTGTACAGCAGAGTGACATCCACGACTTACCAGCTTTTTTTATATTTAATTTAATTAATTTATATTATAATTTATTATAATATATTTGTACCTATTTCTATTTCCTATTGCAGTTAATGAATAATATAATTAACATTTTATTCATTCAAATTTGTAGTATAATACTATAATAGGAATGCTATTTTAATAAACTGTATTAAGGTACATAATGCAATGTTTTATTTGTACTTACAAATTAAAACATATCGATCGAGATGAAAACACATATGGTTTTAGGTTTACAATGGAGGCCTATGCATAAATTATTTGATCTGTTTTTGTAAGGAAAATTATTTAAAATCAAGTGATAAAAATTGTTTTGCTTTTTAAAATTTGTACTTGGTAGTTGGTATGCACTATGGATAGGCATTATCAGGAAAGCCAAAATAAAAATGTTTAGCCCCCTAAGATGGGAAACGAAGTGTCTTTATTATTTTTGAGGTTTTTTTGTTACCAGGGGGTTTAACCCTACCCTTAATTGCGCTTTTGGTGCTATTACTGCTATTCAATTTTGTAAGACAAAAGTTTGAAATAGGGGGCCCCAAAATTTGATTCGCACCTGGGCCTTTTTATCTCTAGTTGCGGCACTGAAGTCGAGGGATATTTATGTTTTAAATTCTAAGCAAGTGCAGCAAGTGAATGACCATGCTGGAAATATATACATTTTAAAAACGAATAGATTATGAGATTATACCTTAAGGAAAAAAATAATAATCTTCAGAAAAAAGTAGTTAAAACATACATTTTGGAAAAAAAAATTTGAAAATTTCACTTGGGAGCTTAACAAGAATTCATGAAATCATTGAACAGCAGATAAGTAAAAAACTCTGTACATAAAGATGGGATTTTGATAACTAAATCACCACTGTCTGTCTTTGTTATAGCATAATTGGTATTAGGTTATAATATAAACTGAAAACTTTGATTAGGTATAACTTTGAAACTAAGTTTGTGCGCCAAATTCTGATTTCACCAACAATTGTTTTGACAGAAAAATAACCAAGTTCCCTAAAATAAGGGGTGCCTCCGCCCAGTAAAGTAGAAATGTTTTCAATACTTTGCGCATATCTTTTATTTTTACTAGCCTTTCCCAACCCTAAATTAAATTCTGGTTATATTACTGTATAGAATTATGTTATTTAAATAGAATAGAATTAACTCAATTAACTAGTATCTAATACCACTACCCAATTTAAATTTAAATATATCAAGTTTAAATTATCATTATAAGTTTAATTATAATGATACAGTTGAAGAATTAAAGTTATTTTATGGTGGTATCAGCTTGAAATGGAACAATAAAAGATAGGTAGGAATTTAAAAATTCTAAAAACAGTATAAAAAATAATATGATTAGCGGTTTAAATTATGAAAATTTAGTATATATTTAAACTTACAAAATTTCTTAGTAGATCTACTGCTTCTAATATTAACTCTTGGTGTCCAATTTTTTGCACGCCAATTTTATCTAAATCATTAGGTTGCATATCCAATAACTTTTGTCCATTTACATCAGTATCAATGAAGTATTTGATATATGGTATAATAACACTATCTAAACCTATTAAGTAAGATATTTAAGACATTTTTAGATTTGTGTTGATTATGTACTTAATTAATTAGGTACATGATTTTAATTTACCTTTAAGCCAATCAGCTACTTGGTCAGATTTCCAATCAGCAACATTCACATAAGCCATTTTGCACAATTTTAAATTAGTTCATTAATTATGGTCTATATTTCTAGATGAAATAAAATGAATGTTATTTACTTTGTTTTAGTTTAAATCATAATTGGAATACAAATATGCATAAATTGTCATTTAATTGATACATATTACTTACTAAAGTAATGGACAACATTTAATTGATGTCTAGTGACCATTGAGTAATTGACGATAAATAAATTAAATAATAACAATCCACAAGAAACAAACTATAAGTTTTATTAGTTTTATGACGTATTCTTACAATCTCACTTATCATGGTTTCAAGCAAGGACAAATACCGAGGGCCTTATCTGATTGGTTTAAATTCGTTCCATATCAACCAAACATTGACAACAACAACAACAAATTTTACCAAATTTGGCAACATCCTTGACCTCAGGTATTAAAAAAGACAAACAAATAATTAAAATTAAAAATACTTCGGTCTTCGGACTACGAGAAATATAAATATCAAATATTAAAAGTATTGAATTAATATTAGTTTAGTTATTACTTATAAGTTCAGTTTTAGTAATTGCAGATTTGCAATCAAAAATGTAACGATATGACAATATAACATCTACCTACTCTATTTGGAATTAATCGATTTTGCTGAATTTGAATTTGAAATTGTATAATATTACAGACTATATAGACTATAGTTGTAGATAACATGAAGAACCTTGGTACTTATGTTTTAAAATTATAACCTTATTAGTAATTACTTTAAGGCTTAGAAATAAGAAGTTTTGCCGTTGTGGTATTGCCTAATGTCCTGTAGCTGTAGGCCCAACAGATCCGGGCTTATTCTGTTTTTTGAACATTGATGGCCTATATATTTTTTGTTATTATGTCATGATTACATTTTTAGAAAAATTTTTATTCGCTTTCGGCAAGACAGCAATCGTTGCCACCACATAAGACATATTGCCAATAAATAATATAATTTAATAGTTCATTTCCAATTTATGTAGGTATTATGGTGGTTAATTGACAAGTGAGGCATGACTACTAGGCATGATGTAGGTATATAAGATCGCACACTGGACCGAAAATAGGTGAGTAGGTGGTCTCACTTTAAATCTCAATAATATCATAAAATATACTCATATACTAAACCTATTTAATACTATTGTAGACTGTCTTCATTCAGAATCATTTTTTTTAAATCAATGATTTTATTATCAATGAATTCAATTTTAACACGTCCATTAAATCTACTCTAAGCCTTATATACAGTATAGCGGAATTCTGCACTGGGTGATTGCTGATTGTAAACTTTTTATATTTTAATGACCTGTATGCGATGGTAAGCTCCTCGGCCCTCGGGTAGGTATATATACTGGGTATAATCCAGTATTACCCATTTTACGGAGTGACGGGTATATACAATATGTATATAAGCATAAGCTTATCCAGGTCTTCGCATTTTGGGTAGTGGTACATGTAAACTCTACTGCCCAGTGGCGTATTTAAGGCTTTTCCGCCTATAGGCACTTTCCAATTCGCCGCCTTCCTCCCCCCCCCCCTCATACTTGCTACAATTTAATTTTCAAATTAATTACTACATACAATAAAATTCCGTTTTTATTATAAGAAATCGAACCCGCATCGAATGCGCGTGTTTTGTTATCTATGTGCATGCTCGGACTGAAAGATGATTAATTTTGAGCGAACAAAAATTAGTTGAATTTCATTTCATCAAATGAAAAATACTTTTTATAATTTTGTGAAAAAAAATCGTTGAAATTTGCCGCCCTCCAATGTTGCCGCTCTAGGCCCTGGCCTATAGGGCATGTGCCTAAATACGCCTCTGCTACTGCCTCTACTAGATCCACTTGTACTAGTTAGTAGTTGTACTATTTTACTACTTTATCTCCAGTACAACCTGAACATAGGCGTGCGCAGACATTAATTTCTGGCCGAGCCTAAACAATTATAGTGCCCTAATATTTGAACAGCGCCCCTAATTTTTTTTTTAACACACCAACATACATGTTGATGTATTAACCGATTAATGTCTATAGTACTCTAGTTATTGTATTTGTATAAAGGTATAATGTTTTTTTTAAATTAATAAAATATATGTAGTGGTTAGGTTGGAAGGCACACACAAATATTTTTGATTTTTTTATACTTTCTCATGACAAACAAAATTTTCATGATCTCCACGAACATATTCTTATAATATAAGCATTATAATAAAATATTTAAATATATACGCACATTTTAATATGCCCCTAAAAAGTTTCAGGTCGAGTCTGGGCTTGACCGGCTCGCCCCGTGCGCACGCCTATGAACCTGAAAGACTTAAATAGTCTTCTCCCGAGACTGTAATAAATAATAAGTAATATAACCTCGTTGGTATACACTACAATGTTAATGTTATTGTATTATTATTTATTACAACGTAGTAATGTTGATAACAATGTAAACATACACATTTTAGATTCTAAGCGGAGCGAGGAATGTATTGATTTTACCATAATATAAGTGTTTTTTTTATGTATGTCATCACGTTTTGGGACAGTAAAAGTGCTTCGATTTTCGACTTCAGTACCTCGTTCGATCAAAAAGTGAATCTAGTTGATACTTTGGGAGGTCAAAAGTAAAAAATATATATAATATAATATATATTTTTCTAAATAATCGGGATAAACAAACTAAAAATTAAGGGAAAATGGGAAATTTTACGCACAATCTGCAGTTTTCGATAATATTGATTTTGGTTTTTGATTTAACTTTAAAACAAATAACCATAGATACAGTGGCGTGGCGAGGTAAAAGTTACATGTGGGCGAAGTGGACTTAAAGAGGCCCTTTTAAAAATTTTTTTAACTTCTGTCATATTTCTCTATGGTTAATTATAAAGCCCTATGGAACGCGAGGCCCTTTGAGGTGTGAGGCCGTGGGCAATGGCCCACACCGCCCACGCCTAGCGCCGCCACTGCATAGATACATGAAATTTTCACCAAATGTTTATATAAGTATATTCTATCCACCATGCAATTTTCGATCATTATTAATTTTTTTAAATTTATATCGATAAAAATCTATTTGTTGGGTAGAAAAGCTTGAAAATTTAATACAAGGCTCCTAAAATGTTGACATATTGTTACAATTATAGCAGTTGAAAAATAAAAATAATTCGTAGTTATAAATTTTTTTTATAAGCATTCAAAGTTTGAATTTTGACAATATACGTAAAAATCACGAAATTTTCTTTTTGAATCTAAGATTTGAAAATTTTTAAAAATTATAAAATATATCATAGACAGATAAACCGCCTCCGCTCAGAATTGTTGTTCGTATATAATGATATAGTATCATTGGATTCATATTTAATTCCATCCATTACAGTAACTCACTTGAAACCTTCTTTTTTCCTGTTCAAAAACCAGGAACGGGTGGGAACTTTTCATCACAATACTGCCACCCGTCCCTATGTCGTTTATTCACCAAATAAACCCAAATAAACCCAAATAAACCCCTACTATTGTATAACCTACTGTACAGCAGATGAGCGACATCCACGACTTACCCGCTTTTTTTTAAAATTCAATATGCGTTTAATTTAATTTTAAAACGTCAATTATTTAAATTATAATAAATAATAAAATAATAATAATAATAGGTACGAATACGAATACTTATCCAGAGTTACAGTGATAATAATTTACGCAATGATTTTTTTTTTATAAATACATATATGATATTTTTTTATATTTTGTAAAAATTTTCCTGATAGGTATGTATAATATATATTATTTTTTAATAATATTATTGACTTTTGTCTTTTGTTCCCCGAGACTTTTTCATAGCATCCTTATTAGTTATTAGTTTATTACCTAGGTACCTATAAATCTGATACTTATAGCAATAAATATAGATACTGTTATTGATAATTTATTTCAAAAAGAATAGTTTCAACTAAAGCTCTAAAATATTAACAAAGCAATAATTTAATAATTTGATATTGAATAGTCATGTTTACAATTTTTAAAAACAAATGTAGGTATTTTTTTAGAATATGATATCATATAAAATACAAAAAAATATATCAAGAATAGGTATATAATAGGTACACGCAGTGATATAAATTGGGTGGTACAAATGCAGAAATTTCACCACTACAAATATTTATAATATAGTGCGCGAATTTATATGCATTAAAAATCAATCGAATATGCGCTAAAAAATCTTAAATATGCATAAATATATGCACTAAAATGTTAAAATAATATGCATGGAAAATAAAAAAATTTATTTTTGGAACATTTATAATTAATACAATATATTATAAATAAAAATTATTGAACAATACTAAAAACACTTTTCTTTATTTTTTCCACTTTCACTATTTTCAGGTAGGTAGCTTTAATCTATATATAAAAAAAGAATCAATTTATATCAAAAATGTCTCCTAAAATAAATGTACTTACCTATATTTTAATATTAATCGAAACTATAAAAATATAATTTTTTTTTCTTATATTATAATTGAAAATAGTATAAATTAAAAAAATTTCTAATAAAACAAAAAAAAACATCGAAATATGCAATTAAAGATGAAATATGCAATTAAAATTGTAAAATAAGCCCTTAAAATAGAAATGACGAAATATGCAAAAATATACACTAACAAAGTTTCATTTTTTAAATCGTTATGTCATGAAACAAATTTTGTGCTCACTTGGCATATCATACGATCAACCAGAATAAATATGCAAATGCATACAAATCCTCGCTCTATTTATAAATATAAATATTTCTGCACCATTAGAAAATCATAAAAATTTGTATCCTCACAGTATTGGGGGGTTTCAAATAAGAATATTTCTCTGTATCACCAAAAAATTGAGGCCAATGGACGCCATTGGTACATAAGTATTTGAATAAGCATACTTTATAAGACTGGAAGAAAACTATTAGGTTAACAACTTTAAACTTGACATATTTTCATGATTCTCACTACTTTTTATGTGTAAATATGCCACGCCTAGCCATACATCATAATAATATAATATGTTTTATTTTGATACTTTTGAGAATCATAATCATCACCCATTGGCTAAGGGGCTCAGAGCAAAGGCTTACTCAAATTCCATAATCCATACAACAGTTAATTTTGACGTCCAGTCTATAAAAAGTTCTAAGACAATAATATAATTGATAACCGATATCATTACAAAGAATTTTTTCATATCACCGTTGATAACACAATAATGAAAAAACTAAAAAGATTAAATGGTATCAACTATCAATGTATATCACAGTTATACAAAATAATATTATAATCGGGTGAAAGTTTTTCGAATTCCAGCATTGGCTTTGGCATTCACATTTGCGTTTTGTAGTTCTTGATTGCTCTGTGTAAAAACTATAGATAAATAAACTCCACAAATTGTAGTCGTAGTCTCGTAGAGTCTCTCGTTTGCTGTTCTGCGTTTACCACCTGTACACGTGGCTTGATTGTGTTAAACTTAAAATGTCGTCAGTTATCGAAAAGAAAAATTTAATTTTACGGAATCTACAAGAGGTTCTTGGCGAAGACAAACTCGATGTTATACTAAAAGAAAGGGATTTAAAAATTTATTGGGGTACAGCCACAACAGGACGACCACACATTGCATATTTTGTTCCAATATCCAAAATAGCGGACTATTTAAAAGCTGGCTGTGAGGCATGTATAAGACAAATATTGATAAACGATAAATTCTTATAGTAATGTATAAAAGATTTTTATGTTATTTTTGTAACAGGCCATCAGGTCAAAGAATCAATTTGTATGGACAGTAATTGAAAAACTTCTTGAAAATTAAATGCTACATTTTATAGTAATAACAATAACAATAATAATAATGACAACAACAAAGTACAACATAGTTTATGAACATACTTTTTACATTAAACTTCTTTTTCTAGTGGGAGTTTAAGCCTTTAAAGTCAGTCCTCTAAACAAATCGTCTGCTTCTCTCTATCCATTGACAACTCCAGCATCCATTTGGTACCACTGCTTCTACATATTTTTTTATTCTACTCATTTAATCTTATTAAAACTTATTTAATCAATATAAATCAGAGATTCACTAGCAGCTCGTGATAACTAAGGGCAACTATGCTTAAAAGTACAATTTCAGGTGAATTAGCGTGCTATATAGGTGGTTATTAAGATAGGATTGAGCAATATATTTTGTAATGTCAGCTAGAAAGGGAATCTGTAGCAATGTTAAAAATTAAAACTGACACATTTATGCTGTGGAAAAGCAACTGTTTAAAAGCAGCACATTTAATAAAAATCTTTACTCTATTTAAATATCTATAATATAACAACAGATATTGCCATAGTTTTTAGTAATAGTGAATAGTCTACTACAATAGGTTTTTAAAATTAAATATTAGTGGTTCTATTACATTTTAATTAATTATAAGTTTAAATGATTTTTAAATAAACAATATGCATATGGTATATTCATGAAATTTTAAATGTAATTTCAATATTCAACTTACATATAATTCTTAAGTTACAGTTTTGAGCATTCTGAAAAGTTAACAAATAGCTACATGTATCTTACAAATTAACTTGATTCTGCTTTTAATTATCTCAATTATTGGTTTGGTTGATCATTTTTAAACAACTGATTATTTAACATTTGATATATTATTGACCATGCAATTTAAAGTACTAGATTTTAAGAAAATTTAAAATTGATAGCAAAACTAGTGAAATATTTAATTTTCAGATTAATAATTGAGGTAATATGTAATATTTTAAAATGTTGATATAGGTTACAATATTATTTGCTGATTTACATGCATATTTGGATAATATGAAGGCTCCTTGGGAATTATTAGAACTCAGAGTACAGTATTATGAGCACTCAATCAAAGCTATGCTAAGTTCAATTGGTGTACCACTTGAAAAATTAAAATTTGTACGAGGAACGGAATATCAACTTTCAAAGTATTTAAAATCTTCTAAACAATTAATATGTTACTGAGAATTTGTTTTGTTTAGAGAGTATACAATGGATATGTACAGATTGAGCTCTTCAATTACTGAACATGATGCTAAGAAAGCTGGGGCTGAAGTTGTAAAACAAGTTGATAATCCTCTACTATCTGGTTTACTATATCCTGGTTTGTTATAAATATATTTTGATAAAATTCACTCGTGGAGAACAAAAGAAATTTAGTTATTATACAATGAGTTCACTAATTATAGCGCATTCAAAATTACAAGTTAAAATCTAAAACGTAGTATAATTTAGTAGTAATTAAGTCTATGGTGTTATCACAATATTATATTTAAAAAAAAGTCTTTAATAAATTATTTATGAAGTTAAGCAAATAATGACTAATAATCGTATCTAATATTTTTTTAAAGAATATGTTGGTAGGATATTATTTTGATTTAATTTTCCTTCAATATTGCTTATAATATTACTTGTAAAACAATACTGTTAAATTCATGAAATTATTATTTTTTTTTTTTTAATAATTTAAATTATTATTATTTTAAGGATTACAAGCATTGGATGAAGAGTATCTCAAAGTTGATGCTCAATTTGGCGGAGTAGACCAGCGTAAGATATTTACATTGTCTGAAAAATATCTTCCTCAGTTGGGTTATGCAAAAAGAATACATTTAATGAATCCAATGGGTTAGTTTTGTTAATATTAAATTTGTACATTCATTAATCATAATTTTGGTGTCTAGGTATAACTTAATTGCTTTTATATTGTTATATGCTTAGTTCCTGGGTTAGCTGGAGGTAAAATGTCTTCTTCTGAAGTGGATAGTAAGATTGATTTATTAGATTCACCAGCTACTGTAAAGAAAAAATTGAAAAAAGCATTCTGTGAACCTGGGAATATTGCAGAAAATGGTCTACTTGCATTTGCTAAACATGTCATTTTTGGTTTATTTGAACCTAATGAAAGTATGAGTTTTATTGTATTTTTATTAGTAAAAATAGAGACAAAAATGTAATTACTTTTACTTCAAGAATTTAAGGTATCTAGAAATGAAGCGAATGGAGGAGATTTGAATTTTAGCACCTATGAAGATCTTGAAATTTGTTTTTCTGAACAAAAGCTGCATCCAGCTGATTTAAAAGCATCTATTGAATTTTACATAAATAGACTTTTAGATCCAATAAGACAAATATTCGATAAACCTGAATTACAGAAACTAGTGGCTAATGCATACCCAGCTCCAGTCAAACCAAAAAAAACTGGTATGTTTTAAAAAATGTAGTATCTAGTCTTAAATAATTTAAACCACATTTGTTGAGTATTCTATTTCACAAATCATTTTGAATACTTCAAATTACTTTAGTACAAATATTAATTTAATTAATTTAATTTACATGACATATTACTATATACATTTTTTGATATCGGATCTTACTATTAATTTTTTTTGTATTTAAATTAATAAAATATGTAATTTTGAGTTCTCAAGGTTTTTGGTTCTAAGTGGAGTGATTAATGTATTGGTAGGTTAGGTATTTACAATAATGTAAATTACCTACTTATTATAAAATATCCTTAAAAATATATAGATTGATATATACGAGGTGTGTTCAAAAAGTACCCGGAATTTTCGTTTTTCAAAAAAATATTTATTTATTCGTCTACATCAATGTGGTCCCCTTCAAAATAGTCCCCCCCCCCAGATATAATACACTTATGCCAGCGTTTTTTCCAATCTTCGAAGCACTCTTGATATTCACTTTTTGGCATGTCCTTGAGCACTCTCAGCGATTCGGCTTTTATTTCTTCAATCGAGGAAAAACGCCGTCCTTTCATAGGTCTCTTCAACTTTGGGAACAGGAAAAAGTCACACGGAGCCATATCTGGTGAATATGGAGGTTGGGGCATGACTACGGTATTGTTTTTGGCCAAAAAATTACGAACAAGCAACGACGAATGAGCAGGTGCGTTATCGTGGTGCAAAAGCCATGAATTGTTTTTCCATAAATCGGGGCGTTTTTTTCAGATTGCTTCACGCAAACGTCGCATAACTTCAAGATAATACTCCTTATTAACCTTATGACCTTGTGGTAAGAACTCTTGATGCACTATGCCATTAAAATCAAAGAAAACAGTAAGCAAAACCTTGACATTTGATTGAACTTGACGTGCTTTTATCGCTCTTGGTGACGTTGAATGCTTCCAGGTGGATGATTGTGCTTTGGTTTCGACATCATAACCATACACCCATGTTTCATCACCAGTTATGACCCTTTCAAGGAAACTTGGATCGTCGTTGGCGTCATTTAGCAGCTCCTGAGCGATGTTCATGCAATTGTTTTTTTGGTCAAAATTCAGCAGTTTTGGAATGAATTTTGCTGCCACTCGTTTCATGCCCAAAACATTTGAAAAAATGTTATGACATGAACCAATCGATATGCCAACTTCATCAGCAACTTCTCTAATTGTGATTCGACGATCATTCACAACCATTTTTTCCACTTTTTTCACATTTGCATCGATTATTGACGTGCTGGGTCGACCGGAGCGTTCGTCATCTTCAACGTCTTCGCGGCCATCTTGGAAACGCTTATACCACTCATAAACACTTGTTTTTTTCATAGCAGACTCACCACAGGCTTTTTGTAACAGTTCACACACTTTGTTACACTTTATTTCATTTTTTACGCAAAATTTAATACAAATTCTTTGACTCTTCAATTCTTCCATTGTTTAATAAACAAGCAAAAATCGCCGAGCTCATTAAAACACGTCGAACCTTAGCGACTACCACAGACAAAGTAAACAGTGATTATAGCTGAAAATGTTATCATACTTTAGGGGCATGTATATCAACACAATAAAAAAAAAATTTGACAATCGGACTCTCCAGACCCATTAAAATAAAAAATTCCGGGTACTTTTTGAACACACCTCGTACATGAATCATATCCTTCAGAATTCTTTTTGTATGCTATTATTTGCCATTGAGTTCAAATTTAACACACACACTTACAGCTATCTAATCAATTACAAAACACATATAAACCCTACTTTTCAATTGTACAATTTTCCAAGGTTTTCTGTTTAATAGGAGTACATAAAATTTTCTTTCAAAATATAGATATATTTATTGATTTCATCTGGATAATAATGTAAAGAGGTTACTTATATATATTTAAATATTAATTTTATAAATTTTCAAAATAGACTTGATATTAAATATACTATTATTAAATTACTCCAATATATATTTTTTTTAATTTTGATGTTATAGAGAAAAATAGCGCTAATCAACAAGAAGAAATTGCCCCTAATCGTTTGGATATTCGTGTTGGTAAGATTATAGAAGTATCTAAACATCCAGAAGCGGATGCATTATATGTTGAAAAGATTGATCTTGGTATGTATCTTAGTGTTTACTTATAGCTAATATTGTATAAGAGATTAAGAGATTTACTTATTAATTTCATCACTATATAGATTATATACAGTAGACACCTCTTATTGGAACCAACTCAAAGTGAGTCTTTTAACCGATTAAATCTTTTAGGCGAAATGAGATAAAAAAAAACTGAACATTTTAATAAATTACCTATTACATTTTTTTTTTCTATTGGATTTTCTTGAATGCTTGACTAGCCTATCCAGGCAAATTTAAGTCTAGTAAGTTACTGAACCTTATTTTTGTGATTCTTATAAGCGGCGTCTAATGTATCTGTTAATTAGCAGCTTCATTATATTATATTTCAATATTTATGAGGGCTATTCAGAAATTAAGGAACATTTTGGAATTAAAAAATCACCAAGTACAATATAACAATTTTATTATATATATCTGAAAGAGCAACTTCTATACTACTTTTCTACATAATCAAACAAATTAAGGCACTTATCGTAGCGGTAAACGAGCTTTGAAATTCCGTCGTCGTAAAAATTTGCCGCCTGTGATCTCAGCCATTCTGTGACGCTCACCCGGAGCTCCTCATCGTTGTCAAAGCGCTGTGTTCCTAGCCAGGTCTTGATCCTTGGAAACAAGTGAAAATCGCTTGGTGCTAGGGTGGATGAGGGAAAACTTCCCATTTGAATGAATCAAGGAGTTTTTGAGTGCGTTTTGCCATGCGAGGCAAACTGGCGGGATTTTCAATTGCAGCACACATTTTAAAATTAATTATTGAAAAAAACGGGCAGCGTAGAGATACTCTCGTTGTTATGTCTGGAAGCCACCTGAGGAGTCGATCACGTACATACCAAAATGTACGCAATCGACGCGTGCCTAGCGGCATCAGACGGAAACGTTCCTTACTTTCTGAATAGCCCTTGTATATTAAGTACAGTAAACCACATTTAAGAAGTTGCTTATTAATAAAAAAATTCTCATTTCCCAATTTTTCTTTTCAATTGCCCCCTTGGAGTTCACTTTCAATGGTTTTTACTGTATACAGCTATTGAGAACTAGATAATTTAAATTAATTTCATAAACTATCATAAGTAATTTGTTAGTATTTTTTAATTTAATAGAATTAATTTTCATTACTTATAAATAATCTAATATTGAATGATATATTTTTATTTTATACAGGTGAAGAGCAGCCAAGAACAATAGTTAGTGGTCTTGTAAATTACGTACCAATTAACGAAATGCAAGATAGATTAGTTGTTGTATTATGTAATTTAAAACCTGCAAAAATGAGAGGTATTGAATCGAGTGGAATGGTTTTATGTGCATCAATGTAAGATTTATAATTATTTTATTAAATAATTTTTGTTTATGTTATGATTTTTTATATTTTATAGTGAAAACAATGGAGTTAAGTCTGTTGAGCCTTTAGAACCAGCTGAAGGAAGTAAACCAGGCGATAAAGTATTTGTTGAAAGTTATGAGCAAGGTGAACCAGACAAAATTTTGAATCCTAAAAAGAAAATTTGGGAACAACTTCAGGTAAATATTATTCATAAATTATTTTCTTTTCTTATTTAATTTTGAATATATTAAAAAAAAATTTTTAGGTTGACTTAAAAGTTTCGAATTTGTGTGAAGCGCAGTGGAAATCCAATAACTTGATGACAAATGCTGGAAAAATTCTGAGCAAATCCTTAAAAAATGTTAATATTGCTTAATTTTTTTAAGATAAAATAATAACAATAAAGAAATAAAATGTATTTTTCATGTATATTTAATATTTATATTTACATTTTGAAATAATTTAATAATACAATTATAAATATCATTCAAGTGCATAAAATAATTAACAACTTGAATGAGTCACTACACTCATAAAGTTTGATACATTTGAGTTTTCTTCATCATCAGAAATATCACTTAAAACTCTTTCATTATCTACAAAAGTAGAATTGAAAAGTTTTTTTGAATGATGAGTTTGTTTTTTAATTGTTTCAAATAACTGTTGAAGTTCTGTCTTAGCTAGTTTTATAGCTGATGCTTCTCTGTTATATTCAGTATATTTTGTATCAATATCATTTTCTACATCATTTTTATTATTTTTGCTATGCTTGGGAAAATCTTTTATTGGGTTACCTTCTGATTTTAGTGATATCATTGACACAGATTTAATATCGTTATTTTCTAATCCAGTTAATACGATTTGCTTCATCTGTCTGAAAAAATATAAATATAAATATTTACAAATTCAAATATTTTGTTCAATAATGTTATTTATAAATGTTGGATATAATAATAATATTATTTTATAAATCTACTGAATCTAATAAAACATCAATAAATTAACTACTACCTACAGATTTACACAATTTATTTTAATTTTTCAATGCATATGTTTACATTTATAATGGTAAAAAAAAATTATTTGTTCACTATAACACTGAAGCATTCTTGATTGATTAGATAAAAAATAATGCAAAATATTATACACAAGTTATAGAAATAAAATAGAATATCCTATCATGTCTCAAACAAAATCAAAACATGATTCAATAGCAAAATCAAGAAAAGTATAGTCTGTTTAAGAGGAAGTGATATCTGCATTTGTTGTCTCTGTCTTACAAGTGCGTAACATAGCAATTTTTACGCACAGCAGAACACGTGTAACTCTGTTAGTTAAACATTTAGAGTAAATTGACAACTAATACAGTTTAAAAACAATATTATTATCTAGACAACCTCATAGGCTTTCATCATATTTTAATTTTCAAGCGAATTTTAAGTATTTTAAGATGTAAAAACTATTTACAATTTTAAAATATTAATAACTTGCTTCAAAATTAAAATATGATAAAAAGCCTATGAGGTTGTCTAGATCAGCGTTTCCCAACCTTTTTGCAATGGCGACCCATACATTTAATCTTTATTAGGTACGCGATTGCCCCCCCCCCTTAAAAAAAAGTATGCCTTAAATAAATAAGATTTTTACTATAATCCATTTTATCATTGAGTTTTTTTATAAAATACAATACGAATACAATATACTGAATAATAATAACTTAATTAATAAATAAATAAAATAAATTATAAAAAAATACAAAAAATTAGTATAATACAAAATTTAGTGGATTATGGACAAACGACCGAGACCGATCGCATCGATTAGTCACTAATCATTAGCACATTTACCGATAAGATAAAAAAAATTCCATAATCATAATAACTTTACGTCATTTATTCTACAATACTAGTTATTTATACTATTTATCAATTTACAACTAAAATAACTGTAGTCGTAACCGCGAGTCGCGACCCATCAAAAAAATTTCGCGACCCATGGTTTGGGAAACACTGGTCTAGATAATAATCTTACCTTTAGATTTTATTAGAGGTCAATTCACTAGCAATTTTTAACTAATGTGTTCTGCTGAGCGTAAAAATTGCTTTGTTACACACTTGTCAAGACAGAGACAACACATGCTCTTAATGAGAGAATAATCACTTTGCTCATCACAAATTATTCGCGCGTACAGAGGACTGATTATTGTTTTGTGGGACAAAGTATAATTATACACGGTTTATTATTTATTTACAAATTAGGAAACAGAACTGTGGTGTGAATTACAGACTATAATTGTATACTCTGTCCTAATAAATAGATCAATAATGTAATTAATAAATTTTAATTTAATACGCATATATAATGAATATAAATAAATATAATAGCATGGTATTGTTTAATAATTAATTAATTAAAAACTAATTAACTAAAATGCATTACTTTATATCTGATCTAAGCTTAGAGATTTCATCATCTCTAAGATTACTGGTAATAGCTAGTTTATCCAAATTTGATTTAGTGATTTTATTGAATTCATTATTTTCTTTTAGTATTGATTGGTAAGTGTTGTGTGGTTCAGTTCCAATATTTTCATTCACATACTCCTTAGCCTATACAATAATTTAAAGTATAAAAATTAATTTTATGAAAAATAAATAAATATGTTTATACTAACTTTGTTTTTATTTGGTAAATTATTAAATCTTTTACTTAAATTTGTAATGATTATTTCCTGATTTTTAATCACTTTATCTGAAGCTAACAGTTTGGTTTTAAGTTCTGTTATTGTATCTAAATATTCACGCTTTTGGTTACTTAACTTTTCCAATGAATCACATGATTCTTTATATTTTCTATTTAAATATTAAAATTAAAAAACATTCAAACAATTATTTTTATTTATTTACTCAAGTAATTTATCCCTTTCAGATGTCACACACTGTAGTTTTTCTTTAGATTTAGTGTTATCTTTTGTCAACTGACTATAATGAATTTCAAGTTCTGATATTTTTGCTAGCAGTACAGACAAATTTGCCTAAAATAAAAAGTAAAAATATAATATAAATGATTTATTATTAAAAAATAATAAACACAATTAATTTCACTTACATTTTCTTGAGAACTGTTATCATATTTTAAACCTTTACAATAATCATCATCCCTAGTTGGAATCATAGAATTGTAATTCATAACTGGAATATTATTTATTTTAGGGTTAGGCGAATTTTCAGCATATTCATCAGCAATTCTTCCCACAACCACTTGCATTTCATCAACAATTTTGGCAATATCTCCATCTAACAATCAATAAATACAATTCATATAAATAAAAATATATTTAAAATTAAAAAAAAAATTGTTTTTCTAACTTTTAACACTCGGGAACTCCATAATTTCCTTTAGTAGAAATTGTAATGTTCTGATCGGATTGAACACAGAAAGTGAATTAGAACTTTTGTGTTCTTTTTCAATAGGTAAATCACTACACTGTACACTCTTGGTCATTGCTAGAGGTAAAAACTAATTAATATTAATTTTTATAAAAAATAAAAATTTCCATACTTTTAGTATTCATCTCAGGAATAGAGGAATATTTTTTAGTTTTATTTTTGGAAGCTATAACTGTATTAGTGCCAACTGATTTTTTATTTAATAGGTTACCCCAGGTATTCTGTTTTTCTGGTAAAGATGTTTTATATTTTGGCTTTGATAAAGAAATCATAGCATTTTTCTGTCTACATGCCTTAGATTCCATAATATTATGTCAAACCTGAAAAAAATATTTAATTAATAAACAGTATCTACTTATACATTGTTCATAATCAATAAAAGATTAGAACATATCAGTAATTTGTATTTTATTATATTCTTTTTCTAAGAGTATTATTGTATTTTAAAGGAGATAATAAATGTTTAATTATTAGCTTATTGTTGTGATTAACTTTTATATAATCTGAGTCATTGATATATATACATTAATTATTAAAACAAATCTGTGATCAATACATTTTAATACAACTAGTGTCTAGTACCGAGAACCAACAAACAATGACTAAACTTCAAAAAATAAAATATGAAATAAATATGATAAACTATTTACATGTCTTAAAAAATACAGTGAGTAGATAATGTTAAAGAAACAACCATTGAAACTACTATCATAAGAATGCAAATGAAATTTTTCAACACTAAGAATAATGAATTATTAATAAACAATATAGAAAATAGAAATCAAATTGATCAATTTAAAAACATTGAATTATATAGTATGATAATTAAGTATTTAATAGGTATTGATTATTAGCATGCAATTTATTCGGAATTTGGATAAATTATAGAATTCTTTTTATTTTTAACATTGATAATTCATAGTATTAATATACATAGGTAATACTTGTAGTTATACTTGTTGTATTATAAGTTATAATACAATAGTTATAATACATAGTTATTAGTTTATTATAACTATTAGATACATTTCTATAAAAAAAACACATAATATAGGTAAGGTAACAAACACTTACTTTTAAGTTTTAAATAATTTTTAAGCACTTTAAATTAAATATTGAGAAACTTGTTTTAAATTTTGATTACTTAACTAAATTTTACAAGCATCTAATAATTAATATTTATACATCTGTAGTATGTATACTGGACACTGGTTACTTATATAATATATATAATATCTTGATTGAAGAACACTAGAACATGGGTATTGTTGGTATTTAGGTCGTAGAGTTAGAGTAATAAAGAATGGAGTAAGTATGAAAAATTGAAAAATTGAACACTATTAAAGTAGGTATTAACATTTAACAGTATAACAATTAACAATGAAAATTGATTTAAAAAAACCGTCGTCTGTGATCTCTTATCAAATTTTATTGTCGTTGGAACAAATGTATCTTGGAAAAAAAGATAACATTTAGATAATTAGAACAAAGATATTTTGGAACAAATGGCACTTGGCAGTCTGTGATCTTCACTGTGGAATGTCGACCACGATTTCTATATAATATATATCTCTATATCGTTAATTCTGTTATATAACTAATACAATGAGTTTAATGTAATAAATTCTATGTTTCATGTCATGCAATTTGTATAACTGATCGGATCATGATAAAATTTGAATTCATCGTCAAAAATATTGAGATCGACCTTTTCGCATTTATGAACCCCTGAATTCCTAAAAGCGTTATATATAAAAAAAGAAACATTAGGTACTTAAAAAAATTGTTCTAATTCAATTTTGGAGAAGTTAAAATTGAAAAATCAAAAGTGTCAGAAAGTCAACAATCGATCTCAATTACACTTGACGAAAAATTCAAAGTTTTCAGAATTCTTATATCGTATATAGCATTCAATCGATACTTTTGGCAAAGAACACGGCTAAAATCTTACATTGCGATGTAAGACAATAATAATGACAGATATTAATAACGGTGTCGGTTTCCCATAAGAGGACGTTACATCCGCCTGTGTTGTATCCGTCTTGGCGAGAGTGTAACAAAGCGATTTTTACGCTCAGCAGATCACGTTTATAGCTCCGCGAGTTTAATGTTTAGAGGGAATCAACCTCTTATAAAAATTAAAGGTAACATTATATTATCGAGGGCTCATCGTAGGCTTTTTATTATATTTTTAATTTAAAGCGAGTTATGAATATTTTAAAATTATAAAATGTTTGTGTATCTTAAAATAACCTTGTGCAAGGTCCGTTTGCACTTAACAATATAAGTTTTTGAAATTAATTTCCCGTCATGCAGTAAAAACAATTTAAAACCATCTCATTTATTTTGTACTATGAATTATGATATAGTGACCTCCGCTACTATTCAAGTTCCAAGTCCAATTTAAATGTGTAATAGTCGGAAGTCCTTCAATATTTACGTTTATTTATTATTGATTGCCTAATATTGTTAACTATACAACTACAGTTAGTAATGATTCATATCTCATTTTTACTATATGATTATTAGTTATTCTATAAGTACGTTTAACTTTACTGTGAAGTAAAATAAATAGTAATATTATACTTTTTTTTGTTTATAAAATACAATAATGGTTTTAACAGTTTCATTAGTGCACATATTCCAGCAGCCATTTCAAACAATTAAAACTTACTACAATCAAATCAGACAAAAAGACGATGTTGTTAAAATTTCAGAATTAATTGATGCGCACATCGGTAATAAGTAAGGCAGAGAAATTATAGGATTTGTTGATTTGCATGCTTTTTTCTAGCAAACCAAGACACATTTCGTATTAATATACCTAACTCTCAAATGTGTTTATTTGTATATTCTATATTTTCCAGCAAAAGATGATGTTTTGTTGTCTTGAGCATATTTTTAGTGATTTTCCCCAAAATTTAGTAGGTACCTATTCTCTAATACCAATTTTAATGTTATTCTTCATGACTCTTATAACTACACGAGGTACCTAAGTACCTAATCATCAGTACTCCCATAGTCCCATAGCTCATTTGGCCATTAGGTATAAATATTGTTGTATTATTGTTTTTATTCAACAAGGTTATCGCGGCCCGCGGGATATATATATAGTGTGATTTCCCATGCATACTCATCACCATTTTTTTGTTGGTGCTTTTTAGGGTGCTAATTTTAAAATTGGGGGTGCTAATAGGTACCCCCTAAGCCCTCCCCCTATTTGCGCCTATGTCTGCAATCCAAAATAAAGTCTATTTATATAAAATTTGTTTATGGCATAATAAAAATAACACAATATACGTATACTTACCTTATACCTATATATGTATATATAACTCGGATGAACTAAGTATACTATAAAATGAAAATACATTTTTTTTTAATTGTCGGCTGCTTTTTCGACTTTTGAAAAAACTTTATGACTTATGTTAGTAATTAAAAAAAAAAATAAATATTTAAGTCAAACTCAAATAGTTTGTTTACGATTTGATTTTTTTTTTAAGTAAGTATAACTGAATAAGTGTATGCAAACAAATTTGAACCAAATTATTATGCATAATATGACCAATGACCATGGTCATGTGCTCAAAATATTTTTAATATTTATGGCTTTATTATGGTTGTATAATATATTAGGTGTAAATATGTCTACATCTTATATTATTTTAAATTTCTCACTAAGTTTTGGCGAATTTCCCGAGTAATATATATGGTCATATTTTGTCAATTCTCATAACTTCTCTACCTTAGTATTAAACCTAAAATTTAAGATTTGATTAATTTTAAGAATAATATTATTCGTTCATAACCTATTCAATATGATTTATTTTTATAACCAGCATATAAAATTAAAGTTTACTTTTTTTAGATGAACATGGATTTGAATATACTAAACATAGGCTAGTGTGTCATAATGTTATTCCTCAAGTGTTAAGGCGCGACCAAATACTACATATTCCAGAAATACTTATTGAAGAAGAATGTTGGTATGATGAAAAAGGTCAAAAATTTTGGGCAAGAACGAGAAATTTGAGTTGGTCAGAAATAGCCACATTATCTAATATAATAACATTATCAATTACGCCAAATCCAACTTGGTAAATACAATTATGTAGTGATTAAACTCTTAAAGTCTTAAATGATACAACAAGCCCTATACATTATATTTTATGATCTACAGTGGGGTTGGAGAGGGAGTCACCACAAAAATGTAAACTTTTACACCAGATGTTATTTTTTGGATGAAAGTTTACTATTCATAGGAAATAACAATTATTAGGAATGTGTGCAAGTGCAACAATATTATTATTATATTTGGTATTGTGCCTATTATGTGCAAAGCCCTTAACGCTTAAACAAATCATTGATTAATTCAACCAGTCCCGATTAAGTGTTTCTGATCACAGACTAAGATGATTTATATGTTTTGATTAAACTTTTTTTATGATGTTAAACATTAACAAGGTTTTTTAATAATAATACACTTATTAGATTCTCAAAACTTAATTACCTACAGATATATTTCTTGTTTAATAATTATTTATGTAATATGTATATTTATTATTTTGCATTCAGGACTAAGTACGAAATTGATGGCATAACAGATTTCTTTGGAACACAACCTCATGGGATTGGCTATGCAGTAGAGTATTTTTTGAAAAAATATACCGAAAAAAAGTTGTTGGAACATATTAAAATAATTGACCAGGAATGTTTGAAAAATAATGATATATTAATGTAGGATCACTAGGATCTTATATTATTTATTTTGAATTTATATTTTTAAACAAATAATTGTATAGCGCAGAAGATCTGATCTGTATTCTGTATTAAATGCATTTTTGAAGAACAGAAATATACACCTAATAAATTGTCAATGATCCATAGTAAAAAATATATAATCATTTTTAATTTGAATTAAAGTTATATTAGATAACTTTTTAATTAAATTATATTCAAACATAAAAAATAAATGCCAAACAATTTGTTTTACGTATGTTTTTTTTATTTTATTAAAGTGATTTCAATAATTAAATAAACCAAAATGAAACAGTTTAAATTGGATGTTGTTGAAGCACCTTTTTTATTATATTCATTAAGAATTAAGAAGAGGACGCCACACCCGCATGTGTTGTCTTCGTTGTACAAGTGCGTAGCATAGCAAATTTTACGCTCAGCAGATCACGTTTATCTCCGTTATTTTAAAATTTAGAGTGAATTGACCTATTATAAAAATTAAAGGCAAGGTTATTGCCGGAGTGCATCTCATAGGCTTTTTATTATATTTTAATTTTAAAGCGAGTAATGAGTATTTTAAAATTGTAAATAATTTTTATATCTAAAAATACTCATAACTCTGCTTAAAATTAAAATATAATAAAAAGCCTATGAGATGCACTCGGTAATAATCTTGCCTTTAATTTCTATAATAGGTCAATTCACTCTAAATTTTAAAATAACGGAGATAAACGTGATCTGCTGAGCGTAAAATTTGCTATGCTACGCACTTGTACGACGGAGACAACACATGCGGGTTTGGCGTCCTCTTGCAATAAGCATTCCTTGGACAAATTGATAAATCCAATTATCAATCAAATTATGCGAGATAAGTGGACAGTGGTACCGGTACATTATTATTTTTATTATTTAAAGTATTCATAAGCTATTTTATCAGGGATAAATGAGATGTCTAATGGTACATCACTTAAATTATGAAAATTAATGAAAGAAAAATAAAGTTTTTTTTTTTTTTTTTTTTTTTATTTATAGCTTCTAGTATGTAACTATAATAAAATAAAGTTTTAATTTACATATTTTTGTCTTTGTTACTTATTTAGTTACACCTCTCATGCCAATAGTTTATAATATATTCATATTTACTTAACATTGAATTGTTAATTATTCACCTTTATGTTGTACAGGTAAACTACGCAATATCTAATAGACTATTCTTTGATAATAAATGATAATAAAAAAGAAGCACTAGAATAAATTTATAAATAAATAAACAATGATAAAGGTTGCAAAACACCAAAGGCTTTAATAAACAACAAATTCTTTTGGATGGTCCAAAGACTAAAATTTAAGTTTTACATGTCAAACTTTACATTTAACTCATTTAAGACTGTTGTATATAATTGTCCTTTACAGAATAAAACATTGTCATTATCTACTTTGAAATTAATAATTCTTGTACTTTTACAAATAATTTAAGTGATTTTATTATTATGAATTGTTTTTATCATTTAAAACAATAAAATTATTAAAAACATTTTTTTCCTTTAAACAAAGTTTCAGAATTTCAAAATAGAAATTTAAAGATATTCAGTACAGTTGTAATTTTAATTAGTTAAATATAGCAATAATCCAATTTAATATTGAAAATACTAAAATATATACATGTGTTAAAAAAATCAATATATTATGTAATATATTAACAATTAATTTTTTTAATTTATGGCTTAGAAGGTAATTAATTAATTCAAAATGTATTAATTTATTAAAAAATATTTGTCTAACAGAGTGAAAATTATTTCAATTAACATAAAATACCTATAAATAAAACAATATAAACACAGTATGGTTGTTTGATCAATGTAAAGGTCAAACTTAAGCTTAGGTTGTTTTTTAATTTCTGTTAAGGTTTTAGTTCTTTACAAGCATAAATAAATTTTTCGAATATTTTTGGAGTCACTCTTGCTGTAATATTTACATTATGTTGAAATGGATCTTGAGTGTACATTTTAAATTCACAAGTACCCAAAAATAATAACTTTTGGCATTCCTTATTTTCTTCATAAAACTGTTTATACCTCCATAGTTTATCTGGAAGTTGTTCTACATTTTCAAAATCTTTTTTGAGTAGTGGACAACCGGTATATGGACTTATTACAAATTTATCAAAATTAAAATTTGAATAATATTTATAGAAAAAATGTAATATGTCACCCTCACTTAGAGTTTCTTGTTTGTTAGTAATATATTCTTGTGGATTTTTTGAAAATGCACAATTCCATTGACTTACTAGAACTTCAGGAACAGATTTTTGTAAATCATGAATAGATGGCAATATTCCCATGATTTGCATAATAAATAATCCTAGCCAATAGAAAGAGTAACTAGAAAATCCGTTAGTACTAATAAGGCCAATATTTATAGCCCACATCTTTAATTTCATTAAAACTGGTTTGATACGATAGTCCATACTTAAAATTTGATTAATAAGATGAGAATTGTGAACTGCACTGACATTATTAAATGATAAATCACAATCAATACCGGTATTTTGATGAGTACATTTTATGATAGGTATTTTAGCATGAATTAAAGCGAATACCTTAATAAATACTTGACTTTGACGAAGTTTATTAGCAAACGATTTAATCACTGTTTTGGGTGGTGCTTTTGAAACTGAAAAAATATTTAAAAACAAGGAAAATATACAATTTTAGAATATATTATAATAAAAGGAGCAGTGGGCTCACAAAAGTTGAAATCTAATAAACAATATTAGTTATAGATTTGAATATTACAATCATCCATCGTTATGGCTTAATATTATTTTTTACTGTTTAAGATAAAAATATTTCATTTTACTTGATATTTCACGAAATATAAATATTACGTTATTAATTATTATAATAAATTGTAATACTAACCATAGTTTATATTAATGTCAACATCGCTATTAGAAATGTTAAGACCTGAAATTCTTGATCCATAAGGTAAGATATCTGTTATAGTTGTATTTAAAATATTAGAATTAATTAAAATTCTTTGCAATTCTAACTTGAATAATGCAACAATATCAACATCTGGTCCATAACAAATTTCTTTTGATTTAAATTTTTCTGAAACATATTAAAAAGTACATTAAACTATACAAAATAGTAAATAAAATACTATATAATATTTTCAAGTATTAAACTAATTTTAATCTTACTAGGTCTGCAATATTCTTCAGGTTTTAAATGTCTTTTTTTAGTATTGACAAGCTTATTTTCGGAACTAAAAAAAAATAAAAAATATATTAAACTAGGTAGGTATACACAATTGTTTAAGTACAGATCTCTGTCTTTTTCAATCATGTAAAATAAAACTTAATCATAGAGCTAGAAAAAAGCACATGTTTAATAGATTTATAAGCAATTATGAATTATGAAACTATTTAAATACAATTAAAATTAACATTATTAAGTAAATTTAGGTACCTGTGTTGGGATGGAGCACAGTGCTTATTCATTTTTTCTAGTTCTCATAAAATCAAAGAAATATAATCTAAAAATGTGATGTGATAGATATCTCAGTTTATATATGAATATAATTTAGGTACAATTAAAGAAATATTTTATTTTGATTGTAAGCTACAAATGATGTGGTCTATTAAACACACATAATATTTTTGTAAAAGAATTGGGCCTTGAAGTACTTCAACTTGTGATCTCGATAGGTAGTCAATACTCATTAGTTGACTGTTGATACAATTATTAACGGTATTAGATATTTTTACTGCAATATTTCGATGATAGAACATGAATTGACAAAAATTGTATTTAGTTATTACATTGTTCATTTACACATTATTACTGAGTTATCATACACTGGATGTTTAAATTTTTAAACTTACTTTAAAAAAGTAAAAACTATAATAGTATAAACAATAGTATAGAAATATTAAGCAAATGACAATAATTGTCAATAATCGCAGTCCTATCAATAATGTTACTTACAATCTCTATGCTTACAAATTTACAATATTCTAGTATACACGTGTAAATAATGGACAGACTTAGATAGGGGATCGCTGATAGGACGCCATGTGCCATCGAGTGCATAAACATATCATAGAATATATTATAGAATTATTCTGTGATACAACCCTGTATTATATATGAGATAAAGTATAAAATCTTACATCACATTTTATAATATGTCTGAGCACAGAATATTCTGTATAATCTGTATTAGAGTATTTCTGTGAATAAGGTATATGACGGTCGAAGCCTTTGGCACGAATTAAAATTTTTATTACATTAACATTGCAAGTACATTTTAATTCGTGGCCTGTGGAGCCATGCATAATGTTATAAGAATATTATATTTGATGATAGCAGCAGTGACCTTATCATCGTTATCGTTACATAATGTGTATTCATCTTAGACATATTTTATTATTTTAATACTTATTAATATGTCAATGGTATTCATCATTAATTTTTTAAATTTTGAAAAATATTCAACATGAATAGAGTACGTAGATTAATAAAATAGGCAATTTATAATATTGAAAATTTAATATTTCATATGATACGAATAACACGATATTAATTGATTTTTTTTGGTATTTATTATTTATTATTTAAATCTTGAGAAATTTCCATTTCAATGTTTTTATTGTATGGTAATATTTTGAAATATAATTTTCTTAAAATAATATTAGCATATTTTAGTACAAATTAAAATATCTTAATGCATTAATTTAAGTACAATAAGGGTATAACTTTGTTTATCTACTGACATTAAGTATTTTATTCTTATTTCTGTGTATCATGTCATCAGTAAAGGAAGTTTTCAAAATAAGTTTTCAACTTTTGGCTCAACAAACAGATAATGGTAAGAAATTATTAGGATCTTCTTTAGTTATGTATTCAGAATACTTAACAGTGGTGGCTCGTAAGGTTCACATAAGATGGAGTACAAAAAATGCATAAGATACCCATGTAAGATGGTAAAAAATATTAATTTTAAAACAATATGATTTAAATCTGTTTTTGTATTATATTTTTGATAATATAATAGCTATTAGTTTATTACTTATTGTTAATAAGTTATTAGTTAACTTGAGAGCATACTGTGGCAATTAATGGATAATCGTTTTGACGAACAACGTAACGTCGAGGCAGTAGGCATAATAAAAATAGGTTAGGTGCACACATCAAATGTGCTCTATGAAGCTACTAACCAACGTGTCGAGGCATGTTGCTAATATTTACACGGCCGCCAAAAGCACAAATATTTGTGTTTCGCGAATTATTTAATCATTTGTAGACACTTTTTAAGGTAAAAAGCGGTAAAAAATTTTTTATTATTGTGTAAATGTTTTTATTACAAACCATGTGCATAATAATCAGTTATATGTTACTATAGAAAACTAATAATTTTTAAATAATTTTTTTGGGTGGTTCACTTGCTCCTGTGCACCATATTACGAGCTGCCACCGCAGTATTTATTATGATTTTGTGAATATGAATAATAACAACAAATTAAATATTATCAAATTATTAACATTCTGAAAATGTCAAAATCTGTAAATTAAGGACCTATCATTTTACTTTAAATTGTTTTTTTGGTCAATGTTTTTAAATGTTGAGGCATTGGAATCAAAATTTATCAGAGTAGTTTCTGAATTTTAGCATTGTATACCTATAGGGAATAGGGATGCCATTTGTCCCGATTTCACCAGGACACTATCAGTTTTCACTACACAGTCCAGATATTTTTAACTTCAGGTTGGGACGTGGATTTTTATAACTTTTTTAATTTATTAGTAGGTAGTGTAAAAATATTAAATAACGTTGTTTGACATAAAACAGTATTATTTAAAATTCAGGAGAATGTAGGAGTGGAAGTATTATAGTATCCCTGCTTGTATTTTATTGCTAATGGAAACATTAAAGAATAATAGGTCCACGCTAATGGGCTTATAAGATATGGGAGCTATGGTGTTTTAAAAATTGGGACATACGTAAAGTGTGCCCAAATGATGTTTTTTTTGTAAACTGCACCCAAATTGTTATCTATATGTTGATATTCATGTTAAAAAAGTACAACTTAAGTTATGCTCCATCTGTAAAATATATAAAACTTTTGACTTATTAAAGTCACTATAATTGTGTAATTTTTCAATTATATCTTAGAAATTTTATTTCATAATAGTGGTCAAACTCCAATTGATGAATATGTATCAACAATATGATTTTTGTCCTAATATTGTACTTTATAAAATTATATTTATTTTTTAATTTTATTTCTTTCTATTAACTATTTATATTATATGGATATAACAAATTAAAGATTGTAATTTTGTTAACTTGTTTAATTTTCCAAAAATATACCTATTCAATTTTAAAAGTTTACCTGGGTGCAGTTTACATGACACCTTTTTACTTTTGATAAAAACTTGGGCGTAGTTTACATGTATGATTTTAGGTTTACCTGTACCTTGGGTGCAGTTTACAATCGCCGAAAAATTGTAGTGATTATTATTAATTTTTCAATATGAATAATTTGTAAAAATAGTCGGAGTATGTTAATATGGATATTTATCTTTTTTAAATACTATTATCCTTAGTACATACAGTTTTATTAACATACATTTTTATAACAGTGAAACTCTTTTAAATGTTCAATTAGGTACATCAATATTTTCAAAAAAATTATCCACCTAATAATATACTTTAAAAATAGAAGGGGGGGGGGTTGATTTGAAAAACAAGAGTTTGCACTAAATTGCACCACTACAAAACACTCCTCAAATAGTACAAAACAATTCAAAAATTTAAAATAAATTCATTATTAAAAAAAATAAATTGGGGCAAGTTGGTTGGTGAATCACTCTGTGTATATTTTCTATGTCATTATTTAAACCTTTTAATGTACCTATTTATGAATAGTATATATTTTTTGCATGTATATTTATTTAATAATTTTATTTTGACGACTTTATTAAAATTCAATATTTTCAGTTATCAAGGATTTTTTGAGGCTCACCAAAGATTTTATGGACAACGGACCAAATTCCAGTCTTTATAACAAAGCTGCAGGTATTAATAATAATATTTCGGGTAATATTTGTTTGATGTTTATAAATAATAAATAGACTTTATCTACATAGCTACAATAGCTACATACATATTATGGTTTTAATAGATATAAGATAGTATCTATGTTTTAACTTGAATGCATTAGATTTTAGCTCATTTTTAAATTAAACAAGAAAAAAAGTATAGGTTTCATAGCTTAAGTACATCTTGCCATTCTCCTTTATTGAGTCCGTAAATTATAGGTACATATTATCATGTAATATACCTACTTCCAAAATTTCACACCTTTTATTAGGTTATATGAATTATACATCACATATGATTTTAAAAGCTTTATTTAAAGTAATGAACCATTATGCAGGTACTCGAACTGTAAGTAAATTAAATTTATGAATTTGATTCACCAAATATTTAAATGCATTTTCATATTTTATGGACTGTACTAAACTAATAAAATGGCCTATTTTCAGAAATTTCATTTTTTATTTATATTGGTTACAAATATAAAAATAAATAATAAAAATATATTTTATTAAAGAAAAATTGCAGATTGATGAGGAAAAAATTGTATCAATTGTAAAAAGCATATGTCTTATGTGTGTGCAAAGCTGTAAGCATAAAGTAAGTTAACTAAGTAATAATTTGGTTTAAATATTGTACTATTGTGTAATTATTATTATTTGTTGTCTAGCTAACTGATTTGGAAATAAAAGAATCACTGACAGAATATGGTTTTAATGAAACCAAATTAGAGATGATTATATTATTTTTGGGAAACCAAAAACCCCATTTAATAGATATTTTATCATCTAGTGCATTAGTATTTCCACATTTCAAAGAACTAGAGTGGCGATTTGAAACTGATGTAAGTTGTTCAAGTTAAGTACATAGAAAATATAAAGATCAAATGAATAATATATTTTATATTTTCTTTATGAAAACAACTGTTCTCTTACATGGATATAATAACTAGTAACTACGTAGGTATATAAATTGTTTGCCATTATCATTGTTACTTTTAACAAAATTTTTTTTTTTTTTAAACCTACTAATTAAAAATAAATGATTACAACTATAAAATATGTTGTATATTTTTTACATGATATTAAAATCTAAACATGTGATATAGGACTTGAAAAAAATTAAAATATAATTAATTAAGTTTAATAAATTGAATTAAGTAGTGGTTTAATATTTTTATTAAGGGAGGGGGGTAGTGAATATGACTTTAAAATGCACTATTTGATTATTAAAAATATAATTTTTGGTTAATATTCAAAAGGGATGTACACCACCACCCAGTGGCGCCGAAGTGTTTAAAAAATACTATGACATCGTACATTCAGAGACCCCTCTGGGGCCTGCCCCCCACCCTAATTTTTTCACAACCTAACCAAAACCAGGCCCCAGTACCTCTTGGTGGGCCCCAAGCTATAAAATCTACTGACATATGTCATTGATAAATTAGGTGATCGGCGCCACTGCCACCACCCATTTGACCACCACTGATTAAATTTTAGTGTAAGGGAGACAAAACATTATTCAGATATCCATGACTTGAGCAGTGTTATGTAGGATGCATTCTGTGTGTAGGATGTGTAATTACTAATTATATATTATTTTGGTGTGTTTGTTTAACCTGGTATCTGACTTTAATGGATTAAAATACTTTAAGAAATATACGATATACCAAAAATATACATGTAAATTTCAAAATATGCACAATAAAATATAAATTTAAAAAAAAGCCTATCATGTTTTACTATAGATAAAAAACTGTATTTTTATTATTTTAATAAAATAGAAAAAATACTAAAAAATTAGTTCATAAAATATGTGTAAAAAGCTAAGTTTGCAAAAATTATAAAAAAATAAAAAAACTAATAAACAGGAAAAGAGCAATCAAATCATAAAATAAATGTCAATGTACAATAAAAAAATTAAAACTGAATTTGTTAGTACTTTTTACTCAATTTATACTTAATATTGTACAATATTTCAAAAAAAAAAAATGAATTTTCCTTTATATGTTTACCCCTAATTATAAAAAATATAAAAATTATTGTAAAATGTGCCTGATGACTGTTAGTTCGGTATAAAAAAGATATATTGTTGAAAATTATTCATTTGTGAAGAAAATAAATGAAAAAAATATGACCTGTTACTTGTTTCTATGAGTTCAATAATTTTTTCTTTTTAAGGCAAAGTTTTACTTGCTCTGTATATAAGTTATTTATTATCTATATTATAACAAAATAAACTAAAAGAAGGCCCAGAAGATAACAGCTAATATTTGTTTAGTAAATGACCTACCGTATTGGGAATTTTTTAGTATTTTAAATCAAATTAAAAATTATAAAATTATGTTATTTTATTATTATTAATAGTAAAACAAATATAAAATAATTCAGTATTAAATTAAATAATATTTAAGTCAGTAAAAAAAAAAAAAAAAAACAATGTATACAATATTGAATACCTAGGTAAGTACAGCAATATGTAAAAAATATTCAAAAACTGTCATAAAATTATTTTAATATAAAAAAAAACTTAATTTTATTTAAAAAAAAAATTCACTACACTTTTTGTAAATTCCTTAAATTAAAAAAAAAAAATATATCTTGTCTTTTAATAGATCAATACATTTTCCATTCATAACATAGATAATTGTCTTATTCGTCTTGGTAGGTCACATACTAAACAAATATAACTATTCTACCACTAATAATGTTGTATAGAAACATATTTTATAAAATATTATACTGAAGTAGTATGTAGATTAAAATACTTACTTTAAATAATATCCTTTATCCTTTATGTATAGATTAATTCTATATAGAGTAAATTTCATGAATACTAAATAAATTAAATAAATCTGTTTACATTCAAAAATTAAAATATTATTTGGTATTTAAATAGAACTACATTTAATAACCTTTAGGAAGTATATTTATACATAAATATAAATTATTATGTATATGTATATATATAATATATATTGTTAAAGCATAATAATATAGGAATTAATAAATATATAGATGCAACTAATCATAATATATTATGTATACAGATGGGATCCAGATCTTTATTACATCAAACCGTACCAGTTGTTACATTGAAGTTAGATTTAGAAAAAAATGATATTTCTGAATCATTATTCCTACAAACAAATCCGTTAAACTTGGTTCATATCAAGGATACATTAGAGGCTGCTTTGAAACAGAACCAATCTCAATGGATAAGGAAAATACGTAGAAAATTGAAATAAAGGTATAACTGTTATAAACAATATAAACAACTTTGATGGTTTGATTAAACATATTCCATGACATTAAGTTACTTTGATTCTTAGACTTTATCTTCAGATATAGTTGTTTGAGCAGAAGCAACTGATTTTGAATCGCTTCTGTCATCTTCTAATTTTCCACACACCAGACATGGGAACTTCTTATTTAATGCCAATCTATATTTCGGATGACTATAAAAAAACAATAATAAACAGTATTTGTAGATACAATTGTAGTTTATTTAATACCCACCTAATCGCATATACTATTGGATTGTATACAGCATTTGCTTTAGCAAAAACTGATCCCCAGATTGTAAATAATGGATCAATCGTAATTAATTGAAATATTCCAGAAAAATTGATAACCATGTATGGTGTCCAAGCCATGAACCATAAGGAAATTGTCATTAAAGCCACTTTAGCCAGTTTAAATTCTGCACTAGTATTGCTTTGATCTCCAGACCTCAGAGAAGATACATTCATTTTTTTGGCTTGTTCTCTCATAGATTTCTCGTGTGATGCTACTGCCTATTTTAAAAATTATTTTTAACTATGTATTTTTTCTTTACAGTTTTTTAAAACTTACCTTCACAATGAAGTAATATGCGTAGATGATGACCAACAATGGTAAATAATATGCGAACATTGCATATACTAAAACATAACTACGACTATGCCATGTCAGGGTTAAATAATCAGTACCACATGCTGTCATATTTGCTTCTGGCACATATCTAAAAGACATAAAATTAAATTATGCTTTAATATATTTTTTCCATTTTTTTTTTTTACCGGCTCCATCCAAAAAAAGGGGTTAAAGTCCAGAAAAGTCCATGCAAATATATGCAAAATATTTGCAATAAAGCTAACTTGGTTGTCATAGGTTTTGCAGATAACCCCTTTAACATACAAATTGTATTTTATCCTTTGAGAATTCAATAAATAAATGATTTATATAATGAAATTTTTTATTTTTTTATTTTTTTTTACCTTTACTATTACGTTATAACGATCTAAAGCTATAAAAACCATTGTCCATATGGATGTGACTCCAAAAAGTGATCCAAACATACCATACAACTCACATGCAAAAGGCCCTTAAACATAATTTCCGTAATCAGTTGAAAATATGACATAAGGTAGGTTTCAAATTTTTATAGTACCTACCAAATATCCACGTCTCATAAAAACAATTCCAAACCATTGCCGGACACATGGTAAACATCAAACAGAAATCGGAAAACGCCAAGTTAACTATCAGTAAGTTGGAAGGCGTTCTAAGATTTTTTGTACAGGTAAATATATATATCACCATTCCATTCCCCACGACTGATAAAATACCCAAGAAGAAAATAGTAACACCTAACCATTTGTACCACATTGATTCCATTGGAGGAAATTGATACCTTGGGAACATGGGTACAAAATAAAAAATAAAAAATTTGAATTATTCATTATTATAATATTTTAATGTTTTTACCAAGAAGGATCGATCATATGCATCATATCTGCTGGAACCCGGTCAACTACAGTTTCATTTCCAAAACCTCCTTCAGCCACCCAGTTCGATTCTTGCCGTTCATAATGAGATCCAATTTTATTTAGCATTCTGTAATATCTACCCAAATAGCCAATAAGTACTAACTGTTCGTAAAAAATAATGAAATTTAGATTGACCAAACCTAATTTATACTTACTTTGCGAATGTTGTTATAATTAAAAAAAAATATATTAAACAAATCTTTTTGGAGTTTGTGCTAAGAATTTAAGAAGTTTAACAAATATTTAGACTGTTTAAAGCCATTTATGTCTAACACGACTCTATCATCGATGCTCCAGTAAAATGTGACCATTGAATTGACAGTAAGTTATTGAAGTAGTATTGCCGACTGCCGTATATTCTCCGAGGGCTCATCCAAGAAAGGACTGTAACTTTCTTACAGTTCATTTGTCCTTTTTTAAATAAGAGCCTAGAACTGAAACCCTACCAATGCCATCTTCTACCTGTCTTAAGGGTGTAGTATGCTTTTAAACAGATTATTCTTAATACTGATACCAAGGTTGAAGTTTATTGTAGGGTTTTAATGCACGACTTTGAACGTTATGTAAATTTCTTATCCTATACAATGGGTATTATTAAATTAAATTACGAACTTCTCAAAAATAATACCTTTTCATAATATAATATTATAATAAATATATTTTTGTCGATTTTTAAATAAATAGAGACGTGTATACAAATATTAAGAGGACGCCACACCCGCATGTGTTGTCTCCGTCTTACAAACGTATAACATAGCAAAATCTGTTTAGCGCGGGACAACTTTACTCTCTTTGTATTCATAGTAGAATTACCAAAATTCCACAACGCTTAGGTAAGAACTTTATCTGTGTCATAGCGTCGTTATTTTTTTGATAACATAAATATAATTAAAGTTATAAGCTTAAGAAAATACATTTATTTTTTATTTTTTTATTTAATTACTTAAAATTATTGGTTTGTGCTATCAAAAAAATAACGACGCTATGATACAGTACAGATAAAGTTCTTACCTATGCGTTGTAAAATTTTGAAAATTCTATTATAAATATTGAGGGAGAAAAGTTGTCCCGCGCTAAACAGATTTTGCTATGTTATACGTTTGTAAGACGGAGACAACACATGCGGGTGTGGCGTTCTCTTAAAAATAGAATATTAAATATAAAAATGATAAGACAATAATATTCTTTGCAGGCGTAAGTTCGAATCTTGATATTTACTTATATAGGTTGTTATAAATTAAAAATGATAGGTTTAATTATTATTATTGTTATTGTTTAGTAGACTGTTAGGCATATTTGCAACTTGGGCAACTCTAATTTAACACTTATAAAATAACTAAAATAATTTGAGAAAAGAGCGATTTCTTTATTTTTCGTAAAAACAATTAAAAAAAGTCTTTCCTAATAAAAACAAATTATTTCAAATCCTTATAACAATTTTAATAACAAGTCCTGTATATATGAACGGAGTTTTTCAAGTAGGTATGAAACTAATTAAAAATTGGTTAAGGACAAAGCTTATTACTGACTTTTCAATTGTAAATTTCGAATAATAAGAAGGATGTTGTAAAAATTACATAAAAACAGAATCAGTGTTGAATAAGTATCTACAGCAAAAAAAACAAGGAAAATAGGTTTCAAATAATAATATCTATCTAATCTATGTAACCTATTTGAATGTGTTATAGCCTTATAGGTTACTACTTGAAACTTGAAAGATATTATATTATTATACCTAATAACAACACAATTAGTTATTTACTTAGTTAGTACCTATAACAAATTATATGAATAATTAAATAAGTAATCATTTTACTAAATAAAGTTAGAAAAAATCTTTGTTATTAATTATTTTGAAATATTTAAGGTTAGTAAAAATAGTAAGATGAGAATACATAATTTTAATTCCCCGTACAATTTATCTCTAGTTGTGCTTATGGTGTTTGAAGATTCTATACGGAAAATTGTTCATTGTTCAATATTGTAAATTTATTTCAATACCTTTTGGCTTTTACCAATAAAGACAAATAGACAATAAAATGTTATAATGCATACCATATAAAGTTTCTCAGTTTGAAATGTCTGAATTACAAATTAAAATAATATTTTAAATTTCTGTTTTAAATTTATAGGTGAAATTTTCTCCTTACCTACATGAAGTATTATACATGTATATTGTATAAGTATGGATGTATTTTAAACTTTATTCCTAAGAGAAGCCTTAGAATAGTAAGTACCTACCTATTATGACATGAATATTAAAACAAAACACTGATTTGTGTAGGTGGATATCGATGTACCTATAATCCATGTATAACGTAGTCTTTAGATATTTGTTTTTATTTAAACAATTTTTATTAGTAGTAAACAGTACTACAGTAGTACACTAATACAAATGTGCAATAATGAATAGGTAGGTATCTAATTTAATTTTTTACTTTATAGATGTATTACCTATATGAAAGAAAGTATACTTGACAATAATTTATTAATAATGAAAAAGGTTGGAAGTCAAGAGCGGTAAATAAGCTAATATCGGTCTCGCCTTTATTAGGTTCCTACTCGGTACCTATATATTTACGCGAGTTAAATAAAAAATAATTTATTTATAGATTCCTTATACACATTTACGAATTACGAATAAGTACCTATAATTTATATGTTCGATAAGTAGATAATAAAAAATAAAATGAATACTTAATGATTCGCGAATAAATAATATTATAAATGTAACTTGAACGCTAGCCCAGGGCCGGATTGGTATATATCAGCCCATCGAGATTTTCACTTCTAAGCAGCCCATTTACATATTCACTGGCCAAAATTTGGGTCTCTATTATTTTTTATTGGTTTATTACGTCTAAAATCGTTACGAATTTATTAACTTATCCTAACATATATTTATTTTCATCCACACTCTGACACTACCAGCCCTAGCTTTAAACCTAACCTAATAACCGAGATTTTCTCGTTAGCTCGCCTAACCAATCCGGCCCTGCGGCTAGCCTATAGGTATACCTACTAATTAGTATAGTAATTATTATAACATGGCTAATAATAACTAAAAAGTACCTTATTATTAAAGGCGATTATAAAATGTTCTGTATTTTCTGTACGTATCATATTTACAAATATAAACCCCGTAAGTATTAATTTATATATTATAAATAATTATAAATAATTATAATTGTGTACGTGTTTTAGATTATGAGCGGAGAGCAGTGAAACCCAAAGTTTTTTTGGAAATATTTTTACGACGATTTAGTTTTTAAGTGAGTTATGCGCGTATAATAAAATGTAAAATAAAAATGATCATTACTCACTTAAAAACTGAATTATCGTAAAAATACTTTCAACAAAACACAGATAATGCACTCACCATCAAGTTTCATATTAGGTCAATTTACTATAAGTTTTAAGCTAACGGAGTAAAACGCGAACCAGGGATTGTAACCTTTATATTTTTATCGGTTTCGGTTTCGTTTTGTTTTTTCAAAATAGTAGGTATTGTTAAGGTTTCGGTTTTAATTATACATTTTAAAAATATGAAATCGAGGTTGCAGTTACGGTTGTGGTTTATACCGGTTTTAACGGTATATGGTCGTTTCCTCCCCGGGAATTTTAGCGGTACTGGACATTTCCCCCCCGGACTGAGACTTCCCCCCCGAATTGATATTTATATTTTTTTACATAATAATAATTTTGAAAATAGGTACTTTGGTTTTACCAGAAGTATACGATCATCTTAATGTATGATATTGATTATTTAAACACATTTTTTTGCATTTTTTTACGATTTTAATGCGTTTTCTTAGTTTAAGGTACGAATAATAAATTATATAGTATAATATCGTCGATATTATTATTTTATTTAATTTTGTTTTTTAATATTAACAATTTTATAATATTCCGTGATATTTTTTATTACATTATTTAATTTTGTATTTTTGATAAACACTTTAATATTTTTTTTTTTTGAAAAATTTAGGTATACTTATAAATAAGAAAATTATAACCGACAAAAACCTTTAAAAACCGAAAAAATTGAACTTTAAAAATCGGGTTCGAGTTTTGGTTTGGTTATTTAAACATTTGAAAATAGCGGTGTCGGTTAAGTTACGGTTAATAGTTAATAATAAACATAAGGTTCCCGGTTTTATAACCGGACATTTTCGGTCTGGTTACAGTCCCTGACGTAAACTGCTGAGCGTAAATTTGCCACTTGTAAGACGGGGACAACTCATGTGGCGTCATCTTAAATGTTTATTTTATCGTTTCCTAAAAAGTATAATTGATAAGGCTATATTTTCAGGCTGAAAATGTCTGCTGTTTACTGACAGTTTCAGTACCTATTTAATTTTTTTTTCCAGTAAATGTCAATAAAATATTCATTGGATCAAAAGTTTGAAAATTGAATTCAAAGTTTCTGATATATTGTGACAGTAGTGGTTAAAAATATTAAGAGCATATTATATGCACAATTTTTTTTTAAGAATTTAAAGTTCACATTTTGACAGAATTAACAAATTATTTAGTAAATAAAAATTGAATAAAACGTTCAAATTGTATAGCTATTAGCTATTAGCTAAGGATTTTAAATTAGCCATTAGGTTCCTTATAAGTAGTTCATTCTATAACCAAAACGATCTAAAAAATAACACAAAATATAAACACAGTTTTTTGAAAAGCCATTTCAAGTTAAAATTATTGTGCGAAATTATATATTAAATACCTAATCAAGAATGACGATTTTAGTTAAATTGTTGTAATTTTAATTTTTAATTTTAATTCTTGGGTACTTGAAACTTTTATAAAAGCATAGGTATTATTACATTTTACAAACAAATATGATAATAGGCGTGTAATAATATTAATACCGGCTACACTGTATATACCTATATATATATATATATTAATTTAGTAATTGTACAATCTGTAAAGGAATATTTTTTACAATAAACACAACTGTGATGCTGTGGATTTATAAGAAATAACAGAAAAAATTGAATTTACAACATTTCAGACACTGTAGGTTTGTGTGAAGTGGTCATGCATGGATGGAACTTCATTAGAAGGCACTATATTTTAATAGTTATAGTTAGTATGACTGTATGTCTGCATGAGTCATTTCTCATTAGTCATAAATCATACATCATCAGCGTTGTTGGTTAGTGATCTAAAAAATAATGTTGGATAGATATTTATGTCATTGTAGACTTTATTCATCTCCGCAGTTTGTAGGTATTTTATACAGATAAATAACTAAATAAGTCAAGATTTATATAAAAAAAGATAAACTCCTTTAAATCTACATTAATGAGATAATGAGTATGCATAGATAATGATAATTGCATTATACTTTCATAATATAATACCTAATAAGGACTAAGGTAGGTACTACTTTGACATGAATACTAATACTTTAGATTTTTTATGTTACCTATGTAAAGTATATAATATGTAGGTAGGTATTATTTATAATAAACATTTTCTAAACACAAAAATTAATTTGATTTTTAGGATATTTTAATCCAGTAATTATTAAACAAAAAATGAGTTATTATTTATAGTATACATTTAATACAGAGTGATTCTTTTATCGTTGAACACTTATAATTTCAAAAAGTGTTGACATTTTTCCAAATATTTTTATTTTTTTAAATTTTAGTCTCATACTTTTCTACATGTTTGTAAGGTTTTAATATTTTTACCCTTATATTATTAGTTAAACTACTATCAAATTTTGATTTTCAAGTGGGAACCCATACTAAAAAATGTATAATCTAATAAGGCTATTTTTTCTTATGAATTTTCACGTTCAATTTTAATTTTTTGTTGATCTGTAGTTGATAAGATATAGCTGCTCTAAGTTGGAAGATTTTAGTAGGTGTTTGTGTGTAAATGTGCTAGACCTAATTATTAGTAAATACTGCAGCACTTAGGATTTGTATGCTTCGGGGTAAAACACTTATCAAATATTATACTGTACACTGTAGTACTGTGCAGTAAGCTAAAGCTATAGCCGCCAAATGTATTTTACTCATTTTGTAGGGAGTCGAGTAGTTCACCCCACTGAAGGTAATTGCGGCACTGATCATAATAATAGTTATCAATTTATTATAAAAATCAGCAGCTAAAATTAATAAATTTGATGTCACTCAATCCCAAGGTATAATTATAATAGGCACAAAGTACAATGTTAATCAATCGTGGATTCAACGATATTGAATTTATTACTATTATAGCTACTGGTCTTTACAAATAAAAATCCCAGTTCCGACGCGATGGTGCTGATTATGTAGTATATATATATGTATATCACCTAAGCTCTCAATTCTCATCCAACTTTTAGCAGCTATAATTCGCCAATGGATTAACGAAAGTTAAACATGTTAACGGGAAAAAAATCACGAAAAAAAAATATTAATTAATTTGTATACAATTACTAATAAATAGGTTGTCATTTGAAAATTGAAAGTTGATAGTTTTTTTTACCATTAAATATAAGAGTGAAAAAAATTTAAATATTATATACGATTATAAAAAATTATGTACCTAAAAGTTTTAAAAAAAAAACTTGGAAAAAAGTCAATGCTTTTTGAAATAATGAGTGTTCAACGATAAAATGATCATTCTGTTTAGAGAGAGAAAGAAAATCTGAGCGATGTGAGGAACATCGGGCTTACAGGGTATTTTGTTATTTGACGAAACTCTGGAACAGCAAAAATATTGTTTATTTTCAACGTTATTGAAGGTGATTTAATGCAGTTTCTAATAAACAATTTTTCTACTTGGTAGATTGTTGGAGATGAGGTAAAAAGTAAGGAATTCCTCAAACTTATATTTAAAAAACATTAACGGCGGGTAAACGGTAATATTTATACGTAACATCTGCAATTTTAGTCTTTTAGATAAGATAAATTTTGTTTTTTGTGAAATATAGATTATCACTGAGTATTTATATAAATATGTTATTACGTAACAAAATTGTGATCTTAAAAATAATATGTCAGCCATTTTTAAGCTATTAGAAATTAAATAATTATTTTTTTAAATTTTTGAAGGTACAATGTTTTCTCTTTGTCAGTGATGTAAGAAAGCTTAAAAATATAATACATAAGTTCCTCATGAGTTGACGAGATATTTGTATAGCTTTTTGAAACTATCGAAAATAAATAATACAAAAAAGTCCAGTAACAGAAAGACCCGACAAAGTAAATAACTTTTGTTTTAATTAATATTTTTTAATTTGTAATTTATTGAAATTTACACTACATGTTGTGTAGTATAAAGTTTTTGATAAAAATTTTTAATATTGAAAATAAATAATTTAATATGAGGTTTTAATTTTGTTTGAAAAATAATTAATAATTATTTAATAACAAATTAATAATAATAATAAATTTATTAATAATAATTTAAATTTTTTAGAAAAATTGACAAATAAATGTTTTTACATTCAACATTTTTCTAAAAACCAGGTTTACAAGTTTGTTATAGTTAGAATTAGGTACTATCTACTATACAAATTGTATTAATAGTTTATTATGATTTTACTTGAAATAAATTATTATTAAAATAAAATACTATAAAAACATTTATATAATTATTATTTATACAATTATAACTGTGGATTCTCGGCTAAGAATGTACATTGAAATTATTTTAAAAGCATTTTCATAAAAGTTGACGTTACCTATAATCTACTATTTAGTAAAACTCGTTACAGTATTAGCTAGTATGGGCAATGCCCGTAAGTGGAGATTTGATTGAATATTAGAAGGCTAAACATTTTTTTTAAAATATAAAATAAGCCTATTAAAAAAATTATTACTTCATTTTATTTTTGGGGGGAGGAAGGGTTAAAGCCTCTTAATCTCTGATACAGAACACAAATTAACCAATTAACTAAATAAATAACATTGCAGGTTTTATCATACTAACAATAAAATGATCACTAGAATTTAAACTATTAAGATAAAATGTATTAATAGTGGCTTAAAATAATAAATAAGACAATACTCATAATGGTGCGGATAATCCAGTTGTAAAAGAATATAGAATACCTACGGAACACAAAATATTGATAGATTACATTCAAGACTCATATAATTTATTATTTATAGTTAGGTAGTACGTAAAATGACGATACACTAAATATATTTTGTATTACCTACAATATTATTTATTCTAATTTTAAGTTATTTTAAGTTATTTACATTTTACTCCTTGAACCTACATATTTACACGATTCTACACTACGTCGGACGTAGGTATTGACATACAAGTTGTAGGTACCTTACCTATACAATGTTTTACTAAAAATTAGTTCAAATTATCGAATTAAAAATAAAAATAATGTTATAAGTATAATAGCACATATCTTGTTTAGACGTTTAGTGCTTAGAAAAGTAAATGCTGATCCATAGCTGACTCCATCGCTCTTATTTTTAGTATACTGCAGAGATTTATCATTAAATTAAAATTTAACACGCCCATTACTGTGATACATCATAGTAAATCACGGGTTTTTTACTCTGTATATCATAATAATATTTTAAAGCAATTAGTAAAGTGCACAACATGGCAACACAGACTCACACTTTTAATGGTTTAAATACTATTTTTCGATTTTTACATGGAATTAAAATGAAGTGGTTTTATTATGATAAGAACAAAACTACTGACACTGAATGTTAAATATGTATTATGTATATATCATATATAGTATAAACCCAAACACCTTCATCATGATTATATAGTATTATATATTTATATATTTATAATTTAATCAATTAATAACTATAAAGCCTAACTGCTCATAAAAATGATTAAAAAATAAATATTACAGGTACTATAGTTAATCAAATCATACTTAACTTAAATAGGTAGATAATTTTTTAACGATACAAAATTAAGGGAAATAATTAAATTTAATGGAAGTAAATATAATTGAAGGTATCTATACCTATACTATTCAAACATTTTTATTGTTTAAGTAGATGTAACAAGTTATCAAAACCATATGAAGTTGGTATTGAAATTTGCTATTTATAATAATACTTACCTAGTTATTTATTAGATATAGGCACGTAATATGTACCTATATAATATATCTGTATTTTTATACTTTTTGACTTAATTTTATTCCTTTATATTATACAATTATAGTTATAATAATAGCCAAGGTTAGGTTAGGTTATATGACATAATAGATAAGGTTGAATTGCACTTATTTTAGTCGAATTTCACTTGGATTAAAAATAGGTAATGATAGAACTGCACTCAGGTTAAAAGTAGGTAATGTTCGAACTTTACTTGAGTTCAAAAAGCTTTAACTCCATTTCCTTTTCCACTTACATGATTTAAATCATTGGCGTGGTTAAAATGAATTTTTGTGGATAGATATATAATTATGTAACCTTATGGCTAATATTATATTGTACATATTATTGTGTGATAAATGTAATAAATTTGTATTATCTTTTAAAAACATTTTTTAAATTTATTAAATTAACACCATCTATTATTTCATAAATTATTTTTTATTGTAATAATAAGGAACTCTGATCTGATTATTAACTTTGATGATACAATTTAATATATCTTTTGATTTCATTTATTTTTTTGTGATATCGTGAAGATCTTGTGTCAGTATTCTGCATTAAAATATAAGTAGGTATCTATTTTTAATTGTATTAAACGTGCTGATGAAAATTTAACTTAATTTTATGTGTGAGTGCAGTTCGACCATTTAATTTAGGTAAAAAGTGTAATTTGACTATCCTGGATATGATATCTTAATGTTGTTTTGGTATGTTATTGTTATATATCTAACGTATATTTTTAATTATTTCTGGATCATTTCATCTGCTTTTAAATAAATTGAATTGAACCAATATGTACCATTTTCTAACTAAAAAAAATAACAAAAAGACAAGTAGCTAGGTACGTTCAACAATAAGACATAAAGGTATACTTGAATATATTGCTCATACTATAATTTATATTAAAAATTATAATAATTTTAATGTATTCTAAAAAAGTAAAAATTATATTATTTTACGTTATATTTAAGAATCGAATTTGCTAGCATTGTTTACACACTTTTAACTGCAGTATTTAGAGTGAAGTATACTTTGGTAGGTACCTACCTAAATATAGTGATATCATATCTTATACATTTTTGTACAGTTGTAACTTGTAACCAAATAGGGATAGGTATAAGCCGAAAGGGATAGATCCTCTCCATGACCTGTGCATTTGTTTTAGATGGTTATTTTATTTAATATCCTTACTGCAGCCTTCAAAAATATTTAGGTATAATGGTATAAATGTTCTTTTTGTCATCGGTTTTGGTGCTAATGTTAATAAAGGTATTTTATTCGCTTGCAATATTATAGTATGAAACGACGCGTCATTGAACTTATACAAAGACAAAAGCATATAATATCATGTACTGCATAATATAATGTGTTTGTAATGAGTTACGTATCTAATCTTATTAGCATTACAATAAACACTTGAGATTACAGATAAATCTACATATTTCATTCAACATGTTTTCGTGTGCACGAAATTCTGCATATGTCATTATTGCAGTGACAGTGATTGGGTATTTGTTCATAGTTTTTTTATAAATCATAAGTGAAGCTCACAGTTGAGAAATTTAAGTTTTGTAAATTTTATTTCAAGAAGAACTATAAAAATGATGGGTAAGTTATTTTATCGTGTATAATATGATTTTTAATTAAAAAGGGTAAGTAAAGGGCTGTAAATTATGTGTTCTTTTTAGTTTTTATAACTATAGTATACCAACAAAAAAATATTCATCATTATCTTCGTCCTTCACCAGTAACATTTTAAATACCTATTTCTATTTTCTATTACATATATATTACATATATATATGCCTATAACTCGTATAATGATAATATAAGATATTATAGTAGGCAAATAAATTACAAATTATAAATATATTATAGTAAACCTAAATTATTTATCTATCTACCTCAAGTGTAATACCTAATGGCTAATAAATCTAGATTTTTCAACTAGGTATAACACTTATGGTATTATTATGATAGAACAATCATGTGCTCGAAATATTGGTACTAATGGTACTATATACTACAGTCACTACTGTTTACTAGGTAGGTACTAATATTCCGGTTTTTAGAAATTATGCTATTGTATCTTTGATATTTTTGAATACCTAGCTTTGACAATAACTTATAAAATGCACTTGTATTAAACATTAAAAATGTTAAACCGAGCAAAAATATTTTTATCAACATTTGTAGGAAAAATCACAAAAATTTCAAATGTCTTTAAATGACTCGGTAATATAAAAAAAAATAGGAGTAGTATCAATATGAACAAGTATTAATTGATGGATATAAATTTCTGAAAATTTAGTTAAAATACTCAACTATCTGCACAACCATCCCCTCCCCCACCACAATAAGACAAGTACTTCGTATATTGACAGGTTAGGTACACTAGTACACTATACAGTAAATACACGGTGTCTTACAATGACTTTATTTTCATATAAGTCCCATTGTCTTATACAGTACTGTTAAGTTGCACATACTCATCGGCGTTACACCCATCCGCATACGCCTACTTATTAACTTTTGCAATTAGGTGCACTAACCTATACTTACTGTCTGAACTTAATAGCACGCTTGACAGTTAAATCAATTGTAATGGTTTTTCAACTTTCAAAATATTTAGTCCAATATAAATGGCCCATCTCAGAATTGTATACAACATGAAAACAAAAATTATAGTAGGTACTTTGACCTAAGAGAATAATCATTGTTAATATTTATACTTTATAGGTATTAACTATTAATAATATGAATTTTTCAACATAGGTATACGAATCAACTGTTTAATTACTTAATAATTATATCATATTCTATATTATTATAGGTAATATTATATTTTTACCTACAAATGTCATATATGTACAAAATGCCACATCAAGTTATGTTTAAGACATTTATATTTAGAAGAAGCTATGATTTTTGATGCCTATAAGTTTTTGTTTTTTTATTTCGCAACTTGATCTACGTTTAACGACATTACTACATCTGTACAGTGGTGTACTTAGACCTGAATTTCAGGGGGTTAGTACGCCACTGCATCCGTACCTATACAATAACACATGGAAATCTATATCACACTATTCTGTGTAATTATAACTAATGAACTTATTACAAATCAATATTCTAAAAACAAATATATTACTGCAATATAGTAAGAAAATCAAAAATTGTATATACAATTTAAATTATTACCTCCTAAACGTTTACCAAACTTTGGTAACCAAACCGTCTTGTAAGAATATTAGCTGATATTATAAAAGATTTCAAAATTATTTCTGAAATTTATCATTGTCCATAGTAATAATTTACGCAAATTTCAAAGTAATAGTCTACCCAATTCGCAAAGCACATCCTGGTTTTATATTGATTCAACAGTATCTATATTTTTTTTTAGGATTTGCAATATAGATTTTCAAAATCATCTTTTGACGATTTTGGATTTTGATAACCAATGATTTTGCCAATGTCCGGTATGTATAAATTGTAAATGGATTATATGTGATTGACTGTTCGTACTTAGTTTCTATGATATTATTATTTTTATACATAATTTAGGATCGATAATTATCCTTTAAAAAATAAGTTTCAATAACCTATAAATATAGGTATAAAACGGCTAAAAAAATAATTTTCATCCTAAACAATTAAAAATATTAATTTTTACTAGAATAACAATGTCATTGATATATTCATAGTATAGTATTTAAGTATTATAATAAATTATTATAGAGTGAAATATCTAAATATAATAATAAATATATTAAATTGAAAAAATAAATGGTTAAATGTACCTATTAATTACAATTTAAATATTTCTCGGATCCATAACAATAAGATATAATATAATTTTGTATCAACGTTTGATAAGTATATAGGTAATATTATTTTTATTCACTCTTCACAGGTGGTTACGGATGGGTTCCGATAGATCAACAACACTCGCTGTTGTGGGTGCCGTGCAATTCCGGCGATCCGTTGCCTAGAGGAGCCGTACACGCGGGCACGGATAAGGGCGGCGACCCGTTGTATGCGGGTCGAGCTTTTTACGAAGGTGACTTACTGCCAGCGAAAATAAATCCGAGTCATTCGTCGGCATACGTGTGCTGGGGAGGCATGGAGCACGCTTTGAGCCACTTCGAGGTCAGATCAATTACTGTTAATTTTATAACCGTTTAAAACGAGTGTTGAAAATAATATTATATTATATACATAGGTAATTTAATGTGTCATGGACGTGTGTATATAGGGTGATTATTTTTATCACACATTATTCCAATCAATTTTAGTTTTTGAGAACATAATGTATACAATAATTTAAAGTAGGTACATACTTATAGGTGTAGGTATTTGATATTATATTTGAATGTAATATTTATCTGCATATTTTTTTCTTTTTAAAACGATTCATATTTTTTATTTCCTATTCTACTATACAATAAGTAAATTAAGAATATTAAATCATGTTTTTTTTTTTCGTTTATAAGTATTTGTTTTTGTTTAGTTTAAGTTTCATGTGAAATAATGCGTTTAAATAACAAACTATTACTTACTCCAATATTTTTTGATATTTTATACATCAGAAATTCAGAACACATTAATCAAAAAAATAGCTATACCAGCTATGCCTTAAATAGTATTAAGCGCACTATATAAAAAATTGGATTTCTTTGTAGAAATAAAGTTGTACAATATATAATAAGTACTTCAAACAATCTAAAAATTGTTTTAAAAAACCTTAAATTCAAATTCATTTTCGACACTAATTATCATCAGCAGTCTTGTATCTTGTTCAAATAATAAATTACCCTGTAAAACGTACTATATTAGTATATAGTATAAACATACAGTTTACTATAACGAAATGGAAACCGCAAAACGTCCACTTGTTAGGAGGGATGCCGAGCGTTATTTTAATTTTCGTATAATATTATTAAGATGGTCGATAGACGAACAATTTCACATTTGTAATTACGTACTTATATTCATGTTTTTAGTTTTCTAGTAGGTACTTATATGTGTTATGTGTATTTTAATATATTATACAGCTTACACAGAAGTTAAAGTGGGAAAAAATTCCAGAGGGGACTAATGTCTCCATATAGTTTTAAGCGTTCCATATATATAATTTTATGTATAATGTCAAATGTATAAAATCCTAATTTGTTAAAGGGGACGCTTTTTAACCGCCGTCAGAGGTAAGGGAACTGAGTCCTCCTGCGTCCCCCCTCCACTTTAACCCCTGAGCTTACAATACAATATCGTATATTATAATTATAAATAATATTTGTATTTATGCATATTTATAATATACATTGTGGTATTTAGCGTTAAACCTTATTGTAATTCACATTCACCACTAGTTTCAAATGAAAGATTTAGATAATCTGTATAATACATTATGATGTAATTAATATTAAAATAAATATATGTATAAATACGAATTTTTTTCTCCCCGTACATAATATTTTTCATTCTATTAAATTAAAGCAAAAATGTTTATAGGTACATACTACATATAGATATGTTAATATATTATAATATTGTTCAGATGGATAGCTCCCCACTCTCAGCCCTCTAACTTCCAAGCCTTTTCCTCTTCTACTTAATTCTACTTTACTATTTTTTTGAAAAATAGGTATATCTTTTCAACTGACTTTATTCAAATCTGATTTTGAAATTCATTAGCTGCAATTCAGGATTATGGTTAATTATTGTGCTACTGTGCATTGCAAGACGACTTTATACATTTTACTTCGTATGGGATAATATGCAACCAATATCTATAAACGGAGTAATAGTTTTCATAAGTCATCAAATTTAATAAAAACTAGCGGGATGAAAGTTATCGATTAGGACAAATAGGATTGACTAAATAATAATATAATATAATTATTTTATAATTAATTTTGTTAACAACTTCAATCGTTTTAATTTTACCGGGTAGAAAATATAATTTAAATTTTAGTATTTTGATATAAAAACGTTTTTCATTTTTATCACAGGTTTTGTGTCATGCAAACGTGGCGTGGCAAACCGCTCAAGGAAGCCATATTCCACCAAACGCTATTGTTATAGGTTCTACTGTTAATGGGGAAAAACTTTACATGGGACGTACGCTTCATGACGGAACATTAACTCCTGGAAAAGTAATATTTTCTTTATAAACTTTAATAGGAACTATTATTATTATAGTTATATTAATAACATCTATTTTAGATTCTGTGTGTTTTTTTTTTTGTGTGTGTGTCTGTGTACAGCATAACTAGTCAAAATAATGCTTCAATTTCAAACTTTGGGGGTGGTTTCCGATGTAAAAGTGAATATCCTTGGTGCATTATACAGGTCAAAAGTAAACATTTTCCAACAGTTTTCATTAGTTTTCAAAAAAATCGAGAAAAACAACAAAAAAATGACAGAAAAACTGGATTTTTTACGCAAAATCAGTTTTCGACCAAATCGATTTTTTTTATATGGTTGTAATTCAAAAACTAATCACTGTAAATACTTGAAATTTTCACTAAATGTTTATGTTAGTGTTATCTATATACAGTTTAATTTTTTAAAAATTTTTGACTTTTTTTGAGTTATTTATAGACCACTGAAATTTTCGATTTTTTTGAGAATTTTTTTTTGAAGTGTCGGTAAAAAAATTTTGGATGACCGAAAAAACTTGAAAATTTAATACAAGGTTCCTTATGAGTTGTTCTTATTGTAGCTAAAAAAAATTAAAAATCGTTAGTCACAATTTTATAGCGTTTATAGTTCAAATTTTTACGAAATCTGTCAAAAACGCGAAAATTTGCAATTAATTTTAAAGTTTAAAAATCATAAAATTTTTTGTGTTTATAACTAAGGATTAAAAATACAACACTAAGTTTTCCATAAGTTTTTATTCAAATAGCTATAGAGAAAACTCGAAGCGTCGTTATAGAAAAAATTTTAAGTGCGTTTGAATTTTAAATTTTTACTAAATAACGTATAACGATAACGATTTAAAACATTTGTTATAAATTATAATTTAAAAAATATAAGTCGTAGATACTTGAAATTTTTACCAGTTATTTAGATTGGCATTTTCTTTACATGATTTAATTTTTAAAATATTTTGACTTTTTTTGAGGTATTTGTAGACAACTGAAATTTTCAATTTTTCTGAAAATTTTATTTTTTTTTGTCGATAAAATTTTTTTGGCCCTATCAAAATACTTGAAAATTTAATACAAAGTTCCTCATAAGTTATTCTTATAGTGATTAAAAAATATATAAAAATACATGGGAAAATTTTTTTTTATTAGCAAATATTGACTTAATACGTAAAAACTAAAAATTACGGCAATTTTCAAATTACCTTAGATAGAAATGCATAAAAGTTTTTTTTTTAGATCAAAGATTTGAAAATTAAATACAAGGCTACTAACATATTTTCACAATAGCAGTTGAAAAATAAAAGAAATGCATAGCCACATTTTTTTTTTACAAGCATTTAAAGTTCAAATTTTGACTAAATACGTAAAAATTATGGCAATGTTCCAATTATCTTAGATAGAAATTCATAAAAGTTTTTCTTTTTAATTCTAAGATTTGAAAATTTAATACAAGGCTACTAACATATTTTTACAATAGCAGTTGCAAAATAAAAGAAATACATACCCACAATTTTTTTTGACAAGCATTTAAATTTTAATTTTGACAACGTACGTAAAAAATCACAAAAATTCGTAAATTATTTTAAGCTTTTGAAATTTTTTAATAATCTATAACATACACTAGGCCGATAAACCATCTCCGTTCAGAATCGTTTTTAGTATACAATGATACCAATAATTGCATTCAAATTTAACCTACCCTAGTCAGAGGTCCACCCCACCCCCTCCTAATGTAAAACCCACTTACCCGCTTTTTTAACAATGATAAGGCTAAGCCTTTAGAAAAGAAGAAGAATATTTAGAACTTATATAAGAACCGTTATTATAAGGTTTAAGTTTATGTATATTTTCGACTATTTCTTAATTTGACTTATTCCTTTTTATTGTTTTGATATTGTGACTTACACTGAAACATTACGAATATTTCCAATTTGAGTGTATATCAGTGGCGTTTTTTTTCGGAGTGGATGTACATTGTACAGTTTATATATAAGTAAATATAGACGATAGACAAGCACGCCCGCAGGATATAAAATCCCACCCGGGGCAAGATCAAAATTCTAAAACCAAATCAAAAAGATTATTTTAAATTTTAATATATTTTTAGTGTCTTCATTCTAAAATAGCATAACCTAAATAGAAAAAAAATCAACATTATATATCATCACATATTAAGTCCCTTATATGTGTAGGTTTACAATACATTATTAATATTTTTTAAATACATTTTAATGTAGATGTTACAAATTTATTATATTTATATTAATTATCAAAAAAAATTTGTATGCGTCTTGGTTGTAACAAAATGATTGTAAAAAATTTTCAATAATATTTTGTTTTTGCTTTTTAACAGTGTCTTTAATATGCGTGGCATTAAATTAACAATAGTTTTAAAATATTTACAGTAGGGGCAATGGCCCCTTTGCCCCCCCCCCCCCCCCAGCGGGCGCCCTTGACGATAGATCTCCCCTGGTCTCTTATTTGTTACTTATTTATTATAGTGTGATGTCGATGATAAGTGAACTATCCCCTCCCCCCAGGAAAATTAAATATTTACTAACGTATACCCCTTCCTTAACAAATTCCTAAATACGCCACTGGTGTATATAATATTAATTTTCATTTGTATTTAAATAGTAGTTATATAGGTACTAGTTGATTTGCCTAAACAGTTATATACATATATTTCTTCGTTGGTACTTTTTGTATGGTCATTTAATTTTAAATCATTATATTCATGTTGTGTTTTATTATTTGTTTGTATTTAGATACATCCAAGTCATGGTACACTTTATATTCCATATAACGGAGAAGAAGTATCCGTCACTGAGTATGAAATCATGATATACCGACCACCTGTAACCTTTAATTAAAATCCATAAATACAAGAATATAATAATATTATGTTATATTATAATTTAAAAAATATATTATTCATTGTTTAAAAGTATTATAATTGCATGCTTTATTAAATAGTTAGCCCAATAAATTATATATAAGAAAATATTATATAATAATAGGTATGTCAAATATGTATAATTTAAAGTTTTTTTATAGTAGATAGGTACATTACTAAATTCTTATTTCTAACTAATTAAGATAATAACGTTTATGTACTTACTATAGTCTAACTATATCACTACGACTATGACATATAATAAGTATCTAATTAATACTACTATTTGTGTTTTTAAATGATTATAAAATATAATTTTTAATAATAATTAATTATAAAAACATTTTATCCTATTGGTAACTATAAAATTTATTTTAGATTTTTTATTCTTTTGACTTCATCTTAAATGATTCTTGACTGAAGATTTTGGTATATGAATTATATCAATATTATATTTAGTGTGCTATAGTATTGACCAATAGAATATAAATAATTAAGTTATATTTGCATTTCATAAATGTCCTTATAAATATTTAAGGCCTTGATATTATGATTATATTATGGTTTATTTTGATTTAAAACAAACAACCAAAAATGATTTTTAATTATGTATGTACATAATAATTTATATTTTATACTTTATATCCATATTTGAATATTTCTATGTAGGTAGGTTAACTATAAAATATAATTGTATGTAATTGGAGAAACAAATCAACACCAAGAGCGGCAAGAGCATTGATGTCGTGCCGGGCTGGTGGTTTCCTTCCAATTCGATCTGGAATATTTATATCAGCTGCAGGTATACCATTTCCCAGCATTTCTCATATAATAATTTGATCTACGATTATTAATTTCATATACAAATTAAAAATACCTTGTCTATTGTTGTATAGTTAACATATATTTAAAACTATACGTGTTTATTTAATTTATTTAAAGTCATGTCTTTATTTTTGATTGTCATCTTCACTTATGCCAAGTGTAATTTTAAATATACGGAATAAACGAAAATTCAGAATGTCTATTTAGGGGGGGGGGCTGGGGAAATGAATCTAAGTCTCAGTATCTAAGTATAAAAGGTGAGCCGATTTTAAAGGGTCAATTAATTATGATTTGTAGAATAATTGAAATGGTTAATAGAATAAAATCTAAATTAGCTTCATATATCATTAAAACTGAATTATGATAATAACAATTTATTTTAGAATTCTGCCATCCAAATTAAAAGCTTGGTTGTATAAACTTCACACATAAGTGAAATGCTGCATGAAGTAAATGGTGAACGCTAAACCACGTCCCAGGGTGTCCCGCGAGGATTTACCCATTGCGATATTTCACGAAATAATGGAAATATTAAAATTCTGGTTTTATAATAAGATTCAGAGGGATAAGAACTACAATTATTTCATTTTTTAAATTTATTTAAATGTTTTTTGTAAAAAATGTAAAAAATATATATTTTTATTTAATTATTTCCAGAAATATTAAATATAGCCATTTTGTAGGGTTTATTTTTCTGAAAATATTGACGTTTTAAAATTTTATTTTCATTAATTTCCTGATTTTTAATATTTTTTCTAGTTTTGAAGAAATAAAATATGATTATAGGTAGTTAGGAACACGGAAGGTATTCGGCCGCGGCGGGTCACATGTTTGATAACATTATGGTGTTAATTAATTTGCAATTTTTCTCGAAACTAAAAAGTATTAAAAATCATGAAATTAATGAAAATAAAATTTTGAAACGTCAATATCTTCAGAAAAATAAACTCTACAAAATGGCTATCTTTAATTTTTTTGGAAATAATTAAGTACAAAAATATATTTTTTAACTTTTTTACCAAAACGTTAAAATCAATTAAAATATGAAATAAGTGTAGTTCTGATCCCTGTGAGTCTTTTCGATATCACCATTATTTTGGGAGATATTGCAATGGGTAAATCCTCACGGGTATAGTAAATTTTACTTGTAGGTAGTTGTAAAGTTGGAGCTTCTGAATGTTGTAAACATGTGGTGTCAACACCTCTATTTGTCGATGCTTTTTTAAATAATACAAAGTGCAAGTACTAAATTGTTATAATAATATAGTCAACGACGACTGTTGTTCTTGGTCTAGACTTTATGGTTTTTGTTGTAACCTACAGATGTCGTTGTAAGTACCTACTTACTGTTACTACTTTTAAAGTACACTTAGATTAACTAATATTATGATGTCATATTTTATTATTTATTTATAAATCTTTGTAATTTACTGTATATATTGTAATTAATTTACGCTTAACAACTTAATTATGTTAAAAATTTCTTATTATATCAATAAGTTAGATGACCTTGTATGTCAGAAACACTTTAATTTAATAAAATAAAAAAAATAAAACTTTTAAAGTAGGCGAATATCAGGTTATTGGCGTATATAGGGGAAGCGCTCTGAGCCAGGACCCATAGTGAAACTACAGGTTTAATTCAAAATTTGTATGCATTTAATTTTATACATACCTATGTCCTATGTATATTATCATTACATAACCATTCTACATGGCCGTTGTATCATATATAAGGTTTTTGTTTTTTGATAGGTGTTTAATGTTTACATTATGAATTATTAAAATTGCACATTTGCTGATAAGTGATAACCTGCATCAATGCTTAAGAATTATGTTTACAAATGTCAATGATCAGTTCTATTTTTTTAGAAATTGATTTCCATTCACTGTTGTGTTTAAATAAGGCCGGATTGATCACGCGACTTATTATGTAAAACTCAATACAGACAATTTAGGACCGTTGAAGTCATGAGACTGCTGACTGAAAATGTGTTAATAAAGAGTTCAAAGTTGAAAAATTGGAGTCTAAGTTTTGGACTTGCACAGACCATTGTATATGGTTGTAGGTGTTTTTAATATTAAGCTTGTAAGTAGACCGATAAAGCAAAAAAACTCGTGGTCGGCCGAATTTGTCTAATCCAGCTCTGAATTATACCGTTTACAGGAATCTTTTAAAAATAAGTTGATTAAAAACATTTTTGAGTAACCGACGAGAAAATGTTAGATGAACAAGACTTTTTTTTTGATGATTCATCATAATATAGCATTAGTTATAGCTGAAATTTTTAATATTTTTTTATAAATGCATTTTATACAATATTACAATATAAAACTGCGCAATCTCTATTTATATTTTTACGTTATAATTATAACCACTCAGCTAAGTCGGATCACTAAAAAAGTTCTAGTAATGGTTATATATTAGTGCTATATGCTTGACCTATGATGAATTCACCCTACTGAAAATAATTCCTATGTATACACCATTAGTATACCAGCAGGCACAGCTGAGCAGACGCCATATTACGTAATGCTGTATGCTGTATACATAAGGGTGAAATATTTTATTATAGCCGATACAACTATACCATGAGAATAAAAAAAATTATATCAACCCGTGACTAGGGCCAATAGTGCTTTTACAATAATTTCAAAGCTCGAAATTTGTTTTGAAACCTTATGAATTTTGCACCTCTAAAAACGTTACACTAAAATTACACTGTCCAATATATTTAAAATTTACTGATAAAACTAAAATACAAGAGTAAAATATAACGCAGACATTCTATAAGAAATTCAAAGGTATATATTAATATATTCAAAGTTATGCAAATACGAATATATTATGATATGTATTAATGTATTATATATATAATAAATGGGTTTTGGGGTAAAATAAACGTTTTTTACTTTATGCACTTTTGGTACTGTATGGGTCTGGAGGATAATAAAACGCTAAGGACTGGGAATAATGCTTTCATATAGTACAGTATTGTCAGTATTATTTATCTTCTCGCTGGGGCATAAAGCAACTGGCCCACCATATCAACACATGGTTATTGGTTACAGCATTGATATACTTAAGAATACCAAACTTTATACGCGATGATCCGCAATAATATAGACTCAAGAATTTTTGCGTTTGAAATGTTCGAATGTATAAAATTTAATTTTCAAAAATAGTAAATAAAACTCAGCAATTGTAATAACAGATAAATAAATAAATACCAGCTGGTGTATCTAGTACTTTAGTACTATGCACATTATCCACTGCTATGCATATAATTGACATGATATAGGCATTATATGAATATGAATGTATATGAAAGTTAAGAATTCAAATTACGTTCATACATTTTTTTGAATTTGTCATTATAAACGACTAAACCCACATACCTACCATTTTTTGCATAATTATTAATAATGTCACCAGAAAATGCCGATTATTGTAAATGCAAAGAATTTATCGACCAAAAATGGTAAATTCTAACAACTCGAAATTCAGTTTCTCTAATCGATTCAAAATATACAGAGTGATTCACCAAGTATATTTGTCCTATTTTTCTTCAATCATGCAGTTATTCAAAATCTAATTTTTGGAATTTTTAAATATACCTTTTGTTTTTAATTTTTGAAATTTGTTTGTATTACTTAAAGGGTATCCTGCAGATATACACTACACTTCTGTTTTTAAAATTAGAAAACCCTTTTTCTACTGTTAATTAGATATGTAGCATGGATAATTATTCCAAAAATTATACCTTATCAAGATAAAAATTCAAGCGAGTTATTCTAAGTTATTTAACTTTGAGTACCTACTAAGGATATTACGCCCATGATAATGGCTTTGGAATTTTAATTTTTGTAAGATCATATGTTTGAGGATAATAGACACTACTCGTTCCAATTTATAATTATTATATATATCAACATTTTCATAAAGATATCAAATAAATAAATTACATTAAAAAAGGGGGGGAGGTTCTCATTTGAAAAACAGAAGTTTGTTTCACCACGACTTAACTTTCCTAGGTACAGTGCCGGATAGACTGCAAGGTATCGGCCCACCGAATTTTAGTTTTTTAACCAGCCCTAAAAGGGGCCTTTTTCAAATAAAAATGTATAAATTGATTTAGATTTGACGTAGTGCACAGAGTTAAATAAATGTATTCAAATTTGTGTTATGAAATATTTGCCCAAACACTTACGATCGGCATTTTTTTTGAGCGGCCCGCCGAGATTTTCTCGGTAGCTCGCCTAACCAATCCAGCCCTGTCTAGGTAGCATGTATAGAAAAATATCAATAATTAGAAAATGTGGTCTTTAAGACTTTTTTTTTATTATTTATTGAAGTAATCTACAATCTTTAAATTGTTTGTGTAATGAGTAGGTTTGATAATAAATTGACAAATACAATTAACACGAATAGTTAGAATATGGAAGAAACCCAGTGGTAACACCCTATGAATAGACAGTAGAATGGAAACAATTTTTTTTTTTTAGTTGTAAGGTTAGGTTAGGTTAGGTTAGACTTTAAGTACCTATATATTATATTTAGAAATTCCAAAAATCAGAATTAGAATAAATGCATTATTGTAGGCATTAATAAGGGTGAGCATGTTTGATGAATCACTCTGTATATATATTCTATATAGTATATAGTATATACATGAATACATTATAATATTATATATTATTATATTAATTGTGTAACTTGTGTAACTGGGTCTCACTTCCTATAGTGATGATGGGTGTTTGAAGAAGGACTAGAACCACGATGTAGAGAAGATCTTCTTAGAAGTTATCTCTAATATTTTAAAACGTACTTTATAACATTCTAAAGGTGATGAACATAAATTAAATTATATATACACAATACACTATAGTAATACGGAATTCATAATTTTCCGTATTTTTTTTTAAATAAATATAGCCAATATAGGTATATTGAATCTTAATCTTTCTTGTCCGTGTGAGATAAAATTATAATTATGTATACATTATTTTACATAATAGTACACACATCATCTTGGAGCGACTAGTTGCACCGTAAATATATGAATTTTATAAAAAAATACAATACCATCGAGGTGAATGGCGTCGAGGCGCACGTCAACCGCACACACACACACACACACACACACACACACACACACACACACACACACACATAGACACACGCTCGCGCATTGCTATCGATCGGGGGCGCGCGCGTACTACCAAAACGACGGATACTAGTACCTAGGTACTACACAACTCGCGACAGCGTGTTCGGGCGTGTTTGTGCGTATTTTTTTTTCTTCTAGAGAACTTAAACCAAATTCGAGGGAGAGACTATATTATATAGCAATACGAAACAATAGTCGTTGCGATTCAACTACGAGGCGGAGACGACGGTACCTATATATCGCATACTATATTATATTAGGTGCGTCCCTACGATATATCGTGTATGTAATCACAATATTATTAGGTGTATCATCATTAAATTAAAACACTACTCGTGTCGTAAAAAATATACATCAGATATATTAAAATCTGCGGATAACGTGTATATAAATAATACCACCCGTCCCCAACCATCATTATCGGAATCGTGTGCAACTATTCACGGGCACTCGACTTGTATGGTCGTGTAAATCACAACATACGCGCATCATAGATCGGTGTAATCGAGAGAACATCGCACGCGAGACGACCACGGAAAACCTATCGACCATGAATCGGGTGCGATTGTTTAGCCGTCCGATCTCAACATTTACGACCACGAGGGTGGCGGATATCGTGTCGGCGGTTTTTGTTGCGGCCGGTCGAACGCGATGAGTCATCACCGTCGTCGCACCGGAAGCGGCCGCGGACCCGCGAATACGGACGCGGCGGACACGGCTGAGTAACCGATGGACGGGGAAATGGAGAAGCCAAGTGAGTTAAATGACATTAATTCGGCAGGGCGATTCGATCTATATAATACCTATATACTATTATACGCGTACTCGTGTAGCGCAGAAATATGGATAAATTACGTGTGTTTATAGCGCGCGCAACGATGCGATTATAATATATGTATTATTGTAATAATAATATAATATAAGTAGGTATACTAAACTATTGTTCATGATATGTAGGTAATATATATAGGGGCGGCAAAAAATTTAAAAAAATAAAAGTCCTCTTGGTACATTTTTTTTCTCAATTAATATGTATATCTATGCGTATTATATTTGTAGTCTGCAGAGCAAGTTTATGTAGGTATAGTAGGTATACGTACGTGCTAAATCGATGACAACCGATCGAAAATTGACCTTATAGCCGAGTTTTTATACGCGTATACCTACTAGAAAGTCATACCCAAATAGATACATTATACTTTGTTAATTGTTTTATACCTACATAAGTACATTGAATATACTTCATAACTCATAAATACTGCAGTATAAACACTGTAAACACTAAACACGTTGCACACGCCATATCGATTGATATCTGCAGTATATAGCTGCAGGCAGCAGTATATGTATAATGTATATCGTACATGATGTATAAAACCACACAGGTTGTATTTTATATTTTTTATTATAAATGTAGACTGCAGACGTAACGTGTGATGCCAACTTTCTCATCAAAAACGTTTAACACCTTTTATGCTACATAGAAGTGTGAATAATAATATATAGGTACATGACGCGTCTGATCATTCTCGTTTTGTCAATTTTATAGTTACGAAATGCTGTTTAGTGCCATAATTTTAACTCTGTATTAAAAACCTTTAGGTATTATAGACGTACCTAAGTAGTAACATTTCACCAATCGGTCATTATTCTTTACTCATTAGTCATTAAACATCTTGGCCTATTCACCCCTCAAAAGAGAACGCGTAAAATGTGAAATCAATAAAAACGTAACAATTGATAGGTACTATGGCCGATGGACCACGAAATTTTAAATTCTGGCTTGACTCTGTCAAATATTTACAATTTTAAAATGCGATTACATTTTCCTTAATATTATACAACGTTTAAACAGATTAAATTAAGTCTAGTTTTTTTTTTTACACCCTAACATCATAATAATATGCAGAGACATGAGTGATTCCCTAACATTATCATTTATCACTTCCTTTTAGATTCTGAGCGGAGCGATGAATGTATTGATTTTACCATGATGTGTGTGTTTTTTTTTGTGTCTGTCATCGCGTTTTGGGGCAGTAAAAATGCTTCGATTTTTGACTTCAGTACCTCGTTCGATCAGAAAGTGAATCTAGTTGGTACTTTGGGGGGTCAAAAGTAAAAAAATTCTTAATACTTTTCTAAATAATCGAGAAAAACAAAGAAAATTTAATACAAGGCTTCTAACACATTGTAACAATAGCAGTTGAAAAATAAAATAAATTCATTGTCACGATTTTTATTTACAAGCATTCAAAGTTTGAATTTTGACAACATACGTAAAAATCACGAAAATTCATAAATTATTTTATGCTAGCAATTCATACAAAATTTTCCTTTTATATCTAAGATTTGAAATTTTAATACATGGTACCTATCATATTTTTACAATAGCAGTTGAAAAATAAAATAAAAATATAGTCACAATTTTTTTTTACAAAAATTATAATTATAATTATTATTTTTTTAGAGAGGAATGGTCGGGTATTAGCGGCCTCTAAGTGGCTCGGTATATACATCCAAGTCTTCAACATCCCTGTCAGTTATTCGAACTACCTCCAATCTGTTCCTCTTTTTAGATCTTCTTCGCAGTGGCATAGGAATTTTTCATGGTGGGGTCTATCTAATTATCCAAACATGTTTAAGTGGGGAGCCGCTTTTACCCCCAACATTGCACTAGAATAGAAATTAAATTTATTAAAATGTATTAACATTAAGCCATTTTGATGTTAATAATTATTTACAAGAAATAATCACGATATTTGAAATATGAATAATATTTTATTATAAATAAATTGATAAATGAAAATATTATTAAAGTTTATTTATAATCATGTTATATTATATCCATATTTATAATAATATGGCTCAAACAAACCACTGCAGGTGCATTGTATGTCTCTTGACAACTCGGACGCTTCCTTCTTAATTTTTATTTAAACAATTAGAATTAAAATCTCAATTTATTTCAAATTTAATTATTATTATTTATATTTGTACATGATTTGTGTTTAACTTCTTTTATACGTATAAAAACTTTGTATTTTATTAGTTATATAATTTTATTTTAATTATGATTATACTTTTTTTTTCTTAATCATATTTAACATGTTTTTTCATGCACGTGCTGTAATTGAACTGAACGCCCGTTTATAATTTAAATAAATAAATAAATAAATAAATAAATAAATAATGGACATCGGGAAGGTTGTTGATAATAGACTTTAAAAGAACCTTATCGATTACCAACTGACAAGTGGCCACCATGCAGCATAACAAATTATATGATAACATTTTTTTCTCGATTGCCTACGTAAAAAATAATTATGTAGTTATATTAGCACTTATATTAGCACAAAATATATTAATAAATATATTAGATGCTTAGGTAGATATTTATGGGGCCAATGAAGGGTCCAGATCCCATGGACTCCCCTAAATACTTCACTGCTTCCATTTCATCTTCACTACATCTTTTCATATCACATTCTCGATCCTAAATGGATATTTTTCCTATTGGGTTCCTCTTAAAATTTCATAAAATGACAGTGAGATTAGGCTCTTAAAATTTGTTTTGCTACTTGCTGTAAGTTGGTGGATAAATAGATAATCACTAGCCATTGTGTAATCTCCCTGTGATGGGTAATACTGTAAAATCGATGATGTTCCTCGAGAGGAATATTTCCGCTTAAACTTAGTGTAATTACTGCGGTGAAAAACACAAATAGACTGTGACCATACAAATATTAACTAGGTATATAACATAAAATTTAGAATATAATATTCTATGAAATCTAACAGTTTCTGCTTATAAATTATGTAGCATTGTAGGCTGAAGTCAAAAATTAAATTGAACAATAAAAAAAAATAATTTATATTTGATGTATGAACATTACAGAATTAATTATTTATTCATGCTTCCTGAAAGTGGATTCAATACTACCTACTTGCATGGTGTTAATGATTAAAACGACTTTCTCGAAACATGAAATTGTATTATATAGCATAAACACTATCTAATTACTTAAGTCTAAAACTATATATAGATAGTTGAATAAAAAAACTGGTACCTAAACCTAACTAATTTTAAAAGTAATAAACCATTAGTCTCTTATTCAGTTATAACATCAATAATTTTTGATTCAATACGTATCTATTACTATGTGTGTTTGCTAGTAAATTTAAAAATGGATTAAATTATCATGGTAATTTGCCAAGATAAATTTTTTTTTAAGAGAAAAGGAACTAAGAATCGCCACATTTAAAACCGTGCCAACAATTTTTGTTACAAAAAAAAAATACAATGCAAAGGGTTAACTTTATACTATATATCTATGGTGCACCTCATAAAAAAATCTAAACACGTGTAAAAAAGTTAAGGATTCATGGTCATACTTATGATGTTTTTTGGAGGGGGCTCATATGAAATTTTCAATCAGCTAGAATAGATAGAAACTACAAATAAAAAAACTAATCGTAATTATTTATTACCCATATATGTTAGGCTATAATATAGTATATATCTCTAAAATAGTATATACTATGTATACTTAACTAAAAATTTGAAAAAAAATTTTATAATTTAAAATAAATGTAATAAATAATATATTTAATTTTTTAAACGATCAAGTGAAGTCATCTTGATCCTGTTTTCCTTAATTTTAAAAATTCTTCTGGGATTTGAATTAAGATTTCCTTAAGGGATTATAGATTTACTTCAGAATACAGTGCAGGCTTATTGAATTTTATTATACTATTGATAAGCAATAGCTACGGTTGTAAGAAACTGCGGTACATACTGCTAGCATACACTTCAAATTTTTTGTTACATTTCCTATAAACATTAGACTATCAAAAATATATATCCCAAAATGTTTATTGCATGAATTCTTTTTTGAAGTAACGATTATCACATTATTGTTATTAAAAACTTCATACTCCAGATCGTACCTATTATGTTGTATTTACACAAATTCTTCATTATTTAGTTACATAAGTTATCGGTAAGTTATCATGGTTAAAATAGTAAACAATAAAAATTCTCCATATCATTAATGACAAAGGCCGCTAAGTGCCCGCACTGCAATTCAAATAATTTATAGGATTTACCAAGATTTTACTTTAGATTCGTGGTCACTAATTACGATTTAGTACATGCAAGAGTTCTTATATATTTGATATTAGGTGACATTTGCAATGATTAGCCTTATAATAATTGTGAGTTATCAGTTATCTTATAATTAGCTATAATGAAGACCGAGAATCGAGATTCCTAGATATTATCCTTTTTATAAGTATGAAGTTCCACAAATAATTTATTATTTACGATTATACCGACTTATACAACTTATACAACCAATGCCATGCGATGAGCTAAGATAGTGCACATAATTATATTTTTAAGAAAAAAGTAAAAGAGGCTACCTTTAAACAATTTTAAGTTGGACTGTAAATACTAATATCTCTGATATCTAAAAAAGTAAAACCATGAAATAACACTTCTAAATATACTTAACTAGACGGAATTAGTTACACAAAAATGTAAAAAAAGAGAGGAGGACCTTTGAATGACAATATTCAGTAAACCTAGTCATAAAAAGAGTGCAGGTAAAAAATAATACTTGAGTATTTATAGGTATCTAGTACTCTAGTTTCTGATCGTAAATAGTCAATAGACAATTACTATACCTCATCAAAATAGTATTTTTAAAATTAAATTTTGTTAAAATTATCCAAAGATTAATTAATATTTACAATTGGTTAGTACAAATTACAAATCATATTTCATCGATATATTTCCTAATGAATTAAACTTAAATTTATTACCTAATTTATAAAAAAAAATATTTTAGAATATTTATAAAAATATATAAAATACCTATTTAAGAATAATATAAGAAAATAGATATGTCCAATACATATAAAACAAATATTTCACTAATCACTATTATCAATGAATTAATTAATAGGTATCCGTATCCTAATACCAAAAAATTTATATCAATATATAATGTGGTCAAACCTAAAATTGTTAAGAATAAATTTTTGGTCATCAGTTCATCACTCATCAATATAATAGTGAAGATAAGTCGAACTTATTATTCTGCAATATAAATTACTAATACATAATTGTCTACTTAAAAATTATAATTCATAACATTATACCAACAAGTAATAACCATTGAAGAGCACAATAAATAGATAGAAACATGTATCATTAAAGGATATTATGTTGTGTTTATATATTTTCCCGCTCTTATTTCGCGCCAAATGAAAAATAATATGGATAAAAATAATCCAACATTTGGCTCAGTATCATATAATTATTTTTATATTTTGTATTATGTTAACATATGGTACACATTTAAGCTTCATATTTTTACTACCTATACATAATTTATAATAGGCTAGAAAAAAATCTAGAATTTAATTTATAAACTAAAACATTTTTCACCAAATATTGTTGAAAGTAAGCAATTTTTTAAAATTAATTATTGGTCATAATATTTATTATTTAATAACATGTACAATTTATCGAGTTATTATTTTGTGTGGGTTTATTTCCTTTTCAGTTATCAGTTATCATTATTCATTACTCTTGTAATTATTTTCAAGCGGTTAATCATTTACACAATCAATTTATATTTTTAAAAAAACGATATATTTAAAACTCTATTTTATTGTATTATTATTTATTACCTACATGATGGCTATGTGCAATTTATTATAATTATTAATTCAACAATTTACTTTTAAAAGTAATACCTATGAACACTATTAAATAAAAAATATTCTTATGATTATAACATTAAAAATACAATTTTATATTTTTATTCTGAGACACTAACTGCAAATGTTATCGATTTCAACATTTAACGATTTTATTTTTAAATATTTAAACAATAAAATGTTTTAAGTAGGTGATTTTTTTTTATAATTTTAAAATATGGAACCATAATACCACATGAAAATTACTTACATTAAATGGTTTAAATATTTAAGCCTGTAAATTAATTGTATGGGATTTCAGATAAATCTTTTAACAAATTATCGGATGATGTTCTGATATTCTATATACATATTTTGATCGTGTATTTAAAATTTAAAAATATTATGAAGTAAACATTTTCGAAGCATGTATCCAGTATCGTTACAAAATTAATATAGAAACCACTAGTTTTGTAAAAATTCCAAAAATAGTATTATGATGTATTATCGTGTTGACTGTTGACATAATAAAATTAATTATATCATTATGTCAGCATAAATTATTATATTATACTTTTATTCTGATAATTTACCAAGATTAGGTATGGAAAATAGGTATTCACTATAGGTACCTAGTTAAATGATGTATTTTCATGTACACAAATCTCAACATATGTTAAATAATATTTATATTTGAATACTTTATTAAAGTATAATAAACTATTTATTGTATTATTGTATATTTGTTATGAAAAATACAAGATGATTAAGGTCACATAGGTAGGTATACATATAACCGTATAGGTAAATATAGGTAGGTTTTTACTTTGTAACTCAGTAACTGTGATTAATTGTATATTGCATTTCTTTTTAGGTATAAAATAATAGTATGCATGTCATCGTTTTATAAAAAACAATCAGCATTCAGCAATAATAAAAACGACAATATTGAGTATTGTTTAAACTTTTAATTCAATGTCTGCTCTTTTTCGACCCACCCTGAGTAGTCAATAGACAAGTAAACACCTATGTCAAATAATAAATTTCTACTTTTAAATTACTTCCGGTTGATTAACATTTTTCCTCCATAGACTATGATGAAAAAAAAATGTCAACTCATTTATTAGATTATTATCTTCATACACAATAAACATTTTTCAAATTCTTCATATGATGCAATAGATTTCGTTACGCATATTCTGTAGATATATTAATGTAGTTAGTATGTATTATATTTTTTGTTTATAGAAGCGTTTTTATATACCTACAGATTATAGGTAGATATTCTAAAACTACAAGCTAAAAATATGGATTTGAGAGCTCAAATGTATGATATTTATTTTCGAATAAACTATAGATTAGCCATCATAAGTGATTGACACGGAATTTAAAACCGAATAATCCTTTGAAATTTGAATCTAATTATTTTCCAACAGTAAATATAGACGTAATATTATAACAGTTGCACGATTATGCCCGACTATTATTCATACTTCAAATAAAGTGTTTATGTCTTTTTTTGCACAATACAATGTTAAAAGTATTAAGACTTCTGGCATTATTATTTTAATGTTTAATGTTTGAACAATAGAATAAAACGTACCCAAGTACCCTACCTATACATTTATTTTAAGCTCCCATTCGACCTGCAATATTGTTGCGTGTATCATATATTGGGGAGATATTTTATCATTTTGCAGAGATAGACGTAGGAGGTTCCTCGATATATTATGCTCTGCACTAGTCTGCAGTAAGTACATCAATGCAGAAAATATGTTTTAATCTATAATATATATAGGTACTTATTATTTATTATAGGCTGTACTCTGTAGTGGCAGTTTCCAAAAGGGGATATTGGAGAGTATTATCTATATCCACTTTAGTTTTTCTTAATTTATTCAATATCCGTATTGTATTAATAGATCTTTTATTATTTATGTGTAGATTAAAAAATTAAAAAATTAAAAATCTCTTTTTATAACCCCACGTCTCTTCTTGAATATATCCACTACTCAGAATTAACCAGTTTTATTAGTTTAAATGTATTGTCGTATTGAGCATATCTATAATCCTATACTTATTCGATTATATTATTAATAATTAATATAATATATAGAAGAAACGAAGGCCTAAGTAATAAACCCCTAGACCTAAATACTTATAAAATAGTATGATACTAGCTATATAATGTAATGTAATAATATAATTTTAAATAGTAATTATATAATGTGCACTGTGAATAATGATTCGTAATATTTTAGTAATCAGAGAGATGCTTCTATACAAAGGAAACCTAATTTAATGTTTACATTGTACAATATGACAATAACCTTAGTTTTTGCGGCTATAATAAATAAATAAAAAAGGATACCTAAAGTTTTCCCGAATCATAATACTGTCTCATCTGTATCTCGTGTACTAGCAGTATTTTCTTTTTTAAATTAGGTTATCAAATTTACTTGTCGAACCATATAATATTTAAGTCCAATTCTTTAGTATAATATTGTAAGTATTTATTTTAAGTGAAAAAATAATAATTATAAATAATAATCATTTATAAACGACTCGATCCCCCAGCAGCGCACGCGATGAACGCATCACACTCACACGTCTATTAATACGACGACCAATGAGCTGTTCCGTTCACGGTCCCTCCGACACATCTGCTTTGGCATCCGACCATCTCGGCACAACATATGCCGATAAGTCGTCCCGCGCCGTCTCGTCTTGTCGCTTGTTCTCCAGTGACATTTCGTTTGTTTTTCGATTTTCGATCTCTCCTTTGTTCGCGAACACGACAATACATAACATTATTACTATCGTCGTGTCGAGCCAATATTGTAATTCGCAATAACGTATATATGAATAATAATTATATTATGAACCGTATTTGACGTGTTGCGTTATAATTTATTATAATACGTTTTATAGCCGAGTTTTTTATACTATAATATAGTATTCAATTTTTATCGAACTGATTTTTATTTTTTTTTCTCTCGCCCTCATTACGTGTATTACATATTATTAAACAACAACGAAGCAGTGTCCGCGCCCGTTATTAAAATTCTCTCTCGTTATCGACAGCGAATAAGTGCGCCTCTTCACGCCCCACTGCTTAATAATAATATATATTATGTTATCCGGACGTCAACGTCATCGATAATATTTTATTATTATTACACAAATGAAAACAGTATAATATACTTACATAGTACAATTACATATTTTTTATTTTTTCATGTATCGGAATAAGCGTTAATAGAAACAATAGGAATGGTAAAAAGTATTATGATGTTATGCGATATTTACGAATAAAAAAAACGTCTTGATTTCGTTCGTAGCGTCTAATAAAACTGGCTCGCGTTATTAGTGCCGTTGAATTTTGGAGGGCACCGATTCGGATTATGATATTTTTCGGTCTGTACTATATAGTGAAAAAAGCTATTTACTTGTCGTCGAAGAAAATATTCAACGGCGGCGATCATAAGCGTAAAAAGTCAAAGCGCAAAAACAAACGGAACATGAAAGGTATAAATTAATTTGTTTTTCAATACCTACACATTATACAAATATAATATAGAAATAGAATGTAGGTTGTAACAAGAAAACAATTAAGACAATTGTCTAACACTGTATCTAATAACTTTTTACTAATCAATATTTATTTATTTTTTAATGTTTGTATCATGGAAAAAAGTTATTACATAATATCTAATTTGATTACTAGTAAATAGTAATTAGACATTAGTAGGATACTAGGAACTTATTACGTACATTGGGTCATTGGGCAGTTCTTTCTGGTACTCTCTGTGTATAACAGTATTTATGTGTTGAATAAGATCATGTGAGTGAATAAGTGATTAAATAATATAGTAAATAGACAATAGCCACATAATCACATGTTAAATTTATAAATCCTCGTTTGACTCCAGATACGTGTTTAAGGGAGTTAGTTGGAGATTGCCCAAGTGGCCCTTTTGTGAGGATGGAATATTGTAAATGGAAATAATTGCGTTTTTAATTATTTTAATATTATAAATAAAAATAAAAATACCTATATATACAACATAATATATAGCCATACAGGCAGTATAGTCGTAAAGGTAGTTATTATTTAACCTTATGCTATTATCTATATTATGATCTTAGATTATTCTATAATCACAAAAGAAATGAATATTAATATTTATACTACATATAGGTTGGACAGGTTAGTATCCGTACCTCAATGACTCAATAATATATTTATATTGTATTGCCGTATTGGTACATTTAATTAATTTATATTTTATTATTTTTATATTTTCTAAGTTATGAGTTAACCCATATTTGTGATAATACTTATTAGCAAGACTGGACAAGTAAATTTTTTTTTTTTTAACTCGTTAAGTCAAATTAAGATTGAACAATGTAAGTTTAAAGTTAAAAGTTACTTTTGTTAACTTGTAACAGTTAGAATTTAATTAGAAAATAAAAGTAACTTAAATTATTAGTTAAAAATCATTTACTTTTTCATACAAAATTAATAATTACTCATACCTTTTTTTTAAACTAATAAATTAGATTGTACCTATAATTTAATAAAATATGATTGATATAGGTACTAATACAATTTAATCGATTATGGACCCTAACAAAATAATTACATTGGTTGTATGTTTAGTAGGTATTACCTACTAGCTATACCTACACATTCAGTCACGTATTAAACGCAATATTCACGGGTTAAGACAGTAAGAAAGCTCTACGAACGTAGTTTGAATTTTTAAAATTGATTTTCGGTGCATCCGAGTTGAGTCCTGCATACTATAGGCTTAAATCGCAGGTACTACACTAGTTAGGTTGGGTATTTAATGTAAATATATAATTCAAATGAAAAATATTATCAAATATCATTAACATTGATTAAGTATATTTTTAGTTATTATTGTTTTGTTATTTTTCTATATAAATAAGTCAGTGCTCAATTGGCAATTATTTAAGATTATCAATGCATATATTAAAATGAGAAGCTCAGAAATAATGAAAAATAGAAAATTGTATTATACTAAAAGAAAAATGTATAAGAAATAAAATTAATGAAAAAATACAGTAGTAATTAATCGATTGATTTCGTAAAATTAATATCTTATACATTTTTACCGACACGCGTGTGATTTTTTTAAGCAATGTTTTATTTTTATTTCTATTATAAAATACCTATGTATTTTCGTGTTTTTTACTTTGAAAATTTTTTCTTTGTTTAATACTTGCATGTTATTGCCATTTATAATTATAAACAAATTCGAATAATTTATATTTTTAATGGAAAAAAAACTGTAAAAACATTTTTAGCCATATCTTTCGTCTAAATAGATCATAGACAGTCCTAAGTCTGTTAAAATAGGAAGGAAAATTATATTGTGTACCAAAAAAAAAAAAAATTAAGGACCTAACTATAGTGTTGTACCTGTAAGGCTGTAAAAATCCCAGACCTAATAACTATTATAGTATCTCTATAAATCCTGGACCCAACTATATAGTATACCAATTTTTAATTGGAGGCCCAACTGGGATGTAGTCTTAATTTTAATTGCATACAATGTACTGTAGGTGTATATACTGTATAAATGTATAATGATTTGTAAAATTCATTTAAAATCTAGATAAAATCCAGAAATAATGTAAAAAATTTAGTAAATGCAGAATTTATTCTTAAAAATTGGTTGAACATATTATGATATATAATTATTGAATTTTTTCCTTTTTATTTATGAACATGCATAATACTAATAATCATTATTTAAAATTTATAAAAACTTAGTGGGTGGCATTGATGTGGTAATTAAAATTAGGACTTGGTAACAAAAACTTTGAATACATTCTGTTAGATATACGCTATACATCGTACATTTGTTATACATATTTTAGAGCGTATTTGATAATATAATCCGGTTGCATGATATAAATGAAATAACGGTAGTGGGAAGGCAGTTGCACTATATTCATTGGAGAATACTTCCGTTTTATTAAAATTCTTTTGGTAGGGGAAAATTGCTTAACAATTACTATTGTATTGTTGAGAGACGAGCCGTTATTAAATAAAAAAGACGATTATGAATTACGTATGTAATTTATATCGGTTATAAAAATATGTACTATTATTATCGTTAGAAAAGAATGAGATTACACTAAATTAAAAAACTCATAATAATTGTAGTTAAACATTTTAAATCTTTCACAAGATTTTCCTTCAAGTTTTTCTTTGTAGATAGTGTCTACATCTAATACTTTTTAATTTGTAATCGAGTTTTTTTCAAATTTAGTTTCATCTTAAATCTTAACATATTTACCATAAGCCCCTATATGTCTAGCTATATACAGGGTGATTCTTTTAAGTGGGTACACTAATTATCTCGAAAAGTATTTACTTTTTTCAAAATATTTTTTACATGATTTCAAGTTGTTAAAAAACCAACGTTTTTATTAAAAAATTATATTTTTAACATTTTTTTATCCCTATAATTTTTTAAGTATTTTACTTTTTTGAATGACAACATGTAGTTTTAATTTGATATTCCAAAACAGAATATTTTTCTATAATATAATATTTTTTATATAAAAATTGAATTTAGGGCAAGTAGTTTACGAGATATAGGTATTTAAAGTTTAGATGAGCGGAGTGGAGTGGTACGGGGTTACCCCGCAAAATGTTTGTCCACTACTCCGCTTGTCTAAACTTTAAATACATATAACTCATAAACTACTCGTCCTAAATTCGATTTTTACGTATCAAAATACTTAGAAAAATATTCTGCTTTGGAATATGAAATTAAAACTCTATGTTCTCATTCAAAAAAGTAAAAAATGATAAGGATAAAAAATATTTAAAAGTATAATTTTTTAATAAAAACGTTGGTTTTTTAATAACTTGAAACCATGTAAAAAAATATTTTGAAAAAAGTAAATACTTTTCGAGATAATTAGTGTACACACTTAAAAGAATCACTCTGTATAACGTAAAATATAAGCCCTTAATGCAAATAAATTAGTATTATTAAAAACCTTAATAACAAATTCTTATAATAGTCAGTATAAAAATTAAAAGAACTAATTATATATATAGTATATATACTATCATTACTATATTATATACTATAACAAAAATGATCTACTTAGGTAAGTAAACAATATTTTGTCTAGGTAGACGATATATCTAAATACAAGTTTTCTCAATTTAAATGAATTAGCAGTGATGTATTCATACTATGGTATGTCAGACCTTGATTGTATTTAATAGATAAATATTGCGCATATTATTTTCATTTTAATTTGTTACACTGAAACTACACTGACTTCACTGGGACTTGGTTGGACTCTTTACTATATTATTTCCATGTTATTATTTATTTTATCAATTGAAATTATTGCTAGAGATGGCCTAATAGAAATGAAGCAATAAAAAAGTTTGATTATTTATCCAAAGCTGTAAGCTTAATAAATACAATAGACGTATGCAGAATAAGGTATACCATCTGCTTATTACGAAACCATAAATAAAGTATAACAAATTTTTTAGTTTTATTTTATTTTGTGTTTACTATTATATGAAGAAAATAAATATTATTGTTTTCACGCCCAATATATAAATACAAACGAATTTTAAGAAAAAAAACTCATTTAACACATCACCAAACCCATAATATTTAGAAAACGGGTTATAACTCAAAACAATATGGTAAATAAGTAGAATAATTAATATAGTCATCAGCCCTTACTATTGTAATTAAATTGTCACCTAAAACATGTAAGTTTTAAGTAATAGCATAATGTAAATTATGTATAAAGCTAATGGCCCATGTCGCCAAAGCTATAAAGATCAATAAAAAAAAAAATATGGTAAATATTCAGTTACTTACTTACTTACTTAACATTTTAAGTATAGAGAACATAGACACATTCTAGAAAATAGTACTTTATATTGAATTACTTGTGTAATTACTTTATTTTAGAGAGGGTTGACAAAAATATGATCCCTCTTTACTCTGTACTTTAAAGCTGATATGAAATTGGTAGCTTCAGTAGAATGTCTATCTTCCAAATAAAATAGTAAATATTAAAATAATAAATGTTAGTTTATTTGTTTTACTTAAAATTTACAATAAATCTGTAGACTGGAATCAAATGAACTGTTAAATCATTGTAAAAAGGCTCTTTGAAGAAGTGATAAATCACTCACATGCTAATATGCTAAGTATGTATAATGTATATTGTATAACTTGAAGTAAAGTCATCATGAGGTAATGAAATCGTATTTAATCGTACATTAATACATATAATTGTTTGGTTAGTGTAAAAATGATTAAAAATGAATTTAAGAACATTCCTTTTTTTAGAAAACTCATACCAGTACGTTGTGCTATTTATATTTATTTCATCTCTCCCGCTAAGAGAACTTGAGCAAAGAAAACAAATGTGAAATGATATTTTTGACATTTAAGATAATACAAATAACACTTTCAAGTTTCAAGTAATGACTAATAAATAATAATTGATACTTTTTCCTGTTCATTAATATTAAAATACTATATTTAAATTTGTTTTAATCTTATATGTTTGTTTTATAAGTTACGACTCCTTGTTTCAGGTGAACATATAATTTAAAGTTATATGGGATTAGGTGGTTTATTGTGCTCCACTTAAAATCTAAAATGAGTGACAATGTTACATGAGTGAATAAACTGCCTGAACTGGGTTGGATTATTAATTATTATTCTATAAACATATCTATTACTAATATTACTATAAGTGTATTTAAATTTTAAATATAAAAATATTTTTTGGAGAGTCATTATGCCGGTTATTGTTTTTCGTTGTTAAACCGGAGATTTTATTGAATATTATGTAGGTAGAAACAAATGTATTTTAATTACAAAGTTTACCGATTTCTTTAATTTTTTAAGTTTGCTCTATGGGACATCTGTATTATAATAAATACAACTTTTCATAAATGAAGTAAGCTAAGTAGAAAGCTTATTAGTTTGTTAGAATATCTTTACTGAGTTTACTTTAATGATTTCGCAGTTGATCCCTATTCACATTAACAGATAAGTTTACTGCTATAAATAATGCATTAGCTGCTTAGTATTCTTGAATTTTCTAACATTATATATGAGGTTAGGTATATATCATATGAGATTACGTTTATCTATTGAATATAAAGTAGGTACCTATAGACTTTACTAATATAGACCAACCCTATAGGCCACAATAACTAACTAAATTTGGAAAAAATGTGAAAAAATGTGGAGTACTGGAGTAATATTTTATTGAAATGGGTTATCGATTGAATTTAAGTTTTATAAGCTTTTTATTTAACTCGTAAAAATCTAATTTTAAAGTTCAATTAAAATATTTAACTAGTAACTAAGTATTACTAAAACTGATAACATAGGTAATATTATAGTACCATGTTTTATTAATTCTGAGTGATGGATGATCCTGTAAGTATTATTGAGTTTTATAATAACTGGTTTTTTTTGGAGGGGTACAGTTAAAGTCTGCCTACAAGCAGTGTCGCATTGAACTTAATTGTATTGATTAAATATTACTTATAAGCAATATGCATTGTAGATAGTTTATCTTTAAAGCTACCTTGTATCTAATAATTTTCCAAAAAGTTAGAGAAAATAAACAGAAAATGTTTGGTTGTTAGGAGGCATATGTTTGTGAAAGTCGACTAAATATATCCCAATCCCGTGTTTTAAAAAATGTATATTGCTAAAAAAATAAAAACAATATACCAAAAAATATATATTATAACATCATAGGTTTTTTAAATGATGACAGACTCTCTCACTAACCATGTATCTGGAGCTGTCCTTACATATTGTTATTACAATTATAACGTCTAGGTGCAATATTGCATATATAATTACAAAACCGTACACTAAATAAGTGCATTTTATTATTAAAATTATCATTTAAGCTACTCATTATTTTATTACTAGTTAGTACTTATTACTGCTTACCTTAGTATTTAATTATCCGTTCTGAAATATAAGCTAATTAGTAATTTAGCAACTGTGTGCCTGTGATGTGTGACAATTATCTATATATTTCATATTATACCTAAAGTGAAATTGCATAGTTTAGGCACTAAGGTAACTTGACCTGTATTGATTTTTATGTGAATCACTAATGTGCTCTATTGTTTCTATTATCGTGTAGTATGACATATTTATATTTTACATACCTAACATAGATTACCTACTTTTAAAAATTCACCATAAACCCCAATATTGATATTTGAATACAAAAAGTTGTAGGAACGTGTTATATTATATATTTTTTACAAAAGTAATAAGGTAATATATTTTAATTTGTAAACTTTATGTTTTATGCTTCATACCCATATAGACCATAATTAATAGATGTGTTAAATTTAGCACCTTTTAGTCTTTACATTTTCATCCAATGTGTGCCTTTAACTCCTGCACATATTAGTCATATTATATATTAGATATTATATCAGTATGAACCAAAATCTTTTTAAAACCAATTCCTGTGTGCAGTGTGATTATAATAATACAACTACTTCTCATTATGGCGTTACACAATCATATGATATATCATTTCGACTTTCTTAGGGAACAATATAATTGAAACCCGCCTAAGTTTTGTGATAGTCGTCTAAAGGATTTATCGGTGTCTAGCACGCGACGCGTAGGTACCTATATAACTATATGTCTATATAAGTACATATTATATATGCGTATTGCTATAGTGACAAATAGTACATTGATACTTAATATACCTGCAGTTATGTACAGAAGTTATAATATTGCATTGTGAATTGTTATAATTGTTATGTGATGGATATAGCTATATTAAATGTTATATAGGTAAGGACGCAAGGATGCTATTATACGCGTGCACTATTCTCGGGAATCGCAAAAAGTGCAAGTAGAAACGATATAAAGTATTAAGTATCTACTATAACTATTAAGTGCTAGTGTTTTCACTTTTTAAATGCCTTTAGATACGTTTTAGGCATAAAAATGTGATGTGTAAAACTGTAAACTGAGGCCGGCAGCCAAATTGTTTTTATATTTAAGATTAAGAATTTTATTTATTTACATCACATTATCCAGAGGTAAGACGATGAGGTATGATTCTCATAACTTTTCAAAAAATGATTTGTTTTTTTCATTGTATTATTTTTAATTAATGAGTGGTTCAAAACATAAGTGTGCTCTGCACGTTGTGGTTAAGACAATTCAATTTATACACATATACCTACTTTAATTTCGCATCACATTATCCATACTATAAGGCATAACTACAAGTCTACAACCAATAATATAAAAAAACCAACATAGGGTTAGATCTATAACGGGAAATATCATAAATTCATAAAATAACATTTTAAATAATAAACAGGTATTTCAGCTCCCCTATAAATTTAACAATTTTATTTTCATAGATATTAAATTTGATAGGTTTTCATGATATAAATAAATAGGTAATCAAAAATCATAATGCTTAAATCATAGAATAAGAGAATTCTACTATATATGTATGTGATTTAAGTTGATTTAACTCACAATCACTAACAATTAACAAGTATATCAGTGTATGGTAGTATGGTACAGTTTGCAGGGCTAATAATATAGTTTGTAATCCGTATATAAATTATAAACGTTTGTTTTACATTCGTAGCGTAATGATTAATGTTGGTATTAGTTTTACGATGTTTTCTTTTAGTAAGTAATGTTTTTGTCTACTGTCATGTTTTGGAACAAAAAAAAAAAAACGCTAGGTACCTACCATCTTCAATTTTGGTTGAAATTTCTGGTATAGCAAAATGATTCTAGGTAGTACTTTGGGTGGTTAAAAGTAGGTGATTCTTAGACATTTTTTAAATAATTAAGATACAAATAATCGATTAATTTAACTATTTTCTTTTCTAATTCAGAAAGCAGATTTCAGTTATAAGTTGTAAGTTATAACTATCATAATACTATACCTACTGAAAATTTGTTGTGTTCATTTATAAACATAATGGATATTTTTTTTACAACGTATAACAAAAATATGTCAACTATATAATGCAAATATATAATATAATATATGATACAAATTTTTGAGTATGAAAAAAAAATTTGAATGGGCTCCAAATAATTCATGGATCTAATTCTGCTGCCTCTTCACCTTAAGTTATGCCATTGGCCAATGCATAATATTCATAAATTATAAGTGCATTATGTACCATCTGTAGATGAGCCGCAGTTATTTGACGTACTTATAATCTAACCATAATCTAAAAAGTATAGGTATTGTATTCTCAGTTAGTCTGTAATTTTGTACTTGCGCATTATTAAACTATAACGTACAATAATACCGAGAAAATGCACCATCATTCTTGGTTTTCGAAAGTAAAAATAAATTAGTAACAGAATAATTTTTTTTTTAAATAGTAGGTATAAAAGATATAAGTAGCTATATCGCAGTCTACACACCTATACTGTAATATTATTATCTTGTTCTTGCCTACAGTTTTTCATAGTTGACACCATCTATTATTGTATTAAATAACAATAATAATAAAAAACTGGCAATTATATTTTGTATTATAATCGTCGAAGTTGTGTGTGTGTCGCGGTGTCATGTCGCAGCCACCGACTTCGTGTTCGGCCGGCGCGCGCGGGGTACCCTTTTCGCCCATCTGTTACCGCGCACGTCGGCCGTCGCTCGTCGGGTGTCGCCGCTTTTAGTTTCTATTTTTGCGCTAGTCTGTAAACACGTCTTTGCGGCGGCAGCGGCGATTGCTGATAAGGAAAATAACTTCAATTTTTGTCAAATTAAATAAATAAATAATATCGTCATCTGTGTGTTTACACTGTTTCCGTCGTTTTCGAAATTCCGCATAATTTAATACTTATTAATTTTTAATTTATTATGTTACTGATATTGTAGTGCGAAAGCCGAAGGGTACATACGGATCATACGATATTGTGGGGCATTATAAATTATAAAAATATTCTCGACGGTGACTCGAGTGTTTTATTTCCTCTTAAACTTTATCTATTCGCAACGGTGTCGCAGTGCTTTTTTTACGAGTACCGATAATCGTGTTGCGAACGTTCCACTGCCGTCCGAAATTCCTTTTCGCGTATTCACTAAAAACGATATCATCCGTTGACGGCCCGGATAAGTGTTTGCTTATTCGTTGTGCTCGTTCTACTGGTTGTCGTCAGGTCTGGAATGTCTGATCGCAGAGTCTTAATGGTTCGTATATGTGTTTTAAGTTGTTGGTATGTTAGGTTTTTTCTTCCTACGTATTGATCAATGAAAATTATAATTTCACATTTTCTCCTTTGCTGTTTTCATTATTATTATAAATTTCTAGTCAAGTATTTTAGCTAGCTGCAGTTGATTTCCTCTGTAGATGTAACAATGTTTTAAACTGCTGTTGTGTGTTAATGATAATTTATTTGGTTCAAGGCTGACATTCAATAACTACCCACAACAAGACCCCCGTGACTAACATTTTATTATGTTCTTTCATTATAGTCTGGTGTGCTGTATGTATTAACATGTCCCGAGGTCATGGGTAATTGCTTAAAATATATTTATTACATACAATTCTTGAAAATTTATTGAATAGTGTAATTCAACAAATATTATGCACTTAAATATTATAACCAAACTTTTGATCAATTTTAAGTTTACTTGAATTTGGTTAATTGGTTAATGTAATATAAAAAAAAAACTCATATCAAACCTACCTATTGTATGTTATTGGATTCTTTTGTAAAAACAATTTGATTTTTAATTTAATCAAACCATATATTATTTTATTTTATTTACGCCAAATGGCAATTTACAAAATATAATAGGTATGTAAATTACATAAATTAGGTAAATGATAACAGTACAATTAGATTACAATTAAAGTGAAAACAGCTTAAAAATTAGAATGATTACAAATAAAATACAGTATTAAAAATATACAGACCAATAAATAGAAAGAAAAAACAGATTTGAATAAACTATATGGCATTATTGACACAACGAAGCATCTGATACAAAGGATGGTTATGGCCATAGGAGGTGGAATGAGTTAGGATATGAAAGGGTACATGATGTCTTGAAGGGTAAATAGCAACACAGAAATTAATAGAGGAAAGGAGATCTGGACATCTATTGATCCATCAAGTAGACCTAGGATAAAACGGAGATCAGCATCAATACGTCGAGAAGAAAGCGTAGGAATGTTTAGCTTTATAAGCACGGATAAGTAGTCATGTAGAGAGTGGTCGATTTTGAGTAAGAAAGAGATATATGATATCTAACCTATTCTGGACTCTTTAGACTTAACTGATCTGTTGCTAAGTAAGGATGCCAAATTATTATACCATATTCTAAAATAGGGCACACAAAGACAAGTACCTATAGAGTACAAAGGCAATCCACAGAGTTTAACATTTATTTTAGTATTACACTTTATGATACCCAAGGCTTTTAGTGATTTACGAGGTGATTTATGTTTATGAACCAACCAACAGTGGCTTTTAGTGGTAAGTTTTATTAAATTTTATGCAATTTGAAGTATCTACCTGCCCAAAGTAGTTTCCCATACAAACAAATAGGAATAGTGATTCATTTTATTAATTAAAGTAGGTATATGTTGTTTAGTATGTAAGTAATAGCCAATTTGAATAAAATGGATAGTATATATTTCTATAAATGTTTTATTGGTTATTTCATGTTTCTTAGTAAGTACTGCTTTTTGTTCTAGGTACCTAGGTATATTGTTTATTATTTAAACTTGATTGATTATTATTTATTATTAGTATATAGGTATATAAAGTGTATAGTAGACCTATCAAATATGTTTTAAAAAATGTTCGAACTGAACATTCCAATAAATTAAATTATGATATTTTATAAAACTTCTAAATAGATTGAATATCAATTCTGTTTTAAGTTAATATTATATACCTAATTACTTTTCTAAAAAAATAAAATAATTTTTTATTAAATTTAATATTTATTTGTATTCTAGTTATTTTTATTTATTATTTATGTATTATTTACCTATATAAATATTTTTGAATTTTTATTTACATTTTTATAGAATCACGGCTTACTTTTAATTTTTAAACTAAAACAATGATTTATCGATATAAAATGTATAAGTACCTAACCATTTTAATAGATATTTAAATTATTATACTTTGTAAATATTATTAATACGATTTATTATCTAACTGTATTTAAAAACAAGACATTTTTGAAAAACCTTATTTATAGTTTTATTCGTTTACAACTTAATAAGTTGTTAGTCTTTTACAATTTATATTTTTTTGCTTGAAAACTATATTAGTGTTAACTAACAGTAAACTTTTGTATTAATGCCTAAGTATAAAACAAGTATCAAGTGAGTGAAGGGCGAAGGCATATGACGTGTTTTGTTTGGGAGTATAAATTAGCTGATACTTTTGCTACTTTTCCAATCTAGTTATTTATGAATTTACAACAAAATTGTGTTACAATAATGTTTTCATTAAACAAACAGCAGTTTATATTTATATACATTTATATTATATCAAAGAATTTAATATGAGTAGTAGAACTGTTATTAATTATTATACTGAATGGAGTATATTATTCAGTGTTGGGTAGTAACGTAACAAAAGTAACAGCGTTACTTTGCTTGTAATGTGCTACGTAATTTCATTAGAATTATTCCCAAGTAACAAAAATTTAATGGAAATTACTTTTGATAAGTTCTATTGAATAATGCGTTACAGTTTCGAATTATTAAATACCTACCTTTTGTGAATTGAAAAAAAAATATGTCTATAATGTGGGTATTATTATGTTTACCAATCTATAATATAGTAATATAGTATAGTAATATACAATATATATTTCTTAAAGCTCCTTATACAGCTGATCTCATAATTTTGAATTCAATGACATTAGTAAAAAATATTTTTATTAAATACAACACAGCTTTACCATCCAGTGCTTCTGTAGAGCAATTATTTAGTGTTTCAGGAAATATTTGTTCTGTAAAAAGGTCACATATGAGTGGCGAAAACTTTGAAGATACACCACTGTGTAAAGTCAATTTAAAACATAAATATAATAATAAAAATTAAAAAATAAATAATAATATTGTATTATATTGATTTCTTTTTCAAATTATATCTATTTACTATACCTATGTAATGTATTTCTATAGTATTTTCTGTAATGTATTTTTATAGTAACATTATTGCCAGGCACAATGATAATATTGTTAAGAAATATAAAAAAAATATTTATTTTTTTTGTAACAAGAAAGTAATGAGTTACTTTTCAATTTAAAAAGTAAAGTAATTTCATTATAATTTTATTAGACTAACAAATAAAGTAATTTCATTACATTTCTCTCTATGTAACGAGTAAAGAAACTTTATTACTTTTTAAAAGTAATTTACCCAACACTGATATTATTTATACTTATATATTAACCAATGAATATTAGGTATATGCGTATTTATAAATATTATTTGTATCATTATAGCTACATAAACAGATGGTAAAAACTTTTAGTAGTTAGTAGTTAGTGTACTTTTAGTTCTAAAGATACATTAATAAAATCATTCATCACAAATCAAACAATTTTTAAGTAAAAATTTAAATAATAATAAGTTGGTGTATCCAGTGGCACACATGGAAAGAGGGGTACATATTGTTTGACTCTCACATAAAAATGGCTAGTATCTGTCTCAATGACTAGTTAATTTACTGGTGAATTATTTCATCACGTGAAACAGTAACAATTATTACTTTATATGATAGTGTTAAAACGCTCACACTATGTTGCTTAAGGGGCAAAAAAAATGGAAAATTATCTTAAACCCCTCAAAAAGTATAGCAGTATTATTTATACTTTGTCGTCCTAATACACCTCTCTCTCTCTAGTACTTAATGGCAACAACATATCCTGGTCTCCAACCATAAAATATCTAGGAGTTATCTTCTTATCTTAGATAAAAAATTAATTTGAAACCCGCACATTTTTTCAAAACTATAATAAGGCTACCAATAGGCAATGACTTAAAATTCTTTACCCTTTAATCAACCGTCAAACTGCCTTAAGCTGGAATTTCTTCATGCTTCATTGTAAGCTAATTCAACGACCATTTGTTCTCTATAGTCTATGCTACTCCTATCTGGGAAAACTGTGCCAAAACTTACATAAATAAGATTCAAGTCTTCCAATCCGAGATATTACGTATATTATATACAACGCACCAGGGTTCATCAGAAACAAAACACTTCATACCGACTTCAAACTCCCAGCAATTAAAATCTACTTACAAAATCACACGATACATTTTTTTGGCCAACTAAACAACGCAAAAACACTTCAAACTTAGCGATAAGCCTACCCTTCAGCGTTTCAAGCGTGGACATCCTCATGATGCCCTTTCTCCAACACTAATAATATAGTAATAAAAAAAAAAAAAAAGGAAAATATTACACCTAGACAAATTAATTATCCTCTTTTATATCATTAAATATTTAGTTATCGATGTAAATTATTGAAATTTGTTATAAATATTGTAATTAATTACACTTACCAATTCTTAATGTTAAATTTTCTATTAACTTATCAAAAGTTTGATGACCTTGTATGTCAGGAACACTTGATAATAATAATAATAATAAATGTTGCTTTAGAATTTTAAACTGATTTAATTTCAAACCGTTTTAATTTCATCTTATAAATGTAGTAAATTTTAAATAGTATTAACCTAACAAAGTGGAATAATATATGTTTTTTTTGGTATTATTAATTGGAGGTGGGTATGTAAAATTATTTTAACACTTTGTAGAAAATAAGTGCACCACTGGGTTTGTTTCAACTAGTTTTTATTTTATTATTTAGATGGTAGATATAAATAAATATGAAACATTTTTTTTGTTTATGAAGAGGTATGTGATACCCACATATGTTGTTTCCACTCTCCATGTTTATTACAAACACAGCAAAATTAGATTGTTCAGAATTTAATTTATGTTGTTAAATTTAACTTATCTAAACACTATTGAAATTTACGAGTAGCATATTATCATTCCTTATGTTTAAATTTTGTCAAATATTTTAGATTTACTTGGCTATAAGTAATTGAAGAATTCAGTTAATTATTACTATGCATTCAAAATCATTATTATTTAAATTCTTATAGTGTATTCATTACCACACATTAAAATATGAGTATAAAATCTGTGTTTAACCGTAAGTCTTTGTGTATGTATTTCTGTCACCCTGTTGCAAGTCTGGCAACTGGCAAGCATCTGTTTTTGTTCACTAAATTTAAACATATACTGCTGCCAACCATTTGTCTTATACTGTTAAGAGTCCCAAATTCAATATATTAAAAATTAGTTCATGTTCTAATCTATTTACAATTCCTTGTTGAATGCGCTTATTTTTTAAAACTGGGCATTTTTTTTACAGATTCTATATTAGGTTTATCTTCTACCACATATTGCAGCGTTCTTAAAAAATCAGCAATGGTAGAGGTGTTTGCTGCCAATCAAGGCGACTGTAATTCCAATAATCTGGAAGTGCTGGACGCCACTTTAAGCTCATACAGGAGCAATGCATCGTCTCAAGATAATGCTGATTTCTTCCAAGATTATTCAGATTACCAATGGTTTGCTGACTATAGGTAAATTTCTTATATTCATTATAATTTTTTTGTTCTTAAATCATATTCTTTTAGGTACCGTGATTCAGACAATTTTAACCACCACACAAGTATTTTATCATCTATATCAGAAAATTATAATATTCCATGTTATGAAGAAGTTTCCAGGGATTTGGATGTCAACTTGGCTCAAGTAGATATGGAACATCTTAAAACAGAAGACATACATAATATACTCAGTACATTGCCATCTATGTGTGGTCAAGATTTACAAGTATATATAAAATCAGTATTGATTATTTAAATATTACTTTGTTTATTATATAATTGTGTTTATTTCAGAATGTATCAACTGAATCATTTTGTAAAAATAAACAGCTATTCTCTCCTGTAAAAGAACAATCGCCAAATCCATTCATAACATTTAGCACGGATTCATTGGACTGTAGTGATGATATGCTAATTACTTGCAAGGCCAATAACAAGCATAACTATACAATTGCTTTCGAAGAACCGACTATGGGTGTTTCAGAAGAATTTCAAAATAGTGAAGCTATGAGTACAGGAGAGAGTCGAAATACTGGTTCAGGTGAAGCATGGTCAAGTGATGGAAGTGTTCCAGTTAGTGTTCCAATGATATCTTCTGATACTACTTTTACCACATGGAATAAGTTAAAAAAGTGTACCACTTCTGCAACTACCAATTGTACTCAACAACTTAAAGAGGTATACATTTAGATATTTTTACATTTTTTATATAAAAATTGCCATCTGTACAATGGTCATTACATTAAAGATTTGATCAAATAGTTATATAAATAAAAGTAATCTCTGATAGAGACCAATTTTGTCTAGTTTGGTCAGACCACACCCTATCGGTTTTTGTTGCCAGCTTTCGTTTCCAATGTTAAGTTGAGTTCAAACAATCAAACAATAGTTAGAATAGGTAGTTTGCAGAGTATAAAATTTGTTGCTTGTTAGATATACACATTGCTGCCCATTGCCCAAAGTTACTCCCATATTATATGATAGATATATAGATATAATTCTATACTATAGATCTCGCATGTGTTTTCTCCATCTTACAAAATATCAATTTTGAGTTTAGTAGAACCAATTTTGTGTTGTTTGCTTTAATAATATTACATTGTACAACTATTTAATTTTAAAGCAAGTTATGATAATATGTTATGTATATAAAATACAAGGTGTTCCGCGAGGATTTACCCATTGTAATATCTCTTAAGATAATAAATATATCATAAATCTGTTTTTTTTTTTATTAGACTCACATAAAAAAGAGCCATATTATTTTACTATTTAAATTAATTTAATTTAATTTTTTGTCAAAAACAAATAAAAATTAATTTTTTTAATTTTTTAATTTTTGAAAAAAATAAAGACACCTGTTTTATAGAGTTTATTTTACTGAAAATGTTTATCTTTCAACATCTATTTTTCATTAATCACATGATTTTTTATAATTCTTTTAGTTCATAGATAAAATGGTAAAAAACTGGTTTTTATCTGGGTGGCGAGTCCCCCTTTACGGCCAATGGGTATATCCTCACGGGACACTCTGTATAACAAATTTCAAATTCTCTTAAAATTTATAATATTTTAAAAAACCAACTAGGGAACATAGATTATGTTCTTACCGCTAACAACACAATATGAGTTCTACTCAATGTAAATTGAATCACAAAGGGTACCTTGGGATTAATTAATTAAAAACACATTGATTCAAATAATTTGACCGACAATTTTTTTTTTTGTATTTTTTCCATCGTACATTTTTTTTTACATAACTTATCTTTCTGTTAAATTTGTCATTGATATATTTTTAGTTTTGTTATTATTCCAAATTTACATCGCTGATTACCTAAAATAAAATAATATTCAATAATAATATAAGATTTTAGTTTAATTTAAACTTCTTCTAAATAACCAAATTTTATTGTCATTTGTAAAGTTTATAATTGCACATTGTTATTTGTAATTTAAATATAAATGAAATTGAACTTTTTATTTGATTAAAAAGTAATTTATATAACTGTATAAATATACAAAGCTAGTATTTCATATATTTTTTTTTCGCACAGTGATTAAATAACTAATAGTTTGATAACAAATTGGACATTGAACATAATTTAAATTATAGTTTAATTGTAATTGCCAAATTGGCCACCGTCATGTCAAATTTTTAACTTTGCTGACTTACACTGTGTTTTAACTTGTAAGTTGTGGGAGGGAGAGGGATGTTCTATATGTAAATTCTAATATGTGGATACTTAATTTATTAGATTTTAACCTAAAACTTATTTTATTATTTTAACTATAGCATACAAGTTTATCATCAAGTGTGAATGAAAAGACCCAAAGTTTACCTGATCTAATGCCATTAAGGTTGTTATGGTTAAAGCAGAAGAAAAGTCATTATGACTATTTAGTCAAATCTACACAGTCTGAAGGAGGAAATGGTAATGTATTATAATTTTTTATTGAACCATTATAAGAGATTTTTACTATTTATTTAATTTATAGAAGGTAGAGCTAAGCTGTATGATGTATCTGGTATTAAAGATCAAACAAACAGTGCTAAATTCAGCCTTGTAAAAATGTTTATAAGTCAAAAGAAAAACCGTCAGTCAGATGGTAGCTTAGTAATTAGCGATAACGAAGCTACTTCTGAGGTAACTGATCCCAGTAAAAATGATTTGGAAGATAGTCTAATGTGTCAGAATGAAAAAACTGATAATATTAAACGTATTAGTAATAATAATGGTTCCAACAATTCATCTATCATACCTAGCAAGCATTTATGGAAGGGTTCTAGCTTAAATAAGAGTATGCAAACTTCATCATTAGATGGAATAAGCAGTTCAAAACCAGATGTCAAGGTATGTACAGATTTTAATTAAACATTATTTATTAATAATAATTTTTTTATTTTGTTTTAGTGTAAGAACAGTCCTGTTTATGTGATGTTCCCAAGTTATACATTACCAGATCTCTCATTTCTACAGAATCCTAAAGCAGCTTTGGATATTAACAACATATTTCTTGTACCTCAAAAATTTTCACCCATGCCATCTCCTGAAGTTGAATGTAAAAAACTTAACACTACGCCTGTAAATGAACCATCTTCTGCAGAAAATTCATTTGATTTAAAATCAATATGTGCTAAAGGATTTGATCATGTTAGTGATTGGGATTCACTAGCTTTGCTGTTACCACGGAATGTGTCTATAGCTTTATCAAAGACTCCTGAACTTAAGGACCGTTTCAAACACATCAATTTTAATATTAAAGAACCATCATTTTGTCAAATTGCATTTAAACCTCTGGATAAAAAAGATGACTTGTTCGTTTATCAATATGATGATCTGAGCCAACATCATAAACCTCCAGTAGGTCGAGTTAATTCAAAAATTCCCATTAAAAATGAGCAAAAAAGACCTATAAATGAAGTACCAAAAAGGTAAATTCCCTTATAAAATACTATTTATGTATATTTTATTGTATACTTTTATTTAATAACAACTTGATAAAAACTAAAAATAATTTTTTTTTATAGATTTAGTATGTATGACATGAAGTCGGAAACATTTCTAGAACAACAAAATAAGAGACGTTCTCTTCCATCACAACTAACTATAATCCCAAATATCACTCCTATTGTAAGTAATATAATGTAGTATATATAATCAATCTATAGGTTCTGAACGATGTTAATGATTTTAAAAAATATATATAATTCCTTATAATATGTGTCTGAAGACACTTTTCCTTGAAGAAAAAAATACTTTGATCAACTCGGTGGAGGTTTTTGTAGCTAATTGGATATAATTTTGGGAGATGTCATAATAAAACATTCTCATTTGATGTAACTTTAAAACAAATGACCATTGATACATGAAATTTTCACCAAATGTTTATATAAGTATATTCTATCTACCATGCAATTTTCAAAAATGTTCGACTTAAGTTGAACTATACATAGGTATTTGCAATTTTTGTTTATTATTAGTTTTTTTAAAATTAATATTGATAAAAATGTATTTTTTGGGTAGAAAAGCTTGGAAATTTAATACAAGGCTTTTAAAATATTGTTACAATAGCAGTTGAAAAATAAAATAAATTTATAGTTACAACTTTTTTTTGTAAACATTCAAAGTTTGAATTTTGACAAAATACGTAAAAATCACAAAAATTCGCAAATTATTTTAAGATAGAAATTCATAAAAAAATTTCTTTTTAAATCTAAGATCTGAAAATTTAATACAAGATTCCTTACAAGTTCGTCAATCTTTATCACAAAAAATAATGTCCACCGGAAATTCAAATTAAATTTTTATGAGCATTTGAAATTTAAAGTTTTACAACATTGGATTTTCACTGGATTTTACATTTAACAATTTTTTTATTTTTTCGTTTTTCGTATACTATGATATAATATCATTGGATTCAAATTTAATTCCATCCATTACAGTAACCCACTTGTAACCTACTGTACAGCAGAGCGACATCCACAACTAACCCGCTTTTTATTTTATATATTATTATTAGCAGTAGAGTCCCCTGATGTTAATTTAGATACATGTTACATTTAAATTAACAAAAATAAACAAATTGAAAATCTATAGTTGATGAAAAATTATTTTGCAAATTTAATTTAATTTTAATAGATTTCTTTATTAATTTAGCAATTTCAACTATATAACCAGTTCCTTTTGTATCACCCTGATAATTGGGTGCCAAGTAATCTCAGTCAGGCCTATTATATTGTATTTGGCCGATTGGTTTGATATGAAATAAAATACTTTAATATGGTTTAATATAGTGACATAATTGTACCCAGTGAAATTGTGTGTAAAACTAACCGTACAGATAATTTAAAAATTCAAAAATCAACAAATAACCTATGGTGTCTTAATACATTTATTTAATTTTAAATTTTATCAGAAAAGTAGATGATAACTGGAGTGAAAAAAGTTAAATAAAGAGGGAGATGATAAACAAATGGAGTTAAAACATTGCCAGTATTTCATTCTAGAAGCTTAGAGTATCAATTACTACATTGAACTGAATTCTTGGAATGCATATTATATATAATTCTTATATTTATATATTCTTATATATAAAATGTGCCTTGAGGCAAACTGCCATATGCATTCCTATTTGATTTTTAATTTCAATATGATGATGATGATAACAATTTTCATAGATAATATAAAATTTCATCATATTTGTTATTATTCGATATGCATATGGTAATGTTCGATTAGGTATCCATTTCATGTATTTTAGTTCAATGACCCATTGGCCATTACCCTTTTGCTTTATTTGAGTTACTATATTTAAGTAATTAAAAACCAAATAATTTCACTTCATAGTATTTAATCATTTATGATTTTTATAAATATAAACCTATTATTAATTAAACTCTATAATAGTAGGTAATAATGGTAAAATAAATGTTTACTCCTCCCTATACTTCACTATTCTACTTCTACAAACTTTATAAATGTTTAAATATGAGTATATAGTTACTAATTATATGTTATTAATATCCCCGCAATTTCAAATAAATAATAATTTCCATTCTGGCTTATCTTTGAAAACTGTTGTAATCCTAAATTTGAAAGATAAATTTTAATTCGTTAGTTTTAAACTATGTACAAGTACTACTAATTACATATAACTTTTTAGGCGGGTTCTGATGTTGGAACTTCTGAAGATGAAGGAGTGGAATGTTCAGGAAGTAATTGTGACAGTCCTAATCCATGTGTTGATGAAGCCAAACGATTAGACTCATTGTTACGACAAAATAAACAAACTCGTGTTAATTTAAAAGCACAAGTTAATAAATATTTAAACCGCGCTAGTGGTCATCACACCCCACCAAATTCACCTAATCAAATAACTAATCAGGTAATATTATTTGTATTAGGTAATACATAAGTTCAATATTATGTTATTGCAATTTATAATTCTAATTAATGTATTTATGTATTATTTTAGGCAAAGAAAGGAGCTGATATCATAGACCGATTTGAAGAATGCGAAATAAATAAACTGACGGATTCTATATCACACAAAAAAGGTGAATTTTAATAGAAGTTTTTTTTAATTATTATTTTATCTAATTTAAAATTTATTTTATAGACCTAGTAAGAAATTGTTGTTTTGGTGCTGAGAAAATTACATTTTGTCTCGACAATGACTATACAGAAGATTTGCATACAATCGTCCTGGATGTTCTTTGTCCAGCCCTATATGCATTGTTCAGTGAAAATCTTAAATCTGTTTTAGAAACATCTTTTGGCTCTGTTAATAATTCTGTATGGCAAGTGATAGAAGCTTCTTCTCAACAAGGTTAGTTAATTTCTGTTATTAGTTATTATTTATAAAGTTATTTTATAAAAAAAATTATATTATGTCTATAATTATCTGTATGTGGAACGAGTGTACGTATAATCAGACCCAATCTGACCATTGATTATAAATACTATATATATATACATTATACATATTTTACGTTATCATATAGCCACATAACAACGTATGTATATTGTATATATTTATACTTTCGTTGTGTAAATACTTTTTAAAATTGTGTTGGAATAAGGGATATGGATATTTTCCTTAATATTAGAATAATTAAAGGCAAGTGTATAAAAGGTAAAATAAACAAAAATTAATACTCCTTGAGATAAATGTAAAAGTAACTTTTGTATTTGTTCACGGCGTGTCGCTAGTATTTAAATAAGCAAAAACATAAATATTACTAAAATAACTGTTCGAGATAAGTAGAAAGTACCTGTTTTCAGAATAACAAGAAAATAATATATCGTGATCGTAGAATCTATAATGCGATACACTTTATACATAATATTATTTTTAAATTAAAATAGTTGCATGTCTTCAATTTTTCTCCGTGCCCTTGGGATTACTAAGAAGGACGCCGTTTTTAATAATAATAATGATTATGATTGACCAATTAACTATAATCCCTTTATTGGAACTGAGAAGGGGATGACTGTGATGGACCAGGAGAGATGGTTACACGGTGTTTTTTCTGATGCCTGACCAATTGGTACTGTTGGCAGTAAGACATCCGCCACTCGTCGCATGCGTAAAGCTTGTTGGGTCGTGGACCTGCCTGTGCTTGGCCAGGTTGCTCATCCGCTTGTACTGCCTGCCGCAGACGTCGCACGCGTACGGCGTATGGCCGGAGTGGACCCAGAAGACGTGCGCACGGAGGTTGCTCAGTTGTGTGAATGATTTGTGGCACACCATGCACGTGTACGGCTTTTCGCCTGTGTGCACGCGCACGTGGTTCATCAGGTTGCCAATGTTCTGGAACTGTTTGCAGCACACTTGGCACTTGAGCTTGTCCGGCGCCAAGTGCTGGGCCAAGAACCTCTTGGCCGGGAACATGCGCGCGCATCTGGCACACTCCAAGTCCCTGGCGCACTCCAAGCTCATTTCCTTGGTCACTGACTGTCGCCTCTTCGGTGGTTGTACTGATTGTTGTTGCCGCTGAATTTGCCGTTGTTGTGACCGATTTTGATGACACCAAACAGTCTGTTGTGCTCTGCAAATGACGAAATGACCATGTGATATTCCATCAACGAATAAGTGGTGAATGGCAGAAGAGTAGTTATGATTTTAGTTATAGAGGGGACATAGTTAGTTAGGTATATGGTATACGTCAGGTCAGTGGCGTGGCGAACTCGAATATTTTCAGAGGCAAGTATATTTTGCGATACCCACCCACCCATCAACCATAATTTTGTCTCTCAATTGGAAATAGAGTGGGGGGGGGGGTGATTGCTTTTCACATACAATTGTACTTATTATGTAGGTATTATTGCCAACTAATGGTTAGTAACCACTGCTTACTGGATACTAGCTTTCGTTTATATCAATATTAGACAATATTTAAATATCATTTTCTGTGTTATTTTCCTAAAATTTAAAACGAATTTAAATTATTTCCCATTCACCCAGTGTCACCCATCACCCACCAAAAAAACTGAGAGGCGGCCGCCTCTCGATTACCCCCATCACCACGCCACTGCGTCAGGTAGGCTGGGTATTTACCATCTGGATTCATTTCCTTCCTCTCACCGCATACCATATTATTGGTTTTTTTTTTTAATAGGTACACCTCTGTACACGGTAAAATAATTTATATTAAACAATTTAAACACATTATTAAACAACACATTTTGAGCAGCGCATTCGAATTGCGCCCCTAAATGACTTGTGTCTGTGGTTTTGTCACGAATCCGAGTTGCGTCCACGGGTTTTTCGGCGACTGAGAATAATATTTGGTGATAAGCTCGTAGGTAAATCTCTATAATCGATCTTATGTATAAATACCCCCTTATAATTATTTATTGTTAGAAATTAATTTTGTCCACTTCGACATTCCATGTTCGACAAATAAACAATTTTTTGTATTTATATTTATTTAATTCTGCAATGAAAAATCTTGAAATAATTAAAATGTTAAGTGAAAAAAATAAACTATTACGTTGTATGTATTAATATGGACACTGGGGTACAAATTTGCTTTCCAACATTTTTAAATCATATTATGTTTAGAATTTGTCGTGTTCTAAACGTTTATGCAAGTGTTATTTTAAAATGAACGAAAATAGTGGAATAACTTTGATTGCTTTAAATCATGAACACGTCAAAGACGACGAAAACGTTTAAAACCGTCAAAAATTCGGTAACAAATTGAAGCGTAAAGCCCTTGATGAACCATGGAACATAAACAATGGAAAATTCTACATCGAGAGTTGCACAAATCACAGTCCTCAGCCTGTAAAAGTGAAAATAAAAATATGTAACCTAATCAATTAATCAATTATTAACCAGGACGCAATTCGTACATTTCGCGAAAAAATCACGGACGCGACTAGGATATCGCGATGTATATTGAGACGCTAAAGATATGTATAATAAACATTTAAAAAAATATACATACTAACAGAAAATTATACATTTTATAATCTTAAAAAATATACACTCCCCCTTCTGCAACCTCACACTAGTAGCGAGAATTTATTTTAAGCTCGTTAATATTATTTTTTTTGTGCGCAAATCCATAATTGATTAACATTGGAAATGTTTGAATACGAATAAATAAACAAGTCTGTCTACAATGTTGCATAAAAATTATAATTATTAATTGGTTGTCGGTTAGGTGTATGACAATTCGCGACAATTTTAATACATTACGAAAATAAACTTGATGATAATATGTATTAATACATTTTTTATATAATTCTTAATTTAGTATTTTTTAAGACCTAACAAAAATACCAAATTAGTAACTATAAGTACTATAAGTTCATTTTCTACATAAAAATTTATATACGTGTCTTAGTATTGGTTCTTAAATGAATTCAAATCAACATAATATTTTATATCAAAATAGTCTCCTTAAAACTCATATGCTTACTTATTTGTTCTGCTCTCGAAAGTTTTAATAAAAAGTTAATCACTAAAAATTAGAAATTAATCAAATTATAATTATTGTATCTCACAATAATTATAATCACGACAAATATGTCATGATCGAACACATATTTTCTAATCCAATGATTTATTAAAATTAAAGATTTTAAAATTTAACAAAATAGAGAATCAAATACAAACATAATATTATTGTTAAATAGTTAAAATTATAAATCCTAAATATGATTGTAGAGTAGTTGAATCGTTTTGCTTATGTATGTACTTATACAAAAATGTTAGATAACTTACTGGCTGTCGGGCATCTCGATCTGTTTGTTTTGGTAATTATTTGGAGTTATTCAATTATTCTAAGTACACTATCCTGAATAGGTGGAATGTCGTTGACTCAAGTGTTGCGTCCGACTAATATATGAGTGAATGAGTGATATGACTATAAAAAAATATAAGAACTGAACTACTGAAGTACTGAACTCATTTGGTTTGAATTTGTAATAGGCTGTAGAAGTGTAGACAGAATCGAATTCAGCTGTTAAGCAGACAAGCAGTAATATTAGACTTTGCACCGACGAGCGACGACACGAACCGATTTATGCATTATCATTATAATAAACAATAATGTTTTTATTGCATTAAATTATTTCTATTTTCGTCAATATTCTGCTGGTAAACTTCGGGATGTCCCAACAAAAACACCTCGTCGAACTCCGAGTAAAATATTGCTAAGTAAAAAAAACTAGTCATCAATAAGACTTCAGCATTATAAAGATGTGATATCATGAATAAATGCTAAGCAAATTAAATTTTAAATTAATTGATTCTATCTCAATAATTTATTTACTTTGCTAGAATTTATTTTCTTTGTAAATTAATAATTAAGACTTTTTTATAAAACAAATTTAGTAACATTTGTCATTGAAATTTATTAAATAGTCCAGTTATGAACAGACATGTTTATTTGTCGAAATAAATAAATTCTAGCAAAGTAAATAAATGATTGAGATAGAATCAATTAATTTAAAATTTAATTTACTTAGCATTTATTCATGATATCACATCTTTATAATGCTGAAGTTTTATAGATGACTAGTTTTTTTTACTTAGCAATTTTTTACACGGAGTTCGACGAAGTGTTTTTGCTGGGATGTCATTAGTTTTTTATAACATATTTTTATGTACTGGCATGTTATATGTAATTGTTTATGTTTTTATTAATTTATTTTATTATTATGTTTGTTTATTTAATATACTCTATTTTTTTTTTTAAATCATATTCTATTTTTTTTTTAATCATATTCAATTTTTTTTTCCATTATTATAATATGTACATTTTTACCCCCTCGAGGCCATCATTCAAAATGTATTGCAGTGTTATCACATCGTAGCCATTTATTTATTATCTTTATTAAACATTCATCCATAGCGAAATTTTAAAACATGCTACGTCTGATCCAAGGTGGATTATTAGATCCACCTTGGTCTGATCATTTAACCAAAGATCTGCGGATGCGCGTGAACATAGTTATTTTTCGAGTCTGGTACCAGTGTACTATTTACTGTTCTTCCGGAGTGTGATAAGAAATGTGATCATGGGTCTGATACTCTGATATCATAATTATTATTACGTCATCACGTGTACGATGTACTGCTAAAAGTTATTGAACTAATTAATTATTTTACATTCAATTATTAAGTTGTTCAAGTGACAAGTTGTTGTATGGACTAGGACCGTTGTAGACGAATTGTTAATGGTTAAGACGTAGGAAAATTCGGTCGTAAAAACATGCTTTCGTACTTCCTCAGCCTTCATTAGTCATAGAAATATGATTTTTTCACTAAAATAAAAGTTAGACGTTTTTCTATATTTAATGTTCGGTGAAATAACCTGAGTAACGTTTTGAAAACTGAGTTCAATTCAAACTTAAGAGAAAAAGTGATAGTAAAGACTGTGCAATGAGAACTTAGATTTAAATAATGAATTGGAGATGAAAGAAAAAAAGTCCAAAGTTACTACGATATTAAATTTTTCTAAAATATGTTCTTCAGTTTCTCAAAGTATGATTAGCCTTATGCATTTTTGTAAAAAAAAATAGGTTTATATTATAAATTAAGAGTGTTTACCTACCTAAATATGTTAATTAATTATTAATTGTATAATTTTAATATAATTTATAACTAATAGATAGCCAGATTGGTGTGTACTTTCGAGATTATAATCATGTTAATTTATGAACACTGAATTGAAAAAATTAATATTTTTGTCATTGAAGTCGCAACCGCGGCTGCCCAGTGTACTCACCGCGACGTAAACATAATACGTATACGGAATAGAGGGGGTAATACGGTCTCGTGCGCTGCTGCGTGAAACGTTATAAATTATAATTAAAAACGGTCCAGGACACTATCTTTTTGCTTCGAAAATACCTGACTTTTTTGCTAATATATTCGGCATTATTCAACCAATTTTTTCAAAAATGACTAAGGTATAATCTACAAATCATGCCCGATCTATTGATACTACAAACAGACAAATCCGTTCATTCATTAGGTCTGTAGCCCTGGCTAAAGAAAACGGGCAAATTTACACACATTCAATGGGCAAACTCTGGCTCGTGTAATGTACTACGGTAGTGACCACTTCGCTTTTTTTTTTTACTTAGCTTCGCGCCACTACCGTCGCGCTGGATTACATAATTGCGGGTAGCACTACCTCTTGGTATAATAGTACATACTATTATGTTTGTTATTACTTGTTATTATTATTGTTTGATCTTAAAAATTATTATTTATTGTTCATTAATCGTTATCGGCAGTCATCACTCGGTCGTATGCATCTAATCTTGATTCTTGACACATGTAAACATTAAACTAAAATCACAGATTTCTATATAGTTAGTATAGAAGTCTGTGACTAAAATATACTAAATAGTAGTATAATAATTAATAAGTTAGATTTTATTGGCAGCATCTTACGATACTCGTTGTGATTTTTTAAGTATATCTACATCTCTGCAGATATTTGTTTGTTGATATCTTCATAAAAAATATCCATTTTATTCCCATCTTATTGTTTTCACAGTTTAATAAAAATAATACATATTATTCTCATTTTCAACATCGAACTCATACAAAATTGTAATCGCTATCTTAACTATACTCAAGTTACTAAGGTAGGTAGTACTAACTTCTAACTACTAAATACCGTTGTCACTCGAAAAGTCTAAAATGAAACCATAAAATGTTAAATCCATTTCCTGTTCACGATGAGATCCATACTGACCATACTCTATTAATTTAACATAAATAGGGTCAAATGGGGTAATTGTAAATAAATTTTGTTACTTTTTAATATTTTTTTTATTTTCTAAATTATAATTAACAATACATTTTCTTTCTCATCAAAACCATTCATAAACATATCCTAGGCTTATAAAATTTCCTACACAAGACCAGAATATTAAATCACTTAAGAAAAAAAAATAATTTACATATGCCCCATTCATTTACATTTGCCCCATTTATTTGGGGTAAATGTAAACAATGATTTCAAGTTATAAGAGTGAAATAGAATCTGGATCTGGGGCATATGTAAACAACCTGTATTACCTTTTATTTAACGTTTTGATAGACCCAATACACACAAATTTACATTAGCCCCAAATATTATACTTTGACGTTCATACCTTCATGTTATTAATATGAAATACATTAAAAATGATTGGTTAATTTCTTATGATTATTATTTACAAATGCCCCGATTTACAATTACCCCATTTGACCCTATGCCCATATTGCATATAATAATTGTTCATAAATTACATATTTACCTGCATTTTGTAAATTCTCATTTTGATGTTTATTATGTACCGGTACCATGGAATTTTTTGTTATGTAATATTAAACAGTTATATTTAGAGTAATATAGACTAGACGACTAGAGCATTATAGACATAGAATATGGAATAAGAATTTAATAGCATTTGATTTTTTTATTCAACTATTATGGGTTAAATAACTCAAATATATATTTAAATAACTTTAAATAAAAAGTTTTCACGAGAACCATTTTAGTTAAAATAATAAAATGTATACATAAATATTATTATATAGGTAAATATATAAATATTATAAATATTATACAATATACTAACTAATGTTAAACGAATAATAGCATAATAACATAATTTCCAAATCATATTTTAATAAGAAATAAACAGTTGACAAATATAAGAAGAAACTCAGTTTTAAGCTATTAAAAATTTTAAAATATTAATTTGTTGACACATTGATTTTATAATATTATATTTAAGTATATTATAAAATCAATGGTAAACATTTGTGTAATATTTTTTATGTCTACTTTAATATAGTTTCTTCTTTTTTGGAATACAATAACTATTTTTTTAGGGCTCTGGGTACAATAATGTACGCATATAACTTATAAGACACTTTTAGTTTAAAATTCATTCATATAAAACTAAAAAAAAATATAGTAATAACTAATAAGTCATATAACAATTAATAATACTTCTATAAAACCGTTAAGAGATGTAGCGTGCTCCTTAGTCTTTGGTATATTAGGAAATCAATTGATATCATGTTTAAGTATTAACGTATTATGATTATTTTTGTTTACTAGAGTGCGAATTTATATGAATTAAAAACCTACCGAATATGCGCTAAAAAATCTTAAATATGCATAAAAAAATTAGCAAAAATAAATATATGTTTTAAACATATAATTAATACAATATACTTAAAAATATTTTCTCATCTTGGTATACGTGTTTTATTTCCACAATTATCTAAGGTCATATTTGGGGAAACCGTTTGTACCTATAAGTATATATTTTAATTTATTTTGAATTTTGATATTAATCAAAACTATAACAACATACATTTTTTCTTATACTATACTATATTTTTCAAAAATGTATAAAGAAACAAAAAAAACATCAAAATATGTACTAAAAGACGAAATATACAATTGAAATTGTAAAATAAACCCCTAAAATAGAAAAATGTCAAAATATGCGTTAAAAAAGTTTAATTTTTAAAATTTATATGTCATGAGTCATGACACAAATTTTGTCTTCAATTAACTGTTATACGATCAACCAGAATAAATACGCAAATGAATATAAATCCGCGCTCTTATGTGTACTTTATATAACTGTAATAACGCAAAAATAAAAGAAATAAAATTAAAGTGCGATAGGTAAGAATACCAAGATTATTGATATTGGTTGTAGGTTGTTATTAATGCTAGGCAAACACAAGGGACACAAGCCTTGAATGATTGCCGGATTTATTAGAAGTTATTTAGATTTGCGAAATTACCTTCCTCCTGATCGTCGGAGGGTGACTCGAGAATGACCAAGTTACACCGTAAAATATTAATTATTAAATTATGAAAAATTTAATAAATACAATATAATATATAAAATTATATAAATATATGAATATTGATGCGCATGCGCCTTACCTTATCCGCAGCTGTGTTTGAATGCGCAGTTGACGTAATAAGATAAATAAAGGTTTTTTATTAAACAATCGGATTAAAGAAAAACAACACTGTTAAATTTCGATTTAAAAAAGAAACGATCCAGCTGTCGCTCGCAACGTTTGGTGTCGAAGAGTTTTTAGGTGCTCCTGCACTTATTTGTTCTACTGGTGCTCATACTCTTATGGATGGTGCTCATGCACTGATGAGAGGAGACGACTTGGTCAAGCCAGGCGCCTGCCAGGGTCGCAGGCGGCTCCATCAAAGGCCTCTGCGTTTCTAAAGATTTACCGTTATCCTTGGTAGGAGAGGCCCTCATTGGGTCATCCCTTGTCTCTGCCGGCACGCCGGCACACAAAATAGGTCACACGAGTGGCGTCACCATTGTCACCACTACCTGTGAGCTCCTACGTACTACCCAGTACTACGTAGCCAAACAATGCAAATCATTTCTTTCATCAGTGATTTAAGGTTTTTGTTGGGTTTTATGGCTATCTGCGTGCGACAACTTGACCTTTATTTATTTTATTGGATAACTATAAGCAATATACAATTATTATGGTATGTGAGCATATCATTACATAACAACCATGATCTAAACTGAAATTAAAATGGTTTTTAGCTATCTGATTTAAGTGTATTAATTTATAATGTACTTCTGTCTATAGTAAATCTATTAATAATTGTTTCAGGTGTTCTCTCTTCGGCACTCAACGAACTAACGGCAAAGGTTAACAACGAATTGGCACTCAACGAGGGCGTAATGAAGTTCAATGCATTTATTTTCGGCCTGTTAAAGTGAGAATCGATAGAAGCTGCAAACGAAACATATTATCGTCGAAAACATGTCCTAATGTTATTATAATATATATTTGTTTTAGTGTCGGTGGCTTGGACGCTTGGCTGAGCTATATGAGAACTCGCGAATCTGTTTGGCAAAAATACTATAACCGGAACGCACTATTCGTCCGCGCCAATTTTGGGTGCACTTTGCACAGAGATCTTGTGGATCGTTTAATCGCTTCCGCCAGACCTTTGGCAAAGTACAGACCCGATTTCGACCCGTTGTACGAATGTCGCAAGCTCCATGAAAATTTATCAAACATAAATGCAAGTGTTTTCTGTTAACTTATTTTCTTATAATTTATGATTATCATTTTATTGAAAGCCAACGATGTGGTTTTGTAAAACATCTTTGGTTAAAATCGGTCTCGGTAATAAATCATAATCCATAATAGTTTATGATGGAATCATTTTATTTAAACCATTTTGTTCTTACTGTTTTCAAATGTGTTAATTTTTTTTTATCGTCGCAGTTTTTCCTTCTAAGTTCATCTTAAATGATTCCACGCAAGTACCTAAACATTAATGAAACCAAATTTTTTTTTTTTCCGTTTGAACCGACACCAGGGGAGGATCTGTGTGAACATTACTACTCCCCTGCTGCCATCGTTTATTAATGTTTAATTAAACGCTAATACATATAACCAAATTTACTTACAATGTTTTATCGTCATATTAGTATCGGTTAGCTATAAAAACAAAAAATATCACTGCACGCCTAAATGCGTATTATATTGTTTCTTATAAGTCACGATCGTGTTTTTTGTTTAAAAATTGCAGAACCGAACGTCGTGGTTACTGAAGAAAACTGCTCGAACGTTGGAAAACGAATCTTCCAGGCCCAGATCGTACGTCGATTCGGCCGCCAAAACTACTGTCGACGTGGCGGGCACGGCTAGCAAACGCTGGAGCGGTGTGCACATGGGCTCCAAGCTGGCCACGGCCTTCGAACGGCTGGACAATATTGACGAGAGGATCCAGTGAGTTTGGTGTTTATATTATGTTATTGTAATTTTGACATTTTCTGTAGTTTTTGATGAATATCAATATTTTGAATGAATATTAAAAATATACAAACAACTAGTCAACGATGAATGTCAACATTTACAACGATTATCGGCAAGTGTTGATATTCACAATTGAGTTTTGGTGTATCATAAAACAATTTTTCCCATCACGATTGTGTCTGTACTCACCCTTAAAATGTTAAAAGTCAGTTAAGCCTAATTATTGAAATGTTTGTTATTTTGTTAGTTAATACTTACGATTTATCAAACCTAACATTATTAAAAACAACAAAATAATTGATTATGATAATTATTTGTTGTTAATTTATAGTTTATCTTGTTCAGGCGCGGATTCAGCCCGAGATTAGGGGGGGGGGGGCGAATATTTTACATACAAAATAAAATATCTAATAAAATATAATATGTGGGCAAGCGCACATATTTGTGTTCAAAAATAAGTAGTCCATTGACTATCGTTATCGCTAATTCCAAGAATAGCTCTGAACGTATACGTCTACATCCCTAATTCTTATTATTATTATTTAGTATTTGAAATAAAACTATACTATAACTTTACAAGATTACAACTGTATATTATAAGAATAATATATAAATATAATATATTTATGTATACAATGATTGTCGTGGTCGCCGTCATCGACAGTTTTCTGTGAAAAAATAACCTTTACTTTGTTAAAAATGAACGAAAATCAAATCCGAATACACCGTTGAAAAGAAGACGTTTCACTGAATAACCACGTATATAAACGGAAGAATTGCTCTGATAACCGAGTAAATTATAAGGCCAAAAATAAGCCTATACAAATTGACAATTGTCTATACTACCCGTCGACCGCGGCACTCAACGTATTAAAATTAGTTTTAAATCTTTTTAGTTTTTACTGGGCATTTTTCCTAAACAAAACACAGCTTACGGGGGGCAGCCTCCCCCTCCGCCCCCCTACTGAATCCGCGCCTGATCTTGTTAAGTTGTCATCTTGTCGCAGCAAATATACCTAATTTAATATAAAATAATGTGATATCACCTTTTTTACAAAATGTGACATTCACCTCAACATATACTGATACACTGTATACCCAGGGGCGTCATTTCAGGTTTTTTTTTGGGTGTGCGAAGTTTCAAGCAGGCCATTTTGAAATTTCACCAGGCCATATAAAAATAGATATACATACGTATATGTATATTATCCTGCATTCAATTATTTCCATACATTAAGACCGGTTATTACAATTTGATTTTAATCATATAACTAATTGTGTATTCGTGGGTCGTGCATTATTTTAGGCTTCAGCAAGGCGCAGGCCAATTGTAACATTCTAAAAGTAAGGGGTGCAACCGCACACCCTGCCACCCCCCAAATGACGCCCCTGTGTATACCTACTAAAATATAAAATAAAAGAGTAATCGGTTTTCCCAAGTATAAGATTTGTGATATACCTAGATATTATACAATTTTAAAATAAATTAGTTTTATATTTATGTGAGGTCCATTGTTAGTTTTTGCATAATTAATAATCATCAAATTATAACTTAGTGAAACGTCAGTTCCTTATGCCTTGAAATATTTGGGTATTTCTGATAAGTTAAACTTTAAGAACCCTCCCACTTCTTTACCTTTATATGATTTGTTTTGCACAATTTTTATGGCGAATGTGTAAACAGATTGGAAGCTGCCGAGACTTGCCAAAATAACAGCGACGCTTCCAAGAAGACGCCCGTGAAAGGACAACGGTTCAGACGGCTTCAGATGAAGTGGGAATTGCTCAGCACCAAGGATCTGACGTTGGACACACCCGACTTTGATGGACCTAGGGGTGTGTCAACGAGCACTAGGTATATAATATATTTTAATATGTTTTTTAGTTTGGGAAGAATACTGATGTTTATGTTATAGTAATATAATATAATATAGTGACCTAGATATTTGACGTGCTTCACTGATTTTTGCGATATTATTATGTTACATTATACTATATATTAGCATTTAATATTTTCATACTGTTTTAACAGTAGAGGTTCGAGTTATCGAGACTCGACTGTATTAATTATCAATGAGGTTTTAATATATTATTGAACACACATAAAGAGAAAAAAATCTTACGCATCGATTTCGCCTTATACAGGAGAGCCGCCGTCAAGTCGCGCATACCTCGGCCAGTTCTGTCGCCGGTCCAACAACCTAGTCCCGATGCGTTCAACAAGCGTCCGATGACCGCCACTTACAGAGCCGATTCGCCGACTTCGCCGTCCGGCTGTGCCAACAACAAAATCGACCACACTTCCACCAGGTTGGTGTACGCTACTATAATCGATAACGTTAATATTCGCTGATTTCGAACTACTGTGGCTATGGTGTTGAGGATGGGATTTAATTAATTGTATAGATAGCCGCGTATACGGGTTGCAGTCCGCCCCTTAAATATAGAAATTAAATTATTAAAGTATAATGATAGTGAAAGCTGATTGATAAAAAGTAATTAATAATAATATCACTATAATTATTTTACTACTTATAAATTTATTTAAAACAATATCATTGTATGCTTAAAAATTACATTCAAACCACTCTTCGTTTCATTAAAAATAATCATATTTCTATGATTTTTTTTTAGTGTCATAATACGATTGGGTCCCAGAGGGTCTAAAATGTCACTATGAAGTACTCAAGGCCCACGTTAACCTATAATTATAAATATCTATATTTAATCATACACTCGTTGTATAAAATATATATTCGTTGCAAAATATAAATTTCAAAGAGCATTGTATATTTTAAATCAAAGAACACTCCTTATTTCAGAAAGTACAAACCTTTTTATGAATTCAGAGTACTTATTACGGAATGGTCTGGACTGATGGTTTTCTACCAGCTCACATAAGCTTTCAAAACTAATTAACAACACGCCGCCCGAAATTTGATTCGTGTGTACGTATTCAAATATTCCGCAATTTGAGTCTGAAATTAAAAATGCACGTCGTCGTCCTAAAGTTTTTTAACTGTACTTAATAAAGAAAACTTATCATTTTTATAAAACGTGTGTTTGAAACTGCTGTAAATATTATGGGGTTCGAGATATTTTTTCAAACGATTATCATTGTGTGGTCCTGCAGCCATTTGATATAATTTAATGTCGAAGACCTTAGCAGCAACACGGTGATATGATGATATTAATCGTCTAAGTACTTATGGCTGTTTTTTCTGGATTTTCAGGATCAGAAAACCGCCGGCAGCGTCCGCCCCGAAAGCGACGCGACCCAGCAACCTTTCCCAAAGGACAACGCCATGCAGGGTGGAGCCCATTCGTTACGTGCGGACCCTTTCGCACAGGCTGTCGGCAGACAACGGACACTTGTCGTTCAACGAGGGCGAGAAGTTGCAGCTCGTCCTGGACGTGGACGACAAGTGGATACTGTGCTGTCGAGGTGCACGCAAAGGTCTTGTGCCGAGGTCCTCCGTGCTGATGGTGTCCAAGTGAGAGACCCACCGGTGGGCGTCCGTGTAATTAGTACGGTGGCCGCCCGGCACATTCCACAATGATATTTATAATAATATGAATATAATGATCGATTTCGATCATACGCGCGTTTAATTCATCGTCTATATTAATTATAATATATGTTTCTACTTCGTTTTTAATATGGTCTCATTTTCCTTGTATTTTGTGTTTATTTCTGTGTATAGAGTACCTACTACTACTACTACGATAATATTATGTAATTTTTTTTTTCTCTGTGTTTTGCAAGCTATAACATTAATATTGACCGACGGTTCATGATGATGGGATAGCGTTGTACTTCGTTTAAAAGCGTCCAAGTGCAATCGTCGTCAATTTGTCGCTTTGTTGTTCTCGTTAATTTCTTCTGTTTTGTTTTGTTTTTTTTTTTACTCTTAACAATTTACACCAGTTATTTTTTTCTTTTTACGCAATGAAATTCGCACTTTGCAGAGGATAAAACCATTAACTGCAGTTGTACTCGGAGGGGCGTGTGTCGTTAGGTGCTTTTTATGGTATTTTGTTGCCGTGTGTTGTGCACCGTGAAAAAGTAATTTTTATGTTTTTTATAAATCACACAAATATTTGTCATTCAAACAGCCGCCCTTCTTGTAATTTAAACTACATTTATTATACATGCCTAATAAGCAATAGGCGTGTATAAGATTATATATATTCTAGTTACAAGGGTCGATGCTTTATTTATATAATGCTTGTGAGAAAAATACTTTTTGTAATTAAAAAAAAGAAAAAGTATTACACTAATGCTTAGATTATAGAACATATCTTTTATTTTTTACAACATTTTTCTACTATTGTTTTGTTTTGATTTTTAAATTCTAATTGTTTTTGAGACCTTATTTGTTCGGTTCATTTGCAGTGGCTTGGAACAAAAAAGGTCTCGAAGTGTGTGTCGAATGACCCACATCCAATATCTGTCGGATGCCGTGTGTCGTTCTATCTACTGCGCTCTTGTATACCCCAAGCCTTATGTTTGAAAATAATTTAGTCTTTTGCCTAAGCAAAACAAATAGCTTTGACTAATACTATGTTGCTTCATATAAGTTTAAGGTTTATAATATTATAATTTTATTATGTTGTAAATTATCATATTTTTTTTGTTTCTTTCATATTTCAGTTTTATAGACTTTAATCATAGGTCATTTAAGATTTTATTTTTGTTATTTTTTGTTTAATTAAACAAATAAGACTGCTTTAAACACTCGGTATTTTTATTTTACTTGTATATTTTATTATTATTTACGATACATTGATACAATATAATTAACTGAGTCCTAGCATCGATTAAATATAACATTTTAATCAATGGTACCAATATTCCAATATTAAAGTATAACATATTTAAAAAAAATATAGGTTTGTTAATATCGTATTATATCAACACATTTAAAAGTATAACAATATACAATTATTCAATATTATATTAAAATTAAATATTATTCACTTCACATTAAGTATAACATTATTATAACAAACTCTGATGATTATATGTTTGTTAAAATGTTGTTAGTTTATTGTAATCAATAATTTCATAATGTGTCATGACAGAAAAGTTTGAAACAAAAAGTATTATTAAACATTTTATTATATACAAAATATGATATACTGAGCAATATGTGTAAACAGACAACTTATGTTTGTAAAAATATATTGATAAATAAATAACAATAAATCCATTTTGTATGATTTTTAAACAATCAGGTTGGTCACAAACTCAAAAAACGATTTCTTAGCGTCTTAACATCTGTTTTGCTCATGCTCAATAGTCTTAACAATATTAGTATCGTTCTGTAGCTGTTAATTTCTCAAATATTTTTTCAAAATTATTCCACTTTAAGCACCAGAAAGTTTCCTCTCATGTCAATGTGATTTTAGCTTGACGGATGCAGATTATAACTGTGATAGATTTATTAATTATATCATTTTATTTAAAAACCTTCAAAACTGTAATTTATTAAAGTATGCACTTTACTTAGATCAGGGACGGGAAACCTGCAGTTCCGAAGTGGCATGTGGCTTTTTAGCATGTAATTTGTGGGTCTCTGAAAAATCCATCAATATATCGAGAACTGTAAAGGCGTAAGATATTAATTTTATTCAAAAAAAAATAGTGAAATACTATAACTACAAAAAAATAAGGTTGCTTGGTTCCTGGATCAAAAAACCTGTGCAGCTTTCTGAACTTTACAGTTGGTAACATTTAAAAAAAAAAAATGTCTCTTTCCTAAAAGGTTCCTGACCCCTAACTTAGATCATTGTTGATACTTTGATAGATGTCACAAGAATGATTTTCATTTGTTACCAAATATTACCTAATAATCATAATTAAATGTTTAATTTCTTGGTCTACTACAAATGAAATATATGTATGATATAGTTACAGATGCAGTTGTGGAGGAATTATTGTTTGTTGCATAACATAAACTAATAAATAATAGATGGGTAATTGCACATTTAGTTGTTTGTTACTCAGTACTCGTCTTGAGAAAAAAATTTGATTATATTAAAATTACGACTCGTGTTGGACCATATTCTTAACTGTTATCTTTTATAATTTTTGATTCTTAGAATTGAAGTTAAAATAACGAGCTGTTGTCTGATTGTGTTGTATTCACATAAGAATTCAGAGCGACAAATTTATCAAAAATTATCCATTAATAGATTCTTAAAAATAGACAGACTTTTCTAAAACATGCACCAGTCTATTGCAACCTATTATACTAGGAAACCAATCTCAGTCTGATTTACAAATAAAATATATTACTGTTGTATGAGTGTTTAACCGAGAATGGGCAAGATAATTGAAAAACATTTTGTAGATACAAGGTATCAGGGCCGGCGTTAAGGGTTTTGGTTAACACATAAAATTTACATTGAAGTTTATTTTATAAGGAAATTCTATAGGGTATAGGTAACTGATTATTGTTTGAATAAGTTTTGTTCTGGACCTCACAAAAGGTAGTGCCAGCCCTGCAAGATACGAGATTTTTTTTCCTTTATTGCTAAGATAATTTGTTTATACTTTATTTACTATTTTATAATTGTGTAATAAAAAAATACTTCAATATTATTTAGTTAACTTATTGGAAAGAACGGCTACAATAGTTAAAATCCCACTAAGCACCACCAGCTTTCACAAATATTATCTGCATTCAATGTTAAAATTATTCATTTTTAAATTCAAAAATAATATTCTATACAATGTAATGTGTTATCTACCTCGACTTCTTAAACTTGTTTTACAATATAAACTTAGTGATTTTATGCAATAAAAATAACAAGAGGAAAATTTACCAACTCATATTTTACAATTTATTTATAAAAAAATGTGTTTTCATTTGTAATCTTTCCCAATAAAAAGAAAAAAATTATATAAAATACCAATTTAAAAATGTCAACTGATTAATTAAGATACATACATATTTGAGTACAGCTAAAAGTATTATCTGCTGTATAAAAGCACTATTAAATCGACAAGATCTGTTGTTTAAAAATGTTTGAACTTTTTTCATCAGCACCAGCTGGTAAACAAATTGTTTAAAATTTATAATTTGAGATTCAAGTAATATGGTTATTTTTTAATGTTATACACTGTTACAGGCAGTCAACATGTATCATACTTGGTATAATATCTAATAGGTATCTTATTGAAATAATTATTACATGATAACTAAGATAAAAACAAAATAGTTAACTAGGTAGGAACGGTTAAAGTTGTGAAACAAAATGTTTAAAAAATATATAGAGTACTGTTACCTACAATTCGATAAGAATATGTTATTAGTGAACAATCTATCTAAATAAAGTGTCAAGAATTAAGACTTTGGAGTGTGTTTTTTGTAATGATAATATTAAAAATAAATTGAAATTGAAATAGTAAATAATTATAAATTGACAGTGCAAAATTTGTCCAAATAGTAGATTGATTTAAGATGCTTTTTATTTAATAAGATAATAATAATAGAATCATTACATAAGTCACTGCACTTAGCCTATTTATTGATATACATTTCATCATAATAGAATATCGCTAGATTATAACTATTGTGGTAACTTCTTATCTCAGACAACATTTCTACTTTAAAAGAAACCAATTCATGGGTATTCAATTAAATTATTTATGAAGAAAACAAGCGTTCATCAAACTAATTTAAGCTCCAATTGTTGATTGATGCAACAGCATTAATAAAAAGTACTAGAATATCACTTATTCTAAAAAATATATTGTCATATGAAACTGTTTAAAAATCTTTAAGTTTATATAGATTAAAAATAGGAAAAGTTTTTGGAACGTAAAAAAATAATATTGTTTGATATAGGTAATGTACATATTAAGAAATAATTTTATTTCAAATTACAAATTAAACAAGAAAAAATATTAATAGTAATAATGCTATATTAGCTGTATGAGTTTATAATTTTTGTTTATACATGTACTTAACACAAAACACCACATTAAAAACCAGTAGACTTAAAAGGTAGCAGGAATATTTTGCTTTTCAAATTCAGCTCTGTAAAATAAAATAAAAAAATATTAAAATTAAACAACAATACAACAAAAACAAAAGATATTACTAAATGTTTAAATATGGAAAAGGCTTAAAAAACTACAAAACCCCAGAAGATTTGAATAGTTAGTAAATGAACACTAAAGGGTAAGTACTAATACAACTGTGTGGTATTTAATTTCACCAAACTTTCATAATATATAAATTTAAAATAGATTTTCATTCTTAAACAAATATTGGTTTTAAATGTCTTATTAAACAATATGATTAATCAAACCATGTACCTAATTTGTATTAAAATACAATCTTTAAGCATATTTAATTGCATTATTTGTAAATAACGTTTAAGAATTAAATTAACACAATGAAATCTACTTAACACAATGCCATAAATAATAATATTATGGTCATCGGTTTAAACTATCTGATTCGCTAGATTCCATGAAGATTGCTATAAGTAGATTCTGATGTATAGGGGGTATTATTTTTAATAGATCTAAAATAATAATAATAATTTTAATTTCTAATAACTGATAGTTGGATTTAAGGCTTAAATAAACAATGCATTTTAAATTTAATACCTCTATGAATTATTAGCAAAAAGTAAGTTTAAATAATTGTCAGTCATATTTACCTCAATTGAACACTGAAATCATCCTCAACATTGTCATCGTCCCAATTATCTTCCCAAACATTAGCCTCTTTATCTTCTTCGTCTTGGCTAGTCCACTCTTAAAATATAAATATTAATACTAGTTAGTAGTAAATTATTTTAAAAACATCATAAGCTTAAAAACCAAAAGCAATGAATCGTTTACCTTCTACTGGGAACTCTTCGAATTCATCATCTTCTTCTAACAGACCGATATCCAAAGTATTCTTTTGCTTATCTCCGTCGGATTTGGGTTCGGTAGAATTAACCATTGTGCTAATTTATGAATACCTATGTGGTTAATTGTCGGATAAATTATTAGTTTTACAGTAATTTGTGAATTTACAAATCAACAATTGTCGATTATTGCAGATAATAAGCTTGAGAATATGAGATAACTGCACTACAGAATTTTCAAGTTTGTTTTTGTTTCGAGCGAAATTTAACAGTCATGCCCTAACCTCAAAATACAAAATTTTAATTGGTGTCCAAAGTTGTAACATCACAGATTATAATTATTATTATAGAACAATATAATATTTTTAATATTATAACATTAATACATTATTCAACGTATCGACTATCGAGATAGATTTAAAATTTAAATCATTATATTGTGTTCATAGACGTCCTATAAAAGTATAAACTAATGTTTGTGATAGATAATCAATACATATCGATGGTTCTCTAAGTTCTATAATTATATTGTTGTAGTTATAATTTACATCATTAATCAAAATTTTCATATTATAAATTATAATCTGTCATATTACATAACTTGAATTTAGAATACTTCAAAAAAGTAAGTTGCACCATAAATAGTTATACAGCATGCTGATTAGTCTTGAGTTAATTCTTATTTTTTGTAGTAAAACCATTGAGTATAGATAGTATATATAAAGTATATCTATACTCAATGGTAAAACTGACATTAGTTTTTTGAGTTTTTTCCTCGATGTATGACGAGAGACGTGGCAAATGTTGAGTATCACTGTTCAGTGTTCATTACCGTCTTCACTACACAGACTATAGGGTACCCTATTCCGTACTTCACTTCACTACTTCACTCATCAAGATCGACGGTGCTCAGTCATGGCAGGAAAACCACAACAAATGTTTTCTCACCCATGATTTTTTTTTTATCTGAAACTATAATCAATAACAAATCCCGAGAAAAACTGTACACTATATAATAATAAAAACACAAATAATAATATTTATAATTTATATTAAAGTGAACACTGAACGCAGAGTTCAAAATGTTTTTTCTTTCTCCTTGTTAATAGAAATTGTGATGTTTTGTAAATAGTAAATTAATTTTCTGATGATGAAGTCCAGTGAAGTAGATGTGGTTAAGATGATCGATACTAATAAAATGCGGAAGGAAAAAAAGTTGTCTGTAAGTTCTATAAGTAGCAGCCCGGCGTCGGACTTAAAACCTCGAGTGGTGACTGTCAAGCAACACGATTCAAAAAAGCTTTACACACCGACTGCTAAAAAGGAAAATACAAAAAAAATTGTTCAAGATGCAACAAAGGAGATTCAGAACTGCAATGATAGTTCTGAATGGCGCCTAGATTTGAGTAAATCAGGTTTGACCAAAGTGCCAATAACAATTAGAGATGCCACACAATTGACTGAATTGTATTTGTATGGGAATAAATTAATCACTTTACCATCAGAAATTGGGTGTCTGACGAACTTGCAGACACTAGCACTCAGTGAAAATTCTTTAACCTGTCTACCGGATTCGTTAGCTACTCTTACTAGTCTTAAAGTATTAGACCTAAGGCACAACAAACTTACTGAAGTGCCAGATGTTGTCTATAAGCTGGATACGCTAACTACACTGTTTTTGCGTTTCAATCGGATACGCACAGTGAGTGATGACATTAGTAAATTAGTTAACCTAGTCATGCTCAGTTTACGAGAGAATAAAATCAAAGAACTTTCATCTGGTATCGGTAAACTAGAAAGATTAGTTACACTTGATGTGTCACATAATCATTTGGAACATTTGCCAGAAGAGATAGGAAATTGTATACAATTATCTACTCTAGATCTCCAACATAATGAACTTGTTGACATTCCTGAGACCATTGGCAATCTTATACTTCTGATACGGTTAGGTTTACGATATAACAGATTGAAAACCTTACCTAATTCATTGAGTAATTGTAAACGAATGGATGAATTTAATGTAGAAGGTAATATGCTTAGTTGCTTACCTGATGGCTTACTTGTTAACTTAAAAGAAATGAACAGTATAACATTAGCTAGAAACAGTTTCACATCGTATCCTACTGGAGGACCTGCACAATTTATAGCTGTAGATTCAATTAATTTTGAACATAACAAAATTGATAAAATACCCTACGGAATATTTTCCAAAGCTAATTATCTAACAAAACTTAATATGAAAGATAATGCCTTGACATCACTGCCATTAGATGTTGGTTCTTGGACTAATATGGTGGAGCTAAATGTTGCAACGAACATGATTACCAAATTGCCTGATGACATACAATATCTACAATCCTTGGAAGTGTTGGTCTTATCCAACAATCTATTGAAAAGACTGCCAGCTACTATAGGAAATCTTCAAAAACTTAGAGTACTTGATCTTGAAGAAAACAAGCTAGAAACATTACCTCAGGAAATTGGTTATTTGCGAGAGCTGCAAAAACTAATTTTACAGTCCAACCAATTGTTATCTTTACCACGAGCAATTGGTCATCTCACAAATCTGTCATACCTTAGTGTTGGTGAAAATAAGCTTAGTACATTGCCAGAAGAAATTGGAACACTGGAAAATTTGGAGGCACTTTACATTAATGACAACCAAAGTCTTCATCATTTACCATTTGAACTTGCCTTATGTTCCAAGTTGCAGTTGTTGGGAATTGAAAATTGTCCATTGAGTCAACTTGGAGATGCAGTCAAAGGCGGCCCATCTTTAGTAATGACTTATCTCAAGGTAAATGGCCCATACCGCACTCTATGAAATCCTTTAAATTGGTGTAGTATTTCCATTTGATATATCTTACAAAATATTGCAGTGAGTCTAATGAAAGTTAGTTAATATTTGTTATTGTGCTTATAAAGTTTATAAGTCACAAATATTGAAACTATATTTTAATGGACCACTGGTAATATTGTGCATTTTTTCCTGAATACTATTATAAAACCAAGTAGGGAAAATGTGGTTTTTAATTCTTCGGATTTTTGGTTGGAAAGTTGTTATGTTCTTATAAGTTGCATTAAACATGCATAAATAAGTATTTGAAATCAGAATTATTGATAATTTGTTTCTAGAGAAATTATTTTAAGATGAGAGTTTATAAATTGATATGTTTTAGTGTTTCAAGAACTATTTATTAAACAATACATTATTTTATATGGGTTACTTAATTTGTTTTCAGTTTGATTAAAGCTTAAATTGAAGTATTTATTAACTATTAAATTAAAAGTTGTATTCATATTTGGAAAAAGTGTGGACTTAACCGATTATTTTGGTATTCAATTCAATAAATTGAATAACTTTATGTGAGTATTCAACAAATAGCAGTTTTCGAATTACAGTTAATATAACTACCTATTCTATTTTTTTGTCGCAATTTATCTAGAGTTAAACACATTTATCAGAAGATGAATATATTTTAAGTAATATATTATATTTTGATTAATAATTATCATCTTTAAATTTAAAATTTAAAATTATGGTCAATATATTTACATTAAATTATATTTGATAATATTAAATAAAATGTTTATCTTTGCTAGTTTTAATATTTAAGATGATAATATTGATTTCATAATATTACATTATAAACTCTCATCAGATTCTGAAATTTAACATCTATTTTGTTTAAGATAATGCATATTTTATATTATCATAAAGGTATTAAAATTGTTAACGAAACTACTACTACTAGGCAATTTAATATAAAATAAACTTTATAGTAATAATTAATAACCATTACTTTAATCAGCATGCCATCTGGAAATTTTACCACAATCCCAAATTGTATTTAAACCATGTATATCAAAGTGTATTAAATACCTATTCATTAATTTGTTTTTATTTATTCATAATAGGCAAATATATAGTGTATTAATTAATATTTGTTTTAATTGAAAATTATAAATGTATATTGTATTTATGTATGGCGTATAATATATATTTATATAATATGCACGTATGTATATATATTATATACATATAGGTATATATATTTAATTACATATTTCAACTTTTGATACAAAATAACATAATATTATTTTTTGTGTGATAATTATTATATTATGTTAATGTTTAAGCAAATTGAAAACTAATTTATTTGAAAACTGTTGTCATATAAATATTATGATTACAGTATTATGACATAATATCTATTGGTTATCGATCAACCTATATAGTATTATAGTGTAATCATAATAAAATAAGTTGTATTAGAAGCGTTAATGTTTTTAGATCCTGTGTCAAGAATCCACCATGAGCTTGTACTACTTATACAATTGTTTTTGTCATTACTTGTGCAATATAATGAATTTTATTTTAAACTCAAAATTGTTTTATATAATTTACCTAACTCTTTTTCCAATTAAAGTGGTAAAAAGAATGGCAAATTTCTTTGTTATGAGTTATAAAAAAGTATCCATAGAATTTGTCTAGAAATTGTACTCAAATAAATTAATATATTCAGTGCAGCACAATTTATCACCTCTTCATATTTTGACCTGCAAAATAATAAGCACTGTTTTGCATAAATTTAGTAACACAATTGGATTAGTATATGATAATGTTGCACAAAAAAAATTGTTTGACTAGTTTTCTTGTTGACAATCATGTGACAATAACACTATTGTTGTAAGGCTTGCATAGTGATATACCATAATTTTTAACCAAGTTAACAATGATTAATTTGCCATTACCTAGTCTTATGTTTAAAGGAATTCTAATTGAGAAACAAAATTGTGGCTTAATTATTTGTTATCAAGTAATTTTTAGAAAAGGTTATTTATACAATCAATTATTAATTTTTTTAATTGTATATTTAAATAATTAATACATATTACATAGGTATATGTATGTACTATAAGATACATAATATATAAATTACTGTGTAATAGTGCCATAATTTTTAGGCGAAAGAGGAAAAAGTATGTTATCGTTCTGTTTTCTGTACAAGATTACTAATTAGAAACAAAGTAGTAAAAACAATTTGTTTATATCATTGTTTAATTTACAAGCCTTGTGTACAAAAAAAATGTAAGTATAAAATTATTGTTGTTAAAAAATACTTAAATTTGCCTCATTTTAAATATTTATATAGGTATACAAACAATGTGAAATGCATAATCAAATAATGAATAATTTAATATAGGGTAGTTGATAGTTGTGCATTTAACATCTAACAAAAGGCAAAAATACATTTTAAAGTTTGGAACAAAGCCATAAGTAGTTATTGATTCTTGTGTTGTAGTTAATTCTTAGTTGAACTTTTAATACAATATGTTTTATTTTTTGTTTTTTTAGATATTTGAAAAATTATTTGGTAAAAAAACATTCTAACATTGTCATGCCAAGCATGTCGTTATGATGACTGGTGAATTATGTTATGCATTTAAAATAGGTAACCGTTTTGAATCATTCATTAAATTATCATTATGTTTCTTTTTTATAAATGAAAAATAGCATTATAAAACTGTTACCAATTTTACATTTATGAAGATTGAATAATTAAATATTTAAGTTGGATAATGAACTTAGTAAAGAAAGTAGATTACTATTAAGTCTATCTAAAGGAAGCTGGGATGAGCCATCCTAGGTGAATCTTAATATATCAAATATATTAATATGGGGTTTTTTTGTGTTGAAATTTGATATATAACATGAATAGTAAGTAGATATACATTTTTTTTTTTTGTGTATATTGTATGATAATGGAAATTTAAGAATCAAGCTTATTTATCATAGTTATTGTAAATGATGTGAAAGTAATTTTTGAATTATATTATTATCATTAGGGCAGATAATTAAAGGTCATATACTTGTATCAACCTATTTTTAAATATAACTGCAGATGTAGTTATGTTCAAATGTTCAAAATATACCTTGAAGAAAATTGTAAACACTTATATGATAAAAATGTTTGTTTTAGTATTAAAACAAATATGAAAAAAAAAAAAATTTACAATTTATATTCATATTTTTTGTTTGCCTCAAAGCCAGTTTGGCTCATTTTAGACTTGTTTTTATACAAATTAACACAAGACTGTGCTTTAAAAATATATTTTGAAACAAATTCATGCATTTTTGATATTTTATATTTTTATACGGAATACTTAACTTAAGTATTGCACATCTTCCTATATTTAAAAAATCTTAAAGAATGATATTATTTTATTTGGATTCCATGATTTCTCAAGTTCAAAAAAGAGTACTTGACTACTTTATATTTAAAAAACATTTAAATTTTCCTAAAAATGGAAAATAACATTTTGATATTTTGAAATTTTGAATTTGTATATAAAATTGTAAGATTATAAACTCATAAAATATATTTTGGTATAAGCTAAGATTTTTTTTCTTATCAAATACCAAAAAGATCCGAGACCATATATACGTATATACATATGTCAATATCTTAGTAATTATATTATTATAGGTTCAATTTCATAAAACATTAGAATTTATCCTTTTATAATTTTTATTTGTCACTGGATAGTAGACATATATAATTATATGGACATCATAATCTATATGAAACAAGTAAAAAAAGAACAACATATTGTTTTGGTAAATGATAACTTGAAATATATTTTAAATTGTTTTCCCTGCTTGATGACAACTATATTATTGGCAAATATCACTGATGAAGACATATGAGGCACTGTCTATTTACTAATTACTTAGAATACAGACTAATAATTTTGTTTTATTATATTTGAATAAAAATTTTTTAAATGTTTTTTTTTTATTTTTTTTATGTAGAATTCTTGGAATAGTGACCTGCGGCTTGGGTCAATTCAGTAAACATCTTAGTACGAATAGTACGATATGAAGATTAATATGAGATGATGTCAAATTTTTCTAATTTTTCAAGGTGCGCGGTGTTCAAATAAAATTTAAAATGTTTCTCTGTACACGTTATTGTTTTGTTTCGTTATATGACTAATCAGTCTCTATTAATACATTTTTTAAAATAATATTTATTGTTTCAGTTGTTGACGACGTGTCATCAAGCATCATAAACTCGTCATTGTTATTGGTTTTTAACTTACGGTTTCGGTTTGTTTATTACTACTGTGTGATACTGTCCAAATATGACTATATGAGTATTGGTATTCAATAATGTTAAATTCACGCTTTAGTGCTAATAGTATGCATGATTTTTTTTAAAAATATTTTACCGTCTAAAAGACACCCATATGTCTAACTCGACAGTTTTGTCGGTTGTTTATTTCGATTTGTAATATTGAGTTTGATTTAACTATATAAGCGTATGTTGTAGAAAAGTAGAGTGGTGAATTACTGCTGATTGACCAAAAGAAAAATTGCGTTACATAAGTGCCCCGGAATGTCAAAAATCTAAATACGAACCTGTTAAGTGAGTATACTACTTTAACAACTAAAATCTAAACGGGAAAAAGTTTTATTTTAAAATTAGAAATTTGAGTTCTCAATGTGTTGAAGTAAACATTAAGTAAAATTAAGGAGACTTCGAAACTATATTTTACTCAGATGATAGGATTATTCATGTTTGTGCATTTTAATATTATTATTAACAATTTTATTACCACTAAAATATTAAATTGTGCCAAAATATTAAGTAGGCCCCTCTTAAATACAATATAATATTATGAACAAATTGAATTAGAATACACATTCTTGGTTAGTAAAATGTTCAACCCCCTCCCCCATTTCACTATCACAAAAAAATTGATAAAAACACCTTATTGAACCTATGTATGATTATATAAATTAATTTCACAAAAAAAAATCATCATTTTATGGTAATCTATTTAATTTTTATAAAAAATGGCTATGCTAGATTTACTAATTTAGTTATTTGATGCTAAATTATTTAAACGTAGAAATATTTATTATTCATAGCTGTCTTTGTTAATTTTGTTAGTTGTTAGATGCTATAGTAAATAGTAATGACTTAAATTATTAACCTACTACCTTCATATGAATAAAATCATAATTAATCAGCTTATAAAATAATTAACAGCGTTATATATTTATTTTTTAATATTGAATGCTTGCTTATATTAAAATTATTTTCTAAATAATTATTTCTATTGAACTAACGAACATTTAATAAGTGGTAGTTAACACAATTATTATGAAGACACGGCGTTATAGATAGGCATTTTAGGTACATTGCTGTCGATTTTTCGGTAGTCCCGGGTGACCATGACAGCATACTATCGGTTTATAACTTAAAGACTACCTTAATATTTACATCGCGTCACTGCACTTTTTTACTATTTTATATTGACATTTTTAAAATGTAAGATCTGTTATATTAAAGTCATAATATAATTTAAAGGTTTAAGTTATACTACAAAAATATATTATATTGAAATCTGACTTATCTAATCTAATTTTTAAGGATTTTTTTAATTTTACTCACTTTGTACACAGGATTTTGATTTTCAAAGCATACTCAGTTCATTTTTTAATAATTCAGTCATATAAAATCTGATTTTTGAATTTTTAAATATACCTAAAAATCGTACTTCCGAATTCTTAGTAGTCTAAAATAATTGTAGGATAATTTAAGGAGTGTCATGTAGGGGCATAAACGTCTATTGAATATAAATCCCTTTTTTTATTTTAAATATTCAGTGGATATTCTATCTGAAATGTTTGACTTTGTATACTTACTAAAAATAATAGATCCATAATATAAGTTTGGAAGATTGGAGTATTAGGTGATTTTAGGTTTGTAGCAATTAATATTAATCTATTAATTTATAAAAATGTTCCTCGTATACCAGCTATAGCTAATACTAGTTCAATTTTTCCATCTATACATTTTTGTAAAATCGTTTTTGATGTCAATTATCCTGACTATAATCATTTTAATAACCAAAAAGTTTTTCGTTCGAATTAGAAATTAGATACATCAAAGTTTTCAAAAAAAAAACTATCGATTAAATAATATAGGTACAGTAAAAAAGCTCGTAAGTGTCACCACAGTTCACAGGACACTTTAGTCTTTAAGTATACCTTGTACTAAAATCTCAACAGTATGAAAATAATGTCTTAATGTATATTTATGAATTTCATTGTTGAGAATTTGAACTAATTCCTTATTAAATTATAAAATGGTATTAAGAGGACGTGATACCCGTATGTGTTGTCTCTGTCTTACAAGTGCATTATATAGTAAATTTTACGTTCAGCAGAACACGTGTAGCTCCGTTTGCTTAAAAATTAGAGTGAATTGACCTCTTATAAAATTTAAAGGTATGATTGTTATCTAGTCAACCTCATATGCTTTTTAATATATTTAAATTTTAAAGGAAGTTATGAGTATTTTAAGATGCACAAAAAATTCACAATTTTAAAATACTCATAATTCGCTTTAAATTTGATATAAAATAAAAAGCATATGAGGTTGTCTAGATAATTATCTTACCTTTAAATTTTATAAGAGGTCAGTTCACTCTAATTTTTAAGTTAACGGAGCTACACGTGTTCTGCTGAGCGAAAAATGTACCATGTTACGCATTTGTAAGACGGAGACAACATATGCGGGTATCACGTCCTCTTAAGAAGGTATAATATATCTCATCAATTTAAAATTAAAAAAAAAATTCTCCGACCGGTGTTCTCTTCGACCGTTCATCAATAAGTACTTATATGTATATATGCTACTGCTAAGCAGTAAGTAATACATGTAGAAACAAAAAGTACAAAATTAAATTTTGACAGCTGCTAGTTATATACCTACTATTGGTTCTTCTGCTGTCGTGGCCTCATAAACGCTTTAATATATGAATCGTAAAGCCAATTAAATGCATACGCATTATAGGTAGGTAGGTATTATGTAATGGTTTAGTACTTGGACGTAGTAATTTTAAGTATTTCAATGCTCATTATAATTACCGCAGCCGGATTTTATTTTAAGTTTTGAATTTTGTATTCCGCGATGTAGATACTTTCATTAACATTTTTTTTGCCTATAACTACATTAATTAAATTTATCTATGATTGACATGCTCTATAAACAATGAAATTAAATACTTTTAACTGAAAATACCATACACGATTTTCGATCAATGTTTCAATGTTCATTATATTATAATATTATAATATTTTATTATATTATAATCGGAATAGGTACCTACTATGCAACGAATTTTTATAAATTTATCAATTATATCTTGCAGTTTTTCATAATTACCTATAGGTATATATATGAGGGGTTTCATTTTAACAGTTAACTCGCACGTTATTTCAAAATGTAAAAATGTTTTGGTTTTATATATTATATAATTTGAAATCGTTACAAAACGATATTTCTGAATAATTTTATAATTTTACTACTTTTATCATTATCGTCTTGACTTTTTGATTTATATATTTATATTTATATGATTTGATATATCCCTTGGGTTAATAATAATCTTAATATCTTATATATTTTGATAAGTAGCGCAAGAGAGTGCTGCACAGTCCACGGTGTCCACGTTGGTCCTCTACTGACCCCAATGACTAAATTAACAAATTACAATGATAATGTCATGTTTAAAACATTATCTAGTTATATGGTTACGTAGGTATGGATTTTATTCCTTATACAAGGTATAAGGTTCTCCATATATATATATTGTACCTATATGTATCTATAGCTGTCATCAAAAAATCGTAAATAAAGTGCTTATCTTAACAATAATATTGTTTTAAAAAATGATAATGTATTTTATAAGTTTTATACTATGCAATATTATAAGAATATTGTTATCTATAAGTGTACCTACAGTTAGATTAACATTTACAATGTGTCCTATTGTCCCAATATATATATAGTTCCTGTCGTTCCTGATCACCCCTATTATCTTCTAAATCCGTGGTAAATCAATTTATTTAAATGCTGGTCTTCTAACAAAACATTGTAAAAACATTGTGATTTAAAAGTATAGATTTCGAATATAAATAAAATATATAGTCATATATTTGATTAACTTATTTTGAGTTTATTTATGCTGATACAGAACTTATGAAGGTTGATTTTGGGTGTTTTATCGTTTGCATTATTTGGTCTGGAATAGTGGAATGGCTCTTGTGGTTGTGTAGGTTTTTTAAAATTAATTCGGGTTTCGGGTTGATTTGGATTTGGGGTAAAAACACAAAAGCATACTGCTGCATATAAAATATAGGGTAAGGTCATAAGGAATGATTTGTATAATAATCAATGATTATCTACTGAATTAATTGTTATGTATATAGATTACCTACTATTCTTATAAAATAATTAAGTATGTATTCTATATGTAGTATTTGAATCCAAAAAAACGTGAAACATTGAATTTTTAAACAAATATTGATGATAAAAATATTTAGTGCGGTGGTCGCGGGTCGAGTTTATGTTTTTTGCGTTCGACCATTTTAAGCGAAAATAAAATTTTTTTTTTTTTTTCTAAATTTTTTATCAATTACTTAATACCATAGCTATTATTATAAATGTATTTAATATTATTATTGACTGTACAAAATATTTAAACATATATTTTATTTTATTTTTACAACAAGAAAATTATTCATGTTTTATTGATAATCATCATATTATAATTGGAAGCTTGGCGTGGCGCAATTGATACAATCAGTCACGCAACACGATTGACATCACGCACTGCCCGCTTTCACTAATTCTCGGATGGGTGACCACTAAGGTTATTAGTTATTAAATACCTTGCCACACATAAAAATGTTGCCAACCTACCATGCCAACCCTACAGTTAAAAACCTACCTAGAATAACAACTCAATTGTCTGTGTTGCCGAGGGTTAATTATTATTAATAATAATAAAAAAATAATACAATTGTAATGGTGTTTTCAAATTTAATATTTTTTGATAGATTGTCCCAACAAGTATACGATAACAAACTTCGTAAAAAGTCTTCCGCTTTCTAGATCTAGATTTCTATTTCTAGATCTTTCTAGATCTAGAATCTAAAAAAATACTCTTTAATTCTTTGCGACAAGGAAGTGCTTATTTTTTAAAAAAGTTTAAATATTTCTAATTTTTCATTTGGTTATACAATATACATATAATTATTATTATGTTTAATACCTACCAATCATTACTATATTTAATTCGTAATAAATATTATTAACACGAGCTTTAAAATACAACAAAATAATAGTACAATATCAACATTTTGAATGTATCAAAATGTTATATATTTCGTGAAATTTTTAAATATTAGTTATATATTCTATATATTTTATACGAAAATAATAATTCACTGTCATTTTTGAAACGTAGATTAGGGTGAAAATTTAAATAAAAATTATGTGTTTATTTTTTACAAAACCAAAAACTATACTATAAAACAAAACAAGAATAAATCAAACAAATTTAAATAATTATTTGTCCTCGAGTAATCAGATATGATTGGATAGTTTTAGGTCACTTTATACGACCCTCTGTATAAAACTATAAAATTCAAAACGAGAACATTTCATAAATAATATTATAACATAAATACATATATCAAACCCAGAAAAGTTCGTACAGTCGATAAAAATATTGATAACAAAATGCGGAATACTTATTTAAGTAAAAATTGGTCAGATGACTTACTCGTATATTGATTAAAATAAAGGATAAATAAATATAATGTGTTTCAATCAAAATGTTTTTTGCTCGATACTTGTGCATTAGATTGATAATTTTAAACAAATATTTAACGGTTCGTAAAAAATATAGAGTTTGCGTTTTGGATTTTTAATAATATACCGTACAAAGTGACCACGAATTAGCAATTAGATAATTTTACTATGAGCAGAAACGTTGTATACATGAATTTGATTGTAATTTATACATTTTATTGTATTACATCAAAAGTGTATATATTATTGTTCATTTTATTACTGCAGATTTCAAATTTTGAAAATCACCATTGAAGAAGGTCAATACTTTTACTTGTACTTCAACAAGTGACTTCAATCCCATCAAAATTCTCTTATTAAAAATCTCTCTTCTCTAACACTTCCATGGGGGAATCCAAGGCGCAGGCTTAAAAGGAAGTGGTTTCGTGACCTTCGACAATCACCAACTTAAAATATACAATCGTTATATATTTATATAACTCCAACCTCTTATCAATTAAAAAATTTAAAAAAAAAGTAATTATTAATAGGTATATATATATAATAGTATGAAATATATAATTAATCATGTTAAGTGTAATTTGTGGGTGGCTTCTTATTCAACACCTCACGTCTTGTATTCTCTCATCATAAAAACTCATTGTGAATTAGATGTATATGTTGTTTATTTCTAAAAAATAAGGATTTAAGTTTTAAACTGAATACCACATTACCTAACTGGCATTAAATGCATTAGAGGCTGAAAAAAATACGAAAAACCTACAACACATTTATCATATTTCATATTTATGGAGTTTGTCGCAAATCTTTTGTCAGAAATATAGTCGTTGAATTGTTGCAACTGGATTTATAAGGGTTATTGTGTGCACTTAAATACTCAGATATATGATTACACATATACACACACACACACATACACACATATAATATTATATATTTATTTATTTATATAAATAAGCCTTAGCGTCTATAGTCGTGTATATATTTTATATATAGATATTTAATGTACTTTGCCATCTTACACAAATTGTATCACATTTATAATAATATTTTGCATTCTTGAATCTAGTTAAATACTAACAAGTTCTAAATATTTCATAAAAGAAAATAATAAATAGTAGGAAGGTAATTAAAATATTTTTTTATAGGATTTATAAGAAGAAGTGCAATTAAATCTTGACTTAAAAATATGTAGATACTGGCCTAAACAAAAACTGAAATAAATTTTCTTTTGGGATAAACTTTCGATAGTCAAATGTCTTGTATAATTTAATAGTTTTTAACAGCATCACTTCCTAAAATTAATATAAAAAGTTATTTTTGGACGTCGGTCACGGACAGTTTTTTTAAATATCAATTATACGGTTAAGACTTTAAGAGCTGATCAAATAAAAAATGTACTGGAAACAAAAATATTCTTCAGTCTAATAAAGTAAAAAATATCTGTAATTTATACATTTTTATTTCAATCGAAATAACATTATAATATAATAATTATAAAACACGATAAACCGAATTGATGTATTAAAATTGCATATACAAAGCGCCGGCTTACAAAATATAACATAATATTAAATTCCTAATAAGTAATTTTTAGTAATTACATATTAAGTATTATTATTGTTGTTGATTTTATTGAAGTATTATAGTTTCAATATTACGGTATCAAGAAGGCAGGGTACATTTAATTACGGCAGAAGTATTTTTATGTTTTTGGTCATGAACGATTAGTATTGATGAAACGAAACAATCGTTGTCGCATTTAATATACAAATTATCCAATGTGGCGTAGTGGCTGTATTTAGTCATGAAACGTGTTTTAAATGCAAGTATCGGCCGATATCACAAGTTTCTGGATTGGTGACCACCCGGGTTCTTGGTGGCAAATCCTCGCCATACATACTCGTGTTATAACAAACTGTACCGTTTCTCACCGTAATAATAATCTACTAAACTTATAAACAACTAATGGTCATAACTTCATAATTAACGGCTCTAGTTATTGGGCTTAAAATTAATATATATATATAATTTATAAGACTTATACATTAAATAAAAATTATCTAATGACTATAGTATCAATTAAATAATATATTATTTTTCATACTTACAATAACTTTATGTTAAAATACCTATTAATATTATAGTGTTCTACTTTCCTATAATATCTACTGATGTTTATAAAAATTATTATGTTATTGTATCATAAAAGTTTAATATTATTTATGGTTGCAAAATAACTTCTGAATTATAATTGTATTCAATGTACTTAAATTAAAGACATTTTAAAATTGTTTTAGGCGTTTCAGCATAATATAGCATATATTATTACTATACATTATATTGTATTATTATATATATATATATATATATATAACAATTCGAATAATCTAATTACTTGTATAAAATATACTCTGATACTCCCCAGACTATTTAAGTCCATGGTTATGAATTTTAATAAAAACGTTTATGAGTGTGTGATACGTAACCTATTATCTAAGTTATATTCAAATGATGTATATAATAACATTGTATAAGTGTTTTGAATAAAGCAATACATTTATTATAAAGAATAACATTAACATATTATGTTATGTAAATATATTATAAATACAATTAAGTATACTTGATAAGTAAAATATAGATAATGTTATGCATATAATACAATTCATAATTCATTGGTATTTTCAATTATTGTAATTATATGTACTTGGAAAACGCGTTATCTAAAATTGAATACCTAGTATATTATACAAAGTACACAGAGACAAAAATGAAAGTCCGTATAGTGCACATAAATGTCAATTATTAGGATCTTACACATTAGTAGGTATGTCACGTTCGTCAATAATTGCTCAATATATAGGTCGATTTTTGGTATCTCGAATTTTAAATTCTCCTTTAAAGGCCATAACAGTTAATTGGTTTGGATATATAAAATTTTTTTAGCAACCAAACATTTTTTCTTCGCTTAAACTTTAAGTAATCGAGAAATGACTGTATGGCTCATTTATCTATAATTTACTAGATTTTGTTTTAGATTGAGCAAGTGCCATATATTATTACCTACCTATAGTTTAGATGTAATTAATTATTAATATATTGATTTTACAATGATGTGTTTTTTTTTGTCTCTCATCACGTTTTGGGGCAGTAAAAGTGCTTCGATTTTCGACTTCAGTACCTCGTTTGATCAAAAATTGAATCTATTTGGTACTTGTGGAGGGGGGAGGTCAAAAATATTTTTGTAAATAAATTAAATAAATTCCCAATATTTTTCTTAATAATTGGGATAAACAAACTAAAAATTAAGGAAAGAACAGGCATTTTTACGCACAATCGATTTTTGACAAGATCGATTTTGGTTGTTGATGTGACATTAAGACAAATTACCATAGACTCATGCGATTTTCGGCAAATGTTTATATAAGTATATTCTATCCACTATGAAATTTTTAAAAAATGTCGACTTAGTTGAATTATTTATAGGCGTATGCAATTTTCAATCATTATTAGTTTTTTTAAAATTAATATCGATAAAAATGTATTTGTTGGGTAGTAAAGCTTAAACATTTAATATACAAGGATTCCAACATGTTGTTACAATGGCAGTTGAAAAATATTAAAAATACATAGGCACGATTTTTTTTTATAAGCATTTTAAAGTTCAAATTTTTACTAAATACGTGAAAATTACGGCAAAAATGTTCAAATTATCTTAGAAAGAAATTCATAAAAATTTGATTCAAGATTCCTTATAAGTTCGTCTACCTTTAACAAAAAAAAAAAAAATCCACCGGAAAGTCAAATATTTTAATAATTATTAATAATAATTAATAAGTAATAATAATCTATAATATATCCTAGACAGATAAACCGTATCCGCTTAGAATCGTTTTTCGTATACAATGATATAATATCATTATTTGATATGTAAATGTAATATTCCTATTTTCGTCACGAGCCATTTATAGAGTTATTGTCAACTGAAGAAAATATCAATATGATCGATGCCGTCACGCAATAATGAACAATACAAAAACTGAAAAATCTAAGTGAGGTTATTATTTGGATTTAGTACACAAAATGCAGTGGTTTTCTTAACATCAAGTTTGTGACATCTATAATATTATGACCCGCTTAATAAATGGATAGGTTACTGCTAGAATATTATATTTATATTGTGTTTAATGCTGCGTGCTGAGGGAGATAGTAAAAAAGAGTAAACTGAGACCGAGTATCTATCAATTTATTAATTAATATTTGGACTATTAAAAAGTGTCTTAATGTCATGGATGAAAAAAATATTCGTCCACAAATAAACTCGCCTTTTGGAACGCCAACAAAATATACCAATTAGTAGTTTATATATTTTAAATGAGTTAAATATGAACATATATGAATATACAGAGGGCGGTTCACTAATCATATTCACTGTATTTTACTTTAATAATACAGTTAATTCAAAATAAAAATTTGTTTTTTTAATTTTTTAAATTTAAGTCCATATTTTCAAATAGGTTTACGTTTTTTGAATAATTTATAAGGAGTATTCTGTGGTAATACCAACTTCTGTTTTTTTTTTTTATAATGAAAACTGTCTCTTAAAAAAAATTGTTTAGTGCATTTTTTAAGTTAGAAATATCCTTTATATTTCAGTTCACATATATCATTTAAATTTTTTGATGATACTTATAAATAATTTTAATTTTTATAAAAACTATGGTGGACAATAGAAAAATACTGTGTAAAATCTGTTATCTATAATTTGTGTATAGGTAGTAACTTTTTTATTTGAGTTTTTAATTAATGTTTTATATTATTGTTTAATGAATTGTCATACAAGCCATGAAAAATTATTTCAAGTTGAGACTCTATTTTTTAAAATTTAAATTAAGACAATCAAATAATTTTTTTCTTTATATAGAACATTCAACTTAATATTATAAAAATTCTAATACTGATTTTTTGTTACTCACATATCATTATATATTATGAATACTTGAAAATGCAAAATTTCTTCAAAAAATTTAGAATACCGAAGTGGGTGAAGTGGGCGCATTGGCAGAAAACGGGAATCAATCCTTGTTTAAAATTTGCGGAAACAGTATTTTCGAATGTTGGTGTTTACGGTACATGACTTCAAAATCATTTTGGAAATTTGTGCGAAAACTTTACGCCACGTCAGCAGGTATTATGGTTGTATAAACACTATAAACATTGTTCCTTATTTAGTTTGTACGATTTCTATTGAACGAGTGTAAGGGAACGAAGTCGGGCAATTAATTTAATATAGTGTTCGTCACGAATCGTCGACTCGGCAAAGCAGTTAAGTTTATGTACGGTATTAGACACATCACGCACATATACACGATGTACAGTGTGATTCACTACACAACTGACTGAACTTAAATTCTAGACCACGCAATTCCATATTCAAGTATAACAACCATTACCTACAATTATTAACTCTAATATATATTATTTTATTTAAAACAAAGTTATGATTTAAATTTGGCCAGACATTAGCATATACATTTCGGTACCACTAGTTAGTAGTTGTAAGGGGTAGTGTACCCGTTGATGCAGAAAACTTAAATTTGAGGATTTTGTCTCGCACTGATTAACAAAAACAGGCTCAATTAATTGTATTTTTTAGTAATAAATGTATTAAAATTCGTATTAGTGGGATTCTCATGCATACAAAAATACATATTTTCAAATAGATACTTATACCTTTTAAGGATTGTCTTGTGACGATATCAACTTCTTTTTTTAAATTAAAATAGGTAATATAGGCAGAATACTTGAAAAAAAAATGTTGATTTATCGATTCCTAAGTTCTTACGAGTTCCCGAGTAATTTAAATATTATATAGGATAATAGCCCTTACAAATAAGGTTTACAAAAATATAAAATATATTTTAGAAATCGAAAAAATTTGATGGATTAATTTTTATTACTGTAATTTTCAAATCATATCCCCCAAAGTTATTATCATGGACCTACTTTCCTATTAGTACACAATGTTAAATAATTCAAACTAGCTAGGAGGTATACCTACTCCTTCAAATTTTGATCATCGGCTGAATAATATCCAGGAAAAAAAATGTTAGTCTCATTTTAAAAAGGGAAGTTGGTATTTCACCACAGAACACTCAATAATAATATATACACAACTATGTATTCATAGATTGAAAAATACTTTAAAATCATAAAAGTCAGATTTCATGTAAAAATTCATATTGAAGGGTATCCTCCTTCTTTTTTCCTATTTAATTTAAAGTCCGCATGATTAGTGAATTGCTGTATATCATAAGAAATTGAACAGGGTGAAATTTATTTTTTATATCGTTAGAAATCGATTGTTGAATCTGAAGACCACAAGTAAATTTAATTTTGGTAATTATTATTTCTGTTGAAGCGATTTCCAAGTATTTGTTTTGAACAATATACAATGACCTAAATTTTTAATTTAATATGTAAAATATTTATCTCAAATCATAAATAATTTATTACGTGCGAATTAAGAAATTTTAAATCAATATTTAATTATTTATAACTTTTTAAGCGTTTAAATAGTTCAGGCGAACAGAGTAGGGTGTATCAACGGTTCACAACACCTTCACAACGGCCTTAAAACTGCTTTACTTATCAAAATAAAAAAATATATATAAATAATTAATTATTAGTTCAGTATTTGATATTTGTAGAATTTTCTGAAAAATAATCCACTCTTTTATATTTTGATTAAGAATATAGAATTCACTATAACTAAAAAAAAGAAAAATATTAAATATGTAGAAATAATAAAGCACGGTTAATTATCAAGGAATTTAATTTAAAAATTTACTTAACATTCTCACAAAAGTTTGTGACGATGAAATAAAAAAAATCACTCTGTATTCATAATTTCTGTCGTTTTGCCATCATCGTAACAATGACGTTTCGTTATATTATTGTAGTATGCCGTGCGCTTGACATGTAAAATACACTATCTTCACTATCGGGATTTTTTAAGTGTTTCTTTTTCGACAATTTTAATGCACGCAAGATAACTTCCGGTAAACGGCCATGTGAATTATATAAATTATGCTCGAGGTATTGAGCTACCTACACAGAATTCGTATTTGCAGATAATATATACTGCAGAGTGATTTGCCATTTTCTTTGATAACGAATTCATTCGTATTTTGATTTTTGGAATTAAGTATATTATAATTGATGTACAATTGGGGCTAGGTAAATTGAGTCCGAGATAAGTTTGGTGCATTTTGAAAGCGGTAAATTGAGTCCCGGGGAAAAATAGGTAGTAGGTAAGTTGAGTCACGGAAAAAAATAAGGCAGTAGGTAATTTGAGTCCCAGGGAAAAACGATTTATATGCATTTAAAATTTAAAAATATGCACTATACAATTTTTATTTGTGATTTGTAGACATTCATTGACTGCATGTACCTATATGATTTTGAATATAGCAACATGCATTTTAATTGAATTTTTATTAATTATATAATTATTTTTTATGCAATAAAAATGCATGTTGCTATTTTCAAAATCATATACATGCAGTTAATGAATGTCTACAAATCACAAATAAAAATTGTATAGTGCATATTTTTAAATTTTAAATGCATATAAATCGTTTTTCCGTGGGACTCAACTTACCTACTACCTATTTTTCCCCGGGACTCAATTTACCGAGTTAGGGTGATTTGGGACTCAATTTACCAACCCCGGTACAATTATTAAGAGATGACCATTGGCCCTAGATTAACATAATCGTCTGCACGCACTTGCCACCATACCACCCTTCTCGTATTCTTTATATTTCATATGATTTTGTTTTGTTTCTTTTTTTTTTTCAAAAATTTAAAACACGGTGTTTCACAAATGCATTATTTTGCTATATATATTATGGTCATATAATTTGAGATTTTTATAACATTTATTGATTATCCTCTTTAATAATTTACTATTCATATACCTATTTTGTTAGAATAATTCATATTTTTGCTTAATTATAAACCTCAGCATTCAACAATGAAATTAATTACTTGTAATAGCACCATATGTACTGAAACATTTTACGATTTTAATAAATTAAAAAAAAAACAATGAATATATTTAACAAAGGCATTATATTGAAATATTAGATATTCTATATTAAATTTTAAAAAAAAAACAACTAATTAAATCACGCATCATCATAAAATCAATAAATTCAATTCATCGTTCAACTCAACATCTAAAATAGGGAGAGCATTTATGGTGAATCATTCTGTATCCAACTTGATTTTGCAAGCATGTATACTAACAGTTTATTCTTTAATTCTTAATTTAATCGAATTCTGATTTTTAAAATGTTAAAGTATACGTATAATTTACAAACACAGATATTAGATATTGGTGTTTTAGGTATTAACTCTTACTGAAATTATTTAACTAAAGGCAATAAAAAACAGTTTTTAATTTGTTCCTAATAATATGTATCCTGCAATTAGCTCATTGCAGTCTCGTAACGACTTAACTATCAAAATATTACATTCATACAAAGCGCAAACATTTCTTTTTTTTCTGATCCATAAAGTTTACTAACCAATGAATTTTTTACTTTTATCTCGTTAAAATGGACTTTTTCCAATCTAAAAAATATAATGGGTCTTTATATTTCCTGTTTTGAATGTCGTGTTTGGTCATATATTATGAGAATATCGTAAATATGTGTCACTAAGTGATACATCACATGCATAAATAATATAAAACGCTTATATTTTTCGTGGATTCAGGGCTCAACTTTTTATACTAGGTAATTCAAAAATGTATAACAATAAACTATATAAAAAAAAAATTTAATTTAAAAATTCCGAGTTTACCTGAAAACTTAAAAAATGTATTGTGCATATTTTACTCTCAACTCTCCAAGTGCTAACTAAATACAATTTTCTTCCAGAAAAGAAGTTGAAAATCGAAGCATTGTTCCTACTATAAAAAGTGTAGGTATTAAATGCAAATAAACACTTTATCGTAAAATCAATACATTTATATCCCTCCACTCACGTTATAAAATTATAATTTTTGCTATAAAATCCTGGTCTTGGGAATATACCAAACAATTTATATATCACTAGTATCAGCGTGCTTTGTGTATAATTAATTTGTTATTATAAATTTATAACGATCATTGTTATACTCAAACTACAAAAATAAAATGTATGTCTGTTATACAATTTTATTCGGTTACTCGTTTTCTTTCTATTTATAAAAAAAATATTATCCATTCTAACGCACGGTTTTCTCGGCGAAAATATAAACTTTTAAGACACAAGTAGGGACTATCGTAACGTTTGAACGAGCACAAACAAACTTTTAAACAACATAAGACAAATGAAAATATCATTGGTGTCTAGTTGTCGGATAACTTATGAAAATAATTTTATTTTTGTTTTCTACAGAATTCATAGCCGTATATGATACGCTGCGAATACAAAGAAGAAAATAAATGTTAAGTTCGTTATGCCGAAAAACTAATATTATTATTTAATTTAATAAAATTCCTACTCAACTAGTAATAGGTATAATGAATGAACTATTGTGTTAATTGTTTATTGAAACTCGATAGAGTAACTAATTTTCAATAATAGTTAACTATAAATTATTATTTATTAATAATACTTTACGATTTTTGTATTTTTGTTTATTGTAGATTATATTATATATTAGTACATTGTTGTATATTATATCTGGACAAATAAGCTATGGTTTTAAGGTTTAAATCTGATTGATTCATAAAGAAAATAATTACTATTCAAATTATATTCATACAATACCATATTTTTTGATATAAGAGTGAATATATAAGTTGATGTAGGTACTTATTAAATATGATATTCGGGTATAGTTAAAGCTTCCAAAAATCAGAATTTGAATTAATTCATTATAAGTTACAACTGGTCGATGTATGGTTATAGTGAATCACACTGTATGAGAACTGGATTGATAAAATATGTTCGTAATAATTTCAAAATATTTATCCACGACGGGTACGACGTCAATTAAAATGCCTTTAGTTGTAATTCGTTTTTATGTTTATGAGAGCACAACAATCATGAGATTCTCCTGAAAATACGTCATGTTACGCACTTTAAATAATAACTATATTATGTATAGTATAACAGTATTATAGATACTAAAAAAATAATACACGCATACCGGTCTGACCTTAGAAACAGTCGTAGAAATGTTACTTGTTCACCAAAATAAACACGAAAACTCGCACTAAATATGAACTGGAATTTTTTTTAAGTATAGTTTAAAATTAAATTTGATATATTTTACTAACTAACTGACTGTTGGATGTTTTAATAATGTATACCTCTAGATAAAATAAAATTAAAAACGATCATACTTCCAAATTATATACAGTTAAAAGTGTAAAAGAATAATATACTACACTTAGAGACGTAGATAAACCAGTTTTGATAAAATATTTTCAAATTATCTACATATTATTTTATATATTTATGATTCAGATAAATTCAAATTTTTTAATAAGTGTAATATGATATTTTAATATATTTAGACACTACAATAAACTATATTTTATACTTATCATTCACTGTACAAAGATTGAAAGATGTATAATATTAAATTATTTCCATATGCCTTAAATAGTATTATGTGTTAGAGTTATTCATATATTTTTGTTCGAAGATAAAATAAATAAATGACTTTAAGTTCGATTTAATTGTTATAAATTGTTTTTTTATTCATGATTAACGATATTTGTTTATTAGTTAGTAGATTTAAATTACTGGTATGGTATTTTAAGACACCGATAAAACAGAATACAGATGTAGTATTTTTTTGAACAATCAATAAGAAATAATCAAATAACATATCAATAAAACTCAAGAATATATTACAGACTTAAGTAAAAAAGTATGTATGTGTGTATTTCGATAGACACATTAAGATATTAAATCTAAATTTTATTACTATTTAATTCTGAACCACTTTCAAAATTAAAATGCAGTTTCGTATACGTTAGTTAAGTCCAGTAACTTTGGAATTTATTGAAATAGGTTAATAATTAATTTAAAATATATTATGTACCGCACAAATATGCAGATGAATTTGTTGAATCATTTAATAATAATTATTATAATATAACATGAGTATCAAGTTGATATAACTAATAATATAATCATTAGTTATATCAGTAAAAAAGAAAGGTTATGTGATTATTACACTTATATTATAGATACTTTCCTAAATATATGTATAGGTACAGCCAGTGGCATAGCTACTAAACACCTAACCTAACACTATTGGGTGTTCCCAACTCTCTACTTCATGGTATTTTTTCCTTAATAAATGTATAACTTAAATATTTATCATTAGGATATATTTTTATAATGGTCCTTAACAATTTTTACACAAACATAAAATATGTGTAATAATGGAATATTGGAACTAGTATTTACTACCGTTGGAATATTTTTATAAACTATAGAGGGTGGTAGATTATTAATATTAATTGGTATAATTTTTAAATAACTATAGCACTTTTACTTTCAAATCCATAATCCATTATAATTATAATAGATCTATTATTCTTAGTACACAAAGTTCAATAACTCAGAAAACTACTCGTCAGAATTTTGATTTTAATTGATAACATTATATAATAATTTACATTAGAAAAAGTGTGTTGTTATTTGAAAAAAACAGAATTTTGTATCATCACAGGACATCCCTTAAGTAGTACAAAATATCTGAAGGATCTGAAAATATGTTTTATATATATATATATTTTTTTTAAATTGATCTTATTAAAATCGGCAGCGAAGGCCATTAGTTACAATATTGTTTATAGTACATTTTTAAATTTAAATTTTATTATACAAGTTTGTCTTGATTAGGAATTTGATGATTTGTGTGGTGTTGATTGCGTCGGGTCCGAGGGCTGCATCTATTGTGTTGGGTATTTCAAAATTTCTATGTTCGTCTGCGTATTGGAGGCATTCGGTAATTATATGGTTAACCGAGAGTTCAGTTCCACAAGTAGTGCATTGCGGTTTTTCTCCTCTGTCCATGAGGTATCCATGCGTTAGACGGATGTGGCCGATGCGTAATCTGTTTATAACTACCTCATCTGATTTGGAGGCGTCTGTGTAAAATATATTGTCGTTTTTATGATTTTAACTTTATATTGATGTCGAAGTTGGTGTTCCATGGGGGAAAGTATATGGCTGGACTTTGATTAGTGAGTTGAGATCTATTTCATGTTCTTTAGCACATTCTTGTTTTATATTTATATTAGATTAAATATTTTATATTAGTTATATCAAAACAATAATACTAAAAACATACAGTTTTTCTGAGTATGGAATGAGCAGATTAGATACTTAGTATAGATATAAACTTATTAAGATATATTATATGAAAACAAATAAAAATAAAAATAAAAATTGCTTTTTATTATCAAATGTATAATAATAATAACTACTAAATAGGTGTATTTAATTTTTTTTTTTAATGCTATTAATAATATTTTAAAACTGATTTATTGGTATTTTTAAAACGTTTTAAGCCATAAGGTTTCTGGGAATTCAACTCGGGTTATCGTTAATCATTATTTAAATATGTATATTACTGTAATAATAGCTGTACCTACAAAAATGGCTTAAAATACACTTTAAACTTTTTCATTTTAAAAATAATATAGAATAAAAATGTTCTATTTTTTATTGTTTTTCATTAATCACTTGAACTTTGAAAACATTTTACATATTCAATATATATATCAAGTTTTTAAAAATATCTCATTTATCAGCAGTTTTGGGAATTGCTACATAATAAATTATAACACGTTTAGATTGTAGGAAGAATTTTTGTTCAGAGATACGAAAAGTGATACAAAGGTGATAGTTATATAGGTTCATGCATTATGAATTAAATAAAAATAATTATGATGAAGATTATTGATAATAAATGAATTACAAATTAATCTACCCCATACTATTTCTTGCGAAAATTTTTGAATTTATTCACATCACCTAACACAAATATTTGAATTTGTTTGAAAGTTGAAAGACTGGTTAAATATAAAGAGTGATTCAACAAGCACGCTAGCTCATTTCCAATTTCAGAATTTTTTTAAAATTAAAGATCTTTTTTCAAATTTTTAAGATTTTAGCAGTATACTTATGGAGTGTCCTGTGGACATACAAACTACTGTTTTTTTGAATTCCAACCCCCCCCCCCCTTTAACTATTCAATTGATAATTTTTCTGAAGAATTTGATGTATCAGAATTAAAATTAATACTAGTGGTTTTTGAGTTGTTAATTTTTATGTTTTAAGGATAAAAGGTATTGGGTTTATAAGATATGGGTACTATTATTATGATTTGAAAATTTTAGTTGCTAATATTATTTCCAACAATTACAATAATAATTTGTAAAAATGGCTCAAGTATTAGGTATTTTTTGTACAAGCATTTTAAAAACTAAAAAATTACTCATTCGAATTTACAATAAGGTACATTCAAATTAAAAAAAAATGATCCACTGAAGTGTAAAGTGTAAAGTGGTTGTGAGGATGTAATCATTAAAAAAACAGGAGTTTGTATCGCCACAGAATACTCCTTAAGTAGTAGGTATAAAAACATTGTGTTTTAGTATTTTTAAAAATGTTAGTATATAAATAGGTTTCCAGGATTACTCACGCGTTTTATTTATCGATTGCTCACGTGTTACATTTTTTCTTCCTATATATTAATCTACTTATTAACATCGAAATACAATTTTCATTTTTATATATAATTTATATTCAATGCATTATAAACTGGAGACAGTATATATGAAATAATTTTGACACTCCCCTTCCTTTACATCAACCTAAGAAAACCACAATCAAAGAATTATTACCTAATTACCTACCGTTATGAAGTCATTATTTTCATAATTATATAGATAAATCATTGGATGAAGGGTAACTATCTTTTGTTTAATTTATTAAAGTTATTTTTAAAATAAGTTGAATGTTAGATCTCTAACGGCGTGAGTTATCGCGGGTTAAACACTTAAGGTTTTTTAAAAGGAATTGTATGAATTAATCGAATTATACGATCAAATTGTGTTTTTACTATATAGAAATAACCAATAGGTATAATATTATAATGTGGAGATGTCCAGACATTAACATTTCAACGACCTTAACTTGAAAAAAATAGTAATTCAGCCAATCTCTAATAGGTACATAGATTAAAGTAATATTCTGTGCTTAAAATAAAATATATTTTATTATTTTGCAATAGCAAAACTATTAATGTTTTAGAATATTTATTATCAACTATCAAGTAAATAAGTATCTACTTGTTTCGTCTTGGTATATTATTTACTAAATTATCCAAATATGTTCATATTTTCATAAATATTATGTGTTTTTGATTTATCAAAAAATCAAATCTGTTTCCATTTTTTAATAATTGTTGTTTCCTATATATTATAGATGTGCGGTATATACCTAGTGCTATACAAGCGATATATTAAAATAAAAATTGTTGAGTTATTTCCTCTTCCACTAAAATTTCAAAAATGGCAAAGTTTTAATATTAGGCGAATAATTTGATAGATAGTTGAATTTTGCTGTAGTAGTCAAAAATATTACGAATTAATATAAATTAGATAGAATAGATGCAAGACTACTATTTTAATTGTTGTTATTTTTGTTGGTACATTTTTTTTAGCATTTGTGTTATTAATATTTATGATTATAATAATTCAATATCTATCAACAATTTTTCCTCGTGTTTAATTTAACAAAACGAGATAAGCTTCATTGACTACAGTTAAGAAAATCTCTTTAGCTTATAATTTAGAATATGTCTATATTACCTTTGTCTATTGAAACATTAATTACTTCTCTAAATAATTTTATACAAAGTTGACTAGCCAGTTATTCAGTATTTTATTAGTCGTTATTAAACATATCTCATTTAAAATTAACACTAAATAATTTAACATAATATTATTAAAGTGAAGGGTATTTATATATACTCGTGTTATATTATTAACATACATGGTGATTAATTTTTCTGGAAACAATAGTTATCCCGAATAGTATGAACTTTTTGAAAAAAAAAATTCTTGTTACATAATATTTTAAAGTCAATGAAAAACTATAGTGTTGACTTTGTTGAAATGTGACATACATTTTAAATTCTTGTCCTGAAGCAGAATATTTTTCTGAAAATTGTAATACTTAAAAATTGAATATTTAACAAGTAGGTAGCTAAATATACAACTATACTATAGTTATAGTTTTGTTAAGAAGAGATGAGTCATGAGTGGAAAAAAGATAACCCAATAAATTTTGATGTACTACTCTCCGCGTCAAAACGCTAAGTACTTGCTTATAATATAATATAATGTAGACCAGATTTTTGCGCAGAAAATATCTGAAGAACGTGCATTTAAAACTTCAATATATACGAAAACGTGTAAAATTGGAGTTTAGTGTATCATACAACAATTTTTTTTAGTGCTGCAGAGATTTAAAATTATATTTTCATTTTTCATTACTATTTATTGTATATTATAATAAGTTTGTATGTATAACACATATTATTATACAATTTTATCTAGTTATTGGAATTTTAAAATTTTATATTTATTTTGTTGTTTACACTTACTAATTACTATCAAGTTTTTTTCTAGGTAGGAAAAATATCTAAGTGTTTTTTCCTACAACTACGGAGGGTAGACATAATATTCGCCGGTATATCGGTCCATTAGATTTATTGTATCGAGTTCTAAGTCCAACGACAATGATCGGGTACTTAACACAAACAACTATATAAATAATATTTCATTATAATACGTCATCTATTACTATACAATGACGTGTTTTTGATGAAATCAAATCTAAAATTGCACATTAATGAAAGTACTTTGAAAAGGAGTACTAATTTGTGATAAATAAAACTTTCTTTAAATTTATCTTCATAAATTAATTCAAATTTATAATTTGGTGTTATGAAATACGTCTTTATAAAATGTAATATATTATATATTATACTAGTAAGATTATTATTCATCGAAATTCTAATAAATGCAACTAAAAATATGTTGTGCTCAACTCAAAAATTATAACGACTAAAAATATAACTTTTTTCATAAATAATATTTTGTAATAATTTAAAATCGTTTAAAAGAAATATTTTCTAAAACTCTTATAGTTTTCGATGTAATGAGATTTAAATATTTTACTGCTTAAATAATCTCCCAGTATATTTTTTAAATTATATCACGCACCTGTACCTACTTAAAACTTATATAATGTCGTACATGACTTTTTTGCTATGCTATACTACAAGTATTTATACTTAAAAAAATCCTACATACTCTTAATATACTTTTTCCTCAATATATTCCATATTTCCATATACCATATATAATAAATATCCTCATTAGTCAATTTTTTATCATATATATTTTATTTTACTAAACATTTTATTTACAATCTATACAGTACAATTAGTATAATAAGTAAGATACAATAATTAAGTTAGATATTATAAAAAATTTAATTTTTAAATATAAATATATCACTACTACTATTATATAGATACTAAATAAATTATTAATTAAAACGTACATCTATATTTATTCTTATATTTTTTAATTCAAAATACACTGTTCAGATTGTTAAAAATGTAAAAATGTAAGTTAATTTGGATTATAGTCATAGTAAAATATCAAATCATTTTAAATAGGTAAGTGATAATTTAAATGGAAATTTTTTTTTAGATTTTTTAAAATGATTTACACGTTTGGTGGTTATTCTTTGTTATTACTTTATTAGATTCATTATTTTAATTTATATGAAAATAGTTTTAACTAATAACTAGGGTTAGAATGTTTATGACTTTTTCATATTTTTCTTTTAGTCATATACGCTGTGTAGACTAAGTTATAAATTCGTTTAATGTGACATAGAATTAGATTCATTAAATTTTATTAGGCATATTTTTGCATATTTAGAGGTTTTGAGGAATAAGTGCATATTTATAATATAAATGTATGTTCTGCATATTTATTTTGCATATTTCGATAAAAACTGAGAAAAGCTATAAAAAAAAACACGTCAAAGAAATATAAAATATATTGCCTACAAGTATAGAATAGTTTTTTTAAATACAAAAAAATTATCATTTAATGAAGAACTTTTTTTATCAGAAATACCCCAATAAATAAATTTAATTTGTTTGAACAATAACTAAGATATAAAAAAAAATATTCAAAATTAGTAAAATTCTTGATGGAAAATAAACCTCAACTCACTAGATGATTATATATACTTATTAATTATTAATCATCTTACAGCAGATGATTGTGTAGATTTTAAATAAGCACTGACTACATCCGTCGATGTTTCGATGTTAAACGCTGCAGTTTTCCGTTCTACCTACAACAATTTATTACCCAATCACCCCTCGCCCCAAGTTTCTGTTCAAAAATCTTTAAAAAAAGTATTATTTTTCAAATCAATTCAGAGTCTACAGTACTTAAAATATTACAATAATAGTATTAATATTGTTATATACACTATTTTTTTTTCCTAGATATAAATAAAAAGTGGAAGGTACAGACAAGGGAACAGTTCCTGTTTGAAAACCTTAAAGTAGTATATATAGCCTTAGTTGTATCAACATTTTAATAATCCAAGTTCTAAATAGTTTTTTTAAAATTATTTTAATTTTAAATTCCATGTTTGAACTTATTAACTATGTTTAATTAGCATAGTTTTCTTAGATCTGGTTATTTTATGTAACCTATCTTAAAATTACCAGATAATGTTTACTAGTAATTACTAATAATTATGCATAATATATATAATGGTATAAGTACCTACTTCAAAAATGTTATCTATAGATTTTGTTTTGGAATGATACAATAATTTATTGCGAGATTAAAATATATCTTCTCCTTCCCACAAATTAATAAAGACATATAAATGAATTATGCATAATGCTCAACTTTTGAGAAAGTTTAATAGCCACAAATCAAAGCAAATAATTCAACAAAAATGATAGTTTTATGAACCAGTTGAGTTTGGTGTAATTCAATTTCGTATCGTATTACGTATATTTATATTGTAATAAAGTTTGTATGTACATTTTTAAAAACATAAATATTTTAGCTTCTGAATAAATAAATAATAACCACTAACATACCTACTTGTAAGTAAACCGTTTCTGTTGATTACGTAAAATGACTGAAATATATTATATTAAGCATTTTTAAGTTTTAACTATATGTATAAGTATATAACTTAAGTATTCTTGAATTATTTTTATGTACATGATATTGGCCAATTTTCAAAATAATCACAAGAAATTATTATATTAAACGAAGAAACCCGATATAACTCAAGTGTAATTTTTTAGCACTCGTCTAATTTAACAAATCATGATTTATAATAAAGTATAGTATTAAATGTTATTTTTATTAATCCAAAATAAGGTAAAACAATGGTAATAAATTGAGATATTTTAATATTTATCTCAGTAAATATTTTCATTTATCATTTTTATATTATGTTTGTTTGTACTATAATTTATAACAATTGAATTGTTTTAATAATGGTAAATATTATTGTTCCTACAATTATGTTTTTGTTACGTTATAGCTTTAAAACAATAATAAATTGTGCATTAAATATTAAATTGTATTATTTTTATTGTTATTAATTGTGCAAGATGGTTTAAACTTATATATTCATTGGCCATTGCACTCGAAAAATCTTTAACTTCGCTATTATTATTTATTTTTGAATAAAAATCAATTTAAGATTTTATAAAACTAGATTAATTAATATATGATTTTTTGAATATCAGGTATATGTATATCAGTTAGGCCCACCCCCACATCATATTTTTAGTTTTGGTACAAAACTAAATACGGCCCCTCTTAAATAACAATTAATTTTGAAACTTTTTTCTAATATATATCGAAGAAATTATTTGCATAAACGCTGGCGGGCGCCTCGATTGGCCGGAGTTGGGTCCACGGGTTCTTTTGATCTCTCTCCCCTTGTCGGGGCTCTGATATCATCAGTATTCAGTGTAAGATTGCGAATAGCTGATAATATTGTGGATTATTTTTGTACTTTATATTTTTCAGTTTCAATGATATGTTTTACGAATCGATATGTGATTTTGATCACATCCTTTTCAATTGCCATCTCTCATAACTAGTAGACAACTCCTTTTCTCTTTTCTTTCTTCTTGTGGCTATATTTCTCCCGATTCTAATCTTCTTATCAACTGACTAAACTCCCGTTTCATCCCTATCATCCGTTCTCTTATCCAATTCATTCATACTGTCGGCATTCTCATTTAATGTTAATAATTAATTAATATTGTCTATAAATATATATGTTTGTTTTTTGTTTTTGATACATCATTATATTGTAAACGCTTTGCTATAATTATTTTTTAATAAAAAGCAAATAAAAAAAAAAAGATATGTTATCGTCTATAGAAGAAGAATAATACTTAAAAATATTTGGAACAGGCACCACTTTATGGTAGTACGTACTATCCTGATTCCCGATTACTTTAGTTTTACATATACATTATACAATATATGTTTTTTTTTGAATAAAATTAATAAAATTAATGTGATGTTTCAGTATACATAGAGTTTGTATAATACTAGTTATAGGCAACATAAATATAATATAAATATTATATTATTGTTATTAAATTATGATTTATGATTAAAAACATGTAACAGCTTTAATTTAATATTATTTTATACAATTAAAAAAATATATTGTAATTTGTAACTTAATAAGAATTAAATAACGTCAAATATTTTATCTTGATTTGAATTCCTAAAACATGATAGAATTACTCTGTAATTTTGTATGTGTTTTATTGATAAGGATTAAGTCTATATTAATATGCATTATCAAATAAAGAAATCAGCACAATGCACGTGACATAAGAGTTGTGCAATATTGCATGTTATTATTGCAATTTACAGAATAAATATGAGATAATATAATTAAAACACATTTTAATTTTGCAGTATAATAACTTTTGTTTATAACCTAGTTAGTTATAACTTATATTCATTAATACATTGTATAAACAACCACTTGAATACATTAATTTCACTAAAATAAATATTAGGGCGTATTATATTTTTTAAGAAGGATGATCTATATACCTATAATGTGATTAAATTAAATATTAAAATGTCAATATCAATAGACAATTAAAGCTTATATTAAATTGATAGTGATACTAGATTCTGGGAGGAGCGATGAACGTATTTATTTTAACGTATCTATTGTGTGTTTTTTTTTGTGTCTGTCATCACGTTTTGGGGCAGTAAAAGTGTTTCGTTTTTGACTTCAGCACCTCGTTCGATCAGAAAGCGAACCTAGTTTTGGGTGGTCAAAAGTTAAAATTTCTTAATATTTTTCTGAATAATCGAAATAAACAAACTAAAAATTAAGGGAAAAACGGGATATTTTACGCACAATCAGTTTTCGACAAAATCGATTTTGGTTTTTGATGTAACTTTAAAACAAATAAATGACCATAGATACATGAAATTTTCACCGAATGTTTAAATAAGTATATTCTATCCACCGTGCAATTTAAAAAAATGATTTAAGAATAATAAATATAATTTTAAAGATTTTCCTTTTATATCTAAGATTTGAAAATTTAATACAAAGCCCCTAAAATATATTTACAATAGCAGTTGAAAAATAAAATAAATACATAGTCACAATTTTTTTTTTATAAGCATTCAAATTTTAATTTTGACAACATACGTAAAAATCACGAAAATTCACAAATTATTATAAGCTGGAAATTCATAAAAAATTGTCTTTTTAAATCTAAGATTTGAAAATATTTAATAATTTCTAATAGATCCTAGACAGATAAACCGTCTCCGCTCAGAATCGTTTTTCGTATAGGTACAATGATATAGTATCATTGCATTCAAATTTAATTCCATCCAATACAGTAACCTACTGTACAACAGAGTGGCATCCACGACTTACCCGCTTTTTTTTTTTGCTATAAGGATTAATTATTTATACTCCCTATAATTGATGCCACGATTTTTTAAATTTTTTCATACACGTATATTGCATATGCATAATTTATTTTAAATAAACATATACTGTCCTAATATATTATGGAAAATTTAGAAAATTGAATGCTTTATTTTCCCCTCAATCCGTTAGCTGAAAGTTTTTTACAATATATGAATTTTAGTTAAATATAATATATAGGTTGACAAAGGTTTATATTCTCATGTCAGTTTGCTCTTCAAAATCTTATTTTATAAATTTCCATCTCAATATTAATATTTATTGTGGTTTTAGCAATCATTATGACTTATTCGTAATTTATAATAGTATTTGTATTGGTAGAACCTAAGACGTATAAAAAACTAAAATTACTAAAATTATATGTTATAGTTTTAGATCATAATTTATTGGTTCAGAAGGGAGTGAAGAATAAAGAGAGTTGTATTTATTTTACAATGATGTATTTTTTTTGTGTTTATTATACTTGTTGGATCTCAACTCATCGATTTTGAGGTTGATTTAAATTTAACTGGTTTAAAGTTCTATAATTTAGAAAGTTTGGAATTTTTTTTGAGGGGACAAAAAATTAAAATTCTTATTACTTCATAAAATAAATGAGTTAATGGTTAAAAATTATGAAAATCTCAAAGATTTATGCAAAATCTGTTTTGAAAAAATCTATTTTATTTATTTTTTTTGTAGTTATTTAAAATATTAATACTTTTAAATATCACCAGATATTTATATATAAATAATTATTCATACAAAATATGAATTCTTTTTGTGTGATTTATAGGTATTACTTACGCAACATTCACACGTTTTTAGGTTTTTTCTCAATTGACTGTATTTTGTTGTAATTAAATATGTAATCGATAAAAAATTTAAGAAAATAATATCGAAATATGATTTTATAAGCTTGAATAAACTTTTAGCTGTTATAAAAGATTTAACTTATTTTGTAGGCTGTACCTATAGAGTTACATTATACACATAACGAATATTTAAAAATATTTATAATAATTTTTAGGCTATGATACCACTATATTATATTATATAATATGATAAGAAATATATTTGGAAAAAGAAATAGGAGCATTCAATTGTATAGATTGTGTATGTACTGTTGTAAAATGAAAAAAAAGAAAGAAAGAAATTGTGGAACTGTCCCCGCACACAATTGCTTTGGCATACCATGATTGATGAAAAATATTAAACAATGATGTATAATGAAAATCAATAAAACTATAAAGCTATACAAATTATTAAACTAATATATAAATATAATTCAAATTCGAACATCAATATACATCATAATAATGCCTATGTATACTTAGTATATAAGTATACTTATATAAAAGGCAATTATATAAATATTAAAAAGCCGGGAAGTGACCAAGTTGCTGTATAGTAGATATGAATATGAAAGAAGGATCGATGTAACTTAAATTTAAATTCATTGATTTAAAATCATTGTATACGAACAACTATTCTGAGGTAAGACTGTCTGTCAGCCTATAATGTTACTAAGTTAATATATATACATATATAATATATTTACGTTTTTAAGAATGTTAGATAATAATAAATTTAATATATCATCATCATTCATCACCTTTTTCTTTTTTTCTTTTTAAATGTTAACTAACAAAATATAATTAAACATTTAATGAATGGTTTTTGCGATCTTTTGTCGTCCAGAAGATAATACTTTTTAATCAAGAGACCAATTTTGGAAATTTATTTACGTTATTCGACAACAATAGGTATATTATACGTAGTTAAAATCATATTATGTATTGTTAAATTTGTCACTTTGTTATGTAAAACCCTGTTACATATTCACATGGGTTGAAATGGTGCATGACAATAACAGCTTGCAAGCATCCGCCTATCCATCCGGCTTATAAGTTATTTATGCAATAACTTATATTATTATCAATGTTGTTACCGTACGCTGCAGTACCAGTCTCTATTTCTCTAATGAGATATCAGTGATATCACAGCATTCCAGCAGAGAGAAAATATTCACATACATTTTTTATACCAGTGTCTAGCAAGTAGGTAGCAACTGAAGTTTTTGCTTAAAAACTAACAATGTTAACTTACTGACAGTGAATTAGGATAGGTAATCAAATGAGTGACTTAAGACTTTCATTTACAATATACCAATTTAACAGGTATAAATGGTATATAATAAACAATCAACAATGAATTGATTTTTTTTAATACGTAAACAATAAGTATATAGAAACATTAGAAACTCACACTCATGATAACTGCAGTGATAAATTATACAGCTTTCAACAGCTGTTGAAAATATTAGGCTTATATATTGATATATTGTAAAAAAAAAGGCATATACAGGATACAACAAGGTGTATGATGTATATATTGCGTTACAATTTAGTGCTATTGATTATAAAATATATACTATTAGCATTTTTAATCAATGTTACCATCCATCTACGTATAACCCATATATTAACAAAACCGTAATAGCTGTTACTGTAAAGGCACACACGGACATATGGTGTTCGTGCTTTTATGCATATTTTATATAATATACACTGTATAATGTATTTACCTAGGTAATTGAATAGTGAATACTGAAATGAATTATGCGCCTAATAATAATAGTATACAAATATTTAAAAAAGGCGGGTAAGTCGTGTATGTCGCTCTGCTGTACAGTAGGTTACAAGTGGGTTACTGTAATGGATGGAATTAAATTTGAATCCAATGATATTATATCATTGTATACGAAAAACGATTCTGAGCGAAGACGGTTTATCTGTCTAGGATATATTATAGATTATTAAAAATTTTCAAATCTTAGTTTTAAAAAGGAAAACTTTTATGATCATATCTAAGATAATTTGAACATTGCCGTAATTTTTACGTATTTAGTCAAAATTTGAACTTTAAATGCTTATAAAAAAAAATTGTGACTATATATTTCTTTTATTTTTAAATTGCTATTGTAAAAATATATAATGAGCCTTGTATTAAATTTTCAAATCTTAGATATAAAAGGAAATTTTTTTATGAATTTCTAGCATAAAATAATTTACGAATTTTCGTGATTTTTACATAATATGTTGTAAAAATTCAAACTTTAAATGCTTATAAAAAAAAATCGTGCATACGAATTTTTAATATTTTTTAACTTCTATTGTTACAATGTGTTAGAAGCCTTGTATTAAATTTTCAAGCTTTTCTACCGAACAAATAAATTTTTATCGATATTTATAGAAAAAAAAACAAAAAAAGTTGAAAAATTAAAATGTCAGTAAACAGCTCAAAACAAATCTAAATATTTTGAAAATTTTATCAAATATATAAAACGCCTATATAAACATTCAGTCAAAATTTCAAGTATCTGCGGTAATTTGTTTTAGAGTTACACCAAAATAAGGAAATCGCTAAAAGTGAAAATCCAATGTTGTAAAAATTTAAATTTCAAATCCTCATAAAAATTTAATTTGAATTTCCGGTGGAATTTTTATTTGTGATAAAGATTGAAAAACTTGTAAGGAATCTTGTATTAAATTTTTAAATCTTAGATCTTAGATATAAAAAGAAAATTTTTTATGAATTGCTAGCTTAAAATAATTTGTGAATTTTCGTGATTTTTACGTATTTTATCAAAATTCAAACTTTGAATGCTTATAAAAAAAAATTGTGACTATCAACTTCTTTTATTTTTCAACTGCTATTGTAACAATATGTTAAGAGCCTTGTATTAAATTTTCAAGCTTTTCTGCCTAACAAATAAATTTTTATCGATATTAATTTAAAAAAAACTAATAATGATCGAAAATTTGAAATGCCTATGAATAGTTCAACTTAAGTCGAAATTTTTTGAAAATTGCATGGTGGATAGAATATACTTATATAAACATTAGGTGAAAATTTCATGTATCTATGGTCATTTGTTTTAAAGTTACATCAAAAACCAAAATCGATTTTGTCGAAAAATGAGTGTGCGTAAAATTTCCCGTTTTCCCTTAATTTTTAGTTTGTTTTTCTCAATTATTTAGAAAAGTATTAAGAAATTTTTACTTTTGACCCCCCAAAGTACCAACTAGATTCACTTTCTGATCGAACGAGGTACTGAAGTCAAAAATCGAAGCATTTTTACTGCCCCAAAACGTGATGACAGACAAAAAAAAAAAAAAAACACACATCATGGTAAAATCAATACATTCATCGCTCCGCTCAGAATCTAAAAAAATAATAGGATGCATATGTTTTTAATTTAGTTTTAAATGTATTTTTATTGTTTTGACATTGGATATACTCGTACTTTTTGATCATTGATCATAATTAAAAATTTGAAATAATACTCAACTGTTTTTCTTAATTCCAGTAATAATTATTGGATAATTAAGAACATTGAACAACTTTGGCGTTCCAAACGAAAACTGTTATAACGGGTTATGGGTATAATACAATTGTTATAATACAAATATACAATAGTATATCTTTACACAAGTGTAGTTGGTATATTAATAGATAATAATAATAATTATGTTTGAAAAAATAAACGGTCTCAAAATCCAACTGATGCTGGCCAATTATAATAATATTATTGTGTACTAGCTGGCCACTAATAAACAACGGTTTGTTTGAAATTATCGGTTTTGGTCTACGACGAAATCCGGAAATGTTTCATTTTATTTTTTTCTGTCTACCTACACGCGCATAATACACCTGCAAAATGGCTGCATCTTATAATATCGAGAAATCCGACCACATTGAAAAGACCACCATAAGAAAAGTTATCGACAAAACAAATAGCAACATCGAATACGATGAAATGGAAACCAAGCTACACAGATTCGATAACTACAACGAAGAAATAACTTATGACGATTTGGCGGGTCTACTGAGTTATGCAAAGCAGTTCACAGGCGACGACGCGTCGACTGCCATAATCGCTCAACCGGACGAATCCTCCAACATTGGACCGGCTGAGATAAACATTATTGCAGACGACGTGATTGCGACGTCGTCAACCAAGCAGGTCGCGGCCGTAGAAGAACATGTTAAGCAAAATGACGAGGCGTTGGACGTCACGCCGACCAGGGGAAAGGAGGTCACATCCCCTTTTTGGGGCTTGTTCGTCTGGCTGGACCCGGGAAACACTCCAGCGATACGCGCACCTCCACGCCCGGGCATCTTGATGAGAATCATTAGCGCGGTGTGGAGAGGCGTAACAAGAGCCGTACGCGGAATTCGTTGTTTTTTATTGAGTTTTTTCCCGAAGTGAAACCGTACGAAAGTTCCCCCCCTGGTTGAGGGCAGCAGACAAAGGCGTGGCGATGTGAGGACGAGGAAGGTACGTGACAGAGCACTGCAGGGTGATCGGCGGTAAGTCGCCAATACGTGTTATTCGGCCACCAGTTGTGGCGCAACGGGATCGCAGACGTCGGGTGCTCGGGATCGCCGACACGCGAGACCCTCTGACGGCGCGGTGGACGCCTAGCTGCTTCGGTTGCGATCGACGACGACGACGACACGACGACGGTGAGGCTAGCCATATCGACGCGGGCATCGACGCCGCCCCGTCGATACCAATAACGACTGCAATGCACGAATACGACTCGTTGCGACGGTGACGACGGATTTCCGTAGAGCTCAAAGTGTTCGGGTAGTAGATGATTATAATTTATGTAGGGTAGATAGGAACACGGATGTCAGTATAGCGCTGATGGACTCGAAGAAACTAAACGTTTCAGAGTTACGGCGGTGCGCGACTCCACGGCGGGACCATTGGCAGCGGCAGACTGCACGGTGCCGACGGATGTGGCCAGGGCGAAAATCACGGAGAGTCTCACTACTGATTCTCTCCCCTTTTCGCCTAGTGGTCTGACGCTGTCGGCCTAGTCACGACGCCTCGGTTAGGTCACCACCCATTCCACAGTACCCATCATATTTTATAGTCTTCGTCGCTCGCTCCGGGAGCTTAGGTAACCGTCGTCACCGGCACAACGATCATCGTATTAAACATCTGCAGTATCGTCAAGCGCACAACATCGCGCACTAGCCACTTGTCGTCAATCGTTGTTCGTCTCGCAACCGTCGTGGTCGGGCTCCATCCGCTGCCATGGTCGTCTTCGCGGCCCGGGCAAACGCGCCAACGATTCTTGAACGCCCCTCAGGACCGACCGAATAACGTTGTAGAGGTGACCAGTAGCCTTACTAGCATCTTCTGCGATTATCACTCAATCGCCATTACGTACCACTCACATCGCCACGTCTTCTCTGATGCCTTTTTTTTGTTTTTGTTAAAATTATTAGTTATTGTTTTTTTTCAATTTGCATTGTATTATATATTATACTTAATCTTTTCGACATAATCTGTTCAAAATGTTAAATCACACATTTGTTATGTTCACTAAATTGTTCATTAAATTTTTCAATAAAATATATTTTGTTTATATACAGTAACATTTTGTTTTTTATTTTTAGCATTAAAAAGTACGATTTTTTAATTTAACAGAACGATGGTTTCACTGTGCAAAATCATGGTGTCACGTGGGACCCATAAGGAATACTAAAAATTTGTTTTTTTGTTACGTATCGATTCGACCAAATCTCAATAAAATATATTATAATATATTTTTGACACGTCATACTTAAAATTATAAGTTTATCGGTGTGGTAAGATTAAGCGTGATTACAGAAAAAAGAAAAAGAAAAAATTAAAACACCACGCACACAATATCATAGTAAAATCAATACATTTATTATTAGTCGGCTTAGAATCTAAAATATCAATAACTACTTTTTTGTTATTGTTCTATGAATACCGCATTGTCTTTAGTGTTTACGTAAAAGTAGATATTGCTCCGATCCACAAGTCAGACGATGAAATCCGTGTTGAAATCCACACACGCTGTCTAGTAGTCTAGTTGATGATGTTGATAATACTTGTTGTGGACATAAAATAAATGCCATTAAATAACTCAAAACAAGTAAAAATATTTTGAAAATGTTATCAAGTATAGGTTAGGTTAGGTTCCATCTGCGTTCTCTCGCCGTGGTGAACGGTCGTGTGTTGTTTTTAGTGCATTGCTGATAAGGCCTGCTCTGTGTAATATATTTCGTATATTGCTAGTTAGTTCGTTTTATCTATGTCGTCGTCTTCGGGCGGCGGCTCTCGCGCCGGCCGGAATTCGTCTACGAACAGACTAAAATCGACTTCTCAAAATGGAAGTTCGGGGCTCGGCTCCGAATTTACACTCGTCTCGTACCAACGTAAGTCTAAAACTAAACTAAACCCAACCAGTCCCGTCTCTCCAGGTTTACAACAAATTATGGATAATCCACCGGTTCTTGATACATCAAACACTACTTTCAATTATAACATTCCCGATAACGCGCACGAGCCAATTATGGTCGATGATGCTATTAACGGCTACGACCGTTCTAATGAGTCTGCCTCAGCCACCACGTTATCTACAGATATCACTATGCCATTAACAAACCAAAATCCAGCTATCGATAATAATAACATTAACACTCGTCTCAGATATTTTTCGCCGGATTATAATGGTCCTATAGTTATACTCGCCGAATGCACCGATCAAAACAAAAATTTAGGGTAATTTGCATCCGTTTAAAATAGCAAAATTCTTTTCTACCAACTTCACTGGCATTACCAATATTAAACAAGTCGGCTCAAAAAAAGTTAAAATTACTTTCAATTCGATCACCAACGGCAATATATGCCTAAGTTCTAAAATCCCGAGTGATAACGGTTTCCAGGTAAAATACGTCCTGTCTCGCTTATTTTTCGCTTATGAATTTCTAGCATAAAATAATTTACGAATTTTCGTGATTTTTACATAATATGTTGTAAAAATTCAAAGTTTGAATGCTTATAAAAAAAATTGTGACTATGTATTTCTTTTATTTTTCAACTTCTATTGTAAAAATATGTTAGGAGCCTTGTATTAAATTTTCAAATCTTAGAATTAAAAAGAAAAACTTTTATGAATTTCTATCTAAGATAATTTGAACATTGCCGTAATTTTTACGTATTTAGTCAAAATTTGAACTTTAAATGCTTATAAAAAAAAATCGTGCCTACGAATTTTTAATATTTTTTAACTTCTATTGTTACAATGTGTTAGAAGCCTTGTATTAAATTTTCAAGCTTTTCTACCGAACAAATAAATTTTTATCGATATTTATAGAAAAAAAAACTAAAAAAGTTGAAAAATTAAAATGTCAGTAAACAGCTCAAAACAAATCTAAATATTTTGAAAATGTTATCAAATATATAAAACGCCTATATAAACATTCAGTCAAAATTTCAAGTATCTGCGGTAATTTGTTTTAGAGTTACACCAAAATAAGGAAATCGCTAAAAGTGAAAATCCAATGTTGTAAAAATTTAAATTTCCGGTGGAATTTTTATTTTTGATAAAGATTGAAAAACTAGTAAGGAATCTTGTATTAAATTTTAAAATCTTAGATTTAAAAAGAAAATTTTTTATGAATTTCTAGCTTAAAATAATTTGTGAATTTTCGTGATTTTTACATATTTTGTCAAGATTCAAACTTTGAATGCTTATAAAAAAAATTGTGACTATGAATTTCTTTTATTTTTCAACTGCTATTGTAACAATATGTTAAGAGCCTTGTATTAAATTTTCAAGCTTTTCTGCCTAACAAATAAATTTTTATCGATATTAATTCAAAAAAAACTAATAATTATCGAAAATTTGAAATGCCTATGAATAGTTCAACTTAAGTCGAAATTTTATGGAAATTGCATGGTGGATAGAATATACTTATATAAACATTAGGTGAAAATTGTATGTATCTATGGTCATTCGTTTTAAAGTTACATCAAAAACCAAAATCGATTTTGTCGAAAAATGAGTGTGCGTAAAATTTCCCGTTTTTCCCTTAATTTTTAGTTTGTTTTTCTCAATTATTTAGAAAAGTATTAAGAAATTTTTACTTTTGACCCCCCAATGTACCAACTAGATTCACTTTCTGATCAAACGAGGTACTGAAGTCAAAAATCGAAGTATTTTTACTGCCCCAAAACGTGATGACAGACACAAAAAAAAAACACACATCATGGTAAAATCAATACATTCATCGCTCCGCTCAGAATCTAAAACACAATAATAATAAATAATTTATTCAGCTTGAAGTCTCGCCGTTGGATAAATAATTTTGTTACGACAATATCATAGTATTTGTATATAACCAGTCAAAAAAAGAAATAAACGATCCATTCGCCTTTTTATGCGTACTATATGTGTAATATAAATATTAGTTCACGCGTAATGATTATAAAGTAATAAAAACATAATAATGCGTACTACAGTTAGGTATATAGTATATTATTATAAATTGTTGCGGATACGATAAAAATAAATTGCACGTTAGAAAAATTGGCAAATCTCCGTCCCGTAGGCCGACAGATGGAGTGCGCGGCCGTCGACCCGCCGCCGCAGTCCGGCACAGCTGACCGCCGTCTTCGCCGCTACCACAGCAGAAAACCCTCCACCACCCCTGCTTTTCCAGATCGTGACCGCCCACCCGTCGCGATGCGGCGGCGCCCCCGACGACGACGTGCATCGCCCGCGAATCCTTCAGTCAGTCGTGCCGTTCACACCCGGTCGAGTTGCACGCGCGTTGACGTCGATCGACGCCGCTACCGTTGTCGTCGTCGTGTTCGTATTTTTGCCGTCGTTTATAATATCATAATAATAATATATTAATTTGAAACGTGTAAATGCAAGAGAATTTCAACTGTTGATATCGCGAGTTTTTCGTCCGTCGGATGGGTGTGCGGTCATTTTTTTCGAATTCGATAAATTTCTTTTTACACTTATTCTCGATTTAAGTTCCGAAAACGCAGTATAACAGCAAAGCATAAAAGTGCGACCATTAATATTGTAGTCTAATAGTTATATACATAGGTACGTTATCTTCGCCGTGTCGCGGGCAGTCGCGCGAGAGTGTCTGCAACAGTTTCCGATCGTGTTTTCGCGCTCCGCCGTCCATAACATAGGTACAATATTATATTATAAATAAGTAAATAGCAGAGGTTTATACCTTCGAGTCCGTTCGTCGAGCCGCCCACACCTCCGAGCCCGACATGCGGAGGTTTTTGTTGGCGGTAATCGTGTTGTCGGTGCACCGTCGGTGGGACGGATGCGCCTACCCGACGTCTGCGGAGTCTGCTGCAAACGGGGAATGCCGCGTGGCCGTACAACGGTTCCGGTCAGTCGGCCTGTACGACACGCCGACGTCGCGGATTGACCAAGGTAAGCACAGCCGTTCATTCAATAGCTTCTCTGATTTATACACTTATATATATATATATATATACCTATAGATACCTACTTTCATCATAATATCCTGATGCACACTTTATATTATCGAGTCGAGCTTTACGAGAGACCATATACCTACTCACGAAAGAGCCGAAACGATTTATGCATTTTTTTTTTTTTTTTAAAGTTTACTAAGGCTTCAATAACACAGGTTTTTAGCCTACTTTAATCAAAATGTATACAAGAAAATAAGGGTATATATATATACCTATGTGTACATTAAATTTTGAAATACATTTTACTACATTATTATAGTTATTATTTACAATGGGTATTTAGTGATTTTTATATTATTTCTCGCATAATGCAGTACTTATATATTATACAATACATACATACCGCTGCGGTTGCAGCATGTCTTTCCCATTGATAATAGAGGAATGTATATAATATATAAGACATGTTTATATACTACATAAGGTTCTGTGATCGAAATGTCAGTCAAATGTACCGATCTAACTGCCGCCGTACTACCTTATTGCCGTAATCACTCAGCTTAGTATCTAGAAATCTAAACACAAATAATTTAGCTGATAACCTCGATCTATTTAATTACATATCTACATGGATAAAAATTGCTAAAAACAATTAATAAATATATAATTAAAAATGCAGTCATAAAATTAAATATATAGTACCCTGCTAACACCCGATGTCCCGATAATGGCTTACGATGGATTTCATGGCACGCAGAGTCGTTGACTTCATCACCCCCGCAAATGTTTCTCTCTCTATATATATATGTGTGTGTGTGTGTGTGTGTGTGTGTGTGTGTGTGTGTGTGTGTGTGTGTGTGTGTATATGCTGTTTCGAGTTGCAGTGATTCGTCCCGCGATCAGACTGACAAACCTATAATGTCAACTTGTCTTACTTCATTGCAATATTATAGTTCGAATACTTATTCGTAAGTGCATAGGTACAGGTAAAATTCCTCCGATCATTTTAAATGTGGATGTATGGATACGGTAATCATATAGGTATAAAATATATCGTGCATCATACTGAAATCCTTATTAACATTTTGTAACTGTATGCTTTAAAATTAGGATTTAATTCTAGATCAACTGTTGATTTATTTTTGTCTAATATTATAGTTAACTATATTATTAAACGTACGATCAATTGATGATCGCCCCACTTAATAAGACTTTCTTATCATGCCTATAGGTTTTATTATCTTATTAAAATTATAGCACCAAATGTGTTTTTTTATCTCATATATTTCACTTATGAAGTCATTTTTAATACGATATAACCAAATATGCAATTGTGATTCGTGGTTTTAATATAGTTAGGTATATTTAGTTATTTACTATTCATTAATAAAGCCTAATATACTACTATTTTCCAATTTTTATACTGCAACAAACATATATTTAGAAATCAGAATATGCATACTTTATAGGTATATTTCAGATAAAAATAATGTGAATTTATTATCGTATGGAAGTTAGCACGATCATTTACACTTCAATAGATAGTATAATACTATATGATCTATATATAGTGGAAACATTTCGATTGAAAAAAATATAACAATTTTACAGTGTTTAAATTATAATTATAATCTTTCTTAAAATAATATTAAAGTTTAGAATAATAAAAGAATTTAAAATATAGGCATTATTATGCTTTACAATATATAATATATGATATAAAAATTACAATGCTCTATTATTCATCACTCACTAATACTAGTTAACATAATTAAACTGGCAAAGCCAGTGGTGTCGAGAGGGTTGCAGCCCCTATCCCCTCACAGGAAATTCAGAACCTATTGAAAATGATTTTAGTGTTCTATGAATGTATTACGTAAGAAGTTACTATCTATAAAAATTTTAACTGCATGTATGAAGATTGCTGCAAATCTAAAATGTCATATACTTTATACATACAGCCTCAGAATACCAAATTTAAAAGGAATTCTAGTTAAGCCTCCCTCTATATAACAAATTATCTGCTCTCTAAAAAAAAAAAGTAAAATCCCGGCTATTCCACGAGACACGGCCTATAGTTTAGTTAAAATTAAAAATAAATGTAATATATAAATGATAGCTTTTCAGTTTTCAATTTTAAAAACTATTCTGGAATAGTAGAATGAATGTTACAGAATCACAATTCTATATATTGATTTGTCCGAAATAATGATTACACACTAATAGAGTTTAACCAACTATAAAATCTCATCTTTATTTCTTTTCATTCGGATTCTTTTTTTACGACGAGAAGTTACTTTCTTTTGAATTTTTGAATGGAGTTTAGTTTATAAAAATGTGATAATAAAGACAATTTAGTAAAAAAAAACATCAACAAAATAAAATAAAAATAACGATGTTTTTCTTCTTTTTGTTTTTAAGTTAGCTAAAAAGTTAAGTTAAACTTTACCAATAAAAACATTAATTATAGTGATTTTAATTAAATTAATGATGATTTTGATCATTTATGGGATTTTTTGCATGGGTTGAATATTATTTTTCAGACAACATTTCCATTATAATTTATTACGTATGTACATCATGTTAATCTCGCCAACCTCGGGGGTGTATTAATCTATGTAAAAAAAGGTACTGAACAGTGAATTCCTAATTAAACACGTCGCGTTGGATTTTGTTTTGTTTTTTTTGTAAATTATACCACAATGACTTCATTACTCCATGGTAATAGGGAATATGTAATCGTGATCTCATGTTCTCCATATAAAATTATATTATTGCCGTACAGTATAGGTCATCCGCCTCCCATTAATTCAACTAAAACACGGTAACCACAAGCGCCGGCGTGATTAACGTACACGCGTGATACGTGTAACTGAATTCAATTTTACGGGTGCATATATTGTGGAATGAAGGTTTGAGGTAAATTGTGATTAACATTAATTCTAATAAAAATGACAAATTACAGAGTGCTTAATTATAAATAACCATCTTATATTATTAGTATTTTTAAGAACATATAAATCTGGCTGAAAAAACAAATGACAATCACAACACTGATATCGAAAATATTCTTGTAATAGATTTAAAAAAAGTACGATTTGTATAATACGTTAATTATAAACAATGTGGATGAATTAAAACAATCATAATTAAAAATAAATTAGCAGACATAGGTACACTTATTATAGTTATTTATCATGCTTATTCTTACATTATGTATCGTCAATCAGTGTGGATTTATTACAGTGTTGTTTCGTTATGAATTCGATTTTGATTGTGTTAGTTGGTATAACAATATGTGTTGCGTTTGGATTTGAATTTGAATTTTTGTACAAGCTTGATTATAATTTGGAAAAAAAATATTTCTGTAATAAATTACATTAAAATTTGTAGTAATAGTAATAAAAAAGATGGTTCAAACACTACCCACAGTAGTACTATACGTGGGAAGTATATTATGAGTTTGAAATTAAATGCCGTATGAACAGAAAAAGTTAGGCGACCAAAATATGCCTAAACAACTAAACTTCTATAAAATAACGAAAATTATCATAGGACATACATGCTATTGGGATTTAGGTAGGGACATTGTTGTTTGGCCGAATTCCCGTGGCTGATTGCCAACCGGACCAAGTGGGTGCGGACAATATTTTCATGCATTAGCCAAAATTAATAAAAAGTAATTCGGCTGGTCACTAAAAGTTACTTTATCACCGATATATGGTCACTAAAAGAATTTTACGTCTTAATAAAATCTCGTTCCTAACAATGCACTCGAAATTATTATAATTAATAGGTATATTATACTTTTTTCAAATATAAATCCATTCCACAATAGCTGGTTTCGTCAACATTGGCTGCAAGACAATTACGAATTTAAATAATTATGTAATAAAAACGATTTACATAAAATAAGTGATTTAATTATATAGTTCAACAGCCGTGACATCTTTAATAAAATTACCGTTTTCCGAGGATTTTAAGAACCTATTTATAGTATATCTAATACCTATATACTGTTAACTTTAACTCAAGTATATTAATTACATGTAGGTACCTATACTAAAATATGTTGCAATTAAAACTATCAAGTTTTTTTTAACAATGAAAACTAAACTATTGTATTTTAATATTGTCTTGGGGACTGAATAATAATTATAACTCTTATTCAAATGATTAAAATTATAGGAAACTAGTATCGAAATGATTATAGCTTATAGGAACTTAAAATTTAAATAAATATGAATTAAAAGTTGTATAATCATACAATAGGTATAGATAATGTAAAAACAGCCATTCATATCAGAATATCCGCTCCAGAATCGCAGTCATATTATAATAGCCTATTTGGGATTCCAGTGTTTGTCACGCCTGTGTGTAAAACAATATAGAATTCAAGTGGGAACGAGCCAAATAACTCTGCAATTGTCTGTACAGTTAATAATAGGAAGGCGGATTTATTGGTCTTAAAAATTCCTTATATGCATTTCGGTCGAAAAAAGAAGACGTTTCATTTAAAACTCATCCGGGAAGTCGGCCAAATGGATTTATCAATGTTGTAAATAGGACAACATGGTATGGTAAATGGTAATATTATTTAAAAGCTTTTTCACGTTATTTATGACGTTACGCTTTATTACTTGTGTGATGATTTGATGACGTTCAAATCTAAAATTACAGTGTTGTCAACAGTAGGTACATTTCTCGTATATATTATGGTTTGAAAAAAAAATAGTAATAATAATAATAATAATAATAATAATGGTTTTAAATGTTTAATGGTATACTGTACGCAACATCCCTTCGGTGTAGTCGTATTCGTATACATATTATATAAGATTATGACCTGTATAATGCTTCCGCAATACGAGGATGGTTTGAGATATAATAATAATACACGGAGTTACGTAGTTCGATCCGGTGTGGATTAAAATATCTTATTGAAACGATAAGTACGTTTACGTCCTATATTATTGTAATAATAATACTTCTCGAGCAACGCGAATTCACAATTTATATTTATTATATTATATTCGTTACACAATAGGTATTGTGTGACAACCGTGGAAATTGTTGCATAGCGCCAGACTTAACGACAGTGGCGCAACCAGTGAGGGGGTCTCTATAGGTTCTAGACCTTTCCCCTTGAACCGTATAGGTATTTTAATATTTATATCGAGTGATCAATTTTATATTGGTATTGATATAAATTATTGGTAAGAAATAACAAAAATAGCCACCGAGCTTTTGTGGGTTTCACTACTCACTCCACTCCAAAAAAGTTAATGCAACAAAATTTTGTTAGTTGTCATTCTTACTTCATGTTTTGTATTAGTTTTACTTGTACAAGCTACACTGCAATGTACAAAATGCCGTCTTGTGACTACATTACCTATATCTTTCGAACTAGACGACTTTTCGGGTCAAAATAAAACTAAAAGATAATTAAACCAGAAAACCTGGTTCGTATACGTAGTCCTCTCGTCGGTATTGTAGAAATAAGAATAAACATTTTATGTACACTCGTACATTTCTACGCATAATATAACATTATTTGTATCTACCTACTTAATACTTGTAATATACACTCGACACGCAATATTTTCGTTATCCATTATTTCGCACGCACACGTAATAGTGTTACGAGTTTATGACTTTTGTACATCAATACAGACACAATACGACTAATATGAGTATCAGAGTATAGGTACATCACGCGCAACAACAATAATAACACTGACATCCCACATCCATAGGCGTGTCTACGGGCCGTGCCTATCATGCACATACACCACCTGCGAAATTTGACAAGACAGTTGTATAAAATATAAAATATAAATGTTATATCAATACCTAATAGCATTGTGATGGTTCCTTTTAAGTGTTAATAAATTTTATTTTCATTTTTACCTTATTTTATTACTCATAATTTATTTTTCAGTGTCTATATCAAAATTTGGGTGTCAAACTCGTTATCCCTATCTGGTTTCGTATTCTTGTATTGAGCTTGTGTATGACCCGTAAATATAAGGTCTAGTCACGCCTATATAGTGCCTTGACATCTATTATGTGAATCATCACGACTTGAAAACAGCTGGCGTTTAACGCAATTATAATTCGATGTCTTTAACGAAACGTCCCCTAGCAGCATCCATATTCAAATGTAAAGTCATTAATTCGGTATTCGTTTATCCGGACGTCCGGACCTCGACCAAAGTCTCCCCTCTCTCCGGTCATACGATATTGTTATTATTATTATTATTATTATTGTTATTACACGTGGTGCCTGGCGCTCTGGTCAAAGCGACCGGTGGTGCTGGCGGTTCGCTGTTGGAGACCGCTGCATATACATGCACAGTTCACACACACATAAACACACGTTTAAAGCGCGTGAAAAGGTGTATAGGTGTGTGTGTGAGACGGTGGCGGTGTGGTGCTCAACGGGGTGGCGGCGGCGGTGGGGCAACAAACACACACACTCACTAACCGGTGCATTCCATTAGGTCTGGCAACGATGGTTTTTAAACGCCGGTGGCCCGCCGCCGCCGCCGCCGTGCACATACACCTCCCACGCGGTATCTACCTGTCCACCCGTCCTCTCACCCCCCGCCACGCGTGTCCCTGAATCGCGCCTCGGACGGCGTACCGGACACCCGAAACTTGTATAATAATAATATTATTATTATTATGTTCCCACGATGAGTCGAAAACGACGACCACCGCTGCCGCCGCCGCCGACTTTGGCTATATATAATAAGTATATTATGTATATCCCGCTCCCGCCACTCCGCCCGCTTAAACATTTATATTACATACCCCTGTTCTACGGTTTATTTTTCACGTAAATGCGTTTACATCAGATATTTTAATAAATATGACGTCATCATACTTCAAATCCCCAAAAACGAATTTGGTGCGTGGGTATATTATAAGACCTTATTCTTAACGTGGTTCGATGTTCGATTAAAAATTAAATTTGATCTAAAAACGATTATTATTTGTGGCATAAACCCATACAACACGGGTACACGACTCATTGACTGGTGGGTGGTGGTGTGGGGGTAGGGGGGTAACCCATGATTCCCGCGATAACCGACCAATTCAGTGATACCGGTATCGGCGGAGCTTTTCGCGAAGTTTATTAGATTTATTTTCCGGCCACTCGTAGTCGATTTCCGTATTCCGTTTGCGAGTCACGCACGCCACCGCCGCTGCTGCCTTCGTCGAATAATGTAAATCTATTGCGCGTGCTTAGGAATGCTATTCGAGCGTTAGACAGCCGACATCGATGGCGGCTGTAGATCGGGTTAAACGATCGTGTGCCATAAAAAGTGTGCGTATACATACGTGTGCCGGTCAATGAGTATGACGTTAAGACGATATATTCTTTTGATAATAGCATATATTACGTTATTAGTTATTACTACTATGTATAATATATATTATTATTATGACACGATGGTTGCGCAGTCGTTAATATAAGGGGGGAAACACAGTTGACTCTCGCTTTATAGCTGCAACTACATTACTTAACACAATATAATAGTATAATATTTAATATTTAACTACTTAAGCGCATCATGTAGTGTAGTGCGTAAATACCAAACTATACGTACTTAATTTTAAGAGACGTGTAATCCGACGCTTTGGCGATTAAAAACCATTTGAAATTCTATTAATTGAAACGTTTCGTAATTTATCATTACCTACTTAATTCAATAATTGTTATGATGTAAAAATGCCATCTCAAACATATCTATCATAAAAAAAATTTGTTCAAATAATAAAATGCATTCACGTTTTTTCATATTCATTCTTCGGATATGAGTTTTTTCTTAGATACCTACCTAAACAATGTTTAGACATTTTTAGGAAAAGTAATTAATATAATTATTTACCTGCCTTCTAAAAGTAAGGAGATATTTTTTGATGTTCAATAATTATTTACTGTGTCTATGCATTTATTTGTGTCGTTGAAAAAATAATTCAAATATACCGTATTAATAGTGCAACTATTCTTAATGTAGGTATGTGTATAAACTACATTGTAGATTCTACAAGATCATTCGGAAGGCGCTGAGTCAGCAGTTTGTCTCGATTGTTACAACAACTCGAACAATCTTCGGAAAAATATATTACATTGTATACCTATAAGTGCATAACAGATAATGAAGACTTTTCTTGTTATTTTTTCCTTTTGGAGACATATTTTAAATTTTTAAGTTTTAATCAGCATACCCTTTCAATTTATTCGTATTCAGTTAAAATAAATACATAGATAATAATTATAGAGCTCAGAGTACTTGAACATAACTTCTGTAGTATAATGACATTTACTTGGTTCGTATATATACTAATCAAGACAATATTATGATTATAAATGTATAAAAGTTGTAATGTTTTAGTTGTTGTCATTAATTTATAGTTAGCTTTATTATCGACATGACTACAGTGATTTCGAGATTATACTAGTTTTCGTGAGTTTGTATAGACCGAACAGATAGTAAATAAAAATGAAAATATAATATAGTATAACATATATTATATATATTTACATTATACATGAGTCATGTAACATGACTATGTGAGGTTGTGATTATGATTTATTATGTTATAGGTATAGGTAGATTAATTTGTTTAGTATTCTGTCGATTTTACATTTATTGGGATATACTAAATAATACACATTAAATTCCTAAGATAAGTATTAAGTACTGAAAACCCTACTAGCTATTAATTTGTAACTTTGTCGGTTTATAAAATCTAACGAACGTACTGTAAGTACACAACAATCAAACGTTTATTTTTCAGAAAAAATAAAATGAATTTATTTTAAATTCATGTTTCGTTTATTCGTTCGAACTTGACTGAAGTCTGAAATTAAAGATTTTGTTTCAAGTGTAGCCAGATTTATATCTTAATCTTCGAAAATTATTCGTATCATTTTATGTTTTATATATGCATATATTATAAGATATACCTACCTAATGATAGAAATTTTTTTGTTTGATCTATTCCTCGCTAATTTTAGACGATTTTAGCATTGAGTTAGTGACGAAATTTTGTTTTTTTTTTAATTAGTAAACAAACAATCATTTATAAACGTATACCTACTAATACTGCACAAATAATTATTATCATAGTATTCAGTGTTCACTTCATACCTATATAATCGCAACATTTTATCATATATATTTAACTTATCGTAGCTTCCATAATTTCATTATATTATATAAAAGCTATATAATACTGCAACGATAGTTCATATACAAACTTTGCGTGTACGTTGTACCTACTATGGTATTTTGATGAATGTTTAAAGTTTAAACTTGATAAATTATATGTTGGATCTAATTGATTGAAAAGTTATACCTATCATATTATTATACATAAATTTAATGTACAGGTCTGCGTATAGCATTATTTTATCTTGCTAGAAATTCCAAGTTCTATAATATGATATCACTTTAAATAACTTATTTTTTACAATCACTCTCTAGTACGTAGGTATAGATATACATTTAAGATAAATTATAATCTGTGGCGCATTATATAGGCATAAACATTTTATTAGCACCTCCTCTCACCATTAAAACTACCTTCTACAGATAGGTATATTAGGTATATTATAATACATGATTCTTATTTATAGTACATGTTATATTGAATACATTTTGAGAAAGTAAATAACAATACATATGAGAGGGGGAGGGGCTGTAAAAATTAGAAAACAGCTACATCTTTTTAAAATAATGGAGAAATTTACGTTGAGATATTTTTTTTATTAGACATGATATAATTTTCATTGGTTATTTTTGAGCTATTTATAGAGATACGAAGTTTTCTTCGATATAAAATGATGAACTTTATTTCATTAAGTCAAAATTTTGAAAGTTGAATACATAAGGTACCTCATAGGTTATATTTTTGGTATTTTTGTTGGCATTATTGCGTACAATAGAATTACTGCAATGCCACGCTGCCCCATTGAGTATATATAGATCCGTATGAACTATGAAAACCGATTTAAAGTTTTATTTCATTAAGTGAAAACCGAAAAGATTTTTAAAACTCTGTCCATTGAAAACTACAGTAGTGAAAAATTCCAATTTTCCACGCAAAAAATAAAAATTTAGGTACATGAAATTTTGTTATCCTAAAACTTGGATAGTAAATAATAAGTTACTTTACCAAAAATGTACTTAAATATCCATCACTGGTATTGATCGCTAGGTATGGATATTAACATTTTTCTGCCTAGGACATTTACCCCAGTCACTCACTCTTCCCCCGCTACTAAAAGCGAAACTACTTAGTTACTATAATTATATATATTTCCAATTATTTTGATTACTATTTGATTGGCCATACAATATAATATAGGCCGTATTGTAAAATGCATATAATGTATTCATCATGGTATTATATTGTCATAATTACGGTCTATAACTATTATGATTATAAATTTGTAATCCATAACGAATTGAATAAATGTTCATTAAAGCATGCTCGTATTTGTCAGTTATACACAAATTATAGTAGTTTGTAGTATCAATTTTTCATAGTAAAAATAATAAATTATACATAAAATGTATAATTTATTTTTAAATCGCTATTGTTTTCGTTTTTAAGTTGTAATTACCGAGTAAACAAGATCAGTAATTAATTCGTGCATCATGTGAATGCATATTATATTATACGAGTGTATAGGTATACACATATGAACATTTAATTCAAAATTAGTAGTTTTGATTATATTTTTTGGAACATTCCGTCTACTCTATTATTGTAGTAGGTAATAAGTATAATAATATGTATAATACATTAATAAAAACTTATCAAATCCACGGGATATCAACTATCAATTGAACATGTGTACCTATTTGATAATTTTAAGGTCACGGTTCTATGATTTGTCGAGGATAATGTCCTATCTATACATTGTTTCGATGATATTATACACGTGAATATTAATTAATAATTATGTAGACAACACGCACATGTACATGTTTGTCATTAAACTATATCATATTATACCTCTTACAGTTCCGGATTAAGACTGTAGTCACTTTTTTTTACACAAGATTACTAATTAGTAATTACCATACTTGTGCATAATTATTAATCGCATAATATATTCAAAAATATATTTACATAATATAATATATCATATCATGAAGTTTATTCTTTAATCATATCAACTATTTTTCAAAATGATTATTTCTGTTCGTACACTTATTATTATTACTTATTATAAGAATGTACCTAATTCACAAACAAAAAAACAGTTTCTGCCCTGAAATCGATTCGTATAAGTACACACAATATTTTTAGCCACACATTATATTATGCTCATATTCGTGTATAAAAAAGATTATCGATAGCGATACAGACCCGATTAGTTATAATGAAGTTATATTATTAAACTCTTAAAACGTCAGTTATGAATGTTAAGTAAAAAACAACAGTTTTATATTTTCGTATCCTTTCGGCTTTCGTCGAGCTGTTTAAGTGGATAACACGTCGCGAGTTGAAATTAAACTCGTAGTGTATATTATTTTACGTATAAATTACTGTCGTCGCTTCATTTCTTGTTTACGACTATACACTACGTATTCAACTGCCAAAAGAAAACTCAACAGAAATAGAAGGTATCCTAATAATAGTCGCGGTGATAAATTCATGAAATTATACTATACATTACGACCGACCGCGACGGTTCAGCTTGGATTAATAATTATATTATGTAACTCGTAAGTCACACATATTGACAGACACAAGCAACAGTCATAGGTATACGTAGCACTATAATAATAATAATAATAATAATAATATTTTGTGTTTGCTGTTAAAAACAGATTAAACATTTTAATTATGAAAAAAAAAGTTTAAAAAATAGCGCATGAAGTATTATATTCTTGTGTCTTGTAATAATAGCATTAAAATAAAATATATGATACTTGAAGAAAAATAATATAACATAGAAACGCAACGCGTATGTGACAAGAGATAAGTAGCTAGAATATAATGTACCTATATATGACTATATGATTGCAAAGTATGCATGATAACATTGTGTCGGTAAAATATGTTATTTTCCCATCTCAATGCTAATCTACCTCATACTTGAACAATCCATGAATATCTCTACTTCAATAAATTGCACCTAAGGTCATCGCTGTAATGTCGTTTTTTAAAGCGTTTGTCGACCGTATAAATAGCTTTTTATTAATTGAATTTACTCGAAAGAATAATAGGACGAGAGACCTCTGGTATATTATAATGTATAATATATACAGTAATTATAATGTATTTTGAATTTTTATAGTTAGCCAAATAAATGTATATATTATATACCTATGGATACTTCTAAAATAGAAATCATCATCGATCACTTGTTATTATTATTAAAGTTTGTACATAGTATTATAAATTATGGTTTTCCGACCATCACTGGACCGTTGTAGTAGAAAAAAGGACCTAAACGTGTAAAAATAAGTACTTCTCATATAATTTATATGTATTTATCGATCATATTATGCTAATATATTGTTTATTATCGTATGATACAAAATATAATATTAATTAATAATTACCATTACAACACAACACAACACACACACACGCGTGATATACACTTCGTGTCGACAGGGTGTATTACTAGCTATATAGTAATTTAAAATTCGTTATACCTGCAGTGATTCTACGGCAACGACGGCGGTCAATGATCCCCCTCTCTCACTCTCTTTCTGCCCACAGTCAGTTGTACCGAAAACGCCAGAGTGCGAGTGCATCGCGTATACCTACTACAGTGGAAACGGTTGGTTGGAAAAACTATACACACCGTGTCTGACCGACGACAGTGGTGGCGACAGATATACCATCTATATACCAGATATATATATATATATATATATTATGGGTACCTATAATACACACATGGCAGACGTGTCAAAGATGTGCGAGGACGCCGAACCTTTGCGCACCGAATCATTATATTATTTATGTAATATTATTTATATATGATATATATATATAGAGAGAGAGAGAAGATAACGAAATAATAAGGAAAAAAAATGTATTCCCTCCGCCCGATTATATGTCCTATTGTCATTTCTAGACGTTCAAGGCCCACGCTGCAGCAGCAGTCTGTATATTATTATTATGTTTATGTATATGTTGAATATCCTCTGTGATGAACGCCGAAACCACCGTCCATAATGTGATTTTCTGCTCGTCTCACCCACGCTACAGCAACAGTACATTCGTTTTTCCTATTTTTATACACACACACACGCGACATACACGCACACGGCTAGACGAAGCGGATTAGAGAAAAAAAATCAAGTGACGCAATTTCTATTATATATTATTTTCGCTCTTTGTTCAAAGATCAATTGATGTATATTGGACAACAGCTGCTGTAGTTATGATAGTTGTACTCGGCATTTCGTTAACCACCCCCCTCCTCCACTCCCATTCAAAGAAAAGTCCAATTTTATTTTGAAGGCCTTGTTACGTAAGTCTTACGTTAATACTTATAATATATATATCAAAGTATAAGCGTAATAACTAATAATAATAAATAATATTTTAGTACTTGGCTTTAAATGACGAGAGTCATCTGAAATCCCTGAAAAAATCACCGCGGATCAGTTCGTACCTATCATATAATATAGGTACGCTTTGTTATTAAAAAACCGACAAAAGGAAACAATCATAATAATATAAATACTACAATGTTTATGTTTACAAATTATATACATTAAACTAATGGTCATATTAAACTCGTGTTGGATACTTTAATATAATAATATATTATTTATAATGTATTTAAACTATTATATGATTTATGAACAAGAAAAAAACCGTTTAAGCAGTTACGCACGCAAAGAACCCGGAGGACTCGTTGAGATAACATGACTTACAATATGTATATAATATTTATTCAAGAGGCGGTTCCCGTAATACATTTAGGCTGGAAGCGCAAGTCTTAATGCTATTTACTTTGGTGCACGCGTAATATATAATATTATACTGCGCAGCTGTGTGTTGTACTAATGTGTATTTGTTCTTTTAGCTTTTTTTTTCAATTGATTTGCCGAAAAAATGTAATCCTAAGCATAATATTTTGTTTTCACAATGACCAATAATGACTAACATTCGTTAAACACTGTCGGCAAGTAATATTATAGGTATATGATAATATATAATATATTGTCGTACCTACACTGGTGTAATTGTGTTGTGGGAACAAAAAATTTCAAAACTCTATTTACAATATAATTACGGAACTGTTCACGGGTTTGTTTGACTGGGTTGGTATAATAATAATAATATATTACTATTATCATTATATTGTATATTATAGTTTTCATAGTCGCATGCAGATGGGAAATGGCACGCCGTTCGTCCATCCGTCACACGCTTGGCCTCCGGTCACCGGCCTGCCGCAGTGGCTGTAGCGTATTATAATACACGGCAACAATAATATCGATATAAATGTTCGGCGCGCCGATTTGCATACACAGTTTAACGCATTATTCTATTTTATTGTTATAATGAAATCGTTTCCTCGTTTGCCTGTAACCACCAACCGGGTTCTGGTATAATAATCGACGTTTTTGCGACCCCGCGCGACGGTATCGTCTGAAACAGTTTCCGCGTGCTTCTGCGATTTAGATTCGTTACGATCGTCAATGTTTGATCTCTCTGCGGTCGAAAAGCAACATATTAAATTTATAATAATAATAATATGTGAAGACTCGATTTGATCTCTAAAAGCGAAATTATAATAATATTTTGTTAGATAGGCCGCCAAAGCATATCTGTACTATACATATTATGTATTTTATATTACCCATAGGGAAACGGCACACCGTGTCGGCGTGTCGCACGATCGTTTGATTGCATCGTCATCATACCACACGGTTGAACCACGTTCGGTGCATCATAATTCTAAATACAAAGATGGGTGAATTAACTAATTAAGAAGTTAATTTTTTGTAAGCTTTTAATCTTAACCATAGGATACTTAATTTAAATAGCTATAGTATCTTTTAACTTTGTCTTTCCCAGATGATTTGAAAAATATAACAATTAGCTAAAATCAAATCTACTTAATAATTCGTCATTTTTTGTTTAGTTATGCTTTATATAATTTTATAGTTATTGTAAATAAAAATAAACAAAACATTTATTTGACACTATATGTGAAACTTACTAAACTGTATAGTTGCCTAACTCATTACAATAGCTAATTCACAATAAGATTTGGGATTTGTTTTTAATAAGATATTTAATATCACTTGAACTAATTGAACAGTATTGGAAAAACACCGAGTAATTTTTAATAGCCAGTGACTCTCTTAGCTCTATCCTAGCTATAAAAACCCACCGATCATCTAATGAAATAATAAACCATATCAAAAAAAGGATCTCTTCCCTAACCCCTCGATCAATAATCTTCTTTTGGATAACCGCACACAAAAACATACCTGGGAACGAAAAAGCCAATGAACCAGCTAAGAAAGCATCCACCTCGGCATCCACCAATAATAATACTCCAAAAATAGTATTATCGTCCTTTAAAGACGCAATCAGATGCAAAGTCGAAAGAAGCAAAAAATCACATCAACAATTATAGGACCAGGAATCCAACAATAAACCCCATTAAATCAAGCCTTCTTTAGCTCCAAACCTGTATCCCACTTCCATAGTACAAGACGAGAACAGACAATATGGTCACGTATAAAAATCGGCCACGTCCATTTGATGAAAAAAGAACCAAGACCTTTATGCAAATTCTGCAACACATCTTTAATATCTATAAAACATCTGATCCTTGAATGCCCGGGCGAATGTAAGTTCCTACACGAGACCTAGCAGGTAAACAAGATACATATGTTAGTTCCTATACACGATAAAATAAGGTACATATGTACTCGTAAGTTCTTACACAGTAATAACCAGGTACATGTGTAAGTTCCTACACAGTCAAAAGCAGGTACATGACGTGTAAGTTCCTACACAGTGAAAAATAGGTACATGTGTAAGTTCCTACACTAAGTAATAAGTATATTATAAGTTATCAATATGATATTAGTTAGGTATAATGATATATCATATTATAATACTGTCATACATTTTAACCCTTTATTCTATATAATATATAATTCTTTATAATATTTAATAATTTTAAAAATAATGATATAACTGTTATTAGATTGATAACTTATAATATTCCTAGTGTAGGAACTTACACATGTACCTGTTTTTCGTCGTGTAGGAACTAACGTAGGCGCCTGTCTTCCGTCGTGTAATAGGTACTAACATATGTACGTACCTTTTTTTTTCGTGTAGGAACTTACACATCACATATTATGTAGGAATTAACGTATGTAATTGTCTACCTGTTACTCTCGTGTAGGAACTTACGATTCCCCGAATGCCCTCACCTAACTGAAGAGAGAAAAATATTTCCTGTTCCAACAAGTCTTGAAGACATTGCAGCAATTAAAAACTTTAATTTATTAATATAATATTTTCTTAAAATAACTAACCTATACAACAGAATTTAAGTATTTCATTTAATGTACAAATAATATTTTGTTGTTACTCTGCTCTATTCCCTATCATTTGTATTTACCTACTCTTATATAATATTTATAATTATTAGATAAATGTATATATTATTACAATATTAAACTTAAAATATTAATTATATTTGTATTCGGCTAATGACCTTGATGTTGAAGCCGTAATAAAAATAAAAACAAATAAATAAAAAAAGATATTTAATAGGTAATAAATTATTTACGACAAATTAAAAGTTGCATAGCATTCAATATATATAATATGTCCAAATGGAACAAAACCTTCTTTTATATTAACTTTAAAATGTTTACGTCGAACATATTATTTTTTAACCATTAACTTATAACTCAACGCACTTAATGTTGCCTTAAACTAATTCAAGATAATTTTTTGTTACTAACTTTTCCACATTTATTTAAATATGTGTATGATTGTCATTATTACTATAGTAATATAAAAGGGTCAAATTCATGGCGTAGCGACGGTGCGTGATATATTATGATCATTTAAAAAATAAAATTAATGCTAGCCCCCTGTTTTCAAATAGAGATATTTGATCCGGCATCGTGTGCAGTGTTTTCTAATTTTATTTAATATTTATTCAAGACCGGTTTTCGAACCGTGTGTGCGACGGTCGATAAGACAAAAAAAAAAGTAAATAAATAAATAAAACTATCCCGATTTTTACCCGGTAGTTTGCGTGCCGGTTTGCACGCCTTCCCTTCGTTCGACTCACCGTCGCACCGCCCGTCGTTCCCACCCGATCGTTTGACCGAACGCGCGTGCGTGGGCGCTAGACAGAGATCTTCAATGCACATGGTACACAGGTCAACTTACCGACAGTGGTTACCTAAATTATTACAACTCGAGTGTCCGAACATGAATATTAATAATCCATTCCTCTTATATTATGTGACGCAAAAAATCAACGGTAGGCATATTATAACGTAGGCGCTGTAATACACGTAACATAAATAATGTATAATATATGATAAGCCACAACGATAGTTTTTTTCTTAGTTTTATTTTACTCGCGAGTCACAACCCTCATCGTAGCTGACAATTTATGTATTTTTATTGTAAAGAAATGCTTATATTTATTACATGGGTATGTGCTGTACTCACAATATTTTGTTGAGATCCAACGGACCAGTATAATATATTATATATCGGTTCCAATGACGTAGCAGATAGAGCGAAAAGGAGCCTTGCCCAAATCAGTAGTATTTTTACCTAATATGACTGTGTAGAAAAATAAATATTGAACGCTTTTTAAAAAAAAAATCTCCTATATGTAAAAAATGTAAGTTTTTTGTGATAAATATGAATGTAAATAAAAAAATTGTTTGTAATGTTATTTATTTCAGTAAGATGTATTTAATACAAACGGATTCACACTTAGGTATAGGTAACAAGTAGTTATTTGAACGTTAACAGGTATTGTCGAATGTTGTTGTTTCCTCGAAACAAAACCTAACACTTATAAACATACTTAACATTTTTTAGCATGTCCACTTCGTGCCTATACATTCAGTTAGAAGCATGTTGCTTTGTGAACACGTGGCTTGGTAACAATTCGATCTGTTTACTTTGATCAGCAAATAAGCAATAAGCTCGTTGCCACCTGGCACAAGTATAGTCACTATAATATATTCATCACCAATTCCGCATGGTAGGTACGTGTTTCGCTTTTAACCATAATATAAAACAAGTTGGAATTTTGGTTGTTATTTACATAAACATATTGTTATGAAATTTGGAAACATAAAGAAATATTTATTTATTTTTGAATTATAAGCATCGTGTTGCGACTGAAAAAATTGTTTTACATGGGTTCAACTTGATCGCCGTGTGATATGGACTAGGCTGATCTACAAATGAAGGTACCCAATATGATATAATAATGTCTGTGTTTTCGTTTATGCGTATAACAATATATTATTAATATGATATTATGAGAGATAATATTATTACTATTATTATTATTATAACGACGATCTGCCGCAATAGGCCACCGCAGTTCTGCGTGGGAAACCGTTATCTCAAAACGCATATCGGAATGTCCTCTCTTCTTTTTTTCTCCTACGCGCCTCTTCTTGCTGATGAGTTCATAAAGCGCGGTCGGTCGCATCGTCACCGCTTAAATTAAAAAAAATCGTTTTTAATTTCTCGTCCGGTTAGTTTGGTGGCGGAAGAGACCGAAAAATCCGATTCATCACCAAAGTGTGACCCCCCGGTATACTCGCCTATCGCGGTGCGCATCGTCGTATATATTATATATAATATTATAATATTATTATAAATTATAATATCCCACGCGTAACGTACCTATACAGCAATTCAATGTCTCCCGGTCGACGGTATATTATTATTATATTATGTCATGTGATAAACATCGTAGGTAACTATATTAATTATGACTATATAATATATAATTTGGTACATTATAACAAAAACAGTAGGTATATGGTACCTTTAATAATATATGACCGCACTTCCATATTACAATAATAACATTTTTGTTTGTATACTGGACAACATCCGTGTGTATACGTAGGTATTTTTATGTATAATGCTATATGTTTATGAGTACCTATATTATGCTGTATAACATACACGGCGCATTCGACCAAGTGCGCGCGGTGAGTATAATTTGCACGTTTGACTGGACTTGTCTGTCGTTTTTGTACACAAATAATATAATATATTATAATAACATATTATAAACGGATATCGAAACACGATTTGTATTGTGTATATAACGTGTTTACGTTTTTTTTTCTCGAATATTTCAGTCAATTCTAATTTGCAATTCATCTCGGCTTGTATGTAAATGTACTGAATGTGATTGAATAATATTTTGCACGTGGTATGCATGCAAATAAATATTATATAAATTGCGGTGTTTTACCGTGATGTTTGTCCACGCAAATTACTTCTTTTTTTTTACTTCATTTTTTGAATCACGGCTTTTTTTGTCCGATTTATTAAGATAATTATTTTGTTTTACCTATACACAACCCGACAACCGTATTAAATCATTTATTTAATTTTTAAAGTTTTGCGTTATTTAAATACACCATGAGATTCCTGGAATTCGCGGGGTCAATTTTTCCAAGCAGATTATCACTATTACTCGTCCACATATTATATAATATATTATACAGTTGGGATTTTTTAATATGCAATATAGGTATAAATCTCACTTACTCCTCTGAAGTGAAAACTTACTTACCTACTACTTAATGGACAGCGGCCTTACACTGTTAAGACTTATGACGGTGGTCGGCGAACAGTAATAATATTATGTACGGACTAGTGTGGTTATAAACATCTTATTTTTATTGTTTCGTAACGGACTGCCAGCGATCCCATTGTTTGTCAGTCGTATCTCGTAATGTCTATAACTCGTATTTCACGATAATTATAAAAAATAATTTATTATTAGTACGTCACATTATCATCAATTTGAATCGTATAAACGAATAATTTTTCGCAGTGTTCGGCCTCCTGCAGGCGTTGCGAGTATGACGTGTGCTGTCGTCTGATAGTCTGACAAATAAACATACGCATACCCACTACACATTACTTTATGCCATTATATTTTTAACCGCCACAATAATGTCAAATGATTGATATCGACCAATCGCGCTGTTCAATAAAATTGCGTATAGTTAACAATAAACACGATTGTCCCCGTCTGACAACCCGTCATCGTTGCGTCGTCTTATTTCCCGGTTTTCGCCGCGCCATACGTCTGTCAAGACGATTTTGTTTTTGTACGCTCACGAATATAATATATAATATTTAATTGAATTGCGGTCTTCGAAACCGAGTCGGGTCGCCCGACGGCCATTCTTCGAAACGAAAACGACGATGCGTCTACAATAACTGTCGCAATAATAACAGTTCCTTTTTTACTTTTTCATATTATAATATTCTATGTTTAATCGTTTTCGTTTTACACCGTTCGTCACTCGCTAGCCATACGCTAGAACTGTCGAATTGTGTCTGTATAGATCCGTTCTTATTATTATTATAATCCACAATAGTGTCGTCATCGATTATTATAATTGACTAATGCGATGCACGAAGATTTTTCACTCTAAAGCACTTGATACGTCGAAGGACAAGTCGTGTGTGTTTACACGGTATATATATTTTTTTACATTCTAATTTATTGCGGTCGACGGAAATTTAAATAGTCGGAACCTTTGAGAGGCAGGTTTTTTTATTTCATTCGCCTCTCTCTCTCTCTACTACTACTACTACTACTACTACTACATAGATGTACTATATATATATACCCTATTACCTCCTACTTCAGCTTCCATACACGGAGATACATTTGAATTTTCAAGACATGTCGGTAGCATTGCCCATGCAGACATTCCTTTGAATAAACGCGGGAAGGGAATCGAGCATAAAAATGCACGTATATGTACACGTGTACATACGTATTGTGTGTGTTTGTGTGTGTGTGTGTGTGTGTGCGTTTGTTGTATGTATTTACCATTTACCAATATAGTCGAGTGTGTCCAATTAAGAATACAATCGAGACCAATAAATAACAACGCGAACAGTTTAACTGCACAATATGTATAATATATTTCAATACTGCAGTTTTCGCGTTGGCGATTAATTTTTCGCTGATTTCATCTCGTTGTTATTTTCGTCGAAAAGATTATTCTGTTATCTGTATGATACGACCCTAACTGCACGTGCCTATTATTAGATTAAGTGTAGAAAAAAAATTATGCATAAACATGTTATTATACTAATTTATAATAAAAACCATAAAACATATTATACTGTTTTTTTGCGATATACAATTATAATTTATAATCATTGTATTTTGTACGATAAAATATAATAATATATCAATTATTAACTAACGGCGTGTACGTAACACTATAACGTATACTTCTAACATCTACATACGAACATCAATGCCGATAATAATATTAATGATATCAGTTCACATCATACCAGCTATATGTATAGTAAATAATTCACGATGTATAAATATATACATAGGTACTTGTAATATTTTGTAAAATGCGAATACAGTCAAAGGAACTTTATGCGGGAAAAAATAGTTCCGTTTAGTACTATGTATATAATGTTTCCGTCAATTCGATTTATATAGCGTAATGTGGGGGGGGGGATCGGTATTATTAAAAAAAGATCAGGTTAGTTATTGCGAATGTCGTCGATTGTGTATATTCAGTGGTGATTGAAAATCACTGTTTATCAAACGTTTTATGATTGCATTACGTTAATATAAATCAGCGGTTCTCAAACTGTGCTCCGCGAGAGTAGCCTAGGGGCTCCGTGGCTCCCCGAGAATATCTGTATTAATTTAATTTAAATTATTAATCTTAATTAAATAATTTGTATTTATTCGTATTTTACAGAAAATAAAAATAAAAAGCAATTCATTTACAATGGACATAATTTTTTATGAATTTTTGTTGTCTCATATAGACATTTCTGATTTTTGGGGCTCCGTAATTTTTTTTAGGAATATAAAGGCTCTGTGAACAAAAAAGTTTGAGAACCACTAATATAAATTGTATAGTAATATTTTATGCTATAAACATTTATTAAATTGTATTGTCAATCGACAAATATAATAATATATTGTATACAATACGTTTGGTATTTATATATACATTGATTAAAAATTGTTTGTCTATCGTTTAGGTGAAAATATACAATTATTTATCAGCTAAAATAATTTAAATAATTAAAAATAAATTCCATTAATCTTTGAGAGACTTATCGTAAAAATATACCTCTTGAGGTTGTTGACCGAAAATCTAATTATTATTTAATCAATACTTTTATTAATATTATAAAATGTTTCAAGGAATTTACAAACATTTAATTCGTTTAGTGATTTAGTACTTTGCGCAATTGTCAAATTAAGTTTAATTGCTATCAAACAACTATAAACTAAAGTATACAGAATTGAAGTTGAAAGATTTTAACCAAAATACCACGAGTAAAAAAACTCTTTTAAGAACGCTTATGAAAATAAGAATTATTGTTATAATATTATACTTGGCATTTTGGCAAACACTTCCTGGACTGTATATTATAATCATAACTGTGTTTTGAATGTTTTCAAAGTTTTCAGTTTTATATTCTCTTTAGTATTACACAATTTGTGAACGCATTGGATTAAGTACCTATAGTGTAGGTAAGTAATTAATGGTCTTAAGTTGATTTTCTGAAAGAAAAGAAAATATGATTTCTTGTGAGTTGTTGTGCCCGTTTTGGCGGAATTCTTTAACTATAGTGAACATATTGAGAGTTTAAAAATTCAAAAGCTTTTTTTATTAATTTATTATATACTTACCTACAGAATGGTAAAATGTTTTAAACATATTCGACAGTAATATAAATAACAATAACAATTATTATTATTATTATTATTACAATAGTGTCATGGTGATCAAAAATATAGATAAGTGGATAATTTATTCGACACTGTAGTGTCTATAATATATCGATGTGAAAACACTTAACACACCAAGTACAATTATAGACGTCAAACACTCAATCATATTAAAATATGTTATCGGATAAAAACAAAGTATGGGTATGATAATAATAATAAACGATTATAAGCGCCCGGTGCTCTGTGTGTAACCATCCTATCGTGGAAATTGTGCACGATTGCCACGATATAATGTGTGTATGATAAAAAAAGTAATAATAACGATTAGACTGATCTTTTGCAGGTAAATCTGGTAAATCTTTTTTATACAGTTTTATTTCGAATTATATATTTGTATATATTTTTTAGTTTTTAGTTTAAAACTAGGTAGATGATTTAAATGATTACCTCGAAAAATGTTGTTTAGTGTAATTTAATGTTTATAAATGAACATGTATAAAATAATTGAATAAAGAATTTAGCATAGTCTTAGTGATTATAAAATGATTTATAGACTATTTCAGACTATTTTTGTTAGTTTTTTGACCATTTAAATCTTGGCCATATAGTAATTATGACTGGGTGGGTGAGTAAGGACTAAGGAGGCCAAATGTTGGTTATTGAAAACATCACGAAAATAGTTGCACGATACTTACTACTCGGTTTAGAGTAAATTATATCAAAGGATAAGACCGAAGCGCAACCAGCTGTGGCCGTTCAATCGTGTGGTTTTATTTGAAACGTTTTTCAAGTGGGCGACCGTCTGTGTTTGTTCTCCTTATTCTTGTTTTCATGGTAATAACTTAACTAATGTCGTGAATAATATGAGTCTATCATATTATACAATGATATCACTTGTGCAATAATGACGTATTTCAAGCAAATATTAGATAATAATATTTTATAAAATTGTACATCTTCAGTGGTAGGTCGTGAACCGGAAGAATATTCATAGATAAGCAGACCAAATTTCTATGACCGTGAATTAAAAAAAAAACTTCCCGAATTTCCAGCCACTGGTTATATACACATATATATATATATATATATGAGTTCAGTTGCCGAACAAACGCTGTTTTGACCAGTTTGAAAAAGTTTTTATTATTATTAATCGCACTTAGCGATGAATGTATTGGATTACTGAAAAACACTTTTTCAAGTAAAAAAAAAAAATGCTCTGATCATAAACATTAATGAAAGTTTCTAATATAAAATTGGATCTAGTTGCTATTTTTGGGAAGTCGTAATTGAAAATCCTCAGTACAATTTAAAATAATCAGGAAAAGTAATAGAAAAATACGAAAACTTTAATATTATTATTATTATCAAATTAATTGTTCGGTTACCTTTGTTACTAAAAAAGTTAGAATGATTTCAATTTTTTTTTCTATACAATTAAAAAAAAAATTATTTGTTTGGTTAAAATCCTTAAAAACTTATTACGAAGTTTTTCAAAAATTGTAGCAATTTAAAAATATACATATTCATGATTTTTTTTTTATAATTATTCAAATATCAAATTCCTCATAATCGTCATAATCACGAACATTTTAAAATTATTTTATTTTAAAAAATTTAAAAAATTTATAAAATTATTTTATTTAAAAAAATTTATAAAATGTTCAATTCTATTATGGTTAAGGATTAGAAAATGAATACAAAGTTTCTTTTTATGAGTTGAGTAGACCAAGAAATCACTCAAAATTTTAGAATAATTATTGGTACGCAAGAATGAAAATGCTATGAGCTGTTTGCAAAATTGAATTCAACCTACTTATCTATCTACCTGTTATTACTTATGACATTATTAATATAATGTAAAATATTCTAGTCTGTTGAGTGATGTATATTGATTAGTTTTTCGTATTCAATTATATTGTATTGTTGTTTTAAAATTGAACGATTTCAATACTGTGATCCTTAGTTTAAAAGCAGTGCGCCAGAGCGGTACCCTCTATATCTGATAATTTTTTTTGCAACGAATTCTCAATATTTTTTACAAATATTAGGTACCAATCATAAACTGTATACCTACATTGGATATTATTACGCTTTTATTCACATGCGTATAATATAAACAGGCACTTAATTTATATTTTAATTCGTTAATTCATCAAAAAACGTTTAGTCGTTATTTCTAATATGTACTATTTAGTTAATATTAAGTATAAGCGCATAGTGCATATACATAAATATATATCTTAATCTATACGTGTGAAGAATATATTGTGACTTGGCACATTTAAACTTTAAACCAATGTGTACACCTACATATCTACTACATAATAGTATAATACATTCGCGTATACATTTTTAATATAGGTTCTTTATATAGTACATAGACGCGTGTTTTAAAATGACATTAAACTTTTCCCTTTTGGATTTGTATTTCACAGAATCAAAAGTCAGCAATTTTTAATATGGCTGAACCGTTGAACTCGAAGGATTACGTCACCAATGCAGCCCCGATAAAATGTAAAAAATTTAAATCGAATACCTTTTCGATTCAGAAAATTAAAAAAAAATCTGTAAATCTAGTGTGCAGACTGATTTTTCCATTACCGGTTAGCTTTGCTTCAAATAAACGTGGTTAAGGAAACGCGCAATTTATTCGTAAAAAAAATCTATTTACTTTAAGTAGGTATATGCCATCCGTTACATCTTGTACGAAATACTCTGAATAAATATTATGTAACTACCCAACTAATACTCTGTACAATTGGTCAATATATTCCAATTAGTGAAAATCAGGTGTTTCGTAAAAAAAAAGTATATAATATCATAAAAATATTTTCTTAGTTAATTATATGTAGTTGATATTAACTTTTAAGGTTTAATGACGATCCTGTTATCTTTTTAAAGTCATTATAAAAAATAAAAGTATAAGTTAAATAATTATATTTAGTTGTATTTTTTCCCCATAATAAGCAGTTAGAAAATCTACCTACACATATTGATCAAAATAAATTGTCTTCGATAAATAAATATTGTAGTATAATAATTATATGACTTTACTCGCTAATACGTATTAGTTTTATAAATTTAATTGTACATACATTATTTGTATTTACAATTTATTGTGATAGAACTTGGAAACAAAAACGTGTTTTAAACACAAACTTGTATGTTTTAATCATTTTTTTTTTTTTTTTTTTTGAGCTGGTTTGAAATAAAATATTGGAAATCTCTTGAGCATATTTTTTTCTTCGATGTACAAAAATGTTAAGTATGCATAAATAATTATGCGCAAACATTACATGCCTACATATGTATATTAGTAATTTAGTAACGGGCTATAATATTTAATCCGTCTCGTAATAATTACAATATTTTCAATCATTTTACAATTGCATTCGAGTTTTCTGATAATAAAATCATATCAAACATGCACCACGAATTATGATGAATATGTACCAAGTACGTGAGATTTCGTGGATCTCTCTTTATATACAAATATACAATATTGTTAATCATCATCATGATGTATCAAACTATATTACATTTACATAACTTAATGTTTAGTTATTATTTATTTATCTCTGATACGTGTTACTCGCAAATTATTAATAATTTTAATTAAATCTGTCATTAACCGTAATTAATAATGGGTAGTTATACCCATATATAATATGTTATTAAAATATAACAACATAATAAATAATTACTGGCACTTAGTTGTCCTTGCATTGTAAATATTATAACGTTAATTAGAATTTGCTGGCGTAAGGTAAACCCGAAACTTCCAAACGCCGTCCCCTATAAAAACCAAACTTGAAACTTATAGATTTCGTGCGAGTTTGGTTGGTCGACGAAAAAGCTGCGTTGTTTGAAACAAGATAATAATACGCCGTTTAACCGGCTATAAGAATAAAATACGTCTTATTCCTTGTGGTTTGTCTTTCGTACGAAAATCGGAGCGATTCAATTAGAATGAAATGTATGAACGTCGAAAACGCATATTAGATTAACGTGATATATTGTATAGTCGAGCGTGCAATTTTCCGTCGTTCAAGTGCGGTACTTTGCAGAGTTGTCTGTAATTTAACCGTAGCCGCCTTTTGACTTGACTGTATAGGAATATATGACGTGTATAGTACTTGCGTATATAATTCAAAGTGTATATAATAATATTGTAATACGTACCTACATGTGTAGTATGTATGTATAGATAATAGCCGACCGATGCGTTTTCGCAAAACGACGTTTTCGGCGTAATAATAATATAGTACAAGACGCATATTATATAAAAGCGGAACTCGTTGGGTTTATACGAAAATTATATATTATATTACAATAAACACGAAGCTGTGTGTATTTACAGCACCATCAGGGACGTGCATCTTATATAGGTACACTACATAATAATAATATACGTAGGTATTACAATATATATATGTATACAAGTATTATACCTATTACCTACCTCTACATACAAACTAGGCTTTCCGAGATTAAACGCCGCAGTATTATTGTATAATAATAATATATTTGGTGGCTGTGCAGTAAATAAAGGTGAGTATTATTGTGTTTTTCGTCCAACACGCATCCTGTGCTAATACCGAGACCATAGTAGCTATATAATATATTATACACAGTGTTATAATCGTTTGTCAGGATAATATAGTCTATTGATGATAAACGAAACGGTGTCCTTAAAAAAAAAAAAATTACTGGCACAATACAATATATTCCTTGTTTAACGCGAAATCGATCATTTTTGGCGAACAACGTACAGGTAGTGAAATGGCAGGTATACTGCACACTGCACACACATCTAATAATGTGTCCGTTGTCATCGCAGTCGTTATCGTCTCTTTCTTTACGTTGTATACATATATACTATATTTTATTATGTATTATTGTGTGTATACCACGATGACGACCACCACACCGTCCACTCTGTGGGTGTGGGTGGGTGGGTGTGTGTGTGTGTGTGAGAGAGAGAGAGATGGAGTGACAAAGATAGAAGTGCAGAACGGTCGGTCGTATATGCGTGAAAATATCTCGTTTGGGTAGAAAACGGATGTAGGCAGTCCTCAGGTATATATACGTTATTCTGTGTATTATATATTATAGACATAGGTACGTTTCGGGTACCGTCTGTCATTGTGCTGCTCTGGCTGCAGCAGGTATACACGTATAGGTACAACGGACAGGCCTTTTAGAGCTTCAAATTATTATTATTATTATTGTTATTATATTATGTATTGTTGTCGTCGATGTCGGGCGAATAAAACGCGTATTATGTGTAAAATCTGGCGTGAAGTAAAATCTCGGGTGCGTGCGTACGTTAAGACGCGGGTCTAAACTGCACAGAAACGATGGCCCCAGGTCGCCCACCCGTTTCCGTGACAATAATGTATAGGTACGTATGAACTGCGCATACGAAAACCAGTGTCTCGTAAACGTTTCGCATATGGCGCCTGCTCGGGCGAATATGGCCGAAAAATCGCTGCGATAATATAATATTAATATAACATTCGTGTTGTTGCAATACCTAAAATAAACCTTCCGTCGTAGTCGAGTATACAGAGACGATTTCGAGGTACGGATTTTTTCCTCGCCTCCAAGGTTGATTTGCGCTAATGGTGGACCGTTAAAACAGACGCTTAAACTCAGCTTTCGACGACTTTTCTACATGTCAAAACAATACATCAGATGTGCATAATTATTGACTGCCAAATCGTCCGTGCCGACGTTACTCGTTCCTTATATCGTTAGTGTATATTAGAACTAGAAAAAGTACTCGATTATGGGTACCTACTCTGTGTATATTTCTTCGACCTGTAAGGCAAACCGAAATTCACTATAACATTATAGTTCGCCATCAGTTATATAGTATACGCGTACTGTACTCCGTACACGAACACCAGTGTTTCGTAAACGTTAACTTGGCGCCATGCAGCTCGGAAAAAATGGTGCAGAAAGCGTTATACAATTGTAACATTATTATTGCTATATAATAGGCACCTACCTTCCAGCACAGCGTGACACATCCGAAAACGATTTCGAAATTCATATTTTTTTTTGTTCACTATATGTCCTTTTATATTGCACTGCCTATAAGCACTAAACAGTATATAGGAAAGATGTCATGAACTTAAACCGGTCAACCTCAGTTGCAGAGCGGTCGGTTACGTTTTGGTTTTTCAATCAAAATTTCGCAAAACCGAATACATTTTATTTTATAGCAATACTTCGATACGTTGTTGTTTTTTTTTTAGCAGTTTTAATAATTATCTATTACCTACACAAACATAGTTCAAATTATATAATTCTATTGTTTAGACTCCTTATATGGTAGCGATTCAAATTTTCAGACGTCGAAACCGAGTGGATTCATTAATCTGAGTGATGTTGAATTCTCGAAAAACCATTTTATATTTCATATCAATTATCTTCAAATTTTTAATAAACTGATATTGCTGCACGTTTCTATCATCGTTTTGCCATGATAAATTATTATTGATCAGTGCTGAAAGCTTTGAATTGCTACCTTCCTTCTCGGAATGTTATAAGAAAACATCCTTACCAAATGTATAATAATATGTCGGCAGTTTTAATTTAAAATTTATATTGATTGTGATTTATAACACCCCATACAGACCATAAACGGACAAAAAAATATTTTTCAGCGCAAGTGATTAGTGTAATATAAATCATAATGTATTCATCCTGGTTTTGTGGTGTCACAATAGTTTAATAAGTACAGACGCGGTATAATGGTATATCGTCAGTTAAATTAACTCAATCGCAACTGATATAACTGTTAATTATACGAGTGTATTAACTCGAGTATACATTTCTCAATAAATGTTTATAATAATTTTGAACAAAATATAATATTATAATATCGTGAAAATATATTTTATACATTTTTGAATATTATATTAACATTATAAACGTAGATAACGAATTATTGCTAAAAAATGCTCAAGCACTTAAATAATGAGATAATAGGTTTTATTATTTTATCAACACGGTAATTTATAATTAACTACACATTATCGTATCTGTCTGTGGTTTGTCAGATAAGAAGGATATAATTTTGTTACATTGCAAAATCGTATATTAATTTAATTATTCAGTAATAATAACAATATTATAATATTAATTAGATACAATTAAAAGCGATTTGCAATAACCTATTTTTACGACTTTGCACCAAATTACATAAACAATATTTATATTATGGCTTCAACGGCTCATTTATGCGATAAGACGATTTTATCCTTAAGAAATCAAAACAGTTTGTTTTTTTTGCAATTGGCTATAAAAGCTGAAATAATATTGAGATAACTAACAAAAACCGTTCACATTTCAAATGGCTTTCACCGAGGTTTGACATCATTTGCGTACATTATTTTTTATACTAGGTTTACATTTTCATTTAAACCAACGTCATACGTGACCCATATATTTTAATATTATCATCATTTTAATAATAATAGTTGTATCAAATTACGTAACTGCTACGAGCGCTTATATTAACAATAGAAATGAAAATATTATTGTCCATTAGTCGGCACATGTGCGCTACTGTGTTGCTGCGAACTTCAAAACTCATGTGTATACGTATCGCCCATGCATATTTTTACGTTAGATAAATCATATCATATACCAAAATATCAATAAAAACTTTCTATACGGTTTAACGTCTTAAAATCGCGCACAAACATATTATAGGACGTGGCAGATTATCAGTGGATAGTGCTATTTTAAACCATATCTGCAGCATATATCGTACAATAATATTCTAAGTTAGAAATTATCATAAAAATGTATTTAATCCGTTCATGTTGTTGTGGGTTTTTCAATTATTTGTCTATATCGACATTGTCGTTATTATAATAGTATTATCAATAATTTATACAAGACATTACCTAATTCATGTTGAAACAATTGAACAAAAATCATAAAATAACCATAGCATATAATATAAACAGCGACGTATTAAGTGATTAATCGCGCGCGCACGCTCGCCGTTTTCACACTGTCGCGTTTTTATTATTAATCAGCCATTGTATTACGCACCTTAACATCAATTATTGCTGCAGATTCTTGGACTATAAAATATATATAATTGTGATGGATTTAATAGAAGTAAATAAATTGAATTAATATAAATTTTAATTTTTTTAGCTGATAATCCACACTATTACGATATTATATAATATACAAACAATATAAATAATTTAGAAGAAACAACAACCGCGGTCGAGCGCCAGCTTTTATTATTAATGGCAATGGTTGGTGACTTGGTGTATGCTGCAGTAAATAACGCAAAAATGAAGAAAAAAATGTTTCATCTTAATTCTTCAGATCTATGAAAAACTTTTCCATTGTGCGCACTAGGTCATTAGTGAAGGACTATTATATATATTATTATCTCCGTACAAGCTTTGCTTATTATGCAATTCTGTGCCAAATCGATACCGTAGGTCCATCATTCTTTTCTGGCTCAACAGTTTCGAGTGTACGCTTTTTATATTATAAATGTATCTCCCACCCCCATCGTGGCTATCTTCGCTTCATCGTCCTTTTGGCGAATCCAGGGAATGAAGACAAATAGACGTGTAAAAACATTTATTATTTATATCGCGTCACAATATTAAGGCGCCATTAAAATACCGTTAGCAACTAAAATTTATTTTTCAAAACGTCATCCATTTTTGACGTTGATACTTTCCACGAAAACTCACCCCATGACCCAAAACATTTCCACGTTATTATAATCGGTGCGCATAGACGCGTAGTGTAAAAATATATAAAACAAACAATAACAATAATATACTTTTATTATGTTTTCGATTTTATGGAATACTATACTATTCGATATTATGTAATGTCCACCTTAAATCAGACGCGTTAAGGATTCAGTGAAAATGTACATGATAACTTTGTGAGAAAACTTGATTTATGCGTTGCATACTGTTTTTTTTCTTTGAACCCTCGAGGGTTAAATGCAAACAATGTAATGCAACACGGAATCGTAGACGAAAATTTATTGAACGCCTTTCCTCGCGTACTATAGTTTAAATTTATTCAAAGAGAGGGAAAAACAAAATCTTATTAAATAAATAAATAAAATCCAAGATTCGAGAAGCATTTATTTGTACGGTTTCACTGACTGCTACATTATATATACATATATATAGACGAGTATTTGTTTTAAAATTTTCCTTAGCTGTAAAAAAAGTGATCCAATTTTGTAGTCAATAGAAAGTCAGCAGAACATATATATTATATAAAACTATTGCGGCTTTGCGACTCATTAAATTATTTTATAAGGACGTTAAAAACAAATAAATACATTTTTGTTTTTATTTATATGTTACGTCTTTTTATGTAGTGTAGCCCTTTTTAATGGACTAACAGTAACATTTTTTAAAACTTGGGGTTCATTGTTCAACTAAAAAAAAAATATCAAATGTACAGATATCTGAAGAATGTATTACAAATATTATGACGAATAAGCTGTTTATTTGAACGATGTGCATGTGTTGATATATACGTTATAAGATAAATTAAAGTATAATAGTTTGATGTGTCTTGTTCCTATTTGTTATTGAAAAACATGAAAGCATTTATATATAATGCACTTGTTAGTTATTCTATAACAGAGCAAAATGTGAATATGTGCGCGAGTATAATTTTCAATACTTGAATATAATATTATAACGATGTTATGTACGTACATTTATTATATTATTATTTTTTTGTTGAAAGTAACGTTATGTTCGTTATTATGCGCCGGTATAATAGTTTTGTATGGTAAAAATTAATATTTTGTTTACGTCGTTTTTACCATGTATAGAAATGATAAATAGTAGTGAACGTCTGAAGAAATAAACCGTTAGATTGTACTTATTAATAAACAGATTGATTAAACGGAAGGTTATTTTTTTTTCAAACGAAATATTCATATACGTATTATAGTAACAAAATTTGCCAAAAAAGGTTGTAGAAGAGGGACATATATTTGTTGAAAGGAAATCATACTATCAGCACATGCACTAAACAAAAATGTAGGTACTTGAATTATGAATACGAATTATAAGTATTAGAAAAAAAGGTTTTATTAATTCATATACCATATGGCATATACGCTATCCTTCATAAATTTTCTACGTGTCTCAACCCGTGTTTTGCACATGTAATATTAATCATGCTTGTGAATTTGTGAATTTTTTATTTAAAATTTTGGAATTATTAATGAAATTCAGATATAATAACGCAAATGTATATCGATTATAATATATTATTTGGTATGTACAAGTGTAAAATATTATTTTATATCGAACACAAACACAATACAAATTGAACTCAAAAATCAGAATGAAAATATATCGACGATATAAGACACATGACGTAAACTGTTTCTAATTTCTACACAGTAATGTGTTTTCATTGTGTAGACAGAACTATCCAAGAAGAGCCTACGACATCTTGTGGCATTTAATATATTGTTACCTCTTACCTAAATATGTATATATATATATATATAATTTTAAAATAATCAAAACAACCGTGTGCAAACCATGTTCGGTCGATCACATAAGAGTTGGAGTTTTAATCGTTCATTATTACCTACGCCTGGTAGAGGTATTGCAGTTAGTCGTTTTTAGCTGTATTTGTGATACTATAAATCTCAAAACAAAAACCCGAGACTAACGATCGATGAAACGCATATTAGCGCCGAGACGATGTGCTATATTATTACATAATATTGTCTGAATTCGTGATTATATACCGCACAAATGGTTCTATGTTTAAATTGTTCAGCCCAAGTTGTAGCCAAAAGGTCACACTGCTATACGACAACATACTATCCGTCGAGCTATAATATGTGCGGTTAGCGCGATGCAACTGCAGCATTAAACAATAATAATAATAAAATGTGTGTTGAATTTTATCTCTCGAGCTAAATATCACGAGGGAGGAAAAAAAATTCTAGTCGTTCGAAGAGTGTAGACGGCAGCGCAGAGTTTTAAATCGAGACTTGTAAGTCACACATATGACATATATATATATATAGGTTATTATATATATATATATAGGTTATGTATACATATATATAGTACAGCAAACTAAGTACCTATTGTTGCTATGGTTCTCTAAAATAAAATTATTCGAACGGTATACCTCTTATACTGCTTATACAAGCATAGATTTTTTTTCATCTCAAAATCGACCTTTTTATATCGTCGTCCATCGTCCAAAGGTTATAAAAATATAGTAGGTAACCTACTAACATCCATAACTATTTATTACCAGATTTGTTCCTGTAATAATATGATACATCATAATAATATAATAAACACTATACGTACCTATAATATATGATGGCAAAAATCTGTTTCGCGATGTTTCAACGAATCGAACTGTAGGCGCGATTCAGTATAATATCATTATATAATTGTATGCTCATCGACTTAAAAATTATTAGTGCGTACAATGTCCCACTCGTTTTTCTAGAATAAACTTGATTTATATGATACCTACATATTAGTTCAAGGCTGAGAAAGTTAGATCATATTTGGTTATTGAGTTGATATAGGAACATTGTTAAAAAATTGAAAGTTATATACCTAGCTTATTAATATTTTTTTTTTTTTACTCAGCTAAATTAAGAGTTATATTGAAAGCAACGGTTATTGTGCCAACTTAGCTAATAAACAACTAACTAAACAAATAGACAGTTTAAATAATGCCAGTATGGTATCAAAAGTAATTAATTTTAATTAAACAATTCTGGCTAATCGTTAATGGCAACAATAATGCAATTTTTAGTTATTCCATCGATTATTAAATTATATTTACTATACTATACTCATATAAAGATGAACATAACTTGGATTTGATTGAAAGACCAGCAAAAATCAGTAAAGATAAAAGTTTAATTTGGGCTCAACAAATAATACAAGAAAAAATACTATCTCTAAATAATCGGCTACGTACGCTTAAACATTTAATTTAGTAACAAAGTCATCCCTATTGTTTATTAACATTAAACTCCTCAGTTCTCATGTACAAAACCTTATAAAAACCTATCTGGACATACGGACTCTATAGAGCTATAGCTATGGGGAAATGCTAAATATTTCAATCTAAATAAAATACAAAGTTTTCAGAATATGGCGTTAAGAAAATTATTAAATGCCCCACCATACATTTCAAATCATACTTTATACATAGATTATAACTTAAAAACTTTTCATGACCAAACTAATTGTTCCTATAGAAAATTTCATAACCGTCTATCTACTCATTCAAGTCCACTCTTCAAGAACTTATGATCCCTCACAATCCCAGGTAGCACCCCAAGACGAAATGGGTGGAAATGTATTACATTAAGAATAAATAAATATAAAAAATTAAATCAAATTGAAAGTGTTATCAGTGGGTAGCTTCTTTACACAAAATTTGTAATTCGTGTTTCCTTTCTTAGCCCGCATATACTTGGATTGTATATTTTCTTCTAAAAATAACAAAAAATAAAAGTTAAGTTGGTAAAAATTAAATAAAAAACGAGGTTGAAATAATAATAATAATTTAACTTTAACTTTTTAACTCGTGAATGCCAAGTATTGCACATTAAGAGACGTTTTTTGATTAAAAGAAATCCTCGGAACGCTAAAACAATTAGCCATGATATAATAATTAAATAATGTTACAAAGCAACATATGGCACCGAGAAGATTAAACGTATTTATGAATTATTCCTCAATCCTCTATATGTATCAAGTTGTATAATATAATCGTGATATGTTATTGCATTGAATTATATATATATCTAGAATTAAAATATAAGCATCTTTAAAAAACAAAAACATGCTTACTAGTTCTGCCCGAACGTTTTGCGTCGAGTTGACCGATATTTACGATCGCGAGCAGCGAAAAAACACTCGAATCATAATTGGCGCACGTGATGGGTGTAATATATTATTTTATGATGTCATACGTGATTAAGCGTCATCGAAAATATGATAGTAAAATAATAATAACAATTATTGTTGTTAATGATATATTACACGTTTGCTCGAAAGTACGATAGGAACGTCGTGTTTCGGCCGTCATAAAAAAGGACCACTCACCCAAATTAATTGTCCTCGTTAGAAACGTTAATTTATTTGCGCTCGGTTCAGTAGTTAGTACGTCTACATTATGTATAAAATATTGTACATTTTCCGCATTCGAGTGACATTTGAATTATTTTTTTGCAGAGTTAAGTATCGTTTGACTTTAAGTAGAATAAAAAAAGAAAAACATATTTTTGTTCGAATTCAAAGGAACTGCAGGCGCAGTTATATAAAATATAGTTGTTTTTTATGTGAATTTTAAAATACTTAAAAAAAATATATTTATAATATAATATTTACTATGGACTTAAACTCTTTTTCTTCAGTTATTTCCGTATTATTTATCGTATTTGTAGTTTTTTTGTGTCTGATTCGTTTTCATTTTGTATTCAAAATCATATAAATTTAAAAATGTAACGTTTACACAATCATGAATCAATGCAGAATGTTCCGTACATAACTATTATATACTTACATAGCTCATAAATATGTAGTAGGTATATAATGTATTTATGTATAGTATATAGTACCTGTATAATAAAGTGTATGCCCACTTCAATACTTAAATAAGTGTAAACTGTGAAATTTATGCAACGATTACGGTCCGGGATATGAAAAAATCATGGTGGGACAATTTTTATCGAAAAACGAGAGGTACTTTACTTCGTTTACGCATTTTTTTTTCATTAGAATAATGTCCATTGTCTTATCTAAATATTAAAATCAAATAATTTGTGTTCTTATATTAATAAGTCTTATATCACACTTCATACTCTTAATATTATTAATATTTAGGTATTATGATGTAATTAAAAATGATGATAGTTTGCATATTATATTTAAACTTAAATGTATTAAATTTTTAAATTATTATAAAAAAACGCATTTACATAAAAGTAGATAGGCAGAACAATATTTTTGGCTAGATAATATGGTAGGTTACTATTCAGATTAATATGCGTGTACAAATTTATATTATTTTGATAATGGAGGATAGCGTGGACGAAAATGGTTTTGATTTGTTTTGGTCTTTTTTTTTAGGAATTGTCGTTATCCTTTTTTGGAGGAAAATGGCTATTGGCTACTACCATACATCTCCGTAAATTATGATAATCATTAAATATATATATAGGTCATAGGTATAGCACACTGTGCGGTGAAAACTGTTTGTGACGACCTCAATGCCTTGAATATTGTTAGTACTCGGTTAGATAGGTAATAATTAACACGCGATATCGATAAGGCTCGCCTTTATATATGCTGTTTAAATATTTGAGTGTAGAATTAGATGTGCGCTAATGTAAGTAAAGAATTTTAAATCGGTTTCGACTATATGCGGAAGGATTTCTTCGCTATAATAGTAATATGTAATAACTATAATGTCGATAACCATAATTCAACCGAATACGACAATGCTATGTAATAATATAATGTACGTTTTATGCATATACATGATATACAATGTAATAGGTATATGTCCTATAATATAAATGGTGTACTATCTTTATAAACCAATCGATGAATATTATTATTATGTCCATGCATTGTTTATCGCATTACTTTATATCATACATTGCCGTTCAGATGTTTTATACAAATTACTAATTAGTACCTACTTATTTTTTTCATTTTCGTTTATTATTATCATCGTCCTGTGATATAGAATATTGTTATAATAATATTATAATATGTATTGCGTTTTTTTCCGTATTATAGTCTCTGTGGATAGTGATTTCTGTGTCTTTATTATTATAATGTTGATTGTGTACTTAAACGTAGTTATAGCCTTTTAGGTAAGAAGGTAGTAAATAATATTAACTTCATAGGTAAGTAGTAAATATTTACCGACGAAACAATATGAAGATAATTGAACAAGAAAATAAAACAATTATTGAGCAATAATGAATGTAATAATGTGTTTAATTTTTAAGTCAACTAGGCTCATTTCAACGACCATGCTCAGAGTTTTTCGATTTAAGAAGGTAGAATGAACGAAACTATCGGCAGATAGTAGTTTTCGAGGCACGTTTTTGGTCAGTAAGACAGTAATTATACGAGAGTATCTTCTATATAGTCGACCATGTTAATAATTGTTTTTTAACAACCACAATAATAATAAACAGTTGTCTAATTGTCGTCTATAGTTAATGGGTGTAGTACTACCATCACTACTCCATCAATATTATTGCGTGTTTTATGAAAAATACAACGTCTAGACGATATCGTTATAGATATATATATATAATATATCGTCTGAGAAACGCTGCAGCCGTTGTCGTAACATAAAATATAATTACTGTTTATTACGTAGTCGATGATAATAATTATTACTGATCAATGACTGGCGTCTGTAGCGGTAACGCCGGTAACGAATTATAATTTTAAAACATCAAAACACTGCGATTTTTATAACTTTATCCGCGTTTATGTACCTATATGCGTTCGCGATGACCGTGACTGTCCGCGAATTGAAAATCGTCTCATAAAAGGCGTTCGACGAAACACGATGTTTGAATAAGCGCTGGTATTATGTATAGTGCTGTATTCGAATTGCGTGCCAAAATTCAAATTTGGGTCGGGTTGTGACGTGCGTGTTTTTTTTTTATTGTGTTCAACCGAATTGCATGCCCGTTTTTATAATAATATAAGGTGTACAATACAGTTTATTATTATGGTATAATATTTATCTTCCCACTATTTTACAGGCGTCAGCTAACAAAATTTAACCGGTATAATAGGATTTAAAAATCATTATTATATTGTACTAGTCAACAATATAATAGTAGTGTTACAGTAGTGTTACAGTATTATTAATATACGTGATAATTATACATCGTGTAAACACTGGACATATATTATAAATGTATAATAAGTGGTAAAAATAATAATAAGACGAAGAAGGAGTAGAAAAATATATTATTATTTTTTAAAAGTTCAATTTAAAAAAAATCTATTGCGGTAGTATAAACTATGATGATATACATATAAGTAGGAAGAAATTCTAGTCAAATTATAGGTATATACTAAATGTTCGATAAAAATCCTATTTTTGTTGCGCTTGGATGTGTCCTGATTTGTCAACAAATTCAAGTGATGCATAAAATTTGGTTATTTCTATAATGTCTCATATGTATGTACAATTTCCTTTTCCAATCACTTTTTGTACCATTACTTCTCGTCAGATTTTTTTTTGAAAATATTTATTTATCAATACATAATACATGTCATATGATTAAGTAAATAAAATAAAACTCTTTGTTAAATATTAGTTGTCATTAATAGCACACGCAACTCCATCGCACTCAAAAATAAATCTCACATGCAGTTCGTTTTTAACCTTTGTCTACCGTACGCGATTCGGATGCGTCAGTATGCGAATCATCTGGAACGACCGCTCACAGGGGGGGGGGAAGTCGGAGAAGAGTTAGCGTTAATATAACAACGGTCTTGCAGCATATAGTGATACCAGCATTTAGTATTAAATTATTTAAAAAATTTTTCCAAACCTACCTGCACTTCGTGGCGGTGATCGACCCTACTCGTGCAGATATCGCCTGCGTTGTGTCACAAAATAAATGAATTAAAAAAAAAAAACACTAAAAAGTCCATCAAGTTGCGATTTCACATCGTCCCTTATTTCCCTCCCCCGCAAAACCCTTTCACCGCCATCAACCGTACCGTTCACGGTCGCGGACAACCGAACAATCACCGGGCCGAGTCCACTGCACCACTTCCGTCTCGCCATCACTCGACGGTATTACCGCTGTCACAGGCTAATGGCTTATGGCGGGTCGTCGCCGCCACCGCAGCCTCGACACAGCATCAGCCGGCGCGACACACTGATATGTATGTTGACCTAGAATCGCGTGGCGGCGGCGGTGGCGGTAGCGTTGGGTTTTCGTGTGTACAAAAGAAGAGGAGAGTAATATCGGAATCGATTTTGCAGTCGCCGCGGCGGCACCAGATCCCCGCCGCCGACGCCTCGCCTGCCTGGCGCCTGTGTGCGCGGTCGCCCTAGATTTGATCGCCGGTTTTACGCTCGCGGTCCAGCGAAGCGATTCGTCGCAGCCGCGGTCGGCCCTACGCAATATTGAATGTGACTCGGACGCGATCCTCTGGGAAATCGGGCAGAGGATGAGCACCAACCCCCTTCAATTCCATTAAGATTGAAATTAAAATATGATAATATAAACAATAATGTTATAGTATAGTATGCCGTGCCGTTGGTGGTTGATGGTAAAAAAAAAGGTACCTATATAAAGAGTTTTGTTTTTCTCACAGTTTCATATATAAGTAGATACATAGGTAGGTCGTGGTTTTTTATGGGTGTCCATTGGTGGAATTCGCGGGGGAGGGGTATTGCAGGAATGGGAGTTTAGCCTATTGATTTAGTCTATTGATCTCCTCTAAAAACAAATACAATTAATTGTAAACATTGGTAAATATTTTTACTGGAAAATGATTATTTATTCCAACCGACATTGATTATTTTAAAAATAAATTATATGAACAGGATTTCTAGCTCCTCTGCAGAGATTTGAATTCAATAAATTATTGAATGTACACGAAAAATGATACTGCAGAGCGTCGGAGATGGGCAATTCGAATTTAAAACCTGTGTGCTTAATAAAATTGTGCAAATGTTTTTTATTTTTTTTAGACTGCCCTAAGAACAACTCCAGAGAGGTATTGTTTCACATTTTGAAACTTTACGTATTTAAACAAAATAATTAGCAAATTTTCGGTATTTCAATACTATAATTTAAAACAAAAAATAGTTTTTTAAAATACCTATGATGTGATTTTAAAAAGGTAGAGAAAATCTTTTATTTCATTCCTCCCTCCCCCCAAACACAAAAAAAAATACAGTACCTGATTTTTGCCTTTTAGGTGTATGTTCAGTGTTCTATGTATTATAATAATATAATGGAAACCATTATTAGGCTTCGTTTTGACAATCATTTACGCAATTCAGTGCTATAAGATTCGTGTGACTTAGTAATTCAATATAAGGTATTTATGTTCTATACCATGCGGCATGCCTATTTCGTTTGTTATTTAAGACATATATCTAAAATTGACCATCGCTGCAGTAATTTATTGTTAGTATCAATAATTGAATAATGAGATATTTTATAAAATTTAAAAGTAATAAACATTTTTGATAATTAATATTAATGATAATTAAGCCTATGATATTTAATTTCAAGATAAGTAGCTGTATTTTATAACATATATCGAGACCTGAAAAATTAGAACGATTGGAAAGTGAGATCGCCTTCACTTATATTGTTGAAGGTACCAGGTACCTATATATATCCGTTTGTTTAGCGAATCATATTATTGTTATATCCTGTTTGCGTCTCTGGGGTGAAATAAATCCATGTTAGGAAATAAATTCGTGTCAGATAATATCTTAACCTTTTTCTGTACGATTTTAGTTTTAGACAAGTTTGATTCCAACTGTTATACAATATGTTGGTTATAGGGAGGTTGTTGTGCTTTAAATTCTTTTATTACTTTTCAGTTGTTGCGATGGAGGCGGAAAGGAGTTTTTTTGATTACTTAAAAGTCGGTTGAGACTAAAACGGCCGAATAAAGGTTAACCATAACGGGCGGATTGTTTATTCATTACTCATTACTCATAAGGATATTTGAATAAAAAAACGTTATTGATAAATTTGTGTATAAAAAAATAAAAAATGGGAAAACGAAATATTAATTGATATTAAGTGACTTTCTGTTTGAAAAAAAAGTTGAAATTTAATATTATATAATGTGAAATAAAGTTATGAATTTATGCTTAAAAAAAATATATATTTTTTTTTTTACTTACTAGCTATCATGGATGAGTAAATGAGTCATATAATTCAAGGGTATACACATAGTCAATAATTATTTAGTAAATATGGAGCACAAAATGGATTTGCCGTTTCACAACTATCACAGTCTTATGACAACAATCCGAGTTTATTACAACCTGTATAAATAACCACAGTTTCAATCATACTTAAATACTTAAATAAAATATAAAATAATATAGAAAATATAAATTCAAAAATCTATATTTATGACACTACGATTTATAATTTTTTTCTCAGTTATAATCGAACTCCTCTATTGCTTGGAAAAGTCCTGAATCCACGCCTGACCTAGGTAGGTATATATGTATAAATAAAATACTTTCACGCGTCGTTGGAAAATTTTTGTTATTTATTATATGTCTGCCAACTTTTTTGGGCTTAAAAAAATATATATTTATATTTATAACTATTTATAGATGATATAATAATAAAAATAATAATAATTGTTGTTGTTTAAATTGGACTGCTGAGATTTACCTATATAAATAAAAATAATGACTACAATTTATAATAGTATTGTTTTTAAACAGTATTATATTTTTATAGTTATACATGGATTATGTTACGCACAATACTGTTGCCTATAGCTTTGAAGCGTTGGGTGAAACAATTTCGTTAGGTATCGAAGCACCTACATTGCAGCTAATCCCAAATTTTTGCAGTAACTGTTGTGAAATTTTATTAATATGTTATATACATGGTATATATATATGCTGTTGCTGTGTATACGAGCAGTATATAATTGCCATGTGCGCGCTTGCTAACGAACCAGCTCGAATTGATTTTACTTACGACTTCTGTGCTGGTAGCGGAACGTTTACACTGTACATCACATAGGCACACAGCTGGTGTAGTAATAATAATAATAATGCTCAGACATTAATCAAGATAAAAAAAAAAATATTTATAAAAAATGTATTTTTCTGATTACAGTCATTACACACGCAGGCCATAACGATATTATTATAAAAAAAAACACATAGAATCCCCGACCGGACAGGCTTACAGTCATCGCGTTTTGTTAAATGTTAAGTATAATATAATGGAGTTATTATGAAAACGTAATTCTTGAACTTGACGCAAACAGCATATTAGTATAATAATTATTGTAATGATAATAACAATGTTTAGGTAGATATACGTACAATGTAGGTACATTATATATTTAATCGTTTAACTACATAGTCATTTTAATTTTTCTGATTGTCAATTTTTTACCATTTTAGTATCATAATATTTATGACAACATTTATGTAGTCAAAATAATATATAGTATTTTGTATATTTTATCAATATTTTTTGTTGTTCAAATAAAACACGTTTACTAAACATTATATAAATACTTGTAAAATCATAAAAGCGTAGAATAATAATATACAAATATATACGTATATCATTATCGAACTAATCCGTTGGTCGTTATATTATATTTTAATGAACATAAATTTCAATGACAAAGTTGATGCAAGTGTTTATGTGTGTATAATATAAGTACTTCTTTTTCGAATCTCCGATCATTATATTATCTCTACTCTTGGCATCTATTATTATTATTATTATTATTTTAACAATAATAATATCGATGTCTGGACTTTGTTCTATTGATTTGAAGATCGAAAAGTGTAACACGCGTGTCTATTGTGGCGCATTCAATTGGGAAAATACCTCTTGCAGTGTGTATATATTATAAGAGAAACTTATATGGAACAGAAAGTGTGTGATGTTTAATGTTCCGATTGAAAGGAAACGAGTTGAAAAGCGTTTATTATTATTATTAAAATAAGGTCAACATTGCGACCGAACCGAAAATGACGGGTTTACAAGTACCTACATTTACATATGTGTGCACTATACGTGCCACTCAACAATATGATTCCACCGGCTTCCGGAATCGGTGATCGTGTATCGTATTTCGTGTGTATTACAATAACCAAGTGAAGGACTACTTCTTCGTGAATTTATAACGAGGGTTACCTTAATACGTTGACGGTTTTCGTTTTAAAAATAATAAAAAACAAAATTGTTACAAATGCGGTAGGTAGGTAGATAGGTATATTATGCGAAAATGGAAACAATTTTTCAAAACCGTTTCTTGCGTATAATCCTATATAAGATGTATATATATTATAATATTTTATAATAACACAACCGGAAAGTGTAAGAAAAAATATTACTTCCGTCTGAAATACATACAACGATCTCGAGAAAAAATGAAGAAAAAAAAATGGTTCTGAAAATCCTGTTGTGTATCCTACCTCCTACCTGCCTACCTAGTGCCTATATCAACCTATCTTTACTATGAAAGACATCTCTTATTTACACGGGACGGTGTCGACGTGTCCTTCGTTTTTTTCTCTCCGTCGTGCCGTTTTGGCCATTGTTGGCGTTTTATGGCGCTAAAGGCCCGCCGCCGGTACCTTTTCCGGGAGGGGGGGAGGGGGGAGAAGAATGTTTGTAAAAAAAAATTAACCTCGATTTCCTCTGAATACACAAACATTCCAATACAAAGCACAACCCTTGGGGTGCGGGTTCCTATATTAAGAGAGGAGAAAAAAATCTGTCTTTTGTACGGAAGACATTAAGATTTATATGCTTGCGGCTCACTCACAATTGTCGCCAAGTTATTATTATTTTCTTTTGCCCCTAAAGGGACCGATAATAACGCGCATACACGGGTGTCCTCTCTATCATCCCTTGCGCGGCACTCGCGCATACACACACACTCACACGCAAACCGTAAAATCTGTGGACATAATAATTCATCTCAACTGCAGTGGGGCGGGTGTCGGGTTTCTCGGCAACGTTCACTCGTGCCCGAAATTTCGGTACCGATTGTTTTTCTCTCTCTCTCTCTCCTTTTCTCGTTTGAAAATTAAAAGCCGCACATAATATATTATCTGTGCGTTATTATACTGTGTTGTTGTATATAACGACCCGTGAAAGACCGAATCGTATATTATTGTATACACGAATATTATATATATTGATCTATCGCATTTTCGCGGTAACTATACTCAAACATTATAATGTATATAGGTACACAATAAGACGGGACGGATTAAAAGATAAACGTAAATTACAATATATTATAATATTAGAGTGTAAATTATTACTCATTACTCGGGAGTGCACATTTGTATACGTATATATTATATACACACTCTGCAGGCGGGCAATAAGTCGTTGCAGCGATAAGATAGTTTAATCCATTTTAGATTTGGAGGGCTGCATCATAGCCGTACATCATATAATATATTATTATAAATTACAAAGTATCGTACAGAAGTCGTGTACCTACCTACTGCTGTATCATAATATAGGTATGAGTACCATGAGATGTATTGCATTGAAAGGACGAACACACTGCAATCACGTCCTGGCAACAAACACGTGGTTGACAAATTTTTTTTCGTCTCGAACATTAATTGACGTATTGATATTCCTGTCCTCGAGGCGCCCTTGTCGATACGGACGGCAATAACGTCGGTGGTGTACTATTTAAGTATTCATGCCAACCGATTTCGGTACCTATACATATTCGGTATCGGTGTATAATAATCCTCGAGCATTATTGAATATTAATATCCGACGTAGACGTGATAAAGATGATTGCAGTTCGCCTTTAATTTCGATGTCACGCGCAGTTATATAATATACGCATATTATTATCGAACAATGGATTGCATATTATCTATAGCTTTACTAGCTATAATTTGTTTTTTATATTCTTTTTGCGCATCCCGCCTCTTGTAAGATTTAATTGGAACGATCGTCGCGATCGCGAACGGAAACACAATCCATTATAAGTCGTAACTCACAGTTTGCATATAATACTAATATGTCGTAACGTGTATAATAAATTGATATAGGAAATTGCAGTTGTCCGAGGTGCAAAAACGATTTATATCGCTGGTGAGTGGCGCGACACTTGATAAATCATGGTAAAAATAACTAATGAAAGCGTGTATTGTACAGGTATCCACGCAATTTTTCAAGTGGAAAACTATAGGTATGTATATGTATCTACTCATTATACATTGTGATAAAATATTCACTTAAGTCATATAATAATTCGAGAAGAAAATAAAAAAAATGCGAATATTCATTATTGTTCATCAGTTATATAATATAGACACTTATACGAGATAGATAAAGTTCGAAAAATTGTCTTTTATGTAAAACCAATCCACGAAGATAGTTTTTCTTTTTAATGTATGCTATCGAAGTGCCTTGCACATTTTAATTGTATTCGTCATAACAATAGTCTAGGACCAAAAGCGGTGTATTACTCATCATACATTATATACACTTCCTAAATATATACGAACGGGTTATTCGAGATGAATAATAAATAGTTTCATCAAATTTTAATTGATTGTTAAATAAATCAAATACTAAATACCTATACAAAGTATCATTGACTATATCAAGTTATAAATTATAATTCGATAAAACGTGTATCCATACAAATGATCATATTGGAAATCTCATCCAATATAATAGGTTTGATTTATATTTTTGTTGGTCTATATGAAAATCAACTCGAATGACAGTATAATATTACCAATGTTATTTCAAGGAACCACTCAGATCATTAAACTAAAGCGTGTTAAGTAAATATTACTATTTTCAAGTCGTGTATACATTTCTAGTTCACCTTTGGCTCACAGCCCAATCACTTAATTCGTTCGGTGTTTTTATAGGGATTTAGATTGATATTTATGTCAGAAAGCAATGGGTCAGAGGGATCTTAAACTTTAACACGATTTTAGTAAATTAATTATTTTAATGGGATTTTATCCAAGACCTTAAAATAAAACGGAACAGCTACGGATGAGGTTACAGTCTTGTAACATTTAACGCGTTGTTAAGTCTTTTGATACAGTTTTGTCCGTTGGTTAAAATAAATAAATTAAATTTTAATGAACTGATCCATTAGTATCTTAGTTACAGAACATACGTTACATTTATACATATATACGTGTAAGCGTGTGTACCTACGATTAGACTCTATGAAGCTTAAGACTTAATACAATTACCACAAAAGGTCACGTAATATTATATTAAAGTATTTTAACAGTATTGAGATATTCAGATTGAACCTATTTAGATTGCAAAATAGTATGGAGATCGTTGGAGCCCAGTGGTATCCTTAGCTAAATTTGGAACGCTGCGGCCGATTGAGGTTAAAATAAAATGTATAAATATAAAAACAACAACAATAATATACAAACTGCAGCTGCTGTCCCGGCATCCAAAGATAATGTAGCGAGGTTTTTAAAATTGTGTTTGGCGACTGTCCACAGCGTATGGTTTACTAAATAATAATAAAAATAATAATAATAATAACGATATATAGTACGGACATGTTGATTACAATGAATTATTATTGCCGACAACGGGATCCTCGTCGTGACAGGAAGGTTCTGACAGAAAAATACACACACGCACAATACATATTATTATATGTGTGTGTGTGGGTGGGTGTATGTGTGTGTGTGTGTGTGTGTACACATACGACGTTTTATTACCGATTTCGTTGGATTTATGTGCCGTTCGATGAATACGTCTTATTCTGGAAGTAATTTATCGTTTTCTTGTGTTTCAGGAGACAATCTGAAAGTGTGTCAGTCGAGGAAGAGCTGTTGCAACGCCGCCACCGAGGCTCGGTTGATAGACATGGTGGACAGCGAATACAAGAGACACCTGGCCACGCAGGCGGGCTACGTTTATGACCTGCTCAATTCTACCGCCCATCACTTGCAAGGTAAACAGAAAACAAAATAAAATAAAAATAAAAATAAGAGAAAAAATGTGCTCCGGGGACGACACGCGCCCCCAACTGGTTTGTTATTTATATATATATATATATATATATATATATATATATATATATATATTGTATAATTTTATGTTATGGCTAATGTATATACGCGGAGGCGGCCGGTCGTAAAAAAGAAAAGAAATCCTTAGGGATATCTTTTACTATTATTATTATAATTTTACGACTACATTATGTTATCAGCGAAAAAAGTCACTGAATTCGCTACACAAGACCTGCAGGTTATGAATGAATTTATTAAACGATAAATTCGATCCGTAGCGAGTCAGATTTCGAGTCAGATAGTTCTCTTCCTATGCGTTTATGCGACTATACGACGTGTATCTTATACATAATACATGTAAATAGACAACACTCTGTAGGGAAATAGACTGACGACCGTATTTTTTGATTTAACCGACAATTTAGATTTACTACACTTTAACTATTAATAAACTATGTACAATGTTTATTGTTCATTATTTTTTCGTGATAAATCAATAGTTGTTACTCAGTAGAACCGAAAAAGTTAGGAAGGCACACTGTAAAGGTGTGACCTCGGTCACACCTTTTTTTAAAGGGTCAATTTGGTGGTTGGTTACCAAATTTAGTTATATGGTCAAGTTTCGTTAGGATAGGTATTTACTTATTATTTAGAGCTTAGCAATTTTGATTAATTTAAATTTAATAACACTATCGATATTTTCAGTTCTACTTAAATCGTTTGGGAATTGTAGGTGATTGTAATAATTAAGAAAAAATGTTGTAACACACCTTCTTTGATGGTTGTACTACTTACTACTTGTATATGTAAAACGTATATGCATATTAGTAAATATGATATCTTATATATACACTCTAGCCAGACGCTTCACTTTGTTCTTTTATCTTGAAGATAATATCACGAGCTGAACTTCACACTTGATTTATTATGACATCATTAACACGTACGAACTTAACATAATCCCTAGAACTTTATTTAATATAAAACACCTTTACAGTATGAACTTTCGCGCGGATGACCATAAACCGGGATTAAGCTCGTAACGAATTACGCTGGATATATAATAATAACATAGGTAGGTATATGTGTTATAAAACATTGCGATGTACTCTGGCATAATGGATTGTGAGAAAATGTATTACGTTTATTTCAGTATACCAAGCTAAACCATTATGAACGTAGTTATGTCCTCAGGGTTTCTGTCAAAAACTCTGATAACATAAAATCATTCAAGCCTTCCTAAATATCCGCCTTCGCTTAATTACCTGCAGCAACTCACCATTGCAGGTACTTCTCAAACAAATCTTTAAAATCTGACCATAAAATCTGTTCAATCAATAAAATTACTATACATTTTTTTATAAACATTTCCATACAAAACATCCGTCCAATTACAACAAGCTTATCAGTAATCTTACTTCAAAAGTTGAAATACACCGCTCCAGATTTCACCTATCCGTATTTAAAGGAACCGGCGCCGTTACCTGGACATTTAAGTAATTTAAAATCCTTATAGGTCCTTTTAAGATCCTTTGACACAACTCAACTGTGTGGCTATCACATTATTCATGTATCTTACTAATAATTAATTTTAAAGACTACTGAAATATACTGTAATATTGTTCAAAAAACTAAATTTTTAAATTAAAAAAAAATATATATATGTATATTACTATGAATACAAATATGAATATGTTAATTTTAAAAGTTTTCTAAGTACCTATATTATATAATGGTTAATTTTTTTGTTGATATTATTAATCTGAAAAGTATTTCTTTGATACAGAATGTAAAACAAATCGGATGGTATTATATTAAAAATTTTTCATTTCATATATACTTACTAAAATTGGGTAAAAAAGCTACGTTTTCCGTTACTTTCTAGTTTCTACAGTTTCAATAACAATTTATTTATTAAAAAAACCAATTTCATTATTGATTTTTTAGAATCATCCTTTATAAATTTATATAAAATAACAATAGCTAACTTAATTACAATAGGTGAGAAATTTCCTTAAACTTACTCATATAGATTAAAAGCCGTGGTTTATCATTCCTTCGCTCTGAAACATATTTTCGGCCCGTATTAAATGCATTATTATATACGAAATTTTACTCTGAATAAATTGTTTTTCCGTCAGCAATCTTTAAACTATTAGACGTAACTATATTATAAATGGTACAACAATATATATTATTATTTTTACTATAAGTACCTACCAAAATGTAAATAAACATTTTTAAATACTGAAAATGATTTGGACCATTGATTATACATGAGTACAATGAGTACATATTATATTATACAGTAAATGTATGAATACCAGTAAGACTTAAGTTTAACTGGTAGACCCAAGAGCTTACCAATTTATATTGTTTAATTCTGAGATTTATAAACCAAAATTCGATCAAACTACGAATGATTATTATAGTTCTGGTTTGTGAAAACCAGAACAAATGCAAATATTATGATAAATAATTTATCATACCTAGTAAAAGTCCAAAGTATAAAAAAAGTCCAAAAAATTTTAAATAAATATTCAAATTTCAAATTGATTGATATTAAATTGTAATTAATATTTAAAACTTGTTCTACCTATACATATTTATTTTTACTTATTTTATTGAGAAATATAAATGTATTTAAAAGAAATTTTAATGATAGAAGAAATTAAATGTTTTACCATTCTAATTTAGTTTAGCTACAATATTTTAACAAATTTTATATTTTTAAACTTGGTTTTATACGACTTGATACCGTGCTTGACGCACTCGCACTAATTTTTAATATCGTATATATATTGCAATCATTTTATAATATGTTCAGATTTTATTCATTATCATTTATAATACAAATAAATAAACTATAATAAAAATAAATTATAAATAAAAATATTTATTTAAAAACGCAAAAAAAAAATGTATTTTCTTATTGTATAGTAGGTATAAGTATAATAAATGTACAATAAAGTAATATATAAGAATATCTATAATTGTATGTCATCATTAGCATTTATTTAATTAACAATTTATATTTTTTAGTCATTTCTAATTATAAATAAACTAAAATTAGAATAATTAAAAAAAAAACTATTTTTAATTCCATATATTTGATTTGAGTATTTTTTTTTCGTAATAGATAGACGTATTCTATATAACTTTAGTAAGAATTACCATTTTTTGTTTGTAAAAGCTTGAACTACAATAATCATTCGTTGTTTGACCTCATTAATTTGTATGCTTAAGAATTTATCAAGATCGATCGGTAATAGTCTGAAATTCTGAAACTTGCCGTCAGTAGTCCGTAAATTTTAAGTTTTCTGGGTGAGACCTAGGGTTTCTCGGTATTCGTAATTTTAACGTTACTATATATATATATATATATATATATATGAATATTAATGGTGTATAAATAGTGTAATACCAAAAGTACTCGATACAATCATAATATTTCCGATCATAATAATTCGTAATAACGATTCAGCTTTCTATAAAATAATATTTGATAAATAATATCGTATATAATATTATAGCGTTATCGAAAAGTAATAAAAAGTATTTAATCGCACCTAAACGGTGAACATGCAGTAATATTGTTTTGGCGTGTGAACCGCCCTCGGCCGAAACGTCTAGCACCGTATATCGTACCTGTACCTATACGTGTATTGATCACACAATATATCTTATATCCATATATATCGTAGCATGCCGTTATGAAATGACAGAGTATATAAAATAGTTTATCCAATAACCAAACGCATATAAAAAAATAATTTAATAATCACCTAGAACACGGCGATAACGATCTCGACCTGCAGCAGGAGCAGCAAGGGGTTGTGCGTATACATTGCGTTATGGCGATTGTCGACCGTCCTTTTCTTTTCACGTCTTTTCGAGAAAAAAAACTCGTATATATTATATATAATAATAATAACAACGTTTATTTATTATTATGTTGTGTCTTGTGTATAATGCTGTATAGACGGAACGAAGTCGAAATTATTAGCCGGCTACAAATAATTATGGCACACACGATGGGGGTTTCCTTTTTCTTTCGAGTTACGCATTATATAATATGATGTTTACAATATACGGGGTGATTCATTTATCAAACAACACTCATTTTTTCAAAAAGTATTGACTTTTTTCAAAATTGTAGATTTACACTTTTCTTGAATTGTTTATTTTTTATATTTTTCACCCTTATATTTATTAGATAAACCACTATCAACTTTTGATTTTCAAATGGTAACCTATACTTAAAATTTCATAAATTAATAAAGCTATTTTTTTATTAATTATTACGTTAAAATTTCGAATTTAGCGCTAGTAGTTTATGAGATAGGTTTTTAAAGTTTAGATTGGCACAGTGGAGTGGTACGTGGTTACCCCTCAAAATGTTTGTCCACTACTCCGCTTGTGTAAACTTTAAATACTTATAACTCATAAACTACTCGTCCTAAATTCGATTTTTATGTATCAACATTTTTAGAAAAATATTCTGCTTTGGAATATGAAATTAAAAAACTATGTTGCCATTCAAAAAATTAAAAATCTTAAAAAATTATAAGGATAAAAAATATTTAAAAATATAATTTTTTAATAAAAGCGTTGGTTTTTTAACAACTTGAAACTATGTAAAAAAATATTTTGAAAACAGTCAATACTTTTTTAAATAATGAGTGCTGTTTGATAAAAGAATCACCTGTATACATTACAGTTTTACACACATAATTACAGCATAATGTATAAACCACGACGGGCCTGTTAAGTGCGTTTTGCCTGTCGAACGGTAAAGGAGTAAAATATAATATAAATTATAAAGTTATTTATGAATTCTTATAGAAAAATAGGTACTATAAAAATCTCGTAATATTCGCATTGACAACTAAAAGTTGTTTAAGTTTATTTTTGGTTTTTTTTTATTACATTGTTTTTACATAGTCTGAACATTGAAATAGCTGGTGTTCAATTAATAACTATACTAAATGTTTAAAAAGTTTTGTATAGTTATTATTGAAACATATATTTATAATTTTATTAGATGCGGAATAGGTACTTTTTTTTAAGTATTTAAATAGATTTAATCGTTTGAAATGTTGTAGTTTAGACGAACGGAATTAAGAATTAAACGAAAAATTCACAACCATTAAAAATTGTGATATGCTTCATACTTACTCCGTTTGACCAAAATTCAAAAATAAATCTTTGATTATAAAAATCGGTTGAAAATATAATTGTTTCGTAAAATGTCTCGACAGAATATATTTAAAACTCTTAACTTTTCGACTAAAGAGGACGCCGAACATATGTTTTTTTTTCATTTAATTATTTAAAACTAATGGTTAATGCTATATTATCAAAAAAATGAAGACAGGCGCAAATAATGTTTTTCCCTTTGAATTGTGGAATTTTGGCAATTCTACAAATAAATACAGAGAGAGTATAAAGTGTTGTCTAGCGCATAACGGTTTTTGCCATGTTGTACGTTTGTAAGACGGAGACGACATATCCTGATATACGTGAGTGTGGCGTCCTCTTAAAGTTTTGCTTACATTAAAGTTGAGTTCAAAACTACTATACTTACATCCAAGACACTTTTATTTTTATCTTACAATCATTAAAATCACTACTCAGAAAACTAGTTGAGCCACCTGTTGCAGTCAAATGAATCAGAATTGCGGTACAGTGACTAGTTTCACTCCGCTTTCGGGATTGCCTCCGCGACTGCGGCATTTTCCAGGCGTTGATGTGTCTGGATCGCAATTCGCTGTTCACAGCTGCTGCTGCAACGATGACAGCAGTCCGGTTTGTCCGCAAACTCGTCTTAAATAACATAATAGGTACCTTATTACAACGCAGTACGTTCTATTATTATTATCAATAATGCGTTCAACCGGTATATGTATAAATGCGCGTGACACACACATACATCGGTCTGCCGGCCTCACTTTTGATGGCTCCTAGTAGTCAATAATAATAATAATAATAATAATGATAATAAATAATAATAATATAATAACGTTCAATAATAATATCCTCCCGACGCGAGACGGCGGCGTACATAAAAATATATTTTCACCCCGGCTGACGAATGACGGTGAATAAATGTTCATTTCGGTATATAGTACTGCACACTCGTACGACACACGAGGGCAGCCGCCGCCGCCGCATTCCAGCGATAGACCCCCCCGGCCGCCGCGGGCGACGTCCTCCGGGTACTATAGGTCTATAGCAAACTGCATTCCAGTCCAGATCGGCGGGTCCCATTCAATTGTTTCTTGTATTTTTCTCCCTCTCATCCGATCGTTCTTTTAATTCCGTTTCATATAATCTGAATTTTTTTTTATTATTATCATTTCATTTCGTTTTCATGTTTTTCTCCATGCGTATCTATAAATACACGTATTACGTAATATTATACCACCTTATTAAACCCGTTGCGCGTTACCCGTAGCTCTATACCGTACTTAATAATATTATAACAGCCTACAACGAGTATAATAATAATATATAATATGTATATGTATATTATATACACGTATACTCTAAGTACACCTCATGTACATGATGCGTGCACAAACTATCCGATTCCAAAAATAAAAAATCTATAATATGCCGAGTAATCCAATCAACGTGAAACCTTCATTGTTTCAAAAACTATAAACGTTTTTGAAAATACCTTTTTTACACACTTAACTTGGTCATTTTTCTAAAAAATTATATTTTTACTAAATAGTTTTTTAATTTTTTTCCTTTCTAATGATACCCGTTAAAAAAACAAGCGCATTTTTTAATTTCTCATTTCTTGAGTACTTTGATAAACAAAAATCGAATAGGACGAGTGGCTTATCGCTTATGAGTATATCGAGTTTTGATGACCCGAGTGGAGTGGTACAGGGGCACCTTTAAAAATGTCAAAATGGTCCTACTATTCAGCTTGTCCAAACTTAAAACACTTATGAGATGTTATACAAATTAACCACTTTCCGAAATTTGATTTTTATAGATCAAAATACATCGAATAATATTATATACTACAAGATAGGAATTTTAAATTGTACTTTAACATTGTCATTAAAAGAAAAAAAGAAGAATTTTTCATCTAAAAATGTTATATTGTAATTTATAATGTAAAAGAAATAATGATTTCATTAAAAATTATTGTTTATGTTTAAAAACGTAGGTACATATTTTTTAAACATAATATGAGTGATGAGTGTATTAAAAAGTTAAATGTATCACCTCATATATCATACTACTATATAATGTACTTACAAACTACAGCGTATATATATATATATATATATATATATCCATCGTCAATTAGTCGGAAAATGTACATAATATATTATCTGAGTACCTACTGCAGATGTGCAATCGCTTCAGCTACTGCATGCCGCATCATGGTGCACAGTGCACGCGCCTGTGTAAGAGACGCGTGAATCCCGTGCTCGTCGAACGACAAGTGTCACAGTCCACAGAGACTTGACCTATATAATATATTTTATGAAAATATCATATGATATCAATCGTTTCGATTGTCGACGGATTCGTCAACTCTGCAGTGTCTTCATCGCGTACGAAACGATTAAACGATCCATTAAGTTCGAAGTATTTAATTTCTGCGTTATCGTATATAATATGTGATATACCTAATTAGTAATTATAGACACGAATTACTAGAGCACGACGTATGTAACGTGTGTGTGTGTGTGTGTGTGTGTGCTCGCGCACTATATAGTAATATTTTCGCTAATACATAATTGATGCATGAGATCGTTGCGATAATTCAATATCTGCAGTTTATAATGTAATACGTATATTATATATTAAGTGCACTGTCGACAGATATTATTATCATATCATATAAGTTATTCCACTTCTATATTTTATTATTATATTTACCAGGTACGTTGGTGATTAAAAATGTTGTACGTATACTTTGGAAAGCACTTAAGAAATAATAAGCTTAAACGAATACGAATTATTCAGCTAACGATCCTCTTATATATTATATATACGCGTACACATTCGTACTTATTATGATTTAAAATATAAGTACAATAATTGTATATTTCCCATAACACAAATCCACGTCGAGTTATTCGAAATCGAATCGCAGTACCTAATAAAAATATAAGAACGTAATTATTTCTATCTTCTTTTATGTTCGTTTTAAATTCTACCCATCGTCAGTGCAAACTGCTGCAAATAATGCAAATGTAATATGTAAATTATATTTTTATTGTATCTTCGTGTATTATGGTGGAGGCTAGTGATGTTAAGTAGTTGAGTACTGTTATGAGTACTGCAGTTTGCTATCGTACAAGTCACACTCAAAGCCTTAAATACATATCATATAGGTCATAGGTGTAGGTACCTTTTTCATTTTTCATTTTTTAAATTTGTTTTTTTTCTTGTGTTATTTTAAATGTATAACTTACGCGCACCCATAACGATGTACGATTAATTTTTTTGACATGATCGACTTAAACCGATTTCTTTTTTTGCTTCGATATCGATTAGGTATAATGCTATTCATGGACCTTTAAGCAAGAAACCCAAAACGGAAAATTAATAGAGATTCGAATGCGTTTTCGCAATTCTAAATGTCATCGTGCTGATATTAATATAGGTGCAACGGAAATAATGAATACAACTAAATCAAAGTAGCAACATAATATCGTATTTTATTAATATGAATGTCGCGTCCATGCGTGCGGATAATATACAGACCGCAAAAACGCATCAAATCGCAGTTCTATTCCCCCGTAATAGTAATAATAATAATAATAATTAGAGAAGGTATCACTTTACCGCCGCGACATCATCTCATTATAATACATTGTATAGGGTTGTTTGAATTTCAAAACGAGTAATCAACCCACCTCGACGTTTCGGACTCGTCTATATGCAAATAATAATATTGTGTATTAGACCAATTTTGGATAGTTAATACAAGTGAATAATATTATAGAAATTACCATTTGAAATTCAGAAAAAACAACACGGTGTCCAAAATAAAACTTACCAATTCTTAAAACCAAAATAAAATATGCGAAGCTTGCGAAATATTACATTTCTAAACTAACTATTATAGCAATCATTTTAAAAACGATGGTCGTTGATAAATCGGTACCTATACTAGTAACAGTAGTAACAAAGTGAGATGATTTAAGCAAAAAAGAAATATAGAACACATCAACAAATTTGAAATATTTGAAATTTCTAATTTAAAATATAAAGTTTAAATTTCAATAAAATAAAATATTTTTAACTCATTATCTACTGTATAATACCATAATATGAGAATGTTGATTTTAATTATGGTAATATGTATTAAAGCTATTATTTTTGATTTATAAGAAAATGTGTTCTTCTCAAAATGTATATAGTAATTATAAGAATAAATGGCACGTCAAAATATCAACGACCTGATGACCTATAACCCTTTAAGTAACTCTATAGAGTTTTATAATGTTTCTTCAAGTGATTGTAAACAAATTTGTACATAACGTCTTTTACTTTATTGTTTCATAATAAAGAGACATGTGAATATTCAACTTTTTTTTTATCAGAAATATTAAGTTGTTTGTATTTTCCAACAATTTTAATTTCTAGACACGTCATGTGTATGCTCTGTCTTACGTAGTGTATAACAGATATTTACCGCAGCACGTGCGTGACACTATAATATCTATTATGTACCCATTACGCTTACACCCTTATATTATATATTATGAAGTATATCTCGAAAACTATCGTTTCAGATCACATGACGCACATGATCCGGAAGTCCAAGAGCAAAACGGTTCGAGTACTGGCGGACGTGTACTCGAGCATCGAAGGACCGGCCGCCGGTCCGTTGGACGCGTTCTACGGGCGGCTGTCGCGGTACGTGCACGAAGACCCGGAAACGACTCCGGCGACGAGCCTGGAAGACGCTGCATCCCGGCTGTTCGCCGACCTGTTTCCGGTCGTCTACCGAACGGTGGCTGCGGCGGCCGACAGACCGGATGGCGGCGAGACCGAGTTCGACGAGGATTACGTCCAGTGTCTAACCGGTAAAGCCTTCGATGTTAAACCGTTCGGCGACGTGCCGTACACGCTGGCCAAGGACATTTCCAGGACATTCTCCGCCACCAATGTACTCGTACACGCGCTCAGGTATGATAAACGTATATGGATAGACTTTAACGATAGTTTTATGTCTTTGATTTTTTGGGAAACCCGATTTCTCAAGTATTTCCGTTTTTATTCTGATGGCAAACGGAATATCCATAATATTACTAAGTGTGTCTTGTACCAAGTGGAACTATTAAGTATAATATTATATATATCTATTGTCCCAAAATAATGCTCAATTCTCGCGCCTACCCTATTACTTAGCTAGTCAGCTCGATAGATGAGTTATAGTTATATGACTAGTTGTAACTGGTTATACAAGTTACTGTTACATTGAAAGTCACTTTAGTTCATTTCTTTGAGAAAATAATAATGTCACTGCTAAATATTTGTTTGTATGAGGGGTTCCTGAAAAAAAGATGTTTAATGTAAAAGTATTAACAATGAAATTTATTAAAACGGCTGTTGAAATAAAAATTCATTATTACACAATATACTAAAACGATAGGAACCTAATAATAATTACTAATATTCATGGTTAGAGCATAATAATATTTTATAGATATCTATATATATTATATATAAATATATTGTTAGTAGTCAGTGCAAATTAAATAACACGTTAGATCTTTTAGTAGTTCTATTCAAAATTAAGAATAGTTAAAAAAAAAAAATACCAAATTTCATATCGTGGTTTTCATTATATATAAAATATAAAAATAATTTTGATATCGTCTAATAATTACTTACTTAAATATAACAATAAATGTAACCTATTACACGTATCTTTTAATTAAAACTACAAATCACGCAATTCATTACAAGCTACTATATAGTTAAGAATTGTAATATATGTGTTGGCTGCGTTACTTTGCAACGTGTAACTGATTACTGCCAAACTCATCTGTGCGTACGTTTGGCTCGGTCCCCGCCGATGACACCGACTGATGATGATTCGTTCAGCAAACAGTTCGTAAGATATCGACATCGCGTAGTGAATGTCCAATCAAATCTCAAATCTCACACTTGTTTTACTCGACGACGTTGTAATAACAATAATAATATTATGATGTAGATACGGTGGCCAATTAGTGGACGAAGAACACTCCCGGTCGTGGCTGGGCTACGGAAATACGGAACAGTGTTCGGCGGCGCTGACTCGGATGAGACAGTGCTCGTGGTGCGACGGCAAGGACGCGAAACCGTGTCACGGGCTGTGCGTGAACGTTATCCGCGGCTGTCTGGCCAGGGAGACGGCGCACCTGGACGCGCCGTGGACCGGATACTACGAGGCCGTGGACCGTCTGGTGTCGGCCATCAACAACGGCCAGTCGTCGGTGTGTCTGGAGGACCTGCTCAGATCCCTGCACTCGAGGATATCCGAAGCCATCATGTACGCGATGAACCACGCTTCAGACATACAAAACAACGTGAGTAGGATTTTACATTTACATTATATAGATTTATTGACACGAGTGTCGAACACCGCTCTAGGTAATTTTAAAAGTATTGTATACTTATTTTTAATTTATTATATATATATATACCCTTAAATCTGTAAAACAGGACCCTAATAATCATTTTAATTCTCTCTCGGACCTGTTGTTTCAAGTTTCAATTAATTCGTTGAAATATCAATATGATTACAATGTCAACTTTTTTTCCTTAAATTTGTCGCTATCTACGTTTCCTTTTTTTAGTTTTTATTTTAAATCTTCCTTCATCTTTGATATCATGCATAATATGACCATTGCGATGACACCTATACACGATACACACCAAGATAGAATCGACATTATATAATTTTGAATATTATATCATTACCAGTAGTCTCTCATTTGGAACTCGTAAGGTATACACTGTAAATGTGAGTACTAATTTTAAGAGTTAAAATACAATATTATGGTACTTTTCGACTTGGCTGGTCTGAAAATAGATAAATTCTAGGCAGAGTATTGGTACAATTTACATAAAAATATGCATACCTATTTAAAAAGAAAATTTAATTCTAATATCACTCGTTATAGATTTATCTAAAAATCGTTTATAATACCTATGTAAATTTATTCGTAGCAGTACCTATACTAGGCGCCTACACGTATTTTCTATTCGCCGAAAAAAAATTAAATTTCTTTATTTTATTAGTTTCCTAGTTGTACTTGTATATTTAATAATTATGTTTGTCTATTTAATTTATAGTAATGATAATCGTCGTAAGACTGTAGGAACAATCGTAACTCGTTGGTTTGATTATGTTTAGTTTATCATATACCTATATAACCTATTAATAGTGTTTTCATAATATTTAATACCTACCACATTATAATATGTAATAACATATTACACGAATGCATTAAATAATATATATACTTCCTCGCGATTCGAGTGTTTTATATGTTAAATCGAGGTCACGCGCTATCATATTTATACAGTTTTTTACTGCAGCGATAACGAAATCAGCGGACGCTTAAAATATTATTATACCTGTACCTTTGTACGGTGTGCATAGTGCATTTGTTGGATGCATATTTTCGTGCAGTACCTACCTAATGAGTAAAATTATGTGGTCGGAATATTTTTAGGTATACCTACCTACCTCTTGCACGTCCGCGGTACGCCGAAACCGAACGTTGTTCTCCGTCTCCCACCCCCTCTCTCTCTGGAGAGATGAAACGAAAGACCAGGTGGTCCGAACTCGTGGAATTCAAATGATATGGCGATTTCCCCGCAGATATCAATGACTCTGGGCGATCGGATATCTCCGACACGGTTTTACTGAATGGTTCGGGCGGTATAATAACAATATAATATAATGCGTACCTATTATGATAATATATAACTATACATAACGCGTATACGCGCGGCGGGACCCGAAATACCGACCAGACGGATCGGTGCGCCTAGTAGCGCCACCTGAGATCACGAGACGACGAGGACGTGCACATCGTCGTCGGGGCGAGGACCGGTGCAACGCGTATGACTCATCTCAATGAAATGCTGGACTTCCATTGGTCCGGCGAGAGGAATTCCGATCTGCCGGCACCTTTCACGCACACACACGCAAACGCACGTGTATTCTTTATGTATTTTATGTGTTTGTATATATATATATAATATGCATACAGACGTAGGCGTGTACACAAACGCACAACCCTTCCGATACTAAACTCGATTTACCATATTTGGACCGGTTCCAACTCGCACACACACGCACACACACACACACACTCGCGCTGCACCTCCTGACAATCCGCAGCATTTTCCTATATATTATATATCTACATTAAATATTATATATTTACAAGCAGAACTCTATACTATGCATACCTATATAATACCTGTATATATTATATTATGTGCACAACAATGTGTAAGCACATGATGCGTGAACAATAAGACGAATTCGGTCGATTTGTATAGCGCTAACGAGGTGCCGCCGGTGCAGTGTTGCAGTGCACGAAAAACGCGCAGGACGTTCGATTGCGGTACACTTACACCCCCCCCCCTCTACCGAGCCCACGACGGGGTTGGAAATCCTTTGACTGCGTTTCGTTTAAAATCCCGCATTAGGCACGGCACCAAAAAGCACTGGACAATATAGTTGATTATGTTGGATGATTTTTTTTTTTTTTTGACGTAGTTTTTTCGGGATTCGTTTTGCGATATCGGTTAGGTTATTATATTAAATAATAATTTTCGAGTGTTTTTTGGTGCGACGTTTACGAAATAAATCGATTATTGCGTCTGGGAACCGTTTTAAAGAATTAACCGTTTCTATACTTACACGTAGGTAACGTCGTAACGGAACGATAAATCATCATCCAAATGTTATCTTCGTTCTGACGGCGCAACCATACGTATCGAAAAGAAAAAAATCAAAATGGAATTCTCAAAAATCGTTAACAATACATGCTACCATCATATAAAGCAAGAGTGAAAAGAAAAGTGACGGAATTATCATAATATTCATTATCATCGAATGGCATACTTATACATTTTTCTCATCAAAGCTTTGTTTCATCGAAACTAGGTCAAATTAGTGAAAATTAGGTTTTTTCTATTTTTATAATTCAGTATAGGTATATACTCTTTGCATACCTGTATAATATAATATAGGTATATGCGACGTACCACGTACGTATATAGATTGTAGATACCCAAATCTTCATAAGAACACTTAGCGGTGCGTGTGGAACGGAACTATGAAAAGGGAAAATGTTACGAATTTTATATTGAAGGAGCGAATATAATAAGTGTAATAGCTAATAACGAAAGTAATTTTTCTAATACTATATACAGAGAACACAATATTTTGAAAGTAAAATTAGGCTAATTTAAATTTATACACGAAAAGAAAATTGATGAAAAAAAAAGTGAAACGAAAATGTTTATTACTGTAATTTATTTTGTACGAAGAAAATAGTTTGTACACTATTGCAGAAATCTTGAACTTTTTTATAATCGAAGATAGCGAGCCCACAAGATTCGTATATTTATTTAGAGAACACAGGGTGCGGTTGATTCAAATAAATTACCAATGCATCGTTATGAATAATTTATTAGAGTGCTGCAGTCGTCTTGGGCGCGTTACACATTTAAACGTCGCGCCGTTTTTACAAAATGTATAATTAGAAGTGTCGTTACAAATACAAACGTATTTAAGTACGTATAATTATTATTAATAATCTGCGATTAGCTTTACATAATATATACATATGGCCAAATAAAGCACATATACGAGGCGGCGCGATGGAATGGACGGTCCGTCTGCGGTATGGAAATCACTCTGTATATTTTAAGACGGGAATGGTTAATATACCGAGTTAAGGCCAACGATTTATATGTGTGACAAGATTATATGCATGGCGACGACGTCGGCGGACGGTGCATTTTTAGCGTGTACCTCGGAATGGAATGTCGCCGTGCAGTTGGTTTATTTTTACCGGGCGTAAAAAAAAAGATAAAAACTCACACACACATACACACGCACACACACACACAAGGGGAGAGTGAAATAGAATGAAGGAGTGACTGGAGGTGATTTGAGAGGGAGGGGTGAGAGAGAGAGAAGCCGGTGTGTATCATTGGCAACAGGAAATTTCTTATTAGAACCCAAGTGAAGAACGGGTGTCTGGCTCCCCAATAAATCTGTCGAGAGTAAAAATTCCAACGATCGTGCCAAAAATAAGACTATTTCGTACTAGATTTGTCCCCCGAGTATTATAGAAACCCTTTAAAAGGTTCAACAGGATGGAGCCCGCGTTTAATATATCTTTTTTTTTCATTTACAAAATGCTTTTAAATTTAATAAATCCGTGATGCAATAATATAAGTTTTAAACTCAAAACTTTAACACCGACTGTCCGGTATTAAATACATTGACATTTTGTTGACTGTTCGAAGTTGTCAAACTAATGTAATTACAAATTGTATGCTACCTTTATGGTATTCACAGTTTAATTGTTTTCATGTTTGTTGAATTACCGACAGATTGGTCGTTGAATAACAGCATTAAAATGTTTTGATGTATATTACCATAAAAACTTGGAATGTATCACATAATTGTGTTAATCAGCAGAAAAGTTATTTTGTACGTTTTATCAAACAAAGTGACGTAATTAATAATAGTAATAATATGATATGCTTATTTTGGATAACACATAAATTCTTATGTCTCCGGGGAAAAACATCGATAGTTAAAATATTAAAGGTGTTAATAAGTAATAACTAATAATAACTTTATGGCGAATTATAATTTCGATTTATAAATACGCGTCTAGTTTGTATGGAATAAATTGCATTCACGTAAGTGTAGGTACATAATTTCTGAATCCCCTAGAGCGATGTTTTTTTTTTCATAAGTTATACAAGAATAGGTAAATCATACATGTTTAAGATAATAATAATAAAAAATTATGCAGATCGCATCGCGATATAAAATGGTCAAGGGCTCGACCTTTTAGAGTATAATATATTTTAAATTTAAGTTATTGATACGTAGGTATATAATATATATATATATATATATATATGCCAAGACGAGATAAATAAAAATCTAGTTTGTTAGGTAGCGTTGTTATTAAAGCTTAACCATAAATTAAAATCCATTAAATTAAAAAATAATTATGCACGTTACATTATACAATATAATATTATATAACATTCAACACGGTACCGGAACTCAAGTGTTAGGTATCGATATTTTTTTTTCAATTACATTTTTGTATCGTAAAACATTGATTTCGTATTAAAAAAAAAAAAATACCGTGATGGTCAAGTCGGTTTTTCGCGCAAAAACAATAATAGTAATAATACAATATATTATCATTCATAATAATATATGGCTGCCGAATCGATGTATTTATTATATTATATGGTTTCGACACGCCAGATGAAGTTCAGTATCTCGTGATTAATCACGAAAAGTAAAACGAAACTGTTATGGCCTCTTGTGTACACGGAATGGAATGAGAGAGAAAAAATGAAAATTAAAAAAACAAAATCTAAAGTGGATATAGGTATGGAAAAAAAGCAGACAGTAATCGATGTGTATTATGACGCGTTTCGAAACCGTCGATTGTGTCTAGTTAAATGTATAATATATAATTAAGCCGGGCATTCACCGGGCGAGTGTATATTTTGTATTTTATGCGTATATATTATTATTATTATTATATATGCTGTTCGTTTTAAATTGTGTCGCCGCGATCAACGCGAATCGGTTTATATTGTAATATTATTGTACAGGCGAGGTGTGTAGAATAGTGTTGTCGAGTGTGTGTTCGTTCGTTCCCGATATAATAACAGTGTACGGCACGACCACAACTCGTAATTATTATTATTCGATGGTTATAAGCGCACACATGACGTGTTAAGTACCTTTTATCTATATTATAGAGGTACACAATTAGGTACTGCACATCGTATTATTTATGTACTTTCCAGAAACCACACATTTTGAAATATATTTATGTGTGCGGTCGTAAGTATATCAAATCAAATTGATTTCAAAATATATTTCAAAAATATATATAGTTCAGCTTCTTATACGAACGAAATACAATCAAACTAGAAACTATGAAAAAAATGATTATACATTTTATAGTTTTCTGTTGCATTTTTAAAGTATTTTTTAATTTTTTAAAGTCGATTACATTAGGATTTTTTTTGGTTTTCGAAGCATATTTACATTTGTTTGATTGTTTTGACACATTTTTTTTTTATATATACATTTTATCGCTTCTTATACCTACCACAATATTATGATTATTCGAAAGTCTCCGCGCACTCAGCAACAGTGGCTGCAGCGGTTGGTTGAGTATTTCAGTGTACACACGCTGCAGGTACCTTATAACGACTTGAACGTTATCCGTGTCTTTCTCGACATCGTTCTAATTAAAGATGCTACATTGCTCTTTATTTAGTTTATTCTTTATATATTTAAAATAAGCCTTTAGTAAAAAACGTGTAGCGCATATTTTAGGGTTTTTAAACGCACAAGTGCTGCGCTTTTCCATGGCTACAATAATATAATATGACGTCCTGTTCCTTAATCATCACCGTTCTAATTTAATTCACGGTCAAACGTGAAACGATGTAAATGTTTTCGGGAGCGGCATCGTCCACGATAATTAGACGGTAGGTACGTATATATAATATAGATGCGCGAGTGAGTGATGTAAGGACAAAGAGTTTATAAGTTTGTTATAGTATAAACGCAGAGAAAGAAGAAGAAGGAGTCGGCGGTGATGAAGGAGCAGGCGAAGGAAGAGGAGGAGGATGAAAAAAATAGTAGTCCGATATACATATAGATATATACATAACACATATATGAACAGTTACACGGCAAAACCGCTGCGACATTCTATCGGAGAATTCCGTCACTTATTTTTATCGTTCGACATATTACCGGAATGCTATTATGCCGCAATATTTCTCGGTAGGCTACACACACACACACACGCCTCTCTTACACACACACATTATAATTTAAGTCGACCATCAGTTGAGGTGCAGTAGTGCGTAGTAGCTAAGGATGCTGCAGAGATTTCCCGAGCGCCGTCGATATAGTCGTCTACTATAGCATACGAGTACGAGTGCATAAGTATTTTGTATTTTTACTGTTTTTACTTTGATTAATTTATACGCTAATTGTCCATCGGTCGTTTCATCACAACTTCGCAACACGATAATAATAATAATATGATATGATTCGGATGTCGTTGTTTGTTGTTTTACTACAATTTTCTTCTACCGACCGAATTATTGTTGTGCCAATAATGCCTAATAATAACAATAATGCATATTAGTTATAGCCTATAGGTAAATGTATATGAATTTCCAATTGGTTTGTAATGCGCGTGTTGAAATCCACAATATTGATTGAATATTGCATATATAACTTTTAAAACGCAATTTGACTTTTACGTCTTCAAAATTGCATTCTAGATAAACGCATAATTATTGTCAAGACAGACATCTGCGTGACTGCGTACCATTACGTCATGCCTTCGTCGAAGTGTAGCTGATAGCATTAATCGGTAAACATATAAATATATAATACAACATTTTTTAAGGAAGAATGGTACAGTGCTCAACGTAAGATCTTTTTAATATTTAAACAACCGTCAAAAACGATCGAAATCAAAATTATTAACATTATAAAATATTTATATGCCTAATAGTTTCTTTAGTAATTTAAATATTGCAAGAAGCCAGTAGTAATAAAAGGTCACCAAAAATACACGCCTTGCTTTGATAATTTGAATGTTCTTTGGTTTGGCTACGAATTGGGAATTTATTGCTGCAAGAAAAAAGTGGTTTTGCTATAGGTATCTAAAGAATGTATGTTATAGCTGATATATTATATCTAGTGACAAAATAAAAATGTTTCACAATTTTATATTTCCAATAATTCAATCACCGTGCGCACATATGTCTGTATAATATATGCTTCGACGACTTGGGACCAGCGGGTTTGCTCTGAAGTCTTGTTCTATAGTTTCACTATACTCGACACTAAATAATATTAGAATCTAGGTCAATATTGCTACCCGATCATTTGCCACTATAGTCGGGTTTTTGGACGATTTCCACCTGTTTGTGGACAATTCCCTGCCATAATTTATACATGTGGGATCATGTTTTTTTAAATTCCAGTGAAAACACGTTACCCGCATGTGTTGTATCCGTCTTACGTTACAATTGCGTAACATATCAAATTTTACGCTGTACATTTTTTTTTACATCTTAAAATACTTATAACTCGCTTCAAAATAATTTAAATGTAATCAAAAGCCCATGAAGTCGTCTAAATAATACTCCTACCAATTAATTTTATAATTTTTAAATTCACATTATAATTATTTAAGGTAACGGAGCTAAACATGATCTGCTGTGCATAAAATTTATTATGTTATACGCACTTTTAAGACAGAGACAATACATGTGGCCATGTGGGTATAATGTAGTCCTCGTAAGTTCAACTCCAAAAGAATTTTGTTTAAATTGTCAAGTTTCGGGTATTAAAAACAAACAGTTTATGAATTTCAATATTGAAACCTGATTTGAACGTCTTAATATTATGTATACTTAAGATCCTACGAGGCTACGAACGACATTTTCCATTTATTAAAATAATGATAAAGGAGAAGGATGAGTAGTTGTAAACGTATGACATTAATATTTGAAAATGCAAATTTTTTTACATTTCTAAAGTCAAATGTAAAAATGTTGACAACTCAACATATAAACGTTAAAATTTGTTTATAAGTTATTATTGTAGGATCTAAATAAGACGTCAATCAGGAATCAAAACTTGTTTTCAAAATCAATATAACGTAATTTGATTGATCAGTGTTTAATACAGTTGTTAGTTGGAATGAAAATAGATATTTTTAGCATGAATAACTTTCATCTGTTTGGAATCCCTTCAAATGTCATTCATAATGTCGTGTGGAAATTGACCGAGTACCATATTATTACAGTTTGTAATATTTATTTTTCTATCTAGAGAATAAAAAATCAACGTTTGAATAAAGGCAAAAATAAGGATAAGTATACTTGATGAATCACCCTGTATCATATATTATTACATATATATATTATATACTTGAATATTATATTATAATGAGTATTATTCTGCTGTAAGTACATAATACACAATACACATAATATAATGATATAATACCAGTCCCTCCGGTCGATCGGGAAAAAAATCGACTCAAGTTTAAACGAGTTTACTAGTATATATATTATTTGTATTATATAATTATTAATTTATATATACTTAATGCATGTACCTATTCCTATTAATTATATTACCACGAAATCATCAATTATTATGATAAATATGTAATTTATGTTGTGCACGTATAATGTATATGTATTAGATAACTCTATTTAATAATTTAATGGCTTTATGCAAACAAATATACAATTCGAACGATTTACTCACATATAGTTTATCATCATTTTTCATACATCGATCGTCGGACCATACATAGGTAATCAAAGTCACGATTTCAAAAAATTACCAACGTTTTCTGAAATGTATGTTTACACAATTTAAACTTGTTGCAAAACAACATTTTTGAAAAAAATTATATTTTTTTAAATTTTAAATAAAAAGCTTCATAAACTCTATATCTACTCATCAGACATTTTTTTTATACATAGACTCGTACATCAAAATACTTTGAATAAAATCATGTAAACATTTTTTTTTTCAAAAAAAGTAAAATAGTAATTGGTTTAATGAACGTTTTATACGTTAAATCTTGAATCATTAATTAAATATATACCTATATTGTACCTATATATCTACGTATAGTGGGAGTGATATTATAATTTATATTATATTATAAACTATAATATTAGTGTATTGCAGCCATTCAAAAATATTTATTAAGATATAATGCATAAAGTGTATATACTGCACTACTGCAGTACATATGTGTGTGCGTGTGTGTATTTGTAAATATATATATATATATATGTGTAAATGGGTACCTGCGTCTCCGTGCTCGGATTTGTAAAGTAATTTCAATTGTCAATTAAAGTATTAAACTATTCAAGTTCATAAGTTGATTAGAAAATAAACCAACTATAGTCAAATGTCCTGTACCTTAGCCAAAACTTCGAAATTCAAATTTGTTATTGGCAAAACGTTGTCGATTGGGGCGCGCGTGCACATTATTTTATTTTATTCGGTGTGGATTCGCATTCGCTGGGTGCGGTGTATGTCCGCTCACGTGACAAAGGCGTCTATCCCGCATATGTATAATATATATACGACTATAGTTTTTTTTACGTTTTGTTTGGTTTTTTTACGTTCAACCGTACACCACAATATACTAATTTTCTTTTATATATATATATACGTGCGAGTACCTATATATCGTGTGCACCATTATAATATTACATATATATACACGCTCTCGTTGCAGTTTTACGTTTCTCTCGTTCTCCCCCCCCCCCTCATGGAGTCCACGTACAATATAGGTCTTATGGGTAAGCGAGTATAGTATTATTGTGCTCCTGTCCCGATTAACGCCGTGCCTGCAGTGTGTTTGTGTATTATTATATACAATACGTGCGCATAGGTCGGAAACCGAGCTGCACCGGGGAGACTAAACAAACACCGCGTGGGTTTCGGCTGGGGAGAACAAAAAATGAGAGTCAGTGTTATTATTATTGCAACGTGTTGTCGTAGGTTTTGATCGGCGTCAGTTTGTCGACGAAACGATTCGAATATAAGCGTATACCTACCTCTGTATTATTATTATGTGTGCGTATATATAATATTATGTTACCCGATACCGCGATAACCGCGATATTCTTCTATACCATACGATATATTTTAAGGTGGGTTTTCTGCTCTATATAGACAACAGACACACGTGCAAATTACGTTTGTGTATACGAATTATATATTATTAACGTCCACTCAGAGTTTTAACGCACGTTTCACATTGGTTGACATTGGCAGTACGGGCTCATAAATAAATGGTTATAAAACCAATATATTATTCTATAAACATATCGTATTTTTGCTTATACTATACCAGCCGTGTGCATGAATATATAGATACAACAACATGGTAACGTGGTCTGTGTGGTGTCGTAAAAATTGTACAAACACTATACAGTAATATGCAGGTATATACCCTGCAAAGCTCTCCACGAAATATACAAATATCGCAACTAATCAGAGTCAAGAAAAATTATTAAAAAATACACACATGCGTGTATAGGTATATAGGTGTATAGGAAAGTCTAACTTAAGTTTAAAGGTTCCCGAAACGATATACATTTAGTATAATATTATACGTCGTTTTTTAAATGTACCATAATTGGTATTTAATTAATCGTACGCTTCCATATGACATACATTTTGACGAATCGAAATAAATATTATTTGGTACGCAAGTGGAAACTCGATAACTCGATTTTTCAACGGAGAAAATGTTCATGCACATAAATATGGTTTCTTCATAACACATAGTTATGCAAATAAGGAAGGTCTTTCTTAGTGTACGATATTAAAATTATTATACGAACATGAATGGGATTTTTTTCACAAAATAATAATATTCATACGTCCGTAACATGAGATCTTGATAATGAAATAGGTAAACACGACTACACAAACGATCGCTATGTACCTAAATCATGAACGCAGCACGTCTTCATACATAATATTATTAGTTATTACTTACCTATCAGTTTATATCTCGAATAAAAGTTGAATTATGCGATGTTAGCGCATGGATTAGGGAACTGTGCGCGGTCGTTTTTATGTGTTTAAATTATAATTTGTAACGTGATTATTTCAGATTAGACATCGCTATACGTAAAAAAAAAAAATAAATAAAACATTTCTACTACTTTATTAGAATAATATGTATATTAGTAAAAATGTAAAAAAAAGCAAAATGTTAAACGTTCGTATCGAGTTGCATATTATGGAATTATGCACAAAAATTAAACAGCCCAGTATATAAATAGGTGAGGTATTTGTTCACTGCAGTATTCTCGATAAAGTGTGGATTAAGTGACTCTTGAATGGACATCCTGCATTTATGTCGGTAAGGCATATCGACAGAGACGTACCTATACAATATTTACGGGGTGAATTATGATTATTGTTCCAGGGAATAATTTTTTCTATAATTGAGTACTTTAATTGCTCGGAATTCTCATCATGGTGGTTGTGCAATAACAGAAAAATGATTTATTCGTTTATGTCATATCTATGTACGACGAGTACACGTAAACGTAGGTACGTAATAAATTAAAGAAAAAATGTCAAATACACCCGATTGTGTGTAGTGCGTCCTATAACGGTTGTTTGCAAACACTACCTGTGTATTATAAATTTATTTGCTACATGATAAATGTATAATATCGATAAGTACTGCTGTTTATTTCCATCGTACACATAGACCGAAGTTCTTCCGGTTTATTTTTTTATTAATTTGAAATTTTCAAATAATTTCGTTATACTCCCTAAAAAAAAACGTGTATGTACATTATATAATGACAGTTTTATAATATTGCAAGTGTAAACATTAATATGATTATTATACGCTGACTATTTATTATTATTATCGACAAACTCGAGAAAAAAATTGGTATACATATATAAATACAACGATAAAAAAAATATCACAAAATAAAAACCACAAAACTTCAGAAATAATGATAACGATAAAAATTTTGATATTTTGCGTAGCTTACAACATTATTGTTATTGCTACAAATTTTTTTTACACGAAACTCACTTCTGTAATGGCTTTGAACCGAAATGCGCGTTATATTTCCAAATATATCATATCTATAACGCACGAGTTTGCGCCGTCCATGTAGTATAATAATAATAATTATTATTATTTGCGTACATATTAAATTATGATTATTATTACAATGTTTTCGACTAACGAAGGGTATGAGCGTGGTATTTTTTTTTTTGCTAATTCGTTACTTGTTTTTTTACACACAATGACACTAATCTGTTTAACACACACTCAGTATAATAACCTCGTTTTATACAAACATCCGTTGCACAACCACTAAATTAAAAACTGCGTTACATATATTATTATTTTATTAAACGTTCGCCGTTTTAAATTTTTTTATTTCGTTTTTGTCCGCCACGCGAAACTACAATATGTGTACTGGTATAGGCAGTCCATTGATTTCGAAAACGCTTTAATGTAGTCGAGTGTTGATCGAATAGAATTAACCTTATGATAATGGTCTATAGTATAGGTACCGCTGCAACTTTTAAAAATAAATTATTATATCGGTACGGGGGACAATTAATACTGCGAAATAATAGACAAACTGCTAATTATATGGCCATTATTTTAGCCAGTTATAAATCGTATACCGGATGTGGGAGTAATTAATTACAGTATAGAATAATTAATTTTGAAGAGTTATTAATTAATATGGTTAAATTGTAAACAATATTATACATAATATACACATTTTGTAAAATGTTATTATTGATTTTTAGGAGTATAGAAGGTATAAAATAGGAAATATCTATTTGGTATAGATAGTTACTTGAAAGTGTTCTAGTATAATAGAAATCTGATAATTGTATGATATACGGCAGTAGTTCGATTAAAAAATTAATTAAAATACTTTTAGAAATCGTTTCACCTAGGTACCTAGAATAATACATTAGGTACATAGGAAATATGCAATTAGGAATAATATATTTGTTTCAAAGTGTTATTATATGCTTACTATTTGATATTTCTAACCTATATAATAATATAATATAAAACGTCGATAAGATAACTGTTTTAAAATTAAGTTAATGATTAATTACAAATTTGTGATCATTACATCTTTAAAAATAATGATAATAATATAATACACTCGTGGATGTGGTAGATCTTATGCTGACTTTAGTTAAAAATATATTTACTCACAACTTACGATTATATTGATTGCAAATGCTATTCACTATGTATGATCAATAACGAACTAGGATAATATAGTTAGCATCTATAGTTGTAAAATATTGAATCGACTGCAATAATATATAAGTATGTCCATAAAATATACCGAAACGGTTATTTTGACAATCATTTTAGGATTTATAAAAATGTATTTTATTCACTTCCATTTAAAATGGCGGTCGTAAAAAGGAACAATCGCAATCGTTGTGATGTGTCGATCATTTATTTATTTTCAGGGCCCAATTCTTTTAGTTTGATTATCGTCGTCGTGCGAGCTGTGAGTTATACATATATAGCCCTAATGGCGTGGAGGTGCAGGGAAGCGTCCGTTTTCTTTTTATTCGATGTTGGCGTTTCCCAAACAATAAGTGACAATTAGAGTAACGCTTGTCGTCGGGCGTTTTCCTCTGATTAAGTTTTTGGCAACAGAAATATACGCTTGAACGGACGAGTGTAGGCGACAGCACGGTCGTGGAACAATAATAACATATAATAAATATCGATCTGCACCTTTATAGGTTATTGAGAGGTATTATACACAGCTCGTATTCGGTGTTAAAGTTTAGCAAAATACGATAATAATACGTAATATTATTTACGCAAACGTTAACGCATAAAATAATATGTATATATATAGGTATAGGTATAATCAATACGTGTCAAGTCGACCATTGCCAATATAATAATAGTACGAGCAGCATAAAATATACCTACACAGCATTATATTTATTTAAGTACGTATATGATAAACGCGCGCGCGTGTGTGTGTGTGTGTATGCGCATAGAAAGACTAAAAAGTGAGAGAGAGAAAGAGAAAGAGAGTGATACTCCGGCACAGCCTGAAGTGACGTACGCGACACACCCCAAAAGTTCGATACGACCCACTCGTTTCGTCAAAAACCGCGTTTTGATTTACGATCATCCCGTGTATAGTGGTTTATTCGAGAAATGGAAAACAACGACCTCGTAAATCCTGCAACGCCTACGTATTCAGTCGACTGTATACATATACCTATCATAATATTCGTACGATATTGTAGAAATCGCATGTTTAAGTCGAAACATGTTATCGATGACCCGAACGTCGCGCGAAAATCGAATCAAAATTATTACACTTATTATTATATTTTACAACGTCACATTTTCTACTTATGTGTGTGCAATGATGTGCATATTTCAGTATAGAATATAATAGTACGATATATTGTAGATAATAGTGCCTACACGTTTTGTTTCGGTCGAGATGGATAGTAAAAATACAATTCGAACGACTAATGCGTCGTGCGTTTGGAAATAGCTGTGCCTATTTACAGTAATTATATATATTATATGTTCGATGTTATACATTATTTGTAATCGACTGACTATGAGATTTGAAGCAAAATTACGGCGTATCTTGTAAATTATTCTATAAAAGGTGAATTAAAACAACTGCACCCTGTAGTCGTGTAGAATTAAAAACAAATAATAATGTTCAGTTGACTTCATAAACGAAAATCAAATCAGATTTTATTTATCATTCGATAACATTTTTACAGCTCACACATTAATACGCCTAATAAACATTTTGTTTCGTAACAAATTCAAATCACGCAGGAGAAATATTTTCAAAAACGTTAGTTATTTTTTTCAGAAACAAAGAGTGTCTTTCGTTAAAAGGATCACTCCGTATTGGTACTTATATATATGTGCGCGTACAGATAATATTATCACCATCGGTAATTCGTGTGCAACAACTGCAACAAAATATCATTGTCGTTAAATAATTGGTTATAAGTACCTGAATCTTTCAGTACCTACGTAATAACTAATAATAATAATAATAAATAATAATAATAACAATAATATAATGGATAATGATTATTATGCATGCGTGCGTTACTACAATATTATATACGCTGCAAGGATTTCGTATAATAATAAATAAACGAGTGCGCGCGCGAACACAACATAAATACATAATATATAATATATACATAGAATATAAGTATTGTATATGAGACGATGATGGTCAGAACGAGTTTGAAATCCAAAATTTTCAGTGTATCTGAACAGTCCACGCGGTGATAACTCGATTTGGAAATTAAACGCCTTTTTCCCGTTTGAATTCGGTACCTATATACGTACACGTATGTAGTTTTAATTTGCATCGATCGTTATTCAGGTATTTTATTCAGCTTGAGGACGAGATCCCTCCACATCGTATTATTCATATAGCTGCAAGGTAGCGTTAAAAAAATAACAAGACAAGATGTCGTTTATATTTTATGCAACGCGGTTATTATTATACGATCAAATTGCGGTTAAAAAATACCAATTTTTTATGTGTTTTTTTTTTCGTTGTTACATAGTATTGAAATCTCATACCAAGGTTAATTTAACAACAAAAAAAGCACGCTGAATGATTAATTCGAGGATTAAATGTAAATTGTGTTTGGGCAAAATGTAAATTGCATCGGTTCCACGACGAGTGGTTTGTATTGACCAGAGGGAGCCACAACAACAATAAGCGAGATGGTTACATTCGAATAGGAAAACGAAATAAAAAAAATCTCGATTATATTATCATACGGTCGCAATAGGTCTTAAAGGCGCATACACTTGATTCACATATATTTTAAATTTACATTAAAACGACAACCGTGCGCAAATATATTATGGGAACATCGCGTGCATATTATTAATTTCATAATCATATTCGTCTTACAATTCGTTAACAATGATTAATGTATGCAAATATTTACAATTATATACAATGCGTGTAATATGGATTTATAAATTGAACCATCAACGCACGAGTGTATTTTTAGAATACATTGAGTTGATACTTAGGAATAACATTGACGTCGATATCGAGTTGATGTGTAGAAACGTTTCAACCGCGGTGAACATATGACACATATTCAACATATTCTCCATAATACAGGGTGATTTAATTTTAGCGTGACATTACCATGTTTTCATTTACCAATGAGTCAAGTCAAATTCTGATTTTTCGGAATTTTTAAGAATAATTATTAAGGAACATATTATTTTCAAATAGAAACTGAGATTTTTGCTATGATTTAATAAGAAATGTCCAGTAACAATGCAAATTTTTTTTTTCCAAATGAGAACTAACCACTGCAAATTGTAAAAAAGATCATTTTTTTTTAAAACATTAATAATATATCTAAATATAAACTTGAAATTATCTCAGGATTGTTATAAAATGCCTAACTAAGACTACTATAGTTCTTAAAAAACAATGAAATATATAGATAAAGTAATACTTATTTATATTAATTATTATACCCAGACTGTTTTTACTGATTTTGAAATGTTATATAAAAAAAATAATATCGATTGCTATAATTTTCAAATCATCATAGCCATCATAATATTATTTATACTATAGATCAGTCGTTAATGAAAAATCTATAAGTATTTAATTCTTATATAACTATAGGTACGTAAAACTTTGAAAATCCCTTAGTTTGAGTAAATTCATTATTAAATAGAAATATATGAGACAAACATTCTAAGCAATCATTCAGTATATAGGTAATATTATAATATATTTAGGTCAACATCAACATTATCGACCGTGCAGTGTCCTTTTAATATTATACACATTTATTAGTGCGACGTACACGTATAAAATACACTAACCTAATCTAATTAATTTGTTACATTATATCAGTGAATCAGACACAATTTATAGTTAAGCGTATTATTGATCATAAGTACCTACGTATCCTACTAGACTATAATGCTCTCGTATTGCTTTTAAATCACGAAAAGTCAAAAGTGTCATCAATCATCATGGTCTCGAATCGATTGTAATAAACGTAAAAAACTAAATAATAATATGAATTATCCAATTCTCGTGTGATGCAGAAGTCGCATAATAATAAGTATATTATACTGCTTAAACCCGCGCAATATTAAACTAAGACTGAAACATTCGATAAACGAGTGGAAAACGGACTTGTTGCGAGAAATAACCTAAATCAATCTATGTCAAGAACGGTTCTTATGTTTCAATAATAAAGTTCTCGTGAAAACTTTTTTCGTCTTGTTCATGTCTTATTTTTTTTTTCTTAACAAAATTGGTTCTGCTTAAGTAAGAAAGTAATTTGTCCGCTCACAACATAATTATATTGTTTTATTACGTATTAATGCATTCGAGGAATTCCGTTTACATTGTTCGCATGATTTCATATCATACAGTATACACATTTGTAAAAGTGTGCAACTGCAAAGATATAATAAGTTATACTTATAACATCCGTCACGGTAGTTATTTATCTCTCATTTATTGTAGGTATTTTATAACTCGGTACACGCACGTGCCTATATTACTGCACCTCTGGCGCGCGGTTGGGTTGTTTAAATGTATTCTTTTTTTTTCGCGGAAGATTATGTGGTGAAAAACTTTATCGAAACTTTGCGAAACACTCTGATATTAACTGCTTTAATGCGCATAGCATTGCGTCAAGAAAGTTTAAGCAAAACGTACAATTCGCACTGCAAGTAAGACGTGAGTGCAATCGACAGATTAGCTAATCCCGTTGATAAGTGTGAGTATTAGAGAAGTGACTGCGTGTAAAAAATGTCACAATTCCGACAGAAAATATATAAATTGTCACTCTGTTTTGGCCGTTTTCAATGTCCACCGATGCACATCGAAATGTGAGTAATAGGTATACGTCATATTGTATGGTAATTATCTTTGTCGACCGCAGCTAGATCGGTGACTATGCAACTATATATAGTAAATCAAAAACAAAAATCTTCCATATCATACTATAAAGGTTGATGGAGCCCGCGTTACTAACAATGATTTGGAGGAAAAAACAAATCGAATAATTACAGGTATATAATATCTATTATATAGGTGTTGGTTATTGCCGTGAGAAACGTGGGCCTGTCGCGGTCGTCCGCACACATCGCCGCGCGTACGCTGTTCATTGAGAATAATAATAATATAATAAAATATATATATATTTTCATTATCAAACGGCGGCGGCGCCCTAAATTGTCCACTTCTCACTCTCTCTCTCTCTCTCTCTCTCTCGCTCTCGCGCCATCTCTCTCTACACCTCGCCGTCTCGACGTCGTCACAGTCACAGCCCGAAGGCGACGACAACGTCTTCAGTCGGCCCGCGAGTGTATGCCGCTGCCGCAACTGAAGACCAGTTCAGACATGTCGGAGACCCCGTCCGTTTCATTGTTATCCGTTTTTTATTTTTTATTATTATTATGATTATTATTTTTTTTTTTTTGATAATCTCCCTCTACCACCCCCTCCTCGAGTGTTTCATTGTTTCTTTTACAGTCATGAGGTATTTTCCCCCTCTTCCTCCACCCCGCGTTAACACATGCACAACCGCCGCCGCCGCCGCTTCGCATACTCACGCTTATTATTATTATTATTATTATACCTGTGTATATTATACTTCAGCGCCGCCGCGGCACTGGTCTGAGGAGAAGTTAAAGATAGGACAAGTAGAAGGTGGTGGGGGAGGGAGGAGAAGGAAAAGGAGAATAATAATAATAAGAGGAACGGATGGAATAAGAGTGTGTATATAATATATAATAAATATATATATCGAAGAAGAAGAACGAAGAGAAGAATGAGAAGAGTCATCGGTACGGAATCCGCGCTGCTGCTCGCGACCGTCAAAGAACTACGGCACACAATGATCGTCAACGTGCCTACATATTATTACGTATTTTTATAATATATATTATATTGTAAATATAGAGGTAGGTACCTACACAAGTATATACATACGATAATATTCTCTCGGTATATGGTGTATACGCCGCCGCCATCGTCGTCGTCGTCGTTCTTCTCTGGCCTCCCACGCTACGCAATCTTCCCTCCGTGATCTATAGGCCGCGCACACATAAAATACAATGTAGGTATACCAATATATATATATATGCGTTCGATATTATTATAATTTATATAATGTTTTATCGCATTCCTCGTCTTGTGCACACACACACACACACACACACGCATACACGTGCTCGAGCGCATTTTATATTTTATTTATATAATATATTATTATGTCGTGTATGTGCAGTAAAAAGTGTCTGTGCCGCGAGTATGTTTTACAGTTTAATTATAAGAAAATTAATATATCTCACGCGTACCCATACTATACTTGCTGCGGCTTATACGATGTATATTACACATCATATTATTATACGTTCGTCAGTTAAGTGATTGGGAATGTGTAGTTCTTGAGCATACGAACTGTCTTTACGAGAAATAAAATACAGCCATCCCTCGCATGACGCCCTGTCTAAAATAATCCCCACGAAATTTATAACTTTCTGCAGAAATAATATAAATATAACTAAAACTTTAATGTATTAGGTATGCAAATTATTCGTAAATGTTTACAAGCTCTATAAACAAGAATTTTCGTCGTTGTTTAAATAGGAATAGCTACATTATTATATCGTACGACAACATGCAATAAAGGTACGAATTAAATAGTAAGAATAATTAATTACAGTTATGATTTTTTTTCACATTTAATAGTGATATATAGGTATATAATAGTACCTACATTACGAATAAAATTAAAACTGTGTTTGCCAATATGTTATTACTTTTATGACTTCTGCATTGAATCCTAACGTAAAATTTTTTTTTTTATTACGATACGGAATACCGTTATGGCTTACACGATGATAACAGCTACCTGAAAAAAGGCTTTATAATATGTGGAGAGGATTATCCTCAACGGGTGACTCACCCGGGGGGGAGTAAGCAATGATAAGGTCGATTTGCACTTATTCTTGCGAAATGGCGTTCGGAAAAAATGGTAATATTCGAACTGCACTCATTCCAGTCATTTACATGAAATTAATTTATCTATGAACATTAGTCGACGGTTAGAAATATCTAAAGTTTACCGTTTTTTTTTTTATTATTATTATTATTATTAGCTCGAGTATAAAACTATTAAAGCTCAACGAGCTTAGTGTTTTTATTAAAATAATAAGTGGAATTATACATATATACATATATACATACATATATATATATATGTAGCTTGTTAAATAATGTTCTTTTTTTAAAAATGTATAGAGATAAAAATAAAAATGATTTCTTTTTAAAAACTAATAAATAGCTAGGATACAATATATAAAAATTTCATAGGTAAATACGAATTATAATCAATTATATGAAAACGTATTTTTATGTTTTTATTTTATTTCTAAATTAGTTACGTCATTGTGACGCAATAAGTCGATTGACTCATATATGCAGATATCGAATGAGTGATAAATTAAATGATCGAGTCGAGTGCAATTCGAAAATATCTGGCCTGCAGGGTAAGAAGTCCAACCATCACACCGTTAAGACGATATTATTATATTATATTTGTCGCCACAACAATAAAAATATATTCACATTCGAACAGCAAACGTATAATACTGCAGCCACTGCCAAGAGTAGATAATTTATATTATTATTCTGTTGGTTGAAACATTTAATCATTTCATTTCTTACTATTTTTATTATTTTTCTTTTTTTGCATATCGTGGTCGTGTTAAAAATATTACACACTAATAATTTATGCACTCGAAACAGCGCAACCGTTGAGCGGCGAACACAATCCGAGAGAAAATGTGCGACTGCAACTGGTCGTGTCCGTAGCGTGCAATCGTCGCGCGCATTTATTGCTGCCCCTGCGTGTACAACAACGACCGAAATGATTTCGCGGCCGACGCGCGGCGATAAATTCTTAGATTTATTGCCTCGACCACGGTAGTTGTAGGTATTACAGGTATTGTGTGTGTGTGGTGTGTGTGTGTGTGTGTATGTGTCTATACTGCTGCAGCAGTCACGTACGCGTAAATAAAACAATTTCGACGCCGCGTTTCATTTTACTCGTGACGCTCGTTAGAAACCTAATCACAACCTATTATAATATTATTATTTACCGACCGGTGGCGAAGGTTATAACGGATGATAGGGAGGAAACGTAAAAAACTAAATAATAACTTTCTGTTATCAAAAGAAAAAAAAATTATAATAATAATAATGATGGTAAAATAATGTCATACTATTGAATAAATAATTCTGACAATCGATTAATATAATATTATTATTATATATTAATATGTTATGCAATATTCGTATTCACCGCGCATGCAACGTGCAGTCGCAACTATATGTGACTGATAGAAAATCTATGAAAATGTCTGTACGTTTCGCGACGGTGACTGACAATCACCCGAACTTCCGTCTAAATACCATTATACAAGAGAGCTCATAATCTGTGGTGGTACAGACATGCAGTTTCTGGATCTCGCCTAAAAGAAAATGTTCCGTCAGTAGTGTGGTTATTATTTCTGCTCTCATATGGGTCAAAAATGTTGATGGGTTTGACGAGAAAACATTTGGGAGGGACGGCGGCGGATGCAACTCAGTTCCGGTTGGTTGGTCCCAGAGAATCGCATAGCAAAGACCGACAACCGATGGGATAAAAGAACAATTGCATATAATAATAATATTGTGTGTAGTACACATTACGACTGTGTTATTTGTTCAGCGAAAGAATTTCGCGACGGAAACGATGAAAACAATAATGTTTTAGAATATTACACGACGACCGCGATCGTGTGCCATTATTGTATCCATATATATATATATAATCATTCATCATTCATCAGTGCAGAGTGCCGTGTGATGTAGTACCGCGGCACAAACGCGCCCAAACTGTGTGAACGAACGGAATAATATTTTAATTACGAGAAATTTAATATTAGAATATTATACATAAATTAAGGGTCGAGGGAGATGGAAAGCGAGAGAGAAAGACAGATAATATAACCACGCGAGCAGATGACGTTATGCGGATAAATATTATTTTACCGTCGTGTCAGTGTCAATATATTATATATAAGCGCTTACGATATTATAATGACATATCACATATAGCTTATACAGGACACCTCGGCTCGATGAATAATGCAAAAGTATTACGGTAAACTGCGTACGGAAAACGCCGTGGTGTTTCCCATCGGAAAAACGGAAAAAGCCCGCACTTTGTGTTAAAGCAATATTTTTCAAATACGTCGTATTCGTATACGATTATTGTTAATTAGCCAAACGAAAAATACCGCAATAGAGTGTATCGTCTCATCGTAACCGATGACCGAATGAAAAATCAACAATTATAATTTTTATTAATATCATATTGCACTAAAGTCTAAAGAAATAGATAAATTATAAATATTCTACGCTATACATCATGCGCGCAGTGTCAGTGGCATATTTTTGAAGATTGTTCACGATGTCTGACGAAATATGATTTTATAATGTCATCATGGTAATAATTGGAACAATTTTTTCACTCAATTCATTAAACTTTTTTCCTGAAAATCAAAATCAAATTTTAATACAAAAACTGGAAATTCAATTATGGTTTTATCATCGGCTAGATTTCGTTTTTAAATAATTATTTTTTATCTACATTAACAAAATGTTTTAGAATTTAACTTCTGATTAACTATAACAGGATTAACGGGTGTTCCTCGTTCAGAAAAGGAATTTGTATCGTGACAGGATATTGTACTCCATAAGACCTTAAATGGTTTACAAAATCGATGTATTAGGACATTTGATCCTTATAAGTATATTATGTTGGTGTTTTTTTTTTCAATTCAGTGTATAATATGACGTCATATTAATGAGAAAATATAAGTATAAATTATTGTATAAACCAAAAACTTTGTTATTTATTTATCTAACTGAAGATATCTTTAGAGTTCAAAGTGAACACATTTTATGCATCATTTTACCAAAACTGAATGAAAATGTGAGGGGAATATTAAGTTTTAAAAGAGGTCTCTGTAAGACTGAAGTAGTATCATCACTTTATTTGTTTATTTTTTTTTCACTTTAATCTCGCCTTGTAAAGTGTGAAATACTAGCTGATTATTTTAGTCGTTATATTATAATGACTAAAATTGTAACGGAGTAAGTGCTTAATTGATTATTACTTTCTGTTATCAATATTTATAGCTTATAAATTCATATTTGTGATATAAACTTAAGAATTAATGTTTATTGTTTCTATATTTCGATAATTATAATAAAATTAATAAATACCTCAAATGTCAAAATATGATATCGATAAATATTTATATTAATATTAACTTAATTATATACCTATATAGCTATAATCACCTCCATATTATATCTATGATATGAAAATAAATTATTTAACATGTTACTATATTTTCATTTCATTTTTCCCAATACAAGTTTTCGTATTATCTCATGGCCGTTATCACTCGGCTGAATTCATTGTTATAAATTTTAATTAAAACTGTAAAAAGTTAGTTACAATATATTGTCAATAACATCTGCTATCTAAGTAACAAACTCACCCAATGATATATATTATGATTAATGAAACATATAAATGTGTCCATTTTGTCTCATATTTACCCCACTTATACATAGGTACCTACTTAAAAAATCAAGATTTTAATAAATTAATTAACACGGTAAAAAACGGGGTTGTGCATGTTTGCAGGTGAATCACCCTGTATACACACATATAATACATCACGTATATCTTAAACGCCTCAAGCCCAATAATCGTCATGTAGGTACACACGATTCAATTGTGCATGCTCTGATCGCGCGCGCATTGTTATACCGACCGAAAAGCCAAGTTCAATATATATATATATTTGTGTGTGCGCGTGCGTGCGTGTTTGTGTGTGTGTGAGAGAGAAAGGGAGTGTGTGTACACGCGATGACTAAACAATAGGTATATATGTTTTAAAACAAAAAGTTCTCGCGGTGTGTCCAAAACTTTGCCTCGGGCTCTGTTCTGGCTCTGTCGCTGTCTCTCTCTTCCTCCAACCATATCAGCTATATAATATGTGTTCATGTATTATAAATTCGAGATTCCGGTATAATCATCGACGAGACATTATATGTTTTTATTATTTTAATAACAATCTAATCGAAACGTATATCGGATGCCGATCGATAGGGAATAATATATATAGATTATGTATATATATATATAACATATACGTACTTATATCACACGTATTATTATAAACAAACCAATTTAATATCACGCTTGATGCCTGCTGTAGACAAGAAACTCCAATCGATTTCGTCATGCAATCAATATACCATTTTTAAAACAAGATTTTGATTCAGGCGCATTTGAGAATTTGAGATGGATACTTTTTTTTCCGAAAAGGTGTGCTTTAAGTCACTTGAATATTTTAATTTTATCACTATAGTCCGCGCAACGAAAACTGGCCGGTGACTGGTGTGACTCTAGTGGCAATTGTCAATAAGTGGTTATTAATCTAATTGCCGCGTTTTTTTAAAATTATTCGTTCACATGGTATATATTAATTAATTATTATACCAATCATGAGAGAAAATGGTTTATAAGATTATCAGTATAAAACATAATTTCAATACGTGATATAATATATATACAGTTTATTGATTGTTAATAATAATTGCAAATCAGTAAAAAAAAAATAATATTTTTACACATACAATAAAAATAAAATAATATTTATACCTATGCTGGCTATACTTAATATTTTACATTTATTAATAATTACGATCCCTCTATACAATACATTCCAGTTAAAATTATAATTATAAAATTAAAATTATACAGCTAAAACTGGTTTTCAACATCGCATAACAAACACACCGCGTGCGCCTATTGTATAACATCGCAGCGGCGACGCGTAGTTTGAGAACCCGCGGCTAGCGGCACGTTCATGGCGGGCGGGTTTCGGGGGTAACCGGCCAGTTTTCGTTGCGCGGACTTTTTTTTTTTTATAGTAATATCATACATTACACTGGTGCACATATACAGAATATGTGCAACATTATTAGGATATTTGACAAGCCGTTTTTTAAGGACCTTTGAAATGTGCTTTATAAGTGACAGATCCTTTGCTCCTCTGTCTACCTCTCTGATTGCGCCCGATATTACGGTTGAGTATTAATTATGTAGTATGGTTTTTAAAAGGTGTTCGCCTTAATTTTATTATATACGTAAATGTATTATAGACATTTACGTGGACTCTTCGTGGTGTTTGCAAATCAAAATTAGTCAGTTTTTTGTAACAAATTGTTTATTACTCCTTTCATACAAAAACCAATTTTCAATTAATATTATGCATATTTTTTTCTAACTAACCTATTGTAATAGTTAATTCTTACCTATTTAAACGCGTTTACGACGTATACGTGTTAAATATTTTTAGTGCTCACCATAACAGTGAATTTTATTCACGCGTTTATATTGTCACTTTTTAAATATTGTTTGCATTTATTCACGTTGGTCAATATATTAAAAAAAAAAAAAACTATCATTTTGCATTTGAATAGATTTTTATTAATTTATGTTATAGTAATGAAAAGAAGTCGTATAGAAACAAAACAATCAAAATCTACCTACCCACACATAAATGTAATGCATGTTTTGTATTTTATTATCAAAATTAAATGTTTTGTTGGGGCGTCATGATTGATGTAAATTTAATTGTTATTTTTGAAACGTGGAACGAGTTTTGTTTTACGAGTTAACTCTCCTCGTAAAATATTATATGTTATTCTTTAAAAGGTGTACAATATATTATCAATTATTATGTCCAATAGTCCACGATTCGCTAAATTCAATGAAAAACAATTATATTAAATGTGTAAGTGCATACTGCAGCCTAACAATAAATGTAATTTGCTTTTTGATTCGGTGTCGCAGGTGAAATACTTCTGTGGTCCTGCAAAGTGGAACAATCGTGCCCCGGCTACAGCTTCGTCGTCAGGTGCAGCCATGGTGCCAGAGAGCCAGGAAGTGTGGAACGTTGAGGAAGAGGACCTTAGCACAGCGCTGCTCACATCCAAGTTGACCAAGTTTTCCGACCCGGAAACTGCTGTTAGGGTGCGGGGACTGTTCTCAGACATGGCGCGGTCCATGTGCGCAAACTACACGACGACGGACTGCTGGAACGGCCGAGCGGTGGGAGAGTGAGTGCATTTGCTACAGTGGCGTAGTCAGAGGAGAAACTAAGGGTGCTGCAGCCTTCCAAAAAATTTCAGGAAAATTCAAAATTTTGATAAATGTTCTGCGAACTTACAACGACCGTACGTTTACAAAACACTAAAAGCATTTTTGAATTTTCCAGAAATTTTTTGGGAGGGCTACAGCTTCCCGGACCCTACTCTATCTGGCTAAACCACATAATTTTTATTAGATTTTCAGTCGATTGACTGTCCAATTTCATATTGGTTTTCATGTATTTTTTTTTACTTTCGTACAACAGCTCTCTATATAGGTACCTATAATCTATGTATCTTTTTTTTTTTTTTTTTTTTTTTATAATAAGACATTCCTAGCCTATAAGGCTATCTATATCTATGGATAAATAACATAATTTTTTTTGACTAATTTTAATATGATATAAGTATTTACAATTACAATTAAGAGCGATAATTACAGTAGTGACTAGTTATTTAATAGCATTATCGAATAAGATCGTGCGGGCGACCGCGTTTTAGTCGTCTAGCTGCTTTGAGGTGGTGGACGTATGTGTAAGTTGAAGTGTATTGAGCCAGTTGATTTTTGGAGTGAACTATGGAAATTTTCTGCTAGAGCTTTTATATGATCTTGAATTTTTATGATTCGGAGGTCTTTATGTAGATTTTCGTTGCGTATGAACCATATGGTGCGTTTGTTATTATTCTTAATACTAATCTATGTATCTACAATAAATGTATGCAATACAATAACATTACCACACCATACGTCCACACATGTATCGTATTTCGTTTTATAAAGGCGTACAATTCACGTTCAGCAGTTTTGTTGGTTTTAATATTATAGAGTGAATTTACCGATATAATTAAACTAAAAGGTAACAACATTTTTTGGAGTTTGTTGGTAATTTTTTTCCGATGTTTTAGGTGATGCTACTCTCTCAAAATTCAAATATCGAAAAATCGCTTCCTATACCTACATCATTAAAATTTCTTTTACCTCCCTTTTGAGTTAAATAACAATAATAGATAAATTCACACGAATATTATTAAAACTATAACGAAACTAAATGAAGCTATAAACTGAAGCCTCTTGAAAGTGGAAAAAACGCATTCGAATGAGACGTGCCATCTTATTTTCAGCGATTTTATTGTCCAGTGTAGTTTATCATACGATGGTATTACGAAATAATAATTTATTGATATTATATCATCGTATGTCCGAACGAGACTATAGACGCGTGTGTGGCAATTTTTATTAATAATTGTTGCCGAATTCGGTTTCACCGACGCAGCCGACCTTCGTGACTCGGGATTGCTGTCGATCTGTCTATTGATTTATTATTTATTTATTAAAATAATAATGGTTATCAACGCTACACACAATAATATATATATATGAATATTTATATAATTAATAACGATGTTATATTTTTATGTTGCATAGATATACAGACAACGTTGTCGGACCACTGTTGAGTGCGCAAATGTACAACCCGGAATTCGATTGGACGGCTTCCATCAACACACAAGACAACAAAGTGGCGGAAGTCATCGATAAGCTCAGGCACATCAGACAAGTGAGTAGTGCGATATATACTCACTTCGGTGTACATGATATAATATTATAATGATGTAGAAGATGCATTGGTCGTGTGTTATTCTCTTGACGATCAAATAAATTAAATACGAGGGAGGGATAGGAGGAAAATATTGTGTACTATTATTATTATTATCATAATATGTATTAGTCGGATGATAGATCGTTTAAAACCATTAACCGAGTGATAAACGTGATTTATTGACGCCGTACATGTTGATATTGTATAGGAAGCTTGTTGCGGGATAACGCCAATTAACGCACATAATATAATATAATAATAAATAATAACATCAATAACACAATATAGGTGGAATATAATAATAACATTATATTGAATTAGCTTGCCTTAAGTTTATGGCGACTGATATGCGCGGGCTTGAAGACAAAAAGTTAATTGTTTGTTCTAACTCTGATTCGGTTCTAGAAATTAATACGCTTTTTCAGCAGTAAGAAGATAAAAAAAAAAAATTTAAAAATTACCGATCATTAACGCTTAATGGTACTCGAGTTATTCCTCCTATATCTGGTGGAAATATATGATATAAGCTTTTTATTATATTGTTAAGAGGATGCTACACCCGCATGTGTTGTATCTGTCTTACCACGCGTACTATATAACAAATTTTCGTTCACTAGATTCAATAGTGTGCTATTAGTTTTGATATTAGAGTGAATTGACCCATTATCAAACTTTTAGGTAAGAACATTATCTGTGTTCTCATGTTGGTTTTTTACAATATTTTAATTTTTAATTGAGTTATGAGCATGTTAAGTGTGGATATTTGAAAATTTACATAACTCATTTAAAAATTAAAATATCGTAAAAAAACCAACATGAGAACACAGATAATATTCTTACCTAAAAGTTTGATAATGGGTCAATTCAGTCTAATATCAAAACTCATAGCACACTGTTGAATCTAGTGAACGAAAATTTGCTACGTAGTATACGCGTGTAAGACAGAGACAACACATGCGGGTGTAGCGTCCTCTTAACATATCTTCAATACAAAAATATAGACTATTAGAGTATGCGGAAGTAAGCCTCTCGCTAACCACATCGACCTGCTTCTATACCTGCCACTATAAACTCTGCTCAGCACAATAAATCTGCGCATCTTCACTCGACACCACACCTTTTTGACGAAAACCGTTTTTCACTATAATAGGTGTCACGTAGAGACGCCACGGCGGCATGCTTACTTGCCGGACAGAGTATTATATAATAGCACCGTTAAAAGTGATCGAATGAAAAAAGTTCTTGATTTGGGAAAACATTACAAGAAATAATATGCAAAAGATTAAAAAAATATGCGTGCCTGAATATCTAAATGTATAATTGATTAGAGTAAAATTATAAGGAATGTACGCACGAATATTTTTTTTAAAAGAGGAGATGGACTCCCCCTCCCCTCAATTCATGGTCTGTCGAACGATATTTTTCATTTTTTATCTAACGATTTCCAGACGGTGTTGAATCAATTGAGTTCGAGTCCACAGTCAGACTCGCTCATGGCCGACGAGGCTGAAGGGTCTGGCGAAGGCAGTGGCGCTGGCAGGGGAAGTAACTCCGGCTGGGACGACGACGACGACAACGCAGACTACTCATCATCGGGTGACGGTTCCGGTGAAAATCCGATCACAACTCAGTCGCCTAACTCCGACGATTCACAATGTAAGTATCGTTTTTTTCCACTATATATTACGTATGTACATCAATACATAACTACTTTTATTTTCAAAAAAACAAATAATTAAAGCTATAGTAGACATTTCAAAATAACTGGCACCAAACTATATGTATCGTGAAATTACACCATCTTATACGCTTAAAATCTTCCAATTAATCGATTTGAAAAATACATTTTACAACGGCAATCACAATATCCAGAAGAATTAACATTTTTAGCAATCACAAATCAAGCATCATATTTCAGCCATTATAACTGTGAATTATATTTAATCATTTTTCATGATTGTTGTTAGTTTATCTCTATAAATTCTATTTTTACAATATAAAATAATTTTAATATTTAATCGTGTTTCCACCTATCAAATAGAATAGATACTGCATTATAAATTGTAATTTGGTACTCTTGGACTTCCAAACAAGTTTTTTTAGTGAGGCTCAGTAATCAAACATACAAATAACTAAATGATAAAAGCTTATCATCGCACGGTGTATATGAAAATTTATTATTATTATGCAATCATTAGCGATAGTTAAATATTTAAACGGCCATGCACACGTGCGTTATAACAATAATAACACATCATGATTTTGATAGGTGCATCATGACAATAATTGTTTTATTCGATGTTTTAATGTTTTAATTTTTTTTTCAGTCAAAACGACTGAAAAATCGGGACCGGACGTAGTGATAAACGGCAACGAACCGTCGGGCGCCACCCCGTCTACACGACTGCACGCACCCCTATTGATAACGGTGTGCTTGATGGTCATCCCCGGATTGCAGCATCAGCTGACGAGGATATATTTTTAAATGTACTTTTTATTTTTTTGTTTTCGTCACGTTAAGTTATTATATTGTTGTTAAGTGAAACTTTGTTCTTGGATTTACTCGGCTTTTCTTTAGGGTACCTTTTCAAAAATATATATATATATATATATTTATATGTATGTACAATTTATAACACTTCTGGACACAATTAATCGTTTAATTATTTTAAACTTTTTTTTTCCAAAATGAGACTATTTTTTTAATTTGTCGTCATTATATATTTGTTTTTTTACGTCCTTTAGACTGATAAAATTTGTATTCATATGATATTATTTATGTGTAAAATGTTCTCTGTAGCCTATATATACTTGTTGTCGAAAACCAAGCGCAATAATTTATAATAACAATCGTTAATATAATATTATATATCTATCTATATATATATATTATAAACCATTAGGCTTATATTATTATACTAATACGTAATAACCCAATTTTTAACTTTGTCTTATAACGGTTTATTTGTTGTTCTCGAGCAATAATAATACATAATAATAATTTATATTTAAAAATAATGTTAACTTACGATAAAAAAAAAAAAAAAACAGTGTACATATTCTTTTAGTCTAGTTTTGAACACTTATCCCTAATAATCTATATACATTTTATTGTTATGCTCTACACACGTTTATTCGATGGAAGATTTTATATTTTCACTAGTTCCACACTTTTTTATTTGTAATTCTTGTTTTTACTTTTCTCACTCGTGGTGATATGATTTTTTTTTTATGAGTCGAGCTGGGGAACACACGATAAAGGCTAACTCTGCCCAACGATTTTCACGCCATTTTACGTCGTATGTAGGTACCTACTATATTGTCTAAAATTATACTTCAACACACGAACAAACAGTAAACAATTTATTAATTTAATAATAATAATAATATCATATAAAGTAGCTTATGTGTAGTACATAAGTATTATTTTATTATATATAGATCATTATTTAATCCAATCGTAATTTTTTTGTCGTCATTTCAAAATGGAATTGTTTTTTCGATAAAAAAAAAAAAGTTAGAACGAGTGAGAGAGGGAAATAAAAAAATTGTGACCCTCGAAGAACGTATATGGAAGACCGAGCCGACATAATATTTTTTATTATATATATATATAATATTGTTTATTTATTTTTTAAATTATTATTATCAGAGACACGTTTTTTTTGTGTAACGCGTTTTTTTTTTTACTGTGAGACGTAATATATATATGATATCGTGTGAATGTACCTATGATGTGTGCAACATAATATATTATATACTGCAGCAGACACTGCGACACCGATAACGGGATTGTGGGCACTGCACGCGAGTGTGGTCGTCATCGGATATTCCTCTTGGGCTTCCAGTGGGTGAAAGAGATTGCTAAATAAAAAAATAAAATTTCCTATATTTTTTGTCGTTGAACGTAATAATAAATTACAATAATAATAAAATATAGAAGAATGGGATAAATTTGTTAGGAAATTATGTTGTTTTGTACGAGAGTTGTTGGAGAAAAAAAAATTATTATATAATGATTAGCGGAAACTTATTATTATTATTTTTATTATTTACAATGTTTTCACGTATGTATTGCCTTAGTTGTATTTTATTTTTATTATTTTTTTTTTCATTTTGACGACTGTGATTTGTATAGTTAAGTAGGCAAATTTAAAAATTATTATTATATAAATTGTCTTTAATGTTTATTCATGCTAATATAATAAAATATATACTGTATAGTTATAATATTATGTATAATATATTATGATCCAATAAAGAATACAATTTTTAGACCATACACGTCATACACTATATAATATTATACTAGTCGAGTTCATGTTATTTTTGTTTTTCTGCGTCGAGTGAAAAATAGCAATATAGCTCGACGGACGTGACGTTGATAGAGCCAGTCATCGGGTAGGAATATCACGTAGTCACAGCAAGCAAGATTGACGACATCGACAACCCAAAGACAACTGCACAATTCATATATATATATATATATATTATATTATAATATTATTGTTCGATGCGCTGAATATATTATAATCATTGATATAGCAAATATCACACATCGCTGCCAAACTCTAGGGCCGTGAAATGAAATGTGCGAATTTCGGCGTGCCCGACTTCAGACTAGGTGGTTAGGTAGGAATAAATCGTTTTAAACGTTGATGCCATACGTCGATTATTGGAAACGATACCACCTTTAACCCCATCGGACGGTGATGAGTTTCGATTTCAGTTGCAGATCGCACTATCATCAGTATTGTCATAACGATGAAGATAGACCTTTTTTGAATTTCCAAAGTTAGCATTATTATAATATTATTGCAAGTATTTATAAATACTGTTATAGGTATAATATAATATGTTATAATATTATGACCAATAACAGATGAGTTGAACTGTGTACTGCACTAAGCGTAAATGATTTCTTATTTCTCGACGAGGAATATTATATTTTAATTGCTAATCAGTGCACATTCATTTTCCGCAATGAGTGACCAAATTGTTACGGTACACCCACACTGCACTTATTAAAATATACCGAAAAAAAAATGTTTTAATCGATTTTGTTACATTTATAACTATAAGACATAAAATCCATTGTAATTATTAGTTCGACACACAATATAAAATGATTCACCTGCAGTAAATTTAACAGTTGACCGGTCACCCTCTAAACACCCATTTTTATGGATCAAAACCCCTTGTGTGAGCCACTTATCTGCGCTGTCAATAAAAAGTTACTTCATTTGACCTAACGCGTTTATGTTAACACGTTCACTCAAAATAAAATAAAAACAATATAGTATGATCATAGACCAATTTGAGAAAACCTAACCGATACAGTTGGGTAGGCTTAATTGATATGGTGTGTCGTGTGTTATACTTAAACATATAATTTGTGATAATATTATAATACTGAAAATGACGATAATTCGTACCGCGTTCGAAAAACGATTCTGGGTTACTTGAAACTTTCGGAACGCTCTCTCTGCCTGACATAATAATCGTTCACAGAAAAAGATAAAAAGGATTTCGGAAAAAAAACCATCATCGCCAACTAAATCTTAATCAACTACATTTTATCTGTACGACGACGGTATACCTCTTTCTTCTATTTTTTATAGTTTAATACAATACATTCATGTCCTTTAGGCTTGTAGTCAGTGTAATCATTCGTTAGCGCTAAAACGTTTCGTAAGACGAAATCACCAATAATTTGATAAAAACAACAACCGATTGATAATAATTTATTCGAACGGCATTTAATTGGATTTCTAGAATAATAGGTATGAACATAAATTAAATTACATGACCATAATAAAACGCGCAGTTGTATGTATGTACAGCGGGATACCCGGGTTTTGTGCTTACCGTCCTTCTGACCGTGACATAAATGAAGTGCAATTTTCACGGTGCAGAGAGTAGGTCGACCAGAGGGGCAACGGGATCAAACCATAGGTCCACCACGGTCACGGAGGCCTCTTCCCACATGCTTTGAAATTCCTTGCTAAGTCGGTTATATAGTTGCACCAACTCTCGAAGCGAAATGACAGTCCGTACAAAACTAAAAACAAAGAAGAGGTGCAAGGTAACACAGTCGTGGGTTGATGCAGTCCCTGGACTCATTCCCGAGACCCATTTTACCAATCGTAATATTGTTATCAGCAGGACATAATTCGTCGAACAAACTTTCGGCTACCAACTTAAATATGCTCATCGTTAGCTGCTGCACTAGGCATCCACAACAAGATTAAGGAGGCACGTGCGACAAACACAATGTAATTTGCGACAAAGTTAAAAACTAATTTTGGTAGTTTGCGTCAATTTAAAATGGTAGATAACTAATCATATTAAATTGAATTTAAAATCATTCTCCAGTCAAATTTATTTTATTAAATAATAAAAATTCTTAAAATATACACATAAAATGTAATTTAAAAATGTATACGCTTATTGTAATATTATCGTAGGTACAAATTTTGTGTATAATGATATAATATTTTAATTAATAATAAAATACCAGAGATATTATAACTTATTTCCCAGGTGCTTATTATTATTGTATAAATATTTTATTAAAATTCATTTACCTACGTTTTATGTGCTATAGCGGCCTATAACTGATGTAAGCTCAGTAAGTTTATCAGCAAAATTCCAACTATTTAAACATAAAGTATAGTGTAGTACAGATTACATATGCCATTTCGTTTAACATCTATACGTCGTAACGTAGATTACCAACATTTATGATTAGATGATTACCTACCTATAATTATTAGCGGTGAAAATTACAAGACAAGACAAGTGCTAAAACTAGCGCAAAATACCATCTTTCCTTAACAGCCCTGACAACTGCAGTATTTTACAGTCTTCTGTGTTGGACTGCCTATATTGGAATAATACGCGAAATATCAATTCGATAATATTAATGTTTGTACCTACCACACGTCCACACGACTGAAACGTTTGAAAACGTTAACAATGCGAACAATTACATATTAGTACTACATAATATTTACAATTTATTACATATAGTTATTGTGTATGTTTTATTTCGCGTAAAACAAATGCAGTGCGCGATAAAACGTTTTAGTATCGAACGTGTAACGAGGTATCAGTTTTTCTTAGAAGGACAATAGTGATAAATATATTGGCCACGGGAAAAAAAACAATAAAATACTAGCGGAGTCAAACAATTATTATTATTATTATGTATTTTGTGTTCACTGGTGAGACATTGCTGACTGCTGACCACAGCTGGTGTGACTGCAACTCTATAGTGTTTAAATTTAATTTTCGCACGTGTATTGAATTATTGTATAGTTGTGCCGCCGAAAAGGGTCAAAAGTGACCAAAACCTTCCATTTATCGACGTGAATCACTTACCGAATGTCATTACTACTTATAACGCGTCGACAAGTCACGAACAATGTTTGCTTGATTCGATTTGCATAGGAATCATAAAACGTCAAAGTGTTTCGTATCGGCCAGTGCATTATACACTACACTATCACACGGATAATTAACGAACAGTCGCGATATTATTATATTACGTCGAAAACGTCTAGAAAATAGAAATGTTTTGCTCTGTAACACTTTACCTCCGATATTGTGGGACGTGCAGAACTATAAAATGATTCGATAATTAGGTATATTATAATTTGTCGTAAAAACATAATATTAATTGTTCATAACATAAAATTAGGAAAACGACAAGGCACACAGACATGTGTTCAAAAGTTGTAAGCTGAATGCGATTTTAAATTGCGGTCACGTTTTTTAAACTTGTTGCTTGTTATTTATGGATTCATTATTTTTACATTAATTATTGATTTAACATTTGATACAAATTAAATACATTGAAAACTGAACGTTTAATTTTTATGTTGTTCATTAGATCTACCTGGAACAACTAAGCCCATGACAAGTCTCCTCGCAGAACTTAATGGCCAAATTAGTGTATTATTGTACTTTGGTTTACTTATGTATTGTATAATCATATATATTGTAATATGGCACACAACATCATTGTTTAAGTTTTTTTGTTTCTGAAATATTTAATACACTTTATTATGATGTGCCATATTGTGCATGCTATTAAATTACGTACAGTTAACAGAACTCCAGGGGGGAAATACCCCTATTAGAACCCCCTACGGGCGCTGTTTTCTCAGAATGAAGTGACAACGAACTGTCAACCGGTGTTGGTATTATCATGAATTCCATATTTTCTTTTAAAATTAAAAAATTTTAACTGAATAGCAATATATATTAGTAATAGGTTGTTTGTTTTTCAAGATGGTATTTTGAATAATATGACAAACGATGAAAAACCGGAAAAACACGGCTGTGTTAAAAAATGAATTGTAGTAAAAACCATGACAGCTAATATAAGTAGTTAGTTAGGTTTTCCTTACTCGTGAGCTTGCACTGCGCCTTATGTGCGCACCCAAAATTGTTGGTAAAAATGTTTATGTCAAAATCTTGACGAAAAGTTGAATTCATTATAGGATGGCCAACAATAAAATATTATACATAATATTGAATTAAGTTAAAAAATTGCTCAAGTCTATAATATAGGTATTACAGCAATTTTATCAATTTTTTCTGAAATTTTTACTGCGACGAGAGGTCGTCCGTATATGGTTTATTTTATATGGTAATTTATGACATGACCAAGATTTTGAATTTATTTCGTAGTCACGACCACACATGTGAAACTTGATACTGTACATTATGTTGAGATCTACGCTGTTTGCACATTAATAAAAAACGTAAGTACCTATACTAAACGCATTTATTATGTTTTAACGTTGTTAATTTATTCGTCAATATTTTAAATTCTATACTGAGATAATCATATTTTTTGGAACACTTCATGAAATATTGACTTTGTTTAAAATCTTTTCTGAAATCTTTTAGCGTTTTAACGTTAACTTATACCTAACGTCATGACTTTTAACCTGATGATATTATATTATATTCCATTTTTTGGCACTGCAATTTTTGATCATTCATAAACTATCAAATTAATTTTTAAAACTCACATCGGTATCGAACTTTTTAAACTTATCTAACCTTGAATTTAACAGAAATATGCTAGATATAATAGATTCTTAAATGATTTAGTTTTAGGGAAGACCGATGCTAGCCGTCTACTCAAAAGGGTTAAATTTCATAGACCTAGAAATGGGTCTCGTAGTAAACAGATGTTTGAAATCAGCAGAAATCGTAGAGCAAATTATCTATGCAATGATCCTATCCAAAGAACTATGTTTAAAATTAACTCAGACCCGAGACTTTTGGATTTTTAGACACGAACCACGCACAACGTTTTGTTTTTTACTTGATATGATATGTATATTATTAATTATATTTTAATTTTCATGTCTTTCAGTACTTAAGCTTGTTTTTTTATTTATATTGATTTGTTATCTTAAATACTTACCAATATTTATGTATTTGTCTTTGTTAATTGCTATTTGGCGTAAAAAGAAACTCAGCAGCTATAGAGTTTTAGCTTTTGCGATATGAGTTTAATGTATCTGAATTGTATTAAATATTGGAATAGGTAAACATTGAACTTTATAATATTATTATAATATACGCTTATGAGTTTCCAATAAGTTTCATAAGTGCACATTTCTCTATACGAATCAGTCAACATTTAATTTTTTAAGTTTTTAACATATAGATGAAAGGTCCTAAAAAAGCACAAACGTCACGAATTTAGTTTGTCAAAAATATGAATCATGACATATATTATTTTTCATAGCTATAAGCAAATTAATTCAAGTTATTGAATTTCTTAGATTTATATACAAAGTTAATGACGTATTAATATATGCAAGTCTGTCCATCACGAGGACAATTATTGTAATAAACGTCACAAAAAATATGGTTGATATATCATATTATACTTAAATTTGCGTAAAAATGTGCTATGTAGTTCAAAGTTTTGTGGAAACCTTAAATCCATTTCACGATCATCGTAGAGTGAAATAACTTTTCTGAACTATTAATATCTCAATGAACACGTAAAAATGAATTATTAACTGATTTTATTTATATGCGAGGAACTTAAAAAGGTTACCGGAAAAATTCTTAGTGAGATTCTAAAACAAACAAAACCAATTTGAATTGTTAAACAAAAGTACTTAAGATTTGCAGAGAAAATATCCAAACAAGAAAAGTTTTATTAGAGTTTATATTAATTTTTTGAATACCCGATCGACAGACTATTAATTATTTCCCCATTTAAACATTATTTTTCGTTGCACTAAATTTATGATGATCTAAAATGTATAATATAATATTATACTCCAATTTGTCTCCTCCTTCTATTCTATAAAATTAATGTAAAGTAATTTTTTTTTCAACCGGTCGCCACCGCCGCCGAGTATTATATTTTCAAGGCGTATGCACATTTTCATACGTACACGCACGCATCTATGGTAGAAAATCGTTGTTTATCACGCAGACGAGGCGAAATTATGCTTTATGGCATGCAATCTATATTATACTCTTACCCGTAATACACCTTTACATAAAACCATGAAATCGATTGTACTACGGTGTATTAAACCACTGATGTCGCGGCCGGTCGGATCTACATATTTATTATTTTTTTTGTTTCTTGCGATCGCGGTGAACTATAAATACATACCTATATAAGCATACTATAATATTTATGCACATGCATAATTTAAGTTTTATTCCCGGGGAATGGTCACTGAAGTAATTTGGAGTTAATTTCGGTTCTTGTTTTTTTTTCCCCCAGGTGGGGAGGTGGTTGAAAAATATAAAAATACTGTTTATACCTGCTCTGTCTAAGAGTGAAGCGATGGAGGATATTATTAAACCCCTCAAACGATTCAGCAATAATTAATCTATACGCATGTACAAACACTTAAAAGCGGTCCTTGAAGTTTTGTAAAATTGTAATTAAAATTAGAATAAGAGTTGGACCTGTAGTCTTTATTATAATCGTAATGGTGACCGGCATTAACTGGTTAAAAGTTAATTTTGTCAACTTTATAAACTTAATTAGTTGTAGTATAAATACTCTAATGAATTTAATTACTGAATTATTGTCAATGATTTTAATTAACTGCTTGGTTTTTCAGATAATTTGAAAAATAAAAGGTACATGTTAATTTAAGAATATGCAGTTTATACAAATCAACAACTAAGATGATATTATAAGCTAATTAAATATTTGTTTATCTAATCACGCTGTGTTTTTAACAAACGCAAAGAAAGAAAGATTTCTCGATTTGATGATATTCATTAGCCACAAATTTATGATAAAATGATAACACCATCATAAGTGCAAATAATAGCATTTGAGATTTGGGAGTGAGACTGGATATGTATAACATCATTGAATAAGTTTAAAAACATTTAGAACATTTTTGGGGGGCTTAGCACCTGAATTCTCCTCTCCTATTTTCGTCTATGTAAACCATTATACAATGCAGGTAGAATAGGTAGATACGGGGCTAGGTCAATTGAGTCCGAGTTAAGTTTGGTACATTTTGAAAGTGGTAAATTGAGTCCCGAGTAAAAATAGGTAGTAGGTAAGTTGAGTCCCAGAAAAAATAAGGCAGTAGGTAATTTGAGTCCCAGGGAAAAACGATTTATATGCATTTGAAATTTAAAAATGTGCTCTATAAAATTTTTATTTGTGATTTGTGGACAATTCATTGACTGCATGTATATGATTTTGAAAATAGCAAAATGCATTTTTATTGCATAAAAAATAATTATATAATTAATAAAAATGCATGTTGCTATTTTCAAAATCAAATACATGCAGTCAATGAATTGTCCACAAATCACAAATAAAAATTTTATAGTGCATATTTTTAAATTTTAAATGCTTATAAATCGTTGTTCCCTGGGACTCAAATTACCTACTGCCTTATTTTTTCTGGGACTCAACTTACCTACTACCTATTTTTACTCGGGACTCAATTTACCGAGTTAGGGTCATTCGGGACTCAATTTACCAACTCCGGTAGATACACTAAGAAGAAATAGTAGAATGAACTAACACACAAAGATGAGTTAGGTACTCTAAAAAAATTAATTTCACAGTAATTAATAGAGTGATTATCATACATTATATTTTAATGAGTGATGTTGGTAGTGATAAAAAATGAACCGACTTGTTTTGAATGAGTTAAGTCAAATTTTTTTCCGTATTAACTATCATATTTAAAATATTAGAGTTGAATATTATAATTATATTAAGCTATATATCTCAAAGTAGTTTTAAAAAGTTATTTAATTAAGCTAACCCAAGTTAATTGCCTACCGCTGATAAATAATTGAATGACCAATTAGTAATTGCATAAAACACACGCAGAAAGATAATATTCAAGAATTATTTGTATTGAAACAAAACAAAAATAAAAATATGTTGTATAATAATTATATCATAAATTATTGATTAGAAGAACATCAAGATTATACGGCTATGGGGTTGCGGTAGGCATTTATACAGCGTTTAAGTTAAAACTTAGATTATAATATTTATGTTTTACATTTTATATTTTTTTAGTTTTTAAAAAATTAACGTATGTCTGATTTAAAAGGAAATGACAATAATAATTGCGGTTTTTTCATATTGTTGATATTATAATATAAGCTTCCTCATAAAGTTATTAAGCTACACAAACTAACGTAACACGCATTGGTCATATATTCAATACTCACACGTGGGTCAGAAGGTTCATAATGAATGCTATAACTCTAAAATTTTAATCAATGGTGTCAATATAATCATTTTTACAAAACCGAGTCATAGTGTCATCGTGGCAACATATTGTCATATAAAGTATTTAAGGGGTTATGTATAGGCAATTGTTTTGTTACAAAATTATGACGTCTCTGCATAATAGTTTTAAACAGTAAATTTATAAATTATCAATATTATGCGTGTTTAATGTTTATCAATATTTTTGGTGAACAAATCTAAATATTACAACCACAAAATGAGCAAATGCCTAAATAGACAAAGTCTGCTCTCGAAATACTACAACAGATATATTTGACCGGCGAAAGAAAACCAATTCATCAACAAAAGTCGATAAACAGTACAATATAATAACGCACAACAAAAGTTTCAGATTTCAATTTGGTTTTGCAATGGTTGAAAAATGTCTTTTTACCTTTACGCTAATCATTATATTTAATAATTTAATAAATATAAATATAGATACGTACAGACTACAATATAGAATAGGAATCCTTGATTAGTTTTTTGAGTGAAACGTTCGTTGTCAAAGGCGAATGAAAAATTTCACCACCCGATCGATCATCAATGCAAATCTTATTTAAATAATTTCAAAATTTGAATTATAAAGAAGTTAAGTTTTTAATATAATTATCTATGATTTCAGATGTAATAAAGATCAGTTGAATTTTCGAATAAAATTAGGGACTTAAATTTGTAAGAGTATAATTCGCGATATTGTGTGTATCAGTGGCGTCGTCTGCGTAGACATCTATAGCGCTCGAATCGCTATCGCAATAATGGAATTATCTAATATATTATTTTGTACGTATGATCATATTTGGGTCACAAATGTCACAATGATAATTGCGCATCGAAGTTTGTACCAAGCATAGCTAGTGCCTTCGTAACTATAATTAGTTAAAATAAAGTATATTAGTCCGCTTAAGGTCTAAATCATTTTATCTAAAAGTTTTATTACTGACGATCAAAAAATATTAGCTTAACAATATTTCATTGCATAAAAGTTAACTCCGATTTGATACCATCACTTTTTGTTTTATCCGAATTGACCCTTCCTCGTACAACCGTTATACAATGACTTAAAATAGTATTTAATTCCATTATTTCATATGTATTTTAAAACACAAATAAACTAAAAATAGTATTAATGACTGCCTAAACACTTAACTATATTTACATGATGTTATTAGGAAGTCGATACAATAAATTTGACATATATTATTGTCTTCAAATACTTTGGTCATAAGTACATAACAAACAAAAACTCAATAAATTTTTGGTTATAACTACAATAATTGTAGACTATCCTAGTTATTTGTGGCTAATTTTAAGCGCCCTTACTACTCAAAAATATATTAAGTCTGGTACCTTCATCCTAAGATTAGGTTAGGTTAAGCTCTGTACCAATACAATACAAAATCCAATTTAATTTAACCATCATTCATTGCAGCGCCATCCATCGCATCCACCTAAATAAGGTAATGGATCCACAATATTTATACATAGAAATTGTGGTCACTGAGATATATTATATATTGAATGAAATATATAATTTATTTTTTGGTTTGTAATAATAATGTGCATGTACAATTAATTTGGTACATACAATAAATAACTATTTCAAATATTGTAAAAAAACATCCAAAATAGTTTGTTGTTATCGTTATTGAACAAAAACAACCAATTAAATTTAATCCTGTCACTTAAAGCTATAAATAAAAACAATTTAATAAATAAAACATAATTGAAAACATCGATCGGATGAAAAAAATACCTACACATGGTGTGTTATATAATTTTATCCGGGAAAATATTCTGTTCCGTTGTAGTGAAATTAAATGTTTCAATGTCCTGTTCTGCAGATCACGTATTTTTATTATTATTATATTATGCACAGTAGAATATTTATTTTAATCACTTTCTTATTCAAGTTTTGGTTGTGCTACATGCCTTATTAGCAAATGTACATTAATAATCATATCATGATCATAATATATTCAGTCATTTACTATGGTCTGAGATATTTAAAATTCAGCTTGACTGATATGGCTAATACATTTAAATTTGAAATTAAACAACAATACCGATTTAATATAAGAATAATAATTATTAATCGTTTTTATATTTTAAATCAAAAAATAGTTATACATATATTATAGTATTAGAATCACATCGGTGAATCAATCACGACGGCGGTTTGGGTGCGCTCGTTTCCGGTTTCACGGATGCCATTATGCGTTGAATTTATCAGATTTAGTACCTACGAATACTTGACTAGAATTCTCTGCGATGTGAAACGTGCGCATATATATAAACATTATGATAATTTATTCAAATTCTTGCGTTTGATCATTTAAATCCGGATGTTATATATAGTATCACCGTAATATTCAAAATGACATATATGTAGAGATTATAATACTTAACAGATATCTTAATAGCCTCGGTAGCTGTAAGCATGTAAGACGTAACTACCTATATGTGACTATATTTATATTTATATATAATATTATACATTCAATAATCAAGCAAGTATAGTGATTGAGAATTTGTGGTTCAATAACGCTCCACCAGCAATTCATTAACATATGGTTGTTTGAATGAATTACACGGTTTTATTTTCGTATGTTTATTCGAAACAAATGAATATTACCAAAAAAATTAGATGGCAATATGTTAAATAAAACTACTGTATTTTAAAAAACTGTATAGGTACCTAATAAAATTAGCTAACACTGATTTCAAGAATATTGTTTCCGTTAAAATATGGAAGATTTAGTAGAACTGTAATTATTCTACATTTTAATACAATTTAAATTTAAAAAAAAGCTGGTAAGTCGTGGACGTCGCTCTGCTGTACTGCTGTACACTAGGTTACAAGTGGGTTACTGTAATGGATGGAATTAAATTTTAATCCAATAATATTATATCACTGTATACCAAAAACGATTCTGAACGGAGACGGTTTATCTGTCTAGGATTTATTATAGATTATTAAAAATTTTCAAATCTTAGATATAAAAAGAAAATTTTTTATGAATTTCTAGCTTAAAATAATTTACGAATTTCCGTGATTTTTACGTATGTTATCGAAATTCAAACTTAGAATGCTTGTAAAAAAAAATCATGCCTATGTATTTTTAATATTTTTCAACTGCTATTGTTACAATAATGTGTTCGAAGCCTTATATTAAATTTTCAAGCTTTTCTACCCAACAAATAAATTTTTATCGATATTAATTTAAAAAAAACTAATAATGATCGAAAATTGCATATGCCTATGAATAGTTTAACTTAAGTCGAAAATTGTTGAAAATTGTATGGTGGATTGAATATACTTATATCAACATTTGGTGAACATTTCATGGATCTATGGTAATTTCTTAAAGTTACATCTAAAATCAAAATAGATTTTGTCGAAAACTGATTGTGCGTAAAATTTCCCGTTTTCCCCTTAATGTTTAGTTTGTTTATCCCGAGTGTTTAGAAAAATATTGAGAATTTTTTACTTTTGACCCCCCAAAATACCAATTAGATAGATTCATTTTCTGATCGAACGAGGTACTATAGTCAAAAATCAAAGCACTTTTACTGTTCCAAAACGTGATGACAGACACAAAAAAATAATAATAATAATAATAAAAACACACACACATCTTGGTAAAATCAATACATTCCTCGCTCCGCTCAGAATCTAATAATAATTTATTAATATCACCAGTAGTAAAGTTAGCATTATTTTATCATTAATTATATACAGGTTATGCGTTTCAATAACGTTTTTTTGTTTGAAGTTCATCCTTTTAAATATCTGGTTAAGCCCTGTATTATAGGCGTGAGCCTGATAAACGAATGTATCCCAATTTAATCCTGGCAAAGCATATTATAAAGTACCAAGAGAGATTAGAGTTAGGAAACCACTCAGAAAGATGATTTAAACAAGTATACAACAAACTAAACAGATTTATAATGTCTTATCATTTCTAGTGCATAGTTAAAAGTATACCCTACATATACGTAATTATTGTATATTAGATTTATAATAGTCGATTGGTGTATAAATGAATAATATTTTTTTTTTTTAATTCGGTGACATATATGGTCTATTATATAATAGAAAATGTGTCGTTTTATTGTTCCATACCGTGTTGAGTTGTTCGTGACTTACATGGATAGATTTAGATTATCTAAAAATATATTAAGACAACTTGAACCTTTATATTGTATCGACTTCCACTGAATATCTGATATGGTATTTTACTTGTTTCAAAACAGTTATTAAATAATATTCTATTTTCAGACTCACTCACACTTTATTATTGGGTTACACATACCTATAAAAGTAATATGCCAAATGCCAATAGGATATATATATATTATATATATTTTTTTTTTAAATAAGGTGAATAAAAAACTTTCACACTCGCAATATAATATTTGATACAGAGTATAGGTACAGCGTTATCCCATTGATGAAATCAATAAAAAACAAAATTATTTTTATAACATCACAATATGTAGGTGTCCACAATCAATATACAGAAAAACAAAAAGTATTATTAGATAAAACATTTGAAAAATATGATTTGAATCACATCATATCATTTTATTTTACTATTTTTCAATATTGATAATTTAAACTCGATAACATTCAATTATATGTAGGGTCATAATTCATAAGCATTTTAATATTAATTTTTATAGTAAAACCATGTTGTAAATGTATTATTGTTATTCCATAAAAAAACGTAAGCTGTAGTTAAATAAAATATATTGTATTTTGTTACTATTATTCAGATACCTAATTGAGTGTTGATTATACAACGCATTATATTTATTTATTTAATAATGTTAGTGTGTTGCGGACAAGTAGGTACCCAGTTTTAGATAAAACGAAAATCCGTTGTATATAACAATATTGTATTACATTATAAAGTGTAAAACATTTACAATATTCAAGAACAACATGCAGTACCGGATCTACAAATTATGCAACCCGGGGCACAACATAATATTAGCGCCCCTAAAAGTCACCAAATCATAAAAATGATGAGTTTAAAATTTGAAATGTGCACCCCTCTATGATAAGCGCCCCGGGCATGGGCCCCGGATCGCCCCCCCTAGATCCGGTACTGACAACATGCTTTTATGATGTAAAATAGCAAAAACAAAAACAAAAATAATATAGAAACAATGAACAAAATAAAGTATGATGCATTTTGATTACCTAAATGATTAAAAAAATATTGGTAAGCTTCAATGAACGGAAGAATGGAGAATCGGACAGATTGTTAGAACTGTTAGAAGATAAAAAGTGGAGTGTGAAAATTTGCTATTTCTGGTTAGGTATGTGACGTGAAAATTGCACCTGTATGCAATATAAGTATATACTCATACAATTTAATACTGTATTAAAAGTCACTTCCCACGGGTCTGTGTACTATAAATTATTTCAGCACCCCCTAAATTCACACCCTATGTGCGCCTATGACTACACCTACAGCAGAGCGACATCCATGACTTACCCGCTTTTTTGTATTATAATACATTTATTTTTAAATTAGTAGGGGTTTGCATGTCTATAAATATATTGATCTAATTAATTGTTAATTTTATGTGAATAAATAAAATGAACTCAAAATTAAGACTATTTCAGTATTATTTATGTAAAAAAAAATTTGATGTAGTATTTACATGTAAGGGGCGGCAAAACTCAAGTTTGCCTAGGTGAGTTTAAGCACTTAAGCCGGGCCTGTTAATACAATTATATATATTATATTATATATTATCAACAATGTACATTTTGTTGAATTATTTAATATTACTGTGTATACAGCATGTATTATATACAAACAAACTGTGTATACTCGTACATACAAACTCGATGAAATAATATTATTCAGATTTTTTTTTTGTCAATGGCGCGATAGTGTATTACATAATTATTTATATGATTTATTATAGAAATTAAGAATACTCAATTTCCTTTTGAATGGAAAAATTCATTATTATTCTAAACACTAAGTAAATAACTAAGATATCGTAGTAGCCTTCAAATACAGACATATCAAATAAATAAATACAAATATATAGGTACAAACTGGCGCCACGTCCACTACATAGTTTTATCACGTAAAAAGCAATCGGTAGTTAAGACGTATTATTAATAATAATATTATGCGGCGTTCAATAACAATAATTGAATATTATAATATAATCGTATAATAAATAATAATACTCTCTTATATGACTGTAACAAAAATGACGACCACGAAGTGAATTTATAATTTTTTTTTCTTAATGTTAAATTAGCCTATACACATATCCTATAGGAAAGTTCGTGTTTTGTGTGACATAAACATTACAAGTACCTATCAGTTTATGATATTATATTATGTTATTAAAATTGAATTTTTTTATATTTTCAAATTCTTAAAGTTCTTTTTATAATTTTAGGAGTATTCTATGGTGATACAAGCTCCTATTAATCAAATGAAACCCTTTCTCCTATTTTAATTAAATTATTTATTGAATATATATATTTTTTTTAATGTTGATATACCTAATCCAAATTCAGACTAGCATAGTTTTTCAGTTAGGTATTAAAATGTTTATATTAAGGACTATAGTCCTTAAGAATGGTTTTATAAAAATATAAAGTAAGTATAATAATTGAATCTAGTATCTTTTATACGTTGACGATGTTTAAAATGTATCAATATTGATAGATAAATCCCTACAATTTTCAAATAACCATAGCCTCCATATAATCTATTTACATTGACTTATTATCCTTTATACACAAATTAAATAACTTAAAAACCACTCTTTCGAATTTCGTTTTTAATATATCAACATTTTTAAATGTTTACAATATTTTCCGCCACTAAATGATTTACTGTATAAAAGGAGGAGGGGATTCATCATTTCAAAAAATATATTTTTGTATCTCCACAAAACACTCCATAAATAGTGCCTACAAAAGTATCTTAAGAATTTGAAATCCTGATGATCTTGAGTATATTTATAAATATTCTGAAAATTAAATCTGAAAATCTTTGATAACTGCATTATTGAAGAAAAAGGTGTAAGCTAGTCTAAATAATCACCCCGATTAATATACAATATGATATTTGTATTAAAAAATGATTTAAGCTCTATTATGTTACTGATATCTAACTGATAAAGATAAATACATGCATGACGTATTATTGTCTATGCATCACAACCAATGTGAAATAATTTTAATAAATTACTTTAACATAAACGCGTGCATTAAAAAATTCCTTTAACCTGCATTTTACGAGACGATAATAACTGAAACACAAGGCGATGTTCTAAATTGATTATCAAATAACGATCTGGGGTAATCGGGGTTGGTTGGTTCGATAATAATTATTACCTAACGAAAACCGGCGGATGCGTATAACATTATATTAAAACATTAAAAATAAAACGTTAAAGAGGTATATCGGTTGCATGGAAATGTATACATATAATTATATACATAATATTATATAGTACGCATAATAATAATATTTATGACAGATTATATAGTCAGGTACAAATATAAACTCTAAGAATTTCGTACCTCATTAAGTTAAAAAACGTAACGAGTACGCTGCAGCGGTGGTCATGATGATGGATTTTAAGTTAATCTATTTGCTACACCGTCAAGTACATCGTTTTATTAATATTACTTCTATAAGTAAAATTTGTAAAATAGCTTGACTTGATATGAATGATGTCCGGTCCGATACCTTGTTGATGTCGTACAACGGAAAAATTAAAAAAAAAATTACGAAACATTACCACGGTGAATAACAACTTTATAATAATTTTGTATGATAATAACTAATAAGTTACCGCGCTCTTCGCTGCTCCGTCGCTTGTTAGGTGCTACAAAAACGAAGTGAAACAATTTTATTATGACCTGTGATATTTTATTGACGATATTCTCTATGAAACAATAATACTTTATGATAATACAAAAATAAATGTATAATTATAATAAAGAAAACCTTTAATCGGATCAGCTATAATAATATACTAATAAAAAAAACCGTTTTCGAAGTATCGAAAATTGTAGCCGTGAGAATATTTTTAACAGACTGTTAGTTTTTCTGGTATTATACACCTTATATCCTCATCATGATAATTAACGACACCGTTCACATATTTATACAGTTTATAAAAATATACGTAGTATGATATTATACGATGAACACGACGACTAACTAACAACAAAGGGATATTATTGTAAAACCTATTATCTATATTATTAAAAATCTCACTTTGTCTAATCTTATCTTGGAATACGATAAAATGTAGATGATATAATATTATAATATCCTACTAATGACGAAATATAGAATGTAACAGAATGACCTGAAAAATTAAATAACTTTTGTTCGTAATCAAAAATTAAAAAAAAATTGTATGATAAATTTATAGAAAAGCTTGTGTTTAGGAGTACAGCTACGATTTTTTTTTTTTAATGCTAAAATAAATAATTTTAAGTTTTATATCAATATTTAGAAAAAAATTTTAACCTGCAGATCTAATTTTTAGTAATGTTTTAATTGCAAGGATATGTATTTAAGTAATAATTTTGAATAATTTCTTTAGTAATTTTTTTTAAATATCTTTATTTCTTAATTTTTTGAAGTACATAATTAATTAATTTTAAATGTACCTAATTATACCTAATTTCATAACTTTCTTAAAAATTTTATTTTTGAAATTTTCAGTTAAGCAAATCTTAAATTTTTTACTATCTAGATATATTTTTCATAATTTTTTCAATCGTTTAACAACTATAAATTTTTCATTTTTATTTTTTCGGTCTTTCTGTTACACTGTATACTTATACTATATAAAATACTAATTGATTTAAAAATTTTAAGACAAACATAAATGAGTTTTATACTATAAGCAGAAAATACGTGTTAAATAATAACAGTATTTAACGTCTTAACGACAACTACGCTCTTATTCTTATATGATGAATATTTTTTATATTTTACTAATTATAATGTTATTCTAGTTTATCCAGTACCTATAACATATTTTCTCCTGAGCTTCGATTTTTAAACGTAGTTATGTTCAATTATTAGTGCATTTTTTTCAGATATTAATAATTTTATTTATATTTTTAAGTTATTGGATTTCAAGACGACTATTTAGTATATAAATAAATACATAATATAAAACATTTCCAAAGTAAGAGAGCTGAAGCCGCTTGTCCTGTCCTGAATCTGCTCCTGATGTGTATTGAGTAGTGGGTACACTGTTACTGAAAAATCAAATTGCAGACAACATTTCCAATAGGTTGGCATTGTATATTCATACTTGTATAATTATCACATCTAAAATATTTTTTTTTTTTAATTTAAAAGGGTTTTTGATGAATTAATGTAAACTGCAGAATGTCTTTTGGTGAAATTTGGTAGGTGACATTAACGATGGGTTGTTTGTTGTTTTAAACTATACACTTACCATCACTGGTGGAATCGGCGAGGGTGTAATCGATGGCTCATATTGGCATTGCCGTGGCATAGTGTTCAATGGTAGTGTCGTACACCGGTTATGCATTTATAATAACACATTCAACAACATAATAATACTAAAAACGTGTGCACGTGCAGTTAATATTATATGTAAACCTATGTCTTGCATAAGGATCCTCGGGCGACGTGTTACCTTCCGATTTCGACGAACAAACGCAAGTGATGATATGTTTATGTATACACTTTAAAGTTTAAAATCAAAACCACACTTTACGCTTATACAATTGTTATCATTATTATAATTAAAATAATAATAATTATTATTAACTCAGCCAGGTCGCAACATTTTTATAATATACCTACGTTTGTTCGAGACCGAAATCGGTTGATTGAAATTGATCGTAATAATTGAAAACATATTCAATTTCGCCGTGGTGCAGTGTGTGGTAATTGAAAACCGTCCCCAAGTATTTCATAATAATATTATACTTTAGCTGTTCAGAAAAATGTTATTAATAAATTCTTATTAAATTACTTTTATCGTTCGCAGCAGGATCCGGGTGGAAAATCCCGAAAATTGAGTGACATATAGTCTTGAGTATAGACGGAAAAGTCACGGTTTGAGTGGAAAATATCAAACCGTTATAGGTAATGTAGTGATGAAAATAATTTCTTAGAAAAAATCTCACCTCCACTAGAGTTGTCTTTTATCGATAAACGATATACCTGACACGATATTATTACTTACTGAACATTAAAAATGAGTAGCTCTGTAATTTTGAAATTTACTTTTCCTCTTGTTATCCATGCTATAAAATTCCAACTGTAACTAGATATTGGACTGACTCGTTACTTTTCTAGTTACAAGGTTAGTTTACTAATTTTACTCTAAATATTCAATAAATATTATTATATTAATGTATTATTGGCTATTACTAACGATTTATAATATCATACGTGTGTAATAGTGATAAAATGATACGCATACCGTTTTGGGCATAGCGGAAATTAATTCTGATTGTATTTATATTTTTTTTTTCATATTCTATTAAAATAATTAGCATCGTGTAGATTTCGGTATGCGTGTGTCACACCGAACACTGTTTGTCCACCCGTGCCACATTAGAAATAATAGAAATGCACAATGATAAGCAGGTACGTGTGTATAAAATAAATGATAATTTCATATTGTTTTGATGAAACATATATGAGAAAAATATTAAAACATTGGTTGTCATATCTCATATAAACATATTATTATAATGTACTTGCATCACTATTGATATGAAAAAAAAATCTTTACAAGTGCCTACCTATTTTTATATATATATTCGTCTCAACTGTTAAGGTTATCGGAATTTCTAAATATACATTACGATTAATATTTTATACAAAATACATTAAATATGACAAATTGAGACAATGGTTTTAATTAAATTATCTCAAGTATACATAATGGGTACAAATTGCAATACTTGTATTTTACATAATATAATATATTATCTTACCTACCTACGGCAGTTTAAATATTACTTTCCCGAAAATATAGTTTTTTGAAAATTTAAAGAAATTGATCGGATTACTTTTGATCTCGGCATTAAGAATATTACTTATATAAGCTTATATTAATAAGATAAATAAAATACCTCTTAAATCAGTTAAACCCTAGGTATTTATGTGCCTTAAACATATTCTGAAAATCATCTCGAGTAACAATAATAGTTATTGGTTAATAATGTTTATTATATTCGAGAATAATATAATTTTTTTCTACTTATTTTTTTTCGTTCATTGACGTTTACAGAAATTCAAATAACTCTAAAGCGGGATTGTTTTTCGATTTAACATTGTAAAATTGGGGATTTTAACTTCATATTACAGTTTAGTGAAAGAGTCAACAGTAGGTTGGTATACGAGTTTAAAATACCTACCGAAAAATTATTTAATATATCAACATACATATTTTCATATAAATATTTTAAATTCGAATTTCAGCAAAATGTACAGTTTTCGTAATTTACAACAATAATATTTTTCTAAATATTTTAGTAGTTGTTCTTCTTTTAATAAAATGTGTAGTTTCGAGTTTTAATACTCGACATTTTATAATACAAGGTTTACAATATTTTCATCGTGTTACTTCTGATAATTATACCTAGAAAATCTTGACTAAAAATGTTTTTACAAACGTTCAAAGTATAATACTCCGAATTTTCAAATTATACAACTATGTTATTTTTATATTACTTTTTGTAGAATTGTACGTTTTTAGTATCATATAACTTGCAACGAAAAGAGGGATATTACGCTGTAGTATTATTAAAATTATTCAACAATGTGATTAACATTTTACCGATTCACCATCCGTGATCTATCAAGACTGATTCAATTTATGTGTCTATATCAGCGGTTCTCAACCTGTGGTATGCGTACCACTAGTGGTACGTGGAAAGCTCTTAGGTGGTACACATAGAAAATCTACCTTTATAAAAAATTAATTAATTTATAAAATGATATACATATAATATAAACGTATAAATTATTAATAAGCAAAAAAATGGTCAGGTGGAACGTAAAAATTTTCAAATTTTGTATGTGGTACGTGACTATAAAAAGGTTGAGAACCGCTGGTCTATATATAATATCATATTCAGTAAAACTGAAAAAAGATACGCACAGCACAAAGAATAATTCAGCGATAATATGATTGTATGTTTTTTAAATTATATTATTATTAAAAGCAGTAGCAGATTAAAAATCCGGGCCATTATAATATGATCGATACAATTTAATAATGTTTAAGATTATGATAGTTTAAATGAAAGTTAAGAATCACAGATAAAGTAAGCAGGAACAGCGGAAAGTTTCGTTTATAATTTATAATAAAGTTAATCAGTTGGATGACATTTAAAGTTCATTGCCATTTCGTTCACAATGATCCTAATTTATATTTACTAATGTATTTAAATTAACTCGAAAAATAGTCTCAACTAACTAACGGTGAGTAAAATAATTTTCATTCTCTTAATACCAAACATAGTATATTGTCATTACAACTACAGCCCGTCATAAATTCGGCAGAGAAAAATAAAGGAAAGAAATCGATTTTAAAATTCTTTTATTAACATTCTTTTAGTTGAAACCATTTTAATAAATTATCATTGTGTGGTTTTCGTTTTTAATTATTAGTATTATTTTCATAATATAAACTGAATTCTATCTAAAATAAAATCTTAAAACAATTAAAAAGAAAAGAAAAACCAAATAATGTACCAAAACCTGAAAAATGTTGGTGGTTTTTTATATGCTTCTTGACAACAAAGGGTATAGTATTTCTTTGAATATATAATATATTTATATTAGGCAATGGTTATTTTTTTTTAGCAGTCGGTGCTTTTAACTTTAATTCTTAACGTATTGTTAAAAGTTGACATAAAAATTGAATTTACGGCACTTTAGTTTCTTCACAATACTTAAGTACTATTAAAAAAAAAATTTATTGAAAGTGATAAATTATCATTTTAAAAATAGGTATCGAAATATGCAATGCTCGCGCTAAATTCTGTATATATATTTGCGTAATAAGTTTATCGATGGTATATATAATACAATATGGGTGCACCGATTTCCTACGCTTATTTCACATAATGAATTGCGATTTCACTACATGATTTACGGACTTGTGCATGCGGCTGACTTAAGAGGGTGCCAAGATCGACGAATTATTTTACTTAAAAAAAACATGTTCATGCACTTTCAACTGCACGTTATCCTCTGCATTTGTCGTATTATATATTTTACAATAGTTGTAGATGCCTAATTTATTACTAGAAATCCCACGCCAATATATTTAGCACAAGTCTCCAAGGTTCCTCCGGAGAAAATTTGTCGTCTTTTCGCAACGATAAAAAGTGGTACATGGAAACAGGACAATTTTTTTCGAACCGTATTAATTATTTGGAAACTTTTATCGAATTACATTTTTTAATATATCACATTAAATTATTACTTAAAATTATTCACAACGGACGTATATTTTAAGGCGCACCATTGCACGCTTTTTTGTAACAAACAGATTATCTTAATTTATTTTATCATAAATAAAAATGTAAATATTGATATCAGAACTTATTTATAAATCTATAATCTATTATGTACTAAAATAATAGCTGTATTTTTTCTGAAAATAATGTAGTTCCCATAAATTCAAAATTCTAGATCAACGTTTGAGCGTTGTAACATCTTATGTGAGTTGAGATATTACATCATTCAACTATTTGTCCATATTTGACTTATGTTAGAGCGAATACATGAAGCGATGTTCCGATGACAAAAATATGTTTCTCACCATGCTAGGAAGGCGGTGAATAAAAAACATAACCTGCAAAGATTTTCAAGGAAAAAGTTGGAGTGTGTTCGGTGCACTATGTAATAATATTATATCACTATTGTAAATTGTTATCAAATTAATAGCACGGACACCGGACCGGTCTTCTTGGACAGTACCCTTTGTAGTCAGTCGCGTTAGTGCTGTGCTACGAGTGCACTGCCTCGCGTATTCGAGTTTCGTAAAATTAATAATTTTATCGATATTCATACATTAACTAAATAAAGTAACCCGAAAAAATAGTTTATTTGTTTTCATAAGTACCTTCCCGTCAAAACAGAGTGTATCGATAAGTATCGATTTAATTTTGAGTGTTCAAGAAGTTATACGTTCAATATACATTATACAAGCGATATGTACCGACCGGTATCGGACCTAGACTTCGATGCTATTCGGTACGTAACTATTCTCAGTCAATACGTATCGAATTCTTCTTCTCGCCAATCTTGCTGGACAATCGAAGTCTAGCCCCACGTGAAAATAATATCGCTATTGATTAAAAAAAATGTAATGTGTTTTTTAATGACGACCTCATAATAGTACACGGGTCAAATCGCATCCACAATATAATTAATGATAATTTTTAATGAATACGTTAAATTGACAAGTCACTTAACGGGCACTGAAAAGACGATATGTTATTACTGTTTTAGCCACTGAAAAACGTTCCAAACAACTTCTACAACGGTCGTGGTGATTCAACCGTGCAACAAACTGTCATTAAATATGCCAATGAGGCAATGAATGAAAATAATAATTGCTTATGAGTCATATGATAGTATGCGTTAGGTGCACTTATCGAAATCGTAAAGAAAGTAGTTAGGTATATATTATATCACTTGACAACTGCAGACTATAGTATAATATTGATATTACCATATTGGTATGCACTTAAGAGATAACTCATCTCTATGCACTTAAGAGATGAGTTGTTTATTTCGTTAGTTAAAATGTTCTATTATAGTGAAAAATATATTTAAGTTAAAATGTAAATGAGAACTAATGGTCTAGTAGCCAAAATTATTAGGATTAATGAAAAAAAAAAATTAAATTATACATCAATATACTATAACACGTATAGGATTCTATTTAATAATTTTATTTGTGTAAACTTATTTATTTTTACTTGATTGATGGTTATGTACCGAAACTTTTTTAACCACAACCTTTTTTTGCATCGGATTTTTGCTGACCTAGGACTTTTTGGTCTACCGTAATAGGAGATGCGTCGGAAACGACGCTCGTATTTTTTATATTTTGGCTCAACGATTTTTGTTTGCAATGCGTATAATGTGCTATATATCGATTGTAATCAGTAAAATATTTTTATAAAAAAATACATACGTCGCATATAATATTTAGATGACAAAATAGGAAATAGATGACAAATCACAACCTTAAAACGCCCGTCAATTATCAAAGGCAAAAACTACCTAACGGCTAACATATATTAAACTTGTAATACATTTAGGTAAGTTGAATATTTTTTTTTAAGTAAGACATTTTTAAATGCTACCCATGGCCGGATTTAGGGGAGGGTCCAGGGAACCCCAGTCCCGGGGCCCCCACAAAATGAGAGCCTCATCTCGTTGGATTTGTTTACATATAAAACACGATAATATAATATTTTCAAAATAGATTTAAATCATAATTTCAATAAAAATGAATACTGTCATAAATATATAAATAAATCTTATTATTAATATACTTTTATATTACAAATTCATAAAAACAAGTTGCGAGTTTACAAATATAAATTTAAAATCGATTATTATGGACATGAAGAGCATAGGATAATCCCGATTGAATAATATTCGTAATTTGGTATAGTTTTAAATATTGATAAAAAAAAAACAGTTATAAATAAACACATACAACTTGTACAGCAAGCCCACGGATAATAGATATATCTATTTATATATTATATATCTATTTACTTATATCTATTATCCGTGTAGCAAGCCGCCTAACTGCTGCTGTAGATAAATACAACAATTAATACGTACCGATTAAATTTGCGATAACCGATAACGTAGATAAAGATTTCATTTGTACATTGATATCTGGCGCAGTATAGACGTGTACAGTGTACACTCTTCAACCACACAAGTATATTTTGGTGCAATATTTTGATCGTGATATTTATCCAGGTTAGTTTAATGTATTATTATTTATTGTATTGTATATTATTATTAAGTAAAGACTTGAAAATATAGTCTAAGACTCTCCAAAACTTCCTCTTTCCAATGATTACAATTTTTTTACCGCAAATACGCGAAAAAAGTTAGAAATTCACGCAAGAAAAATTAAATTTTGACAATTTTTCGTCGATATTAGTTATTTAATTGTTATATTGAAAATAATAATCCTACCAGATAGAAACATACACTGAATACTTAAATGTTTATTTAGAAAATATTCTAAGTAACTTCGAATCGATCTAATATTTTAATGCAATTTGTGCTTCGTATTTTATTTTATTTTTTATTTTTTATTTATTTTTTATTTTATTTTATTTTTATTTTAACATCATTAAATTCTATAAAGTTTCTGTCGTTATCGGATTGGGATGCAGTTTATTGTGAAAACGTTACACGTAAACGTTAATTTCAATGTTTAATAATGTATAATGACAGTACACATTATCTAATAAATGTAATTTACTACTCTTATTGTAACACGCTTTTTTAATTTTTTTGATATTTTAATGTAAATATTTTTAACCTTTTTTCTAATAAAATATTGTTTTGTAGTAAATTTTAATAGATTAATAAACTAAATTCACTTAAAAAATATGTAATCGAAAAATAATATATACTTCTGTAAGGGTGGGCCGAGGGCCCCCAAATTTCTAAATCCGGCCCTGATGCTATCTAAGTATATGGTAGACCAATATTTTATTTTTAAAAATATGTCATAGTTTAGCTCCTCCATTTCATTGGCACCTGAGGAAAATGCCTCTTCAGTCGCCTCACCCTTACTACGCCTCTAAATATTATATCTAGTTGTCTATTGACCAGAAAAATTTGATTAAAAAGCTAAAATTCTATCAACAATATAACTACAGGACTGTGTTGGGGGGGGGGGGGGCAAAGAGGCATTTGTACCTGGGCGCCACAGCTTGGTAAAATCAAGGAGCTTGATAAACCGCTGTTGGTGACTTCTCCTCAACTTATATTAGTGCCACTGGGCGCTAAAAAGATTAATACGGCCCTGTATAACTATCATTAAAATAACTAATCCTAAAAACGAAGTTTTTTTAACTAACTGAAAAAATTACAGAAATGGTTACTACCGTTTTCTCCTGCAACCTTCAGTTATTATAAAATAATTATTATGTCATAATATATACCATATAATAATAATGTACTATACATTTTAATATTGTCTCAATATTGTTTCTCTACTATACTAAAATTTGCAAAAAAAGTTATTTTTCACGAGAGTGGGACTGAGAAACGTTTTTTTTTTATCTATCAATTGAATTCTCCCGAAAAACAGATGCTGTCCAATTTTCAGAAATGGCCATACGATTGCACACGAATCGCGTTCTAAATATTTTTGTGTAGACAATTTTGTAGAATTTAATTGGATGGGACTGGAATAACGTAAGTGTTAGTCTCGTCGTGATTTTCTTGTCGTATATAGAATACTATTCTACTCGTTAGCCAATCAAAATAAAATATGTTATTCCTTTATAGTTTTAAACGGCCGTTTCCTGCATACAAACTTTAATTTTTATACCCATAACTATTTTAATTCGTTATTTTATATAAATAATGCTAGTTGTAATTTATTTACATAGACGACGAGTTTCCGTATAAATTGGCTATCTCAATTAATATATTTAAAGTAACATAAAAACAAAAAATATTTAACTTAAAATTATAACTTTTGAAAAACTCGTAACAGTTGTACGATTAACTAAATTCAGATGAAATTTGGAAAACGCGTTAATTTTGAAAAAGTTGTTGACGGTGACTAAATGCGTGGCGACGCACCCTCTGTACAGCGAACTTTAACTTGCAAATCTTAGCAGATATTTCTCATCATATTCCGGTGTTGGATCGTGGAGATTAATGTTAGATTTGAACTTACTGTTTGGGTATAGCTAGATAATATTATATACCTATATCTAAAGTCCAGCGTTACAGGTCGTGTTTTTGTTACTTTATACTCTCTTATCTTAGCGTTGAAATTATTGCTTCGCTCGAGAATACCTACTATATTTTTATGTATTATATTATATATCACAATTAAATTACCTTGCCTAAACGTGATATGTTGTGCTCAGTTTGTATTGATGAAGTTACTAATGGTGATGATTTAAAATGTCTCGTGTGCAAAAAAAATCATAACGATCGATTCAGTTTTTTCCGAGAACACTAACTCATAGGTTTTCATTTTCGCATTTACTTAAGATAATTATTATTTTTCATAATATGATAATATACTCATATATTATAATAATATGTATTATAAATTTAAATATTGTCTCGATATTATTTCTCCACAACTCATCTCAAATTTGTAAAAAAGATTTTTTTTTTTTAAACCTTTCACGTGGAGCTAAAGCTGGGAAACGTTTCTCTCACCCATCGACTGAATTCTTCCGGCAAACAGACGCTGTCCAAATTTCAGAAATGGCCATACGAAAAAATATAAATATTTCTGTATAGATAAATTTGTAGAATTTAATGGGCGTATACCGTTTGGGCGAATCGACCCAAAATATAGTCTGTTTGGGCGAATAACTATATACCTACCGTTTGGGCGAGGGTTTAGTCAACTAAAACTACCGTTTGGGCGAATAGATATATACCATTTGGGCGAATAGATATATACTGTTTGGGCGAGAATTATTCAATTAAAAATACCACGGTTTGAGCGGTATGAAAATGCTTATAATATACACTCAACAATTAAACAAAATCATATAAAACATAAATAATTAGTCAAAAATCGTTTAAAATATAAATAATTAATAATAAGTCAAAAATCATATAAAATATAAGTAACCTGCAGTCAAAAATCATATAACACATACATAATTAATAATAAGTCAACAATTATAAATAAAATTACATATATAATATAATTATAGTACAAAATATAAAAATTTACAACTGACTAATATTGTTAGAATTAATTTTTAAATAATCGTACGTGAAAGTATTATTCAAGACACTACACATAGCACACTACAGTGTTATTATGTCATAGAGTAATATATAGAGTAATTACTCTATGTATTATGTACAATTTGGACAGCGTGTCTGAATCGTAATCTTATTTTCGATAATAGTGATTAATAACGATTAGCAATATTGCAATAATATCATCAGAGTATCTGTCACCCGGTTTTTACCTCGCACAGGTAAAAATAATTTCACTCGCCCAAACGGTACAAATGATAGTCGCCCAAACGGACTACTATTTTTTTGGTAAAAATTATTACCTTCGCCCAAACGACCACCGCCCTTTAATCGGATGGGACTGAAATAACGTAAGTGTCTCGTCGTAATTTTCCTCCTGTACATGTACTAATATTCTACTCGTTAGCCAATCGTTATCCCTTTAAACGGCCGTTTCTTGCGTATAAACTTCGATTTTTATACCCATAACTGTTTTAACACATTATTTTATATAAATTATGCAAGTTGTAACATCAACGACGAATTTCTGTATAAATTAGCTATCTAAATTTTAAAGTAACACGAATACAAAAATATTTAACTTAAAATTATAATTAATTGAGTACTTTTAGAATACCAGTTGAATTTTTGAAAAAGTTGTTGATGGTGACAAAATTCGTGGCGACGCAACCTGACAACCTGTATTATGAGATGCAACTCGTAAATTTCAGCAGATATTTCCTATCAGATTCCGGTTTTGAATTGTGGAGATTTGACCGGTCAGCTGGCGGATCGTGCGTAGGTCGAAAAAAGAACAACGCGGTCTCTAATAAATGACAATTAGGCAAAATGGTTGTATTTGAACGATTTCTGGAATTCGGACGCCGTCTGAATATTACGCTTACTGTTTGGATATTGATAATATTATTATCATAAACATATTTCACGCTGCACGAACATCACATATTGTTATTATTATTATTATATTATTGTGGGCTACTTTCGTCGTCATTAGTATAGTATAATGTATTACGTGCAGACGTTCAGTTATAGATTATCGTCGTGAGAATATTTACTTCCAGCAAACGTCATTATTTCACGACGATGATCTATAACTGCACATAATATATCGTCAGCTTAATTCGTAAATCTCGTAACTTCAAAATTACGGTTTTGAGATTATTATATTTTTCTTTTTACAAAAAAAGAAACGCATCGTTTAAAACCACTCTTACTCTGATAAGACAATTTCTCTTCGTACAACTAGCTAATAGCAATTAAAGTTACGACGAAATAAACTTAACTCCAAGGAGTCTCCAATTAAAAGTAATTTTCGTACCTCCTAAACGACCATAACTGCATAACTTGTGATAAAATATTATTTTTCAAAATAATGTTACAATTATAATATTATTTTTGTTTTTTTTTTCGATATTAAATTAATTATAATGTCGTCTAGATCAAAAACCAAAAAACTTTTAAGTTAAGTTCTAAATAATTATACAAATACTGGTAAAGCAGCAGAAACTGACACTGATGTAGCTGTTAATAATAACGTTGAAGTTGTGTTGGACATTGATAATATTGGTTTTGGGAACATCGAAGGAGCAAGATTTAATATTCAATTATTTTATCCTATTATGACCTAGGTACTTGTATAGAATAATTTAATATTAAGGACAAATTTAAAATATTTAAATATAAAATTAGCAATACTATTTTTTTAACATACCCAATGATTTTAGGTACTGAAACTGTAATTGACCTGGTCGTTAATAATAATGATGAAGTGATGCTAAATGATATTGGTTTAGGAAACAATTCAGAGGAGCAAGGTATAATATTCAATCCTTCTTATTATGACATAAGTTGAATATCTATTGAATCATTTAATATTAAGGATAAATTCGCCAAGAATTTTGTCACCATCAACGACTTTTTCAAAATTAACGCGTTTTCCAAATCTGGTTTTACAACTGGTATTCTAAAAGTACTAATTAGTTATATATAAATAAGTTAATAATTTTAAGTTAAAAATTTTTGTATTCGTGTTACTTTAAAATTTAGATAGCTAATTTATACAGAAACTCGTCGTTGATGTTACAACTTGCATTATTTATATAAAAGAACGTGTTAAAACAATTATGGGTATAAAAATCAAAGTTTATACACAAGAAACGGCCGTTTAAAGGGATAACAACGAGTAGAATATTAGTACATGTACAGGAGAAAATTACGACGAGACACTTACGTTATTTCAGTCCCATCCGATTAAATTCTACAAATTTATCTATACAGAAATATTTATATTTTTTCGTATGGCCATTTCTGAAATTTGGACAGCGTCTGTTTGCCGGAAGAATTCAGTCGATGGGTGAGAGAAACGTTTCCCAACTCCACGTGAAAGGTTTAAAAACAAAATCTGTTTTACAAATTTGAGATGAATTGTGAAGAAATAATATCGAGACAATATTTAAATTTATAATACATATTATTATAATATATGAGTATTATATTATGAAAAATAATAATTATTCATAATAAGTGATAAATGCGTATGAGTGTGTGATGATTACGCCTCGACGACCGACTCGATCCAAGCATCCATCCTGGACACGTCGCGTGTATACAACTTTTTTAACGTTTCTAAAGCGAGAGTCCTGCGTCTCAAAGTCCACGTGGACTCCATCGAGTTGACGTGTGTCAGTTTACTAATAAAAAACTCCCGGACTCTGCTCAAGTACTCTTCAACGCGTTCTGCGATTTGTCGACATCCGTCGGTCTGTTGATCGCCGCTGCAGCTCAACATCCGCTCGCTGTCAACCCTCAACGTGACGAATTCTCTGTCGAACTTTTTAAACTTTCTACTGATTTGAATTTCGTAGTCCGAATTTTCGCATTTCTCGTTGGGCAGCTTGGTTTTAATATACACCTTTGTCAAACCAAATATAAATAAAAATTTGTTAAAATAACACGTGAAAAATAATATATAGTATCCCTTTCCTATACAGTATTGCAGCATTTCTTGAGGATAATTCGTTTTTTCGATTAGTTATTTTATGACGGTTATCGTTTATGCATCACTATTGTTATTTTATGACCTTTATTTTTGTAAGACAAATCGTTTTATTTTTGGGTTATACATCGTTTGCGCATCGATAATTAGCATCAATATAATTTAACAAATTTGATTACATATCACATACATCATTCGCAGGGACGGCGCTAGGATTTACGGGGCCCTGGGCAAAATAAATAACAGCCACATTACATATTATCCAAACTAACTATAATCTCTGAACAGTATAAAATATAATTTAAGAACTGCGGGGCCTTAATAATTATAATTATAAAATCGTGGGGCCGGTGGCAACTGTCCCGATTGCCCCCCCTCGCGCCGTCACTGCGAATGATTCATTCGTTCTGAGAAGCTGTCCTAAGCACTAATTAGTAGGACACTTATTACCTCGTTCACGCCCTTCAGACGGCCGTTCTCAGCTCGATACCCGCTCGTCATCGCCGCCGTCCGCTTCTTCTCGCAATCGGTCGACTGATTGCCTTCCAACTGACGGAAAGTTCGGTCCATTGCGATCCGGTCCAAGCACATCGGTGGCAACTCACGTTTTTTCGCTGCGGCGGACAAATAAAAACGCCGAGCGTGTTCGTTTCTCTCGTATTCGATCGGTGACCATGCCGCCAGGCTTTCCGTCGACTCAGATCGATGTAGAAAATGCATTTTGTAGCGCTGATTGTCTCTTTTAATATGAACTGATATAAAAATCGTATAAGATAAAAGGAATCCAAAATCCGTGAATGTACGAAAATTATAATAATATGCGATAGGATCAAACAAACAAAGATATTATAGTCATCATGGTAACCAAAAACATAAAATACCTACATTTTAGCTTATCACAAAAGTACGGATTTTAGCCTTATTTACTGTAGTGATATACATAAATGTTTGAATTATGATGAATTAATAAAAACAAATTTATTTAATTGTTAATAAATTAATAAATTAACTATAATAGTACGATTTTGGTCGATACATTTTTTGGTTAATGACTTTTTAACCTGGAATAAATATTGGTACCTACTGAATTTAGGATTCTGTAAAACAACTATAAGAGATTAGTGATGGCATAATGCTAAGTATTTACATATTTTATAAATTATTAAAAATTTGAAATAATTTTTAGTAACCTTACTCAATTTTAAAATTAATTTGGAAACTAAAAATATCAAAATACTATTTAACTAGAATTGATCACTTATAAGTTATATTAAAAAACAAATTTTATTTTTATGTTTTAAAATTTTACACTTTAAATCTTTTACAACTTTAGAACAGTACTAAACCTAGTTCAAAAACTATTTGAGTTCACAGTTGCTCTGCTGTACAGTAGGTTACAAGTGGATTACTGTAATGGATGGAATTAAATTTGATTCCAATGATATTATATCATAGTATACGAAAAACGATTCTGAGCGGAGATATTTTATCTGTTTAGGATATATTATAGATTATTAAAAATTTCCAAATCTTAGATTTAAAGAGTCGCTCAAATGTTTTGAACATTTTACCATGTCTAGGTAAGGCTAATATAAGTAAACAACCCAAATTTTAAGTTTTTACGAATGTTTTTTAACCGAATTAAAACAAAAAAAAATTCCAAAACTAAAATGTCTATTAATAGCTCAAACATGGCTAACATTTTCCGAACTTTAAACCGTAAGAAACGAAATCCAAAATACAGCAAAAAAGATATCTTGTCATTTTTCTTTTGAATAAATATTTATATTTCTGGTAGAAAACGTCGTCCGTAATTATTTAATATTATAAAATCGTGAAATCGTACGTTTTTTCTCCATTAACCGTTTAATTTCGAGTACTGTAAAATGACCTCTCTAAAGTATCAGCTCAAGAACATCACATTTCGGAAAAGATACTACACTTGATACTTTTGAGTAAGTTATGAGGGAGAAAAAGTGTTTACAGAATAAAAAAGAAAAAGAAAAAGAAATAAACATCATTGTAAAACCAATAATATATTCCTCGCTCCACTCAGAATCTAAAATTATTGATAATTAAAGCTATAATAATTAAAAAAATGTCTAAAGCGTTTCATAAATCAAATAACCAACAAAATATTTTCTATCATAATTTTTACCTACCAATTACGTATATATTATCATTAGAATATATTAACTTTGTATCCTCAAATATATTTTGTATATGTATATTTTATATTCTACAGCGCTGTCGTACTTCTAAATGTGGGGTGTACATGAATCATCCTGTATATTATTATATTTAGTTATCTGGTCGAGAAGAATTACGTGTTTTTCGAAACGTTTTTTAATGTGCACATACTGACCATAATATGCATTATAATAACATATTATATATTTACAATACAACACTGTATATTATAATATCTATAATACATCACATGGGAATCTCGTAGAAATCGCATAAGTCGGCGGCCCATTGGTGCGGGACGGATATTCACACTAACAATAATAATAATAATAATAACACAATGGCAACGCTAATAGCGCGTGTCATCCTGACCCGACGTGCCCGGACCGGTCGCGACACGAATCGTCGCAGCCGAAAGATCTCATTGATAAGTAGTATTGCAGCAGCAGAAGAAGAGGAAAAAGCATAGGTAAAAAATATATATATATAGGTACAATAATTGCATTTTCTGAGATGGCCAAAAACAATAAACGACGACCGACAGAGCAACCCCAAATGATGGTCAATTTCATTGTAGCGCGGGTAAGGAATAATAATACGAGAGAAAAAAAAACGAAAACGTAATCGAATTTTGAAGGACACGGGACATAATAGGCGTACATACTACATATACACCTTTACTACATACATATATATATATATATTCAGATGCACATCGCGTTTACAATGTTTATTGCGTAGGTGCAATGTACGTATATATGATATACGTTATTGGTAGTGTTGGTACACATCACCGAAGTAAATTAAATTATTGTTTTTCATTTCTATAGTCTCTGCAGTAACACAATACAGCAACGATTTGTTATTCGTATTTCGTAGCGCGCGCAACATCGAATATTATTGACTAGTCGTGAATTGCCCGCGGATATAGCAATATACAGGATGTCCCGTGAGGATTTACCCATTGCAATATCTCCCAAAAAATGGTTTTGTAATAAGACTCTCAGGGATAAGAACTACAATTATTTCATATTGTAATTGATTTCAATGTTTTGGTAAAAAAGTTAAAAATATATTTTAGATTCTGAATGGAGTGATGAATGTATTGATTTTACAATGTTGTGTTTTTTTTTTTGTGTCTGTGTACAGCATAACTAGTCGAAATAATGCTTCAATTTCAAACTTTTGGGGGTGGTTTCCGATGGAAAAGTGAATATCCTTGGTGCATTATAGAGGTCAAAAATAAACATTTTCAAACAGTTTTCAAAAAAATCGAAATCTGTCGAAAACGCGAAAATTTGCAAGTAATTTTTAAGTTGAAAAATAATAAAATTGTTTGTACTTATATCTAAGGTTAAAAAATTCAACACTAAGTTTTCCATAAGTTTTTCATCAAATAGCTATAAAGGAAATTTGAAGCGTCATAATAGGGAAAATGTTTTGAGCGTTTGAGTTTTAAGTTTATATGAGATCGCGTTACGATAACGATTTATCCTCAAACCAGGTATATGTATATCTATGACTAGGTGTCCCGACACGGCGTTGCCCGCGTATTAGTTTTTTTTTTGGCATTTTCGTAGGCCGTGTATAGTGTTATTACTTATTAGTTATTATGTATCTATGAGAAAATAATTAATTTTTTTATTTGTAGTTTATTAGTGGTTTTGGAGATCATAGCGTATAGTTAACTATTGAGAATGTCAAATTAATATTCATATAATGTCACTATTGTCACTAATAATAATTAATAACCCTCGGGATTAAGGATAGAACATAGTCTGCAATGAATGAGTAAATTACAAAGTTCTTTATTGATAACATAAACAAATATATTTTTATAAATGACTAGCTGAACCCGTGCACTTCGTAGCCCGTTAAAAATTCTCTTTTATGGTCCATAGTTCATATTGTGTGTTAAATTAATTTCATCTGATGATGCTATCAGTATATTTTTATACATAATGATAGATAGTGGTTAAAATATATTATAATCTTACAACGATATTCAATTTCGTATATCATTATGTAATTTTTTTCGTTTTTTCAATATAATGTTGACAATTTAAATATTCAATTCAATGATATTTATGCATAACACTTTCTAACTTACCATATGTCTAATAAAATTCTGTACCAAATTTTGTCGCAATCGGTCCAGCTTTTTAAGAATGTATATAGAACTACTAGATACATATATATATAATCATCACTAATAACACAGAACAATAATAACCGCTAATAATAACCGTCACTAAAGCAACCATTTATAAATAAACAAAAATGTCCATCCTAAAATTAAGTCCAGCTGCTCTCGAGAGCACTTGTTTGTTTAAATGGTTGCCTTTGACTATCAAAACATATTAATATTATTTATTTTATTTTTTACTGGGCAGATGGCGCCACTTTAATTTCATCACACCCTCATCATATTTCTCTAACCCGATAACTTTTTCAAATTTTTCATCCGTAAGAACCTTCTCCTGGCAATTACGACCCAAACATAAAAAGAGTGAGCGAAATCGGTTCAACCGTTCTCATTTGATGAATTGTTATACATTTTTGTCTCCATTTATATATATATAGCTGACCCGGCAAACGTTGTTTTGCCATATAAATTATTTCTAGGGAATTTTTAGTGCAGAAAAAAATAACCAACTTATTGTAAGTGTATATAGGTAGATTAATTACCCGGCGTTGCCCGGAAACAAATTCGTGACAAATGAAATAAAGCCATGTATTACCATTTACCTTCTTTAATACATAACCAATATTTCTTTATAAACTATATTATTAGTTTTTTCACCAGGGGCAAAAATGTATAAGTTTTTTCTGAGCTTACACGGGAGCAGGCAACATAAAATTGTCCGTGAGTGAAGCATGGATCGCTGATGTCAATTCCTGCAACTTTCATTGTCTGTCCTTGTGCCTTATTAATTGACATAGCAAAACAAAGTTTAACTGGAAATTGGACACGTTTAAATTCGAATGGGTACTCGTTTGTTATCATTGGTATTCTTGGGATATATACCATTTGACCACTCGCTGAGTGAATTTTAAATTTTAAATGAACTTTAAATGTTGGCATGAAATTTCCATGTCTAATTTCTGTTGCACCAAACGATGTCATTTGGAGAGCCGAATTATAAACACGTATCATGTCAAAAAAATGTTTTGAATTTTCGTGAGAAAAATTTAAGAGACTTTTTAATGGTTCAGGTGGATCAGCAATGTCTTCCAAAACAACTTTTCCTCCTGAACAACAAAAACCTGCAGGCTCTTTGGACCATTTCAATGCACGACAATAATTACATTTTAAATTCATGATAACGTGAGAATTATTTTTATAATCTATTAATTTATCATAAGTAAATGCCGAAATTTCACGGCGACGCCATGGAACTTGTGGTTCATCTAAATTTTCGTTGTTATTAATATTGTTTTCATTAATACTACCAACACTATTTATATTATCATCATTATTATCGCTGTAAATATTGCAGTTATCTGGCGAGCCATTGTTATTTTGACTTAATCAAAGTAAACGTTGACGTTTTATTATATTCGATGAATGACCTAAATTAATTTTCCTTTTCATTGTGATAAATTTAAATAATTAAAAGTAAGTTATTATTAGTAATTTACTTATTATTAGTACTGTTTACTATTTGAATGCGGGCATCTTGAATATTCGACAATTCATCGATAGTCGATACACAAACATTAAGCAGCGTTCCGACTTTAACGAAGCTTCTCTTAAAATGTCGTTCGGTCCGTCCTTCGTTCACTATAATGCGTTGAATTTCTATAGAATATGCGAGAAATTGTGTTTTTTTTGTATTAACATAGATTATATTATTTTATGCACTTTAGTTATTATTGATTAGATAATACTATAGTATGCGAGAAACCATAGAAACCATTATTATTATTATTATTATTATTATCATTATTTATGATAATTGATAACTCCTTTGTTTTTAAGGTTAGAGAATCGATCAAAAGCCATAAACCTTCTCCGCAATGAGCTCTTCAATTTTTTTTTAAAAAAATCATAACGATCGGTTCAGTAGTTTCCGAGAACATATCACTCAAAGGTTTTCATTTTCACATTTATATATTAGATAATATAAGGTATTATGATAACTACATGCAATGTTTTTGGAAAAATTGATTAACCATACCTTATGCAAAATGCGTCCTAATTGAAAAATAAAATATTTGTTTCAAAATAGAATAATATATGACAATATTTAAATATAATATATCCTAGACTGACAAATCATCTCCGTTCAGAATCGTTTTTCGTATACAATGATACTTATCATTGCATTTAAATCTAACCTACCCTAGTCAGAGGTCCACCTCACCACCTAATGTACAGCAGAGCGACATCCACTTACCCGCTTTTTTTATTTAATTATTTCCAAAAAAATTAAATACACACGTTCTGAAAAATTTCACACCGTTGTGGCATACCGTCATAGAACATATTATTTTATTACGATATTATATTTCTATACACATCTTATCTTACAACAAATGCCTTAAAATTGACATTTCAACATCTCCAAAGTATGAATGTCCGCCGATCGAAAAAGGTTTTGTGTTTGTTTTTGTTGTCGTCGTCGTATCCGCAGACGATGAGTGCAAAAAAGTAAACGTAATGTTCGGTGTTATCACCTTGTTCGCAGTGTCATACTTATGATTAAATCTAAAATAAATATTATACTATCAATGTTGAGTAACTATACGTCTTACAATAAACAGTTGATAAGCCGTGTAGAATACTATTGCGCGGTGTGTTTATCGGTGGTACCTTATTGTTCGTAATGCTTGAGATCGTACCTCAAATTAATTTCATATCTATTGTTTATAAAACCAACGAAACAAAATAGAATATATAGACCGATAAACTGTTCAGAAAAGGTTGAAGCACCAAAATGTACGACAGTAAATTTCAAAGTGCTCATCCATTGACACGTGTAAATAGTTTAGTTATATATTAATTCAAGATTGATCCAAGTTGAAATGATACCAAAAAATAGTGCTCAATATCAAGATGCGTGCACAGTTAACGGCTTAATCCGACTTAAAGTATTATATTTTAGCTCTAATAAAATTATTCGAGATTATATAAAGTGAATTTTCAAAAATATTTTCATACATTTTGCTTTAGTCGACTGTATAATATTCAGAAGAAATATTTATTTTAAATTATTTATGACGTTCTATTATAGCCATATACATTTGATATTATAGAATACTTCACTGTTTTACACAACTTGATTTAAATAAATTTTCTTCAAGTTATTTTAATGTGGTAATGTGCGAGACCAATATTATTGAGTAATCAACCACCATTTACCAGTAAGGTTTATTGTGTACCTAAATTGCCTATCTATTACCCCGTGTGATATTACTTTTATGTGGTTGACGAAAAATATAATTCGCCGTGTTTATGCCGAAATACAAATAATTTATAATGAAGAAACTATACACACACACACATATCTGTATATATAAAACCTTAGATCATATATTACTGGATAGAGCCATCACTTTATCACTGCACATGCGTAAACATTTTATCAATTGTTTTTATTTACATAACGGATAGTAGTGATAATATCGTATGATTAATTATTATGTAAATGTTTTATTTTATAATTTAATAATTATTATTTTATAATAATTTACAATATACAATTTCTTATGACATTTTTGCCCGTAATTGATAATGTATGCATCTTTGCATAATGGTGCATTCTAAGTGTAATATTATTTATATTCATTATTATATTTAATAATTGACTGCGGTGATTGTCCAGAGGATCTTGATTTAAAATATGGGTTTTCATTAACTGCGAGTTGAATATTGTAGAATCATGACATATTTCATTCATTGTTTTTACAATTAATATTTGTTTAATATTTTTATGTGTTAGTAATATATTTAAATTCATTCTTATTATATATTCTGTAGTTAAACATATCTTATGTACATCAGTTGTTGGAGTAATCAATTTCCCTCTAGTTTTTAACTTATGTAATCTTGATGCATTTTCATTATTTTCTACTGTTAACATTGAATCACATACATTACACAATTTTTTATTCTTCTTAATTTTCCGTACAATAAACCCACTAGTATATTTCACCACGTCTGTAACATATTCCTCTAATTCTGGCATTCTATAATCATAATCATGTTCAAATTCTTCAAATAAATCAGATTCATTATCTATATCATTATCATTGTTCATAATAGCATCAGCATCTTGCCGTTTCTTTGCACTAACAAATAATATACTAGAACTGTCCAACAGAGTACAATTTCCATAGATTGAACCATTTACTTCATGTCTAACAATAAGTCTTTTGTAGGCAGATCTAAATTGAATTGCATTGGGATTATTATTAAAACCACCACGACTTCTCAATGCACTAAAAAACACTTCCAAGTGGTCTTGACTAAGTTTATAACTTAATAAATAGGTCATTTTTTCTTCTTTAACTACCTTGTATGTATTAATTAAATTTGTCAAACACATGATTAAACCAATAAAACCTACTTGTCGTTTACTTTTAATAAGTTGCTCTCCATTAGCATCATTATTTGTTGGTCCATAACGTAACCCTTCTACATAAGTCTTGAATGTTTCTAAGAATTTTTCAATTTTTTCAATATTGTCATCATTAATTGGACAATTATATTCACCTTTAGCATATTTATTACGACAATTAAGTAAGTCAAATGCATCATTAAATATTTGACAAAATTCTGCTGTAGCCTTAACTTCATTTATTAAATTTAATTGCTCACAAAATAATAAACTTGAACTAACACTTGCACTCAACGTTTGCACACACAGACGGACATTCATTTTATTTTCATAATATTGAATGTGTGGTTTTTTCAATTTGTTTGCTGCATGTAAATCTTAACTTTCCTGAATTCTATGTAGATCTTCAATACAACTCCATTTTATTGGTTCATTATATTTATTAATTAATATCTTTTAGTCGCCTAGTGTATTCCGTACTAATTTAATCATGTGACAAGCATCCCAAAATATAAAAATTTTATTTTGACTGCCAGGATATTCAATCCAAGGTTTAAAATTTGCAGATGTAAATTCAAAATTTGCACCTAAAGATTTACACATTGATATATTTGAAGCAGCACCATCAAATGTTATAGAATAACATTTTACTCCTGTTTCTACTAACAATTTCCAAACATTTTATCAGTAAACTGGCACGTTCAGAACCAGAAAAACTATGAATTAAAAAGTACCACAATGGAATTTTCCAGTGGCCATTAATACAAACTGCTAAAAATACCAATGCATTCGTAGCTTCCTGAGTACAATCACTATCGTTTTCATTTCCTGTACCTAAATCAACACCACCATAAAACCTTCATTTAAAAAAGAAATTTGCTTTCTTTTAGCCATTTCATCTATAGAAATATTTATGATGTACCGGGTCAGATAACTGATTTTGTCTTGCTTTAAGGGCTGCAAACGATTCTTCGGTGAATCCTGGTTCACCTTTAAGTACACAATACCACTTTCTAAAAGTTGAAGGATGGGTGAGTAAATTATTAAAATGTTTTCGAACAAATGTGTACGCTTTGCTAGAATAAAATTGTAATGTAAGAGCAAAAGACCTTATTGCTGGAGAAAATTTTTTATTAAATTTTTCAATTTAAGGCTTCTATTTATAGTTTCTTTTATAGATACTGAAGTAGTTCTCTGTAAAAATTTTAATGCATTAAAAAATATTAATTTCTTATAAGTTATTTGAACTAGAAAGTAATTTCATTACATTAGTTAATTATATAATTAGCCCACCTTATAGAACACTTAGAATCAATAAATCTGTCTTTTCACCAGAAGAATCAGGAAAAAAAGTAGGTATAATAATACTACACATAAAAGTTACACAAAGATTAACATAAAATGTTTATAATTTAATATAGAAATACACAATAATTACAACACAAACAGATTAAATTGTTTAATTAATTGTATACCAATATTCCACAAAGATTAATATAAAGTGTTTATAATTTAACATAAAAATGCACAAACAGATTAAATTATAAGATTAAGAATAATGGTGTGGACAGGGTAACCAATGTAGAAGTATTGGAAAGAATTACATAAGGAAATTTATTATGGAATAATCATAGACTTTATACTAAGTCAACCCTAGCACAAGGTTTATGGAAATAATATAGTTAGATGATAAATAATAATAGAGAAGAATGGATGATAGCTGCAAACCAATCCACAGATTAAAAAAAACATTTTTTTTTTTTTTTTTTTTATTATACAATCTGTAAATATATTTTTACAATGAGTATAAGTGTTGATAAGAAATATAATTAAAATAAAATGAAATAAAATAAAAGGGACTGATGACTTGAGTGAAGAATCCATCCAGCGATGGAACTTCTTGAGATTGTGAATGGGTTTTATTCAGTCAGGAGATCCCGACACCATTTGCGTTTTAAACGTCTTCCAGGGTCACCTGGGATTCTGGGAGTAAATAAGTTTGAGATTAGAGGATTGCGGTGGTTGAAGAGATTTGAATGGAATCGTTTATACAGAGTTTTGGCTACATGTTGTACTGTTGGAATAGAGAGGTCATTATGGAGTGTATCATTTGAGACATAGAAGGGTGCTTTGGTAATTTGTCGAAGGCATTTTGATTGAAATGTTTGAATTTTCTTTATATTCGATGGTTTGGCCGAATCCCAAAGTTGTATACCATATGACCATATGGGTTTTAGTAGTAGTTTGTATAGAAGTACTTTGTTGCTAAGATTGATGTGTTTAGATGTTAGAAGGAAACGTAGTTGACGGGATCGGTTATTCAGTGCGATACGCTTGGTGTGGATGTGATGGGCTCAGGTTAGTCGACGGTCCAAGTGGAGGCCGAGATATCGGACATTTTGTGTGGGTGGGATGGGTAAGTCATTAAGGGTTATGGTAGGGCAGTTCCTTGGTCTTAAAGTGAAAGTGCAGTGGGTGGATTTTGACTCGTTTATCTTGATTCCCCAATCTTTATACCAGGTTTGGAGTAGATTTAAGTGGATTTGTACGAGGTTGGACACTATTTCTGGTTCTGAGTGAAGCGCCATAATGGCTTTATCATCGGCAAAGTCGCCTGTGATCGTATGGTTAGTTGTGGGTTGATCGGAAATGTATAGATTAAATAAAAGTGGGGAAAAAAAAAAAAAAAAAACATAGAGTTTGATAGCTTACCGATATTTCATCATGTGCATTTTCAGTAATATAATTTTGTTTTTTTAAATGATTTAAAAGAGATTCTATAGAAACAATTTTTTTGCGAAGCCTTCTAACAGTTTCATTTAAACGTTTAATTTTTTGTTTTTGAATCATAACTTGGTATTTAGCTCTCTTGAAATGCACTTTAGCTCTTTTTGGCGTATCAAAATCTGGTGTTTTTACATCTCCTATATAACACAATCTTCGTTTGCGTTTTGGTGTTTCTAAAATATGTATTAATATTATTTTAAATATGTTTGAGAAAAATAATATATATTATTTTATGTGTTATATAAACCTATTATTGTTTCAAATATTGAATTAGTATTTGAAGATTTTGTAAGAAGCGTTTCATTTGAAAGAACAGAAATGTCATCAACTGTTGGTGTTGAAGCTTCGATTAATCCAGTATTAGATTTTGTTTCATTACCTTAAATAATAAAAAACTTAATACATGAATAAATACATATAGATATTTTTCTAATTATTTTCATATTTATAAATAAATTTACTTTTATTATGTTGTTTATGACCACAAGTGACTTGTAGTTTAGAAAATTTGGATGGCACTGCATTTGGCTTTAAAGTTTTACGGCCCTCAATATAACAATTTGACTCAAAATGAAAAGAACAAATTTTCCTATTATTTATTATGTCTTGTTCACAAAACCCACAAGCATTAAGCCATTCTTGTCGTATTAATTTATTTTTGGGAAATCTAGGAACAATTGTATATGATCAAAACGCATAAAAATTATTATTGCTATTTATAATAAAAGATTATTAAATTATAATATAATATATAATTATTACTAATTATTTTACTCACTTATGTAACGACATACCAGGATTCTTATTCATAGATTTTAAACATTTAAAACACGAATTTCTGTTATTATATATACTTTTATTTTTATCCATTTTATATAATATTAATATAGGTAGTATATCGCATTAAATATTAATATAAAAATTAAAAGCATACAATTATTAAATTATAAAATAAAACAATTGCATAATAATTAATCATACGATATTATCACTACTATCCGTTATGTAAATAAAAACAATGAATAAAATGTTTACGCATGCGCAGTGATAAAGTGTAATCCGTATTATGATGACACGATTTCGTAACACGCAGAGATAAGCAATGGCTCTATCCGGTAATATATGATTCTAAGTATAAAACAGTAAGCTGATTGACTGCTATCAACGCACAGCTCAAACCATTGGACGGATCTGTCTGAAATTTGGCATACAGATAGCTATTATGATGTAGACGTGCGCTAAGAAAAGATTTTTCGAAATTTTGAATTTAAAGGGTTGAAATCGGTAAAAGAAAATTTTTACATATAATTTGTATATCTATATTCATATAATAATAACAATAGCAGTCGATCGATTACGGGAAATACTGTACGGCACGGCGACCAGAGGGTTTCCATCTACCTATACTCTGACCTTTAATTTGTGTGTGTATTTTATCAGCGTGTAGATATGAATTGTTCCGTATTGGTATTGGTATTGTGTATAAATATTAAATAATACATTGATTTGTAAGGCATTGTCGGCGTTAAGCGTTGTCGGCGGATAGAGCCACTTGAGACCGTTGTCGTTTTCACGATAGAAGTTATTAAGTAGTATTTAGAAGTTATTATTAAGTGATTATCCTTATATAATATAGTAAATATTATATTTATTGCTGCGCGTGACAAAAACGTTTGCTTATATAAAATTTATGCCCACGTGCTGTAAATTATATGTACTTGGCCGCTTTGTCGTTATCGTTGTCATGAAGTGTAATATAAAACAGTTTTTTAGATTTTTTCGTGTTTGGTTTTTGTTGTTAGGAGGATTAATTTAACGTTGTTTAATTTAATTACCTAAGAAATGGCCAAAGAAAGTCTTTTAGTTAATGGAGAACTTGAACAACATACTGTTGTCCCCATTGTTGGCGATGGTGCCTGTTTATTCCGAGCTCTTTCTTTTTTAATACATGGAACACAAGACAATGCGATGGAGGTGTGATCATCACTATGTAATATATGCAATAATAATATATAATATATAAAATGCCGTACAAATCAATATATTTATACACAATACCAATACCAATACGGAACAATTCATATCTACACGCTGATAAAATACACACACAAATTAAAGGTCAGAGTATAGGTAGATGGAAACCCTCTGGTCGCCGTGCCGTACAGTATTTCCCGTAATCGATCGACTGCTATTGTTATTATTATATGAATATAGATATACAAATTACATGTAAAAATTTTCTTTTACCGATTTCAACCCTTTAAATTCAAAATTTCGAAAAATCCTTTCTTAGCGCACGTCTACATCATAATAGCTATCTGTATGCCAAATTTCAACCAGATCCGTCCAATGGTTTGAGCTGTGCATTGATAGCAGTCAATCAGCTTACTGTTTTATAATATATACAGATAACATTGAACATAATGACGTGTTTTTATTATTTAATCATATATTGACACGTGTCCTACGATGTTTTTTCCTTCTTAATTTTTTTCTTTTCAAAATCACTCTGTAGGTATATAAAATAAATGTAACGGTGTGATGTATTGTTTTTCTGCAGTTTAGATATGTGTGCTTTGGTAATGCCTTACCTGATCCCGGTTTTAGCGTGAAACCATCCAAACGATACCAATCGTATCCTTTTTTTGTGGCAGAAATGACAGAAAGACATCACAGCCGGACGTCCATTGTTCAACACACGTAGTTGTGGAGGATTGGCGTGTTCTGTGTGCCGACGACAACTGATACAATATGAAGGGCGAATAAGGACATCTTCGCTGGCACCAGGATGTCTGCAATGGGGTGAAAGTCCAAATTCCATTATGGTTATGTTCGATGTCGTGATTAAATATTTAAAAAGTTTAAAACAGTCGTACCTAATCGTCTTTTAATTTTGTGTTAAAAATTGAATAATACAAAAAAAATTGTTATCAGGTAAATAAACTAATTATTTAAGTAAAGTAACAAGTAACCTAGGTGAAAACATAAATAACACTTTTTAATTTAACATTAAAACTAATGAAACGGAGAAAGAACCTATTCACCTTATACTTTTTTCTGTATCTTCATTATTTTTAATTCAATTGAGCTAACTCCACGATTAAAAACTCTCGAGACTAATAAAATAAATGGAAAAAAAAAACTAAAATTCCATTAAAAACCTTTATTTCTAGATTCACATGGTTCATATAACGCATTTTATAGAACAATTATTAGAATAAGCGTCACTATAACCATGTTAGTCCTAAATATTTTGAGTTAGTACCTTATACATATTTAATTTTTGTTTAGTATAAAATAGATAATAATTTCATGATAGGATAACTGTTTTATCAGTTTAAACTTTTAGCCATGATCTATTTGAACATTAACGTTATTAAAATCTTAGATTCAATCAAATAAAATAGAAAGAGCTATTTTTGCACCACGAAGACGTCAGCGACATCAATTGCACTATCCAAGACTCTTTTCAGGGATGAAAACAATGTAGAAATCGATAGATTCAGTGCCAGATCCAAACCAAGCAGTCCACTATACAACAGAATTTTTTAACTCATTAGAGCTTCCTGGCTTTCCAGTTTCCACCACATGATCTTTGCTTAAAAAAAAGTTCTGTTATCATTATATTACCCAGGAACTTGGATATTCAAACTTAGACTTGAACTTGATAATTGAAAATCTGCTACCAAACGTCTTAGAAGCTACAGTATTGACGGAAACTGCTAAAGGAGTACTTAACAACATTTCTTCCAAATATTCTCATTTTACCTTCATATCTGCCCTTCGATTTCAAAAGATTGCAATTCCTAGTGAGATTGGGTTTTGCAATGACTATAAATAAATTATAAGGACGATCTTTAAAAAAAGTTGGTCTTAACCTTTTAAACCCATGCTTTTTTTACAGTAAATTTTACTGTTCTCGACTTGGTATGGCACAAGCTTTTTACATACATACTCCTAACAACGAAATACGAAACATAGTTTACCCAACTGTTTTAGAAAATTAGTATAAAACTATTACCACTCTGTATATCAATAATTTTTGTTTTGAATTTTGTGATATTAACGAGTACAATATACCATCTTGAAACAAATTTAACGTTTACATTCATTTCCATAAATACATTCGTCAGAGCTATTGTGCAGTATCGTCAAGTAAAAAACATAATACTAGCTGTAATATTAAAAATATATAATTTTAAAAATAACTGCAAGATAGATAGACAAGATTTGTGGAGCCACAAAACAGTTCCACAATTTTCAAACAATTATCCACGGCGGCGAAGCACGCGGGTTACAGCTAGTATATATATAATATATGTATATGATTTTATAAATATAAAAATAAATAAATGAAATCATAATTCGTTATGACACAGTCACAAGCAGGGTTTTACGAATTTATACAAATATATAAATTTAATACATTCGTTAAATTTATTGAAGTAAATAAATATATTTCTAATTTTTGAAGAGGTTGGTGGCTTAGTGTGACATTAATATTTGAATAGAATTTGAAAATTTTTAAATATTTGGTAGGTAGATGGCATAGAAAAAATATGAATATAATTTTTCTAGCATTTATCATAATGTATTATTATAATTATTTGTTTTTTTGTCCGATTTGATTTCATTCTTATCATTTATTCCTCCACAAAATCCACAATACTAGCACGCTACTACAATTTTGTTGCAATCATGACACAATTGAGTGGTGAAAACACTATAATAGTAAGGACGCATGTCACATATTCAAGTATTCATTATATTAATAGTTCCTTTGACTGGAGCTTTCTCCATTTGCCGACAATCTTCTCGACGCACAAGACGTTACAAATAATATTAGCTAACACGTTTATAGCATGTTTACACTTTTCTACGACAATATAGTAGGTGCAACGATCTGCAGTGACGAACTGACGAACATTAATTGATGTCGTATATATACAATATAAAGTAATCCTCGTTATCCGTAGATTTGTTCGAAATACCTATAAATCAAACAACATTTTGTCATTTTTAGATAATTTTAGACATTTTTTTTTTTTATGTGTCGTTACGTGCGGCTGAATATTTCACATATCGTACCACAATCATGTAAAAAAATACTTTTCATCAATACTTAATACAGATTCAAATAAAACAAAAAGTATTCAGAGTATTCCAATTAGGTACTTTTGTCAATAATTATTTAACAACAATTAATTTAAATACTTGGAAACTATTTAAATACAAATACTTATCTAAATGTATTTATTTTTTTTTTACTATGAATACTTAATATTTGTTCAATGAATCTATAACTCTTACTAGAACAGTGTTGGCAACAGTGGTCAAACTGTATAAATGTTCGGGAATATATAATTAACTGTATATATAGTTTAATAAAGTAGTAATATATTGTATACTTATCTGCTTGTATAAATTCATAGAATCCTGACAGTGAGTTCGCAATAGTGTACTAGTGTAGAATATTTTCGTTAAATCTTTTATATTTCTCCATAATATAATATTTTTATAGTTCTTTTATATGCCATATATAGAATATACACGTTATGTAACTTACATAAAATGTGTATCGCGTAGTCGTTATGTGTATTTTTTAATTCACGTCACACGCAATTATGTTAATGTATGCCTCGATTAAAATAATTAGCAATGGTTTTTATTTTTCACGTTTGCACGAGGCTATGTAACATAAAATTACGAAATTTCAATGATTTTTCTTGTGAAAAAAGATATTGATAATATATTTAAAACAAAAATTATAAGGTATTTAATTTTCTAATACAATCTCATCCAAGACAGTATTTAAATACATTAATTTACTCAAATACTTTACAAAATAGCCTTTACAGATAAATATATTAAGTACAACATAGGTATACTCGTATTATGGATGATTAATATTATCTTATGATATCTATTTCTATCATTTACCAATTGATATTTTGTGCGTGACACGACGTGTACCTACGGCGTTTCTAATCAATTTGGTAATAAATATATATTAAAATTCAACGATAAAAAATAGTTAAAATATTAATACTATTATATTTTTTGGGTTAAAAAATAAAATCTGACCTACTTTATCGGATTGCTTTGTGGTCTCGTTATCCGTGCAATTTTCTTGGAAGATAACCTCTGCAGATAACTAGGGATTATTGTATACAAGTCGTGAATACACCCTACACACCACAACACCGTCTAAATATTTTTAAAGAAGGTTTCTGCCAGGAGATTTCACCGTGATATACAACGACTGCGGCGAAAATACATAAATCGCTTCTATAGACGCGAAAACGTGTTAAACGAGGTTTTACGAGCGATATTGGTACATTTAATACAGCTCTACCGAATTTATGTGTAGTACCATACAGATCGTTGAACGTGAATTATTATATCGTCGTGAGAGTCGATTTTATTGCTCAAAAACTTTTATTCAGAAATTGGTCGATACACACAATATCGCAGTATAACAGCACAAATGTAAATAAAAAAATATGATATAATTATTTAGCAATATTATTTACAATCAATAATCTATATTCATATACTATAATCTAAATACATTTAAATATTAATATTGCATTTTATTATTTAAAAGAGAATCTACGATCTTTTTAGAAAATTCGTCTAGTCTATTGTTAAAAGTCCCTCTAATTCTATCAAAGTATATTTTTTTCTTGAAATTAAACACAACTATATAATGTACTTATAAAAATAAAACAGAATTGCATGCAAAATATTTCTAATATGTATGTGTATGAATATTACAATTTATTTTATAATATAAAATAATAAAATCAATTAAATATCTTGAGACAAATTTACTGAAATCATAATGTTTGTGAATGTGGGTGGCGTGGAACTAGCTTTACAAGTCTAATAAAAATATATTAAAATTATAGGCTAATAATCCTAGTAATTGAAACCTTTATGTTAATAAAAAAAAAAAAAAAAAAAAAAAAAAAAAAAAAAAATATATATATATATTATGTAGTTATTACAAGAGATCGCAATGATAATAAATTGTATCATTGTTAGAAAATGCGATATCAGTTCACAATTTTGTCATTCAACAACCAGTTGCGACTCATCGGGTTTTTTTCGGCTGAGAAAAATATATCAACTATCAAAACCAATACTAGAAATAGAGTGTTGCATGCTATCGTAGTTATTTAACACTAAAAAAAAATTGGTTAGACTCTGGCAAACCTAGGCAATACAGCTAGGATATATATAATATTATGATTAAATGTATTTGAATTGTAACCATAAAGCTTTATATTATTCTTAAATGACTTATAATGACTTTTTAAACTTAAATTTAGATAATTTATCAATAAAATTATATGGGTTGAGGGGGAGGGGTGAACGGTTTTGATCACACCTGCTGTGACCCTGTCACTTTTTCACAAAAAAAAAATAAAAAATGGTTATGCTCTTGCTATGCAGTGAATTGCGTATGACATATAAGTTATTGATGGCGTCTCATTGACTCACACTGGTCGTCCGATATTATCATGATTTGTGTTCGTAAAAAACTTGATCAGCAAAGCACATAGAATTAAAATAAAAAAATGGACAAATTCATCCCAACATAAGCTTTATGACCATAAGTGATGGAAAAACTGTCGAATTATTCACACAATTACTATAATTATTATTGCATCAAATTATACGACAATGGTAAGGAATGTGGCACGAGTGATAAACATCAGTAATGCGTAGTTAATAATCTATAATATTTCTCATACAAACTGTTCTTTTCTATTAGTGATGGTAATACTGATTTGAAGTAGGTTTTAATTTGATTACATTTTTGAGAATTACATGACTTGAATAGGAAGTGCACCATATGGTTTGATATAATCTGTGATAATACTGTTATGTAACAATATAAATATAATAAACTATGGTAGTTTATATGTTGAATATGTTTCAGCTTCACCGATCAAACGACTACAACTGTTAGATCTACAGCTCTCTATATCTTCCTGATATCTCTTAAATCAGCTTCTGATGATGTTGTCAAAATTGGTAGGTAGGGTAGTTGCGATATATAACCACAAACATACAAACATTATTCTTCTATATTTATATTATAAATGTCATTTTAATTTCATACTCTTAAAGCAGAATATTTTTTGTAGTACTCTGATGTATAAAAATCAAATTTTGAACTATAGTTGTTTACTATAATTAGAAGTATTTAAAGCTCAACGTTGTGATGTGTGACAGTGGTATGCCGCTAAATGTTAGTTATCTACTCCGACACTCCGTGGTTAATCTAAACTTTAAAGAAATATTTAAAAATTATAGTTAACAAACTATACCTAATAGTAAAAAGTTTGATTTTTAAATTCAAATACTGCATTCAAATAACACCTTAATTAACCACTTAAGAATAAATGATAACAAATGCATATTGTCATACAAAATAATAAAAAAGTTATAAAATGATAATGATAGAAAAGTAGTGAAAATATAATTCATTGCCATAAATGTTTTTTTATAACGAAATTGTTATGTGAATCTACTAAAGAAATATTTTTAATAAACGTTGGTGATCGGTGATCTCTAACAAAAGAGAGTGCCTAAGGTTAAATAGATCACTCGGTATTACGTTATGGATGTGTATGGAAAATAAATGCAGTGCAGGTCTCGTACTCAGTTGGCGTTGTTTAAATTATCATAATAGATACACATAATGGTGTATTTTAGTTTTTTTTATTCGAATTTCCCTTTTTTATCAAGATCAATGAATGATACGCATGTGAATTTACCCAACACCAGTTTTACGAAAATTCTCGTGGGTCTAATAAGTTTAAAAAATAGTAATTTAGATTAGGCTTGTGCAAATGTATTTTTTTTTTAAATGGAAAATTTCGATAACACTTTCGTGTAGTTCAACAGTTCCAGTCATTAAGGGGATTGCTGTACACGTTTATTTCATACGTTTTAGACAAACAAGCGATGGTAAATTAGTAATTACATATTATAATGTGTATATTATACTTTGCAATGTATGATTTTAATTTTTTATGACGTATGTATGAATGCGTTGAAAAAAATAATATGATTGTGCCATTTAGGAAGTCGATTTTTAGTTTTAAATTTTAAAGTACCTTAAAATTATTAAAATTAAAACACTGTCGTGAAAATCCCATGAAATATTACAAATAACATTTGCTTTATTTCGGCACATCAGATTTTTAATTGAAAAAGTGATTATTCAATAGCCTAGTCTAGAGTTTAAACTTAAAAACGATACTGCAGAATTAAACACACTAATCTGTTGATGTCTGTCACTCCCATACCACACAATCCAAATGGACATGTCATATAAAAATTAAAAAAATAATACTCCAAAAAACATGCTGCGCTCCAGCCCCTTTAAATTGTGTCTATAATAATAAATATTCTTATATGGTCCAAAATCCAAATGCGTGAAAATGGTTAACGGGACTGCATGTTATTCACACGACATCAATATTTACGTCCGACTTAATTTATACAGACAACGAATACTGTGTTATATGTATAGAATAATTACGTTGCTGGTTTATTATACGAAATTCCGATCTGCCCACTCAAAATCAAAACACAATAATAATAATAAAAATCTTTCATTAAATACCATCCCGTCCGGAATGTGCTGTTTTGGCCTGTGAGAAATTGAATTATGCAAACCATGTGAATTTTTTGCACAATATGATATTCTGTCACTGATCATAATATTATACTATTGAAATGTTTATATTTTTTTACAAGAAGTTAATATGTATTTTCGCCGTATTTTTTCCAACGTTTCAAAGTACGAAATAAAATCGTTACTGTATGTAGATTGCTCGACTGAAACCCCTCGAATACAACGTTTATTGTGTAAAAATTGCGTGGTAGAATACTATTTCACGTGTTTAGAGAGGATTCTTTTTTTTTATTGTTATTATTTAGTGGGACCCGAAATATTATGAATTATATAACTACCAAAATTTTATTTTTTTCGTATCGTGGATGATGCCGATCTGCCGGAATGAAAATTTTGTGATATTAATAATCGTGAATTTGGATTTTGAATGCTCGAACCGTTATAATTAAAGTACCTAATATGAATTTAACAGTAATACGAGATGTATTAATAAATAATAATACACCTGAAAAATATTCTTTCATTTTTTTAAACACTTTAACCAATAGAATATTTTAATATTATTTTAATTCAATAAAAAAAGTTTATTTTAATTATAAAAATGTTAAATAGCTATACCCTGCGTACGTTGCTACGCGCTTCTACCCCCCCCCCCCCCACATAATGCCTACTCATTATTTTTCGTGTACAAAAAACTTAATAGAGTTATGATAAATCTCACTCTATCAAAAAAATAAAAATAAATCCTAGAGCAATGTGCATTACTTGGGTTACTCTGTCTGAGCGATGCTACTGAATTAATGGCATTGTATATTATGCCATTAATATAATATATTTATAATTTATGGCATTTATATATACATTACTGTATATTTGTGATGAATTATTGTAATAGCATAATATCATTGTACCTAGAGCCGTTGGATGAGAAATCTAATCAGAACTGGCCGACCTCTGAATAAATAAACACATTTTTCAACAATATTTCGTTTAAGATCGCGGATTACAGTAAAATGATTGTGTGGGATGTGCAAATACTACAAATACATGATTATTTTATTGTCGATTTGATAGGATTTGATCATTGCAGTCGAGTCTTGGCTACGAGAATTTTTAATCTAGGTACTTACTTCGATAAAAATCTCTTAATCTTACTTCTCGGAAATTTCAATAATATTTTTAAATATTATGCAATTCATAAAAAAAAACAAGCCTCGCAAAATATAATAATTCATTAACTATTAAATGTTTATCATAAACTAAGTATGACAGTAATAGAAATAGCTGATAAAATAATATAATAATAATTTCTTGTAGTTCATAGTTAAAATATGCGGCAGAGTAATTCGGCCAAGCATGCTCAACCCCATTTTATCAAACAATAATTATTTATTCAAATTTTAATTTTTTAAATTTCAAGTACAGAAACCATATTTTCAAATACTTAGATTTTTAAGACATTTAATCAGTATTCTTTAACGATGCAAGTTTCATTCTTTCAAATGTGAACCAGCCTATAGCTTTCTTCTATTAGTTGTAAAGTAAATGATTTTTTTGAAAATGTTGATCTATTTACGTAGGTCGTAGGAGATGATTGCCCACTCTTTTCAAATAACCAACTCCATCCAAATCTTTATCAATTTAGTTAATTGCTAAAATTTCGTGAGGTTCCCCTAAGGGCACCGACCACAACAGATCAGAGAAAGGCTAGGTCAGAGAAATGTGGATTTTCTCTTTTTTGTACATTTTATTTTGATTATCATGATATTAAGTTATACATATGAACATTTTATTATGCAGTTGACTAATTTATTTAACTACACATTTTCTTTGTGTTTAATTTATGTATAAAAAATATATGCATAATTTACCAGTTATATAATATAAAAGCCGAAACCTGTTACTGAACACTCGCAAATTTAATTTATATAATTTTTGTACTTTACATAATTCTATGTTATATCTGCTGTTTGGCTAAATAGTTGTTAGTAAATTAAACAATTAGTGAAGTAAAATATTAAAATGGTTCGTAGGTAAATGAAACCAATATAAATCTAAATGATATAATAGTAATTATTGTGATGTTCATATTATAAATTATGATATGGTCTGAAACAGTTATTATTTATATTATATACAATTTAGGTAGGTACCTATATATACTTAAAAAGATAGATTAGACAAAGGTTATAAATTATAATACCTATAAGTTATAAAAACTTTATTATTATTAAATTGACCATTATTTATTAACAAGCCAGATGCAGTGTAGAGTATATTATATTATTATCGAGTTAATTAAATAACTTATGACGCGATAAACCATATTTTAGTCATGTAATCATCGACGGCGATCTTTAGAAAAAAGCCAATTATGTGTAGATAAGTCAAATGCAGTCAAAATGGATTGGCGCCGAGTGTGTGCAATCAACTTCATAACTTTTAGTATTTGTCCCGCACGAATTACTTTTTTATAATTTATATTACTTGAATATCATATTATAAAAATAACTTTAGTGTATAGATTAATAGTGCAAGATGCGTATTATGGTATACCCCTGTACGGTATAATATGTATTATTAAACAACGCGATGAAGTTTGATTTTGTCCTCGAGACATAATAATAATAATATTGTACAATGTACATAAATTATTACAAGAGCTATCACGAGGGGAAATCCTTGACGCAAAGTCCTCGAGTTTTTGACAGTCACGAAATGCAACATATTATTTTTAATTCGACAATAATAATATTATGCAGTGTTCTAAATTTTTAAAATATGATGAGTAACAATTCGCTATTCGTATGCGTAAGATGTTATCAGTTTTCAAAATCGTGAATTTTATTTGCTCAGAATTTTTAGCCTATGTAGAACCGAAATTATATAAAACTATATGTAGGCGACCGACTCGACCGAACGTTCGTATTATTATTATTATTCACAATTGGGTCGTTGAACCATAATAATGTCGCATTTAAACATTGACCACTTCACAGCAGTAATAATAATCGTATTAATGTGACAAATTATAACTTTTTTATGAATAAATGACATTAAATACTCGTAAAATTCATAAAACACACGTGCGGACATTAAACGTATAAAATATTGCTATAATCAAATTAAAATGCTATAATATCTATATGCTCGCGCGTTGTCGATCAAGTCTGATACATGCACGAACGAAAGTAAATATCGTGTGGCTACGTAAAACATATGTCTGTATAACATTCTATTCATAATTTATTGAATAATATAGATATAGGTACACGCTATAAACACAATTGCCTGTAATTTCATATTCATACGACACAAAGAGATGCAATTCTATTATAACACACAAATATTATATTTTATAAGCTATACATGAATGTATAAATAAATTTAGGCATATACGTATACTTCATTAATTACGTTAATTTTTTCTATCCAACATAAAAATAATGAAATAAAATTTTGTATTTGATATTATAAAGTATCCATAACTTTTCAATAGTTTTCAATATTTTAAATAACGGTAATTTATACCGCATAAAGTGGCATTTTAAAATTGTACGATGATATAATCATTATTGTTTAATTAGTATAATAAATTAAATTATTAAATATGTCTAATATTTGAAACACCCAACGCGAGACAAAAAAGGAGGGGATTTTTTTTTTCGTATACAATTTGACGTGTTGGAATAACTACAGATGATGATATGGAAAAAAATAAAATGAACAACTTGTACCGTAAAGTATATAAAGAAGAATACTAATACGTATCATATTGTGCGCTCTGTTCGTAAACGCTTAGGCGTTCAACCTAAAATGCCATTAATTCTTGCACGTATTTTCTCTACTATGATAATTTATGTATATATTAGGGATGCATTTAGGTACTGGGTGTATCTTTTATCGAAGAACACTCTTTATTTTAAAAGCAATAAACATTTTTGGAAATATTTCTCCTGCGCGATTTTAAGTACCTACATAGAAAAAAAAAACATTTTTTTTTTTTCAAGTTTTTTACACGGAGCACCGCGTTATATGTTTGTCCAGTGTCCACAGGCCCGTATTAACAAAAATTGCCACCAGGGGCAACATAAAATTTACCACCTCCCCCTTTATTCCCCACTTTATTGATATTACACATGCAATTATAGTGGTAAATAGTTACATGAATATAAAATAAAACTCAGTGTAACAATCAATAATATATAATATTATTTAAAACAATATTTAAAATGACAAACAATTTGAAAAATAAAAATGTTCGATTAATTTATAACTTTACATTTTACGTGTTTGACCATTTCAATATTTTGCCACCCCTAAGCCTAATTTTTATATTGCCGCCGGGGGCTGCAATAGCCCCTCCACTCTCCAGGCCGTCGTGCACGAGTGTCCATTACTATTGTCTAATTTTCTAAATGTCTAGAAGCTCATCTAAACTTTATAAGATTGTAATATAATTGTGATATAAATGATATTTATATTTGACGTTTATAAATACCTAATATTCTGCTTAGGAATATGAAATTAAAATGTATGTGTTATAGTTTTTATAAAATTTACAAAAAATATAACATTTTGACGATAAAAATTTGTAAAATTTTAAAAATATTGTTTCGTAATGACTCATATATTATTATATAAAAAAATCGTTTTCATAAGCATTCATAGGCATATAGTTTTTGATAAAATGAATGTGCTCTTCAATAAAATAACCATCCTATATGTATTATACGTGTGCTGTTATAAATGTCGTCTTTGATGATACACATTGATTATTTTTATCCCAGATATATTATATAATTGTCTCCAAAGGGATTATTGATGAGTTTTTCGATATTTTCCATCTCTCGTTGTCTCAATAACGGGTTTAGCCATCTATCGTACGTGGTATTCTGGAGATAGTATCGTTAGGTACCTATATAATACATGTGTATAACACAGCAATACCTGCAGCCATTGAAATTATTGACCCTATTCGACTACAATAAAATATAATAACATTGCATTGTTACAAAAGTATAAAAAAAAAACCACGTGGTGAGTTTCACCAGCACCCACAATGTCGAAAAACCTGGCAAGACTGGTCAAGACAGACTCTGCTATATAATTGTGGTATCATTTTCGAGAGTTCCACGATATCGAATCTAGGTACGTCGTATCCGTAACCTTAAGGTCATTGTAATGAATATAACATTTAGTTTGGCTTCAATATAATAAATCATCGCGTACGAAAAATGATTTTGAGCCGAGATGGTTTTCAGTTTTTCACCCTATTCCTAAGAATATTTTATACATTTCTTACATTGTTGTTGGTATTTTATTTTTAATAATAGGGTCGATTGAACTATTTTTTTCCAAGAACATTATATAATTTTATACAATGATTATTATAATTTAAAATATTGTTATTAACTTCTAAGTAAAAACAACGATGTCTACCTCGAAATCATGGAAAAATGAGGTCTGTCAATAAGTTCGTAGTAAAACTAGCTTAACATTTATTAGACTGAATATTTTGAACATAATATCTCAATGTGTATTATAATAATAATATAATATACATACGTATTGACGAAAAGTTTTAAGTGTCTACGATTTAAATTAACCACTATTTAAAATAATTAGGGTCGTTAGGGGAAAGCATAATTATATTTCGTTTAAATATTAAATTTCATCGAAAATTTAATATTATATATTTATTAAAAAATTGTGTTTTTATTTTTTCCGATATTTTAAAATAATTGTTACACTTATTTCAACGTGGTCCAAGAAACCTTGTTACGATATTAGTTATCTGGTGGACGGAAGAAATGAACACTGAAAAAAAAAACCCAAAAATTAAAAAAAAAAAAACCACGGAAATTAAAGCTGTGCCATTGCCCATTGTACTATTTTATAATATTTTGTTAATTGTTGATTATAGTGTTGATTATTGATTAACTTAAAAATCATAATACAATCACGGTTATTTTTATTTTATTATACATTAGTATATATTCAAAATATAATAATCGATAAAACTCAAAAGTGATGATACTATGCGATATCATCACAATATTATAGATAAATAGATAATAAATAATAATCTTTAATTAGTCATATCATTAATTTAATATCATGACACGTTATTCCATAACATATCATTCAAATCAAAATGTTTTCATAAAATAATTCAATAGTCAAACATTTAATAACTATCGTATTATTTTCCAAACTTGTGTTTATTACAGTTTATAGAATCTAAAGAAGTCTCATTGATGTAAAATCACTTAAACCAAAAAAAAAAAATTTATTTTATTTTATAAACATAACGGGTAGAAATCCATTTAATATATGGTACAGTATTTTTCATTTGGTTACATTGAGCAATAATAAATACATAAATGTGTATACAAAGTTACAGATGAAAAATATAAGTTATTAAATTACAAGTTAAATGCATATTAAAAAATGTATTCATATTAGTTAAATATGTATTATATATTTATATTTATTTAAAATTTAAATTTTTAGGAGAGCTTTTTTTTCCTGGTAATTTTTTCTGTGAATATTGTCAGTACTGTAGTGGAGGGTATACGACGGTATACGCCGTATACTTTCTGGTTATTTCTAATAAACTCCGTATACCTGCTGATCAAGGTATATACTCTCTGTTGTAATGAAATTACCAAATAATATAAATATAAAAGTTATTAGATTATTATTAATATTGAAAAGAAATAATTTAACAAAATCGGAATCCAGACAACATTTATGGAATATTTTTCAATAAATTTATTTAGAAAAAAATGTTTAGTTTTAATTTTAATTTTCACAATTAATGTATGTGTGTTGTGTTATTTACCATCTACCAAAGTATTCGATCAGATTAAAATTAATATAATATGTGTATTGTGTTATTTATACCCTCTACCAAAGTGATACCTAATGATAGTATGAATGTTTAATATTATAACTCATAGTATACCCTCTGCTTTTTTTAGGACTACAGCACTGAATATTGTTTCCGTGAGCATTATTTCCACGATTTGAATGGTACAATATAATCAACGCACGAGGAACTTCGTAAAAAATATTATAGCTTTTAAGCCGAAAGAATTTAACAGAGCATTTATAGCAAAAACTAAAACATTCAAGTTCCATATAATATCTATAGACAGCATAAAATTAATTTATTAATATTAAACAACTATAATTATTTTGAATATTTCATGTCGTTAAGAAAATTACAAGTTAAATAATATTTTAATATTTCAAATGTTTTAGTTTAATATTTTTCAAATTATTGTTTAATGTAAAAATTTGAAAAATAACTATAACAATAACAACTTAAATTTAAATTATAAAAAACGGTAAGGTATTGCAGGTGAGTAGGCATTATTATATATTTGACTGTTTGATACGTGCAGATTTTTTCAAATGTTTGTAAATGAGCATTGTATATTATATATGTTTAGTTTATATTTTATAACTGGTTTATAGGAATAATAAAGCTTAAAAATCAGTCTTTTTATAAGTCATATAAATGTATTATAATGAAATATTAGTAAATTCCTATAAAGTGGCTATATTATATCAGGAAAATAATAATGAAGTAGCTAATGTCATTTAAAGTTAATGACATTTTTAAATAGTAAGAAATATTATATGCATGTAGTTTATAAAAGGTGGTAGTGTTGGAGTAGGTATATTTTAATGTTTTGTTGTCTACCAAATGTATGCAATTCTACGGTGGGTTTTTTGTTTTTAAAGCAGCAGTTGTCAATTTTCATCTTTAATACATATATAGAACAATATTTAATAAATTATGATGTCTGGATTGTTTTGAAACCGTTGTTCAAAATATTTTTTTATTTTAATTGAGCCTCAACAACATAGGTTATTGGCCTTAAACATTAATATTTTTTTACACAAGTATGAAGCATTAACAATAATATAATATACATAACAATAATAATTGTTGAAATATTATACCCCGACAAACGCTATTATTTATTTATTTATTATATAAAAGTTGTATTGCTCAACTGAATAATAAGTGACATGATTATTATCTATGAATTTTTACATTAAAATATTGATGTCATATTTTCGATCCTACGTATCACATTGTTTGCCTCTGGTGTAGTTGGTAGCAGAATAAATATAATTCGTATGTGATTAAGGCAGGAATCAACCGTGTTCTTCTAAGCCTATCTCTTCCGTGATCGCAGATTAGGTTCCCAAGTAATTTGAATCCCAATTTAAATAATATAAAATCAGTTACAGTTAACATGTTTAACATTTTTTCAAATAGTGCAAATAATACGGTGGGGTATGACGCAAGTATAGCAGCTGACTATGATATACATATCAGAAAAATAAGAATGAAGTAACTTATATTAATATAGTTTGGTATATAAAGTCATCTTAACTTAATTGCATTTTTAAATAATAAGAAATATTATTTGCATGTGTGGTTTATTTTACCGCCGTGAAGTTGGCACCCCGACTTTATCGTATCGTCCCCAATTATTTTAAGTGGTAGTGTTTTTATTGATACTATTAGGTCTATTTTACGGTTTTGTGGTCCGTCAATTGGCTGAAACACGATTGAGCATAAAACAACTTTTTTGCGACAAGAATGAGCAAAATTGTCGGCGTATTAAAGGAAATTAAAAAAAAAGAAAACCTACACAATTGAGCATAGAAAAACTCTGCAACATTGCCATTTTCAATTTAAAAAAAATAATAATAATAATTTAAATTTAAAAATATTTATTCAAATAATTATAATAATTTAAAATATGATATGTCAAAAAAATTACATGATTTCGTAGTAAATGTGTTTAATATACCTAGTCACATTAAAATAGTATTTAGATCCATTTGATAATAACAAAAATAATAGATTTGGCATGAAAATAATAAAATCAAAATATTTATAATAATAATTATGACGTGAAAATAATAAAATAAAAATATTTATAAGTCAATAATAAATAGTAGTCATATAATATAATATATAGATTTGTTTGGCAATAATAAAATTGTAATAAATAAAATTTAAATACCTTGGTGTATGGGTTTCGACAGTTTGTAACGACATCATAATAATATGTCATCTTTAATAAATATATAGAAAAATATTTAACAAATTATTTTGTATACAAACACCATAATAATAGTTATACCTATATACCTATATATACCATAATAATATGTAGAAGAAGTGGTAGAACACTCATACGTATCACAATGTCATCATTGTGTACCGTTGGTTGGTTGATAAATAAAATGCATTAAATACTATTATTATAAGGCAGGAGTCAACCGTGTTGTAAGCCTATCTCTACCGTGATCACAGAATAGGTTCCCAAGTAAATTGAATACCTATATCTACGCAGACACGCAGTTAATTTAGATATATAATATGATTTTTCAAAGCAGTGAGTAACGGGGGACGTGTACGGATTGCTATAGCTATATTACGTTCATACTGATTTCAATCTGTACAAAAAAAAAACATGATAAAAACAATAAGCGCTTTGAAATCATGTGAGAAAAAACAATGCACTATCATTACAAAATATAACTTTTTTTATCATTATACAGTACCTATAATATGCTATAATACCTAATTATTGCAATCTTATCAGTTATTGATTTTTTTATTGTTATTTTTTTAACAGGTTTTTACTGTATATACACATGTTTTTATGAATTCCAAGAGTATGATAATATTTGTCGTATCCATAGAGTATACATAGTATATTCGATTAAATTTATGCTAAATACAATAACACGCTCGATTTCATGAAGGGTCTGATAGATATATAAGTTCTCACTTCTCATCGAAGTTTTTCACAACGGTTTTTTTAATATTATTATAATAATGTAATTTATAGCACAAACACTTTTAATTTAAGACGTGTCTGTCTATGTCTAACTTTAGTACTTATTCATTATATTTTATAGCAATAAGCCGCAGTTTAAAAAATGAATAATTTATTCACTATATGTATAGGTACGCACTACCTATTCAAAATTGTTTGGACCACCCTATCGACAAATATGAGGTACTGAGGTCTATCATTTAAGTAATGCAATAAATAAGTTATTATAATACCATCTCGAAGTTATTATATAAATAATTAACAACGTTAAAAAAATTGAAATTTTCGCTGCGTCAATAAATTTTCCTTTAATAGTTAACTTGTTGTAAGTAATTCGAACGGAATGTCGAATAAGTTTTATCGACATATAATAGGTGCCTCGCATGCATTATATTAATCTCAATACAGGTATATACTTTTAAGTTAAATGTTAAATGAATAAAAAATATATACATAAAATATTTGTTACATCAATCGATGATGCTTGAAGTGCTCTAAAAGTACATGAAAAATTGCTAATTTATATCCACTGTTAATAATACATTTTTTTATGCATACTTTAAATATTTGGTAGTATTCACCGGTTAAATTTAATTTGCGTAATATTTAAGTACTAATGTATCTATTAAGTCATGGATTGTAAATAATTTATGATGGCTCGCAGTGGTTTTACATTTCACAGACTGGTTCTTAGAAATGACGTAAAATCTAAATAAAGATTTTTGCATCAAACGTATTTTTACAGTGATCACGGTTTATAATAACTTCTTTCAGAACGAAGTGGTTAATATTAGAATAAATCGTTTTGGAAAGTTAATCATAAATAATCACGATTTCAAATTTATTCTTTTTTAATATACAGCCTTTAATCACATGTACTGTGGATTGTCAACCGAAATGTTTACCAAGATTACATATAGGTACCTACTACCTTACAATATTATGTTATATTACCATCAGAACTCAAGTTTAAACAATATTCGTATAGTCCTATACCAACCGCTGCTATACGCATGTATTGAATTATCGACATGATTCTTTTTTTATGTTTCAAAACCAATTTCCCGTTGTCAATTTTAAATCCGCCCGATTAGGTTCTTATATCTTGAGCAGTTAACCGTAGCAAGTCGGCGTACAGAATCGCAGCAATTTGCTATAATCATCGATCATCTATGGCCGTCGGCCGGTATTGGCGGTATTGTTACGATTTAACTCTTGAATAATGAATTGCCAAATAAGTAACCTAACAGTTACGAAAATGAATATTATCGTTCAATTTATTCTATCAGCACAATAATTTATATTACATCGCAATTCACAGAATTATACACGTGATTTTCGTTCATTACGACTGATTAAAGTAGTCATAATGACGTAATGTAGCCTCGTGATATTAAAAATAAATATTTATCGATTTATCACTAACTTCACTAATTAATGAACATTCAAAAAATTATTATGACGATGCCACTGTAATCGGTACTGAAGATTTGCTAGCTACAAGATGATGTCAAAGTCGTTATCCTTTGGAATATTATAGTGTTTAGATTTAGAACTTGCTCAAATCGTTGGGACTTAATTGGTAAACCAATGGGCTTATAATTTATACGACTTGTATAATTATATTACCTTCAATTAATGATAAATATATTTGATTTTGTTGATTGACTCGTGTCATCGCATGCTACTGCTTCAGCAGTTCAGAAGGTGCAGGTATGAAAAATCAATTTTTTTATCTTAAATTTAAATTTGTTTTCAGTGGGTTCTTATTAAACGTAATTTGAGTGGTGACAAAAAAGTAATATGTTAGTATTATTTTATTTATTTTGTTTTAAATAAATCCACGTGTTACAAGTTACAACGCCAAGTACAGCAAAATTATAATATTAATACGATTATAATATCATTCAAGCATTCTTGGAAAGTTGGAACTATATTGTAACATAAAAAATTGCATTAATTAAAAATAAAACGTCAAGACGTCTCATTTGTTAATGAATAATACTATTTCGGAATTAATAATGAACAGTGGGTAAATACTACAAATCATTGCATATAATATTATGTATTTTTATTTACATATTATGTCTACGTTGTGTAGCTGTAGATTGTAGGTGGTAATACTGTAATGGGCAAAAATGTTATCAAAATACCTACAATATGAAATTGTGATTTAATTTCAACTTTATACTACGCGTTGTATATTATGTAATTTAGTAGATGGATGATAAATCTCAACTCCAAAGGTCAAAATCGGATCGGAATTCGCGGAGGGCTTGGCCATCGTGGTCAATTGGATTTTTTTTCCTCGTTAATTATTGACCCATTATTAAAATATTTCGAGAAATGTACGATCCGCAAACCAAGTTCCCCGTACCTCTGCACGACATCGTACCCGAATCTCTATTTATGATGTGCGAGTACAATACAGTCGAACTGTAGTACAACTTCCACGACACACAGACTCCGGCGAATGAATAATATTATTATGGATCGTGTTTCGCGTCGTGTTTGGGTTGGTGCAGGGGGGGAGGGTGCCGAGATTCAATCGTGTAATTTATTCGATTAGTGTCGGTATTATTATTATTATTATTATAATAATATTTTCGGTGAGACTACCTTTCCGTACCTGTCGTGCCTCCTGCTCCTACAGTCCTACCTGGCTACCTGCCCGTGTACCTGTCGTCCGGGCGAACACGCCGCCGCCGCCGCCACCGTCGGGGAGCTTCGTGTACCGTCGACGGGTGCCGAACCGAAATCATCTGCTTGCCCGGCCGGTACCGCCGCCGCCGCAGCTGCACGCGCCACGCACCGCTAACGGCAGCAGTAGTGTAGACCGGTCGTTGTCGTCGACGTTGTTGTTCTTCTTCTTTTAGCAGTATTAGTGTCGAACGTGCGTCCGTATCGTGTGCGGGTGTGTTGTTCCTTCGTGTCTGTCCGTCGCCAACTAACGAGAAACGAATGTCAGAATTATTGTTATTCGTTCGTATTATTTTATTATTGCCGTGGTCGCAATAATTCCGGTAGTTTTGTCACGCGGAGACCGAGCCGGCCGGTTGGGAGAGCATAATTCGATCGATAACGCCGTTTCCGGTTCCACAACAGTGCAGCGACAGCCATGCGTTTGACTGTGTTGCGCGATTTATAGTGTCGGTGGTGGACGCTCAATGCTCATCATCCCCTTGCACAATTAAAATAATATTCATTTTTTCAACTTTAAATAGTCGACGACGGACCGTGTTTCGTGCCGGCGACTAAACATTTCGTAGTTTAGTTGCCATTTATTAGCGTTTTTCGTTTCGCGTGGATCGCAGTAGCAACCGGACATCCGGAAGCTGAAATGAGCCGCAACCTTTTTTCTCTTACTGTTGTCCTGTGCCTGGCACAGGCGGCCACGGCTACCGCGCCTCCGTCATGTTACCGGACGTCCAACTACTTCCGAACACATTTCAACGACACCAGCTACGTATTGGAACAACCGACTGTCTCAAGTAAGTGATGTTCAAGTGCTTTGTCCCGGATTTTTCTTTAAATTATACATTAACTATTTAAAAAATTTGACATCCCCGCTCACCGCTACTCGCAGTCAGTAAGCTAGTGCATCCTGTGATGTGTACCGGTTTGAATAGTCCACGGAAATCTAGTGTAATATTAAGGGGGTAGGTTGTGATGGTGATGATTAAGATTCCATAAAAGAAATAAAATTAGTTCAGGGGCGGCTGTGTCTTTCCCCTTACCAGTGATACTACCCACACCACTGTACAATATAAACGTATGTACATCGTGCAGGGCACGTGCCCGTTTATATCGATTCGTCATCCGCCGCGGAATACAATTAACTCTTTTGATGCTGCCAAATCTGCCGTCGAATAGGATAAGGGTGGTTGTGTATACGCGTACAATATTTTTTAAAGGGTGACACTATATTGCGCATTTCCGGCCCCTCTACCATATATACGCAAGCTAGCATGTGTGCGTGCGTGCGCTTGTTTTTCCTTTCTCTCCCTCTTTCTGCAAAACTCTGTATATTATATTGGACGTTTGCGCCAACGAATTCGAAATCGATTCGATTCCGGTGTTCATTAAGTACAGGCACGGATCTAGAAAATTTTTATCCAAAGTGTGTGGAGTGGAGCAGATAGTTTGTGGACTAGGGTTTTTTCAAAACCTACAGTGATGATTACTCTGCAGATAAATAATTTCATTTCATTTAACATATATCGCCGTAGTAGTACACATTCAAATTATGTTTAGTAAATAGTCCTAAATATATACATATATATAATAATATGTATACACTTTTGACTTTTTGAGTAATTAACCGTTTAAATAGAATATAATAGCATTACCTTTGTAATAGGATATAACACTAATTTTGTGCTTGATACACCGTAGTTTCTGTGTATTAAGTAGGTATAAACAGTAACAATAAATGTAGGTTTGTAGAAAATTTACAAAATAAGTACCATAATAGTTATAAATTATAATATTACAAACGTTATAATTACGCGTCCTTGCCATAATATCTGCTTGAAATTACGTGTTACTGTGATTGATATCAGTTTTGCAGAGAATTTTCGAAAGGTCAACTCAATATTATCAAGAATAATTAATATCACGGTTTCGTAGGTATATTAATGTATGATTACGAAACACACGTCCTAGTGCATCCATTTATAAAGCAATATACCGATAGTTAACTCGATTAAACTCTTTAATGGGATTCATCAATAGTCTCACTCAGATTCGAGCTCAGATTTTATCATTCGCCGGTCATTCCACTATTTGCATCCGTTCAAAATAGTAAATACTCTATGTAGGAAATGTATGAAAGCACGATTTCTTAGTTTACAAGTACCAGTCAAGCGATGGCCAATTTCTAGACCGATAAAAATAGGTATTATAGTATTTTACAACGTTTAATCTTGTATTAATGTATTTAAAAATTATCTGCTACCTAGCTAGTGTAACTGTAAACATCAATTGTAAATTAGTAATATAATCATTACATTTAATACCATTTATGAAGATAAATAAAGAACTAACTATTCTGAAATGTTCTCTGTATTATATTAAATTTATTATAAAATATAGGTATTGGGTATATAATAGATGTACTCGTATTATTTTAATTTTAAAACCACCGCTGAGAACAGCACATTTTGTTATTCTCCAAACAAATAATGTTTAAGTTTTTAAAAAATTAATGCCTAAAAGTCTTCGTTTTGTGAAGTTATTCTTAACTTATGCACTAATTTTGACGCTTGTTTTTAGAGTTTATGATTATTATGAAGGTACCTTATTTTATTGTATGTAGACATTAGACAGTCTAATTTATAACACCTATTTATTTCATGGCAATGCGTATATACGTCATAAATGACTAGACAAAAATAAATCATAACATCAATTTATATTATTATTAAATTTCAATAAAATATTAATATGTAATTATCAGTATAATTTAAAGGACATGAGTGCACTATTGGGTTTTTCTTTGACCCCCTGGCCCCTAGCGCCTCATAGAAAATCTGCGTTTAGCATGACAGCAACCCCTTGTGTTGTTAGCTTTAATATTAGTGTGGATTTATTATTATCATGATCGTCAAACTAAAATTTTTGAATATAATTTGTGTTTGTACGTTCAATATTTTACGATATTTCAATTTTTAAGATGAGAAATTTTTTCATTAAACATTTTGTATACTTAAAAGTTGCATAGTTTATTAATTAATAGTTGGATTTAATATACTATAGCTAATAACACAAAGTTGGTTTTGTTAAGCTGCTTGGACGTGAATTTACTGTTTAGAGTGTGGGTTAGAGAAATAGAAAAAAATTATAGGTAGGTGCTAAATCTGACATCCTTTTAATACTTTGCGATATACCTAATCGGATATAATTTACTCGGTAGGCTTATTTTAGATATTCAGTAGATATTTATAATTTTACAAATCATACGTCATGTATAGGTACGTTTGTATTGCATGCATAATACTTACATGTAAAATAAAACTTTATCCCACGGTGGTTGCTATATTACGTTTGCGGTATACAATATAGCTTGTGATCACAAATTTGGATTATAATAACATTATATTATATCAACATCATAGTCAATTTTTACGAGTTCGAAACAATCCAACTACGGCAACCCATGCGAATAAGCGTTGCTGGTTTGTTCTTCTGATTATTATAGTATATTATAGAATATTTTGTATCTTTTATAATGAGTAATATGCCAACGCAGCTTACATCGTAATTATCTAGAATTTAGCAATGCAGAAAAAATGTAAATAAAAAAATGAAATGAAAAGAACTAAAAGACGACGATAAAATATATTTAATTTTTTTTTATAACGGCTAAGGTATTTATATGATGTATTTTTTTTATTTCATTAACTATATTTTTTTCATCTGTTCTTATCTGCGGCTGCTGCTCCCTCCAACCACCGCTGGTTTTTCAATATAAACAATGCGTCCTCACTGAGGTATGTCGGAAATGAAACGATCCACGTGGAATGTTCCCGTCTCCCGAATAATATTGGCTGGCAAACCGTGTACCGAACGAACTAATAAAACAAAAAAGGATTGTCTTCGGAATGGCAATATAACTATAACTGGAAACGAGAGATAAACTCCAAACCCTGGAGTTTATCTGGCTTTACACGTACGCGCACGACATATACACTGCACGCTATAAAATATGTACGGGTATTATAAATACCATAATAAATACCTATAGCCTATAAGGTTGTACATGCATTGTAAAATATAAATTTTTGTTTATATAAAATAAATAAAAGTAGGTATCGTAAAAGGTACATACATTTAACATGCCGACGATAGACACAGTAATTCAACAATGACGAAAACGACTGAATATATTTTAATGGACAATAAATGATGGAAATAATATTGTTATTAGAGTCATGATAATATTATAGTTATAGAACCATGATTTAACATCATTTTACGATGAGGCCCTGGAATATAGTATTCATTTTTTCAAAATATATATCTTTTATAAAACCTTTAGATTACGGTGATTAATCAGTATTGATAACATCATCTTTAACGCTCACAAATTTTATCAATACATAATTTTAAAATTAAAATCCTTAATTTTATTAAAATATTTATGAAGTTTAGGTACACAAAAAAATTGAAATGTATTTAATAAATTTTTTTTTTTCAAAATAAGCAATTTTAGCGTTTATTACTCTATTGAGTCTATTGCAATTAACGTGACCAATAATTCCCCTATACGGGGTTGGTAAATTGAGTCCCAGGGAAAAACGATTTATATGCATTTTTTTTTTTTCTTTATTATTATTACATACACAATCTGTACCTCGTGGGTACAATAAGAGTATTAGCTAAAATATAAAAACAATACATGAATATCTTGATAAAAGCAGCCACCCATTGATGACACTTATAAATTGAAGTTATACATTAAGTTTTCTCATAGATACATCTATGTTTATTGATTGCTTTTTTTTTTTTTTTTTTTTTTTTTAAATTATGATATTAAGTCAGCATATCTCTGCACCAGTTGCGTTTTAATCGCCTAGGAGGATTTCCCGGAATAGCATATGATGAGAGTGTTTTGACTAAAGGATTTGAGTGAGTTGCAAGCCTTTTATGAAATCTTTTATAATAAATAGCAGCTTCATCTTTAATAGTTTTAATTATATGCATTTAAAATTTAAAAATGTGCACTTTAAAATTTTTATTTGTGATTTGTGGACATTCATTGACTGCATGCATATAATTTTTTGAAAATAGCAACATGCAATTTAATTGCATTTTTATTAATTCTATATAATTATTTTTTATGCAATAAAATTGCATGTTACTATTTTAAAAATCATATACATGCAGTCAACATGATTGTCCATATATCACAAATAAAAATTTTAAAGTGCACATTTTTAAATTTTAAATGCATATAAATCGTTTTTCCCTGGGACTCAAATTACCTACTGCGTCATTTTTTCCGGGACTCAACTTACCTACTACCTATTTTTCCCCGGGACTCAATTTACCGCTTTCAAAATGTACCAAACTTATCTCGGACTCAATTTACCTAGCCCCCCCCCCCATATAGCATTACTCTGAAAATAATATTTCTAACTTTCTAATAAAGTATAAAATTTGATTATTTTGGGCTTATAGAAATTCAATGCATGATGCATTAGAGTACTGTAGGTCATTTTTGTAATAATTTTAACAAACCCCAGGATCAGGAATTCAGGATTAGTTTTATCATATATCGTGTGATGGAATCGGCTTAAAATACTTAAATTGTTACGTTTAGTTTAATAGTTCTCTGTGACATTACAAAATGTTCAATGTCGTTGCAATCATTTAAATATAATTCTGGAAATTTAAAAATTATTAAAAATTCTTCATCTTTTGATATAAGCACTAATGTGGCTTATTCGAAGTCCACCAATATTATTCGAACATTTTAAATTATTTATAGTTAAATATTAAATTGCGTTAATCGATCATTTACTTATATCTTGACATCTATTTTAAATAATCTTAATATTATTATTTGAAATCATCATTGCTACCATAATCATATGGCCTTTTGATTACTACGTCGTATATGTGTTTCATCTAAACTATAGTTCCTATAATATACTCTGTGAGTTACTTTAAATTCAAATGAATAAAATTTAAATTTAAGTTCCTGGTAGAATAAAAACATAATACTTGAATGTATTCTATATAATTACAATATGTAAATATTTAAATACATTTATTCAAGTACTTAACATTTTAAACTGCTCTTCTTATAAGCCCTACAGGGTAATTTCAAGTGGTCTTTTTTAAGGTTTGTAAGCAACAAGTGACTGAATAATAATAATACATTTGACTTTTCTACGAACACACAAATTAGTGCTTCTGAATAAAAGCAATTCTTATCCACTTCATAAAAAATGAATGAATAAACAAAAGAAGAACTCTTTTGTCTGCCCTTTTTACTTGTAAGTAATTTGTGTACTTTATTTATTTTACATAAAAGCATTCATAAAGCATTGTTTTTATACAACTTAATAAATATATGGAATATATTTCGAAAACCATATATATTAACTCAATAAAATTTTTTCTGACAAAACGATTAAGATATAAATTGATGAATAATCGGTTACCTAGTTATTATGTTCGTTGATATGTGTGAAAAGTAAAAATAGGTTGAAACATAGTTTTGAACTAATTATTGTAACAAAAAATTTGTTTTATTCAATTATTAATTTTGCAAACGTTAATCTACTGTATATCTACATTATATATTTTGTATTCATTATTTCAATATTGCTAACACTTTCTTATATACATCAAATCAAATTGAATGCGATTAAACTTTTAAGTTCGGTTTTATAGCCTGCACTCCTGAATAACAATAATTGTGTCTTGAATTATATCATACAACGAATGTAATTAAACGAAAACTTAAAAGAGCTGGCTTAAAAAAACGATTTCCTGTTAAAAACTTACTTAAAGTCTAAAGACATTAAATATCTAAAACATTTCCATAGTATAGGTATAATGTATAAACCGAGGTATATACAAAATGAAAAAAATCAGTATCAACCATTCAAAACTTACTAATTAGTAGTTACCCATAATATTTTCACATTTCATTAATATTATAGGTATATAATATATGTAAATAAATATGATATTATAATTTTGTAAAATGTATAATATTGTTATAATTATTGACGATCTACTGGTTTAATGAAAAAATAACAAATGAAAATATTTTCTTATTAATATTTCATAAATTCATACGTTTAATATGTACGATGAATAATGATTTTGAATGATGCCCGCGCTTTAATACTTGTAGTCGACGACAATCATAATATAATTACATACACCTTCAAATGTAAACCTAATGCAATTACGGATGTTAAATGAAGAGTATTACTTCCCTCTCACCTTACCCTGTGATGTAATTAACGCCGAGGATCATATATACGGTATACACGACATACGTATTATATATTATATATATATATAATTCGATGGGAACAATCGTTTTTATTATGTTCTTCGCCGTCAGATTCAACCGGAATTTTGAACACACATTTTTTTTATTATGATCATTTCATATTATACACACTGAGTCACTTCGGGGCAAAGTGAAAATCGTCGCAATTACCACTAAAAGCCGTGTACACGATTTTTTTTAAATGTTTTTTTTTTATTCCCATTTTATTTGATTGGCCATTTTGACACGTCATCGTGAAATTACACACGGATAGTGCGCGCAATAATCATCGAATGTTTTCTCGTGTGTACGCTATAATATTATATAGGTACCTATGTATATTTACTCGTTGAAGGGGTACATTATAGACTGCGGCAGCAGCTAAGAGCTGTTTAATGGAACAGACGCTTGTGGCCGGCCAGTCACGTTCTCTGTATGTATATATAATACATATATAATATATAAACTTAAACATATAAAAAAAAACATAATGCGTGTGTTATAAATCTTTGTCTTTCATACAAATGCGTCTTATACGACGTGTCTCTTACGCGCGAGCAGTGGTTTTCCGGTGTCAAAAAATAAATAAAATAATAAGATCGTCTTCTTCGCTGCAGTGTCTATATAATAATATAATATTCATATATTATTATAAATTGTGCACATTATATTATATACTTTTTCGGGTGTCTTGTTTGTCTGTACCTTATATATATATATATATATATTATAATATTACACTGCATCATCGGTGCCCGTTTCGTGTCGGTCGCGGTTATCGGTCGCAGAGATCGTATATATATATATAATACCGTTTACAGATCGTACGTGTACGTGACAGTCGTTTCGTACACGTCAGATCAGCCGACACGTATATATACCTACCGTGGACATATTGTACATTTGTACCTACATCGTCACACATATATAAAACGTCGTGACTATGGAGTGTGCCAAAGATAAGGCAGAATTATAGACTGCGCCTGGACCGCGACATCACCGTCTCGACCGTGCGACGAGATGAAATTTTTTTTTTAATAATAATAATAAAATATGTATAATACCCATCTACATAATATTATCCATTAACATTTAATTATATATATATATATAATATATATATGTAACCTGTTCGTCACGCCGCGTAACTGTAGGGTTGTTTAAAAAACAAAAACATAGAAAAAAGTATACAATGCCTTCGTTGCGTGTTTGTCTTTCTGGTCTGTTTCTCACAAAACGTCATTGTGGGACTACTATCTATATACTACGAAGACGATGTTTACTAGATCTGTGAAGTGTTGCGTGCAAATCTCTAGATCTCGACTCTTGTGCGTAGGTATAATGCATTATATTATACATAAACGGTTTTGTATTTTGTTCCTTCTTCGTTCGTTTCTGTAGAAGTCATTAAAACTGGCACAGAGTCGTCTTATGTGTTCATCAGCTACGTTATATTATATATATATCCAATATCCATCATCGTCCTTACTACCATAATATACATCGTTCACTGTCGCCTGCAGGATCCATCGACTGTACACATATGCGTATACATATTACATTATGCGTACAGGTCATAATATTACGATATGAAAACGATATTATAGGTACGAGAAATCCGGTTATATCTGCGAGAAAATTGTTTTAAATTGGAGTGCTCTGTCCCCGGACGTATTATCATTATTTATGTATATGTCGTTTAGTGACAGTAAAAAATGAAATTGTGTTTTAACAAAAGATTTTTAGATATCATATCATATTTGTAAACAGTGTGCATGGCTTTGAATAATAATGCTGGATTACTGAACAATTTATTATCTACTGCAATGTATTTAACGTCCCTTTTGCTATAACATTTCTACAATTGTATAGGTACCTATTATACGTACATAGGCATGTATATAGTTGAATGAGAATTAGAGTGTTTTCTTTTAAGAACCGTTAAACATTTTTTTTTATATATACAAGATAAGATGTGTTATGTTTTTGGACGTACAAATCATGTCGGTCGTATCTATTTAGACTTGGTTGAACAAATTTGCTGGTACTAACGTTTTTTTTTATTTAATCGCTAATCGTTATCAATTCGTGTATCTCATACGTCATGTTTTGCCTGTTTTTCGTAATCGTACGATCTTCGAATCCAATTGATCACGATATATTGAATCTCGTTCCCGGTACAATATATTATGTTGTATAGAAAAAGTGCTATAGGGGATTCAAGACCCCCTCTGTCCCCCCAAAAAAACAAAGGATTTACGCCCAAAAATATATCTACCACCGGAAACACATTCTTCCGGTCACACTCCCGCAGTTTGTCCTGCGGTCCAACATTTATTCGTTCCCTGAATCCACAATAGGAATTTCGGCTCCACCCCGTTCTCACTGTTTTTGGGCGTGCCACAAAATACAATCAGCATATTAATAATAAATACCGCATTAATGGCCGAGGTTATTGAAGGTCCAGTAATATAATATACTCATCACGAGTGCAAGCTGAAAAGACGGACATCGTCGTAATGGATATGCACGCGCGTATATATAATAAATACACGTTTTTTCCTACTCTTCCTTCTTTTCCTTGTGTTTGAACACCGCACATATAGCCGTGTGGATACTGGACAGGTATATAGTGTATATACACGCGGGCCATGGGAGTCCGTTCTGAATACCAAATCTCTATTCCTTTCTCTGTCTGCGTTCTGTGTAGTTCACCCTCTCTTCAGCATTCCATCTCTCTCTCCCATGGATACGCATTGACCGTAATGGTGAATTACGGACCGACATATTGAATGAGATTTTTCAGTGGTATTCATTAGCCGCCGCTATTATATCAAATATACATACTACACATACACTGATGGGACGTATATATATATATATATATACAGAACGATCAAGTGTGGCGCAAAGTGATCGCATCCGTCGCCCGCACGTTCGCCTATAAACACTTCTATATTTTGACCTATATATATATATATACCTATATCAAACTTACATTTAAAATATGTTGCGAGTACAATTTTGTACATCTATTTTTATGTATATTATATAATATATAGAGATCGTTCAATCACGACTTTGTTTTCGATATAATATATTATATTGAAGATTTTTACACGTCAATGGAAACGAATGAATAATTATGTTAATCATATCGCAAGCTATATATAGGCACATATTTAATACAATACTATGTCAATACAAGATGTACCATCGTTTTAAAATGTAGAACATAATATTATATTATATCTACGTAAACGGTTTTGAAATAAGTGCATTGCTGGCTTACTGCCTTCAATTCATTGCAATTATATACCTATATAGCGTATATATAGGTAAATGCTATTGTATTATTATCTATGAATAGATAATATAGAGAATTTCGCACCTGAATGGAATTCTCTGTAGTATTATAATATTATATTTATCGTAAGCACTTTTTGAGCGCATTGAAAGTGAGTTATATACTATATATTGCTATATATACTATATATATACTACTATATTGTATACAGTACACTTAGCAGCTATATATCTCAATATATACTTTCCAAATAATGTTCGCGTAAGACGGAGGAACCTTTTAAGTTCGGACTTGGATGGAACAATCGCGAATCATTAGCGAAGCGCAAAAGGCATGCTGAGGAAATTGTGAAGTGATGCTCTTTTGAACCTCTTTCCCTAGACGACGGTATATGATGGTCTATCATATTTCTTCTAGAAAATAAGACATACAAGCGCCACGCCGCGATGATGCACAGCGAGAGAGCAGCCCATTGAATTGGTTTGCTCGCAGCAAAAGGGATACATAATAATATATATAATATTGTTATTTACATCATATATACATATAATACAATGAACATCGTATTTTTAACAACATGATTTATATATAAATATATATATACCGGAGATTATTGTGCGTGCAATAGTATCTATATATATTACATTATGATCTATTACGGCGTACCCGAGTTCTCTCTCGTGGGGTGGTCGGCGGCGGTGGAGGTCGTATCAAGACCTAAAGATAAATTCCTCGAGATCATAAAAAAAAAAAAAATAATTAGCTCGTAAACCTCAATTACTGCGTGTTCATTGATCGCGCTGCGTTCGCTCTGTATATACATATATATGTATTATATAATATATCTATGTGTGATTTTTATCCTCCCGCGTGTCCGCGGCGTGACCCCTCTCCGCCTCCAGCATCATTTACCGCACATATTGTCTAGTCATCCCGAGCCGGTCGCTGTACACTGCAGTGTATTATAGGTATGTATAGGTATATAATACGCCTCGCGTATACACAAATAATCTTTTGTTCCCATAACTGCATTTAAACACAATGCTCGTCGGCTCGTCTTTCTCACTCGGCGTGCGTGGAGGTACTGCAGCGCTGCCGCCGCTCTGGTTCCCGTCGTAGTACTAGTAGTACATATAATACAATATTATATACATTATAAACATATAATGCATATAGTATATAGACTGCTATACGCGTGTGTTTGTATATATATATATATTTATATGGGTACCTGCGTCTCCGGGCTCCGCGGAGATTAAATCATTACACCATCATTACATATTTGAAAACATTAACCGTAACAAATGACAATGGCGTAGGCATCCGATGGAATTTGACCGAGAAAACGGTGGGAAAGTCATCGGTACGTTTTTTTTTCGTATTTATTTTAATTCGGTTATTACAAGCTAGGTGTACTTTTCATTCTTTCGGTTGGTTTTATTTTTTTTTTTTTTGTTCTCCTTTCAGACAACGTTTATAGGGTGGTCCCGACACGCGTCACGTTATAAATACATAATATATAATATACATGTTCGTATATCTGTGTATAGCGTGTCGTGTAATTACCACACGTCTGGTTGTATAGTGCGCAAAATCGAGAGTTTTCGTTGTGTTGCGTCGGTCCACCTGCTTCAGAATTATTTCCAGACTTCCAGTGTCCAGTCGATTTATGTTTATTGCCCTATCCGGTTCGGAACGGAATAATATTAAAATACCACAGTTTTCGTGTATAACGGACATGTCGCGACAAGGCCACTCCCCGTTGCACGTATTGTACAGGTGGTTATAAATCACTAGAACATATTAATAATATTTTCTATACACCCAATCGTCGTGCCCGCTGGTGATTAGCTGAAATTGTGCCGATACACCTTGGCCATATAGTCATCTTTTTCGCTAACAGTGCTTCTGAGAATCGTGTAAACATTTAGACTAATAATAGAAAATAAGCACCGCGTGTTTAAGCAGCTTTATTTTGTTGCGATTTAGGTTGTTCAACGGAACAACAATGTTAAAATATCTATCAATGAGGTACACACCTAATGACAATGTATAATATTATACTGTTAGAGTGTATTATATATTTATATTCCTATCGTTTATTATTTACTATTCGAGTGTATTCACAACAACGTTTAAAGAAGAAACAAAATATTTCCACAAAAATGTCCCGTGGGTATTAGGTCGTCTCATATGAACATGTTATATGTACTTATCCATTATTATCGAACTTGTTTTCGATGTTCCTTACAGCGTACATAATACATATAATATTATAATATGCGTTGGTATTCGTTTGTCAACTGTAGTGTACATATTATAATGTTATAACTATAACGTATAGGCGCGTTTCCATTCAAGTGGACGCTAGTCAAAATTTTCACGGTCCACATGATTTAAGAAGGACCTCTGGGTACATTGAATGGCCGCGTCGAATCACATGATCGCGGGGACACATATTAGTGATACATGGCAGTTTTCTGCGCAAAGAACTCGAGGGAAAATTATTACAAACGGCGGCGTTTAAAACGTTATTATTCGGCGATGGCTGCAGAGATCCCGATGATGCGGGTTCGCCCCGGCAGAAAAACACCTTTATTATCCCCGCATATTATTGTAATATAAGCATTCCTCCGGGGCCACCTGGACACCACGTCATCGGGCCGAGAGAGAGGGTGGTCTCTTGTAAGAATTTCCTCACAGTGTATAATGTTCATCAGCTGCAGCCGAACCTAAGCCGATTGGTCACGTGCGTACTGCCGCGATTCCGTGGCTAATTGCACCGGTCTCCTCCGGGGTGTATACCGCGATTGAAACATCACGCCGCTGTCGGCGGAACACACACACGCACACACATTCATCCGGACACCCGGTATAATATATACACAAATCGTCATGTGCGGTACAAACCGGATTTGGTGCTGTGCTGCGGTTCACGCCGTATCGAGAGAACTTTGGAGGAGGACAAGAAGACAAAGAAGAGAGTATACCTGAAGAGAAAAAGAAATAAACACGCGTTAAACACCAGTGTATTTAAATGTGAAAATCTAGTGTAGGTATATAAATTTGTTGTTCGCCGGATTGGTAATGGATGATGGTCGTGTTAATGGACACATTATAGTGTTATTTGTCGTCCTGTTTTTATCTCGGTTGCGACAAATTATTATCCCCTGTGGCCGTGGGGTTGACACGGGGCGTTTATACATATATACACGTATATTATTATGATGTAAAATTAATGAGAAACGAATCCGTCGTCGAGGCACGCGATCCTCTCAAGGAACAAGTCCGACGGTCACCACAGACAGCACCTGCAGAGTAGGTACCTATATCGTATTATTATGTATATACATAATAGGCAATAAGAAATGGTTTCTTTTGCATCTTTGCACAGCGCGCGATGTTATGATGTCATGGAAAATAACCCGTTTAAATATAAATATTTTAAAATTTAAATCTTTATTATATTAGTAGATTAAAATATAATTTTCGCATTTTAACCATTATTCGTATATATATATATATATATAAACCTGTATAGATTATATTTTTGACTTTTCTTCTAACGGCGTTTGAATTATATATTACAATAATGTTATTATAATGATGACAGTTTTGTTTTAAATTCGGAAATTTATATCTTTAAAATGTTTCATTCTTTTTCCCACTCATAAAATACAAAAAGATTAAATAACTTTTTTCAACCGTAGCCTCTGAAGTAGGTAGATATCTATAATAGTTTAGAACATATCGGATTTCTGCAAAACGATAGTGGGATAAAAAGTTATTCTCAAGTACTGCAAGCACACCCTTTTTATGGTATATGTATAAAATACGTATAACCTCGTTAAACTTTGAAAGGTTTCAATGGGTCCCTATATTCCTTATATTCGCGTATATATATAACGTGTATATTTACTATATATATGCGTGTTAATTATTGGCATAGTTTTAGGGGAGTGCATAGAAATAAGTCAGTATCAAGTCTTTACATTGTGCGTTCACGTGGATCCATTATACTGGTATGCGTGTGTGTGTGTGTGTGTGTGTGTATTATGTAGAAGGGTTTGGTGCAAAGTTAACACGTTCAAAACTTTCGACAACAACTAATTTGCTACAATATTTACTGCCATGTATTCAATATTATATTAGTATTGTATACATATATAATATATATATGCGATATACCTCCCTAACATAATATATTAATGTTTGTGGTGCGAATCATGTTTTCTGCTATCCCGTAAGATTTATTATTATTATTATTATTATTTTACATTCGCATAAAACCGCTGTGTATACGTATAATATATCTATTTATATTATGTATTAATTAACAAAACCTGTTTTTACAATTTAATTATTGAGAGCAGCCCATTTAACATTATTTTTCTTGTTTTAAATTATTTGAATCATACCATATACTCGTACTTGATATAACCAATATTGGTCTTACTACTGATTTATACTATATTACGCCGTTAGTAAATTTAAAATGTTAACGACCTCACATTTTACAATCGAAAATTCGTATAATATACGCAACACCCAGTTTTGCTGTGACGAAAAAAAAACTAAAAACAATGCTCAGCATAATATAATAATACGAGATAACTGCGATATATTATATTCCATTGTACCCATATTTTGCTACTTGTGGATTTCCAGTCTCGTTATTCGGAGCGTTAAAATACGACATGTTCTGCGGGACAATAAATCAACTATACTTCCATAATATTTTAACACACGGAAACTGAACCCGAAAAGTCAAGTTTGTGTATAATAAAATATGCGTGTGACGTTCGGTCACTTCACTTGCCAGTTGCCACCGCCCATGTTAGACATATATTATACATCATTCCAGTCTAGAGCTGCGATGATAATAATAAAACTAGAATTTGGCCATAAAAACCATTTTTATTTCCTAGTTTTTCTTCTTTTTTACTTAATTTTTTTCACTCACTAATTGCTCACATTAAACCCGTCCGTGTGATATATAACTATACTTTATTGATTAAGAGTGTTCACCTACGCTCCAGGTATATTATAATACCATATACATATAATACTATAATAATATGTAGGTACGAGCAGTAATAGGTATATCGTTTATCCGACTCTCTCCCACATCGCCGCCGATACGATCTGTGTCGGCTACCATCGGCGGAGACGTGGGCGTCGGGATTCCTACATTTTCTTCTTCTTTTTATTTTCCCCCGTTACAAAGAATGCGGCGATGTGAACTACGAATCTTGTATACAAATCGCTTGGTTTCGTAATTATTTTCATAAAGACACCACTGCTATTATATTATAATAAATAATAATACTATATCATGTTCGTTTCCTTAGTTTGACGTCGTATTTAAATTTACGCAACGAGTATTTCGAATACAATTAAATAAGTGATTTGTATTTGTCGATTAATTGTACGTTATTAGTATTTAGTACCCACGCACAACACACAAATGTAATTAAAATCATTATTATTTTTGACATTTCGTGTCGGACTATACTTTTATGTGTATCGTGTATGAAAATCGACACTAATGCAAGTTGTTAATGTAATCAAACGTTGAAGGCGGTTTTACAATAATTGCGGTCTCCTCGAACTGCTGTCGTTTTAATTAAATACAATATAATATTAATTGAACATTAAAAACTATTGTATATCGTGGTATGATTCACTGTTTTATCGTTATTGTCCAGAGACTTAGTACTATGTTATCTGGTGTCCAAGTTTATAATATAATATAATGTGTATATAGATAAAAATATAATAAATAACATATTGTAGCTATTGACCAAAAATAATTGATATTTTCTTGCGTACTCTGAAATGTTTAAAATATTATATATTGTCCCGCGTGGGTTTTGCTTATAATTCGAGTGTGTAATATCGAGTAATTTTTTTTTTTTTGCAAGGATTCTCCGCTGGCGATTTAGGTTTATTATCCGTTCGGTGCTATACATGATGTCGCAATAAAATATATAGTGTTGAGAAACACGTAGGTAGCGTGTGTATACATTAACACCAACTGATGTAAAGAATAATACTTGTATGTAATATGTACTTAGGCAAGTATAATATGAAAAACATATATATTACACCTATTTATATATAATATATAGTATCTATATACATACATTCGTCGAAAAAGTAAAGCCCGAGCTACGTATCATTAGACATCTGTGCCGACATTCGATATGTGGCCGCGCATTGTCGCGCTAATCGCGAAAAAATATATATTTTAATTCATCCGTATATACCGTATGCCTTTAACCGGATTATTAAAGTGCATCGTGCATAATATATTTAATGCTTACATACATTTTAATGTCCGCTATGTTCGAAAGATATGAGAAAATAATAATTTAAATCAATATTATTATAATTACGTTTCTATACGCCGCGTGTATAAACAAATTTAAGTCCGATTATACGGATCACAGACTCGTCGATTTATCACGCACGTAATAATATAAATATTATAGGTACATTTATTATAAAGACGTATTCGCCACTTCTACGCATCTTTTACTATATTATAGTTTCGTCGGCGATAAGTTTTTCGTTTACGTCGCTGCGGTATTGTAAGAAAAATAATTAAAGATCGTCAGAAGTGGAATTAAAACGTACTGCAGCAGGCGAGGCGATGCGGTGATGATATGCGTGTTCGATACAAACATAATAGGAGTATTATTGTATACGAAATAAAATAATAAGTATAGAAGTATTAAACTACGGTTGAAGACATCGTCGTATTATATTATTATACGCATAATAATATCATAACAATAATGCTTTAATATTATATTATGATACTATGTGTATATATATAATATTATATTGTATACGCGATGTTTCAGTGTCTGCGCGTGAGAACGGTGTAATATATTATAATTCAGCTGCACTGGAATAGCGCCAAGCCTCGTGTACATTATTATTATGTAGTAAACTCGTGTTAATGACTGTCAAAAATCCGTAGTTTTTTTTTATAAGTCTCGTAAAATGTTAACACTTAGAGCGTAAAATCGAGATCGAAATAGTACCCGCGTCACGTTAAAATCTTGTTTTTTCGCGACATAATTTATTAGTTACACCGTGCGTATATTATCTTACATTATTATTATTATTCAGGCGATTATTAGTGTTGGCCTGCAACGTAGATGTATTACACAATTGACTATACGACTAAGACGTATGTCTTGTATGTATATCGCTGCGTAGTGTTTGGCACGATTCGCTGCTGGGGCACTATAAAATAAAAAATTATAAATTTACTTTTTATTATATACAATATCCGTGTTTAAAATACCTTTACATTTTAAATATTTTTTCAAATGTATAAATGCATTAAAATATATTTACTCTTGTAAGCTATAATAATATGTTTGAGGTGGTCGGTGAGGTAAACGAGTTTTTATCATTGTGTTCATAAAGATTTACGTCTAAAATTCTTTTTCTATAACAATTACCATTTAAACAAATTAAATAATTAAAGTTCATTTAACAAACGATTTATTTATTTACAATAGGAGACTTTAGGTTCTGAGCGGAGCAAGGAATGTACCTATTGATTTTACCATGATGTGAGTGTTTTTTTTTGTATCTGTCGTCACGTTTTGAGGCAATAAAAATTCTTCGATTTTCGACTTCAATACCCATTGTTAGATCAGAAAGTGAACCTAGTTGGTTCTTTGGGGGCTCAAAAGTAAAAAATTCTAAATAATCGGGATAAACAAACTAAATGTTAAAGAAAAACGGGAATTTTTATATGCACAATCAGTTTTCGGAAAAATCAATTTTGGTTTTTAATGTAGGTAACTTTAAAACAAATTACCATGCATACATTTTCACCGAATGTTTGTATAAGACTTATATAGATGGATATACTTAGTATATTCTATCCACCATGCAATTTTCAAAAAATTTCAACTTAAGTTGAACTATTTATAGGCATATGTAATTTTCAATCATTATTATAATGTTATGTGGCGTGGCAATAAACCTTATTGGACAATGAAAACCTACGTGTATTCATGTATAATATTTAATATCGTATCACTTGACGAAAAAAATATTATAATAAATATTGTTAAACTGATAAAAATCCGATCCAGTCGTGTTCTGATCGCATCTGTGTCGACGATTTGTCGCGCATTCGTTGTATAGCGCGATGACGTCTATACAATATATCGCAACACGCTGTTTCTGCCTACATATGTAATATGCCTTTTACCATGCACCATATCGTTGTACGGTAAATACATAATATCACACATCATGGTTAAGTATGAGCCGTGAATTTTAGCCCGAAGCTGTTGTATAGTTTCCGAAAGGCCTTCTTGGCACTGTTGCAGGGGCGTAACAAAACGACGACCCAATGATGGTTGCAACTGGAATAATTTTGTATTATACGAACTTGGACTGTCGATTTAAATTTTTGACATTATAATGTCTGTACAAGTCGTGTGCTTACACATTATTGTCGTGATATATTCGATTGATAGCGGCAACTGTCACGAATAAAAAAGGAATATATAGGTGCTCGTCGTAAGTAAGTATAGGTGGGCGCAATACAACAAGACTTGTTAGTATATGCACTCGATATACCTAATAATAATCATATATATTTATATTTGTTTTCGGTGAAATGTTTGCGTTGGTTTTTTTGTCATCACACTATACAAAAGCCCCGAGCGGCACGTTTTTTGAAGTGTTCTGTTTACTTCGAAAAACTCGAGAGTTGTGTCCTATCGCCGCCGCCATCAAGTACCTATACCCAAAAGCATCAGTGCAGCGAGGTTACCCTAAGTGTAATATATTACTATATATTATATTATATTTTAACGTTGACGGGATGTATTCCTTTTCTCCTCGCATACACGGACTGCAGCATATAATAATATTATATTATACCCCTTATAAGCATATTATATCCGACGGTTGTCCTCGTGTCATTTTTCTCTCCCGCGCCCGTCCGTGTGCCGTTGTTTTTCGTCTTTATATATATATATTTGGTAAAGTATATATTTTATTGTATGTTTACAATACACAAAACGTCTACCCGACTGTCTTCGATTATTGAACTTCTTCACGGATCCCGCAATGACGCGTTTTATTTACTCCTATCCACCATATATATATATATAATATATACCTATATAAGGTACGTCGGGTATATAATATTATTATTATGTTACTACAAATGGGTACACAAACACGTATATTTCCTCCAATGTTCGTCTGCTACCTCCTTCTCTTCTCATTCCTCGTATACACCTCGTATTACATCTAATATGTAGGATATATTTGAACAAAGTCCGAATTTCAGTCACGCGGCGCTCTCACGTAGGCTTATAATGTGTTTTTATTTATCGTATATATTATCGTACTAGTTTAAAATGAGTCATTTCATAACTCTCGACGGATTTAATCCCCAGTGCCGCACTCCAAAACCGCAAGATGTTTACTGTACCCATTAGTTACCGCATTTATAATTAAATACGCCGTAAGTTATTTTCAATCCCGCCGTAAGCATATTATTGTATATTATATCTTGGTCGTTCGAATGGGATTTTCGTTTCTGCCTACGTTCCTTCTTTAAAAATAAATATGCGATTACACCAACCAATGATATTTATTTTTTTTATCTGAATTCCATATTTTGAATTTATTGCCGAATATACGATCTCGAATAACACGATGCGACTATGACTATATACGATGTATATAGTCATCGTATGTATATAGTCATTTTATGAATAATATTATGTCAATGTGATCTTAATTTCTATTATATACGTACGTATGGCCGTCGTTGGGCTCCAGATTTCAACGTGAATTTTATTTATGCAAATACCGCGTTATTATAGGTATAATAAAAATAAATTGTGACAAAAGTAATAAATCTTCGTGGTTTTGAACGTTATAATAACAGCTGATTTAATGCACTGTATACATATAGGAAATATTTTATCAAAAATGAAAAACGAAGATAAACGATTGTAATATATGTTTTACACCGGGCAACAGTTGTATTTTGGTATTAAATGGATGATGTTCTTCCGATAATAGTTTTATACAAGTAATAGCCTCCCCCCTTAAAAATAATACATTGTTATTTTCGAACACAAATAAAAACACTGTGGTACGAGTGAACAAATTTAGGCATTAGTAAAAAAAAATAACACTTTAGACTGATCGGGTCTGATCCCATTGTTATAATCTGTTTTTGTATTATTCGACACTGGTATTCTGATCCCAGCATGGATGGGTAACCCTGTTATTATTCGTCCGAGTTCGTACAAAGACCCAAATTCCATAATTTGTACTGAACATAATATACCATTGATTTCTACTCGAAGTATTTTAAAAGTTTCAACGCGTCCACTCGCTGTTCGACTGGAACAATTACATTTATACAATTACAATATAATATTATTCTTAATATATTATTTTGTAGATATTCAATTAATCTTTTGCTATTACCAGCAGCTATTGTTCATTGGCTGTCGTTGATCATTCTTCTTCTTTTTCTTCTTTTGTACTTTCATTAATTCCATTAGGTACTATGTTTAGAACGACTAATCCATTGGTTGGTATCGCTATATGATACGAATAATACAATAATTATTGTCATACGCCGAGTTCATTTTATAATTAATTATTATTTTTTTATTACGCATCGCATTTATCATCATCGGCATTCGGCAATGAATATCGATGCATCGTGTATCGGGTTAAAAATATTTGACCACGAACGAGAATAACAAAATTACTTTATCCGGACGAGCATGTAAAAAAAAAAAAATGCAATGTATATATAATATTAATGTTGATGTCGGCGCGTGTACAAGTATCTTAGAATCTATAAGACTTGGATGATAATAATATACATTCTAGATACTCACCTTTACCTTGAAAACCTTCTCAGTGACACCCTGGGTTCCTGTCTACGGGGTATATACTGCATCGATGACAGCTGCTGCATCAGCTGTAGGTATTTAGGACGTATATTATATACTTCCTCAATCACGATACAAAACAACTGCAGCAAGGTCGCCGGAGACACGTGATAGCAGGGAACTGAGATTGTGGTATGAGATTTTTGTGTGTTTGGGGTGTATATGCATATCGCGTGACATATTACATTGTATACACACTGTCGCAATGACACATTCTAAACGACGGCGGTCGGCGGTGAGTGTATATAAACGCACCAGCACGTGCTCGAAATACAAATCTCAAAACACTTTATCGGGTCGCGGTATTTTAATACGCTACATCGATTATACATGATATATTATAGATTTCGACTTTCTCGGAGGAGGATGAAGTGCATATCATCCGATATACGCGCCATAAAACACAAAATAATAATATTAATATTATCCGATAAGATTATACTCCGGAGCGTGTGAAATAAGGCTTTCAGTTACCTACTATAATATATAGTCTGTGTTGGTGTACATATATATATATACGCATACACCGACACCAGCGGCGGCATATATCCGAGATGATATTCGTGTTGAGAATGACGAGAGAGAAACAACTATATATACTGTGTGTGTGCGTGTTTGTGCGCCGTACGGTGTCCGTGAGAGAGACTGAGCGAGAGAAAATCCATTATGACGAGTGTCCTATATAGAGTTATATGCGTGTGTGTTGTACGAGCCGACAGCGGATGATGATGGGAGAAGGAGGGTGGCGAGGAGTCTGCACCGGTGGTCCGGATGATAAGTCCTATTGTGTCAACTCTTCTCCCCCGCACGCCGCCGATCGATGTCGCTCGTGGACCCGTGGGGGGAAGGGGTGGAGGTGGAGCATTGTTGCAGTCGTCATCGGTCTTGTTCGCGCGTATTATATATATTATTATATTATATATAGAGAGCAACGCACACTGAGGTTTGCCGACAACGAAGACGATGACCGCTCGTCGGGCATGCACATTATTGTTCACGAGCACCGTTCGGCGGCGTGTTTAGGACTTCACAAGACAGTGGAGGGGATGACAATATTACAATATAAACGATAACTGATAGGAAAGGAGACGAATAGCCTGGATCCCCCTAATGGTTGAAATTCGCCACTCCTGGCTCCTTTATAGAATATGTACGATGTATCATAATAATATAGTATACAATATCACCAATAATTTTTCGGCTATTATTATTGTATATATAGGTTAGGTTCCTAATACGTATCCAGAGGCGTGGCGGACGGATGATATGTATATTTTCATCGGCGTCGACCGTTTTTCCCGGTCCCGGTCCACCGATTCGCTCGTACAAAGTATCTATTGTGTCCCTAAACATGAATACGAGCGATGTTCGCGATAGTTATGTTTTCGATCATTTTCTGTACAAATTATTTTCGTTTTAACGGCATCATTATATGCTTGGAAACATATAAAATCGTTCACAAAAAAGAAAAAAAATTAGCCAAATGTTCACCCTCTCACGTTACGAATTGACGACTGTCAACACGTGCGTGAAACTGGAGGATTTTCTAACTTGAGTACTGCAAATCCTGTATATTATGATAATATTATATAAACAGTCGCGTGTGTGTGCAGAATGGCTGAGACGAAGGCTTAAACTCCTGTCAAATTTTTTTTCTGTACTACGTAGTTACGACAATACATACTCTAAGAACCCTCTTCGAAATATTGATTTGATTATGCACCCGGCAAGTACTTATAATTGGTACTTACTTATAAGTTGTATCCCTAAACTCGATTTAGGTATATAATATATCTTTCAAAAGTAAGTTTTTTTTTCTTTGTCCGCTTTTAAATGAAAATTCCTGAACGTCCGAACGCGGTCGAACGTCATCCAGCTGTGAATAATAATTATTATTTTTTGTTGAATAAGCATACGCCCTGTAACTGTCATAATAATATCAGGATGTCCGTTATCACACTACAATTAGAAATTAGTACGTTTACAATAATATTATTGAGACACTTATATTTAATTGTACATTGCTATACTTAATATATGATATTCACAGACTGTGCAAAAAAAAAAATACAACTAAATATTAATAATGTTTAAATGTACAATATGCAAACTAACTTTTAATGACATTTCATGAAATTGCTATCCATGATGCATCGATAACTTACAAGTTGGATAAACTATTTTTATTTATCACTCTATACCGTCGAAAAATATTATGAATACAATATATCGTGCGGCGGATGATCAACTCTATATCATAAACTCTTAGCGTGTATCCTACGCTTGGCGGTGGGTATAACAACAAATAATAATAACGATATTTATTCATTTGTCGGCGTCACGTCATCGGTGGATCAAAGGGTACCCATCGGCTTGTGCAGAGTGCGTGTGTTTTGACACGGGTTCGAATCTCCTTTTACTACGTTTTCATTCATATATTACATGCCCAAAGCCGCCGCCGCCGCCGCACGTATCACTCAACCGTGAATTAAACCATCGTAAAAACGCATGCGTACAATAATAATAATAATAATAATACACCGTACACGTCTAGTATATTATAATGTACAATAATATACAATATACTGCAACGCTGCACCCATATCACATCATAATATGAAAAAGAGGTACCACACTACATGCATCATATTATATATTATACATGTGTAATATTACCGCGGGTAATGTGAACTGCTGCAATAACGTCACGATGATAATAATAATAATACTCTCGTCGCTTGTCACGTACCTATATATATATCGATATTATATATGTTATGCATTATATTTTGTACATCATAATAGGACAGACTACACGACCGGTCAACAGCCTGTGCTGCAGTGTATCACATATTATAATATTATATTCTTATTGATATCAGATCGTTGCAGTCTGTATCAATAGATCTTCTGCCGAACGCGGGTGATGCATCATGCGACGACAAAGGACGACCACCATACCAAGACGTATTAAAGTATATAATAATGGATAATATAATATATTTATATTTCATAGGTATTATGTTATATACTTGCGATTGCACCAGGCCTTTGCCCCCGCCATTCCGAACAGTTCCTTTCGGGGATGTAATGCTTGAGCATATATCCGTGGTTTTTTCTTAGGAGGGTGGAAGAGTGGGCTAATCCAACCCCGAGGAAATCCGATCGCCCGGACAATAATAGGCTCTGTGGCGGCAATGGAATTCCGCCGAATCTCTATCGCTCAAATATTATACACACAAATACCCGGGTCACCTTACGCCACGCACACGCGTAAACACACGCACACACACACACACACACATGTACGTACAAATTATGCGGTACGAGTGTCGGCGGTGTTTTTTTGTAAATTGAAAATCCGATCATGTACATATGTATAATATAATATATATATACCACACGCTGCGATCCGTACTCCACCTCCGCAAAAACACACAAATCGGTAACAGCAACAATATAAATATATAATAAAATACAATAACGATCTCAAAAACGGCTGGGTACCTCCTCACTCTCTCTCTCTCTCTACATCACACACAGAAAAAAGCACACACACACACACATTACATATTATATAATATATATGGGCAGCCTTTTGAAGGGACCGCAGGCTCCGACGATTGCCGTCTTGCCGCCACCGCGCCGGTGCAGATGTGCGAAAACCGCTGACGCCAATATCACACACACACAAATATAATACCATGAGGATTTCGTGTGTATGCGAGTCGCGAGTGTGTGTCTACCGGCGGTGTGTGGCGTGTCTTTTAGGCGCCGCCGCCAGCTATGAGATTGTTGTGGCGGCGGTGCGATGGTTGTGTTTATAAATTTATGATACATAATATATTATTATTATGTGAAATTCGTATATATAGATAACACCCGGAGATTGTGTGTATAAAAATATTATAACGCCTATTAAAAATATGTTTTTCTGTTTTTTCGACCGCCTATTGTAGTAGGTACATATAGGAAGTGATCCATTTAACATAAGGCGCATTCATTATTTCAGAAAACACTAACGTTATTGAAAATGTTTCTTTTACACAGTACGAATAGTCGTTATACAAAACAACTTTTTGTTACCATTTTTTATCGTTGACATTTGTATTTTGCTTTCTCTCTATTTTATACGACAATATTTATTATTTCTTAACTTCATATTCCCAAGCATAATATTATTCGAAGTATTTCATCGATCTATAAAAATCAAATTTCGTTTTAAGTATTTACTGTTTAGACACGAACGGAGTAATGATCCAATATTTAAGTGGGTAATAGCTACTTCACTCCGGTCATTCTGCTTTGGAACGATGAATTAAAAATTAAATTATCAATCAAAAGTTTAAAAAAAACAAAAAAAAAGTAAAATGACAATTAACAATATAATATTAAAAAAAAAAAAACGTTTACAGTTTTTTAAATTACGAGTGGTTTATATACGTTAAAATATGGGACACCACGTTTAATAATATTATGTTAGTGGCGCGTACCTCTATAAGATATTGCTATAGTGATACTGCGACTGCCACCGATGCGATAATCTTGCAAATATAATAATACTATTTTAATAACACCTCCTGCAGTACCTATACACGCAAGATATACGCGTTGATTGCTTACAAGCCAGTTAATACCACGTGTCGTTAAACGGATGGTACATCATTGCAAATATAATACACAGCGTTATAATATATTATATTACAGCAACACATGTCTCCCCGCGCTCGTCGTACACATAATATAATATTAAATTTAATGGTATAGCGCGAGGTATCGGATTCGTGAACGTCTTTATTAAGTAAATAATCCTCGCCGTCTACCGCTGCGGAAATCGATAATCGACGTTTATTGTATAATAGTATAAAGATATGCGGTTTTATACTACCATTATAGTATCACGAAACGCGACGGAACGTTATGATAAATTGTGATAAATGTCCATACAAAGAAAAGTGTTATTATAACAATATTATTACGTGCACGATACGCGCGTCAAAATAAAGAATATATAGGTACAGAATAGGCGTTACTATTATATAGGTTACCCCGAGAGGTATAAGTGTGTGAGATGTGGTCGATACGGACGATGTTGAGACAATAATATCGTTTGTTTGGATCATATTATATATATATATATATTTATATATAACGGAATCGTTATTTTCATAATTATCGTCGTTAATTATTGAAGACGTTTTTTTCTTATTTTTATAGAACATCTAAATTTACACGCTGCTCGACGGGACTATATAAAAATATAATTTACGATCATCACAGTAGCGAAACACATAATATGTTTTTTTATGATTGCGTATCAATTCAAAATTTTACCTTAAAATGTCTAATAGTTTTTTATTTTTTGGAGGGGTAAGTGCTTGGTTCGTTTTTGAGCAAGCTTATTCCCTAATCCGTTTTTCTCCTATCCCGACATACTATATTATACTATACATTATAATATACTATGTGTTTTTTTTTACTTTTTAAGAAGAAAAATTACATATTAAACCTACGCGATCGCTATCATACGGAACACGAGAAAAATAGTTAAACGTTGATGATCAGTGTGCGTATAATTGTGACTGTCTGTGGTAGTTTTCATTCATGTTTCACACGTGTTCTCCGAACTCGCCGACAAGCAATATAATATATTATTCAACATGTGTGTACAATAACCTTATATACATATATTGTAACTTGTTTTGAGTACGCGCACGCCAACAAAAGAATACAAGTTACAACAACGACGAAAAAAAGAAACCGTGTAAAATCTAAAAGATGTATTATAATTATTCCTATCGACTCTTTGGTAATTATTTGTTGGATGTTAGGTACCTTTATAGAATTTAAATCATGTTTTATCTCCATTGACGGTAAAATATTATATAAAATCTATTGAAATTTACGTTTTCATAATATTGACGTTGGCTTGATTAATATTACGCTCTGGTAATTATTGTTTTACGTTCTAGTACCTAACTGTTTTACGTTTACTCGATAATATTGTTTTATTTTTTTCCAACTCGCCCGCAATCGCTCTCAAACCTAGGGCGATTATTATTTATTTATAATAATTTTACAGCACATCACAGTGTTTATAGATGCCAATATCCTGTAATAAAACATCATTATATGACATTCCTAAAGGATTTTCGTACAATGTAAAATAATTACCAACTGTATGAAGCTATTATTGTAATTATTTTTATAAGTGAAAAACAAAAAATTCTATACCTACATTTGTAAATATTGGTGAAATTGTGGGTCGGAAAACCGTCTATTGTCCGTCCATTAATAAACTCCAATACCAATTGATTAACAACAGGTCATCGTCCAAGCGACCCTTTGAATATACGGAAATCGATCGGGTCGGCGAGAACGAAAACAGTGCAAAATTAAATGTTTATATCTATATCTAGTGAACACATAATATATAAAATGCGTGTCAATGATATTCCATCGTTTTTTCCTTCCCTATACTCGTATATGTTTATACCTATGACCTAACCTACCAACTATTCGTCATCTCCACGGTGGTATTATTGCGAAAAAAAATATTTATCTGACACTTGTAGGTTTGTAGCACGTTTTTTAGATCGCCGAAATAATATTAATGTGTCCGCAACGCGAAGGTAGAATAAAATGCCACAAATGATTTACGTAGGCTCACAAAGGCACATATGATTGTTATATTATATTCAAACATACAATATACGATCATAATAATTATATTATTTTGTTGTTTTTTTGTATGTTAGTACATGATATTAAATATAAAATACATATTATTTATAACGAGTGCGCACGGTGCATTTAACGAATCATTGTCTCTCAGGATATATAAATCCGACATTCAAATTGTTTCAAAATTGCAGGTATCATTGTAAAATTCCGTATTGTACCACGTGTGACTTAGGGTCGGATTTAAAGGACTCTCGCGATTTAAAACTGCAGACGTAGGTACTTATTCTTTATTAGTATAATCGATAAATTACTATAAATATCCATAGTTAAACTGTTAATATAAATGTGACACATTATATCGGTTCGCTTTATAATATTATAGTTTCAGTACATACATTATTATTATATAAAATCAGCCACTGCGTTAAAACCTTAAAACCGCACGGACTCACCACGCCATCATATTCTGTATACTGAAAATCCCGGTTTAACGATCTTCTCGAACGTTTCTCATAATCATTCTAAACTACGACCGTATAGTGCCATCGGATCCTATAATATTAAATATTATTATTATGCTATGCTGTTATTATGGCGTACGCGCGTGCAGACGGATTGGCTGACAAATCAATTGGCGGTACTCGTTGCATTGATTATTACGTTTAAGTCTCCAGTGCTTTGGTTGTAGCGGTGGCGGCTCGACACCCGGTCAAAAGAGACGGAACACGTTAAATTGCAAACGATTCGATAGGTATATACATAATAATATGCACAGCATATAATTTGTTGTTTTACGTACGACGATTGTGTTCTGGCGGCTTCGGTCGTAAAAACGAGGAACAACACAAAAATTTATATTACTTTTGCGAACACCCGTCAACGTCGACGTCGGTTATGCGTGTCAAACGTCGTGTATATGAAAGGAAACGAAAAAAGGGGAACCGCCGACGACCGATGTAATAATAATAATAAAAAGCCAACGAAAACATTCCGGGACCATGCGTTTGCGTATAAAATGTGTTGTATATATAACGTCATTATATAATATTATGCAGTCTTATAGAAATATATATTATTAAATATTATTTTAGCGCGACTCAGTTTTCGGAGGTAGGTACCCATGAGGCGTCGCGACGGGGAGGAAAAGGGGGCCAATTAAAGCGTATTATTATTTTATTATCGAGAGGAACACGGCAATAATGGGAAGGAGAATACGCTCATAACCCCACCACCGCCACCCACCAACTGTCACCCCATCCCCCGTCGACCGTAATAACAACAATATATATACCATACGGCGTGTACACACACACACACATATCGCGCGCGCCGCGTATAATAGACGTTTTCCACCGATGCGGTGTGTGTGTGTGTGTGTGCACTCCGTCTGAGCGTTGGAATGCGGCTCGGCGCAGCGGCTGACGGCCTTATAATATTAGCTGTACGGTGTATTACGTATATTATGTAGACCGTCGGCGGGTGGGTGGATGGCGGCGCGGCCGTTTGAGTGTGTGCGCGCGCGCGCGCGGACAGGAAATTACCTGCTCTCAGCCGCCGCAGAAATACCGTCCGATTTCACAGCCAGCCAGCGAACGAGACGGAGCGATGGATAGAGAGAGCATGTGAGACTCTGGTAATGACGCGTTTTCAACGACGGCCGCCGCGTTGGTTTTCGAACCGACACGACGGACGGAGCGGCGGCGCTATACCATAATAATAATAATAATACCACCGCACCGGTAAGACCCGACGCGGAGAGCACCATCGTTGCCGCCGCCGCCGCCGGTGTAGCAGCAGCAGCAGTGTTCACGTAAACGGCTTCATTATTATTATAATAATATTATAATACGCGGCATCGACACCGCCATCACTATACGACGGGTCATCGGGACGCCGCCGCCGTCACTGTAGTTATACGGTCGGTGGTTGTAGCGGCGTTCAATCCTTTCGGAAACCCGACGAAATAAAAAATGAAAAAACCGGCGGCGGCGGCGTTTAATTACGCGGTACGTGCGCGTAGCGCCGGTCTTCTTTATCGTCACTATTATTATTATTATTACATTACACTGCAGCGCAGCTGTTCTGCATCATACGACCAATCAAATGCGCGAAATTATTAAACTTTTATTAAAATTTATTTCTATGGAGTATTATATTATAATGTGTTACTTATAACATATAATATGTAAAACTTTCATACAGATGAGATATAGTGTAGCTGTAGCACTGATCTATCCGGGTGAATTTTCCATTAATATATAAGCAGTGCGCTGGTCTTCTTATGGCGATGACAAATTCGAAATAAAAACATTAAATAATGAAATTTTTTTTAAACAATATAGAAAGGTTGAATTTAAGTATACTCATTGAGTTTGTTTTAAAATGCACATACCTAGCTTATTTTTTGTATAATTCGTTAATATCAATTACTCGTAATAGTTTAAATAATTTATTTGAAGGAAATTATTAAGTTTTGTCTGTATAGGATAATTTTTGTTAAATTATTTCGAACAGTCAAAGAGTTGGATTTTAATGTATAGTGACGTTAACCCAACGTATTTAATATTATTATTATTCGGTCCGATGGCCGCTGTGCGTGTGCCGTATGACAGCCGATAATTAAAATATTATGCATATATTTCGTTACGTTTTATTCTCGCGTAGGTTACCCTGCAACGTATATAATTATATTGATATAAAATACAAAATCTAGTTTTCACAAAAAACCATGTTCCGGCCGTCACGCGATTTTTTTCTAAGTTAATAATATGTACATTTTTGTTGTAAATATACAGAAAAAATATAATAAGCACAACACGATATAGTATACGTACATATTATATAATATTCATGATATTTCACGGCGACGGTGCCTTTTCCGCGGTCGTATATTTTCGTTATCACACTCAAAACACGTCGAAATATTAACGATCGCACCTCAATAACATTTTGACAACGATTATTTGAACGGTGAAAAATATATTAGCTCGAAGTTTATCAAACCGTTTAAGCCGTGACTATATATAGATAACTATTTTACCTATATAATATACTGTTGAGCAAACGAATCGTTTATTCCGAAAACTTGTTTTTCACATTTGAGTGTGCTATTTGTACGTAATATACATTTTGAAATATATTATTATATATAGCCACTCATTTATTAGCGTGTGACGTTTCGATTATAAACTTACATACAACTGCAGTCGCACTGCAGTATTTTATTTTATGCATATATAGTATATACAGAATATGCAAGGGAAACTCCATCTTCTGCGACCGACGTACGTGACTGAATGATCTCTTCTGCACATTCACCCCTCGTGGCCCCGTACATGACACTTAAACTTCGCTAAATCGTGGTGCAAGTTTCAAACTCGTCGCCGTCCTGTTGGCGACAAGTTTAGTCGACAATATTTATCATAATTAAGCAAAAAAAAAAAAGGGCAACGAGACTCATTCAATGTACGCGCCGCATGTATTGAGTGCAGCATACAGAGTAGTTCTACCGAAGTACCGATACACAAACATTGCAATTGTATTATTAGAGAGAGAGAGAGAGAGAGAGAGCGGAAAAATGGAATCGCACAAGTCCATAAAATAATGATAAATATTAATATATAATAATATACAGTGATGACGGTAATCGACTGTGACATTAAATGTAATGCAGTTACATTGCAGGACATTCGATATCACTGACGCTCTTTAATTCCGCGCGAGTTCAATAGTTTTCAGTATATTACTCGTATATTATGTACACACATGTATATACACATTTCTTTATACCATACGATCGTTTCAACGTGTCTTTATTATAATTTTATATTTTTTGGGATTTTTTTTCTTCCATTCTATAAGTTTGTATTATGTGTACATTTTATAATATTATGTACGTATTGTATTTATATTTTATATGTATGCCATGCCATAGTGCCATACACGATAAATATCGTTCGACACATTAATTTTGATGCACGACTATGTGGAGATTCACGGAACGGGTTTCGGCCGAATTGGTTTGGGATATTATTTCTACTTAAAACCTTGTCGCTGCACCCGAAGAATTCCGATCGAAAGTAAGCTTATCGCTACACCAAGGCCGAAACGAATACGCATATTAATTATAACGAGTAATTTTTTTGTTTTTATCCTTTCGTTGTCGTCGCGGTTGACATCACTAAAAGCGGCAGTAATATTATAGCAAATGGAATAATTTATCAGAAAAGTATATACATATAAACGCCGAGAACAAAATCATATAACCACCACCTCTCTGCAGTCTGCAGTCGCGTTTTATGCACATTCAACATCTGCGAACAATATATTGTTATTCATACCTAATATTTGTATATGCACGGACACACAAGTACATTAAACACACACACACACACACACACACACCCGTATCAGATGTTTCTGAGCATAATATATACGATGCGTGATGATGCAGTTGACTTTGTGGTGAGTTGTCTCAACCGGACCGTGGTCGACGAAGAAGCGTCGGAGCGGATCGAAGTACTTATATATAATATTATAATATACACTATCCGGTCGAATTAACTTTGAAATAAAAAAAATATAAAAATAACAATACCAATTCAATTTGGGCTAAAAAACCGTTTTCGAGTCTTTGTGCCTAACAAAACCGAGTATACAATAATATACGCGCAAGATACAATTTTACAAGTACGTTGACTCGTTCGCGGCGAATTTATCGATATAGACTTTTTTTTAAAACGTGTGCGTAAAAAATCACTTTGTAACGCAATGTATCTTATAACATAAAGTAAAAAGGTTGTGTAATATAAGAAATCAGACTAATTTACTGTAATAATAATAACGCATATACCTATCTATCGTAGACAGCTGCTGCAGCTTTATCGCCTGTATCGTAATACCTTTAAAATATTATAATACGATTCACTATATGGTATCCGTTTTAGGTATATAATCATAATTTTACGAATTACGATAAAAACGACATGATGCTTCTAAATATTAACGGTTTTTTTTAAAAAACAACAAATGTATACGGTTTGGACTAATAAGAGTAACTGTCACAAGTGTTGTCTCCGTCTTATATGAACGCTCACATTTTTAAGTTAACAGTTTCAATTTTATATAATAAGTTCCAATCATAGAATGAATTCCCCTACAATCAAATTAAATTTCAGAAGATTTCCCTTGATTATTTGTGTGTTTTTTTACGATATTTTTTCCTAAAGCGACTTGTATGAGAATTTTTGAGTTAAAATATTTTACATGTTCATAATTTGTGTAAAAATTATATTATTCTTAAAAATCCACTAGAAAACACTGATAATTTTCTTGTACCTTTAACTTTAATGACAAATCAATTCTTTCAATTATTAAAAATATTATTTATCAAAATTGGAACTGCTGATCACAAATTCGACAAACACATATACGAATGTGATGTCCTCTTTAAAATTCTTTTAATAATTTTTTTTTTTTTATTTAAAATTAAGCCGCAACAACAAAGATTATTGGCTGAAGTTAAATTTAACATATGGTGATAAAAGGAGGGATATTTATACAATTCAAGCTTGGGGTGTGAAGGTGTGTTTAGATTAGGTTATATAATTTAGATAATTTTAAAAAGGTAAATATCTTCTGAGTGTTGTCGGGGTCAGGACCAAGAGCTTCGTAGAGATTGTCAGCTAGTTTGAGGTTGACTCTAACATCGTTGTGTTCACGGCAGAAGCATATGATGTGTTTGACTGAAGGTGTTTCGCCGCATGAGAGACAAGGTTCGGGATCCGTTTTGGACATTAGGTGTTTGTGGGTTAACCATGTGTGACCGATTCTAAGTCTATTAAGAATTACTTCTTGACGCCTGGTAAGTGGAGTGGTTGGCCCTTTTAATAATTATATAATAATATTATCTGTTTTTTGTATAATTTTCTCGAAAGCGTAGATAAAAAAATCATATATATCTAAAATGCTGGTTCTTTAAATGTTATCATTTCATAATATACGAAATATAGGTATGTACAATACGAGTATAATGATTAAAAGTATTGTTACTGCTCCACCTTGTTTTTTAAACAACGTGAAACTTATTATATTTCGGCAAAAATATCGTAACCGACTTATTTTGAAAACCTATAGTAATAATGTCGTATTTTCGAGTTTATAATATGATTTAAAATATCGTATATATAAATTATACATATGTAGTCCCCAATACTCCACATAATAACTGATAAGATTAAATTTAAAACTAATTATGAAACGACACCGAGGGTTTTCGGTTATGATGGGTGTATACTGTATAATGTAGATAAATTTAATACAAATACATAAATTAATTATATATTTAATCTTGTTTTTATCATAAATAACATTATATTTGACAATAATTGGGACCGTTGAATTAGTTTGGGGGGAGGGGGGAGCTTAGATTTTCCACCACGTCTCCCTATCGGATGGCTTTAATGCTAAAGCTCCTGCTTGAGAAAATCTTAACAATTATAATATAGTAAATTTTATATTTTCATTAATCAAAACTTTTTATTATTTACCACGCAAGAAGTTGGGATATGTACAGTGCCAAATACTGCAGCAGAGTGAATTAACAGCTAACAGAGTCGTAGAATATTAAATTTCTTCATAATTAAAAAGCAGTCTTGTTAATTGAATTACTTAAAAAAAAACCGTAATTAGTTTATTTCTTTACTCGGTGCCACATCGAACATGAATTTTGTTTTAGTTCGTTCTAGATTTAAAAGAGGAAAAGAAATTTAGAAATGGCATTTATTATTTTGGTTATATATATGAAATTTCCATCGGAAATACGATATCTTGTAGTTCGCAGCACAAATAATCATGATAAATGATAATAATAACAATAATAATAATAAAATACTCCAATACATAAATTATTATTACTATTAGGGAGGAAAATGTCTAGACGACAAGACGAGCACTTTGACGAAATAAAGATTTAAAAAAACCTTACTTGTAAATTGTAATAAAAAAAATTCTCAAATCCAAACTCGTCTTATAACAACGTGTATAATTATAAATAACCTATATGCTGCATGTCACCGGGTAGCGTTTCAGTGCGTCTCTTTAATACCACTATAACTTTTTTTTTTATATATAATATAATATGTACACACACACACCTACATATATATATATATTATACGAATGAGGGAAAATCTTCCATTTATATAGGATACGTACATAATAATATAATGTATATATTTATACCACTATACCTACCGCCGAGCGTTATTTTTATTATTATTATTCAATAAACCTATTATAATAACGCAATCGCGTAATAACAAACTCGTTGCACATTAACGTCACCCGTACTCTCTGATCACAGTGTGTACACACACACGAATTACACGTGTACTTAAACGTGTGTGTGAGTGTATTGTTCGGAATGCAATCGGCGGCTGCTGAGCTCGCTCTCTGTCCGTGTCCCTCTATTCCTCTTCGTCTCACACCGTCTCTGCGGCACCAGTGCACCAGGTATATATAAACGTACACACTCACACACATATGCATATGTATATAATATACCCGACCTGCAGAGCGCACACACATACGCGTATACATGTATTGTGTGCGCCGGACCCGAAATCCATTAACCCCGAAAAGAAAACAATGAGCACTCGGCAAAGGAATGTAGTTCGAAGGGGTCGTCGGTATTTTTTCCATTTTTTTTTTTTTTTTTTGTTGCAGTCTTCCAGAGATTATATTTTTTTTCCTCCTCTCGCCCGCGACATACGCGCTTGTATATGCGTATTCCGCGTGCACATAATATAATGTGTATATAATACTGACACACACACGTGCTCATGTATATACTTATAGGTACGCGTTTATATATTATTTATGTTTGTGTGTGTGTAAATGTGAAACTAGTGGCCGGTATTATTCGCACACGTGAAACAAAAGGATCCTGAGCTATAAATCAACAAGTTTGCCGTTTAGCGACCGGCGGACAGCAGCAGTTCGGCGCGACGTCGGTATGTAGTAGTACATATGTATATATTTATATATACATAGAATGAAGGGGCGGGATTGGGCCGGAGGAGCTGGCCATATTCTAATAATATATATAATATATAAACGAAAAAAAGAAACAGTACCTATATGATATTTATGTATATAATATATAATAATAATCGCAATATAATATAATATATAATAATAAAAAAATAAATGCTTCGGTGAATGAATAATGTATATTATATATGTCGATATATCTGTGTGTGTATACCTTTATATATATATATATGTATGCATCACGTATATGCATCACATACGCTCACCTATACCTACGCGCAAAATACGTATATAGTATATGTACATAGGTATATAAAATAACTTTTATTACGATTTATTAATGTCGTCTTTGGCACGGAAAAAAAATAAATGTACCTAATATGCACGGTGTATGTCTGTGTGTGTGAGATATAGGGTGAGAGGGAGAGAGGATAATCGAGATTTGCATCTTTGCAGGAGATTCCGATGTCGCGAATAATTACGCGTTTTTGCAAAACGGGATTGGGAATGGCGGCGGCGGCGGCGTGGCACGGACGGCGAAGACAAAAAAAAAATTGTACAATCGACTTACACGAGATCGTTCGTTATTTAAGCGCAGTGACAATTTTTTATCCCCCATTTATTTTTTAACGAATTATCGAATTATCGCACCATATGGCGTGTATATAAGCACACCACCTATACATCGCAAACTGCCGCTAGTTTGAGAATAATAATTATTGGGTATTGTCTGGCAGCGCTGAAGACATGATATTATAATCATATAATGTACGTATAATAGGTATGTCATTTGAAGAATGAAAACAAATTAATTTGAATATTGATTCAAACGTGCTGCTGCGGCACTGATCACTTTAAAAGCATACCATCCTCCGCTATTACTCATCGTGTTATATTATATCCGGTACCATACAAATTATACCTAATATATACCTGTAAATAATATGTTAGATATATATTTATATACAATACGCGTTTTGCTGTTGATGCTGCTTCGAGTGCGCGTTCGTATGTATACACTATACAGGTTTACTTAATATATTATTATTATATACATTGTGTGTAGGTTCGTCTACACATTTTGCTATTACACAATAATGGCTGCAGGTATACGCCGTTCAGTAATTAACTCGAACAATAACGCTGTAATTTCGTTTGTTCTCCACTGATTAATAACATTAATATGAATAATGATCGATCCCGGATGAAATGAAGTGCTCTGAAGACGTACAAATTTAACGCACGTATAGCTATTTTTCATGCATTATAATGATATAAATGTTTGTGATGTAAAACCACATATACTGCAGTCTGCAATATATAATATGTACTCGATATGGCTGCATAAAAATATTGCAGTATATTAAATATTAATATTTATTGATTTTATAATATGCAGACGAAACGATATATAGCAATGTATATATAATAACTTTTTTCTATTCGTTTATTGTTCGACACGTGTTTTGCATACTGTATTTTATAGTTTATTATGGACATTTTTTTTTATAATACTCTATTAACAATAATTCAATGTCGATGATGTACGAGATATAGTTTGGTATTTTAATATATTATTATATATACGCTCAGTGATTTCATCATGATCGATTTGGCGGTACTTACTAACAAATATATGCGTGTAAGAATAAAATAATATATTTAAAAACACAAAGTAAAAATAGCGAATTGCCATCAACAATACCCGCTTTCACATATAACAGTATATAGGTACGTTGAATTTTCTGAAAATTCCATTGTTTTTCGGTATACTACATTGTAAAAATTCTCCCCCCTAGGGTGGTACTAGAGTTCTGCAGTAGTTGGGGACTAGGTACTATACAACACGATTGAATATATTATGCATTTTTAAGAGCATTATTGGCGAAGCGGCATTGTTCGACGAATTTCAAGTATATAATTTTTTTTCTTATAATTATACACATAACCCTTTTACTAAACAATATTGGAATGCGTGATGTCTATTATATTGTGGTTAATTAAAAAAAGAACCGCTTGTGGGATTCGTTTATAATATGATGTACGATATATATAAAACCTACATATTTAAAAAGGGGTAGGTATACGGCAGCTATATATCAAAAATTCCAAACGATAAAACATTTATTTAGAATTAATTTACATTGATTGGTACACACCGCAAATCACCTATACCTATTATATAGGTGTTTTTAATATTTAAAACTTTCGTAAATGACCGGCTATTGACATAATATGTTATGCATGATGTGTATATATTTTAAATTTAATTAACGGAATCATGAATAGTCTCGTGATTTATATCTATGATTTTTAATCGTTCTTTATATATAATTGCGTTACGCATTACAATATTATACAGCGTATATACATATACATATATAGCATTTTTATAATTCGACATTCGAATAACATTCAATAAGTGTCGTGTTGGAGAAAAAAAATCCCAAGTTTGATTTGTACTGTACGTGAGTACAATGTACACAGTACAGAAACTGTCGTGTTAACCTAATCATTAATTTATTATTATATGAAATGTTATGTATGCAATCAAAATTCGTATGGAAAATCTAAATAATTTAATCCACATCAATAACGTGTTTGGTTTAATAGATCGCTTACGACACCTATATGGGCTATATGTATAGGTGTAGGTAGTGCATTATACATTATTATTATAACAAAATCGTAGGTCTAAGCCTAATCCTCGGAATAAAAAAAAATTGCCATACCAAAAAAATGTATGATAATATACACCTCAGCAGAATATGCAAAGTACCAATATTAAACAAGAACTGAAAAACAATGATTTATTTATCCAAGGTTTTTTTTTGCTTCAAATTCGTTTGACTTAGTTCTCAAACATGTATTTATATTATTATGTTAGATTTTTTTTCGTCCTCATACTACACTAAATAAAATGTTATGCCGAAACGCTTACGTAGCTCGTGTTTCACGCGATGATGGTGGGAATAATATTATAATTTTGTGTTCGGATGACTATTATAATATTGTAACGTTGTCGGGTCGATATATTAAGTCAAGCAATCCGAAATCATCGAGACGGGCTGGTGGCAAAGATTCGTGCATAAGTAGGAAAAAACAAAAAAATTAATACTATCTATAATAATATAGTCTATGTAGTAAATAATATATATATATTATACTTACATATCCTCTCAAATTCATTCACAACGCAACGGGTTTTATTATTATTATTATTATTATTTTTTTTTTTTTTATTCAACTCGTAACTATTGCAAGCGGTTATAGTATATTGTATTATTATATTTTAATATAGTGTTCACGCACGGTTTGTTCGAAAAACGTTTTCAAAACACATTTGGCATTTTGCGAGACTGCACGTCATTGCGGAGAATCACTCGGCCCACGTGCATCACTGTATATACCTACCTGAAAAATTATAACATTACTGCCTGTACCCATATAATATTATATATATATATATATATATATATGGAATATAATATAGGTATGTTAGTGTGTATCGGATTCGTCGTTTTATATATAGACGAAGGCGGTGAACGAACGGGACTGGTTCAAGTTCAGTACCCCTCGTTTGCCGTTATAATAATATAATATTGTTATTATTCATCGTCGGAAAAGTATGCTGCTAAGAGGAAATTAGAAAAAAAAATTCATTACGAAACAAAACACTCTAAATGGCATCATCGACGGTCGTGTGCTGTTGCAGCAAGAGAAAGCCCAGCCAATAACAATCGTTTATTATTATATGTTATATATAATGCGTAAAAGTCTCTCGATACCTATCTCTCAGCGTTCACATACACATTCACATATATATAGGCCTCTACGAGAATACGATGAACTAAATGCAGCATAATATTATTATGAGAGTTGTCGTCGTCACTGACTCTGCACCAAGAATATTATTCACCGGTGCAGTGCCGCATACAACAAGTGTCCGTGTGACCATGCGAGATGTCCATTCGGTATGGAATTCCATTGCACTCCGGATAATAGTAATAATAATAAATTTACATATGTGTGCAGCGCCGCCTTGGTTTGGACCATGTGAACAAAATGGTATGCGTCGACCACCACCGCACCGGAGCTACACTCTGAGCACAGCACATAACATTATAATAACCGATCGAACAAAATCTGTTCCATTCCATATATATAATATAATATATTATAATACAATATAATATAGGTAGGTAATAATAATAATAATAATATTATGCATAAATTATACAATACACACACGCGCACACACATTATAGTTGTTATAACACAAAATTATATTATAAGTATAATAATTTATATCTTTTAATATGTTATAGTATTAATTATTATGGCTTTAAACACTATAATATTATATTATTTTATTATTGCTGCCAGCAGTTTGTGCGCTTTTGTTCTCACCGCGCACATCACTAATCATTTCATTAACGATTTAATTATAATAAACCGAATATTACAATTATCAGACGACCGCTTGACACGCGCTAACAGTTTATACGACTAAATAGATTCTCTATCTGTCTATCTATATATACTAATCTAATATGTATATTACGACCGTTTATAATAGTTATTAAATATACGCTGCAGTCGCAGCTATATTTTTTCGACTAATATATGTGTATAAAAATATACTTTATGACCTATATACGAATCTACAATAGTAATTATAGTTATGTCAATAAAACTTAATGATTGGTGTGAAGAAATAGTAATGATAATATTCTATATTATTTATTATGCAGGTATATTGTATACCTACTTAAAATATGGATACTAAATATTACTATCTAGCTATTTTTTGTACTGGTATACTACGTGGTCTAGTTTGATTATTGTTTGCTTATAATATATATTTTATTTATCAATTATCGCTGTATATTTGCACATTATAATATTATGGGCATTTCTTATTCTTTCTATTATAGTTCTCTCATATTTCTAGGATTTCGTCAAATCAACGTTTTACTTGTGATTCCCACGCGGACATCGAGAATTTAGTTGTTTTCGTTTTTCAACATGTTTGATGCTGAATATTAAATTTTAAGAAAATTGTTCACTTAACAAAAAACCAGCGCAAAAATATTATAATATATATTCAAAATAATAAACTTATAATTTATACACCTATTTATAATTGGGATGTCGTGAGTTGTGGTTTGACAATTATATTGATAATACTTCATAGTTTTCCTGTCCCTAATAACAATTTTTGCTATCTCTATTATCGCTAAATTTTGTCGGTTACTTATTCCGATTTTAACGTAAAACTAATTTTTGCCTTACAAACGTATATCATAGAGTTCATTGTAGGTGAAATTCCAGTTGTATTATATTCGCGTAGGAATATGGTGACCCTACCTTAACCTAAAACAAGTAGGTGATCAAGTTTGCACATTTCTGTTTCAAAAAAAAAAATAAAAATAAAAATAATATGTGTGATGAACTTAATCAAAAATTTGTAGTTTTTCACAATTTTCTAGAAAATTAATTTAAAATTTAAAAAAAAAATTACCATTATTGATTTATTCATCTGCGTATTAAGCTTATATTCTATTCACAACGGACTTCTCTGAAATCAATAAACATTATAACAGAACTGTCAACTTCAGTAGAAGTCAATATGAATAATTAAATATGATATTAAATAAATGAATGATCATTGTGAAGGGTATATTATATATATTAATTACAACGGAAGTGAAGTTTGGATGAGCGTAGGAGTATTTAAAAAATATTCATATTTAGGACCTATTTTAATGGATAAGGAATGACTTGAGTCATAAGGAAATGTTATAGGTACTGGTTCTAAATAATATAAACTATAAAATATTAAATTAAGACTAAAGTATATCGATATATGGTATATCATTTAAACGATTCTTTGAATAGTCCTACATCATGACAATTTATGATATATTGTAATAAATCGAGTTCTTTCTACAATGAATACATGCAGTTTATCAATATTCAAAATTATCACGAAACAACTATATGAAGAATTAAATTAATTCAATTCAGAATTAATTTCTTTTTTAAATTATATCTAAACAATAGTATCTAAAGCCATTATTATAGATTAATATGGATATAATATTTACATAGTTGGTTTTTATAAATTATTTACCATAGAATTTTACAGTTTAAGATTAAATTTAATCCCATTGTTTAGTTTTGTGATTTTTAGGAAGTTAATCTTGTTTGGTATTTGATTGTAGATCCGGTCCCTGGAGTGCGATATATTATGGTTGTTGAATCACGCATATTCTGCGTATTCATACTCGAATAAAGAATATTAATTAACAACAAATTCTCCATCACTTGCATTTTTAGATACATATAATAATATACCACCATTCCAGTGCGTTGAAGCTTAAGTGACACGTAACAATAGGACTAAATTAAAAAAAGAAAGAAGCTTTCTAAAGAATTCCTTATTCGACAAAATATAACAAACATAATATATTATCTACCCATTATAAATATTAATCTTGTAGGTTTTTATTGTTTTTACTAACTTTAACGTTCCGTGAACTGTATTTATTAATTTATCATGAATTTTGATATATTTTCAATGTTGATTTGGAATTTTTAATATTCAAATATATTGATTGCACATACCATATTCTAAGAGCGTCTACTAAGTGTGTTGTTCAGATGATTGTCCCTTTGAATTGAACAATTATAATAATATTATATCGTCAATGATTGTGTTTTTAGAAATCTTCAATTCTATTTAAGTATCCAAATTACAATAAATACTTCAGTTGGTAATCGTTTTTAAATGAAATTCCGTCGGGAATCGTATTAATAATATTCTAAAAAAAGATTATCCCTGATGAACTGTGATCGTAATTAACTATCGCATTATACCACATCTAAAATAAACATAATAATATTATTTGCACGAAATTAAACTAATGATCGATTGTAGATATAGTAAATAATAAATTGACTTTCGTATTTATTGTTTTTAAAATAAAATTAACGACAGCGTAAACTCGTTTTCTTATTATATATCAATGGCAATGATTCATTGCCATCTGTGACTTCTCTGCATCTCATGTTGGTCGCAGTAAACCTACACGATGATATTATTATCAGTGATACGAATCGATGTGTTGCACAGCACATCTGCAGACCTCAGTTATATATTGCTGTTAAATTAAATTATTCAACTCGTTATTTTAAACTTAAAAATGGAAAATATTACTGTGAATAATTATACCTATTAGTACCTAATTATTATTATTATGTTTTAATGAATAGTAAATGTATATTAATATAATATTAAATACCTTTATAACGTTTTCTATTTAATTTTATTATGGTATTTTGTCAAAACGGCCAGGTAATGATGTGAAAAAAAGGTATTTTTTGATTATAATTTTTTTAATATACCTGATGAGCCTATTATAGTATGTATAATATTTTAATGTATTTTATAAATATAACAATTATTTACTTAACATTTCTTCATCATTTTATAAGGAGGCACCTTACAGAATATTTTCAATATTGTTCAACATTCTATTATGATGCAAGTGAGTTAATATTTTAACAATTATATACAAGCATAAATCATACAAACGTTGTAATTGTGTTTGATTTTTTTATAAAATAATTCTGTACGCAGCAGTGATGTGCCGTATATAATACCGCATTCGATACATATTGTGTAAATATTTTAGAAATTCACATCACTAAATAACAATTTATAGAATTTCCGGTTGTTTAAAAAACTACAATATTGAATACAAATAGGTCCTTTCTTGATTTATTTCTTTAAGCATAGTATAATAATATGTAAGATAAATAAATACATTATAAACAAAATGGCCGAGTCGTACTTGAAATAATATCGATTATTTATGGAGATTGGCGGCGTCTATATTCTATAATATATACAAAGTTATTATATTATGTATTTTGCGTGTATACTTATATATTAGGATATCTTTTATATATTGTTTATATACCTAATATACAATAACAATAATCATGCACATCGTTATAGACTGCATTTACAGCAATATAGGTAGGATAGATCATAAAGCATGCTCGCCCCTTTTTTTCTTTAATGAGAAGTTATGTATAGTATCCGATTTTTGGAATATTTAAATACCCCAAATAAAAGCATGTTTACATTTTATTTTCAAGAGTTTTTGTGCTATTTAAAAGAGTTTTCCGTGAAGATATAAACTTTTTCAGTTTTTCAGATTTTAATGGTCAATCACTCTGTAATTTGTATACTATATCATATTTACAAAAAGAATTCGGCACTGGAACACTTATAGGTACCTATTCCTACGCAGTTTATTCGATGTTGCTCGCATTGGATACGGTTTTGTCGAGATTGTACATTTTAGTATATTCATCATCTATATATTATTGTTTACATAAATCAAAAACTTACCATCATATGATATATTATGTCTGGATTGAAAAAAAAATGCTTTAATCCATTTTAATCCGAATTACTGTTACCGATCAGGAATCCGGTATTATTTTTTCAATGTTAAACCTACAGCCACGTATATAATATATTATACTTGAAATGTTTAAACCTTAAATTTTAGTTTTATTTTGACGATTTCCTAGTTTTTTGTATACCGAGCGATCGCTACATCGTTAGAAACATGTACGCATTTTTAAATATTATAATATTTTATACCTAAATACAATATAAGTAGGTATATTATGTTCAAAATATTGAATTTTACAAAAATCCGGCGAGAGAACACAGATGAAGTCTTTTTGAGTTTAAAAACGAATTACGAATTCCCAAATTTACCACGTTACAAGTATTATGGTACCTACACAAAGATTGTGACCAGTGTGACCGCAAACGCGAATGCGTATACCAAAATAATATATTATACATATTATATATAACACGTCCTCGAGTGCTCCATTATCTGCATTTATATAATAAGATAAGCCGGCGATACTTACAGAATACAATTATTATTATTATTATTAAATGAACCAATGTATAATATGTAATTCGATCGCCGAAATGGCATGATCATTCGAACGGAACACGTGCGATGCCTACCTATTTGGATGGCTATATCAAGTTTCCAAGACGTTTCTCCTGCTAAGCGATTAATTCTATTTAAATGTATCTGTGTTGCGTATGGGTGTCCGGTGATAATAAGTCCGTTTAAAATTGTTTCGGTCGGATTAATCGCCATCATTGCTACACAGTGATTAATCAACTGCATATAGCAATAATTCTAAACAACTCGCTGCGGTCATTTAAAGTATAATAATTATGTTGTGGTTAAATGGTTAATATTTCCAGTATTGAGTTACTATTAATTAATTAATTATTCGCTGTTATAATGTATATTATTATTATTGTTATTATTTTTTTTTATTGATCTTACATACAACCTGACTTCTTTGACCAGTTACAGGTATGGTGGTACAAAAGTTGGTTACAATAGGTGTATATAATGTTATCGTATTCTAATAAAGTAAGAACTAAGAACTAAAAAAGGTATACATAATTTTTAAATTGAGTTATATAAGTTAGTTGATCTTAGGAAGTTAAACACAATCATGATATTGTCCTCGGTTTCTGGTCCTAGTCTAGAGCGGTGCCAAGTGTCGCTTTCGATTCCGATCCTTTTTCTTGTTCATACTTGAAATATTCAGTTAATATTTGTTTCACAATGTATACAAGGTGTAACAGATAGAACTGACTTTTGCCTTTTGGAATAACTTTTGTTCAAATTAATATTTATTTTTATTTTTTGTTCATGAAGTCACCCATCGCTACATGTATAATACGTTTTTTTTATGTTTATTTATTAGTATTGAAAATAAAAATTAATTAATTTAATACAAAATCGTTTGGATAAATTTAAAATATGCTATTTGAGAATCTGATTCTCAAAACAATTTTGATGGTAAAAAGATTTATCTAAATCAAGAAATTTATTTTTTAGAATTTTTTTGTTAGATTAATTTGGAACACAACAACTTTTTAAAAAATAACGATTTTTGATAATTTGCTGACATGAGTATGTTTCTAAAAAATATTTACTTATCATATAATATCAATAATTTTTATCATACGATGAATTAGCATATTTTTTTTTTTTTTTTGGTCAGGTCTTCCTGTTACACTCTTTATTATTATTATATAAATTATTGTCGATTTCGATCAAACCGCTGGCAAATTAAAAATCACGAGATTTTAATAATATTAAAAAAAATTGCATGCGCATGAAGTATCATGAACATCTCTGTGAAGAAAATCGGAAACACACCAAATCGCATCGCCGGAAAACCGCGGTGGTTAATAATCCTGGGAGTTAGAGAACTCGCTATTACTGCAATTTTAGGGTTTTTCTTTTCATTCCGCGTTTTTAGGCGACAAACCAAAAATTACTCAAAACTGTAATAATATAATATAATGTGACTTATGAGCGTTGCTCTATCCTATATAGTATACACTTGAAAAAAAATCAATTTAAATTATCAGATAAAAAATACGCCCAAATACAAATGCGGCGAAACACCCCTGGCATACATTATATTATATCATTATTATTATTTGTATTTATATTTATATTTTGTTGATGCATTTCCCGAAACGAATGTGCGTATACTATAGTGGAGCTCGAGTAATGACGATCAGGACCGATTGTGCATGGCTTATATACATATAATCATAATAGTATATACATCTACGTCTATATATGACGTATATGTATTCCACAATGGTAAACACACCACTATTTTGTTTGTTTGTTCGTCAGCATAAATAATTACGCTACCGTCCGAGAATGCTGTTTCGGGCGTATATACATCGTACGGTTATGTATGTTATATAAATGCGCGATATAACAACAAAAAGGAAGAGCCGTTTGTGGCTTTTCCGCTCTGCAGGGCCGTCAGAGCTTTGTGTTTACTCGTTATATAATTTATTATGATTATTGTGAGAGTGTGTGTGTGTGTGTGCGACTCGCAAGTCGCCGGCCACGTATATATATAATATATACACGATACATAAATACGGACCACGGCGGCGACGACGACTACGATGACGATTATTATTTTATTTTTTACGTTTTTTAATTGCCAATTTCGAATTAACAACGATTATTCACTACACAGAAAATATAAATAACTTAGACACGAAATGCTGCAGCAATATTTTTATTAAGTGGTGAAGGGACGATAATAACAAGAAAAGGAAACGGAACTTTGCGTTGAACGTGTATCTATCTATATGTATTGTATATATTATGTACAGAGTGATTCACCAGGCACGGACGTCCTATATTTTTTCTTATAATGAATTCATTCAAATTCTGATTCTTAGATTTTTTTAAGTGGACTTCATTTAAAAATACTTAGAGATTTTTTTATGTAATGTCCTACGGTGAAAAAACTTTTTTCAAATAAGTATCACCTTTTTTTCCTGTTAATATTGTTAATCAGATGGCTTTTTTTAAACATTTTAAGATTTTTATCTCTATCATTTATATTTAAGATACATATCTTAGTCGAAATTCAATCGAGAAGTTTCTAAGAAAATTCACTGTGCGTACTAAGGATGTACGAGTAGGTCCGTGAAAATGGGTTTGGAAGTAATAATGGGGCTATGATGATTTGAACATTTTAATGGTATTATTATTCCATATAATTTATGAAAATTACCCAATAAATGTAATAACTAATACTATTACAGATCCAATGTTACACCATTGATTGAAAAAAAGTTTGTATCGCTCTTTAATTGGATTAAAAATTTAAATAATACTTCTTAAGTAGGCGTAGGTATACTTAAAAAATTCCAAAGTCAAAATCTTAATTAATTCATTGTTACAAAAAAAAATGTGATTGACGATCGTGCTTGGTGAATCACTCTGTATCTGCGGGTTTTTGCACTTATATTTTACTCCTCGGTCACGACCCTGCGATATATATGTATATATATATTAATATATTATATAGCATAAAGTGTAGAGTGACTTCCGGGTAAAAAGCCGGCGTTTTATAATGAGATTGTGTCGGCAGGATGCTGAAGCGCTAAAGCACGTTTTTAAACGCACTGAGCCGCGGACATTCGTATATTCTACTTGGACGCAGAGTCCTGCTTCTCCGCTGAAAAAATAAAAACAGCCACGACGAGGGTAAACGTATATTAACGATTCCACAACGCGCCCCAGGGAAATAAACATATACATATAAAAACATGTCCTGCGGGTGTAAGAATAGGAGGACTGGGGAATGGTAATTTATGTGCTATGACTCACCTACACGTTATGCTATACTACGTCTGCAGAGTGTCCGTATCACTCCGTCGTGTATAGATTTGTATGTCTATATATATTAGTAAGTTATCAATTTATCATATAGTACGTTATATTATATTTGACGGTATATTTTTTTTCCTTTCTTATATAATATTCACATCGATTTCGTTGTTCGGCCTGGCGATATTAGCCAAAACGATAATTGTGTGTAGGTGAGACGGGTGAACATTAAAATAATAAAGGTGGCAATCACGCGCACACCGCTCGGAGAATGCTTTTTTTTATTTTTCTTTATTCGGCCCACCCACACGGCCGACACACACCGTTCGCAATAATATCGGTCGGTCGGTCGTCGTCGTCGTCGTTTACGAACGCGATACACACGATTTACCGTCATTACGTTCTCGTATCTCGCGTATTATTTTATAATATAATATACATTTTACATAGAGAGACTTGAGCTGAATATCCACCCAGTGTACATGCACAACACGCGTAATTATTATTTCATTACTTACCCGAAAATAATGCGCTCGTGTTTATTATAATGCACCTAATAACGCGTTGTTTTCAGTGTTTTCACCGTTTCTACGTTATTATTATCTAATAATAATAATCATATAATATACACATTTATAGTCTGCACTCCGCAGCAGTCCGTCGTACCTATGATGTTTATAAACAACGCGCGTTTCGATATATCTCCCGCCACCGCCTCCTTCGAGCGGTCGGGCGACCTGTGTGGTCGAAAGACATTGTCACGAATCAACGGTACCTCTATATATAATATATAAATATATATATATATATGTGTGTGTGTGTACTTATTATATTTTATTATTAGTTATTACGTATACGATTCACCGTCGGCTGGGTCATTAGCGTGTGCTGCTCGTGTTATTATATAATATGCTTTTGCCCCACCGTTGCTGTGTGGGTACGCGATTATTATCGAGAAAAATAGTTGGACGCCACGAGAAAAACAGATCGACGGACATAGTGTGTGTGTCTGTATGTTCGTGTTTGAGAGAGATAAAACGGGATCTTCGACCATGGACCCGATAGAGAACAGCATAACATATTATTTCGTGTATATAATAATGAAACGCACGTATACCTACATAAACGCTATGAAAAAACCTCACATTGCTAGACATTTGGCGAGATAGAGGAATGGCAAAAACTATAAATTAACCGAAAATAAAAGGTCAATCATCTTCCCCCTTAGAGATTTCACCTGAAAACATGGACAGTTATAAACCGACTCAGAATTGAACATGTCTGTAATCTATAGTTTTCAGTCAACTAATGTTAAGTGAACAACCTCCTTCTGCAGCAACGCCTGTGGCGGAGAACTCTCAACCAAACATCTACTAGCTGAATAGCGCCAACTAGAAATAGAAATATATCCTCCAAGAAATTCATAGTTCTATTTTCTTCAATCAAGGCATTCATTCAAATCGTTGAATTTGATAACCACACACCTTAGATAAAATACTGGACAACAAAACGTAAACTTTTTTAAGGTTAAATTTGTATGTATATATTCAGTTAAAGTTTAACATTTGTTTGTCAAATAACATTACATTTTTACTCCAACTGCCTTTGAAGCATAGGACTTTGAGTCGATGGTATATAAAAAAAAAAGCGTATAATAGACATTATGATAAATTCCAACGAAAAATGCTTTCGTCGTGTGTACAGTGCAGTGCGCACTATATAATACATGACGTGTAGTAGTATAAACAAATTGACCGGCTTCCTGTTCCCGTGGTTCGACGGAGATTGGTGTTGATGTGTTTTTATCGAATCATATATTATACACTATTATTATGTGCACACTGGTCTGTATACGTGCTTGTGTGTGTGCAATTGAAACCCATTAGCTCCTCGGTTCTCATATTATTATTATTATTATTAAACATGCGGCTGCAACTCGTAAACACAGCGTGATGTGCTGGGGCCCTTACTATATAGTAGTAGATGGTAATATATTCTTATTTATTTTTTCTCTGGTCGCACACACGGTTGAGTATATTTCGTCGAGCAGCTACATTATAGTGCACCGTTGTCCTATTATAGGCGTGTACGATATACATATATAGTGATAATAATGTTAATATTATTATCGTAACGCGTGCAGTATAGGTATATATGTCTCTCCGTGGCTGGACCGGGTGAGAAAGACGACGACACGAACGACTACGCGGTCTTGTATCAATTGTATATTACACGTCGTACCTACATTAAGAATAATAATAATAAAAAAAATACTTAATAACAAATAATATTAAATTATACGACTAATGGTCTTCCGCAGGTTTTTGTCAATGTAGTCTTCGTGGACAGTCCCCCCAGTATACCTATAACACACGACGACACTCATCGGATCGCGTCTATTATACTTGTATATTAATAGTGTTTATTACTCACCTGAATATGTATACTCTTATGGTCTATAGACGCTGTATTTATATATATAAACAGTATACCTACAAAACTTATATTCTATATATTATCTGTCGGGTTACTCCACGAGTTTCTGTTGGGCTCGAAATCTGGAAGCCGATCCACTCGGTGGTCTGAAATATTCTAAGCATAAAAAATTGTCACTCATTTGTTAACATAATTTTCACATTTTTATGTTTTCAAAATATATTAAATGAATTAAGATTAAAACCGTTGTGATCGACCGTAGTGTTAACCTAGTAAAATATTAATTTTTACAATAATAATATTTTATACAAATATAATAACTTAAAATTAAAATATATTATGCTATATAGTTATAATTTATTTTAATCTTATAATCGACTCATTTTATGTAACTAATAAGATTTTAACCCCCCTAAAATGTAATCAAATCTCCACCAAAGTAGGTACTATATATTATACTTGCGGTTTTTGTAGAAAATTGACCAATGATGAATAAATTATATTTAAGCATGTGACTGAAATTATATAGACTATCAAAATTGTATGTCCGATTGGAAGTATATAAATTATATCTTACCTCATGAAGTTTGGCACTGATGAATTAAGTATAAATTCAATATATTTTTAAATGACAATGATTAAAGATTTTTAGATGAAACACCTTAAACATAAGAAGTGTACTAACATTCTGGATTTCAAACGTATACCTAGCTTGATACTATACAAATATTGCGTTGAACCTATAGACTCGTATAATATTAATATGCAGTATATTCGGTAGGTATACAAAGCCTTTTTTTTCATCAAATTGTTTGTATGAATAAAAATCACCGAGTGGGTTGAACCTTAGATAAATAGAATTCGTCATGTACTTTGTTGAACGCTTACCGAAAATGGCCAATTGTTAATGCGTAGTAAAATAATAATATAGAATAGTCGTTATTGCATAATAATATACGACGGTGTATAGTTTCATTGTACCTATATATAAGGCTTTTTTTCTGTGTGGGCTTCTCGTACATCGAAAAAAAATTTTTTTTTAAATAAACGTATACTTTATAACCAGCTGATATTCGCATTTCACAATTCCGTTTACAATAATACTATATGGACAAGAACGTATACCTATAGCCTATATATGCCGAAACGCGTCCATCGGTCTGTAATAGCATCTCTGCGTTATCTGTTCTCCGCGTCTTTGTACCCCCGATGCAAAGATAATTGGCATTGTTGGAAGACTCATCGCGACGAAGGTCTCTTCTCGCATTATGTATAACGGGATCGTCAAAATCGTTCATAAACAGTCAGCATTAAAAAATAAATCTAAAAAACGGATCTGTATTGTTCCTTTAAAGAGGAAACATTCAAAAAACGATTACGATCAATGTATAAAAGAACGTTTGTTTCCCCTCCAGATCAAGACGTTCTGCGCGCGTTATTATGTATGGGTAGGTACCGAGCAATACGCCTATTGATATTGTTGACGAATCCGTTTTTAAAAATTTACCGTGACAAAGGAGAATCTTGAATGCGTCCGGCTAATTCCCAACGCCCTTAATTGACTTGTTTTTTCGTTCTAAAACGATTAGCCTCATCGTATAATAATCTAATACTCATCATATACGATTTAATACACAATGGGCGACCTCGAACGCGTTTAGGGGAATCCGCGTAATACTCTCTTCATTCATTATTCGTGTGTACTAAATTATTATATTATTTAGGCGCGGGCACAGAGCGCATTAATAATATATAGGTAGGTACTTACGCTCTCGGCGCAGGGGTTTTGACATTTTGACTTATTAATGAACGAGGTATCTCGATATAATTGTGTTAAAGTCACGTATATTAGTAAGTATCAATATTGTCGGATAAACATCTGATCCGGCTAGTCGACGGTATAAGTCAATTCACACAAACCTATAATATAATATATGTTAATATGTATTACCTACCTATATACGTAAATATCATATCATACATGTGATGATATATCACACTATAACGCCACTCAGCTTCATAATCTAATATCATCATAATATTGTCAACTATGAAAATACTAATGTTTAACAAACAACTTTATTTATTAACAATAGTTTCATAAGTCAAAATCCATGACATTTTTCTACATACCTAGCCCATTATTAATTATATCTCAAAGACCAACATATTAAAAACTAATAACTATTTGTACCTTTAAAATTATATAAAACTCAACACCACTTAATAATTATACATACACATATTTATTATTTATAGCTGTATCAAATAACATGATTATATTTCACAAAATTACTTCATAAAAATATATGTTAATAACTTATTGTGGAACAACAAGTCAAAAGGTCAATACTATAAGAAGTAGAGCCCCTTTTTTCATTTTCAATTCTGCCTGCTCCCATCATACAACTAGTTCAGTGCAACTTATACATCGTCTTATCCTAAAGCAAGAGCTTATTTAATCTAATTTCATCATCGACCTTTTTATCTTGCTGTGAAGTAGTAAAGTCGCCAGACTTGTTATCTAGAATAGGTTTTCGCATTCCAGGTACAACCCGTTCTCGTGACCCCTACTACCTTGCTTCAGTGTCAAAAAATTATTTGGATGATGATCCTTTAAGGAGAGCTATATGCCTTTAGTTAATAGTCAAACTAGTTAAACATTTTTTCTAATTTAGGTTTTTGTTGCGTTAAATTTAATTTTCAGGAGCCTACTATGTACTACTGTATAATTTTAATTTATTGATATTCAATGTGTTATGTTTGGATATGTATATAAAAAAAAAAATGTTATAATGTATATTCATTAATTAGTAATATATATGGTAAAAGCTGTTTGGCGTTTAAAATAAAAATAAATAATAAAAAATTACTTTTCAAAACCGAATTACGACTGCTTTAATTCTATTTAAACATCTTCCTCAATACCAAGGTATTCGTTCAGATTCTATTTATCATCTCGTCTATACAACGCAGTATCTGCAGGTAAGAGAATATATTAATATACAATTATGTATCCAGGGTAATAAGATCATTATTGAGTAAGACAACGCAGATTCTGGTGTAAAGATGTGAAATAAATAATATTTATGAATCTATATTCACGATCCCGATTAATCGTAATAATATACAGGCTTAAATTCATAATAATAGTAAAGTCAGGATAGTACGGCTACTCCTAGCTCCATCAATTATTATTGGTTGAAAGTACTTGCCCGTAACATCTAGGTTAATATATTATTATAAGGTAAAGTCTCATTAATAGCAACGTACGAGCTTATTTTTGATTCATTACATACATTTATAGCTGGAATAATATTATTGACCGAATTCACTGATACGTCGACGGAATGTTTGATCGAAGGATATATAACATATACGTGGCGTTATAACATAATATAATATAACGATTTATTAAATGCAAATATATAATTACCTTATGTCTAAACGAGTTCGTATTATTATAAACCAGTGAACGCTCTGAATACCTACCGTCTACCGAATACTCTTTAGGTTGCTGAAATTCTGTCAAAAATTTCACTGAATTGTCATCATACTGTGTGACACGCGTTTATAGTAATCCGAAACTACCTTGGCCGTTGTACAAACGCTATACGCCTATAAAAACAAATTATTGTTATGTTAGTATATGGTCCGATTTATAAAACGATGATCGGATGGCATAATATTATAGTGCAAAAATCATACGTAAATCGCTAACGACGGATTTTTTTTTCTTTTACAGGTGCTTACTTACAAGTGTGTGGAAAGTCGCAAGAGACGTGTTGTCACGAAAACTCCGAACCACAACTGGTGACCGTGGGTAGAAGTATGTACGACGACAAACTGCAGACTTCGTTGAAAACCCTAAGCGGCATGTACAAAGAGAAAGCTGCGAAATTCGATGGTTTGTGTTTATACCTACAATATATAATATATGTATATATGTATATAAGTATATATTTGCGATTTTTGTACTAAACAAAAATATCCTATGCTGATTTACACATACGAATTTAATCTGAAATTCGCTATTTTATAATATATAGCGTTTTTACAATCGACGTATCGATCGTATTTATTTATTGATTTTTTCCCGACTATAGAGTACTTCAAAGATATGCTGAACAAGGCCAGGATGGGTTTCCACGACATGTTCAAAAAGACGTACGGAATGATGTACGAACAGAACTCGTACCTGTTCCAGGATCTGTTCCGGGACCTGGAAAAGTATTACGACGCTGGCAACACGAACATTGTCGAGGTGTTGGAAAACTTCTTCTCCGTTCTCTGTCAGAAAATGTTCACTGTCATGAACAGCCAATTTACGTTCGACGCCAAGTGAGTGATTTTTTTTTTTCATATACATTTTATCATTTTCATACGCATCATAATATATTGCTATAATATACCTTTAATATTATACGCATATATATTCAAACTATAGCTTTTCCCATTTGCGTCTCATACATAATATATGTCGACCTATATGCGTTTTATAATATTTTATGCGCTCTATATGTATAATGCATATATATTATACTTATATATATATACGATCGCGCGCGACAATATCTCTCGGAAAACTTTTTTTTTGTTTCTGCCTGAATGAACGGTTTCGCTATTGCGGTCGACTTGACACGAACTACTACCGATTTCGTAGATTTCCGTCACGTTTTCAAAAGTCCGTTCCGCTGCACGAGTTCCGTTCGGCAGCTATACAACTTTACGATAGGTATGTTTCATCAGTTTAACATTTCAGAGAGGTGCTACTGTCACAGCTGTGGTCAGGAAATCGAATTCCTCGTGTGGATAACACATACACACTAATGTATATTTACACAATAGCTATGGTATTTCGGACGACACAGTAGGGTGGTTTACAAAGGATACTCATCATCCTCGTTTATCCTTGTTCGTATTATTTCTAGATGTTTCGATTTGTTATGCCATGATAACATTATAATATAATGTATTTCTTCTGATGGTATGTACGCCTTTTTTTACATGATGAGACAACCTCTCCTTTTTTATAACGACAGTATTATATTTAACTGTATTTTATAGTCTGCTATATTTATCATTTAGCCTTATAGTTAAAACTTCAAGTTTTTATTGTTGTTTTTTTTTTATGCTCGGAGAGATTTTAAATATTAAAAAACGACAACTGCAGATTATAATACTGATTAGAGTAATTTTTTTTTATTTCATTCAATATATTGTATGGTCTATATTATACCTATGTAAAATACATAGGCATTTCTTCTGTAATTTGGGGGGGGGGGATTGTAATAGACATATTATCCCTCTAAATTTGTCGTATAAAAAACTAGGCTAAATTTTTATACAAAAAATTGTTTTAGTTTAGAAGGTACTTAATATTAAAACGTAAAATTTTAAAATATAGTCTGAAAGGAAACTATATGCAAAAAGAATACCTATATCGGCCAGATTTGTATACATTTTTTGGATCTGCTTCAATTGTCTGAATAATAAAAAAAAATGAATAAATAACAATAATATTAACATTAATTATCCGTTAAGGTTGATTAGCTACGTTTTTATAACACTGTTCGATTGTGTTATCCGCAGGTATTTGGTGTGCGTCAGCGAGAGCATGTCGGAGGTAGCACCCTTTGGTGACGTGCCAGACAAACTTTCAGCGCCGCTGAAAAGGTCATTTGTCGCTTCCAGAACGTACGTCCAGGCACTGAAAATAGCCGGTGACATTTTGGCCAACATAAACAAGGTTCGTGTTACATTGTGGACGTATTATATGTTTTGTATAGTTAATTATATATATTAAGATTTAACACCCATTATATTATAATTTAGTATATAATAATATTTACCAAAGAGCATTGGCAGTATAATCAGGAGCATTCATAATATCCGGGACTTGGATAATTTTGGTTTTAAAACGCAAAAAACGTTAAAAAATATTAATGATGGCTCAACGTAAATGCATAATTACTAATTAGCTTTGAGGGGGTACATGCCTAAATATTGTAGTTAATCATAATAATACGTACATTATATAATATATATAAACTCATCTATACCAGTAAATGATATATGTCTTATATATGTTTTATATGTATATAAAAATATAATTGATTATTTTATTGGAATCTTCGAGTAGGATAACTGCTGTTTTACAAAATAAAACTGATTGCCGCATTAGAGAAAGAGAGGGCAGGCGTGCTATTAAATTTAACCAACAATAACTATCTACACTTCCGTGGTTTCTCGACAGGTATACTAATATTCGATCGATTTTAAATTTTACAGATGGCGCCCACCCAAGAGTGTTTGGTTGGTTTCACCAGAATGACCCAATGTCCGGCTTGCAGAGGACTGCAGGACAGCAAAGCCTGTAACGGATATTGTTTAAACGTCATGAAGGGATGTCTTGCGTATCACTCGCAGCTCGATCAAGACTGGAATGCATTTTTGGGTAAGTCATCGGATAATAGTTTTTTTTTTTTTAATATCGATTTCGATATACATACAACATAACGATTTTCCATTAACAGATATCATGGAGAAAGTGAAAAAACGTCTACTAGGACCATTCAACATCGAACTGGTCGTGATACCGATCAACGTGAAAATATCCGAAGGAATTATGAACTTCCAAGAGAATTCTCAGAAGGTTTCGCAAAAGGTATAATAATGGCAAAATAATATAGTTATATACATATCTGTATTTAGTAACCCGTTTAACTAAAAATTTAAAAAAAAATTTGCACTACAGTCTTTATTATATTCCCTGCAAAGTCACACCGAATCGGGATTCCCATGTTCAATATATCAATAACCAAGTTAAATAACATTTTGTGTGCGATACATCTTTTGTGATTTTCTTTGCAAGATAAGAAAAACGACTATTTTGGTAAAGATTACAAAAAGGGGGTGGGGAATCTAAATGCGACTTGTGATGATAATGTGTGTATACTCAACCGTAACCGGCGTAACCCTGTGTAGGTATAAAGTAAAAGTCTTCGGATGTATATTCCCTTATAAAATAATAGCAGTTTGCGTTGAACTTTCCTACTACGACTTCGACCCTCTTCTCTCCCCATACTAACCACGAGAAAATAATACGTAATGTAATACATGTATATTATTGATCAGAAACCGTGTTAATGGTATCATCATTCTGTTGGTGTCTAACAGGTGTTCGCCAACTGCGGTAAACCGACGTTGGAACCGTCACGCCGGCGCCGTCGCCGCCGCGACGTGTTGTACAATGGCGACGACTACTACGACTATCAACAAGGACGGGTGATGAACGACGGCAAGAACAAGGACGCCGGTGAGGACGGCGAGGACGACGACGACGACGAGGACGACGAAGACGACGAATACGACGAGGTGAAACCGGCGGTGCCGACCCAGCCCAGAAACGAGAAAAAAGAAAACGTCCCGGAAGAGGGCGGCGAACGAAAGAATAAGCAGCAACAACTGCCGCAGAGGAAGAACAAGAACAATAACGGACCTAAGAACGGCGCCGGAAGTGGTGGAAACAAGAACAGGAAAAAGAACAACAAGAACAACGGTCTCGAAGACGAAGAAGAAGACCAAGGAGGTCCAGCTTTCGCGTTCCACAGGCTGCTCAAGGACATCGGCACCCACGTGTCGTCTACGAAAAACTTCTGGAAGAGGTTGCCGTACGAGGTGTGCAACAACGATGTGGCCGTGATCGAGACTGTCCAGAACTCCAGTTGCTGGAACGGATCTGCATTGGCCAGGTAATTATAAATCATTATTTCAAGTCGGGTTAGTTTGGGTCAGGTAAAATAATAATATATTACCAGTTTTTGGACGATTTATTTTATAAATAAAAAGACGAATTATACAATAACCCACTATCAATTTGATCTGTTCGTTGATAAAAAAAAAAAAAAAAATAATGAAAATAATAAATACATTCCTCGCTCCGCTCAGTCCGCTCAGAATATAAATTCACTGCCAGAAAAAAACAAGATAACTTCGTAAAACCATAAAATGTACTAAAAATTGGGTTACAATACTTGTTCCTGTAATACATCCGCTTTGAAAAACTGTCAAGATATACGATCGACTTGGAATCCCCCAGTGATTTATTTACATATAATATCAAACGTATATTATGGCTTGGTGTCTCGAATTATTATATGCATAAAGATTCCATGAAATATATTCGTGAAAACCACATTGAAAAACAAAATATACAAATTGCAAAAAAACGGAAGAAACAGTTAGCTCCGTTTAAATTTTAATATTCTAAATTAAACTATAAACAACTGTAAATAATATAACCTTTGGCTTTCACGGCTAACTAATTTTTCCGTGTTCCTCGTTGATTAACACACAATACAAGAACTTTAGTGTTTTGGATGTCTTCTTTAATTTCTGCCATCACACCGCCATGTGATCGGCGACAAATGTCGAATTTTAGCCCATTTACCCAGCTTACACCTCACAACGAGAAGTTAAATGTACTGACGGTGATTTTATTTTGGTGAAATTTTTCAGCTACGGCAAGGAGGTGATGAGGGATGGCATCAAGAACCAGAAGAGGAATCCCGAGGTGCCGGTGGATGTGACGCGGCCGAGCAGCCTGCTCAACGAACAGGTGTACGCGCTCAGGGCCCTGATCAACCTGCTCAAGAACGCGTACCAGGGGCTGGACGTTGAGTGGGACATGGAGGAGGTGTTCCACGGCGGCGAGTCGAGTGGCGCCGGAGCGATAGCGTCGTCGGGCGACGGTTCCGGCGACGAGGATTCAGACTCCGGCGGCGGCTACATGTCCTCTACGCCTCCGCCGCCGCCGCCACCACCGGCGGGCGGAAACGGCGCAGCCACGACGGCCACCAACGCGGCCGGTACGACGACGCCCTCGCCGACACGGACGGCCACAGACCCGTCCGACGGAGGAGATGGTTCCGGATCAAGCGCCGGCCACAAGGCCAAACCGACGCTCCAAAAGGCGCTGGTCACGTACCTGTTGCCAGTCGTCGCCGTCTGGTTCGGCGGCTCGTTCCTCGAGTGGATTCTGTGAGCGGGCAAACGATATTGTCCGTCGCGGTTTTTCTATATATTTTATTATTTTTTTTTTAACTCTTGTCGTTCTCGGACGGTGCCATAAATGATGAAGAAAAAAACAACAACAAAAAAACGTTCAGCGCGTGTTGTTTGACTGTGATAATTTTTTTCTTTTCGTGTACAAATTTATTCGTTAAGTATAGCGTAATCGCGTGTATGTGGCCCGGCGCGACTACCTCAATTCCTCGTAGTCATCCTCGGATGGCACACGGGCCGGCCCTAGACTTCACTCGAGTAACCTGTAACCAGAGAGTCTTCATCGAAAGTATAATATAAAATTAACAGTGACGTTACTTTATAAATGGTAGTTTGTTATGTACGACTACACATAATACCTAACATCGTACGTAAGACACTAACATAATATTATTGATTATAATTTATTGTTATTGTAATGTATTCGTTTTAGTTTTAATCGTAATATAAGTGTAATATTATATTATATTCAAATATCTCATAGTGCAGCTCATAATTGGTTGTTAACATTGTTATGGTTAAGAATTTAATAAACGTATAAATCCCGATAGATAGTAGATACGTTACACACTCGATACGCCGACATTACAACGTATATGATATTATTATCATTTTTATAAATTTATTTTAAATTACCATGTTTTTAACTGTAATGCATTGGGTCCCAAAACTCTTTCGGTCATACAAAGGTATTTGACTTGCACCACCTCCTGTTGGTGTATTTTGTTTATGATGATTTTTTTTATTTGTTTTAATTTGTAAGTGAATTAGTCTAGTCAACATTCTCATAAATTGTAAAAATGTAGTAAACAAAGGAAAAATGTACAATATCGATTTTCATTTATACAATTTTTTTTCTTTAATATAATACATTTTTTTAAATTTTGTTGGATAAATATATTTTTGTAATACATTATTGTTTTATACATAAACATATGTGATTTAAAAATAATCTTATGTGCATAATATCATAAATATTTGTACAAACATATTATTGTCTGTCTTTCTACAAAAGAAGGGTCCATGTTTCGTTGGTTAGGTCCTTATTTAATACTAATTTATAAGTAAATTAAATTAAAATAAAACTTTTTTGTCATAAGTTTACTTGTAATGTAATTATGTACTTATATCATGTATATAAATAATTTATAATTAAATACAAAAATATTAATTAAAAAGAAACTTTACATTGCATTTGTGTTGTGAAAAATAATAGCATTTCAAATGTGTCATCAGGAAACTGGAAAATAGTATTTTAGCGACATAAACATACGAAACAGTCGCCCTAGGTCAATAGGATGTTTTTCAGAGAGCAGAAAACACATAAAAAAACTTGAGGATTCTCAGCAGCAGATAAAGTATACAGGATTCAGCTACAGAAGGCCAACCATTTGTGTGGTATGCCTTAAAGCGTTATGTTAGAATGGACAATTCTGAGTTTTAGCTCCATTCATTTGCTTGGCTTCCACTAGTTTGAGTTCGAGAACCTGTAAAAAAAATTATATTTGACACAATAAATAAAGATTTAAACGGACATGACTTACATGTACTTTTCTCATCAGATCTCCGACGATATCGCCAACTCTAGCCAATTTAGTGGGTGGTGAATGAAATACAACATTTCCACTTAAACCTAAACAAATTTGATAATAGCACATTCAATATAGTTTCAACAAATATATTTTAGATTAATTTACTTTTTGTATGACTTTTTGGAGTGTTATCTGCTGAAGATGACAGTCTATTGTCTACTGCCGCCCTGAAACTGCTACACCGCCTAACAGCAGCTGCAGCTTGAGATTCGTTCATTTCAGGATTTAATTTGCGCTCTTTACTTTGAATTTCTTGCTTTAGTTCTGAAAACAAATGTATTGAGGTCATAACACAATAATTTGATGTTGAGCAAATTAATTATACATAATACCTATTTTATTCACTGTTTAAAATTGGATGGTTTTAATTATATCAAATACTATGTACGATAATAATGAGAACTCATCAACATTTTTAGATATTATGGTCTGTGTCAATTAATTTCACAAGTGGTTGTTTATACATCTTACAATACAATATATTATTATATTTTAAAGGAATTTGTATACACAACCACTAGAGAAATTGTAAGCTATGTCACCCAGTATACTATATAAAAAGAATAATTTTGGATATGAAATGTATTTTTATTTTTTATTTTTTATTTTTTTGTATCAGAACTACAAAAAAAGTTATTCAAATTTTAAAAACATAAAAATAATTGATTTAAAAACAATAAGAACTTTTTTTGTATAAGTGATATCAAAATATAAAAACAATATTTCACAGATAATGTTCTCAACTAAATAGTATATTAATTTGGAGTCTGTAGCTATCACTACAGCATGAGTGGTCCTATTCTGCACAAAACAGTTTTTGTTATTTTTTGTTGTACATTTATTAGACAGAGACAATACATGAGAATGTAGTGTTCTCTTAATATTAAGTTTTCTATACTCTCGTAAATAGTATTTGATTATAAACAATATAACTATTTTTGATGAACAAAAATCTTACTAACGATGTGTTTACAGAAATAATTTCCAGAATAGTACAGTTTTTGTGATACAATAACACAATCAATATCATTTTGTTAACAAGTAAACTAGATTGTAATGACAATTTACATTGTATCCATTACATTTATTTGTTTATTTTTTTTTTTAGGGAAGGTATTTTCCAATAAAAAATAAAGACAAATTGAAATGTAAATCAAAATAAATGATAAATAATAAATATTGATAACATAATAAATTATATTAGTAAAATATAAATAAAGCTTGACAAATTGAGAATGGCAGACGAGACTGCAATAGGCCAATACAATTATAAATTAAATACAATAATATTTTTGTTTAACTAAATTAATATTATATAGTCAATAATATTCAATTAAAAAATTCTGTATGATTCAAGAACTTAATTATTTACAAATTATAATCATATATTTTTAAGAAAGTTTTACAGTTTATCTGTTCATTCATTTGTATTAAATTAATAGATATTAATTATATAACTACAATTAATATTTTATGGTAAGAAAATATGACAAGTTACTGTCTGACTTACCACTAATTTCATCTTTTAACCTTTGGACCATTGCTTGCAAACTTTCTTTTTCATCAAGTTCTACTTCAAGAAGTGCATTTCGTTCAATTGCATCATTCATTTTAGTTTCAAAATCTCCTAAAGATGCACAAGTTTCCCTGTAAAATAAAAAAAATAGATTATTTATTCAGGTAGCATGATAGAAATATTTATATAACAAAATTATTCAATTTAAAACATCAAGACAATAAATAAATTATATTTCTAATTAATTTTTACAAAAAATAAAATTCTGCTTAAAATAGGATCTTTGCACAATATTCATTTTATCTCGGCCCTCCTGCTACATAGGCAAAACGTATTCGCGCATTTATATTTTTTGAGTTTTTTTACAGTAAAATTACTCATTAAAAAAATGAAAGAAAATAATATTTTTGTGGGCACCAATGATATTTATTTGTCTAGATAATATAGCCTCAAATCAATTTATATCCATTTAAAATAATTATTTTTTACTCTTTTTTTTTTAAACAGAAATTAATAAAATCTAAAACCGATATAATTCTAAAAAATATTATGTGCTATAACTTTTGTAATAGTTATTTCAACTTTAAGATTACTCAAAAACCATTAAAAAAAACTATTTTACTTAATATGTTATGAATTTTATCTGTTGCGTGTGGGTCAGATGAAAAACAAATATTACAATAATATTTTCTGATGCCTAATCTCAAAATGGTACAGCACAGCATTAAAAATAAAATGTATACAGGTAAGTCACTTATTTTATGAAACTAATCAAATAATTGTTGTTATTTTAAAAGTAATTAATTTTTTAGATTCAAATAAATATTTTTTTATTACTTTTGATAATATATCTATTATAATACATTTTTTATTTATATCAGTTGGTTATAGATGAGTTATGGAAGTACTTACTAATGTAATAATATCTAATAGTAGTAAATATAATTATAATAGCAAGATTAACACAACAAAACATTAGTTGGCAAAGATGTAAAATTGTAACAGTAATGAGTTATAAATAATTAAAAAGTAGCAGAATGAAAATAAAAATGGGCAATTATTCAATTATTGACAACAATTATTTGTCATCAATAACAATATACATATATATTCAATCATTAATTGTTGGAGATCAAAAATAAAACTTATGCTATACTAGTATACTTTTAACAATCAATTTACTTATTGTAATATTAAGTCATAGCTGTTAATGTACTCAGAAGAAAAAATAATTTAACGAAAGCAGATTATTAGAAAAATTATTATTTTCCTCATATTGACTACCTCCTAATGTTATGAGTTATGACCATCTGCCTCAAACAATTCCATTTGATTCAATTATCATTTTTCTTATCTAATGGGCCTTTGATTTCATATTCTTATTTTTCAACTTAACTAATATACACACTAACACACTTCTTGTGGTTAGAATTATATAATTCATATGAGTCAATTATTGCAGTCCATTGATTCATAAAATATAATATAATTTTATTAAGACTATCAGCCTTTAGTTAAGATAATGTTAAAGTATATTGAAAATATACTGTAATAAAATAATGTATTGAAAATCTATTCTTAAATAATAATATAACACAATTACTTTCATCTAATATTATAAAATTATTAAGAGGGCGCTACACTCGCATGTGTTCTCTGTCTAACAAGCACAAAAACATACCATATTTTGTACGTTCAGAATAATATATTTAACTCGGGTAGGTCTAATATAGGACTGAATTGACCTATTATTGAATGTAGAAGTAAGAATATAATTTAGTGAACCTCTTAAGTTTTTTTTTAAATTTATATATTTAAGCAAATTATGAATATTTTAAAATGCACATACAATTTACAATTTAAAAACCTATGAGGTTAACTAGATTATATATTTTTTACTTTTAAATTTGATAAGAGGTCATTCTAATAATCATATCACAATATCAGAGTTAAATAAAAATTATTCAGTACATATAATTTGTCAAGTTACACATTTGTAAGATGGAGACAGCACATGTGAGTTAAGCGTCCTCTTAAACTGTACTGAAATATAAATATATTTATAGATACCTAATGATAATTGATTAAAATCTAACAAACCTTTGTGATTTTTCTAAGTCTTCAGTTTTCTGTTCCAACTCTCTGATGTATTTTACATAGTTTGTTTCTCTTTCGTGAAAATGGATAGCCTCCTCTTGTAAACTATGTATTTGGTTCATTAGATTTTGTTGCTCTTCACGGTTTTTAGACTATAAGGCATAAACCAATTAAAACAATTACTTGTTTGTCATAAATATTTTGAACACTGGATGAGCAATGGGCCTTTATTCAAATCAAAATAGCCAACATAGGAATTCATATTAAACTAAGCCAAATGTATAATTAATAAATAACAAAATCTTTTCTAATCATGAACATACCCTTAATGTATCGAGATCAAATTGTAATTGATTGTTTTTTGATTTAAGCTCCTTGTTGTTTTTTTCCAAATGCTCAACATCCATTTCCAATTCATGTTCCAGTGACTGAGACTGTTCTCGAAAATCATCGTATTCTTTTTCCAGAGCTTTGAACTTCTCCTTCCAGTCTTCATTGTCCGTTTCATTTTGATCAGTCATTGTTTCTTGATAATAACAACCGTTCGAAGTGCCAACCGTATTATGACCTAACTAGTCAGATTTTGAATGTACCTAAATACCGAACGTCCAATTGGATAGATAAACTAACCTTGTTTTCAGAACGACAGAAAAAGACCACAATGCAATTAGGTACTGGCGATGAAACGGTTGTTTAATCGTCTATCGTCCTACAAGCAGCTGATGTGTTCCTTGTTTCCAAAGCCCAGTACAGTTTCCAATATTCTCCTCCGAACCACCGCCTCGTCCAGTGATTGACTCCCAGTGAAGAGTGAGTGATCTACTTCTTAGCACAGATTAATTCGCATTCGAAACTTCAAAAGTCGAAAGTTCTCACTTAACAATTCTAATCAACGACCGTAATCAATTTCTGAACGAAATCGGCGGACAATCACAATAATATTGCGCTACCACAACACAGTCAATCCGAATAATAGAAAGTGCTCTGTGTGACTGTCAGTCTGTGTAACGTTATCAGTTGCAGCTGAGGAATGTGTTTCTGGTTTCAAAACATTGACACGAAATATTCGATGTGACGAAACGATTGTCGGCAAGAGCGCACGAATGAACGATAGTTTGGGAATTAGGTAACCAGTAACTGCTGGTAATTATTGGTGGTTACTCGCGGGTTTTACGAAACGTTCCGTTCCGGTCGAACGGTTACCGCGGCACTGTAGTGGGAGTCACTGGTACCAAAATAATCGTGCGCAGTGTGGCCACGGTTTAAATTTCCGTGTACTCGTTGGCACGATGATGTTCAGTAAAAGGATAATCACTCAGCATTGAACTCCAAAATTATTACGCTACGATGTATTAACTACAAAGTACAAACAATTTCTAAAAAATTATACTTTAATATTTCTCTATCCACCAGTTAATACTTCCAAACTTTGTAAAAAAAATCTCAAATTTATACTTATTGTTTTATTATATTACAGATTGTAAATGCATTTATTTATAAAAATAAATAAAAAAATTATATGTATTATATACAACATACATATTAACATACTAATTATTTTCGCCCTATTTACCTATAATAGATAATAGATATAATTATTTGTAAGTTTTTTGTACTGTAATGTGATAAAATACATATAGGTGATATTGTGATATTAATATAATTAGTATAATATAATATTATTATGTGTGAATTCAGTCTGAATTGTGAATAGTATCTACTGATGTATGAACAATGAACAAAATGCACTCCGGACAGCTATGCCCATAAAAGACCTATCCATAACGCCACATTATATGATCATAATATTATTAATTATTATGACATTAATTAGTTATAATACTATCTATAATTAAACAACTATTAATTAGTTATTAACAGACTTTTTAAAGTAAAATCGAACTAAGCAACTAACCAAATACAGTGCCGCAACTACACATTACGGGAATAATGTGCAAATCATAATTTGGGGCCTACATTTTATTTTCAAACAATTATGTTAACTGGTGATTATATTATGGAGGTAGTCTAGTAAATATTTGATTATAATCGTCTTAAAATGTTTTATAGACATGTTATTAATAGTTTTTCACATTATTATACAGAAAAGTGTTATGAAAAAATATGATATATTACTACAGAATGTCAGAATACCTGTAGACCGTAGTTTTACTTGAACAAAATTTTTTTAATCAAATTTTTAGTAAAATAATTATAAAAGTTGCATCATTTAATTAATTTTATGGATAATGCACATGAACAATAACTGTCACTTGTCAGCAAAAGATATTGACAAAATAATATTATGTTGTAACTTGTAAGTACCTGAAATTTGAACTCAGTTATAAAATATAAATAGCTAAACAAAAACAAAAATTAAATTATTTAATTCTATGATTGTAATGATTATATATTTATATAATTGTAATAATTGTATAATTTTTATAAAAATATCATCATAGTATAACTTCAACATATTTTTAAATCAAATTTTGGCCACTGCCATCAGGCAACAAGTGAATACTGAACAGTTAGGTATGATATTTAATTACAATAATAAATATTTAGTATCAAATTGGTTTTCTTTTATTCTTCATTTCACTTCAATTTTCCATAGCTCCAACTTTACAATTAATTTTAGCACATCAATCTGGGGGCCGATGTGCAATGCACACCCAGTAGTTGCAGCACTGAGCAACAGAGCAAGTACTTATAAGGTTGAACAATTTAAAATTAAAAGTGATAACAGTTAACAGGATTAAACAGTACTTACTTGTTTATTGCTTAGTCACACTACTCACACTTTACCGCTGGATGCGGTATACCTATATTTTACTATATGTATAATATTTTATAATATTTGCATATTTATTTTGTTTACTTCAAATGTATTACATTATTATAATCTTAAACCTTACTCATATACAACCTGACAGCAGTATAGACAGTCATGAGTCAATGGATATATTATAGTTTAATTGTTATAATAACGTAATGTATCTCTTGATAAAAATCCAACTATATATAACCTAATATATATTAATTCTAGAAATATTTTTAACAAATTGTATTATCTGACTTCACTTGGAAAAATATCCATAAGTATAAAATATGGCACTTGGGGTATTTGGGTTTGAGCGCAGTGTTGAAATTATCTAGATTAATTTATGAGAATAATACCTACATATACTATAGTCTATAACGAGGTCTACCTATAAGTATTACCTATACATATCAAGTCTTTATTTTTATATTTTCCAGATAAATATTTTTTTTAATTATCCAATGTTTGTCTTATAAATGAAAAAGCTATATCTGAATACCTAAATTTATTCTCTTTTATTGAGAAATATACGATTTTTACCGATAATGCTTGTATATCACTATTTTTATACGTGTATATATAAATATTATTACTAAAAAAACTATACAGTGTATGTTCACCGATTTAGGGAACACTGAATTTCTCAGCCGGATTTGTTTGGAATAAATTGATTTTTTTTTTTACAAACTGGTGGTATATGAATACACATTTTTCGATACATTTCAAAGTTTTTTGAGAATTTGGTCTGAACATGCGCGGTAAAAACTTTTTTTTTAAATAGCAACACCTATTTTTAACACCATATTCGGATTGGCCTATATTTTTAAATTAATTTTCGTGTATCAACTATGGCTCTAAGTTCAATATTGACTGAATAAGAGCCATGTAAATTTTATTAAATAATACATTTTTAAACATTTTTAAACATTTATAATTATTTATTGCTTTGAAGCAAACTTTGAACAATTTATTTAATTTATTGTGTAATTATAAAATAACTATATTGTTCACTTGTTGTACCTAGTCGATTTTTAATAAATAATGTTGTACCTATCCATATTATGTTAGTCTTGTTTATAACATTTCTAAAAAAATAAATACGTACAAATAGGTATTCAAAAAGTAATTAATTAAAAATGTATTATTTAATAAAATTGACATGGCTCTTATTCAGTGAATATTGAATTTAGAGCCATAGTTGATACATGAAAAGTACTTTAAAAAATAGGCCTATCCGAATATGGTGTTAAAAGTAGGTGTTGCTATTAAAAAAATAGTTTTTACTGCGCATGCGTAGACCAAATTCTCAAAAAAATTTGAAATGTATCGAAAAACGTGTATTCATATACCACCAGTTTGTAAAAAAAATCGATTTATTCCAAACAAATCCGGCCGAGAAACTCAGTGTTCCCTAAATCGGTGAACACACTGTATATTATGAAGTATTATGTGGTGGCGAACTGTTATGTATATTTTCGATGTTTGAATTTAATTTTGATAAAAAATCATACAGACATAACATTTTAGGCTTTAGCAGCTGTGTAGACATAAAATAATATAACTGAAAATTATAATATTAATACAAACGATTCATAATTTATAGGTATATCATAAACGTAAATATTATTGTTTATTATATTAATGTAATAATGTTATCCTGACACAATACCATAAGTTGAGTTCACAGGTTAGGTTATTACTGCTATAGTAATGCAGTATCGTCGTATTGGTTTTTGTGATGTTTAGCTATTTGGTGTTGAATAAAATGCATGATTAAACATTAAATTAATTTACTTTATTAAAACAACAAGAACAGCATAATGTGTATAACCGTCGTCCGTCAAAGGTCATAAAAATATTGAATATATATGTTATATGTATAAAACAAAAATGTGAGCATTTCACTTTAATATTCGTATTTATTTTTTTAAAATAATATAATAAGAATAATCTTCTTCATTATTTGAGTTATTGTATATATTGCATTAATTATTAAATATACATGGAATTGATAGTCAGCGGAAAAACAGATGCAAAATACCATCAAAATTGGAAGCAGAGATTTTTGGTCTTTGTCTAACACACGCCGAACATATTGATTTATATACTTTTTTCAATTCAAAAGTACTCATTGATCTAGTTAAGTGATAAGAATTCTAAAAATAAATTTTAATTTTTCTTCAAATCAACTTAACATAGAATTTTCCAGATTTTTGATTTTTGACTTGACGAAAAATTAAAATCTATTTTTGGTATTCTTAAGATCTCTCTAGATCAATCGGTACGATAGAATGAAAACATGTCTAAATCCCTATATTGCATATGTGTTAGAAAAATACATAAAACTACTACCACCAATCACTTTAAAACGGTAAAATTGATAAAATCCCGAGCATTGGAAATCCAAGACTTACATATTCAGATTCTCATCTTAATTGTAGGAAACCCAAACCAACACGAGTGAGATTGAAATGTGTCTCTTCAGGGTATTATCTATGAAACACGAATATTCTTTGAATGTGACCACCTGGCAATTGGCATCTACCAACACACTGGAACAAAATTAAACGCATCAATACAATACCGTATCTTATCTTAAGAAGCATTCATATAACTATAGGTAACAATCGTGAATTATAGATTTTCTCAAGACATCTGATCTCATAACAAGCATAATATTATCATAGAATTATACACATCAGAGATACCTACATTACCACAATTACCTATTGTATTAAAATATTATCTTGAAAATGTTCACAATTTTGTAAAAGTTTATAAGTGCTATCATAGGCATATATTGAATAATAATTAATAATGAACACTGATTTGAAGCGCTCTAAGGTCACTCTGCAGCGGTGGCAGTAAAATTCTTTTGCTTTGTCGGTACCTTCGATTGTGTCGATTTACTGCCACCTTCATCACCATCGCCATCGCTACCGTCCAATCGCTTCAGTGTATGGGGACCTTAAGGCTTTAATCTAAAAAAAAAAGTTAATTCAAATTTTAACTTATCCTATATTTAAAACTAATCATCAATATATTAATTATATATAAATACGTTAACTAAAATTATTTACGGGCGTTATCGAAAACCACTAAATATTTATTCGTTTCCCTACATCAGACGTCAATTTATGCTAATTACTTAATTATGTGTTATTTTTAGAACTTTAGTTTTAGTGATTAGCCAAAACATTATACGATATAAGTACGTATAAGCGTGTATGACAATTGTAAGCCATAAAAATTCGATAATAATCCAGTACCTGTATGATTAAGTGAGTTTTAAGAACAAGAATAGGTACCGCCTTTTATACGACAGTTCACACCTAGTAATGATAAGAGTCGACAATTCCATAGTATATGAGCTTCATTTGTAATATTAATGCAAGCTTTATTATTTTCTAGGCATTTAATTCCATTGAATAAATTAGATAAAGTGTGTCAGTTATTAGCATAACACTAGTTTACTCGTTTATAATATAAATATTCCTTACAACTATATAATTACATTTATAACTGCATGTAACAGAAAATTAAGGACTAAGTGCCCGAGTTAAATATCAGGTTCTAGACAGTTATACTTAAATACAATTGTTTGATGTATATATTATGTAAATGTCGATGAGATTTCCACGTCCTACTGATAAAGAATAAAATAAAATAACGTTTTATATTATTAATAATGGGTAAATAATGATAGAAGTTCAACAGCTTAACAAACGACGAATTCAATATAAAGCGAGATACTGAAAAAAAATAAGTAATCGATTTGGCAATATGCTCATTTAAACTAAATTTACGAGAACTGTCCAGTAACAAAATTAGAAAAACAATCTTATAGGATTGTTAAATTTGAACACACCGTAAAAATAAGCAAACAACTTTATTAACGTAAGAGTTTCGTTTCATTTAACGTATTTAAGTTGAATATTAAATGTCCAAAGAGTATAAAAATCAGATAAAAAATAAAAGGTGGGTAAGCGTGAGCCGTGTAGTACCGTTTTGCTGTACAGCTGCAGTAGCAAGTGGGTCACTGTTATGGATGTGTTAAATGTGAACTCAACGTCATAAAACGATTGAATATGAAAAACGATTCTTAGCAAAGACGGCCAGTCAGCATATATTACAAAGTGTATTATATGATATAATTGCTATTAAAGTAATTTATTTTACTATTAGTAATACTAATACACTGATACAGTAACTTGAATTATGTTTTGAGCTTGGTGAAAACTTTGCATTTTAAAATGTCATTGTGTATTTAAATTATAATAAAATACTTTAAAAGTTTCAGGTAAGTACTTACAAATAATATTTTTAACCATAATAAAATAATCAAAATTGAAAATTTTTCGTTAAAATATCTAATTTTCTCTAAATTTTATATTAATGTGGATATGAAAAGAAATCTGTGTACATATATACAGTTTTTAGAACTTTCGGTTACAAAATATGAACTACTCACAAGAAACCTTGTTTTAGCTATAAAAATTTAATATTTTATAAATTTTTCTATACAAAATAATTTGCAAATTTTACGTGCAGATGTTATCAAAATTTGAGCTTTATGCTTAGGATAAACAATCTTGTACATTACCCAGTACACTGACGTAAGAAAACAGATTAGGTAAAACACAATCTCCCTTTGGCAATATGGAACATCCAAACAAACAAATTAAATCGAATTAAAAAAACAGTAAAAAGATGGAAAAGAAACCCAAACATTAGTACCATAAATGAAAAAAAAACTGAATCGAGCTAGAATTGGATAATCAAAATTGACTCACGGATATTTGATGGAAAAAATCGAACCACCAATATGCGAAACACGTGGCACCACACGTCCACACTCACGATTAAACACATTTTTGAAGAATGCAGAATATACCAAATACAAAGAGAAGAACTAAGCCACGACATCGGAATAAGTCTAGGTCCAAACCCTGGAAATGAATCCAAAACAATAGAAGTTTTCAAAACAATAAAAATAATAAACCTATAGGTATTATAAGTCACAACTAAAATATTGTATAATTATTTAAATTATATATCATATGTATTATTATATAATTGTATCTTACTAAAAATGTAACGCCAGTGGCCCGTGTTGTCGAAGAGGAAATTTATTTGTGTACATTTCAAGATCAATAAAAAAAAAAATTTTGTACTTATTGTTTATCGACAATATATTTATATTTTATAATAAAAAAAATTCTCATGCCCATAAATAGTTCAAAAGGGTCAAAATATTTTTTAAATGTTATCATGAATGAAAAATGGTCATATATAAAAAATATTGATGGCAATTTAAACTATTTACAATTATTCGTTTTAAACTTAAACCAACTAATCAATTTTGTCAAAAAGCTTCGTTAAAAAGTGATATATATATAACGTTTGTACGTGTATATTACCAGCACACACGTCACATAATATAACAGCGGAAATTAATAATTAAAGATCATACAATTGATAAAGTTAAAATATTTTACAAAAATATATAATAATGAAAGTATACCGTTTATGTAGACGAATACCTAGTATAATATTAGCATAAATATTTGAAAAAAAATTCTACAGTTTCAATTTACGTTTAACGCTGAGCGCATAGGCGCATTTGCCCCCCTGGCTTTTTTAAAATATTTTTTTTAATTGATTGTTTTAAGATAAATTACTATATACTATACATAGTATACAACAAATTTAAAGTATAAAATAAGTTGTAATATAATAAAATATAATATATTGTATACCTACGAGTATAATAAAAAAGGTTATTATTTTAAAACACCTATAGTAAAATTATAATATTTATTCTCAAATCCTAACATTGCCCCCCTCCTAGAAAAATTTCTGCGGGCGCCTATGGCTGAGCGTTGTGTTCAACGATTCGTTGTCACCTATGTATGCGAAGTATTCACTTTTAAGCGAAAATATTACCTAAAATGTATATTAAATACACATTAAATAGGTAGTTAAAAATATGTATTTTTTCAATTAGCTATATTGTTTAAAATAAAAACACGTTTTTTTTTTGGACATACGATGATTTAAATATTATATTTTATGATATACGGCCCAATCAAGCTATTGTAAAATGTATTTATGAAAATCTCATAAGAAATCATGTATTGAATTTTTAAGCTCTTTAATAAAGGATTAAGGTAAAAAATTAGCTAATTAGATAATAATTACTATAACTAATAACTAAATTATTAGCTAATAAATAAAATATTACAATATTGTATGTACCTATTCTACTGTTGTACCACTCCAAATAGAGGGTGTAATATTATATTATCAACATATAGGCACAAATCGCTCAAGTTTTTTGGTTGGTTAGATATAATATTTTCTAAAAATCTAATATGCTTAGTATCAAATACTGATTTTTGAATTCGGGGAACTAAATCCATCCCACTTTATTTATGCCAATAGTTATTACTTATTAACAACTAACCCAATAAGGACAAAATCAATAACAATCTAATATTTTTACTACATAAAATGGAATTCACGAAAAAATGAAATATATAAAATACATACACCAATAACTGTGTAATCCATTTAATGTAAAATACTCATTAATTCGAAAACTCTTGCGTTTTTGCAAATATTTTTTTACATACCATATTTTAAGTCGTTAAAAATAATACTCCTCAAGATATTTAAATAATTGTAATTAATTATCTGAAATACGTGATATGAGACATACTCCACTTCCCCAACTAGATAACAATATACATTACTACGGGGATTACTCGTTACTCATGTGTCGGACGACGAGCACCACCGGTCTCGACTTCAGACGAGGTGTATAGAAGAATACTTGAAACTTTTCAGTCCTCTATGACCATTGACCATACATGATCGATTGGCAATCGGTTATATAAATACATCACATTCCACTTGAACTGATTGTTGATAGAGCAGATGGCCATTGATTTTAAGTTCAATCTGTAACAATCACGGATGTGTCATGTCATTATAATTTACATAGAACATATTACACAATAAATGATACTATAATATCCATAGACATGTTAAAAGTTATTGTGGTAATATCATATACTCGTAATGTTCCACGTTGGTAGGTAGTTGATAAAATTGCAAAATATAAAAATCTATAAATATATAAAAATGGATTTCTATTTGTCCTTTATGCAACGGCTTGACCGATTGCGACGAAACTTGGTACAAAGATACATTCGACCTGTGGGCAGAAGATACGCTAAATTAAAAGTGATAGGCCCAAATATCATTTAATTGTCAGACCGTTCTCGATAATAAATAATAAAATAACAAAATAATAAACTAAATTGAATATCGTTGTAAGATTTTAAGTATATTTTAATTGATATCTATATATATATATGCATAAAAGTATACTGCTAGCAAAATCAAAGGAAACGAATTTAACACACAGTTTGAGACATATAAGAGTTAGGATTTTAACGGACTACGAAGTGCACGGGTTCAGCTAGTATAAAATATAAATCATTACTAGAATTATTAGCAAAAAATATTTTATCGATAATCAATATTTATTAGTGTAGATATTGTACTCAAATATTCTTATATCTAGCTATATCTATCAAGTTACATATACACAATAATATTACCAGTTCGTCTATTATTCGAACAAAAATCACTTAAGAATTATAGTATAGATAATAGATATATATAACATAAATTATATAATATATCGTTGAATTTATTATACGTTTAAATATGCTAATCTAATGAATATTCGTATACCACTACACCACAAGTATCATCATAATAAATAATATTAAAATTCTATTTTATTTTAGAATATAAACAATTAACGAGCGATAAATTTATTGATTTTACAAAGATTTATGTTTTATTATGTGTCTGTAATATTCTGTATACACGAAAAGTTGTTGAAAAATTCTTCGACTCTAGTTATTTTTTTTAGTAAAAGAAAATTCTTAATAGTATTTGAATGTCAGAAAATTTTACACAAAACCAATTTTCAAAAAAATTGATTTTGTGACTGAATTTGAAACTCAAAAACAAATAACTGTAGATAATTTAAATTTAAATTTTCATTTTATGTTTGTAAGACCATTTTTCATACGAGATAAAGATTATAAAATATTTTGACTCTTTTTGATCTATTAATAAACACATACATTTATTTTATGAGTGATGCCGATAAAAAATTCTTCACTTGGTCAAAAAGTTTGAAAATTCAATGCGAAATTTTTCATAACATATTTTACATCAATTAAAAATAATCGTAGATAAAATTTTCAACATACCAAGTAATTTCTAAACAAATTTTCGTAACATCCGATATATATTATTATTATTTTTTATAGATCTTGAAATTATAATAATTTTTGCTTCTACTAATAACGTCATTAGCATTACATTTGTACATTAAATTGCTTAAAATGTATAAATAGGAGAATAAAATTAAAAAAGTCACAATTTTTAATCAAATACTTAGATATTTATGTGCATTGTAAATGTTGGTTATATTAAATATGATATTTTGATTGTTTTAAGGATTTTTTTTGTGTTGATTAGATTCGTATTTCTTTTTATATGTTCGTTGTCTGGATACATTGGATATTATTCACCCGTAAGTTAACGATTTTATTATTATAGCAATAATTGTAAATATATGAAATTTCTATCAAGTGTTATTTTCTACACATGGTATAGTTTTAAAAATATTTTAAACCACTTGGATTTATTTATAGACATTATTAGTTAGATATTTTTATATAAAAGTTTCCTTCTATATATAGTATTTTGTGGAATAAACTATTAATATATAGTGCTATGTGGGATCCTTCTAAGTGGATGCAATATCAGCTTAAAAAATATTCACTATACATATCAAATATATGCACGATTTTTTGCAAGTATTTAAAATTCAAATTTTATCAAAATCATTAAAACTTATTGTAAATTGTTTTGTAGTTAAAAATTTAAATAAGAATATTTAATTTTATAGTTTTATATTTAAGGAATGAAAATTTAAAACAAGGTTTATCATAAGTTGATACTGTAACCTAAAAATCTAAAAAATAAATAAACACATTTTTTTTATAGATATACCTACCAAGTTCAAATTTGAATTAAACTAGATAATTAAACGTAGAATTACAATTTTAGTTATGAAGTTGATGATTATTATTTAAAAATACAATTCGTGAGAACATGAAACTTTTAAAGTATATGTATATGTATATCAAATGCAAGATGTTCGGAAAAAATATATTTATTATAGGACCTATTGATATTGTAATATTAGTAGCTAGTATTTTTGCTAGTACAATAAATTAATTTTATAGTAATTAATAAATTTATAGGTATGTCTAAGTATTATATTAGGTTATTCGTCTTCGGAACTTAGCCGATTTATAATCATTTTTCGTATACAACCTTTTATTTTGGTTTTTAATATTATTTTAAAAATAGTGTGTATTTCAAAGCATTTTCACTATTCTTAAAATTTATATGTGAAACAAAAATCTAAAATTAAAAATACAAAATCTAACAAAAATAATGGGCGTATAGCACTCACCTTGTAATTTATTTTAAGTTTTACCCTTTTTATAAAAATGTGATTATAGGTGGGCGTTTTAATTTTAATTTGAATGTAAAATGTTCCATACTGACGGTTGTGAACATTTAAATTAAATGCATTAATTGTTAATATTATTTTGTTTGCAAACGCGTTGTAGGTAATCCTTGTCGTGTTTTGTTTGAAAAAATTATCTTCCATTAAAATATACTTTAATGTACTATATTATTATATTTATTTACACCGATAGCTATTAGGCGTTAATTCATCATTTTAAAGTCTAGGTACTCCCTAAAACACTAAACCACTAAACCACACTTATATTTTTATTTCTTATCAATCTATTAAAGGGTTAATGTTAATACTGAACATATAATATTGACGTACACATTTTATAATTTTATGTTTTTGATAGCATTTAATAATTATATTGTTCTATAATAAATAATTTGCTACGCTAGGTAATGCGTTTGTGAATGGTCTGCCAATGTATATAAGTGCATTTTATGTTTTCAAGTGTATGGTAGTAATAAAGGAATTACATTATAAAGTCAGTTCATGTTGAAATTAATGATTGCAATAAATAGAGTTCAATAATTGATAATTTTAAGTGTGGAAGGTCTTACCACAAAATCCATAGTCGCATCGGACAGGGCATGTTTTCTTATAACCTACTACAATATATAAGAAAAAAACAAGCTTATTTTGCTTAAAAATTTTCATTAAAGCAAATTCGATCGCTTATTAATAAGTCTTAAATTGTGTTAGTTTAATGGCTAATGAATAAATACTAAATGTAATTCATACAAATTTAACTAATAGAAGAGAATAAAAACAATATGTTAAGTACCTACCTATATTAACCAGAAAAAACTTCTTTTATTTTTAATATAGATATTTAAATGTCATAACTGTATAATAATTAATTTGATAAAACCATTGGCCTTGTGAAAGTAGTTGGAACTGAATAAACCATCATAGCAAGAAGATGATCATTGTCAAGAGATACACATGAAAATTGGAAATTTTAGAAGCTCGTAATCGTATAATAATAATGTTGTGATTGCCAGAGCCCAGAGAGGGCATTCAAATATAAAACACGATTAATGTCATCGATCGCTATATACACGTGTTTTACTTAATCGACTATATACATTATAGGTATTGTTTTAATATCATACTCGTATGTCGTTCGTCACGAAATTTCATGCCATTCGATTTCGTAGCACTGAAATAGTAAAAAATATATACTACAAAATCTAAATAATAATAATACCTATTTACTCCTATATATGCGACTTTCCACGATAAACCGTGGCCATAAAAATGAAAATAAATATAAAAAAAACCGTTAAATGCGTAATAACTAATAATACACTGCACGCTTAAGCATCTATAACAATTATAATATTGTTATAACGTTGTTGCCATGCGAGCAATTTTCAAAAGCAACTATTATTGAATAACGACGACTGTACCGGGACCTCCATAAAATTTATTGACGTTGTACTGACACCGCTGGGTCGTAATAATATTATGTTTAATGCGCAGTGTAGATTGTTGTATACAATTATTATTTTTCTATTAGAATATAATTTTTGAATAAAAAGTACACTCATAAGCCCACGTCGTATTATATTATGTAAAAGATATATTATGTTACGTCGTGAAACAACACTATAAAGTCGGTGACGATGTGGCACAATACTTAACCACTAAATTGATGGGTACCTATGATGCCAATAATACGAGAGAATAGTATATAGGTACCTATTACGGGATATTCGGGACACGTTACTGTTAACACGGCGTCGTGACAATTTAATAACATATTATGTGATTTCAATAAAAGTGCTTCAGTGGAACAGTATAATATAATATAGCAATGTATTATTATTAATGTGGAAACATATGTTTTAACGAACGAAAGTGCCCGATGATTTCGTCTGAATTACCGCTAATAACGATCTACAGAAATACAGATATTCAAGAACGACTATCACTGTGAGTTGAAAACACTTTAAAACATGCAAATGTCTATATGTACAGCAAATATTTGCGCCTTAATGTTATCTGTATAAAATACATATTATTTTTATTATTATTAACGCCGTTATTAAAGACGATAACCACTTAACGATGAAATCAATACTTAATAACAATATACTTAATATTATATAGGTCAGTGGTGGATTCCGTACAGAGTGAAGAGCAAAGACACGCATTGTTCTCTTTACCCGACCTCAACCACCAAATACCCAAATGTCATTGCCCTTCACTTAAACGTAGTTATTATCATATATTTACATATATTGGTCCAGTAATAATTAATAAGTCAAGTTTGGTATCATATCATCAGTTCTAATGTTACAACTATAGGAATTATCGATAAGAAGAATCCATAAGTCCTTTTCAACTTGTCTTTATAAACAAAGAATCATGCTGCAGAAACAATAGTAATACATTGTTTGAATTAAACAAGTATTTTAGTTTATTTTTTTTAATAAAGAAATAGTAAAAAAAATAATTATATCTCTCAACCAAAATTCGGGGAACTCAGTCTGCGGCAGAATTGGTGTTGAGTGTACCTCGTCATTTTGAAATGGATGTATTAATTTTTAATTCAATTATACCTAAATCATTGTATAGAAATTCAATTTTGAGCAGATAATATGGCCGTCAGTCAGCCTAAAATTAATATTTAAGAATATTTGATTAATTATTGGTATTATAATAATTTATTTTTTTCTATTAGTGGTACGAGAGATTGAATTAATATTTTAACTAATGTATTAATTCATAATAATTAACACACGTAAAGGGCTAAAATAAAAAGAGTTTCTTAACACTGTTTTAAAAAAATATATATCTTAACACATAATTACATTTCGATATATCATGTATGATAAATCAAATATGTATAATTTAAATTTGATAATTGAGTCAAAGTTAATAAGCTCGTTATATGACTTAGACTAGCATCATAACGAACTATTATTCCTTGAACTAAAGGGAACATCATGAAGGATAGACGCAAGGACGACTCAAAAACAATTTGTATAATAATTTGGGAAAATCTATTAAGTCGTTTAATAACTTGTACGCAAATACAAAAATCAGAATACTTCCGATATTTATATTATTTCATATATTTTATACTATGAACGATGAATGTGTTAATTTTACAATGGTGACAATGATATATTCATTTTGGATCTGAAGTTTTTTTATATAACAGAAATACCACTAAGATTGTCACTTTGAGGGTGGATTTTTATAGAAAATTGTAACTATAAGTAAAAATGCACAATATTTTTAAAATGAATAAAAAATAATATATTTAAAAAAATGAGAATTTTAAATTCTTATGTTTCAATAATCAGTTTTTGACAGCATTTTTTTCGGTGTAGATCTAAAACGAATAACCGCATTGGTACTTGAAATTATCTTCACCAAATATTTCTATTGATAATTTATATACATATTAATATATTATGATCAAATTTTCAAAAAAGTTTGTATCGATTTGAGCTATATATATACAAACATTAGATCATTTGAAATTGTTGTAGTTAATTTTTAGACATCTAATATTGTCGATAAAAAAATGTTCATTGGGTGAAAAACCTTGAAAAATCGTTCGTTTGCATTAATGAGTGCTTGTCGTCCAACAAATTATTTACCTTTATATCTATCAATCTCTGCAATTTGGCTACCTGAAGTTCGTTAGACGTCTGCTCAAGTGCAGATTGATAGAGGTTTGTTAAAAAATATTTTTCGTACTCACACAATTGATATCGAAATAAAAAAAATCGGATATTTTCCTTAGAGATATCGGGAAAATGTAGAGTGTAATTTTAACCACGTTCCTATACAAATATGCTTATACAGTAAATATACGTTAATATCGGTAAGATCTATAAGATTGTTTATCTCGGTCAAATTAGTTCATAGAGCAGGATATGTTGACACCAATTTACAAATGAACTGAGGCGACACACTGAAACCGAAATATGCCTATATTCTCTTTTATATAGGTACAGGTTAGGTTATTTTTTATATTTTTTAATTTTTTCCCGAGTGAAGTTTGGATTAAGCATTTTTAGTAGAAGTATAATATCTATTGATACCTTTTACATTTCGGAGGTAATCGGTTACCGGTTAAAAATTTAATATATTTTTCTTTAGTCGGTACATATTTCATTTTATGATGCGTAACTATTTTCCACCATAGTGCCACTAGATCGTTATCACCGTTTCCGTTTTTAGCAAAAGGTTTTATTCTTATTTCTGCCAAAAAATGAATATAATAATTTAGATATTACTTAAGATTCCCTGAATCTCTAAACCATGAAACCACAACTATTATTAATTATGAATATTTTGATACAGGCCACACCTCACCTCACGACTTATATTATTATTTTTCAAGTAATATAAATTTAGTGTATTTCTTAACGTGTTCGTTGTTAGCCGAATTTATGTATGATACACACTAACACATCACTTATACATAGCGTAAATTAATATAAGTATAACGTAGAAATTATTGTTGTGTAAAAATTAAAAGAATCGAAGTTTTAAAATGATTTTTTAAATTTAATACGACTATCATAAACAATATACAGCATACCTACATTTTAAATATCATAAAAATTGTTTTAATCTAATAAGTCTTCAGCCTCGACGAAATAATAATAATAATTATTATTACTGTACATTATATAATATTATAAAGAGTTTTCAAAAAAAAAAACCCCCCCTTAATAATGTAAATTTTTTTATGGCAATTGGAACATACATTTTGCAAAAAACGGAAATCATAATTTTATTTGTTGGTGACCTTAATTAATCAGCTGGTGCCCTCGTGTTTAGAAACGCTAACCTTAGAGCTGGTATATCGTATATCTTATATGTTATACATTGATTTAAATTTATCTGTGTTGTAAGACTAGGTAGCGCTGCCCCTTATTTAATTTTCAAACCGTGTCTATAATATTCATATAGTTATTGCAGTGTTAATGTTAGAAGAAATATCATAATATTTTTTTTTTAATGTGAAAGACGATGAACAATAATTAGTGATAAATATAATATCATACAACATTAAATATAATCATAATATCATTATGCTCCAAATGTTCCTATACCTATAGCGTGATAAACTGATAAAGTTAATAAAAAAAAAATAAAAAAATGATACAAGAAAGTACCTGCAAACACATATGTGATTGTATAGAAATTAATGGTTATCGCTACGTTTTGTGTACAAAATTACATGCCAAGTAATCAAATTATAATGAATGAGAATGAAAAATGAAAACACACTATGCTTATTATAATTAATTACAACAATATATCATATTTAAATGGTTTATATTATCTAGGTTTTGTTTTTAAACCAATATTTATAGCATATATAAGACAGGGCCATTCTCGAGTCCTTAGCTTAGATTGCTTAGAATATAAATTTAAAGGAGTATGAGAGTGTTTTATACCTTAAACATTTATTATAAGCCTATGTAAATAAATTATAAAAATAGATTTGATAATTAAATAAGTCTTAAAGCTTAAATACTTTAATTAATTATTAGAATATATACTATCTAATTATGTATGAAACACATGCGAACAATTTGTATTGTGCAAGTGGATATACCACAATTATACGAGTATACCTCCCTAATCCACAAATCCACTGATTAAGCCGAGCCGTTATAAATGCGTTTAAAGAGGATGGCATACTTGCATCTATAAACTTTGTCTTATAGTGTTAAGTTATAGTCTTAAGTTCGGAATAATCCATATGCCAATAGAATGAATCTTTAATAAAATGCATGGCAAAAGATAATTAGGATATTATATCTAAGTATTGTATTTGTATTTTAATTCAGCGTTTTAAAACTGTAAATTTTTTTAAATTTTCAAACTCTTAAGGTAAATGTGCACATTTTATAAATAACACAGTCAAATAGATTATTTTAGCTTAAGATTTACTATGTTGTGCGCTTTCAAGATGGAGACAACACAACATGTGGGTATGACGTCCTCTTAAGTATGTTTGTTCAACTAATATACCCCTAATATTGTATAGGATATTAAACAAATCACAAAAATACAGTAATTATAATAATTCAACTTTACAACAATATTGAGTTTACAATAATTGTAAAATTTTATTATACTCATATGTATGAAGTGTTACGTTGTGTAGCATGTTACACATTACGTCTTAATTATACTATTATAATGATACATGCAAATGGTTTGATGGGCAGTGTAATTTGAATTTCTAAACATCACTAAACGCCTAGCTGCTACGTAATAGAACTTCCTCCTTTCATATTGTTAGGTGAATATTTCATTTAACGTTAAATTTAAAAATTAAATATAATACTCCGTAAGCCTAATCTGTTTATTATGTATAAATTAGACATAAATCTTGAAAATCTGGCAGTGACATAGATTGTTTGCGAATTTTCGATTGTCCTTGTTGTATTATCGTTTTGATGTTTGCAAATAAAAATACACCTAACCAGCAATATGCAAATATATTAGTGCCAATTTAGATAACCTACATAGGCTAATTAACCTTAGATTTATTGAAGCATGAATTCTTTTGTTTAATTGTTTTCCGGCGATTCTTTTTTAAGAATAATAAACATTTTTCATAAGAAATCATTCAAATCGTACGATATTACAGATAGGCATGAGCTTTACAAACAGATTTAAAAAAATATTAATGTGTGTAAATAGTTATGTGGCAGGCACAGAAACGCGTGTTATATATAGTTATGATAAGTAGGTACAGAAACAGTGTAAATGCAAAATACTACTTGCTATTAATTATTATTATATGTGAGTATAATTTACATATTATTGTGGGTACTACTATGTTAGTTGGAGCGTTAAAAATCTACGCAATGATATAGCTTATAGAGGTTTAATATTTTAAAATATCGTTTTTTTCTTCTATTTTCGCACCCTCCAGATACCAGATTATAGGTTGTATCAGCCGAACTGTTTTGGTTTAATGCAATAAAAATATCAATTCATACAATATACACTACCTACCTAATAATTGAAATTTAAGATACTTGTTCTGTTTCAAGTTCACAAATTTTTCTCAGTTTTTAATTATACGATAGTTTTACTTGCGTAAATACATAATATATATGAATAACATTATGTACATGCATTAATTAAACAGAAACTTCAAATATTAATGAATTTAAACGAACCTCCTGCATGTGCCACATATTTGCAAAAATATCAAATTCCCTATCAATATGATAAAATCTATATACATATCACTTCCGTTAAGCTTCATATCGTTCTGAAACGCGATGGATAGTGGGAGTTTTAGCGAAATTTCACTTGTAATTAGTTAAGTTCACGAGTTCAATGCATAAAAAACCTAAATCATTCACGTTCACATTTGTTTTGCGAAAATATGTACATTCAAATTCACGTTCTAAAAAAAAAAAGTTCATGACTTGGCCATATGAATAAAAATATTTGTTTATTATCGATTAACCATAAGGTAAAATAATTTTTTTCATAGTCTTATATTTATTGAAAATTAAAATTTTGATATGGTGTAGTTATTTTGTTTTAAAAAAGATATTTAAAAAAAATATATTACGTAAGTAATGGTTAACTAACATAAACCTAACCAATAAAATTTATAAATTATACATAGGTACACTTTAAAAGTTGATATGTATAAAATAAATACCAAATAAGTAGAGATTAATTATAATTTATGAGTATAATATGTAATACATATATACCTACAATACACAATACACATAGGTATTATAATATAAAATCAAAAAACTTTATTACTGATCACATTCTAAAAAATTGGCAACACTCCTGGTCAACCCAACGTACTAAACTAAACGAAATCAAACCCAGCATTTTCCCATGGCCAACCACTCCACTTACCAGGCGTCAAGAAGTAATTCTTAATAGACTTAGAATCGGTCACACATGGTTAACCCACAAACACTTAATGTCTAAAACGGATCCCGAACCTTGTTTCTCATGCGGCGAAACACCTACAGTCAAACACATCATATGCTTCTGCCGTGAACACAACAATGTTAGAGTCAACCTCAAACTAGCTGACAATCTCTACGAAGCTCTTGGTCCTGACCCCGACAACACTCAGAAGATATTTACCTTTTTAAAATTAACTAAATTATATAACTTAATCTAAACACACCTTCACACCCCAAGCTTGAATTATATAAATTTCCCTCCTTTATCACCATATGTTAAATTTAACTTCAGCCAATAATCTTTGTTGTTGCGGCTTAATTTTAAATAAAAAAAAAAAAAAATAATATAAAATATGCAAGTAAATAACAAGACACTTACTAGAAAATTAAAAATATAATATACATTAATATAATATCTATCAATTTTTATTTATTTTTAACAGAATATTTACTATTATAGTCCTTATTAATAATTTCATAATATTTCATCCGCATTCAATCGCTCGTATACATCGTGTTTTTAAAAGTTATCAAATATTTAAAAAAAAATCTTAAATATTTTTTTCCAAATTAATATAAATTTTTTGTTGATACACCATGTGTATGAAATTTCGATTCAATTAATCGCCTTTAGAAAAGCCTAAAATTCGTTTAAATTTTTTGAAATTATGAACATTGTTAATGATCTATTTGTTGTAATTTCTAAGTGAGAAGTGACGTTCACAAAATATGAACGTGAACAAACATGGTTGCGCGGTCACGAAAACGTTTTTTCAAACACTGATAATGGATATTGTATTGAAAAGTGTATATATATGGTGTGGATAAAAGTGCCCGTTACCACGAAATCGTGATACCTACCTAGTCACCAAAAGAGTTATACGTCATACTAAGATAGATTAAGCAATGTATTTTACCTAGGTAGGTACCTTAACTGAGATATGTCCTCGTTAACGAGTAAAAACTACTATTATTGTTTGCTAGGAAATTACATTTTTGATAATGAGATATTTTAGTTTTTATTTAATGGAACAGAACCGCGTCTTTGGTCCATTATATTTTCAATTATTTTTTGGTTTATGTAAGCTTTAAAATAAGTTGATTTTCGTGTTAAGTTCAAAGATAGCTTACACATAAGGCATTATACCTAGATGTAGGTATTTATAATTTAACCTTTTTAATATTTATGTATTAATATTCCATGTAGTTAGTCACATTATTATTTGTGAATGAAAATATGTGCGAGGACAATGAGGACATGTCTAAACTATACTTATATTGAATATGAGGATATGAAGATAATATATTATTCAGAGTCGACTTTCAAATCACAAGCTGTTAGTCGAATATAATACTATGGAGTTCTTAAGAGAACGTCGTAGTTTCGTACACGCATGTGTTGCCTATACATCAATATAGAATATTTTCGTTAACTGTTTCAATAGTATTAGCTAGAGTGTACTGTTTGTTTTGATTATCAAAATTTTAGGTAAGAAAATTATCTGTGTTCTCTTATTGTTTTTCCGATATTTTATTTTTTAAGTGAGTATGAGTATGTAAAATAATAATATGTACTTGAAAATGCTCAAAATTAAAATTAAAAATTAAAATATCGTAAAAATCAATGATAAAACACAGATAATGTTTTTATCAAAAGTTTGATATTAGGTCAATTCTTTATAATATCAAAACTAACAGCACACTATTGACACTAGTGAACGGAAATTAGATATGTCGTAGGTACCTATGTGTGTAAGACAGCGACAACATGTCCGGATACGAGAGGACTTTATTTAATATTTTTATTTTTTATTAATATTAGTATAGAGTGTCTTGTTAAAAAATATAACCCATGGAAAATATCGATATTTTAGATTTTTCAATAAAATTTAGTAGATAATAGATTTTTATTTTTTTTAATGAACTCAAAATAAATTGGCAATTTGATTATTATCTAGTCTATGTAAATTTGTGTTATTTACGTATTTTTTTTTTTTAATTAATTTATACAATTCAGATTTTTTAAGAAATGTATTTTTCAACATAATTTTTTGCTTGACAATATATGTTATAGATTACTGTAACAATAAGCTTAATTGATTTAATATTAGTAGACTTAATTAGGTATTAAGAGACTTCCCTGTCTAAAAATGGTTATGCTAACTAATGAGCATTTGCAATTACATTTTAAGAAATGTATTTAAATATTGTATTAATTGTATTTTATTCTATTTCATACTTGATCTGTATAAATAGTTTCAACATGGTTTTTGTGGAATAATAATTCATCATTTGTATCTTTTTCGGGTTTTTATTTTAAAAAATAACGATTTTGATTTTGGAGACCAAAAAAAATATATTATATAGTTTAATATTAATACTTTATTAGAAAGAATATTTATTATACATAAAAAAAATCATTATTAGTTATCATTTTGTATTTACAATTAATTTTATGAATACCTATAGGTACTTTCAAAGTTTGAAAAGACGTCATAAAGATTACTCAAGTAAATCGAACTTGAATTACAATTGATTTTTAATTTTGAACATTTATCATTGGCTTCAAAATTCAAATATCTAACAATCATAATACCAATTTATTACCTATATATATAGATTATAGTCTATAATTTATAGATATTACTCACGTTGTTTTGTTGATAACAGAAGTTAATAAAATGTTGCTTTCATCCCGCAGTACTCAATACAAAATTTAGTTATACTACCTATACTTAAAAACAAATAAATAGCTATAAGCACTATATAATTTAATATCTTACGTAAACATGTAAGACATGACGTATTACTTTATTGAACAAATATAAATTCAATGTTAAGTACTGATAATATATTGGTCTTTTTAATATACTCAAGTCACGTGTTTTTTTTTATCTTGAATAAATAACATACATAGATGTATTTTAATTAGTTTAATTTTTGTTTTTTTCATTTTAAATAAATCCAAAAGATGAGCTAAATAAGTTCTAAGTAACGGGATATCCTATAGGTACTTTCAACAAAATTAAATTGAGAAATATTATTAAAAATTATTCCCGTTTATATTCTATAAATATAATTGTATTATTATCCATAGAAAGTGATGATTGATGAAGGACATAATAAATATTAAATACATGAATATTATTTGTTATTTTTTAACGCTAAAATATAAAATATTTATCTGGTACGTAATACGTATTGGTACAATTTAAAAATAAATATAATATAACTATAAAAAATATTTTATAGAAATTCTATTATAATATGTTGAATCCAAAAGTACTATGCATATAGCGTATCACGTATATTATTATGACGATAAAGACAAAATATAACTATAAAACATATAAACTGATTGAGTTGAACAATTTGTTTCATCGATTTATGTGTGAAAATTTAAAATAAATAATTTGATTTGTCATCAAAAAAATAACAATCGATGTAGATTCATACGAATTAGATAAATATTGATCTCATAATTTTTTACTTACAAATGTACTAGTAGTTTACAGTGACAACTGTGCATACAATATTAGTACCTCTACCTAACAAATAAAAAAAAACTGTAACCGAAAACAAGTGAATGATAATAAATTATACCTAAGTATAATTTGTCAGTTATACCATATAAATTTGTTTGAACACAATGACAGAACGGTTGAACATGGCCATGAAAATTGGGCAAGGAAATGCGAAAAAAAATCTACTTGAATAGAACTAATTTGTCCATACATTGCTGGGTATACCTACTTCATTCAAAGTAATATGTTTATTGTAAAACCAGTGTAAGAATAAAGGGGGAAAATAGATTACAATACGAAGACGTGTCAACAATTTCTTTTTACAATTTGTGCGCATACCGCGTGTATTTGTTAATTTTATCTGCTCGTATTTGCACAAATTATCACACGTGAGGGGTTACCGTAGTACACTATCTGTCTAATGAATTATTAGGCAACATTAGCATTGGGTCTTGCGTTCAGATAAAGGCACAATGTACGCTGGTCATTAGTGCAGTCGATTCGTGCAAGGCCTGTGGGAAACCTACGAAGGAGGCTCAGGGTCCAACTTAAAAATCTCACCTTATTTTTAATATTCAAACTGTTAATTGAAAAAATAAAAAAATAATTTTATTTTAATACAAATTGTTATAAAAAAAGATTATGCTAGTTTATTTGAAGAAATAAAAATATTATTTTTCTATTGGCGTACTCATCATTTGCGTATTATTGAAATTCGTTTAATATTTTAAAAACTATGCGATTCCACTTACTGATCGTGTGTCTGGTACATTTTGTGTATTACACACATGCAAATAACCAAGAATTTGTTCATTTGGCAAAAGAATTTTATCACACATCCAATGGACTAAAGCCATCGTGTCAAAGGTATATAGAAATTTTGATTTTATTTAAAATTTGTTGAACTGGTTCATTAATAAATTCTGATAACTATAGTTATCATATTTTGAATGGTTTAACTCCTTAGATTGTTATTTAATTTAACTATACATTTTTTTTAGGTTATATTTAAAGTTTCTTATAAATTATAATCGATAAAATGTTTGGTAAAAATTGCACTTTAAATTTTTAGGTAAAGTTTATAATTTTAAATAATATAACAATTTTATTAGAGTAGCAATATTATTCTAAAACAACGTTATTAACATTTTGTTAAATAAATTGCAATGAAATTATTAATATTTTTTATGACAATATATTAATAAATTAATCACTGGTGTATAGTATAAATAAATATTGTAATGGATAGAGAATAAATATGTAAGTTACTTACTAAAATATAAAGTAGGTATGCATATTAGTAGAAGATTTGAACTAATTAAATTAATTCATATAGAGGTTATCAGAAAATATTCACCACTTTGTTAATTTTTAATGATTACATATAAAATGTCTAGAACTAATTAAATACATTTTTCAAAACTTTAAACTTAATATTTCAAAATATTAATTAAAAATATTGTTTTTAAATATAAAACAAACATTTATAGTTGTAAATCAAAATATAATATCTATTTCTGTTATTAAAATATTGCACCATTGAGAGTGAACAATATGATGGTAAATTATTTATACCTAGATCATCGTAAGTAGTAAATCGTTAAGTATAATTATCAGTTTGTACGTTAAATGGTTTTTTAAATTTGTACTTAAATCTACTCCAAAATGATTAGAATATTTTGATGCTTTTAGACAAGTTATTGTCTCTAATATATGTGTAAATAACTATATTATGTGATTATACGATTAAAAAAAAACATAATAAATCTACATAATAATACGTTTGATAAACTAACTACAATGATTTAAAATCAGCAATGTAAAAGTATAGTCAAATACTTTGCCAAAACTTAAACATAATATTGAGTAGGTATTGACATTTGACAATGTTTTATCATAAGAATAATTACCAAGTATTGTCTTACAGCCGTAGTAAAAATAAATAACAGATGTTAACGAGACAACAAATTAACATATAACAAAATTAAAAGTATATTTTTAACACGAATGTGTAGAGAGAAAAATGAATTAACCACAATGAAAATCAAACAATCGTCGAAAGAATATTATGGACACTGTATTAAATCGTTATTGTATATACGCATAATAAGTAATAACTATGCTAAAAAAACTACCTATGTAAATTCCTGTTCAAATTTAAAAATAAAAATAGTGGAGTTCTCGGTTAAAAAATATTACATACATTTTTTGTTTTTAAGCGATTTTATTGAAAACTGATGGGAATTAAGACGAATCGTTTTTAAAATACAATTTGTTAATTTTTTGTACGTCCTAAAAACGTAGTGAGAACTAAAAAAAATACTATTTAGTTTTACTGATAATAATTAATAGTTGTAAATACATAATATTAGTAGTTATACAAATATTAACGATTCAAAATAATTTAAATTGTTACTTAAAACCTATAGGCAATCCTAATCTGTCGAATTGTATAAGATGGACGATAGATTAATTTTTATTATTACTACGTACATTGCTGCAAACATTTTTACAATGCTGGTGGATACCTCTTTCCTATATTTTTAAAAATATTTATGACTTAAATTAATTTATAACTTACTCGAAATAATAATGAAACATAATAACTAATAAGTAGTGTAGACAACTTACAATTAGTTAACAAGTTTCAATTTTGTTCTTTGTCACATTTTTAAAAATTAATACGTAGTTATCGACTGATAAAAGTAGGCATGCATTTTGACAAAAATAAAACAACTATGAAGAAAATGACATTAATATCTCGATTATATTAAGACTTGAAATCAACTAATTTATACACTTATTTTTATAGTTTTTGAATGATTCATATTACGATTTAAATTACAATTTTATAATAGATACGTTACTAAGCAAGCATTTTTATATAATTCTAGTATAATAATTGCAATATGCATAGTTATATTGTCATATGGAATGTCAATATTATAAAATTTTCGATAGGGTGTACTATTCGAATCTAAATAATGATTTTGTTTTCTAAGTAAACGTAATAATAAAAAATAATAAAACATGTGCTAAACACTTCATACGTGATAGGTCATAATGAAAATATGACATATGTTAGACATGTTTAGCTATAAAACTTAGAACTAATATTGAATAAAGTAATTGAGTTAGTTTATCATTATAGGATTAAAGTCCATGTAACTGATAGCAGTAGAATTAGAATTATCAATTGACTGAGAGTATTGATAATGATTATGGTTTTAATACGTTCTCATTCGTGCAACGGTAAATACAATTAACTTATAAAAAATCATACTTCATTAACATTTAACATAATGTACCTAATTGCAAAATAAAAAATAGCATAAAGTTAATTAAATATATACAAATAAATTACTAAATAATACAAATCTATTTCAATTTCCATTTTCCACCATCAAATAGTAAGAAAATATTATTTGTACAAACATAAAACATTCAAACTTTTAAAACAACTAACTATATTTAAAAAGCATATTATTATAAATTTATAACGTATATGTAAATGGTTGACTTAATTTATACAGTTAATAAAATATTATTTAAAAATCATATATTGTAATAAATAAAATGTATCTAACTATTTCGAAAATTTAATTTAGTACAAGTAAATAAAATTATAATAAATATACAAATATAAGTTTAAAATCTCGTCAAAAATATTTTTGAATTATAAAAAAAAAAACAGGTAATTAAAATCATTAATCAATGCCCAGCTAGGAATCTGAATTAAAATAAATATTTACAGTTATAATAGTCGACATTTGTAATTTTCACGTAGTATTAAAACTTAAAAGTAAAATAATAATAACCCAACTACCAATGATATTGTTTTTAGCAAAATATACTGTGATAGTGAATTCATGCATGACGTCGCACTGTCTCAGATTTATCCTGATTCAAAAACTTTTGTGGATAAGAAACTAAAATACAATGAATCTGTCATTTTATACAAATACAAACAGTTTAAAGATAGCTTCAACGGTGCAGTGCCGCCAAAAGAAAATTTAACCAAATTTGTCAACGAAAATTTAGAAGACGGTGACGAGTTGGAGATATGGACTCCTCCCGACTTTACTGAATCTCCTTCGATCGTGAACCGGATTAAAGACAAGAATTACAAACAGTGGGCATTGGGATTAAACCAAGTATGGAAAACCCTAGCGAGGAAAGTTAAAGAAGACGTGAAATTACACCCTGACAGGTACTCATTGATATGGGTTCCAAATGGGTTTGCCATACCTGGAGGCCGATTCACGGAACTTTACTATTGGGACACGTACTGGATTGTTAACGGAATGTTATTATGTGACATGTCGTCGACAGCTAGAGGCGTTATCGAAAACATATTATCGATGGTAGATCGATTTGGTTTCATGCCGAATGGAGGACGAGTGTATTATCTGAATAGATCACAGCCGCCAATGGTGACATTGATGGTATCAAGCTACTACAAAGCAACCAATGACTTTGAATATGTAAAAAAAGTCATCTCTGTAAGTTCAATCAATAAATATCGTATAAATAATAATTACGATATGAAATTGTAGTCACATCATGACGAACAATTATTGTTTTAGTCCTTAGATAATGAATACAAATTTTGGCTGGATAACCGAATGGTTACTTTCGAGAAAAATGGCAAATCGTACACAATGGCAAGATACTACGCACCGTCGAAAGGTCCAAGACCAGAGTCTTATAGGTTCGTATAATTTAATAGGCTTATAACTGCAGTGACTTAAGTATTTATATGTTTATGCAGAGAGGACTACGAATCAGCAGAAATATTTAAAACTGAAGACGAGAAACAGGAATTTTATACCGAAATTAAGTCTGCGGCAGAGACTGGATGGGACTTTTCAAGTAGGTGGTTTATAACTCCCGATGGCTCGGATCGTGGTAAGTACTTTTATTGCTTAAATTAAAGAAACAACTGTATACGGGTTATTCGACGTTTATGAAATACAGGTAAATTGGCTGACATAAAAACGAAGTTTATAGTACCAGTCGATTTGAACAGTATACTACAAAAGAATGCAGCGCTGTTGAGTACATGGTATAGCAAGATGGGAGATACAGCTAAAGCCGAGAAATATCATGCAATTTCAGAGAAGCTTCTCTACAGTATACAAGAAGTATGATAGATTATATTCTTTGATAATATTCCATTATTCCGTACACGCGTATATTAATTGTTGAAAAAAACATTTCATAATACATCAATTGTTTTAGGTTATGTGGAGACCAGACCTGGGGGCGTGGTTTGACTGGGACATGTTGAACAATAAAAGTCGAGAATATTTTTTCGTTTCCAATATCGTTCCTCTGTGGACGGAAAGCTACAGCATGGCGAAAAAGGCTGTAGCTAGTTCAGTGTTGGGATATCTAAAAAATAACCATATTATTGAAGCGGATTATTCTGTGATTTTCAATGGTACATTGTTTTTCAGTAACCAACTTTTTTTTGTTGAAGAATTTATAAGATTTTTAAACTCAAATTGTTTATAACTATATATAAGTAACATCTGCAAACACGCGATATACTAAAATTGTATATCATCAACGCATTGCGGTCATTACTGATACTCAATATAAGTACATTATGAAAAACAATGTTATTGTTACTATTCAGGAACACCTACGTCTTTGTACAATTCATCACAACAGTGGGACTTTCCAAATGCATGGCCTCCTTTACAAGCTTTCATCATCCAAAGTCTTGACAAGACACAACAGAAACTTGCACAGCAGGTGGCATTTAAATTGGCTGAAGTTTGGTTACGTTCAAATTATAAATCATTCGCAGAGAAATCAATGATGTTCGAAAAAGTATGATTACAACATAGTATTATACCATTTAATTCATAGGTTTATAATTTTAAATGTTAACCTAACTTAAAAATTGTCTTTTAGTATGACGTTCTAGCTTCGGGAGAAACTGGTGGAGGTGGTGAATATACTCCGCAGACAGGTTTTGGTTGGACAAATGGAGTCGTGTTCGAGTTCTTAAATCGATGGGGTGATACAGTATCTAACGGGACAAACGGTAATATGGCGTTTCGAAAGTATTAGATGTATAAAATGAAAAACTTTTATCCTATTTGGATAAATATTTTAACAATCTTAATGTAATTTTGTAATAATAAAAGTCTATATTATAAAATCTATAACTATACTGAATAGCAGGTAAAAAAAAGTTTATAAATTGAAAATTAACAGTAAGTGAAACGTAAGCAAGTTTTTGTTATATCTACATAAAACGAACCAATTAACCCAGTACCCCAGTAATAATAATTATTTTTTGCCATATTCAAAGGCGGCATTTTTCAATAAAATGCAAATTTAAAAAAAAAATGCGACATCAACTTAGTGAAAAGTTAACTTTTTTACTAAAGGATGTCAGACACGGTCGGTGCTAATTTTTCCAATTTTCCGTAATTCTATACAAATTTGAAAATTATATTTTATATTTTAGTTGGTATCTTAATTATAATACTTTTCTACTATCTCGATACCTATATTATATCGAAAAAAATAATTTCACCGGAAAAACTCTCACGTCTCTAAATTGATAATTTTTTTATTTAAATGATAAAAACTTTTTTCTAGTCAGAAAAATAACAACTATTGTGATTTATTTAAATGCTATTTTTAATTTTATAATTATAATTTTGAAAATCGGGCTTTGATGCAACCTCCAAAATGTTCTCTTTTTTTAAATAATCAACGAAATCGTACTATAGGACTACATAAAGTTGTGAGAGATAATCCTGTAAGACATGTTTATTTTTCTAAAAACGTACCGCCTCCGACACCCTTAAATAGTTAATTTTCTAATAAACAAAATAATGCTGTATATAACAAATATATTTTAGTAAATTAAATAGGCCGCCATAGGTATAATATTTTTATTATATTATATTATATCTTTTAAATTGTCTTATATGCTTACAATATTCAGTATATTTACTGACTCCGTTGATTAAATAAATAGCATCCCAAAAGTTTTTATGAATAATTACAAAGGAAAAATGTTTAAGAATAAAATGAGGTAAACTCAATATTAAAACAATATTTATTAACTGTGTTTAATATTGTGACACGGATTAAGTTTAGTCTTAATTTATTCGATTTGTGGAAAAACAGCTTAATAATATCTGGTAATATGGTATCGTTCAAGAAAACATTTTATTTTACTATCTACTTGCACCGAATGTGCTTGAAGTGTCCGAAATATTGACGAAATGATTGAATAAACGTAAATCAGGTTTTGAAAAATGATGTTTTTGTATTTTTAGGATGTTCTTCCGGTTATAGTTACTTGTGTGATTTCAATAGGATCAGACAACAATTAATGTTTTGGACAAATAAAAAATGATATGAAAGAAAAATGGGTATATTTTTGTCCATTAGAATTCACCAATATAATGCACTCGTTAAAACTAATTTTATTTAATAATTTGCAAATTCTATTCAGTGACACAGTACATAAGCACTATAATAGCGCACAATGATAATATCTTTCACTTATAAGCTTTTCTAAGTCAACAATTTCATCTATTATATTAGGTATATGTTAAATTTTAAAAAAAATCACAAAAATACAGAACAAAACAAATAATTTTGTAATGGGATAAATTATTAGCGATGCATAATAATTTTATTTATTTTTCAGAGTCGAGGAGACAAGGATAATCGTCTTATTCGCCTATGCACCGGAAACTGATTATACTTAGGTACCTAATTAAATTTACCATGATTCAAATGGCTGAAACGCTGATAAATTCAAAGAAGAAACTCAGTATTAATTAATTATTACATAATAATTTTAATCATTAAAAAATATTATTTTTAGATCATTTTTATTAAATAAAAGACAACACGTATCTAGAATTATTGATTTTTTATACACACAAAAACAATCAATGATAAATAACATATAATATGTTTATAGATAAATAATGTGTTTAAATATTATTTCATTCGTAAACATTGTATAAGATAACTTTACACTTATTTTAATTATACTTTAATGAAATGTTGTTGATGTTAGTATTATTGAAAAATAACAGGCAATTTTCAATAGTTAAAATACCTGTAATTTATATTTTATGCACTTTTTTGCATGTACAACAAGTTTATTATTATATGGTATGCCTTAATAATTTATTATTGGAAATAAATAAAAAAAATTGAAAAACCAAAAGTGTATTTTTTAATATTCAAAAGTCTGCATAATTATTTCGTGTTGATATAGTATTTAATTTAATAAGACCATATAGGTTTCAAATTTTACACGCACATCTGGTATGCGTACATTCGTTATAGTGGATTTTTCTCTGGCATTTTGAAGGGAAAACGTAATACTACCTATTATAAACATCGAACAAATTATAAAAGCTTATCTAATAAGGGTGACGACTAACATTCCAATCCTCAACTTATTAAGTTGGCCACAAATTTGATTCCACACACTTTGCGCAATGCGAAAAATTTATAATTCACTGCAGTGGTTAATAATTTTCAACTCGTTTTATAAGACACGCAATAAAAATTGAACGTTTTTAGAAGCACATTTATTAAATTGAAAATTGAAAATACGAGCGTAATTACTTTCAGATTCGATGGTATAGTATAACATTATGTAACCATACAATTAAAAAATGATCCAACATTTTAATATGATACTTTTCATGCATGATGAAAATAACATTAATGGTTTAAAGCAATGAACATATGATTTCATGCTGTGTCAACAGTTTGAAGAACTTGAGAAATTAAAATCAAAACGTTGAGAATACCTGTTTTTAACAAAAACATATTATGTTGGTTCTTTGGTCGTAATCTAAAAATGCCCTACACTTGAAACCCTCATCAAATATTTATTTGAGTACCAGTGTATAAAACAATGAAATAATTTATTCGATTAGTTTTTGCGTTCTTCGAACCTTAATTTTTCTCAGTTTTATAACAACAAAATATTACCTATACAATTTTCATGTAAAGAGAAGTAGGTAACATAATATGATGTTATACCGTTATATAATATGTTAATCTGACTTGAATTAAAAAATACCTACATTAAAAACTGTTGATTATTAATTGTTTTCCATAGTCAAATTTAACCATTATATTTGAGAAAATTGGATGTATTTAAGAATATTGACTTTTTTTTTCGAAGTCCTGTCTCTGCGTCCGCGATACGGCTCATTGTGGTCTCAAATAAATATCTAAATTCTACGGAGTCGTCCAGTTGGTTTTTAACAACGAGAAAATGGTTCCCAGGGCAATTAAAAAATTTAATGGTCTAAATATTACATTAAATGTATGGAGTCAAGATAATAATATAATTACAATAAGTGAGGAAAAGAACACTCGTCCAAAAGTACAAGCTAATTATTGTTAACTTCCCGTTTTCTATATTATACAAACAACTATCGTAATTCGTATTATCTTAAATTACAAAATATACATTACCGATAATGTTGTAGTGCCTAATCAAATACTCAATATAAAAATTCACATAATATCATGTATTTTAGACGATTGGAAACGTAAACTCAAACGCAAACACAGCATTATTGGTCGGTAGGAAATCTAATTACCTAGGTACTATTTTTGTCGCTGAAAAAACCATTTATTCGAGACTAATATGTGTGCTAGCCAAACATATTACATTTGTATTATTTATTTATAAAATCAACAATATAAATATTATAGAATTAAAAAAAAATTATAATTTTTATATTCCGTAACCGATGACAGTATCTAACATCGAAATACGGACGAACGAATTGACGAATAAATATACGACAGATATACAACTATAACCAAACGGTATTCGTATAGTTATTAGTTATTATTAATATATATATTTTATAAGTCTTGGTGTACAGTTGCAAATTGCGATATAGAGCCATCATATAAGACAGGAATGTCGATAGGAAATGTATAGAAAATTAAAGTCATAACCATGAGATTTTAAAATTTAATGTTTTGAGTTTTTAATCTCACTAATACGAACAATCGTACGAGTATGACTACAATATAAATATAAAATGCTGTAATTATTTAAAATCACATTTTAAAATATATTTTATGGTTTTTTTCAAAATTTGACATTTTTTGTATTATTTAAGTATATAGGGTCCTTTAAAGATACAAATTTCTGTTTTTCAAATAACACCTTTTCTACTGTAAATTATTTATTAGATATTTTTTCTGAAAATATTGACATATAAAAATCAAATTTTTACTTTTTAAACCTACGAATATCTATTTAATTTAACTGAAATTTATATTTTAAATGAATTCTACTAGGTATTACACGCATAGTTCTTGGCCCTTGGGACCTATGTTTTTCGTTAGAGATGCATTTTTAATTTATTTTTATATTTCTAACAGAATCTAATTGTTACTAAACATAAATATTCGACGCTTTTACGTAATATATTTTCGTAACATTTTATTTTTATCAGTTTAAGATTGATATTACAAACTGATATTTTATATAATATGTTATGATAAAAACATGTCATAATCTCTATTTATAATGATCAAGTTGTCATTATTTTTTAAGCCAAGAAGGAAATGTGTATGTATTTATAATGTATTCAATAAATATTTAAACCTTAAGTATTTCGTTATAAAATATTTTTTTTTTACATATAAAAAGTCTTCTATCAATGTTTTCTGCTTGTGAAGACTGGAGGACAGGAACTGTGTATGCATCAAATGCATTACAGCCAACATGCCTCAGGTACAGAATAATAATAATATTGTATTAATTTGGTTTAGATACATAAACATAATTATTCAAATATTCAAAGTCACCATATACTCGCATTTCTTAGAAATTATATATATTTTATTACTACCTACTGTTAAAAAATGTATGTACAAAAATTATTTCTAAAATACACATAATGTCATCGCCTATATGTGACTATGTAGGATTACAAGTTAAATATTTCCCGCAGGCAAGATTTGTAAAAAACAATTGATATCTAATTCAAGTGCCTACTTAATATCAAAACAACTTAGGTACATTAATATTTTAAAATTCAACATATTATCTATTATCATTATTAGGCACATATATACTTAAATATGTAAATTAATCATAGAGTCCAAACATAATAGATAAATGAATCTTAACTTTTTGTTCAAATAAATAGTTACTGAAATGGCATTATTTTTAATTATATGCTATAGACGAGAGGAATTTAAAATTTAATTAAATAATTGTTTTGCAGTAATAAAATGGGTTCATGAGTGATAAATAATTTAGTATTAGTGTGTTACATATAATTAATTAAATATTATTAGGCACCTGCCCATGAATCCAGCGTTTGAAAAGGATGTGTTCATAGCATTTACGTTCATACTTACGTCCATACTGTGAACGACAAGTGAGCGTCACTTATTTCTTATAATTTATAAGTTATAAACAATGTGACGTGATTGAAATTCATATTTTTGAGAATTTGAATAAAACATTGTAACATTTGTAAAATACATACAATCCAAATTAAATTAATTTTTTATTTAATTATATAGTATATGTATTACTTTAAATACAAATTAAAAATTAAAAATGTTTGAATGATACATTTTAGTTTTTTATCATGTTGGTTTTCATAATTTGTTATAGACTATAATACACTGTGAGTGGTGAGTCTGTGTAGTTTGGTGTCTTATTTCTGTAGTTAGTACTTAATTCATTTTTAAATGAATAATGAACGAAATATTATAATGCATATTTTAATTTGTGAAATTTTTCCTTTGAAAAAATAATGAATGGCGTGAACGCAAACAAGTTTAGTTTTTAATTGAACTTCCAAATCCGCATGAACACAATAAAACATATTTTAAGCGCTATGCGCAATAGATAGGTACTATTTTTTTTTTATAATATAATAAAGTGATAACACTACAAGTACCGTTGAGGTACAACGTCCTCTTAATTGTTAATAAAATGCATATCATAGCCTTGGGCTCTTGAAAAATAGTTTTGAAAATAGTATTGACTTCATTTTTGATTTTTTTTATAAGATTTATTATTATTATTAATATTATTAATTTAGTACTACACGAAAAACAATTCTTCAAAAGAAAATAAAAACTCTCGTACTTATAATAATATGTATTGTTATTAATAACTATTCGATTTTAATAATGCGTATTTAAAATTTTTATTATCTTTTATTATTAATTATATTTGAGATCCTATTTCGACAAAATATTATTTTCAGTTAAACAATTTAAACGTGATGCGTAGACACTATATTTTACATTGTATAGTAACAAAAATTACCTAAGTAAAGCGGTGTTTTGATTAAAGTTGAAAAACTATTGGTAATGGACCGAATGCAGCAGTATTGATATATATTCTATATGATTTACCAATGTTTGCACATGACTATTTAATATTTATAATATATATCATGTACATAATATTTAATATAGGTAGTCAGTAAGTACATAATTACAGCAATATCTGTAATCATTACGATGTAAATTATTATACCTACACAATGCCGTCAGCCATACATGATTAGATATTATACACGCAGAGCTTGAATTGGGAAAAATTAAGTAGAAGAAATCAATCTAACGATCTAAAAACTGCGTTTCAAGTGCACAATTATGCTAAACACAGACGCGTGGAAGGCTTTGCCACCTTCTAACCTCTCTCCAACCTTACTTATATTTTGAATACCACTTGGAAATGATGATAAATTAATTAAGAGGACGTGATACCCGCATGTGTTGTCTCTGTCTTACAAGTGCATTATATAGTAAATTTTACGTTCAGTAGAACACATGTAGCTCCGTTTGCTTAAAAATTAGAGTGAATTGACCTCTCATAAAATTTAAAGGTATGATTGTTATCTAGTCAACCTCATATGCTTTTTATTATATTTAAATTTTAAAGGAAGTTATGAGTATTTTAAGATGCACAAAAAATGTACAATTTTAAAATACTCATAACTCGCTTTAAATTTGATATAAAATATAAAGCATATGAGGTTTTCTGGATAATAATCTTACCTTTAAATTTTATAAGAGGTCAGTTCACTCTAATTTTTAAGTTAACGGAGCTACACGTGTTTTGCTGAGCGAAAAACGTACCATGTTACGCATTTGTAAGACGGAGACAACACATGCGGGTATCACGCCCTCTTAAAACTATAATGTCAAAATAATTTTTATGCTTAAAATTGTAAAATTCGATATCGTTATATAATTGATGTCAGTCACATGTTAATAAAAATTATTTTGTTCAAAAGTTTGGGCCGTTCCCCGTTCCAGTGAAAAAATATAATGGGGGTACATAATAGGGGAACTCCGTCCCCGAGCGCACCTTCCTCATCAACACGATCACTGGATATATATCCTATAAATCAAAATAACAACCTTATTATATGGCATAATGTATAATATAATAAATTCGTTATATCTTTGTCTAACTTTGTGATTGTTTGAATTAAAGCAAACTCTACTGCGAAAGCGAATTCATGCATGACGTACAACTAGCACGAATTTATCCGGATTCGAAAACGTTTGTGGATAAGAAGCTGAAATGTACCGAATATGAAATTTTAACCGATTATAAAACACTGAAAGACACTAACAATGGTAACGTGCCCACGATGGATGAGTTGGTCAAGTTCATTGACGAGCACTTAGAAGACGGCGACGAGTTGGAGCCATGGAATCCTCCGGACTTTAGCGAAAACCCATCGATCGCCAACCGGATCAGAGACCAGAACTACAAACAGTGGGCGTTGGGATTGAACCAGGTGTGGAAAACTTTGGCGAGGAAAGTCAAAGACGACGTGAGAATCCATCCCGAACAGTACTCGCTGATATGGGTTCCAAACGGGTTTTTCATACCCGGTGGTAGATTTAGGGAGCTTTATTATTGGGACACGTACTGGATTGTTAATGGACTTATGCTATGTGACATGAAGGCCACGGCTCGTGGTGTCATCGACAATATCATATCGCTGGTGAATCAATTCGGTTTCATGCCGAATGGTGGACGATCATACTACCTAAACAGATCACAACCACCAATGCTCATACTGATGGCTTTGAGTTACTACGAAGAAACCGACGACTTTGAATATATTAAAAAGATCATTCCAGTAAGTACAACAAAGTAATGAATTTTTAAAAGTAATGACTCTACTGGCACCAATACATATTATACGCCAGTGCCGTGATTTTGTCATGTTTATCGCATGCGAACTAAACTCCAATGTTATGCCATATTTAAATATTATATTTGTGCAATAAGTAAATATTAAATATAATATTATAAATGTATTAAATTATTAATTATGTATAAATTATTATTAATATTATAAATACAATATGTCAATACCATCATAGTAAATTCGAGTTTTATGTTTTATTTTTTCTATAGAAAATATATTACATTATTTAGTACCTACCTATAAATAATAATATTTATAGTCAAATACATAAACATGGTTTTCCAGTTTAAGAAAAGTCATATCCAACGGGGATACGCAGTGGCGTATATAGATATTAATTTTTTTTTTTTTTTTGGGGGGGGGGGGTTAAAAAATGTATTTACCTAATCAATATTATGAACTAACTTTATTTTAATAATTATAGACATTAAATTAAATCATTAAATTGCATTGTAGTACACACATTTTACAAAACGCACCTTCTATTTTTTTAGAATATACTAACCAGGAGAAACGTGCGATCCAAGATAAATGAAATTTTAATTTTCTTTTTGAAATTACCGGAAAATTGTAGTACGTAGGAGGCTGCCATGGTTTTTTTAATAAATCATATTTCAACTTGTTGTCAGATATTCTTGTATTAATACGAGTATATAAACCAATATCAAGAATTTCATTTAATTCAGTTAAATCAGTATTACTATCAATTTTGCTATGATTAATAGTATTGGATGAACAAGGATTATCATCATGTTTTTCAGGCTCAGTCACTGCTACTTTTTTATTAAAAAAATGTAATAATGAAGGTTGTGATGCTATATTTAATAATTAATATTTTGTTACACACGCGACACTAACCGAAACAACCGACGTCCGAAACACACTAAATTTTGTTTGTCCGGTTCTCCGGTTCTTCATAATAATTAACAACCAAATAATAAGAAATTAAGAAATAATAATATCGAGAATTCCGTTTTTAGATTGTCGTCGTATATTGAACACAGACTTCTATACCAACTATATATATATACATATATAGACCGTCGACGACTCGCAGCGGTCCGTCACGACGCATCGTTATCTTGTAGTATTTCATAGAAATCCTGACAATATATTATAATATTATGATATAATAATAATATTAATAATATGATATACCTAATACTCGGGGTTTGGAACATTCATTCAAAAAATAAATGCATTCACATTCACATTCATAGAGCTTAAAATTGAATGTATTAACACTCAACATCAATTTTTCAAAAAGAATGCATTCATACTTGCATTCGTTTCTTAAAAGAATGCATTCTTAACCACATTCATAATAATGTTTTATTTTATTTGAATAAAACATAATATATTAATTTATTTTTTGTGTTTAACGAGGCATTTTATATATTGCATGAACCATATCAATAAACGAGGTAGGTATAGCAAATTAAAATAACACACATTTTAAACATTAACTGCATTAACAATATTATATAATATTTTATATATATATAAATAAATAAAATATTAAAAATAATAATTATTTGTTATTGTGGTTGAAACTGAGACGATAATATTCTAATCTTGTCGCAGATTATGTAGATAGTAGATAGACTCTATTAAAAACTATTTTTTGGTATTAAAAATATAATATTAATATATTTTCCATGTGATTAGAAAAAGAATGTATAATTACATTCAATTTCCATTCATATTTGTTTGAAAAATAAATGCATTCAGAATCATAATTCATAATGTAAAAATTGAATGTACTCATGAATTGCATTCATTCCAAACTCTATGAATAATACTATATATAATATTATAACAATCAAAATCAAGGCCAATACCAACCATACATTCGGGGGGGGGGGGAGGTTGAACCCCTAAAACCCCCCTTATATACGCCACTTGTGATACGACAGCTAAATCTTCCCCTTGTAATTACGTCACTGTTACCCACACCGATCAATCATTGTATTATTTGTATTAGGACTTGGAGAGTGAATTCCATTTTTGGACGGAAAATCGGATGGTGACATTCGAGAAAGACGGTAAATCGTATAGAATGGCTAGATATAACGCACCGTCGAGGGGACCAAGACCAGAGTCATATAGGTTTGTACTAAATGACAGGTTAGTGCCAACAAAGATTGCTATAAAATGTAGGTATTATGTATATCGATATAGAGAGGACTACGAAGTTGCTGAAAAGTTTGACACGGAAAATGAAAAAGATGATATGTATACTAGACTTAAGTCTGGCGCCGAGTCCGGATGGGATTATTCGAGTAGATGGTTTATAAGTACTGACCAAGATTCGGATCCCGGTTAGCACTATGACTATATATCGTCTCATATGATATTTCACCAATTAATGTTTGAAATTTCCATACTACAATAAAATATGTTTAAAAAAAAAAAATACAGATAAACTATCGAATGTACATGTGCCAAGTATTGTACCAGTCGAATTAAACAGTATACTAAACAAAAATGCACGCATATTGAGCACGTGGTTTGGCCAGACTGGAAATAAATATAAAGCCACTAAATATTCTAGTATCGCACAAGAATTTCTTAATGGTATACAAGAAGTTAGTAATATTTATATTGAAATTATCATAATTTATTATTATCTTCACGGAAAACTAAACTTCTGCTACAGGTCATGTGGAGGCCGGACAGAGGTGCATGGTTTGACTGGGATTTAATGAATCATAAGCATCGAGAATGTTTTTTTGTTTCCAATGTCTCGCCTTTGTGGACAGAAAGTTATAACATGCCAAAAAAGTCAGTGGCCAATGATGTATTGAGATATTTAAGAGATGAAGGGATTGTCGAACCAGATTTCAGCATAAGTTTTCATGGTATAAAATTATAACAAAATTTAAATACATACTTAAACTATAAGGTTTAGTTAGATACGCTCGTAGAGCGACATCTGTCGGCGTAGCTTCGTGCATTTTCACTATTAAGGCTGTGGTTGGTCATGTGTTCTGTGTATATGTAATATATATACCTATCATGTATATGAAAACCTAAAATTTTCCAAATTGCTTCGGAACTACTGATATACCTGCTACCTTTATATATTTTCATTTCATCTATATAGTCAGTTTTTTTCTAAACCAAAAACTGCGTGATCACTACCTTTTGTGACATATTTGCATACATATTTTATTGACTTTATTGAACTGGTTATCTCAACATTTATACTTAAATGGGCAGTAACAGTACGCAACAAAATTGGGTTGTATGGAACAACCCATCTGTTATCCAAGTCAATCGGCTTAATACTCACTTTCAAACCTCCATCAATTGTAGATCGCCTTCTGTATTTTGGATAGACATCTTCTCCTGTTTGAGTTTCTTTAATGAGGGTAACTGGATAACTTTGCTGCAATCACCTTCTTTCACGCAAGGAGAATTTCTGTTCAAAAGTCTATATCCCATGACCCATATATGGTCCATGTATCATGTTAGTCTTTACTATCTCGTACAATAAAGGATCTATAACTGAGTTCGGAATCTCAGCACATGTCTGGGCGATGGTAATATTTTTGTCCTGGTAGAAGTGCTTCTTGGATTTCTTACCATTTTAGATTACACGCAAAAGTTATGAATACATTTTGGTTCATAGTGCCAATATAACTTTTATAACCAATTGTGGGATCATATGCAAGACCAGTTAACTTAATAATTTTCCATTTCCACAATGGATTTTCAGACCAAAAAATAGGTTTCTCATCTTTTTTTAGCTTCCATGACTTGGTTGCTTCTAGGTCCATCTGTACTTCTAGCACGGCAATGCTTCTTACTTTTATTAATTAAATTATCTGTGAAACTAAAATTTTTACAAATAGGCAAATCGCTCTGTAGTAAAAATTACATTTTCTATAGAATTTGGAATATTAGAAATAGATAAATTAACATCAAAATGACCACTTTTAATATTTCCGGTTAGACACAATCTTTTTACTGGGAATGTACATCTACACCAAATTTGGCATAAAGATTATTATTATAATAAATTTCAAACACATATGGGAAAACATTGCCAGCTACAAATAGTGAAATTATAATATTAATCCGTCCTGAAAATAACAAGCAGATGTGCCCTGTGGTTTGGGCTCTACAGTGATCCCTCCGAAAGACAAATTCCTTTATACATAGAGATAAGATTAAATGAGGTAAATGATATAATAATTGTTTTAAAAGTTATCTTTTAACTATGAAACGTACAATTTGTTTGTCATACATTGTAATTGTTGAGGTATATCCCAGTTTTAAACTAATAAAATAAAAACAAATCTCATCTGTAATAACATCAACGAATTCTTATATTTCTTATTTTAAAATCTTTTAAAATTTTTTTAAAACCAAGTGTTTTCAGGAATTTAATAAAATCATGGTTGTCTTAAAAAAAAATTCTCTGAGGGGGATATATCCTTATATCCTCCCCCATAATTACGCCACTGTAGCTCACCTGTACGCCTCCCGACGTTAAACGTGCCCGCGTTGCAGCGTTTTATTCGGGACGATCGGTTAGGTTAGGTTAAAGTGCCAACATTGCACTGTATTTCGAATCTCGTGCTATTATGAAACGTATTTTGGCCAACGGCCTCATACACAACACATATCTAATAGATTATCAGCTCGTTAAAACAGACCGTAAAAACACCACTGGAAAATACTTCGCGTGGCGCTAAAAATATGTTTACTATTAAAGAACATATATAAAATATAAAAATATGTAGTATAATATTTACTCAAGTTTCATATATTATGTAGGACCTAGGTACTTAAAAAGACTAACTAATATTCAATTAAATACAACAAATAAAGTACCTATTATTTATTTATGCGGGTATGTATTAACATTTAACATTGCCTCCCCTTAACACCAGCCTTGCATTACCTATACCTACAGATAGGCAGAGAATAATTTGATTAGTAATTTCTCACTAAAGGTACGCCTACATCCATGTACGTATCGTCTCAACAGTGGGATTATCCAAATGCTTGGCCTCCTCTGCAAGCATATATCATTCAAGGTCTGCACAGGACAGAACATAGCTGCGCACAGCAAGTGGCCGCGAAAATGGCCGAGGTCTGGTTGAGCACGAATTATAAGGGATTTGCAGAAAAATCGATAATGTATGAAAAGGTAAGAATAAACAAACACGAATGTTATATTATACGTAGGTAACTATAATTCGCTAGAAAAATATTGTAATATCATTATATTGATTTTGAAAATATGTAATATAATATGTGTCAACATTTATTGTTCTATAACAGTACCACGTCGAACTTCCGGGAGAAACTGGTGGCGGTGGTGAATATATTCCGCAAACTGGTTTCGGTTGGACAAATGGTATCGTGCTAGAGTTCTTAAACCAATGGTGTTCCGTCAAAACAACTGACACAGATGGTAAAATTAATTACTTAAAATTAGACAGGCTCTGCCCTATGCCAGCCAACCCTCTTCGACTTTACTGTCATATCTATCCCGATACTGAATATTCAGGCTTATATATTTTTGTTTCTTCAATTTCACAAGAGCATTCCGCAGACTGGTTTTGGTTGGGAAAATGGTGTGTTAGTGTTCTTAAACCAATGGTATTCCGTAAATACACAGCAGCTGGTAAAATAAATTACCTATTTGAAACTATAAGTTCTGCCCTAGCCTATGCTTGCTAACTCTTCTTCAATGTTTATTTTTATAAGTTGAGAGTTTATAACTTACATAAATAAAAATAATAAATCAATTATTATTATTAACATTTCTTAACGACTAACGTTCATTAAATACAATAATTATAACGTATAACACCATGAACGTGTCAACACTCAATAGTCTCTTAAATCCATATATGTACCTAAAGAATAATTAAAATTTCTCAAATCTTCGTCTCTGACACTATTATAAACTGCCATGAAAATTGCAATAGTATTCCTTAATGATATGAGACATCACAGGGATGTAGTTACAGTAATTTTTCAGGAAAATTCCAAGGAATGTCACAAAGGCCAGGAATTTCTCGAGATGAGTGCCTATAATAAGTTTTTTTTTTTTAAATTGTTTATAGGTACGTTTCAATGTTTAATTAAACCTATGGATGAATATATTGTATATGATTTAAATCAATCAAATCATTAATATTTTATACTCAAAAATATTACAGGAGAATAAGAATACTTGGAAATTCCAAAATTAATAAGTTAGATATAGAACTATAGAACTATAACTATTAAATTTCAGTTTTCAGTTTAAAGATTAGGTTTTAAATAATTTTTTATTGTTAAATCTATACTACTATATTTTATAGTGACTCTATTTAAATTAAATCGACATATACAGAATATTTTTAAAAGAATTGTAAAAGAAACTTCCCGAAAGATTGGAGAATATTCCCTGTTCACAGGAACTTTCTTTAAGTAATACTTATTCCTAATGGCACATCCACTATTCTCACAGGCATCACTGTAGCTTGTAGGGATATAATATGAACAATATTACCCTATTCGTCCACTGTTAAAATCTCACAATGCAATAGGTGTATAGTCGTAGGTACGATTGTCAAATATTATTATAATATTGACATTTATTTTTTTGTTCATATAATCACCGATAACTAAATATTTAAGATCATCAATTTTTCTTCATTCTCAAATTATTTTTCTTTTGACGACAATGGTGATACGCATTACTATTTTCTTTTTTATAGGGCACTGTAGGTAATATTGAGCCTTAGTATTAGGTACCTATACTCAGTGGCGTCGAGCTCTAAAAAAGTAGGTACTACCTACCTATTTTCAAATTTATTTTCACCAAAACTATTCAAACCAAGGTTATTACTATACTATTATATTACTTTATAATAATATATAAACGTTATATGAGCAGCCTTAAGGTCCTTATGATCATTATGGGCTAAGCTCCTAAGACCACCCACCCTATTTAAGCGCTATTGTTTTAACAACACTTATTAGGGGGTTCGGCGTCACTGCCTATACACCTATCTAGTATCTACTCGTCGCAATTTCGTTTATTATTTTATTTTGTTTTATTTTTAGAGCCTCAGAGTGATAATCAAGACAGCAGATCTATGTTGAAAAACAGTTTTAAACGATTCTGCAAATTTTTGGAAAGTAAAAATTGATTTCCAAAAAATAAGAATTTAGTTTTATTTATTTCAAAATTATTATTTTCTGTGGGCTGTGATATTTAATTACGAGGGGATTACATGTGGTTTCAAACCTTTTATCAATCATATAGCGATAGTCTTTGCCTCTTTGGGCATAGTAACGCTATTATACTTTTGAGAACTTTTTTTTCTTTTAAATATATTCAATCTGTTAACAATAAAAAACAATAAGTAATAAGGATAACATGGAAAATATACAAACATGAATTACGTGAAAAGTACATAGTTCATTAACAGAACCTCAGAACATTTTTTTTTCCTATTTTAGGAGATCTTCAGTTTCTTTTTAATCGATGGTAAATTTGTGGTAATGTTAGAGAGGACATATTTGAATGAAAGGGATTACCTATGTGGTTTGTTAATTTTGAATGGAAACTTTTGTAGTGGCTTTTTGTAAGCTCGTTTACTGATTGTATTTTTAGGACATTATGGAGGGCTGCATTTGTTATGTACCACGGAGCACCGATGATAAGTCTTAGGTTAATTGACTAGGAAGCTTGAATAGGACGAATGTTTGCGGGTTTTGCTGGGTCCTAAATGTTGATGCTATATGACCATACTGACGATTACTTTGTATAGGGAGTAGTTTGTTTTTAAGACTCAAGTTTTATTTTAGTGGAGATCTAAGTAGATGGAGGCGGGAGTTAAGTTGTTTTTGTTTTTATTTGGTATGGTTTGACCAGGTTAATTTTTTTATCCAGAGTTATGCCTACGTACTATGGTTGACTGGTGAAGTGGAATTGGTTTGTTATTGAACTAGTAGGGGGCTTTCCCTTTTGTTTAGTGAAAAATTCACCTGTGCGGATTTTTCGTCATTGATTTTAATTTTCCAGTTTTTGGACCAAGATTCTATTTTATTTAAATGTAGGTAATTGTAAATGTTGAGATGCGATATCAGAAAATTTATTTGACGTAGTACCTATTGCTGTTTCGTCAGCAAATAAGACGAGAAGCGTTTGGTTTGATGTAGGTATATCAGCAATGAGGATATTACAAAATATAGGCGATAAAATTCACTGCCTTGGGGAACTCTAGGTTTTTATATACTGTACAATTGAATAATTATTTTTTTTGGCGAAGGGAGAAAATGTTTGTTTTAGTTTAAATAGAAGCCCATCGGCCATCATACCAAACACGGTTAAAAGCCTGAGATATATCTATATCCCGAGGAAATCTTGCTTGGTCTCGAAGGAGGCTGAGATTTTGTCAGTGATTCTATGGATTGTGTTGTGTTTGCGACGGAAACCGAATTGTGATTTAGGTAATATATTATGTTGGTCATTTATTGATGTAATTCTATGGAGAATTAATTTTTCGAAGAGCTTTGCAAAAGTTGGTAGTTAACTGATAGGAAGATAAGAACTGGCGAGGTGCTTGGCTTATAAGGTTTAGAGTCTTAAAGATCATAATGATAATTGAATACCTACTTCCATGTAGGAGGGAAGTAAAACAAACTTTGTGAACTTTTATGAATTTTTGTTTATTTATTATTTCTGCTTGAGTGGGTCCAATCTGCGATCAAGATGTTTTATTAAATTTTGTTTCCTAATTTCCTAATTGGGTTGAATAGGTATTTATGAAAGTTTTGATGATGATCATTTGAAATTGATAAATTGAAATTAAAAACTTAAATGTTGCATAATCGATCTTAAGAAGTATATATTATTAACGAATTCAAATCAATTTATATAAGTATTAATGATTTCTAATCTTACGAACAATAATAGATATCGGTAATCACCTAGTACTTTACACACGTTTACAAGACTCGCTTAAAGATATGACTATATTGAATTGAACTCCTTAAAAATATCCAGTTTGAAATTCTTTAACGCATTTTAATCATCAGTGTTTACGTGGTAATCATAATGTCATGTATAGACCACCAAATACACTTTGAGAGTAAAAACAATTATAGAGTAGATACTCTGTTACGATACAGCAATTAATTTAATTTACTCAACTAAAAAAAAATGTCCATGTTTATTTGTATTAAATTTTTTCAAAATGTCCTATATTATAGAATTATTCATTGATGAATTAATCATAATTTGTGATCAAAATGTCAGATGATGTGATATTATTATATATTCCATTAATATTTTAAAATTGTTGTCTATTGCATATAAAATATAATTTTCTATAATCTCATAGGAGTTTTTTTAGATTTTTGGTTGATCACCATTATATTAAATAGTTATTAATTAAAATAGTATATAATATGTTAATATGTGTTATATTTAATTGGTAGGTAATGAAATGAGAAAGTAAAAACTATATTAGTATTCACTTTTCCTATTTAAGATCATCTAAATATTTAATTTAATAGGAACAAATTTCTATTTATTACAGGGTATTAGGTTTTACAACATTATTCACATAAGACGGATATATCGACAAAAACACCAAATATTGGTTTTCAGGTTTTTGTTTGAAATTAAAAAATAAACTTTATTTTCTAAAATATTTTATTACCAACATATTCTGAGGGACATATTGTTGAGCATATATTGAAACATTTTCAATATTATATTATTCATATACAAGATTTTCAATTTATTCAGAACAAAGTATAAAAATCAGAAAACTGTAGTAAGTACAAATTTTGTTTCTCCGTATTGTTGTATAGAAACTGTAAACATGTATAAGGAATGTTCCTTTTATGAGCAAATTAAATTACTTTTTGCCAAAATGTTATTGTAATTATTTATGTGTACCTAACTTAAATATTATAAAAACAATTAATAATTCTTCAATGGTAAGCAATTTGAAATTCTTCAAAATAACAATTTTAAAACAATGATAATATAACTAAAAAATTTAAATACATGATTCTTTAGCATTATGTAAAAGTTTTTTAAAATTTTTTTCAGTATCATCAAGACAAAGATCAGACTGTCTTCTACCATTTACCATGGGTGAACTCTAAATAGAACAAAACAATTAATTATTTTTACTGACTGAAAACTTAAAAAACATTAAAATATTTACCGATCTCGAAAATACCATATCATTTTCAACTGTCGATGACCTGGAAATGCTATGACTTGATGGTGAATCACTTAATTCTGCAATATCATCATTATTGTGCTCTAAAAATAATAATAATAACAATGGAAAATTTAATTTAAATACAATTTATAATTAATGAGCATTGTAGCGGTTTGTGCTTATTAGACTCACTTTGGAATCAGAATGATTGTGTAGGTATATAAACAGAAAGTCAATAAGGTGAAATTCCCAAGAATAAAAATATATATAATATATAGCGTAATAAATATAAATATTAAATATTAAAAAGATTTTTAAGAAAAATATTTATCATTTAATGATCATGTATTTTTAATTATAATCACTAAATTCTAGGTATATATCATTATGTATTTATGATCAAAAGCAAAAAAAAATTTATAAGATTTATCTAAATTTTATTATTTCTCCAATTATGTATTTTAGTACACCGATTAACAGGTGTAGTAAGTCAAAGAAATTTTTTTCTATGTATCAGTAATCAGGACTAGATTGTTTGAATCCATTAGGCAAATAAGTCAGTTAACAGTGTGTCTTATAAGAAACAATTGCTATTTGTATAATTATATATTTATTAGCAATGCTTTCTAAATATAATATATTTTTGAGTAGTTTTTAAAACATTTAGCATAATTGTATGTACCATTTTATTTTAATTTACATACATGTTGGTACAAGCAAAATAAATTGTCATTAATACTAAATGATACACAAAACAGTAAGCATATGCACTTCCCCACTCACCCTTAATACCTTTGAATAATACATATTATACAGTAAACTCTCGATTATCTATGGCTTTCCGCAAAACTATTTACAGTTCTAAAAATAGAGTTTATATACAATTGTACAATAAGCATATATAATTTTGTGAAAAAATATATTTCAATGTTATACAAATTAAACGAATGGTTAAACAAAAATATGTATATTTAAGTACCTAATTTTCATTAAATTCTATTTAATATTATTTAATATGATAAAAAAATTTTAATTTTAATTTGTATTATGTGGATTAACTTTGAAACTCAATTATCTGTGGTTGCCGTACAACCCTACTCGACAGATAATCAATGATGTACTGTATCTAAATTATGTTTTAGAAATTACTAAATATATTAAAAGACCCAATTTTAAATAAATGTTTGATATAATAAGGAGTATAGTATACCGATACAAACTTCTAATATTCATATAACAATGATGATTTGTGTTTTTTATTATTTAACAGATGTTTATTTTTTGAAAGGCAGATATGTCTAAATTTTAGTGATGGGTCGAACTGTTTGAATCTCAAACCGAACCGAACCCTTGATGTTCGGTTCTGTTCGAAATTTGAACTAGGTATGAAAAAAATTCGAACCGAACTATTAAGTATCCTTTATTGTCCGAAAATCAAACTTGAAAATATTCGTCGAACCAGGCTTACTGACCACAATAGTTCGAAGACCAAATATTTATACAATTCTTCAAAAGTTATTTTTAAAAATAAAAATTGATAGTGATTATTAAGAAATAATTAGACTATCGGCTCGTGATTGGTCGCCAGTTGTCGGCGGCTGCCGTCAACCGTCTATATTGACAGCCGCCGCCGTGCATACAGATGATCATAATAACAATTAACAAAGATTTTACGAATTAACTAGATCGTAATAATATTATTATATTATGTTATTACTTATTATGTACTCGTGGCCTAGACGCATGCGATATTATAGTTCACTACGTATACACTTACAGAACGTCGGCGGCGTTGCTGTCAACATCATTCGCCAACTGGTGGCAACAAACATGCGTGAACAAGACGAGTTTTCGTCAAGCGAGTGGGAATAAAGTATAATATTATTCTTATTTATTAATTATTAAATTATTATATATTTAATTTGTACATATAAAAAAAAAAAAAAAAAATAAGAAATTAATCTAAATTTATAGTAAATACAGTCATATAATATAGACTTAAAATAAAATAGTAATGATGGTTGATTTAATTTGTGTGTACAATGTACATGATAAAAAATGTTGAGTTCGAGTTCGAGTTCAACTTAAAATGATTCTAGGTTCGGTTTGGTTCGGTAGAAAATATAAAGGTTTGGTTCGGTTCGGGTTCAAAAAAAAATATTTAAAGTTCAGTTCAAGTTCGGTTCGATTTAAAAAATAAGGGTTCGACCCATCACTACTAAATTTAAAAGAGAAGTTTCTCAAATATTAAATGGAATTGTACCATAAGTATAATGATTTTACATAGAATAAAAAAATAGAGGTAGCATATTTCTATATACAAAGAATACAAAATGTTTATTTTTATCCTCATTAATGTTTAATAGAAATCATGTTTCAATTAGTTAATAAATTACCTATATTATCAACTATTTGTCCAACTGAATGGCTATTTGATATGTGTGCATGTAACCTTGTGGCCCAATGGTCAGAATTATTGAGAATCATATCTCGTCGTTGGTAAAACAACATGTATGCTGAAGTCGTGACCAGAGAAGTATCAGGTATTGGTGTAACTTTAGTATCATCAAAACTGTACCATTGTTTATCATATGGATTTTTGCAAAATGCTAGAAAAATAATAATTATATTTATTGTTATAATTTAACCATGACCAATGTATATTAACCAGTATAATGTCCACTATGAGGATCTGATCCATGATGGTTGCATACAGCATAAAGATCATATAGGTTATGATCCTGTATAGAAGATAACCGACGAGAAGCTAGAGGCTTCAATGGTACCCTAACATCCCGACCTATAGCTAAATGTGGGGTCATATCAAAACTAAACAAAGGGAAATCTACAAGTACAGAAAGTTTTGTTGGTTGCCTGAAAATTAAAATAATTATATTAAGTAAATATACCTACAAATAATGAAATTTAATAATCCATTATTATTTTATATTATCATCAAATACCTGTTATTGTGCTGTCGCGATGACGGTAGCGAAAGAGATTGTCTAAACCTTTTAAGATGAACCACTAAAATATCAGGTAAAGTCCATAATCCAAGTTTTTTCACAACTTCTTGTTTAAGATTACATTGAGGACAATGCCAAGCATTTTCTGGACCTAATACCTCTTCTTTTGTGTACAACTAAAATGTTGAAAGCAAATATTATAATATTAGATATAAGATATAACTCAAAACAAATTATTAATTTCCTAATTCATAAATCAAAGAGAGTTAGAATATAATATTATTAATATTACATTTTACAATTTTTTAATACACCAATAATTTATTTTATATTTTATAACAATTTAATTTCAAAAAAAAGTGCACAACTTACATCAAAACACTGTTCAAGCGTGATAGATGTTCCCTTTTCTGAATTTAATTTTAGCTGTTTTACACTGGCATGCTCTTCAACTTGATCACAATGATCAGCAATTGTTCTAAAAATATTAAAAATATTGAATATTAGTAACTTCTTTTCCCTTAAATAAATATATTAATTTTTATACTTACACTTCCTTAGCATGGAGACTCCATTCAAGAATTAATTTTATATGAGGCTGATCCCCAGACATAGCTAATGCTTGATCAATTGGATCGGTAAAAAGAGGTAATTCAACAGTTGGATCTAAATACTGAGGTAAATCACTTGCATCAGCCAATCGAATACCAAATAATGGTATTTCTTGATCAGTTGTTAATATATCATCATGTAACATCACTGCCATTTCTTTCAATAAAAGTTTTTGAAGGTCCTTATAGGATGTTTCACGACATATTTGCATGGTATAAGCACTTCCAAATCTGATATACAGAAACAAAAATACTTACACAGTGAATATATATTGAAATGACTAAAACAAACAACCTTGAACATTGATCTTCAACAACAAGAATATTAACCCAACATAGTAATAAGTAAGGTCCACTCTCGTTACTGCAATCATTCAATTTTGGAAGTTCTAAGCAGTATAAGGGGTCTGATTCTTTTATCATAGATGCTGGCATAGAATCTAAAATATACAATTCAAATTTATGTTTGTTATACGAAAAGTATTAAAATAAATAAAGAATAATTACCACAAAATGTTCGATTAAAACCGATATCAGTTATTTCAGTAATTAACATATGCTCTTGATAAATACCAGTATAAGACCATAATAACTCTCGAAATTCAGCTATACTACTATCAACTGGAAGAGACAACCCAAGTTTAACCTGTAAAATAAATAATTTCAACAATATTAGAACAATATGACTTTTTTTTAATTGAAAGTATAAGTTATTATTTATAACTATATAATTTATATGTCATAGTCACTTTGTGAAATCGATCTTTTCATGAAAATATGACCATTTCATGAAATGGAAACACTTTTTTTACACTTTGTGAAATTCAAAAATATTTCACGAAAGGGTCACTCAAATTTAACATTGTGTAATTTTTTTCACAAAGTGAATGGCCACTTTGTGTACTGAAATACAACATTTAACAACTTATTCTACCCTTATTAACTTAACTTAAATAATTATGTATAGTAATAAAGTTTATTTATATCATATTAATTTATTAACCGTATTGTAAACATTTTTTTATTTATTAGAGCAGGAAAATGAATTGTATTTTAGCTGAAGAAGTTGACAAAAAAAAAAATTAACCTTGTGTAAAACTGTCCAAATTGTATCTGGAGGTCAGGGATTTTTTTTAAGTTGTTCGCGTAAAAGTGGTTGTCAAACCAAAAGATGTGTTTGTTTTAAAGGTAGTCTAAAATGTAACAGTCGTTGTCACAATTCAATTTCCTGCTCTCATAAATAAAAAATGTTTACAATATGGTTAATAAATTAATATGATATAAATAAACTTTATTACTATACATAATTATTTAAGTTACATTTGTAAGGGTAGAATAAGTTGTTAAAAATTTGTATTTCAGTACACAAGGTGGTCATTCACTTTGTGAAAAAAATTACACGATGTTAAATTAGAGTGACCATTTCGTGAAATATTTTTGAATTTCACAAAGTGTAAAAAATATATTTCCATTTCACGAAGTGGTTAAGACATATATACTATTGTATTAACAAGGCGATGACTGATGATTAAGAAAATATTATCCATTTTAAGCTTGAAAATATTTCATTAAGTTTAAACTTTCTCAGTAGATATATATTTAGCACTTACAGCAAACAATCAATTTATTATTAATTGAGTATTTATAAATAAACAAATATGTACAGAAAAAATAATATGAATTTTGTTTTGATATGACTAATAGTGATCAATATTTTAAAATCAAAAGTTTATTCAGATTATCAGAAAATGAGAAAATATTTATAAAAAAAATTATACAAATTTAAAAAGCTTTATAGACTTTAAAATGTAAGAACAATAACAACAATAAAGATTTAAACTTACATCTCTTGGTTGTTGGGAAGTATAAATAACAGTAATAAAAACAGGCATTGAATAACATTGTGGTACTGGTATTGATATACACAAAAATGGATCAAATGTATTGGATTGACGCATGCAGCGTGGACATGTAAGAGAGGATTTGAATTGTGCTTGAAATACATCATGTATAAAGGACTCATTGCAACGTATATGATTAGCAAGAGTCTCAGCTGCTACTTGTTCATCAGGTCTCCCAAATGTGTTCTAAGAAAAATAATAATGATAAGTAACATAATAGATAAAAACAATTATTATTTAAGCATCTTACTCTAATTGTTTTATATTTTTTTTTTGTAGCTATGTTTAAATCTTCATGAACCTTATCCAAAAGCCATAATAAGAATTCTTGTGCGTCATGCTGATTATTTCCTCGATATTGGGTACCATATTTGTCTACAATTGTTTTAAATTGATTTGACATATCTGGGTCATATTTGCAAAGCCATATAGATTTCAATAATAATGCCAGCTGTTCAGTCATCTCTCCTCGTGTACCATATTTTTTTGAGTTCAATTTATTTCTTCGAGTAAGGTCCATTTTGTATTGATCCATTACAAAATATCTAAAACATTAAAATCATAATATTAAATGTTCTTTTTGGTATTTTAAAATTATTTTTTTATAATCAAAATAATTATATAACATAAAAAAATAATAATATCTAAATACATATATACATAATATAATAAAATAATATAGTTAAATTTAATGTTTAAAGATAAGATAAGATGTTTATCTATGTAAGTGTTTCCCAACTTTTTTGCTATAGAGACTTTTTACCTACTTTTAACCTACAAAATATACTCTTTGTTGGTATGCGACCCCCTATTAAAAAAATTAAAAATCAAGTATGCCATATCATAGTATTATAAATAGGTAAATTATAAGCAATGCATTTTATTATTTAATATTCATACATAATAGCAATATTGAATACCTGATTCTGTTAAATATTGTAAAGATTATTTTTTAATTTTAATATACAGGGTGATTCTTTTATCAAACAACACTCATTATTTAAAAAAGTATTGAGTTTTTTCAAAATATTTTTTTACATAGTTTCAAGTTGTTAAAAAACCAACGCTTTTATTAAAAAATTATATTTTTTATCCTTATAATTTTTTAAGTTTTTTACTTTTTTGAATGGTAACATAGTTTTTTAATTTCATATTCCAAAGCAGAATATTTTTCTAAAAATGTTGATACATAAAAATCGAATTTAGGACGAGTAGTTTATGAGTTATAAGTATTTAAAGTTTAGACAAGCGGAGTAGTGGACAAACATTTTGCGTGGTAACCCCTTACCACTCCACTCTGCCAATCTAAACTTTAAATACCTATAACTCATAAACTACTAGCACTAAATTTGAAACTTTAACGTAATAATTAATAAAAAAATAGCTTTATTAATTTATGAAATTTTAAGTATAAGTTACCATTTGAAAATAAAAAGTTGCTAGAGGTTTATCTAATAAATATAAGGTGACAGATATAAAAATAATAAACAATTCAAGAAGAGTGTAAATCTACAATTTTGAAAAAAAAAAATTTGAAAAAAGTCAATACTTTTTTAAATAATGAGTGTTGTTTGATAAAAGAATCACCTGTATATGTCATTTCTAAATAAAAAAATATATAAAATTTGATGATAACATTTTCTACAACCATAGTACAATAATACAAGAATAAAAAGTGTATTTTTTTTTATAATGAGATCATTAATTTTAAAATATATGTGCTGAACAAATAACAATGATATTAATATTTATTAATATTTTAGTTTAAACTCATATTATTCATGAGATCTTAGCGAGTGTTACCCAATGTTTTACCCACTTATATTTTAATCCATATTTTAACTTAACTTTAAAAAATTTTAATATTAATGTAATATTCGGGTTTTTACTGTTGTTGTGGATAAGAAGTGTATTTTTATACTAGGGGTGGCTAACATGAATACATGGAAAAATACAATGATATCAAGAGCTAAAATGTTTAAAAATACATTTTATAACTTTTATATTTTATCATATTTTATTGTTAATAGGTAATTATTGGTTTTTTAAGAGATGCGAGCCGCAAGTTGGCCACCTCTGATTTAAACTGTATTTATTTTTTATTTTTTTTATTGGAATAAAAGGCTTCAACATCCCAGGTCATTAGCCTAAAAGTAATTATAAGTTAATAATTTTATGGGGATTAAACTGTATTATTGTGTATCTTTTATGTTTTATTTGATATAAGACAAATTTATTTATATTAATAGGTAGTCATAAATTGTAATTACATATTGTACTTACTAAAATATCTTTAAAATTAGTATAAGAAAAAAATATTTGACAATTAGTTTTATTAGATCTTAACCTCTCAAATTTGTCGAAAACTGAGCATGTATTTAAAAAAAAATTGAAAAATTATATTTCTGGTCAATTTCTCTAATAATATCAAAACTTGGTTAGTAGGACTGAGTAAAATTTGAATATCATAGCTGTGAATGGTTTCTAGACAGCATTGTAATATACAAAATATGGTCAGGTTGGCCAAGTGAAAGACTAGAGAATTTTAGTAATGCAAGGCATTTTCAAAGATCAGAACAGTTATCATTAGATTTAATAAACAATAAACATTGCAAATTTTATGTAAATATATTGTGCTCAATGAAGAGCTTTATAAAATCATAAAAATCAATAATTACCTAATGGCTAATATAGGTATCCATATCTAACTATCCCACTTTAAGTTTGTAAATATGCCCAATCAAATCATAAAAATATTTTTAAATATTTATGAAGTACCTATCAGTCAGTGTATTAATGTTATAAAATAGTTTGGTTTTATAATTCACAAACATGTACAAAGTACCTAGTTATTTTGACACTTTCTATTAATAGCATTTATATGATGCCTCCAATAATTATTATTAGTTGTCATATAAAAAATGACGTAATTACAAGATTTGTTATATTCAAAGAAAAGTATATTAGTATATAGTCATTAATTACTCTAGTCCATAAATTAATAATACAAATTAAAAATTGTAGCAACCTCTGCCTATTAAATTTTAATAGTTTATTGAAATAAGTAATCCGTTACATTGAATCAAACCAATGTTTTATTTTATTTTATAAAAAGACATTTAACAATTGTGTGACGTATGTAGCAAAGTACAGATTGTTCTTAATAGGCAATAGCATTGAGTTTATAGCAAAAGGAAGGCGATAAATTTGAGAAATTCCAGTTAGAAGAGCATAAATCTAATTTAACTTTAAGATGGAGCTAATAATTGGATTAAAAAATGATTGAAATTTCAATTTTAAACACAATACCGTTACATTAAGAATATAATATTAAAACAACATAATATATAGTATAACATAGTATTATAAGTACATAATATAATATATCAACAAATAAGTACCTACCAAGGTACCTATATACAGAATGACAAATGTTCCAAAAAATATCTATCAATTGTTATGATTTTGAAAACAACTACTAATATTTTTACTTATATTTTTTTCGATAAAAATATAGTGTATTAAAATATTAGAATCTATTAGGTAGAAAAAAACATTGATAGAGAATACTGAGTATTGATTGAATACATCACTACATAAGTACCTACTATTTATAAGCTTGATTTTTTGAAAAAGAGAAATAGCCAGACATTAAAAAATAGGTAAAAGTTATTAACTTTAGTAAGTTATGATAAAATTAGTTTTCAAATGTGAATATAACACATGAATGTAGGCAACATACTAAGTTTAAGAATTATTTTTTGAAATCAATGAATTTGTACTTCAGATTATCTAATTATTGAAATATGTTTATATAAAAGGTTAAACCATTTATTAATTTTATACATAACTATTGATTATGCTATAGGTATTGATATCTTACATTAAATTACTTATAACTTAGTAGGTATCTAGATTAAGATAACCTTGCTATGATCTAAATTTAGAAAATTAATTAATTTCAAAGATTGGTAAGTATTACCTGGCTAGAACATCTGTATGACTTAAGCACTGTAACACAGCATTTATGAAACATGTATTTCCTTGGTTACGTAGACCAACCACACCCGGAACTTTGTCACCGCTTAAAATTTTCGGAGTTTGATAGGTGTTATCGTTATAGATGTCTGTAGACGAGCGTGAAACATAAGCATCATACTTGGAACATAAATTGCTCTTGTCCTGTTGTAAACCGAGGTATGACATTTTCTGCAACATTTTCCCCAATACCTTGTTCCATGATGACGGTTTCCTTAGCATTGACAGCTTTAGTCTAGCATCGTCTACATCACCAGGCTTCACATGTTTGTTGCGTATCAAGTCACGCTTAAGTGAAAAAGATCGTTTTAGTTTGGACGTCGGTGGGTTGGGGTCTTCATTGCGAAGCATGTTGTGCAGAGCTTCAGCCGAAGTACGTTTCTTCAGCAACGATATTTCGTCCATTTCGAAACGTCAACGACAGATTTTGGTAACATTAGAACAGTATGTATTACTGTATAAATTATTTGAAAATAAAAAACAACAAAAAAAAAACAAAGCAAATGGGAAGAGTTTAAGTTGAACACACAAAATAGGAATTTCGCTAGTAGTTTTAATATTATGTACACGATTTGGCAAGCTACGAAGCTGCAAACAGTCTTGAAACGTCTGATGGACGGCGACACATCCGAACCGATTAAACGGCGCGTCGATTAATCAAAAATTCACAATGCTTTAAACGTTTTAAAGTCTACAATATCAAAATACAAAATAATAATAATATGTAGGTGCCTACAAACTATGTTAAAATATTATGTATTATTATTGTATATTGTTTCACGGAAAAATTTATCAACTCGTTATCGAAAACCTTCAGACAATACAGTGTTGCCGCCTAACCGACGGAGAATGATGAATGATGATTATAATATTATATTATATTTATTAATTTATTGTACACGATTTATAGTAGTACTAAATTATTTATTGTTCTATAATAGTACAGTAGTATTATAAATTATCATACCTTTTAAATCGTAATATAGATGTATAGTATTCATATTTCATAGACGTGTTCAGACTTTGGTGGCCGAAGGGACACAACAAATTTTTAAATCGTAATACCTATTTTTTTTTTTTTGACATTTTCAGACATTCTTTATGTTACAATAATAATTTTTAATTATGATCAAAAAATATAACCATCGTGAAAACAATAAAAATACATACATAATATTTATAATATTACCTACCCATCATATTATGTAAAATATTTTATTATTTGTGTACAGCAATAAAACAATATATAGGTTCAAAATAATGAGAGCTGGGAGGCTATAAGCATTTTAGCGAACTCATTGTATAACTTGTTCCTATTGTAACCTACTTTTTATTTTGATAAATGTTTTTAATGCAAACATACATTACAAAAAGTAATGTAATACAGAGCCAATACATTACAAAAAATTTCATTCCAAACTTCATTCTAATAACCCGAACCTGCCAAACCCTCTAATTTCCCATTCATCATCTATAACCATTCCCTACAACCTACCAAGAAAATGGACAAGAAACGTTCTTGTTTAAATACTAATAAAAAACAGTTTCCCATTAAAGCCCATCAAAGTAAGAATTACTGTTTCTGGACGGTCCCCAGACCCCTCTGTCATTCAAGCCACTCGTTTCATTTAGTTAATAATCTACTAAACTCAATTGTATAAATTGTAAATTTAGCGATTTCTCAATAAAAAAAAAAAAAATAACAATGATAATTATTTTGAAGGAAAATAACCTTTTGAGTTTCAACAAAATATTATTCAAATTATTACTAATTGGATAATTGTTTTAACAGTACCTAGCGATTCCACTACTAGATGGTTAACTAACTATGATCAGGCACGTACACAGAATAAAACTTCGAAAGGAGAGGGCATACAAATATAGAATAAACACAGGATAAAAATATTTTATAATAATAGGTGTATAATTTGACTTAATTTTCAAAGAAATTATTTCGGGGAGAGGGTTGAACCACAAACAATCACCCTGTAAACAAGATAATAAGAAGCGACTCAATAGAATAATATTTTAAAATTGGGAGGAAAATGGAGGAGCTTTTTAGAACAAAAGACCACGTCAAGCATTTTGAGAGCCAAGTGGGGGAAATTTAATTTTGAGCCTATGTTATATATATGTATAGAGGAGGATTTATCCATTGCGATATCTGATGAAATAATGAAGATATCAAAATTCTGGTTTTGTTATAAGACTCGCAGGGATAAGAACTACACTTATCTCATTTTTAATTTATTTTAATGTTTTGTATTGGTAAAAAATTTAAAAAATATATTTATTTATTTAATATAAATTTAAAAAAAATTAAAGATAACCATCTTGTAGAGTTTATTTTTCTAAAAAAATTGACGTTTTAAAAATGTTCATGAATTTCTGATTTTTAATATTTTTTCTAGTTTTGAAGAAATAAAATATGAATCTAACTAAAAAAAATAACTATAACTATAAACCATAATTATAACTACTATGTCTGATAACACTACGGTTTTAAATAATTCACAATTTTTCTCGAAACTAAATATGAATTAAAAATCAGAAAATTAATGAAAATAAAATTTTGAAACGACAATATTTTCAGCAAAAATAAACTCTACCAAATGGCTATAGTCAATTTTTTTGTAAATAATTAAATAAAAAAAATATATTTTTAAATTTTTTACCAAAACATTAAAATAAATTAAAATATGAAGTATAAAACCAGAATTTCGAAAATGTATCACAATGGGTAAATCTTCGCGGGACACCTTGCTGTATAAGCATCATAATCTAATATAATTACCTAACAATGTATTAAATTATATTATGTACCTACTTATGAGTGACAGGGGGAATATTTTACTTAGAACAGTAAGATTATGCTTTAAACTTAGTGAATAGAGCTAATTTGTGGTTATTATACCATCGGTATTAACATAAAGACTAATTGGTAATAACTCATGCTAGAAAAATTCATAATAATTCATGGCAACAATTTGTTTTTGTTTAAAATTTACTTAACATCTATAATTCTACAAGTACTAAGTAGCGATGTTTACTATGAGTCCATTATCATTTTACCGAATACATGTAGTATAGGAAGTTCTTAAAAGCTCTAGAAACATATTTTTATAATTTCTGACTGTTATACTGCAGTTGAATTCGCTTAAAACGATGCCAGATTCTCAGATACAACGATACACATGGTATTATGATTTACAAATCATATTTTAGATGACACTCAGTTTCTACATACCTATACTTTTTTTATTTTTCAGCCCGGCTATCACGAAGTTTATGGACTTAACAATCTAATTCTCTGAGTTCTTCAAAGATCGTTAAAAGTGAATTAGTCTGCATATTTAAACTGCCAATAATTTACTTTCATGTGTATATAAGTTTCTTATCACTGATATCGATATGAAGTATTTTTACTTACTTATTATGCTCTTGCTATTACAAGTTGTGTACTATAAACAGATAATTGCCCTAGACGCTATAATAAATCTGAAAAAATCATTTTTTCAACCATTGGATGAACTTCCGTCATCATGTCACAGGTATACAGTATACAAGATAATTCAATAAAAGTGACACAATTTTTTCAAACAGTCTTACATTTTTTTTTTTTAATAAAATAATTTTTAAGTTTTTACTATTTAAAATAATTTTCAAGATTACTTGAGTAAATCTTGGCTTAAATTATTCTAAAAATCTTGAAACAATTTTCTATTAGGTTTATCTATCATGTGCAAAGATGATTTGGTGGTATGATTAGTCTTATTAGAAGTAACTTAATTCACCTAATTAGGCTTGAATGATGGGTGGTATTTTTCCAAAATATTGTTTTGAAAGTTATGAAAAAATAATTACAAAAATATAATTATTTGTTTATATAATGAGTGTTTATTGTTAAAAAGATCATTCAGTACCAGTTCTATCTTATTTACATGTTGCATGTACATTTATTATTAATTAAAAATAATAAATAAAAGTTACTATTATATCACGAAAATGATTTAATGATTAATTTAAAAATCATAATTGATAGAATAATATAAATAATAGGTATTATTGGTAACAACATCCAAGATTATACAATGTAAATATTATTTTACTGTATTACCTACTGCTTTCATATATTACTATATAGAGTTTCAATGAATTCAATTGCAATATAGGTCTATTATTATGAAATCATGTTATTAAATTAATAAATTGTATTTACTGTTTACGAACGGTATAGCTTATTATGGTGATATCAAATTAGCTTAATTCTATATATATACCTATTTTTTTTCATTATTTATGTACGGAAGGTATGTACGTATATTATATTACAACTATAATATAATGGAAACTTTAGTCTACAAATATACCTACATCCTGCATTATTAGATTCAATGTACAATTTTTATAAAAGTAAACGAGCTATTATTTTAATGTTTAATTATCATTTCATTAATTTAAGACTATACTTAAAATACATTGACTTCAAATATGCAAATATCCAAAACTAAGCTAAGTTTATTATAAATTGAAAATTCTGAAATTATAGACCCAAGTTCATACCAAATGGTATGAAAATCGTAGGTGTAAGAGTAAACACAGCAATATGTCGTCAAAGGGTCTTTGAAGTTTGACCACATATGGTACTTCAAATAAACATGTATCTCATTTATTATTATTATGAGATGTGAGTAGATATATGACCTGGCATTCGTTTTTTTTTATATAATTCTTTTAAATTCACACTTTCACTAATGGATTAGCTTATAATTACACGAAAATGACCATCTTAATGATGAAAAATGTATGATTAATTATTATGAGACACTAAATATTATGCAGGTACCTACCTATAGGCTATTGTTATTACTTTATTATAGTGTTATTAGTTATTACAACTATTTTATGACCATAAATTAAGTAATGACCGATAAATTATTTTATGTTACAGAATGTTTATACTTATTAAATTATAATTTACCTACTTTAAAATCTTTACATTTTTCAGTAAAATTTACTGCAACAGCGAAGTCTTGCACGATGTACAAATCTATTGCAATCATCCAAAATGTAAAAATTTTGTATCTAAAAAACTTAAATATACTGAATCTGAGATATTGGTAAAGTATGATCAAATGAAACGAAAAATTAATAATGTACCATCTGATGAAGATTTTGCCAAGTTTATCACTGAGAATTTCGAAGAAAGTAACGAATTAGAGAAATGGACACCTACAGACTTCATCGATAAACCGTCGATTTTTAATCGAATCAAAGATGAAACTTACAAATATTGGGCTAAAGCATTGAATGATCTTTGGATGACCCTAGCCAGGAAGATAAAGAATGACGTAAAAATACATCCAGATAAATACTCACTGGTATGGGTTCCAAATGGGTTCATTATACCAGGAGGTATTTTTAAGGAACTATACTATTGGGATACTTATTGGATTGTTAATGGATTACTGAAATGTGATATGAGAACCACAGCCCGTGGTATTATTGAAAATATAATATCATTGGTGGATCAGTTTGGTTTCATGCCCAACGGTAACAGAGTTTTCTATCTAAATAGATCACAACCACCGATGCTTATATTGATGGTATTAAGTTATTATAAAGCAACTAATGACTTTAATTTCATAAAAACTGTTATAGGTGTAAGTTCAATAAAAATAATAATGTGAATAAACCTATATTATAATTTATTATTATGTATTTTAGAGTTTGGAAAATGAATATCTTTTTTGGTTAAAAAATCGAATGGTCACCTTCGAGAAGGATGGTAGAAAATTTAAAATGGCTAGATACAGCTCACGGTCAAGTGGGCCAAGACCAGAATCATACAGGTTTGTAGAATATAAATAAATAACATATAGTATCAACTAGGTATCAAGTTATTGTAATTTTAAAATTTATCAACAATAATGTGTATGTATACGCCAAGGAACGATTATAAACTAGCTGAAAAACACCACAGAGAAGAAGATAAAAATGAATTATATATACACATCAAGTCTGCAGCAGAATCTGGTTGGGACTTTTCAAGTAGATGGTTCATAACAGCTAATGGCACTAATAGCGGTAAACATCAATTTAGAACTATAAAATGAAATATAATTTATGATCTTAGTGTTTTAATACAGGTAATTTATCTGATATACAAACGGCAAACATTGTCCCAGTTGACTTAAATAGCTTACTTCATGTAAATGCACTTACGTTGAGTACTTGGTTTGATCAAATGGGAGATGAAATAAATGCTGAAAAATACAAAACAATTGCTAATGAATTTCTCGAAAATATACATGAAGTAAGGGTATATTATATTCTTATATCTTAATATCTGTTACAAAAAGTTAAACAAAAATAACCCAGGCGGTGGTGGTTTTACGGGGGGGGGGGGTCCAAACCCCTGGAACCCCCCCAGATTCCGAGTTAAGGCTGTGATTCATTATTCGCTCAGGGCGCTTGGGGTTTGACAGTAATTTTTTTTTTTTATAGCTATTACGATTTTTATATACGGATAATAGGTACGCTTATATCTAATATATCTTAAATGCTATATTTTTTTTTATGTAACAATTAAAGGGTTAACCTTTTTGGTCTTATATATTATGAGATAATATTAAAGGACCCCCCCCCCTCAGAAAAAATTCAACAAACCGCCACTGAACACAGGTAACCTTTTGATTTTATCAGTACTATCAGATTATTTTTGCTTATTTGACCAGTATTTCTATGTTTTTATAATGTTTTCAACTATTATAAATATCGTTTACATTTCATTTTCAGAAAATCCTCGGAAAATCCATTAAATCCTTAAAGTCTCGAAAGTGAAGTTTAATTTATTTTATAATATAAAGATAAAGATAAATTTCTATTTTGTTTGATTTTTAAGTTAGAATTTTTTAGTTTTTTGTTTTTTGATAAATATTTTTGCAAAAATTTAAGTTTTTAAATGCTTATTTGAGTGCTTATAATGATGTTTTTATAAGAGCTTTTTTAAGCGCTTATTTTAATGATTTTAAGTGCTATAAGTCCCTAACCTTGCTTATGATATTTATATGTACCTTAATGTAAACATTGTAAACATCAATACCTTATACTATTGATAATAAAATAATACTTATTTATAATCAATGCCTATATAATATGCAAGAAAAATTTGATAAATTTAAGAATACAATATTCTTTGTATCAAATATTTGGTTTTAGGTTATGTGGAAACCAAACAAAGGATCTTGGTTTGATTGGGATTTGATCAACAATAAGAGCCGAGAATATTTTTATGCATCCAATATTGTACCTCTGTGGACGGAAAGCTATAAAATGCCAAAAGAAAAAGTGGCCCATTCAGTTCTGAAATATTTGAGAGATGAACGTATAATCGAGCTCGATTACAGTATTAAATACAATGGTAGGTACTGTTACCGGTTACCATTTTAATCAAACAAATATTATTATTTTAAAAATTATTAATAAAAAAAAAATTGCTCTTGATGTAAGTATATGAAATATGTAGGTACATCGTACATGGCGTATATAAATAAAAAAATTAGGGTCAATATGGCAAAATTTAAGTCATTATAGCTGTTATACTTTGAAGATTTTATTTTGGACAAGTTTTTAGAGTGTATTTCTCAATACAATTTATGTAAGCTCATTTAACCATTTTTTCCCAATAGGAATGCCTACGTCAATGTATTCATCGTCACAACAATGGGATTTCCCGAATGCTTGGCCTCCGCTCCAAGCTTTTATCATTCAAGGTCTGGATAAGACTCAACAAAAAATTGCAAAACAAGTTGCAGGGAAATTGGCTGAGGTGTGGTTGCGCACAAATTATCGTGGATTTACAAATAACGAATCGATGTTCGAAAAAGTATGAAACCATTTTACCTTTGAAATATTTAAGACATTTTTTCAAATGTAATAGTTTAATAATGATTTTACAGTATGACGCTTTAGCTTTAGGAATAAGTGGTGGTGGTGGCGAATACGCGCCACAGTTAGGATTCGGTTGGACAAATGGTGTCGTGTTGGAATTTTTAAATCAATGGAACTATTTATACTACAACACTTCATCAAATGATATTACAACGGACTTATAAAAATATTACATAATTGTTGTATTATATAATTTATGTAATTATTATTATTATTATTTTTATCTGTATACCTATATTATCCGATTCTCGTCGATATCGGCGCAATTGATGTTTTAATTAAGTAGGTTTTACTGGTTTTAGTGTGTCTCTAATCGTTTAATCGTGTCCGTCTCTGAACACAATAAATTATTTAAATGTAAAAACTAAAATGTTTGTAAACAAATTTCAAATCTTAATATAAAATAATGTAAGAACCAAAATGTGTATGTATCTATATATAGTCCACTAAAACCCTACGGCAACAATAATATTATATCGTATAATATTTTTATAATATATATATATATTATTAGTTTCATTTATCTTAAGTTGTAACTATAGAAAAAAACCTATACCTACCTCGACATAAAAAATAAAAATAATATGGAAGAACAAACGGACATTCTTTTATTACCTACTTTTTCAATTATCTAAAGCTTATTGCTTATAATCACATTTCAATTTATAAATAAACGATACTGATGATTTATTATTCACATTGCCACTTTTCGATTTGAATAACTATCAACGATCTTGTAATTATCATTTTTCATTCTGATAAACGCTCTTCGATGCTTGTTTGAATAATTGAATAAAATTGTTTCTTTCACCCAAGACCCAAGTACGTTTCCAACGATTCGACTATAGGCGAAAATAGAGGGGGATAGGGGGCTTAGCCACTCCTCTCCCAAAATCTTATGGTTTTACAATATACTACATTGGAAAGAAATATCATTTTTAAGCATCACGAATGATTCGATTAAAGTGCATCGAGAACCACGTGATCAAGTTAACAATGTGTAAATTGGTGGGAAATGTCCCCAGTAATCCATTCTACTGCAAATGTTGTTGTTAATTCGTTTATTCAATTTTTAAACTTAAAGCAATTCAATTTTATTAATAATAAAAATAGTAGAACTCTTGATCTTATTTTTACTTTTTAGTGATATTGATAAATTAATGATCTTTAAAGGGTGTTCTTTTGCCCCTTAGCTGATTAACACCATCCTCCTTTAGACTTTATATGTAATTTTGATCACTCATTTGGGAATGATGCTATTAATCAATTAACTTTTTATAACTTTCTTAAATTCGATTTTTCAAATTTTTCTAAATGTTTGTCAGGTATTGATTTCAATCATTCATTTAAGGATTTGAAAATTGACTCAGCTGTTAATACATTTTATGAAATTATTAACCATTTTATTGAATTGTTTGTTCCTAAAACCAAATTATTTAACAACCAGAGTCCCTCTTGGTTCAACGCCGATTTACGTAAACTTGTAAAATTAAAAAAATTGGCTCATAAAAAGTTCAAAATTAGTGCTCTACAATCTGATTATGTTGAGTTTTCCAAACTACGTAAAGAATGTAAGATTATGTCAATGCATTGTAGCTCAAATTTTATTCTTAATTTAGAAAATAAGATTATATTAACTGATGTAAAACCATTTAGGAAATACATTAAACAGCTTAAATCTAATAAATCTTCTATTTCCGAAAATATGTCATACAATAATATTACGGCCAGTAGCTACCATAGGCGTGTCTAGACCTTTGACGCAGAGGGTGCAACCTGGTGCGAACCCAAGGGACTAATGGGCCCTAGTCCTCTTTTTTGAACAATTTTTCTTAATTCATGGTGCCACTTTAAATCGCAGAGGGTGCAGGTGCATACCCTGCGCCCCCCGTGGACACGCCTATGGTAGCTACGAAGAGTCTTACCTAACCTTGAAGCAAAACTTATGGAAAACTTAGTGTTGAATTTTTTAACCTTAGATATAAATACAAACAATTTTATGAATTTTGAACTACAAAATAATTTGCAAATATTCATGGTTTTGACGAATTTTTGTCAATGTTTGAACTTCAAATGCTAATAAAAAAAAATTTTGGCTATGTATTCTTATAATTTTTTAATCACTATAAGAATAACTTATGAGGAACTTTGTATTATATTTTCAAGTATTTTAATTGGACCAAAAAAATATTATCGATACTCAAAAAAAAATTTGTCAGAAAAATTTAAAATTTCGGTTGTCTATAAATATCTCAAAAAAAGTAAAAATATTTTGAAAATTAAATCATGTAAATAAAATACCGATCTAAATAACTGGTACAATTTTCAAGTATCTACGACTTATAATTTTTGAACAATAACAAATATTTAAAACCGTTTGAGGATCAATCGTTATCGTACGCTATTTCGTAAAAATTTAAAATTCAAACGCACTTAAAATTTTTCCTATAATGATGCTTCGAGTTTTCTCTATAGCTACTTGAAGGAAAACTTATGGAAAACTTAGTGTTGTATTTTTAATCCTTAGTTATATACACAAAAATTTTTATGATTTTTCAACTTCAAAATTATTTGCAAATTTTCGCGTTTTCGACAGATTTCGTAAAAATTTGAACTATTAACGCTTATTAAAAAAAATTGCGCCTATATATGAAAATTAAACTGTATATATATATAGCACTACCATAAACATTTGGTGAAAATTTCAAGTATTTACAGTGGTTAGTTTTTGAATTGCAACCATATAAAAAATCGATTTGGTCGAAAACTGGTTTCGCGTAAAAATTCCCGTTTTTCTGTCATTTTTTTTTTTGTTTTTCTTGATTTTTTTGAAAATTGTTGGAAAATGTTAACTTTTGACCTCTATAATGCACCAAGGATATTCACTTTTACATCAGAAACCACCCCCAAAGTTTGAAATTGAAGCATTATTTCGATTACTTATACTGTACATGTCTGCATAGACACACACAAAAAAAAAAACAGACATCATTGTAAAATCAATACATTCATCACTTCATTCAGAATCTAATAAGGAAAATTTCATGCAATAACAGTTTTTGACAATTAAGTATTATTGTCATTGAATTTTTTTATGGTGTAGGTATCAAAAACAAAATATACATTCATATAAATGGATGTATAGAAGTTAAAAATAACGATAAAATAATTAATATTTAATTAATAATATTAATACTTATAGTATTCAGCACAGTGACGTGGCAAAGAGTAATTTCAGAGGCACACACGTCACATAATATAACAGCGGAAATTAATAATTAAAGATTATACAATTGATAAAGTTAAAATATTTTACAAAAATATATAATAATGAAAGTATACCGTTTATGTAGACGAATACCTAGTATAATATTAGCATAAATATTTGAAAAAAAATTCTACAGTTTCAATTTACGTTTAACGCTGAGCGCATAGGCGCCCGCAGGGGAGGGCAAGCTGGGGCATTTGCTCCCCTGGCTTTTTCAAAATATTTTTTTTAATTGAATGTTTTAAGATAAATTACTATATACAGTATATACTATACATAGTATACAACAAATTTAAAGTATAAAATAAGTTGTAATATAATAAAATATAATATATTGTATACGAGTATAATAAAAAAGGTTATTATTTTAAAATACCTATAGTAAAATTATAATATTTATCCTCAAATCCTAACATTGCCCCCCCCCCCCTAGAAAAATTTCCGCGGGCGCCTATGGCTGAGCGTTGTGTTCAACGATTTGTTGTCACCTATGTATGCGAAGTATTCACTTTTAAGCGAAAATATTACCTAATATTAATATACACATTAAATAGGTAGTTAAAAATACGTATTTTTTCAATTAGCTATATTGTTTAATATAAAAACACGTTTTTTTTTTTTGGACATACAATGATTTAAATATTATATTTTATGATATACGGCCCAATCAAGCTATTGTAAAATGTATTTATGAAAATCTCATAAGAAATCATGTATTGAATTTTCAAGCTCTTTAATAAAGGATTAAGGTAAAAAATTAGCTAATTAGATAATAATTACTATAACTAAATTATTAGCTAATAAATAAAATATTACAATATTGTATGTACCTATTCTACTGTTGTACCACTCCCACTAGAGGGTGTAATATTATATTATCAACATATAGGCACAAATCGCTCAAGTTTTTTGGTTGGTTAGATATAATATTTTCCAAAAATCTAATATGCTTAGTATCAAATATTGATTTTTGAATTCGGGGAACTAAATCCATCCCACTCTATTTATGCCAATAGTTATTAGTATTTAGTGTTATTACTTATTAACAACTAACCCAATAAGACTATATTCAGTATTCTGATTTCTGAGCATTCACGAAAATATAACAATATTCAGTGACGGAATGTTCGGAAACTGTGTGCAGTGTCGCCGTTTTCTAAATAAAAAAATAAACTAACGTGTTATATCTTATATGCGAACAATAATCGTTTTAGGTTTTTGAAGAATAACCAGTCAGCAAAAAAATTCTACTATCACTTATCGTAACAACCGAAAATTATAGTAAGCACGTCGATTTATAATAAATTTATAATAAATCATTATACGACGTTCATTACATTACAAAAACGTCCGTCAGGGGCGGTGACAATTAGGGACAGCAGCTATTGCTGGCTCACTGTTCTTGATAACAATTGATAAATGACAAGGTTCAGCGAATTAAAAAACGATTCCTGACTCCGCTGTTGTCACTATAATTTCGTCATGAATTTATTGTCTTTTAATCTTTAGTCTACCTTTTTCTATGTTTATTGTTTTCGTATTTTATATTAATGCAAATTTTTATTGTTTAATTTTTTGGTACTTAATAGTTTATCTACAAAAAAATATTTATTTAATAAAATATTATCAGTTTATTTTAAAGACGTCGTGAACGCTTTACATAGCCGCATAAAAACTACCTATATTTTTGTTAAACACGTACTGAAAATCACTTCAGCAAAATGTTTAAATCGAATTTCGAAAAACTTCTTGGTAATTTGAACTATCTCGATCGCAATACTATAATATTATTGTATGTATTTAATGCAATGTTTTCATATAATTCAAATTTCCAGATAAAGTTACCAGCAATTTGTTGTTAGAAGCGGATTGGCCAACGACATTAGAAATATGTGATACAATACGGCAGAAGGATGTCCAGTAAGAAAATTATATTTTATACTAGTTTTAATATATTATTAATAGGTATCAAGATTAAAAACAATAGAAATAGGTGTAAACTATAAAGTGATAACAATCAACATTTCAAACAATTAATAAAATATGTCTTATTCATACATACATTGTATAAATGAGTTCCTACACTCATACTCAACATATTATTATAATATTATAAAAAAAAGTAGTTTAATAGCTTCATGTTCTACTAAATAATAATAATTTAAATATATGGCACGACCTTTAGAAAAAAATAAAAAATAATGTACTACCTATCTAATAATATTATTTTGAATTATTATTCATAGATTTTAACTTATAAAAAAATGATTTAAGATTTTCAAACTTAATTAACACTTGAAAGTTTATATATATCATCTAATACACTCATTTCTTTACTTATTGCTTACTCAAGTAAGTATTGAAAGTGTTCATGGTCTAATGATTATTTATTGAAAAACTTAATCCGGTTTCACATCTAATAGTCTATCTTGTCATACCCAAAAATATATAAGCATACATTTGGGGATTAGAATCTATAAATTATGAAATGTATAGTTATTAATCAGAATTGTTGCGAGTATACAAATGTATAGAAAGATGAATTTTTATTTGTTTTCCATACATATCTAACTTACTTTTTTTTCGGTTTTGAACCAAGACGTCACAGGAATTGCTTTCACATTCTTCCGCAACACCACTATCTTTATTTGACAACAAATAATTATACGTAAAGGCTTTCGCCACATGGGGGTAGAAGGGACAATACCCCGATTTACTCCCTCAAGGTTATACATTTTGATAGTTTACTATTTATTATCTTAATCTCTCTCTTACATCTACTCGAGCTGACCGGAGTCGGTCACCCTGGCAGTCTCGTTCCTTTCCGTCTTCCCGAGCCAAACAAAGTCCACTGTTCTTGTTTCTCGTTCACCAGATCGTCTTATGTTTCAGTATGGTCTGTCCCTCCCATGGGGATAAGGTAGAATGTGGTCGGTGACATCTCCGACGTGAGTGTGTGCGACTTGTTCCCCATCTTTGGTCCCGAGAGGTTCAGCTGCTTGTGGCTAACCTAATCTGCCGTCCAGCTCTCCCGTCACATATCTGAAACCTACTTACCTATGAATCATTACATGGCTTATCCATATTTTGATTTGATGTATTTATTTTAAGAAAAAGTTGATTTGCAAAAATAAGACTTAGCATATATTTATTATACATATATGTATATATTTATATATTCAATCGCTAATTATTTTTAATTTAGAAAGAAGACATTTATAAAAATCAATTAAAGTCTCTGCGATATTTGATTTTTAATTCATTGTTGCATTGCAAATCAATTGTTTCTATTTGCAGGGTAAGAGGCAACTTTTCAATATCACAACTAAAGGGATTTCTATAAATATATATTTTCTAAGATTTTAGGTCAAGGTCAGCAAAATTATGAAAACTTGTTCTTTGGCTATAATTTGGAGATTCCTATTATGAAGTATAAGAATATCATAAAAATATTTGTTTTTAAAAGATATTTTTTTGAGACCCATAAAAACCACAAACATTCTCCCTATCCAAGCCTTTCAAACAATTACCCTAACTTATTACTGGTAGCGTTATATGGTACATAAGACATAACAAATGCAGCCCTCCATAACGATCTAAAAATGCAAACAATAAACGAGCTTACTAAAAGCCACTATAAAAATTTCCATTTAAAAAAAATTAACCATCTGAACCCCTATATTAAAAACACGTCCAAAAAGTTTTTGTCAATTAAAAAGAAATTGACCTAGAGACCTTCTAAAATAAAAAATAAGTAAGAAATTTTCTGATATTCTGTTAATGATTAGTCTCCTCTTCATGTGATGAATATTTTTGTGTGTACTTATCTTATCATCCTTATTACTTAAGGTCGTCACACACTGCAGCGGTAGTGGTGGTGGTAGTGGTTACGGCAAAATGAAGCCGGACTCAATTTTACCGGCACCACAAAGACAAAAGAATTTTACCGCCACCGCTGCTGTGTGTGGCGACCTTTATTGTTTTTATCTAGTAATCAAATGGAATATATTTAAATAAAAAAAAGACATTTTTAATTGTTTACAATTAAATTCTGTAATATTAATAATTACATAAAATAGCAAATTGATATTTGATAGTAATGATACATTGATACCATATAACTACAAATTAATTGCAATGTATTCTAGTAATAAATTAAGTTCAAATATTGTATCTTAAAAACATTTTGGGATTTTTTTTAAATACTACTGTGATACTAATAAGCTGTAATGCTCCTATTTTATGATAGGTAAAGCCTGTAAATGTTTTGTTAATAAATAAAATACTTATCACAGATTTTTATATATTAGAAGTATAATATAATATAACAGATTCTTAAACTTGTATTTAGGTATTAAGCATTTATATTATTTATTATCTTTTTCAGACCAAAATTTGCACTCAATGCCATTAAGAAAAAACTCATTAGTCCAAATCCTCACACAGCTATGTACAGCTTATTAGTGAGTATTTGTTTAAAATAAAATAATCATATTTTTTACAACTAATAACATATTATTCTTAGGTTTTGGAATGTTGTGTTAAAAATTGTGGTCAATTAGTACATGATGAAGTTGGAACTAAGCCTTTTATGGAACAAATAAGAGAAATTATAAAAACAACACCACATGAAAATGTTAAGAACAAATTACTAGAACTATTACAGACGTGGGCGTTTGCTTTCCGAGCTATTCCAAAATATTGTGCTGTTCAGGTAATTATATTTTCTTGGCTATTTTTATTTATTTTTTAAAAATTTATTTACAATAAGACATTCCTATCATATAAAGCTATCTACTCTTGACTATTAAAATATAATAATTCATGGTCTATTAATTATTACAACATTATGTAGCTATTTAATTTTAAAAAGGAAGTATTGCTATTCTGAACATAATAATGTTTTATATATATATTTTTTTTTTTTGTAGGATACAGTTAACATAATGAAAGCTGAAGGTTATACATTTCCTGCACTTAAAGAAAGTGATGCTATGTTCAGTTCAGATGTAGCTCCTGGTTGGGAAGATTCTGATTGCTGTCATAGATGTCGTGTTAAATTTGGAATGGTTCAACGCAAAGTAATTTTTATTCAAGCTATTATGAAAAATAGTATATAAGTTAATATTGTTGTGAAAATAATTTTCTTTTTATTAGCACCATTGTCGTGCTTGTGGACAAGTTTTCTGTGCGCAATGTTCATCACGCTCTTGTACATTACCAAAATTTGGTATTGAGAAACCAGTGCGTGTTTGTGAAGCTTGCTTTGAAAAATCACAAAAGTACAAAATTCAAAATTTTATTCGTAAAGTATATTTTATAGAGATATTCTGGGTACCTTTCAATAACTTTATTACTAAATACCAGATATAATTTAATACCCATTGGGGCATTACTTGGTATCCATTTTTTAAAGAAATTATTTCAACCAATACTCAGTACTCGGGTTTTTGGTATTGGTTTAGTTGATGCTCGTCTATAAAGTATTCTCCCACTACTCAGGTTTAATAAATGCTCATCACTTATATCTCTCATATTTTTTCATAATTTGCAATACAATTTCAAATTATTATCGCAGATAAAAAAGGTACAAAAACTTATTTATTAGGTATATGCATGAAATTCAATTATTGGATGTTTTAAGAATAATGTTTGGTAAAATCTATTTACATAAATACCTTTTTGCCAATAATTTCTGAATATAGGACATATACGAGTTGGATCGACCATCAGTGGGAAAATACTTCCGGGGCAGGTGTCAACTAAATCAGTACCAGTTTTTTAAATTTATATTATTGATTAATGTTAATTATTACCTAATTAGATGTCATGTTAGTTGGCCAATATTCAATCTTATTGTTAATACATAACTTACCTATTACCGGCTAATACTATATTACATCTGGGTTTACTATAAGTTATTTACCTATAACATCTCTTAATTATTTAAATTTGACATATTACTAACTATGAATACTGCATTCAAAGATTTTATATTTTTATTTCTAAATTTTATTATTATTTTACCAATGTTTTTTATTGCAGACCTCAAATAAATAAAGGATCAGAAGACTTACCTATAGAATATCTTACCAGTTCTTTGGCTCAACAAAATCAAGTAATATATATTTCTTATTTGTTGGTTTTCCTTGGAGTGGTGGATTAAAAAGTTTAGGCTTATGATCAAACAGAACAAAACATTGAATAAAATCTTTATTTTTATTTTCGTCCTTTATTATTATTATCAATTATAATCATAAGTAAATAATTTGGTAGAATTATACATTTTAAGAGAACCTTCATGTTTTATTTTTATCTTTTTTTTAAATTTATTAATTTAATTGTTTCCATACACCAAATATTTTTACAATGTTTTTAAAATATTATAAAGCTAATCAATTGAGGTTTACAAATAAGTTTATAGATACATTTTAGCTTGATTATGAGTCTGGATAGTCCTCTTCTTGAGCTTCAACTGATTCAAGTAAAACATCTTGTGTTATGGCTCTAGTCTGCGATTTTTTGTTCTTTTCCCAATGTTGAACTGAAGGGCATCTTCTATTGTTTTTAATTTCAAATGAAATCTTTTAAATTGTTCACTGATCCATGTGGTGAAACATCTGATGATTTTCTACTAGTTACCATTTATTTTGATCTATTCTTTCCCTAAATTATTAGCTATTCAATTTAGAGTGAATAGTAAGATACTGTATTTTGAATATAAATCTGTAATTAAATATTACTATACACATTAATCAACTTATTCGTGGTAAGAATCATAACTGAGTTGTATATTAAAATTACTACGAAATAAAAACATTTGTCCACAAAACATTTTATTTCTTATATGAAATAATTTGAATAAATTATTTTATATTAGATACCAGCAGCTAATAGGAAAACAGAAGAAGAACTAAGAGAAGACGAAGAATTACAATTGGCTTTAGCTTTATCCCAATCTGAAGCAGAACAACAAAAAGTACTATAACAATCTAGATTTATAATAATGCAGTCTTATATTATTATGTATGTTGTATAATATGTTATACCTTCCAATAGGGGATACCTTTTATGAATTCCACTTCAATACCAGCAGCAAGATTATATTCTTCACCACCAGTAGTATGAACAAGTTTTTCATTCAATTAATTAAGTAATTTGGTATATATTAATTATTTATCTTTTCTTTCACAGACTGAAAAAAAGGTTGAGGTTGAGGCTGAAGATGATCCAGAATTGGCACATTATTTAAATCGTTCATACTGGGAAAGTCTGAAAATGGGAAATATAGCTAAAACAATGCAAACGAAAATGGCTTCAACAAATGTATGTATTATAATTATAATTTATAAACAAGTTTAATTTTAAGTTATCTATTAAATAATTTAGATGAATACCATTGAGTCACCAAACAATGAAATTAATCCTGTCATAAATAATGAACAACTTGATGACTCTGAGGAAATGGAAATGTTTATTACTTCCGTTAAATCACAGTTAGAAATTTTCGTTAATCGTATCAAATCAAACTTAAGCAGAGGTAGAACCGTTATTAATGGTGGTTCATTGGAGACATTTTACTCAAAGATAACACCTATGCATCAAAAGTTATTGCAATATATTCAACTACAAGATGAGAAAAGGTGTAAGTATAGATAATTATTGTCATAAATATTTGGGTTGGCAATGATTTTAAACCTACTACCCTAAATATAATGAACTAGTAACATTTGTTATATGTTTAATATATATTAAATAACAAACTTTTAAGTTCAATGTTTTTTTAAGCAAAATAAAATAATTACGACTCACTTAACGCTCTTTATACTTTTATAGATATTATGATTCATAGTTGTTTAATACTCTAATTATTAATATAGTAAAACCTCTGAATAGCGGACACATATAAAATGTCCGCTATTGGGAAAAATGAATAAAATAATATTTATGTTTTTATGTTTTTAAAAATTTTAATTTAATTTAATTATTTTTATTATTACATAATTATTAAGCCTACAACAGTGAAAAAAAATCTAATATTTTTGTTTGCTTTTTTTCTTGAATTCTTATTCTCTCAAAATTAGACTGAAGTTGACTAACCAGTAATAATGAATCTGTATCACTTGTATTAAGACAAAATGTCTTCAGCCGATTTGCTAACTGCAATGCTTCTATGAGCATAATTTTTTCTTTTTCGACGCCAGTTGTATCTTCTTCTGTATCTTGTTCAGTGTTATGTTTTTCATTCTCACTCATGTCATCATTGATAATGTCTTCAATGTTCAATGATAAGTCTTCGGTTTGTAAACATTCATTTATTGAAGAATAGTCCTTTGCTTTCGTTGGACATTCTGTTGAAGCTAGTTCCAATAACTTACTATTTAAATCCTCTATTTGTATTAAGTCTTCAATATTTTCTGACCCCTGAAACCAGGCTTTTAAAAAAACACTTGGTGACCGTTTCCTTATTAATTTTTTTGATTGGTGCTGTAGTCCACAGGACCGCATCAAGAACCGTCACATTTGGTATTTCATTTTTTCATTATCTATTGACGAAAGTACGTGTTTTAAAAGACTAATGTGGTAATGAGTTTTAAAATTTTGTATAACTCCAAAGTCAAGAGGTTGGCAAGTTGATGTCACGTTTGGTGGAAAAACTGCGAGTTTCACATTCTGTAAGTTCAAGTGGGGTGACTAGTTGCGTTATCAAGAAAAAAAATAACCTTTTGGCCTTGCATTTTTTTATCGAAATTCGATAGCATATCTTTCATCAATTCTTGAGTCATCCAAGCTTTATGATTAGCCTTCCACATTATTCCAAGTTTGTTAACAATAATGTTTTTAAAACACCGGGGTTTAAGTGCCTTTCCAATCACCAAAGGTGTTTCAAAATTACCCACTATATTAACGCACAGCATCACTGTAATTTGTTTTTTACTTATTTTTCCATCATTGCAATTCTTGTGGAGAGAACTTTGAGAGACATTGTTTTGTTGTTGGATAAATCACAGAAAAATAAGCCAGTTGCATCCAATGGTCTTTATCGGAAAAATAGAAATAAAACGAGTTCATGTTTCTCAGTTTATCTGTCTGTTATTTAGAGATATTCTAACACACAAGACTACGCAAACCTGTCCGCGTCCGTTATTCTGAGTTGTCTGCTTTTTAGAGGGGCGTAATTCATTATTTTTAGTGGGGTTATGCTGGGACCGTTAAATTTGTCCGTTATTGAGAAGTGTCCGCTAATTAGAGGTGTCCGTTTAGGGAGGTTTCACTGTAGTATTAAAAAACATAAAATAATAAGATAGTATTTCTGAATAGACTTATTAGTCTAGGTAAGGATAGCAAAATAGTTTTTATGTATTTTATGTTGTTAAGTAACTGTGATTTCGGGTAAAATAAATACTTGTTACGTAAAAGTAAAAAAAATATTAAATACATGATAAATATTTAGTATATATACTATATATTATATTAATTGAAAAAAATCTTTTTTTAGTATATTTTGAAAGGTTGCAAGACAAATTGGTTCAAGTTAAAGACACAAGGGCTGCACTGGATGCGATGAGAGATGATCATAAAGCAGCAATTCAACAAGAAGCTGCATTTGCTGAACAACAGAGGCAGATTCAGTTAGCTATGAAATTGGATGTATTGAGACAGAGAAAACAACAGTACCAACAAGTAATTACTAATTTCCTATTAACTTTTATTTGAATTAAAATGATTATTTGACTGCTTGTCTTGTAGTATCAACATCAAATGACTCTTCAACAAGTGCAACAACAAGAACAAGAAATGGCTATGAGAATGGAACATCAGAGGCAAAACTATCTTAATAGTAATATGTATGGCCCTAATTCTTTGCCAAGTGTTCCCACTGCACCTAATCCTTACATGTCACCTGGTCCTAGTAAGTAATAGAAATTTTTTATCTTTATTTTTTGCCGGGTTTTTTTGCTTATTTGAAGTTATTTATTCCCATCATGCCTCACCACACATCTCTATTCTACTCTGCTCTTTCTCTATCTCTGATTTATTGGAGCTTCAGATCTTTGATTCAGTTGCTCCACTAATGTCTTGTTCAATTTGGCTTCCAACTTTGTGACTTTGTTAACTATAAAAATCTGCTCTCCTTACATTTTCTGTCCAGGGCTTATTGCTGTGTACTGACAACTTGCTTAAAACATAATAAATACTAATATATAGATTTAACATGTCATAGTTATTAAATCTTTTAGTTATTTTTAATAAAAAAATTAATTAATTTGAGCTATTCTTTTAATGAGCTTTATTTTAAATAACAATAAAAACTGTTTATAATAACATCCAAGTCCTCAAGGGACCATTAAAAATTGTAATGCATTACTTATAATAACTATTCACATTATAATTTATATGGATAGAATTTTATCACAAATAATAATATTTGTCATACTTGTTATCTTATAGATTCATTGATGTCTTCTCAAATGCAAGATAATGGTATAAGGTATCCACAATCAACAGAACCAGCTCACTTTCAACATATTTCTCAACCTCAAGGTATATAGTATTAGATAGAGTAAATAATCATAGTAATAACAAATATATATAATTTGCAGGTTTTGTCACGAGACATGTGATACCTCAAAATCCAAATTCAATCACAAACAACCAATCAGTGAATTTACCTGCCAATGAATCCAATAACATGTCACAAGTCAATTCAAACATTCCTCAACCTATTTATCAACCACGCATGGTGCATATGGCCAGCACAATTAATTCAGGGATTCCTGTTAATCCAGCAATGAATCCCATTCACCAACAGCAGCTTCCTGGTGTTGGCTCTCACACACAGCCTATGATGCCTGGCCATCAACAACCTCAAATGCAAAATATGGGTCCACCACAACACCCGATTCCAGTAGGACAGCCAATGATACCCAGTCAACATCAGCAGCCAATGATGGGTCAGATATCTACTATGCCTTATGGTGGACCTGTTCATATGGGACAGTACGGTGCACACCAAATACCTAGTCAGCAAGTAAATCCACAGCCGTCCGCTCCAAACCAAGTAGAACAGCCCAAAGTTGAGCAACCCCAGGTCGCAGAGTTAATAAGTTTCGATTAATTAATATAATATTTCGCATTCCAAATATACACATTTTTAACATTTATTTAAAATTAATATTATATTATTTTAACTTTGTGGGTACATTATTCAATTGTTTATTATATACATATTATAAATTAAAAAATATATATAAATATATAAATAGTGCATTAAAAATTAACATGGAAAACAACCTTGTTAAACTACTTAATAATATAACTTGCACACACACATTCAATGTTGTTATATACAATTTCGAGGGGTTAATCATTTCATCTCATTGTCTAAAAAAATCTCGTTGGCAATAACATTGCATGATTTTTGTACAAACATTCATCATTATGAAAAAAATTAGTTCTATGGTTCAGCCGTAATAAGGTGTTCGGGTGTATGGAGTCCGGTTATCTTCTTCTTTGATTTTTTGATAATAACTGTAGGTCACCCACCACATGAACACATAAACACCTGTAAAACATGATAATGAGTGATGGCACAGTAATGTATATTAAATTTAGTATTTTATAACTTTTTTTTTTTTTTTTTATTATTATTAAAAGAAACTTTGTAAATTTTATAACTTAATTCATAGTATACTTACACACGCATAGCATACCAATCACTAGAACCGCAATGCTAGTGAAATAGAATTTATGAATCAAGAAATCAATAGTAGTGTATATCACAGATATGACTAGTCCAATGCATAACATGATCGTTAGTACTATCCAAGGAAGCATCAATATCTTCTTTCGCTGAAATAAAATCATCATGATGAGAAAACATTCTGCGAATATTTATTTTTATTTTTTTTTTTTGTTGCATCATCTCGTACTCACCATAAAAATCCCGACCAAAAGCAGAGACGATATTAATATAGTCATAAGCAGGTTGATTGCTACAATGATATGCACTGAAAATAAAACCAATATGATTATAATTATTTTAAATGATTTTATAAAAGTCATTTGAACATGGCAGAGCGCAGAGATCACGTAGAGAAGTGTTTTTACTTCGTACAAGTAGACAAAATAAATCATACTGATTACACACGGAAACAATTTTTTTTTTAACTATGGTTTGATGGTGTAGTTACTAGTTAGTTATTTAAAAAATAAAAACTTACCGACAGATTTGGGTAAGAAATCTATGACGATCGTCTGTATTTTGATGTCGTTAGTCAGAATCATGATCAGAGTGAATATGGCAATAACCTAAAAAAAGAAATCCGTTAGCCATGTGGTATGCGTCTGTTAAACTGGTGAGTGCTGTACAATTAATAACAATATATATAGGTACATCAATGTCCAACAGCGCGTGGATGTAATGCTTGGAACCTCAACAGAGTTTTAGGTTCTGGTCTGGTTTTTCTAAATCTAAGTTTTTTGGTTCTTATGAGGATAACACACTCGCTTTTTAAGGGGCTTAAGATAGGCAATTTTAATAACATTCTGAGAATAATTAAAATAGGTATTTAATCATAAATGATAAATATATTCAAATACTTATTCAGAGAATTTAAAAAATGATTCCATGTTAATACCAACTATGGTTGATGTGTAAAAATGACTAATGAGTTGTTAAAGAAAAATGGTTTCGCTTTGGATAGCCTGGATACACTTACGACTTACTACGATAGTTGGTAGGTGCATTATTTACGGTAGATTTACCAAATTTTCACACTATACAGGTCATAGATGTTGATTTTATCAGCGTTGTAGTGGTTTTTTTTTTTTTGATATTAATAAGTAGGTTAAACAGTATTTATTTTTTCTGGGCTAAAAAATAGTTTTTAATGTCTTGTAAAAAATTAAAACGCTACGACGTACATAAATGTCTTCTATAATATTATGTATGTTCGACATTTGGTAAGGCTATTGTGAAATCTGTCTCAAGAAGTTTGTCAAGCGCAAAAAAATTTAATGGATAAATTGTAGATGATGTGGAAATGTGGAATCCTCAAAAAGTTACAGGACAAATGGTTCTGGTTGTAGTTTTAGTGATTTACCCATAGGCGCAACTTGACTTCTAAAACGTGAGCTGCTATAATAAATTGTAAATGTCTCACAGAGCTGCAAGAGGGTGGGGACTTTGCCTCCACAGCTTCACACCCGCTATTATTAAATTTAAACTAGGTATCTTACAAGTTACAAATTTACAATAATCAATACTTTAAAACTTGATACCTAGTACCTACACATGTAAGACATGCTTCATATTAATGATAAAAACAATATATGTATGTATATATTTATTATGTTTATGTATACTAGGCACTACTGAGTATTTCTATTAATATATTAAGATTTAGCTGATAGAACTTATGGGGATTACCAGTAGTCCACCGTAGCATATTAAATCTTTTTAGTATTTAGTGCTTTTTGACGAGACCTATTGAGTATTGACTACAAATTGCTTATAAGATTTTCATTTTTCCGAAATATTATGTATTGTAATGCTAATACAGTCCATCAATATTTTGGTAATAGTTTATAACGAGTTAAATTGACCAAAATAATTAAATATTTTTTTGGCAAATATTTCATAACTCAAAATATAAAATTGATATTATTTCACTAAAATAAAATAATTAGGCATAAAAAATAAGGGGTAATAAATTAGAACTTGGGAGTGTTATAGACTCTTTTTCACACCCTATCTTCAGTTGTTTCAATTGATTTACCTATTGGTATATCGGTAATACAGGTAGATAATAGGTATACAAAATTAATGATGACCAATCGTTACACGTGTTTAATTGTTTAAAGACTAAGTAAGAATTAGTATGTGCAAAAAGTGATAAACAGCAATAGGCATATCCAGAACTTTTTATCGAAGAGGTGGTTAAAAATTTTTTTTGGCAAATTCTATCTGAAAATTATATATTAATGAAAATATTGTTATTATTACGATTTATCTAATCATAGTTTAATATCTATGGCGATGAGCCGATGACATTATAAAGATATATAACATAGAATATAGTAACATAGAACAATAGGTACAAATATTGTATTATTTTGTTAACTATCGTTGTACCTATAATAATATGTCAATGAAAAATATCATCTCGCTAATAACTTTTTAATGGGTTACGAAACTTAAGTACACGACAAATTTTAGATTGATGACAAGAATGTTCATAATTTTATAAATTATGATGATACCTATAATAAAAAAAAAGTAAAAACATTTAAATACATATACTTAATTTCGATCGAAACATGTCCCGAGTGTGTTTGGATACATATAGGCCCACCATCCGGACACGCCACCACGACGTAGTAATATAAGATCACAGAACACTAAAAGTATTTTTAAATGATTGTCCTAAAATGTCTGAGACTATAACCTCTTTCTCCTTTCATGTTTGAGAATTATTATTATTATTTTATAATTAATACAATTAACAGAAAGAAATTTTTACAATTTTCAGAATAATTCTGACAATCATTGTAGTTTTGGATTTTAATACTTCATGAAGTGTATATGAAGCTGACCATATTTAGGCTTCTATTTTTAGCTGTGTGTCTGTCCAGCATCAGAATACTCTGTAAGAAAGAACTTAACCCCTTTTCGCGTAATTTATAGCGATTATTTCTAGAGACTACCTATGCCACAAAAACTTAATCATATATTATAGTCCGTTGGTTCTGTTGTCGATATTTTTGACACTTATATCGTTTAACTATATATATCATTATTATTATTTGATTAATTTTTTTTTAATCTAATTTATTATTTTGCGGTACAGTTTCAATGTATCGCGCAAATAGCGATGAACAATGTTGTAAATATTAATGGATGTGGACGTTATGTTATTGCTCGAAATACCTATGACATGAAACTATTATTGTCGAGAAAATTATTTTATTTACGAGTTTGTGACCAACCCACCAACCCGAAAATGATAAGTAAGAAAAATTCGATTAAAATTAAGATAAATAGTTTACCTCGTGAAAATATTGGCCAAGGTTTTCAGGCGTTGAACGCGAATTGATCGCTCGAAAGGAAAATATTCACATTTTTGCGCGTCATCGTATTATATCAGATAGGTAACATTAAGTGTTACGTCACCGACGTTTAATAAACATCTCTAATTGAAATTTAACATAATTCAAAATTAATTAGGTACTTATATACCTATTTAACATGTGTTGGTTAATTTTGAAATTTTATATTAAATGTACTTATATACATAAGACTCATCATGCGTTTCATCGACTCTGTTTGTAGAATTATTTGTTTTTGTATACACAGGTGACCAGACATTTTTTTTGTGCCATGATTTATATGTAAAAATCATTTATAGTGTATAGCTAGAAAACAAGCAGCCGGCAAGAATATATTATCATTAACATAATTTTTATCTGTTGAATTTTTACGGTAAATTTAATCAAACTTTGTATGTGTACCAAATATATTCAATCTGTGTTTTTTCTAGAATATCAAATTGCTTAAGAATAATATCATAATATGCTAAGTTTAAAAACATAAAAATATTCTACATCAATAAAACTTTTGATCAAATTATAGCTGTTTGTGAGTTATGTTTTAAACTATTTTTTATTTATGATTTCTCCGTAATTACCGTGTCATTATCTCATATCGCTGGGATGCAGAAATAGGAAAGATTCTTAATGTTATTGTTAGAGCTTAAATGTTTATGACTTTGCATTTTTTTTTTTTGCTAGTAACTTTTTATACAATAATACTCATAATATGAATAGTAATATTTCATAAAAACTTACAAAAATAATATTATTTTATATTATTTTTGTAAATTACTATAGTATAAAAACGAATATATCTACTTACGTATTATACATAGCATATTATATTATTTATATTATTATGATGTTGGATTTTACATAAATATACCATTTAAAAACATTTTAATATTTAAACTAAGCCAATCTGTCGATTTAAATGTATATAAAATGTCATAGGTATTATAATTTATTTTAGGATCCGTTTATTTGGAAGATATATTATAGTTTCACAATATTGCTTACTGATGCAAATGATAGGAAGTGCATAATTGATTAGATATTTCATTTAAATACGTCGAGAGAGAATGGGCGTATAAAATAATATAATAGAAATAAATGCAATAAATTGAATTTTGAGCAAATGTTTTTCAATGTCAAACTTGTTTTGTTTTTATTTTTAATAAAATGGCGTAAGAATAATTTTACTATTTAAATATGTAATAAAGCAACTTTAACGATCAACAAAATGCGCCTACCACACTAACTTGAACATAATAAATGACCTTTAGCATCTATCATTAAACACGCACATATACCTACCTAAGACCATAAAATCATATAGCAACGGTGATGATCAGCTACAACTATATCTATACAATAACCGACGAAACTTTAAGTTCATCTAAATATTATTACAACGATATAATATTATATTTTATAATATTGTTTTGGTCGATTTTGTAACGTAGAATATGGAGTTGGATTGAATTCACAATTATTTAAAATTTATTTTAAATTGTTCACTATTTGTCCGGGAAGCGACCGATCGTTCAAAGAGCGGGGACCGGGGACCTACATAATTTTGACCCCTGAAACTTATTTTTTACTTAAGAACTATGTTTTTTTTTAAAGTTCATTGATTATGTGCGATCACTAATCTAATCTTCCTCAAATATTTTTAAAGTCCTACGAAAAATACACAATTTATTCATCTATTGAAATGTACCTTAGTGCATTCCCTCGATGAACAGTTCCCACCCGTTCCTGGTTTTTGAGCTGGAAAAAAAAGAAAAAAGGTCCTATTCCCTAAAATGTGGTCAAATGACCATCCATGTCAATGCGAAATTCTATTTTATCGAGTCTTTTATTGTTATAGTCGTTAGTTTCTAAATATAAAATCATATTAATGTTTATTTTGATGATCAAAAGAGTAAATTATATATAACCTTTTCGATTGTTTATTTATTGTGTATTATATTGCTGTTATATTGTTATATTGTTATTGCTGATATTTGCTAGCAATACGATATTCTTTTTGGAAATAATAACGCGTACCTAACTGAATAATATTATACTATTTTTTTCAAAACTGCTTGGTCGTATAGTTAAAATAGACGTTTCCATCGTTCTAAATATTGTAACGTACTAGTGAATATGTGCCAAGGAAAATTATTATTATAAATCTGGAATTGTTGACCTCTATTATTAATAATATAATTCATATTTGATTCCAGACGTCAGATACCCTGCATACCCTCGTAAAAAATCGTTTAAAAAATAACTTTTATGGGTCAGCGTAATATCGCATGCCTGTATAAGTGTGCTTGATCGAGTGTTCTGTCTTTTACACATCTATATTATATACAAGAAACCATCATCTGATAATCACTATATTGGTTTCGTCGTTACTATAATAGCAGCTAGGCCCCTAAATGATGAATAAATAAACACAATATACCTATATATATTGAACAAACAATTTCTCGTTTTTACACATTTGCATCGCATCGACGTGCTTACTATGCTAAATATAATACTTGTTATCGTCTCGCTAAGCAACTGGCAGAATATCGAAATGCGCAGTAAAGTATGTGGATAAAAAAAAAAAAAAAACGTGCTGTACTGCTGTAACGCGTCATAATATACCAATGTACTCACATACATAACATAACATATCTAAAACCTAAGTCTAATAAATTTAGTTGTCTCGAATAAAAACTTTTTTTATGCACACACGTCAAGGCTATGTCTGAGAATGATTTTGGAGTTAAAATAATGTTCGGAAGGTCTGCGCGTACCTAATCTATGCAATGTGATATTTTGTTAATAATATCTACCAACTATAGTAATATTATAATTTTATTACAGTCGATTCTCTATGTAACTCGAAACATACAAAAGTTTTATTTATTTTTATTTCCCTACTTGAGATCAGAGTTATATCTAACATCGATTATAGGCATTATTTGGTCCTCTTTTAGGCCAAATTGTTAAGTATTTTTACTTTGTGTCAATAGTTATACATTATTAAAAAATAACTTTATATTTTATATTTTTATTATATTATTATGTTTTAAAATTCATAATTAATAATTTCGAAGTGTCAAGTTCAACAATAACGTAAGGAAAAATCGTTACTATTATACTGATTATTTTAGTTTGCTAGAACGTGTCGTTATCTGCGACTATCCTGCAATCAGAATTAAGAGTTATACATAAACATAAAAAGGCGATTCTCATTTTAAAAACGAAGTAATTGTCACCAGTCACCAAACGACGCTCTTTAGTCTTTAAATGGTATAAAGATCTAAAATCTAAAATATGTTCATAACAAGAAAACTTCAAAAAGTCAAAAATCAAAATTTGAATAAATTCGTGATCAAAGGAAAAAATGGGGGTGAGCACTGAGCATGCTTGGTGAATTACGCTGTATAATAGCAACATAAATAAGTTGAAACATAATATTATATCAATAGTGTTTATAAAATGTTCCTATAGAAATGAAATTTAATGAAATTACGATTTATAAAACTAAATTTTATTCAGGAATTATACATTTTTCAACACTATTACTTAGGTAGTTCGAAATATTTACAAATTGGCTGAATCAATAAGTTGTGTGCCCTATTAAAAAAAAGGTCGGTAGATTCGATAGGTTATTGCACTAATAAAAAAAGGGTCTGGTGGAATCGATGAATACTCATAGTTTTATATTGATTCAGGGCTCAGGCGATTGTTTGGTTTTTGCTTCCATACATTATATTGAGTTCATGTTTTAATAGCTCAAATTCATCGTCTTCTACCTTCTAATCATAAAATTGATATCTTAATACCTATACAAATGACGAAATATTTTATGTTTATTTATACTTCCAAACAGGTACATTAAAAATCGATCGATACTCGTAGTGTCACCAAATAACAAGACAAATCGATTACCATAAGGCAGAAAATGTGCTCCCATGCTAATATTATAATGCTATTTAAGTAAAAGTACATCTCGTGTGACCAGTTTCTATGCAGGGTCGAAAATCAGATATTTAGAGCCTTAGAGGAGATACTTGAAGGTAAGACGAGTGAATGAAGTTGAAAGTAAAACTCTTATGCATTATCTGATGAGAAAACTGTAGCTGATTATATTGGTTTTTAAACTTAAAACTGCAAGGTATTCTAGTTAGAAGTTATGTGCATATAGTTAGTAGTTACACCTTACACACCTTAGTATAGGTACTTGGAAAAATAAGCCGATTACAAATAAATCTTAATAGTTTATCCTTATGCTTATTCTTATATATATTTCTTTAATTAATATCGTCAAAAAATATTATACAGCCATCATTATTATCATCTTGGTAATCTCTAGATTTTAATTGTGTTTCGATAAACATATAAACATAGAATAAAACCATTTATACAACGTAGATAAAACTGATACAAGTATAGGAACTGTTATTTATTATTTATTTACTAAACAAAATATTTTGATCATAATATAAATTCGCTTGGTTAGGTATAGTCAATTTTATTTTACTTATTTCTAACGTGATTGCCTGTAAATCCATTATAGGTACTGATGTTTTGAAATTTATGTTTTATAATTTAAATATTAAAACCAAATATTCTGTATACACATTAAAAGTATAAAAAACCATTTTTTTATTGTTAGAACTATAAAAAGCTGTGTTGCTACCTACAACGTAAAAATACTTATTTTCAACTTAATTACATTAAATGTTGTTATTTTTTTTCATAATATTTGTCAACTATGTTAAATAGTAGGATATAACTTATATTCTATTAAGTAGGTTATTAATTTAACTAAAATACCTATGCGCAATTTTCTATATAGTAGTTAATTAAATTTCATCATGTACATCATAAATATATTACATTTATTACATGGATTATAAATTTTGAGAGAATTCATTTAAATTTTTCAAGGGGAAAGCTAAAAGCTGTTTATGAATAATAACGTATAATGTAAGACGTTATATGACTCACAAGTCGTAACCGTCAACGAGTTCAAGCTTTTAATAAAATTCGTTAGCGCAATCCGAAATAATAATGGGTTTTAAGTACGATAATTAAAAAGTTTTTTAAATGTCATTAGGAGATATACCCTTAACGAACGTAAGAGCCACGGCACACGGTATAGTTAAAAATATTAAATGGCCCCGGCAAGAGCTTGAACGTCAAAAGTTCAAAACTACAAATAAAGTTTCGTCAGCGTAATTATTCCCAATCACATTATACGTTTAGAAAAATATTTTTAATGATATACCTTCTTCTATACACCTTACCTAATGGCCTAATAAACCTAATGTGTGCTGTCATACACAAAATAATTATTCTGCAAAATCACGATACAAATATTATAAATATAATAAATATAAATATAAATACAAATCTTCGTCCCTTTCAAGATATCAAGCATTATTATTTTAACATAATTAATTTGTAGAATAGGTACCTACCTATTTGATTGATGTATACAATCCTTCAAAAAGTATTACAATGTTTATTCATATAATACCTATAAATAATTTATAATAATTATGAGTGTTATAAATTTGAATAAAACATTAACAAAAAAATAAATATATATGTATGAATTACTATAAAATCTGTTTAAAAGCGTACAAAAGTACAACATTGTGTTTGATATTATGCCGATATAATATTATGATGGCAGTAATTTATGGATATAGATTTTTATTTTGTTTTGTATAATTTTGATATTTTATCACATTATTACTGTTTGGTGTTCATTAAAACAACCTGAGGGCGTTATAATACGTTCAATCAAATATTTGGTTCAGTATAACTTTATCGTTATATATAGTAGTTGTACCTATAACATAATATTATTATCGATTACATTCACCAATTACATAGAATTAGTGTGATTTTATTATTTTAGTAATTTAGTTTATTAATAATAAATTATTAATAGATCTAACTGATATAGTTAGCAGTTAAGTTTATAAAATACAATTGAATACATTATACACAGTGAATAACCTACGTGGAATTTCGAAAATAAATCTAATCGATAATACATTAATTTGGCATCGACGTGTTTTACCATAGAAACATTAAATTATCGAATAAACAAAGAATTATTAGCGTAATCATTAAATATAAATAATGAAATTGGTTTTCTATGAATATTATTTTCGTCAACTGCTGATTGTATAAATATTATTCCTTTCATATACAACTACAGTTCTCAGTCCAAATAACATATTATGCAATAAAACATAAAACCCTACTTACAGAAGAGCTAGAAATATTGCATTATTTTGGTGTTGATTTTACTTTTATTTTCTCTGTCTATTAAAAGTTTTAAGTATAATATATTTAGAATTTTAAACTTATTAAAAATAAACACTGTAAATTGTAAGTAAATTATTAAGTTTATACAGATAATATGTTAAATAATCGGTTAGTTGGCGAATAATGAACAGTTTCATAAGCAATATGATTTGATTTTTATATATTAATATCAAATTTTATTTTAACTCTTGATTCCTATAAATCCAACCTATCTACCATAAAAAATATAAAACAACAAGTTGTTAAACAAATTACTTTAATACAATATACGAGTAGTTAAAATTGTGGCAAAACAACCAGATAATATTAGATATTATTTTGATCAAAATAATTTAGAGTGGAATTTTCGTATATGTAAAAATACAATATTAAGGGATGGGGTACCTAGGAAAATGTAAACTATATTTTTGAAACACGATATTTTGTATTTTTGTTATTAATTATCAATTTATTGAATGTGTTAGGATAGCATTTTTAAATTAAGTATAATAATTCTAATCGAATAGGAATGGACTTTAAGCTGATGCGCAAAGATAACGATCAAGACGTCAATACTTCTACTTATATAGTAACATTAGTAACTATAATTGAAAGAAAAATTTTTTTCTTAAACTAATTATTAAGTTAATTTATAATCATAACGATATCAAACTATTACATGTGTTGTAGGTGTGATTGGATTATTTATGTTAAATGTGGAGCATTTTTAACAAATAAATGTACAACTATACCGTTGTTTTAAACAGAAAAATTGGTTTCAAACTTTAAACAGATGTTAATCAATGTGTCAAGACATGGTGATTTTTATAATATACGCTTATCTATTCTATAATGATTAATGAGTAATACCAGATTTTACCCAAATATCTATATATTATATATAGTTGAAAATTAATTAAGTATATACCTAGGTAAATTTACATTGAACTATTGCTTTGTGGTTTTTTTTTATCAACTAACTTACCTAAATCTTTTTGTACTTACAGTTTATGGCCACAATTTTCGTAACAAATATTAATTTTACGCTATAGACTCTTACACCAAACAAAATTAAGAGCATAAAGATCATATTTTGTATCAACTATAAATTTGTAATGCATACCTATGATGTATAACAAGTTAGATAAATAAAATCGTATGGATATTAGAAGATCTGTAATTTTTTTTTCACTTATTTAGTAATAATGATGATGTATTTATGACTTCGAATTAAAAGCGTTTACAAGTCTTAATCATAAACAGAAAATGTGTAAATGCGTTTTTATTAAAGATGGTGTTTACGATAAATTGACTATTCTTATTTATTTTTTCTATCTAGGTCATATGAACTATTTTTCTGTTTAACTGGAACTCGTTCAAATCATGGTCATGTTATACAGACGCTGATGTCACTGGCTGCAGTGCCCTTTAATAGCAACTAATATATATATATCACGAGTGTCGCCCTTGAACTTTAGGCGTAACCTAAACGGTATTAACGACTTTTGGTGCTTTGACAAGTTTAATAATATACGATGATGATTAATAATAAACACACTGCCGGAAAGCGGTGTAACGTTTGATGTATATACGACAGGTACATTAATCTTTATATAATAAGTGTTGTGATGTATTATAGCCATTTTAGGTACTCTATTTAGTACATACCTAACTATATAATTGTACCGCAAATATTGTAATAATATAACGTCATACAGTGTACAACCCAGAGAAACTTATTGTTATTATAATTATTATTGCTGTTATTTACTATTCCGTAGACGCCGCTGATGATGGCTCCGGTCTTGAGTGGGCAACCCAGACACGACGTGAGCAACGGGAACTTTCGACCCATCTCGAAGACTGCGTTTACCGCGAAAAACTTAGGCAGAATACGACGGCACTCGTTGCACGTCTATCAGAGGATTTTTCAGTCGACTTATTGTACAGCACCGGCACACGACCGCGGAGATAAAAATATAAAAATATTCGATTATTAGATTTAATAGGAAAATGTTTTAATAACGTAGAGTGTTTATGGCGTTATTATTATTATTATTTTAATATTTTTTTTCCACGACTTGTGAACACCGTGTGCACACGCGACAAGCTCGACGGCCGCTCGAAACACAACTGCACACTATAATATAATACTAGTGAGTAGGTATACGACACTACACCGCCGCCGCCGCCGCCACCGCGAACCTTGTAGCGAGTGGCCCATAAATAGACTTGACCGTTGGCGAAAAAATAAAAACGCACTCGCCGCCCGGACCTACCTCTCCGGACATCGTGTACACACCACACAACACAATGTGATAAAATAATAATAATAACATCACCACGAGGCGACGATAATATAACGCTTATTAGCATATTATCGAAACCGGTACGTAGGTATATGTTATTACTTTTTAATGATGAAAAAAACGTTTTCACGATAGATTTTGAGCGTTTAATCAAAGCATTATAATCCTGGACGCCTTCGCCTATACCACCCTCTTCTCTCCACCCCCTCTCACACTCCGGCCGAAAATTCTGACGAGACTAGACGGGAGAGTAACTCGTTTGAAGGTTGGTATACCAACAGCCGGCACAGGTAATGGTAAACCCAAGAAGTATACACAAGTACCCATCAGCGTGCGTTTTAACGCGATGCACAAAAGTGAAGTCACATTTTGTGTAATAATCATAATAATATTATTTTGAATTTAAATTATTATTATTTTTAGCTATAATATATTTTTAGTACACTGCAATAATTAATAATATGATTACGAACCCGCTCGGCACTGATTTCTAGAAACTGATACTTTCTTATACGTACCGATTGAGTTTTAAAATAGGTATATCAGGATCGTGTTCACGGTAAAACCGGTGTAAAAGTGTCCCGGAAAAATCTGAACCAATGGCAAGTATGAGCGTGAAGTCGATATTTCCGATGTAGCATACTTATGCTATCTTTAGGAATTGACAGATTGCGCACAAAGCCACAAAATTACCTTTTTTTATAACAACCAATAATTTCGCTAAAAAAAAATTAAGTTCCATTGACAAGTTATTGAAGAACGGAAGGTCTGCATTTTCAGGGTTGATATAGACCAATTTTACTAAAAAATAGCAGTTGGTCTCGTTGGTATTTAAATTTATAATATATGAAAATAATATTTATTGTATTCTACAGTATAATCGTAAATCAGAGCCCTTCAAATCGTCGGTATATAGGTGATGCATCGGTTCCAAGACAGTATAGTAACAAAGAAGGACACCGGAGAAGCGGTGGCTGTTTAATTCACGAGATAAATATGGTATTGTACTATTGTAGTATAGTAGTATGTACATTGTATGCATTTAGCTAATGAATAAATTATCTTTAATGTATAAAAGTAATAATAAGTCGTACTAAATAATATGACTTAAAAAACAGACACAAAAGGGTCTGAGGGTACCAGATATTCAGCCGAATCGATTGTATAAGTTTTTAATTTTTTAGTTTATGACTTATGAGGTTAGGTATAGGTAATGTATATGATTATATAATGTTGATGGAACTAGATTGGATAAGAAAATATTTTTACTTAAAGGCAAGTGCAAATTTATACGTTTCTGTGCAGTTGGTATATATACTACAAAGTGTTAGAAGCACAATAATTGATACACTGCAGCATCTAAAATACGAATTTTGTTTTATTTGCGACTGGCCATGCCCTATTATATTGAATAGGTAATAGGTATAATATGTATGGTAGATATACAAGGTGCTATACATACAATATAGTATTTAGGTACATACCACCTCGCTGCAGTTATACGCCGACGTATGGTCATTGTACCTAACGATACTTATGCGTGGGCTGTGAAAACCTTGAGAGAAAAACACACACACAACGGTATAGGTACTCTCCTCCACCGACGTCACCACCACACCCGCCACCGCTATCAAAGCAGTCTTCGTAAACATCACGCGTGCGTACCTCCATATAATAATAATAAGTAATACGCGTCTAATATCATATTATTATTATTATTTCTTCTCCTCTCTCTCCGCATTGTCCGCGACTTTAGTTAAAAACTTGTTCTCATCCGACTGATATTTTTTTTTTACCTCGCTAGACGCATATAATATAATGTATCCTCATATCATATACAGCCTCCGTCGTAGTTATCCGTGCAGCCCCGCCACTGCTCAGACAACCGAGATGGTCCCCGCGGGCTTTTGAGATCGGCCGGCGGCGGCACACGAGATCAATGTCAAACGGCGCCGCCGCCAGCAGGATTAATGTTTTGTCGCACTACATATTATAGGTACGAGCGCTCACGACTCACGACTGCTGTTTACAATAGACGCAATAAAAATATTATTATTATATCGGAGGTGCTGTAGTAGCTTATTATAGGTACCTTCTTTTCTTTTCTTTTTTAATTCCTCCGGTTTGAATTAGTTTATAAAATTTAAATCATCCGGATTATCCATTTAACCGGAGATACTAATTATTTTGAGTCGTTTAAAAACAATATTATTCTAAAAAAAATATTATATTTGTACAATTTTTTTTATGACAATATCCATTTTAAACGCCTTACTCAAAAACAAAATATTTTTAGGCTACTTCGATACATATAAAAACTGAGTGTTGGACGTGTAACTTATGAGTTTTACGTGTTCAAGTAGTAGATGATCACTTGCAGTGGCACAATGTGGATCTAATTTGTAGATTTTAGGGGTCATAGGTATATATAAAAAATTAATTAACAAAAATAAGGTCTTCACTTTGAAATATGGGGACTCGGAGTGGCGCAGTGGTCACGCAGTTGACTACCACTCACACAGTCATCGGTTCGATTCATAGCAAAGTGCAAAAAAAATGTTTGAGGGTCTACGTGATTACCAAATCCCCTACTCTGTCGTCCGATTGCGTTATCCGGTTTCCAACTAGGTCCCACTCCACTGGTAGTGAAGACCGCACATGTCTCCTATTGGAGAATGAGGGTAGTATCATGCATATAGTGATATATACATAGTTAAATAGATCACATGATCTCCATACTACCCACTTGTGATGAGCATTGATGAACACCTATAGGTCGTTTCAATGAACAAATACAAAAAAAAAACTTTGAAATATTTGAATTTTAAAAACATTTCACTAGAGATCACAACCCCCAAGCCCCCTCCAGGTTGTACCACTGGATGATCAGCGGAGTGGAGTGGTACTGCAGAGATACACCAAAAAATATATTGTTCTACTGTTCTGCTCGTTAAATCTTTAAGTACTTATAAAGAATAATAACTAATTGCCCAAAATTTGATTTTAATAGAATAAAATCTCCAAACAAATTAGTTCTGCTTTGTAATATGAAATTAAAAAGGCACGTATCATACAAAACAGCAAAAGCATTAAAAATAAAACGATAATAAATATTTATTAAAATATAAATTATTCCCAAACATTTGTTTTGTAACGACTTAAAACTATTAAAAAAAAATATTTTCAAAAAATTTATTTTTTCTGAAACAATGATTATTTTGTGTTATTTTGATCACTCCGTATAGTATATGCTAGGTGCAACACTATACTATAATTGTTGTGCCAAAATATCACTTTGGGGTATCATATTATTATAATATAATATTTATTATTTGTACAGGTATAGTGTCATAGTGTTGTTAGTTCAGTTAGTTGTATCGGGTTTTCGGAATGCAATTATGTTGCGCTTTCAGTATAGAACACCAACACCATACCATACTTTTTTGTCATGTGTATTATTCTCGTCGTATCGCGTGCTCGTCATTGCGGAAAATGATACTTCTCATAAAGGGAGTAGGAAAGAGTCGTTGGTACTGCTCGAATGTTGTGGTTCAGTTTTATAGAGACGTTTCGAATGAATCCGATATTGGTGGGAAAATTGTATTTTCAAGTCTAATGAATTAGTAAAGGTACAGGTTGGTATTTTAACATTTTTTTAAAAGACATCACAGCTAGTGTTATAGTGTTCAGTATCAGCACTAGAAAAGTAATTAGTTATTCATATATGACATTTCGGCTGTTTTATTTATAATTTTCTTATTTCATCTGAGAATATCCAAACATTTCACAGGTTTATAATAATTAATAATAATTAACAAAATTCCTGAAAATTCTTTGTTTATTGGCAATGCTTAGATCGTCGTAATAATATTTTATGTTTTTCTTTGGCACTCATTATTTCATCATTTTTGGAATCACTATATTTGATGTATTTATAATTCGTGCTATTTATCACAATTTTGAATGTTACGAGAATTTCAATGGTAATAAAAAATATTCGAGTTGTCACGATTTGATTATTTAATATTAAACAGTATTCGCTCCAAAAAAAATGTATTGGCACGATGACAAAAATCGAAAAACACTACTTTTTTATATTATGTTCTTTTTTTAAATTATTATTTAATATAGTCAAAATAATACAAAAGGTATTTATTTCTGCTTGAAATAAATGAATCCTTTAGTGTTGATTATAACTATAGGTATGTGAGAATCATAACACTTTTCAGATGTGACATTGACAGTTTACCACACCTTGATGACATTATTGGTATCATAAAAAATAAATAAAACTACTAACTAATTTTAAAACGGTTTTTTATTTTTGACATTATTGATTTTTTATTTTCGTCCACTACCTACTTTTCAAGGGTAGATTGAATTTTACTTAAATATGAAAATTGCTGTAAAATTCCATATAATATTTTTAATAAACTTTGTCAAGGCATACACTTATTAATATTATTATTATTGTTGTTGTTATTTCAACAACAGAAACATTGTAATTAAACACCGCCGTGGCGCAAAAACCGAATGAGCTTGGTCCTGCAACCCGACGCAACCGCTATGATAGGATTCGCGTTTATAATACTCATAAATACCGGAAAGATGGCTGATATGAAAACAACGCCGAATGCTATACAGACGATGAGATCCGGTTACTATTTTTTTATCCATATTTTACCATCCCGTTTGGCTATCGGACTTGAGTATAAAGACAAACGTCCGTTTCAACAGAACCATCACTATTTCTGCAAGCTGAATAAGAATAAAAACATTACCGTTAACAAACTATTATGAAAATTCAGACTTGATATAGTCAACGAATTCACATCATCTCAGTTTTTCAAAAAAAAATAACTTTACTTCAACACCAGAGACACTTAACTCCATATGTATATTTAATATTAACAACTAAAACACTGTAATCACGGCAGACCAATTATTAGAATAATTTACTTCTTTCAAGCAAAATCAAATATGTGAGACTCAACGTTAAAGAAATGAAAATATCCCATTGACATATATAAAAGAAAATAAGTTAATACCACTCGAGTAAGAATAGGACACACTCGCTTGACTCATTCTTAACCTTATCAGTAAAGAATAACGGCACAAACTTGTAAGTTATGACACATGGAAAGAAAATAGTTGAAACAAACACATAATGGTAAACTTAATTGCCATAGACACGCTGAATCGCGTAAAATCTTCAACATACCATCTTAACTTGTTTTTTAGAACACATGCAGTGGTCATGCACTGAACAAATAATTCTAAACAATCTATACATTTATATGAAAATTTAATGAAAATAACAATGCATATTTGCATTAGATACTTTCAAAAATATCGATTTCATTAATACGAATACATTAATATGAAAACAGAATAATATAAAGCTTTAAATAAAAACGATAATTTTATTCTCGTCACAGTATAAATATTTTCAAATTAGATACGTATGAGTGAGACCCTTATCTGGTAATATATTGGTAATCAACTGCAGCTGTCCCTAATTTTTTTTTAAACTCTTAACTCATTTGCAATATTGTATAAATGTAATTTATTAATATCTAAGCATTTTATTTATTATTTTAAGTGGGTATTATTATACTCATTGGTTTATGAAATAATATTTGATTTTATACTTGTTAGCTATCCATATCCATCATCGATTCTTTAAACATATATTGTGCTGTATTTTAAGAGAGGTATAGTGATTAACATTTGATCAAATTATAAAAGCTTAAATAAAATAATAAAAACCTATCATATGAAAAGACATAACTATAAATATCAAATATTAAAATGCTTTAAACGAATTCAACAATAATATGTGAATATTAAAATATAATATGAATATTAGTGTAAGCAACTTTATTGTCAGATCTATCATTCAAAAAACGTATGGATTTATGTTAAGTATGTTATGAACAAAAACAATCCCTTTTTTCAGCAATGATTATCTATAATGTTTGCGTATTACGTCATTTTAAGAAAAATGTTATATTCAGATGAAATAAAACAAAAAAAATCTTATTTTTTTGCATATACTTATAAATTACAATTACGTTTAGTGTCTGAGTAAGCAGTTCATATTTCTCATCAAATACATCGTAATAGACAGTACCATGTAATTAGATTCAGAAATCTGGTAATAAATATCTATCAGTCAAGTACAAAAGGTTTGATATCGTTATACATATACTTATATTTTTATAGGTCAGGTGCTCACGATTTTCGTATAAATTTAATACTTTTGGCTATAATAATTGATATCAAACTACTTTAAGTATTTAAGATGATTGATACGAGTAAAAATGATTGTGTAGGTAATTATTGAATGCTTGCATATTATTTATAACAAAAAAATACCAAACATCAAATAACTGTAGTAGTGAGCCAGTGGCGTAGCCAGGAATTTTGTATGGGGGGGGGGGGAGGGCTAAGTCTCACAAAAAAATTCAAAAAATACAAATAACATATTTCTTTTATTTACGTTTTTTTTTTTTTTTAATTGTATACATGTATAAACATTTTTATTTATTTATTATACCTACAGGCTCCAATCTTTTAACTGCATCCTTCTTGGCTATAGTCTACCTAGCTAAAATAAACACAGTCAATGGGGAGCCCTCTTAGCCCCCCTGGCTACGCCACTGTAGTGAGCTTGTAATACGTGTTCGTAAGTACAGTTTTCAACTGATTTGGCTGATTTTATTATAGGACCGTTTACCGTAAACATTGGAAACCAATTTTGACCTTGATGAGTTAAATTCATGAAACGTAATTCTATATAAGTTACATGGTAGCACCTACGCATCAGTGGTTTGATCTGCAACTTAAAGGTGTGTCCAATGTCGCTGTGTTTAGAAGGTTGTGTTAGAAGTGTTATGAATCAGTCATGATAAAATTAAGCATGGAAATTGATCAAAAACAACTGTTTGATCATTGCCATCTGTTTTAATAAGAAATGACATAATAATTATATCAACATTTTTATCCAGTTCAGTAATCATAGAATTGTCATCATTTTAGAATAGCTAATTAATTATCTTTGTACTAAAAATTTACATTTTATGTTTTATATTTTACCCTTTTTTAGGGGGGGGGGGATAATTAAAAATATTTTTACAAATAATAATTTAAAATTTTTGATAGGTTTATATGATTGGATTTTTATGTAGTATAGTTATTACGTTATTACATAAAGATCTACTGTACCATTGAAAAAAAAAATTAATCTTATAGTTAAATTGATTGCCGGGGACGAAGAGAAAATAAGAGTTTAAAATAGCTGATTCATATTTTAGGATTTTTTATTAAAAAATCACAAGACGACCAAATTCATGTCATATATTTTTAGCATTAAACAAGCATAAATCCAGGAGATTGACAAAAATACCTAATATATATAAAAAAAATTTAAAATAACATGGAAAGAGTGAGGAGTGCAAATTTTATTATTAAGAGGTCTTAACCTCCTAAGCCCCTCACTCCAAAGATATATATAAAAGCAAATGAGCATAGACAAACACTGAAGTCCCGAACACTGCAACGTATTTGACTCGGCGTGTCCTTGTTTCATCATCATAACTATTGCACCTCACCTTAAACGCTAATTATTATTTTTTGTATAAAAACATCATGTGGAGATTAATCCAAAGATTTGGTTTATTATACATGCATTAAGATATCGATATGATAAAGATACGTACACTATAAGCTTATACATATATATTGAGTCTAAGCCCTAAGGTCATAATATACAAAATAATATTAATAATTTACACGATAGTTGATAAATACAAGTTTATTATGATCTAAGTATTGTTTCATTTGTTTAGGTACTTCAACAACATCAGTTTAGATACAGATAGCAGATCTTTAGTTGATAATAACATATGTATTTTTTAAACCACAACTGTTTAAAATTATCAACAAAAAAATATTCTTTAACATAATATTAATAAAAAATAAACAAAAACCGTGGGACTTAACAAATTTACTCTACATAATTTATTAAATTAGGAATCTTGGTGATTGTTTATACTATCTTAATCTATAAACATATGCATATATATGCAAATTATTATCATTGGATGCGATTAGATTGTGTTTGTAGACTGATAATATAAACAAGCATAAATAGTTAAATACTTAAATGTTATCCATGTTGGTCATTACTCATAAAAAATATTTTACCCATGGGTGTGTGTGCCAGTATCCACTTAACAATTCATCATAGCTTGTGTCATTTGCAAATAGCAAACAAATAATTATAAAATATTTTACTAATCCTACACATCTATTATACAATTTTAAAATCGAATAAATAATACATTTTTATGTGTGGTAAGTGGTAACTAAAATAATACTAAGCAAATAAAAATACTGCAACTGGTATTATAATCATAATTAAATAAATTATTTTAAAAATGTCAATAATGTAGATTTTAAACAACAGAAATATATTTTGAAGTGAATACTTTTTATTTTTATTGTTCTTAGTTTACCTACATCGGTTACCATTGGGCATTAGCCATTAGTTACAATTTTTTTATTTTTTTTTATTGAACATTTAGAGAAGTACAAAAAATACATTTTTGAAAATAAAACATTATAGCCTAGACAACCTTTATGCAATATGGTTGAACTTAATATCTTTTAAAAATATGCAATCTCACTATTTTTTATCCGATCTTAAATTAATTGTATATTTAACTTACCCTGCAGGAGAGAATGGTATTATATCGTTAAAGTCGAGACTACAGATTTTACTAGAATAATAAAAAATATCTCGTTTTTATTGGTGACTGTAATGGTGAGATGACTTGAAAATAAAACTTTTTTTTTAGTTGAATAGTACTACGTTAAAAATTAAAATTAAATGTTTTTATTTCATATGGAATTTATTATTGTAAACATAGCATGAAAAATAATAATATAAATGCTGAATTGCATAAAAAATGTATTAAACTAAACCTTATGGAGTACCAATATTTAGTGGATATCTTTTGGCCACAAAATTTCTATCATAACAAGTCAATATCGAAAGTACTTGATGACTTAAAATCCATTTTTAGGAATGTTAGCGTATAAAACAATAAATAAAGTTGAAATAACATTGTAATCATTAGGTACTGAGTTCAATATTTAAATCTTGGAATTTAGTAGATCATTAAAGATATATGGTGGCTTAAAAATTAAATAAATCCAAAGTTGAATGTCCTAAAATATTATCTTAAATCTCTTTAAATGTACCAACTTTCTCGTTAAGATTCAAATCTACATTATATGTTTCTAAGTTTAAACGAAATTACTGCATTTTTGCACCGGTGAACTGTGAATTCTAAGAAATAAACTCAATGAATTTGATTTCTTCTTTCATTCTAACAATGAACATGTTTCAAATACTGTATAAAAAATATTAATTATATACTTGTCTAATAAGGTATTTATCAGTTTTAATCTTTTTTATTTATGTTTACGTCTTAGAATTATACCTATTTTAACATATTATGTTATTATTATTATGTATCTTGAATCAGTTGAATTTGATATTAACAAGTGTCTATAGTATATTATATAGTATAATATATATTATTATTTATGTACTTATTCTGTACTAACTGTACTTCGTGCTAATTGGATATTAAATATTTTAAATTAAAAAAAGAAATCATGATTAAGATCGATACCATTGGCACTAATCATTCATTGAATGTTTTATCAAAAAATAATACGATCCAACAATATTTGGTACACTAAAAGGCTACAGCCTATTTGCGCACCGAGGGATATGGACAGATGCGCCTGAAAGATAACGTACTACCTGCCGATTTATAACCCATATGCGCCCATTTCGTTTTGTTTTATTTAATTTGCCTGGCGTATCATTAGAAACTTTTCAGACCTCTTTTTGCATAAAAAATAATGAATTAAACATATAAACATAATTTTATTTGTTGCAAGATATATAATATGTTTCAACATTACAGCATTTACTATTACATATTAATATAAACACATAGTTTTTTTTATTTATAAAAATAATTTTTTTAATGAGTAATCTGTTGCTTCATTTTTCCAGCTAACCAATCAATTCTGTAGGGGTTATAATTTAAAGATTTCAATTGAATACTACATATGCTGCAATGACATCTGTGATTTCTTATGATGTATTATAATAATAAGTTAAAAATAATTTCAAATTTTCAGTAATTTTTTTGGAAAGTGAAGTAAAAATTATGAGTTATATTTAAATTGGAAAAATGCACGCGTGACAAAGGTTCACCATCCCTGAATTATTATATTATATTATATTATATCACATATATATATGTATATATATATATATAGTGGATTCAAATTCCATCATATAGGTCTCGACTCGATAACTCGAATCTCCGGGGGAATAAAAATAATTTGAAAGTATTACCCCAAATGCAGCTTAAAAATATTTCAAAGAGCAAGAATACAATTCAACTTATTGTGATTCGATAATAATAATACATAAAATATAATTGAAGCCTTTATGTTAATAAAAAAAAAAAAAATACATAAAATACCCGTAATCTAGTTACAATTTTTCAAATTGCATTTATGTAATCAGCTATGATCATACAATATGCATAATTATTAATTGCATACAAATTTGAAATTGTCTCCTTTATAAACGTCGAGTAGTTGACATTTATTTCAGAAAGGTTGTTGTACGCTCTACTCAAGAACCCTCAGGCATCAGATGGTTGGTCGTTGGTCTGATTTTGTTGAGGTCTCGTCAACATAATACAATATTTTAATAAATCGCTAATGTAAAATTATTTATACGTTCATATTAAGTTATAATAATAATAATTATTGCATTTCAGAATTGTTGAATAATTGTCAACTGAGCTTATAATATATGTGTTTTTATGAAACAATTATATTTTGAAATTTAGTTAAAGATTTCGATTATTAAACAAAAAAAACATTGTGTAATACCTATCAAGATTTTATAAATTTTATAATTACTAACAGTAAGTACGTACACGATAATTTCTATATAACCATAAGTAAAGTAACCTGAAATTTAATGGCACGCTTAACATTTAACAGAATGTTATCTTGTTTTCCAATTAAACATGTTAGAATATAAATTTAAATTTTCCAGTCAAAAGATGATTCAACTATGGCAAATTCTAAAAATTCCAAATATTTATTTATAATTATTTATGTTTGTATGTACCACTTTATTACCGGCAAAACGCCATCAGATGTAGAAAAAAATGTATTATCATGTTTGGCTATAATAACAAAAAAGTTTTCTCAGATGGCCATATAATATTAAATTATTTATACACAATAGTTTGTTAATATTACGTCATCGGCCAGGGTAACTAATAATAGATAACTAAATAAATAACCCCTTGGTTACTCTAGTGAAAATCTGATTTTAAGTTTGAACGAAATAGTATTTTTTAAACGATATCGAATTGATAAATAAAGTTTGTCATGAGGTTTTGTTTCGAATAAGATAAAGTGCTTTAGATTTTAATTATTGATGACCTTCAGATCTTGGTTGATTAGAGCAAACACTTTTACACATTAACAGTTTGTTAATTAGTTTTTGGAACGTAAATTGTATAGATTATTGCACTTGGTGCTAATGACTCTTAATTACCTTAATAATCTAAGACCTACAATAAATTAGTCTACTGAAATATAAAATTATACATGTACATAGCTTAATATTGTTATGGATACAGGGTGATTTTTTTATCATGAACCACTCATTATTTCAAAAAGTATCAATGTTTTTTAAAATATTTTTTTACAAAGTTTCATATTGTTAAAAAAACAACGTTTTTATGTAAAAATTATATTTTTAAATATTTTTTATCCTTATAATTTTTTAAGTTTTTTACTTTTTTGAATGGCAACCTACAGTTTTAATTTCATATTCCAAAGCAGAATATTTTTCTAAGTATTTTGATATATAAAAATCGAATTTTGGACGAGTAGTTCATGAGTTATAAGTATTTAAAGTTAAGACAAGCGGAGTAGTGGACAAACATTTTGCGGGGTAACCCCGTACCACTCCACTCCGCCAATCTAAACTTTAAATACTTATAACTCATAAACTACTCTTCCAAAATTCGACTTTTACGTATCAAAATACTTAGAAAAATATTCTGCTTTGGGATATGAAATTAAAACTCTAGGTTGCCATTCAAAAAAGTAAAAAACTTAAAAAATTATAAGGATAAAAAATATTAAAAAATATAATTTTTTCATAAAAACGTTGTTTTTTTAACAACATGAAACTTTGTAAAAAAATATTTTCAAAAACATTGATACTTTTTGAAATAATGAGTGGTTCATGATAAAAAAATCGCCCTGTATAATATGACATGTTATATTTGACTTACTAAATTAATTTTAGGGTTTTAATTTATGTTAAATTACTTTTAAATGATGATATATTCTTATGTATTACAAAATTGTTATAATTAATAAATTAAAATTATTAAAAAATTTTTAATTTTAGATTCTGAGCGGAACGATGAATGTATTGATTTTACCATGATGTGTGTTTTTTTTTTTGTGTGTCTGTCATCACGTTTTGGGGCAGTAAAAATGCTTCGATTTTTGACTTCAGTACCTCGTTCGATCAGAAAGTGAATCCAGCAAGTTGGTACTTTGGAGGGTCAAAAGTAAAAAATTCTTAATACTTTTGCTATTTTAAACGGATGCAAATTCCCTAAATTTTTGTTTTGATCGGTTTTGATTCGGCGAGTATAACTATAGGACCATTATAATCCGGCGAAAAATATCTGAGACGAGTGTTAATGTTATTATTATCGATAGCTGGATTTTGGTTTGTTAATGGCATAGTGATATCTGTAGATAACGTGGTGGCTGAGGCAGACTCATTAGAACGGTCGTAGCCGTTAATAGCATCATCGACCATAATTGGCTCGTGCGCGTTATCGGGAATGTTATAATTGAAAGTAGTGTTTGATGTATCAAGAACCGGTGGATTATCCATAATTTGTTGTAAACCTGGAGAGACGGGACTGGTTGGGTTTGGTTTAGTTTTAGACTTACGTTGGTACGAGACGAGTGTAAATTCGGAGCCGAGCCCCGAACTTCCATTTTGAGAAGTCGATTTTAGTCTGTTCGTAGACGAATTCCGGCCAGCGCGAGAGCCGCTGCCCGAAGATGACGACATAGATAAAACGAACTAACTAGCAATATACGAAATATATTACACAGAGCAGGCCTTATCAGCAATGCACTAAAAACAACACACGACCGTTCACCACGGCGAGAGAACGCAGATGGAACCTAACCTAACCTATACTTGATAACATTTTCAAAATATTTTTACTTGTTTTGAGTTATTTAATGGCATTTTTTTTTATGCCCACAACAAGTATTATCAACATCATCAACTAGACTACTAGACAGCGTGTGTGGATTTCAACACGGATTTCATCGTCTGACTTGTGGATCGGAGCAATATCTACTTTTACGTAAACACTAAAGACAATGCGGTATTCATAGAACAATAACAAAAAAGTAGTTATTGATATTTTAGATTCTAAGCCGACTAATAATTAATGTATTGATTTTACTATGATATTGTGTGCGTGGTGTTTTAATTTTTTCTCTTTCTTTTTTCTGTAATCACGCTTAATCTTACCACACCGATAAACTTATAATTTTAAGTATGACGTGTCAAAAATATATTATAATATATTTTATTGAGATTTGGTCGAATCGATACGTAACAAAAAAACAAATTTTTAATATTCCTTATGGGTCCCACGTGACACCATGATTTTGCACACTGAGATCATCGTTCTGTTAAATTAAAAAATCGTACTTTTTAATGCTAAAAATAAAAAACAAAATGTTACTGTATATATAAACAAAATATATTTTATTGAAAAATTTAATGAACAATTTAGTGAACATAACAAATGTGTGCTTTAACATTTTGAACAGATTACGTCGAAAAGATGAAGTATAATATATAATACAATGCAAATTGAAAAAAAAACAATAACTAATAATTTTAACAAAAATAAAAAAAAGGCATCAGAGAAGACGTGGCGATGTGAGTGGTACGTAATGGCGATTGAGTGATAATCGCAGAAAATGCTAGTAAGGCTACTGGTCACCTCTACAACGTTATTCGGTCGGTCCTGAGGGGCGTTCAAGAATCGTTGGCGCGTTTGCCCGGGCCGCGAAGACGACCATGGCAGCGGATGGAGCCCGACCACGACGGTTGCGAGACGAACAACGATTGACGACAAGTGGCTAGTGCGCGATGTTGTGCGCTTGACGATACTGCAGATGTTTAATACGATGATCGTTGTGCCGGTGACGACGGTTACCTAAGCTCCCGGAGCGAGCGACGAAGACTATAAAATATGATGGGTACTGTGGAATGGGCGGTGACCTAACCGAGGCGTCGTGACTAGGCCGACAGCGTCAGACCACTAGGCGAAAAGGGGAGAGAATCAGTAGTGAGACTCTCCGTGATTTTCGCCCTGGCCACATCCGTCGGCACCGTGCAGTCTGCCGCGGCCAATGGTCCAGCCGTGGAGTCGCGCACCGCCGTAACTCTGAAACGTTTAGTTTCTTCGAGTCCATCAGCGCTATACTGACATCCGTGTTCCTATCTACCCTACATAAATTATAATCATCTACTACCCGAACACTTTGAGCTCTACGGAAATCCGTCGTCACCGTCGCAACGAGTCGTATTCGTGCATTGCAGTCGTTATTGGTATCGACGGGGCGGCGTCGATGCCCGCGTCGATATGGCTCACCGTCGTCGTGTCGTCGTCGTCGATCGCAATCGAAGCAGCTAGGCGTCCACCGCGCCGTCAGAGGGTCTCGCGTGTCGGCGATCCCGAGCACCCGACGTCTGCGATCCCGTTGCGCCACAGCTGGTGGCCGAATAACACGTATTGGCGACTTACCGCCGATCACCCTGCAGTGCTCTGTCACGTACCTTCCTCGTCCTCACATCGCCACGCCTTTGTCTGCTGCCCTCAACCAGGGGGGAACTTTCGTACGGTTTCACTTCGGGAAAAAACTCAATAAAAAACAACGAATTCCGCGTACGGCTCTTGTTACGCCTCTCCACACCGCGCTAATGATTCTCATCAAGATGCCCGGGCGTGGAGGTGCGCGTATCGCTGGAGTGTTTCCCGGGTCCAGCCAGACGAACAAGCCCCAAAAAGGGGATGTGACCTCCTTTCCCCTGGTCGGCGTGACGTCCAACGCCTCGTCATTTTGCTTAACATGTTCTTCTACGGCCGCGACCTGCTTGGTTGACGACGTCGCAATCACGTCGTCTGCAATAATGTTTATCTCAGCCGGTCCAATGTTGGAGGATTCGTCCGGTTGAGCGATTATGGCAGTCGACGCGTCGTCGCCTGTGAACTGCTTTGCATAACTCAGTAGACCCGCCAAATCGTCATAAGTTATTTCTTCGTTGTAGTTATCGAATCTGTGTAGCTTGGTTTCCATTTCATCGTATTCGATGTTGCTATTTGTTTTGTCGATAACTTTTCTTATGGTGGTCTTTTCAATGTGGTCGGATTTCTCGATATTATAAGATGCAGCCATTTTGCAGGTGTATTATGCGCGTGTAGGTAGACAGAAAAAAATAAAATGAACCATTTCCGGATTTCGTCGTAGACCAAAGCCGATAATTTCAAACAAACCGTTGTTTATTAGTGGCCAGCTAGTACGCAATAATATTATTATAATTGGCCAGCATCAGTTGGATTTTGAGACCGTTTATTTTTTCAAACATAATTATTATTATTATCTATTAATATACCAACTACACTTGTGTAAAGATATACTATTGTAAATTTGTATTATAACAATTGTATTATACCCATAACCCGTTATAACAGTTTTCGTTTGGAACGCCAAAGTTGTTCAATGTTCTTAATTATCTAATAATTATTACTGGAATTAAGAAAAACAGTTGAGTATTATTTCAAATTTTTAATTATGATCAATGATCAAAAAGTACGAGTATATCCATTGTCAAAACAATAAAAATACATTTAAAACTAAATTAAAAACATATATGCATCCTATTATTTTTTTAGATTCTGAGCGGAGCGATGAATGTATTGATTTTACCATGATGTGTGTTTTTTTTTTTTGTGTCTGTCATCACGTTTTGGGGCAGTAAAAATGCTTCGATTTTTGACTTCAGTACCTCGTTTGATCAGAAAGTGAATTTAGTTGGTACTTTGGTGGGTCAAAAGTAAAAAATTCTTAATACTTTTCTAAATAATTGAGAAAAACAAACTAAAAATTAAGGGAAAAACGGGAAATTTTACTCACTCTCATTTTTCGACAAAATCAATTTTGGTTTTTGATGTAACTTTAAAACAAATGACCATAGATACATGAAATTTTCACCTAATGTTTATATAAGTATATTCTATCCACCATGCAATTTTCAAAAAATTTCGACTTAAGTTGAACTATTCATAGGCATTTCAAATTTTCGATCATTATTAGTTTTTTTTAAATTAATATCGATAAAAATTTATTTGTTAGGCAGAAAAGCTTGAAAATTTAATACAAGGCTCTTAACATATTGTTACAACAGCAGTTGAAAAATAAAAGAAATTCATAGTCACAATTTTTTTTTATAAGCATTCAAAGTTTGAATTTTGACAAAATACGTAAAAATCACGAAAATTCACAAATTATTTTAAGCTAGAAATTCATAAAAAATTTTCTTTTTAAATCTAAGATTTAAAAATTTAATACAAGATTCCTTACAAGTTTTTCAATCTTTATCACAAATAAAAATTCCACCGCAAATTCAAATTAAATTTTTACAACATTGGATTTTCACTTTTAGCGATTTCCTTATTTTGGTGTAACTCTAAAACAAATTACCGCAGATACTTGAAATTTTGACTGAATGTTTATTTAGGCGTTTTATATATTTGATAAAATTTTCAAAATATTTAGATTTGTTTTGAGCTGTTTACTGACATTTTAATTTTTCAACTTTTTTTGTTTTTTTTTCTATAAATATCGATAAAAATTTATTTGTTCGGTAGAAAAGCTTGAAAATTTAATACAAGGCTTCTAACACATTGTAACAATAGAAGTTAAAAAATATTAAAAATTCGTAGGCACGATTTTTTTTTATAAGCATTTAAAGTTCAAATTTTGACTACATACGTAAAAATTACGACAATGTTCAAATTATCTTAGATAGAAATTCATAATAGTTTTTCTTTTTAATTCTAAGATTTGAAAATTTAATACAAATCTCCTTACATATTTTTACAATAGAAGTTGAAAAATAAAAGAAATACATAGCCACAACTTTTTTTTTATAAGCATTCAAAGTTTGAATTTTTACAACATATTATGTAAAAATCACGAAAATTCGTAAATTATTTTATGCTAGAAATTCATAAAAAATTTTCCTTTTATATCTAAGATTTGAAAATTTAATACAAGGCTCATTATATATTTTTACAATAGCAATTGAAAAATAAAAGAAATATATAGTCACAATTTTTTTTTATAAGCATTTAAAGTTAAAATTTTGACTATCCGGTAGGTATTACACTAAATTTAAATAGTAACATTGATTTTTATATGTTCATCAAAGTAGAATTATTCTATTTATTGAATATCTAATCAGTAATCAACAATCTATTAGCTATAAATTATAATTTATATGTGTTAAAAAATTATGCACCGGATTAGTGAGCAGTAATAATCCGAAAGGTGTATAATTATTTTCTTGTTACCTACTCACTTATTATATATTATGTTAAATGTTAATACAAGGTGATCTTCTAAAAAGTAAACCAGGCTAACTCAAAAAATATTTATACATGATAGGTACATAAACATTATGTGTTAACTTTTAAAAGATAACTGACTAAATCATTTTTCATGATTAAAATGATTTTACTCAGTTTATTCTTTTGAAAACAGTTGTTTGACGATTAGGATTATTTGTCGTGATGTTCGCTTAATAGAGTCGTTATAATAGCTAGCCATATTTGGGCGAAATTTCTATTTTCGCTTTTTCATAAGTGAGAAAAAAAAATTATTTAGTTGAATATGTTCGCGAATAAGTCACACTGACAAATAGCAATTGGAAATTCATGATAATTGTAATTATATTTTTTGGCACCATTCAATACAAACTAATATATGGTTCTCATATTATACTATTACCTAGGTATATTATATAATATTTTAAAATTTATTAATTTCTATTATTATATTATTTTTGAATTTTATATCTACTTAATAGCTATACGTTTCTTTTTAATTATTAAAGAATATATTATTACCTATGTATTTATTAATTCGTCATAAATTGTTAATTAACCATCAATGTCGTATTTATAATTTACAGCATTCAGGAATTATTTTGTAAACTATCCATTGTCCATAAATTATAATAATAGTTAAATATGAATAGATTAAAATTATTTACATATTTTCGGATTCTGGTTAGCATTGCTCTGCTGTATAATTTTTTTTTTCATTATTATGAATTATGATAATAACTAATAAGTGACAATCGACTAAAATTTGATTTGATACTAAAAAGTTCAACTCCTGGTTTATAGGCAACTAAACTTACGTTTATATCGAATTTTGATTATAATTTAATTTGCGCCTGTTATTATAGACATACTAAACATATTGCTTTAAAGCTTAAACAAAATATTGTGTTTCAGAAGGGGCATTATTATTAAATAACAAATAAATACTTGATTTAAAATAATTTTGCTTAAAAAAAAAATGTGTATAATGTGAGTATTTAATTTGTATTTTGTTGACATAATATTAAATGAGTAAATATTTAAATTATACATTTATATTCATGATCAGTACTTAGTACGTATAGTTGTATGAATAATGATTAGGTACTGGGTATGGTATATTATTATTAAAAAGAAAACACGTTTTCTCATAATCGTCACAAATTTGTCTGTTGTTTTCTCAAGTACAATATTAAAATGAAATGAGTTTTAAGCGATAAATTATACTGTACAAGTATTTAGTGTAATCCAAATAGTTCCATTGTACTATATTACAGTATTTACAAACACAATTGACAGTTAATTTTAATATAATACATTTGAATACAGAACTAGAATAACACGAAACAATTTTTATTTATTATTACAATACAATAATAAGTATTTTATGATAGTTGAGTGTTGTCTGTCAGAAAAAAAACATACCATTTTAAAGCACCTTAAATATTTATTTTGATTAATTATTTCTTACATATCTATAACACTTGCAACTATGTATTATATTATATGTATATTATAATAATACATGCTGTATTGTATGGTTTACGAGGTGTTCATATTTTCATAATATTATTATACTTCTCACTGTGTGTCCTCGTCGTTATGAAAGTCATGAGAATAATAAATTAAGTTTTAGTCTCTTAATTCTTATAATTACATTATTTATACGTATTTGAATATAATTTTTTTTTCTTAATATTTTTTCCACTTACTTATATATATAAATAATTTTCAGAATAATGTAATGATAATGAATTAATAATAATTATGGAAATTACCATTTTATTTTCACAAGTTAAAGCTATAATATTTTATGTACAAATGTACAAGTGAATGAGTTATATTTTTGAAATGTTATTTAAAAATAACGACTTATAGCTATTGAATATTGTATTCCATTACAAGTTTATTTTAATGGTTAAAAATAAAAACCTAAATGCGATAAATTTTTTCTATTTTATTCGATGACACAAACTGCGGGATCGTCTATACATATAATATCGTGTTTACTATACAAGTGTTTACAATCTCAAATAACTATTATATTACAATTATAGTGTGTTTTAATTTTAAATTCCTTGTCTAAATGTTTTGATAACATTTTTAAGCTTTACTATATACTTAATTATTAATATTTATGTATTCTATTATTCTAAATAAACATATAGCTACACAATTTCCCAGACATGAAAACATTTGAAATATTTTTCGATATAATTCCTTAATAATCAATATTTATTTTTCAATCTTTAAGATCTATATTAAGTATTATAAAATCTTTCACAATATATCGATAACTATTATAATGAATTTAACAGAGTATAATTTAGGTATAGTTACTTCACTTAAATAGGTTAGTTTTTTTATGCGTAATTTCTCAACTAGTTTTTAATGAAAGCCTGCCTATACTTTAAATTTATTTTAAAAAAAGTTATTATAAAGTTTCACTTTTTCATGATTTCACTAAGACAAAAAATCCTAGATAAAAATAATCAACGGTTTGATAACTTATAATATTAATCATTATAACCAGTATTTTCATGATATTTTTCCATCGACGACATTTAATGTACCTATGTGATATAATATTTGTCCTGGAATTGGCAAAAGAAACAATAAGTATAAAATTACATAAGTATATTCTATACATTGATAGTGTTTGTAGAATATCATCTTATTTTGTATGAATTTATTAATATACGTCAACATCATAGTTACTGGGATTCCAAATTTTTTTTTACATTAAGTACAGTTTATGATACTTATTTTAACATAAATAACATTATAATATAATTATTCAGATTCAGCAAAAAATTGAATTAATGGTGCTGTGGCTCAAAAGCCAAAGATTGGTTTACTCTGTATTTATTTTATTTGCTATAATGTATGTATACGAAATATAAATAAAATAATAAGAAGTGTTGTTATTTTAATTTGTAATATTTTCACTGCATATAATAAACTATAAAGTATACGAAAGAAGTGGAGTATAGAATTATTTTCATACCTATTTTTGGGAACAGAAAATACCATTTTGTTCACACATTGTAATTAAAATAATGAAATATGAGTAATTAATTTTATTTCAATAAAAACTTTAATAGTTTGTATTTAAATACTTCGTCCATGTTTTTTTGTGTAAAAACCGCTACTTAAAAACTATATAAAATTTATTAATATTCAAGGAAAAATAATTTGTTATTTTATTTACATAATAACACACTTACTGCAACATCGGAAAAGTTTTTTTATCATAATAATTGGTGTTTGTTTTCACTTGTACACGTTATAATATAATGAACCACAAATAATTAGCATTAAAAATAAGATCGGTAATTTTTTTAATGTCATATAAATAAAAAGTTGCGTTTAATATGTTGTATCTATATTGTATATTCTATTCCCAAACATTCAATTGTAAATATTTAAAACAAAATTGCTATAGATAGAAATCGTTATTGATACTTTCTTCTTTCACAATCTAGTACCTAGAATCTACATGTCATCTATTATTGTATACAGCAGAAGCAGCAGCAGGCAACTATATAGCATGCAACTTATTCAAAATTTCGATCACTCGATTAAGTGTAATTAGCTTGTGTATTTTTTTTTTACCGAAACGAGACCACCCAGAAAAACATAAAATACATTACCGCCTCATTGTTCGATACAATAATATTATATTACGGAATATATATGGACTAGTTGTGTATTTCTAATGTCTGCGGAGCTAGAGAGAAGGGGAAAAACGATGACGGACGTTGGATCCACGTCGTGTAAGTATGACGTGCCGGCATATGTTATGGTACACGAATGTTATACGAGTCACAACCCGGCTTATAATAATATATCGTCGCATACGTCTTATACCTAAAACAAAAAATCTACCACGTCTGTGTCAGACATAATAATTTTTTTCTCCTTTATCGTTCGTTGTTTGTGTTGTTATTATTATTGTTGTTGTTGTTGTCGTCGTCGGTGCACCGAACAACGCGTTTATCCCTATATTGGAACGCCACTGCACCAACAGAGCAGCAGCAGGTGTAAAAATTGACAAAACCTGCTGCACGATGGTCTATGAGGAACCGGAGAGAGAGTCTGGGAGAGACCGAGAGAGCTAGAAAGAGATGGAATGAGGGACAGACCGCGAGAGAGGCAGCGATAGAGACCGAGGGCGAGAAGGCGAGACGGACGTTTAGGTGGGGGAGGACCGTCGAGCAATTGTACACGTTAAGACTGGGTCTCCACTATTGTTCGAGACGGCCGGTTTGTCTGCCGTGTGTGTGCGCGGTGCATATTCCCGTAACGAGCGACCGAGTGTTTATTATTTTTCTGTGTAATTCTCTCGTTTGTGTATGATAATATATTCTGTGTGTGTGCGCGCGCGTGTGTGTTTGAATAAAAATATCACCATCGGCCATCGCAGACGGGGGTTCGTATTTGGTCTGTTTTCGAAAATGTGGTAAAAATCTCGACGGTCGATCACGTATTCGAGACCGGAATCGTCGCCCAATATTTTTCATATCTTTCGTCGGAACACACGATTATTGTGTAGTGTGATATTTTCGTCACACTGTGGCCTAGCTGACACCTTCGAGTCAAACGCCGACTAAACGCAACTGAACGAACATGCCTTGTTCCGCAGTCACTCTTTCGTTGGCCACCATCACGGCCATCGTGGCCACGGCTTTACTGGCCATCGCTTTTTCCACCGACAATTGGGTGTACTACGAAGTCAGAAGGAATCAAATACAAGTGAGTACCTAATCCCATGACACGATGGTCTATTCGACATTTCAATATTCGTAGTCTAGTTAATGCGTAAGCTTTAATACTCGTTGCCGACGACTAAGTCGTTAAAATAATATTAAAATAATGACAATAAACGACCAACATGATCGGTTTAACACGGTTTTCAATCAATTTTTATATTTTATCATTCTTAGTGCTTTGGTACCTCCATCCACGCAATGTTTATAATGTATATTATATTATACTTGAAGACTATGTGTAACAGGTATCTATACTGCGTGTCTGTGTATAGTGGTCAGTGAGTTCAAGAGACTATTTTATTTTGTGTACGATTTTTAATACCTATTGGATCCGAACAATAGGCAATGGAAAATTAATCTATTCGGTTCACCATTGTTGAAAGAGAAATATTATTTATAAATTGTTATTATTCACCGATGAATACATGTGGATGAACACAAACTGCGTGTCGTTGGACTAAACCACCAGAGGTTAAGTTCCCACGATATCATAGGAATATTGCCGTATTGGAAAAGCTTATTTCTGTTAATGTGGTGGTTACTGGTTCTGACTAAAGGTTAATTCAAACACTAAACATATACCTATTTATTAAACACAAATTGGTTACGGGAGTGTGTTTTTTTGTTGATATCTCAATCGGGCAATGCCCTTCGTACACAACCGCAAACTCTAAAAAAAACTACTGACTTGCCCAAAATCACTTTATTAGCTAGGTGTTAATATATAATTATGTTTTATTCAACGTATTTATATCTTTATTTTGCATTAACGTTTTAAATGGTTACTGTGAAACACGAACGCCACAAGACAAAAATATTTTCAATTTTGAATGAAAGAGTACCGGCTTGGAATATTTATAATTTTCTTGAATTTAGTTTAATTATATTAATTGATTGTAGTATTTTTAATACCTATCTTATATTATACACAAAACACGCAGGTATACTACAGTAGTATACACCTATATATAAGAAGTATGCTTTATAAGGTCAAACACAGAAATTATGAAAAATTATACTAGCACGTTTTTCATCGGTAAATGGTAATCATTACATACATCAACAAAATAAAAGGATGAAAACTATAATATATTACAAGTAATCATAACGATAGTGGAAAAAAAATCAATCATTATATTATGAATTTTCCATTAAATTATAAAATTAAATAACTTCGATATTTCTATCCACGTCAGGCTAGATTCAGTTACATTTACAGTTACCTAATTTGTTACCTAGTACCTATCATATCTTGTTCGGCATATAATATCATAAAATATTATGCAGTTCCTCTGTCCTATATACTTATAAAGCTATACGCAAATTAGTTTTTTTTAAATTCTGAACAAACTCTAAAACCAGTTTTAATATTTTGCGTGAAATAATTCGATAAATGAATAGAAATTTAATAATTAATAATAAATTTACTGATTTCTGGAATGGAATATTACAAAACTAATTTACATTTTGTAAAACTTTAAGAGGAGTTTCATACGTGGACAATCATTTGAAACAAAAATCAAACAGATATCAGTTTCTTCAAACTATGTTATATACAAATTTAAAAAATAACGAGTTATAAAATTTGCTAATTATTCTATCGGACTTCAGATTAATATCGATCTAAATTTATTACGTCAATTAGATTTTAACGTTAAAAATAAAAAAATAAGTAATAGCCAAACGTTTAAAAGTAATCATCAAAACTGGTGCCTATGACCTCTATAAACAAATTACAATAATTTAATAATGTTTCTATCTTATATAGGTATTGTGTTTTAACAATCAGTAATGATAGAATCAGTAACTAATATAAATATAATAAAATAATGTACTTACTTACAGTTTCAAATAAATTACAGTATGTTAACAATTTATACAAATCTAATTTTTTTTTTGTAGAATAAAATATAATATTCATTATTTCTCGAAATATAGCTGATCTATTAAAAATAAAAATACGATCATCATTAAAATAATTTATTTCCAAACCGTCAGCATGACTATACAACATTGTACTAATAATAATTACCGAGTAAAATCAATTAATTAAAATGATAACATGTTTTTTCTTTTAAATTCTGATCTTAGTAACCCTAATAATCCTAATTATACGTCATAATGTTCATATTTTGTACCGAAAAAGAGATAATATGATGTAATTATTATGATTATAATATCCTATTATAAGAGATTAATTATTAGTTTAACGCTAATAGAAGAATTTTATGGTTTTCCTTAGATGTTTAGCTTGTGCCATTAAAAAATTGAAATGTCATTTTGTGACTTCATAGTTTTCATGTTATATCATTAATGATTTTTAAGTAATAATTTAGATAATTGACATATTATTACGTTTAGTTAAACAAAAATAGCTGGAAGCATTTATTTGTTTCAAGTGGACTATATAAACATTTTTATTATGCATAAACCATAATATTTTATTGTTCAATATTAGGTGTAATATTATATGGTCTATGCATTTTAAATATTATAATCATGTAGTGTAGGAAATAACACCTGAAACTTGAAGGTTACTTAATATAACAATTGTTATTTGTGTTAAGAAGTTAATAAACGAATCCAAAATTGCTTACGAAAATATATTGTATTTATATAAAATGCATTTATTGAGGTTACTACACAAGATGAATGATTTCAGTCATTTAATTGGTTTCACGCTAGACGCATGTCTTACTTTATCAATTCGTGTTACTTGCAATAACCGTATTTTGAGTTACAAATAACCGAATAATAAAACATCATCGAGACCGAATGTATAATATATGGCCATGAATTGGAACAAGAAATAAAAATTTAGAATAATGACTATTTACTTAACTATTATAAATTCTATTACTGAAGACTGGAAGTTGTTGAGATCTGAGTTGAAATTTTAAGAAAATATTTTTTAACGTAACTTCAACTGTTCGGTTTACAATCTCTTAATAGTTGTATAAAAATATTTATACTCAGAATCCAAATTCCAAATATTTGGCGATTGTATAAACTAGAAAATAAAAAAATTAAATTGTAGGTCACAGGAGAATTGATAATATTGTGTAATAAATATTTCATATTATTTAAAAGAAGAACATATTTTAGAATTTTGTCTTTTTTTTTCAAACATTATGGAAATATATATAAATTAATTACTTTTTAGTTCATAAACCTGTTTGAAGAATTATAAAAATGTATTATCTAACTAGGTCCAGCAGTAGAAAATTAGTCATCGAGGTTATTATTATATTAAACATAATTACTTGAGACAATATTAATATTATTTGAAACTGCAGGCTACGTAACTGGTATATTCTGTTTTCTGATATTAAATTATATTGTAACAAAATAAATTATGTTGGTATTTTATTATTTGTTATTAGTATTTGAAGTACCTAAATAGTTATCAACGGCCGCTTATTTCCTAGTAAAATGGTAAAATAGTATTTTTTTTTCACTCTACTTTCATTTTCATCAAATACTGTTGGTAGGCACGAGCGGGCAAACAAGTCTAAATATTCCAACTGCTTGAAATGAAAGTTTTTCCAATTACCAATAGCGTTGCGAACCAGGGTCAATAACCTGACTGACTGGCACGTAGTTAAGTGTTGACCAGACCAAAGAGAGTCGAGACTTTTTTTGTAATAGAAAATGGTCATCGTCATGTATTCCAGTAAATTTCTATCACGAATCTGGAGAGCCTTATCTGATGATCGATTATCGTTTTCGATATGGATATTTTAAATGTAGAAAAATAGCGTAGGCAATGAAAATTACGAGACAAGCTTTTTTATTACGCACATAATATACCAGTTGTACCTACTGTGAATTGTAATGATCTGTTAAATGATTTCACCGGGATAGTCTAATAACGTAAATTAATTATGTAGTAGGTAGGCATCACATTTTCATGATCGTTTTATCTCATATTTAGGTTCACTCCAATGAATGCTGTTAAAAGTAAAAACAAATATGTTTGATAGGGACCAAAACTCTCTAATATTATATTAGGTACACGGGACCTTCATCCGCTCAATTAGGTAGGTACTTGTTATTTTAATATGAGAAAAACTCTTAGATTACAATTCGCAAGTCACAAGCTATAATATTATTGAACCGTGACAACAGAAGTAGCACTCTTTAATTGAATATTTAATACAATAATAATTGTATAAGAGCAAAACTATAAAAGTGAAAAGGCGTTGTATTATATTATATTTAAAAAAAAGTTTTCAATATGAACTAAAATATGAACTTTTTCTGTGGTAAGATAATTTATAATTATTTTCCTTTTGAATTTTAAATTTTAATATTCGTAAAAAATATATTATTATCGCACTCAATTGATGTCTATGGATGCTTTATCTCCTCAGCAATATAATTATAGCGTGTATGTATTTACGTTGAGATAGTAAAACTGCGGTTGATCACTGATTATGCGTCATTATAATATAAACACACATAGTCGTGGGCTTATAAATATAATTAGTCCCTCCTTATTTTTATTTTCTAAACGTCAATATACGTATCAATGGTGCCATTCCGTAACCATGTTCCGAGTCATATAGACAAATAAATAATATGAGCATTTATATTACATTTTTTTGATGTATAATATGCGTACTGACTAAAAAATATGAATGGTACTAAATAATATAATGTCCAAAAATTGTACATACTGCTTAATATCTTATAAAAATATAATTTATTTTTATGTACTTGTTAAATCCATAATATAATATAGTTTAGAAAAAAGGAAAAGAAATCAAAGTATGTTACATCTTAAATAAATAAATGGTAAGTTGTAACTAAAAATACGAAAAGTATCTATAATTATATACCTGACGGTATAAACATGAAACATTATATTTACATTTTACAAAAGCATCATAATAATATGATGTTACTGTAAGCTTCTTGAGAATTATATTAGAGTTCTCACTTTCACGTTATTTATTTTCTATTCTTTAAAAGGCATTAAACGATTATGCTTAGTTTTTTTTCACTAGCAAGTGAAACTGTTTTTACATTGCTATTGGTAATGTATAAAACTAGATATTTTTATGCTAACTACATGTTATAATGTACGGGTGAGAATGTGGCTTAGCAGTTAGCACAAAAGGAAACCGAAAGAATGCAATTGGAGCTTAGTTACGTGAAGGTTGAAAATGGATGCAGTGGCAAAACAAAAACTTATGGAGTAGAAGAGTAAATTTTAATATTTATTATTTTTCTTAAAAGAATCAAACTTTGAACACTAAATTACTACATTATAGTACCTATTGTAGTATGAAAAAAGTGCAATTTGGTTGGGAATAAAATGAATTTTTTTTTATAGGTTTTAGTAAAAATTATAGGTGTACCATTTTAATGACAGGGATTATTCAAAAACTAATAAATTGTATTCGCTTTGTTGTGGTTTTAAAACATTAAAACATAATTTGTTGAACACGGCTTAGATTTAAGAATTTAATTATTTCATATATTCGTGTATAATGTATAATATGTAGGTATTGTAGGTTCCTACATTAGTAGTCACACTTCCGAGTTCCGTAGATATTCGGATTTTCAGTAAACTGTTTTTTACCGTTTTAATCAGGCTCTGTTTAAGATTTAATATAATCATGTTACACTTATACACAAATATAAAATGAATGTTAGCAAAGTTATAATTTTGTGTTTATCTATATGCTTAGAGAATAAATAACGAAATATTATGTAAATGATTACAGTGTTATGACGGAGGTTAGTACAGTGTATTGTTTTGTCAATATTTGATATTTTATGTTATATAGTCTTGTAAATTTGTATATTTGTAATCATTGTGATTTGTGAACAATTTTAATTTTAATTTTTTGCACCACCAACTAATTGCAATTGAATGGTGTAATATATTATTATTAATATATTATGTAGGCGTGACATTTTCCACTGCAGTGTGTGTAGGTGATACACATGGTGATGCATATTTATACCAACTTCTTTAGTAAAAACATGACCATAATTATTTTCCTGTTTTACGAAATTGCATGCAAATAAATCACAAAATATATAAGAATTGTGAATACTTTCCGAAACGAAATAGCCTATAACATCGAAATTATTTTAATGAACTTGGTACCTATTATTTACACGTAATTTAATGTTAAAGGTCCTTATTGTGTTATTTACTTGCAACGATTTAAAAAAAAAATTGTGATGAATGTGATTCATCTTTAGCTATAGTATAGCTTTTATTCCCGGGTTAGCCTCAAAGGGTGTACTACTGCTTACACCTGTTGTGTTAGTAGTGCACTCTGAATATGATGAACTGCACCCCTTGGTAATTGCTTCAGCTGCTTGCACCAGTGTAAATACGAGTATATAAATATATTATACGCTACTGAGTGAACTTGATACAGTTGTTTATAATATAATAGCTCGAACCACTGAATGCGAGTTACATATTTTTTATTTTCAACAATACAAAACAAAAGAAATAACTAAAAAAATTGCGTAAGTCGGTATTCGTGCGGTGTATCGTTTATTTTGAGTTACTGGTCTATAATACACCACCTAGATAAGTATAATATTATATTTATACTTCGTGGCACATATTATTATACGTTGAGACGCGATATGTCCACACGATGATGACCGTATAATTATCGCTGAACTCCCAGACTACATTACCTATTCACGTCTAATACGATATTGAACCGACCGAATTCCTTGCTTTTGTGATGCGTGTATACTACGTGATACCGTGTAATATGTATGCGGCAGAGGCGTCACGAAATAACGGGTCCGGCACGTATATATGTACACAATACGTAAATAGGTACCTACCTATATTGTATTGGTATATTATTATATATTTTGCGTCATCTTCGCGTTTATAATACTGCAGTACTCACGTGTCGTGTCGCATCGAGCCTCATTTTCATTACATAAACGTACGTACCTACCTATATATAATGTTATAATATTATTGTATATGTAATAATTTAAAACAAAAAGGTCAACAATACAGTGAATAAATAATAAATTGTATTGTACAGATATCGTGGAGTACCTACTTGCCTGCAATAAAGATAGGTGGAAAGAGATACCACGCTAAACCCACCCATCCATAATATTATAGTCCTGTGTTGAAAAAAATTGTTTTAAGAAAAAAAATCGTTGACGACGTGTCCCTGATACGAGTTATTGATGCGGAATTCCACATACGCATATACATAATATAATATCGTTATTTATTGTTCTTCTTCGCCGGTTCGATCTACACCGAAGACACGCCGACACTATATAATAATATAGTGTTGCGACGATCGGACAACGGCTGGCGTAGTGTTTATCCGTCAATATATTTTTATGACGTGGGAGCACGACACATACTCGTATATACTAACATTATACTATCCGTACATAATTTTATGCTCGAATAATTTCCATCAAAGACAGTGTGTATACATTGTGACGATAACGCAGGTATATTATATAGTATAATATTTTAATAATAATAATAGGTTACAAATTAAAAAGAGTACCTATTAATAGTTAAAGAATTTTATATACATTTTGAACCATGAGTCGTTTAAATTCCATCTTAAAACCAATTTGAATAATCCTTACCATACGTTTTATAGCCACAAAAGTTTTCAATAAACATAGTTAAAAAGAAAAAAAAACACCTTAAGCTTAGAAACATTATATTGTTCTCTCGTACAAGATTGTACAGATATTGGCCTCAAAACTTATTTGAATATTATACCTGATATAAAAAACACGAGTTAGTTCGATATTCATTTAAAAAAAAATTGGAATGTCACAATACACTTGTATAATTGTATCTAGAAATTCTTACAAAAACATTCAGAATATTATTTTTTATTCAATTTAGATTCACTCAACCTAAGAAAACAACTTTCTGGTATTTTATGATTTACTGAATGGTCACATTGGTTGTCTACATTTGTTAGGAATCAGGATCCCAACATATTTTTCCAGAACTAATGACCTTTTCAATATTCCTGAATATCGTAGTGCAGAATCCAATGCCTCGAGCACCACTTTTTGTTAATTTAGTATAATATATATAACTTATATTTTTTTTAGTAATATCAACCTCGACGGACTTTTTTGATTCTAAAATAGACATATTGGTAATGTAAAAAAGTATAATTCTATTTTAAGTACCTATCAACTATTTCTAATTTAAGTTTAGTATTTTGTACTGAAATCGTTCCATCATGCTTTGTCTGTCTTTGTGATTATTGACTATGTATATTAATCATATATTCAAAGGGCATTATCCCGTGAAATAAATTATTATATCATAGCGTATATATGTTATATTGTATTGGGTGAGGTTATACAGGATACGTATTAGAATCGATCACCTATTTATGATGATAATAATAATAATAAAAATAATATTTGTACAGAAACGTAGTTTTTGACAACATGACTTACAAAATTTACAATGTTTCTTATAATAATAGAATATTATAAAATTTAAAATATAAACGAGTATAAAACATGAATTCCGTTGAAATCCGCGACGGATGATTGGCAGACTATGAAGTTGACTATGGTTTAATCGATATCGCCCTAACGGTGAATAATATTTAGTATAAAAAATGAGCCATCGCCATAACCCGAGGATGTATCGCCGTGAAAATATTGGAATATCCGCGGACGATTTTGGTGAAAACGTATGTTTATAGGTGCCTACACGGTCGAACGAGTGCAGCTGTAGATGTTTATATCCGCAAAGAGGTTAATATTGTTATCGCTACAACAGATATTATTCTTTTATAATAACAAAATAATTGTAACGGTAAAGTGTTATCGACGCAGGTGCGTATAATTAACGCACGTGAAAAATAACATAAACATAACTTTTATGATTGGACTAAAGTCGAGTTAAAAAAAAAAGAAAAAAGAATCTGCCTATATCATTAATGATGCGTTCATTGTCCCAAGTGGCGGGGTTCGAGTTTCGAAGATGTTCACGTCCACGAAAATTATGAGTGGAAATGTCGGAAGAGGACAATTCCCCTGCCCCTCTAATATTCCACTAGACCCCCTCCCACCATAAAAAACAGATTTTCTGTTGTACCTATTAGATCGAAGCCCCAATGATAAAATTGTTACCTCGCTCTCCCCTGGCATTTTAATAGATTCCCACCTGTGGCGGAGAGGTTGAAATTGTTATCGCTACAATAGGCATTCTTTTATATAACAACAAAATAATAGTTAAGATACAGTTATTAACGCACTTGAACAATATTATAATATTAAGACTCTTATGATTAGACTAAAATCGAATTGAAAGAAAAATGCATCTACCTATCATCTTCGTTATTGATGCGTTAATCCTTTCAAGCGGTGGAGGTCTGAGGTTCGGTGGTTTGTGTTAAATAATATTATGGTTTTGATCGTCATCCTTGAACTTGGCTTACCCGCGGAGAAGTGTAGTGTAGTACTGGTGTCTGGTATGCTGGTAGGGAATCACAATGCCACTATCCGATAATTATCTTATTAAGATATTATCATATACAATATAATACGGTGCCGGTGTATGTTACCAAACACGTCGAGTACAGACTACTAACTACCTGTAGAAATAGATACTAGGTAAGGTATTAGGTAGCTACCGCCAGATGACATATTTTGATAATAATAATAATAATAATAATAATATAATAATTCGTCGAACTTACTATTATGAATTATGATTTATGATGTTTAATGTACACCTGACGACATAACTTGAGGACTTAGTGATGAGAGATAAAGAGGAGCGGCGGCAGAAATTTGCATCATAATCATTGGCCGAATCGGTGTCATTTCATCAACACAACTGATAAGAAAATTTCTGTTACATTTTTACTAGTTTTCTATGATTATACACGTATAGACAATCCTTAACTATTATTATGTCATTGTATTGTATCATATTATATAAATATGAATTATTACTATATATATTATATATTATAAATATAAAATCCATGTCAGCTCGTAAGAAAAATAAATCGCATCTTTTTTGTTTTTGGCACATACCTGCAGGTATAATGTTATAAATTATAATGCTATTATATAAATGTGTGATGTTTTAAAAATATTGAAATATCTGATTACATTTTAAATTGTAATGTTGTAGAAGATTATCTAATACTTACGATTCGTAGTGTATTTCGATAATCTTCATCGTCGAGTAACATATAACCAGCATTTTGAAATCACAGTTTAATCTTAATAATGTATTCATATCCGACGTAATATTTTCAATATATAACTGGGCCATCGAAAATTAATCAACGTTATTATTTTTATGTTTTTCTAAACTGATCGTTTAGAAAATATGTAAATCAGATTAAATTGGCGTACCCACTTTCATAGTATATTATTATCTTAGTAGGTAACTATGAACCTTAGTATAATACATTTTAGCAATTTAACTTGGGGGTGATTAATAATTCGTAAATTATTCAGAGGTATATTTAATTAATTAGCCTGAGGGTAGTGAATGGATTAAAAAAAAAAATCTTTGAAATAAATATAAATAGCCAATCGTAGCCGATTTGTTAAAATTGTCGATGAATTATTTTTTGAGGTTAATTTTATAGATCCTGTGAAGACGTCATGAGGATGACAGAATTTTATGGCATCTATCATTTAATAATACTTTAATATTATATATAGAGTGATTCAGCAAGCATGTTTACCCCCATTTTCTTATGTAATAGTAAAATTTAGAACTTTTGATTTTTGAAATTTTTAAATAAACAATAAACTCATAAAGAAAGTAGTTTCAAATTGTTGAGATATTTTGTGCTATAGAAGGACTGTGATGAGCTGATACAAACTTTTGTTTTTCAAATGATATTTCTTCTATAGGTATCGTCGTAAATTATGAAGTATATAATTTCTTTAAAAATATTAATGTTCTCAATTCAAAATTTGAACAAATGCAGTTTTTCAGTTGTTTAAAAGCTTATTGTTATTCTATTTTTTTTTTTACTAAACAGATTTTCAATAACTGGATTATTGAAGAAAAAAGGAAAGTATGGTTCGTCAATAACACTGTACCATATGAGGTCTATCATATTATTTGAATTTGATATATCTATATCTATATATTATCTATATTTTGTATGTTTTTAATATAACACTAAATAGTTAATGTTATGACTATAATTTGTTACCTATATGGTAATTGTGATTACTTAGCTAGGATTTGGGGGGAGGATCTCAGAATTTGTTATGTAGCGAAGGCTTAGCTAAAATAATTAATAAGGTTATAGGGTGACAAATAACTGCAATACAATATCCGATCGATTGGTTATAGTAGAATCGTTAATCCATTGAAATCATTCTGTACATGACCGTTATTGTACATGTATATATGAATCATGTGGTTTGCTATTCTCGTGTCTGTTACCGTTACCGGTCCGGGAACGAGTGAGGTGAGACACAGATAAAAATTTAAAAAAATTAAATAAGAATTCTATAAATTCAATAATAATAATAGTAGGCAACAACTATAATAAAAAAACAATACGAAAAGTAAAATAACTCCGTTGGACATTATAATAATAAACAATATTAGTGTTCATCTGTCTGTCTAGCAATAATATACAGGGTGATTTTTTTATAACTGCTTTACTCATTTGCCAAATAAATTAGTTTTATTTATTTCTTTATGAGAGTTTTTAAATAAAAAAAAAATATCCATGCACTTATGAATAGTTTTATAATTATTTAAAAGTGACACTTTTGATAAAAAACTAATTTTCTTACGGCCGTAACCCTTTAAAGGAAATGTACAAGTATAATTTAGATAAAAAAAAACGAAATGCTGCGTCTAAAGTTTGTTTATTAATAAAAATAAAAAACTTTTATATTCGTTTGGTGTGTATTGTCGGTTATTAGACGTATAATATTATATTCAATATATTTCAACCATTTTCAAGAGTATTTCGCTCCAGTGCGTACGGAATTCAAATAACTTAGAGCGGTTGGTAAAAAATATCAAAAGTTGGACTTTTCCTTTTTTTTTGTTAAAACCTTGAAATCCGGCAGAGGAAATTAAGCGTGGTGGTACAGAAAAAGCTTCTCTGTGCATTTTATCCACTAACTGTTTAATATAGATACTTAAGAATATGATAATAATTTATATTATATTGTCGCATACAAGATACAATAGCGCGTAGACGCGCATTCTTTAGAGCGCATAACGTATTCCGTCGGCACCAGCACTCGCGTCGGGGGCCGCTCAGAATTCTATACGAGGTCGTTGAGCCATCGATGACTGCTGTTGCGGCGGTGGTGGCGGTGGCTGTGTAATTCTCGAGTGCATAGGTAGGTGGTATAGACCTACCCATGCTATAGGTACAGTCGGGCATTATACTATTATGTAGTATTGGTTCTTTTTATGCGCTTCTTGCAGCGGTGTATTGCTACTATACTACTACAGCTATATACACCGCACAGACGAACCTATCGTACCGGAAACACTGCAGAGACGACGACGACACTCCGACACCGGAAACTCGACGAACGGTTAAGATTTCGTCGTGTTTATTGTTATAATATTATTATTTATTGGTATTATATTAGGATTGTACTAGAATCGCCTCGTTTGACGGTCTGCACAATATCATTGCCAATAATAATATATAATATACATATGGCCCTATGGGTGACTACTTTCGTCGTCTATATAGTGTAAGCCTTTTCCGCGTCTCAGCTATAGCTCCTGCATACATTTTATTATCATTTGGTCACCAACAGTGCAGGCGTATTTTGGATATTGCACTGTCTTAATAACAATTTTTTCTTTGTGCAAGACCCCGTTTTGGCCTGTTATTTATTTATTTACTGACAAGGAGCCTAAATGACTAGTATGATTCGCAAAAATGTTTAAACTTAAGTGAGTGTTATACATGCTCAGTTTTCTGTTACTTGATTTTATATTTACTGTTCAGTTGCATTATGATTCAGCGAAAATAAAGTACGCTACTATTTTAGTAGTATAATCTGTCATAGGCAGATTGTCCATCTCGATTCTTGGTCGAATCAACTCACTGCAAAGCTAGTTACACAGACGCCAATTTACCCGTGAACCGAGGTACTTATATATTATGCTAAAACCGCTAGTACAACTCTGTATTTGAATATTTGGTTTATTTTTTCTGGTTGAAGTCGGGTTAAACAGCTAGTATTATTAGATTAGTAATAATTTATTACATTTGTATAAGCACTCGCTGGTTTTGACTTTCGATCGATCTTTCATTAGAAGAATGCGTTTGATAGAGAATGCTCTTCATTTAATAATCGAATTCAAAAAACATAATATATTATATACAGTTACATTTCAGCGTGAACATATCTAGTTGTTTTACAGGAGTCTCGTGAGCTCCTTCGTTTCGAATCACCAATGCATCATGACGTCATTAGTTTTTAACCTCGAATATAAATATTATAAATTAACTATTACAATATATATATATATATTATAACATTATAAAATTGGCCAGTTTAATATTCATCGCATAATAACTATAATATTATAGTCGAGATTATGCTGCATAGTTATAGGTTATAGAACAACCCAAGTTCTGACAAAATGAATTGTTTGTTCCTAAACTGATAATAGAGTGAACTACGAATTCATTAGTACAGTTGGGATCGTCATGATGAAAAATATCGATATTTCACGTGACAAGAGTTCAAGACAGCGTTGTTCATTACGTCAAATAAACGACACAGCTAGAGTTCTTGCAGTGGATTGTATTAATGTTAAATCTAAAAATAATCGTGAATCACCACCGAGTCACAACGATTTCATTAAATAATCTAAAAAGTGAACTATTCTACTATTTGTAATAAAACGTATAATATCGGCGGATTCGGAGTAAATACAGTGTACAGTTCTCATTTTATATATTTTTTTATTTTCATATAAAAAATTTAAGTTCGTAGAAAACCATACGATTAACGTTGAATCGATCCCGTACCAGTGACTGTATTATTTTAAATACTGCTTAATATACTAGAAAACATTAAACAATAATTTAGTTCGAAATAATAATATATTTTTCGACGAAGATTATTACGCAAGCAATAGCATGACTTAATGTTTCATTTTAATACCTACGTATAATTATGGACAGTTTTTTTGTTTTTTATTTTTGAGCAACAACGTCGAATTGCACATCTTATAATAATTTGAACATCACCGTCGTGATTTTCACAACATTATTATAACGTATTTGATAAATACAATATTGGAATTATTTGTCGTTAGAACGCACCCAATATTAACTGCATCTTATTTAAGTCAGACACACTTGGTGGTAGGTATACATATTTTGAGATATCACGACACGTACAGTAAAAGTCTATTTATATCTGCATCAACATTTTCAGGGAGTGTTTCTTCTTTTTGGAAATCTAATGTGGAAAATTATAACTATTTATTTTTCAATAAACATAATAAAATGTAATATAAATATATTATTTTATATTAACATATAATAATATTATAAAATATAATTGTCTTATGATATTGATACAAAAATGTAAATATGATCAAAATTATAAATCAATGAATTACATCTGTATAGATACGGACTATCTAGTATTTGTAAAAAAATTGTAATCATAAAAAAACTCTACCAACAATTTAGGTGGCTGTTTGTGTACTCAAAAAACCTCTCGCCCGTTGTGCGTAACAGCGTAACCAATCCACAAAGTCAAATCTATAAATTTCTTAGTTTATATTACTGATCCGTATTGTTATTTTTGTTATTTAGACGCTTACAAACGCATGTATGACACATATAGTTTGTTTTTCGATTGGTCGCGACCGCCGCGGGCATAGTCCGATTTGAAGCGTTACTGAAAAATAAAAAAAATATCGAATATTTAGCGCAGTTTCGAATATATTATTTTGTATATATATATATATATTTATATACGTATGCAAGTCGAGGTCGCTGTACCATAGAATTGAACTCCCCTCTATCGTATTATACAGTATATATAAGTACATTTTAAAATCCGAAGAAAACAGTGATATGGTCTGCGAAATAATAATAAAGACGCGATGCTGACAGCGACACAAAGCCGAATGACAATAAATAGAAAAAATATGGAAAAAAATATACGATAAAGTGGGTCGATTTCATCGAATAATAATAATTAATTACATACGAAACCCATTACTAGAAAATGAGAAATCGGTAAAATAATGTGCAAATAATCAAATGCAAGCGTGCCGCAGTACGTCTTTAATATATATTATTATGTTGTTAATTGATCGATAAGTATCCTCTCCTTCTGTTGTATTCCGCTCGGACATTAAATGCTTATTAGTTATTACATAGTTATAATAGTTATGTATAATATTTTGAATTACAATCAATAATAATATTATACGGTTTTAAACCTTTTTGAATGAGTAGATATACTTTCTATACTCAATGTTTTCAGAATATTTAGAACGTAATGTTTGCCCGTCAAAGCTGTATATTTTCGTAAATCAGTTTGTGTATTTGAAGGTCGCCCGAAACGTGAACGACAATACGATTATTTTATTTTATTGTTTTTTATTATTTTTTTTTTAAATATAACGAGATTATAAAATAGGTGTAATGATTATACGTGAATACATCTCATTGCAATAATTGCAATACTTTACTGGGCCATGCATTTGATCAACTCGCCGATACCATACATGATATATTATTTATTCCATTATGTATTAAAACAAATGCAATGTGCGCCTAATAATTAAACCGTGTAGTTTTGAAATTTATGGTTTGGATAACAACAGTAAAGTAATTTCCAATTAAAATAAAAAACACTTAACTATGTGTGTATTATGATGTTTAAAAATGTTAATTTTGAGATGATGATGATAATGTTACGAACAAACATAATCTGTGAAATTTTAAAACTTACAACCTTAACACAGTATTTTAATTTGTATCTATTATGTATTTTCAGAATGCCGTTAGCCAGCGTAGTCAAACTTCAGTACTCGAACAAATGAATAAATATTTCTATTTTACAAGAACGAAGGGTCTTTTTAGAATATGCTATCCCAAGGACAGGCCTCCAGCAGGTAAATATATTATTCCCGACACGATAATATTATTATATGTCGGTATAATAAAAAAAATTAGACCACGAGTTTCCATATTGTATATGATATGGGGACATGGGTTACAGTGTATTATAAAATAACGTCTCTTAAGGGTACTTTGAAAATTCGATGCAGTCAAATCAGTTTATCGGGTTACTGGACACGTTTATTTTTTTGTTGCATATTATTATATTATCACGGTAAATACAGGTTAAATGAAAATCGAATATTATTGGTAAAAAAAAAAATAAATAATCATTCACACGAATTCCTATAAAAGATGGAAAAAAAATAATACAAATAATTCATGAAATACGGTCTCGTTGATATGTTCATTGAAATTAGGTTGGATAATATACAGAAGGCTATTGGCTAAGGTAAAATAGAATGCTACCTTGTTATTTAGTTTTATTGTTTTGTTACCCGCCTTTCATATTACCTATAAACAGTAACGCGCCATACTATAAATATTGATATTATATTTTATTACTTACATATTATAAGAATTTACACTGTATAAACTCAAAAACTCAAATACAAATGTGTATTTAGGAGTGTCAAATAAAAATTTAATATTTAGACTGATACGTGTACTCATTGTTATTATGACATATATATTATTCGTTAATAGTTTTAAACTAGCATAATAATGTATTTAAATGCGCCTGCCATACTCAACTCCATTTTTCGTTTAATAAGGAACTTATTCATGTTCTGATTTTCGAAATTTTCAAATATTTAGATTGTTTTTTATAATTTGAACAGTGTCCTGAGGTGATGCCAACTTTTTCCAGATAAAAACCCGCCTTTTCCCTATACAGTGTCCGTTATTAAGAGGACTTACTCTTAATAACGGACCCCCTTTTTAGACGGGAATCTCTTAACAACAAAAAATTATATTCCCGTATATTTTAGTCTCCCTATAACGGAACCTTCTTTATGCCGGAAAAATGGGTTGGTTCTGAACGATTCCGCTATGAGGACACGTTATTAGATGAATTTTTTGAATATGTTATGTACGTATATCTAAATTGAAATTCATACGATTTTATTTTCAGTTTTTAAACGTAGTTGTGAATACTAAAGATAATAGATGTTTAAAATACGTGAACTAAGTATGGTGATTTGAAAATCAAAGTAATTTATATTAATCTATTAACATTTAAAATTTTGTAAAAATGCCCAAGCATAATGGTCAATACATTAATTATATATTTCATATTATTATTATTATTATTGTAAAACTATTTTTAGGGACTATTTTCCTTCGTATACAAAGTTTAATAACTTAGAAACTACCTACTTGTTTGATTTTTGATTTATATGAATCAACATTTAAAAAAAATAAATCATTGGCTTATCAATTTACCTATAGTATGTAAAAAAATTGACTCGAAATAATACGAAGTATCATCACGTGGTGCTCATTAAATTAGACAATATTCTGAGTATTTGAAAATATGGTATTTAAAAAAAAATGTTACTTAAAAATTCCAAAAATCAGAATTTAAATAAACTTGGCGGAGATCGGAGTGAGCTTGGTGAATCAGTGGAATATTATCTATTCGTCGTCATTCGGTTCTCTTTACTCACCTCACCCAAGCAGGAGCTGACGTCATCGCGGCCGATTTCATCTATAATTTTTGACAGATAAAAATCATACGACGTGCGTTCAATCACATCTAAACAACAACTATACAATAATAATATTATTATAATTCTTTACCGTTAACGCGTATTATAGCATTACGATTAACATAGGAATAATAAAGGCGCGAGTCATAAACCATTACGCAAAAGTTTCGTACAACCCGTGAACCCGTCGGGCGAAACGTCGAATTTTCAATGTCATGTGGTGAACAAACGAACTAGCGAAAAATATAAAAAATAATACATATTTAAACGATCCATTGTAGTATCTGAATCCGCGAACAAGCGAAGTTAATGAATATAATAATAATAATTTATATTATCGGAACGTACGACCGCGGTAGCGTGAGAAATCGAGATGTGCCTTCAGTATATAATACATACCTAGGTGATTAGTTATATGATTATATATTGTTTACGTTTAACTCTCGTGTTGATGATGATAACCCATGATACAATATTATTAATTAGAATTTTCTCAATGTCCCGATTTTCGACCGGTTGTGAAACTCTCGAGGCTGATAAAGACGTTGCGAAAAATATTCAGATATTTTATAACTGCACTCTGTGCTTATATTATGTGCGTGTATCTCAAAGCAGTCCTCAAACGGCCAAGTTTACGGTGCCCCACAAACCATGATTATCAATTACCTATAAGAAAGAATAAATAATAGAAATCACGATGACACAATAATTGCAATTCAACTACCATAGTATTGCATGGGAAGATGTATAATCTCCAAAATCTCAACAATTATATAAAATAGATTATTGACGATCATACATTTTTTAAATAATATATATATTATTATACATTTTTCCATTGATAAAAATTATATTTTTATTTTACATATCTGCTGCTTATTTTCTACTAATTTTGCACAAATTATTTTTATTTTTATTTTTTATACATTCGGTCCTTATGTCTTTAGCTTTGTATATCACTCTAGTAGTCTAGCTGAACACTTGGACTCCACGTTGCACAATATGCAGTTTCCGAACCACTATAACGTATTGTGTTCAGCAATTACCTTTATAGTGGTCCGCCAAGTCACCCGATTCGTAGTCTGTGATTCGACAGCTACTAACTTACTATATACACATACGCAGAACGATATAAAATTGTACATTAAAAAACACAAGTCATAACACTATAACAGCATTAGGTACAAGGGCGTCCGTGTGTAGGCATAGTGTGTGGGCCTCCCAACTCTCAATCTTTTGTGCTAATGTATGTATAGGGTATATATTTAGGGTTTATATACTTTTAACTTTTAAAAGCCATTTTTTTTGTCAGTAAATAAAATAATAATTTAACATTAAAAATTAAAAACTATAGAACAAAATATTCAGTGCTCTCGCAGTCTTGTAATATAATACAGCAAATAATATATTATAATTATTGTCGATTTTTTTTTACGAAGTTTGTTATAACATATAATATACTCATAATACGGAAGTATACAATTCTATAATTTTTCATTATAATATAACATGTTATGTTATGATTCCCTCTTCCTGGTTAAAATTTTATCTGGTGCCCTTGGTTTGGTATCTATAACAAATAAATAACATAATGAAGACTATCCCGAGAGGGTGATGTGGATGGGTCCAAAACTACGTATTTTTTTTTTGTACTCACCTACCTTCTGTATAACATATTATTTAAATTACGAGTATAAATAGCTCATTATATTATTAAATCACGATTTTTGGCAAGACCAATACATTTTGAATCAAAAAATGTATCACTTGATAATGATACTTGATTATAGCATGGTGGACTGCGTGGGAGGGATGGTGACTCGGAGACTACTTCCCCGCGGTTGCGCCACTGACACCTGTTATACAATTCCCTTATAAATGAATACACACGCGCGCACGACGCTTATTATAATCATTATAAGGTGCTCACAATAATATAATATATTATAATATATTTGTCGGTTGCCCATGCTCTATTTACGTTGTCACATATTCACTTTGCATGACCGTCTAGTTAATCTGTACGGCACGCTAGGAGTTTTCGTTTATTAATTACGGACGTAAGTTTTTTTTAAATTTCGATTTCTCTCCTCCCCGCGCAGTGGCGGCTTACGCCCATATTATAATATATCATTATACGCTATACATAGGATTAGGTATATATATATAAACGAGTGTCTATAATAATATAATAGTACACTCGTGAGCCGTGTTTCCTTCTCAGTTCGAAAAACTATGTAGGTACATTATTATTATTACTATTACAAACCCGACCATTGTTGCAATCGCATTCGCGCTGTCGTTACGTCACCGCGGCCGTCCACGAATAATAAAAAAAGCGTTGCCGCTATATGCTGTATCTACCTACCTACCATTATCATACAGGTGTATTATGGTATAAAGCTGAGCAACAAGTCGCTCTCCCACGGAACCGAAACGGACGCAACGACACAACAATAGAGCACAATACACACCGATTAGATAGTTTTCTACAATATGGTATACGCGTGTGTGTCGTCGGCCAAGGATCTAATATTATTTAATACATATTTTATTATTATGTACGGTGCACATAAAATATATAGAACATAATATAATTCGTGTTATTGTTATTATAATATGTCACGCGTGAAAAAGAAAATAATATTCTCTTCTCGAGAATGGACCGATTTTTCCTATTCCCTTTCGTCCGATTCCGTATGGACACATAATACACGCATAATACAGATTATAATAGTATTATATTATGATTCCATTCATAGATAGGTATAGTAGGTACTCTCAATTATTATAATATATTATACCAATATACTGAGTAGAAAACGAGAGGCTGCGCCATCCGATGTAGATTGGTTAAATCAGCAGTCCATTATACAAACAACTCGCTCGATGTGACGTGTAAGCAATAAATCAATTAATAGGTGTTATTAAAAAAAAAGCAATTATAATCTCTGATTACGATATTATGTATTAACTTTACACGGCTATAATTATGTTATATTATGTTGAACTTAAATAAAAACATTTAAATAATATTTCATGTTGGCGATGATACTATACAGGGTACATATATTATAATACTAATAATAATAATATTATATAATTAATATACAATTATGTATATTATGACATAAATATTTCTATATTACATAATTATGTGTTTTACTGTATTAATATAAATATATTTTTTTTTATTAAAAATTCATGTCAACATAAAGCGAGCTTGAAACGTGTACATCTATATACAGTATACACGTTGTAATCAAATCTAATTAAATTATGTATAGTGTATATAATTCAACGATTGTTCCTATCATTGAATACTATTGATATAATGATTGATCTTCTACCTATACATATATTGTATAAGAAGTCTTTATTTTTTTGAACTATTTTTTATTAGAATTACCATCAAATTTTTTGATTATAGTTCCGCTTCACACTGCTCAAAAAGATAAAATCTTACTTAAATAATAAAAAAAAATGTATACAATTATTTCAATTGGTAGCATTATTATTAGTGGATAAAATGTTATCATCTAATATATTCGAATAATCTAAAAATATAAATTTTTAGTAAAGTAACTAAATCACTAAATGAGTATCTCATCAATATTTTTGAAAAATTATATACTAATAAGAAATCATTTTGAGACATATTTTATAAATAATATTTTAGTACCTACCCATATTTTTATTTTATTAATCTAATAATAAAACTATTTGTTTTGGCAGTTTTTCAACCTGTTTACGTGTGTCGTAAAAGGGGGGGAGCAGTGTATTAAATTTTACCAAAATTACATTGTTACGGTAATGCATAAAATTGTGTTGTGTGGAGGGAAGATAGGTTGAAAAAATTGTTTTACCTTTATTACATTCACCGTCACTTGAGGACCATCTCGGTACACTTATGATAATTAAATGTTCATTTGACTTTTAAAATAGGTTCTTGCAATGACATATTTGCACGTAATTGGTCAAGACCAAATACATATTATTTGATCAATTATTTAAAGTATGTGGATAAGCTTTCTCATATTTTGTTCCTTACGATTTACATTACATTTCATTCGTAAAGTATTTGCTATGCGCACTAATCACAGTATATAAGCGGAAGAGAGCTGTATGAAAAAAAAAAAATAATAATACTGTGGTAATGTATAACCTCATTCGACCGGTTTTGCTAGAATCTTCGATTAGTCGAGGTACCATTTAGTTTTGGTTTCGACGTTTGCGGTTTTTGAAAAGAGTGGAAATTGCTGTCGGCACAAGTGTTGTTAATATAAATAACATTGTGATTTTCTGGCTTAAATTTTATGATAGATAAATAATAGTTTTTCTTTTTAATGAAACAAATTTTGTTCTCAATTTCATGTACAGCGTTATGTAGAGATCAGAGATGTATAGGTACAAGGTACGAGTACAATTGATTTAAACTAAGACCATACGACTATTACCTAAGTGGGAAAATATCAAATAAAAAAATATTAGCAAATATGTTTCAAGATATATTATTCAGCGTAATGTACTGCAATATAATTCAGTCTTATATAATATAGACGATTAAAACATTTATAAATCCATATAAATAATTTTTATTTAGATAGACGTTGATTCGCTATCGTTAGATAGTAGGTAATTCTAGAATAAATAGTTGACAATTTATATTATTTTAATCCTTACCTATACGAATAATAATAATAATTGTACATTATAACATATTATATATTTATGTTTGAAATCGTTAAATTTATATGCCCGTGTTTCTTACTTATAAAACCTCTAAATATTAAATAATAAATGATACTATCGTGAGCTTATATTTTACAGTTAGAACAGGTTAGTCATTTATGCATTTTTATAAATATTTCTACAAAATAATATATACCTGTTTTTGATGCTACTAACGTGTTTCTATCTAAATTTCTTCCTGTTCAACACGAATACCAGAATACATAATACATATTAATCGAAGAGAACAGGAAAATTTTTGATAAAACCATGTCATTTGAGTACAACAATTTATATTTAAGAATTCTGTTGACACGAATAAATTTTCAGTTTGATGCACGTCCTATTTTTAAGAAAATGTTTTTCATCAATTTACTTAACGATGTTGAACTGCTATATTCATTTTTTACAACTAACTTTTTGGGGATAAGACAGTGTGTGCACATCCAACATTTTTGTCAGTTCACAGTTATAAATTACACAACACGTATTAAAGTATTTTTAAGTAATAATTTATTATACAACTACAATTATACTAATTATATAAATTATGTCAGTCATTTCTGGTATAATGTTTATAGTATTTGTTTTAGGTTAGAAATCGTATTACATATTAAATATGTTCTTTACTAACTGCACGACTGCACAATATCCCGATTTATTTATTTAGGATTAAGATTACGAAAACACAAATAAATTTGTAAAAAAAGTGTAAATAATTTGATATTATATAGGTATATATTTTATTTTTTAAATGCAGTTTTGTCAAAAGTGTTATACCTAGTATTATTATATCTCACGCCTTGCGTATTCATATATCATAATATAGGTACGTTCTACGTTCTACAAAAGTATTATTTTTTTTTTCCAATAACGTATTCTGTGCTTTAAAATTAATCACCATGTTATTTTATCAAACGGAAGTGTGATAATAAGTCTCAAAGTTAATATCTGTGTACCTATCATGTTATAATATTTTCCATCGTAACTTTTTGTATTATTCCCATTCAAATACTATCATAATATACATATTATGTATTAATAAAATAATAATCTTGTTGCATAATATTTTCTAATATAGAATTATAGTTATCTTAATGTCTGTAGATATTTATTTTATACCACAAAAGTAGGTAATAATAATAATAATAACATATTTTATATTTTTATACTAGGTTACATCCACTCGTAATACACAGTGTGTTCTATATTATAAAGTATTTTGAAATTTACGTTTTACGCGATTTTTTTTGATTATTTATTCATATATTATACATTATACCTATCAATTACATTTCGGAAAAAAGTGATATTTTTGTTTTTGTCTATACATGTTATTATTATACTACAGTTTGTTTAATGTTTAACAACAATAAAAATAACAACAACAACAACGATACATCAGTAGAAAAATAAAACATTTCGATGTTGGCATCCTGCTGTAGCAGAGGGTAGAATTTCTGGATGGAATTCCGAGAAAAGGATACCTAGTTGGAGTCATTACACATGATGATGATATTGACGTGAACACCTAATAGCCATCACGATCATTTTAGCACGAAGCCTGCTGACATCCCGGGGCTCGCATAATATCATGGTGTGTGTATACATATATCTATGTATAAAATATATTCTTAGGAGTGTCCGCATTCAGCATCAGCTGCCTGTACCGGTTCTCAGCATAGACTTGCCCACATTCCATGCGCGTGCGTGAGGGACTCACCGACAACCGGTTCCATCTGTGCCCCATAATTGCTTCTGTAGGACGTCAACCAAGGTCACGTTTAGTAGCACATCATGTGTGCGCGTTTATAAAAAAGTATACATATACTCCAGAGAAAAGGACGAAAGAAAAAGCCACAAGGGAATATTATTATTATTATTATTACTCTGGAGGTATTTATTTTTTTCATTTCCCTCCGATAGCCGTCTAAGAATGCAATATTTCTCTTTTTGTTTTAGTGGCTGATAGAAAGTGGTTGTGCACAGCGCCTGCTCCAGTGTGAGATTGGTGATTTCACACTATTTGTCTGTTTAAATATGTACTAATAACGGTTTTGTTTTTTCTCAAAGTGTCTGGGAAAACAATAATGATGATAATATAATTACATAATAATAAAACAAATAACAATATAAATTTTACTTTGTGTTTGAAACAAAAAATTAACCCAACGAAAGTGTTTTCCATAAACATTGTATTTATTGTAGCTCAGATTGTCCAAAAAATTCAAAAACCAACTAACTATGTTAGCAATAAAATTTTACTACCTAGACTTTTCACATTTTAAAACAAGTGACCAACGTATTTAGTAAAAAATTAACAATGAATAATTTATTATTCAAATAATATTATAATAAACACGTTCAGCTTATAATAAAATATTATCATTTATTTTACATACATATATACATATTGTTGTGTATATACCTACTATGTAATATGTTAACGCATTATATTATCACTTAGCCACTTGGGTATAAGAGTATAATTATGATAATTTAAAAGTATACATTTTTCAAAATAATGTTCAACAACGGTACCTAGGTCAAGATTTTTATTGGCAAAACTAAATTTTTTTAACGAATTTAATTCGACTTAGCCAAAACAAGATTTTTGTTTACACACATGAATTAATTTATTGAAAAACCTGTCCAAATAATAAAATTGTTTTTTTTTGTGTACCGAGAAATACAAAAAAAAACTAATTGTATTCATCATAATAATATGTTATCCAAAATCTAGATAATAGTTGATATTATTAATGTTATAACTTTATAAGTAATAATAACGATACAAACTGTGCAAGTTGTGGTATTCCAAATTATCCATCGATAATATACATATAATATATTATTTATTAAATTATCGCATTTACGAATGGTCGATCGAATAATGAATATAGACACGATTATACTATACAGAGCCGCATGATAGATTTATCGAACCATTCCAGCCTCTATAGAAGTGTTATCACTTATCATATAGTATTTAATGAATTAAAACTCAACTAAAAGTAGACATCTAATAATGTAATAATATACCTAGATATCTATAACTAATGCCGACGTCGGTAACTGGTCCGACATTTGATGCGCTTCGAACCGCACAATAAAACAGCGTGAACACACGGCATATTTGCGAAACGGACTAAAATATACAATGCCACAGAGTTGGTGGCGAGAATAATACATTGTAATTAACAAGTATGTCAAATGAAAACTCGGCATAGTAGTAAGTCCTTCTTCTCCGAGAGAGAAAAGCACTAACAATTTATTGGTATCCAACTCGTATGGTATTATATAATGTTAAATAGACACTGACCACTATAGTAAAGGGTGAAAATTATATTATTAGAATGGACCACTGAAACATGTTTAAGGTACTTTTAGTTCACTATTAATTCGTTAAATGTTTAGTGATTGATGTTTACGCGATCCGTCAAAGGTATGTCAAAAATATCGTTCACAGCGTGCAAAAAAAAAATTGACTTTAGTTCAAAATCTTCGGATCGTATAGTAATATGCTAATATGTGACACGCTTGCACACGTGTCTGATGATCATCCCAGTGTTGGCTAACTATGACATTATTATTTAATCACCACTGATTCGCCAGAGTTGGTTTTTCGGACGATTGCATATTTATTATAATTATTATAATATTGTTGGAATGGAAATAAATTCTCAAACCAGTATGGAGGTGACCACGCAAGTTTTGATGTCCATCCGCAGTTTTTATTCTTTCGCGCAGCAAACCAATATGATAGGTAATCTTAAAAAAATAGTGTTACGTTTTTCAATATTCTACCTGTTCACATTAAAACCGAATCGCTCAAACGTTACATTATAATATTATGCTGCTGTTAACCCGGTATTATACCTATTACATTCCCATTTCCAATCAAGATCTGATGAAATCATGCGACTATGCTGCAAATGTGGTTAATTCGTTTTCATATTCTAATTATCTTGACGTGACGTTCATAATATTCAATAGGTATAAATTGGATAGATGACGATATTTACTGTCCACCAAGTTTTCTAATGTTGCCACCGCTATATTTTTTTTTATATAAATAATAATCAATTATCGTAGGTTCATAAAATAGAATTTCTCTCCTCGATTTAATGGCAAAAAAAAATTAAAGACGTGGTTCCTGACTCCGCTCCATTCCTAACCATCTTATCATAGCGTTTTTGGAAAAAAATATCTATTCCTATTGTTATCCATTAAAATCGTTTCGTTGACTTTTTAACGTCGCGTGTCGTTCTTACGCATTTAAGTAATGAAAACGTATCGTTGAATAGGTACTATATTGTTTTCAATTGTTAGGATGCCTGGTATCGTAATATATCTATTAAAACGTACTGATGAATCTATTATTGAATTTACTAAACATATTTCAATATTTTTACTTGCCAAATCATCTTCATAAAGGTTATAATTGGTATTAATTTCTGCTTTACATTTTTCTTGTTGGTTACTCAAATATTAATACTGTAAAATATATTATATAATTATTTATAAGTACGTTTGAGTACGTATATACTAAATTCTTATTTTGATTTACCTATAACAATATTGAGATAGTAATATGAAATAAGACAAACATTTACTAATGCATATACATTTATTATAAATAAATATACTTTAATGATTTTACATATATTTTAAATTATTACATTGTGCTAGTGACCTTGCTCAGTATTTAAATATTCAATCCGATATATTTCGTTATTTATATACTGTTTTAATGTTCAACGTTAAGTTGAGAATAATCCTAAGTATATTTGGCAATATTTCCATATTACAGAAAAAAGTCTACTTTCCTGCAATAATTACATTTTTCAATGTCGTACATCTACGACAAGGAAACTAATAATATTATGGTAAATACTATCATTATTTTTTTTCAATATTTCATTTTTTCAATCCGTATAATTTTAAGTGGTAGATTGCCAAATATTGATGATTTTTATAATTTTGTTTTTAAAATCTTATTATGTAATATTATAATATAAGTATAGATAAAAATGTACTATCGTTTAATCCCTACCATTTAATTATCATTTTTCTTGTTCCACTCACGATTTTTTTTTTTTTTAAATTTAATTTTCTAGTCGCAACTATGTGGATATTTTAATTAATAATTCTGTGTGTGCTGGTTTGTGGTAACCACTTTGTTTTCCGATAAGTGAATAAAAAACCTTTTCCTTTTTTTCTATTCATAAAACAATTTATACTTAAATATTGTAGGATATCAGGATAGGACATTATATGAATACGAATTAATAATATTATTGTATAGGTATTAAAATAAGAAAACATTGAATTCTAGATAGGGTGAAGTATACAAATATAACAATTAGTTTCTACATTTATAATATAGATACTATAATTTATGTATTATATTATTATAAGAGCATATATAGTTATTAAGTTATTTCAATACCTATCGAGAACAATGAAAAACCCGTACTTATTTAATGAATATTGTTGAATTGTAATTAAATTACTTTCGACTTTAACCCATATTGAAAAGGAAGGTTAGATTCTAAACATAAATATCACATTAAAAACTAAAGAAAGAACAATTATGTTACTCAATGTATACATTTTTTATACATAATTATTGGAATAAAAAACTAATTTATTTATTTATTGTTAAATAAACAAATGCATCAAATGGAAATCAAAAAACAAATAGTAGAAGATGAATATTGTGTTTTAAAATGAAAACGGAATCGTTATCATTAACTTTTGGATAAAATAACGATCTATTCACAATAATAATATCTATAGTTATTAATTTACTATATCAATTACAGTAATATTTATTTGTTTTCAGTTGAAACCTATTTGAGTCCCGTCGAAACACATTGTATGAATGTCGACTATTTCTTTTTGGACCCGGAAAATCAGACACATGAGTTCTCTGAAGACGCCATGACCAGATTACGTATGTCTGAACAAATAAAAGTAATTGGCAATTGTTTACAGTTTAAAAATTAATCCACCTATTCTTGTTTAGACATGGGAAGATCAACTATCGCCTTATTCATTGTCAGCTTTTTCGTAATGTTCATCGCTTTTTGGACCGGAGTCGCGGGTTGCTGGAGAAGATCGCCCGGAAATATCACGGCCACTGCAATTTTAGTGCTATTGGCATGTGAGTAATATTGACGATCAGATGTTGTTTAAAATTATCAAAAATGTTGAGAAAATGACTCATTTGTTTTCATTTTCAGGCCTACTTAGCGCTGGCGCTATGGGATTCTGGCACGGTGTGGAATACTACGAAAAAGAACGTGTAGTAGGAGAAGAGTTTTACCAGCAGTGGAATAACGTAAATAAATCATATAAATATATTATGCAGAGTGATTCATCAAGCATTTTTTATTCTTTAAAATATAAATTTATTCAAATTATAATTGTTGTAATTTTCAAACGTACTTAAGATCTGTATTTATAAAAATGTATTAATTTTTTTATACTATTTAAGGAGTATGCCTGTGGTATCGTGGTGATACCAAAATTCCTATTTTACAATTGAGAATATTCATTTATCTTGTAAATTTTTAATCATATGGTGTTTTTCAAATGTTGACATTTTTATTATATGCTTATAGAAATTTGAACGGGTTTTATAATATGGATTATTTAACTTAGTAGTTTTTTACGGATGATGGTTACGCATTTGAAAGATAATATTAGAGGTTATTGTGATTTAAAATTTCAGCAATTCATATTAATTCAGTAACAAGTAACATTAGTAATTTATGAAAATGGCTCCAGTACAATAATTAATAGATCCAATATGACGTCATGTATCTTATATTTCTGTAAAACCATTTTTAAGGATTATTAGCCATAGTAGGTACGTATAATATATATAATATATGTATATATATATTATATGTTAATAACTCAGATATTACTCGTTCTAATTTCGATTAAAAAACGCCAAAATTTTCAGAAAAGTCGTTTGCTTAGTAGTATACAGTAAAATAAGATTGATTGTTATTTGACAAAAAGAATATTGCATTGCCAAAGGACACTCCTTAAATGGTATAAGAAATATATATAATTGAAAATATAGTCCTTAAGGCTTAATCAGAATTTGAATAAATTCAGTATTAAAGAAAAAATTAGGACAAGCATGTAATTTATCCTATTTATTGTAATGATGCATTTATGCAATAATTATTTACGTTACCGAATTTATTGTAGATATATTATTATAATTATGGACAGGTATTTCAACTACATACTATTTTAATTTAAAATTTAATTTTTCCATTTCCATTTTATTATTTTTGATCACTCTTATATTCAATTGATTGTTGTTATCATGTTTGTACAGATTCTTAAGGACAACACTCGTATATCTTATGATTGGTCGTTCTTCATGGCGTGGACTGGCGTTGCATTTTCTTTGGTGTCTGCTATACTGTTTTCCGGCGCTGCAATCTGTCTACGTGGCGAACGCGAAAGAGAAGAGGCTCTCAACATGCAATACTTAATGCCTGGTCAGTATAATAGAATGTGTGGTTTAACAAGTGCCAATGACGGAGTTAATTTATTGCTGTTGAGCATTTATTCTCCGAAGGACATTAAATCGTCGAATGCTTTTTGTAAACGTGGCCAAGAACAGTTAATATTAATATAAGTGTACTATTTTATGTTTTATACCAAGGGAAAATCACATTTAACTATCCCATTTAACATTTTATAATTTGATATGACAGTATGATTTTTTGTATACTATTGCTGCACATATATTTTCACATTATGACCATTGATATTGCATTCAATTAAAAATCTGACTACTAAAATTATGGGTGCAAAATATCTTGATCATAAATATAAAATATATATTATTTTTAAATATTATATTAAATCAAGTGACCAGCGCTTAATTTGGTGTTGGTTTTTCATATATTGTACTAGAGAATAAATGCGCAGTTACACAATATAAGATGTTTGATGAACGAATAAATATTTTATAGTGTTATACAAACTTACTTTATAAATATCGAGGGCACTATGTAAGTTAATAGAGAACTAATAGGACTTAGTTCACAATTATTTAAAATGAGTTTATTTAGTTATGGGAAAATAGTATAGTGAGAAAATAATTATAAAATTAGGTGGATCGTGTGCACATTAACCTTGGGCCAAAAATTAACCCTAACTTTTTAAACACGTTGCGTCACGAAACTTGACCGACCTCTATAGTATATTTTAAATTTATATAGCACTCGTGAACATTAAATCATTAATTAATTAATTTTGTGGTTCGCCTATTAAAAAACCATATGGTACTATCACTGTATACGAACTATAAATTTCAACGGATGATAATTATTTTTCATTATTTTACAGTATATCCACAAAAACAACAATATGCTTATGCTGGATACCCAGCACCAAATTCATATCCATCGGGACCCTACTACCATGGACAACAACAACAACCACAATACGCCGGCCACTACAATTACTAGGCAAAGCGTTGTATAAGCTGGACCAGTCAGTTTAAATTATACATTTTTTTGTCCAGCTAATATATTATATATTTTCGATGAAAACCGTAAATGTATGGTTATATATACGTTTTCTTTGTAAAATTGGCTGGACATTATAAATACTATTGTTTTACGACCGCACATTTCAATGAGATTTCCTATGAATACTCAAAATTTGTGTGATTTTAAAACAATAATTCGTAACTAATTTATAAATACGTTTTTATAAGCTCATATATTATTATACTTGACAGAATATTCCACCTATGTTGCTCAAAAAAAAAAAAAAAAATAATAATACATATATTTTTGACTAATATTATATTATATCTGTTTGAATTAGTACTAAGGATTTTATTTTTTTTATTTTACAATTATTACTTTATTTTGTATAATTTTTATTTATGCATCATCGTTGTATATTTATTGAAGTCCATGTACCTACGCATTTTTAGGTCTAATAAAATCATTTTGAATGTTTAGTTTGTAATTAGTACTATAATAATCTGAACATTAAAATACAATTTTTAAGCTAATTTTAGAAAATTGACATGAACATAAACGAGTTGATTCGTCCGAATTAGAACAATTTTAAGGATCTCCCATATTTTTATTAATATTGTTTTTTAAAATTGTTTATTTGTGTTATTAAACATTTTGAGTTTGCCATACACAGATACTACATTAAACAAGTCGGAATCCGGCAATTGATTCAGAATAGGTTATATGTAATTAATAGTATTTTTCAATCATTGTAATATCATATAATTTTTTTTCCATGTCATGAGTATTATAATTTGATATTTATTCTAATATTTTAAGAAATATTGGTGAGATGTACATTTTTGTTTATTTTAAATCCAGCGACACGGTAGTGTCGCGAGCTAAGTAAAAAAAAAGGAAGGCGAAGCACTCGACCGTGTAGTATATACAGAAACCTAAACATTCCCATTTAATACGTGTTAATATTTTGGTGTTCTTTATTATTTAATCATTTATTAATAAATGGACCAAATAGTTAGAATGAGGTATCAATCGATCGAGAAAATCATAGGCTACGTGCTTTTATAATTTCAATAGAATCGGTTGAATAATATTTTAGTTATGATCAAAAAACTGTGGATATTTAAGTGATCATTTTATATTACTTTCGCCGCCGGCTGCCGTATTAAACGCGTCATGTGGACGGAGACGGGTGAGGGGATTCTTGCGACGGCGGCGTGTGTCTCCCACTACTATTGCTTCCCACCACCACTAGACACATACAACACACGGACATAGTTCACTATCGCTTATCGGTATCGGTGCATTCTGTTTTCGTAATTTGAAATTTCGTTCTTTCGTCTCGCGTCCTGTGTACGAGCTTGTTGTCTGCGTTATTGTTTGACAATCTATGACTGAAGCCCATTATACAGCAATAATAAAACATCAGAATAAATGGGTAAGATGTAACGATACATCTGTACAGTTTGAACGGTGGCCTCGTGGTGCAAAAGATGTTTACATCATAATAATGGAAAAAAAATAAAAAATATATTGACCCTAATAAAAACTAATGATATCCCAACAAAAACACTCCGTCAACTCCGTGTAAAAAACGCTAAGTAAAAAAAAAAAAAAATATAAATGCCATAAAATGTGTGATATAAGGTAGAAATCTAAGTAAATGGTCTAATGTGTAAAATGTATTTATTAGTAATTAATTCAAATTTAATAAAATTGGTTATTTATATTAATTTATAATATGAATTATTTTAACTAAAATTTATCCAAATTTAGTTTACTTGGCCGGAACATTCAGTCTAAAAAATGTATAGCCAAGTACTAATAGTTTATGTAATAAAAAATGAAAGCACCATTACAATAAATAAATTGTTTCCGGCCAAGTAAACTAAATTTGGATAAATTTTAGTTAAAATAATTCATATTATAAATTAATATAAATAACCAATTTTATTAAATTTGAATTAATTACTAATAAATACATTTTACACATTAGACCATTTACTTAGATTTCTACCTTATATCACACATTTTATGGCATTTATATTTTTTTTTTTTTTTACTTAGCGTTTTTTACACGGAGTTGACGGAGTGTTTTTGTTGGGATAAATTATTCTTCAGACCACCATACATGTACATTATTGGTTATTACTTATTAATTGTTATATTTACCTATAAGAGTTTGAGTGTAATTAATAAGGGCCGAATGTCATTATGTCAAATAAAAATGTATTGATATGCGAATATATATTTTGAAATTACTTAAGGACGCCAGAATTGGAAAAAGCCATCACAGTTGTCCAAAAAAATGATTGGTTGTGATTTAATAAATATCATAAATTGAATGAATATATAGGTAATATATTGGGTAAACTTTTAATGGTAATTAGTTTTCATGCATTTTTATAAAAGTAATAACGGATTAATGCAGATACTTGATCGTATCATAATATGGAAGTACCTATACAAAAAGACAAAAAATATGATAGTAATATTATGAATTATAATTGTGTTTTAAAGTAGAAAATTGTAAACAAAAATTAATTTTGCATGTTTTCCTCTTTGATATATGGAATTGTAATTTATTCTATATCATTCCCACGGTATTGTAATTGTTGTTTTGTTATTCTATGTGATTAATTTTTTATATTATATTTTATAATTGAACATTGAATAGTAATTTGTAGGTATACAATATCATATTTTTGTTACTTCTCATAGATAATATAAGAATAAGATATTATAATATATTTGTCATCATAGAATAATAATATTATATTGATAAGCGGTGCTTGACAGTTGACTATATAGTAAAATATGTATGCTGAGGTTAAAGTGGGGGTAATAGGGATGGAATAAGGAGACACTACTTTTAACCTCACAAAAAGAGTACTCTTTAAAATTTTCTTCAAATAGTAGTAGCTATTATAGTAAATAGTGCTTACGCTATGACTTTGGTAATTATAATTCTCATCTTATTAATCCATATTATGTTTTATTATATACTTTTATCAGATTAAATATATGAGTAATAACTAATAGGTATAATATATTTTAGTTATGTCATGTGTAGGAGTCATATATTTTAAATAAAATAAATGTTCTATTATATTGACATTGTATTATTTTAAAAACATACCTAATTAATTATGACTAAACATTTTGTAATATTAATCATTACATAGTTTACATTTTGGAGAAGTGGTTTCTAGAGTTTGGATTAGAAAAATTGGTAGATAACATAAATCAAAAATTTGCATTTAAATTAAACTAATAATGTGGGGTAAGGTACCTTCTGGCTACTACTTTAGATATTAGATATATTGAATACAAGGGCAATCTATCACTATCTGCTGGGACAACGGCACGACATATATTTATAGTTCAAATACATTTGAGTAATACCTATGCATTATTTAAGTTTAGATGGAATATTCAAAATAGCATTTGTAGAGATTATTTATTATTTATCCTATACTAATATTTAGAGATCATATTATCGTTTGCTGTTTTGAACTATGTGTTCATACATTATATTGCTATCATGTTTTCAATGGTCTTAAATTTAATATTTTCATTCGTAAAATAATATAGTATTTTGAATAGACTTATTAATGTGCACAAAAATAATCATTTTTAAGATCTAAAATGTTACCTTTGACTGTCTAAATAATTCAAAAAATAATTTTCGCTATATAGAAATATAATTACATAAAAAGTCATGATTTATAAATTAGAAAAATTAAATTTACATCAATTTTTATGTTAAAAAAAATCAAGTCAACAATGGTGTTTAAATTTTACTAATCAAGTAAAGATTCATCGCTTTCGCAGTCATAGAAAAATAAAAGTCGAGCGAATATGTATATGTTTGCATTATCTTAATATATAGGTAATATAATGATTAGTGAATCATATCACGACTTTCGGCTCATTGACTATCAAGTACGTTTCTAGATCTTTAGCACTGCACAGTGGAGTGTCGACATTGAACACTTCGTTGAACTGCGAGTAGTCGACTTCGTACATCATTTTATTCTTGCAATATTTGACCAAAGGCCGAAACCTGTGGCCCCATAGGACTTCGGACGCCGTGTAAGATGTACGCGCCTGCGTAGTCTGCCCTGTAGACTCAGTGGTGCCCTCCAGGATCACGATTATTTCAAATCTCTCGTTCAACAGGTCGGCTGCGCTTAGCCCGTACAGTGGACTGTCCTTGTCGATTATATGAACGGCTACGGTCGGCCACATTAAGAATACGCGTTCGTCGTGGTCGTCTATGTTTATCTGAAATCGAAACGTTTTTGTTAGAAAAAAAAAACACTTGACAAAAACTGTCCATCAATGGCCACACCATTGGCGAGAAGAGCTAATAAACCTCTCAGTTTTTTTGTAATATTTTTATAAATCAATTGTTATGAATGTGTTAAGTTTTAACAATATTGAAATAGTAACGTCTGTATTGTTTACGCTGCCTGCATCACATTCAGTCGTCTGCAGTTATTCGTGACTGCAAAGACATAAAGAATACATCAATGTAGTTGTATCAATGTAATTTTAATTATTAATTTACATGATAAATACCATTTACTGTCTATTTTTATTTCAAAAACTTCAGAGACATTGCAAATACTAAATATCTGCTGTTCCTGCTGACAAATCTAATATTTTTTATATAGTTGATATTGCAAGTGGATCAAAACATCCAATATCAGCAGTATAACTTGCATTTTGTAAATTTTAATTTTAATGTGTACTATTTTAAACATTTATTTTTTAATCATAAGGCGTATCAAAAAATGTTGATTGTTTCAAAAATGTCATAGAAGTTGCGTTTTCTAGTTGATAATTTCCATCAAAATATCAAAAAGAAAAAAAAATCTACAATCTACATAGGTATATTATTACAGCATTCCTAGTATTTTATTGCCTGCCTACTAAATGTATTGTACTTATGTAATCTACTGCTGTAACCTATATCCTTTGGTGTGACAGTTATTGAGAAACGGTTTGTGAACATTTTGACAGCAAAAATCGAAAAACTGGAATTACGCGTCTGTATAGTTTACATATTGACATATTGTGAATGTGAGATAGAGTAAAGACTATTTAAAAAGGTAACGTACATTAACTGCCTAGGTTACAATTAATAGGTATTAGGTACTAAGCAACGTGAATTCTTCAAGATGCAGAGCAGGTTATACATTTCTTAGAAATATTTTACGAGTTTTTTCACTGATATGTTATTAACTAAATAGTGTTGTTTAGCTGTATTCAGCTCAAATATTCGTGTCCAAAACAAAAAAGCTCAATATCTGATTTATTTTTAGTAAAAATATTTATTCGTAAATGGTATATTTTATATTTTCTCACTTTCAAATACGTAACATGAGGCGATAACGTTTCTCCTTCCGGTGTGACTCGGGATCGTATGAGTCTGGTTTGGATCGTGGTGCCGATCAGATGCGATTTTTCCCTCATGTCACCAACGCGAAACATAAAACACAGCTGCCCGTCCCTTCGGCATATAACCGCGTTCTTGCTGAACATGATCGTTTGGCTGCGTTGTTTCGGGCGTGCCATCTTCGTGAACACGATGCCCACCATGAACGCCTACGAATAAAATTCATTGAAATGTCAATTGGATTTTTCGTCAGCGGAACAGCGTGTAATATCATATAACCAGAGATGGGAACGTATAATAATTTATGGGCGGGTACGTTTAAAGACTTATGAGTTATGATAACCCTTTCCCTTCTCAAACTCACTTATAAATGAAATAAAACCAATGATTATTATGTTAGTATTATTATATAAGCTATAGCCTATCTTATAAGTTAATTAATAGCACGTATCAATTTTATAATGTGTGAATATTTTTGTATCATAGTACAACCATAGAAAGGCATTAATTGATATTAAAAAGTTAATTTCGTCTAAACTTTATGGCTAGAGCTGTGCATTTATAAAAAAATGCATTACTTTTAACATAGGCTTCTTAACACTAAGTTTAAATTAAGCATTATCTAACGAAATAAATTTTGAATTTTTTATTTTACTTCTGACATTTTTGAATTATTAGATAATTTTTTTAGTTAATATAGACAAATTTTTAATTTGTTAATTTCTTTTTAACTTATTAATTAGGTACTAGTCATGAAGTATAGGTGTCGTATAATACAAAATCATAAATCAAAACCGTAACGGTTATTGATACGCTGAACGAATCGTTTGGTCGCGTTTACAAACGAACGTACTTGGATCATCAAACCGGCGATGCTCTGGAAGCAGAAGAACACTATGGCCTCGTGACATTCTTCTGTGACCATCCGGTAACCAAAGCCCGTGGTATGCTGCGTCTCCACGCTGAACAGGAAGCTGGCCATGAACGTTTTCATGTTGATCACGCAAGGCGACCACGCCGGGTTGTCGATGTTCTCGGGCGTCAAGTCACCGTGAGTGAAGGCGATCAGGTACCAGATGATGCCGAAAGCGAGCCAACTGAGCAGGAAACTCATGATGAACACGCACAGGGTCCATCGCCATCGTGCGTCCACCAGCGTGGTAAACAGGTCCTGCATGTACCGCCGTCGAAGTTTCGACACGTTTGCCAGGACGATGTTGCACTCGCCATTCTTGTACAGAGCTCTCCGTTTGGCCTTCCGATACACCGACGGCGACGACAGATGCGACTTTCTCGTGCTGAAACAATTTTGGGATTTCAGACGATTATAAAATAATAATGGTGACAATTTTGCACCCGGCAAGCAAACAATGTCATCAGGATTATAACATAATCGCATCATTGAAATTGAACTCCATATAATTACAGCATTCCTATTTTGATTAAACGTAAGTACGCTTTTAGGCCAAAATATAAAATGGAAAGAGAAACGATGATATGGCTTTCAACCACACAAAATCTTCTGATACGAGAGCGATAAAGAAACTGACATTAAAAAAAAGTCGAGTGAAAGAAGATGCGATGGTTTTGCGGTCAACAGTTGGTATCGGTGGTTGACGGTTGTGTTGGTTTACCGATTTTTATGGGAGGCCGCATTCGTATAAGTTCAATATCAATGTGCATATATAATACAGTGAAACTTTCATAGTCAAAATTTTTCTGTTCAACGGAATATTTTTGAAAACCAGAACAATTTAAATATATTCAACGAATATTTCCACTTTAAGATTTTTTTTCGTTGCCCACGAGACATCGTAATATGGAAGCTTCACTGTATTAACATGGAATATCGATCGCACCTATCATCGGTATTGTCACAGCTGAAACAGTTATCTATCCCGAATACAATATCAGACATAACTCGAACGTGCTATTTATTTTGTTGAAAATATTAGGTATTATTAACACTGCACAGTATTCACCATATGTGTCAGACTGAAAACTAACAGCCTTTTGAATATAATATGATAGATTAATGTCCGTGGTCGAAATAAAATAATATAAGATATATTGCAATGATTTCATTGGTTAACAAATTAATAACTAATAACGTAGATTGCTCGCATTATAATATTATGCAAATTAATTACGAATACTTAAAAATATCATAGTTGAATTGTTTGATAATTACATTAAACTAAATAAAACCTATAAATATTGGTTTTAAATTTAAACAGTAATAAAAGTTTAAAAAAAAAAACAATATTATAATATTAAACGACTTTGCTATATTTAATTAAACATCCAAAATCTTCAGGATTAGGATTAAGTTTTAGTACCTATATAATAAAATATAAAAATGAAACGATTTTTAATAATATATCGGCTGCGAATAAAAAAAAAGTGCGTGAAAATTAGTAGAAAAGTTGGTATACAGGCATACAGCAGAAATTTCATTACATATATCTATACGCTCCATGGAAGTATACAAATAATATGTGTAGGCCATAGGTTAAAAATAAGATAATATTATATAAGATATAAAATAGAGTAGCCAGAAAAGGTGTATCATGATTTAATGATTTAAAATTTAAAACTATAATGGTGCATTGTGCACGATCTAAAAATTGTTTATTATAACAACTTAAAATTCATCGGTTTATTGAGATGGTTTCCTAACAAGTGGTCCGTAGTTAAAATCTTTCGTAAAAAAATCTAATAACTTTGTAATAACAACAATTAAAAAAAATAGGTATACTTTATTGGTCGTTAATTTATTAAAAATGACATCACATTACAACTATACATTTTACTTTAAGTGAATTTATTACACAGAAAGTATTACAAAATCAAAGGATTTAGCGCATTGAATTATAGGTTTTACGATTTACACCTATAACATTATAATTATAATAATGATATTGGTCATGCAGATAAAATATTTATGTACCGTTATAATCGTTCTTGTTTGTTTGACCGATTACACGTCAAGCAGCTGATCGGTGTAACTACAGTGATTTATTTGCTCAGAATTTGTGTTCATACGAAATACTTATAATATTATAATTAATTAACCAATTAATTTTAACCAATATTAATTACGCGTATAATAATATTTTATTATACTAAATTTATGCGATATTATAATAATTATTTTTTTAATCATTGGAATTATAGTTATAAGATTTAATAATATCGTTATATTCTAACAAAGGATAATTATAGTATTTATTTATTGTGATTTTCGATATGATTAATACCAGATGAATATTATTATTATTACATTCATGTAGATTGTGTGGCTATAAATGATACCTAGATGGTAATAATTAGAGCCCGTCTTACAACAGTTAAACTACGGAATTCAGTCGGTAAAATCAGTGGGTTAAGCATAACCGAGGTTTAAACTATGATTATAAAACGGACCCTTACAGATTTATACAAATCTAGACACTGATAAGAAAAATAATCTACTTATGTTTTTAAAAAACCCGTCATAAAAAAAAAAATCAACTAGGTATTTTGTTTCATATCGAGAATCTTGCAGGAGATTACAAGAATCCTAAAGTATTACATAAACAGTATTTAACTTACAAAATAATAAATATGAATTAAAACAATTAATAAATCATTGAAATTGGTTATACTAATATTAATTCTCAGTATTCTAAATACGATATATAATGTATAATGAATGTTAATTGAAATGCTTTATAAGAATTATAATCATAATAATTTCATTTAAGTGATCATTTGAAGCTTATTCTACATTCTGCGAAACATGTCTTTTTTATTTGTTAGATATACATTTAGTTACTACAAACTTAATGTTTTTATACATCTTAGCTGATTTAAAAAAAAATTAAAATTAATTCAGTGAAATAACAGTTTTAGAAACACACACAACATATGATTTATTGATCAGTTTGGTATTTGGTTTTTGACAGAAGCTTATAATATGACAAATAATATTAATTGTTTTAATTCATATTTATTATTTTGTAAGTTAAATACTGTTTATGTAATACTTTAGGATTCTTGTAATCTCCTGCAAGATTCTCGATATGAAACAAAATACCTACCTCGTTTACTCTTCAGTGGTGTCGTAACCTACGACCCAATTAAACATTTATCATGCCACGATATCTCAACTTAGAGACTTCTACAGTATGTTTCATCTGTTTTATTTTGCTCTTAATTCTCAATATTATTCTATTATTGCAATAGGTTGAATTAAATATATTTAAAAAAAAATTAACTACTACATATATGATATTTATGAGTCAAATCATTTTTTTTTTAAAGCAACAATAGGTTCTTATTAAAAATAAATATATATATATATTCTTGTACCAACTTTTAAATTATTTTTGATACATTATTAATTAAAATCGCTTGTTTTGTCATTATTGAACATCTAAACTTATAAATTATGTAGAATAATTATGTGCTTGTAACGTTTGTGATATAATAATTTATACAATACTCAAAAAATATTTTAATGGATTTAGTACAATTATTAACTACAGTTTTATTAGATATAACTTGTATGACTATAATTAATAATTATAATTATAAGAGTCATAGAAAAGTGTTGTAAATAATCGGTATACTTATTTAGGACGAACATTGTGTAACAAAATAATAATAATAATAATTGATGTGCACAAGTTTAAGTGCCTGCCATTGACGCATCTAGGTATAAGACGACTCAGCTGATTGTATATTACCTACATATTTAAAAGAATTCTAGTACTTCGAAATTGTAATGAATGCTTGTACATTAGACAATGTATGAATTTTCTCATTCACATTATTATATAGATATCTTGCATAATTTTCAAACTATTTTAATTTTTTGCACAAATATTTTTTTGCAAATTAAAAATTGAAAAACCACTCGCTTTATTTTTTTCGTGGACTCGTATTACCATTTTGCGGATGATTAATTTTATTTCTTAGAATAGTTTTTGATCGTTGTGGACAATTAGTTTCTTAAAAATTAAAAAAAAACTGTTTACATTTTGGTGAAATGATACAAAAATTAAAACAAAACTATCTTTATAAACTACTCAATACATTTACTATTAAAGTTATTTAAAGGATAATTTTCCTGAATGGTCATTTCTTGTCGTAAAATAAAAAAAATATTCTCTAGAATTATAAAAATAACTTTATAAGATAATAAATTATCCACTAAAATTTAAAAAATATCAACAAAATAACGTAAGCATTTTGAAAAAAGTTAGAAAATCGCATGTGTACATTCTGGTGAAATTGAGCCTTATAATGTTAGGTCAAAAAATAAAAATTGGTTACGAAAAAAACACATGGGGTAATAATTATTATTAAATTTTTGGACTTGTACTTGTGTTTAGCCACTGAAATTGTGATCCGTTGTCCATTGGCCAGGATTGCAGGGTAGTCGACATCTGCGGTGGCTGCGTCGGGGTCGGGAGACAGCAATGCATCGTCGGTCATAGAAGACAGCAGAAGGGCGTCCTTTTGTTCGGTATTGTGACGATCTTCGACGCTGCTATTATATCCGATATTGGACATATGCAACAAGTTTGGCCGTTTGGCCCTGTTAGTTACCTGCAGAGTCGACGGTGTTGTAGTTGATGGTGAAGATGTGCAGTCCAAGTCCATATTTCGTTTGGGTGTAATCTCATTTAGTAGAAGTAGTAGACTCTAATCTTTGGGTTCACGAAAACCGCGACGACATGAATCCTTTGCTGCAGTAGGCAAAGTTATCATTTGGTATATTATATGACGTGAGATTGCTGAGTTCGTCTTGGATTTCACCTAAGACACGAACAACACCCGTGGTCAAAGGAGAGATCAATACAACATTTTAATATATTTTATACAAAGTGCAAACCGTTTATGACTATTTGGTTAATCCAATTCAGTAGACATATTTTCTGAATAAAAAACCCACGCCAACAATTAAGCATCGTTTTTGGACAAGATACGATTTAACTCACGTGGTATGTGGAGATTACCACTCTGCCCCCCTTCTCTAGCTATCACCTACGGATGTCGATCACTGCAGCCGAAACTCTCCTGCAGCAGTGTAAGGAAAATAAACTACATGCTTAATCGGCGATTAAAATTTACAAAGATTATATACAACATGTATACATAAAATATAAATAACTTAAAATTTATGTAATCGCCAATCACAACTGAACTATCTATTAATAATAATGTAAAGACAATCACAGGCTAATGATCTAGAAATCTTTATTCTCAATTAAAAAAAAAAAAAAAGAAAAGCTTAAAATGTATTAATATTTTTATAATGTGTAGTTGAACCGCTTAAGCATTACGATAGGTATTGAAGATGAATTCCAAGATAAATAAATAAATATATATAAATTCCATTTATTACAGTTTCTCTAATGAATTTTATATAAAATGACGGATTGAGTTTATTGGTCCAACACTGAGAAAATTGCGATAAAATAACGACGTATAGTGCCAATAAGCGGAATCGTATCAGTTATACTTTATACCTAAATTATAATAAGCACCTACATAGTTTTAGTAAATACGGTTGGACGAAAGACGATTATTCGACGTTTTCCCGTAATACCGACCTCGATACAGATTGAAATTATTATACCCACGCAGGCTATTGCTACGCTCATTATTATTCATTTATTTTAGCAAACTCATTATTTAGAGAATGGAATTTTAGGAGGAATTTTTCCGTCTCATTCTTTTTGCCTGTACAACCCATTTCCATGTTATAACTTTCAACATATACTAATATGTGATATCATGACGTGTCGGTATTTAAAATAATAAGTTGTTTGACTCATTTATTTATTATGATATTGATTATTGGTGTTCATATATTATATTATATAATATTATAAAAAAAAATATGTATTTTGATCTATGAAAATCAAACTGTATACAAGAAGTTATTAATAGTTAGGTAAGTGTTTAAATTTTATAGACGAGCCGAGCTGTGCACCAACATTGTTAGGGTACCTACTCTATGTACCACCATATCACACATCTAAACTTCAAATATTTATAAATCATAAATTACTGGAAAGTATTCCAAATACATTTTACTTTGGAATAAGGAATTAAAAGTGTATGCTGTCAACAAAAAAAGTAAATAAAAAAATATCTAATAACGATAAAAATTGTTAAAATCTATTTATATTAAAAAAATGTTGTTTTTCAACCACTTAATATTATGTAAAAATGTATCAACAATGTTGATAATTTTTGAAACAATGAGTGTCTGCCTTAAATAAATTATTTCCTATAATTATATAACCTTGCTCATTTACTGACCACAAAATGTTTGTGTTTTGTTATTCAATTTTTATTTAAAATTAATGACCGATCGTGGTTGGAATTAAAACTCGTGTACCTAATCTAAATATGCATCCGTCTTTTCATTTAATGTAAGGCGTAAAATAAAATTATTTAAAAAGAATTCATTACAATTATTAATCTAATTAATTGAAAGCCTGGTGCAACAAATTGCATTATGCAGCCTATTATTACACTGCATAGATATACGTTTGAAAATATTAATAACAAAAATGCAATATAATTATTTGGTACGTGCCGCTTAAATGGCCTCGATCGTTGGGTCCGGAAATTAATCGCTGAATACCGGTCTGTAATTATAATTACGGTTTCCTGTAGCAGTAAAAACGGTACATTGCCTCCAATGTTTCATGTCATTGTATTGCTGCTTCATACGTAATTAGATTTTAGATATTTATTATTGTTAAATATTTTCAACTTTCCAAAGATGAAAACTACAATACGGACTGCGAGCTAAATGTACGTTTAAAATGTTAAATATAAAATACTTTTAAATATATTTTGAATTCAAAGTTCTATTGAACAATCAAATAGGCTATATCTATAATAATCGTATTATTTACTACCTATAAAGAAGCGTAAATTTGGACGCAATGTAAATATTAGTAAAAATTAAAATAGTTTTGTTAAAGATAATATATCGTGTTTATTTGATATATAATTTAGAAAAAATTTTACATTTTAAACTAATTAAATATATAACCATCAGAACGTCCGATCTTCATGTAAGAATTTATAGAAATTATGTATTTTTATTGGATATAATCTTAAATTTGGTATTATTTTTTCGTGAATAATTCATTGATATTCATTGATATTTTGAAACCGTTTATTTACCAATGTTCAAGTAGGAAGTTACCAGAAATCAGTACCAATTACCCCAACAAACGAGGTAAAATTGTTTTGTAAATTAATTATTATATTTATGTTTATTTATTTGGTAATATCATATGAGATGTACAATCATTTGTTACAAACAGTAATTGCATACGTATTGACGTAGTTGTTTGTGAGTCAGTATTATACGAAATTAAGAAATTAAAAATAAGTAATCGGAAGATCCTTAAATAGAATACAATAAATCATTAAAAAAACGATTAAAATGGAAGTAAGACAGCTTAAAAACTAAAATAAATTCTTAATCTGTTGGTTTTGTTAAAATTCTAATACAACTAACCTGTATTTGATGTTGATTAATACAATCGGCATAAATTGTTTTGTTTTTAGTTCTTGTAAGCTATTGAAATGAAAATTAAAAAAACACTGTTGTAGGAACATTTAGACTGTTGCACACCCGTAGAAGGTACCTAATAAAAATGTTATAAATTATAATACCTAGTTTTAAATTAAACAAAAAATCTTATTTTTTTTTTTTGGAAATGTTTGTTTAGTAAAGTTGGTAAACAAAATTAATATTTATTTTATCCTATATCACAATGTTTAAGATATTATACCATGAACAGACACACCTTCGTTGAATTTAATCCATATTGTTTGTATATCACTTTTACATGTGCACACTTAATAGTTAATAAATTATCTAAAAGGTAGTTGCAGGTCTAGAAGTAATTTACTGAGGAAATAAAACATGACAAGAAAATGACTAATATAATAAACATACGAACAAGACGTTTATTACATAGACTTTGAATTTTGTAAATTTGTCAGAACTGGGAATGTATTTAATTTATCATTGATTTACCAATTTAATCCATTTATTTTATTATTAAGTAAATTTAAAGCCTTCTTCGTAAATCATCTTATTTATATGTACCCAATAATCTACATTTATACTTTATAGACTATAGCCTTTATTATTATTTTCAGTGTTTACAATATAATTAACATATTTTGATCAATAAAGTTGAGATAAGTCGATGAGTATTACCACTAAAGTTTCGAAACCATTATAGTATCCACATTACGCATTCGGACAGAAAACAGAATTTTTGATAATATAATATAATTATATTAATAATTAATATGAATATTTGAAGGCTAAACTCTAAGAAAGTTGGTGTTACTTTTTAGTACGACCAAAACAATAACTTCGTTTTTAACAAATAGGTAGCAAACAAAAATTATGAACACGACATTAGTAAGACGCGTTAATTTGTTTTAGGTATACAATATGCTATATAGGTACTAAACTTTGACACACGTCTGAAGTTGTTTCGCGTGGTTTGTCTCTATTTACATTCAAATTGTAATTTTAGAGGGCAAATATCGAAAGTAATGACATTCAAACGATCTGCTGCAACTCTACTAGTAGCAATATGAGTAGAAAATAATATGTAAGTACTGCGTTTGATGAATTTTATCTACAGAATTAGTATAATAGTTACAAATTATTTATAATTTTACATTTGAACAGTTGTTTTAAAATTTGTGTTTGAATTACCTACTTGCATATTATAGTGTCTCACGAAATTTGTAATTGTAGATTTAGGAGTATTTTATCAGAAAGAATTGAATTTATACGTTCGAATATTTTATTTCCATATAGGTACCCTATCTATGACTTATCTTTTTAGTTTTAACACAACTTATCATGTTCATCAATAAATCGAGCTGTAGTAACTGTTCGTACGAAAATAATATTGCTCACAACACACGTATTCCATCCAAAATAAATAATAGTTTGTATTTGTTTACGAGAAAAATATCTATATAATAGCAGGTGAGTACTTACATTTCAATTCACGTCATTGGTTTTACACAGAAAACGAAGTTTACAATTTGAACTGAAACTATTTTACACATATTATTCAATTACCAGGACTATTAAAAAAAACATTATTGTTTTGAATGCTGGAAACATTATGCTTTTACGAATATAATATTATTATTATTTCATATTCACCTACAAGTTGTAGGCTACAACATAAGTAACAGTTAGTCGACCGACAGGTACGCGCACGGTGTTCGGTGTCGACGCGCGTGCCGACGATGAATGAATAAGAATAACTGAAACTAGTTAGGCTTATTGCACATATTGGGACCTTGTATTTGTACATGTGAATAATCACACTGTCATAATGACATCGATGGGTATAATGGTAATCACGGCCTAAGATAGCACTTATCTTCATACATAGGCGTTTAAATAAAACGTATGCCACTAATATAATATCTTTTATTCGTTCGTTGATCGATCACTTTGTTTTATTGGTAGGACTTTATTCTCAGAAAAAAATTATTATTACTATTATTTTTTTATCCAATAATCATACCACAAATGTTTTGATTTAAAACTGTTGGTACCTATGTAGATTATAGATACTGTGAAACTGTTAAAAGAATAAACCACGACCGAATAAATAGCCTGCAAATGTATTTACCCATAAAGATTTATAATATATAATAAAAAAATTATCCAATTTTAAAAAAACCATTAATTATTTATCTCTTTTAATATTACCAAATGGGATATAATATTACTATATTTTGTTCGAACAAAAATTAATTGAAATGAATAATATCAATAGTAAATAGTAAATACATATAATATTACATAATTTTATAGTTAGCAATTTTTCTATCTTTTTAACCATATTTCTAAAATACATTAACATGACTTGTTAAATCAATGTGCTCAAAAAGTGTGTATTCCAATGTTAGCTTAAATTTGTTTTCAAGATTTTTAATTATTATGATTATTTTTTCAGATTACTTAAAAAAGCTACTAAAATTTGCTAATAAGATTTAACTTAGATCTATTATAAATATTAAAATTGTCAGCGACCACAATCATTCTTTTTCTGTACTCTCAGATTTTGAAAGAAAAAAAATGTTCAGTTCAATACATTTCAACTAGACTAAATTATTGGATAATAAATTATTTATAATCTCCCCAATGTTGTAATTATTTATTTTTTCTAATTTGTGTTTTAGTTCATAAATGCATTATAGTTCCTCTAGCAGATGTATTAGGCTAATCAAGGGAATTTAGAACATTCACATTTATCCATTTAATTGCTTATAACATAAAAATTATTATTTTGTATTGGTATTTTATATTTACATCAGTCAATACTTTGTAAGATAATATTAACATATAGGTATTTATAAATTATTGATTAAAATATAATTCATAAGACCAATTTATAGTGTTTAGAAAAATACTCAGTACTTAGCTTTTACACTAATTAACAATTATCCAAATTTGTGTTTTGGTATGCAATTTTGAAACGGCCAAATTCAACTATAAATATAAATAATACCCTAATATTAAGAATTTATTACAATTTAAAGTCTTAAAAAAATAAGTCTTAATTAATATTTCTGATTAAATCATAATATTAACTGCAGAACACGATTTACCAATTCACAGGCCCAGTGAAATTTTAATTAGACTTCTAAATCGATTAATAAAATTATATTGTTAAAATCGTAATTATTTAATGTACAAGAACACTAAAAACTTTTAAGTATGTGTAATAATTATATTAAAATATTTTTTTTAAAACAATATTATGTATTTTGATTTTTGATTTTAATGGTATACTTATACAAAACTAAACGTATTTAAGTTGTTTAAGGGTTTGAAGAAAGCACCACAAACGTACAATATTTTTTAGGGGTTTTTCGAATTTATATAAAGAATTTTTTTTTTTTTCTTTATTTGTAATACACAATCTGTACACAATCGGCACAATAAGAGTATGAGCTAAGACAATAAAAAACATGAAATTATGAGCTAAGAAGCCACCCACCGATGACACTTATGTTTTTAAATTATTTGTTTTAACTTAATTATTATTATTATTATTAAATATTATTATTTTTTCATTTTTTTATTTATTTTTTATTTTTTTTTTGTTAGGGGTTAAGTAGGTCTCTACACCATTTACGCTTGAGGCGACGAGGGGGATTACCAGGAATGGTTAAAGAAGCCAGATTTCTTACAAGTTCATTTGGATGATAATTGAGGCGTTGGTGAAATCGTTTGTAATAATTTTTTGCTTCTTCCTGAATTGTTTTCATATGAAGGTCTTTATGTAGGGAGTGATTTGAGACATATAGTGGAGAGTTGGGTATTTTTCTTAGAATTTTGTTTTGGAAACGTTGAATTTTATTTAGATTAGATATTTTTGCGTTGCCCCACAGCTGTAGGCCATACGTCCAAATTGGCTTTAAAAGAGATTTATAAAGAAGTAGTTTAATATTTAATTTAGTGTTTGTTGTTGACTATTAGGGTTTTGATTATTTGTAAACGGGAATTTAATTGAGAAGTTTTGGCTTTGATGTGGTGAGCCCAGGTTAGACGGTGGTCAAGAGTTATGCCGAGGTATTTAACGTTTGGGGATGAGGGGATCTGAGTACCAAAAAGCGTTACCTCTGGACATATAAAGAATTTAATCTAAATTTTCACATTTCGTTATATTATTTGGTGATATTGGTAGGTAAAACATTCATTTTGAGGTGATCGATAAGTTTTCTAGAACCCCTGATTTTTAGATTCTGAGCGGAGCGACGTGTTAAGTATTGACGGTCGATAGTGGTCGATCGCGGTTGTTATACTATTGTACTCATACGTAAGATAAGCTATAATAACGAGTTATCGGCTCGACCGGTCAAAGGAGCAGTTTTTAGTACGGACGTGTTTTTAGTCTCATAACAGCTGCGACCGATGCACTGTCAACCGCCAATTCTAAGTGCGTAAATGAGAACAAAAAGTAATATTATAATTAAAATTTAAATAATATTCTATGTAATTTATAGGGTATTAAATTATATCAATATAAATTTATAAAACACAAAGATATAAAACTGTTTGGTTAAACAGTTATTTATTGTATAAGTGGTTTTATATTTATAATTTAAAGTTCTAGTTGTCGTGCGTTCGATAAACATAATTATAAAGCAAATCGCCGTACGGCCCGAACACGATGAATGTATTGATTTTACCATGATGTTTTTTTTTTTTTTTGTGTCTGTCATCACGTTTTGGGGCAGTAAAAGTGCTTCGATTTTTGACTTCAGTACCTCGTTCGATCAGAAAGTGAATCATTATACTTTTCTAAAATAATCGAGAAAAACAAACTAAAATTTAAAGGAAAAACGGGAATTCTTACGCACACTCATTTTTCGAATTTGGTTTTTGATGTAACATTAAAACAAATGACCATAGATAAATGCAATTTTCACAGAATATTTATATAAGTATATTCTATTCACCATACAATTTTCATACAATTTTCAAAAATGTTCGACTGAAGTTGAACTATTCATAGGCATTTGAAATTTTCGAACATTATTAGTTTTTTAAAATTAATATCGATAAAAATGTATTTGTTAGGCAGAAAAGCTTGAAAATTTAATACAAGGCTCTTAACATATTGTTACAAGCAGTTGAAAATAAAATAAATTCATAGTTTCATTCAATTTTTTTTTATAAGCATTCAAAGTTTGAGTTTTGACAACATATTATGTAAAAATCACGAAAATTCACAAATAATTTTAAGCTAGAAATTCATAAAAAAATTTGGTTTTAAATCTATGATTTAAAAATTTAATACAAGATTCCTTGAAAGTTTTTCAATCTTTATCACAAATAAAAACTCCACCGGAAATTCAAATTAAATTTTTATGAGCATTTGAAATTTAAATTTTTACAACATTGGATTTTCACTTTAAGCGATTTCCATATTTTGGTGTAACTCTAAAACAAATGACCACAGATACTTGAAATTTTGACTGAATGCTTATATAAGTATTTTCTATATTTGATACAATTTTCAAAATATTTAGATTTGTTTTGAGCTGTTTACAGATATTTTAATTTTTCAACTTTTTAAATTTTTTTCCTATAAATATCGATAAAAATTTATTTGTTGGGTAGAAAAGCTTGAAAATTTAATACAAGGCTTCTAACACATCGTTACAATAGTGGTTGATAAATATTAAAAATAAATAGGCAAGAGTTTTTTTTTATAAGCATTTAAAGTTCAAATTTTGACAAAATACATAAAAATTACGGCAATGTTCAAATTATCTTAGATAGAAATTCATAAAAGTTTTTCTTTTTAATTCTAAGATTTGAAAATTTAATACAAGGCTCCTAACATATTTTTACAATAACAGTTGAAAAATAAAAGAAATACATAGTTACAAATTTTTTTTATAAGCATTGAAAGTTTGAATTTTGACAACATATTATGTAAAAATCTCGAAAATTTGTAAATTATTTTATACTAGAAATGCATAAAAAATTTTCCTTTTATATCTAAGATTTGAAAATTTAATACAAGGCTCATAATATTTTTACGTATGTTGTCAAAATTAAAATTTTAATGAATGTAAAAAAAAAATTTGGCTATATATTTCTTTTATTTTTCAACTGCTATTGCAAAACTATATTATAAGCCTTGTATTAAATTCTCAAATCTTTGAATTAAAAAGAAAAACTTTTATGAATTTCGATCTAAGATAATTTGAAAATTGCCGTAATTTTTACGTATTAAGTCAATATTTGAGATTCAAATGCTAATAAAAAAAAAATTATGCCTATGTATTTTTATAATTTTTTAATCACTATAAGAATAACTTATGAGGAACTTTGTATTAAATTTTCAAGTATTTTGATAGGGCCATACAAATTTTATCGACACATCAAAAAAAAATTCAAAGTTTTTTTGGTCGTCCAACATTTTATTTACCGACACTTCAAAAAAAAATCCTCAAAAAAGTCGAAAATTTCAGTGGTCTATAAATAACTAAAAAAAAAGTCAAAATATTTTGAAAATTAAATCATGTAAATAAAATGCCAATACTAATAACTGGTAAAATTGTCAAGTATCTAGGACTTATACTTTTTGAATAATAACAAATATTTAAAATCGTTTCAGGATAAATCGTTATCGGTACACTATTTCGTAAAAATTTAAAATTTAAACGCACTTAAAATTTGTCCTATAATGATGCTTCGAGTTGTCTCTATAACTACTTTAAAGGAAAACTTATGGAAAACTTAGTGTTGTATTTTTAATCCTTAGTTATAAACGCAAAAAATTTTTATGATTTTTCAGCTTCAAAATTACTTGCAAATTTTCGCATTTTCGACAGATTTCGTAAAAATTTGAACTATAAACGCTCATAAAAAAAATTGCGCCTATATATGAAAATTAAACTGTATATATATAGCACTACCATAAACATTTGGTGAAAATTTTAAGTATTTACAGTGATTAGTTTTTGAATTACAACCATATAAAAAAATCGATTTGGTCGAAAACTGATTTTACGTAAAAATTCCCGTTTTTCTGTCATTTTTTTTTTGTTTTTCTCGATTTTTTTGAAAAATGTTGGAAAATGTTTACTTTTGACCTTATTTCGACTAGTTATGCTGTACACAGACACAAAAAAAAAAAAAAACACATCATTGTAAAATCAATACATTCATCACTTCGTTCAGAATCTAGTATGTAAGAATTGAATACGTACTTGAAAACGGTTATAAACAGAGGCGGAATAGGCAGATTTAACATTTTTACAGCTACAAAACTAAACGTATTTAAGTTGTTTAAGGGTTTGAAGAAAGCACCACAAACGTACAATATTTTTTAGGGATTTTTCGAATTTATATAAAGAATTTAATCTAAATTTTCACATTTCGTTATATTATTTGGTATATTATATATTGGTTATTATATAATATATATTATATATTGGTAGGTAAAACATTCATTTTGAGTTGATCGATAAGTTTTCTAGAACCCCTGATTTTTTTTACTCTCAGCTAGGTATATAGGCCGTCGAGTGTGAGGTGGTACCTAATACTACGGTATAGTGGTTATTTTTGTATATTTTGTTTGAAGGTTTTAAAGTTAGTAGGTTTGTAACACGTGTTTTTGTATGTATGACAAGGATATGTTGCTAAAACACAATTTTGTATTTAAGTACCTTTGTATCTACTTTAAATTTACGAAAATTAAAAAAAAAAAATGTATATTAAAAGCATGTTTTCTCTTTTAATGTTTACTATGATTTAGGGTTTTTATTCTGTTAATAATTGTAAAGTAACATTTTGATAAAATTTCAACAATGGATCTTCGAAACCCACGTTTGATATGATAACGGCAGTCAGTGGCGTATTTACGGGGGGGGGGGGGGTAGTACGCTATATATTATAGACGATAGTAGACTCAATTTGTATTTTATTATAATATTATAAACTTATAGTTAATATTTAGACCCCCCCCCCCCCCCCATAAAAAAATTGAAAATACACCACTGACGGCAGTTGCTGTTTACCACCAATCGTAACTTTGTGGAGTTAAAATTATTTAAATATTTAACAAAAAATATGTAAGAATTGAATACGTACTTGAAGACGGTTATAAACTGAGGCGGAATAGGCAGATTTAACATACAGCTATAAATAAAGTAACCAACAATTTGCCTTCCCTAAAATAGGTGAACAAGTTACATTATCTCCTCCAACATACTTAGTCTAAATATTAAATATATAGACAATAGTAGCGGAGATCCATTTGAATTTTTAGATTAATTTTTTCGCCTTTTGTTATCTAGCCTACTTAAAAAAAAAAAAAAAAAAAACAAAAAAAACGTCAATGGATGTTCATTGAATTTTAATAAAAACCTACAACGATCATTTTTATTAATTATAAACAATCAATTTAAAACAAAACTATAACTATTGTTAGGAACATTAAGTATAACACTAAGTTTACAGTACATTTTATAATAAAAAAACTCTATTTTTATAATATATATTTAATATTTATATATGTTTAACTTTAATTAAATACATATTATGATTTCTATAATTTTTACTTAGGATATTATAATATTTTATACCTTTTTAATAGGTGAAAGGAAAATGTACAACTGACCACATTTCTGCTGCTGGTCCCTGGTTGAAATACCGCGGGCACTTGGATAATATTTCAAATAACTTGTTTTTAACGTATGTTATTATAATTGTTTGTTTTTATTATAAATATAAAATAATTGTTATTTTCATTATTGCAGTGCAACCAACTCAGATAGTAGGCAGTAATGAAATGAATAAAGGTTAATTTAACCTTGGCATTTGCTACTGGGTTTAAGCTCGGTAGTTCATTAAATAGAATGAAAAAATTGACTTATTATTCTAGTTTGTATCAAACCAAGGGAAAAAATGTTTTTCTCAAACACGTCTTATCATCAATTTTATGACCTCGCTGTAGGAAAAGGGGTTTTTTGCATAATATTTTAGAATACCTATTTCATGGGTTAGAGAGTAATTTAATATTGGAATATTTTGTAAATGTTGAGAAAAAAATATTAATTTACTATTAGTTTTAATATTATTGTAAAACAATTGTATATTAAAGCATATATTGATGTTAATCGACAAATTTCGCTTTTTTAAATTTTTTAATTTCTAATAGAATATAATGAGAATATTTTAGATTTTTAAGAGAATAATAACATCATATTTAAGATATTTGAGAGAATATAAGCCCTATCGTTAGTCTTATTATTACTTATAACTTATAATAGGTATTTAATATAATGATTGTATAATTATCATAAATTGTGACCATTTCAATTTAGGTATATATTTTATTTATATTATAAAACAAAACAAAAAATAAAAGTATGGTTGTATGCTAATATTTTAGATACGTATAACTCATAAACTAGGTAGGTACTCGTTTTAAATTCGATTTTTATTTTTATACATCGAATACTTATAAACAATTTTGATTTGGAATATGGAATAAAAACTGTGCTATCATTAAACAAAGTTAATTCTTAAAAAATGTTAAGGATGAATTGTATTTTTTACGCAGAGCATAGCCAACAATCAGCGTGTTTAAAGTAGTGGAAAATGAATTATGATGAGTGAATATATTATAATATAAATCAATACATTATCTAATAATGAAAAAATCTCATTTCTCTAATGATAATCTGTAACTATTGTTTTAATTGTCTTAAGTATACTATTTATAATCTGACATATTTTTGGTTATGCCCCATAAAATCTTGTAAAAGCGTGATTGCATGTTATTAAATATGACAATTTATTGAAGAATTTTCAATATTAATAGTAATGTACATACATTTATTATTTACGATGAATTTTTAGTTAATAACTATTTAATAATGTTTGGTAGAATTGAAAATATATTTTGCATATTTTACCATTTTTTATTGCATAAAAAATTTGGATCTAGTAATAATCTAGGTAATCATTAATTTTTTTAACTAAGTACTTATATTGTCTTAAAAGTATACAATCATTAAAAATAAACATATCATAAAACTAATTTAATTACAAGCAATACAAAAAGATAATTAAATAAATTTATAGATAGGAAAACAGATAATTTATTTAAGTTTTATCTAAATCAGATAATAGATAAAACTTTTATTAAAAGTCACACATTTTTATTAGCATACATAAGTCACTATTTTTACACTATTCGTATGTCAGCAGTGCTTCATAATATTTTTTATGGCACCGCTCTGCTTAATATATATTTTTTATCCATAACATTTTTTAAAATGTTGCTTTTTGGACACAGTTTGTATTTCATATTTCAAAGGGTAATATTTATCTAAATATTTCCATTTATAATATTTAAATTTAAGACAAATACCTAATTTGTAAGTTATTTCTATAAATAAAATGTGAATTTAGGACAAGTAAATTCACGAGTTTTATAATAAATAAATATAAATTTTTAAATACGTATAACTTACAAATTAGGCATTTGTCTTAAATTTAAATATTATAAATGGAAATATTTAGATAACTATTACCCTTTGAAATATGGAATACATACTGTGTTTCCAAAAAGCAACATCTTAAAAAATTTTATGGATAAAAAATATATATTAAGCAGAGCGGTGCCATAAAAAAAATTATGAAGCACTGCTGACATACGAATAGTGTAAAAATAGTGACTTATGTAATCTAATAAAAATGTGTGACTTTTAGTAAAAGTTTTATCTATTATCTGATTTAGATAAAACTTAAATAAATTATTTGTTTTCCTATCTATAAATTTATTGAATTATCTTTTTGCATTGTTTGTAATTAAATTAGTTTTATTTTTAGTGAATGTATACTTTTAAGACAATCTTGTTTTAAAAAAAATATGATTACTAGATTCTAAATTTTGATGCAATAAAAAATTATAAAATATATATTTTTTGTTTTAAAAAGTATGCAAAATATAGTATGTATATTACTATTAATTTTGAAAATTCTTCAATAATTTGTCATGTTTAACATCTAACAATAACGCGTTTACAAGATGGTTAAGAAAAAAATCTTATATTGTATTGGGCATAACCAAAAATATATAGTAGGAAGACAATTAAAACAATAGTTACAGATTATCATTAGAAAAATACAATTTTTACATTATTACGTCATTATGTATTTATTTATATTATAATATTATGTTCACGGTGTTTTGTCATTTTCCAACACTTTAATCCCGCTGCAGATTGCTGGCAATGTTCGGCTTAATAAATAAATTTTAAGATTTAACTTTTTTTAATGGCATCAGAGTTTTTATTTTATATTTCAAATCAATATTGTTTTTAAGTATTTCGATGCATAAAAATTGAATTTAGAACGAGTAGTTTATGGGTCATACGTATTTAAAATATTATCATACAAGCATACAACAGCGGTACTTTTACTGTATTTTGTAATAAAAATAAAATATATAAATTGAAATAGTCACATTTCATGATTAACATACAACAATTATATCAAATATTATAAATTATAAGTCAATTAATGAACATAGATTTTGGATGAATAAAATTAAATTTAACCTTGATGGGGGTAAATTACCTAAGTCAACTATGATTTTACGAACTAGATTAATCAGCCAATTGCTTCATTCTGTTTAATGAACTGCCGGCTTTAAACCATTCAATTTGTTGTTCGTTAAATGTGTGGTTTAGTAATATTTCATCACTACTTCCATCGCTATGGCATAATATGCATAGTAAAGGCTGAAATAATAAAATTTATTAGTGGGATAGTTCAACTAAAAATGTGTTTTTTAAATATGTAGTAGCCTAAAATTTTCAATTTTGATTTTACCTTGCCGGGAGCAAATTGATCAAGTCCGACTATAGACACTCTATCAGTTGGTTGAACTTTATCATAATCTTTGGGGTCAGAAAATGTCAAGGCTAATAGTCCCTGCTTTTTCAAATTTGTTTCGTGTATCCTTGCAAAAGACTTGACAATGACTGCACGTCCTCCCAAATGTCGTGGTTCTAAGGCGGCATGTTCTCTGCTACTTCCTTCACCATAGTTTTCATCACCAAACACAACCCACGGTAAATTATTTGCCTTGTACGCTCTTGCTGTATCCGGTACTCCTCCCCATTCTCCAGTCTGCTGGTTCATTACTTTATTCATATCATTATTATCTGAGTTGGTTGCACTGCAATAATGAAAATAACAATTATTTTATATTTATAATAAAAACAAACAATTATAATAACATACGTTAAAAACAAGTTATTTGAAATATTATCCAAGTGCCCGCGGTATTTCAACCAGGGACCAGCAGCAGAAATATGGTCAGTTGTACATTTTCCTTTCACCTATTAAAAAGGTATAAAATATTATAATATCCTAAGTAAAAAATATAGAAATTATAGTTATGTATTTAATTAAAGTTAAACATACTTTAATCAGAATAATAAGGCCTTCTAAATCTTTCCCGTCCCAAGCTTCAAACGGTTCCAAAAGTTGAAGACGATTGGATTTGGGATTTACTTCCACATTTACAGACGACCCATCTTCAGGTGGAGCTTGGTATGTATCTTGACCAGGATCAAATCCCTTTTGCGGTAATTCATCGCCAAATGGATTACTCAGTTTAAATTCTTTACCTTTAAAAATAGATAAAATTATGACTATAAATATATAAATATTAACCCGAGATAATGAAAACTGTTCACGAACGAAACAATTTGATATTTTTCATTAACACAATCATAGTAGCCGTATTATATCATAAGTTTGTCATCGCGACAATAACTAATAATATTTAATATTTGACTAACCATCAGCCCCTTTTATTGATTCAACTGTTGGATCAAAGTCCAAACGACCTTCAATGGCTAAAGCAGTTACTAGCTCTGGAGACGTGACAAAGGCGTGAGTCGCTGGATTCGCATCATTTCGTCCAGTGAAGTTTCTATTGTATGAGCTGACAATGGTATTCTTTTCACCCATTTTAACATCTCTACGGTCCCATTGACCGATACACGGACCACATGCATTAGCTAATACAGTACCTCCAAAATCTCTCAGTGTTTGTGCCTAAACAATTTTGTAATTTAAATATCTATCAATAAATACTAATTAAATATTTTATCATTTTATACAATTCCATCTCTTTCAATTGTTGCCCTAATTTGTTCAGATCCAGGAGTGACATAAAATGGAATTTTTGATTTACGACCATGATCTAAGGCTTCTTTTGCAATTGTACTACATCTCGCCATATCTTCATAACTTGAATTTGTACAACTTCCAATCAGACCTGAAATTTAAAAAATAACATTATCATAACAAATATCTTATAATCATATATGGAAATAACATTATCATTTTTAGTATAAAATAAATCCAAATAAGAAAGCTAAAATACCTACTCATCGTTCGTGGATTTAAAACCGTTTTAATATAATATTTAACATATACATATAATTATAATAATAGATATTATATTGGGTGTTACATTATGTTACCCGTGTAAATGGTATTTTTAATTATTTTTTTTTTTTTACTAAATGCCTAAATTAATGTCAATTATTAATTTAACTTATTGCAGGTGATAGTATTTTATGTATACATTTTAAACAAAATTTCACAAAATATTATAGTGAGCCATTTTAGTTTTTATACACAAAATCCCAGATTAAACTGCAATTATCTTTATTTGTTGCAACTGTTAAAGGCTCATAAATCATCGCGTAAAAATCACAGTTATCGTGTTATATTCCGAAAGAGAACATCTATGGAGTTTGAAGGACGATTAAATAATTATTGAACATCAGTTAATTATTATCAGTATTTATCACAGTTATCATCTGCGTTAAAACATTATAAATTATAAAGACAAATCTATTTTCATTTTCAAAATTCAAAAATATTTAATTTAAAAATCTAAGGTTTGAAAACGCAACACAAGATTCCTTATGATTTTATTTTATTGGCATTTTAAGATCAAATCGATTTGGTTAGATTTTGTCTTGCATTCGCCTTTATCTCTTCCAATATTTATCATAAATTAAATAAATAAATAACTAACCAACTTTAATTTCAACAGGCCAATCGTTACTTTTGGTGTTTTTGCCAAGTTTTGAAATAGGATGAGCGAGATCTGGTGTAAAGGGTCCATTGACATGAGGTTCCAATGTTGTTAAGTCAAGTTCAATTAACTACATCGATGATAATATAACAACATATTAGCGTAATGTTATATTAGTACAAAGGAAAAGAATTACCTGATCATAATTACAGCCTTTGTCAGGAGTCAACAATGATTTACTATACTTCGCAGCTTCTTCAGAAATATCACTACGTGAAGTAGCTTTTAAATAATCTGCCATTCGGTGATTATATGGAAATAAACTGGTGGTGGCTCCAATTTCAGCTCCCATATTACAAATGGTGCCCATACCTTGATAAATATGATTAAATTATTATTAAAATATTATAGATACTCTACGTTTTGTTAGGTTCCTGTCAGTACCTTAAGCCGTATATTAAATAAAACCGAGACGGCAATCCATTTTTGGAGGATATTAAGTAATAAGTAAATTTTTTTTTCATATGTGGAACCGATTTCACATATAATTTTAATATAATATTATTACTATCGGGAAAGCCGCCCTAAAATTAGTAGTTAAATACTTATATTACCTAAACCCTCATCAAATCGTCAAAATCAGTCAATTATTTTTAGATTCAATAAAATTGTGCCACAAAATTTGCTTTTTATATTTAGCTGTTACCCGTGGAACCTAATCTAATATTCTTGAGACTCTATCAAAATTCAAAAATGTGTGTGCAAAATTTGTTACAGATGGGATAAAAACTGTGATTTCGCATATTTTGCGTTATAAAGATAGAACCCGACTAATAATAATATCTATGTTAAACGAGTATTATTCATTTATGTATTGATTCTATTAAAATATCCTAAATTGTTTTTTCTCAAAATCGGTGAAGTATTCTATTCTACCTATAAAAACCTCGACCATATATTTTTTATTTTTAAAATATTATATTACGTGTAACCAATTATGGTGACCTTGAAAATAAACCATAATATAGTTTGTATGTGTTATTATAGTTATATAGTTTAATATGTTATTATGTTTTGTAAGCAGAAACTAAACTAATATGCGAGCCATCCTATAGTGACCTAATTGGGTTGTGAAATCAAGCTACAAATTCTTCCAGAGTCTCATATAGATATCTATTGGTATAACTTTTAAACAGTCCAATAGTTTTTGAGTCTATGTAGAGGTGTAAGAAAGAAAGTAATTTTCATTTTTATTATATATATGGACATTTTTACCTGTGCATGATATATTATCAACTCCTGGTCCGTGATATTCAATTACAGCACCGGTTCCTCCTTTGACTGTCAAAATATCTGCCACTTTAAGGATGACATCCTTTGGTGTAGTCCAACCTTTCATTTTTCCAGTCAAATGGACTCCAATAATCTATATTTAGAAATTAAAAGCATAATTTAAAATTATTAGATATTAATTATTATTGTTTACTTTAGGACACTTCAACTCCCATGGGAAATTTGCCATCACATCAACAGCGTCCGCACCACCTACTCCAATACACAATCCACCAAGTCCACCACCATTAGGCGTGTGAGAGTCTGTACCAATCATCAATAATCCGGGAAATGCATAGTTTTCCAGAATTATCTAAACAAAATATTACAATTTATTTTAATAAATAAATGTTATTTTGATATACATATTAAAGGTAATATTTTGTTTTAGTTTGTAATTTACTTGATGAATAATCCCTGAACCAGGGCGCCAAAATCCAACTCCGTACTTAGCACTAGCTGTTTTCAAATAATTAAATACTTCTTCGTTATCTTTATTAGCTCTCTTTAGGTCCTCTTGTCCACCGATCTGTTATTAAACAATTTTCAATAAAAATGATATTATATCATTTTTAACTGTTAAATAAATCTAACTTACTTGAGCTTTAATTAAATGGTCACAATGAATAGTTGTAGGTACCGCCACTCTAGGTAAACCAGATGACATAAACTGCAGCATAGCCATTTGAGCAGTAGCATCTTGCATTGCCACACGATCGGGCCTTAGTTTTAAATAAGATACACCTCGTTCGATTTCTTGTGTAGCCGGGTCCTCCAAATGTGAATAAAGGATTTTTTCAGTCAAACACAACGGTTTTCCTATCCTGTTTTAAAAAAATATATATTTCAAATTGCTTAATTAAATATAAAATTGTCATATTATATTTATGCCATAGTCTCGGTACATAATAATATTGCAAACGTTAATTTAATTTGTTATTTTTGAATACCAAAAATGCTAAATAATTATTCAATACATTTCTTAATATCGAGAAAGCATGTCACATAATGTCACTGAAAAGTTAGGCACAGTAATTATTCAACTCTTTCTCGCTAGTTTATTTAATTTATATGGACTGATCAATATTTTTTAATACTATTGTCCCTACTTTGTAAAGCTGAAATCACGCTACTGATTATAGACTAGTATAAAATACATATCTATCAAACCTGTATGACCGTACATAAACACTATAAGATTTACGACCAATGATAAATGTAATTTAAATGAAAAAAGAATTTTTCCCTATGATTTACGTTTTCTATAATATATTGGAGAAATGCCAATAGAACCTCCCAAGTTACTTTATCCAGCCTGAATCTAGTTCGATGTCCATATAGATGCATTATTATGAAATCGATATGAGATAGAAATAACTTTAATTGCAATTAAAATATTACACGTACTTTTTTTTCACGATGTCTAAGTTTGACTTCATCTTTTGGTAGGGCAAAATTTTCTTGTCAAATACACTCATGGTTGGTGCTTTTTTAACGGCGCCCAACACGGTTTGCGATTCCAAAAATAGCGAATTCCAGAAGGATTGTACTTTACTCATATGTTTGATAAACGCCATAATTTCACTTTTAAATATTAATCAATAGAGTTTTAAGTTATCTTAATACTTTATAGAAATTATGTTCAGAATATAATAATAATATAATGAAATATTTTTAGAAACTAACTAAATTGAAAACAATTTTAAGTATCTATGGTTACAAAATGTATTACAATTTTTAAAATGTAAATATGTTTTATAAACAAAAAATAACAAGGAGGTTATATATAATAATTTAAATTAATTTAACAATCAGTTAAATTAAATTAAATTAAATTATTGATTAGTAAAATTAATTTTATTTTCAGTCTTCGTTAGTGCAGTGAGGCGGCAAGGACGAAGATTGAAAATAACACCTGTGCTGTTTGACGCATTTTTTTGGTTAACAAAAAAGAATTATACCGTAACCAAAAAAATGCGTCAAACAGCACAGGTGTTATTTTCAATCTTCGTCCTTGCCGCCTCACTGCACTAACGAAGACTGAAAATAAAATTAATTTTACTAATCAATAATTTAATTTAATTTAATTTAACTGATTGTTAAATTAATTTAAATTATTATATATAACCTCCTTGTTATTTTTTGTTTATAAAACATATTTACATTTTAAAAATTGTAATACATTTTGTAACCATAGATACTTAAAATTGTTTTCAATTTAGTTAGTTTCTAAAAATATTTCATTATATTATTATTATATTCTGAACATAATTTCTATAAAGTATTAAGATAACTTAAAACTCTATTGATTAATATTTAAAAGTGAAATTATGGCGTTTATCAAACATATGAGTAAAGTACAATCCTTCTGGAATTCGCTATTTTTGGAATCGCAAACCGTGTTGGGCGCCGTTAAAAAAGCACCAACCATGAGTGTATTTGACAAGAAAATTTTGCCCTACCAAAAGATGAAGTCAAACTTAGACATCGTGAAAAAAAAGTACGTGTAATATTTTAATTGCAATTAAAGTTATTTCTATCTCATATCGATTTCATAATAATGCATCTATATGGACATCGAACTAGATTCAGGCTGGATAAAGTAACTTGGGAGGTTCTATTGGCATTTCTCCAATATATTATAGAAAACGTAAATCATAGGGAAAAATTCTTTTTTCATTTAAATTACATTTATCATTGGTCGTAAATCTTATAGTGTTTATGTACGGTCATACAGGTTTGATAGATATGTATTTTATACTAGTCTATAATCAGTAGCGTGATTTCAGCTTTACAAAGTAGGGACAATAGTATTAAAAAATATTGATCAGTCCATATAAATTAAATAAACTAGCGAGAAAGAGTTGAATAATTACTGTGCCTAACTTTTCAGTGACATTATGTGACATGCTTTCTCGATATTAAGAAATGTATTGAATAATTATTTAGCATTTTTGGTATTCAAAAATAACAAATTAAATTAACGTTTGCAATATTATTATGTACCGAGACTATGGCATAAATATAATATGACAATTTTATATTTAATTAAGCAATTTGAAATATATATTTTTTTAAAACAGGATAGGAAAACCGTTGTGTTTGACTGAAAAAATCCTTTATTCACATTTGGAGGACCCGGCTACACAAGAAATCGAACGAGGTGTATCTTATTTAAAACTAAGGCCCGATCGTGTGGCAATGCAAGATGCTACTGCTCAAATGGCTATGCTGCAGTTTATGTCATCTGGTTTACCTAGAGTGGCGGTACCTACAACTATTCATTGTGACCATTTAATTAAAGCTCAAGTAAGTTAGATTTATTTAACAGTTAAAAATGATATAATATCATTTTTATTGAAAATTGTTTAATAACAGATCGGTGGACAAGAGGACCTAAAGAGAGCTAATAAAGATAACGAAGAAGTATTTAATTATTTGAAAACAGCTAGTGCTAAGTACGGAGTTGGATTTTGGCGCCCTGGTTCAGGGATTATTCATCAAGTAAATTACAAACTAAAACAAAATATTACCTTTAATATGTATATCAAAATAACATTTATTTATTAAAATAAATTGTAATATTTTGTTTAGATAATTCTGGAAAACTATGCATTTCCCGGATTATTGATGATTGGTACAGACTCTCACACGCCTAATGGTGGTGGACTTGGTGGATTGTGTATTGGAGTAGGTGGTGCGGACGCTGTTGATGTGATGGCAAATTTCCCATGGGAGTTGAAGTGTCCTAAAGTAAACAATAATAATTAATATCTAATAATTTTAAATTATGCTTTTAATTTCTAAATATAGATTATTGGAGTCCATTTGACTGGAAAAATGAAAGGTTGGACTACACCAAAGGATGTCATCCTTAAAGTGGCAGATATTTTGACAGTCAAAGGAGGAACCGGTGCTGTAATTGAATATCACGGACCAGGAGTTGATAATATATCATGCACAGGTAAAAATGTCCATATATATAATAAAAATGAAAATTACTTTCTTTCTTACACCTCTACATAGACTCAAAAACTATTGGACTGTTTAAAAGTTATACCAATAGATATCTATATGAGACTCTGGAAGAATTTGTAGCTTGATTTCACAACCCAATTAGGTCACTATAGGATGGCTCGCATATTAGTTTAGTTTCTGCTTACAAAACATAATAACATATTAAACTATATAACTATATTAACACATACAAACTATATTATGGTTTATTTTCAAGGTCACCATAATTGGTTACACGTAATATAATATTTTAAAAATAAAAAATATATGGTCGAGGTTTTTATAGGTAGAATAGAATACTTCACCGATTTTGAGAAAAAACAATTTAGGATATTTTAATAGAATCAATACATAAATGAATAATACTCGTTTAACATAGATATTATTATTAGTCGGGTTCTATCTTTATAACGCAAAATATGCGAAATCACAGTTTTTATCCCATCTGTAACAAATTTTGCACACACATTTTTGAATTTTGATAGAGTCTCAAGAATATTAGATTAGGTTCCACGGGTAACAGCTAAATATAAAAAGCAAATTTTGTGGCACAATTTTATTGAATCTAAAAATAATTGACTGATTTTGACGATTTGATGAGGGTTTAGGTAATATAAGTATTTAACTACTAATTTTAGGGCGGCTTTCCCGATAGTAATAATATTATATTAAAATTATATGTGAAATCGGTTCCACATATGAAAAAAAAATTTACTTATTACTTAATATCCTCCAAAAATGGATTGCCGTCTCGGTTTTATTTAATATACGGCTTAAGGTACTGACAGGAACCTAACAAAACGTAGAGTATCTATAATATTTTAATAATAATTTAATCATATTTATCAAGGTATGGGCACCATTTGTAATATGGGAGCTGAAATTGGAGCCACCACCAGTTTATTTCCATATAATCACCGAATGGCAGATTATTTAAAAGCTACTTCACGTAGTGATATTTCTGAAGAAGCTGCGAAGTATAGTAAATCATTGTTGACTCCTGACAAAGGCTGTAATTATGATCAGGTAATTCTTTTCCTTTGTACTAATATAACATTACGCTAATATGTTGTTATATTATCATCGATGTAGTTAATTGAACTTGACTTAACAACATTGGAACCTCATGTCAATGGACCCTTTACACCAGATCTCGCTCATCCTATTTCAAAACTTGGCAAAAACACCAAAAGTAACGATTGGCCTGTTGAAATTAAAGTTGGTTAGTTATTTATTTATTTAATTTATGATAAATATTGGAAGAGATAAAGGCGAATGCAAGACAAAATCTAACCAAATCGATTTGATCTTAAAATGCCAATAAAATAAAATCATAAGGAATCTTGTGTTGCGTTTTCAAACCTTAGATTTTTAAATTAAATATTTTTGAATTTTGAAAATGAAAATAGATTTGTCTTTATAATTTATAATGTTTTAACGCAGATGATAACTGTGATAAATACTGATAATAATTAACTGATGTTCAATAATTATTTAATCGTCCTTCAAACTCCATAGATGTTCTCTTTCGGAATATAACACGATAACTGTGATTTTTACGCGATGATTTATGAGCCTTTAACAGTTGCAACAAATAAAGATAATTGCAGTTTAATCTGGGATTTTGTGTATAAAAACTAAAATGGCTCACTATAATATTTTGTGAAATTTTGTTTAAAATGTATACATAAAATACTATCACCTGCAATAAGTTAAATTAATAATTGACATTAATTTAGGCATTTAGTAAAAAAAAAAAAATAATTAAAAATACCATTTACACGGGTAACATAATGTAACACCCAATATAATATCTATTATTATAATTATATGTATATGTTAAATATTATATTAAAACGGTTTTAAATCCACGAACGATGAGTAGGTATTTTAGCTTTCTTATTTGGATTTATTTTATACTAAAAATGATAATGTTATTTCCATATATGATTATAAGATATTTGTTATGATAATGTTATTTTTTAAATTTCAGGTCTGATTGGAAGTTGTACAAATTCAAGTTATGAAGATATGGCGAGATGTAGTACAATTGCAAAAGAAGCCTTAGATCATGGTCGTAAATCAAAAATTCCATTTTATGTCACTCCTGGATCTGAACAAATTAGGGCAACAATTGAAAGAGATGGAATTGTATAAAATGATAAAATATTTAATTAGTATTTATTGATAGATATTTAAATTACAAAATTGTTTAGGCACAAACACTGAGAGATTTTGGAGGTACTGTATTAGCTAATGCATGTGGTCCGTGTATCGGTCAATGGGACCGTAGAGATGTTAAAATGGGTGAAAAGAATACCATTGTCAGCTCATACAATAGAAACTTCACTGGACGAAATGATGCGAATCCAGCGACTCACGCCTTTGTCACGTCTCCAGAGCTAGTAACTGCTTTAGCCATTGAAGGTCGTTTGGACTTTGATCCAACAGTTGAATCAATAAAAGGGGCTGATGGTTAGTCAAATATTAAATATTATTAGTTATTGTCGCGATGACAAACTTATGATATAATACGGCTACTATGATTGTGTTAATGAAAAATATCAAATTGTTTCGTTCGTGAACAGTTTTCATTATCTCGGGTTAATATTTATATATTTATAGTCATAATTTTATCTATTTTTAAAGGTAAAGAATTTAAACTGAGTAATCCATTTGGCGATGAATTACCGCAAAAGGGATTTGATCCTGGTCAAGATACATACCAAGCTCCACCTGAAGATGGGTCGTCTGTAAATGTGGAAGTAAATCCCAAATCCAATCGTCTTCAACTTTTGGAACCGTTTGAAGCTTGGGACGGGAAAGATTTAGAAGGCCTTATTATTCTGATTAAAGTATGTTTAACTTTAATTAAATACATAACTATAATTTCTATATTTTTTACTTAGGATATTATAATATTTTATACCTTTTTAATAGGTGAAAGGAAAATGTACAACTGACCATATTTCTGCTGCTGGTCCCTGGTTGAAATACCGCGGGCACTTGGATAATATTTCAAATAACTTGTTTTTAACGTATGTTATTATAATTGTTTGTTTTTATTATAAATATAAAATAATTGTTATTTTCATTATTGCAGTGCAACCAACTCAGATAATAATGATATGAATAAAGTAATGAACCAGCAGACTGGAGAATGGGGAGGAGTACCGGATACAGCAAGAGCGTACAAGGCAAATAATTTACCGTGGGTTGTGTTTGGTGATGAAAACTATGGTGAAGGAAGTAGCAGAGAACATGCCGCCTTAGAACCACGACATTTGGGAGGACGTGCAGTCATTGTCAAGTCTTTTGCAAGGATACACGAAACAAATTTGAAAAAGCAGGGACTATTAGCCTTGACATTTTCTGACCCCAAAGATTATGATAAAGTTCAACCAACTGATAGAGTGTCTATAGTCGGACTTGATCAATTTGCTCCCGGCAAGGTAAAATCAAAATTGAAAATTTTAGGCTACTACATATTTAAAAAACACATTTTTAGTTGAACTATCCCACTAATAAATTTTATTATTTCAGCCTTTACTATGCATATTATGCCATAGCGATGGAAGTAGTGATGAAATATTACTAAACCACACATTTAACGAACAACAAATTGAATGGTTTAAAGCCGGCAGTTCATTAAACAGAATGAAGCAATTGGCTGATTAATCTAGTTCGTAAAATCATAGTTGACTTAGGTAATTTACCCCCATCAAGGTTAAATTTAATTTTATTCATCCAAAATCTATGTTCATTAATTGACTTATAATTTATAATATTTGATATAATTGTTGTATGTTAATCATGAAATGTGACTATTTCAATTTATATATTTTATTTTTATTACAAAATACAGTAAAAGTACCGCTGTTGTATGCTTGTATGATAATATTTTAAATACGTATGACCCATAAACTACTCGTTCTAAATTCAATTTTTATGCATCGAAATACTTAAAAACAATATTGATTTGAAATATAAAATAAAAACTCTGATGCCATTAAAAAAAGTTAAATCTTAAAATTTATTTATTAAGCCGAACATTGCCAGCAATCTGCAGCGGGATTAAAGTGTTGGAAAATGACAAAACACCGTGAACATAATATTATAATATAAATAAATACATAATGACGTAATAATGTAAAAATTGTATTTTTCTAATGATAATCTGTAACTATTGTTTTAATTGTCTTCCTACTATATATTTTTGGTTATGCCCAATACAATATAAGATTTTTTTCTTAACCATCTTGTAAACGCGTTATTGTTAGATGTTAAACATGACAAATTATTGAAGAATTTTCAAAATTAATAGTAATATACATACTATATTTTGCATACTTTTTAAAACAAAAAATATATATTTTATAATTTTTTATTGCATCAAAATTTAGAATCTAGTAATCATATTTTTTTTAAAACAAGATTGTCTTAAAAGTATACATTCACTAAAAATAAAACTAATTTAATTACAAACAATGCAAAAAGATAATTCAATAAATTTATAGATAGGAAAACAAATAATTTATTTAAGTTTTATCTAAATCAGATAATAGATAAAACTTTTACTAAAAGTCACACATTTTTATTAGATTACATAAGTCACTATTTTTACACTATTCGTATGTCAGCAGTGCTTCATAATTTTTTTTATGGCACCGCTCTGCTTAATATATATTTTTTATCCATAAAATTTTTTAAGATGTTGCTTTTTGGAAACACAGTATGTATTCCATATTTCAAAGGGTAATAGTTATCTAAATATTTCCATTTATAATATTTAAATTTAAGACAAATGCCTAATTTGTAAGTTATACGTATTTAAAAATTTATATTTATTTATTATAAAACTCGTGAATTTACTTGTCCTAAATTCACATTTTATTTATAGAAATAACTTACAAATTAGGTATTTGTCTTAAATTTAAATATTATAAATGGAAATATTTAGATAAATATTACCCTTTGAAATATGAAATACAAACTGTGTCCAAAAAGCAACATTTTAAAAAATGTTATGGATAAAAAATATATATTAAGCAGAGCGGTGCCATAAAAAATATTATGAAGCACTGCTGACATACGAATAGTGTAAAAATAGTGACTTATGTATGCTAATAAAAATGTGTGACTTTTAATAAAAGTTTTATCTATTATCTGATTTAGATAAAACTTAAATAAATTATCTGTTTTCCTATCTATAAATTTATTTAATTATCTTTTTGTATTGCTTGTAATTAAATTAGTTTTATGATATGTTTATTTTTAATGATTGTATACTTTTAAGACAATATAAGTACTTAGTTAAAAAAATTAATGATTACCTAGATTATTACTAGATCCAAATTTTTTATGCAATAAAAAATGGTAAAATATGCAAAATATATTTTCAATTCTACCAAACATTATTAAATAGTTATTAACTAAAAATTCATCGTAAATAATAAATGTATGTACATTACTATTAATATTGAAAATTCTTCAATAAATTGTCATATTTAATAACATGCAATCACGCTTTTACAAGATTTTATGGGGCATAACCAAAAATATGTCAGATTATAAATAGTATACTTAAGACAATTAAAACAATAGTTACAGATTATCATTAGAGAAATGAGATTTTTTCATTATTAGATAATGTATTGATTTATATTATAATATATTCACTCATCATAATTCATTTTCCACTACTTTAAACACGCTGATTGTTGGCTATGCTCTGCGTAAAAAATACAATTCATCCTTAACATTTTTTAAGAATTAACTTTGTTTAATGATAGCACAGTTTTTATTCCATATTCCAAATCAAAATTGTTTATAAGTATTCGATGTATAAAAATAAAAATCGAATTTAAAACGAGTACCTACCTAGTTTATGAGTTATACGTATCTAAAATATTAGCATACAACCATACTTTTATTTTTTGTTTTGTTTTATAATATAAATAAAATATATACCTAAATTGAAATGGTCACAATTTATGATAATTATACAATCATTATATTAAATACCTATTATAAGTTATAAGTAATAATAAGACTAACGATAGGGCTTATATTCTCTCAAATATCTTAAATATGATGTTATTATTCTCTTAAAAATCTAAAATATTCTCATTATATTCTATTAGAAATTAAAAAATTTAAAAAAGCGAAATTTGTCGATTAACATCAATATATGCTTTAATATACAATTGTTTTACAATAATATTAAAACTAATAGTAAATTAATATTTTTTTCTCAACATTTACAAAATATTCCAATATTAAATTACTCTCTAACCCATGAAATAGGTATTCTAAAATATTATGCAAAAAACCCCTTTTCCTACAGCGAGGTCATAAAATTGATGATAAGACGTGTTTGAGAAAAACATTTTTTCCCTTGGTTTGATACAAACTAGAATAATAAGTCAATTTTTTCATTCTATTTAATGAACTACCGAGCTTAAACCCAGTAGCAAATGCCAAGGTTAAATTAACCTTTATTCATTTCATTACTGCCTACTATCTGAGTTGGTTGCACTGCAATAATGAAAATAACAATTATTTTATATTTATAATAAAAACAAACAATTATAATAACATACGTTAAAAACAAGTTATTTGAAATATTATCCAAGTGCCCGCGGTATTTCAACCAGGGACCAGCAGCAGAAATGTGGTCAGTTGTACATTTTCCTTTCACCTATTAAAAAGGTATAAAATATTATAATATCCTAAGTAAAAATTATAGAAATCATAATATGTATTTAATTAAAGTTAAACATATATAAATATTAAATATATATTATAAAAATAGAGTTTTTTTATTATAAAATGTACTGTAAACTTAGTGTTATACTTAATGTTCCTAACAATAGTTATAGTTTTGTTTTAAATTGATTGTTTATAATTAATAAAAATGATCGTTGTAGGTTTTTATTAAAATTCAATGAACATCCATTGACGTTTTTTTTGTTTTTTTTTTTTTTTTTTTAAGTAGGCTAGATAACAAAAGGCGAAAAAATTAATCTAAAAATTCAAATGGATCTCCGCTACTATTGTCTATATATTTAATATTTAGACTAAGTATGTTGGAGGAGATAATGTAACTTGTTCACCTATTTTAGGGAAGGCAAATTGTTGGTTACTTTATTTATAGCTGTATGTTAAATCTGCCTATTCCGCCTCAGTTTATAACCGTCTTCAAGTACGTATTCAATTCTTACATATTTTTTGTTAAATATTTAAATAATTTTAACTCCACAAAGTTACGATTGGTGGTAAACAGCAACTGCCGTCAGTGGTGTATTTTCAATTTTTTTATGGGGGGGGGGGGGGTCTAAATATTAACTATAAGTTTATAATATTATAATAAAATACAAATTGAGTCTACTATCGTCTATAATATATAGCGTACTACCCCCCCCCCCCCCCCCCCCCCCGTAAATACGCCACTGACTGCCGTTATCATATCAAACGTGGGTTTCGAAGATCCATTGTTGAAATTTTATCAAAATGTTACTTTACAATTATTAACAGAATAAAAACCCTAAATCATAGTAAACATTAAAAGAGAAAACATGCTTTTAATATACATTTTTTTTTTTTAATTTTCGTAAATTTAAAGTAGATACAAAGGTACTTAAATACAAAATTGTGTTTTAGCAACATATCCTTGTCATACATACAAAAACACGTGTTACAAACCTACTAACTTTAAAACCTTCAAACAAAATATACAAAAATAACCACTATACCGTAGTATTAGGTACCACCTCACACTCGACGGCCTATATACCTAGCTGAGAGTAAAAAAAATCAGGGGTTCTAGAAAACTTATCGATCAACTCAAAATGAATGTTTTACCTACCAATATATAATATATATTATATAATAACCAATATATAATATACCAAATAATATAACGAAATGTGAAAATTTAGATTAAATTCTCTATATAAATTCGAAAAATCCCTAAAAAATATTGTACGTTTGTGGTGCTTTCTTCAAACCCTTAAACAACTTAAATACGTTTAGTTTTGTAGCTGTAAAAATGTTAAATCTGCCTATTCCGCCTCTGTTTATAACCGTTTTCAAGTACGTATTCAATTCTTACATACTAGATTCTGAACGAAGTGATGAATGTATTGATTTTACAATGATGTGTTTTTTTTTTTTTTTTTTTTTGTGTCTGTGTACAGCATAACTAGTCGAAATAAGGTCAAAAGTAAACATTTTCCAACATTTTTCAAAAAAATCGAGAAAAACAAAAAAAAAATGACAGAAAAAGGGGAATTTTTACGTAAAATCAGTTTTCGACCAAATCGATTTTTTTATATGGTTGTAATTCAAAAACTAATCACTGTAAATACTTGAAATTTTCACCAAATGTTTATGGTAGTGCTATATATATACAGTTTAATTTTCATATATAGGCGCAATTTTTTTTATAAGCGTTTATAGTTCAAATTTTTACGAAATCTATCGAAAATGCGAAAATTTGCAAGTAATTTTGAAGCTGAAAAATCATAAAAATTTTTTGCGTTTATAACTAAGGATTAAAAATACAACACTAAGTTTTCCATAAGTTTTCCTTTAAAGTAGTTATAGAGACAACTCGAAGCATCATTATAGGACAAATTTTAAGTGCGTTTAAATTTTAAATTTTTACGAAATAGTGTACCGATAACGATTTATCCTGAAACGATTTTAAATATTTGTTATTATTCAAAAAGTATAAGTCCTAGATACTTGACAATTTTACCAGTTATTAGTATTGGCATTTTATTTACATGATTTAATTTTCAAAATATTTTGACTTTTTTTGAGATATTTATAGACGACTGAAATTTTGAATTTGTCTGAAAATTTTTTTTTGAAGTGTCGATAAAAACTTTTTGGCACAATCAAAATACTTGAAAATTGAATTCAAAGTTCCTCATAGGTTATTCTTATAGAGATTAAAAAATTATAAGAATACATAAGCACAATTTTATTTTATAAGCGTTTATAGTTCAAATTTTTACGAAATCTGTCGAAAATGCGAAAATTTGCAATTAATTTTGAAGCTGAAAAATCATAAAATTTTTTGCGTTTATAACTAAGGATTAAAAATACAACACTAAGTTTTCCATAAGTTTTCCTTCAAGTAGCTATAGAGAGAACTCGAAGCATCATTATAGGAAAAATTTTAGTTAAAAATTTTCGACTTTTTTTTTAAGTGTCGATAAAATTTTTATGGCCCTATCAAAATACTTGAAAATTTAATACAAAGTTCCTCATAAGTTATTCTTATAGTGATTAAAAAATTATAAAAATACAAAGGCACAATTAAAAATTTAAATGGATAAAAACCAGTAATATTTTTAATTGCTTTTTCTCATCTTTGGAGCTAAAATTTCTTGAAAATAAAAAAAATCCATAGAAAATGAAGCTGTTTACGATGTGAATGTTCTAAATTCCTTTGATTAGCCTATGCCTAATACACCTGCTAGAGGAACTATAATGCATTTATGAACTAAAACACAAATTAGAAAAAAAAAATAAATACAACATTGGGGAGATTATAAATAATTTAGTCTAGTTGAAATGTATTGAACTGAACATTTTTTTTCTTTCAAAATCTGAGAGTACAGAAAAAGAATGATTGTTGTCACTGACAATTTTAATATTTATAATAGATCTGAGTTAAATCTTATTAGCAAATTTTAGTAGCTTTTTTAAATAATCAGAAAAAATAATAATAATAATTAAAAATCTTAAAAAACAGATTTAAGTTAACATTGGAATACACACTTTTTGAACACATTGATTTACAGTAGAACTTATGTAAAGTATGTAATGTTCTTTCACCAATTTCAAACCAATGAAATATAAACTGTTCATTGATTACCTTAAATTTAAAAGTAGATTAACTATTTTAACAAGTATTATAATAACTATATTTCCTAAATTTTCAAAAGATAGCATATCTTTGATTGTTGTAATATTAAATATAAATAACACTTAATCATAGGTCTAGGTAAAAATAATTTTAAAGGTAATAGTAAAATTATATATAAGATGCTTTTACACTATTTTATCAGTTTAAATACATTGATGCTGTATTGGATGCATTATCTGGAATTCTGAACTGTGATTCAATGATAAACATTTTTTATTAGTTTTATGTTTTGATATTGACATCACAATTAGTATTTAAACATTATGCATAGTTGATCCTGAGCATACATTTATATTTATTATATTTTTAAAATAAAATTTCAATAAAAACATTGAGAATAAAAGAAATTGACAAGTTAATATTTATTATTTGCTACAAAATTCATCATAATATGAGTAATGGTATTTTGATGATAAAAATATAAATTTTTCAATAGTAAATTACCAATTTCAAAATCAAGTTTATGATTTTCTTTTGCTTCAATTCAGACATTAATTATTTGTATGGAATTTAAGGATGACTAAGATCATTATCAATTTTAAATTTACTTTTTATTTGTTTACCAACAATTTCTAATTCACGTATATCTAATCTCAAAATGAATTAAATGTATACCAAGATTTTTAAATGAAATAATTATTAATACAAGGTATATTCAAAAAGTACCAAGACAAATATTATTGTTATTGCGGCAAATCTACACATGATAACATTTAAATTACAAATAGATGTATTCCCAACGTATTAGAGAATATTTTGAGCAAAGCCCAGAGTCGTTATCTTATTTCAGTTTAATATTATACGTGGTTAAATCTAGTTAGTTTGTTTCAATCTCAGTTTTTATCACATACAAAAGTAAAGAACAATGTATGTGCATCAAGTTTTGCTTGAAACTTGGTAAAAATGCAACTGTAAAATACACAATGATTAAAACTGCTTTTGAGGGCGATTCTTTAAATTGTTCCATTACTTTTGAATGGTTTAAACGTTTCAAGGATGGTCAACAGTCAAGTAAAGATGATCCAAGTCCTGGAAGACTGTCGACATCCAGAAACTATGATGTGGTGCCGAACATTTACGAAAATGTGCAATGTGACCGCAGATTAACTGTTCATGAGTTAGCAAATGAGGCAGGAATCACAATTGGATCTTGTTATGAAATTTTAACAGAAAATGTACAGATGAGAAGGGTAGCTGCCAAGTTGTTCCGCAGTTGACATTGGAAATTGACATTAGAATAAAAGGAAAATCATTTAACAATTTTTCAAGACCTTAAAAATTGATCTGCTGATATTAATTTCATAATAAACATCATCTCAGTGGAGAACAAAATTTTCCCCTCAACCAAAAAAAAAATTGGTAAACTGGGATTAAATATCAAGGCAATACTGATTGTTTTTTTTTTTATTATTATTGAAGGAATTGTATATTATGAATTTGTACCCCATAAACAAACAGTCAATCAGGTATTCTATAAAGATGTATTAATACGTTTGCGAGAGAGAATTTGCAAAAAGCGACCAGAAAAATGACGAAGTGAAACCAGGTTTCTTCATCACGACAATGCAGCAGCACATTCAGGGTTGTCAATTCATGAATTTTTGGCTGAAAAAAATATACCTGTGTAAAATACATGAATCATAATCAATTAAAGTAAGAGAAACATTATTGTTGATATTATATCATAAGAATTAATAGTAAATTAACCATAGATTTTTATTATTAAATTCATTAAGCTTGTTTTTTCTAAAGTACCTCCATAACTCCTTAAGACTGTAAAACTGTAACAGGCCTTTTTTTCATGAAAAGCTTTAAAAGCTCTATCTGACATATACGTAGGTACCAAAGTTTAAATGGATCTAAGGTAATATTGTAATATAGTAATTTGGTGATGGTAGATAATCAATAATACCATCCATAAGTGTTTTTACACCAATATTCTTGTAGGAACTACCAGTAAATAATGGAACATAAAAAAAATGTAAAAGAAAATCAAAATATTTAAATTTAATTACATACTTGTGTTATCCAGAGTTGTTTTATAGCTAATAATATACTATAATATCTATGACTAATATCACTAGAACTTAAAACAATATTGGCAATTGTTTTATCCATATCATAATCGCCAATCAGTGACTCTTACTTTATATAAAGCCTTCCATTACTTAGAACTTTGTTTTATTTCTATAGGAATAAAAATTACTTTTTGACCATCATCCAAATTAACACATCTTTTTTAATACATAAATTAAATCTAAAAGTCCACCATTATTTTCTGAAAAATAAAAAATAATAAGTATCATTAGTAAAAATATAAATTGATAATAATGAAAATAAAATAGGTTGTTATTAATATTCTAATATTCATCAAGAATGCATACACAATTTAATGCTCAAGGAATCTCAAATTGCTGGACATGGTCTACTGGAATCTAGAAGTGCTATTAACATAACAAGTGTCAATAAAAATATAATATAATATCAAACACACAATACAGAGTGATTCTTTTATCATTGAACTCTCATTATTTCAAAAATTATTAATGTTTTTGAAAATATTATATTACATAGTTTCAAGTTGTTAAAAAACTAATGTTTTTATTAAAAAATTATATTTTTAAATATTTTTTATCCTTATAATTTTTTAAGGTTTTTACTTTTTTGAATGACAACATAGAGTTTTAATTTCATATCACCTTTGACTAGTATTTGTAAATATAACAATTTGCAATGGAGTAATATTAAAGGTCGACATGACACTTGAGTAAATTAATATGCATTTGCAATGAAGTATCAGACCGATCCATTTTATTAGCATAAACAATACTTATTTTTCAGTCAATAGTCATCACATGAATGATTCACACACTAAAACTTCAAGTAAGAGACCATAAAAATAATAGGACATTAATACATTATTATTTATTTTATTTTAATTGAACAAAATATAATCTGGTAATCTGAACAATAATTTGAAAATGCTGTGTTTACAATGTTATGTTTACATTGTGTACAATGCTTGAAGTTTAAATAGATAGTGATGAGCATGATAATGATTGTATTATGGTGACCAATGGGTGACCATGATTTAATACCTTAAATAGTGATAATGACAAATACCATATTATTCCATAGATAATAAAGAATTCTATGTATCTATTCATGTTATTCATGTTCATCGACTCATGATTGTTCAGTTTCACTATGGGTTCCCGCGTTGCCATTCACTCGCTGCGCTGCGCTCGGATAAAAAAACGAAAATATTACCTCTTGATTTGCATACACCATCACAAGTTGGTCACTTGCCACTAGGTAACCGTCATATAACCACTCTTATCATTTTTCAGACAGCTGTTTATCATTCATTACATTCTTTCACGATGTAGATAAAACGGTGTAGTCACTATCAATCACGAACTAAGATATACTATTATAGTATAGTATATATATATACTATAGTATATCTTAGTTCGTGCTATCAATGATACGTATGAGAAATAAATGAGTACCATTTTTACGGCAGTTTAGTTACAGAATTGTCCACCAGGAAGAGCTAAGAAGGCCGATTTGAAAATATTTTATAAGCAATATTGTCTATTTAAGTATATTTGTTTTGAATAAATAAATAATAAACAATAACATTGTTTATTTATATTTTATTATTATATAGTACCACACTACCTATAGTAGAAATATAACCCACACCTACCTAAAACTAGTAAAACTTATTATTTTTAAACATTTTTCATATTGTGCTAATATGCCCAACAAATGTTTTGTTCCCGCATGCAAGTCTGGTTACTTAAGTAATACTAAAATATTAAAATCAGCAGGGAAGAATGTACCAGCCATGTTCCATCCACCACAAGTAACACTTACCCGATAGTTATTGTTTTGTTTTAAATAATAATAATATTTTGTATACTTAATTATGTACTGTAACATACCTCTAACGAAACTTAACACGTTGACCACCGAGAGGAAGCCTGCGTCCACAAAATTTTTTTATTATTCTACTGATCTTTATATAACATTTTTTTTAAGACAAAAGAAAACTATACAATACATATAAGTAAAAAAAAATAAATAAAAATAATAACAAAAACAAAATAAATATATAAAAAGTTACACAACAACTAATACAGGTATTCTGGTATAAACATGAACGTTTTAAAATTATTTATCTTGCAGGACTTACTATTTGTATGGAATAATAAAATACCACGGAAAGATAGGAACTTATCCATAAAACATGTAGTTTGCGGTTTACATTTTAAAGAAGATGATTTTTTAAAATATGAGTGTAAAATGCCTGATGGGTCAATTAAATACATTGAACGAATACGTCCGGCATTGAGAGAAAATGCTATTCCGACAATATTTTTAGGCTTACCAGAACGATTTTCAAATGTAGGGACAAAAAGACCGGCACCTAAAAATAGGCAAGAAATAAAAAAAAAGGGTTTGTAATGCATCAACAAGTGACCTAGATGAAATTAAAATAGTACAAGAACAAAATTCACCGAATGAGTAAGACACTACTTGTACTTAATGATACTACTACATAAATTTACTAATTATATCAATAATATAAAATGTAATTTAATTATATTTTGGGGTTTCTTATAATTTCAGAATTTTTGAATTGAAGGAATCTTTTTCAATAGCTTATCTTCACAAAATTGTAAAAGATATAATACTTCCAGGGAATATGTGGGGACTGAATTTCAGGACAGAAAAACCGAAATACACAGATAGATTGATAAATAGTAATTAATGTTATAGTAAGGAAATAAGAAATTAAGAATTAAAATTTATAAGTAATTCATTAATCAATCATATTTTATTGGGATAGCTAGAAGACTATCTATAGTCCGGCCGCCGGCCGGCGTTATTGCCCGAACGTGACGTCACACGCTGCATGATGTTGGCGTCAAGATATTTACCGTATGTCGCGTCTATTAGCTTATATTATGGTCGAAGCTTTACACCATTTATAATGTGTAGATACAAAAATCTAAAATACAAATTACTATAGTTTTTATGTATAATTATTGTAATTAAATAATCAAAGCAAAATAAAAAAAATAATATTTAAAACCTTATGATTATATACATTGTCTATTTATAAATTTAATACTTTGATGAATAATAAATAATTACGTATGAATGACGTGTGTCGTGTTTAATAGATAATTATCATCCCCAACAAAAATATAACAGTGAAAAAAGGCCAAGTTCCAAACTCCCTCCCAAAAAAGTCGGCCTATCAAAGTAGTGAAATCTACATTGTGGCCAAGGCTGCTATTTTTTAATTCATAACCTGCACTCCTACATTAAAGAGCAACACTTCTCTTTCATTTGTTCTATTTAATACTTGGTCAGTTTCCGAATGAGGAATAAACTAGACTTGGCCGCTACTTACTATGATTCGCTGTCTTTTTTTTGAGAAGAAATCTAAACCTTTTACTTTTTTCTGAATCTTCTTCTCCCCATCACCCTCGTAAGTCATTAGTGCGCACATTCGATAATGATGTTTTATTCCTCATTCAGAAACTGACCAAGTGTTAAACAATACAAATAAAAGAGAAGTGTTGCTCTTTAATGTAGGAGTGCATTGATGTTATGAATTAAAAAATCGCAGACTTGGCCACAATGTAGATTTCACTACTTTGATAGGCCGACTTTTTTGGGAGGGAGTTTGGAACTTGGCATTTTTTCACTGTTATGTTTTTGTTGGGGATATCATTTATTTTTGCGGGCTTCAGCGTCGTAAGAGTATGCATTATGAAATTTGTCATCAATGTTTTTTGTGACGTTATCACATAAAATTATCGTTGGCAAACCGACGAATATTATTAAAATATTCTGTATTTGTATGAGTATATTATATTTTGTATTTGAATAAAATAAATGTATGAAAACATGATTATGTTTTATAAATATATGTATATAAGTCAACTACAAACAATTTCTTATTACCATATTGTAACGCTGTTTGAAAGTAAACGTTTATGCGTGCTAAGCGCGCCACTTCATACGCTTAGAAATACACACTCTGGAGAGGCATTCATTTTGAAAAAAATTCAATTTTTAGATTTTTTCCTTTAGTTACACTGTAAAATCTACCTTTGTACCAAATTTCACGTTTCTACCTATACGGGAAGTGTCTTATAATTTTGATGATCAGTCAGTCAGTCAGTCAGTCAGTCAGTAACAATATTGCAAATTTTGAAATCCTGCCATTTTGAAATGGCACAATATTAAGGGCTCATTTTCTTACAGTGTCCTAAGCTACTAGAGGTTAATCTGTGTTTTAAATTTCAAAAGTTTATCTTAAGAGGAAACAGAGATATATGGGTTAGAAAAAAAGGGCGAATTGGTTCGTGTAAAGATACACTGGCATTGCTGTAACTTGGCCTGGCGCACTGCCGTGCGCTCAGATAATATTGTAAGTATAAATTTATATTGTTTAAATTTAAACCAATTTTAACCGGGATCACTTTACTCCTGTATATGTGTTTTAGATCTGATTCAGATAATAAAGCATTTTTAAGGAATAATAAATCAGGTTTAATTCGAAAAACGTAGGTACATAAGCCCGGGTGTAATACAGGTGCACTCTAGATGTCAAGAAACAAAAAACAATTGGATTAAAAATAAAAGTTTATTTAAAGCACCTAAAGTTAAAAAACAAAATATCTTCACTTTATATATTATGAATAACCATATGCGATATGCCTATAATAGTAATAATAATAAAAAATATATAACACTACAGTCTTTAATTTTTGAAGAATTAAATGTAGATGCTATTTTTTTATAACTCAAAACTTATGGATGGACGCGGTATCTTTACTTTTTGTTGGTGGTGAAGAACACAATATGGATTTAAAAGAAAGTAATGTACCCTTTTTTATTGGCGACTTTTGTCAGACCATATTTTGTGGTAATTGGTAAAAAAGAACAATTTTTAAAAATTTGAATCTATATAAAAAAAATATATATATATATAGTAATGGATTATGAAGATTAAAATGATTATTTATACACATTTACATGAAAAATATATCAAATGATTATTATTAATTATGTATTATTTAATAATAACATCATATAATTTTACAAGCGTAAGAATAAATAAATTGTATACAAATATTATACATAAATAATAAATATACCTAGGTATCAATAAAATAAAAAATAAGAATATTTATATATGTATGTATATCCTTCAAAAGCTACTTTTTCACCTCCTTTATTGGGTTTAAAAGTTTCCATTTCAAATGTATTTAATAAATTGAAATATAAAAATTTAATGAAAAAACTTTAACACTTCAATGACTGTCAATAAACTAAAATTTGTTCACTCGAATGATAACATTACAGTATGAAAGGTCTACATGAGAAATTCCCAGTAATAAAATGTTTATACATATATACATAAATGTTTATATATATATATTTTATATTTTACCACTAGTTATATTTTATGATGAAATATGAAAAGGCCACCTATAGTCAACTATAAGGGCACTATGATTCCTATTTAAGAAATTTTCAGTAATACAAATGCATCTTACTCTATATTATACTAAGCTATATTGTATTTAATATATAAAAATATACTAAGTACTTAATTAGGCTTATCTAACTTAAATTGTTTATACATAGAGAGAAAACAAATAGTGCGCCGACATCTTCTTAAGGAGTCCAATGTAGGCAATTTCGATGCGTGCGTAGGTAGTAGGTACTGGGTACCTAGTATGTGATAATTTATTTATTTATAATATAAATTAATATATTTAAAAATTTTAAAAATTGTTCTTTTTTTCCCTGGTCTTTTTTTTCAGGATTCATATTTTGTATACGGAGTTTGGTCTCCTTATTTCTAACCTTCATGGTGATTAGCTATTGTTTTCAGTATATCATATTATTCTATTTATTAAATTGTGTTTTAAAAATGTAATAATAATAATTTTTTAAATTTCCAACAATAATTAATTCTATTTTATGAATACTTAATGCTGTATATTTCAGAGTAAATTTATCCGTTGAAGGTAAAACATGAGGTGCATTTATGTTAGAAATTAATTTTAAAAGGTCCATACTGCAGGGTAAAATGTTCACAAACATTTGTCAACGAAACTCCTTTGATCTTTGGACTATATATTATTAAACATAAATGCCAACACATTTGTGAATAATTTCGTGGCCACGCAGTGCAATAAGGAATTTATGTAATTTACATAAATTATCTACATAAATCAAAACTAGATATTATATGGTTATTTGATCTTAACGTGATCTTTTTATTTATTGATTAAGTTGGGGCCGTTATTAATTTATCTAAAATCATCCTCATTGTAAAGAGTGGAATTTAATTATAAATTGATGATCAAATGTTGTACTTCTTAGTATTTTTTTGATTTTTGTTTAAAAAAATATGTAGCTCATCATGAACCTTTTGTATAAAATACATAAATTTAGGTAGTATACGTCTTATTATGAATCATAAATGTCAGATTTAGTTGTATACCTGTATATAGATTAGACACTATAGAAAGACCGGAAGGGATTTTACCTAATACTTTAGGATTTGCAAATACTTATTGGCTATGACCAGTGACGTAAATAAAGTTCAAATCTTAGGGGTGCTACAATTACCACAGTTATGAAATCGCTTACATTGATCATAGATGTTATCTGTTAACATTACATGTTATCAATATTTAGATAATGCTATATATTATGACAACATATCATTATGAGAAAAAAAGCGGGTAAGTCGCGGATGTAACTCTGCTGTACAGTGGCGGTTTTGATAAAACATCAAGGGGGGGGGGCTATTTTCAATTTTTGTGCCCCCCTCCATAATAGTTGCATATATAACTTACAGAACATAACAGCGAGCGCCCCCTTCGCCCCCCCCCTAAAAACCGCCACTGCTGCTGTACAGTAAGTTATAAGTGCATGGGTTACTGTAATGGATGGAATTAAATTTGAATCCAATGATATTATATCATTGTATACGAAAAAAGATTCTGAGCGGAGACGGTTTATCTATCTATGATATATTATAGATTATTAACAATTTTCAAATCATAGATTTAAAAAGAAATATTTTTTATGAATTCCTAACTTAAAATAATTTGCGAATTTTCGTGATTTTTACGTATGTTATCAAAATTCAACTTTGAATGCTTATAAAAGAAAATTTTAACTATATATTTATTTTATTTTTTAGCTGCTATTGTAAAAATATGTTAGGAGCCTTGTACTTAATTTTAAAATCTTGGATCTAAAAAGAAAAACTTTTATGAATTTCTAATTTTTTTTTTAAGATAATTTGAACATCGATGTAATTTTGACGTATTTAGTCAAAATTTGAACTTTAAATGCTTATAAAAAAAAATCTTGCCTATGTATTTTTAATATTTTTCAAATGCTATTGTTACAATGGTAAAATCATACATTCATGGCTCCGCTCAGAATCTAAAATGCAATAATTTTGAAAATGCTCAATCTGTTTTCATATTTTGAAATGAAACAATGACACTATTGAGTATTAATAATTATAATTTCGATCTTCCTAATGTAGCCGTTTTGGGTTGTAATATTGTATTGTGTATATTTATAACTCTTAACAAATCTATTAAAAACAATTACTAAAATTATGAATTTACATTTTGTAATTTAAAATTATAAAAAACAATAATAATATAATCATATTAATGCAAAATTATAGAAGAAGAAAATAAATAATGAATTCTTAAAAATTCTTTTTCTTTTTTTCTTTAATCTTTTAATATCTAAAATAACAATGACATCGAACATTATGGGGGTGCTATACTTAACTGGTAGGGGGGGGGGAGTAGCTTAAGCACCCATAGTTTTTCCACTGGCTATGACCTCGGGTCCTCGTGCCTAGACATATTTTAATTAATTATTTTAAATTTCTTATGTTTATTGCACGTTTATTATTCCTGTAGGTATATTGTTCTAATTTATAAAAAATTAACTTATCGGCCGTTTGTCAGTTGCCCCTAAATTACTTTTGGATGTAACTTAATTTTAATATTAGCCTTACAGGATAAATGGATTGAAAAAATTGTATTATTTATAAAAACTGTTTGCACCGCCACTGATAGTGAAGGATACCTATATAATCTCAATACAAACAATCAACAAAACGTGGACATTTTTGATCATTATTGTATCAACCAAGTAGGTACGACGTACTTGAATAATTGTAACTCGAGATCTTATGATTCAGACAAGACAGGCTACTGATAATTTTCGTACGCTAAACACTTATTCATTTTGTTCTCATGTTGTGCATCATTTTGTATTGTTTCGAATATTTATTAATTTTTATTAATTGTGATATAGCATACAAATTACTGCTTTTATTCGACTATAAATCTTGAAAATTGAGCCATAAACATCGTACTATATTATATTACACTATGCAGTCTTAAAATGTTTTTCTAAAAGGTATCTTATCTTTGATTTAGGAGAACTTATTAGTCATATTATTATTGATGTACACTGGAAGTATTCAAAATGATTTTCGATGTACAGACTCTAGGTACCTACTCTAAACAATATAGAATTAAGATGAGAAAAAAAATATTATTTTTAAATATTAATATGATTTATTTTTGACGAAATTCCGGATTAATTTAATTTTTAGTATGCACTCATTTAAGTGCAGTACCTATGCCAGTATACATTAAGTTTTTATTTGACCGAGGATAAAGCTTATTTTTTAAATCTACCGTGTATGATATGTTGAGAATTTTAGTGATTTTAGAAACTACCAAAATATATTATCATGATAAACCTTTGGTCTTTTGTGTTTTTACGTTCTAAAAGATAATAAATAAAATTAATATCTGATTTAATGTATAAAACAAGTTAAATGTATAATGTAACTTATTAGTCTCCATCTGTATGTTGTATAGATGCAAAACGTTTATAATATGTATTATACATATATTAGAGAGAGATTTTTTTGTCACCCATTACATCACTCGGTAATACGTTATACAACCAAAGTTTTGGTTGACAGAACTGAATGAATAATATGGCCAACAAATCCTGGTGCCAATCTATTAAATTGAGCGGTAACCATATCACAAAATAATTCTCGTAGTACTAAACGAATTTTCTAACACATATGATTTACATTTTAACTGTTAAAACTTAATTGCAACCCTAATTATTAATATGCGTGTCTGTCTAAAATTAACTAATCATATAAATTTTCTTAAAAACGTAATCGACTATTAATTACTAAAAGTAAAGACATAAACAGCTTTAATTCGATAAACATTAAAACATTAAAAGCACTCTTTGCGTTAAGTTTAAATTATACACATAATATGCGGAGACGCACTTTGACTTATTTTATCAAGGTTAGGTTAATAAATTGTCAACCTCTCCCGTAGTGTATCTAATGTTATTCAGAATGCAGGTACAGTTGTAGCGTTAGTTGGATTTTAGTTAGATTAGGGTTTTATCTAAGACTATTTTTAGACTCGTGGGAGGGATTTCTCTCCATATAAATTAATTTTTTTTATAAACAGTTGATTTAAACTAATTATGTTGTTAGTCTCCAATTTAGTCTACGTTTAAAGTTTTTAACCTGATTATCTACGAGTATAGATTCTCTTCACTTTTTCAGTTCGTAATAACGTGGTAATAATCGATGGTACATGATACGAAAATTATATTAGACGTTTGACAATGTTGTTAATCAGATAAATTCCCAACTATTAACTTAAACTTTAATTCTCGATCTTATAATTTTATTGTTAATTTTATATCTATTAAAATTTAAAAATGATTCACAATTTATTAATCCACTCTGTATATTAATTTTTAAGGTAAATAGATTTTCTTTAAAGAAATTATATATTTCAAGGGGGAGGCTATAAGTTATAACCTTATAGAACCCTCACAATGTGTTCCACTTTGTAGATATACGTACAAAAGTTTTGAACATTTAGAATTTCGTGGATTATGAGTCACGCTATGAAGATTTGGGAAAGGTAATTGATAAAAGGATCAGAGGTGAGACATCCCAATCAGGTTAAAAGGTAGATTTTATAAGACAGCAGTGAAGCCGGCGATGACGTATGAATCGAAATGTTGGGCTATAAATAAAACAATGGAGAGGAAAATGATTGTTTTGGAGATGAGAATGTTAAAGTGGATGAGTTGAGTGACGAGAGAGGACACAATAAGAAATGAGTATATATAAGAAGTAGTATAGGAGTGGCTCCAATAGTTGGCAAATTGTGTGAGAATAGGTTGAGATAATAAGATGGCTAGTACCTATGTGTTTTAAGAAGAGAAAAAATTGAGGCAGTTTCAGTGACAAAGAACATGAGTGTGGATAGAAAAAGAAGAAGAGAAGACCGAAAAAATGATGATTTGAAGTTATAGAGTGTGATAGGAGAATGACTGGTGTTAGTGAGGAGGATGCTAAAGTGGAAATTGAGGACCAGGGTGGCCGACTCCAAATAGTTGCGAGAGAAAGCGAAAGAAAAGAAGAAGCTTTATAATTTTGAAGAGAATATATTCATATATTATAATGAAATGTATTCTAAACATTTTGATGTATAATAGACAAATCGGAAATTCACATTTCTCATACTGTTTACTGCGAGTACAGATAAACACGAAAGTTATGTAAGTTTCTCTAGTACGTCAACCAATGCATAATCTACAAAATGATCATACTATTTTGTTTTAAGCATTGTGTATAAAATGGATTTCCAAATATTTTATTAAAACATGTAAATTAATTTTTAAATTTCACGATTGTAATAAATTTTATTGATTTTACTATTTGCCATACACGGGAAAGTACAATTAACTTTTGTTATGTACAAATTCACGGAGAACTGAAAAAAGTTCTATACATATATCAAAAACTTCAAGATACCATGTTTTATTGTAATGCTAATTATTTCAAGGGATTCCAATTGAGTTCAAGATTACAATGAAATTTGATGTATCGACGTTCGAGATAATAAATATCTACTGAATTAAATATTTGTTCATCCACAGAAAATTTCTTAACACGGTTCTCAAACGATTCAAACCGTATTAACCGGCAATACTTCTAAAATAAAAATCAATATTTACCGTGCACACATTCCAGGGAAATAAATTTGTCACTCGGAAAAATATTATTATTTACTGTGAAATGAAATAGGTATGTTTTTGATTACACATTTGTTTCAAAACAAATGCATTATTATGTTTTGGATGTGTTTGTAGGTTTTGTTATTTGAAGTACTTCTATTGACTTTTATAGATCACATTTATTTATTTTTTTAAATTTGAAAAGTTTACCGTGTACAAATATTTTCATATAAACTAAAATAATTCATTCAAGTCTTCTTAAAGAATCAAAAATTCAATTTTTTGATTCCATAAAATAATAATTATAATAATAATAATAAAATAATAATTCCATCAAATTATAGATTTAGACTCTTAAACTCTATAATACTTGTAAATCGATGATTATAATCATATAAAAGTACAAGTATACTCGTTGATATTTTGTCATTTTGATGGACGTAGGTATTTAAATTATAAATGTTATGCCAATTTATAGATAAATAAAATCCATACATTAATATTAAAACTAATTGGCTTAAAATAAAAGATTATAACAGATATTTTAACTATCTAATAATGATTATGGACAGTTAATTGCTGCACGTAAGTACCTAATCAATATAAATTAATTTTTAATACACAAAAATATTCATTTTATACATTTAAGGTTTAAATTATTAAGTAACATGAGCGTCTGCTATATTCAACGAAGTCAAAACAATGCTTAAGTTCTTCGACTCCAGTTCAATTTTTACCACTGAAGCTCTTGCGATATCTTACGCCTCAATATAATAAAACAAGAATATTTAAAAAATATTATTTATACTCAATGATTCTCTTAACCAGATTAATACCAGTACTTTAACCAGATTCAAAACTTCTTGCAATCAAATAGTGTAGCCAGTAAAATCCACAACCAAATAACTTCACTCAAACTCAACCCACAGACCATCACCATGATTTAGATTCCAAGTCATGTTGGAATCCTTGGAAACGAATTGGATGATACATAATATGCTAAACAGGCAATATCTTTCTCTGTCTCGCGCCATCTTTCTTTGAGTTCATTTCGTGACATAAAACAGTCCACCCACACGCATATCCTGAGTCAATGGCACCAATCGTGGTCAACACTTCACTCCAAACTTAATGAGATAAACCATCCTCCTATGGCCAACTTTTACACTATCCAGACTACAAGAAGTTATTATAAATCGACTCCGAATAGTTCATACATGGCTGACCTACAAACACCTCATGACCAGAATGAAACCTGACCAATGCCCCACAAGTAGAAAAATACTCACAGTCAAACACATAATTTGCTACTTCCCAATCTTCATATTGCTGACATAAAGTACTTGATCCTGATCCAGCCAACATGGAAAACATTTTGAAATATTTAAAAGCTCCCTATTTATATAATCTTATATTATGATATTATGATATTGTACAAATTCAAAACATTTTAACGCTTTTTTTCATAACCAATATTCTATGAAGTTGTGTCTGATCTAAAAAAAAAAAAAAATTATAAGTAACCATAAGGAGTGTCATGAGTAGGTGGCTGCTTTCATCAAAATAATGTTACCTGTCAATTGTAGATTTAACCTATATTCTTATTGTATTAATGATTCAGATTGAATATTACTTGTAAAAATAAAAAAAAAATACAAAAAGCAACATTTAAGGTTTAAATTTACCGTATAAATATAAGTATTGGACTTCTTATAGCGTTGTGTAACTATATATACGCGTATGCAACGTAAAGGTTAGATTAAAATTGATATCAATTATATATTTTTATCCAGATATTTTCTGTAAGTAATAAAAAAAAAATGTCATTGACGTATAGTTTTTCAATTTAATTTTCTCGGGATCATGTTGGCTTTGGATCAGTTGGATTATACGGTGGTATTAAGGTCTCGCGCAGGTTAGACTCGTTGAAATTCCGGTAACAATTCTAAAGTTGGTTTAGTGAAAACCCGTGAAAGTTTGTTGTCAGGTAACTACCTCGAAAAACCCCTCACCAACTTAAAATAGTAGTTCGCATGTCAAAACAAATTAAACATTTCACTGCCTTAAAATGCATTAAGTTAGACGTTCAACTAATACTTTGAACAAATGCGAGTAACGGAATATCATTAATAAATAATTATGATATTTTGATTCAAACGTCGAGGAAACAGATTTAATGGTTTTAAATTCTACATAGTAATATAATGACAATACATTGAATATATTTATTATATATACCTACGCGTGTTTTCCATGTCATTGCGTCTGTTTATAGGCGATACAATTATTTTTCACGCTATGGTAACTTTAACATGACACATAAGAAGATGTATCGACATTTAAATGGATTTATAGTTAAGAATAGGTGCCCAGTTCTAAAGTCCCCTGCTGATACTCTTCTTGTTTAGCGTATATACCCTCTATATATATTCTAATTATATTCCAATAAATGAGAAATTTAAATCTCTGTTTAAGAAATTTTTTTTTTACATCCCCTTTAATTTTTTTCCTACTCAAGCATTGCTTAAACCTTTATAACAAGATGTGAAAAAACTACATTCTGTCAAAAAAACATGTTAATTTATTTGCCCACGCGTATATGATGCATATATAAATAACACGCGCACATGGTTCTGCATATAAGACTTAAATAAGTTTTCGTCAATGAGTGTTGCAGGTAGGTAACTGTATTGAATACGGCGGCGTAGTCGGGCTTAAAAAAAAAACTGTTCAAAGTTAAAAATTGAAAATGTTATTTTCGTCATTTTTCTTGGTATTCAACGTTAAAGCTTTGTTTATCCAATCAATCTTTGGTATAAAATGTCACTCACATGTGCGTCGTTTTATTATATTTGAGTGTAAAAATAATAAGAAATTTACATACCTACCAGTATTTAAATGTAGGAACCACGCAGTTATTAAATCTATTACTAATAATAATAATATAACATCGTTATCGGCTATATTGTAATAATAGGTTGCATGCCTGCACAAGATATTTTGTAATGATCGTGATTACAAAAATAACGAAGAAATCGCTCAATTTATTAAAATAATAACCGCAATAAGCATCAATCGCGATACGTAATTTTATAATTTATTATAATAAATAATAATATATACAGCAAGATCATTACAAGCTGGGTGGTCGTCGCTATTCTATATTTTTATTTGTTTTCCATTTAATATAATTTAAATTTAAAATACCAACGCCCAACGGTAACGGTGGCACGCGTGAAACACACGCAATGATGTAGGTAAGTCTCCATATTATATCCTACCGTATGATAATGTCGGTCAACTGATAATGTTTACCGAACTAAATTGGATATTGACATGGCTTATCAGATTTGTTGTGTCAACGAATTCAATTTTTGCAATCGAACTCATGCCATACGCCTCGTAGTGTCCTATATTTTTTTGTCAGATATTTGTGGACTCCCATATCTATAGGAAAATATTATATGTCAGCATTAGGCGTCCATGGGTAACTTTTCAGGAAAGGGCTGCCAATAACAAAATTCTCAAATTTAAGTTGAATAAAAGTTTAATGTAATTTCAGCATAAAAATAAAAATATGCTATAATATTTATATAAATAATATTTGTATAGTATATAATAATTAATTAAAATACATTTATATTAAATACAGGTATACCTACTATTCAAAAAATAGAAAAAATATAATTAAATGTGTAATTCGGTATCGTTTAAGAAAAACTGCGAATTTCTTTGGTTCATTCCAAAAATAATAATGACATCTTGAATGAAACTACTTTTGTTCAAGTCCACTTTTTCATGATGGACGATCGTTATACTGAAGAAGTATTTCATATCTTAAAAGTTAAAAATTTTATTTTATGTTGCCAATATCATGCTAATATTTATTGAATTATAAGTTCATATAATTTTTCTTGAGTGGAAAGTACCCCGTATTGCTCCCGTTCAATGAGCACCCATGCATGTGACAATATATTCTTTGGCACCCCGAAATCTTTAATTTTGAACAATAACTATAAATGTAATAAGTACAAAATGAGTATCAATAATCTGTAACTAAGAATTTGAAATGTATAACCCAAGTCTTATCTTCAAAGTTATGTTTTTATTTTAGAATACTGGGCTAATGTCACCCTAAAACAGTAACATCAAAATTCGATATGAATTTGGGATACCAGGCTGAAGTACCTTAATTCTATGCCCTATCTTCGCAGCCAAAAACGCCTTATATATATATTATATATATATAAATATTGATTTAAAACTTAACTAGGAAAACGTATTTCATAGAGAACTTCATGTTATAAATTTGAAATTTTGTCAAAAAAAAAAAAATTGTATAAATAAATATATATATAAATAAATAATTCAAAAAGAAGAAAAATATTTTTTAAAGTATATAAATTGCTAATATAATCATTTGGTGAAAATTTCAAGTAACAATAACGGCCAACGGTCATTCGTTTTTGAACTACAACAAAGTAAAAAACTAATTTTATCGAAAACTAATTTTGTGTAAAAACACACACTATTGTAAACTCAATGCAATCATAGATCCACTCAATCTAAAATAAAACAAGGAACGGACGATAGGAAGGCAAAAAATTCTAGTTTCCACCAAAATGGAACATTTTTCGGCCATCTGGCGTATATCCTTTTTGAAAATAGCGATTTCGTTCCAGAAGTATGCACCAAAAGAAAAAGATAATCTTAAGAACACGTTATTGTATTATTTTAATGTTTCTTTGAACTCATTTTCCGATTACAGATATGGTCTTTATTGTATTACTTTGCAATACCATGATGACACGACTTCGGTAATTTAATTTAAGTTTTTTTTTACGCATAGGTATATAATATTATGTACAAACACCTAGTTTTTATTTTTTGTTTGTCGCGTATAGTTGTATTTTATAGACTGTTTAGAAAGAAAAATCATTATTTCACCGGCAAAAATATTTTGTTTTATGTTTTTTTTTGTTTGTTTTTATATTTTGTATGTTGTTTTCATTTTTAGTATGCAATGGACAATGCCTGTTGTACTGTACGCCGCCGCCGTACTCGTCAACGTCAAATACTTCAGGTTGGCTTAACGATTGTGATGTTTACAAAGTAAATAACAACAACCGATGAACGGTGTGAACAATAATATATGTAATGATAATAATATGATATCCCATAATATACATATTATAGCGTTTGACTACGTATTACATAAACACCCACATTATACACAATAATATACATATATTAAAATATTATCATATACCACCTATAAAATATATACCTAAGTATGTATTCTATTATCACCACGCGATGCATACGTCATAATATTATATTAATTATATTATTTCATAAATGTTTGGAAAATGATGGGTATGAGGCGGCGAATGCGATGATGTAGACACATAATATAATAATAATACTATAATATTACGTTATTACATAATGTTGACGAATAATGAGTAGGTACAACCGTCAGTAGCGTGGATCACAATAATAAACGACCCGGGTGTGCGCATAATAAAGACGCGGGTCGACGTGTAACGATGAGTAATGAGAAATTCGCCGATTTCCCGACCGATCTTCTGCCACAAAACCGCACTGTTTTCGTCGTCGTCGGCGGTGGCGGCGGCGGTATTGTGCGTGCCGAAGACTTATTATCATTAACACGCAGGAAAATATTATAATTGTTATAATAATAATATGATCATTACCATTATATACTATGATTTAAAATTTAAGAGGTCCTGCATGGTGTTGTCTTTATCTTACATACGTGTGACATAATATAGCAAATCCATATGAACTTGGTTCTCTCTCGATAAAGCAGTTCATATCTGAGGAATTTTAATCACGCAAAACTATGCTGAGTCCCTCTAAATCAGATCTTCATGAATTAAGTGCCAAAGAAGTATATTTTTTTCGAATGATTTTGAAATAAATTACAATTAAATTTATTTGAAAAAAAAATTATTTTTGATAGGTGATACACTGTTCGATATGAGAAGGCTGTTTGTTTTCCATTGAAAATATGTTAAGAGATTAATGTAAATCAAACCAATGATCCGTACTACAGAGTTCAGATCATTGTATGATTTTTAGGTACTCGGTTTGCTCAATAGAAATAAAAATATTAAATATAAATTTAAGATATTCTGTATTCTGGGTGGATCACTTTAGTCTCCCCAATAAAAATGAGCTATTCGTGCTTTTGCTACAGATTATTTAAAATTAATATAAGACCAAATTGATATACTATTGAATTTATTTAAGAAAATATTATAAATTGTGGCCAATCAAAGAGATTCGTTTTTCATATTATTTATATTTATTTTAAAACGGGTTTAATGAATATGAAAAATCAAAATATTTGAGTAACTTTAAATCCTTTTAAAATACAAATATGAAAATAACCTCAATGCTCAGGACCAGTTTATACTATGGTCTAAAAATTCCATATAACATGTAAACATGCTCTATACGATCATCACAATAATTAAACCACAGTCCACAGTAATAAATACTAATTCAGTACCTATATAGATTCATTAGGTTACGCTTGTATATAAGACAAACAACATACATGCGAATAAAGCGTCCTCTTACGATCACTATAATTTTTGAATTATATTATATAAATGATTTCATTTGACAGTTCATTTCGAAAGGGGAAAGCATTTAATAAGCCACGTTTCTAAGTTGATGAACTAAAAAACGCTTGAATAAGACGCACGGAACTTTACACTCAAAAAAATGTTTAAAAATATACTTTAGGTTTATGTAATAATACATTTGGAATAACATAAAATTTATAAATTAAACTCAAACTAATTGTTATATTTTTGAGATCTAACTTATGAAAATTAATTCATTATCGTGCTCATCGTATATTGGACTTTCTAGTCAACCATTATTTTTAATCATTTAACCATCTACGTAGGTATTGATTCAGTTTTAAAATATAATAGATCATATTATTTAAAATTATTAGAAAAATCTGTTTTTGATATATGGCGTAAATTGGTAGGTACCTACATAATTTCAAACTATTAAATTTTTTTAAATCACACAGGGCGATGTTTATTTTACACCTACCACCTCGTGTGCGTATTAAATGTTTGTATTACACTGTAGTGCCGTAGACAGGAATTTAATATGCAAAGAATAAGGTGAATATAGTAAAAAAAAAATACTTAAAAATATGTTAATAGTTTCAAATGCTTATAAATAAATTTATATACTTTCCATGATATAACGGAGTGGTGGGTTTAACCATCTACCCCCACTGTGTCTACGGCCATGGTATTATATTATATGAAATTCTGTCTGGGCAGTGTATACGGGATGACGATGCAAGACTATTAGCCAACTCCTGTTTTGGTTCGACGAAATGTTCGCTTCAGTTGAAAATAATACTATACAAATAGCTTTAATTAAAATAAATGTTCGTTTCAGTGTCATGTGGTTTGTGTTTGTAGTTTTTAGTTTATAATACATTGTAAAGAAAAAAATATAACTTATACCCTTCAACTTTCCATTTCATTCTTTTGCCACCACCCATTATTGTGTTTTCGAGTGAAAATGATTTTCGTCCTTTTTTACATAGGGCGCGTTTGATGTAACTGACGTGACGAAGTCTAAAGTTATATATATATATATATATATATACATACACTACCTCGAAAATGTGATGAACTACGAAAAGCGTTTAGATTTTTATTTTTTTATTTATTCACCCGAAATGAAGAAAAGAACATTTAATATGTATACATTTTTCGAGACTAATAAATATAAAATTTACCACAAAAAAAAAAATTTAGCGCTATTATACGATCACATTAATTATCAAACTACATATTATTTAGCAGTGTCAATTATAGTTTGTACTTACTACAGTAGGGTCTCGATAATCCGAATACAGGCTAATCTGAAAGACGCGGTAATCCGAACGGGCTTGAGAATTATCTTATCGCCATAATATGTACATATTATGTATGTATTTATAAATAATATTTTCGGGTAATAAAATTTTTCAATTATGTGGGACAAGGCATACCAATCCAAAGCGGAGACCAGTGTACAAAAAAAAATTAAAATTAATTAATATTTTAAATCTTAAAGTTCATAATAATTATATTAATATTTTTATACATTCATAATATTTTGAAATTACAAGTTTTTCACGATTAATACAAATAAAAATAAAATTTCATATTTTAAATTACAATAAAATTTATGTTTTTTTTAAGCCATAGGTAATCCGAACAAATTGCTAATCCGAACGACCCCTATCCCCAATCTCGTTCGGATTATCGAGAATTCGAGACCAACTGTACTTTGTTTGGTCAATTTTATTTAAATATAAATTTTTGGCGTTTGTGCTCAGGAAAAGGTCATAAACACAAAGTAGTTTTGTTATGTCGATACTTAATATACCTTATATTATAATCATTTAAAATATTCATGAGTTCGTATATAAGTGTAATTAATTTGTTATTCATTATGTAGAGTTTAATTTAGGAACAAATCATGTGGTTAAAAAAAATTATAATTAGTATTCATTATGAAATTAAATTTTTGAAAATCTTAACTTAATATTTATAAAATTTATAAATGTTTAATAAATATATTTTTTTAAGTCTTATAATTCAAATACCAATACAGGGGTTACATTGAACTTATTGAAGACAGATAAACTCAGCGTCGTGTTCCTTAACGCTTAAATATTTGTTGAGGAAATTAATGTCTGCCATTTAGTGTTTTTATTAATATTATGTATCTATTACGAAGGTATAACAGTAGTATAACAATTTTTTCGTATTCGGAAAGTTTTCAAGTTTTTATTTGACATAATTATTTCCTGGTTTCAGTTTTTCAAATATATTTTGTACTTAATATTTTAATGATATAAGTTCCATTTTTTACATTACTCTAGTAGTAGTGTATTACAGTATTTTAATGAAAGTATTTTCTTAATCAACTGTAAAGATAAAATCGCATTGTAAAACAAGCTCCAGATCTGCAGAATCTATATCTAAAAATAAATATTTAAAGGCCATTGACATTTTAATTAAAAAAACAATTTATCTTATAACGTTGATCCGGAATAAACTATTAAAAAATATTTTAACAGAACTGAATCAGTATAGTTTTTAGAGAACAGTATTGCTAGTTGATATTTTCCAAGAAATGATATTATAGTAACATATTTTGTATTTAACAAAACTTCCATTTTATTGCTTTCGAGGAAAGCGTATCACTGTTAGTGGTAGATGAAAAATAATAAATATACCATTTAAAAATAATGATCATACTAAACAAAATTGCAATTTTAACGGCAAATTGTTTGAAATTTTCATTTATAGTTATTAAAACAATTCATATTAAAAACTGTAGTAAAACGGCTCATCTCAAAGATACTAAGTTCAAATTTTAAAATAATGCTAGGGATTCAACGGACTAATAGTTAAAACTGTTTTTTATTTTTACATTCATATAATAATTAGTTTTGTCAAAAAACAAATTATGAGTTCAGTTTCAATATGGACGTAACTTATGTTATATACTTTACACTTTATTTATTATTAGCTTTTAGTTTTACTATAATAGGTCAACACTTATATGAGTGTAATAAGAACGTTATACAATTATACATCAGTGATGTTTCATTTTTTCGTAGTGGAGAATATTCTACGTGTTACATGAATTTGTTGATGTATTTAAATTATATATGTATTCAAATGTAAAGTAAAATGAAGTTTTAGTTTCTTGCATTAATTATAGCTTGTTTTTAATTCTTTAGATATTTAAATAAAAAAAATATTTATATTTTTGATGCATATAAAAGAAGTCTTAAATCCTTACTTTAATTCCATTTACAGCATAATATTTCTATAGGTTAGTAAGATTTAACTAAAAAAATGTTAATGTTATCACCGGAAATAAGAAAAATATAAAGATCCACGTTGAAACTAAATTCCAAGAACAAGTTCAAAAAACAAGAAGTATACCGTTGTCGTATTAAAAGATGCAATAGTCATTACAACTCAAACGATTTAAAGCCATGTAATTATTAGATCACAAAGTTAAAGCTACTTTTTTGAAAACATTTTATGTTACATTGAATGAGTCTGAAATTATATTATAATTAAAGATAGCATGTCCATATAGACATATAGTATAACTTTGAAAGTAATTTTTGTTAAAATTTAAATGAATATTACCATTATACAAAATAATAGTTCTTTTAGAATGATTATAAATTACTTACTTATATACCTTATTTATAATTATCTTAAGAATTGGAATAATATGCTATACCATTCTTAAAGAGCATGGAAAAATTAATTTTCTTGTTGGGCAGTAAATAAAGTATAAAAATTGAATTATAATGAACGCTATGTAGAAGTAATGAAAGTTAGGATTTATTTATACATTTTTGTTTTTTATAATTTTTTTTATGAAAATGACCCAGTTGTTCTTAATAGAAATAATTGGCGAATAGGAATACAATACATAAATTGCTTACTCGTGTGTGGAGTTGAACTTTCATTAAAATGATTTCTGTCCTTAATCTAATTTCTGCTTAATCATATTCCTTTATACGAGTTGTCTGATTTCTTATGAGTTGTCAAGTAGATAAATGCCAACGATTGAAGTTTTCTTCAAAAACGCTTAAAATAGTTTTAGGCATCATCATATCACGGATATAATATGGTACTGTTTCTTTCAAACGGCTATGGTGCTGGTCCAAAAAATGGCTCTCGAGTGATTCTAAAAACCGTATTACAATTACAACACAGAACCACAGTAATTATTTCTATCCACCCTGGCAATGGCCAGACCTGCAAATATCAACTTACTTAAAAATGTTTTTTTTATCTTGAGATGGAACTTATTTCATAAGGAAACTCCCAATAAACACTCTTTGCTAGATCTGTGAAATAATTTTAAACATGAATCATGATTATATGCGTTTTCACAACCTCTGCAGGTATTAGAACGTCCACATTTTTTTAAATACTTAAATTATTTCAATGTATTATATTGTAATTTGCAGTGTATTATGATTTGCCACTGTATAGGCGTAGAATCTAAGCATTAAAATGTAAGAAATAATATATAATATGATATCAATAAAAACCAGTAAGATTCTTGTGACTAAGCAATGAATTATCGAATATTCTAATACCTACGTATTCGAAGATAAATTTAAAATTATTTGGGTGAACTAATCTAAACAATCGAATCGATCATCAATTGAGTGAGAACAAATTGAAATTTATCTTATAGGCACACTTGGCTAGATTTCGTTATTTTAGAGAGGTTGACATAATATGTAAACGGAAACAGGTACAGATTACAATAGCCATATTATGTATATTGCTATAACAAGTAGTAGTATGAACAAGACATTTGAAAATACCCAAAGCATCAATAAATAACAAAATTATATTATTACGATATATCTGTTGTTATGCAAGTGACGGATTTCCGCGATCGGGCTCTGTTAAAATGCTTGGTAAAATGATAATGCAAAATGCTTGTATGCGGCTGTTGGACGTTGGTGCATGTCACTGCAATATAGTGCAATCAGAACCACTGCCGCGTTATCGTGGTAAAAATTTTACCGTAAAATGAATTATGAATAGGTCCTATTGATAATAAACGTCGGTTACCTTAGCACCCATATAATATTATTATGTACAATGCGGTGAGCATAAAAGTTAGACTTTAAGAGTTTATTGCGATCGCTGCAAATGAAACGACCCACAAACTAAAACTACTCGGACAAACGTAGAAAATAATATATTAAAATATACATATATCAATAATAGTGTACGTTCATGGTACATAATATACTACACACTCACACACACACTTATGTACGTACAATAAATATAATATAAATCGTACATTCATTTGCCGTGGTAGATAGGGGAGGGGGTAAGTCATCGTATAACACACTGCTGCAGAGAGGGCGTGCCGCCTGGAGGTTTCTTTCCCGCTTTTACTCTCTCTCACCCACTCACCCTTACCACCGATCACTTCTCACACCGACGTTCGTATATAGTCTTGGACGAGATGGAAACTGCACCCTATGCCCACCACCCCGGTGCAGTGTTCGCGAGCGCACACACACACACACAGACACACGAATATAATATATATATAGTACGGCAGCGGCATCAGCGCAGCTATAGAATGTATATACATATATAATGTGTAACCACTAACCGTTCTGAGGACGAACTGGCGCCTTTGCGTTTGTATCTGTGCCAAACGTCCGACGAAAGCCCATTGCAGCGGCCGTCTCCGCCACATCTACCATCGCCAGCCCACCACCAGCCCACGCCATCAGTCCACCGACGCCCCCGCCTACGCCAGCCGACGTCGCGCGTCTGACCGGGCCCGAGCGCAGACCGCAAAGTCGTCCCCGCGTGGTACGATATCTTTAGCGGCTTGCTTTTTTATTTGCTGCGCCGCGCGAGCGGTGGTGATGAGTATTATTTTCGTTTCGGACTCGCGTCTCACTGCCGTCTTCCGGTACGCCATTGTCGCCGTGTACATGACTTGGACTATATAAAATATATTATATGAGACCGTCGCATGTGTACACCACAACTACTATATACTGCGATATATACGGGGTATCTCGCGATGAAGCGCTGATCGCGGTTAAAACCCGACAACTCTGCGTCACCGCAGTCTCCGACTGCCAGATCAGTGACGGTTCTTGGTGAATGGGGACATGGGTGGGTGACGTGAGAAACGTGGATGATGTAAAAACAATCACCCCCCCCCCCCCCTTCTGCAGGGGCTTACTACGGTTTTATCATTTTTTCGATCAGGTGTGTAGGTGACATACGGTTTAGCGTTTTACAGCACAGGCCGAACCATGTATAACTTTCGGCTGAGATAAATATTTAAAACTATTAATATTTTTTATCAGAAATAACTTAAATAATATGTATTATGGCCATATTATAGTTTTTTTTTTAAATTTTAATTTGTATTATAAGTAAATTTAATGGAACTGTATTTTCATTGAACCAAAAATCCGCAATAGATAGCATCATCTTGGTTAAGTTAGATAATACTCCTCATATCCACGTGTGAGTATATAGCTTTGAATTATAGGAAATTCGGAACTATGCGTGTTCGTTAAACAGGATTACATTTTGGTGTGTCACATTATGTTTATTTATCGCAAAATGGTTTATACAATATAGGTGCATTATACATGGTAATACGAATCAGTACTGTAGTATAGCTTATGCCTTATACCTGCAGTATAAGCACCTTACGAAAATTGAAAGATGTTTGTTTTTTTTTCTTTAAAAAATCGATAAATTATTTTGTGTAGATGCACGATATAGTTAAGTTTATGATAAATTATAATATATATATAATTTGCATTTTCTAAATTCACGAGCTAATAAGAAATTTTCAAGCAACTGATTTGCGTTAATTGAGAATATTTGAATTGTAATTATTTATTACAAAATAATAGAATTATACATCAATGAAAAATCGTGTTCAGAGATTAATGAGTTTATTAAGAAGCAGGTTGACTTGTGTGGCTAAATAGTTTACGCTATTTCGATGAATTTATCAAAGCGCATTGCTTATAATTTAATGATTGTTTAATATCAAATCACAGAGGTCAAATATTTGGGTTTTTTACAATTTGTACTTAAAAACCATAAAAAAACCATGAATAATAATTGTTTATTTTTTTAGTATATTATGATATTGTAATTTGTAGGTATATATTACAAATTTTTCATGCCCAATATATTATTTTGTACTTGTAATTTGTGTTTTAACTATATTAAAGTAAAGCACGATAAAACTGAAATATTTAAGTGTTTAAAAGAATAAAAGATGAAATATTATTTTTGATTTATGTTTGAAACAATTCCATGATCTTCAATGGATATTATACAATGCAGAATATTAAGTGTACTTTATTAAACTATAAAATAGTCTACATCACTTACAAATTTATTTATTACTGTTGTAGTAATTTTGTTTTAATTATTAAATTATCATGTTTTGTAGTTCTAGATAAATAAAAAAAACTAATTGTAAATGTATATGCACATAAATACATTTATATTACAACATTAAATACGCTATATACATTCATTTATAAAGAAATGTTTTAATAAAATACGTTTGAAAATATTGTTCATTGCTACTTTAAGATTTAAGGAGCTCAGAACTGAAAATTTTAAGGTCAAACTGTTTTATATCTTTTTCATAACGAATGATATTTATGATTGTCAAAACTATTTAAAAATCAAAAACTAACGTTGTGTGCTAATACATTTTTGTAATTTGGGTTTTTTCATTGTCTTAAGAAATAATTTCTGTTAAGATTAGATATCAATACGTTATACATCAGAACCTTTTGGTTGTGGATACACGTTTTTTACACAATTAGATCTTTTTTGTTCTGAACTAAAAGTATGTTTTAACTAACATATTTACTTAAGTTTGAACATTTTTCGTAATATTTAATAAATTTTTTTCCCATTACTTGTTTATATATTATATCATCACATAGTATATTTGTGCGCTCAAACGTACCGCATGTGCATTATTGTACAGACAAAGCATTTGAAAAGTAGTAAGATGTGTTATTTTTTATCGAATAGAACTGATTCGTGAGGATATTTTGCTGAGAGAAATGTCAATTCTATGTTTTATAGAATATGGATAACTTGACTGTTGAACAAATTCACAATGTTAAAATGATGTACATAAATATATTCTTTATTCAATATATATATTATACAGATTTTTATATTTGTACACAAGAATACATCTGCATTATGAAAATCGGAAGCGATACTTTACTTTGTCATTGGAAACGTTAACAGAAATGTTAACGACTGAACGAAGAAGCAGATGGCGTAGCACGAATTTTATCAAAACAATAATACTTAAATAATAGACTAATAAACAATGCTCAATCATTATTTGTTTTCAGATTATTTTCTTGTGTTCTAACTTTAAATTTTTTATCTTATATACTATAAACCTATGCTTTAAATAATAAATATTAAGTACCTAAATTAAAATATGAGGTAATAATAGTTTGATTCCACAAAATGTATATAATTTTATTATAATATATATGCTTATAATTTTAGTGGTTTGAAAATACAAATATAATTTACAGTTAACTACGACATATATTGGATGCACTGATGTATTTTAATATCTAATGAATTGACTACTTATGAACCACCTTAATAATAATTAACGGAAATAAATTCCAATTTAGTTCTAATTTAAATAAAATACCGTTTATATTCTATATACTATGCGGGGTTGTATACTAGTTTAATTACAATAAAATATAGTTTCTAAGTTGTTGTAGAGATTAAACACAATGATTATTTATAATTGAAGTTATTAATAAGTTTATTGATCACAAAACCAAATATAATTTTAAATAACTATTGAACTGCTAAATAATTTCAAAAGTTATTCAGAAAAAAATTTACTGGCATGTGTGAATATTGCCTACACTTCTCGCCGTATGATCAGAACTCGTTTTGGATCTATTCATTTACCTATATTATTTTTCTGATACATCCAGTTTCATTAAACAAATAACATATATATTTTTTTTTAAATAATGATTATGCTATGTATTTGAAAATGTAGGTACCTAAGCTGTAACTCAAGTTTTAACTTAAATCAATAAAATTATAAATTATATTGGTATAGTAATACTGTTTTATATCTATTGTTTTGATTATCTATCATCGTTTTACTCTCACATAATTTTAGAATATATTTTTTAATATTTTATTATTTGGAAAATAAAATTATTTGCACAAATTCTCATTATTTTTATGTAAGAAATATTTTCACTAGTTTTGATATTAAATAAAATACGTAGGTCTCTACTTTTTAATATGATATATTATGGTATATTCAAAACTGTATTTAATATATTATTTTATAATATTATCTATGAAATATAAGTGAATAATATACATTATTTTGTGTGTATAAAATATAACAATGAATACGTAACTTTTTTTGTTTTTTGTAAGGACATATTATATAGGGAAGTACACTCCCCTTCAAAATCTCTCATGATTCACAATCCAAATGGGAATTATCCTTGACTATTCCCTCTGAATATTGAAATTACCTAGGCGTTACAAAACGCTTATTAATTATTCTAAGAATGTGGATTATACTTAAAGCCGTATCATTTAATCACATCACTCTAGCTAACTAATTATCTATGTATAAATAAAAAGCGTTATTCTAACTTAAGACGTGTTATAATACAATGATTTTAAACACGATACGAAACTAAGTAAAATAAAATAACTAGGTCTTCAGATAAATAGTATTCGGCGCTTATGTACAATAATGGTAAATGTAATAGTAAAAATAATAAAGATAGTATAGTAATAATAATATAGACAATAGGACGTGTGTAAATAATAATATAATAGTTACAATAGAAAAACCTAACTCCCCTTCTCCCACCCGTCTTCGCTGTTTACTCGGACACGACAAGGAGGGTTGTAATAATAATTGTGGTCGGTGCCTTCTTGTCGCAGTTTTATGCCGTCGAGATCGATCCCCGTGTAATCTGTACCGTCGCCGTGCGAGCTCTTCATCGCAGCCGCCGCTGGCGAACTGTTTCGTTGCGGCAGTGGCGGCGGGACGGCGGCGCATATAAACATAGAGTCCGCCACATAATTAAACCTCACTAGACGACAACGAAAAAAAATTATTACAATGGCCACCAACTCGTAAACAATTTATTAAGGGTGTTCGACGGTGTTCGGGGGTTCGGGCTATAGTTGCAAGCGGTGGGAGAGGGAGGAGGAGAGATAAGCCCGGCATTGCAGCGCTTACAATACAGCGGAGTTATTTATTTATTGTTATTTTTCCCCTCAGATACTTCTAAAACACTTCGCAGTTTAATTTTTGAGAAAAGGCAAAATCGAACGGCTTTTTAGAAAACACGGCTTAAAAAATCGGAGAAATCTTAATATCACGAAACGTGAAAATCTCTCAGCCTACGCAATCGGTAAACGCTTTAAAAGATATGTTTATTGTATTTTTTACAAATTATATAAATTTGTACTTAAAATAATTATCATTGTATTAACACCTATAAATTTCCATGGGCATCGAGTTTCTAATTTCAGTCAGTGATACGAAGTTCTTAAAAATTGTTTATGATATCATATTATTACGTTTGAACAAACAAAAATATAAAAACATTTTAAATGTAACTCATAAATTGAAATATTATAAATTAGCAACGAATCTAAGAATAAATTTATATTTTATTATTTACGAACATCATCGCTTTCAGTCAAAACAAGTTATTTACGAAAATTTAAATTTAAAATGTATAATATAAATTAATTTACTTGGTCATAGATATAATTAAGCATCCTATTTTTCTTTTAGCATATTATTCTTGTATACAAAATTATTGTTAGAGAATTACTCATTTGAATTTCGGTTTAGATACATCAACATTAAAAAAAAGTCGTCTGATTTAAATTGTACAGGAAAAAAGTGGTATCGTAACAGAACACTTTCTAGTTAATTTAAAAATTATTTGAAATTTTTAAAAGATTATGATGCTTAAGTATGTATACTCAAAAGTTGGTTCCGAAAATCAGAATTTCAATAATTAAATAATTAAATGGATAAATGAGGTTGAACGAATGGTCGACAAATTACAGTGTAATTTATAAAACAATAATAATCTGATTTACAATAAAGTGTAATCCATATTAAAATGTAAATAAACATAATATCCACTTATCGTTTGTATTTACAATTGGTAACGTATTAAATTTAAAAATGTTTTATTGAATAGGCATACTATATTTTTCTTCAGGATAAATATGAATGAATGTTAATCAACTTAAAGTTATGAAAACATACTTATAAAGTTATGATGCAATCATTAAGTATTTAAGTGGTGAAATTATAAAAATCACATACATTCTGATGAAAAATACATTAATATATTTATTTTATTATGTTTACATAATTAGGTAAATATGTTCTTTTGATTGTATGATAAGTTAAATAATAAAATAAAGAACACACTAATTTAATCAACAGTGTTTAAAGTGACTTTAAATATATTTTCATAATTCTGTGAAACAATTTTACTTTTTAAATAATTAATTATGTTTTACTTAATTTAAAGCAAATTGTCTGCTAAAATAAAAAAGTAACTTGGAATCCATTTTTTAATTAGACATCATTATATTTTTTCCTACCTTAAAGAAATGCATTTGCCATGTATAAAAAAATTTAAAGCCTGATCTCTTATGTTTTATTTCTCTTATTGAAATAAAAATAAAAATAATATAAATTAATGAAATAAATTAGGACATTTTTTTGTATTATAATACAAACTCAAAAATGATAAAAGATTAGCTATTTTACTGAAATCAATTTAATTATATATTTACAATAATGGGATAAGGTATTTTATTTTCTATTATTGCTAAATAAAATATAATTAATAGATACAATCTTTTAATTTTAGATTCTGATCAATCTGATCACAAATTTTCTCTTTTGTGGTATGTTAGTATTTTAACATAAATGTGTATAAAATATTCAAAAAATACTTTTGGAGAATCCGAGTATTGAAAAAGTAATTAAAAAATTATCAATTTAAAAAGATACGGAAAAACTCGCAACATTATTATCAGGAATATTGATTAGTGATTACAAAATTTACACTTGATTCATCTTAAAAATGCAGAGAATTTGATATAGGTAATTTTTGTTATGCGATTAGGAGGTTGTTAACTTACTTTTATAGTAATTTCTTTTCCATTTACTATTGAAAGTTATAATTCTTGATATTTAAAATGAGAGTATAATTTTGTTAAATTATAGTTTATATTAGAATTTAAAAATTATAAAAATAAGTTATGTTCATATTGAAATAAAAAATAATTGAGTAAAATGTAATATTTTTCATCAATTTCAATGTCATTAATAATCTTTATTTCGTGAATTTACTTAGATTAAGAATTTCGGTGTTGGTTTTACTGTGTTCCACAATTTTATTAAATTTGAAAATTATATTTTGCTACCTTAATAATAATACTTTTCCGCTAATCAATAATGAATTAAAAGATAGGTGATTACTGGAACACGGTTATTTGTCTCTAAATAAATTACCTAATTATAAATTAATTTATTACCTTTTTAATTCTTGTAGCGACTTTCCCGTTGAAATCATGGTTAGCGTCTGAAGTATAGGATCAGGTGACCGTTTTGTATCTTAGAATAAAAATATCTTTTTATTGTTCACTATTAATAATTCAATTTAATTTTTTTAAACACAACAACATATACGTATTTTAAATTATTATGACAAAAATTACTTTCACGAATACGTTTTTTTGCGTAGACGATCTGCGCAGTCTTTTACACTAGCCTTTGAACGTCTATAAAAAAGATAGTAATAACATGTATGTCCGCGTGACTGAAAACTCAGCTTTTTATATATAATGCTGTGTATCCGTGTGCGTGTGTTAGTGTGTATGTAATATCTTAACGTTGTATTTTGTCTTATTATATTTGCAACTTAATCTTATCCTTAATGGCTATAATTGTTGTAGTAATTTTATTATAAATTTTAAATTTAAAAATATATTATGGCTTAGGCGCACATCGTTACAAATGTATACTGCCTGATATTTATTGAGAAGGGATTGAGAGAGTATAAGAGAAATAACTTCATAAAAGTAATCACATGCATTGTTGGTATGTTGGATTTTAATAAGTTGTTTTTATCTGAAAGTTGAGAACATTTTTTTGGATCAGATCAAAGCTCAAATTTTTAATAATAATGCTAGAAAATACGCTTGAAAAATAATAAATATTGTGTATTATAAAATGCATATTTTAACTTCTATAATTATAATTTTGAAAAGAGGTCTTTTATCTGACCTGTAAAATGTCATCTTCTTTTAAATAAAAAAAATATTAACAAAATCCAACTAATTTACTGACGGTGAGAGTTTTTCTTGTAAAATATGTTTTTATACTAAAAATACACCGGTTCCAACGGAGAATGCTGGAGTACGGTATATCTTAATTTTAAACATAAAGGAAATATGAAGTAGATTGTATTTAATATAGAACATTATATTAATAACTAGTTATATAGTTAGTTTAAATACATTTTAGCATATTTTATAGGAATTATTTTATAATTATTTTTTGAATTTTCATCTTGCTTATTATAATTTAACATTGAGTCATTCATCGTTGATTATTATGATTTTTGGTTTAATTAATAACGTAGGTTAGGTACGTAAGTAAAAACTGGTTGAATAATTGATATTGTCATTCAGTACCTTAACCTAAAATTATGGCATGTAAAGTGAACATATATTTAAGTAATAGACATAAAATAACATAAACGTTATGCGAAATTGATTTATTGATTAGCTAAGATGTTAATAAAACAAAAAAGCGGGAAAGTGGTTATCGCTCTGCTGTACTCGTACATTAGGTGGTGGGGTGAACCTCTGACTAGGGTAAGTTAGATTTGATCTAACTTAATTATTAATGATAGGTATTATTGTATACGAAAAACGATTCTGAACGGAGATGATTTGTCAGTCTAGGATATATTATATTTAAATATTATCATATATTCTATTTTGAAACAAATATTTTATTTTTCAATTAAGACGCATTTTGCATAAGGCATGGATAATCAATTTTTCCAAAAACATTGCATGTAGTTATCATAATTCATAATACCTTATATTATCATAAATATACATATACCTGGTTTGAGGATAAATCGTTATCATTACGCGATTTCATAAAAATTTAAAACTCATACGCTCAAAACATTTTTCTTATAATGACGCTTCAAATTTTTTCTATAGCTATTTGAAGCAAAACTTATGGAACACTTATAGTGTTGAATTTTATAATCTTAGATATAAATAAAAACAGTATTATGAATTTTGAACTACAAAATAATTTGCAAATTTTCATGGTGTTGAAGATTTTTTGTCAATATTTGAACTACTAATATTGTTCAAATACTAATAAAAAAAATTGTGCCTTTGTATTCTTATTATTTTTTAATCACTAAGAATAACTTATGAGAAACTTTGTATTAAATTTTCAAGTATTTTGATTGGGCCAAACAAATTTTATCAACACTTCAAAAAAAAATTTCAGAAAAATTAAAAATTTCAGTTGTCTATAAATATCTCGGAAAAAGTCAAAATATTTTGAAAATGAAATCATGTAAAGAAAATGCCAATCTAAATAACTGGTAAGATTTTCACGAGTATCTACGACTTATACTTTTTGAATAATAACAAATATTTAAAATCGTTTCAGGATAAATCGTTATCGTTACGCTATTTCGTAAAAATTTAAAACTCAAACACTCAAAACATTTTTCCTATAATGACGCTTCGAGTTTTCTCTATAGCTACTTGAAGAAAAACTTATGGAAAACTTAGTGTTGTATTTTTAATCCTTAGTTATAAACATAAAAAATTTTATGATTTTTCAACTTCAAAATTACTTGCAAATTTTCTCGTTTTCGACAGATGTCGTAAAAATTTGAACTATAAACGCTTATAAAAAAAAAATTGTGACTAACGATTTTTAATTTTTTTAGCTACAATAAGAACAACTCATAAGGAACCTTGTATTAAATTTTCAAGTTTTTTTGGTCATCTCAAATTTTTTTACCGACACTTCAGAAAAAAATCTCATAAAAATCGAAAATTTCAGTGGTCTATAAATATCTCAAAAAAAGTCAAAACATTTTGAAAATTAAACTGTATATATATAACACTAACATAAACATTTGGTGAAAATTTCAAGTATTTACAGTGATTAGTTTTTGAATTACAACAAATATCGATTTGGTCCAAAACTGGTTTTGCGTAAAAATTCTCGTTTTTCTGTCATTTTTTTTTTGTTTTTCTCGATTTTTTTGAAAACTCTTGGAAAATGTTAACTTTTGACCTATATAGCGCACCAAGGATATTCACTTTTACATCGGAAACCACCCCCAACGTATGTAATTGAAGCATTATTTCGACTAGTTATGCTGTACACAGACACAAGAAAAAAAAAACATCATTGTAAAATCAATCGTTCAGAATCTAAAATAGTTTGAATATAGTATAAAAAAAAATTGTAACGCATATGGCCCTCCGCACACTATGCGATTAACACGCAACACGATTGACTTACGATATGTTATATCAATCTAATATTTAACCAATTACTAAAAATATTTTAGCAAAAACTTGTGTTAAATTAATGATCTTTTGAATCATAATAATTTAATTACACATTTAATTACTGGAAAAAAATATATAACTGAATTTACAATGCAATGCCATAAATTATTTATTTTGTAATCAATAGAAATAAATAATGATTACTTAAAGAATATTTGAATAATTATTATTTATATACCACAAACTGATATTTTGATATTTGCTAACTCATAATGATTTATATATAATACGGGTTTAGGATCATGATGGTATAATGCATATTTTAAAATTTTAAAATTTACTAATTTTGTTCTTTGTATTATATTTTAAAGTTAAAAGAATTTAATAATCAAAATTTAGCCATTGATCTTATTTTAAAAGTGTTAATCTGTATTTTGTGTGAAATATGAATATTTAATATATATACATATATAAACACTACCTTGTATTCAGAATTGGTATACAATGTAAAAAATCATAAGAATTTGATAGACAAACATCATTATAATCCTACGTGGCTTATACCAAACACTTGCGGCCTTCACTTACTTTAGAGTTTAGACCCTTAATATAGTTATTTAAATTAAATAATTGAATTTGATAATGTGTTTTGTGTGCAGGAAATCGTTGTACCTAAGTATAGTCGAATGCATCGAATCTCATCTGGTGATAAAATAAGTTAACATAATTATTGTAATATAGTTTCTTGTATCACTTGAGATCAAATGTAGTTTTTAAATGTTTTTATCGTTTTTAATTTAGCTGAGGAGGAAAATGTTAACCATATAATAGTTTTACCAAGTCGCAGGAAGGTACTTCTAATTGCATAAATCCTTGAAAGTGGCGAGTCAACCGTTTTAAATAGGACTTAAAAGTTTTAGAATAAATTTTAATTCATACGTGTGGTATATTATAGACAAAATTTGTCATTCATTAAAGTTCTCCAAAAAAAAGTTTCAGTTGCTTTTATCATGCCAATAATAATATAATCATAATTAGATCACTCGGGAATTTATTGGAATATGATGATATTATTAACAAGTTGAGTCACTTAAATGATCGTATAAAGATGTAATTTAACTTGTTAATTAATTTTAATATCATATTGATTTGATTACCATAAAGTTGTAAAAGGAGCAAATGTAGAGTATGGTAAAAATGAATAAATAGGTACACACAAAATCAGGGCACAAGGTTTGAGAGAAGATGATGTATTGGTGTCCATTTAACACTATTGGTACTTCTTCAAATATTATATATAATTTTTAAATCACTTATAAATATTATGTTATTAGGTATATTATATCCATTTCAGTAAACTGTTTTCTAAGACTTTATTACATACTTGATAATTGGGTTAGACATTCATATAATATGGATATTATCGGTTTGCCATATTATTTATTGAAATGCTGTTATTACTCGTATTTTTATTAGCGTTCATAGTTCAACTAATGAAATATCGTGAGCTAAACATTTTTCGATCGGGAGCATGTTATGTCGTATATCGAAAAAAGTTACTCATATAGCGCTAGGAAAAAAAGTAGATACCTACTTATCGTATTAATCAGAGTGTAAAACTTAAATTATCGCCAAATACTAGAAGGGCATGGGTACATGACGTATTGACGTGTATTATGTAACCTCGGCCGGTCGTAACCATCAATTATACATCATTCAGCCGAATACACGATGTAAATATTTATTTATTTATAAATAATCGTAGGTACGTTATAACAATATTATACATGGCGTGCGTGGTCACTGGTCATCATAATATTCATTCAACAACGACAACATAATATTATTGTTGAGGGAAAACCGAAAAGGGTAATCCGTCGCGGTTGGTGACGCTGTCTACTCTCCGGGAAAAATCAACGGTGGGTCGGTTGCGACAACCAGTGTCGGTGGGTGGAAGATCGAGAGAGGTATATATAGAGGTTTGGTCGTCTCTGTTCCGCGAAAACCACACTTGGGTGAGCTGGCAGTGGTGGGGTGGGCGGGAGTGGGTCGTCGGGGATGTTACGTTTTTCAAACTCTCCGCGGACGGCCGAGAGACGTCGTCGACGTGTGGTGTACGACATCCACCCCACCGCACCATAGTCATCGCGACCGACCATCGCCTCGGTTGGGGGAGCACACCCCCTGTCGGCTCGGAGCGCGTGTGAGTTTCCCCTTCGGGCGGGTGGACGGGCGCGCGCGCACCTCCACCGCTGTCACCCGTTACACTACAACGACATACTGCGCCCCCCGCGACGGAGAGCGGACACGACCGACCGGCCGGCCGGCAGAGCGACACACATATCCGACACCGGCGCCACCGACGACGCACACCACGCGCAGTACCGCACGTTTTCCCGGCGTGCACGTACGCGATAACAATAATTATTATTATATGATATTAGATTTTTAATAATAATAATAATAATATTACAGTATTTACGTATACCTACTATACGGTACCGACGATAACACTCCGTTCGCGTGAAACTGTTTTTTTCGTAATTGAAATCATCGTCTATTCGTGGTTTTTTGTACGCGTTTATTCGTGGTGTACACCCCCTTGGCCAATAACCACCGGGAGAAGTTTTGCGCGCCCACCACGTGGAAGCTGTGACGGGCCCGCCAAATCTTCACCAGCTCTCCGTCACTTTTTTTTCTCTGAAATGTAAGTATTAGGTTCTTACTATGTTATATAGATACATGCTATTTGTACATAATTATATAATGTCATCAGATACATGATCATCGTACATTTTTGATAAGGAGGACAAATATAAATTTTCTTCGAGGCGCAAGCGTTTAAAAAACCGCTAATAAATAATTTTTAATAATAGGTTTATAAATATTATCATTTATGACAGTGGTTTTCATCACCACGATTTACATATTTTATGTCTAGGTAGTGAAATACCAAAATTGTTGAGTCAAAGCTTTTATATAAACGAATATTACCATTGATAAGTACCTACCACGTGTTACAAAACTTTAAGAATAAAAATGAATGTGATCACGATCGAAAATTCGCAGGATTTGACATGATTATTTAACAAGTATAACTATAGTAAAACTATCAACAGACATCGTCCTAATAATTATTCACGCATCTGCTTCACAACTATCAGAATAATATATTATACCCCTTTACATGCTGATCATGTATATATAATAATATATCGCTGTTATAGTTATATCTCAAAACCGTGTACCTACCTATAAGTTTCGATTTGCTGTTTTGTTTCCGTGTAGGTAGCCTATTATCGAGAAACATTGGCATCCCAGTCGTTCCGACCATATTACCCATAATCAAAAGTTACCTACGCGACCACAATTATTTGTTGACTTTTTTTCCGGACAACGACGTAACGGAGTCCTATTATTATATGTTTAAACATTTTGTACACACTGACATAAACATAACCGATAAATATCGAATTCGTTCAAATCGTATATTTGTTGTTTAAGACGATTCAAGTTAACCCATAAACTTTCTAGCTGTTTCAATTGATGGTTTTTCTATTCTAAAATATATTTTTATCAGAAAAACTTTTTTCCCTAGCGACGTGAAAAATGTTTTCCAGTTTGTCTATTATACCTAAAAATACTCGTATTGTTGTGTATATTGTACATTTGTATTACGCACGTGATAAAATCGTTGGACTGAAATACACCCATGACATTTTGAAATAAAATTATATTACATATACGATATACCTATTTAATACGCGACTACAACAGTAATAAATTAGAAGACGTGTCTATATTAGAAATCACAACAAAGATTTTAATTAAAGTGGTACCACTTGTAAAAATGTAGACATTAATTAATTTAGATATTTATATTTTATAACAATAAAGGTATTAAAATTTACAAAAAAAAAAAAAAAATGAACTTTGATACTTAGACATAATATACTATTAATTCAAAAATAATCGATTAATTATTTAACCATGAACTAAAATATTGGTTATTTTGTTTTATAGTTTATTAATTTATTATTAAAATTATTATATTTTGTTAGAACCTTTTTTAGACTATACGTTAGGTAAATATTTCACAAATATTATAACAGCGGAAATTCGAGTTCTTTTGAAAAGTTTTTGATATTATTTAAAATTGCTCAATATCTACAATAAAAAAGTGAATTAGTTTAAGTGATACTCGAGTTTTCCTACATAATACATTCAAATAACTATCTATAGACTTTATAAAAAAAGATAAAGTTATGTATTTAAATAAAATATTTTTTTTACAAACTCCTCATTTATTATATTATTATTTTTGTATTTTTATTTAATTTAACAATAATATAATACTACAAACATATAAGGATAAAAAAGACTCGTCTAATAACACTATGTATATAATTTTATCTATATTAATTGTTTTACGTATACAACTGTTCAGATATATTTTTACGACGATATTAAAAAAACACGATAACCTGTAATAATTGATGAAATTGTTTTAACATCTTAACGCGACTTTAATCAAAATGGAAGCTCTTGTGAACCCAACATAAATAGCAGATACCTAATTTTATGTGGTTGGAAATATTGTGCATTTTATTTTCAACCTCTTTGAGGGTATAGTAATATGCAGATAGGTATCTAAGTAAATTATTACTAACTATACTACCTCTGTAGTTGTACAGATGGTGGAACATTTTAATATAGTTATATTATTCTCATCATCATGAGTCATTCTTTGTCACATTTTTTCATTTATCTTTATGTACTTACTTTTTTTAAATCTAACCATATATAAGCTTCATGAATATTTATTCTTATTATAGTTTAAATATTTTAATGTACAATATTAGAGATTTATGAAAACTTTAAATGCCTGTAGCATTTTTTTTTTAAACTTTAATGAGCTACCAAGAGAGTTGGGTATCTTATTAATTAAATTAGGAAATTAGTATAGGTAAGTATAATACATATATATTTAGATATATCTTTTATGATTACATAATGAATAATTATTAAATAGTTTATAAACGTCGTGTTTTTTTAATTTATGTATATTATTTATTTTGAACGAATGTAAATTATTACTTCAAATACTCGATTGCAATCTAAAATATGAGTGAAACACAAAAACATAACGAAAATATATTTTGAGCCCTCTAAAACTGTGAACTTTTCAAGAACACTATTGGTATTCAGTATATAAAAAAATATTCGAGAATATCCCAGCTATAGTAAATACCCTATAACGAAATCATATTCTGGGAGACTCCCCGTTAATGTTTTAATTCTTTGGTCCGTGTCCATAGGACCCGTTTGGAATATTAGTATTTGCTAGTCAGCTAACTGTTTAGAATATAAATCATTGTGATGAAAACTCTTGCCACTAGCCTCGTGGTAGAAGCTGTAGGTGTTTCACTAACAATAATGTACTAGTTTCGGAACAATCATCCGATGAATTTCAACACAACTCAGCAGGTAAATGAAGGAAGGCTGCGATGGTTTATTAATAGCGTAAGCGCCTGGGTCGGATGCAAAACGAAATTATGGTGGAATCGGCCGGCTTTGTTGATTGGACGAGTAGCGGATTTCAGTGATCCCTCTTCGATGATTACCTACACGGTCGTCACCTACATTGTCGTCTCATCACGATAGGAGTATGATTCACGACTATAAAACTGTGGGGGTGATCCAATCTTGGATTCAGAGGAGCAGAAATGTACAAACCCTAGCTGATCTCATTTCTTCCAAAAAAAAATACTTTTTTTTATGCACAATGTACAAATTCAAAATTCAAAAAATGTATTGGAAAATGTTCATAACACTGCTATATTATGATAAATTCATATTTGAAAGCAATATGATAAAGTTTGTAAATTATTGAAAATGGGAGTTGAGAACGATGTTGTCCAAAGTAGTTCATGGTGTTACCATGTAGGTACCTAATTATTAAAACACATTTTATAATAAATTTAAACTAAATAGACTACAATATCTTAAAAATAGATAATTCTTTTGTTAACCATATTAGTTTTTTTTATTATTATTGTAAATGGTATAAAATTAAAAATATAAATACACATAAACACAAATTTAAGTCTTGAAAAGCGCTGATATATGTGGTTATTGGTTAGGTGTTTAAGAACTTAATGGTTTTTTAATCTTAGCTTAGAGTTAAAGGCTATCTGCAGTACAACGAGATACCGAAATCTGGGTTTAACCGATGACCTGATCGTATTGAAAACGTAATTTTTTCACATGTTGTATGGTACGGATACACTGCATATTAGTGGGTGTAATTTAAAATATTTTGATCGCAGTAGCTTATATGATAAAATTATATTGACTTGAAAATTAGTGATTCTGTAAACACTGATTATATTTTCATACGCAAATGAGTCATCACTCATCGGTACACACACACACATATATATATATATATATATATATATATATGTATATATATATTATATCCACTGAGTAAAGCTTTATTGCATTGTATAAAATTAAAATGTATAGGTACATAAAGTATAGGTACATAAATTTAATACATTTATCGATGAAAAAAACACATAGATTTTTACTCCAATAATTTTAATATTATAATAATATTTTTACTTGATTATTATCAAATCATGATCCGAATTTTTCGTTCAACATAGTAGTTAATAATTAATGACTAATAAGCGGAAGATTGTAGAAACCATTTATCACATAAAAGTTTTGCCAGTTGTAAAATGATTTATGAACTAAACTATTTGGTTTATATTTCCGACCGGAAATAAACAATGACCAAGAGTGTTATTTGCGGACGTAAAATGTTTATGGGCTAGTTTTCATATTATTTAATAATGCCCGATATCACTAAATCAGTATTGATAATTTTTTAATAAATGTCTTGGCTTAAATAATATTATGTTAATAATTAAAAAATAGTATAGATCTATCTTGTATATCAAATTATTATTATCATTTTATTAGCTGCTAGTGTTAAACTATGATTGCTCAGCTCAATAATTACAATAAAACATAATAATAAATTAGATATTATAGAATAAAACCAGATTTAAAATTACATACATAATTAAAAATAATCAAAATATCCATAAACATTTCAAAATGTATAGGTAAAACTATGTTTTTTTTCAACAATCAATTAAATTTCTTAGGTTTATCTCATATTATGTTACTATAATTTGATAACACAAAGAAACAACTAAATCATTATTTTTAAAATTTTGTGAAAACGTTTAAAAATACAATTTGGTAAAAATATTAAATTAACAAATTATGACGAAGTGTTAATAATGCGTATAATTTTGTTTTAAGTTAATACTTATCAATTATAGTTGATAAAATATTTTAATGTATTAATATTTACCTATATTATAATATTTAATAATACATTCTATAGTTTGGCATTTAAATACAAAGTTAGTTAAGCCTTATCCAGTTTTCCGTAAATTTGCTTATACAAGAATGTATTTAAAAGATATTTAATGAAATGTTTTTAATTACTTAAAAATGAAGGAAACTTTACTCAAAATAGTCTGCATAGATTATTATTATACCTATTTTTTTCAAAATTAAAAATAATTTATAACATTAATACTTACTTGCTTTACATTTTTGCTGAAGAGGGCAAAGTGGTTTCAAAATGAATTGTCATTAACAGGAATCAATATGTTTAGTATATTATATATGTATTATTAATTTATTAAAATTGTGTTCTTTATAATATATTAGATTATTTAAATTCATAATTATATTATGAATAGCATATTAAAGAATTATTGGTAAATTGTACAGTTCAGCATTATCGTTATTTAAAGTAATTGATAGGAACAATTTTTTTGAAAAAATTTATCTTTTATTGAAATCGAAAAGAAAGAAGCAGATCTTAACTATTTATATCAAAATTAACGTATTCAATTTTTATACCTTGAGATTGTTATTATTATTTATATTAGACTAAGTATTGAAATTAAAAAAAAAGAGTTAATTATGAAGATAAACGCATAAACGGTTTGCTATACAGTAGGTCTTGAATGTATCTCGCCATTGTCTATTTCGGTCACTGATGTTCATAATAATAAATCTTAGACTTAACTTTTTGGTAACCAAAGTTTTTTAAATTATTTTAATAGTTATACCTAATTAATCACTGATATATGTTATTTAAAGAAAAATGTAAGATACTTATAGGTAGTAATACCTAATGATTATTAACTATTAAGGTAGTGATGTTAAAAATTAATTAAGTAATTTGTAAATACATTTATAGGGATACCATTATTTATTTAAATTTATAAAACAATTGTAATTTGAAATAACACATCTATTTTGTTTATCCGGTTGGAATACTATGCCAAAAAATGCTAGATAGTTTATACTTATGCTTGCACACAAACTAGTCAAATACTCTAGACAGGAAATATGACTCGTTCATTATGCATACTTTGCATTATTATTTATGAGAAAAAGTTCAAACAAGACGTTTTTATTGTATTGTTTATTGCTAATAAACCGTCTCGATGTTTAAGAATGGAAAATGTATATAAATCATCCAGCCTCCAGAACTAATAGAAAGACATATTTAACATTGATATTATATACAAAATTGGGCGTTAAGGCCTTAAGGGTATATAATATTGTTTAAGCTACATGTACTAGTAATAATCAAATAAATACGAACATTATTTTTTTATTTAATATGAATTCTAATAATAGTATAAAACATGTCTTTATGATAATTATTACAAATAATAATTTTAATTATAGGTGGATGATAACAGTATTTTTAAAGTTGTGGTATTTGGAAAAATTTATTCAGTAGATTTGGAATTGCCTTTACTATATATACAGCAAACGAAGTTTCACAACGGTAAAAATAGGGTGCAAATTCATGGCATAATACAAATTCTTGTTTATTCGAAGATGAGCTTGGGGCTACTGTAGTAACAAGTGGCGATGGTGTTAGGGGTATTGTCGTAGCAGGTGATGACGGTGGTAATGTGTTTGATACTTCTGTAGTTACCGGTGGAAAAGATGTATTTGAAGGCGTTGTCGTAGTAGGTGATGACGGTAGCAATGTGTTTGATGCTTCTGTAGTTACTGGTGACAGAGATGTATTTGGGCGTATTGTCGTAGCAGGTGATGACGGTGGTAATGTGTTTGATGCTTCTGTAGTTACTGGTGGCAGAGATGTATTTGAAGGTATTGTCGTAGCAGGTGATGACGGTGGTAATGTGTTTGATGCTTCTGTAGTTACTGATAGAAAAGAAGTATTTGGGCGTATTGTCGTAGCAGGTGATGACGGTGGCAATGTGTTTGATGCTTCTGTTGTTACTGGTGGAAAAGATGTATTTGAAGGTGTTGTCGTAACAGGTGATGACGGTAGCAATGTGTTTGATGCTTCTGTAGTTACTGGTGGCAGAGATGTATTTGAAGGCGTTGTCGTAGCAGGTGATGGCGGTAGCAATGTGTTTGATGCTTCTGTAGTTACTGGTGGAAAGGACGTATTTGGGCGTATTGTCGTAGCAGGTGATGACGGTAGCAATGTGTTTGATGCTTTTGTAGTTACTGGTGTCAGAGATGTATTTGAAGGTGTTGTCGTAGCAGGTGATGACGGTGGTAATGTGTTTGATGCTTCTGAAGTTACTGGTGGAAAGGACGTATTTGGGCGTATTGTCGTAGCAGGTAATAACGGTAGCAATGTGTTTGATGCTTCTGTAGTTACTGGTGGCAGAGATGTATTTGAAGGTGTTGTCGTAATAGTTGATGACGGTAGCAATGTGTTTGATGCTTCTGTAGTTACTGATAGAAAAGAAGTATTTGGGCGTATTGTCGTAGCAGGTGATGACGGTGGCAATGTGTTTGATGCTTCTGTTGTTACTGGTGGCAGAGATGTATTTGAAGGCGTTGTCGTAGCAGGTGATGGCGGTAGCAATGTGTTTGATGCTTCTGTAGTTACTGGTGACAGAGATGTATTTGGGCGTATTGTCGTAGCAGGTGATGTCGGTGGTAATGTGTTTGATGCTTCTGAAGTTACTGGTGGCAGAGATGTATTTGAAGGTGTTGTCGTAGCAGGTGATGGCGGTAGCAATGTGTTTGATGCTTCTGTAGTTACTGGTGGCAGAGATGTATTTGAAGGTGTTGTCGTAGCAGGTAATAACGGTAGCAATGTGTTTGATGCTTCTGTAGTTACTGGTGGCAGAGATGTATTTGAAGGTGTTGTCGTAGCAGGTGATGACGGTGGTAATGTGTTTGATGCTTCTGTAGTTACTGATAGAAAAGAAGTATTTGGGCGTATTGTCGTAGCAGGTGATGACGGTGGCAATGTGTTTGATGCTTCTGTTGTTACTGGTGGCAGAGATGTATTTGAAGGTGTTGTCGTAACAGTTGATGACGGTAGCAATGTGTTTGATGCTTCTGTAGTTACTGGTGGCAGAGATGTATTTGAAGGTGTTGTCGTAGCAGGTAATAACGGTAGCAATGTGTTTGATGCTTCTGTAGTTACTGGTGGCAGAGATGTATTTGAAGGTGTTGTCGTAGCAGGTGATGACGGTGGTAATGAGTTTGATGCTTCTGTAGTTACTGATAGAAAAGAAGTATTTGGGCGTATTGTCGTAGCAGGTGATGACGGTGGCAATGTGTTTGATGCTTCTGTTGTTACTGGTGGCAGAGATGTATTTGAAGGTGTTGTCGTAACAGTTGATGACGGTAGCAATGTGTTTGATGCTTCTGTAGTTACTGGTGACAGAGATGTATTTGGGCGTATTGTCGTAGCAGGTGATGTCGGTGGTAATGTGTTTGATGCTTCTGAAGTTACTGGTGGCAGAGATGTATTTGAAGGTGTTGTCGTAGCAGGTAATAACGGTAGCAATGTGTTTGATGCTTCTGTAGTTACTGGTGGCAGAGATGTATTTGAAGGTGTTGTCGTAGCAGGTGATGACGGTGGTAATGTGTTTGATGCTTCTGTAGTTACTGATAGAAAAGAAGTATTTGGGCGTATTGTCGTAGCAGGCGATGACGGTGGCAATGTGTTTGATGCTTCTGTAGTTACTGGTGGCAGAGATGTATTTGAAGGTGTTGTCGTAGCAGGTAATAACGGTAGCAATGTGTTTGATGCTTCTGTAGTTACTGGTGGCAGAGATGTATTTGAAGGTGTTGTCGTAACAGTTGATGACGGTAGCAATGTGTTTGATGCTTCTGTAGTTACTGGTAGCAGAGATGTATTTGAAGGTGTTGTCGTAGCAGGTAATAACGGTAGCAATGTGTTTGATGCTTCTGTAGTTACTGGTGGCAGAGATGTATTTGAAGGTGTTGTCGTAGCAGGTGATGACGGTGGTAATGTGTTTGATGCTTCTGTAGTTACTGATAGAAAAGAAGTATTTGGGCGTATTGTCGTAGCAGGTGATGACGGTGGCAATGTGTTTGATGCTTCTGTTGTTACTGGTGGCAGAGATGTATTTGAAGGTGTTGTCGTAACAGTTGATGACGGTAGCAATGTGTTTGATGCTTCTGTAGTTACTGGTGGCAGAGATGTATTTGAAGGTGTTGTCGTAGCAGGTGATGGCGGTAGCAATGTGTTTGATGCTTCTGTAGTTACTGGTGACAGAGATGTATTTGGGCGTATTGTCGTAGCAGGTGATGTCGGTGGTAATGTGTTTGATGCTTCTGAAGTTACTGGTGGAAAAGATGTATTTGGGCGTATTGTCGTAGCAGGTGATGACGGTGGTAATGTGTTTGATGCTTCTGTAGTTACTGGTGACAGAGATGTGATTGGAAGTATTGTAGTAGTTTCTAATACAGATAACTCATCGGAATTTTCTCCTAAATTTTGAAATATAATTTAAAATTATTAAAATAATAGTTTTGTTAAGTCTATATCAAATAGTGTTAGGTATATTTTATTTTTAAATTATGAGCGTTATAATCATGTGTTTTTTCTGAAACATTTGAGATAGAAAAAAGCTTGAAATTGCAAAGGTCTTCATAGAATGCCTTAATAGTAATTTAAAAATATTAATAATACATAATAGACACGATTATTTTTACATACAAATCTGACAAAATGCATCAAACCCCAAGTATCGAAAAATTATTTTTTTTTTTTTTTTAAATTCATAAACGTTTTCTCTTCATAGCTTACATTAAAAATTTTAATGTTCACAATCTTTTTTTTATATGCATTGATTTATCATTGAATTGAAATCTAACAAATACATTACAATAACATTTAATTAACTACCACCTTGTTTTCCTAGATTGATTTTGAATTATCTAGACTTAATAGTAGACTATAATATATTATGCATTAGTCTTAATAGTAATAGGTTGATATATAAAAAATATATTTATTTATTATTATAAATGATGAGAAATTTGAATAGTTGAACTACGTTTTTATGATTCATAAGAATTTATCATCGTTATTAAAATAAAAAGTATTTACTAACATGATTATCATGGGTTGTGTATTTGTCCGTTTCGATTAACATTTATTTTTACCTATTTAAGTAATTTATAGATATTACTTTTCATTCCACAATAATTGAACTTCAGTAGTATTTCACGACTGTACCAATTTACGACATTATAATTACTTCAATCAATTTTCAAATATAGAAAATAATAAAATACAAGGTAACACGCTATAAAAAAAATATACATCTACATTAATGTCATTAAACTACAATCCAAGTAAAATGAAGTAAAATTATATTTCTTTCTATTCTTTAAAATACCTATTTATTTTATTTAAAAAACAATAATAGACTTAACTTAACAAAGTTTAAAAATATCATTCATTTTTCCAGCGTTGACTATTGGTATTTTTTGTGTACAATCTAGGAGATTCGGTGTCGATCTATTGTTTTATAGTTGATTTCGCGTAAAAAACCTCAATCAGGAATATTATTAGGGAAATTGCATTTCGCGTTTAGATAAATTGAGTTGGTACACTTAAATCTCTTTTTCTACTCAACTAATTTATTCAAAAATCAGATAGTTTTTAAATTGCATTAATAGTTAAAAGCTTAACGACATTTTATATTTTTAACATATAAAATAAATTTAGTTTTTAAATAATAATGTTTCTAATGTATAATCTTAAGTAAGTTCATATATAAGTCATGTTTTAGTGTAAATTCTAATAACTTGAATGTAATTTTATTGTAACTATGAACATAATTTCGTTTTAAGATATAAGAGAGACAATTAAATCACTGAAATCTGAAAGTTTGTGGAAAAAAATTATTGATAAGTTGGTTTATAATGATCTAAACACTCCTATTCCCTAGGATGTAACAATATTAAAAGTATTATACATAAATATAATTTTAATTTAATCTTTTAACATCTTGGGTTCCGTTTAATTTGTCTACCAACTTAACTTAAATGGTTTTTTATGAACTTGAAATCAACGAATTTAATTTTAATTTTAAGAAATTTCATAAGTATTTTTAAATTAGTTTGATTAAAATTTTTTGAAATATTACATATTATAAAAATACTGTAAAAACACTACCTATCTCTAATTTCTATAGTGTTGGGTTTGTGAAAAATAAAGTAGGCTAGTATTATTTTGTATAAAAAATAAAAATAACTTGAACAGTTTAACGAAATATGTATGTACCTACTTAACTATAAGTCACCCAAATATTAAATTTAAATTTGAATTTTTCTTATCAACACATATAATTAACTTAACTGCGTTTCAAAAAAACCATCAACTTGCACAACATTGAGTGTTCGTGATTATTTTTTCTAAATTTATTAGAAACATTTTTCTCGATTGAATTCTCTATATGACTGAATTTTTGTCATCTATGTTGACACTTAGTTATGTTAGAAAAACTTTTGATTTTTTATGATTAATAGTACAACAACTTTACTATATGCGCTAGACATAAAATAAGTAGCTATAATCAGTCATGTGGACAGTCATATGGTACTACATTTCTAAAGTCACTATATCATCAATTTCGCCTATTTATTATAATTGATAATCTTTTTTATATTAAATTCTGAGTTTTTGAAAATATTTTTAGCAACATAATTTTTAAATTATACTAATATCAAAATTATGCCTAAAATTCTGAACAATTTTCTTAATAAACAGATTTTATAAAACGAATATAAAAGTATAAAGCATTCGTTGATATTAAAAATACTCTTAAAAATGCATGTCTTTGTTATTTGACGATTTATTTGAGTCAAAACTAAATTTTAAAATGTCGAATTTTGAATTTTCATTAAAATCCAACAAACTAAAAATGCTATGACGGGGAAAAAATGAATTTGTTTATTTTTAAGTAAATGTTAAATCATACATCATTATATTACTGTCAAAAACTTAAACATTCAAATTTTTGAAAGTAAGTTTTATCTAAGTGTAATATTTGTATAAATATAAATTTATAAGTTATTTTTCGAGATATTATTTAAATTGTGATTATTACATGGTAGGTAGTTTAAGTATTTAACTAAATAAATATTGTAGGTACGTCTATGAACAGATAGATACTATGCATCTAGGATAAGTAGGAATAGCATTGCTTGTATTTAATTGACGTTTGTGAACTATCGTATGAGTATTTAATATGTTTAATCTTTGAAATTTAAATCAACAATGGAAGTAATTTGAATAAAGCTTTTTTATAGTGTATTATTGTTGTAATATGGTTAGTTATTATAATCATTATTTTATTGTATGTAAGGTACTTACTGTTTACTGGTTTCGCAAAACTTAAATTCAACACAGCTAAAATTAAAATATATAATATCAATGAAAAATTAAAATGATGCATATTTGTCGACATTATCACTGTCGAATATTGAGGAGTAAATTTTTAAATGAAAAATTAATAAAGTGAACAAAATAATTTAACAGAAGTCCGTTCGTACGATCATGAAAGGATTGATAGACTGCAGACACAACACATCATCACAATTATATTACAGGTACGTTATGGGCGTATGGGCACCTGCGTACGATAATTTTCTCCGAAGTTCATTCATTCAGATATGAATCACCTATTAAATCAAGAAGGAAACATGACAAGTCCGTATAGACGTGTGTTTTCACCAAAACGTAATCTAAAAGGCATAAAATAACCAATATTTAACAAAAAAAAAAATTATTCCTATCAGTCACGTAAAGTAAAAATGTTCGGTTTTGTATTTTGTCTTCGTGTCGCATACGTATTTTTAATTGTTTGTATTACAAGACATGTCAATGGTAATGATTTATAAAACTATTAATATTTTGAACTTCGAGATGATAACGATACTATATAGCTTCAGAACAAATTATAAATTTTTGTTAATTAGAAATTTTCAATATTATTCGTGCTAATTTTTCAGAAATCAATAGTTAATGGATATTTATGTCATTTTATCGTAAACCTAAAATATTTTATTATCATTAGATGATTAAATAATTTTACAACATTTTTTCATTCTATAAATATAAATATAAAAAGGAATTATTCATACTCTTTTCAAACAGACTATTGTTTTATATCTTAAATCGACCATTCAAATAAATCAATTAAAATAATATTCGATTCCGATTCGGTATACCCACTTTTGTTCGCAGTAGGTACGTTGTAGGTAGCCTGCACTGTCTCGAGCAATGTAATTTATAACAAAATAATTCAACCTCTAAGCATATAAATTATATTATATAATTTCTTCGAATTTGATGCTGGTTTGTGTAAACATTATATTTTACGTTTTCTGTGACCTTATTATTTAGTTGATAAAAACTTTTATAATAACAATACAAATAGGTATTTTAAATATTTTTAAATTACCTTTAAGTGGAAAAATTATTATACTTATACCTACCTATGAAGGATTGACATAATATTTTTATATTAAAATATTATATTGGATTTACAACGATATGGATTGTTTTTTTAGAAAGTTATGTATACGACCAATTTTTTGATAGACGGAGTGTTCTGAAAGTTTCATATAGGTATAACAACTTTTTAAATTGAAAATTTTATTTATTGCTAGTACTTTAAACGTTTTTTGATCTGGAAAGTATAGTTACCCTAAACATAATGAAAAAAGTACAGTAAAAAATGATATAAGAAAAAAAAATGATAAATGTTTTTGGTACTAGTTCGATTTTACCAACTTAAAAAATAAAAACAATTAAGACTTGAAACAGTTATTAACAATAATTTATCCAAAAACAAGATGAACGTTGTATGATTTTCTAACAATTATGTAATAAATTTGTAGTTTTATTCCAATTACTTTTTCTGAAATTTTTCATTTAAATTAAAGAAAAAACATAATTATTATAATAATTTGTTAAATCAAAAATATAATGTATATCTATCTGAAAAACTTGTTGAAAGATAAGTTTTAGTTAAGTTTGAGACCTAAAATTGTACATAATATTCCAGAATGTATCTTTAATTTATTTTATATTTATATAATTTCTTTCGTTCACTCTAAATTCTTGCTTACTGCAGAATAATGTATAAACTAGTTATTAGTTATGTAATAACGGTTATATAACCAATATTTCCTTAGTTTAAAACGGATATAGGTAGGTGGTGCCATATTACGATTATTGATTAATCATGAGAAAAATTAATATTTTCCTAAGTGTTTTTTTTTTTTAAGGCATATTTACAATCTATACAATTTGCACGATAAGTAAATTTGATAACATAGGTAATAATAATATAATGACTTGATGTCTTAAGGGTGGAAAACCGTCCTTCAACAGTACCTCCTATTTAATTTTGTGGATTCATACATTACGGAGACCGTTTTTTTTCTTTTTGTAATGCAAGAGCGTCTCTTTGCCATTTTCTTTTTAACCTCCTCGGAGGTTATAGAGGACATGCGAGAAATTCCTAAAAGTTAAATGGTATTTATTTTTATTTAAATAATAATCATAATAATAATGATTTGTAGTAAATAATCTCGATAAACATGTAATATTATTCGTAACAGTAATATAAATGTTTATGTATTAGCGATCTCCGGAAAATATTATATGAAATATATTGTCATTAAAACTAAACAAAAGAGGAAACGTTTTTATTTGAATTAATCATTATAATATTTACAAGTCAATATACATTATTAATTTTATTATTTTTCACACAGAATAAAAGCAGACATGTGGCGTAGATAATAATATATAATTGTATTAATTTGAAATAAATCTTAATATTGCATACGAAGAAATTCAAAGACAATAAAGTAATAAATGCGAACTGTTGTTTCAGCTCAATGGATAATGTAGATACATCTTCTTTACAAGTTCGCCCATATTTAATACGTTGAGAAAAAATTTAATATCTTTCAAGTGATTTAGAGTTTTACTTATAATTTATAACTTTAATAGAAAACTTTGTTATTGATTTCTATTACCTAATACCAATTAATAATTTTTAATAGATACAACATACTGATAAATCGAATTATTTATTCGGCGAAGGCATATTTTAGAAAATAGATTTGTATAAAACTATGCTGTACACATGTGCCTGATGACCAAAATATTATATGTAAATCCATGAATGAAAACATTTTATTGTAAGTAAAATACTCTGTTATTATATTTGTGTCTATAGTCTATATAAGATTTATGTCGTTATTTCGATGATTCCGTCATAATGTTTGAACTAAAAACTTTGACTTGTTTTGTGCTTGGAATCATCATACTAAATTGAGTATATATGTGTATGTTTTTATTATCTATTATGTATATTATGGTAATTCCGTATCCTTTTTAGTGCCGGGTGGTGACCAACATGTAGGTAGGACGTAGGCACATTATAAAATACAATACGTGTATATTATTTGGTGTGAAATGAACATATTACTAATGCAGTGGCTATAATGTGGCAAACCAATAATATAATAGCCGTGTGACCAGTTAACGTTAACGTGGTGCATTAGAAGTATCATTTGCATCAGGCTGGGTAAATGATATTATGGTATAAACAGTGCCCGTTGAGGGTGTCCGAGTAATTGATTTGATGTCAACTCTAATCTCGAGATAACAAAAACAACATAACACAGAAATAACACTGTTATATGGTATAATATTATTACAGTTGTTCTAATGCGATAATATAATACGCTTTATCAAAAGTAAATTTTTATTTTTAGCCACGTTATTATAAATTGTAAATTATTGTAAGTATAATATTATACAAATTGTATGACTATAAATTATAATTTTATAGTCTTTATATGGTCATTATCGAGAACTGGGGAGTATTTTAAAACGTCTTTGCTGTGGATGTTATTTCGTGAAATGAAACATAATATATCTATTAAATGAAATCTAAATGTTTTATAGCACATTATACAATACTATACATCTCATAACTTTTTCTAGAAAAACACTTCAAGAGTTAAAAATAACAAATTTTTAGTACTACCACGATCCAAAGTTATATTAATAATGTGCTTCTGTAATTTTCAAAGATAATATTTAATAATATCGTGAAATCACGTGGATTCCTCAAGTTTAGATTCCAAGTGAAGAGTTTAATGTACATATTAGTTTTACGATGATGTATTCTTATATATAAATTTTTTCGTGTCCATCATTACATTTTAAAGTACGAGTAGTAAAAATGTTCCAATTCTTCACTTAAAAGGTAGTTAATATAGTCGTAAATTGACCAATGTTCATACCTTATTTAGTCCCAATAAAGAAAACAATTTTCAAAATAATCGGGAAAAGCTACAAAAAAATTAATGAAAACAGAAATATTTTATACAACTGTTTGTGAAAAAATTTACTTTATATTTTTATTGTAATTTATTACTCTAGAAACTGAATTTTCAAAAAACATTTTTTTATACTGGATATAATTTTCAAAATCTTATGTCTATTATGTACTAATTATAGCTATTTGAAATTTTTAACTAATTTTTAATTTTTTTAAAAATTAATCTTGATATAACAATTTTATTTTTGAGTAAAAGCATAACAATTTAATAGGTACAAGATTCCTCATAACTCATACATTTTTTTTGCTGTAACTTAAATTTACTGAAAATACATCATACCTATAATAATTATACACTTTTTTCACTTTTACATTTTTTGTTTATATTTTAAATGTTGAATATTCTAATGCAAAATACATGAAAACCGAACCTATAGTCATTACGTTAATAATTATTTTATATTAACGGAGAAAATCTTATCATATTTAGAATCATTATAAATGTATATTCTATTTAAATATTTCTACTGCATTTCAGTTTTAATTTTTATAAGTTATCGAACTATTAAATAAATAATTTATTGACATGATGTTATTATAAAAAATGATATATCATCATTTTGGAAAAATCAGTTTCGAATTACAAATAGTTTTATAAATAAATAAGATATAAAATAATCTTTAAAATAGACACTATAGCTTAGAATCGATCTTTATAATATGCAATACATATGAATTCCAATTTAAAGCATTTATTACAAGTTATGTATATTCGAAAACTAAAATTTTATACGTTAAAGCGATTTCCCCGGGTTGTTTTATTACGATTTATTACCGAAAAGGGAAATATTTATTTATCATAAATTAGCGATGATAACGTTTTTATTATTTAAACCTTACGCAGATGTAACCTTACTATGCTGTTCGTTTAAAAATAATAAGATATTTCCAATTTTGATTGTGTATTAAGATAATAATAGTACATTGACTTACCCACCTCGGCAGATATCAATTTTTTGTAAGGTACCTATATATTTGATTTTAATTTTTAAAAGAAATCACTAAAAATGTGAAAATGTCCAAGGAAACGTATAATAATTGTGCTATAAAAATAAATAAATATTTGCTCAGCAGAATCACATCTTAAAATACTATATCCATTGTGAAGCATGTAAGTAAAAAACTTGTAAATTATGGTAGAGAAGTGGATTTTTTTTTATATACTAGTTTTTCATTCTTATATGAAATTATATTTCTTGTAATGTTTAGCGTTCTATATACCTTTCAACTGATAACATAATAACAATTTTATTCAGATCACATTATAGTCAAAACGAATAAACCTTATCTACAATATTGTTCGATATGAAATGGGTTTATTTTTTATATCATTTTCAAATTTATTTGATATTTTTATCACGGCTACCGATATCTGTACTTATTACTTTACATTTTTATTTTTGTATATCCGTGTCTTGAAAATAACTCGACATTCCGTTTAAAATCTATTGGCCGGAAGACATTTAAAGTCACTTTTAGTCCCAAAAATATCTTAAACGGATTATAAAAGTAAAATGACCTATAACAAATGACAAACATCGCCAGTACCGTAATAAAAGAAGAAAAGTTTTTAACAACTTTGGTCTATTATAGACCATTCCCGATGCTATATAAAGTATGGTGAATCGGATTTTTAAACGCATAAATTCAAGAATCGGACTAAACATTCATTGACTCTAATGCACCAAGTTCACAGTAATAATAGATTTTCGAGGAAAAGAACAAAATATCTTTGTAATTGCGGTCGTATGCTTATACGGTGAACCACACATTCGTAATGTTGCTCACATAAAAAAAAATATAAGCATGTACCCACAAAATAAAAAATATAAATATATAACTAAATATTTGTGTATTTGAATTCGAGTAAATTTTTTTTCCATGAATTATTATTCAAAGAAATTTATTAAAATGTCCTAACAGCCAATACTCAATAGGTATTAGTACTTACCATTCTATGTACATCATTAAGAATGTATTATTTCACAAATAAAATTAATTGTATGTTATAAGATGATTGTTAAAATATATTATAGGTTTTTGACTAACTAACACGTCACGAACGAAAATTAGCTTTGTATAATTCGGTCGAAAATTCCAGATAAATAAATATCTAAACAACACATGTTTTAAAACAAAAATCTGTTGTAATATTATAGTCTAATATTATTACTTAAAAAATGCATTGATTTCACTAAAGCAATTTTGCTAATTATTTTGTTGTAAACAGCTTTTTCGTCACGCATTAAATGTATTAGTTCAACGCAAAAAATTTAATTTATCGAAAAAATTCTGAAGAAAAATAAACAACGACACAGGCATGTTAACTGTGTATAAGGAATATTATGTTTTGACTGAATTAGACAATTTTTGTCCAAATGGAGCTCAACTCATAATTGTTTTACTAACATAAAGCACTCAGTTCCATGACCACAAACTCGGCTATACAATACAATTCACTAGTATACCGTTGCAGCAGTTTAATATAGCAGTCTTTTATTTTATTTTCGCAAGTTCAAAGAAAAATAAGCTCCAAAACTTTATAATCTCTGATTAACGTACAATTATATATTCGTCATTTATGTTGTATAACGAAACAAATAAAAAATAATTAGTTTTTCCTTATTAAATTTATTTATTATTGAACTTACTTGCGCGTGCTTTGTATTGCTTTAAGTTTCTAATTTATAATGAACTGACTAAAATCTTAATTTAATTAACCACTATGTAAGTGTTAGCTCAAAAACTATTAACAAACTAATATGCTATTATTGCTATTATTATAATAAAATATGCTCACGCTCTCTTGTGTGTGTGCGAGTGCGCATTATGATATTAGAATAGATATTATACCTATAACCATCACATTATCTTAGTACTGAATAGGAATCGTTATATATTTAAATTGTTTTAACCGAAGCAGTAACAGAAGACTTAACACCAACTTTTTACGTGTGAAATTATTTGACCGCCTTGCCTCCCGAATACCTATATTATTTATAGTACAGTATAATGTATCTACATAATGGCTTATAAACTACAATAACGAGCTTATCAACTGAGATTTTTCATTGTAAAATCGGTTTAAAAGTAGTTGCGTGATGTTATGTAAGAATATCATAATATATTGTGTAATGATAAATATATAAGGGTGATTCACCTCACCCTCATTTTTTAATGAATATTTTCAAATTCTCGAAACCTTTTTGTACTACTTAAGGAGTAAATTCAAGTTTCTGTTTTTAAAAGGAAAACTTGCCTTTTAAATTGTAAATTATTTAGTGCATTAATATTTAGAAATTATTAGTACTTTTTGTTTTAATTTCTATACCTAATTCAAAATTTGAACAAGTATAGTTTTTCAGCTATTAAAATGTGTATATTAAGGATAACAGTCTTTAAAAATAATTTTACAAAATTATAAAATAATTTAAATATTGGATCTAGAATTAATTATACTTGTACCATTCTTATAAATTATAAATTTTGATAGATTAATATTAATTACGAAGATTTATTTTCAAATCATCATAGCCTCCCAATCTTCCAAATCCGTTATTATGAAGTTATTATTTTTAGTACACATATTGAAATTTAAAAATTATTCGTTCGAATCTTGATACTATAATACTACAATTTTTTCAGAAAAGTTATTTGCTGCATAATTTTCTAGAATAAAAGGAAAATTCTAAAAAACCAATAAAAACCAGAAATTTGTATCTCTACCAGGATACTCTTTAAGCAATACAAACAACCTCAACAGTTTAAAAAGTATTGTCTGAAAGTATATTTTAAAAGTCTCGAAAACCAGATTTTGCTTCTCTCTCTATATGAATATCCTGTAAAAATATATTATTTAGTCCTTCAATAAGGATAGTCATTTATTACTACGAGATGTTAAGTAGAATTAATGTTAGCGGTGTAATAACGTACCGAACACCAGTAATAAAATATTATGCTCTGTAAACATTAATTTAAAAAATCAATATCGGATGTGGTGCTACATCATATATTATATAATATTATATACAAATACTATTCTTATCGTTATGGACTAGTCCACCTATAGACGTGAACCACTCTCGAACAGGTGTATATTATATACTGTACGTTTATAAATATTATACAACCCCGTGACCCCGTATGACGCGTGTTTTTAGTCTTAGGTTTCGAAGTTGTTGTGTAATTCGAGAATATAATAATATCTTGAAGTCGCCGGTGTGTATAAGACGTGATGTGTTAATGTGTTTTAGGTAGGTTATAGGAACGAAGGTATGAAGTACCACGAGAAGTCAGTGTATACCTTTGTATTATAAGACGTGTCGAATAATAATAATAAGACTCGATTTTCCATCGGTTATGTCGGGTGCACATCCACAATATTTTTTTTCCTTTCGTACGCTCATTCAGTTTGTTTTGACGGCTATTTGGAATCCACCCGCCGTCTATACATAATATACACTGTATTATATTTATATATTATGATATACACAATAATAATAATAATAATAGTAATATTTAATCCCCACTCGTCGAAACGTTGGGGTGTACACCGTGTCACGACCACTCGTATATCGGTCTACACATGTGCGTAGGCATTATATATTGATGTTGATATTCCGTCCATACAATATTATAGGTATCTACCTGTGAATTTTTATTATTATTATATATTATTACTTTTATTATTATTATATTTTTTTCAACCGGGTATGCGCCACTCATTATATTATTATGGTTCGTGTACGCCGACGTAGTATCACACAAAGCGACCTATAGAGATGTCGGGGAATTGGAAATTGAAGCATTTTAAATAGCGTTTTTCTTTCTTCTATATACTATATTCCCTTTTATTTCTTTTTATAAAATATGTATGAAGTCAGTCCGATGGTATTATTATTATTATTATTTATTATGATTTAGTGGTGTGTTTCTTGTCAGCCATCTCACAAATGTTACATCGAATAGGATTCACTTTGTGTGCTTATATTTGTTTACGATTCACATCAATTACCATATGAATTGGTAGAGTGTTTGATATGAAAAAAAAAAATGTTCAATAAAGTATAATGATATTATATCTTTATAAAGAATGAAAATTACGTAAAACAATTTACACGTATAATATAATACCTATATAATAAAAACTATGTATTATCTTTTATTAAAATACCTGTAATGAAAACTTTGCTTTGAAGAAAACCCAAAACCTTCTTTAACAAAAATGACTCTTTTGTGTGTCTTAAATTGTTATTAAATACATTTCTTTTAGATTAATTATTGAAATTAAGTGGAATTAACGAATAATTTTCTTTTGAATTGATATTCTTGGGCCAATAACAAGTTTAACTTATTAATTATCTTAATAGTTTTAAAATTAAGGGCTTGTCTTTCAATTAATACAATAATATGTTAGCAATGAAACTATTTTTTAAAAGTCAAATCTATACATTTCGTTATAACTTGAATATTAAAATAAATATTTGAACATACCTAATTAAAAAATATTGAATATAAAATTAGTTAGTTTTAGAATTTTCTGATGCATAAAATACTGTAAGTTAAATTGCATCAATTTTAACATTCCGTTTTATGTTTTATTGAAAATATAAATTGATTAATCTAAATTACATCTATGTTGATCTTTCAATTTTTTTAAAAAACATTTAGAATATTATCTATATATAAAAGGAACTCATAAAAATTGTAATAAAACGGGCGTAAAACATATGTTTATAATAATGGAAGCAGTCTTTTAATTATTATGCCAAATTAAGAAGTGATTTTAATAATTATGAAATCAATAACTTGGTAATCTTTAGTTCTCTAGCTGTGACCTAAATATATAAGATTTAATTATAAAATTGGTACTATATACTTTTTGATACCAATCGTAAAATATTTACATTAGGTACATCTCTGATAAATTAACTTATAATTATTACTATTTACCAGTTATATACTTCGATTCAACCTTCGGGACGTATTTTAAATTCGATTCATTGTCTTTGTAATATTAATTTATTTTAATCATAAAAAATATGAAATGCAATATCTCCCATACACCAGTCCTGAATTCAAATATTTTATATATTTTATTTTTTTTGTAGCGTAATTATTTATGATTCGCTTTTAATACTTTAATAATTTATAGTATAATAAATAATAATCATATTTAAATATAACATGTATATGAAAACTCATTCTCTCTCAAGACTTATTGGAAGTCATTATATTATTATTATTATTATGCTTACTGCTTACATCCCCCCAAGGTATAAAACACGTATTAGTATTGTTTTTATGATTTGATGCTATTGTGGTTTTAAAACGAAAAGATGCCTATCAGAATACTATTATGTATTCGTATTGTATAATGGATGTGTAAATTCAAACACTCGTAAACGTTTTCCCCATTGGTTTTCCGACGATAGATGGGGATTCGAGATTGAAGAGGAATGACAAATGTGATAATCAATCAAATGGAAAAAAAACTAAGGGTAAATATATGACGTTATAAAATATAATAAATATATAAAAAAAAAAAATGGGCACAAATTACCCGTTAATCGTATATATAATGTTGGTAACCTCGTCAGAAATGAAAACATTGACAAATTTCCAAATATGCAATGATATAATATATTATATTTTATGAGTAATTTATTCATTTCAATATTTTCAATTTTGTGAACACATATTATAATTAATGTATGAAAATATAGTTCAAGCGTATCAGCATTTTGGACAAACATAAATAACGTCGTTGAAAAATGATTAAAAATAATATTCGTACTACTAATATAATAATGCATTTTCTATACGTTTGTACTATAAAACTGTTATTTCCTAGAAAAGACTTAAACACCACGGTTACCATATGTGTGAATTCTCAAAACAATATACTAAATAGTAGTTTTTCGTTTGAAACGTTTACGTCAACATTTGTTTATGTAACAACAATAATAAATTATAATATTATCTACAGGGCTGTCACTTATAATTTAAGTAATAATATTAATGAGAAAGTTTTCCGTTGTAGTTCAAGGTATTGGGGTGAAAATATAAAGGGCGCAGAAATTTAATTTAAATCATAAACATGTTATCAGCTATTGTTGAGTTAAAATGTAGTTTTATAGTTAATTTTCCTTAGCTCTATAATAATATTTTTATAATTTTCACGTATTCTAAATTTAAAGGTATATTAATTTACGGTATATTAACCGTATTTTTAATTTTTTATTAAATCTGTCACCTACTCACACGTGATAAAAATTACTGTAATGAATATAAATTTTTTTTTGTATTTGTTCATTGAAACAACCTCTAGGTCTTCGTCAATGCTTATCACAAGTGGGTAGTAGGGAGATCATGTGATCTATTTATCTATGTATAATGTATATAATACTATATACATGATACTAGAGGAGACATGTGCGGTCTTCGCTCCCAATGGAGTGGGACCTAGTTGGACACCGGATGACGCAATCGGACGACAGCGTGGAGATTTGGTGATCACGTAGAACCACACAAATTTTTTTTTCACTTTTGCTATGAATCGAACCGATGACTGTATGAGTCGTAGTCAACTGTGTGACACTATTTTATAGTGTATAATAAAAAAAAAAAAACGGTAACTTTTTCAATAAAACAGGGAAAACAATGCATAATATGTGTAATTTAATTAACAAAAAAATAATACTCTGTGTACAGTAAAATTTTTATTCTACAAGTAGCGCACGAGTCCATATTTTTCATATTCTTACGTAGGTACCCAAAACAAAAAATGATTTATTAAGTACATTCAAAAAAAAATATGGCTTAAAGTAAATCCATTTTTCTGACATAGTGAGTATATTGTCTATTAATAGATATAGTTTGTTTATTTCCTATTTTAAAATGATAAACGATAATGATAACAAATCTCCGAGACTCGTTTAACTGAAAACTGCGTTTATAGTGACTTTTTTGTTTTGGAAACGAGTGTAATTTTTATTTTTACTGTTACCATTATCGTATTAACAATACGAGTTTCGTTCGTGCGATTTTGATTTGTTGTTGTAAATTAGTTGTGGTAAAGTCACCCAAACGATGGCTATTTAATAATATCGTATCACCACACGACCAACGACCATAATAATATATTATAATAATAAATAAAGTAAATTGGTATAATATTATGATTGTCTACAGTTAGATGAATAAACGTACGTATTACCTATAGGCGATAAGTTTGGTTTTACGATTCCGATTCAAAAAATATATATATATATACACAAATAATAACATCCATTGATCAACATTATCGACCGAATGCGTCTGTAATAATACTATTTACACACGTATTACTCGTAAAATATGATTTACGACAGAATGTTATGTATTAACTAACGCGTGTCGCAACAACGACGATGGTAGATGGTTCCGAAAAACGGCTTAAAGATTAATTATTAATTGTTACACACCGTAATTCCGTCATCCGTATACAAAATCGCCTGTGTTAGGCACGCGTGTGACATAATATTTTATTTTCTAATAAATCACTGTTTTAACGGAAAAACTGTATAAGTCATAAAATTATACAATTTCTCGTTTTGCGGTAACACATGGCCAACAGCCAACAGGCCGCTTTACTGGATAGGGATAATGGACTCGGTGATTACGATAAAAAATAGTAATAATAACCAAATTACAGCCTATAGCGTGTTACATAATAATATTATTATAGTATTACACTGGACGATTTATACCGAACATGCTTCGAATTCTGATTTTCGGCACTTTTAACTAGTTTAGCTTAGATAGGGTATAAAGTCCAACATTTTCCATGTATAATATTATAATATACTAAAAACTAGGTACGGAAATGTTTTACGTCAATTTTATATTTTTGTTAAACCATTTTTAAAGACTATCTGTCTGCATATACATCATAATAACTAGTTCAAATTTCGATTTGTTGGGTTTTAGCGATAGGTACTTGCATTATCAACATCTTCAAAAAGGTCATCTGGTTTATAATTTATACTAGAAAAAGGACGATTCTCATTTGAAAAACGAAGTAGATATTATCTCCATGTAAACAGTAAAAAAATCTAAATTTTTTAAAGCATTTTTCTTAAAACGTAGGGTACCTCATCTGTACCTACTTTGAAATCCTAAAAGTAAGAATTCGATTTAATTGGTTATTAAATAAAAAAATATGGGGGGTAAGCACGCTTGATCTTGAAACACCTAGGCACTAACTGATTAATTTAAAGTGAAACCTCTAAGCACCGGGTACTCTGGGTCACTGAAATTTGTTCGCTGTTTAGATGTGTCCGCTATTCAGAGAGCTTAGTTTGTAGAAAATCCGCTGTTTAGAGAGTTGCGTTATAGGAAAGACTTCACTGTACATCGTAAATTAGACAGCAGTTTTACACCTGAAAACTTAAAGCTCATGGCTCAGAAATAAATCAGCTGGTTCCCAAATAATAATATGTCGCAGGCACCCTTAATGGAAGAAAAAATAATGTAATTTTACTTTCATATACGCGTATTACACGTGACGGATTCCGAACAAGGTGAATTATAGCGGTCGTGCACTATAATATAAATATTGCGTATTTTATTTATATGACTTTTACATTTGTATAGATTCCACATTTCGATAATCCGATGACAAATCCAAACGATATTACACTAATCATATCACAAAAATATATAAAATATGACGACTTTTCGGCTTTCGTATGAAATATGATGTATAGGCAACATTATCTAAATAATATTATAATATATTGCACTTGCATAAGAGCCCAACAACGCCGAGTTGTAGGTAGGTACACGTTTTGTAAGTACTTGTACAGTTATAGTGTTATACTAACTGTCCTATTTTTCAAAAATCCATTCATAAACCCTAGGAGTGTTAATGATTTATGATTGTCTTGTTTGACGACAACTTATATTATAAATATATGATTTACAAGCAAAATGTATATACACACAGGTTTGTACGATTGTAATAAATGAAATATTGATATACATTGTCATAATATATTAAATAAAGTAAACCTTTAATTGTAATCTATGGGTAATGGGCAAATATTTAAAAAAGAACTTAAATAAAATAAAAATTCTATACTGATACCATCATAAATTTAAAATGTTATAATATATAACATCTTATATTCTTACGTCTTGTTATAACAATATTTTTATTTTTATTCTTTATTCGACTTCAAATAGCATCTAAAAAATATTACATATTATTTAATTATTTTTATTTCAAATTTTATATATTAGGTAATATTATACTAAATATTTAGCATAATATAATTACTTAAAACAATATTGTAAGTTTTTATTAAGATATTCCAAATACAGGTCAAAATCAATCTAAGATAAAATACATTTCTATACAATATTACCACTTAAAACATAATTGTAGTTCAGAAATCATCGTGCTAAAATTATCCAAATGCATTTCAATCCAAGTACCTACTATGATTGAGTAATGAGTAAGACTAACGTGTAACAATAAATTCGAAATTTAACTAAATATATAAATAATTTTAATTCACATGAAAGTTATTTTGGTTGATTTATTATAAACATTACCTATATGCATTAATAAATTATGGAGGTACTCACTGTGTCTGGAGAGTGTATTTACGAAATAAAAATTAGATATTTTAAATAAATAACCTTAATATTCATCTAATATGTGATTAAAAAGTAAAAACCATTAATACTGAAAAACAATTTAATACTTTTTGATATAATTCATTTTTATTTAATATTTATATTATAACCAACGAAATAAGTTATATGTTTAAAAAAAAAATTGCAGATAAATTATAATATATTATTTTTTTTGTTATATGATCACGACCAGTGGCATAGCCAGGAGGGGGGCCAAGAGGGCTATAGCCCCCCCCCCATTGACTGTGTTTATTTTAGCCATTGTAGGCTATAGCCAAGAAGGATGCAGTTAAAAGATTGGAGCCTGTAGGCATAATAAATAAATAAAAATGTTTATACATGTATACAATTTAAAAAAAAAAAACGTAAATAAAAGAAATATGTTATTTATATTTTTTGAATTTTTTTGTGAGACTTAGCCCCTCCCCCATACAAAATTCCTGGCTACGCCACTGATCACGACTCGGCCTTTGGTTTTATATTCAATGCGATTAATTTAATGATATAAAATACATAAATATTAAATGATGAATTTATAGGCTCAGAATAACTTTTATTCTCTGATGTATGAGTTTTTTTGAAAGTCTGTAGTCTATATTTGAGGTACTTTAAACATTATAGAAATAGATGTGATAGTCATGAAAGAGTTTTATTTTAGATCTATAGTCTATAGATATAATTTATATTATGTTCAAAGATTTGCTCGTTCGATTTCGATTCTAAGTTGATGGAGTTTAATGGAGATTAAAATCTTTTAAGAACATATTTCATAGAAAAAATAAATATTTCCGTTAATTATATTAATGTTTATGAAAATAGCACATAATAAAATGAAATACTTATGTTTTACATTGAAATTATTGAAATTCAAAACTTAAACGTATATACATTTTACAATAATCAATATCGTATACCTAACCTATATTCAATATTATTATTTTTTTTATATGGTCAGGCACGTAACTAGACATTTTTCTATAAGGGGGCCAATATTTTTTGGCCCCTTTCTGTTTTTTGTACCCAATACCACTCCTCTCCTTATCAGACAATATCTATAAAAAATAATACTACATTTCACAATGTATTGTCTGTATTAGTTAAGCATTATATTTTTGTTATTTATTAATATAGGTATACAATATATGTACATCTTAAAAAACTTAACTATATTAGGACAATTCGTCTATTTCTATGGTTCGCTGCTTAGTGCTAAGTCTCTAACTCGATAGATAATAATATTATATTGGGACATACAGGGGCGGAGTGGGAAAAAAATTCAAGCCAGAAAAATTAAGCTCCTCCAGGCCACCCAAAATTTTCATCTCCTGGTTAAAAATTGTATTTTATCTAATTTTGTATGTAAATATACGTATATAGGCAGGAAAACAACAAATAGGTACTAAAATTATATATTATAGTGTATGTATTTTACAGATAAAACAATTAACAAAACTATAAAACCGAAATAAAATTAGATACACAAACCAAAATAATAATAAATCATAATAATATGTTCTAATGAAATTAAAATAAATATAGCAACTTACAAAGAATAAACTATTTTAGCTTTAGATATAATTATAATAATTGCTTTATTATAATTTAAAATATCAAAATAATAAAGAAATAATCAATTAAATTCGATTTCGTCTTCGTATATAGATAAATAAACTCTTACATTACCTACTCTACATTATTTTTTTTTCTATCTATACTTTAGGTAAACGGGCCATTTAGCTTCCAGGCCACCGAGAATTTTCAGTATCCTGGTGGGCCACTCCGCCCCTGGGGACATATCATTTTGTTAGGCATGTTTATTTTATCATACGATTACCGTATTGATCCACTATTATATATAATATAGTATTGTCTGTAGTTGTGTTTATCAAATGTGCGTTCGATACCCGTATTTGGCATTCCTAGATTTCAATTTATTAATAGACGTCTTATTTTCTATCTTGTATTATTAACGAATATTTTTAAAATTTCGGAATTTAATTTTTGTTATAAAATCGTTAACTTAACTATATTATGGAGTACCATATAATATACAATTTAGGGTTTAAATGGCTTGGGACAATTATATTACACACCATAATATTTAAAAATAAAAATCAAGGGGGCCAGTCCGGGGCCACTGACTTTTCTTAGGGGGCCAGGACTCCTAAGGCCCCCCTTGGCCACATGCCTGTATATGGTAATCGAAGATTATAATAAAAGTATACCTTACGTGGAGTTAAGGTATACTATTACCTATATTTATAAGTTAACGTATATTATTAATAATTCATCACCTGTGAATAGGTTTGTTGTATAATACAGTCAATAAGATATTTTCGTAGTCTATAGACAACTGTTTAAGTATTATCATTTATTTGTATTATACAATGAAATGTTTCCTTATTTTTTTATTGATAATAGTTTATTGTAATAATGTTAAATAATCGATTTAATTATATAAAAATATAAATTTATTTTTGTATGAAAATAATTTTAATTAAATATTATACTTAACTATCTAACCCGATATCTACTATTTACAGTAGAGTTAAAACTTAAAAACCTTTACTATATCTATCAATATTTATAAAAATTATTATTAGTGAAAATAAAGATTCTACATCGTGTTATATCGATTCAATATTAGTTCCCGATGAAACAATAAATAATGTTTAATTAAATTACAATATAATATTGATGGTAACAATAATCTATATGTGTTATTTTAACAATTTTATTTGGTGTAATAATAATAATAATAATAACATGTACAATGTGTTTTAATAGAATTAATAGTGTACACTATATTATATATTATATTTACCCTTATTGAATGTGATTACTGGGCTTGGGGACTTCTTGCATTCATATGTTTTTTATGGTACCAAATTGTTGAATATTGTATTTAACATATTATAGGGCTTGTTTTTTTAAATGGACAAATCAAAATATACATGTTTGGCTACATAACTGATCATTTTATTTTGTTAAAATTTAGCCAAAAAGAAATATTCACAAAGTTTTACCATTTTTAACAACCATTGATATTGTATAAGTGCATTTTTTCGTATATATACGTATATTAAATGCATACCGTTTCCCTAGTTTTTCCCATTATGAGTTAAACCAAATATTTTAGAGCATTTACGTTAATTTTAGTTACGTACCTACCCATATCCGTTTCAAAATGTACTTAAAACATTTTTATTGCATTAAGCCCCAAACCCTAGTCACATGCCTAATGGAGATTTTGACACGAGTGGTTTATTTGATTTTCTGTCGTGTATTTTCCAATATTTGAAAAACATTATAGTATCGTAAAACTGCCTCTATCATACAATTCATTGAACGTATTCGAAATAAAAATAATTAAGAGGACGCCACACCCACATGTGTTATCTCCATCTTACAAACGTACCTACACCATATCATAAACTGTTTTGCGTGGGAAAGAACCAAGAAGGCTACAGTCATAACTAAGAAACGAAATGTTCTCACTATAAAGAGAAGAATATTTACTGGGAAACATTGTTTTATTTATTTATTTTTTATTTTTATTTTTTTGATATCACAAATACAAAAAAAGTTATTCAAGTTTGAAATACTGAATTTTTAAGCAATAAGACATTTTTTCGTATTTGTGATGTAGAAAAATAAAAAAGTAAATATTCTCCTCCTTTGTATAGTGTAAACATTTTGTTTTTTAGTTATGATAGAAGCCTTCTATTAGTTTTTTAGTTTTCAAAATGGTTTTTGATATGTGTACGTTTGTAAGACGGGAACAATAACACATATTGCTGAGACGTTTTCTTAATTACGTTTATACATAGAACAGGAACCACAAAATCAGTAATATCCTTGTTTCATGGTAAAAGTTAATATATATCCACTATATTATAAACTAAATGTAAATTTTAATAATATATTATAACATTGAAACCTCTAAGTACCGGACATACTCGTTCGCTGAAATTTTGTCCGCTATTCAAAGGTTTATGATTTTGTAGTTACCTAGTCCTCCAAAAAAAAAAAGCATCCATTATTTGGAGGTGTCCGTTAGGGCTGCAGGTTTCACCTTACTTATATTTAAGAGATACGATCTACCAGTGATCTTATATCTATATTAAGCACTTAACACCATATAAAACAATAAGTTCGTCAGTGAAATATTTAAAACACTATTCATTTTCCGAAAGTAATGACACAAAATAAATAAGAATATAATATTATGCACCCATAGTACCATTGTTTTTCCTTACAACTTTATATACCCATAATAATATTTGTATAATATTATATATTATGTACTTATTGACAGATGGTCATTTTCATTGATTAATAAGACATATTTGTACAAGTGGTTATGAGTATGATAACCAAATAGCTGTTTTGATAGGTATCTAATGGATATTTGAAGAAATAAAAAAAATAATAGTATAAATCGGTATAATGCGCAAAAGCCAAAACAATAATATATAAAATAATAGTATTGATAAGAAGATAATAAATAAATTATTAAATTGCAATTTGTAATTTTAATTGTACGGCCTGATAATTGAATTTTTATCGTTATTTTACCGCTAATATTATACCATGTCATTTGGCAAGTATAATAATTTGTGCAATTTATTTAACATAATATTATATTTAATGTGATGCAAATACGCTAAAGATTTAACGATTCGAAATATTGAATCTTTATTTGAATATTTAAAATTTTCGATTTATACACCTCATTGTATATTATGATTTCTGAAAAAAATCCCCATTGGATTAAATTTACATTCTTATAGCTATAATGCTGTTATCAGAAACACGCGATATACCAGCGTGTAACGTTCAAGCATTCCACACGGAATAACTCAAGTTTTAGGGCCAATAAATGTCTGGTCTATCCCGTTGTAAATCTCAGCTTCTCTTTATAGTGCACGCATTACATTTACAGGGCTTTTATTATTATTATTATTATTATTATTATTATTATTATTATTCGAAACATTGTTTTATGATTTTATGAAATTTATTTATTATTATTATTACATAAACACTTCTGAGGCGCCGTTGCATGTCCGTAACTATAATAGTACATTTTGTTCCACATCGGTCATTTATATTAATTCCCTCGAATGTAAAATATCAGGAGTGTAAAAACAGTCGATCTCTGACGATTTTAAAGTCGATCCTCTTCTGCCAGAATTTATTTTTAGGGATACATTTACTAAATACAGTTTATCATACGTATTTTGGATTGGCCTTATTACGTTCAATAGTATTTTATCACACGAAGATTATAAAAGCCGAATACCGAGTTACACTTCCGATGGTCATTTAGAGCAACGTTTACGTTTAGTAGCGGCTTTTCTCCAGATTATAACTGACCGGCCAACGATATAATACGATAACGCGCTTCTACGCCGTTATTATGATGTTAAATTACTTTTGAAATTATTTAGAAATTTGATGTGAAACACTAGTTTGTATATTAATGATATATTTTAAACAAAAATGTTTATTATTGATAAAAATGAAACAAAAAAAATAATTTGTTTCTTCGTGAGTCGATCCTCAAAAGAAAAATATTGTCAGTAAAACTTGATCAAAAAAAGTTTGCCTCTGCCTCCTGTAATATATTATAATATATAATATATTATATAGACTATAGGAATTTAAAGATATGCGCTGTCGTTTTGACAATAACTGGCGTATAATATTCTAACATTATAATCCGGTTCGTTCAATCTGTCAGCTCAACCGTAATTATGTAAATGATGTAAAAAGAAAACAAAACTGTGTGTACAATGTACATAACATTATTATATTCACTTCAGTCAAACATCGTTATCGTACACACGCCGGTTGCTGCAGGTTTCCGATCGGTGGACGAAAAAAAAAATTTTTATATTTTTCACCAACCACCTGAAATACTTATATTTTTCTATCCTTAAAAAAACCAAAAAAATGGAGACACGATAACGTCATGCTTCCGAAAACTCATCGTTACTCATCCGAAAACACTTCATTTGCTATCTGTATTATGTACGTCATAATCACTGCAAGTGCCGGCTCATCAGGGTTTTCAGCTTAAAAACGAAAATGTACGCAATATTAGAATAATCATATTATAACCGAATGTCGTAAACAACAATTTGTTTAGAAATCTGTTCGTGCCTGCTCTATTCATATTCGTCGACTTGCGAATATTTTTTCTTGATAACAGTAATTTATCGTCATTGTATGGAAAATTCAAATTGATTGCACAAACATGTTATAAGATAGGAGTATTAACATGGTTGTATTGTGCAGTGTTATTATTATATGTCTATCGCCATTATGCCCGGAAATGATTTGGGTAATATTGATACAATATCCAATTATGACCTAATAATTAATATTCATTAAAATTAATTAACAACCTAGGTAATACTTCAAATTTAAACCTATTTTCACAGAATTATCAACCATATGTTATTAATTAAAAAATAATAACAATACATTTTAAGTTAGAACACGAGAATTTCGTTATTTGATATAAGCGCCAGAGGTATAAAAATTAAAAATACATGATATTATGTTCACCATTAATAATATTTTATATATTTCGAAAATCGTCAATAATTTAGAATGTAATGGTAATTATAAGAATCTGTATTTTTGTTCTTTAATTGTAATTCATAAAACGCCTTTATCTTAAAATTAATTTTCACTAGGGTATAGGAGTAGGTACACGAGTCACGAATGTGTTACTTATATGTAAGTAGGTTTAAACAATAATGCACAACGTTATACCTAATATAATTTTATGCCTGAAAAGAAGCATACAAGTATCTGTGATTTTCGTGTCATTTTTTTACCGATTACCCTTTTTACAATATGGTTTATTTTTTCATACTTCGTTTTGGCCCTTAAGTCTTCCTATGGAAATTTTCATCACAGTTTATCCTAATTATGTATTGATTGTACTTTAAAATCCACTGAAATTATAGTTCATGCCTACCTACCTAGAAACACAATTTTAATTTCATTAGTGATAATTAAGCAGTGCTAAAAAGTCTTGTAAGTTAACTGTAAGTTTTAAAAGTAAATGATAAAATCATCGATTATAATAATTATATTTTAGTCTCAAAACATTATACAACTCTAATCATTCAGGAATACTTGAATTTTATCTATTGATTGCCTATCATTTTACCGAAACCAATTTAATTTGAGTATTATCTGAAACAGTAAGTCATGAAAACATTTTTAGAAACAATAAGTAAATTATCATCATATACTATTTCTTTGAACAAGCATGTTTTTGATTAACAAATTTAATCATGTGTAAAAGGTTTAATATGAACACGTGTTCAACACCATAGTATCATACTTTCCAAGGGATCAATAATATATAGACACAAATCATTTACAATAATTTCATATAAATGTTAATTAAAGAAACTCCTATTGGGACCTTCAAAATTATTCACCCTCAAAAAACGAATCCATTTTTATTGTGTTATTTACACCCTATTACCCTACAAGTAATTAAAAATACTCGATTAAGACATCTGTATAATGCAGTCGATTTGTAATAATAATTATATTATGTTATTGAAGCGTTAGATTGTACTAAATTATTACGACTCGGCCCACTTATTGATAATGATGTATCGATGTTGTAATTACTCCAGCCTGTCAAACCACTAACCAGGTAATATCACTGCAACACCTTTTAGGAGTTGTATTTTCCTGTTCAAACCGGCTTAAACATCGGTTATCCATCAGTATAATAACTAATAAGTAATAACGTCCATGTCCAGTCCGTAAAAAGGGGAGTAAATATTTTACTCGCACGCCAGATCGGTCGGTAATTATGTTTAATGTTGATAAACTTGTTGCGGAACAAAATAATGGATGTTTCATTTCGGGTATTTCTGGAACGCGTCAAGTAGTTTTTATTACACTTTATTATATATACACATATTATTATAATACGACTGTGCCGAAGAAGTGGACGGTAAAATTCTCGGGCAACAAGTTGCTCTGTAATGTGCAGCTGTATTTTCATATACTACACCACAGCGGTAGCCTCTAGGGGCTAAATATAGAAGGGTTAAAATACCGAGACCCATAAAACCTTTGAAATTCTGACACTCGGACGAAAAGTTTGTACGCCGGCAATTATTTATCCGTTACCTATCGACAGAAAGCAATTAAAAACTATTATTTAATGCGGTTATTTTTTAATGGGGAAAAAAACTAATTAATAATGTTGTATAGTTTGGTAATTGAAACGTAATACGTTAGCGTCTTGATTTCTTCGAAACGTATGCCGCATATCTGTACTGTATTTACCACGGTAATGAATAATGAGCTTTTATATCTATTTTCTAGAGATTCTCTATGTTTATTTTTCGTTTCAAAGTTGCTGCCGTACACGACTCTACGCTTTATATACAATATATCGAGCTCAATATTATGTTTAGACTGGCTGGCCTATATGGTATTCAATTTTTTTTAACAATGTGATACACTTAATCTTCGGCGAAATTTTCGAGGTACAAGGGTTGAAAATCACTGGATTAGACGATTATAAATTTATAACAACCTGCAGCTGAACAGTTGTATAAACTGTCAATGAAAAGAACACTTTGTGAGGATAATAATTGTATATTCTAGACGCATATTACATATTATTTTTGTCTCAAGTTCTATAATTTGTAGTTATGATATTATTAAAAATAATTCACGCTTAAAATAGCATATCTTTAATGTTTGTAAACAAATATAAATTAAAGTCGGTTAACGTCTATTACAGGAAAAAGTTTTTAATTCATGCCACTTTGGTTTGTTTTTTTTTTACTCAGTATATTATTATCATCGGTATAATAATAAAAACTATTAACGAACAAAATTATGAGTTTGCGATGTCTACAAGCGTGACAAATATAAATTAAAAATTAACATATTAAATAGTACACATATACATTTTGATTCGACCGGGAAGGTGGCGATTTTCGAGCGCCGCCCCTAGTCACGAAAGCAACGGACAATTCAGAGTTTAGAATAATAAATAATAATTCGTAAAATATACATAGTACCTACCTATTGTTTATATCAAACATATTTTTAATCGTCTTTATTTCACCCTCATGCCTCGGTCATGTATGAGCTATGTGGCTCGGGGTAGTTCAATGTTTTTTAAGTACCTACGAACAGTAAGAACTGCGGAAAAACACTAATTAAAAAAAAATCACTAATTATAACACAATAATATTATTTTAATTTAATTACACAAATTGCATAAGAAATCAAGATTTTCTAATATTTTTACTAAGGTTTGTTTTTAAGTTTTTTGTTTATTTTCAGACTACCATTTAGGCGTTGTTAAAGATAGGTCGAGTTGAATCGACGCACTCGTTCTAAAGAATAATGGTTGTAATAGCATTTTATTACGGGTTTGCGCCCAAAACGATATAGCCGTGATTTACGTGTGCAGATAATAACATTATTATGGTGTCATTGATTATTATTATTGTGATATCACATAGTTATTTTATTATAATATGAACAACGTGCGTGTGACACGTGTACAATGATTATATCATATAACCGGTAATTGGTAATAATTATCACAATATTAATAATAATAAGTGTATATAACTCCGCAATGATGGAATTAATAATATCATTACGACTATCACACGCCGACGCCGCGGAAATACGAAACGAATATGAAACATTTTTTCCGCCGCACGTAATATTATTATTGTCGCGGAGAAACGAAAATATCATTATTAGACTATAATAATTTTTTTACGGAGCGTGTAGTTCTTTTTATTATTTTCTTTGTTTTTGATCCCACGCATACGACACCGGAAAATCGGCGACTCCGGACAACGTCTTCGGTCAAAGTCGATTAAGATCGATTCGTTCGTTTATTATGTCCGTGTCTCATGGGACGTCCCTACACACCTACTTACGTAGGGTGATATACAGGGGGATTCACTGAACAGAACATCCGCATTCTCTCTTCCCTCTTCAATAATGTAATAATTGAGTTATTCAAAATCTGATTTTTCTATTTTGTTTTATTGATCATAGTTACATTGGCCACTAGGCCATTAGTTATTAGTATAATTCAAATTACATTTATAGTTTATAGTAAGATTTATGCTTAAATTAGGTTGTATAATTCAATTTTCTTTAAGAAGTTAACTTTTAAATAATATATACTTATATATGTTTTAAATCGTGAGATTTTTGTATTACTCCAGTGTCTAACGTAAATATACCTAACCCGGTTTTCTACTGAATAAATTATTTAGTGGATATTTTTTTTTGAAAATGTTGATTATCAAAATCAAAATTAGTCTGAGATTTTATCTTTGCGTGCTATAAGATAATAAGTCCATCATCATAATGGGACTGAAAGAACTATCGACATTTATAATTTATTTGAAAAATGGCCAGAGTATAGTAAATACTAGATCCAAAATTACTTTTACTTTTTATGATTTTCCAAAATTATTTATAGGACTACAAGTCTGCTTCTCTTTGAAAAAATATTTTAATAACTTCCATAAATTACTGGTTCGAATTTTGAAATAGAGGATAGATGATGTAAATAGCATAAACTTAAAAAAATTAATAACCCATTATAACATAATTTACGGTAAAAAAAAATATAGTACCGATTTGAAGAACGGAAGGTCACGTCTCACGTCCACGGTTAATACAAAAAATGATACTTAGTATATTATTAACCATGTTTTGTATCACAACAAAATACTCCTCATAAGTTATAAATATAAAATATTAAAATAATATCTACAAAAAATATCAAGATTATGAAAATATGATTCTAAAATTTACCGGAGAATTCCTAAAATCAGAATTTGAAGAACTACATTGATTATTTAATGAAAAAATGGGGTTGAGCATGATTGGTGAATCACCCTGTACAATATTTCGGTAATTTAACGAATTGTTCACGGGGCGTAATAAAATTGTTAAAATATATAATATATAGTATTATATTGTTATTGTTGCTATGCTATGCATTGAAGGTATATTATTTCTTCGACGGAAGAATGCCGTTGGGGGTGTCGGCGGCCTTTTGCTTACAATATATTATTTTATAATAACATTAATATGGACATGCGTGTATAATATGTACATAATAGTATGCTTACATAGTGATATTATTATCGTATAATATCGTAAGTTGAGCGTAGGCGCGACCGGTCACGGCGGCTACGGAACACGGTCGCCACACACCGCACGTGGATTTGATAATACCATCGAGTGGAGGACGTGTTCAAGACATTTATTGTTATTATTATTTATACTATACTATACTCGTGGAGGGGGTCGGGTGGTAAGAATACGAAAAATAATGTAATAAAATAGATTTCGGAACATCGCCGTACACATCTGACAGCACCATCGACCTGTAATCGTCGTAAATGGCGTCAGTATGTCTGTTAGGCAACTCATCTATTTCTTTTTTATCTTTTATTCGTGCCGCGTTATTAAAATAAGTGCATTACAGACATTTAATAACATTTAGCCATTAATTATTATGTAGACGATTTTTTTGTAGACAAAAATATTATATTTTTTTTCGGTTGGAGGACAAATTTTGTTTTCTTGCTTTCGCAATGCTAGAATGCTTTAATTCTTACTTATCAGTTATCACCTATTACTTATTATGATATATCCTGTTGATAAAATATTTAAATGTTTTTTCTACAGTCGTAAATTTTCTAGATGAATTATGTAAATTATTATGTAAGCAATTATGCTATACAGTTAACATCACATAATATTTTATATTGACGTATTTTTGTAATCCATGGATAATTGTATTAATTAATTAAGTATAGTAATATGTGTAGTTGTAAACATCGCATTTAATTTTTTATTCAATAGTACTACTGACAAGACCATAACTTATGTCTTTTATCAACCACGTCATTGTATAATAGGTATAAATCAAGCCATTGTTAACTTTACACAAATGGGATACCTAGCTTAAAAACAGAGGAGATTATAATTAAGTAAATGACTCGTATTAATTATATCATTTATAAGGAATTTCTGTATACTTAACTACTACACTACGACAGCACGCACACAAAAAACGAAAAACGATTAGTTTTTTTTGGCGGTGGAGAGGGGGGTGGTTACACGTCACTTGTAATACACGGAATTATAGCCATTATTATCGCAAACCACAGATTTTCAAGTCAATTAGCTAAAGAGTGGATGGGTGTAACCACTTTGACGTGAGTTTGCATAAGAACAACTATGATCATCATTATACATGACAAGAATAATTTATGTTACAATTATTATCGTTATGTGTATAGTAACACCAATTATAATGTACAAGGACGGTATAGTTTATGATAAGGGGTATAGATAAGTTAATTTTTATATTTTAGATTAATTTTGTAGTTAATTTTAAGCTGGATCGAAGAATGAGATAGGAAGCCAAATGTCAGAGCTACTTGTCGATCTGACATAAAATTACCTATACAAAATTAATGTATAAAACTGACTCATACCCTTTTTCATAAATACCTACCTTCCATGAAAATTTATTTATATATGAAATCACAGTGCATTGAAAGATCTATGTATTATACGGTTATACCACCGAGTTAAAGTTTCTGACTGACGTGCACCAGGGGGCATTTTATCTTTTGATGGAAACGGTTAATTGCCGCTGCCTCAGATGGGAGGTGTTTGTCCATCAAAATCGACCTATTCGTTTACCTTTTCAGTGGTCATGGCTGTTATACATAATATCACGTTTAATATCACGACAACGAAACAAAGATTTTTATATTTTTTTGACATATAAGTTAAAATCGATATTTGATATAAATTTATTAAAATCTAATTGAAGATTCTTATCATGACATTTAATGCTGTGTACATAAAAATGTAATATTATAATGATAAATCCTAAAATATATATTTATAACTTTAAGTCTATTGAAAAAAAAATATATATATAGGAATATTTTTACAAAAATAATAAAAAAAGCAAATTAAGTCCCGAAAACAACGAAATATTATAATGTAAACGTAATATTATATTACTGAATAATTTCATATTTGTGGAGACGTATTAAAATGAAATATCATAATATAATACCTATACAGTGTGTTCACGCTAAGAGGTACTACTAAATATTTCATTTCGATTGCCTACCTTGTATTGAAATGGGGTTTTCACTGAATGACAGGAATGACAGACAGTACTTAAATACAGGTTTTTAGATAAATTTAAAATTTTTAAGACTTTCGATGCGCGATACTACTTATTTTTTTTTTTAAATAGTAACACTAACTTTTCTTTACATATTCAAATAGAGTATTTTTTTTCTAAACAATTTATGTATGAAAAGGTTTTTTCTAATTATGAAATTGAATATTTACGAGTAATTTATTTTTGACGAAATTTAAACTAAATTCAACTTGTTGTTAGTTGTTACTTATTAGTTGTTACTTTATTAGTAACTAATATTGTTAAATACCTATTTGCACACGGACAAGTTATAAATAAACACTTTTTTTATTGTAATTTACTATAATTTTTCTGAAATAAGAGATAGCTAATTGGATAAGTTGAATTTAGTTTAAATTTCGTCAAAAACAAATTACTCATAAATAATCAATTGCATATGAATTTTGTAATTAGAAAAAAACTTTTTATATATAAATTGTTTAGAAAAAATGCTCAATCTAAAAAAAAATTGGTGTTACCATTTAAAAAAAGTATGTTGTATCGCTCATGCGGGATTCGAAAGTGTTAAAAATTTAAATTTTTTTCTAAAAATGGGTATTTAAGTACTATCTGTCATTCAGCGAAAACCCCATTTCAATACAAGGTAATCGAACTGAAATATTTAGTGGTACCTCTTAGCGTGAACACACACTAGCTGTATATATTGTGTCGGATAAATGAACACGACGAAAAAAAAAAATAATGTATAACATTTTTCAATCAGCCAGGTGGGTATGGGTCGACAAAATTTAAAAATTTAAATATTTCTGGTGGCGAAAAATGAATAATTTATATTGTACCTACAATATTATTGCAGGTTAACGGAAAGGTCTTTTTGGCGGAAAGCTGTAACGCACCCAGATGGTGGGTAATCGCAGTGTACCAATAATATATTATTGAAAAACGAACGGCGCCTAATAATAATATGGTATGCTGCGATATTATAATATCTACTATTATTAAAATAATATATGCAGACCAGAGATCGTATTATCGTCATGGTCTTCGTTGTATCATATTGACGACGCTGCGCTACCTGAGTAGCCATATTATATTATAATACATAATTGAATAAATTACGTTTTGATAATAATACCGTGAACGCGTACATAAACTTAATATATATTACAATAATAGTAATAATAATAATAATAATATATAACGTTATTAAGTAGGTTTATTATATTATAATAAACGAGCTCGCGAGTGGGAGTCGGCTGCAGCAACGCATTGAAAACATATGATTTTATACTGTAGAAAATAATAATGAAATCATAGCCGACGGCCGGGACATTACAACACGGAATTCCTCGGTGTTTAGTCCAATTTGATTAAAGACCTAGCGCACGTTAAACGGTCATTTTTTGTAAACATAATCACATGACACACACGCGCACACCTATACCTAACCTACCCGTCTACCTACATCATGTTATACCTACCGAATACGCGCACGGTATCCGTCGAGTATATGATTTTGGTTCGCGGTCGCCGGTGGTCATAGTGGTTACTAGTGGATACGTCACATTGTATAACTAATATATTATTATTACATGGGTATACCTAAACTTATATTACACTACTAATAATCTATAATATTATGGTAACTATTAGAACGACGATAAACATGCCGTTATTACGACCACGGGCGATCCACTTGTCTTTCGGTGGTTATTAAATATTGTACTAAAAAAATTCTTAAAATAGTGAAACTTTTGGTATTACTATTATTATTATTTTAAATTTTGTAACGAGATTTCTGTATCATATATTATTACAGGATACGGAAAAATAATTATTGTGTATTTATTTTCACAGACAAATCACGTCACCTAATCAGTGTGATTCACCAATCCCCATTTTTTCCTTTAATAGGCAGTGAATTTGTTCAAATATTGATTTATGAAGCTTTTCAGTATAGCCTGATACTTGAGGATCATATTTTCAATTAATTAATTTTTTATCCATTTGATGAGGAGTATTCTGTGGTGATGCATTTTCATTTCCGAATGAAAACACACTTTTTCATCTGCAGGTGAACTTTATTTTTAGAAATGTTGATGTATATGTTCGAAATTTAAACAAGTACAGTTTTGAGTTGTTTAATTTTGTGATCCAAGAAAAATTGTTGGTCCCATATTATGGTAATGCTCTACTATAATTATTTGAGAATTGCTGTAGTTTACATTAATTTATCGACGTTTTATAATGTAATATTAAATAGCATTTAATGAAATTTAGTCGCTTAAAATCGTCGCAAATACGATCGCCTCCGTCGAATTGAGGTCGGAAAAACACAACCTATATACAACACGCCTATACCACATAAGAAGCAGTATAATAATAATATGGTTTCGACCACGAAATAGTTGTGTCGTCTGTAGAACATTCCTGCTGTAGTGGTAAAAACTCATCTGTATTCCGTCGTGGGTCTGACGTAGGTATAGAATAATATATCGTTGTAGTACAACACATGTAATACTACGTAACATAATATAATATTAAACATTTATATACTGTTAACCGTCGAACAAAAATGATCGTAATAAAATGTATTACATATTATATCGCCATGTGGTGTATACGTATATATACATCATATTATATATCGTTATAATAATAATATTATTATTATCGTTATCTATTCGTATGATAGTGATATGTTATCATAATATAATATTATTATAATAACAATATAATACGTATACACTTAAATCGTTGGTCATGTGTCGGATGATCGACTATATATTATATATACGAGACCCTTGGTCATAATAATGTTCGTGTCGTGTGTTATATTGTATAATATTATCGTCGGACTGATCTGATGTCATTTACCGTTTGTCCGTCCCGCGTAGGGTGATTTGGATGAAAGACGTCTCAATAAATTTCTCAACGAACGCACCTACACTGGTACAGTCACAAAACGCCCATAATAATAATAATAATATTATTACTATTATTAAATTAGTTTCTCCAGTCGGTATCGGCGATGCGTCCCCACAAACTGATATTATTGTTATTATTATTATTAATGTGACACGCGGTTAATGGTATATTCACGTCTTCTGCAGATTACCAGTTACCGGTTATCCTACCTGTGTAGGTACCTATATTTATTATGTGCTTACACAGATTGTATTATAATACACAATTTTAACGGCTTGACGATCACATAATTTTTGTATTTACCCCTTTTTTTTTAGTTATTTGCGCGTGTATGGACATGAGGTTTTATTAACGAAGTACGAAAATACTACGTACCTATTTTTTTTTTATTTATTTAAAGCCTCAAAAACTAAGGTTACATTGTAAAGATGTATTATTAAACTATATATAATTTAAATTATTAAATTATAGTAGGTTTTAGAGTACCTATTATACAAGAAATTGAAGGTTTGAAAACGAAAAAAAATATATATATTATATTATAAAGTTATAAACTTAAGTTCTTTGTAGAAACGTTATGATGTTGCTGCAATTTTCAAGACTGGGTCCAAATACTCCATATAAGTGATCCAGCATGTTTAGAGATATTCTGGTATCAGCATAGTTACATCAGTGTACAAACCTAATTGATTTCGAAATTCTCACTGAAATTGCTTGTGTTTAATCTGGATTACTTAGTATTGCTTTTGTATAATAAAGGTAAATGAGGTACGAACTATTTTAATCAAAACAAAAGATAATCATTGTCAAGTAGGTATACTGCAGCGACGTAATTTTGGAATTATATCTACGTGGAATGTAAAATGAATTATCAATTAACAACAATAATAACTGTAATCGCTCTAAAAAATTCAAAATTCAAAATAATCATCATTAAATCAACAACATTGAGACATTTTAATAATTTGTAAACGCATTTTTCTTTTGAACTAATAAAAATCAACTCGTGAATACATCAATCATTCGAAAAAATAAGATCAATATTATTTTAACTGTCTACACCATCAAATGGGACAACATTGATAAAACACATTATTTCATTCAATTTTTTGTTTATAAATCATTGAAAAATTAAGCTTTTTAAAAAGTGTTTTCTAATTATTTATGCTTTTTATAATTATTTAAAAGAAATAAGTTACTAAAATAACATTTTTTTTTCTTTTTTGATTACTTAATATGATTTTATTCAATATATTCACAGTATTTTACTAGGAGCATTATATAATTCTTGTGACGCCTTCTTTTATTTTTTATTTTATGCTTTTAGTCACTGTATTATTATATTTTATAACACATTAGATTACAGACACGTAATTGGCGAAAACTATTTAATTAATGTTAATTATTTTTTGCATTTTATAATATAACATATAAGTAGTAAGTACCCATCATAATATACTGTTTTTTAGCCTCGGCTTACGCCTTGTGTTCTGATTTTTCAATAGCTTATGTACAACTTATAAATCAGAGGAACAAAATTTATTTATTGATTGGAATTATTTAAATGGTATATTATTGTATCGATATTGGTTCCAAATAATAATATGCAGTCCATTCAGCGGTCTGATCTCATTAATACTTAATTTGGTTACAATTGATTTATGTTTCCAATAATTCAAATCTCTGTAGGTATATGTTTAGCTGATGTGGATTAAAATCAGGATTTAAACAGAAGTATATAATAACCTATACGAGTAAAAGTTAAAAAATAATTACTAAATCGCATAAACTATATTACATAGCTGATTTATGTGTGATTTTTTTCAATCGTTATTATTATTATATTTTTTTTATTAATAGATATTTAAAGAACATAATGTTATAACTTATAATATACGATGGACGTACAAACCCATATTTTTTTTTAAATCATTGATGTTGGACGAATAGTATTTAAACAATCGTATTTACAACAATAGCCATTTAAAGCCATGCTTAAGATTTCTTAATTAACAATTTTAAATTATGAAAATAATTGAGAATATTTATGTCTCTGCTAAAAAATGTAAACCATTAATGTATCGTTTAATTTTTTTTCATCTTATTACAGGATTGTGAACAATGAAAACAGTTAACAAATTAATAATAACTAATAAAATAAACACTTATAAAAATATCCTGTAGGTACTTATATATTATGTCTATTTTGTTATGTTATTTCCTTTGAGTTTATTTTGTTTTTATTCTCCATGTACATTTTATAATTTGTATTTATACTATACGTGAACGTAACTTCATAGAAAGGTACAGAGTTGAAATCTACATATTTTAATCACAACTGTAATAGTATTGACAACACAATATAATTCGATTGGCTGGTAAAATGGTTTTAAATTTAAATCGCTTATACAATACGTTTGTTTCGTAAAAGTGTAATTTTATTATTTTAAAACAAATCTACACGTCTTTTTTTCACGACTCAACGACGTGTAAGATAAAAAAAAATCCGATTTCTGGTAAATAGAAAATTGCGCTTTTTTCCATTGAACTCTCTATATACGCTCTCAGTAGCCCCCCTAGGGATAACAGATTTATTCTCAAATCGAAAATTTTCGATCGACAGCTATTGCATGTCGACTTGAATAGAGAGTATATATAAGAGAAAGAGAACGATTGTATTCAAAAGTATAACGCGTCGGCTGGCCTGATGGATCGACGATGGATCTAAATCGTATGTCGTGTGCGGGGCCTTTATATATTTTCCTCTATATAATTCTCTCTGCCATTTTTTTTCCACTTTAGGAACTTTACTTCTCACAGATTTTCACTACTCTCGTGCGTTCAGGCCACGTGTTTTTAATAAATAATGTGTGTTATTCGGGTGCGCGCATAAGTGTGTATATATTGTGTGTGTGTGTGTGTGTTCTAGACACGCCTCCTCTATATACCACGACTCAATAAGGTGACTGATGTCGTAATAAAGTGGAAAGAGAAATATTTTTTCAGACTTAGAGCTGCCACCAAGAGAAACTACCCGATAATGGAAGAGATGTGCCAGGTACTAAGTTAATACTCTGTGAACACGCCAAGCACCACTCACTCTTGCACCCCGTTTACACTTCTCTATGCACCATAATCGTTTTATTTTATTCCCTTAAAACTATTTCTCTTCTGCTCTGCTTTTACTGCTTACAGGTACTACAATTGCCTTCATCACTACATCGAAGTAAAGTTCTTATTTGGTATCGTCTCAAAAGCGATGCATTTAATAAATATGATGTTTTACCGCAAACTCGACCAATATAGAAAATCTCGTACAGAAAAAACGTTTATATTTTTACTTCAGGCGTACGCCATTAATAATGTAGGAAAACTAAGAGTAATAAGAATAAGAGATGATATTTTACATTTGACCCATATTCGAAAAGTTAGTTATTGTGTACATTTAAATATGTATTGCGTAAGATTGTACAATATTTCAATGAGTTTTTTGCTTAACTATTTATTTTCTAAAGTTATTTTGTAGGTTTACTGACTTAGACATTTCAAAATCAAAACCATTTTTAAATTATTCAATTTATTTTTCAAAACGATTTGATTTTATAATTACATTAGGAATTATTTTAATAAATATTCGGAATGACAATAATAGATTATATCGACTTATTCACAATATGTGGATATCATTCAGGCTCATCGACGAATGAAGCATATAATATCATAATAATTCATTATATATAGCTGTTCATAAGATTTTCCACGAATGTAAATTATAAATAATATGTAAATTACATTTTTTATCACGTTTATTTTTTTGAATATTGTAGATACATTTAAACATAAGCACTTATTTTAATGTTAATTACCATCATATCGGTGAAATATAGCGTTCACAGGCCATCAGAAGCCCCACATATTTTTTTGTAACAGTTTTAATCTTAATGTTTTCCATTGATATAGGTACCATATGGATACATTAAGTATAACAAATGGCATATTAATCATAATTTGAACCTGATTTGACTTAATTATTAACGGTCCGCAACCAACCTTAACAATATTATATACTTATGTACATTATCTATGTAATTATTTATTTATTTTATGTATATATTGAGATAAACCTTCATAAAAAAAATGAAGTGAAATAAAATATTAAAATCTAAATTCACGTGGATAGCATTATGGAGAATGTACCTACTAAGATATTACAATATATATATTATATATAATCTTTAAATTATATTTTAACTTTTTATAGTTACTATTGAGACTACCTAATCATTAAATCGATCATTTATCTTTTACAAATAATGGTAAGAATTTTAAAAAAAATAAATAACGAATACGTGTCAATTGAAAAGCTTATGATATTTGTATGTGCAGTGTTACATCATACTATAATAGGTATGTATGATTTATCGCACTATCCATCGCAATTATAATAAATAATGTAAACGGTTCTCATTTCAAAATTTTAATAGAAGTTGCATGCTTATTCAAATACACAGTATTGCAGTCTTTGTATGAATTATGTTTCATCAAAGCATTGTTTTCAGACTTCATTTTCTAACATTTCCTCAAGGTATTCACAAATCTGGTGATGATAAATATATTTCAGTGAAATATTAATGTCTAAAATAAACTATTCTCTACATCATATCCTTTGTGTTCTTGTTACATTTATATCCTTCTAAGAATGCACCAAAAATCCCTTAGGTAGACATGTTGTAGATAGAACAAAAGCAAATTTGTGTGTAATAATGCTATTCTGATGAGTATGAAATTAATACCATTACAAAAATATACTTTAAAGTTAAATAATATAATATATTAATATTATATTCATGAATTATAAGCAATAAGCATACAAGTAAGAAAAATACTATGTATATTAAAATATTTTGTTATCACAAAGACTTAAACCTATGCCTTCACTCATAATATACATTTGGTAAGAATTTTTAATAATTTAAATGTTATGAATGTTTTATTTCTTAACGATTATTATTAATATTCAGAAGATTTTTTCATTATTCGAGACTATATTGGTTAGCATATTAGCTAAATACATTTTAATGAACTCAATATGTAAATATATTTTGGTAAGGTATGATATCGATATAATTTTTTTTTATTTATTACTCAAAAATACCTAGTCATCTTAAGGATGAACTAATTTTTTTCTTAAATTTAACCGTTTAGGTATTATTGTAATTTTTACGCTGTAATTTATTATGAATTATTGTTATGACAGGTTAGGTATTCCGTAATCAACGAAAATTCCCCTAGGACATATAGTTAAACCATAAATTAAACATCGAGTATTCAATTTAAATTATAACGGGTTTCGAATTATCGGTTTGCCAACATTTTTATTATTTTTTTATAGCAATATCTACAGAACTTGTCAAAATTAATCTTAATGTTATAACATTTTTCCAAGTTCCGAGCTTCACGTATTTTTGGAGGGATTTTAAATCTGGAGAAACGCATAATAATGCAATGCTGTTGTTATTTCATTTCTACTTGTGTCGAGAATGTCGTTACGATGATTTTATTGGAAATCTTACTGGTAACATTTTTGTAACTTTCACATGGAAAATGGACTATTATTATTTATTGACTTTTAGAGTAGAAGATCGTAATAAATTTAATACAGTATTACTTAAGTAAAAATTTGAAAACCATTGCACATAATAATATTTTAGTTACTCTGTGGTTGTAATTATTATATTTTTGTTTGTGTACACGCTTTGTATTTAATCAATATAATTGTTTAATTGTCTGTGCGTAAACTCTGCCTTTAAAAACAAAAAAACAACATCACGTTTGTCTCTATCAGTTATTTATAATAATAATTATGGTAATAATGATAGATGAAAATATATGTATATTGAAGATGTTTCTTGTTTATAAGTACCATAATATAATACCTACCTATCTCGTTAATTATACACCAAAACCGAAAGTGGTCACCACTGACTAGATTGAGTTTATTAAAAATCTAAGTGTTTAGATTTTTACCACTATCTACTTACCAGAATAATATTTAAAATATAAAAATTAATAATTATAAACTCAGTAGCATAACTTGCCGATTTCGATATACTAGCGATGAACAAAAATATCAATATTAATGATTACATTCAAGCTTTAATAATATATAGCAAATCTTCTTAACTTGGTGGAATACAATGACTTAATAACCTTATAATAACTCCATCATACTCCTAGAGGAGGTGTATATTCATTGGGTTGTGATGGATTGTTCGCATACGTATCACTGCGACTTGGTGACAGTCATCGAGATTGACATATTTTATGGTGCATCTAATTAGTCATCCATCAAAAATACACTGGAACTCACCCCTATACATCGTTATTGTCGCATCTCAATAAATCACATGGCTGATAATCAAAAAGAGTTGTATGGGAATATATTATTATTATTTACGACGAATCCTGTGCGGGTATGGTCTATAGACTATGAGTAAGAAGTAAGGATTGTGTGCACCGGCTAGGAATCTATTATTCCCAAGTAAACATTCGTATACAAATCATGGTTACTGCTATTATTTATTATCATGCGACATAAATACTTTGGAGGACGACGTTATATGATAATAATATACAAGACAATAGACACATCAAACGCATCGTATGCTCTTTGTACGCGGTCGGCTGGACATTTCTATGCGGGCATAATAATATATCGTTTATACAATGCGGATCCGTAAAATTAAATAAAATCAGTGAATAACTAATCCAAAAACCTTCTTAATTTTTTTGTTTTGATCATCTGGAACAGGTTACATACGGAATTCTGTCGTTTGACTGGATAAATACCGTCCCTAATTTTTTAATGTCTTAATAAGTGTTATAATGTATACTATACAGTGCCAGTTTTTACTGATAAAAATTATAAAAAAATAACTTTTATGCGCAAATATATATTGAATCCCTATACTACTATCTTAGTATTATAATAAACAACAATATAATTATTTTGTATTTCTGTATGTTGTATACTATAATTTCGTACAATTACCATGCATAATTAATATTTGATAACATACCATCGTACTTTCGTACTGAAGAGAAAATTGAACCGATGTTAGTATGGTTTCGATTAATAACCACTGATCATAATCGTCACATTTAATGTACTCAAAGATATAAACTAGGTTGAAAAATCTTATCAGCTCAGAAAAATTGTTTACCTCTCGAATAAACACGATTTGTACAATTGTAATAAAGCAGTTCATTTGATTGCTTTTCATTATGAAATGTTTTCCAAGTTCATACGTTTGTATTGCTTAACTAAAAAAAAAAAATAAATACTTTTAAGTAAATGTTTAAACACACACACACACACACACACACACACACACACACACACACACATATATGTATATATATGGTTGGAATTTAAAAGTTGACGCCGATGTGGCATTAAATAAGTTTTCAGTTAATTTCGGCCAACACTAGAATATCCCAAAAAGTTTAGCGCCAGTAAAACGAGATCCCGAATCGTTAATAATTGCTGTAGCGTGTCGTGTTTCTCATAATATAGCTCGGTCAGTGTTATAGCCGAATCAGTAGAAGTAGTAGTAGAAGTTTATATACAGTATATCAGTACTGAAATAGCGGTAGTAATGGTAAGCAGTGGTAATAGTGGTACCGAATAAATGCGTAACTTTTTGAGAATCAACGCGTTAACTCGATTGTCTGCGAGTACGTCGGTCGGCGGCCAGAGACGAGATGAAATGGCATTAGTTTCATAGAGCATTTTGGCTGCGAAAACGACACACCATAAAACCGAAAACAAACCGCATAACGCAAATAATGAAAAGTTTATCAACCGGGCTGTATATAATATACATATAAAAATATATGAGCAGGCGTTTCCAAGACCATACCCGGACGCCGGAGGGGGAGGGATGATGTTGTAGCCGCGATTCGGGGTGGGATAGGATGGCTTTGCATTAGTAAGATTGCTGCTGCTGTTAGGGTGGTTTTTGCTTTTCTCCTTCTTCTTCACGACTGTTCTAGACTCCGAGCCAGTCACGAGCGTTGGAGGGTAGGCCGTCCCTGTACCCCCGACACCTATATGATAATATATAGTACCTACACGTATGTCGTCGACCTGAAGTCGGTCCACTTGGACCATGGCCAAATTTCGGATGATATGTATGGGCAATACACACGCGTATGTGGAGGTTAATAGTGTAAGCTCACACATATTATTGTACACGTTTGCGGGTACCTTATTGGTGTGGAGTATATACGAGTATATAGGTACATATACGCAAAGAGGTGTTTTTCACCCGATACTCTGATTTTACGACGACGACGACACTATATCCACCGAGCCACTCACTCCCTACTAAACCCCCCCCCCCCCTCCCAACACACACTATTAGGCTCGGAGCTTATCGAGAATCTAATATGCTATTCAAGTAATGTCGCACCGCGGTCGTCTGACTGTATTGCGGTGCCAAACAGCGTAATATCGGAAATTCAGCAACATTGCCGTAGGCAACGGCGTGGCCGGGAGCGTGGCTAACGAATTACACGGTTCGACTGCCAAACCCGATATTATACAGAATAGAAGCCTTTTCATCCATATTGTGTACATATTATTACTATACGTATATTATATGTGTAAATGTACTACCCCATGTTGTGCATTTTATCTGCAGCGATGCACTTATAAATCTATCGTCTAATTCGACGTCGTCTGACGAAATCGATCTCTTAGATAATATTATTATATTATTAACTATGCCATATAAGAATCTCGTTTATCATAATAACACGAAATCGTAGAGATGTGACGGAGATTGATGACGAAAAACTATAAAATTAACGCATAAAACTGCAGTAATTATAGATTGATTCAATAAAAAATCATATTACATTTGAAAAAAGTGAGCCGTCGTTGGGCGCTATGAAGAAAATATGCATGGAAATCGAAAGGATGGCTTAATATTAATGAAAATGAACGTGGAATAATGAAAAACAAAATATTCAGATTTCTTAAGAAAAATTATTCTTTATTTAAAAAAAAATATTTAAATATCAAAAAAGGCCAACGCCGGTCTCGTCCACCGCTTAAAATATTTCATTTCACATTAAAATGTTTATTTAAATAATTTGATTAGAAATTGATAATATATTTTTAAATTCTATTAACCTTATTTGTTTAACTTAAGATTATGTAATTTAAAATTTTATCATTATACCACTTAAATAAATGATCTAAAATATTTAATGAAACAATTCAATAACTTTGCTAAACTAACGCAGAAAAAAATTATTTTAAAGATTAACGATCGGTTGCAGAATTAAATTTATCATAATTAACTGTCAGTTTAAAGTTGAAATTAAATTAATTTTATATAGAATTTATATCAAATAACAATTCCAAAACAATTATGATTATATTTATGATTTTATTTATTAGATATCATTACTGTAGTAGATATATTTCAAGTCAATATTTCAACTACAACAGCATGCATTAATTAATTAATCAATTCGCATATTCTATGCAATGTTTTTAACAAATTACAAATTACAAATCACAAATTCAAACATACGGGGAAAAAGAGTACAAGTTGTCTGTTTATTTTTAGTTAGAAATAAATGGAATTACCTAAAATGCATTAATCAAAATTTAAATACCTTTATGATCTAATTGATCACATCAAGTAGGTATACTTATGATCAAAGTGTCGTGCAATGAAATGCACGTTTAGTTTAATTTAATAATATTAATTACCTTAAATACTCAGAAAACACTTATTGTTCGATGTATGTTGAAATTTCGGAAAATTGCCGTAATAATAATTTATAACTTATTATTAAGTATAGATCTTGTAAATTCAAAATATAAGATTTTTTTTCATTTATTTTATTTTATTTTTTTTTTGGGGGGGGGGGAGGGGTGTTTATATGTATTGAATAATTAACCTAATCGAACCTATATAAGAATTTTGCTTTTAGATTTTATGATTATTTATTCACATTTATCTAAATATAAGACACCATATTATAGATATAATAGTTAATTAAAATCTTTTAACAATATATCAATTATATTATATCGTTATGATATTTTTCTAAAGCTAAACTGTCTGCAATCTATACACAAATATTGTGATCTTATACAAATAGACAAAACAAAAAAAATGTGTCTCCATTGTTTGTTTCACCTGAAATAATAATATTAAAACAATTATGCATAAAAATATATAACTATTGCTGTAACATGGAGCTTGGACTATATCGACCATTAAATTTAATTGATTAATGTTAAAACAAGTTAAGATAAAATTTTAGAAAGAGTTTGTTGTAATAATATTAGTTTGTGATTAGTGTCAATGTGTAATAGTTTTACAAACACTTTATTAACAGTGTTGAAAAAGTTTTAAAATCTAATAGGTAATCTAAACATGTGAACTATATTTGCGTCTACTGTTTGATCATACTCACCGGTATTATGGTGAGTGGATATATATGGATAGTTGTGGTTACATCTGTATGGAGAAATTAATTAATGGCGATTTGTATAGTTGATCAGGGTTGAGTCGTTGAAAGAGTAACTTTTGTATTGACTGGACACAGACGAGAAATCGGATCGATACGTTTGGACACTAAAATTGGTCAACATATATAATTAACGGTTTTTGGCAAAACTCGAAGACGGATGTCCATGGCACTATATAACTATGCACCGTGGGTCCGTTAATTCCCAAGGAACAATAATAAATGTTGAAATGTGTGACAGCTAGTGGTTTCCGCTACTGACTGGGTAAAGTGGCAGCCATGACTGTAGTTGTTGTGAAGAATAGTTGTCGTTGTAGACCACGGAATGAACGAATTCGAAAGAACTTATTTCATTAATTTATAAATTAATTACCAATAACTTATTCGAAACTTTGATTTAGTAATAATTATGTTGATTTTTTTTTTAAATTTCATATCATTTTCTAATAAAAATACATAGTATTACCAAGGTGAATATTGATTATCAAAAATTTGTTGTAAAACCATTATTTTCACCCGATATGTGGATTGTGAAGAAAACAAATTAAGAAATAACTATTTAGAGATAATGAACGAAAATTTAATATCAATGTACTTTATAATATTTTAAATGATTATTCTGAGGTCTAAACTGTGGTAATATTATATATATATATATATATATATATATATATATTGATTAGTAATTAGTATAATATTATGGTAGTAGTAGTAGTAGTGGAGGTATTATTATAGTAGTAATAGTTAAAGTACAGGTTCAGTGATTAAAAAAATAAAAGTAGCAGAACGAGAAGTAGTAGTAGTTTCGGGGTCTTCTGAGTGCCACGCAGTTGTCAGATATAATATTATTTTGTTATACGTACCTATATATGTATATAATATGCTGTCGTCCTGCAAAACTATTTTTAATGGAAAATCGTCCGGGCCAGCAGTTCCAAATTGCAGAATCACTAGAAAACAATGCGAAACTATAGACACAATACACGCGCGTTTATTCTAGCCTCCATTCATATACAATCATATACCCATCCCGCGGACACTTCTCTCGCGACCGCTGGCCAAGTTTTCTATAATACTCAACGTTAGGACAACAGGGTCGTCGACAGCGCACGTTGTCGGTCGTTCGTAGCGGTCGGTCGGCTACACACATATATATATATATATATAAGGGTGGTGGAGGCAATCGAGAGATCACCGGACCTATCTCGTACGAATACATAAATGTATAATATGTTAGGGCAAATGTGTGTGTGTGTGTATGCGGGCGCGTGCGGGTGCGTCCGAGTATGTCCAAGGGTTGGTCGAGTGAGGCAAAAAGAAATTGATTGGGACATCCTGCTGCTGCAGGACGAGAATAAAACGGCCATTGTTAGGGCGTATTATTTTACTGAATAAACTCTATAGACACGGTAAAATCTCAGAAGTGAAAATACGTCTGCTATACTCGTCCACACACGTCCCTGATAATGTACACCGTCCGCGAAGACATATATATATTTTCAGAAACAATGTCTTTAAAAATATCTAAGTTGTCGAGTCTTGGACATGAGTATAAGTGATTTTTATAAGTCGTAGACGTGTCTAATAAATCAGGCACCTATTTGAAACCTTTAAGAACCAAATTTTCGATTTGGGCTTTGTGAAACAAATTATTCAAATACTGTATTATTGTAATAGTAATATCGTGCAACTTAAATAATAACTGTATTGACTTTTCATATTATGCAGTTGCTGAGTACCTGCAATTTACAACTGTATCACAACTATTCGAAATATTCTAGCCTAACCTAACATTCGATACTGAACGGTTTTTATAGCAATATTGAGTAAGAATTATGATTGTTATATTAGTTTGTAATTATACTATTCATGTTGCATGCAGTTACAGGCTTACAGCTTACAAAACTATTTGTTTCTGTTTAATAATTAATTTCCCAAAGAATTTTTGAAATCATTTAAAAAGAATAATTTTTCAACTCTTTCATACCAAATACTAAACCTATCTGACCATTAGTCATAAACTTAAATAATAGCTCTTATAAAAAATATGTTCATTAAAAAGTAATACCGACTATTATAGTAAATTATTATACAAAAAGTGATATTTTTTTTATATAATTTTACAACCACAGTAGGGGTTCTTGTTGTATACATATTTATTCAAATATTGTACACGTTAATACGGCTTAAAATACTTTTAAGACTTCCTAATTGGTGATTTTTTAATCGATTTTAAAATATTTAAGCCTTGTACATAATGTTACATATTTTAATATTTATATAATTTATGAGTATTAATAAAAAACTGTACATGAATAATAAAATCTAATTATAATTTGAATAAAATATTTTTTAATTATTGTAATTATATACAAAACGAAGAATATATTATTCATTTTGGAGTTAATAGTATATATTATTTAATCTAACATTATCTAAATAACATAATTTATTTGAAATTTTTAGTGTTAAATGCCTAGGTAAGGTTAGGGCTGTACTAGCACTGATCATTATTCATATATAATATGAATTTTATATTCATGTTAACGAAGACTGACATTTTTTTTTTTTTTGAACATGCGTTCTTATTTTGACCATGCAAATATAAGAAATCGTGCTTCATTTAAAATTGTCAAACGTCAACATTGCAAAAGTTCTTTACCACACCAATTTTCGGACTCTCCTGGCTGGTTTTGAACCGCATAATCCCTGACCCGTTCGGGTCTGTCGTTCAATTTAAATAAATTTGCATCCCCCGCAAGAGTTTTTCTTCTCGTATATTTAAGTCATAGCTCACTACGCAAACAAGTGGACGTGATCAGAATGGACCGATAACTTTGGCCGGACAGAATTATTATTAGCTCTTTTCTTCACCGTCTTCTTCTCTTCCTTTGAATTTGTATTTCCGTCTCGTTGAAAAAGCCCCAATCCACTTTTTCCTATTGCCACCACAATAATTTTCAACATGAAAATTGATCAACATTTATACCATAGATATAAGAGAATATCGGATGCATTGTTTTAATTTTTGTAGTCATCTTTTATTCTCTTTTGTTTATTCGCGTGATTATCATAAAAAAAACTGAAAAAAATATAATAATAATTTAAAACTGCAGATAGTTATACAGAGAATCTTGAACACTATAATATTTATTCGAAATACTATACATATTTTTCAGAAAATTTCATTTATTTATAAATGCAGTGCTTTTCAAATGAGAGCATTTAAATTAATTTGAAACACGCAATGTCATAAACGCAATTATTAAATACGATACCCTCAACTCAACTGGACTATATCGTTATGGATAATAAGTCGGTATACAATTAGCAATAAATTCAGTTTATATAAATAAAAATCTATGATTTATTAATGTGATATTATTATAGCATCTCGTATTTATAAAAATAAAAATATGATAGGTGCACATGACGTTATAAATTATTAAATGTACATTAAAAAAATTAATATAAAAATAAAAATGTTCATCATATTACACGAAAAACGTTGAATACATAATACAGGCAGACTTAGGTACTTACTTATTACCATACAAACTGTACAACATTCGTTTCATTTTGTAAACTACGACAGCAGTTATTATTATTATTACACGTTGATTTCATGTCACATATTATTATTAAAATGACCGATAAAATAATATTAAATACAAGCTTGAGACTTTTTGACACCTTCAGACATCAGAAGAACAACTGTGCAATATTATAATTCGTTAAAATATAACATATCGCGATATTTACGCATCAATGTGAACCCTGAATTATAAATATTCATATTTTATAACGTAAAGTAGAAGTTAGTACTAATTAATATTATATTATTCATAAATATTTCTCCATAAACCTAATATGCGTATCTTGTTATTGATAAAACCAACTACAGTATTCGACCACCAGCTGCGAATTAATATTATAGGTATATCAATAAGGAATAGAAAACCTTCCCCGGATAAACTAAATCGTTAATTATTAGTCCTCCTCGACCGTGCTACAACCTGTCTAATACATAACAGTTGTTGAGTTTTACCATTGCACCTTGGGCAGGTACCCTAAAAATAATGTAGAAAAGTAATAACTTAGAAATGTAAGTACATCAAACTAAGGTAATATAGATAAACTTTATTAACACAAATACGTGGAGAGAAATATTCATAATTTACATGTTGATGTAGTTATAAATATTCAATTATTTGAGGGCTTATTATTAATAAAAAATGGTTAGGAAATCGTCTAATCTCAAAATATAAGAAACTAAACAATTTAAAAAAAATACCAATGTCAGTTATAGTTACCTCTACCTATATCATATTATAATATACAGGTTTCGAGAAAATTACCGTAAGGAAATAATTTTACTGTTCGTAAGCTGTATTAAAAATGTATAAGTGCTCTCAACACTTAAACGTACATCATAGTATATATTATTAATATTATTATGCAGTGTATATGTTGATAACTGTCTACTATAACAGTGTTATGGTGATTTAAACGAAATTATTTTAATTAAATTTCCCAAAATTAGACGACTCTTCACGTCTTACTCGTATGTAGCTACTTACACGGGCATTCAAAATAAAATCACAATTCTAGATGTTTTTGAGCACATAGTCGACAGTAGGATCTAAAATAATTTTAATAAATTATTTACTATATATTAAATTACAAATATTTAAGTAGGTATCTATGTTTATTTATATTTAAATGTAAAATATGATATAATATTATATAATGAAATTACGTGCTTGTCACTATATTTATGAAAATTTCTAAAGTTTTTACCAGGTTTATGAAAAAAAATTAATGTAACTTATTGGATTTCATTACATATTTACATTGTAATATACATACTTTATATCTATATTATGTATACCGATTGTATAAACTGTTTCTGGTTAAAATAATTTATAACTTTCAAATAAATAACCTTACAAAACGGATAAGTGTAGCACACATCACGCCGCTGATTAACTTAAATTGTATATTATCTAATTTAAAATGACGAAATACAACGAAAAACCAGAATTATATTGTATTTTGCTCGTTTTATTAGTATAAAACTAAAACTTTTATCACTATCTATCAAAATCGACAGTCCTTTATGACATGAATTATAATTGGTGAATAAAATAAAATTTTGTATACCTATATTATTAATTATTATTATATATTCCTTACTAGGTATGACCTCTATAATATTTTTTCATTGTGTTTATATTGACATGAAACTCGTAGACGTTATAATATATAAATTTCTTTAAATATGTGATAAATAATAGTTTCTAACTTCTAACTTCTAATGTTTCAGTGTAAAAAGTGTATTGTATTAAAATAAGCATTTAGAAAGTAAACGATACATTGTAAAAATACAATGTCAACGATTCTGCAGAATAATTTTATAATTTTGAAGATTGAAATTAAATTGAAATAAGAATATTGTATAATACAACTGAATATGTTTTGTTCAGAAAATTATAGCTTTAATAATTTATACTATAAGTCATTAAAAAAATAATTGAATATTATTGTCAAGTATTTTTCGGGCGCATTATATAATCATCTATATTATTCTATCGCTCATGTATTTATTATTAAACAATTTGTCAATTATACTTTAAAGGTAATTAGGCTGTAGTTTTTATGTGCCATAATATTTTTCTGAATTGTTTGCATATAATATATAAGTATGTGAAATCAAATGTTTTTAAAACAATTATTGTTTGTATAAAATAATAATTATTATAATAATAGAATTCATTCATAAAAACTAATAATATAAAATTTAAAAATATACCTATAATTCGTAGATAATGCATGCATAATAAATGCTATTAAAATTTAACAAGTTTTTATTGAATTTACTATTAATTCATAAAATCCACAAAGGTATAGGTATAGGTATAGGGACTTATCATATGCCTTTCAAAATATTTACACACATAAGTTGTACTTGAAATACCTTTTTTTTTAATGAAAAGTAGGTAGGTACTGCATTCAAAATAATTACTTATCATATTAAAAAAACGTATTAATAAATTAAACTCAGTTTAAGCTCATTAATTACTTAGTGAAAATTATAACATAACCTATTTAATGATCGAATGTTATTAAATAATATTCGTGTTACAAGCATATATCACACACGATGCGCACTATTCTTACTAAGAAAAAATAGAACATTAAGAAAATTTTTTTGTGATTGAATGTCAAAAATGTGGACGTAAGTCTTGGAATGAAAGTATCCATAATAATTTCTCTCGGTTGTCCGCCAAACTCACCACAGAACATCACTTACATTTACTACTGGCATATATCCATTATTTTATTATTGTCTACATATATGCGATTGCGTGCACTTAGCAAGAATGCTTATTCGTTTTTATATTATTAATCCAATAATGTTACCGATTTCAGGATTGCGTTGGAAAATCCCGGATGATCGAACCGTCGCTCGTCTTACTGTAAATCCGACGGAATAAACGTCCACTCGATCGCGCAGTGTCTTCGAAGAACGGTGCGACTACAACAACGACGACATGGTGTGCGGCACGCGAGATTTCAACGTGTTAATCGCAACTCTCGTAGTAAGTACAGACGACACCTATTATACTATTATTGCTATTTGTTATTATTATTATTATTCATCCACTCTGCAGCTGTATTATATTACATATAGTCACAAGTTGAAGTAATAATGTCAGTGATATCGTGTTGGCATGTTTGCATATTGTATAATATTATAATATAATAATATTATTATAATGGTAGGCAATTTCAACTACTTTTTTTTCATCCCATTACACATTCGTACGATACTATTTTACTATATGCATACAGGGTGATTCATCAATCATACTCACGCCATTTTTCTTCAATATTTTGAAAAACAGATTTTTAGAATTTACAAATATACTCAAATATCATGTTATATTATTTTAAAATTATTGAGATATTTTACTTATATTTAAAGAGTGACATTTACTTAAACAAACATCTCCTTTTAGAATGAGAACCTTTCTGTTAATTAATGTAAATTACTCTAAATTATTTGATGAAACAATTTTATTTTCAATATTAATGTAAACTTAATTAAAAATTTAAAGAGTAGTTTTTGAGTTGTTAACATGTTTGTTGATGGACCGTTACAAATTATTAGCGATGTTAGATTAATGCTAATTGTCAAAACATTCAAATCACCAGAGTCCTCATATTTTCCGAACCAATTATCATAGACCTAATACACTTAGTATTATACAAAGCAAGTAAATTGCATTATTGAAGAAAAAAAGAAAGTACGCATGATTGGTGAACCACTCTGTATCAATAATATTATAATAAGAAAAATAACATAATACCGATCATTTGTATGCAGCGACTGTGAGGACTTGAGCTTATTGATTTCGCTTAAAATAATATTTGATACAGTCGTATTTCAAAAAAAAAAAAAAAAAAAACGTTTTTTTTTTTTATTGCTCTCTGAAATCGGCTGGGAGTACCATTGTTCGAGAACAGCATTCATATCTCGTGGACGTTTATAATAATAATATATTATATATTATGTAAAAAGGGGAAAGAAAAATTTATTTTTTTTCTTCGTGTGTGTGGTTTTTGTCGGTTCACCATAGGTAGGTACTGTATTTATTTTTAAAAAAAAGGTATGCTCGGTACATGTTGTGAAGTGTTACGCAACCCCGTGGAGTTATATAAGCACCCCACAACGTTTTTTTTAACCCTATTTCATATGTTTTTTTTATCTAACCTAATACATATTACATACCCGCTTGCAACAACCTTATCACACCTAACTATCATTTTACACAGATTTATTTCAGACAATAATCAAAACAAATACCACCGTGACCACCCGTGGATCCCTCGCGTGAATAATTTCTATATCGTCACACTCGGAAAAGTTTTCACACTGTTTGATTTACACAGGCGCGTTGTGCACGATTAGCATATTTTATGATGCGTAAGAAAACGCCTCGCGATCGTATGTAATAATATTATTATAATAATAATAACGACAATATATTATATCAACTCTCCGACGAGTCAAAAGACGCATTAAAAATGATTATAATCTGTTCGCTGGCTTATGCAGGTATGTATATAGGTACTTGATGTAATTTGCAACCACGATTTAAAACACGTGTTATGCAACTGGCACGATGATGTATTGTATCATACAACATTAATATTGCGTACCCATAAAGAACTTTGGAGTCGAGGGTATAAAATTCAGAAAATAGAAATAATTCTTTCTAAACTAAACCTGCGAATTGATTTAGGGATAAATCAATTCGTTATCGTCTCTATGAATTCTGTGTTCGTCACTCGCCATTCGAGGAATTCTTTGTTAATTTGGGGATGAGAGCGTAGGCTCAAAGACAGATAATTAGACAGGAGGTATACCTATTAAGTGTTAACTTATAATATCACTTTAATAATATTATAATAAATTTACATTACTTACACGGTACGAGTTTTTAAAATAAAATATATATTATATTCCGCTTTTATATTTTGTATGTATAATTATTAATTAAAAATATTTGTGTACGCTGTACGCCTTCGTAACCTAATATTAATCCTATATTAATCCATTTATAGATAAACGATAAATTATAACTTATTACTGTTTATGATCCTGATAATGATCTCTCCCCGGATTTTTTAGTTTTAAAAATTTATAGGTTATCATACAACGTATAAAACAATTAAATCTATAAAAAAAAAGAACTTTTCAGGCTGAATATTTTTTAAACGGTATTCAAATAATTATGACACAATAAGAACTTATACATATATTAAAGTTATAATTTATTTTATGTTACAATAGTACATATTAAAATGTACCAATAAGTTTAATTACATTGAGTGTAAATAATTGGCATGATGATTGTTGCTTGGTATGTTAGGATAATATTAATACCCGCAGTGTATAATAGGTATTATTCAAAATTATTGTTGTTACCTATTTAAATCTGTCACGAAGAAACGATTTAAAAGAAAAGCTGTACTGAATTTCACTAATTGGTGATTAATATTATTAATATATTTAACATTTAAGTAATTTATTTTTAATTTCTTATACATTTTAATTGTAAATAATATCATTATATTTTTGGCATACCTAGTTATAAAATGTAACTTTGATTATGACGATAAATATTATTGTTTAACATTTCAAGTATGTGTTAGTATACAGACAAAATCTTTTTAAAATTGTTATCATCAAAACGTCACACTAGTTTTATGAACATTCATTTTATTTCTTCAAATTTATAAGTATTCTATGTTATGTACCTTTATAAATTATCTTATATGTTTTCATTAGTTGTGAGTGCTGTGACTAAAATGTCAATGAAATGGATTTCGGAAAATAAAATATTATATTAATGAATATCTACATGTTTCATACACAATATTAAATAAGTATCTAATATTAAATCCGAACAAAAATTACATTTAGATTAAGTTTTGAAACTCACGGGCATAATTTTAAACATGGGTTTGAATTTCTTGATTCGAAATGATTTCGAATTTAGTATACTGTTAAGTAATTTTATTTCACAGCGACAATAAAAACAACTTTTGAACGTATACAATAAAAAATAAATGAACACAATTATTTTACAAGAGTATGTCTGGTGCTGAATGTTTTGAATCGATTTCTGGGACATATTTTTTTTATATAAATTATAGTTTAACTATTTCAACTTTGTATTTATTTATTTTTATTTTTAAAACATTAAAATCATATTTCAACATTTAACCATATCAAAATCCAATTTTACTAAGTTTAATATCGTCGTAATGTAAATAAGTTTTAAAAAAATAGAACGATTGTTTATGGTCCTACGTTCTATATACTATATACTTACCTAACTAAATACTAAATGCAATTCTATCATAATCGTTTTTATTTAATGTACGTTTGTTTTCAATAATAACTACTTAATGTATTATCCATTTTTAAGATTTGAATTTAATATTAAAGGTCTGGATAAAATCGGAAAACCTAATGGTATTTAGTCATTATATTTATTTATAGAAATATTAGAAATTCAATTACTAGAGTGCTAAGTCATCGTCTCTGTAGATGTATTTTCGCGTAATGTATATGAAACGAATAGTCTGATATTTACTATATTTATTATATATTTCAAAAGTTTCAAACTAGAATGATTGTACAATATTTTATAACTATTCGTGCAGAATTCGATAAAAATTTATCAAAAAATGAATAAAACACAATTTTTAATCGAAAAAGCAAAATTAATATGATGTATAGACCATTAATATTGTCAACATTTCCATTTTATTTAAGTTGCCAATATAAATTATTATCAACCATCAATTTAAACAAAGATTTAAGTTATCAATACAACATTAAAACAATAGTTTATAAATTTAAAAATCAGCTAAATTGTATTATTTATACATTATACATCAAAAACACATGATAGGAAAATGATTATTAGTAGAACAAAGTATTAAAGTATCAAACAAAATAGTAATCATTAGTAAAATCAGTGTATTTTCCTATTTGATATCGAATGAATAGCAATCAGAAACTATATAAAAAAGTATTTTAACACTTAGAACCCGAAATAACTAATGCTAACTTTAAAATCTATTTTAATTAAATGTGATAGAGAATCAATGTTTTAAGTTGGAATATTACTAAGAAATGTACTATGTCGAACACATAATTTGGAATACATTTGAAGTTTGCTTACAGTTGATTAAAGTATTGGTGTAAGATCTTTTGAATAATCACGTGGAAGGAAATTGATATATGAGACTTATCAACTAGATAATTTCAAAACCATATTTTTCACTTTCTAGTAGTTTATATCCAAAATATTTTTTTTTTTTTTTTTATTGAACTAAAAAAACATCAATAACAAAGGCTATTAGTTTTTTGTTAAGATACAATGTTAAGGATATTACAATGTTTATATGATGCTAACTACATATGGTTACTATTTAAGTTAATGTTACATTTTTTTTTTTTATCGATATGTTTAAATTTTGTTGTATAAATCCGATCCTTTGAGAAAGAAATATAAAATTATTATTGTGATTATTGCTACTTAATTTCACATCCATTACAATTCACAACAATAAATATTAAATATTATGTGACATTTTATTTCAATAACGTTACAATAATTTAACATAAAGTTTTTCCGAAGTTTTTAATAATATAATTATAATATAATATGTAACACCTATTATTATATACCTATATTAAATGTATAAACATAGTTTTGTTGTTTTGTTAGAAATAAAAATAAATAATTATACAAACACTATTACATTTACGTAGATAATTGGAATATTGTGTGTATATTTTAATATAGTTCAACGGCACTATATCAAACGTTTAATTTTAATTTTAATAATAATCGAATATTTAATCATAACTTCAGCACTGCAAAAAAATAATAATTAACGTTAATGGATATTGAATGAAGTATCCCCCTCAGTACCCAATAAAAAACTCGATACAGATACATTTTGAAAAGTGTTGGTAAAACTTAAGTTTTTAATTTTTAATACAACTCAAAATATTTAAATATACTCAATTGCATAAATTAAATATTCTTTGCTTCATTCGTGTAATATTTTTTCGTCTTTAGTAGAAACTTATTATTATTATGACTGAATTTTGAACATCATTGAAAAAGAATATAATATATTTAAAATTTTTTTTTAAGTACAAAAACTTATTTACTTATTCATACTTTAATCACAATGTAAATTTCATAAGTAATTAATATAATAACATACGAATTTGTACATGAATGACACCCTACAGATAAATAATGTACAACTATCAATCACATTACCGATATTACGTAATGTGAATCACATACAGAGTAATAAATTCACCAATCATACTCAACCCTTTTTTTCTTTTATACAACGTAGTCTGGTGAAAACAACCAAAGCTTATGTGAAATTACCTGAATATTTCAACCATAGTTATATAGAGTGAATCATCAAGCACGATCATTGCTCCCCCCTATTTTCCTTTATCTTAGACATTATTTAAATTCTGATTTTGGAATTTTTATATTTACGTAAAACTCATATTATTTTTAAAGTTTTGAGATTTTATTTGTACTACTTAAGGACTTTTTGTAGAGATTAGAATCCCCTTTTTTCTAGTGGTTATTTTTTCTGATAACTATGAAGTATCAAAATCAAAATTTGATCGAGTCCTAAAACGTGTGAATCGTGTGATAAGTCACTTATCCTTCTATTGAATAATATACGGTAAGTCCAATATAAATGTTTTTCTATTATACTTGACATTAAAAGGACAATAATTTTTAAAATGATATTTGTAACCTAATACAATACCCTAGGTATATTATATATATATATAACCTATACGAATTTTACATAATATTATATAATATATTATTATTTTATGCATTAAATGCATACACAATTGTTGTTGTTACAATCATTATAAGAGTAGGTACAACTTTGAATAATATAATATTCTTATAGTTTAACATTTGAAAATGTCAACCTTGAGCAGGATTAACTTATTTTCCTCACTTAAATTCTTTCTTTATTGCTATAAATTGCGTGCCCTAAATATTTCTAATATTTCTAATATTTTGAATTAATAGGACCCAATTTTTTAACAGGGTTTCATATTACCTACCGGACAAAAAATATATTAATTGGAGATTTTGTGACTTATATACATAGGTAATTATTCTGTAATATCTCACTTCTCAGATATATAATATATAACTTTCAGTAGTATAATTTAATCAGTAGATTAAAAAAAAAAATTAGGTATAAATAAAATATATCTGTTAGTTTTCAACTTTAATTTTTCTGTTGTATAATTCAAAGCTATAGATAGTCTGTCAAAGTATAGTTCTACACCAATTAGAAATTTTCCTGATTCAACTTAGATCAATACAATATTTCATCATTAATTAAAAATTAATAAATAAGTTTTAAAATATATTATTATATAATATTTATAATATTATATTGTATATATTATATTAATTTTTTTCGTGAATCCCAATGACCTTTGATGCCAAGAGTTAGACCTAATAAAAAAATTAATAAACCCAGAGTAATAGTTAAATTAAATTGTCCATATTATATTTTTTAGGAAAAATTTACATATACTGGCTAAACTAGAATAATGTTTAATGTTTAATAAACTATATAAACTTTAAAATACTAGATTTAGAGTGATTTTACTCTTAACATTTGACCAGCCCAACAAATTCACGTTATACTGAGATCATCTATTTTATTTAATCTTAAATGTTTTTTAAATAAATTGTTAAAAAAATTTAAATCTTGGTGCATAATTCAACATAATAAAATATAATTGGCAATACGGTAACTCATACAAAATAATATTTTGGTGTATTGTACTGCATAGTGAAAAAAAATTTCAAACTCTTCATGGTTATTCGTTTTTTATTATGTAATTTATGTAATAGTTTTAAATTTTTAATAATCGTTTGTTCAATTAAAAAAATTAAAAAATTAATTTCTAAATAAAATATGAAATATTATATTGATTTTAAACTAAGCATGTTCGTGAGTGATAAAGTATGAAAATGTTTACTATAATGAAACTAAAATATACACTAAACTCAAGTATAATATAGAGAGGTACCTAGCTAAGTGCACAAGTAGTTAAAATTAATTTTAAACAACCATTTAATTATAAACAAAATTCTCTTTTTAATAAATTAATATTTACGTATTCATCGAGCATTGATCTAACTCATACTGTATCTCATAATCCGGTGACGCATTTAATTTGACGTGTGATATTGCAATATTTTACCTTGTGGTACAAAAGTATGAAACATGGAACTCCTAATAGACAGTCGTCAGTAAAATCAGTCTTACTTTAGGCATCCATTGATTTTTGCACTATACCACTCGTATAACCAAGTATCTATATTATTTGTTTTAATAACCCTTTATTACTACAACAATAGCTCTTATATAGGTTCCCCGATACAAATAATCGCGTAGTGTTGAATTATTATGTTTTCGTGTTGTGTGTGTGTGTGTGTGCGACGTGCGTAATACATAACTCGAGGAAACGGTCGTCGGGGGTTTTAATGGATTTCGTCTTCGCGAATTTTCGTGGGCAGGATGAAAATAATATGTTTGGGCGGGACGACTTGGTAGCGGGAAAAATAAAAGCAATAAATAAAAATGTAGCTTGGCCGTAAGAAAATAGTGCCTGGAATCCATTTAAGTCTATCCGCGTTTTTGTGCGGTATTGGAGACGCAAATTCGATTTGGTCCTATTACCGACCACGGTCCGGTATTTACTAGCCCATTTCTAGTAGATCTAAAGAAAACGTTGTGTGGCAAAGTGACTGTAGTTACAAGTGCGAAATGTTTTCAGGGTGAAAAAAGAAACGTTTAAAATACGTGTTCGGAGCAACACGCGCTTATCGATTTTGGGCATTGTATTTTCGTTTAACGCACTTACAAACTTATATAACTACCTATATATAGGTACTGCAGGTGCAGTCCACTATCTTTCACGCACGCCACTTAAGTTAGACGCATTTTTTCATCTGTTTCTATATTTTTCAGGTTTCTTCAAAGAATACGATTTTCATTGTTAGGGTCGAAAAAATAGAGGGCACCATTATTCAATACAGATATCTTTGGTATTTGTTCCACCTTGAATCCAAATTGTATACAGCTGATGTCATACATCGTATAGACGCAGTCAACTACAGTGTACTCTAACGACAAAGATGTCATACTTTCCTCACCGTCACATTCGTCTTATCGTTAATTAACTATCAAACTCTTACTGTACTTTTTATGATAAGTAATATTTTTTTTTATTGTTTACGGATGCGTCACGATTGCCCAAATTGAATGTTCTACAAAATGTACAGCTGAGAATAAAATACGTTTGTGCGTATTACCTAACACACATCCAGGGGTGGGTCTTATGGTTGTCAACTTGAAACAACACCATTTAATCGTATTTGTACAAAAAATAAAATTTTTTAAACTATGCTTTACATTCCCACAAAATATGTTCCATTAGGTTCTATTTCACACTTGATATTATATTATTATGCAAATTTATAACCGTTTTATAGGTATAGCGAGGTATAGTAAGTTGTTCCACTGGCTACGCACAACCTGACTAACTTTTTTAAAGAGTACAATTTGTGTTTTACGTATTAAAGATATTTCTGAAAATACACTAATTTAGAAAACATGATAATTTGTATTGTAAAAAAAAAACGTATAAACAGGCCGTGATATATTTCAGATTTAAGTTCGGTAACCTAATGTTATCATTGCAATGTCTTTAATGTAATATTTTTTTCGGTTTGAGAGTGAAGAGGAGGGAGTGGTAAGTCTTTCGTGACCTATTATACCTATCTGGTCTATTGTGGTCTTTGAAGTTATATACGCTGTAGGCGAATATGAAGAAAAAGTCTCCTATTTATGAGATAATAAACAAGGGTCTGACAAGTTTAATCTCATTTTATTATTTGTTGCGACACAACGCGTAGTAATACACCGTGCACATACACGCCGAAAAAGTTTGTTTGAAAGTCTTAAAATACATAAAAAAGATGCTAGAGAAAAAAAAATTTTTTTAGTCGAAAATTGTTCAAGGATCCATAAATTGAACACATGAATAATTTGGATCATGATCATCAAAGTATCATTTGGATAACTACAATTAACAATCGTAACAATACAAATGACATACTATATACACAATACGTGATAATGTACTGTAAACACCAATTTAATAAAATGTAATGATAATAATATAGTGTCATTATTAAAATATTGTTCGCGTTACACAAATTATAATCGCACAGATGTATTGTATTTATAGACGCCCGCGCGCTCGTGCGTGTGTGGCATTGTACAAGTCAAACATTTTCTGCAACCGAGTAAAGCGCCATAGTAACTTAAAGTTTTTCAGAATATTACAGCCAGCAGGATTTGTTTACGATTGTTTGTTATATTTTTTTCTTTCGTGTACATAAAACGGAGCAAAGAAAAAATAATAATAATATAAAAACGTCAAAACCGATGTAAAAAAAGAAACCTACACTCGGCGGCTATTATTTTTACGACCCAAGAAAACTTTGGACCTCGCCCCGGGCTAAAGAAAGAAATCTCGGAACTTTTAACAACACCTGGACACCGTCGTCGATAATCCCGTGCGCACTCGTCCCACAGGACAATAGGTACCCAATGACCTTAAGGACTTGGCCATTCAAATATTCGCACCTGTGCGACGGTCCTTTTTTGCGTTTCAAAGTCTACAGTTCTGCAGTAACCTATACGGGGGCTCAAATATGACAACCACCGAAGTATGTACCTAAGTATATCGGCCCCGATAAAATGCGTATTTATATTTTATTTTTTATGGGCGTAAAAATGTTGTTGCCGTTTTTTTGGGCCCTGCAGCCCCCGAATATAAATTTACGCGTCCGCGTCCACACAGAAATAATGAATTATTGATTGTTCGATGCCAAAAAAAAACACTATAAAATTTGATAAACAGAAACATAAAACCACCGGGATAAACGGAAATGACAAATTCTTATATCAGCCGACTATCTTCCTCTTCATCACCGTCCCCTTAAAAACTTGCTTTATATTTTTACGACGAAAATCCGTACAACATTTATTGGTTCGCGAAAACACATAAACCGATTTGCCCGTAAATAATTGTAATGTTATAATGTCAAATTCTGCAGGTTATGTTATTAGTAAACTACAGTTTTTACATTAATATTTTATCAACCAGAATAATCGGATTTATCAATTAAATCCTTACGTAGAATTTTAACGTTTCGTATACACACAGTCACGAATACAATATATTTTGTCATTCAATAATTTTAAACTCTAAGATGATAGCGAATGGCTTAGCGGCACATAGTTTTCTAGTGGTTATGATATATAATATATTCTTCTGAGAATATTTTTTTAGCAATAAGTTTATCCGTTTTTTCCATATTGTCCTTCGTAGTTGATTGGAAAAATGGTGTGAACACTTATAATTCGTTTGTCAAAATTGCAAAGTAAATATTTAAAATATATATATATTGAAAAATAGCAATGAAAATATTTCTTATAAATAGGTAGGTATACATTTTTTTTAAATTAAAATTAATCATTTTTGGTATGAACGTTTGCCAGAGATTATTTTCAATTTATATTCCAATTATCCAAAAAATAAAAATAATACATTACTGAACTATTTTTATTAAGCTGATATTTTTTTAAGCCAAGATGCGATTTTTGTTAAATTGCATTACTTTGTAAGTTTTACTTAGAATTGCTTTTTTAATGTCATGTTACTATACCTATATATATATATATATATATATATATATATATATATAGTTATAAAATTAAGAATTATAACTTCCGCTCAAGTTACCTACATGTATAAAACTAAATGATCTATTCCCACTAAAACCTTTATTTGGTTTTTTAATATTTGATTAAATTTTTCAGTTAAAATTCTTTGTTCTAAATTTTAATTTTTTCATAAAGATGATTAAACGTATCACCTTTATTAATTAATTAAATCAGAATAATATAAAGATATAATTCATTATATATATATATATATAAGTAATATTTCGGACGATGTCTTTTTTTTTTATTTATATAGTTAAAAATTGTTTCTAATAAAAAAAACCATTATGCTATATTGCTATGTTTAATTTACTGTAAAATGACCGAATATTCTGTTAGACTTTTGGTTTTAAAGTGAATGTAAAATAAAATTAATCCATTTGATTTATGTGCAATCATTTTTGGGAATTAGTGATTATAAAATATAGTATGTATATACTATATATGATTCTACGTTGAAATAGGTCATAATCATTGGTATAATTTTAATCAACCAAATGCATCAAGCAAAAATGACATACCATAATAGTAGATGGGAATAATTAATATACATTATACAATATATATTAATTTAAACATTTTAGATATAATGAACAATAATATTATTATCTCTTTCATACATTTTATTAATTGTGACACGGTGCGTCAAACTTTTGACGTACCATGTACGGAAATAATTTCATAATACATAGTTTTGTACAATTAAGAAATGTTTATTGAAATTTACAATAAATAAAATAGTAAATAAGTAATATGATATATCCGGGCCGCAGGGCTAGCTTAAAGAAGCGGACCACAGCGGGCGGTATCAGGCCTGTAGAGGCGCGATATACTTTTACAGATTGGAAATCTGTTTACAAATAAAAAGTATATGATATTGAATGGGTAATATTGAATTATACACGGACTTTAATAAGCCGTGATTCAATATCAACCGGTAGTGAAACCTATGTAGGTGCACTAATTATCTGAAAAGAGCCTTTTTAAGTGAGCCGACTGTGAACAAACCCGCGTATGAAGCCGCTGGAATTTGTTCATAGAAGACTTATTGGCGTTGGCCAATCCGCAATTGCGCTAGATATTGTAGCCTTGGGGCGAGTGCCTTCGCTGTCGACTGCCGCACGTAGAATCGTCGGTGGCCGCTTCGTTTTGTCGAGTGTCTTCGCTGCCGTCGGTATGATCGTCGATTGCCGCCTCGTTTTGACGAGTAACTTCGCTGCCGCAGGTAGAATCGTCGGTGGCCGCCTCGTTTTGTCGAGTGTCTTCGCTGCCGTCGGTATGATCGTCGATTGCCGCCTCGTTTTGACGAGTGTCTTCGCTGCCGTCGGTAAGATCGTCGATTGCCGCCTCGTTTTGACGAGTGTCTTCGCTGCCGTTGGTAAGGTGTTGACGATAGTATTGTTGGCGGAAGAATGAATGTTGCTCTGCTTTGCTTTGCTTTGGGAGGGGTGGCTATGCCGTTTACTATTCCAGGCTTGTGCCTCTACTAGTGGATGGATTTTGGGGTTGATTGGTAGGTTCAGTTATGTTAGTCAGTCCAATTTAATGGGTATGGTTTGAGTAAACGTTTGGTGGTTGGAGGGGAGTGGGTTTTACCTAAGAGGCGGATATGATCGTAGTCGGAAAAAGAGTTATTGTAGAACATTGTTTTTGATTGAGAGCAAATGGAATTTTGGATAGATTTGAAGTTGGCTGATTTTAAAAGGGCCGAGTTTCTAACGATAGAGGGCATACCGGTTATCGTGCGTATGCCGATGTTTTGGACGGATTCAATACGTCTCCAATGGGAGGGGCCGATAAAGGGTGCCCAGGAAGAGCCAGCATATGTAAGTATGGGGGTCACGTAAAGTTTAAGTATGTTAAGTTTTGTTTTCAGCGGAACGGGACTAGTACGGTTAAGTAAGGGGTAAAGCATACCACGGACGCGGGTAGCTTTTTTGGTTACGTCTTGAATGTGTTGGTTGAATGTAAGTTTACGTCCAATCGTGACGCCTAAGTATTTGGCCTGTTTTGACCAGTTAATGGGTTGGTTATCGATGGTTAGAGGTGGAATGTGGGTTGTATCAGAACGCCCGAAGAGGACGCCTACTGTTTTGGTCGGGTTTATTTTGATTCGCCACCTGTGGAACCAGTTGGACGCGAGGTTGAGTTGGTGTTGTAGTTGTATGGTTGCACGTTTGGGGTTTTTATTACTAGTAAAGAACATCGTGTCGTCAGCGAAGAGTGAGAGGTTGGCTTTAGGAGTCGTTGGAATGTCGTTAATGTACGTCAAGTATAGCGTCGGTGAGAGACAGGAGCCCTGAGGGACTCCTGCGAGTACGTGTCTGGTAGTAGAGAAGGAGTGTTCGATTTTAGTGGTAAAAGTACGGTCGGTGAGAAAGGATTGGATGATTTTTACGATTTCTAACGAGATGTTGAGTTTGGAGAGTTTGTAGAGTAGGCCTTCGTGCCAGACGCGGTCGAAGGCTTTCTCCACGTCGAGGAAGACGGAAGCAGTGTTTAAGTCGTTGTTAAAGTTTTCGCTCAGTTGGTGGGTGAGTTTGGTCAGTTGTAGTGTGGTCGAGTGTTCTGGTCTGAAGGCGAACTGTTCGGGACGGATTTTGTTTTTGAGTTTGTCTTGTAGGTGGGTGAGGATGAGTCGTTCGTAAATTTTGGACAGGGAGGAGAGGAGGGCGATTGGTCTATAGTTTTCGGGTTGTTTATGGTCTTTGCCTGGTTTGGGAATGGAGATGATGACTGCTTTTTTCCAGGCAAGGGGAAAGTAGCAGATTCTGAAGGCGCTGTTGATGATCCGAGTAAGGGACAGTATAACGTTGTTCGGTAGGAATTTAAGAGCCGTGTTGGTGATGAGGTCTTCACCTGGGGCTTTCTTTTTGCGAAGGTTGCGAATTATGTCTTGTATCTGGCCGGGAGTGGTAAAGAGGTTAGATCGGGTGATGTCAAGGCCTTGTAGGTACTGGGAGTGAGCGGTTACGTCTGGTAAGTTGGGGCCGGGGTTTGTTTGAAATTGACGTTCGAGCGAGTCGGCTATCAGCTCTGCTCGTTCGTTGGCCGGAAAAACTAGGCCGTCGGGGCCGGTTAGTGGGTGAGATGCTGGACGTTTGTGTAAGAGACATTTGTTGAGTTTGTATATTGAACCGTCTTGGTGGTCTAGTGAGTTAAGAAAGATGTCCCATTGGTCAGTATTGTGCGTTGCGAGTAAGGTACGTATGAGAGATATTTTGGCGTTTAGTTGTCGTTTAATTGTCGGGTCGCGGTTTATTTGCCATTCGCGGCGTATACGGTTTTTGTCTTGTATTTCCAGTTTAATGTAGTCTGGTACTACAGTGGACGGGTGATTGCGTGTCGGTACGTATACGCTGGATTCAACCGCTTGTTGGATATGTTTTGTGAGGTTTTCGATTGCCAGGTCGATAGACTCACGGTCGTTGGTCGGTTGAGTGGTTGAGTTCGGTAAGTTCGCGAGAGTTGTCGTGTATTTTTTCCAGTTAATAAACCGATTCGTAACCGGTGGAGAAGAAGAGATCGGAGTGCGGAGTGTATCTAGAAGAATGGGGTTGTGGTCGGAAGATAGTTCGTTGAGGTTAGTGATTTGGGTTTGATAGGGTAGTCGTACGAGGGCGATGTCGAGTATGTCAGGTCTGTATCGTGTGCATGTCGGGAAATGTGTTGGAGAAGAGGGAGCAGTTACAGAGTAGTCCGATTGTTGTACGTGGTCAAAGAGGACACGGCCGGCAGCGTTAGTCGTGTGGCTATACCACAGCGGATGTTTGGCGTTGAAGTCGCCTGCCGAAATTTGCCACTCGGCACTCTTTGTCAATAGGTCAAGGTCGTTTGTCGTTAGTAGGGTTCCGGGTGGTTTGTATACGGCTGAAATAAGTACTTCGTGGCCGTTGAGTTGTACGAGGATGGAAGAGGTTTGGATGGTTGTGTTTAGGGTAACTGGTTGGTGGACGATACGTCGGTTGACGAGAACGGCCGTGCCTCCGTGGGCGGGCGAGCCCCGCACGGGTGGCAGGTCGTTCCTGTACGTAAAGAAGTTAGGAATGTGAAGTCTGGCAGAGGGTTTTAGGTGGGTTTCGTTAAGTAGGATTATGTCGGTTTTCAGTTTTAGTGCTAAAGAGCGCAGTTCGTCAAGTTTGTGGTTAATGCCGTTTGAGTTCCAAAATAGAATTTTTAAGTTATCCATTTTGGGGGGATAGTATGGTTAAGAATGATTGTATTGCTGTTTGTATCAGGGTTTTGGGGTCCTGGTTGTTTACTATGGCTGTTAAGAGGTTGGTCAGGAGGTTTAAAATGAGGGACAGGTTAATTTGTGGGGCTTCGGGACTGGTCGGTTTTGGTGGTGGTGGTGGTGGGGGCGCTTGGCCGGTGGTGGCTGCAGCGTACGAGTGGGTTTGAGGTTTTATTGTAGTTGTTGGTGGGGGCGGGGGTGGTGTAAAAGATTGAGTTGTCGGCGGCAGGGTTTGAGGTTTGGTTGTTGGTGGTGCGATTTTGGGTTTTATCGTCAAGAGATGTGGGCATCCGCGGAAATTAGCCGTGTGGGGCCCGCCGCAATTGCAGCATGTCGGGGTTTGCTCGGGAGTTTTTTGGCATTCAGATGCCAAGTGATTTCCTGCGCACTTGACGCATCTGGGTAGGTGGCCACAGTTACGGGAACCGTGTCCAAAACGTTGGCACGAAAAACATTGTGCCGGGCCGGAAGGTTTAAGGGCTTCTACCGAGATTGTAAGATAAAATAGGGAGTTGAGAAGGAAGATATCCTTGGCATTCGGGGTTGCCGCAATGTGTACGAGGCACATGGGCATCGGTTTTTCGGGAGTACCGAAACGGCGAATGTATTTTGTTTGGAAGTTTAGGGTTTCTAGTTCGGATTTTAGATCGTCAGTGGTGATGTCGGTCGGTATGCCCTTTAGAACGACCTTAAGGGAACGATCTTCAGGGAGGCTGAAGGTATGGAATTCAGTTTTGCTGTCAACTAGGACTTTCTGAATTTGTCGGAAGTGGGTGGGGTCGGTAGTTTGGACAGTTATTTGTCCATTGGATGTGGTTTTGGCTGTAATTGCCGATGGAGTGAAGTTCGGAAGTTTGTAGATGGTTGGTGCGATTTTTCGCCAGGACGCAGAGTTTAAGATTAAGGGGGGTGGCCTGATTTGCTTGGGTTTGGCTGATGTCGGGATTTGTTGTTCGGATGTTTTGGCTGGTGGAGGTTTAGTAGTCGGGGCGGAGTGTTGGGCAGATTTGTTTGACTCGGTGTCGGAAGAGGAGCAGTATGACGACATTGATGAGTCGGTCGTCGGAGTTGGAGAGGGGGGGGAATCCCTCTGTGGACCTTTTTGGATGGTGGACGGTGGGGATGGTGAGGCACGTGGGCGTCCCTTCTTGGAACTCCCGGGTGTATGCGCGGGGCCCTTCCGCTTGTTAGCTGTTTTGCCCATGGCAAGACCGTAACAAACTCAGGGTTTTTCCACTGTAGCTCTGAAAAGAGCGATTTTCTGGTGGTGTGACGGGTGGGTTTAGGGGGGTTTGGTTTGGTCAGGGATGGGATTCTGCGGCAATGAGAGGGCGCGGCCCCTCGACAGATAAACGGTGGGAGGTGGATACCCGTCGCTTTCGCGACGGCTTACCTTGGGCGCTGGTGCCCTGTCGGAGTAGCGGTGAAAACGGCTGTTGATTTGGACTACGACGTCGCTTCCGCGGCGGCTTTGGTGGGCGCTGTTGCCCTGTTGAGAGCGGTGAAAACGGCTGTTTGCGTTGCTGACGCTTCCGCGGCGGCTTGTTTTGGACGCTGATGTCCTGTTGGAGTGAACCGGCAGTTGACGGTTGGCGATCGGGTTTAACCCGTGGGCGCTGTTGCCCTGTTGAAGGTACTGATTCAGAAGCTGGATGCAGTGTTGAACGGCAGAGTAGGTGTTCACAGGCTGGCTGTTGACTGAATGATACTGGCTGACTGACTGTTGACTGATGAATGAATGTTGCTCTGCTACTGTGATCGGTATATATACTATTTCCCGTACCGACTCGTAAACCACCGGTGTGCCGCCGTGCGTAACTGTGTTTGCCGTCGGTACGGTTTGCCTCGCTATTTGGTCAATTTTGGAGTTTTAATTATTATGATGGTATATTTTATTTCGTCACGATCTCCTCTTTCTATAGCCATATTTGTTGGGAATGTACAACGCCTAGAAGGATTTCAAATTCGCCCCTCAATCTTTGTGGCATTGTATTTTGTAAATTCTGTTTTGTGATTGGTGGTCCTGAAAAGGACCGTTTTATATGTTGGTAATATACTAGGCTCCGTTACAATTGTGAACATAATACATGCAATAAATATTATAACACCACAAAATAATATTATTTATAACTATAAGAAAACAATTTATCCTATGTAATGAATAATTTTATTATTCAATTGAATGTATGACTTCCGCAATTTCACTTATCTATGCATTTATGAAGTGTAAATTATTTGAAATAAGTACCTTCTAACCAAAGGATAAAAGGATATTATTTAAAATAGTTTTGGAACGTATTTATAATAATACCGTCTATTACAATTTGGTTTCACAATTATTAACACTTTCCGTAAAAAATAAAAATAAATAAAATGATAATCCATGTTAATATTGTGTTAAAATACTTAATATATTTGTAATTAGCATTTAAGAGATTAACTAATGGCTCTTGCTGCCGAGTTATGTATAAAAATCAATAAAAAAAAAAATAATAATAATATATTGATAGTTATCAAAAATTAAGTCGAATTTGCACCCTTGACAGAGTAAATACTAAATATAATGTCTTAATGTTTTCACTTTTTTTAAATAATGACATTTTATAAATATAAATCACAAAACCATAATTTATGAGCACATAAAAACTACCTATGTTTTCCTAATAATCTAAACCATACATAAATTTTAAATTCACTTAGCTAAAATTGATACTTACTATAATTAATTATTATAATATGCAGTAATATTTTTTCTTTGAAAAATATATACATATATATTTAGAAATAATAAAACGAAACGCAGTGAACTGACTTAATGCTTGTAGTATAGGTGATAAAAAAAGTAGATGATAACTATTTAAACTTTTATGGCGACAAGAAAGAAAGAGGAAAATGTGAAAAAAAGAAAAGAAAAAAAATCTTTTCAAAAGCTCTTTATATTTTTCACCGTCCTAAAAAACCACTTGTGAAAAGAGACCACAGATCTCGACCTTAATATTGCATTTCATTGTTCTATCACTAAAACCCCAATTTACCGCACAAAGTGCTCAAAAACTCTTTGCATTTTTCACCCTGACTAGTAACTTTTATATTTCATCTTGGATTTAAAAAAAAAGTTTTACGACAGTATATATAAATCATTAACGTTAATTTTTTTAACCTCCAAAAATATAATTGACTTGGTTTTCATAAATATACTACAGTAGTAAGTAAAAACCCTTAAAAGCCCAGTAAATTATCTACAAAGATAAGATAGCATCTCGCCTGCCTTTTTTAAGTTGATCTGTATATTATTAACACTCAAGTCTTTAATCTTCATAATTTTAAAAAGAAAGTTAAAATTAACTGGATTTTTCAATTTTTGTACCGAATTCAAAATTCTTGTTCGGGTAATATAATTATTCATCAATACAATAATTGATACGAGATGAACATTTTATTAATAATTATTTTATACATCATATATTATAATTTAATACATTATACAAACAAAATAAAAACAAATTAATTTAATAGTAATTACCATGAGTCTTAATCATTTACTTTATTAATGGAAAATTAGTAACCAGCAGCTAAATATTTTTTTTCGACATCAAAAAATTAATTTAAATGTAGCTATTATAGTTAGTTCATATCTATATTTTCAGATATAAATTAATTCATTAGCTACGTGACTCTAATGAAAGCAAAATAACATTTACTGAATATATATGGAATTTCTGAATATATTTTATACGAGTAACACAACGTCTAAATATTCCATGTGTCGGTGGCAAAGGTCGAGTGTAGACTTTCAAGGCAATAAAAAAAAAAATCTACTCATATATTGTGCACCGGCTGTGGGGCACTTAAAATCATAGTTAAGTCAGGTTAACCTGGTGCTTAACCACTGCAATTTAAAAACGCGTTATTTGCATTTAAAACAATGGCGGTTTTATCAAACAAAATATTGTTTAATTCTAATAAAATTAAAAGATTATATTAAATTAAATACAATTATTATAAATAATCAACAACATATTAGTCATCTAAACAAATTTAAAGTATTTTTTCCCCTTAAGGCTTAAAACCAAATTTAAAACAATTATATGGACATTTTGTTGAATATAAGTTATTGTACCATTATTATCTTAGATTTAAAATGTAGAACAAGTCAGTTTAGGTGACTATTAAGAGTAATAATCATATACTATCAAATAGGTACTACACATCTATTAATGCAATAAATTAAACACATTACCACCAACCTAAAGTTTTTATCAAAGTCTAGAAACATATCTTTTAAGGATATTTAATTATTAACCTATGAGTATTATTTGATAAAATTGTTCAAACAACTGATTATAATAAATATTCACACTACACACAATCTAAAGAAATACTTAAATTGTCTGCCATAAAAATAAGTAACCCGCCGTATAATTGTTTTTGAGTAATTGGTTAATCTATTTTTTGACGGCGAAGTGTTCATGTTGTTGGTAATTTATTCAAGTGCAAAAATAACGACTAATAAAATGTGTTTTGAGCTATGAACAAAATGATTAAACACGACTGCTTGAACAAATATTTTCATTAAATTTCTTCTGAAAAAAAGAATAATAAAATCTAATGATGCTTCGTTTTGCGTATACCTATAGTGATGTACCTTTTAATCTCATTATAGATCTTTGTAACAATAATATTTTGTATTTATTGAAGAAAAAAAATGACAATCATAAACCATTGGAATATTAAATTTAAAATATTTCTCCATAATAATTCAGTATAACGACTGTTCACTCAGAATTCTACGAAAATATGCGTATGCTTTTACTAAATATTTTTTTCGTCATACCTAGGTACCTAAAATAATTGAACAGATTAGTTGTTGGAACGCAGTTTTTTAAATTTCTATTTCAGTTCATATTCTTTCAATTTACTAACTCGAACACTGCAGACTATTTATTACAGATAATAATTATATGCGTGAAGTACTTGTCTGCCTGGAACTGTATTAACTGCAATGTGTATTTGTTTTTCGTATTTGCGTTTACACAATTATTAATGTCAATCGACGTTTTAATATTACGTTTATTTAATCATATATTAACCATGTTGGTAAGCATATCATTGTAAAACTCGATCAATATTGTTACAGTAATAGATATAGTCTGAAAATCAAAATAATAACAGTTGATTTTTCAATCGTATAATTTAGAATACATTATTATTTATTATTAACCATATACATTAGTACCATATACATAAACCTAATATTTTGAACGTATATTTTTCTGTTCGTATTAAATATGTATAAACGCGTTTATAATAATACCTTACCGTGTATTTGTTTTTTTTATAAATTGTTCAATGTAATACGCTAAATTAAGTTTACTCAACTCAAATTGACATCATTTAAATTTATTGTAGATACACTTTGAAATATTTGAATCACTATATTATATTAAAATCAATATTTTAATAACTTTTTTACCATTTTTTTTTATTATTATTGAACGATCGTTATTATTATAATAAATACGTAACAATATGAGATACTTTCGCATTCGAGAAAAAGTGGTTTTTAGTTATTATAAAAACTGTATTTATCTTGTCACCTAAATCTAAATTAACATGCATCAACGAAAAATGAATATGAAGTTTATCTAAACTCATTAAATGTTTAACGACTTGGCCTATATTGTAACAAAAATTATATTGCTAACGTTTGCGAATTTTCAAGAAAGGCCGTAATTGAGGTTAAATTGAATACTCGAGTTTTATGTAATTTAATGAAACACATTTATAAGTAATAGCCCTTGAAAGTATAAATGCAACTGAAAATTTTCTTAAGCCCCATAAGTTTCATGCATATTATTTTGAGTTTTAAATTAAATAACACCAGTTACAAGTTCAAATTTTTGGAAACACACTAACGAGTTAAAATATACGTTTTTGAAACAATCTGCGTAGAAATTAATATGTTTAATTGACCTGTAAGATTTTATTTTTGTATATTATATTATTTTATATAAAAATAAAATCAAGATGTCTTGTGTGAGTGAATTACTGCGACAACGTCGCATTTGCTTTTATTCGAATGATAAATAATATGGAAATTCTAACAACACTGTTGGACGCTTTGCAGATGGAAGTGTTCCTGACGTCTGCCTCGTTTGATAAAAGTAACACTGAGTGCGATTTCATCATCTAAATCAATAAGGAAGATAAAAATATTCAATTATCAATTATTTCGAACACATAAAACAATAATTAAAACATTTATTTTAGAAAATCGTTTAAGGTAAAATTGAAAAAAAAAATATCATAATATTGTCTTCAAAAAATATAATAGTGATTTTTTACTTATTATTAGTTTTTTTTAAATTCATATTATTATAGATACAGTAATACGTCGAACTATAAATGTTATTTTTTATTTTTACACCTGTGGCAAAGCCAGGAAGGCTGAGAAGATTGCAGCCCCCCTAAAATATTAAGAAAATTTAAAAACTATTTGAAAGTCGCTAAAAAAAGTCTTAAATTTTCATCTTTATTTTATTAGCTTTTCTTATTTGTTGGTGAACGAAAATTAACTATTTATTTATTTATAAATTTAACTAGACCTTTACACTTTACAGTTACCTATAGTCGAGGTAGTAGATGCTTAATGCATTTATCATTGTGTATCGGTCGCGATAGTGCAAAATATAAGCGTTCTGCGAATTTTCATTATCATCACATTAATTGATTTCATGTTAAAATCTATGAATAAATATTGGTAACCTGCTATTGAGGCAGAATTTAAATTATTAAATTATGACAGTCCAAATGGAAAACAACTGGATCAAAATTTTGCAATCGAATCATTAACATACTGTGACAGTAATATGTTTCCAAACCATCCTAAAGTTAGTATCAGTACTACTTGTATCAACTGTTACTCCAGAAAAGATTTTTTTCTTTGAGAAGACTAAAATACTATCTATGGAATTAAACTTCAGAGTCAAGACTTGTCAAATTCTCATAATTATCTACTCATAGATATTTTGATATTTCAGATGATCGCGAATATTGGACACATTTGTTAGCAGCGAAAAGGCCTAAAGGTTAAAATTGTCACTTTATTTTTTGTCATTTAATAATAAAATTATTGAAAAAAGTTAAATAGTCATTAAACGTGTTAATTTTTTTATTCATAATATATTTAATGTTTATTAAATTGGGATTTGTTTTATAATATACAATTTTGGTATATTATATACTATATTATGTTCTATTAAAGATAAAATTTATTTTTTTTTTTAAATATGCAATGCGCGTAAAATAATTAACTGTATATTACTACTATACTATAAAACACAATATCCAAAGTGTTCAGAGTATACAAGTGTATTACTAAATCAATTCGTTTATAGGTTTTTAAAATGGAACATTTAAATCCATTTTAAATAAAAATAAAAATGTAATATAAAGTTAAAATGCAATAATATTTTATAAGTTAGCATTTATATATCATAGCCACTAGGTAATAAGTTATTTAAAAATAATAGGTTGTAAAAAATATGTAAATAAAACGATACGATACGATTAAGATCTAACTTAATTAGATAATAAAGATTTATATTTAAAATTAAAACTAAAAATTTATATCAGAACACAATCAAATCAGTGTTGTGAAATAAACTAAAAATCGCAACGTTTTAATATCAATAATATTTAATTTTTAAATTTAAATCATAAAAAACAACTAGGTATAACGCAGCGAAAGACCAAGTTGAAATTAAAATCAAAAATGTTTTGTCATTCGATTTGAAGACTTTACCTAGATTTTGAGTTTTAGCATAAATTACGTACATATACAGGGCCCAAGGTATTTTGACGCCCCGGGCAATTTTTTGAAAGGCGGCCCTAATCAAATGCTTCATAATACATTTAATACTTTTTATACTTAGCTGCATTTTCTGCTTAAAATTCTTATATTTATGGATAGGTAAAGGATTGCAAAACTTATTTGGATACAATTTATAGACGTATCGACTGTAACACATACTTTTTTGGTTTTCCCGAGTTAATGATTATATATCATTGTATATTATTTTTTAATTACTTGTAATATAATAATAAAAACTGGAAAGTGGAGTAAATTCCTATAAAAAAAATGTATAACAGAATATTCTGTCATAGATAATTTAGTAATTTAGCTATATCATTGTCAATTTGAATAAAAATACCTGTTTCGCTAAAATTTATAAAATATTCCTATATTAAAGTGCCCCGGACAACCGCCCGGTTCGCCCGTATCGTGGGCCGGCACTGTACATATTATACTATTTGTAAATTGAGTTAAACATTAGCCTGCATGGACAATAATAATAATTAAGGGCAGAAATAATACTATTCACTTAACTCCTAATTATTACTACTTTGTCTTGTTTTAAATACTAAATCACTTTGTATATCTTTTTAAATATTAATTTAATATGTAAATATACTAATAGATAATGTACTGTTACATCCAATGGTCATAGACGCCGCGGATAGTTGTTTAATAAAAAAAAAAAAAAAAAAAAAATTAAGGGCAGTTCGAATACAATAATAATCATTGTCTCTGGTCTTCAAATCTTTGTGATGTTAAACGAGTAGATTCCGTCGTCTAGTCAGTATAGTACGGTTATTCGGCTTGTACGTAAATGTAATACCTATACGTATATAGTGGACAAAACACGAAAACGGAAAAATCCGTAGGTATACTGTACATGTTTACGACGTGCGCACGATTCCGCCGCACAAAAGGAAGGTAATTTTGCGGTGCACTTTCCACGCCATTCTCGCTACCCGGCCGTCATAATCTCCGGATGTCACGCACCTTTGATCTCCAATCATGCGCTCCTTTTGCTTTCTGTAATCATTTCATAGCATTTGTCCCGCAAACAGCCCCGGGTCAGCCGAACCTGTGCGTGAGTATATACACATGCAAACGGTTTTCCGGCATCAAGTCCTTCAAACGACGGCCGGATGGTGGGCCGCGGGTAGAAAAATCTTCCGTCTATTGTGTGCACTATACTATATAGTAGCTTCGTTATCTGCATTATTATTATTAAGTTTAACCGTCCGAGGATTCTGTGCTTGTGACATTTTCAGTAGGACACGAGCGCGTGTGTGGGTGGGCCCGCACACAAAGGCTTATTTAGTAGGTAATAAACACCGCCGAGCCAACCGCTGAGTGAAAAATATAGGTACGATAAGTATAATAACCTATAATAATAGAACCTACCACGAAATGACGTAATGTCACCATGTCATTCGCAAACGTCATTCGCTAACCGAGTAAAACACAAGAATATTACCTATGACGAAGTGAACTCTCTTCTGAAAAGAATTTAAAAATACGGTGGTCTTTTCTTTTTATTTGGGTACATTATATTTGTATTACTATGTAATGTATGAAAATCAAGAAAACTACGTTTGTATAAATTGTATGATTTGTATTCGGAAAAAAAATGAAAAGAAATTAAAACGCTGATCGACGGAGCAAACTGTAAAATCGTATATTATTTAGTTATTAATTACATAACTATATATTAAACGAACAAAAATACTTTTTCTGTAATTAATGTTCAAAAGTTAACGAGCCGAGTAAATTGTTCAATAATTCGATACTGAATCATTATGCTTGTGATTTATTTTGAATAATATTTTACGAAATAGCTTATGGCTGACTAACTGTACAAACCAAATTAATTATTTATTTATGATTATATATTTTTGTTTAAAGGATTAAAGATTGCTAATTGCAAATTTGAGTCTTATCATTTTGCAAGATTCTTAAGGTTTTAGATCACATTAATAAATTATACAATTATTGTGATGTACATATATACCACAAAATGATAAGACTCAAATTCACAACAAACAATGTTCAATAATCATTCTAACAAAAATTTATAAACAAACCTATAATATATTAATTGTATTTAATCGATGTAGGATGTAATGTTGACATAAATAGTTTAAAAAGCAAAAAGCATTTATTCTTTTACATAATTACATGTATAAGAAAAACTTTAAATACATCAATTATTTTTATTAATTTATCGTCTTGTCAGTAATTAAAAAGACAAATTAAATTTTAATTCCAAAGTTTGTATAATATTGCGTATATTACAGTTAATGCATAATAAATAATAATGTACCTAACAATATATAATATATGCAATATAGGTACTATGAAAAAATTACGTCAATTTTTCAATTATTATTATATAATTATTTAATACAGTAAATATCTTTAGTTTATAATAATATGATTTGATAACAGTGTCGTTTTAAATATTAAAGTTCTAAATAAAATTATTTGAAATAAATATATAATATTTGTGTGAATGACTTATAAGGGATGTTGTGGATATATTATCCATGATCTTTGGGACTTAATCCGGGGGCATACCTAGAACTGCAAACTTGGCAGTTTGTGCTAGGTTGATTGAAGACTTGTCTTTATATTATTCTCCATTTAAAAACGATGTCATTAGTTTTTCCACGACAGGATCTTTTTTGGCGGCTTCGGGATTTTTTAGGTAGAAACATAATAATATGCCCAATTCAAGGCAGTGTGGACGATAAGGGGGCATGTACCGTTTCCGCCAAAATTTGATGTGACCGATTCCGCCATCGCCCGTTTTCACCAATCTACCTGCTATGGTAAAATTATTATAATTATATACATTATAATAATATAATATATTATATTTTAATATTCTGTATTAATTTCAGTATTATTCGTATTATTTTCAACTTGAAGTAATTGTACGTCGTATATAATATAATAATATTAATTATTGGAAAATATATTTATAAATAATAAAGCAAATAATAATCACATAATATTTTGTTATATAGTTTTAATAAGTACAATAATAAAGTAAAAGTCACTTATTAATAAATAGATATAGTAGTTTTATGGAGTAAAAAATGTTCTTATCGGTAGTTTCAATCTTATCGATTTATATACAATGATTCCATATTTAAGTAATAAATATATATTTTATAGAGTATGTATGGATAGATACCTAATATATATTGTATGTATGTGTGTATTTAAAATTGCCACTATCATAGATTAATGTGTACAACTATGACTATCGCTTATCGCTCATTTGTATCTAACATCTCCTTATGTACCTACTAACGCATCATGTGTACGTAGTTTTAGTGAATTGAAATTAATTAAAACATTTTTACGATCGATGATGAACCAAAACACTTAAAATTTATGAACTATGAATAATAATAATTATTATTCCATAGCAGGTAGATTGGTGGAAACGGGAATCGAACCTTTTTTAAATTGGCGAAAACGGGCGATGGCGGAATCGGTCATTTCAAATTTTGGCGGAAACGGGTAATTCCCTGATAAGGTGCGTTATTGAAAGCTGTTCTAAAAAATCAGTTAATTCTGTATTTCCTGCATTCATTAGGTCGAATGATTGAGGTATGTTGTCCCAGATAAGCCTCTAGACTTTAGTCTAGATTGAGGAGACATCGTCCACTATTTGATGGATGGAGCCCACACTAATGTTGGGGCTATGGACCAATTGCGCCTAAAACAAAATTTGTATTTAAGGGTCAATATACCAATTGCGCTGCATATATTTTTGGGTCAGTGTACCAATTGCGCTGCATATATTTTTGGGTCAGTGTACCAATTGCGCTTCTTATATTTTACGGTCAATATACCAATTGCGCTTGTATTAAAATTTGCCTGATATTTATTGATCAATTGATTACTAGCTAAAGTGACTGGTTTTAATATATTTTATACCAGTATCGGGAATTTTATGAAACATTATTATTATCACGCACATATTTTGATCACGGAAGTATGCATTTGAGTGATGTACGAAAATTGTATTATATATTTTTTTAAATTAGCATATTATTATTATACCTCGTGGTGACTAAATGAATTATTTTAATATCTTAATGTAGGCAATTGTTCTTTTATACTTATGATGATTATATTCTCCTTTCCTCGTAGTGAAAAAATGTATTATTGAACAAATATATTATTCTGTAAACTAACCAAATTATATTATTCTAAATTGTAATGCCATGTTCAAATTATAATTAAAAAAAAATATTATTATTATTAAAGCATGCAAAATACAAATATCATGTAAACATCATATAAACTCAAAATCTTATTACTTTATGATTTAACCACCTATTCTCTGATTATTATTAATATTATTTTATTTTAGATTTCATTGACTAAACTGCATAAACCTTGTAAAACTGTATAATACATGTAAAAAATGTATAGAGCGCAATTGGTCTATCGACCCTAACATTTTTAGAGCGCAATTGGTCTATCGACCCTAAAATTTTTAGAGCGCAATTGGTATATCGACCCTTAAATGTTTAGAGCGCAATTGGTATATGAAAAGGTAATTTTAAGCGCAATTGGTAAACTCCCAATGTTGGTTGAACAATTTGACCTTTGCCATTCTAGAATAGTTTTTTGGTTTCATTTAATGTTGGAAGGATCCAATTCATGCCATAGAAGTGAGGTCACGTCAAGAGCGTGTTTACCGATGTACTATTATAAATATTTCGTTTAGGGGGTCATAGAATTTATCCGTATTGAAAAGTGTTGTATATATGCATGGGTGAAAAGGTTGAGATGTGTTGAACAAACCAAGCCTATCACCATAATATACAAAAAAAAATTTTTTAAATATTTATAATGTCCTAAAATTAAGAATAAATTCCACGAGAAGATTCTCCTTTCTTGTTTATGCTTTCGGTATAACGGCTTCTTATCTATATGTGGCTTGGTAGCTTGCAGACGATTAGTAGATACATGTAATTTTTTTAATGCCATTGCTCCATGATTTTAGTTTTTTTTATCATTGTTTACGGACATTTTGGTCAGTTAAGGAACTTTTTGAGTTAATTTCTATATATTTTAGGTAAATGTTTTATTTTAAACTCCCCCCCCCCCCCCCAAAAAAAAAGGATTGCCAAGTCTCAATAATATCTGATACACGGTTATTTCACCGATTGCGCGCTTTAACAAATTCATCGTACACGTGTTTATTCAGTCTGTATTAAATCCGGAGTTAAATTACGAAAAAATTAAATCATATTATTGACTCATATCTTTTAAAGTTGTTTCAAACAAAATATCTTACATATAACGATAAAAATTGTTCCTGGTATTCAATCGTTATCATTTTATCAAATCAACTATCGAATTTTAATTACTTCACGATAGGTACTCACGATGAAATGGCATCGTATGTAATATAGTTAAAAAGAATGGATGGGGTAGCTTAGACAATATTCGTATGATCTAAGACTCCAAAATTTATAACTATGTTATATGTCCCGCCAACTCCGCAAACAGTCTTGGTAATCCACCGAGATTATTAAGAGGCGCTGATGTCACGATTTAACTAGCACATAAATAACTGTATAAATTTAAAAAAAAAATCGTTTACGTACATATGTACGAGTATATATGTATATAATGTAAAATAGTCAAACAACATCACATTGAGTGTTACTGCTGGGTAGCTACTCCCCTTACGATTTCGCAGTCAACTTGCACATTTCCGCTCATATGCTTATTATTGTAACTACTATTTATTAGTTTATTACAGATTGTATAATATAGGTAATATTCTAATAAATGTTTAAAAAAAAAAATTATATGTCAAGCACTATTATGTTATGGATATTTTCCATTATTTATAAATTAGATTTTATTTAAGTCTATCTTTGATCCGACATGTCTCATCCTAGAAATAAATGTTGGTTATTTTATTTAAGTATAATGATGTGTTTACATATCATTAAAACGAATTAAATAAATTTATTTTTTTATTATTGCGTTATTACAAAACGTAAGTTAAGTTCACTTAAAATTAAAATATTAATTTATGATTATTATTAATTTCAGTAAATTGACGTGTTTTAGTTACTTTTGCTCAGTGTGCAAGAGGTAATATTTATGAAAAGAGAATATAATTATTAAATACATCAAAAACAATCATTTTTGGGGGTAAAGGAGTGGTGTTAATATGAATTCGATTATTTATATAATACATTTAAGTAAATACATTTATTTAAAAAAAACAAAACATTTGCGTTCTAAAATTAACCTAACTCTCTGCAACTTTTGCTGGTCGTATGTTATAAACACTCTCGGCTATAAGCGAGGAAGTTGAATATCAATATTTGTATTATATCAACAACCATGTTATAAGCAAACGTGGTGACGAAGTGCACGTACCAGTGTGTGCATAATATTCTAACCTAATTCAAAACGTGTTTGTAGTGTAGAATACTCATTCGTATTTGTTGACCTTTCCAACCGCATGCGTGTAAACTTTAGTAATTAAAATGTTTAATCATATCGCACAGGATTAAAGGTAGCGTTTCACGTTTACCATAAAACTACCCCCGCTCTCCGTTACAAATGTTGCATTTTTGTTAATTTCGTTTGAACGTAGCCTGTAATAGTTGTATAAACCAACTTGATCAGCGGGTGTAAATCCGTGGAAATTGCACCAAATTAAATTAACAGCTGCCTCGGTAAGTGTTTAATGATAATCATAAAAACAATCACATATTATAACAGTGTGTCGCGAGTGCTTCAAAAAACTTTCGTGCCACATCTGATAAGTGGCGCTTTTGACCTTATTTTGTTTTTTTTTTTTTTTTTAAATAGCGTTCCTAATATAATCATGCCATTTTCTTTTTCATCATCAGGCTACTTTTCTAGTAGTTAAAAGTAAAAACTAAATACTTTATATGTGTATGTATTTGATGATACCTATATAATTTGTATGGTAAATATAAATGGTTGAAGTGTTATATTATGCTTATTAATAGTTAAATAAATTTTACAAAAAAATAGGAAATTGAAAATATCTTTTGTCGACTATATTATATGCATTATGATGGATTTCCTAACATACCAATTTGGTTTTTTATGCATCGGCTGATGGAGTATTTGTAAATTTAATACAAGACCAATAAGACGCAGAAAAAAATAGGGTTGCCAAATTACATCCTTTACTAAATCCCAAACGGCACCCCGACTTGTGACACTAGATCGCTATAAAACCGGTTATGTGTTGTAAAGGGCGTCAACATGCTCTAGTGCTGTAATAATATTGTTCTATGCATGCATGTATCGTCATTAAAATGAAAATTGAATTAACTCGCGTTATCATACGAACGTTTGTTATAATAACGTTTTCGCCGAACGAATATAATTTTTTTTTTTGTCGTTCCCGCGAGACTCGTAGCAGTTGAAATGCGTATCACTTTTGTACGCAAACCGGAACGGCTTAAAAAACTGTTTGGCATGAAACTCGGCAGAGCAAACTGATATGATGCGGAGAAAATATAATTATTATCATTATAATAACAAAGGTGATCGTAAAAATACGCTTTATTTTTTAGCAGACGCAAATCGAACGGCGTTTACTGCGTATTGCTCAAAAGTGAGTAATAAATGTTGAGCGCATGTTGTTCACAAGAGTGGAGAAATTTTAACTGCAATTATTATTATAATAATGATAAATTGTATATTTATATAATGTAATACTACTATCAGTAGTTTTACACATGGGAGTTCACCTGAAATCGCGTTTAAAATTACCCATCCATATTAAACCAATTATATTGCACTCGGTCATTTTCAGGGTTGTTGGATGATAAAATTCTGTATATTCATTACTTATCTCATATTATTAATATTAACTACGCAAAGTTTATTAATAACGCAATGCAACGAACCAATGAGAGATAAATAATAAGAAATAGATAAATTACTAGCGATAATTAAAAATTTGCGACGTCTGAATAGGTATCAATCAAGCTCATGATTGTATTGGTTCCAATGACATTTATAAGAGTCCACCGCCATCGAGTTAAACAATATTGGTTGCAAATCCGCAATTACCGTTTTAAATGCAAGAATTAATCAATTTATTAGTAATATACGTTTTCATAAAATATATATTTATAAATTCTATAGTACGGTACTATATATTTTTGAGGGTTAATAATTCTTCTAAATTGAATTCTCGTTAAAAATGTGAATGCTAATATCATCTTCAATGAATCCATACCTTGCTATTTGGCTCTTCTCATATTTTATCCATCACATCATCCTTTATAACATTTTCCATGTCTATTGCTTCTGGACAATTACTAGTATTTTTTTACATAGAATTTTTATATATTATATACCGTAACTATGTTATCAAAAATAAGGTACACTCTATCACTTAATTAATATACTTCTCAGTGTCCAATAAATATGTATGCATTCTTTTTGCGGTAAATGAAACTAGACTGTTGGATTATAAGTTCCTATCACTTACAATTTTTAACTCTTGTATTTTGAACATGCACAGCAAATTAACTTTTTTTGTGTACTGTGTTCTTGTGGACAATGTGTTAGTAGTTTCGTACTGAACAATTATTCCATCAAAATATACGACAGAGTAAAAATCTATGATAATATTTTTATGCCCACAATTATTCTGCATGAAACTCGGACGCACCGAAAACAATTTTCGCATGCAATTCGGTTGTTATGATTATTAATCATTATCTACCGTATGCGATTCGGATGCACCTACGGCTGCAGGAATATCACAATCCACAATGATAGCTATTAACAGGGTTTAGGGTGTGTATACATGGGTACCTATAATATTGTACTCTGCGATTTTAGGACATGTCTTTTCGTTTGGCTTTCGCTGGTGAAATATAATAATAATAATAATAATAATAATAAAGGGAGACCTCATTAGACCAAATCGCGGCCGCACCAGAGTTGGATTTCAAAGCCTTTTATGCGCAGGGCCCTTCATTATTAAGGAGATCTTATTAAAAGATAGCACTGCAGGTTCGTCTTTTCACCATGAACTACTACTACCTGTATAATACACTACCACTAAACTACTCAGCCACTACAGTTACTATAACTACTATTATACTATCATACTACTAATTATAATAATAAACACGACTGCTGCGACTGCGATAACAGTAATTAAATATTAATATTTCAACCTGGGTATTTATAATATTGTATACTGGGTGATTCACCGACCATGTTCGCCCCAATTTTTGCCTTTAATTAAGAAATTATTCAAATTTTACACAAATAACTATACCTCATATCTTCCAAACACATATAAAATGGTATCTATTATACTTACTATACTTGCATGTAAATTTAAATTACTCAAAAACTAGTCTTTCAAATTTTGATTTTGAACATTTGAAGAAAAAAACTAATCCGTTAAATAATTTACACTAGAAGGGAGATTTCATTTGAAAAACAAAAGTTTTTGTCTCCAAATTATAATCTTTAAGTGGGTAGTCGAAAAATATCTTAAACATCTTATTAATTTGAATATATAATTTATGCAAAACATTATGTAAATCTTAGACGTACGTCTATAATAATTGTAACTGGGTTCGCCCGTATAAATAAATAAATAAAAATAAATAAGTAGGTACCTATTACATAATTTATTATAATATTTAAAAACTGCAAAACCCATATTTTGAAAAAGTGTATAATAGAAGAATACCGGTGAAACACCCTGTATATAGTGTACGTATTTACGAAAACAACGGTGTAGTAGCTGCTTAGCACAACAGATATTGTTCAGCGACGGAAACATTAACGAAAAACGCAGAAGAGACTTCATTAAGCCACCACCGTGTTATATTGTACAACGACAATTCAATTTCCAAAACCACGAGGGCGCGTAAACAGGTCACTAAAACTCAACTGATTAGTTACGTTTAATTATTATTATTATTATTATTATTACACATTATTATATAGATAGGTACATTTTCGACCCTTCCACTCGAAACCATGAGACTTGTTATATATAGGTATATATATAGAAATATGACGACTTTTTCGGGAACACGCTAAACGCCATTGTGTATACATAATATTTAAATAAGTGTACCTACTGACTTTTATAAATAACGAGTATTATACATATATAAATTCCACTTTTTCGGATATTCAGTGTTTGTTCGTTTATTTTATTCCATTTTGTCGGTCAATTACGAGGGTTCACGGCATACCCTACCACCCTACACCAGAATACGCGAGATCTTTCAGCTCGGGATTGTGTTCGATTAACACACGCTCACACACGCTCACACACGTTAAATCTGAATAATGGAAAACGGTTTTTTTTTTTTTGCTGTTGCTGTTGCTGCTGCTGATGTTGATAATGATGTATACAACATTTTAATGCTCGTTTTTTACATTGTACTTTTTATCTCTTCTCGTCCATCCTTTGTACACATGTTTTGCATTATTCCGCGTGTTGTGCATGGACAAACACAGACAATTCCAATAATATATTATCCGTATATCGAAGTATTATATTATTACTTACTAGAGCGACTTTATCGATTCTTTAGCTAGTTAAACATTAGAGTTTTTGTTTTGTGTTTTTTTTTTTTTTAATATTATTATACTGCACACACACTTTGACTAATTGTGCACCTAGCGTAATGCACAAAGTGATTTTTCAAGCATTTCCATTTTCCACTCTCTTTTAAATTGTATTACCTAATAATAAATTAATTCAAAATAAGGTTCTTAGAATTTATATAATAATATAAACTCAAATACCACGAGGCACGAATATTTAAATACTTAGATTTTTGTACTATTTAAGGATGATGTCTTGTAACATAACAAACTTTTTTCAAAAGATATTTGCTTTTTTTTATGTAATTTGTTGATTAGGTATACGATTTTTTTGTTAAAAAATGTGTTGTATCTTAATCGAAATTTAAATGACTAGATTTTAAATTTTTAAACTTTATTTATATTAAGGACTTAAAGTCCCTAAAATAATGATCTTACATGAAACATAAAATATATTATGCAATATATATTAGAGTACTTACGACCTTTTTTACAAATTATAAAATGTTAATAAACATATTAAAGCTACTTTAAAACCATCATACTTCTTATATTTTTTAAATTTATTCTATTATAATGGCTTATTACCCTTAGTATCTACACAAAGTTTAATTACTCAGTAACTTCTTATTAGAATTTCAATTTGTGTGATATATAATTTCTTTAAAATCCCCAAAAAAATTATGTGCTTAACAATTTCTAATAAAAAAGATGTTTAGATCTGTTCATTTAAGTTAAAACCTAAATATTTGGTATTATATGATATTTATAAACACGTTTTCAAAATTCAAAAAATAATAAATGGAACGAAATAAGCATAAAAGCATAGTTAAACTTTAATCTGAATGCTCAGTGTATCATGTTGTAACTAATAATTATTAGTTTTTCATGGAAACTTTGAATAATTACACCTTCTTTTTTGCATTTGGAAAAACTACCCAATAATGAATAATATATTATTAGATAATTTTTGAAATTATTTTAATATTTAAATTGGTTATTTTTCATTTAATATGTTGGGGTGGACAATAGGTGGACGTAACGACGTCACTAAGTATACATGAATGATGGTTGATATATATATATATATATATATATATATATACTTATTATATATAATTTAATTATTAAGTGATAACGTATGTAGCTTGATCTGATAAAGAAAATGGATTTTATGTACTAACGGTTAAAACGGACAATGCAATGACGATAATATTAACGTAATAATTTACGCTTATAATACGTTTACTATACACTAGAAAAATGTAGGTAATATTATTGTAAAATATTAAGTTTTGCAATTCAATTAAAACAATAAATATAATATAATATTACGTACAGTGTAGCATTCATACTCGTATACTCGTAGTTTACACATTTTATTTATTTTATAACTTTATGTATAGGTATATATAAAATTACTCAATAAATTCGGTTTAGGGGTGATTCATCAAATGGAGTGTGTTAATAGCATACCTATAATATATGTATAACGGTGTTAGTAGATATTAAGCAGAGATCATAGTTCAATACATATTATTATAGTTGCAATGTTGTTCATAATAAATAGTTACCTATATATGAACCAAAAAGTAAAAAGTACCTAGTGTTACCGGTCTGTACTTAAGATAAAGTAAATCAGTTACTCGAATATTGCTTTTAGGTGTATATATTATTTTTACTATATATTTTTGCAGCTAGTTTGCAATGGCGCTGATGGTGTATTACACAATTAAATTCAAATATATGAGATTGTTGTTATTACAGCGATCGTTCAAAGACCTAATGGGAGAGAGAAACGGGATGATGCTAATAAATAAGATTAGCGAAGCGCTAACTTACAGCGGTCGTATACTCAACCCCTTCCGGTCGCTTGTGTGTTATATAATGTATATATTATTGCATATTTTGAACATTTCTCTCTCCATCTACATTAAAATATTAAGGACTTACAACAGTGCAGTTGGTGCTCATCTCTCGTTGGAAATTGAACGCCGCGAATACAGCATAATATTTATTACATTATCAATAAACAAATAAACATTTATCGTAGTCCAACCCAAAAGCCACGTATGCATCAAATCTATATTCGACAGTCCTATATAAATACTAAATAGTAAACAATAAACAATATCAATCGAAAATAATATGCACAAGACATTTGTGCATAATTATGCGCAGAACAATAATAATGTATTTTTTAATGAAAGGCCAAATAAATACATCATATTACGTTTTATTTTATTTTATGCAATTCGATTTATACAAAAAAAAAACAATATTATAATATTATTCTTGTAATTATTACACTGTTCTATGCAGTATTGGAATTTGGCATTAATTAATTCTACACACAAAATTCAAAGTGAACGAATTAAATTTTGTGTATTATATGTGTGTATGTAACATCCATTGCATGCGTGTGATTCTCTGTATCACCACTTGCATTCACTATTTATGTGGTTATTTTTTTTTTCATATACATAACAGAACTATAACTTTGGGGTAGTTTTTATTTTTTTCAACAGTACAAAATTTATAATTTGTTTACAAAAATGCACTACCTTTTAAAGTTAATAGTTAATCGAATAAAATATTCGAGTTGTGTTGAGTATCCGAACAACAAAAACACTACACCGAACAGATGAATATAAATATGAACTGAAAGGAGTTAGTTATAGCACAAACCGTTATTATTTTGTTTAATGTGCCAAGAGTTGTAGGCACCTCTACTGACTTATAGGGACCACTCGTTTATTATTAAGTTGTAAATGTTTTCAAACACATTTTAGTAATTATTCGGTTTTAATTTGATTAAATTACATACTTACGACCTTTTGAAAAGTGGATGTATGAAGTACTGTTAATATAATATAATTATGTTACGTTGAAATTGTAGTGCTGCAACCGTTGTAACGAAGAAAAATAGTCGCCTGGTTAGTGTAATTGCATTAATTTTTTTTTTTCAATGATAAATTAAACTACCTGTACAACAGAAAAAAATTAGTTAAAAATAAAATTGAATAATAGCCAATAGGTCCATTATATTATTCATCGGTAGCTAATAATTAAAAACTAATATTTATTTTTCCTAAGCCCGTTTAATAGCCACGTATAACGACAAATAATATGAAATACGTGAACGGTGTATAGGTATCTCATAATGAATATTCAAATTCAAAATCATAAACCAATTCTATCAATATTTGTAACAATAAAATAAAATCATAAAATCATAAAACCAATATAATATGCTATTTTAAATTTAAATCAGAATCAACAAAAAAAAAAATCCGATAAATCAAATAAATTGAAATCGAAATCGAAAATTTTCATTTCGATTTCAAGCCCTTACTATATAAAATATATATTTATATATCAAACATTTTAATACAACTAACAGGATGAAGTTTTGGATTCGAAAAATAAACTAATAGTCATGTGTAATTTAACTATTTAAGTGACAGATATTGTAACATTTGTAATATTTGTATACAGAATACATAAGTGTAGGGTGTAGGCCATAACGCAAAGCTACCAATTCGTCGTATGGTCGGTGAAACGATGTATTATACAGCGGCGTTTTCACCGCGATGCCGTTTCGGGATTTTCGGGAGCTCGTGTAAACAGCAATAAATATTACTTCCGTCTGGAATATCAAATCGGATGGAGAATATAATACAATTTCTACCACCGCCACACACTACACGTGTATTGTACATTGATCATAAAATATATTTTTTGTCTTCATATTATATATGTTTCCGATACGCAAGTGAAAAAAAAAAATAGAGAGAAAAAGTTGTTTTCCCCTTCTTTATTTTTTCTCGGCATACTTTTGACTGTACGCGCGTGCAGCGGGAACCGCGGTACACCCCGTACAACCGAAAACTTTGCTCTTATACGAAAGCTCCTCTGGCAACTAGGAAAAAAAATTATTTATCGACGTGATTTCTGTCTTTATATATTATACACGAAAAGAAAATACATTTTTTACTTACGCGCGTTTAACTTTTTTGGTACTGTGCTTATTATTATTATATTTATTTATTTATTGTGTTATTATGATGCGTTTTCCGTTTTATTTTTTCAGTTAATACTATCGACGACCAAAGCTTGGAACTCTGCGAACTCGAACACATCTTACATGGACGACGTAAGTAATTTATTTCTAATCTATATTTTATATATAAATAATACTGACTGCTGTATATATATATATATATATATAGGTATAGCTAATAGATAGATGCGCGTTCGTAGTTCGTACACAGTTAAGACTTGTTAAGGTTTTAATATCCTTTAAAGCATGTTATTAAATTTAACATTATATGAATGTGCTTCTCCGCAGTCAGTTAATTATTATTTTTTTTTTTTACAACGACCTTTTTAACGCAGACACTAGGTCATAATATTTACGTGTTTTAATATTTACGGTATTTATATTTTTTTCTTACCCGAGCGCGCACGAAATATAATATATTCGTAGGTTGGGTATACGCCATATAATATTAACAGTAATAATATATCTACAGATACATCGGATTCATTAACGGGGTTTTTTATTTACAGTTTTCCAGCATTAAATATTATATTGTTATCGTCACCGTATAAGCTAGCTCCGTTTTAACGCGCATATTTCATTTAGCAACCTATGCGCCGTGTGTATTATAAGCGTATAATCATAATATTATTGTTATTACTATACACCTGAAGCACATTTTGCGACGAATTTCAGAGTCACAGTTATATGACTGTACCTATATAATATATATTATACATTATATCCCGTAGGTAGGTACATGTACAGTGGCAGCAGTTGACAGCGGTTGTATAAAGTGCATATACGACAACGCGTCACATTTGAAGTTTAGACTGTTCGGATGACTAAATTATAAATGGGGCACTAATCGATTCTCTCGGGCGTATTTCTGCAATATTTAATTTATGTCGCGTATCTCCAGTGTATAGGTCAGGTATAACTGTATAAGTATATCTATAAAGCGTTATACGTAACGATTTTAATCCCACACATTATATAGGTAGTTTATAAATAGATTGTATAGCTATATAAATATTATAACAAACGGAAATATAATATTATGATATTATATCAATAATATCATTATCATAGTGTTATTATACAGAGGGAGAGGATAATAATGTTATAATAGTATGTGACGTGCGATTTACACGATGGCACATCAATAGCATACTTAAACGCAAATGTTTCTTTAAAAACGCATTTAATGAAATTCTTATCTTTAGAATTTTTAAGTAGGCATACTTAAAGATCATGTTTTCAAATGTATTCAAAACTGCCAAAAGTCAGAGTTCGAATAAATGCATAATAAAGAGAATAATAGGGGTGAACATGCTCGCGAATATTACCCTCTGGTGTGTTATTATATTATTATAACTATATACAAGGTTAGGAATAAGGGATATTAAATATATTTCATCACTGCATACAAAACTACAATATTATGATATTATAATGTTAACAAAACATTTTGTACAGTACAGATGCGTATCCGGGGGACGGAGTTGCTAGTCGTCAACTTCCTTCACAAAAATTTCAGGAAGAAATAAATGTATACCATGTTTGTGTAGTCAAGATGTTAAGAATATAATGTTATAAAAATACATAATGCCTATATAAATATATACGGGGTAATCCCCCGTTCCAAAAACCGAAAACAAATGAGACCGTAACGATACGATATAATAAGAGCGCAGACTTGTCAAATATGTAATTTCATAATTTATTCTTCTGGTTGATCAAATGATATTATATTATATGCTATAAGTATAAGCATATATAATTCAATTTATAGCATAGAGATTGAAAATAATATGAAACACTTAGTGCATATATTGAAATAAATTAATATAGATAATGGATATTATTATGGATTACCCAGATATGACAACAAGTTGTACGGTTTTAAAGAATTGTTTTATTTATAATCATTTTGTATCTGTAATGGGATTTTGCTGTCTGTAACTACAAACTAAACTAGGTAATAAAATATCCATTCAGATTTTGGAGTTCAAGATTGATATTACTTATTTCTTAAATGTTTATAGTTTATAATTATTAATTAAGTATGATTTATAAGAATTAATTTTTTTAATTCTTTAATAAAATGTATTAGAGTGCATATTTTTAATTTTAATGTTTACCAATAATTTATACGTAATTTTCGTAGTTTGGTTCATATATTTTGCTTGCTTTTAGTTCACGTATAAATCCGCGCTTTAGAGTTACCTATAGTCGTATTAAAATATATACGTCATATTAAACATTCGATTTTTACTGAATGTAATACATGCATTTTTTTTTTTTTTGGTAGTATGAAAACTCGTGGTCGCCCTGGTCCGAGTGGTCGTCGTGTTCAAGAACGTGCGATGGCGGAGCCACTTATCAACTAAGAAGGTGCAATGCAGTAGTCGGCTGTAAAGGTCACCACGTCAGATACAAAATCTGCAACATGGAGGTAATTTAATATCAGTTGTACTAATGCACTTAAGTAGTTTTGTTGTTATGTTTTCGTAAAAATAATTGAAATAATAATAAAACTAGTTTTTAATTTGCCATGGAATAATTAATATTAATTATTGTGAAATATTGGCGTATTATTTTTAATATTCTAAAAAATTTTCTTGAACATGTAATTTCTGACCTACCTAATTTAAAATAAAGAAATGACATTTTTCCACTGCACTATAACTATATTCAATTCATTTTCACTCAATGATTATGATTAACAGCACCGACAAAAAACAACCATAGTATTCTACCAATTACAGAAAGAAAATTGAAGTTTTTTTTCGTGCGATATTTAAGAAAGTCGGTGAACTACGTCAGCAAAATATTGTTATGATAAAATGTTGAACTAAAATCAATATCCAAGGAATAATTAACACATAATGTAAACATAGATATTAATATTAGACTTGAAATTACTACAGCCCCATTTTTCATTTATTGTTAAAGCGCATAAAAGTCACTTGAAATATAGAAAAATAGAAGAAAGATGGAAAAAAAGACTAACATTTCTCATTGATTATAGGATTTAAGATACAATATATTTGAAGATATGCGCTAATTTTATTTCAGAAAATAAGGGGTTTTCCATCCACTCCATTTCAAGCACTACACAATATAATAGTTGCTTATCAACGAATCACATATAGGTAATAGGTATAACTCAAAAAACTGTGCAAAGTTTATGTATCTACCTACATAATCGTGGTATGTGATCATCATGGGAATGGTGTGAATAATTTGGCAATAAGTTTAAAACTGTTTTTGAAAAAAAAGATATTGTATTCATTTGCAAGAATGCTCTCGATTACGTTCTTATGGCTCGCAATATTAATTTAAATAATTTAATACTATGTACCTATATAGGTGTTCCGGGTCGTTGTCGTTCATTACGCGTTTGGCTCGGTGTAATTTTGGCATCCATTTCCTCGGAAATATGCACAAATATGTTTTGTACGTCATTTTTTATAGGGTTCTGAAACCCTTGGTGTGTGTAATGCACGATATTAATTTCAAATGATAATCGGCAGATGCAGGTAGATCATTCGTTGTTATTTGAATCAAATCATTTGTTTTAAGCTCCGGGCCTGGATTTATTACCTGTGAAGAATGAAATTGTGACTTATGTGTAGTAAATTATATTTAACGCTCGAATATAGACAGTTAAGCCGATATATTTCCAACATATTAACTTAATAGTTTGATTTTTATTTTGAGTGATATGCTTCCATATATTATCAGAAAAATCAATGTTGCCCAAACAAATTTTCCGTTTGGAGACCCTACTTAGAAAATAGTCAACGTTAATCGAATCAATATCACCGTAAGATAAAAAAAAAACCATGACCTATTATTAAATGTATAACCATGTAAGTATATTATCCAGTGACTGATAAGTTTCTATATTTTGTAATATTGAGTATTTTATAATTTAAAGACAATTTACAATTTAAAAATAATCATAACACACTTTTAAAACCAAAATCCAAAAATAAGCTTACGATATTCACATGATACTTATTTTTTTTTAAATTTAATGAAAGGTCAACTTGCTCTGATATTAGACTTTTTTTTAAAAATATTTTCTACAATGTTATGCGTTTGTAAGACGGAGATAATTCAAGCGTATGTAGCGTCAGCTGAACATTTATGTAAATTTGATTTTTATTTAATAAAATGTTTCTACATTCGTATATCATGATACACGTAATTAGCATATTATGGTAGGTTTATTAATAATTAATAAAATATACTTTATATGACCTGACCTAAAAAATTAATAATATAGTTGACGATATTTAACTATTAGCGGAACAGTGTTAGGTTTACTTGGTCTTAAAAAAAGTATTAATGAAGAATATTTATTTTGTTTTAGTCCCAATAAAACTTAATTGTAAATAAATCACAACATTTCTGAAGACAATATTATTACTATTGTTGTACGGACAAGACCTACTACAATTATTTTTGAAATTTTCATAAATTATTTATTATTTGACAGACAAATTATGGCTGAATTATTGATAATACAAGTGCCTAGAGTCTAGACTGCAGAGAGCTTGATACATTTAATATACTGGATTTATTCATTTTTAATGAAAATTATTGTGTAATAAATCGGATTTTATTTCTTTTCGTTACTTATAAAATTTGTCTAGATTTACAATTGAATGCAGTAATCACACCATTCATTACATAAAACATCACTTTGGATGGTTTTGTTTTTGTTTTTATCATAATCTTTCGACATTTTTTATAGTATTTGAATAGCCATTGCCATTTTGTAGACCTATAGCGCGTGTTTTTACAAATTGAGTATAAAGCGTACAAATATTATAATACGCATTATTCGAGATGGTTTTACGATGTAAAAAAGAAAACCAGCATTAATAAGAAACTTGTCTGGTATATAATATAAAGTTTTGTTTTAATGGTGTGAAATAGTGTAAAATAAAGATTTTCTTGTTGTTTTGCTCATGAATTTTGATAAATTATATAACTAAAAAGTTCGAATTTAAAGTACGTCTTAAGTCGTCATCATCATTCATCTTCAGCTCGCATACACATATAACTCATTGAAACAGTCATGTATAATTTACTGAAATTGTTTTAATATTATATTAACCCTCTGTTATTAGTATCATGTAGATACCTAAAGGCAAAACATTTTCAACTTTCAACTTTGTGTCTTTTAGTTCTCATATATTTCCAATCATAAAATCGATTGATATATTATACTTTATTATATCTAATTGTAAATATTTTTACATAAATATAAATATATATATTCATCATATTTAAAACATTGTTAAAACATCTACCTACCTCCGTCCTTCGGTATTATTATTATACACAACAATTTTTTCACAAATATCAATTATTTTACCACTATCCGTCATAATACCAACCAAATTTATATTATAATTTACACAATACCTCATAACCTATACATAATTACAGTTGATCATTTATTATCATTATAGTGACTGATGACATTATTGTCATTATTATAGTATTATGCTGCACATTGTATACTACAGGTTAAAATCATTTTGTACTGTAACATGATAAAAATTGAATTTCGTTCAAAAATATATTTAAAAAAAAAAAAACTGAAAATCAACTTACATTCAATAAAGTCGAAAAACTAATTTTGTTGTACACAAACTGCTACACTGTAACGAAAAACGTGTAAACGAACCAACTTATTTTACTTTTGTTTTGAACATCGTGATTTATAAGCACGAGAACTTATTCGTTCTGAGATTGAAACGACTCGATATACTTTATTATGACACGTATAATAAAATGTATATTATTTTTATAACATATATAGTGTAGGTACCTATATACCTATTACCTATACACACGTTCACTCCATTTTAATATGTAATATTCCGTTGTTCTGAATGTTTTTCCTTTGTATACAAATTGTTTTTTTTAAATATCGATTAACGTGCAAAAGAAATATTTTATATTATACTGGCAAATTTATTTACGTAATAATATACTTTAGTTTCAAACACCATTACGGGTAGTCGTAAATTTCGTAGCGTCGGTGGGGGAAGTCTGGAAACACGCGCAAGGACGACGACGACGACAACCGAGATCGAATGCGATTTTAAAGTGGACTCGTTCCACGAAGCCCGCTGACTCTCCGGGGCGGGCTTTCAACCTATCGCCAAACGTCAAAACCATCCCTTTTTCTCGCACGCTCGCAAACAATAATTGCTATTTCAATCCGTCGTTCTTTCGAGGCGTTCGCATTTTTTTTTTTTTTTTGGAAATAAATCCCATGTGTGTAACTACTACGAATACAAAATAATTCACAATAGTCGTTAATATCTTGTAGCTAATAAAAGTAATATTAATTAAGTGTATAAAATAAAATAAATTATTAAGTCAAAGCTATACCTTGGTTATCTTCCATATGTAAATTAATCATAAATACAGAGACAAAATACATCAATAATAGCAACTACGGTTAGGATGTTTATGCACTAAAAAACGAATAAATGTCAGTGAACTTAAATGCATAAAAAAAATGCTTGATATGCATGAAAAAATTTTAAAAAGGGCAATACCTAAATATTTTTTACATTTTAGTTATTTAATGCAAATCGAAAAAGGTGTTTTGAAAAATGTATAATATAATTATTAATTACAATTAGAAGTGCTTTCATATTAAATATAAATTTAGTTACTATGTCAACAAATGATAAATATAATAAACTAGAACTTCGCGAGATAATGTGTGATCATTTTACACCGGTTAGGACCTACAAATTTCTAATTCATTGTTACAATCGACAAGTTCTTTAGAACATTTTATGTATATCCCTAAACAATAATATAGAATTCCCAAAAATAAATAATAGATTACTTTTTATATAATCTATAGCTACGTAAATAAAATGATAATATACAAACTTCTATTAAATGTTAGTTAATTACCTTCCTTTTTTTATAAATGATATATTTTGTATCAAAAGCCATATAATAAGTGGTATAACCCAGAAAAAAAGGAAAAATATACGAGTATACTAATATATATATATTGGATTTCGAATAATATGCAAAATAAAATTTTTATATTCCAACCTAGACATCATGAAACAATACATAACTTGTGTCTGAGAATATAATATACAATAGAACATAAAAAATCATAAACATCCCAACCCTAAAATATTAACAGCTATAGAATTTTACGCTAATATTTCGTCGTACCATTTCGGTATTTTTTTCTTGTTAAAGGTTATTAAAATATTATAAGTTAATATTAATTTGTACATAATTTATTTATTATTTCCGCCACAGCCCTGTCCGGATGGATTGGATTTCCGAGCGGTGCAGTGTTCGGCATATAACGACCAGCCATACGACGGTGAGACCGTGGAATGGCATCCTTACTACGACGAGGAGAGCCCTTGTACACTAATGTGCGTCGACTCTAAAGGTCGAGTTGAAGAAATGGCCCCCAGGGTGAGAGACGGCACCAGGTGCAGGCTGGGTTCGTTGGACATGTGTATCGACGGAGTGTGTCAGGTGAGATTCAAAAACAGAATACAGTTGATATATCATATAAATTAATAATTATAATATAAAGCTCAGAAGAGATTCTCAATTTTTTTTCACGTACCACTCATGTTCATTATTACATATACACCAGCCATGTATCGTGTACCACTAATAACTGAAAATGTAAATATTCAAAATTGGAATACATCTTTAACAATTTATTTAGAGCCTAAAATACAAAAAATAATATTAAATCCGTTACAAATATTAGGTAGTAAAAATATTAATTTATTAATTTCTCGTTCAGCCACCACATGACATTTAGTGTACCTCCATGTATAGTCTTTTGTACACACTATAACAACACGCACTCGTACAGTTTGAGAACCATTTATAAAGAGGTAATGAATGCAAAAGCAGCACAATAATAAAGACAATTAGATCGATTGAATTCAATTGTAATTTCGTGATTGATAAAACAATAAACTATAGTCGCGATTTAATATTGCAAAAGTTTCTTTCTTGTTTTGACGTGATTTTCATTAGATTCAAACCAATACAAAACAATAACAATGGTTATAAATTATAATCAAATTTTAAGCTTAACTATTAACCTATAGGTAATCTACAAATAATATGATAACTCAAATAAATCACGTTTGAACCCACCTTCACGATGACAAAGTGTGGACCATGCTCCGTTTATTTGTTATCCATGGTAGCAGAGGTCATTGGCAAAGACAGAAGAAAAATATACCTACAGCGAATTGCTTAAAATTAAACAAGTACTGTAGATCACAATAGTATTTCATATTTAATGGGTTGGTTGTTTATTTACTATTATCATGTAATTGTATGACATTATCCGATTTTTAGGTCAAAAAGCCCTTAAGTAATTCATCCTCACTGTAATATAATATAATTATTTTAACATGTTTACGAGTTTACGACAATAATAGTTAGTTGACCTTTCACGAAAACTAACCCTTGAATCATTGTCCGCAGAGAGTCGGCTGCAATTTAGAAATCGGATCAAAGGCCAGCGTGGACGAGTGTGGAGTCTGCGGCGGAGATGGCACATCGTGTTCCAAGGACCTATACCACTGGGGAAAAATAGGCACTGGTTGTTCCGTGTCTTGCGGCGGAGGTAAGTGCGTTCGGCTGACGGCTGTTAAAAATTTAAACTAAATTGTATAAAACATTAATTAATTAAATATTATAATATTATAATGTTCGTATGACTTGTAAAGTACACGAGAGACGCAGTGTCCTCTAAATATTTTTTTATTCCTTGAAGCGACGTTATACGTGGTCAGAGATAAAAGCATTTTAGAATTTTCATTTTGAACTTCGGACGTGGTAAATACGGTGGGTGATCTCGGAATTTTCTTGAGCACCAAACATTTATCCGGTGTGAGTGTACCATATATGGGATTTGATCAATAGGTATCATAAAGTTAATTTTATGGTATTTTAGTTTTGCAGTGACAATATAGTGGTATGCAATCATGTTTTATTTATTTATTCTTATGGCATTTAAACGAAACGTAATGAAAACTAAATAAGGACCTACTGATATAGAAATTTATCAGTACCAGCGAGATAGGTACGCTTTAAAAAAAAAAGATACAATTGCATTTTCGATGAGAAGTATTTTAGGTCAGTCGGTTGAGAAAATAATAATAAATTAGACATGCAATCCTATCATTGCAAGATAATTACAAATTAACCGTTCGTCTTCGTACTTATTCGATTAATAATAATTGTGTTAGTGGAAGGGGGGGGGGGGGGGGAGATTACTGCCTAGACTCTAGGCCTATTATACATGATAATAATTGAAACTGTTTAAATGTTGGAATATTGTATTATCCGGATTTATTCATAAACAATAATCGCAACAATTTCATTGGATAAATTTAGCATAAGTTGGATTTTGCTAGGAACCACGGTGATATGACACTGTTTTCCTGTGGTGCCAATTTTTCAGTTGTCTGGTTATGTCATAGTATGATTATTATGCGTGCGCGCACGACCACAAGTACTCGCACGTCAGGATCGAGGTCGTAATAATATTAGTATCGAAAGAGTTGGTCGGTATACACAGAGTAAGTTATTTACCAACAATGCTCAATCTTATTTTTAATTTTTGAAATTTTGAAATATATGTATAAAAATACTTTTTCAAATTCTTGAAATTTTTTATATTACCTAATTAAAGAGTACTCTGTCTCTGTGGCAATACAAAATTCTGTTTTTCAAATGAGAACCTTCCTCATCCAACTTTTTACTGTAAGTATTTTAGGGGATAATCCTTTGTACAATTTGATGTACTTAATTCAAAATTCAAACGACTAATTATCAGTTATTAAAATTCTTTTATACTAAGGATTATAATTTAAAAAAGAATGTATGTACAAAAATATAAAATAGTTGCAATACTAGTTCTAGTGTTTATTATGTATATTAGTATATATGAACCATTTTAAAAAATTATAAATTTATTGATAAATTAATATTTGTTAGGTACTAATATGTTTATCATTACGAGTAGCCCTCGTATCTTCCATACACCTATTATCCTTAGTACACAAGTTTAATAACTCAAAAACTGTTCTTTCGATACGTAAAAATGCACACAAAATTAATAACTATAGTAAGTAAAAAGGTAAAAAGGTGTCTTTTTTAAAAACAGAATTCCGTGCTTCAACAGGATGCTCCTCGAGTGGTACAAAAATCTCAAACATTTTTAAAGATGATCTTTATAATTATTTTTAAAAATTCCGAAAATTAGGCTATGAATAACAGCTTTATTACTGAAGGAGAAAAAAAAATGATGATCATGGTTAGGATGAATTACCCTATAAATACATATATATGTACTTACACAGAAATAGAGCGACACCATGTCCGTACAAACCATCAGTGGCGTATATTGTACTCCCTCCTACCCATAATACCATTATATACACACAAACTTCTGCAGAGGTAGCGTGGCAGACAGTTGGATTTCATTATGTCTAAAAGGCCGAATTATGAACAAATAATCCTAATAATACTCTGGAACCTGTAATAACGGTCTGCCGTGTCTCGGCGGCTTTTGACCGCCACGTGAAAAATACTGACAATGATAAAACGTTTTAATCAATTTTAGTACCGCGCTCGCAGTCTGTTTTTCCGTCACCTCTTATCACCCCTTCCCGGAATGTGATTAATGGCTCCGAATGCCCCCGCGCGAAGTTCTTTACGGAATAGTACACCGCTGTATGACTTTCTCCTTATTTTCTTCTATTATTATTGCAGTGCCTCACCACCCCTCCAACCACCCTCCATCACCATCAACACCAACTACCTACCACCGAATCCTCAAGCCCATCGTCGTTGTGTTTATATAATATTATTTTATACGGGCCAATCCGAGAACAACGCCCAGCCGAATATAATCCACGCCGCAAAGTCGCCGCAAAGCTCCTTAACCACGTGCTCGTCGTGTTTTTGTTCTATTATTGTAATAAGACATATATTGTAGATTTGAATTAAACGCATTTGTATTCCGACGGTACTCGAATAATAATAATATGTATATATCATAATAATATATACATATCATGGAGGTTACATCTACGTGTACGATAGTACATAATAATATTATTATTATTATAACGAATCCGTTTGCACACGACCGTTCTTCAAATGGTACACTTAAGATAATGTTAATAGTTCGTAGATACGGTTGACGGTTGTTATAATAATATTATAATATTATCGCATTATCCGATATTATAATCGATGTTGCATATTATTGTTATCGTGCGCATTACTTACCGTCGTTATTTATGATATACAATGCTATTGCATTATTTTATTCGTTGCATTTAATTGAATATACTTTTTTGACATGGATAACTTTGCGGAGAGCTCTTCAACGAATGCAGCACTTACGCAGTTACGCCATTCCATTTTAATTGTCCATTAATTAACCGCGATATATTCATATTATTCTTGTTGTGCAAGTATAAGCATGTTCTCTTCGAGTATACTACATTTTATTGTATATATTACATTATATTATTTATGCTCACTGTGGATGAATTTCGCATTTTATCAATGTTCAAAATACTATATAATGTGATATCTAGTAATCAGTACAAGCTACGTCTCTTCAATTATATCAAAATTTATATTTGTAAACGTAAAGGCATACAAAAAATATCGCACAACTATTGAAAATGACATTGTACAATCTACAGACTACAATTTAAGCACTTGGACCAAGTCTTGAGAATTGCAGCAACATCATAACGTTTCTACAAAAAACTAAACTTTATAATCTTATATAATTATATTGTCTTTTTTTCGTTTTTCTATTCCTTGTATAATACTCTAAAACCTACCATAATGTAATAATTTAAATAATTTAAAGTTTGATAGTGCATCTGTAAGCCAATAACCTTAATTTTTGAGCTTTTAAATAAACCAATAAGAAAAAAAAATCTACAATTTATTAAATCAACAGACCGATTATATATTATTATTTATGACTTTGAATCTTTCGCCTGCTGTTGGCAACTTTATAATAATGCTATGGACTGCATAGACGTATAATACTATAGAGATAATATTTTGTTTCTTATTAAAGTTTTTATTTGTTCTTATAATATTATAGTAAATAATACCTATATTACATTATAATAAATAATATATTATATTATTTACACATCTGTTCTATGATTTCCGATTTTATGTTACTTAGCATGTCTATAAATTATTTTTTAGCTTTTAAATTTATGTTAGTCATATATTTTATGAATCAACCATTTATTATGTATGTTATTTTTCTGTTAGATAATATTATGTGAAGACTAATAAAATTTGATTTTTCATGTTTATCAATTCAATTTTCACTGATCGAATCATTCACGCAGTTTATTCGATATGTTTTTTAAACCAACCCGCTTATCATATTTTCCAGTTGACTTCTTATCTATATTAATTCTGTCGATATTTTTATTGACACTAAAATATTCTGTTTTAGGTATATTTTCTATTCCCGAACTATAATCTATTTTAAGTTTTTTTAGTTGATGCTTCAGTTAACAATCGTTTTTGTTTCTTTTTTTAAATTTATATTTTAAGTTTAACCATATTTCACTATAATTAGCTATTTATAACCGTTGCAACTTGTATTAATATTATAACTCACATTTTTAAAGATTATCTTTGAAGGATAAGATTATAGAAATATTTGTATCATAATATACCTACTATAGGCTTAAGTACTTATAACACATTATGCAGGTGCAATATACTTTGTGAATACAACATTTATAGACACCGCCCATCCAACCCCCTAACCGATACACCGGTACTACTACGAGTTCTGTGAACTAGTATATAGATACCAATATGGATTTATTCGCGAGTTCGATCGTAGAAAATTCTCTGTGGTTGTCATTTGAGTTATTGATCAGCTCGCGCGTACTTTGCCCGTCACATGATTTCTTGTGCATTAAGAATATCATTTATAATATATTACCGCACTCGTACAAATGGATGTAGGTAGTAATACTGTATTATACATCTAGAATTTTTCAATTGCATTTTACCTTATACGATTTATTGTACATTATTCTTACCAGTAATACACATCCGATGTCAAATAATAAATTATTATCGTCATTTTTACGATGGAAACTAATCCACATATTTTAGGAGTGCATGTAACACACACACACACACACACCATACACACAGATATATATATATATATATATATTGCATGATACAACGACGTTTGTATTCTGTGATATATATTTATACGCGGCACACAATAATAAAATGGATCGTTATAAATAACATCCAATATTTTGTACTTACAATTTATTTTTAATAGAAACAATTTAAAAATGTTAATAATTTAATACCTGTATAATATTATGATGGCTGAATGACTAATGTGAACTGTCAAACATTTATAATGTTATTTAAGTATGAATATAACATTAATTTACCATTAATATTGAACATTTTTAATTTCCTTTGTAGATAATTATATTATATTTGTTGAATTTATGTAGCTAGTTGATTGGAAGTAAGTAGTAGAGTCGCAGAAATAGAAAATATACAATACACACAAGAGTTATTTTGTTCAGATTTTTAAAACACTAATGAAAGTGTATAACAATGATTGCATAACTCATCATTTTAAAATTATTTGGTAATTTAAAAAATAGATTGTTATCAATAAATATAATTGAAATAAATTAGGTACCTTCTGTGATTTTAAACATGCATTACAGTCTGAAAGTTGTATTTTTTGCATTTTAATCGCTTTAAAGTAAAGTTAAATAGTTAAATAAGTTAAATTTTGGAAAAACTGTTTAAGTAAATAAAAAAATTAGGATTTAATGAACCAAAGATAATTTTTATTAAACATTGCAATATATTTATCCATTAAAACTTTTGATAACAATACTTTAACATAGATTATAGCTTTGAGTTCATTGAATATAATCGCATAGCGTATATTATCATCTGTTTTATATAAATTAAAATGATACAATTATTTCTGTTAGATTTTGTGCAGAACACATATTTTTTGTATAATATGCATTCTCGCACGTGAATATGAGTATATTATTATTTATTTACAATTATTTAATGCAAACATCATATGAAAATAACTTCTCTTTCCCACGTGGATTATATTATGTCTCGTTTTAATGGTAATATAATGCTATTAAATATTTACATTTGCTAATATAACATTACCACTTTATAACTCTGGAATATAGGTTTGACTACCTATATTATACATTTAGGTAGGTATAACAAGTTGAAATTCATACGGTTTATTGAGGTAAGCCATCGCTATTCATTAGTTAAAATAAATAATTTTAATAATAAAATACATAGTTAGAGCTGACTGAAAAAAGTAGGTGGAGTTTTCACGTGATAGAGGAGTATGATAACCACAACAGCTAGCTTTCTAATTATTGTCGACGCTTCAATACAAATTATAACCATTATTATTGCACGCACGTTTGAGACACTTTATTATAAAGTTTATGTTTTGTATGAAATAATTAAAATTATAATTTTATATGTGTGACAAGCACAGAATAACCTCTGTATTCGAACTCCAAATTTAAGTTCGATAATCACTTCCAAGTTACCAAAGACACTATTGCGAGTGGGTGTGGCTATACTTTTGAGTTACTCTACGACTAACTCAAAAATAATATTTATTATTATTATTGCAGTTTACATACTATTATGATTCATAACTAAATTTTGAATATATACTCAAGTGTTTATATGATTATTTATTGTTAACTTTGTATAATCCACCTATTTGTATTTTGAATATAATATTCCATTTCACTCGTAAAATTCGAAAGCGATTTATTACTTTTTTATATTTAAAAAATAATAGCAGAAAAAAATGTTTATACACTGATTTACTAGTTTTATTTGTCTGATATTAAAAAATGAAATATATATTCCGAATAATTGAGTACGAGAAACATTTCGTATATTACTTGCAAATTCGACCCCGAATAAAACAACGAATTTATCACGACCGCCAAGTAAATAAACACGAATTCAACGGGCGCAGGCTAATCGGGTTTGAGATTTTCCAAAGAAGGGAATGAGAATATTATGATGTTATAAGTTCGTAAGTATACATTTTGATCAGTATGTTATGGCATTATCATCCCCGTTGGCATTGGCCTTGTTTTCTCTACTTACACATTTTTTTTTTTTTACCACATACATTGCAACATTTTTCTTCTAAATCAAACCGTGGATGTTCGAAATATAATTGTCTGTTTCGGATAAACACATAATATACTCGAATATACTATATGTATATACCATTCTCGTTGACTAATAAAATAACTAAGGGTCAACAGACATATTGGACTCGATTTATATGCTTCGTGTGTGCGTAAAACGAGGATAGTATCGTTGTAATGTTTTATGCTGTTCGCCATCAATAACAACCTGATCCTTGAACCAAGATAATTCTGTATTGTAATATTATATAGTATGTATTGCTCTCGAATTTCACAGATACAACTTAACGATATCCAACAATACGTCGCAATAAACTTATATATTATTATTATACATTATACATTATCATTGTTGTTGGTATTTGCACTTAAATAAAAAAAAAATATTCCATTAAGTGACATTTGTTATTTAAATTTGAATTAAAATATAAAATATAAAAATGGCTGAACGAAAAAATATAATATAATTAAAATTGTTCGTATATAGGTACCTAGAGTAGTTTGTTTTTAAACCGGATGAAAAACAAAAGTTTTGGTCGAATACTCACATGGCTCTTACATTTTTTACTAAGGGTTAATTAAAGCGAACAGCGTAATGCAGTGAATTTTATTTATGTAGTTGTAAAATTAACTTTTTGATAAAACGTTGAAAAAGGCCGTTAGTATCTATTACACTTAGAAGTTGCAGCTGTCAAATGCGCGTTTAAATGCAATATTATTTTACAACAAATAAATAATTAACAAGCAAACATTTTCAATAACAGTGTTTTAGTGAAGGACTCTCATTATATTTTTACACCCAATACCTATATATATCTGCCATGTTTTACAATTTTAGTCGATTGTGTTGGCACTAGATTTAAAACTTGGACCCTGAAAATTATTACTTAGCAAATAAACAATTAACATTAAGCGATATAGGTATATGTATTTTCACTTAAGTTGGTTTTACCTATATATCTGCCATGTTTTACAATTTTAGTCGATTGTGTTGGCACTAGATTTAAAACTTGGACCCTGAAAATTATTACTTAGCAAATAAACAATTAACATTAAGCGATATAGGTATATGTATTTTCACTTAAGTTGGTTTAACAGCTTAATCGCTCATCAGATATGCCTACATGTAGGAACATATATTTTATTTATTTTATTATAGCGCGCTGTAAATAAGATCTTTATGTTTAAACGTTGATATGAATACATACCTATCTAATATATTTCAACATGTTTTTATTACGTTTGGATCAATTCAGATTATTTTTCACAATAATTATAGGTACCTATATTTATTGTTTTTCATACTAAATGACGTGTAGTTTTGATTTAATTTTTAACTTTAATAATTTAAATCTTAATTCACTTTATTTTTACTTAATTACATAAATTTGTGTAAAAATTATAATGACAAACATATAAATATGATTGTTATAAAACGTATATCAATGGAAACATTCGTCTCTTGCAAAGTGCACTATTGTGATAAGCTGATCTCACCTTGGATCTGTAGAACATTACCGTCGACAAAAAGTTGAAAATGCATAGATGAGAATCAAACATAGTATGATAGGTATATGGAAAATACCCAAGTCATACCATATCATATAATATTTATTATACATACGCGAACGATGTGATAGCGCTATAGTGACAGATAATAGTTAGGTAGATACTCTGTTACTCGGCAGACAAGCGGAACCAGTAGACGGGAACAGGGGATAAAATTTGTAGGTCACAATCGATCTTACAAACTTCTACGACAAATTCCTCCAAATAGGGTATTTTCGAGCTGTAAAATAGACGAATTTGACCGAAGTAAAATTATTCGGGACAGGAGCTAGTGTACTCTGCAAATACAGAAAATTTCCCAAAGATTATAATATACAATTCAAATATATATTATTTCTCTATTTTAACCATTTTACTAGGTCTGTATCAGGCGTGATTTCTTTAAAAAAAAAAAATTAATGTGATTTAAACAAAGAGACTGAAGTCTAGTTATATTTTTATTTTATTCATTACATGTATAAGTAAAAAGTTATTTAATAGTTATATTTATTTTTAAAACGTATTTAAATACAAAGTAGTAGTTTGGATACTTTATTAATTGTTTTCTATTTTTCATCGTAAGTTCATAATATTGTTATTTTAAAAGTATTAATTAAGATCTAAGAGTACTGCTAATTTTTATTTTTATTAATAATGATACTGAAGTGCCTAATGTTATATATAAATTTATATTTTGTTCATTACATGTATATGTAAAAGTTATTCAGTATTTCGGTATATTTATTTTTATTTTTTAACATAAAATAAAAGTTGGATTTTGTGATCGTTGTACAAATTTTAATTAAAAAATGAAATTATAGTTACTAAGTAATATTTTTTTAAATAATAAAAATTTAAACTGAAATAATATAAGTAAAGAACTGTAATTTGGATCATTTATAGCCATAAGTTTAATTTAAAACTGAAAATTATGATCAATATTTAAAAACTTATTATATTCCCGGGAATTTGGCCATCACTACGCATACTCTGCCGCATGCACGGCTGTGGGTACAGCACTAGAATAATTATGTTAGGCAGCGAGCGTCTCCCACGACATTATGATAATATCGTCTTTTAATTATAAAAAAGCGATATAAATCGTAATATTATAATATTTACTATACGCTATGTGCATAATATTTTCATTAAAATATATTTTTGTGTGTTTCGTTCAGGGTACGAAATGTCTAGAATAATCTGTCAGAACCGAGACACGGGCGTTGAAGTGGATGCTGATCTGTGCCCGGGCGAGAGGCCAAATGGCAGCGATCTATCTGTGGAGTGTAACAGTCAACCGTGTCCTCCCAAGTAAGTGAACACCAGTACAACTGTACAACTGGCATATATATATATATATATATATATACCTAAATATAATAATAAAACAATACATAGAACGCGTACGATTAATATATATCATATATCAAATAAGTAGGTATACTATACACAGTACACACGCATAACACTATATATGTACCTACATATATGCTAGCGCGACGTTGGTGAGTTGCAACTGTTTTATTCAAACGCCGCCGCCGACACGTTTCATGCATTAAATATGCAGTCTCCGGAAAAGCCGTGTTGCTCGGTGAGTGGATTTTCGTTGTGATTTTCTTGGATCGGGTCCGACGTGGTCGGGGGTTCGTGTTCTCGGAGAGACGAATGGAGGGAGGGGACGAGTCACGAGCTTAGAACACGTTGAAAGATTAAACGTTGTGTAGTGTCGCAAAAATGCTTTATCGCTAAGCTGAGCATAATAACCACGCCATATGGGATCCGTGTGGGATTTTCGTAATTTTTTTTATTTTTTTTCTCTTTTTTTACCGACAGCCGTCATAGCACGACTTTAGCTAAGCAAATCCCCTTGTACATGCCATCTGCACAGAATCAACAACGTGTGTATGTCGCATTTTTGTCGTTCGGTTTTAATGTATTCGCGTGTGCCACGTAGGTAAATCTACAACAGTTTGTCAGTGTGTAAGGCCCAACAACAATTAAAGGCGTTTGATGGGGGGAAAAAAACATTGATTAGAATAAGAAAAATAGACAAGTTATACGAAAATCGGTTGATTTACTTTTTATTTCATGTTTTCTTCGGATCAAAAATATATTTTCTAAACGCGATTTTTTTTTTTTTATACATAAATTTATTAAGGTATCGACATCAAAGGTCTTTAGCCTGCATTAGTTTATAAGTGAACATTATAATTATTAAAAGTATTTACATGTGTTTACAATTTATGACTTATGTTTATACTATGGAATAATATATTGATTGCGTCCGTATTGTCTTCATTGAGTGCTTAATGGAATGAGGTGGGGTTTTTGAGGATCTTGCGGGCTTCCTTGTATTTCTAGTGTTAGTGTCTCATTGCAAGTATCGCATACTGGAGCTGGTTCTTTTCTTATGAGATAAGCATGAATTAAATGTGAGTGGCCTTAAACGCGATTTGTCTTACATTAATACGATGAATCACATAAGTTCAGGTTTAATTTAAGTTATAAACACTATTAAAAAAATGAGATAATGTTCATGTATTTGTAGATTAAAAAAAAAGTATTTACTTTCAACTTTATTGACGTTACATTTTTTTATCGTCTGACTTTCACTTTTTTGATACATTTAGTTTTGTAAGTGAATTTTGCATTAAAAATGTCTATTCACACTGTTTTAAAATAGTAAGTAAGATATCTGCGTATTACAAATAAGTTAAGATATACAAGGCAATGCACCAAAGTTCCTTTTTTATATTGACGAACACGAAAACAGCAAATATAATATAAATATTATATGTGATTAGTAATTACAAATATCACACATTGTACTACCGTTAAGTTCGATTGTCAAGTGTTATTGAATATAAAGATAATAATAGATAGATTTTTTTTCATTGGTCTTGAGACCGCGGGCAACTATGGTCATTAGATATTGTTGGGGATAATACGGTTGTTTGGCAAGGCTTTTGCCACTAAGAACCTGGATGGTCACCCATCCAGGAACTAGTAGCAGCGGTCGGTACGTACACTCAATTACATTACGTGACTGATTTCTAAAACTGCGCTATTCGAAGCCACCAGATTTGTTTAAAATACATCCTAATAGACAGTTAACACAATATTATAGTAAGTAATGTTGTCCGTCCGTTGTTATTATTTATTTAAAACGCGAATTGTAAAATCAGTAGAAAAAGTTTTAAAGAAATCTTCAAAGCAAGAAAAAAAAAATTAACTTGATGGATGAAACTTGAACACTATTATGACAAAAATAAAAATATCATTTACCTTTCAAGTCAGATAGGGATTGAGCAGTTTTCTTAAGGAATTATTTAAAGTTATAACGAATGTATACGCACTCAATTATTTACGGGTTTGCTCGTCTCGGTTGAAATATTATACTTCAATATCCAATGATATATATACGTCATTTTTAAATTAACGTAATTGAATAATTTATAATATACATAAAAAGTAAAATAAAATACTGTGTGTGGCAGAGACAACTGACGAGTTTCAAAGGACATAACTGTGGAATTTAAAATTATCTAACGTTAATAACCTTTCAAATGTATCCGATGGGTTATTGGAATCCATACAAACTAATTATTTGTCGTATGAAGTGTAGTTGTAGGGAATATGACGCTGGTTTTGTGGAATCGCCATTTGATTCTAAGTTAGATAAAAACTTGAAATTTGGGTTGATTTCTTATATTAGCCTTATCTAGACATGGAAATATTTTCAAAATATTTGAGCGACTTTTTAAATCTAAGATTTGAAAATGTTTAATAATCTATAATATATCCTAGAAAGATAAACCATCTCCACTCAGAAGCGTTTTTCGTATACGATGATATAATATCATTGGATTCAAATTTAATACCATCCATTACAGTAACCCATTTGTAACCTACTGTACAGCACAGCGACATCCACGATTTACCTGCTTTTTATAAATGAAAATAAAATTGTATTTGTCTGGTAAAAAGCTTCAAAATTGAATACATAAACCCTAATATATTGTTACAATGTTAGTTAAAAAATATTAAAAATACATAGTCACAACTTTTTTAAATAAACATGGGAAGTTCAAATTTTGATAAAATACGTAAAAATCACAACAATTTGCAATTTTTTTTTTTGAGGTAATAATTCATAAAAACCTGTATTTTTAAATTTAAGATATGCAAATTTAATACAAGATTCTTCATGAGTTTTTCTAATTTAAACCAATAAAAAATGTCTACCGGAAAGTCAAATTAAATTTTTATAAGCAATTGAATCACAACATTGGATGTTCACTCAATTTTCTTGTACTGATATTCTTATTTTATTGTAATTCAAAAACGAATAACTATAGAAACTTAAAATTTACACCGTATTTTTATTTTATGAATTCCTATACTTCATAAAGTTTTCAAAATTTTTCAACAATACTGAAGTTATTTATAGACATTTGAATTTTTCTGTTTTTTTAGTTTTTGATTCTATAAATGTCAATATAATTTTATTCAAAATCAAAAAGCTTGAAAATTTAATACAAGGTTCCCCATGAGTTGATATGATAGTAGTTGTAAAATATTAAAAATACATTGGCGCGTTTTTTTTCATAACCGTTTAAAGTTCAAATGTCGAAAAAAATTAAAAATAAAAGATAAAAAATGTACAAATATAAATCATATTTTAAATTAATAATATGTTCCTATCTTTTTGAAGAGCAAACTTGTTTAATACTTCATCGGGATTAACAGTAATATCTCTACGGACACTTAATAGAGCTAGCCCAGTTAGTCTTTCTTGTCCTGTAGAGTTCCGTAAAAATGCCTAGACACATTTTAATGTCGAAAAAGTCCGTTCGGAAGTTGATGTACAAACCGGTAGTGTAGCTAGTACTTTTAATAAAAAATTAATAGGTATTTGGAAAAAGTTCAGGATTACAACGATTCGACGTGTTTGTCACAGTCTCGCAGACGACAGAATGGTATGATAAAGATAAATAATAATATATTTATAATTTACACAAATTAAATATTGTTGTTAATCGTAGCTGACCCCCGGCCGGCATCGAAAGCGGTCGTTGTCCATCAATAATAAACAATGACAATCTATTATTAATATAGACGTCAGATTTCTATATAATTCGCGCGAGTATAGAAGTCTGTGATTATTATTATTAGACACTATAATAATATTTTCATAAGATAATATTATGATATAAAAGTAAAAATAGTCAATGGTAAATTTAATTGGAGGTTAAGTCATTTTTGACTGAAAATATTTCAAGTTGGTATTAAAAATAAATAATTATTTTAAATATAATAAAGAAGGTAAAATATTGAAGAAATTTCGGGGGGGGGGGTGGTCCAGACATCCTGGACCCCCCCCCCCCATAAATACGGCCTTGCTGAGTGAATGATGTTATATTATTGAATTCAAATTTAATACCGTCCATTATACAATAACCTACTATACAGCAGAGCGACATTCACTTACCCGTTTTTTTTTTTTGTGGTATTTTTAATCTGAGTACACTGAACAACGAGGGGCGTCATTTCAACTTTTTTAGAACAACTACTGGTTCAAATCTTAAAAAAAATATATTATCCAATTAAATAAATGCGTGGAATACAATAAATAAACGTATTCATTTCTCAAACACAAAAATAAATATTTAATAAAATTGCAACGGTATTGCCACCACGCCAGCAATGCTGAACAAACAATTCGTACATTCACTCGTAAGACACGAATTCTTATTTATACGCTTTTGTGTTAAATATTTTTACTCGAAATATATTTTTTTTAAGTTTTAGAATCACAGAATCTCTAACCACGAGTCATTGTAGATATTATATACCACAAAAGGTATAATGCAAAATAATATAACAATGAATAATTGATTGTTGTATTATCTATGATGTCATTATTTTTATTATGATGTTACCATTTATTCTAAGTCAAATATTATGCTAATAAACTCCATCAACTCTATTTACGTTCAAATAATACGACACGAGTTATCATACTAATAACTACAAAAAAATAATATAATAATAAAATACCATAGATCATATTCATTACATTTACTGTATGATACATCTTAATAACGCTATACTTGATTTGGTATGAAAATATTATTAATCGATTGATTCTGAGTTATTTAAGACTTCGAAACAAATAAATAAAAATATTTGAATTTTTTCGAAGTAATTTTCGAAATTGTCAACATGAGCTGAACCAATAAATCGTTTGTTCATTTACGAAATATTTTTAGATAACAGTTTTAATCTCTTTTGTTATTTTGTCACTAGAAAGTCAGTTAACAAAATAGCGATTTTTTGTCATACACAGCTTTTATCACGTATATAAGAGTTTGGCAGAATTTTGATTACCCTCGTTTTAATAATCACTATGGCAGCTATAATAATGTATAGTATCGTTGGATCACGGTAAATTGAATCTCAGTCATTTTAAGTAAATGTAATTTCCTAACCAATTCCCTTTGTACTCGGTTTAAATTTAATCGAAATATTACAATAGATAGACTTAATTTTAGTATTATTTAGATACGTTTCATAGTTTAGTTTAATAGATTTTCTACTGCAGTAATAGACAGTAACAATATTCGTATCAGCAATAGAACCTTAATACCGTAAATTGAATGTTAAACAGAATTAATTCATCATTGATTATAATTTATATTTGATGTATTATAAATATAAAAAAAAAAAATAAATAATAATATTAATACCGTTTTTGTATTAAATACTATAATTTACTACATATTCATATGGCAGGCTCTGTTTGCATATCATAAAAAAACACCTTTACACATATACACACATATCATTGGAAAATGTTTTAGACATTTATCGCTCAAATCATCTGCTCAGAAATTATAAATAAATATACAAACTTTATACGTATATTTTTTTTTATTTCATCATAAGTACCTATATGATATATAAATATATAATATATAAAATGTATTAAGTTTGAATTACATCAATTATATTATTTTAATACAATTACGGTAATCTACACAAAAATCTATGAAAAAATATTATGGGTTTGATATTATTGTACCCGAACGATTTTGTGGAAGATTATTGTTTAAAATAAAATTTCAATCGATGAAATTTTATTTGTCTTATTATACTCATGTTTAACAAACCTAATTTATTTTTTTATTCTTTTTTTTTTTTATTGTTATTAACCTTCAGTCAGTAAAAGTGGCAAGGACGTTTTGTCCAAAAAACACTTTATGTTGTGTATATTGGTGACGTGGTGACCCAATTCTGAAAGGCCGGCAATAATGTCTTCGTGTGTAGTGGATGCGGGGAGATTTCGTATAACTACGCGTAACGCACACAAGACGTCGGGCTGATATGTGTGATAACTATAATCATTCTCCTCTAAATGTGTTAATAACAGGTTCAACAAAATGCGTGTGGATAATATGATAGGAGGGCGTGGATTTACAGATAAAATCTGTAGAGTCGAGGGTGGTCATGAGGCTGCTGGAGGTGAAGATGGAGATATTGCCCATATTTTTTATTTAAGCAGTTGATACCTTACATGGTTTGTCGGCGCTATTGCGGATCTTGACGTTGGAACCGGATGGGTTTCACGTCAGTTTCGTCACGGTTTGCGAGAACGGAAAACCGATTTGGACTCGTGAATAACTTAGTTTTCTTTTCTTCAGCCTTTGGCGATAGAGAAGATGTAGAAAAATTTCTTTTGTTCGTAATTTTGGAAGAAACCACATTAGGTTGCGGTGACATAATAACTTGATTTATATGAATTATGGTCGAAGCTATAAAAGAGGATACGATTAGATAAGAGAGCGTCGAGCATACTGCTAATAAACTAACGTGCGCACATTACGACAATCGGAACAAACTTTTTTTTTAATCGTTAAGTAAATATTTTATATTTAATATGGATTTTCTAAAAGAGAACAATGTATTGGTAATTGGTACGATACGTTACGATGAGTAATATATGTATATTAAATGAAAAATATGAATTTTCTTAAACTTTAATTTTAATATAATATAGTATGTATTAAATATAACAGACGGACTGTGGTGTGCCCAAAATTTTTTAATAAGGTGAGGAGAGATGTTATAAATAATAATATATTTTACAATAATATTTTGATAATAACTAATAAAAAGTATTAAGTAATGACTCCAAAACAGTTCTTATAACTAATAAGTTGTTTCTGTAGGTCATCAAAAAAACAAGTGGGGGGGGGGGGATATAACCACTAACTCCCCTGATCACGCCACGGCAGACGAATTAACAACTTGAATAACAATGAAAATAGGTCCCTACTTCAACAATTTAAGGATTGAAAATAAAAAAATATATTTTTGGACTATTATAATTTTTTTTCTTAGTAGACGAATTTATATTTTCTCATTCAACAAAAATTTTTTTGCAGACTTTTATACATTCCATTTCTTAAATCATATTCTAACGTATCTTCCAACCTTAAAGTTAGGTACATACTTCATTATGGTCGTTACGACGTCGATAAATTATTAATTTTATAGACGTATCTCAATATAACCATTAGACGTTTTATAAGCTTCCTTTTAAAAGACGATTTAAGTAATACACGTATAGTAAGTACCATTATTATTCGATGAAATATAAATGGTTTTTAAACGAATATATACGGCTGTTTCGTTAATTTTATATCAATCTTTCCAAGGTAAAAACAATTGATTTAATAAACCATAATTTGAAATGCTCAATAAAAATAACATCTAGGACTAGTAAACATGAATATTTTATATATATATATTATACTTTATGTAAAATAAGCAGTTTTTGCAATTTTACTAGATTTTCTATTATGATAAAAGACCTAGGTACATAAAAATTAAAATGCAATTACAATATTACATTTGTGATTTGATTTGCTAAGTACAATTTAATTCCATTGTTTTGTCTAATAACAAGATACATAGGTAATAGTTTTAAAAAATTGTAAGTTCAAAAAATACGAAACTAGCAAACACTGTGAAAGCATTTTACACTTTAACAATGACTCAGTACAGCGTGTATAAAAATACTGTATAGTTATTATATTATAATATATATACATTAAAAAAAAAAAATAAGAGACTGGAAATACTTTAATATTTCAATCATCGTGGACCAAGGAATAAAAAGCAATGTGAATTAATTAATAACGTTAATTAATCATAATATGTATTTCTATATAGTGCTTGTCGCAGACATTCGATTTTAGATTATAGTTAGGTATAGGTTTGAAAATAAACTTCTAACATCTCAAAATAAAAAAATATAAAGTTTATCTTTACACATTTTACAGAAACATATTTTACCATTGAATTTATTAAGATATGTGTCAGTTTGCTAGATCGAAACAATAAAATCGATGGATTTGACGAAATCAAAAAACAAACTCAGTTTTTACGTTTGACACTGTCATGCATTTTATATCACATACGTATTAATACATTTGAAATAATATAGATTCTTAGATTTACGTACATAGATAAACATCTTAAATTATAGTGTAGCTTAATATTTTTAAAGTGTATCTTATGCTGCAAGTGTGCGATTGCATACGGTTGATTTAAGTATTGATTCGATGTACTAAATTTTCATCACCAAACGCACTGACAATTAATACAATTTGAATTTAGGTGAACAAATAGTAGCTATAATTTATAGCGTTGGTAATACAAAAAGGTATACGAAAATAAAAGCAAAAGAAAACAATTACGAATCGTGTGCTTTTTAATATGCAATATGTGTATACATATAAGGCATAGCATAGACATAAAAACTCTTTTGATAATGTAACTGGAAATTAATTTTTAAAATTTAAAAATACAAGTTATAATGCTCGCGTTGAAGATGTTTTCAACCATACGTCCATACATAATATTCTTGTAAAATTTATAAAGAGTTTCGGGAATATTAATTTGCAGTACGTTTTATTATTTACTCAATAATATTAATTCAATATTTTTGTTCATATAATATATTATATTATATTAAACTAATACTTGTATTATAGTTCTATTTAAGTTTTAGTTTATTTTTTAACCATAAAACCTTAATTTATACTAAAAAAACTTAAATTAGTTTCCATTGAGTATATAAGTACATATTTGGGTGTTATAAAAAACATGCGTAAGTACTGCTTTGAAAAATAATTTAAAATAATATATTACTTAGAGATCTATAACATAGCGATCTAGCCATTCCAATAGTCCAAAAAGTCGCAAAAACTTATTTCTACAAACGCACACACTCCAAGTTCCACAGCCATCGTAATCCGCTGATTTCTGAGCTATCCAGCAACGCTATTCCTGGTGACCCCAAAAGACGTCTTAAACGTACCTGGTGCCGTTATCTACTCATCTAAAACTGTATACATATACCTCTACCTCTCCTTAATCTTTTATACTCTCTCTTGCTAGCACATTAAAATCCTAGCCTAACATCTTAACCTTAAGTGCCTCCAATGGGCAGCTTCTTGTCTCCTGACACTCAAGCCTTGTCACCTCCATCACATACGTTTATTGTAAAATAATATTTACAAATTGTGTATATACTAATATAATATGATAAAAAAAAAAAAATTAATAATGTATTATATATTCCGCTATGCATTATGTATAATTAAGAAATACACAAATTTAAAAATAAGATGATATTAAAACAGTAAAAGACAAAAATTAGAGTAGTTGGACTTAAAGTTAGTTACCTCAGTTCATACAAATAAAACAGTCTGGAACTTGTTTTTATAAATAATTATTTTAAAATATCAATTCTATCAAATAAAATTAACCGAAGTTAAGGTTTTTTTTCAATTTGTTTTATTAATAAATATAAATAATATTTTTTACAGCACTATTTGATTTTAATACATCTATAAACATTAATAATTTATAGACAAATTATTACTATACTGCTCAATGTTTTATTTTATTTTAAATAAACCTTTATTACCTATATACCTACAAATTGCATTTATACAGTGTGTAATAAAAGTATAAAAAAGAACCTATACATAGAACAAATATGTTTTTTTGTAATTTAATAATAAATTATGATTTGCAATTTGAAATATCTTTCAATTTAACAGTTTGTAAAAACAAAATTCAAAATTAATTTTTATGTTTATAACACCTGTTCATATTGATTTTTAATGTGTTATAATTCAAGATAATAATTTGTTATTTATTTATTATTAGGCACATCTTGAAATCAATGAAATTATAGGTAAAATATTTATAACTAAATTATAAATTATTTCTACCTTATTATTGAAATATTTTCCTTGATACTCCTTTATTATAATTGGCAATAACTTTTAACACTGAAAAAAAACATAAAACTGCATTAGGAAAAACAATTCTAGAATTTAATTTATGTGTGACTGTAAAAAATATTATTTTTCATGTTTATGCTTGTCATTTTCAAATTAAATTCTGCCATTAACTTAATACCTCATTCTGTCTTATTATTAAAAACTCGTAGTATCTATAATAGTGTTATATTTTATAACCTTGCATTTTAATTTTTAATTATATCCAAATCATTAATTCGTAAGTTTCATCGCTGGGCACTGGATGGCTTCATCCATCAAGCAATTCACTAATGCGGGTAAATCTTAATACATCTCACATAATACTACCACCGTACGTCACAGAAAATACAACAATATAATAATATTACCACGATGTTTGTTCTTATTTTGCGATTTCGGAGCACGTGAACAATCGTGGTTGACATCATAATAATGTAATAAATTATAATATATACCGTAACTCGTCGATTTTCATACATTCACACTTACATACATTATAAAATATTAATTCCATAATTATAATTTATAATTTAATTCCGTATAGGAACTGTAAATTTAAGCATATAGAATTTGATAATGCTACATTGAATTATGTTTATACAAATAGTTCCGGGCATTAAACATTATTGATTGATATTATACTAAAAATAATATTAATTTCATAATACTAATAAATCAATGACTAAATTTTTCTAAATAGAGAAAAAAGATTAATTAGTTGCACAAAATGTATGATGAAGTCCCCGTATAAAATGTTATTTTGAATTTTTTTTCACTTACTTGTTGGGGTAGATCAATAATACTGAGCCATGTTCTTCTATATTTTATCGTATAAGTGCGTAAAATAATTATTTTCCATCGTGGTAATGGATCATTAAAACCATTAAAGTTACTATGAATAAAACTTAACATTATCATTGCTCCATTGCACAATGTAATGAGAACTGAAAAGAGTGAGAGTTGACTTGAAAATAAATAATAACGCCAAAATCTCTAATCGATATGATTGTTTCCAGAAATCAATTATTTCTTGAGAAGTTAAATATGATGTTTTTTATAATGAGTAAACTTAATTTTTCATCATTTGCTTATTCTCAGTGACAAATCATTCTCAATATATTCGGCTAAAGTTGTCTGAGTCTTATTATAAGGGCAATCATTCGGGTCCATTATTATGCAAGAGTATAACTTGAGATCATCAGCAAAAACAAAATATACTATCAGTATTTAATATTATTAAAAACAGTTTGAAAATCTAATATAGATATTATATAATATTATTATGCGTTATGGTGAGAATAAGACGATAATACTAGGAAAAACTAGGTTTAACCCATTAGGCACACAGTTTACTAAGTAATCCTCCTTGCTGGCCAGAATTTCGGGCTTTAACCCATTGATCTTGGTAAACTCTAAGGTATAAAAATTATTCAGTCAAACTCCGAATGATAAGATTTTACTTCTTACTTTTATAAATGAGAAATGGTAAGTCTGAGAATAAACGATTCATAATTTATATAGGTAGTCTAAAATATAAAAAAAGCGGGTAAGTCGTGTATGTCGCTCTGCTGTACAGCAGGTTACAAGTGGGTTACTGTAATGTATGGAATTAAATTTGAATCCAATGATATTATATCATTGTATACAAAAAACGATTCTGAGCGAAGACGGTTTATCTGTCTAGGATATATTATAGATTATTAAAAATTTTCAAATCTTAGATTTAAAACGAAAAATTTTTATGAATTTCTAGTTTGAAATAATTTCTGTATTTTCGTGATTTTTACATAATATGTTGTCAAAACTTAAGCTTTGAATGCTTAAAAAAAAAATTGTGACTATGTATTTCTTTTATTTTTCAACTTCTATTGTAAAAATATGTTAGGAGCCTTGTATTAAATTTTCAAATCTTAGAATTAAAAAGAAAAACTTTTATGAATTTCTATCTAAGATAATTTGAACATTGCCGTAATTTTTACGTATTTAGTCAAAATTTGAACTTTAAATGCTTATAAAAAAAAATCGTGCCTACGAATTTTTAATATTTTTTAACTTCTATTGTTACAATGTGTTAGAAGCCTTGTATTAAATTTTCAAGCTTTTCTACCGAACAAATAAATTTTTATCGGTATTTATAGAAAAAAAAACTAAAAAAGTTGAAAAATTAAAATGTCAGTTAAATGTGTTGTATGTCAGTTAACAGCTCAAAACAAATCTAAATATTTTGAAAATTTTATCAAATATATAAAACGCCTATATAAACATTCAGTCAAAATTTCAAGTATCTGCGGTAATTTGTTTTAGAGTTACACCAAAATAAGGAAATCACTAAAAGTGAAAATCCAATGTTGTAAAAATTTAAATTTCAAATCCTCATAAAAATTTAATTTGAATTTCCGGTGGAATTTTTATTTGTGATAAAGATTGAAAAACTAGTAAGGAATCTTGTATTAAATTTTAAAATCTTAGATTTAAAAAGAAAATTTTTTATGAATTTCTAGCTTAAAATAATTTGTGAATTTTCGTGATTTTTACGTATTTTGTCAAGATTCAAACTTTGAATGCTTATAAAAAAAATTGTGACTATGAATTTATTTTATTTTTCAACTGCTATTGTAACAATATGTTAAGAGCCTTGTATTAAATTTTCAAGCTTTTCTGCCTAACAAATAAATTTTTATCGATATTAATTTAAAAAAAAACTAATAATGATCGAAAATTTCAAATGCCTATGAATAGTTCAACTTAAGTCGAAATTTTTTGAAAATTGCATGGTGGATAGAATATACTTATATAAACATTAGGTGAAAATTTCATGTATCTATGGTCAATTGTTTTAAAGTTACATCAAAAACCAAAATCGATTTTGTCGAAAAATGAGTGTGCGTAAAATTTCCCGTTTTTCCCTTAATTTTTAGTTGGTTTTTCTCAATTATTTAGAAAAGTATTAAGATTTTTTTACTTTTGACCCCCCAAAGTTTCAACTAGATTCACTTTCTGATCGAACGAGGTACTGAAGTCAAAAATCGAAGCATTTTTACTGCCCCAAAACGTGATGACAGACACAAAAAAAAAAAACACACACATCATGGTAAAATCAATACATTCATCGCTCCGCTCAGAATCTAAAAAAATAATAGGATGCATATGTTTTTAATTTAGTTTTAAATGTATTTTTATTGTTTTGACAATGGATATACTCGTACTTTTTGATCATTGATCATAATTAAAAATTTGAAATAATACTCAACTGTTTTTCTTAATTTCAGTAATAATTATTAGATAATTAAGAACATTGAACAACTTTGGCGTTCCAAACGAAAATTGTTATAACGGGTTATGGGTATAATACAATTGTTATAATACAAATATACAATAGTCTTTACACAAGTGTAGTTGGTATATTAATAGATAATAATAATAATTATGTTTGAAAAAAATAAACGGTCTCAAAATCCAACTGATGCTGGCCAATTATAATAATATTATTGTGTACTAGCTGGCCACTAATAAACAACGGTTTGTTTGAAATTATCGGCTTTGGTCTACGACGAAATCCGGAAATGATTCATTTTATTTTTTTCTGTCTACCTACACGCGCATAATACACCTGCAAAATGGCTGCATCTTATAATATCGAGAAATCCGACCACATTGAAAAGACCACCATAAGAAAAGTTATCGACAAAACAAATAGCAACATCGAATACGATGAAATGGAAACCAAGCTACACAGATTCGATAACTACAACGAGGAAATAACTTATGACGATTTGGCGGGTCTACTGAGTTATGCAAAGCAGTTCACAGGCGACGACGCGTCGACTGCCATAATCGCTCAACCGGACGAATCCTCCAACATTGGACCGGCTGAGATAAACATTATTGCAGACGACGTGATTGCGACGTCGTCAACCAAGCAGGTCGCGGCCGTAGAAGAACATGTTAAGCAAAATGACGAGGCGTTGGACGTCACGCCGACCAGGGGAAAGGAGGTCACATCCCCTTTTTGGGGCTTGTTCGTCTGGCTGGACCCGGGAAACACTCCAGCGATACGCGCACCTCCACGCCCGGGCATCTTGATGAGAATCATTAGCGCGGTGTGGAGAGGCGTAACAAGAGCCGTACGCGGAATTCGTTGTTTTTTAATGAGTTTTTTCCCGAAGTGAAACCGTACGAAAGTTCCCCCCCCTGGTTGAGGGCAGCAGACAAAGGCGTGGCGATGTGAGGACGAGGAAGGTACGTGACAGAGCACTGCAGGGTGATCGGCGGTAAGTCGCCAATACGTGTTATTCGGCCACCAGCTGTGGCGCAACGGGATCGCAGACGTCGGGTGCTCGGGTTCGCCGACACGCGAGACCCTCTGACGGCGCGGTGGACGCCTAGCTGCTTCGGTTGCGATCGACGACGACGACACGACGACGGTGAGGCTAGCCATATCGACGCGGGCATCGACGCCGCCCCGTCGATACCAATAACGACTGCAATGCACGAATACGACTCGTTGCGACGGTGACGACGGATTTCCGTAGAGCTCAAAGTGTTCGGGTAGTAGATGATTATAATTTATGTAGGGTAGATAGGAACACGGATGTCAGTATAGCGCTGATGGACTCGAAGAAACTAAACGTTTCAGAGTTACGGCGGTGCGCGACTCCACGGCGGGACCATTGGCCGAGGCAGACTGCACGGTGCCGACGGATGTGGCCAGGGCGAAAATCACGGAGAGTCTCACTACTGATTCTCTCCCCTTTTCGCCTAGTGGTCTGACGCTGTCGGCCTAGTCACGACGCCTCGGTTAGGTCACCGCCCATTCCACAGTACCCATCATATTTTATAGTCTTCGTCGCTCGCTCCGGGAGCTTAGGTAACCGTCGTCACCGGCACAACGATTATCGTATTAAACATCTGCAGTATCGTCAAGCGCACAACATCGCGCACTAGCCACTTGTCGTCAATCGTTGTTCGTCTCGCAACCGTCGTGGTCGGGCTCCATCCGCTGCCATGGTCGTCTTCGCGGCCCGGGCAAACGCGCCAACGATTCTTGAACGCCCCTCAGGACCGACCGAATAATGTTGTAGAGGTGACCAGTAGCCTTACTAGCATCTTCTGCGATTATCACTCAATCGCCATTACGTACCACTCACATCGCCACGTCTTCTCTGATGCCTTTTTTTGTTTTTGTTAAAATTATTAGTTATTGTTTTTTTTCAATTTGCATTGTATTATATATTATACTTCATCTTTTCGACATAATCTGTTCAAAATGCTAAAGCACACATTTGTTATGTTCACTAAATTTTTCATTAAATTTTTCAATAAAATATATTTTGTTTATATACAGTAACATTTTGTTTTTTATTTTTAGCATTAAAAAGTACGTTTTTTTAATTTAACAGAACGATGGTCTCACTGTGCAAAATCATGGTGTCGCGTGGGACCCATAAGGAATACTAAAAATTTGCTTTTTTGTTACGTATCAATTCGACCAAATCTCAATAAAATATATTATAATATATTTTTGACACGTCTTACTTAAAATTATAAATTTATCGGTGTGGTAAGATTAAGCGTGATTACAGAAAAAAGAAAAAGAAAAAATTAAAACACCACGCACACAATATCATAGTAAAATCAATACATTAATTATTAGTCGGCTTAGAATCTAAAATATCAATAACTACTTTTTTGTTATTGTTCTATGAATACCGCATTGTCTTTAGTGTTTACGTAAAAGTAGATATTGCTCCGATCCACAAGTCAGACGATGAAATCCGTGTTGAAATCCACAGACGCTGTCTAGTAGTCTAGTTGATGATGTTGATAATACTTGTTGTGGACATAAAAAAAAATGCCATTAAATAACTCAAAACAAGTAAAAATATTTTGAAAATGTTATCAAGTATAGGTTAGGTTAGGTTCCATCTGCGTTCTCTCGCCGTGGTGAACGGTCGTGTGTTGTTTTTAGTGCATTGCTGATAAGGCCTGCTCTGTGTAATATATTTCGTATATTGCTATAGTTAGTTCGTTTTATCTATGTCGTCGTCTTCGGGCGGCGGCTCTCGCGCCGGCCGGAATACGTCTACGAACAGACTAAAATCGACTTCTCAAAATGGAAGTTCGGGGCTCGGCTCCGAATTTACACTCGTCTCGTACCAACGTAAGTCTAAAACTAAACCAAACCCAACCAGTCCCGTCTCTCCAGGTTTACAACAAATTATGGATAATCCACCGGTTCTTGATACATCAAACACTACTTTCAATTATAACATTCCCGATAACGCTCACGATAATTGCATGGTGGATAGAATATACTTATATAAACATTCGGTGAAAATGTCATGTATCTATGTTAATTTGTTTTAAAATTACATCAAAAATCAAAATCGATTTTGTCGAAAAATGAGTGTGCATAAAATTTCCCGTTTTCCCTTAATTTTTAGTTTTTTTTCTCGATTATTTAGTAAAGTATTAAGAATTTTTTACTTTTGACCCCCCAAAGTACCAACTAGATTCACTTTCTGATCGAACGAGGTACTGAAGTCAAAAATCGAAGCATTTTTACTGCCCCAAAACGTGATGACAGACACAAAAAAAAAAAAAACACACATCATGGTAAAATCAATACATTCATCGCTCCGCTCAAAATCTAAAAATATTCCATAAAAGAAACTTCTCAGATCAATTATGGGATAAAATTGAAATAAGTATCTGAAACTTGTTCTACATACCTATTTAATTTTAACTTATTTTATAAATAAATATAAAATTATTTTTTAAAACAATAAATATTATTCATAATATAAAATTAAGCTCTAAATTAAGACGAATTAAATGTTGTAAAATAATTGATGAATATGATTATGTATTATTGATGACACATTTAACTATTTTTTTTTTCATAAATTATTTTTTCAATTTTGTTTCATATTGTTATCGGTGATCAACCGCGTGTAATAATAAATGAAATTGTAATCTGTAATAGTTTTCTTTTTGAATTTATTGTTATGTTTTAGTTTAATTAATTAAACTTGATTTTAATTTAGATAATTATTTAAATAAATATTTAACAGAAGAATTTAATTAAATTAATCATAGTTTTAAGCTAAAATATGTTAACTACCAGAAAAAAATCAACTGTGAGTGTCATAAATGGATGACTGCTAATATTAAGTCTACTACAAAAATATTGATATGATATATGAAGGTATATTTTGAACCTTATAAATGTATATTATACTATGGTTTATTGTGTCATAGTATTTAATTAAATTTATTACAATTATACCACATAAATACAAATTTTTGAAAACCCGTTTATATTTACAAATAAACTTCAATCAGAAACAATGTTCAAATTCTAATTAATTTCACTGTAACTCATTCGATTTTGACTTTGATTTTTTAACTATTTTTTTTTTTGCATATTTTGATCTTTAACCATATGTATACTTATTAATCAATCCATTAATCTACCTAGACTGTTTATCTTATGATTTATGATTTATGATTTGTAAATGCTAGGACTACAATGGTTTAAAGCAACTACATTTTGTACTTATTTCGACATTTATTTTATTAAGATCAATCGGTAAAAGCACAAAACTCCAACTTTGCCGGTCATTTAATCAATCTTTTCCCGGAACTCTTACTTTTACCATAGCACATAATATTATAATTTATATGTCGTTACAACAGTTGGCAATGGTCTTGTCTGGTTTTCCGTCCCACATTAATGGGACACTAAAGTTTCTCGTCTTACACCATAGACGCAGACGATTTTCACGAAAAACGAGTTTTCCCGTTAATCGAAAGACAAAATCGACGCGATGTGCACGTCCAGTCAGCCACAGCCATCGTATATCACACGAATTGATAATATTGTTATTTGCAGATTTCGTCTTTATAATGTGCTAAAGCACTGTAGACGTTTTTCTAGCCGAGATCATAATATGAGATATTATCTCGGTGTCGGTGCTATACTAAACTGCAATATTATATTGCCCGTTACTCGATAATATTACATCGTCCAAACAGTCGTTTTCAAGTCTGAGCAGTATTATAATAATAATATAGTCTATAAACCGTATCCACCATAGATCGAGTTTGTCGTTAGCGTTCGTAATCACCGTAAAGTTTAATTTTATATAATGTCAAGTTCTATTATATAATATACGTATTATTAATAATATAAATAATACCTAACTGCAGGATAGATAATACGTAGGAATGGGTAGGATTATTGTTAAATTTTATTTATATAAGATCACGTCCACAATACATACGTATTATTAACAATAATAGGTCAGTGTTTGTCTAGCCACTTTAGGGCCTAGGAAGGAAATTTGTTTAAGGGCTCAGCCTAGGGTATGTCGTTATCAAATCATAATAATATCTAATTACCTAATCATACAGCAATTTCAAATTATAATTTAAGTTTTATATTGTTATATTTATTGGCTATCAAGCTTTGTAAAGCAAGAACATCATTCATAATATATAATATATATCAACGAATACATCGTTAATTTAAAGTTAATTCAAATCTTTTTTTTAATTTACAACTATACATCCCTATATAGGTCTTTTCAAACATTATCTTTGAAATAAATATATCTATACCATAATCATCTTAATTAAAATTTAATTAAAAGTCTTGACATATCATCTCTAGAAGAATTCACTTTATCTACAGTTAGTAAAAAGTAAAATAGGCTCTATAAAATTTTGATTTCAATTCAACGACGGAAGAGTACTTTCTTCTTTTCTTCTGTATGAAAAACCTCGTGTTGTGTGTTCCAATAAATATGATTCAAGTTGATCGATTGTTTTAAAATTTCTTTGCTAGCTTCAACTTCTTTGGTGCGTTAAGACACAACATTCCGATTTATAATAGTACTGATATCATTATTAGAATTCAAGCGTAACGGGGCTAAGCAGCATTTTCATCAGTTTAAGACCTTTCACGTGATGGTAAAAACCTTTATGTTTGTTTATACACACTTAAATGACCCGTTAAAATTTTCAATTTTTGAGTAAAACGTATTAAGATATCACACAACTTAATCAATAGGTAAATACGTCGTGTTTCGATACATAGGCGTGGGAAAGGTAGGCTATAGCCCACCCTGCGAGTCGTACTTTATTTGTTGTATATATTGTGACATGATACATTTTTATCATGAACCTTTAATAATAAAATAATAAATTACAATTTTCAATGATAGTAGATAATTAATTAAATATATTGAAAAGTTGTAAAATTGAATTGATAAAATATCTTAAAGTATCTCTTTAAGTATCTAAATCATAATTGGTTTGGCCCACCTTGCCAAAAAGGTCTGCGCACGCCTAAATTTCGATGTTATATGATAGGTAAAATACATGCATTGTTAGTCTGTCACCATTCGATTACTTATAATTATTTTAATATTTTAATTATTTGTATATTAGTGCTTATAATATTTTATGTCGTATAATTATTATGTATCTAATCTAATGTATTATGGTTAAAAAAAAACAATAGGGGTACAAGCAGCTATATCTAGATAGCTGTGTTGTTCAGGCTGACACTGATTGAACGTGATAAATAATATGCTTGAGAATTCTGGTGAATATTTTTACCAGTTGACAAACCTCTCACTATACTCGTAACTTTCTATTTCGATTTGACATGTTATCATAATATTGTAAAAGCAAAAATTATCAACACACGTATTTCACTATACATGGTATATCTGGAGATACCCTTTTCTGGCCCAAAATCGAGTAGTAAATGAAACACATTAGTTATAAATAATAATATTGATTAATATTAATGATAATATTAGTTTCACAAATAAAATAATAATAATATTCTAAAACCCATAAAATATGTTTGGTATTTGTAAAAAATACTGGTTGATAGGAATAAATCATTTTTTTATTCTGTTATTAATTATTGTGGAAAAACCAAATCGTTCACCCCATAACACACCGATGATTGTTCTTTCAAACTACACTTTTAGACTTAATATTTTTAACCAAAAATTAATTCATGACAGTTATTGAAAACAAATCGAACATTAATCATGCCTTTAAATAGCTAACATAAAAAAGAGTAAAAATACTCAAAAAATATTAAAAACTTCAAGTATCCACCACAATTATTTTATGAATTATCAAAAAATAAGAAACCGATTTTGTCGAAATAACTCTGTTTTGTGTAAAAATGTCTATTTTCCCATAATTATTTTTGTGTTTCTGAATTTATTATTTAGAGTATTGTGAATTTTTACTTATGTACTGCAAAAGACAAAATTAGATTCATTTTCCTAAAAAAAATACCTAAGTTAAAAATCAAAACCTTTTTTTTCTGCTATAAAAAGTTCTTAAGATTTCTCAAAAAAATATCATTTTTAAATCAGTACATTATTCACTCAGCTCAAAATCTAAAAACTGAAGACCAATAAGTTAACTGCAATTTAATTATTAAAAATAAAATAAAAAGTAGACAATTTAATTTATTTATTTTTTGTTTTTATTGTGGAAGTGTTATTTCCTTGAGTAATGTTATAGTTAAAAAATTTTAAGTACATACCTTAATCAGTTATATTTATCTACCTAAAATTCACGAACAGTTCCATTTCTGATAGAATCACAATATAATACAATAACCGAATTATTTATTTAAATTTGATTATTTGGTCATATTTTGCTGGGGCCACGATTTTGATAGGACGTACTACAAGCAACCGAGAAACGTGTCGATTTTTAACTCGCTCAAATATTCGAAATATGTCTATATTTGAAAACTGGTGCAACGTATTTAACGCGTGTAAATTAGAATATGAGTACAAATGTGCTCATCGCTATTTTTCTGTTTATCAAAGCTCAAAGAAAAATGCTTCTTTTAATTGACAAAGTTTTACTGCGAATTCGAACAATATGTGCATATATTATTATTTTACGATTCTAAGACGTATAATAACTTTTAATGAGATATCTCATCGAATCGAAATAACGAACTACTCTGGCAAACACTTTCTGCGTTGGTTTTTGTCAGGAGACAGCACAGAGCACAGAGAAATATCAAAAACAAAAAAATCTAACGTATTCGTGTTTATAATTTTTATTTTTACTCTAATGTATTACCATAATATAATATCTACAGAGGCGTGTGAAATAATTTTACGCATCAAACTTTTCGATTGTATTCATGCTGTTTATCAAAAGTGAAATTGTTTTCCGATTTGTTTCTAAAGTAAATAAAATTTAAGGCCGAATAAACAACGAGTATAGCGCTTGTTTTCCATAATATTAGTTGAACAAACTAAATAATGGTTTTGTTCAACTCATAAAATATTTTCATTATTTCAAGATCCATGCTAATAAGAAAAAATATTTTTTTTTCCATTTTGTTTTTAATGATTGCGAAACTACGATTTTAAATTTAATATTTTTAACTTATTAATAATTATCAATTATTACAACAAAATTACATATAATTCATTTTATACAATTTTTTTTTAAACACACAATGTTCAACTTAACATCGTAATATAATTATTTTAATAAATTACCGTATCAATTTTAACAATACTTAAAACACAATTGAGTATTTAGAAACATTATAATATTAACTCAGTAAAGTTATTGTTTTAGATGGTTATTTGAAATTATTTTGAATTACGCTTGTAATTATTTAATGCCTACTTGTTATGCGACTTTTTAACGGTTGATACGTACATATACATATACCTATATATATATATACATAATATGAAATACATAGATACATGCACGTATAATCATTAAAGTTTCATGTGTATTAAAATATTTTTTTCTTTTTTTAATTTAACTCGTGCGAAACGCTAACCCTCTGAATATTTTATTATGATTTTTTTTAATATTTATTATTATTGTGATTTTTTTTAGGTGGGTTGCTGACGACAACTGGAGTCCCTGTAGCAAAACATGTGGAGGCGGAATAAGGGTACGACACGTTTATTGTGTGGAAGAAACAAATGGCACTAGAACAAAGGTAATGAGAATTGAATTAAAAATCAAATTAAAATGGTAATATAATTACGAATGGTTTCAATGCAGTGGTTTTTTGTTTATTATTTCGGCTCGAATGTTAAAGCAAGTCGCGAAAATCTCGTCGGTAATTAAACGTTTTTCACAGTTTCTGAACATGAGTACATGACGTATTATGTACATTATACACAAATTATAAGACTCATACGCATAGTGATTTCAGCTCTAAATTGACCGATTGGTTTTAATGCCCAATAGAAAACGAATTTATCATAGGGACACAGGGTAGATTTTTCTGACTAAAAACATTGACATTGGATAATCTCCGTTAAAGACCGTTTAACTAATACGTTGAGCACCAATAATCTACCAAAAAGACTGGCATTGTTTAATCCCTAACGAAAAATATTATGAAAACGACAGTTTTGCAGCCAATTTGTAATATGCTTGATAAAATTGCTTATTGTTTATTTTTTTCTGTTATACAAATTAGATTTAAAAAAGTACAATGGTAATAATAATAAAAAAAATTTTGAACAAGAATATAATATTTCGAAGAATAAATAATGGGTAGTAAACAATTTCAAAAAAGTAATTTTAAAGGTGTTCCGAATTTAAATTATTCACTTCATATTACCTTCAAATTAAGAAATATTGAAATACATAAATTACGACGAAAATATTCATAACTATTATTTTTCAAATGATTATTAAATACTTAATACATAATCATAATATCGTATATAATTATAAGGTATTACCGAAAATATTAATTCATCATTATCGATATATTTGTCATCTTACTTAGACATTAATTTTTACACAGCAAACCAATTAAACTTTTTAATTTATTTAATTAGTAAATTCATAGGATTAAAAAAAATATATTATAAGGTTAACGAAAAAAAAAATAGTTAATAATCTATAATAAATTGTATGGTTTTCATTTTCATATAGCTGAGTATATAAAAAATAAAATTATTTACCTGCAAATTTATTAAATTATTAATTTTGTGTATTATAAATTATTACATCTTTTTTAAATTTTTTTATATCTTAGTTTTTTGAATAGTTATTTGTTTTGTAATACACAAAGCGTAGAAAGCTGCTTTGAATTAATATGCTTACCTACCTATTGTTTTAACCAAACATTGGTTCAATGAAAATGTAACCCCAACCTAAGAAAAACTAAACGACGCCCTTGCATTAGATTAAGTTAGCTTAATTAATATTTGTAAATATATAATTGAAGTATCGCGACTAGTGATTTAAAATGTGATCCACTTAATTTTTTACTATAAATGATTTGTTGAGAAGATGATTTTTTTTTAAATAAAAATGTACTTAGTAATTTCTGAGTAATAATTCAGTTATTAAAGTTAATTAAAACTTTAGAATACCAAAAATTAGTTTTCTTAATAATTGGTTTAGAAGATAATTTGGGTAGCTATCGTGTTGTTTAATTTATGTTATTCACTATCAAACATTTGCAATTGCAAAAATTGTCCATGTTTATTTAATTGTATAATACAGTTACCTAGGAAAGTACTAAGATAAATATTACATCAGAATATCAAGTATAGTGACATCGATGAAATAATAATAATACATTTGTAATAATTTACTATTGTTAATATTCTATAATATTGTGTTACACTCATCACGATGATATCTCGACGATATGAATGCAGAACACAATATACATATATATGTATGTATATATGTATATATATATTATATTGTCATCAATCCGAATACATAATTTCGCTGTCATTTACAACAATAGATACGTCCTGCTTAGTATAAATTTTATTATATACAGTGTACACATCCGAAACCAATAAAGTTTCATTAATATTCATAATAATAATAATATTCGAATAATAAGTATAAATAATAACATGTGTAATAACAAATAATAAATCTTCGTTAAACTAGATATGCGGGTTGAATGTAATAGCAATTATTATGAATAAGTAGCACTTGACATTAATACTTAATAATATAATTAGATAATTAAATAACATAATATTCGCACTGTACCTACGCGTACTTACATACATCTCCCACCATTTTATGGAAGAAAAGTCGTCGTTTCAGTCGTAGTAATAATAATTTAACGGATTTCCTGCACTGAGCTAATTTCAAAATAAGCTATTGAAGTGTATAGTGTCATCCCATCATAATATTATAAATTCTTCTTAAGATTAATTTACACGGTTATTTTGATGATGTAGTATCTACTATTAAAATGTTTACAATATATTACTATAAATCATAAAATATATAATAGTACTTATAACCTATAAATATGATTTTGTAATGATTCTGCGTTACAACAATGTACTATTATAATAGTAACTAACCATTTAACGGGTGTCTACGAAAATGTTTAATATATAATATCAATGTCTTTACGTTAAGATAATGTAGTCGGTACTTCCAAAGATGATAATTTCAGTAGAATATAATATTACTACCGGGTGATGTGGCCTTATGCCAATATTTTAATAGGTTTTTTGTTATTTTTTATTAAAAACGTCTTTCTAGCAACAATATTCTAAACATCGCTACTGAATATTTTCATGCAAAAGGTACAATATATTCCTATACAGGGTTATTCACCAAGCAAGGTCACGCAAGTGTTTTCTTTTAATAGGTAATGAATTTATTTAAATTCTGTTTTTTTATATAAAAAAAATAATATAAATATTAACATCATATCCATATCATCAAATATCTTAATACCTATAGATACTATTTAAGAAGTATCTTGTGCTGATACAAACTGGTTTTCAAATATGGATTTTTTATATAAATTGTTAATTGAATTTTTTTTTTTGGAAATTTGGTATCTAAATAGAAATTTGAACGAATAGTTTTGAGTTGTATGACGTTTTTGTATTAAGAAAAATAAGCCCATGATAATGTGTTTGGGTTATAATAATATGGGCAAATATTAATCTAAAACTTTAAATGATGTATATATTTTAAAATTTGTTAAAATTGTCTGAATATAAATAATACTAGATTCTATGTTGCATAATATATTTCATATTATTTTTAAATCATTTTTAAAGACTATAATCCATAGTGGGTAGATACATTTCAACAAAAGAAACTAAACTAGATAGTTTTTAGCAAAAACTGTTGATTTTTATTTAAAGAAGATAAGTTTTTAAAGCGACACAGAACACTTAAATGGTAGGTATAAAAATTGAAATATTTAAAAATGATGGCTCTTAAGACATATAGGTATTTTATTAGAATTCTTTAGTAAAATTCAGATAAATTTATTGTTAAAGAAAAAAATTGAGCTGAGTATATTTGATGAATCGCCAATAATATTATAACATTTTTACTGTACGAAATAGAACAGCTGCAATAATAAATAGTTATTGAAAAAGTAAACGGTGGTTCTGTATTATTGTAATCGTAATCGGTTCGTTTTAGGAATGTTATACATTTTAATATTATAATAATGTTCGTGTCTGCGACGATTGACGTCACCGATGTTTGATACGAAATATTTCAAATTCCAAGCGAGTTAATCGAGTTGAGCGTTCGAATTTCGTTGGCAATGACTTTCACAGAAGCACTTGTATTATTATTTACGAACGTTATATTTATATTTTTATCCAAAAATGTGTACTCGAAATATGAATGCCGATCGAAAATCGACTATAATATAAACAAGTTTTCGCAAGTTTTCGTGACAAACGGAAACACTGTATAATATATTAAATAACCATTATAATGCATAATATGCATTTTAGATTTATAAATCAAAAACCGAAAATCACCGAAGACGTTATCATTACAAACCGTGGTACTACCTAGAGTGGTGGCGACGATGACTTCAGACATTATCAAATCAAATTTTTCTACGTTTACTAATGTAACTGCTACGATGATATTCTGTTGTTTTCTCAGCCTTGAATAGCAAAAATAATATAATGAATAATGATTATGGTAACCCGGCGTCTCAGATAGGCAAAACAGGTACACCACTGCCTCGAATCCATTTTCTTAGGCCAATGTGTTGGTGTGTAACAGTGTATTCTTCGTTACTATATATTATCTTTTTACGTACTACTCATACAAAATATAATGAAATGATTATTTTATGATTTTAATGATTATAGCTTTTTGAAAGGAAATACTCTACGAATGAATATCACTGATGCATAATTGTTTTGTTGGTTTAAATGTGTGGTATGCTGAGTTTTATTAAAATTATATATCGAAAACGTTTTAATTCGAAAAAAATAATATGTATGTGTGATTAAAACGAATAATGGAAAGAAAACAATTTAAAGTATCATAATATAACATCAAATGAAAATATGACTGATCAAAACATAACAATATCATTAAAATATTTATATTTTTTTAACGCATTACTATATATAACTAAAAATAAAATATTTTTGTTTATTGTATACTATGTTAATATAATATAATAATATTGTATATATACATATCATTTAAGATAAACTAATTTTATTTCCATATATAGATGGTGAAAATTGATGCTAAGTATATAATTCATGTTTATGTTTATGTTTAAAATTATATTATTTGGAAATTCTTCGTTGAAAAAACTCAATGGCTAATAAATAATGGTGATTAGGTATTAATCAATTGATAAAATTTAATGAATACGTATTTAAATTAAAATCAGTGGAAAATTGTGATTGTTAGTAATTAGGGATTAGAATTGATGGAAAGATTAAATGAAATGGTACTTATTAAAAGAACGTAACAATATAACGAAGTTAAAATAATCATAATATTAAAGATTAAATTCGAAAGCAAAGTAACTAGAAAATTTTGAAAACTTAAATACAAAATTTAAATAACATTTAAATTCATTTAAATAACGTTAAACGTAAAAGTACAAAACATTTTAATTCTCAATAACATTAAAATAAAATGTTTTTTCCAAATCCGAGTATTGATCAAAATACGGTATACGTATAACTATTTGAATTGGCATATAACATAATATTACCATAATGATATATTTATAAGGAGTAAGGAATGAATGATAGATTTTAAGTTACACCAAAAACTAAGTAATAATCAATAGTTTTTAAGTAATACTACGAAGTTTTAGTTTACTTTAAATTATAGGTACTAAATTTGGCTATCAAACTCTACTATAATAGCCCTTAGAAATAAAAGCTAATAGGCACTAACTCTCTTAAATTTGTGTGTGTTTTTTTTGTTGGCATTTGCTGTGCTCGTGGTCACATTTTCACAACCTTTCTTTACAAAGAAGATTTATAGTTTGACTGGCTAATCACTAACCAGTGAACAGTGAACACCACCCGGTATTATACCTAATACAACCTTCTTAACGTCTACTTTGTTTATCACTTTTTCTTAACATAATATGACGTATAAAATCAATGAGACATGGGAATTTCTGCTTCAACCAATTCACCATTCATTATATCATTATAAATTTCATTTTGAATGTTAATTTAAAATTGTCTACATAAAAACATAATTTGTTCGATGTTAATTATACGTGAAAATTTTGAAGGTATAAAATTATAAATATTTGTTGGTATTTATATAAGAAAAACTATTCAAACGAACATGAAAATTAGAAAATACTACCCATGATAAATAAACGTGAAAGTTAATACATTAATTATATTTATTTTATTTTTCAAAACCTGTAAGTTACAGGTAACAGCTGTTGTGGACTAGCACGACTTAAATAAGTCATAATATAATAAATTCAGAAATATAATATAATATTTGTATACCTTATTCTTTTCTCCGAAAAAAAAAACAAAAAATGTACTAGCAAACATATGTACTAGCAAACATATGTATGGTTACCATAGGCGCCCGCAGGGGAGGGCAAGCTGGGGCATTTGCCCCCCTGGCTTTTTCAAAATATTTTTTTTAATTGAATGTTTTAAGTTAAATTACTATATACTATACAACAAATTTAAAGTATAAAATAAGTTGTAATATAATAAAATATAATATATTGTATACCAGTATAATAAAAAAGGTTATTATTTTACAACACCTAGTAAAATTATAATATTTATCTTCAAATCCTAACATTGCCCCCCCCCCTTGAAAAATTTCTGCGGGTGCCTATGATGGTTACTCTAATGAAATCGACTTCAGTGCAATACCCATGTAAATATATTAAATACAATTATATTTTATACGTATTATGGAATAATACACTCACGCGTGTGTTACCTACGTTATTTATTATAAGGACCAAATGAGTATATTCTGTACACCTTCAGGTATGGATACAACAACAATATCATAGGTGGAGAGGCTCACAGGAAATTCATTGGTTGAGGGGGAGTTGGTGTGGCACGCATGGTGGCGAAAGCGTTCCAAAAATTCAAGACGGCGGCCAAAAAGTTAAGCTCCCACGGCGGTCGTTAACGAACTCGTCCCGCACGATATGCGTAGTGGTGTTAAGTAAGCGCGTCCGTCCGTATACACTATATTCATACACACACACACATAATATATATATATATATATACATTATGCATGTGTCTGTGTGTAATATATAATGTAGTTATATACTTATGCAATATATACTATATATATTGCCATAGTTTATAGGTAGGTACAAATAATAATTATGTATATTATGTTTAGTGTGATTCCCCAAGCATAGTCTCTCTCGTTTTAGTGTATTTAGTGTAATTTAGTGTATCATCTTTTTTGAAAATTTTTATGTTCCTAATACAAAATTCAAACGAGTTTCAGTTATTATATTAAAGATAATAGTCCTAAAAAACGGTTTTGAAAAGTCATAAAATAGAATATGTAATATTGAGTTTAGCATTTATTATACTCGGACCATTCTTACAATTTTAAGTTTTTAAATTAATAGAAATAGAATCTTTGACAGATTTTAATATTAGTTACTAAAATGTTCGTATTATATGTTTCAAATCCATAATCATGGACCTATAAGGTTATATTCCTTAGTACACAAGATTAAATACCTCAAAAACTACTTATTCAATTGTTGTTTTCAATATTTACTTTGAAATAAATCGATGTCATGATTTACGATTTATACGATAAATAATGATGAATAATAAAAAAACAAAAACAAAAATAAATAGGTTATGCTTTCACTGAATGGCTTCTTCCCTTATCACTTATTCATATTGTGCCCAAAGACACAAATTGTATATTTCTCTAAAAACTCTTTAAGTAAATTCGAAAAATCTAAATATTTAAGAAAAGAGTGCATGTTTAGATAATCACCCTGTATACGATATATATTATATACATATAATATCGTCTATGAGCACCGTTATTTTATCGTATAGGCTGACGTGTCTAATGATCTGCTCGTAAATTTGTTCAAATATTGACCCCGAAAAAAAGAAAAAATAGATAGAGAGCCCAAGGTGAAATATTTTGTTAAAGCTAACGTCCTATCGCGTTTATTCTGTCATCAAGCACATTATGTTTATTTTTTTGAAATTTATATCTTACTTAAAATATTAATATCTTTAGAATGTAAAAAATTTTCAATTCTAAGATCATATAAAATCAAAATATTGATATATTGAAATAATATCAATATAAATTGAATTAAAATTGCTTTGAGTATATATAAAATTACTTTTTCAGGTGTAAAATCAGGTTGCGTTACGAATCTATGATACCTTGTTAAGTAATTTATTTTATAAAATATTAAAAACACAATTTAAATACTATTAATGCCACATGTTTACTACCATCTAAATCTATCACTTACATTTAATTCATACAACAACTTAAATTATATAAACATTTGAATCAAACATTTAACCTAAATTTACAACATTTGGTTATAATTGTATATCTACTGCAGTGATTTCATAATAAAATAACATGTGTTCAATTTTCAAAATTCAAAAATATTGTTAGCCTTGCTGGTAAAAAATCATATACTATTATATGTATCCACCATGTATAAAAAAGCAAAATAAATTTAAAATCTTTTATGATAATATTTCGTCTGAAATGTATTACATTTATAATATAACATTTCACACTACTGTAAAAGTCAAAAAGAGCGGTTTACGTTTGAGCGAGTTTATGCAATTTTTAATGCGTTTGGGCAAATAGGCATATCTACTGTGGGTACTACTTGGGTGAACATTTTTAGTATTGTACATTGCGTTACATAAAAATGCATGTTTTTTTTCTCTCTCGTAATAATTTATAATAGAACTGAAACAGTTTCTGAGTATCATAGGTATGAATTATAATTGAATCGTATTGAATCGTAATATTCATAAAAAAAACACAAAAAATTAAAAAACAAAAAATTGAATTGGCCACTTTATAAATCATATTCTAATATTAAACTTCATTAGATTAATAAGTTATTATTTTTTTTCTAAAAATAAAATTCATTGAGATTCTATTGTTATAAGTTCTTCACTAATTTTTATTATAACGTAATAAACTACAAGGCCGGATGGAGAGGTTACTAATTTTGATTTAAAGTAACTTTTTCGTCTTTAATAATTAATAATAACCCAGTTACATTACGTACAAAGTAAGTAGGAAATAATATTTACAGTTGTTATTAAAAGAAAATAAATATTCTGATTTTCTAATGTTGTTAAGCATTATGTTTTTGTGAAATTGAATTTTATAAACAAAAATGTTGTATTGTATTTATTATTTATTTTTTTATCATTATAATATAATTTTAATAAAAATAATTAATTATAAGATAAATATTATAATATAAAATAAGTATAAATAATTATAATATTTTATGATGATCAAAAATTAAAAATACATAAATTGACTTCGAGTACACTGGATTATACTACATTGTAGTGCTGTGTATTATGTATTTTTTTTTTTTTTTTTAATTGGTCTTTATAGCTTCGGCGACATAGGTCATTAGCTTTATACATAATTTACATTATATACTATTCTTAAAACTATATTTATTCTAATTAAATGTATTTATCTATTTTGGTTGTCCTGAGGAACGACATGATTTTTTCGGGTTGACAGTCGGGTCCGATTGATTCGTATAAGTTGGTTGATATATCTAGTTTTTCTCTTTCTTCTTCATTTGATCGGCATTCTGTCATCAAGTGTTTTACTGAGAGGTTTACTCCGCATGTGGTGCATTCTGACGGTGGTTGGTTCTTCATGAGGTGTCCATGTGTGAGGTGGGTGTGTCCGATTCTGAGTAGGTTTATTATTATTTCGGTTTTTCTTGAAATTTTGTATTGCGGCCAGGGATTTATGTTGTGTTTTATTTCACGTAATTTGTTGTTTTGGTTTGACCAGTGATTTTGCCATATATTTTGAGTGATTATTTTTATGTGTCTAATATTGTGTTACTTTTTTGTTTGGGAGTTTCGGATACTATGGCTTCTTTTGCGTGATGATCGGCTAATTCATTTCCGTGAATTTTGCAATGTCCTGGTGTCCAAATTATTTGGACGTTCTTGTTTTGGTTTTTTAGATTATCGATTTGATTTATAATGTTGGCGGCAATGTCGTTGGTTTGAAATATATTTTGGATGCTATTGATGGAGCTTAGGGAGTCTGTGAATATATTGAAGTTTTATTGAGGATAGTTTTCAATATGTTTAAGAGCTGATATTATGGCGATGGCTTCGGCGGTATAGATTGAGCTATTATGTATTTGTACAGCCAATTAAAAATATCAATAAAAATTAAGCGTAAATTATATTATGTATATCAATTATTAATTAACTATCGGTGGAATCAGCATATACAATTACTATCCGGTGGAATCGACAAAATACCTCATAAACAGAACTCAAAATTCAAATCGTTAATTGTTGAGCTCATTGTAGCTCATTGTACTCATATTAAACTTTTCCAAAATACATTTTTCACAACTCACCAAGACACATCATTGGAAATTCATATAATATATCTAGAAAAAAACAATTAGCCTAAACGCATTACGGTCAATAAACCACGTATGGCAATGCAACCTCAATTAATAATTTCTCATTAACCATTTTACCAATTCACACGACGCACATGAATTTTATATGAAACCAATAAATACACACAACACCCATGTTATTAGTTTCAAACGAAATGGTTGTTTTTGAGCCGGCCGTACATAAAATAATGTGGTTTATTCGTTTGGTTGAATAACTTTGATTTGACAACATCAACAACAGCGATTGCAATAAGTGAAAGCCACAGGCCATCGTTTCAGACACGCACAGAGGTGACAGATCGTGTAATACTATATTATTGAATTCGACAAAATCTTTGTCATTGATCTACATATATTATATATACTACGAAATTATATTATAGTCTGCGAATTGTGAATTGTTCGGTTCAATAGGCGAGTACCTACACAATATTCAAGTTTCAATTCAATGGTAAATAAATACAAACTTTTTAAGTTGTACTGCTAATGAGCACACTTTCGGATATTGTCGTAATAATAGGTACCTATAAAATATTGTATTATATGATATTAACACAGTTGGAATGGAAGTCATCTAACCAAAATAAATTAAGCAATTTAATGACGAAGCTACTAATTTATACTTGGTCATAAATTTTATCTTGATATTATAAAAGATACATCATATTTACAACTTAATAATTGTCATATATATGGCAAATAGACAGTAAGTAATAACATATTATATAGGTAGTCATTGAATTCAAACTAAAATTTTAAACACAAAAATGGTTTATATAATATTGAAATATTTAATTTTTTTTATAAATAATTTTGAAACTTTAATAAATACTTATATGGTTAGGATATCAACTCTAATTAAGTTTCATTATGAAATTAATTTAAATAAGTAATAAATAATTTGTATATAAATAGTAATATTATAACAATTACCAATAATATTTTTGTACTAAAGAACTTACTATATAAACGACCAACTAATATAGTTATGTGAAGGCGGCCTCAAAATGAGCCTGAGATCCTCGAGATATTTTAGTACGAGACTTCGATTATTACGAAAACCAAAAATCACGATCCCTCCTCCCCCATTCAGTAATTATCTTACTGGTTCGATGTCAGTTATTCATACAATTTATGGTTATAATCTCTACGAGCGATTCTAATTTAGAAGTGTACTTTGCACATTATAATATTTAATATTATATCATTACAATGTATATTAAGTATTAACCCGTTTGCTGACAATTGGTAGACGCACATCGAACACAAGTAATTTAGTCCGCATCAATATTGTTGTCGAGTATTTACTCATTTTCTCAAAGAGATCAAGTATTCCGAATGATTTGTAATATCAAATCGTTGCTCGCTTTTTAGTCCTCCAAACAACTCCGCCGGCACCAAATCCAACATAACCTATCAAAAATGATCGACTCTATAATCGATTATCGTTAGTAAATAATTTCTAATAATACGATTTGTTCTGAAGAAACTCCGTTAATGGCTATTTTTACGGTGTATTATTCAATTAAAAATAATAATAAAAATTTGGTGTACCATTGTACCACGCAAAAATTTTTACCAGTGACGTTCCCAGTTGGTGAAGTGATGTTTGATGCTTCTGTTTTATTGCCAAGCATAATAATATGATTCATTAATTTTCACTGCTTTGATTTAGTCAAGCTATACATAAAGAAGAAAAATTAAATTTATAATATTTTTCAATTCGTTTATTTTTGTTTTGTATAATATTGTATGTATGCTATTAAAAAAAAAAGAAGATATATTGAATATTATAATACAGGTCCAAATTAATCAACTGTTGCGCCTTTTATGTAGCATATAATTACAAAATGTACTTAATATTATTATTATTACTATTATTAATATTATAAAAGTTATTAAGACATATAATCACAGAATGAATTATTAATCTGTTACAAAATTATATACTATATAGTATATAGTATTAACACCCAAAATCAATTTCAATCCAAATCCTACATCAGCGCGAAAAATACGATTGTTTCGTATTTTTTTTTTTTTTTTTGAAACAAAAAAAAAATTAATTACTGTCCACTTGTTTATTTCTCTGTCTGACGTTTAATTGATTCACTTTAAAATGCGCTTATAATAGATTCTTACATAAAGCTATAGAATTTAGTATTTACAAAGCAAAATAAAATTATATGTCAATATAAAATATTGTAAAATATAATTGCGTGAGTATTTTATGCATCAATACAATTACTGGTAAATATAAATTTAAAAAAAGGCTACCTAATATCCCGAGACGAGCTCCCTCGTGTATGACGTGCGGGTCGAACTTACAATTAAACATATTCTCACGGAATGTCTTGCATATACCTCGATGCAAGAAATCGCAATAATCTATCCAGCGATTTATACGATATACTAGGATCTTTTCTGCAATCACCAGACATATTCATGTTTCTCCAGGAGACAGGACTGGACAAACTTATTTAAAAAAATAAAACACAACCTTATTATTCTCATATAATTTAGGCATTTATTGTTATTGTTATTAAAATTTTACTTTATTATTATGTAACACCTGTCAAAAAAAAAAAAATGTATCTTATCCCAACGGCCAAGTTTCCGAGGGTTATTTATTTAATAAAAAAAAAAATTATTTTATATAATATTTATACTATTTATTAAAACATACATTTTATAAAATATTCGAGCAAATAACCCATTTAACAGCTGAAAAGTACGTATTTTACTCGTCGTCAATTAGATAATTATTTTAATTAAAAAATTACAAGAAGCATAGTATAACTTCGATACAACGGTGATCGAAGACACCGGAAATATAATGACCATTCATTAGAGGTGACCATCCTATGAAAGTATGAAGGTGATAACTATACATATAGAATGCATGCATATTAAAATAATATACCATATGGATAATAAATATAATATACTAAAAACTGTATTAAAAAATCACTAAATGTTATTTACTATAATGCATGCGATTTTCGATTTTAAAAGTTGTTGCGTATTATAATTTTAAAATAAAACATTTTAGTAGCATAATTTTATAAAATATATTTAAATTAAAATAATAGGGTGATATTAGATTGTTTTAAATTAATTCTATTATTTGAACAAATTTTTGAAACTTTAAACTTCGTATTGCGTTCGATTTACATTGGACACTGATGATAAAATATACATAGACCCGTGTAGCGCTCATTGCACAAAAATAAAAGTTCTATAAGAAACCCATAAAACATTTTTCTATTTGGATACTTAGGCGTATAATATTATTTTGGATAATTGAAAAAAAACGAAAAAAAAACAGGAAAAATATTTGTATTTTTCTCGTAACACTTGATTAAACCAAAAAATTACCGTTATATATCAATGACCAGAGTTACCTAAAATTTACTGTATTCAATATTTCCAATATTTTCAAATATACTTGATTTGATTTACGGTTGGGTATGGTATTTCAAACAAGTAGTGAGTCGGTGTGTGTGGGGGCCTAAAACCGTAAATAGAGCTAAATATGGAACCTGTTTACTGATTAACATTATGATTGCGGTAGTATGAACAGATATTGAAGTAATAGTAGATAAATGGATGGCATCTAATAAATAAAGTGCATATTATGAAGCAATGTGGGTACAATAATATATAGAGCAAAGCAACTTACTCGTAAATGATTAATAAATTAATTCAGCAACGTCAGTTGTAAACGCAATTATATGTGGTACTGCACGTCATATTGTGTTTGTATAATTTAGTTCATCTGTGAGTAAACCATCATTCAGTAAAATATACTGTTTACTAGGTGCAAGATACCTAAGGTGTAAATAAACCCAATATTATATATATTTAATGAAATTTAACAAGATGGAATATATTTTATACATTATTATTATATTAATATTATCCGAATGCACAATATAATTTGTATAAGTTGATATAATATATTATATTATATCAACTCGTTATTCGCATTACAGTTTTCTATTATTTGCGTTGTTCTGACTTGTTCAACACTGCGTGCTGTCCTGTCTCCCTGCACTAGCCAGTGCATTAAAATACCCAAAAGAGCATCGTAAAGTTCTTTTGTTCATTTTTTGTTCTATTTTCTTCCGACGCGTATGTCTAAGCCCTGCAGCGGCAGCGCACAATGCGAGTTTTCGATAAACACTTGCCACGGTGGAGTCGAGAGAGTCCAACGTATTGCGCGTTGAGACTTTTCTTAAAATAAATTAACGAAAAACACGACATTAAATATAAATCAATCCGAGAGGTGGTTTGGGGTGGGTGGGGGCGCAACAATGAACGAGCGTATCTCGTAACGATACTGTGTCACGTAAGGTTTATTCGAAAGTCGAATAAAGAAAACAGAATAAGCCATAAACATCAAAATCGGTGGTTTTATCGTGGTTCGTAAAATCAATGTAAATACAAATAGCCGTTGATATAAAAATAAATCTGGGTATAAATTAGAGTCTCGAGGAATCGTATAATTGTATTTTACCCGTCGTTTTATAATAATTTATACACGATAACGGGAAAAAAAACACCGCACGTTTCCTTTTGAACGTGCAAATACTCAATCGGGCTGGTGTTTGATGAACATTACGAAATTACATCTCGGAACTCTATTTTAGTCTATGTGTATAATAATAATATATTCATAAGTACTTATATATATAGTTACGTTAATATTGAAATTGTTTATATTTTACTCGCATGTGACTGGGTAAGATACAAGAGTGGGTATAAGGAATTCGAGTGCAGGTTCTTGATTCGAAGCTTACTTGTAGATATTATGTACGTATTACAACAAAATATAGTTAAAAAATATTCGACAAGATAATTACTGAGATTGAAGTATTGAAGATAGGTAAATATGTTTAGATGATTTTATCGTTATTATTATTTTTTTTTTTTACTTTATCTAAAAAATCTTATCTTACACCAAAACCGAATTATGCAAGATTATAACTATAATATAATATTAACTATAAGTTGTTACAAAATATGTATTCTGTTTATAAGGTACCTTTTCAATATACATCACTTTCGTTTATTATAAAACATTTGTTTAAAAAAATGATGTATCGAACTTGTCAACTTGAATATTTAAACCTTATAGACTATCGGAGTGGAGTGCAGCTAAGAAATAAACGTCGCAAATTCTAGTTCACTATTTAATTATTTAAAGGACGCCTTGCCATTGATGTGTTGCCTCCGTCTTATAAAAGCACAACACATCAAAAACTATTTTGCGTTGAAACATCCGAAAAGATTACAGTCATTACTATTAAATGAAATTTTCACACTGTGTAGATGAGAATATTTACTGCGTAACATCGTTTTTATTTTTGCGATATCACAAATACAAAAAAAAGTTATTCAAGTTTGAAATAATAATATTTTAAATAATAAGAGCTCTTTTATTATTTGTAATAAGTATCAAACAAACGAAAACGATATTGCACTTTAAATGTTTTCATCTTTATATCGTGAAAATTTTCTTTCTTAGTTAAGTTCCATCTCGCCTTGATTCTTTCCCACGAAAAACTGCAGTTTTTGGTAGGTATGTTGTACGTTTGTATGACACAGTGGTATTCTATTAATCGCCCATCTAAACTTTAAATACTTACTATAATTATAAATTTATAACTGATCGTCTAAAAGTCGATTTTTATATAAGTATTGAAATTATTTAAAAAAAATATGAAACATGAATTTTTAAAAATTATGTTTTCGTAAAAAAAAGTAAAAAATTAAAAATAAGAATGGTAAAAATAGTTAAAAAATTGTCTTGTAAATTCATTAAATAGTAAATATAATATGCAAAGAAAATATTTCCAAAAAAACTTACCTATATGACGTATGTATATGGTGACGGGTAAATCATACATATTATACATCGACCGTGTTTCAAAGTATTACAATTATTATTCTAATACGGTTCGACGTACAATCAATAGAAATTCATTCACTAAACACGCACAAACAATCAAAACTTTACATTTTATTTTTCTTATTCGATAGTTTTAGTGTATTTAACCGATGTTGGGTGGTATATTATAACGCTCACATTTATACATCAATTGACGTGAAAATTATTGAGTTTTTTTCGCTACATATAAATTGCATTACATTTGTGATTTGCACGATTATTTAAGTGTATGAAATAAAAGTTTTTTTGTCAGGCGTTTCGATTTACGGTAAACTTTATTAATCCCCACAATACTATATTGCGCATACCTACGACCGTCTAGTACAGTTTAATTGGCTGAATTAAAGAACTCAGAAATAATAATATAATATAATACAATAAAATAACAGTCACGATTGCGTATCGAGTTGTGCGAGCCTATAAAAAATAATCGAACAAGGATTAGTAGTGGAATTAAGTAAAGGTAGGTATAGTGGTATTGTTTGCTTTTCATTTGAATGATTAAATTTGTTTTTTTTTTTTTCGTTTTCTGCTCCTAGGGTACCGCGTGTAAAATGTGGTCGTAAAATGAATTAAGAACGTTTGACCGTAAAAAAATTAACTATTATTATAATGCCTACGGTAGGTATTTCCATAATAATTATTACTGAAAAATCTCCGTGTTCGTGCATTTATTTTTAAAATCATAAGCCAATGATAAAATCAAATTTAAATAAAAACTAACTTTGAATATTCTACTTGCATAGACCCCGCCGAGGCTGTTTTAGGAAATACACGGACAGCTCCGGAATTCACGGCGACGTGGGTAAACCGTCATTTATGTATAATATTGTTGAACAAATTTACTACGTAACGAAATATATTATAATAATATCAGCGTAATACTTTGTGCAAACTTCTATAATGTAATTCATAACAGCTTTTACTCTAAATTTTGAAATATTTACGTCCCTTATTTATTTCGGCAAAACTTAAACAATAATAAACTTTTTTGATCGTTCAACTCACGCAGCATTCACGAGCATGTCAAAATCGGATTTCCGCATTACGATTATTCGTTTAGTGAAAATAAAGTATTTATGATAATAATAATTAATAGAACGATACCGTGTGACGAGACGGTATAATATTTTTAAAGTCAAACATCATCCACGCGTACTGATAACATGCAAATTTTTTGTCATTATCACCCCGGCCTTTCACCAATTAAATTTAAAAAAATTAATAAAAAAATCTCCTTCGGGCCGGATTTGAACCAGCGACCTATGGATTTCTATGACGTTTACACCACTACAGTCCACCGCTCTACCAACTGAGCTACCGAAGGTTGATAAATCTAGATCATTTTAGTGCATTTAAATCGACGCGTTCGCTTTCACCGCAAAAATCACTTTTAATGAACCGGTCAAACATGCACCGGACTAGTATTTGGTACAACTCGTATATACGTTTCATAGTAGGCACACTGTATAGCGCGCCGAATACACTCGGAAGTATACTTATCTGTCTATCACTCAACTCCTGAATATTAATTCCTAATATTACGACTCGAAGGCCTGAGAACGAACTATTCCCCTTAGCCAATGGGAGACTACAGAATTAGTGACATATAATGATACATAGATCACACTATACGCCAGTGTTTCTCACAGGGCTTACTTAAAATGTTAAGTGTGTGCTGTGTTATTTCTGTAAACAGACACTATTCCAAAATATCCCGTGACTTATAATAACTACTATAATAATATTTTGCAATGAATAACGATGGAAAACAAGTTTAGAAACCCCTGCATCGATGGTAATTTCCCACGTATTGTTACACTCCGTAGACGAGCCGCGAAACAACCAGTTCCAGACAAGTCCTTCTCTATCCGTGACCTGGCTCCCGAAGAACGCAATCTATACCAATCGCCAGCGGATGCGAATGAATCACAATGGTCGAGGTAACTTACAGGCGAGCAGTTACCAGCCCGCACGCTTGGCTGTGATTTCGCTAGATACAGCCCCTGAACCCGTTTTAATATGTACGAAGTCCCGATATAATATGAGAACGAACTAAGAGTTACAGAAATGGTTGGAAACTCACTGCTTAGCTAGCTATCCAGTTAGTCAGCAGAGATCAACATGGATGTTGATGTCAACATGACCTAACCATGATGGATACCAAAATTACACTGTAGGACGAGCCATGAAGTCATCAGTTACAGTATCACCAGATTTGCCAATGAACCACACAATCCCGATCGATGCCAAACCGTCAAAACCGAGCCCTGCTTATATAAATGTGATAACAACTGATCATTAAACTTTAGTGCTCGAATGTAATTCAACGAACCAGCATCCTATTCTAAAATAAGAAAAAAGATTCTCACCTTAAAATAGAAACATGGTGGGAGATTAAGATAATTTATACACAGACAACTGACATAAACAATGTTCATCACTTTAATAATGTAATATTAAATATGAATATAATATGTAAATATTTACAATTTTTAGTTATGAGTAATAACTTATTATATGTTGGCTATATATAACTTTGAGCTATATTGTAATGTGTTTGATAATCGGTACATCGCCGCGATCCGAGAGATCTCCCAATTTCGGACGCTGGGTTATTACTTATTTATTCGTAGCTGTCAATAGGCACTTAGTCAATATTTTACATCAAACTTAAGGGTAAATCCTCCCCTGTCCACAACCTCGGGACGCTATCTATAGCACTTGTCATCGTAGGTAAAACCACAAAAGATAAAGTAACGGACCACCTGTTAGCACTGTTACCAGATCCAAAACTATTGGTCGCAATTTCGCTAGATACCGCTTCTAAATAATTGCATATAGTTTTTATATTTTATTGTACGCTATAATATTATTATGGCATATTTATTGTTATTAACAACTAATAAAATACAATAATCATGTTGTTATGCTTATTTTTTTATATTTACCTACACTATGTACGTGATCATCATCCTTCCATCTATATTGATGTGCAGATTAAAAATGCAAATGTGTAATACCTACAGATCTAAAAAAAGTATGTAGCATACAAAATTCATTCTAATTTATAAATAAAGAAATATACCTTTACCTATCCACACAATACATAATAGATACCCACCTACCAGCTCAACTATAATATGTACAAATAAACTGTACAATTTGGTTTTTTTATTATTATTATTATGGCTGCGTAGTGCGTATATTTAATATAACAAATTCACCGAAAAGTATACCACGTTTGGTTTATACTTATCATTTGCATAGTTCATATATACAGTGTACTAAACATACATCGTAAAATGTCTTTAATAATATAAAATTGTATGTAAGCTCAAATTTTATTTCGTTGTCAATAAAAAAAATTTAAAAAAAATGTAAAAACATAAAATATAATGGTTTATATTATTTTGTTGCTGTATTTTTGCTTTATTGATAAACTATAGTGCCGTTCGTCATAAACAGCATACAACTATATTAACTTCACAGCTATGCAAAATAAGAGCAAATTTTATTAAACTTCTTTAATAATCTATTAACGTTAGTTTTTTACAATTTTGAAGGTGGAAAATGTGTTATATCAAACCATTGACGTACCCAGTGCGTCTGAGGGAGTTCAGCCTTGGCTGTATATGGTATATATTTTATACGAAAAAAGGAAATCTAAAAATAATGATGTTTCTGAAAATGGTTTTGAAGAAACATTTTATGTATTGTCAATTATTTTTAGATGTTATTATTACGATTTACACGATTACGGAACATATATTAATAACGATATAATAGAAGGTAACGAATATCAAATGGTGATTAACTTGATTAAGTCTCCCCCCTCACTGAAAAATCCCGGGTACACCACTGTAGCAAATTCAAATTGGGTTTTAAATAATAATTTTTATTATTATTATCATTGAGTTAGTATACGTATAAAAAAATAAGTTTGAAAGTAGCATGGAACGTATTTTGTTCCTGGATTGGAAATATAATTGTGCAATGGAAATTATACTACATTTTTGAAATTCCTTCGTGAATAAGGGTAAAAAATAAAAGGTAAAACCGCTCAAAAATATATATTTGGAATTCGATAATAATCCTCTTACGCGCTAGCCCAAGTGACCTTTCATAAACAATGGTCTATATTATAGTCTATACATATACCCAACTTAAAAAAACTATATTATTGTATATTATATACAATACAATTACAATGTATTCATAACATTATAATATAAATTACTTGGTAACGAATTCTATCCCCCACTTAACTTTCTTTCAAAAAATATATTATGTTTAATAATTGGATACAAAAAATGTAATCATTAAGTACCTAAGCAAAAGCTTTAGTTAATAACCTATATTGATTATTGATCATTAACCTATATATTTCGGTTTTATTACAATAATTTATAGTTTCTATCTAAATACTATACATTATAGTATGTAATATTTAGTTTTCGTATTATCATAATTCCATCGTTAAGCAGGCGCACTAAATAAAACTTTTTAAATACAATGTTTTTCGACGTGATTAATGGTTGTCATAAGTAATTACAAATATTGTTAGAATTTATGATGCACAAATATTGTATATAATACATTATTATATATTTGTACCCATAAACAAAATCATCACTTACAGAATATCCATTACATACCTGCTCAGACGTAGGTAGGTACCTACACATATTCCATAATCGTGCACCATGGTATATTACCAGTGTCCAGTGGCGTATTTACAATTTTTGATTAGGGGGGTGTCATATCATAATGAAATAATTTATAAATTAGAAGGTATAAAATACTTAAACTCAATTCAATTTATTTTTATATTAACTATAGTTATATTAGAATTCACAAATTATATTATAAAATCTAGTTTTCTTTTTTTCTTTGTTAATTCATCAATAATTTAAGGTCTCCAGACGCATTCAATGATTCTTTGGGGGGACCCCCCCCCCTATAAATACGCCACTGTATATTACAATATTAAAATATCTATACAAGTGACATAAAGCATTAAATAATTATACAATAATATTAAATGCAATGTTAGGTTGTATCATTACCTTCTCGATGCCCGAGATTATTATAATTATTACTCAATTCCCCGTATCCATTCACAATAACTAACTAGCGGTGCATTATTAGATTAGTATCCAGCTAGCAGTTATTGTCAAGTTAAGCATTAGGCATCATTAACTAATTTCATAGGTAGCAACAACTCGCAATTATTAATTCGTCGATACTGGATAAACGCCAAAACACATTAGTGTCAAAATCGATTACACTCGAGTTGCGGATATTTATGATTAAAAGTAGTTATAAGTGTTATTATAACCAAAAACTTCAAAATATATATAATAATATAGTTATTATTTATTGATACTACTAGACATTCTAATATTTAAATATTTCTCGATTTTTGGATAAATTTAACCTTATTTAACTTAAACTTTGAAAATTAAGTCAATTTAATTAACTACCCAAAAGTTTGTTCAAACTAAATACTAATTTTTACAAGCTTTAATTTTACGGGAACATCTTTAAATCTATAGATTGAGATCGTTTTCAAGTAATGATTCTTGAGGTCAATCTTCAGTCTTCTATAACTAAAAAAGAAAAAAAAAGATACGTACAGTTAAAATTAACTTCTGAAAACGTTTAAAAACCAACTAAATGAAATTCATGCATCCAACAATCAAAAAAACTGTATACTCTCATACCTCGATCGCAGAGGGGAATTATGATGGTGGTTCTCTGGATATACATCTCATGGGATAGCGAGACAGCAAGTCTGTGTCCATTTTCTGTGTCAACATAACTTTTTATTATTATTACTATTGTTATCTGTATAATATTTTTATCGTAATAACGTTATTTTTTTTTTCGAGATTTATCGTTTTCAATCCATTTATTTAATTTTAATATTTTATTAATTTTTCAATTTCGGAAGATATTGGTATAGAAGAAAATTTACATATTTCGCATGAGAAAAAAATGTAGAAGCTTTTCTAAATTAAAAATAATTTTCTTAACAAAATTGCTCAGAAAAGGCTTTTAAAGTTGTCGGTGATTGCTTAAGAAAAATCAGTATCACAAAACAATCAACAACTATAAAGATGTAGTACACATATTTATTATTTATTTTTCTGCAATACATCGCACGCCTAACGCATTTTTACAATTGGCAACTCATCCAATGTACCGCATCACCATCTTCAAACCTCAAAAAAAAATTGTGTCAAATCATGCCACATGGAGGTAGTTTTGTTGCCGTCGTGTTAGCAGTTTATCGGAGAATATCATGGCACGTTTCGGAAATATAATTATTATACTTTCACAACATGTTTTGGTCATAAACTGTTCGAACCGCGGGTGAAAGTGCGAACACCCAACTAAAAGCAATAACGAGCACCATACTCTCCGTCCTTCGGTAGCTCAGTTGGTAGAGCGGTGGACTGTAGTGTAAATATCCATGGTTATCCATAGGTCGCTGGTTCAAATCCGGCCCGAAGGAGACATTCATTTTTTTCGATATTTTTCCTATACATTTTGCATCGAGCTCACACCGTTATTTTTGCAAGCAAAAAAATATTATTTTATAACGACCGTAGCACATGATAATGTACAATATTATGAGTAATCAATATTTAATAATATTTCGTGCATCCTGGTTATTGATATTGTTCTTACTTGATTTTTATATAGATAAAAATGGAGCGTGGGAAAATTTTTTTAAACGGGACTTAGGCCTTTCACTAGAGTCGTATTTAAGAATTTTGCGCCCCAAGTAAGAAAAAAAACACTCCCTTCCAAACCTACATTTTTTTAGCAGTAGGAGTATTTGTAAAAAATACATGATAGTTTATTAGTATCTGAGTGTCATTACTTTTTTTATCACCCAAATGACCTAGGTACAATATTATTGTATCAAATTTTCTCCAAAATTGCCGTCCACATTTGAAATTAGCCCCCCTAAAATATATTTCGTGTTATAAATTATTGGTTATTGATATTGGAAATGATTGTCATAAGGAACTATATAATAAGTATAACTTTCAAGGATTTTCAAGTATTTTAAGTATTAATGGCTAAACTGACATTACAAGAAGACTTGAAATTTAACATTTCAAAAACCATCAATCATAATTTTATTTTTACAAATTAATACAAGTGTCTAAAACTCTAAGTCAACTGGTGTGCTTAAATTTAGTATTCACATAATGATTGAATATTTTAAAAACATTATATATATGTATATGTCTATATATATATATATATGAAATAGTATTTTTAGAGGATAGTATTTAGTGTAAGATTATCTAAGTATTTCCAAATTATAAATAATCATATTGGTGATTTTATTTGGTTGTTCATTTCATATGTTTAATAATAATTGAGACTTAAGTATGAACAATTAAGTAATTGTCAATATAATAATGAAACAGTTTTGGTTGGTAAATTTTAAATATAAGAGAAGGATATGACGAAGTGTTTCTATTATAAGTACGTTTAGTCTCCACAAAAATGTTCGTAGATTTCTGTCTATATTTCGATTTGTATAATTATCACTATGGGTACGTATCTCGGAACATATTCGTCGACGACAAATAACGGGTGTCAATATCGTACAAATCCATGTTTAAGTACATGTATAAATGGTATACAATTATAATACATATGGTCATTCAAAATGCAAAGGTAAAAATAGGGGGTGGAGGTCTCACTCTCCCTCCCTTCTCAAACTATTGGATAGTTAAATTTTTAGTAAATTTAGCCTCTCGGAAATTTCACTGAGTTTCCAATTATAGAAAAATATCTGACACAAAATTTGTGAAGGTTATACAACATAAATATTGATGAGACCCCAGCATGAAATTAGAGGATTGAACGCAAGATTTGTATGTTAGAGAATTTAACAAAATATTGGTCGATACGCTGTATATGAATATACCTAATTTAATATTACTATCTATATTATATTTCGTTCTACTTGTAATCACAAATTTATGTGAAGCTCAAATAGTAGGTGTGACCCCCGATGGACAGCTACAAAATTCCTATATAAATTTATATAGCCATCATATTATATACCTATGACGCATAAATACATAAACACACGTTGCTGTTTAATTACACTTGACAATTTTGCGGATGGCTCGGTGTATCATTAAAACGACACGTTATATATATGTATGTAGGTAAATTGAGATAAAGAGGGTAAGAGAGCACGTGATGACTTATCACGTGTACTTGATGATGGTGCCCCATGCCTATATATATATATATATATATATATATGCGTTTCGAAGAACTTGTCTAAATTTTGGATATAACCCTTTTTTGGCAACATAATATACGCGTATTATACTCGAATGAAATACCAACAGATCGATGTCGTCCACACGCTTTAGTGTGTCATAAGTGCTTCAATTTATATATTTATGAAGGTGTTCTGCAGTATCCCTGGGTATATATTATATGTACAGCTTCAGTAAATTGCAGAGGGTGGGTTTTATACTCTTGTTGTTCACGCGTATACATACGCGGCGTTTATGTACCTACTACAACTCAATACATTGTCGAGAAGAGCTGCAAATAATATTGCCAAGCGATTTCTGCGAATATTTTTTTTAATAACAATGATGCGACGCCGTTTTCTACTAATAGGCTTTTAGGGGGGGGGGAAAGTAATAGTATGAATTAATTGTTTCAAAACTTGTCAATAATTTATTATTATTCATAATATGTATTATGTAATATTATTACTCGCATCAATTTCACTCCGTGTCCTAGCACTGGTATCCAACAAGGAAACACTCAGCTTTCTACGTAATAGTAGTGTCACATCACATCTCATATGATAATAATCAGTACAAAAATAATATAGCAAACATCTATTATACATTCTTTAATGTATAATAGATTATTCTAGTTTTCATCTACCTCTTTTTAATATTATTTAATGTATTATATTGCTTGTGATTGTTAACAATAATATTACTCCATCCCATGCACTGTAACATTTTATGTTACTATATATTACTATATGATTTGTACATCTCATCTAATTCCACATGGTATAAAAATATATATTTTTGTTCATTCAATCAAATGCATAAGTCTTCATTATAAATTTTTTTTTGTAAATTTATCCGTCGACTGTCACACGGTATAGCTTATGCGCGATTGTATACAAAGTAAGTACCTGGTATACCTAACAACAATAAAGTGTTGTAATATAAAAAAAACTGTGATGGGGAGTTGCCCGTTTTCACCAAAACTATAATTTTTCCTTTTTCACCGATTCACTTTTCCAGCAAATCAAACATTGGCGATTACTTTTTCTACCAAAACATAAATTTCCCTATTCTTATTCATATTAAAACTTATACTATAACATTTATACAATATTGAGTGGTTTCAACTTGTGGAGAAAGAATTATAATATGATAAAACAATTATAAATTATAAAATTGAATAGACAATTTATTTTTATTCGTTTTATTTATAATAAGATATAATCGTTGACATTTATAAATAAAAAATAATAAAAATTGAATATTTATTTTTCTTCTAATATTTATCATTTGGAACATGTTTTTATTATAATGACACATATTAAAAACTCGTAGTCGCTTTGTTTTAAAAAAGTAAATCGTATATCGGTATGATTTTGGAGGAAAAAAAGGCAAGGTATAGGAACTTTTGGCGGAATCCGTATGTGCCCCTCTGATGCGATATCGTAATCAGATAATACGCATTTATCGATTGAGATCATACGTTAGGCATTTTGGACAATTTAATACCTGTAATGATACACCCTGATACCTATATGGGATTTAGATGCTTTTGTATGATATAATTTTATTTTTTTATCTCGTTTCCGTGCATAATATAGTTTATGTATTCTAATTACTCAATCGACGTTTTTAATGTACCCTCAACAATGAAATGGCCGAGAAAATAATATGTGAATAACACAATCAATCGATTTGTATGAGCATTTTTTTTAATAATCGATGCAATACTTTATTACATTGTGTAATGAGGCAAAAAATATAATAGCAAAACATGTTAAATGCCTAGTATATTGTTTTAATAATGCAGTGAATTTCGTTATTTTTATTAATCTTCTTGACATAATGTTATAGCACCGCGATGCGCATGATGGTATATTGTGCAGCTGTGTATAATAATAATGTGTTCACAGAATTTTATTTTCCGTAAGTTAGTACATTAACAAACGCACTCACATTTATAGTATACAAATGTAAAAAAAAATCCTTTAGAGTCCTTTAGAGTGGCACAAAGTACGATTTTAATGTTTAAACTGTTTTGTACTTTAGAGCCTTCAATTTTATTGTACACTACTACAATATCATATAGTATAATAGATTATGATATCTTATCTTAGATAAATAAAACGTTAATACAATATGATTCACTGAATTTTTGTTAAATGGGTTCCTATATGAATTATAATTTTAGATAATTAAGTATACAGTACATACTTGTTACTATAAACATTTAAGGTACCTATAGAATACAACTCTGGTATTTTTTATCTTTACTTATTTTAGGTACCATAATAGACTGCATAAATTAATTATATTTCTTAATTGCCATGTTAATCAATAGCGAGTGCCTCATGTAAGCTTCAATATTATAATACTCATTATTATACTAATTCATAATTTTGTTATTCAAAGATATATTATTTTAATCAAGTATTTTCGAACTAAAATTGAATCAAATTTATGAGTGAACATCCGAACATGTATTATAATTTCCATTGGCGTTATTAGCATACACATTTACACAAACGCAGATATGCAGCAAATTCACCTTTATAGATTATCGTGATGCATACATTTAACAGCGAATTCGTCACGTTTTCTCTCGAGTAACGGAGTAAATCACTATTATTAAAATTTAAAAGGACGACTTTTCATTACATAATATTGCGTGGTTAAAATCGGTTTACAATCCGCCCGAGTGTTCTAACCATTTGGATATTATATTATTGACCAAAAACGGAAATCGCAACTTTTACGAATTATTATTTTTATTAACTTAAAAATATCAACAGCAAAGGTTATTCGTTTTTTGTTTAATACATAATGGGTGATTTCTAGAACTAAAATTATACAATTAATATGGTGTTAATTATGTGTGATTTCCACTAACATTAATAATATTATCGTTAGCAGAAGGTTTTAATTGTATTGTATAGGTAGGTTTTTCTTAGAAAAGCTAACACGTATTTGCGATGTTTTCGATGCCTGGTCCAATTCTTCATTCATGTTGGTTGGAATGCTAAATTTTCTGAGTTCGTCGGAATATTGATAGCACTTTGTTATTGCCTAACCGCACAAACTGTACATTGAGGGAGCTCATAGGGTATTGTTATTATTATTAAAGTACATAGCATTTAGCAGCTTTAGAAACTATCTCCTACCGATATATTATATTACGTGTTGGAAAATTTTGTGGTTAAAAATATTAATAATACATTGATATACACCAGGCGCTGCATACGACCATGCAACATGACTGGTTGGGTAGGCGCACGTTGTATTGTCAAACCCAGAAAACCACAAACAGACCGGGTCCAGTTAATTTATTGAAAGAAAAAAAAACTACACAGTCATTTCGTCCACACTGCAATATATTATATTAATTTAGGACGTACTACTGCGGCGTACTGTTGCAGGTGTGTATTCATTTATTATTATTTGGTTACCATTGCAATACACAAATTCAACCTACGACTGGTGTGTATATGCAGTAGATAGATGGTACACGTTATAATCATCTATCTGCAGTGGTGGTCTTAAGAAAAATGAGCAAGTTCATAAGAATTCTAGAAGATCCAATAAAATATTCCCCCGAAGGTAGATAGGGCTACATCATTTTAGTTTTTTCAATAAATATTGGAGTTAAATATTACGGTAATTTAATTATCTACTATGGGTATAATATTAATAGTTGTTCTAAACGATTAACTAGGATAGAAGTGATTCTGTAGAATCAATCTTAAAATGTATAACTAAATAGCTTTAGCTTAAGAAAAATATAATCATAGTGAAGTGGAACTCTTGAAACATAATAACAATAAATGCATGTATATAGGTTTTCAATATGCGAGCTGCAATACAAAGAACCAAAAACAAAATCACCAATATTGTGCACCCTAGTATTTTCAATGAAGGTGTAGTTCAAAGTTATCTTAAAAATGTATTAAAAGTATCACGTACCTATAATGTTCATATATATAATATATATTTTTAAATTTAAAATAATTAAAGAAATATCTATTAAGGATTGGGTTAAAGCTCAAAATATAATTTATAGTATACAATCCTATACTAATTGTTGTATCTAGTTTGCACTATAAGGATTTAGAGTAGGCAATTACCGATTTCGATCGAAGTGAGTAAAAATTTGTTTTAACCTTTATTTACTGTTGTGAGTTGTGACCAATACGCGAAAATGGCGTCTACTCACGAAGTATTTTAGCAATACATCACTGGATACACCTATCAACGCGCATTATACAATAGTATTATAATAGTCCACGCGTGAACAATTGCAGCAGGCGCTATAAATAATAATAATAATACAATAACGTAGGTAGTCACTGAAAATACTATAGGTGCAGACATGTCGTGCACTTATACGTATTTTACCTCTTTCACGCTGTATGCTGATGTAGGATAATAATTTTTCGACATTCTGGACTGTGTCCAAAGATATAGGAACTTGGCACTTGCTATTCGCTGATCCAACTAGGTATCCCGCGGTAGTTTATGGTTCGAGATACTACATTGGTACTACGATACCATAAATTTTATTATAGTTGGTATATTGTCATCATCACGAGGACTTCACACTTGATAGTGTAAAGACCACCAACAATATAATAAAATATTATTTTATCGCATGATAATATGCAAGCCAATGAGGGCCCGAAAAGTTTAAGACTCACTATTTTATACGTATATTTATACCCTATATATACTGTAATACAAAAAATTACAAATTGATTCATTCAATAGAAAATGCTCGCTTTTGAAAATAATAACAAATTACGATTTCTATTTATATAACTTTAAAAAATTATAGTTTTTTATGGTTGTAGCTGTATTATTCCAACGGTATATCATTATTATAGGATTGACATAATCATAAAAATAATTATAAATCTAGAATTTACATTTATTTTCGCGATGCTATGTTTATTACTAGCCCGTGTAAAATACATGCTTGCCTCTCTCACAATTCACATCCCAATTAGTAAGCGTGTACGTTCGTATAATAATATATTATATAACATGTATTATAGTCAAAGGCACAAAGTATTGTCCATATAATATCGGTTTTTGAGTTTTGATCGAAACGTTTATCAAATCGCGTTTTGTTCGACAACAATAAATCCAATGTATGCGGGTATTCCAGATATCAAAAATACTTTTCCTATAGTTTGCCCTTAAACTGACGTATAAATAACAGCCAATCGGCAATAAATAATAAAAGTTTAGTGATTTTTTTTCCGTGGCAAATTTGTAACGTGATACGTGAATGTTAACCGCGACGTTATCGTCGAGATTAAAAAAAAAAAAACTAACCTAACTGATGTTTTTATAAAGTTTATTAGGTATAAATAAAACGCTTATGTTTTTGATACAAAGTACACAACAATAATGATATTATTGATATTAAATTGATCCCTTATTATGAGCGTAATAAGCAGTTCTGTACAATAATAGTTATGTACCTATCATAAGTCATGATTTCTGTGTATCATATTATAATATGGCTTTCAACGACAGTACCGATTTATTATACAACTCATATCATATTATAAATATATATATATTATATGTTTTCGGTGTCGACTTTTGTAGGTACAGTATGTACCTACTATACTATAACACTACAATATTATTGTCTCTCCAATATTGAAGAAGTTATTTTTTTCGGGGTACGAGTAACCATTATCAATTTGTTCGGCGAAATTTGTGACTTGAAAATTTGTTAATTAGGTCAGTGCTTTAGTGTATAGTATGTTAATAAAAATACGATTTGTGCAGTTAAATAATTCTTTAGAAGCAAAACATAATGAACAAATTCCATTAATTTTTTAATGAATAAAAACGATGAAGAATTCTTTTTTTTTTAGAAATTAGAAAGAATTATTGCGGGTTATTTATCTTTGTTACTAATGTTGTAGTGTTTTATAATATATTAAACAAATTAGAAGAAAAAAATCGTTTCACAAATTATTATACTTCGGATTATATTAATTTATATTTTATTACTGTATAGAATTAAAATTGTCGCCATTTTTTATAAAATATAGTAGTTACGTACGTATAGTAAATGTTAGTACAAAAAACCTGTATGCTTTAACAAGAAAAAAAGTCAATAATGGACAATAGTAAATAATATATAATAATAAAGTACAGTAAAATTTACCCTTGTTTAAAATTTGTAAAAAGATATCTATTTACTATACCTACTTATTGTTGTAATATTGTTTTTAAGTATCAGGTATTATGTAGAAGGACGGAGTACCCAAACTAATTTTTCAGAAATTTTAACGTACCCCTACTTTTATTTTTAAGGAGAACGCACGGGACGTAGCATCATTCTACATTTTTTTATCAAAATCAATTTTTTTTTCAATGTAAAATCTTAGATATTAAATGGTAAAAGGGATGCAGAAGAAAATCGTTGTCCAAAAAGAATCGAATTGGAATATAAGAAAGAATATTTGAGTTTGTTGTTATATTTTATAAGTTATGGCTATAACATAAAATATAATATTTACAGTATAATTTTGTTGAATTTGATTATTTATAAATATTTTTTATATGATTTGAAAAGGGTTATTAGGGGGAGTAGGGACGTAGCCTCCAAGGTTTAGTAACGTTAAACAAGTAATGGAGACGCTCTTTATTTAAATTCAATAGAGTCCCTCTAATTTAATAATGCCAAGTCGAGTACTGTTATGAACACAATATACCATTTGTAAATTTGTTATAATAAAAAAGCTCCTTATTTATTAACCAGTATTGTATGTGCTACTTCAAAGTTCAAATATTACAACACGAGTTTGACAATATAATTATATAATATTATTACTATTTATTATGACTAATATAAATTATGTATATTTAATATTAGCTATTGAGACATTAGGTACATATATAATATATATTATGTTATACTGTACGTCTTATCACAGAATAGATTAAATAGATTTAATCTATTCTGTGGTCTTATACCACAATTTTTTATTTGTACGTTCGACATCGTATCTATACAGATCAAAATAGTATCCAATAAACTATATAGAAATTAAATCGGTAACAATTAATTTGTATAGGTAGTATTTTAATATATACACATAGACAAGTAGTTTTAAAGTATTTCATACAATTTGAAATAGTCAATACGGCTTTTAAAGGTGATTGAACTTATAATACTAATTAAATTATTAAAACTATTAAGATTTTTACATAATCATACCTACTCGAGTGAAAAATGTTAAACATTAAAACACGTAAATAGAAAAATAAAATAATATTATTGAAAATCAATTTATATTATTGCAAATGTATTGTCATAATGAACCCCATAAAAAAACAAAACAAAAAATGATTCTTTAGTTGAAAGAATGTTAAAAATATTTAGTATTGGCTTACTGGTTTTGTAATTTTTTACATAACAACCTTATTTTAATCACTAATCATTACCTATTGGCTATAAATATTATAATGTTATATGTACCTACCTATTGTACAGTGTACACTAAACATTCCAAATGTCCAAATAATTAATTTATAAGTGATACTTCTACTATTGTTAGAACATTTTTTTGGAACTTTTTTTATAAAATGAAATCAAAAACTTGTTTTTTTTTTTTTGAACAGAGCTATACTGTATTTGTGATTAAATAATAAATGTATTCTCTGTTAATGATATTGAAAAAATTAGCAAAAAAATGTTTCCTTCGAGCCGGATTTGAACCAGCGACCTATGGATATCTATGATTTTGTACACTACAGTCCACCGCTCTACCAACTGAGCTATCGAAGGTTATTGTAAATGGGTCGATTTTTACACATTATAACCTTAATTATAATAAATATTTAATAAGATTATAGGTAGTATTAGTATTCACATTCCTGTATACTTAATAATATTGTTATTAATTTATTATTGGTAATTATTTTAACGAGTAATAACTAATAATTAATAATTCAACCACCTTAACTGATGTACAGCTAAGTAGGTATTAAATATTATTTACCTTTTACAGGTATACTTACATAAGTAGTAAGTATATCTATAAATGATAATTTGACAAATACTTATATTTTATACCAACTGATTAAGTTATAAGTATAGTAATTTATATTTATATAGTAGATTGTAGGAACTGACCTAATTAATTTTTGAAGTGGGTTGTACTTAGGAACAATAATGTTTAAACTAAATTTTTATATCAACAGTCATTATAATATATAATATTTATCAATAAATGTTATGAATTTATGAAGTGTGACTTCCGTTTATCTATTTATGTAAACTAGTAAGTAGTTACTTACTTATTACAAACCTCCCTTCTCACATAACATTTTGGGCCCTGTACCAAATATTTTAACTGGACCTATAAAATATTATTTAATACAAAATATGTATTCCTATCAAACTTTTAAAATTTCAAAAATTACCAAGGTACACATTAAATTGAATGGACCTATAAACTCTTGGTCCAACAGTCCTTCCTTGTCACATGTTGTGACAGTATTTTCTTTTAGCGCACCAACTGTAATAAGAATAAGAATAATTGAAAACAAATAGATACAGATACATAGCTAGGTATGACGTAGGTAGGTATAATAATATACTATACATACTCAAATGTTACTGACTCTAACCGTGTATGGTACCCCAATCGATATAGATAGGTGAATCATATTTAATGAATTTGTTTTTGATAGTTATAAGCAGTGGCGCCGGATGAAATTGAAACTGACAGTTCAAATAGTTAGATTGGCCCACCCATTCCTTCAAACGACTGAGCAACAGACTCTACTAATAATATATACGTATAATTAATTGACATTCCTGGGTTTAATAAAAATTATAGTAGTAAGATTAGGAAGTATACTTTAACTCTATTATTTTACCCATCCATTAAATTTTGAAAGCAGTTCAACGGAACTACCTGAAGTACTTGTTCGGCGCCACTGGTTATAAGTTTAAACTATTCAAGACATATTTATCAAAATTTCAAGTATTTTTGGTTTTCTTAAAGTAAGCACCTATATATTAAAAGATAAACACAAAATAAAAACTAACATTTTCGTTAATCTAATTTAAGTGTATCTAATTTTTTTATAGGTAATTTATGTACATATTTTAAAAGTAGAATTATGAATTTCCATAAATAATTAATAATTATTCAAAATAGTTGCAACTTATAAATAACAAATTTTAAAGTATAATTTATGATTAGGAGGTCGTGGTTAACGGTATACCACAATAATATTATAAAATATATTGTTAGGTATATACTATGTCACTATTATTCAGGGATGGGTAAGAATACACAAATACACTGAATAATAAATAGTTACGTGCAGCACTATTGACTGCTAATATAATAAGAGGAAAGGTGGAAGCTATACTTTCTGTTTTTTCGCTCCCAAATCTTTGGTTTCATATAACTGTTTTGAAAATATTTTGAATAACGTGGTCAAGGGAGGGATTTGTGAGTTATGGTTATGTTTTATATACTTTTAAAACTATTACTAAGAGTTGTCCCTATACAGATTGTAGTTCGACCTATTTACTTCTATATAGATACGTCATACAATCGAATTTCGGTAAATCAAATATTTTCATACTTTTTGAAGTGTTGTAAAAAGTGTTTTAGGAATATAACTTAAAATACAATATAATTGTATTTATAATCAATGTTATTAGTTATTACTGTTATTAGTTATTTACCCTAAAATCATCACAGATATTATAATTCAAACGTATTTCAGTATTTTTAGAGATCGAAAAACGTTAAAAGATATTCAAGCGTTATCATAACATTGGTCATCGATATTCGATTATCATTAAATTATAAATGGTAAGAACAATGAAAATGTAAAAAAAAACTTACCTTAAAAAATATTATGTATTTATAGACTAAATAGGCGACAGCATGTCTCACGAGTCACGAGTCACGACGACAATAAGTAATAATTTATGACATTAGGTACCTAAAATACCTATTACCTATATGTTATAATAATAGGGTCTATAATTTATATTGAAGTGTCATTACTCATTGGTATTCCTTCCTGCAACTTTATAATATGGTAGGTCATAGCTGGTATTTATTTTGTCGTACTTTTACGATACCACATATAATATTATACTCTAAAACATTTAATAAGTTAAGTCATACGATTTATCAGAGTTAGTATAGTTTTTCTGTTAAACTTATATTACTATTCTCCTACTTATTATTAATATATTCTACCTTATATCCACACCCTACACAGCATCATCTACCTATAACCTATGCGGCTATATATATGTATACGTGTGTATATTGTGTGTGTTTACATATACAGAGTGTCCCACAGAGATCTGACATTCTGACAAATGAAATAACTTTTGTTCTAACCAATATTTTTTAAAAATTTCTTTTAAATATAATCCATAAACACTTGCGCTACATTTTTAGAATACATTTTTTATTTTTAAATACTGAAAATAAAAAACTTAAAAATTGATAAATTTTTTTTCGAAATATTCAATATAGCCTACAATTTGTAAATTTGATTTTCAGAAAAATTTATATGGTAAAAACACTTATTTAGTCAAAAGGCTGATTTTTTACAATTTTTTAAATATCAATATTTTCGTTAGGTAAATTATAGTAATTTATAGTTAATACATCAGATATTATTAAAATAAATACAATAAAAAAAATAATTAGATTTTAACATGCACTTATTTAAAAATGTTCTTATAATATATATTTTTAAAAAACTTTATTATTATTTGAAATTACAAGGTTTCTAACATAAACTAGATCGTAATTTACTTAACGAAAATATTGATATTTAAAATTTTTTTTAAAAATCAGCCATTTGACTTAAATAAGTGTTTTTACCATATACATTTTTCTAAAAATCAGATTTACAAATTGGCTATATTGAATATTTCGAAAAAATTTTTTATCAATTTTAAGTTTTTTATTTTCAGTATTAAGAAATAAAAAATAAAAAATGTATTCTAAAAATGTAGCGCAAGTGTCGACGAATTATATTTAAAAGAATTTTTTTTTAAATATTGATTAGAACAAAAGTTATTTCATTTGTCAGAATGTCAGATCTCTGTCGTGGGACACCCTGTATATATACTTGTACTAGTTCTACTTGTATCGTTGATATAATTAATAAATATAGGTATAAGAGATAACTTCTGCAATACTTACAGTTCAAAATACTATCTTGAATCGTGGTGTGCATACAAACCGTGTACCTGCATGTTAAGTTAGGTTAGGTTTCAGTATTTTTATAATCACGAATTAAGGGTTCAAAATCATACTGACCCAGATCTTACGGTAAATATTAATATGTATGATCGTGGTGGTGTCGGTGCGTATATAGTGTATACTATATACTATATAGTCTATATTATTATATTATGATGCACAGAATAAAATTATTATCTTAAGAATTGAGCCACTCTCAAATGGGAAACCATCCGATGCGAAAGAATATATCAGATTACAAAATAATAATATACACGAATGTCAGTATGATGTGGCTGATGTGCCTCATCATCATGTCTGTCTCAGCCATTTACGACGGCAAGTTTTTCGACAGAGCCTATTTTGTGGTAATTGTATGTACGACGTAGGTGCTTAAATTCTATACATTTTAACTGGTCACTTGTAGTGTTATCAACATTTATTTTAATAGGAATCTGTTTGCGTTCCTCTATATCTTTTAATATAAAAAATAACTTGTTCTAAAATCTAATTCTAATTTCTAAAAAGATATTCGTCCCCACCCTTTGGCTTTTATTTATAAAAACATGATGTGTTAAATAAATAATTACATGCAGGTTTCTTCATAATATTGTGATACAAACGTATACGACAGGCAGTATACGATGATTAAATTATAAATAATTATGAAATTAAAAATATAAAGGTACGCTCCACTTGTAGGTTATTTTTGAATTTCAAACAAGAATGGAATCCAAAATAAATATTGTTTGCCGTATTAAAGTTAGTAATTACAGATTTGCGTTGCTCAAATTACCTAATCGAGACAGAAAAATTATACTGTGGGCAATCGCGTTACACAATTCAATAATCGAGTAAACATGTATTTCTGGTAAATAAATACTTTGAGTAGTTGGCACTCGTCGCTTCCCACTTCGGCGTTACTAATATACTGTGAGAAATTTTGTAGGTAATGAGGAATACAAAAAATGCGATTCACGATGGCTCTTGGATAATATAAATAAATGTATATTATATTTTATATTTGTAGTAAATGTTAAACACATTTTACGACTTTACGTCATTCACCACTACAGCTGCCAAATCGTATCAGATAGGTTGGGAAGTTATTATAACAATATTATTCGAAGAAAACTGGTTGTACTCAATAATTAGTCAGACATAATATACAAATGTATTATATTATTGCTTTAACGGAGATTTCATTAATATACGTTTATTAATCAATAAATTTTACTATTTTTTTTACTAATTAACATGGTGAATGCAAATATGTGGTGTTGACATTCCTAACGGTCCTCCAGAGTATAGTTGTATAAAATACAAGTACAAAAATACAGCAGAACAATTAAAATGAACTTTTCTGGTAATGAGACCATACTTGATCTTTTTTTCAATTATAAATAAACGATTTTTTCCATTGTATTAAAATACATTTATCAATTCTGTGTGTGAAAAACAATTAACAAAATTATACTGAAAGCAATTATTTATACAACACTCAACAGCAACATTCAAAGTATAATAATAATATGTCAAAATATTATTATTCTGTATTTAAATTATCATATTATATGGTTATCTTGACATGTAATTATATTATATTGATTATTATGATGCGACTGTCAACTCTAAGAACCACTGTTATATAAACTAATAAAAATAAAAAATTGTGTGCGCAAAATAATACTTGCACAATTTGTATTACACTGTTATCGTTTTTTATTCCAATATTATTGATTCGATCGATCATGAACAATAAATAAATCTGCAAAAAAAAATTTTCCTTCGGGCCGGATTTGAACCAGCGACCTATGGATATCTGTGATTATTAGACACTACAGTCCACCGCTCTACCAACTGAGCTACCGAAGGTGGTTGAAAACGGAATAAAAATCAGCATATCTAAATCGACTGCAACTTTTAGACGTTAGGTTCTGTCGTCGCACATTTTATTGTTTTCAGCATTAAGCTTACAGTTTCGCTTTGTGTAGTGTATTTTGTTTACGAGTAGTAGCTGCTACCTATTGGCTATTATAATTTATTTACTTACTATAGTAGGTACCTTCTCACATCGGAATTATATTATGTTTATTGATATCTGATACTAGGGGTAAATCCCAACCCTTTGATTCCTTAAGATATATACCTGTTCCAAAGATTTTCGTTCTCGTTTATCAATTATTAAGGATTATTTAAAAAAAAATTAACTTATACTTTATATTACCATCTAATTTACCTACTGTTCACTTAATAACTAGGTACCTAATATCAGGCCCGGATTAAGGCGTAAGCAGTGTAGGCTTCAGCCTACACAACCACGGATTTAGGGGCACGGGCAAGGACACCGCATACTATCCTGATGTTATTTTAAATTTTTATTTAAATATATCGGAAAGTTGAAATAGTAATAATCAATCATAGATAATATTATTAATATAATATTATCTATGTAATCAATAATAATAAAAAGAAAAGTATAAATTAATGGTTCGTTATTTTTTATAATATGATTATTTTATATTTTTATAACTCTAAAATATATTTTATTTTATTTTAATTTTACGTTTTTACATGTTTTCACATATTATACATGTACATATTGTGGCTAATAAACCTAAAATAATATTTTATTATTTAATCAAGTATCGAGTAGAGAAATGTGTACAATATTTTTTTTAAATAGGGGCACCAAATTTTTTACAGCCTATGGGCACTGTAGATCTTAATCCGGGCCTACTTAATACTATTATGTTTGTGGCTAAGTGGCTTACCTACCTATTGGTTAGGTTGGAAACACCACGTGAGTAATTTTTTGACCATTTGAAATAAATATCTGCTTTACATTAAAACAAATGTCTAATAACTCTATTAATTCTGAAGCACCATATTTTCGTCAAAAAATTGTCCTGCCTATTGTTTACATTATTAAATCGATAGCTGTCATTCCGTCAATTGGTTGCAGCATATTGCCATATGTTTTATTACGGTATGTTCGATATAGATATATCGAGCAAGTTTATTATTATTATGTCATGCACGCTTGGATACTATTATTTAAAATTCATAATATTATACGTGTATCTGCGAACCGCAGAGAAAGTACAAATTGTTTAAGTGCATTAACAAGCCACTTACCCTTCGTCCTTCGGTAGCTCAGTTGGTAGAGCGGTGGACTGTAGTGTTTAATTTAATAACAGATATCCATAAGTCGCTGGTTCAAATCCGGCCCAAAGAAACCAACTTTTTTTCTAATTCGGTTACATGGAAATTTTGTCGTTTAAGTGCAAAAAATAAATTACTATTTAAAATTATTTATATCCGGTTGTCGTATCGCCGCCGTCATAATTTTAAAGCATCAATCTCAACTTTGTTCCTGCTGCAATACAGTTGTTAAAATTGATTATTACCAAAAAGTAAGGCTGTAAAAGTTTTTAACAAGCATACTTCAGAACTTTTTCTTTTTTAAGCGTACAACAGGGAGTCAAGTGACATTTTGAATTTATAATACCTATACAGCTATATTATACAGTATACACGCAATCATAAATATAATTCTAAGCATAAATGGGTTAAAAATTTAAGTGAATTTGAACCTTTGAATTTAATGGGATTTCGTTTTTATTGACCTAACTTTTAACAGAATTGATTTTTATTGATATTAACTTAATAAACAACGAGTTGCTTTCAATCAAATCCTAGTAACGTTTATTTATAAATGATTAAATAATAAATGTAATACAACGATTATTGATGGTAGATACATAGATAGGTACGTAATATATGATAAGAAATTAAAATAAAATAAAAAAGTTCTTAAACTTATTCTGTGTTTCCATACCCAGAGTTATCAAATTATTAAAATAACTTATTTTCACTACAATCAATACTATTGAATATATATTATTTTTTTTTATTAGCGTTCAATTAGCATTATATAGGGCAAAAATTGTATATAAAACAAAAATAGAAACATAGGTACCTATATTGTTAACGGTGAATATGATATTATTGGTAGGTAATTAGGTCAATGAGATATAAAGATAATTTGTAAAATGAAATAAGTTATTTGAGCTTTAAGGTGGAAATGAATGGATTTATTAATAAGGAAAGTACTGAAATAAATTCGGAAAAAGTGTTATCGTTAGTTTAGAGTAATTGGCGAATAGGATATTAATGGAATCGGCGAAAAAAGCTGTGTTAGGGTGAGGTGGTGGTTTGAGAATGTTAGACGTATGTATACTGTTATGTTTGGAATTTGACGATTTTACTAAGCTTTTATATGATGTTTGAGCAGAGATTGTATTTTGGACATCACTTTTAGTTGGAAATGTGATCACCCTCGAAAAGGGCAAACTTGACTGGACTGCTTTTTTTTTGTGCAACTGTCTGATAAGTGATCTTCCTCACATTTAACACAGCGTCAGGGATGATGGCATTAGTTATCGGTGTGTCTGACAGTTATGAACTGGTGTCAACCACTTTTGGTTCTACATTAAACTTTAATTTTGGAGTACAACATTGAAGACAGTTTCAAAACTTCTTAATTGTTGATATTAAGTCTACAAAAAATAAAATCGGTAGTAGCTGTCCGTTTTTAATAACGTCCAAGACTCGACTGGATCTATGAGTCCCATTCCTCAAAAGCATCAAATATATCAGAGAATTGAGATGATGGTTGAGTGGTGAAAATTTCTTATGACAAACATGAAAGGTCAATATGTTGGTGATATAAATGTGTAAAAACAGGCATCAGTGGTCATTAGGTGTTGCGTAATAGTATTTAAATTTAGACGTCCTTGAAGGCGGATAATCGAATAAGAAGATAATGAATTAAACGTGAACCCGTTAAAGCCGGTGAGCTGTACTAAAGTATTTTTAAATGTAGAGAAATTGTTAATGCTTTTGACATAGATTGGTGGAGCCCTGATGTGTTGAGTTGAAACAATGGATTCGTAAATTGCATCAAATACATAATTGCTGATGTCGAGTTCAATTTTGTTGTTCTCCTCGAACACCAAAACAGCAAAATGGTTTGGTTAAAAAATTTTTTGATTTTTTTGTCATTTGGATTCGGTGACAATTACGATGATGACAAATTTGTTTCTTAGGTTTAAACGGAGACACTATAAGTCCTTTTTTGACCGGTTTTTGTTATTCATATAATTTTGTTAATATAATAGAAAAAAATTTAATAATGATCATGACAATAAGAATTAAGAATGTATTTAATGAGCGTACTCAGAAGTTAGAGGTAACGGAGCGAAAAACCAACGACGCAATAACGTGCGTGTTTTCATGTTAAACGTAACTGATGGATTATTGGCAATTTATATATCAAAAAAATCATGTGCTTAACTTAAATTCACGCAAGTAAATTGTTGGTCTCTAGCCATACACGTTGCTTTATTTAATTAATACTGGATTTTGTCGGTTTTGATCTATTTACGTTCATTATTTTTTCCTTCGATCTCGATTGAATATATTTATTTTTTTTTTATTAGTGGGAACCCACGGCAACATAGGCCATTAGGCATGGGGTGGTACGATAGGGGTTGTTATTGTGTATTTGCTTGTATGTTTTAAGTTGGTAAGTTTAACACACGTTTATGTATGTGTGGCAAGGATATGTTGCTGAAAACCCCTAGTGGTCACCCATCCGGGAGCTAGCAACTGCGCCCGGTACGTACGCTCAGTGCGTTTCAGCAGAATGAGCGTACGACCGCGCCTCACTCAGCAACGATTGAATAGTTAAACTATAATAATACATTAATACAGTATATAATAAATATACAAGACCTATAGGTATGATGTTGGTTTCAAGTGCTTTGACGCGGCTCCTTTTGCAAACTCTCGCGACGCCCCTGGGAGCCGCAATGCACAGTTTGAATACCTCTGAGTTATAGTATATTTATACCTATATATTATTATAGCAAAGTGGTGTACCTACTGAACCCTTGTGTAGTGCTCCAGCATGTATTTTACATTTTTACCATCATTTATATGCTTAAAATATCGTTCCTTCGTCTACTGCATACTATTATAGTTGGCGTGTATATAATCCAGTTTATATTATAATGATGACGTATGTGGTCAAGTTCGATATTATTATTATATTATTGTATACATTTTGTTTTATACGTATACCGCGTTTTGAATTCGAGCAAGTACCTCGAAATATTCCATAAAACAATGTCTTAATGACGTTATTATGGGGGACTTATGGTATTGTACGCCGAACGGATTTACAATTATAGCACTGTCAGCGTCACTTTTTTATAGGGTTTGAACTAAAATCGTGTTAAGTCACGTGTGGTATGTAGGTATATTATATTTTATCACCACAAGATAATACAGAGTGCAATTTTTTAACTGTGAATCTGTTGTCAAATGTACATAAGAAAATGTACCGCAGTCATTGTTAAATTTCAACGACAAATACAGATAACCATTTACATTTTAAAATACCACATTAGGTCCTAATAGATTTAAAAAAAAAACATAATTTAAACATATTCCATTTATTTATTATTCGATATTGCCTGGTCTACAATAAAAAAATCGACCGATTTTCATGTGACAAATTTTACCACGACCAGTTTCATACGACCAATTGACTGTCACTGTATAGGTACTCCGAATTACATCAATATACAGCTATGAAAAATGTTTATTTCAAACAAATTTAAAAATGCACAGACTGCAGTGATACTTTCATCATAAAACTTAAAGCTCCGTGCGTTTGAGATATTGCGTACAATTGTACAAATAAAATTAAGAGGACGTCGCATTCGCATATTATGTTGTCTCCGTCTTAACAATAATAAAATAATGATATCAATAAAAACTTATTAGAGAACCTTGATAATAATCTTACATAGTGTCCATTTTTTTTTTTTAAGCTACTAGTATAAAAATTAATTGTTCATTTCACAATATTATATTTTTAATTATATGTATAATATAATACGAATACACCCAATAATTGTATTAGTAGTATCAAGTCCTTGTTAGACAATAACAATTATCACGAAATCTTCAATGCATGACTGAGTCATTAAAAATGTATAACTTATTTCAATAGGTACATAAATTTATAAATAAATATTTAATTAATCTACAATAATTACAAAGTATAATCATTATTCTTGTAACATGTTATTACGATATCAAAATATTAATAGCTGTGAAATTATAACATTTTATAGAAACAAAATAAACAACTATGATTATTCTAAAATAGTTACTTGTTCATGAGAGTTGTTACTTATTTAGAACGAGAATTTTTACTCCAAGTAGGTATGGTATATATAAATATTGTTGAATAATATTATAGCCGTATAAATAATGATTAAATATATTTATTTTTGAATTGTATGAAGACGATGTTAACAAACAAATAATTATAATATTAAAAAAAAAAAAAAATTAAAACATGATATTATATATACTACCATTTTTTTTTTTATAGGTAGTATCTTGTATTTTGGATTCGGAGTGGAGCGAGGAATGTGTTGATTTTACCATGATGTGTGTGTGTTTTTTTTTGTGTCTGTCATCACGTTTTTGAGCAGTAAAGTGCTTTGATTTTCGACTTCAGTACCTCGTTTCATCAGAAAGTGAATCTAATTGGTACTTTTGGGGGTCAAAAGTAAAAAATTCCCAATATTTTTCTTAATAATTGGAATAAATAAATTAAAAATAAAGGAAAAAATGGAATTTTTACACACAATCGATTTTCGAAAAAATCGATTTTGATTTTTGATGTAACATTAAAAAATTGGACCATAATATTATTATTATCTTCAAATTATGTACATTTAATATTAATTATTACTGATCAACTACAACATAAACGGTGGAGAAAAAATCTTTCTGCTAGTTATGAAAACTAAATAAAGAAAAACCTATAATTTTTAATACGTTTGCTGATGTTCTATACGACGTGAATCACACTGTTGATATTACAGAGTAGCTATTTTATGATTGATAGACAGACATAAACATAATAAATTGTTAAATAATATATAAATATGTATGTTTTATGTATAATGAGTAATGACAAATGGAAATACGCCATAATGTATTTGCGATAGTCTGTATTTAACAAAAAAATCACTGCGATATTATTATACAAGGTAATTCACTTACCATGCTCATCCCCATTTTATATTTTAGTAATGAATTTATTTTAGTTCTGATTTATGTATTTTTAAAAATACTTGAGACTATAATATTATAATAAAATATTATTTTAAAATTCTTGAGATATTTTTATTGCCTACCTACTCAAAGAGTGTTCTGTGGCGATCCAAACTTCTGTTTTAAATGGAGGTTCATTTTTTTTATTTTTTTTACTGTAAACCATTTGGTTGATGTACTTAATTCAAAATCTAAGCGAGTAGTTTTTCAATTATTAAAATGTTTTTATTAAGTGTAAGATTCCTTATAAATACCTTTAAAAAATATATAAAAAATACATGTAGAATTCACTATAGATACTTGGGCCATTTTTATGAATTGTGATTATTATGAATATAGATAGATTAAACGATCTTTAAATAGTACGAAAAATCTTAATAATTTGAAAATATTATATAGTAGTTAAATTTAACTAAATATTTCCTATATCATGTTTTGAATAACTGCATTATATTGAAGAAAGAAAAGGGAAATCGTCTTAACTGTGACTGGTGATTGGTGAATCATCCTGCATAATGATTAATGATAAATGATAATATTTCCAATTACAATCATCATATTATACGTTTTGTTTATTTCGTTTTTTGAATGTTTGTGAGTTGGTCGGTGACGTCATCGGAGTACCGACCTATTTTATTGTGAAGCTCGTCTAAAAATGAAAATTTACTAACGGAAAACTTGTTATCGTGGACGATTTGTTATTGAGGTTGACACATTAACATATTTATTATAACACGCTGTAAAATGAAATACACGAACAAAATACATTTTGGTTGTATTCAAAAAATACAGACTTGAAGATATCTTTCATAGAACATTCTCGACGTGAATTTTTGCTGTAATTTATTCTTCAGTTTTTTCCTAACTTTTTTATTTATTTTTTTATTATTATATCGTTTTTGTTGTTTTAGTTCACTCGAGAATATTTTAGTAGTGCACGGCGGTATCGGTTGTTCGTCCTGGCTGCATTCGTAGTACATTATTAATTAGCACTGCACTTGTTTTGAATAATAATAATAATAATGATAAATAATGAATCACTATTAATAACTATACGTACATTCCTTGCGAATATTACAACATTTTATTTCATTATCCTGTACACGCAATAATACATTAGATAATAGATGGATATTAATAAAAATACAACATAGTATTCAATATCATTGTTATTCATTTATATTTTTTGAACACTAATATAGTTTTCAATGCCCACATAGTGTCCTGGAAATATATCATTCCTCATTTACATAACTGATTGGATCTAGGGTAGTATTTAGGGGGTTCAGAAGGAACATTTCCATGGACGTAAACATTTTGGGTAGCTAAAATACTTCAAAAGAATTTCCAGATGATTTAGGAATATTATTTCCAAATGAAATCGTATATTTCATAAGACATTAAAAGTTATAAATTTAGATAGCACTAAAAGTCATACAAAAAAGTGTGTTTATTTAAGAGAAAGCATAGCTCTAAGGATGCTTCGATTATGATATGAATGGAAATAATATAATCAAACTAAATGATTAAATTGTATGAAAATTAGTTTATAGTTATATTTTATTCGTGTATTTAATATATATTATGAAGAAATGGAGCCGGAGCTTCTACGTCAAGTTAATAAAATATCTCCGCTAATAGCATGACTGCATAATATAATCTTGAGGTATAATAATATGAATATATTTTTTTATATTATTTCAAAACGGTCAAATAGTCTTAAATTGTTTATTTTAGAAATTAAATATGCCTAACAGTCTGAAAATAATGTATATGTGGCTATTTGATATGCTTTTAATAAGTAATTATTATTACTAAGTGATAGTTAATTATTAATTATCTATACTTAATACTTATATACCTACGTGAAATGTTCTGCAGGTAGAGGAGATCGAAGTTGACTCCACATAGTTGTTAGTTTGTTGGGCTGGCCAACTTATTAGAACTGATATTTGGTACTTATTTTATTTCTTATTATAAGATGGCAGGGTTTTCGATGCGACGCTCGTTTTATAAAATATAAATTTCATTTATTTTTTAATCTGAAATAGAAGTTCTAATTTTGAATTTTTAAGTTTTTTTTAAATTTTAAACTAAAATATTCCAATTATTTAAAAAAACGTTTCTTATTTTTTTTTTTTTTTTTTGGTTGACAAAACGTGTCATCTAGCTTTTTTTTTTTAATTATCCCACCGCAACTAAGGCCATTGGGAAGGGGGTAGTACTGTAGGTTCTTATGGAACTGTAGGTTGGTTTTACACGTGGGTGAGAGTTTTTGGCAGAATTTCTATTGGGGCACCCGTAGGTTTCTGCCATACCCCGGAGTGGGGGATGGCGACACTTGTTCTCCGGACACCGTGACTTGCCCGGAGAAAAATGCCGCCCGATGATTGAGGTTTGAGCATCGAACCCAGTCCGGCTGAGCCACAGCCGACGTGGTAGACCACTCGGCCACCTCGTCCCCCCTAGCATTTTTTATTTAAACTTCATTAATTGAATACTTGTTTTTACCCCAATGATTTAGTAAAATATAATATGATTACTTACTATATCCATTTGTATTGAAAAATCAATGAACACCAAAAAGTATACATAAACATATTATATTATACAATCAAAAAATATATTAATACCTCCATTATCGTCAATATACCTCATAACTTTTAATATTACTAATTTTCGATTTTCCCAACAGCTATATAAATATAATACATAATTACTCCTTATTTATGGTATCTATCATATATTCATATTACTTATTCGAAATGCGTCTTGTACTCGTGTTAACAAATAATATTATTTGATTCAGTTCAGTAATTCAGTTATAATATTATGTATCTTTATAATATTTTATAACCTGACATAATTTTATCGTGTGTTATAGGTATGGCATCACATGTGTCACGGGCATAAACCAAAAACTCAGGAACAGTGCAACATCCAACCGTGTTATTCCGACTGGTCAACAGGTGAATGGTCCAAAGTGAGTATAACATGATATCAAAAAATTAACTATTAAGTCACTACTCACTATTATAGTATTATCACTGTTGAAAGTGATGCCTTACAAAGTTACAAATCGCAATTGGTTTCCAAGTAATGCATCTGGTCGTTTTCGGAGACAATTCGAATCTCCCGCACAGTATGAAGGCACTTCAATGGCATCCAATATCATACCTGTATTATAAATTGTATTGTCCATATTTTGTAATACACAACCGCAAAAAATTGTAATATTATAATAATAATAATACGATGTAGTTTTATCAATATTATTTCTCATGTACCTATTCTTGATTGGTATAAGCATGTTTAGCCGTTTAGAGTTTAAAAGAAATCTATAATATTTTCTGATATGATGTATCTAAAGCAATTCGAAGGTGTTCGTTGAGAGACGTTGTCTATAATTTAAATTCCGAATATATCGGTTCATCCAGGTCCGGTTTATCCACGTTGGCTTATACATTTTAATGCAAACATAATATTATTATGTCCACGAAAAAAATTATACAGTTGTGCAGGCAGTTGGCTAATGTCTGAAATCGTTATATCGAAATCGTATGTATAGCTAATCACCGTGTTCATGTGCCGTTCAATTTATTGCAGTGTTCGGCGACTTGTGGCGACGGAATGCAGATCAGGAACGTTACTTGCAAATCGAAACAAAAGTACCTGACTTGCGATCCGATGACAGAACCCAGGCGGACCAAGACTTGTTCGACTAAGTTGCCATGTTATAGTAAGTCCAGTAAAATAAAATATATTATATCACATTTCATGATACCTTTATGTTAAAATACCTATACTCAGAGGCGTACCTAGGATTATGAAATAGGTAGAGGGAATAATATAAATTCAACCAAGTTTTTTATTACAGTTTTCGTTGTGATGAATAATTAAAAATACTCCTGTGTACGTTTGTATAGATAATTCCTCACCTAATAATAATATATTAACTGGAGTGTTATAGTTAGCTATTTTAATTGATAATAATTAAAAAGTTTTTGGACGTCGACTTTCCTTATCCTTTTTTTTATTATTAATTAAAGCATATATTTATTACGATTGTTTGGAACCGTGAGTATGGATTTATAAAAGTAATTTATGTTTAGTTAATGATACACCTGAGTCCACGTGTCTTTATTAATTTGTTGATGATGTAAGTTTTATTGTTGATTTTTTGTGAATATATAAAAATGTTAGTATTATCTTTTACCTGGTTAACGTTGTTTGATCTGAATAATGATGTTATTTAGAATGGAAATAATATGAACACAAATTCACTTTAAAAGAAAATCGTTTTAATACTTCACAACAAGTATAAGATGTATTTTTAAATGAATAAGCTAAGTTAATAATTGCTATATAATTTTTTAGTAGCGAAATAAGAAGGTGTGTGTGACGTTTTTGGCTAGTATGAACAGACTGATCTGATCATCGAAATAGGGGTTCTACTTATAATATTGAGTATTGACCTTTATGTCTTGTTGTTCGATATTAAATTGTTTTTGTTTATTTTGCATATATACATGAATATAATCAAGAAATGTTTTTATAACATTAATGACATTTATACATGGATATATATGTATACACAGTTATTACTTATTAATAGTTTCTTGTACATTTTGAATAAAATCAGGGTACATGGATACAGATATTTATTATGTTTTAATAGTATAATATGATGATATTAAATCATGAAGCTGTGTGGGCGCAATGATGTAGATATCATTACATCGTTTATAAATAATACATTTATTGGGCAATGTTCATAGGCGCCCGTAGAAATTTTTCTAGAGGGGGGGGGGGGCAATGTTAGGATTTGAGGATAAACATTATAATTTTACTAGGTGTTTAAACATTACTAATGTTTATGGTGGAAAAAGGGTTTAACACCCAAGGCTAACGCATGGCTCATCAATGCTATGCCCACTACACTGAGTGCAGTTTTATTAAGAAAGACGGATTTAATTTTGTTAAAACTCTATTGCGAAAAACTTGATTTAAGCATAACAAATTGTATGTAAACGTAAAATATACCCTCCCATTTATGTATGGTAAATAACATCAGGCATAATATGTCCGTCTTGGTTACGACGATAAGCATCAATTTGGCTACGAAATTGACAACCATTTACCAATATATCTCTATAAGGTAAAATTTATCAATGACAACAGTAGAATATCTTAACGTACTAATAGTACGTGGTACGAATGTCACCCAGTGAAAAAAATCGTTGAGACTGAAAGGTTGGTTTCATCTATACCTATATGTTTCTCTAGCAGAGAACACGTGGCTTCCAGGGCTACAGCCAAATAACTTAAAATATTCTCTGTCAATGACATGAAGAATTTTTTCTATATATAAGTGTTTCAATATGGTTAGTCATTGGTTTTCGTAAGCATCATGAGTCTAGGCACAGCCCAAAATAAAGAAAAAAATTGATAAGATCAACTTTTGTCTCCGATTCATACAAAAAAAGTTGGTCCCCGAATTTCCCTCACTATTACGTGATTGTCGCTACAGTAGTGTAGCACCATGCATCCTTCCGTATCAATATAAATATGAGAACTCTGTAACCATAATATGTCCGATAACCACGTGATCAAAATAATCTATGCATTTGAAATATTTATATCGACGTCTAACCACATGGCCCAATGGCTCAAGAAACGTGATGTACACTATACAACTTACCTACTATAGACACAATAATATTTTATAAAGTCGCAATAAGCACGAGAACATAATACTATACGTTCGTTTCTATGTATACACATACGGCGAGGTATTTTTTCCTACCATGGATGGCGCGGAGGACTTGTGACAAGTGGTCGAATAATGGTCGAAGATAAATTCACTCGTCGTTGACGTTATATATATATATATATATAATATATATACACGATCGGTAGCATTCACGTGTGCGTGTTCTGTGTTTGTTTTGAGGGGAATGCGCCCCACGGGAGCGATACTTTTCATTTTGAAAGTCTCGCGACGTATGTATGCCGACAGCTGGACTGGCAAGGTTATACGGTGCATATCAAAAAATGAAAAATTCAATGTGTCGCCATCGTTGCGGTGGGCTTCGATTTGTCGTAGGAAAAATCTCATCGATATACCCAAACGAATTTATTATTGAACGGTTGGAATAGCATCGCCCAAGCCTCACACACAATGTGTGATGTATATAATATTGTGTGTACGGCCCGGCCCGAAGAGACCTTCGACGTGAATTAATATAATCATAAAACACGGAGATCGGGTAAAGTCCGTTTTATTTTCGATTACAAAACCACGGCGGCGATACTAAAACGGCGATTTTAAATTACATTTTTTCATACTGCTAGTTGTATAGCGGTCGATAACGATATAAACCCGCTCGGCTCGACGCGCATAAACCCTTTCCGCCTTCGCACTCAGGCCTTAAAAAAAGTATAAGTGTTATAACGCCCGTGGAACTGTGGAAGTTAAGCTTGACTGGCCATAACAGTCGTGAAATTTGCTCGAAGGCTAATCGAATCATTCCCCATATCGTTTTTATTGAGCCGTTCCATTCGTTTGTAGTAAAAATAACACTTTTATACGCGTTCAATCTTCACTCTGGTCAAACAATCCCGAATCCCATAATTTGTTTTTCTTTTCGTCGAAATACTCGATCAAGGCTATATATTTTATAACAACATAAGTATTTCGTATATTATATATATAAAATAATATATGTTATAAACTTATAAATTATAATATGTGGATAATGTATATAATATCCTAGCTGTAAACCAAGTCGTACAGATGCACTTCCGCAGAAGGCGTAAAGTTGGTCGAGTACATGACAGGGCTGAGAACTTATTATTTAAATTTTCGTAGAATATAATATATTTTAATATACATGTCACTCTAAGGGTTAGGTAACGTAACAAACTATTAGGTTACGTATATGGTGTATGTCGCGTCGTCATTCCATTGATCAATACTGCAAATATGTCTTATAATTAATGTAAATGTTTATAGTTGAGTGCTGTATATAATAGCATGTTTATCAATAAGATTCAAGACTTCTTACATTCGTATGTTTTTTTTTTTAAGATTATGGAGTACTTAAAATTATATATACATTTGTTTTTTTTAAATTTAAATACAAAGTTTGACTTTTTATATTATTTATTGTATAATTTAAATTTAAAAACTAATAGTATATATTATTTGAAAAAATTTTAACAGTTATTAATAACATAGATAATGCATATTTTAAATAATTTTTAATTGGGCTTTCTCTATAATTTTGGTAAATTTAATTGCAAAATCACATGTATTTTTTGAACATCTTTTTGTGCAGTCCCGACTCCAAGACCTTATTCATCTATAATTTATTTTATTAGTGTGTTGAAAGCTTCGTAGATAATTTTCTAACACAACAGTATTCACCACGTTGATGTGTTGTATACAATGTTTATATGATGTATACTATCCCTAATAATAATTATTAATTATATATTGAACATCTAAACTATGATATTTTGAACGAAAGTTGTAAAATGGTTAACTAATTTCATCATATGTCTCAAATGATTCAATTTCCGTAATAAATTATTCACATTTTAAAAATATGGTAAGTCTACTTATACAAAAATAAGTATTTTTAAGTTTTATAGCTAAACATTCACTCAGAATGTTACCTTTACATTTTTTAATTGCGAAGCTAAGTGGCTTAATTAAAATGTTTGCCAATTGCACAATGACCAATGCACTGTGTAAATGTGATGTATAACTATAACTTTAAAATATTTTGAGCAATGTTCATTATAATAAATTAAAATTCGTTAACGATTTAAAATTCTCATATTGCTTATATTATTATTGTACAAGGAAAATAATTATATTGTATAAACGAAATTTGTAATATTCCAGTGATATATAATAATAATATATTTGTATACCATAAAATTGTATCATCTTCTCAATAAACGAAAACTAGTATTAATTGTTTTTTGTTTATGAAATTCGACGAAACAGTGCAATAGAAAAATATTGTCCGGTATAATACTAAAAACTGTTTTATAAAATATAAAATTTTATATTATTTTCAAAAATAATCGTCAAAAATAAAATATATAATACTCTTCTAGACCAACATAATAAATCAAAGTATCATGTTTTCAGTTGTTTATTTTACTTGCTATTGTTACTTAACGTCATGTTTGATTTTACAGGCGAAAATTTCGACTCAGACTCGGATTTCCAAGCGTCGTCCAAATCGAGTTTTTCACAAGCCCACGCTCAACGATTGATCGGCCAACAAAAACCTTCCCCACACACACTGTAAACTTTTAGCGCCCACATTTGCACGCACGACGATTTATTAACCTGATAATATGTTTAGGTTCGTTTCCGACAATTGGAGCCCATGCAGCGTCACGTGCGGTGATGGTATCAGGACGAGAAAAGTGTACTGCAAAGCTCATTTAGATTACACTCAGATCATGACGAAGTTAACAGATGACGCGTGCGTCGGTCCCAAACCACCAGAGGTTGAAAAATGTTTCTCGGTGCCCTGTTCGTTGAACAAAATGTACGATATATATATTATTTTAAACTATACGTTATCATCGTATTATTAATATGACGTCTCATCGTGACCACTGACTAATAATATTGTATCCGTGATTTCAGATTTGATCAAAATGAGAGGTCCATCAGGGATGGTTACGCAGACGCCAGCTCCGATGATTTTAATCCACCGAAAGTCGCCCCCGGTTCGTTTGGTAAAACATACTCTTGGAAAAGAGAAGGCTTTACGCATTGCAGTGCTTCTTGTCTTGGAGGTTAGATTTGTATTGCCTGGCCATATATGATTACGATAAGCGATTAATTGCTGGTTTTGATAGTGAAAAATAACATCAATTACAATAACAATATTTTGATGTTTTCAATATTATTACAATTGTTTTAATATTGTAAAAATTGTTGTACGTCATCTGTACATTAATATGTAAGCGTTTTCGAGTTATAAATAATATTATGTTTGTGTATTCATAGTTAAACGCTGTGCTTCAGCTATAATAAACCTACGTCTGCGTAAAACGCGATTTCATAATAACATTTGAATTAGGTAGTTTAATTTATATTATAATATTATAGTGCAGACCAAAGGTCAAAAAGGAGTTGTAAATCGTATTATAATTGTGTTTTATAGTAGTGAAAACTTGAGGCTTCGAATTGTGTACAGTTTTATTTTTATTTTTTTAGACGATAACAATTGATAATAATAATATAGACGAAGATAATATAATATTATCAATCATCATACTGAAACTTTTTATAAACGATTATTGTTAGTTTTGTTTTGGTGTCCATCTGTATAGGTGTACAAGAATCGTTGGTGCTGTGCGTACGCGAAGAAGACAAGAAAATTGTCTCCCCGTACTTGTGTTCCCGAAACGATCAGCCCGAAGTACTGACGCAGACGTGTAACGACCAACCTTGCCCACCCCGATGGAACGTTAGTGACTTCCAGCCGTGTTCGCAGAGCTGCGGAATCGGGCTTCAGATGCGCGAAGTCAACTGCATACACGAAGTGACCGAAGGGAACACAGCTATCGTGCCGAACAACATGTGTCCACAACCACCGCCCACGGACCGGAAGCAATGCAACATGATCGACTGCCCCACGGAATGGAGAACTTCTGAATGGTCAAAGGTACGTTCGTATAACCGATTTGATGACGGGTCTTATATTTAAAATTAAAAGTAGTTATTTTGAAATATATTTTAATATTTCAAATTGGCTGTAAAATATATTTTATATATATATTTTTTTTAAATAATAATTATATATTTAGCATATATAATTTTTTTAAATACATATTTCAAAGCAAACACTAAAATCGTTGGCTTTTACTCATTTATATTTTATGTATAGTACAAGCAGTAGCTAGGTATAGTCCATTATATGTCGATTTTTGTTAAGTTTATCGTGGTCACATGAACGTAACACAATCGATTTTATAATATGATATATTTTCTTAGCAGTTATAATAGAAAACTTAGAAATGTTGTTTAAAAACATGTGATTGTGATAAATTTCTTGATACACTAGAAGTGACTAAATAATAGAACAATAAAGAATTTCATATATTTTGAAAAACGTATTTTTCTAAGTTTCCTACGCACATTTGATTGTATCGCTATAATTTTTGGATGTAACTAACTTTGTGTATATCATTCAATGAATAATCGTGACATATTTGTTCTTTATTTTTTATAGTGTAGTAAAAAGTGTAACGGTGGAGTCAAAACCAGAGTAGTGGAGTGCGTGCAGAGGATTGCCCATGGACACATCATAAATCGGCCAGACACAGATTGTGGCACCGACAAACCACTCGACAGCAGACTGTGCAACCCGAACGCTTGCAGTTCGCAGGAAGCGGTCATGGTGTCAGATGTAGCCCAGAAATACGAACAGGCCACCACCGAGGAGGACGTCATGCTCAAAGTCGGGGGTGAGGCGACGGTGTACAGAGGGGTGGAAATGAAGATGCGGTGTCCCGTTAACAAGAGGTATCTTTAATATCATAAGTGTGCGCAAGTACTCCACTTATCTTATCTGGGAAGGCAATGCCTTTAAAACCTAACTTAATTAGAAGTTTGACCACCTCCTTCCCTAATTATATTCAGAAACTTAAGGCGAGGCATTGATGTTTGAAATTAATCATCTCATAAAAATATGGACGTGTAAGATGCCGAGATATGTATTATAACATTATTATAATATATAGGTGTTTACTATTTAATAATAATATCATTAAATAACATAATATTATGAACAAATACATTTTAAATTTCAACTTAAGTGATAACAAAAAATCAATGCCTCTAGAAATGCTTAATATTTACTTCCAAAAATATTTATTTGATTTAAGTTCCATTCGCCTTTTGTGATGGAGTGGTTTTATGTTTTAAAAATTTCAATGTCTCCGCCATCATCAATTTATAATATTGATCTTGTTCAATAAACATATTTAATAATCTATGGGTATGCTCAGTCGGCATTGGAACAGAACAAATCAATAACCACTGTCCGTAGCATCCTAAATAGGAGATGGTAGGAGTTTTATCCCTCCCCCTCCCCAGGCGATTGAAAATTTTCAGTCACGCCACTGACCAGTACCTAAAGCTGTCTTATGATTTGCAACATGCGTTTATATAAAGTGATACGATATTATATTAATTTGTTGATAGAATATTTAAAATATTTCTATAAAATAGAAAATACTTTGTCCGGAGATCTAGCATAGAAAGCAGAAGTCTGACCTGCCACTACCGTGTGCGCATTTAACTATAATGATATAACAGTATTGAGTATTACTATACGCATATATTATAATAGTATCACCAAGTATTAAATAATAATGATCAATGACGTCACACTATAATATTATAAGATCTACAGATATGCAGCGGGTGTGAATTACACGACGTTTTAGATCTGAAGTGCACTTGGTACAGCCCTCTGGGGTTTCGTGTTATAATATAAAGGATATAATAATATATCTATCACATCTTTTTTGTTTTCGACCATGGTTATTATATGAACGCGATGCATATAACGAAACGTGACCGCCGTACACATGGGTTGTTGGGTAAATGCGAGTTTATTTTGTTTGTAGATGACGTTAAGACATTTTTTGTAAATTCGCTCGATCAACGTATATATACCCAATCTGTATGGATGAGATAAAATTTTAATCTAATACGCTTAATAGAATTCAGATAACTGAGCAAATTAAGATTTTTTTAGACATATACATTATACATATATCCTGCGAGCAGGAGTGTCATTTGTGGGCTTTAAAGGCAGCATTTGCATCCTATAAAGCATGAACGATATTTATATTTTACAGATTTTTTTATTAAAATGATATAATGCTTTTCTAACACAAAAAATGACATTTTAATGGCTTAGACGTTTTTAGGATAAAACTGATCATTTCAATTCTGCTACACTAATATAGCTATTGATATATTTATTGAAAGATTTTAAGCATTGTTCAGCACTTTAGTATTAAATATTTTTAATTATGTCAGAATTTTCAGAATTTTCTTATGCATGATCATTTTTAGCTGAAAAATATATTTTATAATATCTTTATGTATCATATAGATATTGGATACCTCTACTCGTTTTCATTTATATAATATTCGTCTTATCGTCTTTAAGTCACAAATGCAATTTTAGTCCTCGAAAAAGAGTCAAAATCACCCCCTCCAATCCCAATCACAATTTATTATAACGAAAAATATGTTAAAAATGTTATTGATTAAAATAATAGCTTTATATCATATCGTATGTATTTTTATACAACAAATTCCGTTTTTAAAACGGATCAGAAATCTTTTTTTCATTGTGGTTTTTATATTCTCTCGACTGATACCTATTACTATTTAAAGATTATATTCTTATATATTTATTTTTAGTTCGTCATTTATATTGACATTATACTAACGAGATTATTTTATTGTTTCTAAGAATTTTCTAGAAAATTGCTTATCCTACCTTTTTCCACGTGGCACATCAATCATTGACGAGCTAAAAGCACTCTTATTACTAAATAATATATAGGGACTGCATGGCGCATATTACTGAATTTGATCGACAGTCAGTCATCCACACAATTTATTATTTATTCTATAATTTAACCATTCATAATGGCTAATTTTTACGTGTGTGATATTGAATGTGACATTTTTTTAACAAAGGTCAGAGAATATTTATTTGTATTGCGTTTTAAATAATTTTAGTTTTTCCCAATTAAAAACTTCAAATCGCATTTATTTCTCAAACCCATTTCATGATGGTTTACCCCGTTTACTGTGTAATATATTATGATGAGTGATAAGGATAACTAACTAGCTCGTTTCACTTTAATTTTTAATTTAAATATTGCATTGTACTTCTTTACTCGTAGAAAATAACCTTTATTCTATGTTTTGTTTTTTCCACAACTATGTAGAACGTATACTGATATATACGTTAAAGCTTTTACTTTTATATTTAAAATTTTATTTTAACTCTTTTGATTGATAATATCTGAATTTTTTATTAATTGATATATGATTATGATTATAATACTATTATATATTAATATATTATTATGTATTATCTTTATGCATAATTATACATTGGTACATATATTGCATATTATATTGTATATATTTTGTGTGTTTAACAGTCAAATGTGAACGGCGAATTTTGTTTAACTTGTATTTAGTTAACAATAATATTATTACCATTTTTATATTATAGTGTATATAATGACCAATATTAATGGGTTACAGGGGAAAAATACAGTGGTCAAAAGACGGTCAGCCGTTGCAAAATGGCAAGAAGGTCCGGATATCGAAAAAAGGCATCCTCAAGATCCGGGCCACCACGTACTCGGACCGAGGCACCTATACGAGTAAAGGTATGTTACATATAGAAATTTAACAGTAAAATGTTATGTTATAAATTGTGTAGCTTTATACTACTATATTTGTATTATCGTATCAAACAAATGTATATATATATATATATATATAGTGATCCTTTATTATATGAACCAATGCATCAAACTATGTCTTAAAAAGTACAAAGAATTTGACTACATTAATGCTTTCACGTTAAAAAACAAGTACTAATACGTAATCATGTATACAAATACAAAATATTAAGTTACATTATATAGTTCTTAAATATATGTAAAAAAAATGTTTAATTAATATTATGCGGTTTTCGATAGACTAAACACTCGGTATATTCCCTGTAGGTATCTAATGTAAACAAACTTTTATTATTTTATAGCTGGTAACGCCCAAGCGACAATGAACATTAACATCAAACCCCAACCAGGAGAATTTCCGAGTTCCGAAGAAATCGACAAGCCTTTGAACCAACAAGACCCAGGTACAATTTATGTACTGACACTACTTGCAGTTTGTAGACATTATTTATTTGAATAATATCATGTTCTATTGGACTGTTCCTAAATATATTATAGTTACAGGAATTAGGAAATATAAATATAAATATTGGTTTCGACAAGTATGGTGTATTATTTTTCAGATAGCGAAGTTTGTTGAGTTTATATAGTATCATTTTCTATTTAAACTTAATACGAAATATAAACTTAAATTTAAAAATGTTATTTCTAAATTTTCGACCAATAGAGGTGTACTTTTAGAGCAATACGTGGTTTTAATAGTAAAAGCAACGGAAAAATTAGACTATTGACTTTAAGGGTAAATTATCAATACATGTACCTAACTATAAATTATATCACACAGAACATCACATGATTATATCATTCAGAATCCAACCCCAACCAATCGTCAGCATCTTCTCGAAACGCATTTTTAGTCACTTAATCACATCACTGTTGTTTTGCATAATATATATGATGTTAATTTATTATTATTGTAATCATTTATTTATGCGTAATGATATATTCGTCTAAAGGTATGAATCCTTCATACGCGAATCCACAAGGGATGGAACCATCATTCGACATCAGCCACGAACGCATCAAAGGCGAACACAATCGCGAACAGAAACACAAACAGTCACGACAGAAAAGTACCACCATTCAGTCAACCGTAACGAGCACGGCATCTTCCGAAAAGCATGTAGTGGCAAGTATCTTCTTGATTTTGACTTTTTTTCCATTTAACTTAATTTTTTTTTAACTTTTCATTTTTTTTTTTATTATATACTATCTGATACAACCTGACCTGTTTTTCTCCAAAATTGATTATATCGTTTAAGAACAACGTCATTGGCGCATACACACGAGTCTTATACATATACATATTGTGTTAGATATTGTATATGGCTTAAAAAAAAAAAAGTATAGTTGGTACATTACAACGTTTCTTTGTGTCTGTAAACAGGAAACAGAGAAAAATGCTATAGACGTCTCCCCAAAACCCACCACTTCCGGAAGTTCACGAAACTTGCCTCACCTTCACAGTCTTCTTTTTAACCTCAAGGTGAGATAAAGGAAAATAAAACTGAATTCCTGGGTTTTCGTCGTAGATGATTAGCTCCCTTACGTCTATTAATATAATATATACAATATATACATATATATTATTATTACACTTTGTTGCACATTCCGTTGACTTAAATTATATATAATAGTATTTTATTTTTATTTTTATTAATCACTTACCTAAAAACACATACACACACACACACACATACACACATGCATACACATTACATTAGTATAATACACATTATTATTATATAATTCGAATATTATAATGATATATACGGTTTAGCCAACCCTACATACATTCACCATTTTTTGCCTATTATTATTATTATCTCATTATTAAATCCTTGCATGTATATAATATAAGTACGTATTTGATTTTGTTTATTTGAACCCTGTACTTATATATCTAATTTTAATGCACCCATGCACATTCGATTACCATAAACATCACGTTATTTTGTTTGAGTTGTGCCGTTACACGTAAATATATGAGCCTGGGGAAAGTTTTGTTTCATTTTCCATTGGCAAAACATCTTGACATTCATTCATACTAATAAAATGAGTAGGCTCTGTGGCCATTTCAGGGTGTGAGCAACGCAAAGGTGAATAGAATGTTCATGGAAGAACCGGCGAACCCAGTGCCAGAAATCGAAACCAGCACCGAGGAGGACACGTTCGGCAAACCCGTTTTGCTCGGCAAAGGTACCTATAATAAGCTAGCTATACAATACATAGGGATGTTTATAATTATTTTAATAATAATAGTATCATGATATTAATATTGTAATTAATTAAAAGAATAATTAAACACAAGCTGTTTCTCGATGTAGGTGACCGGAAAAGCGTGAAATTCGAATGGGTCATCACGGAATGGTCAGACTGCTCTCCGCCTTGCGGGGGAAATGGTTTTCAGGTACGATTTTGTCTTCTATTGTTGCAATGGCTCAGGTATATTTATAATTTATTTCGTTGGTGGCGAACTACTACGCCTCTCGGTGATGTAAATTTTAAACATACATTGTCCCTGTTGTCTCATATAAATATTTGTCTTCTAGCAGATGAGAGCAGCTCACTGCATGGTCAAACTGAACAACATGACACAAAGCGTGGACAACAACTTGTGCGAGGACGCCCGGTTACCGACGCCCGTCACCATACAAAAGTGCGAAACGGATGATTGTCCGCAGTGGTCGGTGACCGAATGGAAACCGTGTGAGGAGTCCAAATGCTTCACCTGGAATACTGGTGCGAGAGTAAACTTATAATATCATAGTACCTATTATAATATCATAGGCAGCATATTTGTTTGAAATGTAGAAAAAAGCATGCATTACTGCACACTTCCCTTTCTCTAATCATATATTTCCACATTATTTCTATGGAATTATAAATTTTAATTTTAATTTTCTCAAAAAAAAAAAAACATTTTTGTCTGTTTGTGGGACGGAGATGTAGAAACGGTATATTATCCAGAGTTTTTTTATTAAAATACATATTATATATAATATTTTATTACCAACTATGATAAAATTCAAGTACTGAATAGCCGTTTTAATAAATAATGACATAAACTAGAAAATTTGGAAATTATACAATTAAAATATATTTTGTTATCTAACATTGAAAAATGCTTAAAGACATTGTTAGAATTATATACAAATACAAGTAGGTATGCAACGACTAAATTTTATGAATATTGGTCCTAACTAAGTTTCTAGGCATTGTTAACGTTACAATAACACTAATAAAACTAAGTAAGTTAAACTTAGTTCGAATGTTCAATAGTATTTTGGCAATAACGTTGACATAAATAAATAAATATGATAATTTAATTACCTGATAAAAATGGACGTCAAAAAATGAGTTAATCATTTTATGAAAAAAATATTAATTATACAAAATAAGAACGGAATTATGGAAACATTTTAACTTAATTGGTATAAAATATTTAAAACATAAAGAATTTAAGAATTCTAAGGTAAAATAATATTATAATATTGTATGAAGATTACAGCTCGTAAATACAGAAATTATAATCAGGTATTAATACTAGTCATCTAATTTTATGAAAAAATATTCATTTATTATCAAACAAGATGTTGCTAATCACTAGTCAATGAATGCCTTTTTTCATTGATGGTAATATAGTGATGGATATAATAATAATGATAATAATGGATTAAATACAAAAATATACATAGATATATTGTTATTGATTATACTCACTAAAAATCATAATTACATTCTAATAATGACTATAATTTGTAGAACCTAGAAAGAAAATCATGATAGCATAAGCTGCAGAATACTGATGCTGACTGATCCATAACATAGAATTATAATATGATTTTGTAATATAGGTAATAATCAAAAATTAAACACTGGATTATGTATTTTACATGAATTTAACATGAACTCAGAACTTAACTATTTGTATTTTACGTACTACAAAAAATATATATTAAAATGTATTTCCATATCCTGTGTTCCAAATTAAATTACTAAAACAACCACACGTCAAGCTCTTATCAAATTTCATTGTTATGGGGGAAGGGAAATTTTGAGACACAATTGCCAGAAAAAAAATATGTACAGCGAAAAAATGTGTGGTTTACACATCAATTAAAAATAATACTATGCGAATAGTAGAAGATCCCGTGTTCAAATAACGTAAAAGTTTTAAATAAAATAAATACATGTTAATAAAGTATAAACAAAAGTGTCATTAAATTTAATATAATAGGTAGTTATAACTAAGTTTAAATCTTAAATTACGTATTTAAAAAAAAAAACAGAAATATTGATTATGGATAAATCAGATTTTACTGTCATGATTTGTATAAAACATTTTTAAATAAATGATCGAATATTGAAATTAATGAATTTCGGCTTTTATTTATATTCGTATATATACATAATATAACGCTATATATACTGTATTATAGTCTTTTCGTCGACCTATAGATCTCCCTGTAAATATTTAACTTCATTTAAATTTTTAAACACGCCACCCCCTTTTTTTCTACTTTGCGCAGCGATGCAGAGGCGAAACGTGTACTGTCAGAATTCGGATGGAGCCACTATATCGGACGAGGCGTGCCACGGGATCGAAAAGCCAGTGAACCGGAAGGAATGCTACAACGATCAGTGCAAAGGCACTTGGAAAGTGGGCGAATGGTCCGAGGTAAGTGTCTACAGACTGTAGCGTGTGCGTGTATATGTGTATGTGTGTGTAAGCGTGGGTAATAGGTACGTGTGTGCGGGTACCATCGATAAATAATGCAACCAAAGATAAAAAAGTGAAAAAGGAAGCAAAAATAAAATAGCTGGAAAAAAAGAAGGGATAAAAATCGAGTTTTTCGATTCGCGTCGTCGTCATTGTCAATTACAAGTTATTTGTGATCGTATACCCCATTGAGCGGGTGCGTGCGTTATCTCAATTTACGCCGCGTATAAATGAAACTGTCGCGCAACGTTCGATAAACGCGCTGAACCATTTTTGAAGCTGTGTAGTGTGTTTATGTATGTTTGCGTGTTCACTCCTATTTGTCCACAAATCACTGTAATATTAACCTATACTGCAGTTGCATTCCTGTGGATATATCTTCGGTTTTTGAAATTTCACGAACAGCAACTTTATTTGCATCAATTATTCAACTGGAACAGACTGTGCGTGAGATACTTAAATTTTTATTTTTACAACAAAACATTATAATACTATGCTACAAAACGTCATATTTTGTTATACATACTCACATTATCTCTGTCTCACTCACTCTTTCTTTCTCACTCGCACACATAACATGTGCATACGTTACAAACACCGCATAAGTGTGTGAAATTTCGACTCACATACAAATAAGGTATAAAATCAACTTTTGACGTGCGTAGGCAACACTCGCACGAGTAACGTCAATCTTCGTCTGTATTAAATGTATTACCTATCGTTATAGTATAATAATATTTCCTATGCAGTTGTATTATAATAATATTTTGACACAGATTTCTAAATGTTGCTCGAATTCGGTAAATTGTATAGGTACATACTTACATCATCAAGGTGAATTACGTTTAAAGGATACGACACACAGAGGTATATTATTATTAAATATTTATGCACCAAAAATTGAAATTATTATGAATTCATTTTATACAATTAATATGACATGTTATTATTATTTTTCTGTCCACAATATTTTATTTATTACAATAATATATCAAATGCTGCGTTAATATCAGAACGAAGATACTGAATGCCAGACATTTTTTTTCTCTAAAAAAAATTGCAAGATCGCTTACAATATAATTTTAATAATTATTATGTACAAATCATAACGTTTAACAGGCAGTTATTATTATTATATTATTATACTCCAGATTTCAAAAGTTTTTAATCTATCATTAACAATTCAAATTTCACCCTCTGAATCTTTTCGTTTGAAAATGTATAATGTCCTGTGATACCTATATTGGCTCATTATGTATATTTTATTATTTTTAAATATAGTTTACAAAGAAGTTTATGTTTCTAAACGTTTACGACATAACTAATCATACAATACAACAGTTAATACCCAAAACTTAATTTAGAATTTATTCAAGGATTCATGAATATTTTTTTTAGAATTTTGCTCAAATTTGGGCATTACGGATCACAACAATCACAGTATTTTTATTTTTTTGGTTTCATATTAGTATTTGTTTAAATTTATTTAACAAATAGGACACATTTATTAGAGGAGTAGGTATACTAACTTCTGAATAAACAGCACTTTTTTCTTATACTATACTTAATGTAATAATGTGTTAATATTATCACAATTATGCCGGTCATGACATTTTTTGTTGTGGTTGTTACTGTTCTTAACCCAATTTTATATCGTGCTCATATTGCACTAATTACACAGACAATTCGTAGGTATATAAATATAATACAAAGTGAATATTATTATGACGATATTATATGCTGCAAATGCATGAATTCCGCCATCAATGTTATTATAAATATAACTATAGGTTCACATCTCTCGTCTATTATACATATGCATTATAATATTACATGTAAGTACTACAACGTTCACATTTTTCGATTTCAGTGTACGGCGTCTTGCGAAAAGGATGGGCTGAGGTACCGAATATTGCAGTGCGTTTGGTACGGCACCAATAAGCCGGCCGGGACCGCCTGCCGCGACCAGCCCAGACCACCGGTGATGAAGACTTGCACCGGACCGCAGTGCGCAACAAGTAAAAACACGCATAACTGTACGAGAACTTTCGACAATAGTAGTAACCTCGTTACGTAGGGTGGGCTACGCATGGGGAAAAAACCCACGACCTCCATGATAGCCATATGTTCATATTGTTGCCGAGCGTTTAGAGCTTAAAATAATTATTGCTTATTATTTATTATGTAATAATTGACATGATACTTGACTATACGTTAGATCGTCGTAACATGTGATTTATAAAATAAATGCATATATTGTTAATATTAATAATTTAATAATACTTTAAAGCTGGTAAATTAATAAATTAATATTAAACGCGGTGTGCAGAAAAATTTAAATATCCAGAATCCAGAAAGTGTTCCAATTTTTTTTTTTTTTTTTTTGAAGTCCAAAACCTCCTCTAAAGAAACCTTATAATATTCAGAACAATTTAGATAAATTATCAGTTAAAATTATACAAAAAACTCAGAACTATCCAGATTTTCATAATTTTATAGATACAGTTACCAAATCGTTCGTCATTTTCAACTCTTGAATATTCACCCACAGTATAACATAATGTGTCGAAACTCATTAAAAATTGTTGTTAAAACGTGCTATGAATCTGCGGGCCATCATATAGTTATTGTTTACGTTTTGTGAATCATAATACAATTTTAAACACGATTTTTGTTGCAGAAGACGAATGCAAAGATCACAGCAAACACAACTGCAAGAACGTAAAACAAATGAACATGTGTCACTTGCGTCAATACCAAACACAGTGTTGTCTATCGTGTGCATAAATACATCACCACTGTAATTTTATTTTTCTATTAAAATTTTTTTTTTGTGTAAGTTTCAACGTGTTAATACGTGTTTTTAACATTCATTCCGTTGTACATAATTATTATATACGATGAGTTACAATAAGTATTAAGTGTAACACACTGACGCACGTCTTGTTGAACTAATATTAATATATTGTTAAGTAGGTAAAATATTATTTTATTCCGATTTTGAATGTGTGCCGTTGGTTACGTATGATATTTTGTACTCTTTAGTATACTATTATACTATTCCTAGCATTCTATTTTTTTATTGTTCCGTTTTCGTTGAATAGGTAGGTACACACATAAGCGGAAATTGGCTACTATTGTTTTCTTTTTTTGATGGGGGGAGGGGAAAGAGTTCTAAAACTTGAGAAGAAATTATTTTTTACTTCTCTCAAAATACCTTATTAAAATGCTATGTTATAGATGATGTTACCAAATGATGATATTTTTGTTTAATAGCTGTTATAGGTATTCCGCGAAATCTTGAAAATTTAAAAATTGTTTTGGACTTAAAAATTGTACCTAATAAAGTAATACAATTTTCAATTTTAAAACCTAAGATTTTAAAACATGAAAAAATGGCCTTCATTGTTGTTTATATACATATACATTTAAAAATAGGTATTAAAAAGACTGTATAGAAAGTCAGGTTCACCGAATTATTTTTTCAGTGCACTGAATGTTCAGAAAATTAAGCAAATTCACAATCACACACGTGAACTTAATGAAAAATAACGAACTTTTTCTTAGTCCACATTAAAAAATATTCTATTCACGACATAATACTTTTTATTGAAAATTTCTGGCTTATAAGAAAATATTAAAACTATTATTTGTTTTAAGCGGGATTAAGTACCCCAGGAACACCTCGATTTCCGTCTATATGTATACGTATCAATCTTACAACACAAAACATGATGGTTAAGTAGAAACTGCAGAGTGTTAACCATGGGTGGAAAACTTCAATAATAGTTCAATATTTACTTCCGTAAAATATTTAATGGGTCATTATAATCATAATAATATTTAAACGGCGATTACCGATCTTCCTCGGTAGTTTTGTTGACTGCGCGATTCGATCAGTTTTATTACCGCATTTCATAAATACTCCAATCGTTATAGTAATGATATAAATTAATAAATATAGTATGATTAAGTATTATATAATGTTATTATAATATATTTGTATCTGTTTTCTTTATAATTTAAGTTTAGAGTAATACAAATTACGCACTAATGAAACGACTGAAAAAAAAAGAATCGGGAATATTCTGCAGTATTGTTTTATATACGATTATTTAAGTACGATTTAAATATAATATACAATATAAGTTCATTATCAATAAACCCTATTAAAATTTAAATATTAATTATTATTCATACCTGCAATAACGTTTCAAATATTATACATTCCATGCTCTATGGCAGTTTAGTTACATCCGTTGATTGCAGGACGTCTGGACGTGTCCTAGATTCTTTATGTGTTCAAGTTTCTTCTTCTATATAAATTTTAAAAATAAATAATAATAATAATTTTATAAATATAGTAAAGAAACCGTTTTAAGCAATATCATTACATTCCCATACATTTGTCAAAAACCATGTTCTGAGTTTATTATATTATGCATAGCAATAATTGGTCACGTATTATTCGAGTTAAATATTAGAGTAACACTTTCGGCACACTAACAATCGTTTAATTTATAATATGAACCTATTACTATGTGTATGTAAATCATCATTGAAAAATCTTGCAAGTCGTACGAAAACTTGTCAATGCACATGTTATGTAGGTAAATTTTTATAAATAGTCAAAAAAAAAACATTATGCATCTCGGATCATTAACGTGACATGGTCACAAGTTTTTTTTTATACATTGGAGTTGTTAATTTATCAATTTGAGATATTAATGTATAAAAGTACCTGAAGTAATATTCATATTATAAATATTATCCATTCGCTTTAAGAAGAAAATTATTATTTATCGAATAATAAATTACTATGCATTCTCCTTAGCAGTTATATCGCCCGGCTAACGCGTGACTGAAAAGTCATAATTTGTTACAGTTTTTGATGCCTACATAACATTTTGAGAGTTACATATTATTATTAAGTCTTTTGTTGTTTTTTTTAGTATTATTTTAATTAACCATTAAATTCTATAATTATCAGTTGTCTTATCATTACAACTACCTATGTCGTTACTTAAATTTAATTTCTATGGTGTGATGAAATTGCATTTAATTTTATTCAAAAATTCCTAATTAACCGTTCTCAAGCTGACAGCTGTATTCAACGTTTCACTTAAGCGAGTTTAAAGGACCCCTCGTTGTAGTAATGGACACGTCCTTATAAGATCGAAATTTGAGGTGGCTAAGAATTTTGAAATTTCCGTGTATATAAGTACCTGCCTAGTACCTATATATACCCGGACCAATAAGTTATTAATTGTTACTTGGCAATACAAATATTTTTAATTTACATTCAAAAATGTTCATTTATCCAGCAGTTAATATTTATTTCTACCTACCTACTAATGTTAAACATTAACAATTTTCAAAATTACAATTAGGCTTGCTATAATATAATATTATTGTTATTAATATTTTCTCTATAGTAAACCGATTCACAAAACAAATACATTATCGTAACAAATTTAATTTAGTTTATTATTAATATGTTATACCTTATATAAACAAAATAATGACTGATAAATAGATTTTAGACGATTATTTGATTACCTATTATGCGAGATTAGTTAATTTTACCTTCGTCAGTTAGAATAATGAAATACTTACAAGTCTGTAATAGCTAATAATACATGATATTGTATAATTATAATATATATAGTTTTATCAATGTATCTAACCAATTCGTTTTAAACCTTCTTATTGTTATTATTGCTATTACTATTTAATATTATTTGTATCTTATATATTATATTATATATACCTACCTAAATAATTATCATAATCATACCTTTGCTAATATAATATTATGTTGATTTCGTTTGGCAAATATATTATTATATATTATGTACATAATAGTATAATAACATCAGTGGAGTAGCCAGGATTTTTCTTCATAGAAACGGGTTTACACTGGAGGTTAACCTAGTTTCTTCCATAAGTTTAACATGTAGAAAACAAAATAAAAATAGCAATGAATTTTCTTTTTATATTTTAAAAGTACAATTTAAGACTTTTTTAGCGAATTTCGTAGACTATTGAAATGATTTTTAATGTTTTCAACATTTTCTGGGAGTGGGGCTGCAGCCCTCTCAGTCATCCTCTTGGCTCTTGGCTACGCCTCTAAATGTCTGAATACTATTATTGTTTCATCCTACTGCCATACCTATATGAGTTATAGAAAATTAAAGAATTAAACTATCTTAAATGTATCAATTAAGTTATTATAAAGAAATAAAATCAATTAGTAGCCCAAAATATGAATCGTACATAGACATGTATACTGTATAGGTACTACAGTAATAATGTAATAAATAAGATATTTTCAATTTTATTTACCGTTGAATTTCATTATTTTTAATGCATTTTAATCTTAATTATTCATTCCGAAATATTGTGTAACATTATTATTATTTTAAAAATATAGTTATTTATACTACCTATATTATATTGTAATTTGTTTTGTCGAAATAATAATATGTTTAAATAATATTGTACAGCGTTGTATTGCTTTGAATAAACTATATTTAGGTGTGCCTAAAATGAACAATTATTAGGAAACAAATAATAAGTATGTTGATTATAATAAAATAATAATAATTACTATTATTGTGCTAAAATAAAAATGAATTTTGTAACAAATGTTTATTCTGTGTCAACTCATTGATTAAATTATCATAATGTTATAAGACGAAAGTTATAAATACAAAATAACATATATAAAATTATTCTTTAAATCGTTGATATTTATAATCATTAAAAATATAGATAGTTCATATTTATAATTTACCTATATAATTAATTATTCTTGTACATACCTTGCCTGTAGACGGTAATTTATATATAGGTACTCTTTTATTACAATGATGCCTAAATAATGTATACCTATCTTTACGAAAATCGAAATTGATTATTATTAACACTTAATCGAGGTATTTGGCATTATTTTATTTTGTAAATGTCAATCTGTCATACTTTGGATGGTGGTAATAATTTATCAATAAATCGAACACTGAGGTTTGGTCAATGGTTGTGATATTTTATATTGTTTCTTATTTTAAAAGGCGTTTTAATACGTTTATTTTGTTGGAAAATTGTAATACTTATAATTATAATTTATATCAAGAATAAGAAAAAAACAATTAAGGTAACATTAGTACCCACAGGTCACAAACATCATATTCAAGAAAGAAATTCCAATAGACAATAACACTTTATATTATACCCATTATCATAAAGTTATCATAAAGATTTTTTTAAATTTCAAAATTTGATTAATTTTTAAAGGAATATACAAAATAGGAAGGAAGTGGGATTGTGGAATCGTTGCTTTAGTGCTGTTCTAAAAAAAATTTTAAAAATATTTTATTATTGCTAATTGAGTCATCAGCTAACGAGGATAGTGATTCAAACTCGCCAGAGGAAAATTACATATAGACACTTTAACACAATTTATTATATAAGTAAGAATACTTGTACATTTAATAATACAACATTTTCAAGTATAGTTTTTTTTTTATTATTATTATTATTATTCATAATAGGTACTATGTTATTTTAAATATTATATAAGTTTATGTGATAACTTAATATAATTTTTTTATTAATAACTCATTATAAGTCAACAATCTTCTTTAAAACAATTTAAATTAGTAAAAATGAGACTAGATTTTTGAGGATATTAAATAGTAGTAATTAATAGTCGTAATATTATTTCCAAGTACCTATATACTTGATTAACAGGCTTCATACGGAGCAAAAAATATAGAAATACTTAAACACCTATACCTACAGTTAGTAGTAGTATTTTTATTATTTACGAGTATCTGCCTACTTATTGTAGTGTGTTTGTTCTTTTCAAATATTTTATTCATAGATGTATATTAGTTTTATATTCTACTAGAAATTGACTACTGAGAAAACATAAGGAAGGTTAGACTTATTTTTATTTTTATTATTGTTAATACAAGGATTTATAACTATTACTTATTATATTAATTGTGTTTATTTTATTTCAATATGTATAAGTATTAATTTAACGTAATTCGTTGTTTAATATGGAAAAATAAATAAAGCTAATATATATCTTTATATTTTAAGGGGCATTAGGACGCCCATATTAGGTAATGTATACTACTGTTTATATATTTGCCTACCTACCTATAATAATACAAGTCATATATTATTTATAAACGGGCATGAGTGATATAATTTTATATTTTTTAACGGCACTACATACGTTTCAAACGCAATATATGCTATAGTTACATAATAATATATTGATTCTTCTGGTGAATCTTGTGGACTGTGGTAGCGCATAATCACCGACGCTCCAAGCTGGAAGTAGTTATAGGTATCTATACTGATTTGTATGAAACTATTCATTTACCTACCGGAATTTAATATAATATTATATTGTCTATAGTTATAGGCTTATAGGTATTGTTATATAATTAATAATCATAAGTTCTTAGTTACAGACTTTACAGAGACTTTATAAATTTACCGCATTCACCGATGATCTAAGTAGCACTATCATGATAATAGTTTGTTGTGTTATTAAAGATTAAAAACTTAACCATTTTAAGTTCTACTTGATATACCTACGCAGTACGCATGATACTTCATGCTTAAAACTGGAGCTGTGAGTGTCAGTATACTATCACAGGGTAAGATAATAAGTCTTGAACATTTGGTTGTAATCCAAAAAAATATTAACCGCGAGAGCTTGATACCTTTTTCCTCTACATAGGTTTATTGCGTATGTTATTATTTACTAAATAGGTATTTACAATTACATTTTTAAAATATGTATTTACTATAAAAGATTCCATAATCGGCTTGCATCTCATCCTAATCCTTTAATTAAAGCTCTATATCAGCAAATACTATTCCGGGAAATCCTCCAAGGCGTTTAAAACGCAACTGGTGTAGAGATATGTTAACTTAATATTTTATATACAAAAAAAAAAAATTAATAAATTCAAATACATATATATATATATAAATTAATGTATAGTCTCAATATTTAAGTGTCATCACTGGGTGGCTGCTTTTATCAAGCCAGTATCATGTATTATATTATTATCTCAGCTAATACTCTTATTGTACCCATGAGGTACAGATTGTGTATATAATATAGTGATGGGTCGAACTGTTCGAATCTCGAACCGAACCGAACATCAAGGGTTCGGTTCGGTTCGGTTCGAAATTTGAACTAGGTATGAAAAAAATTCGAACCGAACTATTAAATATCCTTTATTGTACGAAAATCGAACTTGAAAATATTTGTCGAACCAGGCTTACTGACCACAATAGTTCGAAGACCAAATATTTATACAATTCTTCAAAAGTTATTTTTAAAAATAAAAAGGCGGATAAGTCGTGTATGTCGCTCTGCTGTACAGTAGGTTACAAGTGGGTTACTGTAATGGATGGAATTAAATTTGAATCCAATGATATTATATCATTGTATACAAAAAACGATTCTGAGCGAAGACGGTTTATCTGTCTAGGATATATTATAGATTATTAAAAAATTTCAAATCTTAGATTTAAAAAGAAAATTTTTTATGAATTTCTAGTTTGAAATAATTTGCGAATTTTCGTGATTTTTACATATGTTGTCAAAATTCAAACTTTGAATTCTTGTAAAAAAAAAATTGTGACTACGCATTTCTTTTATTTTTCAATTTTTATTGTAAAAATATATTATGAGCCTTGTATTAAGTTTTCAAATCTTAGATATAAAAAGAAAATTTTTTATGAATTTCTAGCTTAAAATAATTTCTGTATTTTCGTGATTTTTACATAATATGTTGTCAAAACTTAAGCTTTGAATGCTTAAAAAAAAAATTGTGACTATGTATTTCTTTTATTTTTCAACTTCTATTGTAAAAATATGTTAGGAGTCTTGTATTAAATTTTCAAATCTTAGAATTAAAAAGAAAAACTTTTATGAATTTCTATCTAAGATAATTTGAACATTGCCGTAATTTTTACGTATTTAGTCAAAATTTGAACTTTAAATGCTTATAAAAAAAAATCGTGCCTACGAATTTTTAATATTTTTTAACTTCTATTGTTACAATGTGTTAGAAGCCTTGTATTAAATTTTCAAGCTTTTCTACCGAACAAATAAATTTTTATCGATATTTATAGAAAAAAAAAACTAAAAAAGTTGAAAAATTAAAATGTCAGTAAACAGCTCAAAACAAATCTAAATATTTTGAAAATGTTATCAAATATATAAAACGCCTATATAAACATTCAGTCAAAATTTCAAGTATCTGCGGTAATTTGTTTTAGAGTTACATCAAAAACCAAAATCGATTTTGTCGAAAAATGAGTGTGCGTAAAATTTCCCGTTTTTCCCTTAATTTTTAATTTGTTTTTCTCAATTATTTAGAAAAGTATTAAGAATTTTTTACTTTTGACCCCCCAAAGTACCAACTAGATTCACTTTCTGATCGAACGAGGTACTGAAGTCAAAAATTGAAGCATTTTTACTGCCCCAAAACGTGATGACAGACACAAAAAAAAAAAAACACACATCATTGTAAAATCAATACATTCATCACTCCGCTCAGAATCTAAAAAAATAATAGGATGCATATGTTTTTAATTTAGTTTTAAATGTATTTTTATTGTTTTGACAATGGATATACTCGTACTTTTTGATCATTGATCATAATTAAAAATTTGAAATAATACTCAACTGTTTTTCTTAATTCCAGTAATAATTATTAGATAATTAAGAACATTGAACAACTTTGGCGTTCCAAACGAAAACTGTTATAACGGGTTATGGGTATAATACAATTGTTATAATACAAATATACAATAGTATATCTTTACACAAGTGTAGTTGGTATATTAATAGATAATAATAATAATTATGTTTGAAAAAATAAACGGTCTCAAAATCCAACTGATGCTGGCCAATTATAATAATATTATTGTGTACTAGCTGGCCACTAATAAACAACGGTTTGTTTGAAATTATCGGCTTTGGTCTACGACGAAATCCGGAAATGATTCATTTTATTTTTTTCTGTCTACCTACACGCGCATAATACACCTGCAAAATGGCTGCATCTTATAATATCGAGAAATCCGACCACATTGAAAAGACCACCATAAGAAAAGTTATCGACAAAACAAATAGCAACATCGAATACGATGAAATGGAAACCAAGCTACACAGATTCGATAACTACAACGAGGAAATAACTTATGACGATTTGGCGGGTCTACTGAGTTATGCAAAGCAGTTCACAGGCGACGACGCGTCGACTGCCATAATCGCTCAACCGGACGAATCCTCCAACATTGGACCGGCTGAGATAAACATTATTGCAGACGACGTGATTGCGACGTCGTCAACCAAGCAGGTCGCGGCCGTAGAAGAACATGTTAAGCAAAATGACGAGGCGTTGGACGTCACGCCGACCAGGGGAAAGGAGGTCACATCCCCTTTTTGGGGCTTGTTCGTTTGGCTGGACCCGGGAAACACTCCAGCGATACGCGCACCTCCACGCCCGGGCATCTTGATGAGAATCATTAGCGCGGTGTGGAGAGGCGTAACAAGAGCCGTACGCGGAATTCGTTGTTTTTTAATGAGTTTTTTCCCGAAGTGAAACCGTACGAAAGTTCCCCCCCTGGTTGAGGGCAGCAGACAAAGGCGTGGCGATGTGAGGACGAGGAAGGTACGTGACAGAGCACTGCAGGGTGATCGGCGGTAAGTCGCCAATACGTGTTATTCGGCCACCAGTTTTGGCGCAACGGGATCGTAGACGTCGGGTGCTCGGGATCGCCGACACGCGAGACCCTCTGACGGCGCGGTGGACGCCTAGCTGCTTCGGTTGCGATCGACGACGACGACACGACGACACGACGACGGTGAGGCTAGCCATATCGACGCGGGCATCGACGCCGCCCCGTCGATACCAATAACGACTGCAATGCACGAATACGACTCGTTGCGACGGTGACGACGGATTTCCGTAGAGCTCAAAGTGTTCGGGTAGTAGATGATTATAATTTATGTAGGGTAGATAGGAACACGGATGTCAGTATAGCGCTGATGGACTCGAAGAAACTAAACGTTTCAGAGTTACGGCGGTGCGCGACTCCACGGCGGGACCATTGGCCGCGGCAGACTGCACGGTGCCGACGGATGTGGCCAGGGCGAAAATCACGGAGAGTCTCACTACCGATTCTCTCCCCTTTTCGCCTAGTGGTCTGACGCTGTCGGCCTAGTCACGACGCCTAAGTTAGGTCACCGCCCATTCCACAGTACCCCTCATATTTTATAGTCTTCATCGCTCGCTCCGGGAGCTTAGGTAACCGTCGTCACCGGCACAACGATCATCGTATTAAGCACCTGCAGTATCGTCAAGCGCACAACATCGCGCACTAGCCACTTGTCGTCAATCGTTGTTCGTCTCGCAACCGTCGTGGTCGGGCTCCATCCGCTGCCATGGTCGTCTTCGCGGCCCGGGCAAACGCGCCAACGATTCTCGAACGCCCCTCAGGACCGACCGAATAACGTTGTAGAGGTGACCAGTAGCCATGTACTTACTAGCATCTTCTGCGATTATCACTCAATCGCCATTACGTACCACTCACATCGCCACGTCTTCTCTGATGCCTTTTTTTTGTTTTTGTTAAAATTATTAGTTATTGCTTTTTTTCAATTTGCATTGTATTATATATTATACTTCATCTTTTCGACATAATCTGTTCAAAATGTTAAAGCACACATTTGTTATGTTCACTAAATTGTTCATTAAATTTTTCGATAAAATATATTTTGTTTATATACAGTAACATTTTGTTTTTTATTTTTAGCATTAAAAATACGATTTTTTAATTTAACAGAACGATGGTCTCACTATGATATGTATGATATTTCGTTAACAGTATTAATTAAATGTATGTACCTATAATAAAATATTGATACTGATAATAGTAATATTAATATAATATTATAATAAAAAATAAAATGTATGAACTAAATTAAACTATATTAAGACGTTGTAATATTTCTGGACATTTGAATTCTGTGGTTTATACTCATCCACCTGTCAATCTTCTTGATTTAAAACCAAAATACAAGTAGCATGTGATATTTTAAGTGAGGACTAAAGCAAACAGAAAACTTTGACTGAATTTTTGAGGCGACTTAAATCAGTTAAATCATGTTTAAAACATAATGGCGAAAACTCTAAACAATTCATTACATACATTTAGTTAATACATTTTATTTTTTATTATAATATTAATATTACTATTATCAGTATAAATACCTATTTAGTTATAAACACGGTAGATTATAGAGGTATACGCACGACTATCAAAATCGTATCCCAAATGATATTACATAATTTGACATAAATTGTAATTTATATATAGTAAGTGGCGGGGCCAAGGTGACGCACCTCAAGAAATATGTTTTAAGGTTCTCACCGCTAGATCGCGTAACAGTCTTTTGGCCCTAACTAAAATGTTTATTTATATTAATATTATAGGTAGGGACGTATTATATTTTGTCTACAATGAAATATAAATTATATTTTATATTGTAATACATTTTTCACCATAACGAAATCAAAGTATAATAATAAATTGTTTATTTATTTGAATGTTTTCAATTGTCTTTGTGTAAGATGGTTAAGTGTTTTATAGTATATTGCAAATCTGGTTATGCAACTTGCAAGGATAAGGAAAATAAACCATTAAAATATAATCATAATATATACATTTTGAAATGATAATTATTGGATACATCCAATGGTTAAATTAAAAAAAAAATGTACAGTAGTGCAAAAATGAAAAGAATTGTATGTAACTGCAGATACCTAATTATATACCTACCTACCTACCTACCTTATTGACTAGAATATAATTAAAGGGGTACTTATGTTCAAATATTATTAAAAGAGAAGACTTCAACCTCCCCAATTCAAGCACTGGTTACATATGCTTTGCACTGTAAAGTTTACAGTCTTATAATATAATTTATCATATTAGGTTTCAATGTCAATGTTTAAAGCTCCTACAAAAAAAAAAACAGATTTTGATAAATGTAAAAAAGCTATACCAAAAAGGGATATTGAACTAAGCACATATGCATTTGTTTGTTCAAAGCACTTCAAAGAAGAAGAAATTATATGGTTTTGGAGTTCTTGAGAGGGAGACTCACAAATAAAAGCATTTAATAATAATAATAATAATAATAATAATAATAATAATAAATTAATAATATAATATATGTTCTTAATATTTGTTTTATTTAAAATAATAATCTGTACAATAACTAAAAAAATCATGTTAAATTAAGTACCAATATATTTACATGAATATTATTAAATAATAAAAGATACTGTAACGAAGCTAGTTATAGCTATTCCAGGTAATACAATTATCCATATATATTTTTTCATTTATTTATTGTAAATAGGTATCTATTATAAAATATTTTCTTTGATCACAAAGTAAAAATATATCTTTCTAAATATATTTTTGACAGGTGCAATTAAAAAAGCCAAAATTATTGAATGGAGCAATTCCTTCAATATTTCCAGGATGCCCTATATCGTGCATACCAATTAAAAAAAAAAATAGGAAAAGTCCTAAAAAAAGAGATGTGTTCACAATCTCAAAAATTGATCATGAAAAAAAAATAATTAGTGCTAAATCATACAGTATATTATTATCATGTAGGTACAATAATTTATTTTTCCTCATAACATGAAAATATATTTAGATATTATATTATGTATAATTTTACAATTATATATTCATTCTGCTTTTAATTGTCTATCAAAAATTTAAAAATATTTATTTAATGAAAAATTTTTAATATTAAACATGATAACTTTCAACATAGTAATCCAAAAATTTGCTTTATAGTTGTGCTTGCTAGAACAATTTAGTGGGTAGACCTAACAAAACTTAATTACTAATTAATTTTTTTTTTTTTAATTTTTATTGACTTATTATGTATGTAAATATATTATTTATAAAGAACAAGCTGATATTCCAGCACTGTCCATTATTATTTATTGATTTTATAATTTTACCTTAATTTGTTAATGTGTATATTTTATCTAGTATAACGTCGAATTTATAATACATGTCTTCATTTACATTAATTTATGTACAATTTTGTTTTTATGAGACTTTTTGATGAGTTTTTGTTCGTTTATTGTATGAAATCTGTATTTCAAGCATGAAAATTAGGGCCAAAACACTGCAGCGTGTTCTACCGGCAAATCAGCGAATAAAACACATCCACTGGGACAATATTGTTTGCATTATGAATATACGGCCGTGCGTATACCTCTATAATCTACCGTGGTTATAAATTATAATTTTAATATAATAATACAATAAAATTGGGAACGTGAACATAAACATGGGAAAGATTGGGAACATGAAAATGTTATCGCGTATTATTGCTACGTTGCCGTTGTCAGCACTGGACGCGGGCATACCGCGAGTACCGCGGTTACCTGATTGTTGTACGTGATGCTACCGGTGGAGCGGTCCGCCTACCACGGCAACTATTGAATTCACGATAACATAACCTCACAATTTTGATGGACATATTCTCTCCTTTACGATTGTTTTCCACGTTTAGTAATTTTTAGTCGTTCGGTTTTCGGATTGTTCTCGTTTCCGTTCATTTTCACCGTCAGTTTGCTGTATCGTCGCCATTCAATCATGGTAAGTACCGAAAGATCTGTCATAAATTAATCGCCGTTTTTAGTATGAACTTAATACTCTTTCCTGAAAACTTAATCGAAAAGCGTCGTGTTTGTTCAAACTTTGTAAAATACTTATCTTTTCCCGCGATGGACACCTTAGTATTATTTTAAAATGTGTTGTGGCGTTGTTCAATGACGACGTTTCCGATTACGGTTGTCCAATCGCAAACTGCTCCAGCTTTCACCCGACCTTAATGTTCGGAATAACGCTCTTGCAGATCTTAAAACCTATAACAATTTATAGGTATTAGGTGTACAACTGTGATTACAACTTCTATAATATTTAATGTCTGTGATATATTAAACCCTTTTCAGTTTGCTTGTCTGAAGTTTTGAATTTTGCTCAACGTTTAAAATGCTTGTTGAACGATGTGTTTGATTTTGGTTTATGTTAGCATTCAAATTGTACTTGTACAAATTAAGTTTCTGTATCACAGTTACTGAGTCTGTATACCTAAAACCAATTATCTGTGTTTTATTTCTCAGTTTCAATTTTTCTGGTTTTTACACAGATACACTCTACATGTCTTTTATAATATGTTTATATTTCAGACAGATTACTACTAACCGAGCTATAAACGCATTAGTTACAAAATATATTTATTAATTACTAAAGTTACTTAAAATGTGAATCGTTATTTTTCTTCAATGTTTCAAAGAATCTTATTTTTGTTTTCATATGACAGGTACATTCATTAAATTATAATATATTAACATTTTTGTATAACTAATATAATATGTTATTAATCATATTATATTTTTAATATACTTACTCACATATTATAATACTAAATCACTAGTTCTTTGTTATTCATCTCTTTATCTTATTTGATTCAATAACTTAAAAGCAACTATTTTTAATGTTATATGCATATTGCAGTTTTTAATTTATAATGCACCTAGGCGACTTCTGGAAAATTTTAGTTCAATTCAACTTTTTTTATTTCTTAAAATGTAAAATTATTTTGTAAATAATGTTTATCTGGTGATTTTATATGATCTATAAATGTTCTCTAAAACTACACCGTATTTACTTATCCTGAACTATTTGTTAAATATTCCTTTTTTTGATCAAATTTTTAATCATGAGTTTGATAGTTTCTAAGTACCTGTGTTTTGGTTACTTTAATTTAAAACAATGATGTTTCATTGTATACAACTAATTTTGAAACATTTACTTGAACCAATTATGTAATTTTTTTTTGTACAGAATAGTATAAAGCAGCAGTTCTCAAACTGTGGTACGCATACCACTAGTGGTACGTGAAAGACTCCATGGTGGTACGCGAGAGGCCGCATGTTGATAGGATGGAAAATTAACAACAAACTTTAGATTTTTGTCGTAGCGATGATTTTACAATGTCGTGTTTTTTTTAATATTCAGATAATAAAGGTTAGATTTCACAGAAAATACATCAATAAATAAGATATTGTATAGGTTCGTTGATATTGTCGATATTTTTAATCATCAGTGGTACACGACTGATTGATAATATACTTCAGTGGTACGCGAAAAAACAAATTTGAGAACCGGTGGTATAAAGTATTACTCAATAGGTATATAATTATTTAAAAAAATGTTTATTAGCAGGTTAACCACTACATTATTTTTTGATACATTGCCTAGAGAGCTGTGTACCAATTTTTGGTATCTACACTTATTGTTTTGCCAAAAAATATTATGGTACACGTAAATATGATTTAAGCACGGGAAAATATTTTGTAGCCTACCTGGCAAATAAATTTACAATCAGCCTTTTGATATCTAATAAACTTAATTTTTTAGGTAAGAGAACTTAAAAAAAAAATGATTATAATTTTAAATAAGGTATGTAGCAAATACCTAACTAAACAAGGCATGTTCACTTCTTTTTAAGTTAGCTCGAATGGCAAATGAATAATGTACCAAAAATGGTACACATAACAGTTAGCCTGTTAGATAAATAATAATGATACCTTGAATATTATGCTTTTATCTACCTATTTATTTTAGGATATGGAATTTAAAGATGTGGAAAATGCTCCAACTGATCAAAAGAGGCACAAAATCCGTATTACATTGACTTCTAAAAACATCAAAAGTTTAGAAAGCGGTAAAATACTTTTTCATTATTATTATATCTATATTAGTATGTTGCTTAGATGATTAAAATAATACTTTATAGTGTGCTCCGAGATGATCGCCGATATCAAAAAGAGGAAACTGCCAGTTAAAGGACCAGTACGTATGCCAACCAAATTCTTGCGTATCACAACTAGGAAAACACCTTGTGGTGAAGGTTCAAAGACATGGGACAGATTCCAAATGAGAATTCACAAGAGGGTGATCGATTTAAAATGCCCAAGCGATAAAGTCAAACAAATCACCAGTGTCAACCTTGAACCTGGTGTTATTGCTGAAGTTAGCATTGCTAGCGAGTGATGTGTTTTTTTTTATATAATATATGATTTGAATGGTACGACAACTAATATCATGTCTAATAAAAGTTAAAAATTACTTCATGCCGTTCGTTCAATTTATTTTTAATTTAAGTTTAAACTGTTGTGGGTTTTTATTTCTATTTTTGTCTATATTCGCCCTTATTATTGACATAAAATCCACCAATAACTTGTGTAATCATGTTACATTTTTAGTTGTATTTACACTAATCAAATAACTGCATAAATTAATTAATGTTATTTAATCTGTAATGGGTAAACATTTTGTTTAAAGGACTAAACAAATGAAAAATTAACTGATTTTTTTAGTGGAATATAAGTATATTAGTAGTATAAGTATATAAGTAGTCTTAAAATGGTTGTCGTATAATCACTGATGTGTTAAAATATTAGTTTACGTCTTACATATGACATTTAATCATAAAGTCAAACAGGCTGTGTCTAATTTACCTACATATTATGTGGTATTAACTAACTACAATATAAATAATAGAAAATTAATAAAAGTAGCATTTTTATGAGGTTATATATTATTAAAGATATCTTCAGATATTTGTAACATTATTTCTGTAGTGTTTCAAAGTAGTTAATAAGAACGATTATAAATAAAAATAGCAAGGATAAATAATACACTCAGTAATTTGAAATCTTAACATATGATTTATTATAATGACTATTAATTTATAAAGTAAGAATTGAAATAAGTGTAAAGAATTTAAAACTAATTAGGTTGAAAAGAACATAATTATGTTGATTTTCAAAATCTGTTATCTGCATGATTTATGAAATGTATTTTTCTGCTGATTAATTTTTATGATTATTATATTGTAAGAGTGATTTTTGATATAATTTTCAAAATTAATTTTGTTTTCTACTATAATCATTTACTCTGAAATAATATTATCTTACATAAAATATTTACTTTCTAATTGCTGTGGCAGATATACATATTCCACACATGGTATTTTTTTATTCCAATTTTTACACTACGAATTGTAATGAATTAGTTTAAATTCTTAAACTTCATAAAATTACAGCGCACAATGTTATTAATCTTTTACGATTTTGTAAAAAAAATTTTAATCATTCATATAAACCAGGGGTGGCTACAATGAGGCTTTGCGAGTTACATACGGCTCCTGAGTGAGTCGTGTGGCTCTTAATACCAAGCTTAGAGTTAAAATAAAATATAATAGAGTTAGATATTAAAATAAAATAAAATAATTCATATAGTATAATAAAGCAAAAGTAAAATCTCATTTCTTAATGTGTACCTACCTGAACAATTATGCTCTATGTAGTGTAAAAACATGAATGTTCCTTTATTTATTTGTTAAAAAATTAAAAATGTGTTCTTTAAACCATGGGTTGCTAACCACTACTGAATCAATAGTAAATTAGTGAGAGTGCAATAACAAGGTTGGCACATATTATTTGACAAATTATATGGTTTAATTGTGGGTTTTCAATAAACTTGATATTTTTCTATGCGCTAATAGGAAATCAGAAAACAATGAAAAATAAAACTTAGTTTTTCAGATTTGCATGCGAATGAAACAAATTTGTGGCCAGAAGATCATCATCTAAGAAGTTCCAAAAAAAATGCCTCTACTTCCGAGCCTTAATCATAACATATACACACACATAGATCCTAGTTAGCAAATCCAGCTAATTCTTGTTGATAAATATAATATACTGGATGCAATGACAATAGCCAATTTTATAAGCTACATCACATCATAAATATCTGGGTGTGTTTGAATGTTTGATATTGAGTGCTATGGCTGCTATGTGTTTATTTTGAATGATAGACATTGAAAATATTATTGAGTATACTCTTTCTAAAAAACAAAAGTATCTTATAATTGTAATATGATTATTTAGTCCGGGGAACAGAATAATAAATTAAGGTTTTAGAGTATAGTTATTAGTGTGTAACTTCACATTAAAATTTTTTTTTAAATATATCTCACTTTTTATAATGTATTAACTTATTAACTAAATTACACAGGTCTAGTATTTGGATAGTATATTATTTATGTTATTTTATTGATTTTTAGTGATTACCTATCTAATGTAAATTCTAAATGTAAGTAATGTGAATAAATCAAGTATAATCAGTGGTAAATGGTAATACACTAAAATAATATAATTTTTATAACTAAGTATAAATGTCTTTTAACTTTGGACCATTAGTCCGTGCTAGTAACTATATAATATACTCCACAGCAGGGATGGAGTCTATAGGTATTACTTACTATAAATTTATAAAATAAATAATAAAATATTAGAAATTAAAAATTAAAATATTATACAATACATTATTAGTAAAACAAACTTGAGAGGAACAATGGTTAACAATTCATTATATACTTGTGGACAATTCAAGCTTTAAGTTGTAATATCTTCATAACAAATTATCATAGAAAGTTAGGTACGAGGTATCATTCTTTCACATATCGGTAAAATAAGAGTTCAATTTAATTAATGCATTAAAAATAAATTCAATGCAAATGAACCAAGTTGTTTTTGTACCTAGTGTATTATACAGAAACATAATTTTAATATTTTTAGGAAGGTAATAAATGATGACCAAAATTTTAAGTTATAATAATAAGATTTAAAATTTTTTTTTTCATATTTGTTTTTATTTGTACAATGTGTATAAGAAAAAAATAATTACCATAAGTAAAATGGATGTATAATATAATATAGGTCATCATGGTTGGCTTGGTGAAGAAACTATTCATTAATAGCACTTCATGGCGGGATGGTGGACTAGTTAACTAGTCGACTAGTAGGCCACGGCACCAGCTACGCTTTAAACGTCGGCCAGGGTCGCCCGGGATTGTTCAAGAAGATAGATTTTGAATGAGAGGATTTTGGTGATTTGAAAGTTTAAAGTGGAAACATTTATATAGGGTTTTGGCAACATTTTTTACATTTAAAAATTTAAGTTGCATTGTTTGAATCACTAGTAGTAGTATGATTTACTTTTAATAATAATTAATAAATATAATAAAAATACTACTGAGGATATTATATTCGAAAGACTCAGATCAAACTTGCCATTTTGCAACATTATCTCCTTTTTCTTTCCTCTAGCAAACTGAATTGGCCAATTTAATTTAGGCAACATTATTATTAATAATAATAATATAAAAATGTGTTTATTATACATCACTATCTAGCTGTTCTTAAAAAAAAAAAATAAAATACTGCATACTTTACTGGTTGAAAATAAACATAAGAAAGTAAATATGTAATTAAAAATTATTTGGTATTGTTTTTGAAAATATGGATTTACATAATTTTATGTCATTATAAAATCACTTTTTTATGAAAAAATTGTTATTTAGCAAGCAGAATATTTTTTGGGGTGGAGTACTCTATAAGTTAATGAGTGTTTAATGGATCAAAATATTTAACAATTAAATACCTATATATTATTATTATTATTATTATTAATTTTCATATTATATTTATCTTATAAATAGAAATTAGACAAAAGTAATATATGTTCATGGTTTATTGTTAAAAAAAACATTTGTCAACATTAAAAAATTCATAAATACTACTAATCTGACAGTTGACATTAATATTATGAAAAAAATTAATTCTGCTACAAGTTGAGAACTTCTATGGTATTATCAATTTAATTTAAGGATGTATTCAGAATTAATATTAGGTACCCTCTTTGCTCCTATTAAAACAGTATAATGGCAACATTAAATGTCAACAATTACAAATTTTGGATAAATATATTAATATTATATGTATATTTATATAAATAATACACATAGAAAGTTTTTAGATAGTAACAATAAAAAAAGATAACAACAAGACTACAGTAAATTATTATAACATTTTATATATTAATCTATAAAATTAAATAAATTTACTAGTCTTAGAGTAATTTGTCGGGATAAGAGAAAAATTGTGATTAAGCACTTTAAAAATTTGTGTTACGAGGTTCTTGGTAATCAAAATCTTTAATATTGAAATATTGAATAGAATGTTAGGTTAACTCATTTATGTTAATAGAATGCAACGAAAAAGCTAGTTTTTTTACAATGATAATTTTTTTTGTACTCGTTTACCTAATAATTGATTATATTATGAAAAAATTACCAAATGTACGTTTAGCACACAGATAAATAATAAAAATATAATATATACTCGTAGATATATCATAATAAACGGTGTAACCAGACATAGTTATGTAGAAAATGTGGTTAGCATTGTTGACTGTTGATGTGTTCATCACTTCATATCCGTGAGATTTGTAAGCAATATACCTACGGATGTTTGGCATAGTGACAGATCTTTAGGCGCTTAAAACGTTGCCGGGTGCACTGTGCACTGCGAAGAAGCGATTTAATGCTGCAAATCCATGTTAGAGTTAAAAACGTCCACGTAAAAGAAACCCCATATGAAAACTAATAAAAACTGTTTTCTAGACGTGTGCGGCTGAAGAGAAATTGTATACCTACCTAATTTATTACATTTTTCGGCTCGGACGAACGGCGAGGACGCGACGTGACATTAAAATATCATATATTTTATTTTCGGTTTACGGGTAAGTACTCATTGTAGGTTTATGATATGACTGGCTGACTGGAGTACACTTAGCGGTCCTGCTGATACGTTTATCGCAAGTTAAGAAAAAAAATTAGGTATGAGGCAGTGCAGGCGTGACGAACGCAGAACGACTATATTTGAGGCACGTGTCTCAGTTTGAGTGGTGGTGGGTGTCCTCAAAGATCATCTGATGTGTTAAAAAAAAAAGCTTTATTATTTAAATGAATAAATATATTTTATCTTAAAAACATTTTTTAATGTTTTTTGTGATTGGTGGGTCTGACAATATAACTTTGCCTCATAACTTAATGCAGTTAAGCCACGACACTGGTATGATGTATCTAATAGATACCTAAGTATTTCATTATAGTTTGGTTTATTTCTACGTTTTATATAACGGACTTGTCGACGAATACATTTTTAATAAAACCAGACGCTAAAATATCGTACGTCACGCTATGTTTGGCGGCTGGCGAGTAGGTTCCTACGCCAGTATTTTATGTCATTATAAAAAATTATAATAACCATCTTGGGTTTGAAATCGATGTTTGATACTTGCAGTTGAAACCAAAGTCGATAATAAAATCAGAATCGTAATCGGAAAAAATCAATACCGGTATCCAAAACCGAAACCGGGAAAAAAATGTTGGGTGTCGAGCCTTGGTATCTATTCAAATATATAATATTGTATTATACAAGTATACCTATATAAAAATAATGCCGTTTGACTTTAGGCGAGTAGGTGCCTACTTAGTTGTTAGGTGCGGCACAGCACAGGGATAATTGCGTGGCTGTGTCTCTAGATGTGAAGAATGCATTCAACACGGCTCCCTGGAAGAAGGTGGATAATGCCCTCCGGGTTAAGAATGTACCCCCTTACCTTGTGAAAATGATAAGATCCTACCTTACAGGATCGATCCATATTGGTTGGCGAAACACTCCACCGTCGAAGTACGACGTGCGGCGTGCCCCAGAGCTCGGTTCTCGGACCAGCCTTGTGGAATGTCTTTTACGACGATTTATTGGACATGGAAACCCCTTCGGGTGTCCAACTCGTGGCATTTGCCGATGATGTGTGCGTCATAGGCATCGCCCGCACAGGCGAGGCAGCCGCTACCCTGCTTAATCCTGTGTTAGCCAAGGTATCGGCTTGGATGGAACAAAACGGACTGAAGTTAGCCCGCACCAAAACTGAGGCTGTAGTCCTGACAAGGAAAAACAAATATGACAACCCGGAGCTTCTGGTTGAAGGACACGTAATTCCTATCAAACGATCAATGCGATACCTTGGTGTTGAGATCGACACTCGGCTCTCTTTCACCAAACACATACAACAGGCCTCCCGTAAGGCTACCGACAGCCATAGGCAGACTGATGCCCAACATCGGCGGACCGTCGCAAAGCAAAAGAGCGCTTCTTGGCACTGTGGCAAACAGTAAGATGCTGTACGCCTCGCCGACCTGGGCCGTCCGCGGAACAAAAACGGCTAAGAATCGCGCAGAATTGGCAAGAGCGCAGAGGGCCGTCGCACTCCGCATAACACGTGCCTACAGGACAGTCGCGGCCGACGCTTCGTCAGTATTGACCTCAATTATGCTACCTGCAGACCTGTTAGCAACAGAAAGGGTTAGAGTTCGGGTTCGCCTGGACGACCAGACTGACGTCGTCCCGAACACCGTTAAAAACCAAGAGAGAATAATCAGCATTGCAGCTTGGCAAGCTCGGTGGGACCGGTCTGATAAAGGCAGATGGACATACCGGCTCCTCCCTGACGTTGGCCGCTGGTTAACAAAGCCACCGCTAACCATGACTTTCCGACTGACGCAGGTGCTTTCGGGGCACGGGTGCTTCCGGAGCTACCTGAAGAGGTTTAATCGGGCGGACGACAGTTATTGCGTATACTGCGTCAACCCCGACGACACTGCTGAGCACACGGTTTTTACCTGCCCGAGATGGATTGACGACCGCGTTCGGATGACTGAGATTATGAGGCGACCTCCGAACGCGGGCGACGTTGAGGAAATCCTGTGTGGTCCCCTGTCACATGACTTGCCAGAAGACGCCCAAGCCCGAAGTAGAATTATTAAACAGTTCGAAACTAATCGCCTGGAGTTCATCCGCATGGTCGAGACGATTCTGTCGACCAAGGAAAAGGATGAACGCGAGGAAGAGGCCTTGCGAAGGGCACAGGGGAACGTGCGACCGCCCTGATGGAGAACGAAACATCCAGAGTGGTGGACTCAGATCGGCTCGCCAATCGGATGACAGGCACGCGAATTCAAGGGCGGCGGACTCCGGTCAGCCCGAGAAGGACAGGAAGAAGTCAAGTAAAACTTGTAATGTAATTAATATTTGATACTGTCAATAAACAATGGCGGCGCCGCGGAAGCAATGCGAAAGCAGATCCCGCGGCGTCGTCGGTTAAAACGGGGGGGAAAAAATAAAAATAAAAGATGCCTACTTAGTTGATCGTTTTCTTTTGCATCTAATACTTGTATTATTTACGTATACATATAAAACGTTTATACTTCAATTTTTGTGTCAAAAATAATTGCGAAATTTCCTAATTTTTATTTACACATAATAATATTATCGGCAACACCTATATTCTAATATGGTCATCAACACTCGTAATAATTATTATTATTTACTTAAAAACAACGTGGTAAGCATAATATCATTATGAGCATTTAACTTTGTTTAATAATATTAATATTTTAATTTTATCAAAATAATGTATGTTTTATAATATGGGATTCTAAAAAATAAAATTTTATTTAATGTTAATAAATAAACTCAAACCCTAACTTCTTGTCAGGTGGCACTGCTGGGAGCCTTCCTTCTCTGTAACTAATGTTATTTTTTTTTCTTTTTAAGTCACCACACTTACTTATTATACACTGTATTTATAGATTGTAAATAAACTTTTATCGTCAATAAAAAAATAAAAAAATTTAATGTTATACGCAGTCCTCGGTTGCTGGACGTCACGATCAGTGACGATTAGAAATAATATTTATTTATATTACTATAACAAAATTCCTTACTGCCTTATTCTAGTCATCTATCGGAAATAGTTTTATTTAGTTGAAAGCACCGTATTTTTTTTATCAAAGCGACGAGTCTAGTAGTATTTATAAGCAGTACCAGTCCTGAGTTAATTGTTATTACTGTGCAATTTTGGATAAAGTTAATGGTTTCTAATACTATTATACTATTGTTCTTACACAATTCGAACCACAGATAATCTAAATAGTTTGTTGAATTAAACTAATTTTAATTAAATAAGACGACTGACGGATGAGTAGGACTTATTAGAAATTTAGGACTGAAGTTAATTGTTTGCGAGGTCACAGAAAGTAATAAATGTGAATCTTTCCGTAATTTGTTGGACAGAATTTGAAAATAAATGGGATGAAAGTAGATACCAGGTTACTAGGGTTTAGTCGTCTAGGATTGTTGGAATATATTTAAAAATATATCACAATTTTACCGTACCAGAAAAAATCACCAGCAGTTGTATTTATAGTGTACCCATTTTGCCTATTTCTTACGCCGTGTTGCAAAAAGTTGATTACTACTAAGTTTTTAAAAATTGGCTGTTCTTCCAAAAATGAGATGTTATGTGTAATGCATGTGTATTGGTACACCGTTGGTGGCACTGTTAAATGCTATAGTCTCTTCACCTAACGGATAAATAACTAATAAGTATAAATGTTCTTAACAAGGCTAACGAATTGTTTGTAATCGGTGTTTTTAAGTGATAAAGTGAACTTAAAACTTTTATTTTTTTGATTATGTTAATTATAGAAATCGTTTCCCTCATTTCATTATGTTGTTTTATTATAACGTTTAACGAAGATGAACGAATCTTACATTATGTACCATAATACAAAAAATATATAATTTTCTTCTACTATGAAAATTAGTCATTTTCACACTGATTAATTATTTGATCACCACATTTTCTTGATATTATCTATAATATGTATAGGTAATAGGATATCCTTATACTTAGTGGCTAGTATTTAGTATATTGATTATCGATTAAATTGAAATTATTAAAAATCAGTCATAAAATATAAATTTTATAATCATAACTTAGAACTAAATTATAACTTAAAACAAAAATACAATATTATACGTCAATCTTCAAACTGGCATTTTAATAATTTCATAATAATTACCTATTCCATAAAATTACGGTTAGGTTATACCGTAGTATGAAATAGGTACAATATAGAAGTGATATATGAAATATTGCTTGGTATGTAAGAATAACTTGCTCACAACCTGTGTTTCATATATGTGTGTGTGTATTGTTCACTGCCAGACCTTTAGCAAAAACGGTTGAACGTATTTTTTGGAATGCGTCCAACATCGCACGTTCCGCCCACACAATAATATAGCTACTTCTGAGCTACCTATTACGTGTACCTACTGTATATATACATGTCGTATAATAATATAATATATATTTTATATACATACGCATGGATGTTTACGGAACGCGCGCGTCCGGATGTAATCTTATTTCCGCGTACTATATATATACGCACCTCCACGCCGGAAGTGAAAATGGTCGGCGTGCGACGGCGTAAGTCACGTGTACTTGAACACGGATCGTCGACGGTCGCCAAAAACGTGTCTGTATCGCGTAACCTCTTCCTCTCATGTGCTGGACACGCAAGCCAATTAGTGCGCGGTGTGTAGGTACATTTTATATAGCAAGTGAAGTTTTTGAGTGTATTAAAGAGTCAAGGAGGTGTGTGAGTATGTGCGAGTGCCGAGTGGAGGGGAGAGGGCACGAGCAAAAGAGTAGATCTGCAAAAACTATACAGTGCAAAAAAAAAGAAAAATGTTTCTAAAAGCGTTGGCTTTTCGTTGCCAATACTTTTGGGTGGGGGTATAAGTATTTTTGGCGTATTATCTGCAGTACAACTGCTTCGTGCCGATACTAGTATGTTATAGTCCACCAATACGATTTTTTTTTATAGAGTACAGAAATAGTGAATAAAAAATAAAAATATAGTACTAACTGTGTAAATGGAAATTAAGGTAGGTAGTAGGAAACAAATATTCTCAAAGTATCCAATATATTATTATACGAGTATAATACAGCGATACCTCTGAATAGTATAGACTCTATTGGTCATCGAAATTTTGTCCATTATTCAGATGTTTCTTCAATAAAAAGCATTGACAGGTATAATTATTGTATTTTTATTGATATTATTAAGTTATAGAGCAGATCGCAGTTATATATATTGGCTATTACATACAGTTCTGAAGTAACACAGCACTTCGCCGTGTCTTTCAGTTATTTGTCTTTTAACAGAATAAAAAACACGGTGGCTCACTTTACAACTTAAGTAGTGTCATAATATTATTACATAGAAACGTTGACGGTGAATAATGTTTTTGTAAGTATCATTTAGGAAACGAATATAATGAGAAACTTGTTCATTCGATTTCATTTGTATAATAGGATTTAAAAACATGATTAAAGACATATAATATACACTATACATTAATGTGTTTTACTATTTTTATAAACCACTATCGATAGTTTGACATTTTATTTATGATGATCTGGTATTGATAAACAACTTGGGGTTTAAATGACTAATCAATATATCGACACCTTTAAAATCATCAGTTTAATGAAATTGAAATTACTTAGTATATAGTAACGTTATTTATATGATTATAATTATAAAAGATAAATATCTTATTGTAAGTTGAGACGCAGTGAACATTGTCGAACAGTCGTATTCAACGTATAACCAAGAGAACTTAAAGAAGAAAGATTTAAAATCAATTAAAAACTAACACTTAAATTTAAATCGTAACGTACTTAGTGTTTTATATAACTGAATTTATTTTTGTAAGAATCGTATAAGAAACAATTACAATAAGAAATATATGTTTAGTAATTTTGATTTTTATCGGTTTTGAGGCACAATTTCATGCATAAATAACAAACACTTTTTGTAGTATTTCTATAAATTTAAACATTCGGAATGAATAAATGCGAGGTTCACTGCAGAGATGAAATTACGATTGGCCCGGAAGATGAACAGCTAAGCACAACTGCTGAACTATTAAAATGTCGAGTAACTATTAGCTATATCCCAGTGTATAACACGCGTAATAACGTGTATCAAGGTAAATTTTCGTCTATGATATTAAACTATCAAAGTTTCAATAATAATAGGTGAATTTTTTAGTAGTTAACATTCATTATAATGAATAAAATTAATGTTTTTTGACTTATGAGCGAAATGGATTGACCACAGCCGTTATACCTACCATAGAATATTTTTGTCCACTGGCATTTTGCAAGAATGTAAAATAATATCAATGTTACTTACTTTTAGTCTCTAAAGACTTTCCCTTACATAGAATAATATTTCTATTCAAATGTATGTCATAAAGTACGAAATATTTCAATACTGTGTCACCATTCTCCACTCGCTACAATACAAAAGTTGAGAAACATTGGTCTAAGTTTATAAGCAGAATTTTCTAACCGTTTATTAAATGTTGTTATTTATTATTATAGTTGAAATACTTGACGGGAACAATTCAGATACTACTGCTAAGCCAGATCAGTTACAATTTCATGATTTTGGCATGGATGTCAACTTGGAACTAAGCGAAAATCAATTTGTCTTCAATTGGCCGTACCCCACAAAATTAAACATCTTTACCGGTGGTTTTTTAACAATTATTATGGTAATATTTTTGTGGGTTCTCTTCAATACCAATAAACAAATCTATCAAGATCAAATCGAGGTGAATAGTTTGGTTTACATTATACTGTTGTACGTAGCAAGCACGGTTGCAGGTAAAATAATATCCATCGTAAGCAAAATACCACCATCGGTAGGAATGATGTTGGCGGGTATGGCACTCGGTAATAATAAAATGATGATCAGCAACGACAGATTTGTCAACGAACTTAATTTTTATTTATGGTGTGTAAATAATTATTGTTTTAATTAAACTTTTCTATAATAAAATATATATTACGCGAAGACTAAGCGAATAGCGTAATAAAAATATTATTAGGTACCTACCAGATATTTTAATGTAGCCTATAGAGTTGACAATTTTATTGTACTGTGTAATGGTATAGGTATAAGTTAACGGAAGATATATATATTATATAAGATAGTTCTTATATTTATGTTGTAAATAAATTAATTGATATTATAGAAAATCAAATTTAGAGATAAACTTACAAATAATAAATTTTTTGAGGAATAATATATGCAAAACTTATTTTTTATATTTAAATATAAATATAAATATCAAATTACCTTAAATAAAAAAAATACATAGGCAGAGAAAAAAAATTATATACTTTTATTGTCATTTATAAAATTGATGAATGATATTCAATTAATAATATTAATTGTGTATAATATAATAAAAATATGTATGTAATTTCATCGATATTGTAAAATCACAAAACTCACAGTCTTGGTTATAACAAACGGTATTAAGTCCATATCCTTCCATCTCATAGCCTCTGCTCCAGGGTATATATATTTCACTAATAATGAAATTTACAGTGACCTAGAAATCCAAACTGTTGAACAACCAGTCAAACAATGTTACATTTCATTTCACAAAAAATTACATAGCAACACCAAAATCCTCTTTCAACCCATCTTTCCTGACTTACACTGCTACCTGACTACCTACCTTTCGTCACCTTTTAAGACGTTGTTGTTATGATATAATAATAATAATAATAATAATAATAATAAAATTAATAAATTATGATTAATTGTCTGAAGGGTTCTATCATTGGATGCATAGTTGATCTTATCATGCTATTCTAACATTTATATTTTGTTTTGTTATACATGTTACCGCATTTTACTGATTGTAAATTTTCTAAGGTATATTATAATTAAAAATTTCTGTATCATTGGATTATTTAAAATTAACCCAAATAATTTATGAATCTTATTATATTTAATCTAATATTATACTATTTACTACATATGTTATGTGTATAGTGAACTCATGGAATCAGTGATTTTAATCATAAGTTGCCTGGAACTAAATATATGGAAGCTGCGTTGGACCAGTGTTGCAGCATTAAAATTGGCAATTTTGCCACAGATAGCTGAGGCAGTTACTGTGATTCTTATTATGCATCATTTTTTTCCAAAATTCATCGATTCATATTTTAAATTATTTATATTGTAAGTATATAGTATAACTATATTTTCTATAGAAATTTTTAAGAAATCAAATTTTTTATTTGATTTTTTCCAAAAAAATTAAAGATAGCCATTTTGTAGAATTTATTAATCTGAAAATATTGACGTTCCAAAATTTTATTTTCATTAATTTCCTGATTTTTAATATTTGTTCTAGTTTTGAGGAAATAATAAAATATGATCATAACAGGCACACTGAAAGTGTTCGGCCAGCCATACGAGAAAACGCACGGCGCGGTGGGTCAAATGTTTATCATACACTAGCTATGGTGTTTAATAATTCGTAATTATTCTCGGAACTAAAAAAAAAAATTAAAAATCAGGAAATTAACGGAAACAACATTTTGATTCGTCAATATTTTTAGAAAAATAAACTACAAAATGGCTAAAGTTAATTTTTTTTTGGAAATAATTCAATAAAAAAAAATACAGTAATCACTGGATACTTCGAAATTCAGGGGACAAAGTTAAAAATTCGATTTATAGTTTTTCAACCTACCGACTATTCAAATAATCGAGGGTAAACAAATCAATTTGAATTAAAGAAAGGTGAAAAATTGTATATACCTATTATATACATATACATATATTATTTGTATTTTTCGTATTTTGAAATTTATTTACTATATATAATATTATTATATTTAAAATTATTATTTTATTTTTATTTTTATTATTATTATTATTAATATTGATATTTATTTATTATAAATATTTTTATATGGGAGTAAACCAAGCGTCCAAGCCATAAGCATAACACATTCTTCTAGATCGAGGAACTCTCATTTTTTTTTCTGATCCGCAATGAATAAGGTGTTAATGTTGTAAGATGGTCCTTCTGTTTAAGTAATGTTGAAAGCGTAGAAGCTGAGATACCAAAACGTAGAGAAACATCTTTTTTTCACCTGCTTCAATTGCCGCGATCACTTTTTTTTCGACTATCGACAAAAACTTGTACTTTACGGTCTTTATGGGGCCCATAATACGACTGACTACGTTTTATTCTATTTCAATAACGGTTTACCCATTGCAGAGGTGTATTTTGGAAAAATGATATCATTAAAATTTAGATCAGATAGGTAAGAAATAACACTTATAAATTATGATAATATTTTGTTCATGATCTTTATACATATATGAACTTACATAATATAGGTAATCTCGTTTAAAAAAATCTAATTGTAGAGTGTGCCTCACCGACATACATCTCGAATTATCGAGTGACTACTATATAATTTTTAACTTTTTTACCAAAACATTAAAATATGAAATAATTGTATTTCTTATCCCTGTGTGTCTTATTAAAAACCAGAATTTCGATATCTTCATTATTTCGGGAGATATCACACTGAGTAAATCCTCTCGAGACCCCTGTAATTAAATGAATAATGTTAAAATAAATTCAGAATACAAATTATCCGTGTTATATAGGTTTACTACTAATCAGTTTACTGTTGTGTTTTTTTTCGTTAAATTAGACACTAGACCATTTAAAATTAAACAAAGCCAAAATATTTTCGTTCAAATTTTTAACGTTTTTGTTTGAGCTCAGTTCGGTTTGTTTTTTTAAAACAAGAATCAAATTATAAACTAAACTAAAAAATAAACTCAGTTTAATGTATTAAATTTTATTTTATCGTCATTAAAGTCCTTAAATGTTTATAATATACAAATTATAACACATAATTATAACGAAACGTTATTTTCTTATTCCAAGAGAATTTAGAAAAAAATTATAGCTGACTAACAAATGATTAAAAATTAAAAATTAATTTATACATTTAACTAAACTTGATAGTGGCGTACTGTAGCACACTATTTTATTACAGTAAACAGTAAATTTGAGAACGTAATGACCAAAATTATTACTTAATACTAATTAGTAATTTTATATTATTATATTCGTTTTTGATGTAGCATAAACATATTTATACTTTATAGGATAAACTTTTCGGGTATAAATTCGGTCTTATTTATGACAAGTTTGGAAAAACTTAAGGATTTGGGATATTTCGACTCGAATAATATTTATACATTGCTCAATACAGCATCTACATTAGTCGATTTGCTAGCTGTAGTTTTTAACTATTTAGTAATTCAGGCATCATTCTATAACAGTAAGTACCTATATTTAATTAACTAGGTTTACTCTCTTTTTATTTATTTGAAAACAGATTTAGAATTAGATGATTTCGAAGAAGCGGCATTAATTGTGTCCAACGAAATAGCAATTGATATTGTTTTTGGAATTTTATGGGGATTTTTGATAGTGTTTGTCACATCTCCTAATTGGTCAAAACAGTACAATTTACAAGCATCTGAAAATAATAACGACCCAGAATTCAATAGACAAGTAAATCACTAATTTTATTTTTTAAATTTGTAAAGTAATGAATGGCAATGAGGTTAGGATAAGTAGGTTACATCCGATTAAATTACCTAATAACATATGTTTGTACTTATTTATTTAATGGGATCGGAGAGACGGAGAGTGATAGTTATTTTATCCAACAATTACCAATCATATTTAGTATTTGATAAACAACTCATTTCAATGCATAGAAATAATTATTTATGGTGAATCTTGGAATAATACGGAGTTTACTCCCCAAAACGTTAGCGGGTTTTTGATGTATAAAAGTGAAAATTATTTAAACCAGAACGATGGTGTTCTAATATACACAAAGATAAAAACAAAGTCAGGTACAAACGTCTGGCGTATTTACTACTAAAGTATTAAATTATTATGTTATGTTTATTTAATCAAAATATATTATTTTTTGTACAAGTTTTTTATTATAATATGAATTGTAATATCGTTAAATTCCGTATACTAGATCATTATAGGAAAAATTTTAAGTGCGTTTGAATTTTAAATTTTTACGAAAAAGCGTAACGATAACGATTTATCCTGAAACGATTTTAAATATTTGTAATTATTCAAAAAGTATAAGTCGTAAATATTTTAAAATTTCACAAATTATTTAGATTGGCATTTTCTTTACATGGTTTTATTTTCAAAATATTTTGACTTTTTTTGAGATATTTATAGACAACTGAAATTTTCAATTTTTCTGAAAATTTGCTTTTGAAGTGTCGACAAAATTTTTTTGCTCATATTAAAATACTTAAAAATGTAATACAAAGTTCCTCATAAGTTATTCTTATAGTAATTAAAAAATTATAAAAATACATAGACACATTTTTTTTTTATTAGCATTTGAAGTTCAAATATTGGCTTAATACGTAAAAATTTTCGTAGCAATTTTCAAATTATCTTAGATAGAAATTCATACAAATTTTTTCTTTTTAGATCTAAGATTTGAAAATTTAATACAAGGCTCCTAACATATTTTTACAATAGCAGTTGAAAAATAAAAGAAATATATTGTCACAAATTTTTTGTATAAGCATTTAAAATTCAAATTTTGACTAAATACATAAAAATTACGGCAATGTTCAAATTATCTTAGATAGAAATTCATAAAAAATTTTCTTTTTAAATCTAAGATTAGAAAATGTTTAATAATCTATAATATATCCTAGACAGATAAACCGTCTCCGTTCAGAATCGTTTTTCGTATACAATGATACCTATCATTGCATTCAAATTTAACCTACCTTAGTCAGAGGTCCACTCCACCACCAATGTACAGCAGAGAGATACCTACTTACCCGCTTTTTTTTATGATTCGATTTCCATACTAAATATTGAAAGAATTTTTTTCAAGTTATTAAATACATACCAAATTTAAAATCATGACTTAGGTACAGACTTGATCTCTTCATATACCATTGTGATGACCTACTTATAATAATTTAATAGTCATATGTAATAGTTATATGTATTTTTATATTCAGATAACTAGTTTACTAACAACCGTGAAGACTGTGGTTCTATTTTTTGTCGGAGGATTCTTAATTGTGTTATACAAAATATTTCATAAAACCATATGGTCTTATTCATTATCGTGTGGAATTTCGTCATTAGTTGCTGGAACCTGTTGGAGATGGAGAATTAAATATTATGATAGTAACAAAGTCCTAACAATGACATTCAACGATGAAAATGAATACCAAAATCAAGTTTATGCAGTACTGAAAGTGTTTAAATCTTTCTGGAAATATCTCCAACCTTTATTTTTTGGATATATTGGATCAACATTCTTAACCCAGTTTTTTTCTTTTGGGATGTTATTTTTTGTACTAATAGTACTTGTGATTGAATTAATTGTAAGTACGAACCATTACTTAATAATAATATTAAACCAAACCTTTAGTTTTAAAAACTAGATCATGACGTATTAATTGCGTTAATATCAACTGATTTCACTCATTGATACCATAATTATTGGTATAATTTAATTTTTTTAATATATGAAATATAGAAGTATATGATAATATAATAAGATAATAAAATAAAAATTATTATTCTAATTAAACGTATGACAAAAATTGTAAATATTACCTATATGATAAGCAAATAATTTAATAGTAAATAATTAAAAATTTAATTTAAATTGCTTAAAAATAGTTTAAGGAAAATATACTAACATATAGGTTATATTATATGATTATTTTAATTTTTTAGCATTAATATAGTAAAACAATATATTATGCTGTGCCTTAGATTCGAATAATAATCACAACGTTTGCGGTTTGGGGATCTGGATTCAATCGTAATGAACTATTATTTATCAATATTGCTTGGCTACCCAATTCTACTTTTTTGGTAAATACTAAATAGTAAATTATATTGTAAATTTAACGTTAGTTTTTACACATGAGCGAAAAATACTGAATTTATTTATTGGAATTAATTGATATTAACATACTTATTATTAAAAAATTTTCTTTCTATTTAGTCAAGTTTAACACAAACGTATTTCATGATTGCGGCAGCTGTATTCCATTCTGATCCTGAATTGGTTTTTCAAATATTAAATTTGACTATCATTTCCATTATAATAACTTCTATTCTAGGATCATTCGTCATTCAAAATTATGGTTCAATATTGTTATCTACGACTGTTAATATAAAATAATATTAGGAACCTTATGTTACATTAGTCATTGTAAAACAATTTTTATGATTTTATACACGATACACGTATTTGTATACAAATATTTGATACGGCATCAATCGCATCATACAGTTTATACTTTATACTTACACTTATTTTTGACAATTTGTAATAAAATATCAATTGTATTAGTTGATTTGTTTTTAAATTATATTCACTTTTAAACATTGATTAAAAGTTATTTAATTATTTTCATTTTATTAAAATAATAATATATAATTTTTAATTAATTAAATATATTGTGCATACTCATGCTTTCTCGATGGTTGTATTGATTTTTCAACGATGTTTGTGTTTTTCTTCTCTCTGACATTACCTTTTGTAGCTTTGTAATTTCTTCAGTTTTCAATTTCAATAACTTTATGATATTAATTAATTTTGAAAATACTGATTAACCTACCTTTCTTACAAACGACACACCCACTTTTGAAAAAAACTAACAGATCACATAAAAGGATAACGTGATGGAACGATGATTGTAAACATGCAATAAGAAAATACAAAACATGACTTAACAATTTTAGAAAATGAATCACTCTCTCGTCACATAAATCTCAATGAATCTGGAGCAGCATCTAGCCACATTACTAAATAATACAAAACTGAATCGTGTCAACAACATATACTAATTAAATAAAACCCAATAACTCCTGTTTTATAGAAATATGAAAAAAAATTACAGCAGTTAAAGAAATAATACACAACCTCCTCCACCTATTTTAAAACATAAAGACATTCTACTTTCATCTCCAATAGCTTTAAGCGTTGCTTTCGCAAAATGATTTTTAAAAATAGTTGTGACTCAAATTTTGACCCAGTTTTTACACATTATAAACACAAAATAGAAAATACCATCACCTATGAATTCTAAAACAACTTCCATCATCAAAAGGACTACTTAAATAATGTTAATTAATGTCAAACTGCAAAAGTTTAAGCCCTGGGCCAGATGATATACCGTATTTAATATTTTTGTCTGATTTCTCAAAATATAGGAAAAGTATACGATATGGCATGGAACAACAGAATCCTTAAAATATTCCAAAGCCCCAAAGATTAAAAATAAATGGTTAAATTTCCCTCTTTTTGAAAAACTATTTAAGCAACCATACAATATACGTCAAAGCACTTAATACAACATATACATTTGAAAACGGTATTCCACAAGAATCAGTCATAAGCGTTAAAATGTTTTTAATAGCTATAAACAATATTTTTTGTAAAATACTAAACCTTACAAAACACATTATTTTTCACGATGACTGCTTTATATATTGCAATGGTAATAACATAGAAACTACACTAGAGATCTTACAATCATCATTACATACTCTTCAAAACTGGTCACATGAAACTGGATCTAAATTTCCCCCACCAAAAGTCCATATATCGTATTTTACTTTAAACCTGAATAAAATATAAATCAATACTTATGCCTTAACAATAAACAAATCGCTAAAATATGTAAAAACATAACAAATACCCGTACTTGAAATAATTTTCTATGGTAATCTCAAATGGACATCCCATCTAAAACAACTTAAAATCTGCTGCAGAAATAAAATTAATGTACCTAATCAAAATTCTGTCTCACCACGTCACATAGGGAGCAAATCAAAAGTCACTTCGAAGTATATACAAATCTTTAATACTATCAAAAATCAAGTATGGTTCATAAATATACAATACAGTCAAACCCTATCACCTCAAGATACTAAACTCAATTAAAAACAAAATAATTCGTCTGAAAACTAGAGCCTTTAGGACAAGCCCAATCGACAGAATTCTAAACTATGACAGAGAATTACCCTTCAACTCAAAAGAGACCAAGAAATACTAACATACATCATGAAAAAAAAACCACGGCCAACAAAATAGAATACAAAACATTTTCAACAATTATACTGCATCTTCAATAAACATGGAACTTTTAAAACTTGTATTTATGTATTATACTTTAATCTTAAGAAAAAAAATACCATGTAAAACTTAATAGTAACCTTAGTTTTTGAAGCCATGAATCCCATATTTCTTTAAAAAAAAATAAAAAAATAAAATTACAATCATATTATTATTATTATTATTTTTTTTTTAACCCACGGCAAAATAGGCAATTGAGGGTGGGGGTGGGAATACGTGAATGTTTTCGTGGCAGAATTTTTAAATGGGCACCTGTAGGTTACTGACATACTCGGGTGGTTAGGTCTCTCTTTCCAGACAGCGTGAACTGCCCGGAAACCGATGCCGCCCATGACAGGGGTTCGAATCGATGACGGTGCGCGTCGCAACCGACGCCTTAATCCACCCAGCCGGCAGCCACTACACCACCAACAATTATATTTAATACCCAAATATAGGCTATATTATATACATATTTTAAGATTTTAGAATTTATGTAGTAATGACATATTATTACCTATGTTGTGCCTTAGATTCGAATAATCATCACAACATTTACGGTTTGGGGATCTGGAGTCAAGCATGATGAACTATTATGATTATATTATTCATCAATATTGCATAGTTACTTAATCTACTTCAATAGCAGGTAAATAATGAATAATATTTAATATATGTCAGAATTGATTGATAATAAAATTCATATTGTTCATAATTTTTCATTGTATTTAGCCAAGTTTATCGTAAAATTATAAAATTATATTCAAATTTACATGATATTGATGAATTCTGTAAAAAATTTAAATACTTATAAAAAAAATCATTCATAAGTATCTTTAATATTATTAACTTCCGCCGCACAGAATTTGGAATCTCAAAAATTAGATTTTAAATTACATTACATTACAGAAAACAGATAACATTTACACGAATCATGTTATCTGTTTTATATTTACTTGTCATTTATGATTTATCAAACCTACTTATTATACAAAAAATATATATAGATTGTAGATTTATTCAATAAAAAAATAAAGTTACATTACTAAAGAAAAAAAGGTATGATCATATCTTCTGTTATATCGGCCTTTATACTACACTCGTTATTTCTATTAAAGACACTTAAACATATTTCTATATCATAAATATTCAAAAAATCTAGTTAAATTCAAATGGCCCACAATTTCCAAATGGCCAATATTAATAAATTTACGTTAAATACGTTTCAAAAAACATTCATCATTTTTTTAAGATCTATGTAGGTAATATATCCTCATATCACAATCACCAAATTTTGTTATTTTGTATTCTGAGATAGGTATCGATGGTTAATTATAAAATAGTTATTTGGCTTTAATGATTAGGTTTTATCAGATATGACCTATTTTTTTCTTTTATATACTTGCTTTTTAAACCATTACTACCTATATACAATGTAGATTTAATTAATTAAGTTAGAAGTATCGTATATACACATTAGCTATTAATAAGCTTCGCTGGCTTATCAAAATCTTAACGACATACCTACATTTTTAACAATATTCTAATGCAATTTTAATCAGAATAGACTACATCTACTTAACAATAAATGATAATATTACTTATAACAAATAAATATATTTTTTACGAACCGTAAATATTTCAGTGACTCTATGTCTGTCGAGGTTGAAGTAGAGGGAATTCATTCCCGCATAGTTGATTTAAATTTTAAAAAAGTCATTGATTACTTGCGATTTAAAGTACCATTTACTTTTTTCATAGATTATAACTTTTATTTAATTGACTGCTGTATACAAATAGTTTTAATAAACGTTTACAATTTTTGGCCTAGACCTGTGCTCCGCTTATATCATCGCAAATGAATTTTATTTTTTAAATTTTTGACACTAACACTGAAAAGTCAAGGCACCTTTAATACGATCAAACATCTTAGGTGATATAGACAGTCTTATTACATATAATAATTATATTATGTACATAATATTAGATCATAGATTTACTTTTAAATTGTATGATAACAATTTATTATTCATGACAATATTAAATTTAACAAAGTCAAATTATTAATTATTATTCGTTATTTGAAAAATTATTGTACGAGAAAAACGTATACTATCTTTCATCTATTCTTGAGTTTTTAAAATAAATGATTTATGATTAATGGTATGTTATGATTACACTTTGTTAATTATTGATTGTTGGAGAATTATTAAATTATTATTATACTTGATTTTTCATTGTTTGATTCAATTTTAAATATCAGTGGCGCAACTAGGGCTAAAATGTTGGGGGGGCTGTAGCCCCACCTAACATTATATGAAAAGTAACCCGTGGGGGCGATGCCCCCACACCCCCTAAAAATTCATTAAAAAATATAACACAAGTACACAACAAAATCTATTTATTTATTCAAAGTTTCATTTTTCTTTTATTTTTATCAATAAATATTTGTAATATTTATTCAATTGGAATCTCGATGTCTTTTTCTATATGCAGGATTGATAGATTACTGAACCGATCTTGGTTCATTGTGGACCGTAAATATGTGTTTATCCTCCTCATAGCTGAAAAAGAGCGTTCTGATGTGGCGGATGAAATCGGCAAAGTAATGGCTACTTGTATCATTAAATATAAATTTGGAAACACTTTTTTATTCAAATTTTCTTTTATAAAATTGAAGTCCTTTAAATTATCACCAATAACATTTTTGAACACCAGCATTTCGCTCTTTAAATTATTTTCGTTAATGTTTAATATATCCTGAAAATACATTTTATTTTTATTATGAAATGTTTTACATTGTAAACATTGTAAATAATAAATACTAAAAGGTTTGTATAAATTTAACCTACCTTATAATGTTCAACCAGGAATGAGCTTCCTCCATAATCAAATTGCATTAGTCTATCAGCAGAAGTAGCAAGGCATAAACTTTCTTCAGAAAATCGTATTTTCATGCTGCAAATAATTGAGTCCATGATGACATAGAAGGCGTTTAATTTCCAATATTCTTTTTTATCCGAATCATCATCGCTTAAATAATTGTTGGACTGTTCTGCGGCAGTTGAAAAAGTTACATCATAGTCACTTAAGTAAGTAGGTTCTTTTCTGAGTCTTTTTAATCCTGTTAATATCATTAAACTGTATTTTATACATTTAAACTGATGTATAATATTATAGTGTAAGTTGTTACCTTGTAATGGGATATTAATTGAAATATTATGTTCAAAACAAAATTTTTTGATATCATCCCAAAGTTGAGACACTATTGCGATCAAATTAATAATACGAAATTCAAAAGCACGTGGATAACAAAATTCAAAAACACGTTAGTAAATATGGTCATATGGAAATATAAATAGGGAATGAAATATTGAAATGGTAATGGTAAACAAGGCGACCCGCGATCGTATCCCGTCTACGTTCCGGTAAACGTTTACCTTATCTTGGGTCTAACATCATGTCGGTGCGTGGAAACGTTTTCATGTTTTTCGGTGGCTCAGCATAGATAATATATTATCTATGAGGCTCAGTCGCTCAGACTATGCATGTATTACAATTTTTGTAAAATTACGTATGTACAATAATCATACCAATGGGCAATGTGGCAATGTTGAATGTACCGATATAAATCGTTTTTTAAAAAACAAATACTTTATAAAGGCATATAATAGCTAATGATATTTACGATTTACCAAATTAATCATAGGCATATAAAATAATATTATGAACTTAAAATAAAAATAAAATAATTACATTTTTTCCAGTTTTTCCAAAAAAAAAGAATTTTAGTAAAATATTAAAAAGCTCGTTAATATTTTAGGAAATAACTAAATATTTTTTGGGGGGGCTATTACAAGTTTTGGGGGGGCTAAGCCCCCCCAGCCCCCCCCCCCCCCTAGTTGCGCTTATGTTAAATATATAATGAATTTTTCTATAAAAAAAAAAACAAATAAGGTTATCCAAACGAATAAATATAAAGAATAGTTACTATTCTTGTACGTTATTTATATATGTAGATACTACATTTCACTAATTCAGTAGACAAATTTAATTATTTTAGATTCTGAGCGAAGCGATGAATGTATTAATTTTAGAACAGAACTTTTTTTTTTGCATGTATTATGTCGATTTTGAACTTACATGTATCTTTTATGCGAATAAAGTTCAGCTAGCTGGTGCATTGGGCAGGCCGAAGTTGAAAATGTCTAGTAATTTTCAAGACCGTCGGGAGACCAAAAATAAAATTAGAGAAATACGGTAATTTCTATGGAAAACCAGTTTCTTATACAATTGTTGTTTCTGGTGTTACTACTAAAAAAATAGGTATCAATATACGATATAAATGATTTTTTCACTAAATGTTTATACTAGCATTTTTTACACATCATAAAATTTCCAAAATATTTTGAATGCTTTTGAGCTATTTATTAGCATCCACTATAACATCTTAGTATCTTACTGAATAACAGAGCATCACCCACTTTTTTCGTCTGATCGCAAAATTTTTTTTCAACAGGCTTATTATTAATTGATTAAATCGTTATGACAACAAAGATTGAACAAGAAGAAGAACAGCCACAATGTAAGGATTTCAGCGTGAATGTCAACATGAAACACAATGAAAATCAGTTTATCTGGAATTTGCCTTATGACGTTGTATTGAATTTATACACTAGATTTATTGATGCGATGTACACAATCTTAGGGATATCATTTTTGTGGCTGATAACGTATTTTTCGGAAGGGATTTTCGAACAACAATTAAACTTCGTAAATTTAAGATTGATTATATCATTATACTTAGCGAGTGCAGTTGCTGGTCAAATTTTATCCACAGTAAGCCACATTCCACCATTCGTAGGAATGACATTGGTGGGTATGGCATTCAAAATTAGTGAACAAAAGATTAAAATCGACGAATTTAGACATTTTTTTTGGTTATACTTTAGGTGTGTAATAACAATATATTTTTTTAAATAAATGTATCCTCACTAGCGGTCCTCCTCTCACATATACTATAATATAACTATTTTAGCTATGTAATAATACTGTATTAATTTAAAATTTTATTTTCACAATTTTTTTTATTACTTTAGTGAATTTACAGAATCAGTGATTCTGATCATATGTTTTCTGGAACTTGATGTGTGGAAGTTACGTCGTATTGGCTTCACTGTATTAAAATTGGCATTTTTACCTCAAATAGCCGTTATTGTACCTTTAGCTATTGCTTTGAATTGTAATTATCTAAATATAAACCAGTTTAGCTCAACGCATTTGTTCCTGTGAGTATTTACATTTTTAGTCGTTTTATATTGACCAATTATAGACGAAATTCATAAATCTTATTGTTTTAAATAAAGCATTTTATTATTACTGAACTTTGTTTTTGACATATAATTTGTACACCATTGTCCATTAGTCTCCAGGTATATAAAATATATCCAAGTGATGTCGCTATATTATACTTATTTGTTAAATTCTTTTTCATTAAGTTTTTTTTTATATAAATGAAAAAATATGGTCCTATATTTGAATATAGATGAACAATATACATAAATAATAGTTATTATTTGATAAAAGCTGTTGTAATACTTTTTCATACAGGTACAACATGTTGGGCATTAATTCGATCCTGTTTATGCCAAGTATATCTGTATTGAAACGATTGGGTTATTTTGATAAAAATAATATTTACACTTTGCTTCATGCCACATCCAGCATTGTAAATATAGCTGTAGTAATTATCAATTACTTTACATACACAAAATGTACGTATTAAATGGAAAAAAACATTATTACCTAGTGATCAGTATCTGTATAAATATAATCGTTATGTTGGTTTTCAAATTTTCAATAGAATTACATTAAGGGGGATTCGATACCAACCTGTTTTAAGGAGTTACCTAAATATAGGAAATTTCTATATTACGCGCGTGCAATGCATGGTTATATGCAGGGCCTTGCACCCGATTTAACCCGAACCCCTAACACCCCTAAACACCTTTAAAAAATCAAACACCCGAAACCCGTATAACCCGAATGATTCTGTTTTCAAAACACCCGTATTAACCAAAACCCGAATAAATATTCGGGTTAACCCGAAATCCCGAATCATTTTTTTTTCATTCTTCATGCGACATATCATTTCGTATGTATTTCTTGTGGTGAATTCGATTTTGTAGAGTTAAATAATCAATAATAATAATATCAGGAACAATCTTACAAACAATCATAGGTAATTTCTTGAAAATAAAATCCATTAAAATGTTTAATAATTTAATTGATTCTGATTAAAATATTAAGTATTTAATTATTTCTTATACCTATTATATGATATAATTTATTGCTTTATTAGTAAAATAAATTCAAATATAGCCAATAGCAATATAAAAGACGTGGTCTCAACAAAACTGAAAGTATTGACAGCCGTGACCAAAATACCAAACACTAATAACTAATAATAACATGTGTTATTTCATTATTTGCGACGAACTTCCAAAGCGGAATTACCTATGTCCTATAATATCTAATTTAGTAACTCGAATATCGTAATACGCGGCTATATTTATTATTTACCAGTTTTTCGGTAATCACGAAATCATAATTTATATTTTATTTTATTTGTCAATGGCTCAGCAATCAGCGCCCCTATGGCCATATATTTTAAACATTTTAATATTTTATTATTTATTTTATCCGTCGGCTTGGCATGTGGTAAATTGTACATTTGTAATTTGTATCACATTCGGTCTACAAGTCTACGAATATTTTAATACTATTTGTATTAGTTATGCAGCATACTATAATATGTAGCTATGTCAAGTATAGTTAACATTTTATATAATTGATGTGTTTTATTTTTATGTCTAAATAGATCAGGTGGACCATTTTCCAAAACATATTCCAAAGAAAATACTCGTTGATATTGTATTTGGAATTCTATGGGGAATATTTATGGTTCATGCATCACCCCCTGATTGTTTAATGGTAAATAATGAACAAAACCACGAGGAAACTAACGGTCACGAAGTCAACAATAAATATGTGAGTTGATAAAATATTTTCTTTTATATTTTTTTTTAGTTTATTGAACTGTTTATGGTTTATCTAATCAAAACACGGAGTATTGTATACCTACTCATCTAAACGTATTTTATGATATAATATACATTTAATTAATGTTAAAACAAAAACTAATGTTATATTATCAATATATCAACTATAGAAATTACGGCTAATTATAATCCATGATATTTAATTGTCAAAACACTTAAATACCTTAAAAGTACAATATTTACATTTTTTATAAAATTACAATTTATTTTTAATAAAAAATCTATATTTTACCTACATATAACATTAAAAAACTACCTATATAAGTATTTAAAATACTAAATCTTATAATCTTACAGTGAAATCTTCACATTATTATTTTTTTTGTAGATGTTTAATTTACTCACCACTGCTAAAAGAGTAACGTTACTCTTCACTGGTGGAATTCTAACCCCTGTCATCAACCTTTTTAACAATACAGCATGGTATTTTTCATTGTCATGTGGAATATCTTCGCTGATTGCTGGTATCGGTTGGAAATGGAAAATGAGAGAAATAAACTGTGACACCTCAACGATGGTATTTAAAAACGACAATAGTGAAGACCAGAATCAAATTCGAGATATTTTAAAAGTATTCAAATATATCTGGAATGCTCTTCAACCTTTATTTTTTGGGTTTATTGGCACAGGATTCCAAATCCAATATGTTGATGTCAACATGTTACTCATTATAATACCAGTTATACTCGTATTTGTAAGTGTAATTTTTTATTAACAAGTGAAGCAAAATACTACATTCACGATTAATTATGTAGCTAATTTCTAGATAAGTAGATATTAATTGTTTTATTCGTATCAATATATGTGTCTTAGATTCGAATACTAATCACAACATGCTCAGTTTGGAGATCTGGATTCAACGTTAATGAAGTTATATTTATTGTTTTCTCGTTGCTTCCAAACTCTTCGTTAATGGTAATTGTTAAATGTCAATATTGATAAGCTCTAAACATTAATATATCTTCAACAAATGTTTCGTTTTACTGGCCGAATCGTTACACCTTAAATTTTATTTCATGCGTTGGCTGGTTGCAGTAACGTAATTTTGGTAAATTTTGGGAAGGATTGTGAATGTTGTGATTAAATGTTTTTACATGAATAATACTTGCTCAAAATCTAAAAAGATCATCAGGATCTATTTCCCGTATACCCCGTTAGTAGGCCCCTTAGAGGGACTAATTTTTTTATATTTGGGTGCAAAATGTCTAAATGTGGCACTGGTTGGCTCTATTTTTGTACTGAAAATAGCATATATTATGAAATATATTCAAATATAACTTAAAAATAGCTAAAATAACCGCCACTCCACTAACAAATGGTAGTAACGCCACTCACTGGTCACTAATATTATACAATTTAATAATATTATAGGACTGTGATTCTATATTCCTATATTATTATACATAATACTGATTTTTTTCTTTGTAGGGAGTTTTAGCACCTTTATATTTAAGAATTGTTGAATTAAGTGGAGAAGAAAAAGAGACAACATTTGACAGTCAACTGTTAAACATCACCATAATCTGCTATCTGATGACTGCTATTCTAGGGGCATTTTTCGTTCACCGTTATGGTCCTAAATTATTGTCTGATAACATAAATGATCATATTGATGTATGATGATACAATATAAATAATTTGATACTTCGAGTAATATTCCTAATTAGAAATTAATTGTTGTAATTCAAAATATATAGATTTAATTTTTAACATAGAGTTTAAGTACATTATTATTTATTATGTGTTGATAATCCAAACTTCATTATATTAATTTTTTTTTTCTTGTTATCGACGACGCTGCCGGAACTGCTTGCGCATTACGTCGACAGTGCCGCTTCTTATATTAATAATTAATTAAGCCTTATAAACTACATAAGCACATTTTTAAGTGTATCGCTTTAGTGAAATTGGAATTACTAAAATGATTGTCATAGGTCATATAATTATATATAGATATTTATTTTGTACCTATATTATAGATAAATATCTTTGTAACATAGAACAAACGGTCACTTTGGTGCAGACGTATATGTTGAAAAGAACACATTTCTAAATAGATTTTATCTAAAGGCAACTTATTTATTGTTCTAATGTAAACATTTTATATATGTGATTCCTGCTTTATACATATATATTTGTAGTGATTTATTCATCAGTTCTTACAAAAACTGATTTTATTAGTTATCTTGTCTATCAAATAATATACACCCGGGGTGGCCAACTTTAATAGACTTGTGATAAACCTCAGAGCTTTTCTATGTTGTCATGATCGTTAAAAAAAAAAGGTTTTGAATAAACAAAAATTATATAATATGTATATTCGTGTTACATCTATTTTATTACTTTTTGTTTAAAATATAAATAAGTATTATTAACGTTTAATTTCACAGTTTTATCCAACAAGTATTTAAATATATATGATTACAAATATTATGACTTTTAACTTATTACTTCTATAACTATACTAATATTTTTTTTTATTACTACTATCATTAAGTTAATTAAATCATTCAATGGAACTGAAAAAATTTAAAAAATTAAAGAAAATGGGAAATGGTATGTCGAGATTGACTAGAAAAATATAGGTAGTGTGTTGTGTATTGTATTTTGCGATGTTTTTCTATCATTACACAATAATGTGAAATGTGTAACGAAAACTGCAAAAATGAAATGATTATTCATCATCTAGTGAAGAAGCTGTAGAATGACAACGAGTCATCCATCGGTCTAATTAATATGCAAAAAAATTTTAAAAATAAATAATAGTAAAAAAATATATATACCCAGTCAATTAGACCGTTTATTGGATAATTATTACTTATTAATTCATAAACTAATGAGGCTATTATTTTTATAAATTTTCACGCTCAGGTTTCAATTTTTTGTTGATTCGTTGATGAGATATAGCTGCTCTAAGTTGGGAGATTTTGGTGGCTGTTTGTGTGTAAATGTGCTATACCTAATCGTGTTGCGTTTTTTGTGTGTAAAAAAGTAAAATGAGTGCAATCGTGTTTCACCAGACGCGACTGTGCTGATTATGTAGTATGTATGTATAATACCTGAAAACCACCCAACTTTCAGCAGCTATAACTCGCCAATGAATTAACGAAAGTTAAAAATTTTAAAGGGAAAATGCATGAAAAAAATAGATTTATTAATTTATAATGTAACATGTACCTATTGTACCTACTATGTTTAATTTATTCAAACTATTTTTTATATAATATTTATAATATGTTTAATACCTTAAAATATGTCTATTGACTGTTCTTATTTCATATTTACTTAATGTGCTATTAAGTAGATACAGATAGCAAATTTCATATATAAAAAAAAAGATTGATCAATCTACTACATAATTTTACCATTATAAAAATAAACTTCTACATACACATGAATATTTGTTTGTTTTGTAAATAATCTAATAATCTAATAATATGTGAATAAACGCCAGTATCAATAACTTCGTATATATTAAACAATTTATAAAATTCATATTTTGTCCCTATAATTATTTTATTGATTAGCTAGAAAATGACAAAATTATGAATATTAACAGTTGCTATTATATTGGTATAGATATTTACCAGGGCTTGAAACCGCTCCCGAGAAAATGGGTTACCGGTTTTCGGGTTTTTTAGAATTGGTGGTACTTGATTACTGGTTACCAAAATGTCGTTACCGGTAACCATTTTGAAAGCGGTTTTTAATTTAATTTTTTTTTAATAGTCGATTTTATTTTATTTGACATAACAAACCATTTTTGAAACCATTTAAGCATGTTGATGTGACTAAGTAAGACAAAGCATAAAACAAAATAAAATATCACATAGTAGGTACCTACTTATAATTTATGCATTTTTTTCTTTAAGATATATAAAAATATAAAATTAATTATAACAGTTTGATAAACATGAAAAAAAGTAAAACACAAAACATTTTTTCATAATAAAAATTCAAACTTAATACTTGATAAACTCAAAACAATAAACAGAAAAAAGTAGTTTGTATTGTATATACTATGTAATGCAGTGACTGTATACTTATAAAATTACTAAACATTATATTTAAAAGTGAAAATACATATTAAATTTCCATTCCCATCTTATTTGCTCTTATGATCATGATTTCGTTGAGCAAATCAGATGATAATGATGATCTTAGGTCACTACATATAAATTTTAGCCCAGAAAATGTACGTTCTACATGCAGTTACCTATAACAGTTCAATAATAAATAATAAATATTATTTAATTATTCATCTAAATGCCTACTAATAATTACTTAGTACTTTTAAATGGTAACATTAAAATACTTTTAAATCCAGATATTTGTTTTTTTTTTTTCTAGTAAGATATAAAATTGAAATTAAAAGTTACTAACCAATGGTATCAATTGGCTTTATTCAATAATATTGTGTTATTTACAATTTATTTTTTATTTACTTTTTTGAACAATAAGCACAAATGTGATAAGTAAAAAATATAACAGACACTTTCTAGTTTCTATTTTTATAAATGACTATTATATTTTAAATATTACCTATTACGCAATGATTATTTTTATTTTGGTATTTACCGTTTTTACATTTTTATATTTATTTGATGGTTATAATTAAAAAAAAAATTAAAATTAAAAAATTATTTTAACGTTAATTGATTTTGAGATTTACGGTTTTAATTAATTAACCGGTTCTAAAAATAAACGGTTCCGTTATAGATTTCCCTCTTTATCGAATTACGCGATTACCGGTAATTGATAACCACTTCACTAAATTTTAACACGAGAACCGAGAAGCGGATACCAGTCCAAAAAGTAGCCATAGTAACCGGTTACCGGGAAAAATCAGTTACCGGTTTCAAGCCCTGATATTTACACTATTCGCTTGTTGAATATAATTTACTTCGTAAGTCAGTTGCAATTAGTTTTCGTTTTTTAACTTTAATATGCTAGAATATATGTGGACTCCATAATGATATGCTAATAAATAAAATATATCTTTCATGTGTTAATGATGTTAGATACATCAATAATTAATATTTTTCAATCTAATAAATATATTATTCATATTTCTTAGAATTATAACCATATTTTAATGTTTTTAAATTTACAAACAATACAAATCTACCTATTGTACTACCTAAAACAGTATTTTTTTTAAGTTATGAATTTACTATACTAATAGTAATGTAAAAAAGTAGGAGCATCAACAAACTACCATAAGGTAAATAATATTAAACCTGTATTTTGAGCATTTATAGACTTTTGAAATATTGTTGATAAAAAAAAGGCGTATGGAGAATATTTTTAAATTACAACAAAATTTCTAAAATAGTTATTCTTTATTTAAATTTCAAATTTGACTTTAATGTTTTGCTTTTTTTTCATATTTCTTATCTTTTTCATCAGCAAATTGTGTATACTTATTTTTTTTAGTTATACATATAAGAAACATTGTTTGAAATTTTCCATCTTTACCCATAAAAATTTAATATATTCTAAATTTAAAAAAATTAAATTAGTTAAATTTAAATGGCTCACAGTTTTCAAATGGATAATATTAATATATTTTCTTTTTATAAATATTCATAATTTTTTTTTAAACTTATGTTGGTACCCTGATACCAGGAACCTGCAGGTAATATATTATCCTCATATCACAATCACAATTTTTTGTTATTTTCTATTCTAGTTTATCGGCGATTAATAATAAGGTAGTTCTCTGACTTAAATGATTCGGTGTTATGAAATATGATATATTTTTATTTTATACTCTTGCTTTATTTTTTATATCATTATTATTTACAATATAAAATTAATTAATCAAGTTAAAAGTATTGTATGAGCATGCCTACATTTTTAACAATATTACTCTAATGAAATTGAAATTACTCGCTATATAGTAGCATTATAATGATTACATGCAGTAAAGATAAATACCTTAATATAATGCAGTGAATATTGTCAAACAGTCGTACCCTACGTATAACCAGGATAACTGAGATACAAAGATTCAGCATTAACTAAAAACTAACACTTAAAAGTAAAATCATAATGTACCTAGTGTTTTATATAACTGAATTTATTTTTGTAAGATTCGTATAAAAACAATTGCAACAAGAAATATGTTTAATACATTTCATTTTTATCGGATTTGAGACACAATACAATTTTAGGTATCAATAATATAAACATCGTTGTGTTTTATACATTTAAACAATCAGAATGAATAAATGTGAGGACCACGGAGTTAACATTACTATTAACCTAAAAGAAGAACAGCTTTGCAAAACCGTTGAACTTAAAAAGTGTCGAACATTAATTACTTATATTCCAGTGTATAATACGCGTAATGATGTGTATCAAGGTAAATTTTAATCTATGACATAATAGCTAGACTAAGTTACTATAATGGTTAAAAATTTAAAGATGGTTTATTAAATAAACTTAAAAATTCTAGGAAAAATGCATGTTTTCGTTTAAAAAATTAAAAATGTGAAAATCATAAAAATAAAAATGTAAAATAATATCTTTGTTTTTTATTTTTTGTCTGTAAAAAAATCCTATTACATAAAAATAATATTTCTAAAAGCAATGATACTTTTCCAAATAGTGAGTTTTTTCTGTTAACATATTATACGTCTATTCAATTTTTAAAATCCTTGAACGGACTAGGTTTTGTTACCCTAATTATTTATTGATGATTATTTGTTTATCAAACCTTATTAAATACAGGTAGAGGTTCTATAAATAATGAATTTATAAAATTATAATTTTATTGAAAAATTGTTTCGGAAACCTATTAATTAAATTATATTTTATTTATTTATTTTTGTTTAACAATATATAACCATAAAATACGTGAATGATATACCTATGAATTAATCATTGATTATTGAATTTTTTTAACGAATCCAATAAATTATTAAGATATACTCTTAGGAAATTTGAATATTTATCACCCAATCAGTAGTTTCAGATTTTCTTTGGCCTTTTGTCAACATAATATTTGGCAATATTTGTAGCTTAGGTTTACTCAAAAAATAATGTACTGATTTTGTTCAAAGTTGCAGAGATAGTTCTCAAAAATATATCAGGAATGTTTAGATAGCTGTTACGTACGAAATTATACCAAGTATATCTAGGTACTATAACCAGTACGCTACAACTCTACAATAGGGATAGTTACCTCAGTCGAATTGTTTCATATTACGAGGTACACTGATGTGACATTGCTGATATGGTGTATTTTAATAATTTATCCAAAGGCATTAGGTGTTTTTTCGTTAAACCCATTTCCGTACAAAAAATATGCACAATCAAGCAAAATGATAATTTTTCTATTGGCATGGGCAAGTGGGCAACAATAGTAGACAATATTAGTCTAAGCAGTGTTACTCAACCGCTGTATAGCAAGATAATTCAAAATTTGTCGCAATGTACTTATATCAAATTCAAATGTATGTCAAACGTATGATATATTTCAATACTGTGTCACCACTCACCACTCGTTACTATACAAAAGTTGAGAAACATTGGTCTAAGTTTATAAGTAGAATTTTCTAACCGTTTATTAAATGTTGTTATTTATTATTATAGTTGAAATATTTGACGGGAAAATTGCAGATACTACTGTTAAGCTAGAACAGTTACAATTTCATGATTTTGGTATGGATGTCAACTTGGAACAAAGCGAAAACCAATTTGTCTTCAATTGGCCGTACCCCACAAAATTGAACCTCTTCACCGGTGCTTTTTTAACAATTATTATGGTAATATTTTTGTGGTTTCTCAGCGGTTTCGGAAAACTTGTTTATGAAGATCAAACTAAGGTGAATAGTTTGGTTCACATTATACTGTTGTACGTAGCAAGCACGGTTGCAGGTAAAATAATATCCATCGTAAGCAAAATACCACCATCGGTAGGAATGATATTGGGAGGAATGATGATCACCGACGAGGGATTTGTCACCGAACTTAATTTTTATTTAAGGTGTGTAAATAATTATTGTTTTAATTAAACTTTTCTATAATAAAATATATATTCCGCGTGGTCTAAGTGAACAGCTTGATAAAAATATAAAAATATTATTACCTACCAGATTTAACGTCATCTATATAGAGCTGACAAGTGCGTTTTGTAACGGTATTTTAGTAAACAAAACATATATAAGATAGTCTTTGTATTAAAGTTGTAAATAAAATAGCAGATATTATAAAAAATCAAATTTAGAAATAAACTTACAAAACAAATATTTTGAGGAATAATATATGAAAAATTTACTTTAATTCACAGTCCTGGCTTAAATATTGATCATAACAAACAGTATTCAGTTTATATCCCTTCATCGCATTTAGCCTCTGCTCCAGGACATGAACAAATAATGTAATCCACAGGGACTTAAAAATCCAAACTGATGAACAAGGAACCAAAACAATATTACATACACTTTTACAAAATATTACAACAATACCAAGATCCCACATTTTATATCCCACCTTTCCTCACATACACTACTTGACAACCTCTCTCGTCAGTCGTCACCTTAAAAATCATTAGAGTTATGATAAAATAATAATAAAAAAAAAATCATTGGATGCATGGTTGCCCTCATCATGGCAATCTAACATATATATTTCTATTTCATTTTGTTATACATGTAACCACATTTAATTACTATGTTTTTATTACTACGAATTGTGAATTTTCTAATAGTAAAAAAAAATAGGTATATTATGAATTAAATTATTTTGTATCAATGGATTATTTAAAATTAACGCAAATAATTTATGAATCTTATTATATTTAATCTAATATTTTACTATTTACTACGTATTTTATGTGTATAGTGAACTCATGGAATCAGTGATTTTAATCATAAGTTGCCTGGAACTAAATATATGGAAGCTGCGTTGGACCAGTGTTGTAGCATTAAAATTGGCAATTTTGCCACAAATAGCTGAGACAATTACTGTGATTCTTATTATGCATCATTTTTTTCCAAAATTCATCGATTCATATTTTAAATTATTTATATTGTAAGTATATATTATAACTATATTTTCTATAGAAATTTTTAAGAAATCAAATTTTTTATTTGATTTTTTCCAAAAAAATTAAAGATAGCCATTTTGTAGGATTTATTTATCTGAAAATATTGACATTCCAAAATTTTATTTTCATTAATTTCCTGATTTTTAATATTTGTTCTAGTTTTGAGGAAATAATAAAATATGATCATAACAGGCACACTGAAAGTGTTCGGCCAGCCATACGAGTAAGCGCGCGGCGCGGTGGGTCAAATGTTTATCATACACTAGCTATGGTGTTTAATAATTCGTAATTATTCTCGGAACTAAAAAAAAATTAAAAATCATTAAATTAACGGAAATAACATTTTCATTCGTTAATATTTTTAGAAAAATAAACTACAAAAGGTACATATTATATTATATTGAGTGTACAATTAAATAAATAAAAAATATTTTAAAAACTTGCCCATGTTAAAAAAAAGCGTCAAAACAATAAAATATTAATATTAAAATTAATTAAATATAAATTTTAATGTGTCAAATAAGTATTCCTAAATTATTATCAATCTACTAAACACGGATTGTTAACAGTTGATAAGGTTTTAAATGATAATAATATTGATGCATATATTGCGATAGTGGAGGGGGCCAGTTAAATGAGCCGACCATGACACGTTTTCAAATTACGCACCCGGTCCGGCTGAGCCACAGCCGACTCGGTAGACCATTCGGCCACCTCGTGCCCCTCTATTTTATTATAAAAGTAAAATTTTTGAATATTATACTGTTATAAAACAAACAGAGGACATAATGACCATACTATTACTTAATCCATATTATACATTTTATATTATTGTATTCATATTTGTAGTAACTTAAACATATTTATAATTTTTAGGATAAACTTGTCGGGTATAAATTCGGTCTTATTTATGACAAGTTTGGAAAAACTTAAGCATTTGGGATATTTCGACTCGAACAATATTTATACATTGCTTAATACAGCATCTACATTAATCGATTTGCTAACTGTAGTTTTAGTCTATTTAGTAATTTACGCAACATCCTTTGACAGTAAGTACTTATATTTAATTAACTAGGTATATTTTTTTAGTAATTGCAGTTACGATAATTATGGTTCATAATGCACATATTTTAATTCCTAATTTATAATGTAGACATATTCTTCTACCTACCAATAAATATTTAAAAACAGTTAATTCAATTTAAAATTATTTACTCTCTTTTTATTCATTTGAAAACAGGATTAGAATTAGATGATTTCGAAGATGTGGCATTAATTGCGGCCAACGAAATAGCAATTGATATTGTTTTTGGAATTTTATGGGGATTTTTGATAGTGTTTGTCACATCTCCTAATTGGTCAAAACAGTACAATTTACAAGCATCTGAAAATAATAACGATCCAGAATTCAATAGACAAGTAAATCACTAATTTTATTTTTTAAATTTGTAAAGTAATGAATGGCAATGAGGTTAGGATAAGTAGGTTACATCCGATTAAATTACCTAATAACATATGTTTGTACTTATTTATTTAAGGGGATCGGAGAGGGATAGTTATTTTAGCCAACAATTACCAATCATATTTAGTATTTGATAAACAACTCATTTCAATGCATAGAAATAATTATTCATAGTGAATCTTGGAATAATACGAAGTTTACTCCCCAAAACGTTAGCGGGTTTTTGATGTATAAAAGTGAAAATTATTTAAATCAGAACGATGGTGTTCTAATGTACACAAACAATAAATACAAAGTTTTATATTATATTATATAACAAAGCATTTTACTATAATTATTTAATTTTAATTGATTTAGCTGCATAAGTAAATAAATTATGAGATCAATAGGTTGAATGGGCAAAAAATATAACTGAGCATTAATTGTTCACTTTAAATATGTGCAACAGCAAAGCAGTAATGATTACTTACTATAGTTACTACGCACACTCTTACAAGACTTGCATGCACGCAACTTTAAAATTGCTTAATTCAAAACCCTTAAAAACTGTCTTGCAACTGCCTCCCTTAAACGTGTGTCGAAAATTATATTTTAAAATAATAATACAACATATTATTATTAATATTATTAATAGAGCCCGGATTTCTATGCAATTGCATATTTTTTTCCTTTTAATATTTTTGGATTGTTGTCAGTTATCTCCACGAATCATCATAATTTGAAGCTAATGGAGAAATTTTTTTTTGCATATTTCTGCATATTTAAAGGTTATTGCATATTTTTGCATATTTTGGTAAAATTCAAAATTTATTGCATATTGAAGCGAAAATTAAAAACAAAATTAAATGATATTTTTTCCAAAAACAAAGGCCTAACAGTATTACGTAACATTAATAAAGTATTAATAGGGGAAGCGGAAGTGGTTCTACTAGATCAAAACTATAAAGATCCAATGATTTTAAGCTCTTTTAAATTTGCTCCAATAACTTCGGTAGATGTTGAACGATCATTTTCAATATACAAGCATTTATTAACAGATAGACGGCACAGTTTTACCGAAGAAAAACTTGAATGTCATTTAATAATTAATTTTAACAATAAAGAATAAAAACACACATTTTGAGTTGTATATTTTGTTTTTTTTTAAATAGAAATAATTATGTATTTATTTGTATGTGTTTAAATTTAAATATTTGTATTTTTTTCGTGCTTAACATAATTTTTAATTTTTTAATATAACTTTTTTTATTGCATATTTTTTGCATATTTTAATGATTTTCACTGCATATTATATGGCATATTTTGATACTTTTTAGTGCATAATTATCCGGGCTCTAATTATTAATATTATTACTCCGACCACGTGTTGTATTGAATATTGCATATTGTCTTTTGATCTAGAATTTTTTATGATTCGATTTCCATACTAAATATTGAAAGAAATTTTTTCAAGTTATTAAATACCTACCAAATTTAAAATCATGACTTACGTACAGACTAATTCTGATCTCTTCATATACCATTGTGATGACCTACTTATAATAATAATTTAATGGTCACATATATATGTATTTTTATATTCAGATAACTAGTTTACTAACAACCGTGAAGAGTGTGGTTCTATTTTTTATCGGAGGATTTTTAATTGTGTTATACAAAATATTTCATAACACCATGTGGTCTTATTCATTATCGTGTGGAATTTCGTCATTAGTAGCTGGAACCTGTTGGAGATGGAGAATTAAATATTATGATAGTAACAAAGTCCTAACAATGACATTCAACGATGAAAATGAATACCAAAATCAAGTTTATGCAGTACTGAAAGTGTTTAAATCCTTCTGGAAATATCTCCAACCTTTATTTTTTGGATTTATTGGAGCAGCATTCTCAACCAAATTATTTTCTTATAGGATGTTATTCTTTGTACTAATAGTACTTGTGATTAAATTAATTGTAAGTACGAAACATTACTTACTAATAATATTAGACCAAACCATTAGTTTTAAAAACTAGATCATGTATTTTGCGTTAATATCAACTGATTTCACTCATTGATACCATAATTATTGGTATAATATAATTTTTTAAATATATGAAATATAGAAGTATATGATAATATAATAAGATAATAAAATAAAAATAAAAATAATCAAATTTTATTCGAGTATTATTGATTATGCTCTGTTCCAAAAGAGAACAGTCACTTTTCGTACATACAACTGAATGCTACGGCCGGCCGGCAGTGCCTAATGCCAAATTTGCTCAATCTTGGTAATCGACGTTTTCCGACACCGAATCCGACATAAGTAATTTATGGTTCGTTGTTGGGAGATGATCAATGACTGCAAAAAATCAGCCGAAATAATCGTTCTCTTTTGGATAGAGTACCTATATGTATAGACTAGCATAGTAGTATTTATAATATAGGTGTGACAGAAAGACTTGACAAAAAAAAAAATTATTCTAATTAAACGTATGATAAAAATTGTCAATTTTATATGATAAGTAAATAATTTAAGAAATATACTTATGTCAGCAAATTCTTAAAAATTATATATATTTTTTTTTAAGTGATTAGGTACGTTCCAAATTAATTTAACCAGAAAAATATCGAATTTTAAAAAAAATTTTAAAAATAAATAACTTGACTTAAATAAATCTTTCTACCATAAAAATAGTTTTTATAATCAGATTTACAGATTGGCTATTTCGTATTTACCCATTTTTTCTTTATTTTCTGTACTAAAAAATAAACAAATAAAAATGTAATATACATGTAGTGCTAGGGTCAGATAATGAAAAAAAGATAAACAAATAAATAGAAAAATATTAATTTAAATGAAAGTTATTCCAAAAGTCACTTCTATCGTTTACGCCTTAAGCTGGGCGTCCACTAGGTCAGAGAGGTCGGTGAGGTGCGACGCAACGTGGAGCGGAACCATAATAGAATGCCTGTAAACTAATATAGATCCGTCCTCAAGAAGGTCGTCGCGCCGCTCTGGCTTTTCGATCTAATGGACGCTTTATATAGCCAACAACATTCAGGTAATAAACTGTGATTTAAATTGTTTCAAAAATTTAAGGGAAAATTTGTTATCAAATTAGGTATTTATAGGCTATATTACAACATATGCTTATTTTAATTTTTTAGTATTAATATAGTAAAACAATATATTATGCTGTGCCTTAGATTCGAATAATAATCACAACGTTTGCGGTTTGGGGATCTGGATTCAATCGTAATGAACTATTATTTATCAATATTGCTTGGCTACCCAATTCTACTTTTTTGGTAAATACTAAATAGTAAATTATATTGTAAATTTAACGTTAGTTTTTACACATGAGCGAAAAATACTGAATTTATTTATTGGAATTAATTGATATTAACATACTTATTATTAAAAAATTTTCTTTCTATTTAGTCAAGTTTAACACCAACGTATTTCATGATTGCGGCAGCTGTATTCCATTCAGACAGTGAATTGGTTTATCAAATATTAAATTTGACTATCATTTCCATTATGATAACTTCTATTCTAGGATCATATGCCATTCAAAATTATGGTGCAACATTGTTATCTACGACTGTTAATATAAAATAATATTAGGAACCTTATGTTATATTAGTCATTGTAAAACAATTTTAATGATTATAATATACACGATACACGTATTTATACACAAATCTTTGATTCGGTTTCATACTGTTTTATACTAACCACTTGTTTCTGACAATTTGTAATAAAATAATATCAATCGTACCATTTAGCTTGGTTTTAAATTATTTTCAGTTTTCAACGTTGATAAAACTTATTTAATTATCTTCTATACATGATAATGATTTGTTTTTTTAATTAAATATTTATATGAACAAATTCATGATATGTAATCTTGAATTCATCGAACATATTGTGCCTAACCTAACCTTTTTGACGACCTGATTGAGCATGATACAAAATTTGAATATTGGTTACAACGTTGTCAAGTTTTTGCTAGTACCTATACTTATGTTGTGTAGATTACTATGGCATTGGTAAAGCGCGGATTTGTATGCATTCGCATATTTATTCTGGTTGATCGTATAATATATGCTAAGTAAGCTCAACATTTGTTTCGTGATATAGCCATTTAAAAAACATCAAAATAAATTAATAAGTATACTTGTACGAATAAACGGTTTTTCCAAATATTTCACTATTGTTCAAAATAAATTTATTGACATTTTAGTGCATGTATTTATGCATATTTAAGATATGTTAGTGCATATATTTGGTTGATTTTTAATGCATTCTTAATCCGCGCTCTACTAATATATAACTAACACACTACACATTAGTCGAAAAAGATTTTGTTATTTGGGTATCCACGGAAGTTGAAAATAACTATGACAGATAGAAAACCAGAATTTTACCTATAGTAACGATTGCACTAAATTGTGATTAACTGTCATTGTTTGTACCTATTATACGCTGTTATTAAGACGGTCACTATCAGTCTGTTCTGTTGTCTTGTGACTTGTGTGTGTATTTTGCAAATGATGGAAAATAATAAAATAAAAATTATTTTATCCGAAAGAGATTATTCTCTATTATTTTTATACATTTATTTAATTTTTTATATAATGTTTATTCATATATTTTTATGTATATTTATATATTTGGTATACAGGATGTCCCGTGAGGATTTACCCATTGCGATGTCTTCGAAATAATGGTTTTGTAATAAGACTCATAGGGATAAGAACTACAATTATTTTATATTTTAATTTATTTTAATGTTTTGGTAAAAAAGTTAAAAAATATATATTTATATTTTATTATTTCCAAAAAAGTTAAAGATAGCCATTTTGTAGAGTTTATTTTTCTGAAAATATTGATGTTTCAAAATTTTATTTTCATTAATTTTCTGATTTTTATTTTTTTTTTTTAGTTCCGAAAAAATTGTGAATTATTTAACACCATAGCCCATAATGTTATCAAACATGTGACCCACCGCGCCATGCGCATTCCCATACGACCGGCCGAATAATTTCCGTGTTTCTAATAGTTATCAATTTATAATCATTTTTTATTTCTTCAAAATTAGAAAAAGTATTAAAAATCAGGAAACTAATGAAAATAAAATTTTGAACGTCAATATTTTCAGAAAAATAAACTCTAAAAAATGGCTATCTTTAACTTTTTTGAAAATAATAAAATATAAAAATATATTTTTTAACTTTTTTACCAAAACATTAAAATAAATTAAAAAATGAAGTAATTGTAGTTCTTTTTTTATTATTAATTATAAAGTTTTCCTGACAAAATCATCTAAACTTAGTTATATAAAGTACAATTTTTTTTTTTGGCTATTTATAAAAATGGTATTTACATAATATAATGTAATAATTAACTAGGTTGAAGATTAGCTACTTTAGGACATCATGGGAACGACCACGTTTTAGTCTTCGATTGATGGGGTTGACATTTAACCTGTAATGCTGTGGACCGCTTGTTTTGCGTATATGACAGAAGAATCTTGCCGATAGGTCCTTAATGTAGTTCTTAATAGTTGGTAAATTGAAGTCGGTGTGCAGGGCATCGTTTCGCAATTGTAGTTCTTGTCCCTGTGAATCTTATTATAAAACAAGAATTTTGAAATCTCCATTTGTTCGTGAAATATCGCAATAGGTAAATCCTCGCGGGACACCTTGTATTTTAGGGGAACAAATTTTAATTTTAATATAATATTGTAAAAACAAAGAAAAAAAATTTAATATAATATACTAAACTAACTGATACAGCAAACACTGTCTTAACATGTAATAATATATGATAAAAAACTAAAAAAAGATTTTTATTTATAAAAATGTACTGATGTTCAACTGTATTTTATTTAAAAAAAATAATATTCTACAGCACAAAATGGCAACGTCTCGCCTATGTTATAATTAAAATTTGTTGATATTGCTTGTTTGAGGGTTAATAAACTATTATTATATACTTGATTTTTAATTGTTTAATGCATTTTTAAATAAATAATGAACTTTTCTATAAAAAAAAAACAAATATGTTTAATCTTACGGATAAATAAACAGAATAATTGGTACCTATTTAAGTATGTATAAATAGTTGTATAATTCAGTTGAAACATATAATTATCTTAGATTCTGAGCGAAGCAATGAATGTATTGATTTCACATTGGTACGTTTTTTATTTTTATTTTTTTGTATGTTTGTGTACACAAAAAGTAATCAAAAAAGATTTTCGATTTTCAACTTTAGTATCTTTTTTAGGTGAAAATTCATCTATCTTGTGCATTGGACAGGCCGAATTTGCAAATGTCTAATAGTTAAATGTTTATTTGCTTGTGTATTACAAGCAACTCTTAATACAAGTATTATAGTAGTGTACGTTGTACATAATATGTGTGATTTGTACGCAATTCACTTATGCTTACGAATAGAATGAATAGACAAAAAAATTATATACTTGTTAAACCGACCACGTTACCAAGAGGGAATAGAAATTTTATTCTTTAAACGTCACAGTCGCAGAACACGGTAGATAACTATAATCTAATTATATTATTATTATATTATATTATTATTATCTTATTAGAGTCCTAATATACAAAGTGGGGGAGGGGGGTTATGATATTATTAAAAAAAATTATTTTAAAATTCGTTTCATTGCTCAAAATTAAAAAGATCATCAGGATCTATTTCCCATATTCCCCGTAAGTAGGCTCCTTTGGAGGGACTAATTTTTTACATTGGGGTGCAAAATCTCTAAATGCGGCACTGGTTGACTCTATTTTTGTACTGAAAATAGCCTATATTATGCAACATATTCAAATATAATTTTAAAATATATTTAAAAATAGCCAAAATAATCCCCAGGACTGTGATCTTATAGTATTTTTATATATCATTTTTATTATCCCTGATTTTTTTCTTTGTAGGGAGTTTTAGCACCTTTATATTTGAGAATAAATTGTTCAATTTAGTGGAAAAGAAAAAAGACAAAATTTAACAGTAAACTGTTAAACGTCACCATAATCTGCTATCTGATAACTGCTATTCTATAGGGGCATTCTTCGTTCACCGTTATGGTCTTAAATTATTGCCTGATAACATAAATGATCATATTAATGTCTGATGATACAATATAAACAATTTGGTACTTCGAGTATTATTCCTAATTAACAATTCATTTTTGTAGTTCAAAATATATAGATTTAATTTTTATCATAGAGTTTAACTATAGTATTTACTAGGTATGTATTGATAATATACACTTCATTATATTAAAGTCTCGTGAATTACATACCCACGCATTTAAGCCTATCGCTCTAATGAAATTGGAATTACTAAAATAACTGTCATTGATTATCTATATAGATATTTATTTGGTACCTATTATAGATAAATATTTTTGTAATAAAGAAAAGACGATCACTTTTTTGCAGACGTTGAAGAGAAAACATTGCTAAACAGGTAGCTTCTATTTTATAGCAATTTTATTATTCAAACGTAAACATTTTACATATTATGTGATTCCTTCTTTTAAAATATTTCTTTTTCTTTTTTTGCAATTCATCGTTTCTTATAAAAACTATTTTTAATGGTTATATTTTTTATCAGATAGTGTACAATATTCATAATATAGTGTGTTTTATTTGCGGTTTATTATTTATCAAATGAGAAATATGCAACGAAAATTTCAGATACAAAATGGGTTATCATCTGATGAATAAGCAGTAGAGCGACGGCAAGTCATCCGTCTGTCTAATTAAGTGTCTTTGTTATATATTTAGAGTGCAGATTGAGATTTAAACTAAAAAGTATCGCATTATGCCATACTAAAATATGTGAAATTATGAATAAATTATGAAATAGGTAATATTCAAACAAATATTGAAAAATATATACCTATCAATTAGACCGGTAATCGGATATAGTTATTACTTATTAATTTATAAGGTGTAAAAATAATTTAAAATGCATTCTTAACAACTTGATAAGAGTCTAACCTTTTGCAAAACAATTAATTTAACTCTGTTGGTAATTGTTTGACAAAATCATGAATAATTAAGTTCACTAGTTGTGGACAACGATGAGGTCGGTATGAGTTTACCAATAAACGAAAAGCGCATAGTCAAAAAAAAATATTATTTTATTATTATAATATTAATATATTATAATATTTGAAATTTAAATACAATTATGAAAAGTTATTTTTTTCAGACATTCCAATAAAAGGTACCGAGTATATACTCATCATATCGAGTGCACATTACATATAATTATTTACAGTGTATTAATTATTTTCACATTTTCACAATAGGTAGAATTGTATACGGGACTTGAAATCAAACAGTACATAAGCAGCATACAATTCAAGAATTATATATCAACGTTGAAATGGAACCCAGTGAACCCAGTGAAAATATTACGTACTTAAGGAATAATTTGAGTTATGAAATAAATTATAACGATGATAACTACACCACAAACAATATTTTCACTAACGAAAATCCTGACGATTATATAGAAAACGTGTTATTAGTTATATTGTTATACGTATTTTGTACGATTTCTGGGCGAATTGTATCCATGGTAAGCAATACACCACCGCCGTTTTTAGGAATGATGTTGGCGGGATTGGTACTCAAAAGCAGTGGAGTGTATGTCTTGGATGAAAGATGGACCAATTTTTGGTGGTACTACAGGTGAAAAAAATTAAGATTTTATTGTTATTTCTCACACAAATTATTTTGTTTATGTATAGTTAATATTGCAGCTTATAACATTATTACTAAAATAATTAAGTGGCACAAAGTAAATAATAAAAACAAAAGTTTTGTTGTTCGTCGATTTGTCAAGTTATATGCGGACTCGGTAAATTAACCCAATATTAATTACCTATAATGTTACGCTTAATAATTATTGTAATTAATTTTTTTTTCCGTTTCAAAATGTACATGATCATTAAGTCATTAAGACACTGTAATGTTTTTATTACAAATACTTTGAGATTTAGATACCTATTTATAGCATCAAATAATAATAATGTTGTCAATATAATATACTAAACCAAAACATGATACATGAACAACGTATTTCATGGTATTATTTAGATAAAAATAATATATACAAAAATGCACAGTAACAATATTTGATTGAACACTACATTAACGTTTATTGGCTGTATTTTTGAGTTTTAACATGATTCCACATATTTACAATATGAATATTATAGTATAACAGCTTTGTATAATACCTACATTTAAGGTATTTAGAATCAAAACAAGTACCGTAGTACCGTTTACACAATATTGCCGTGTCAATATTTTTTTATTGTTCTTTATTGTTATTGTTGACCTTTTTTGTAAGACAATTGTGCATCGTTCAATTTTTGGGTTATACATCGCTTAAGCATTGACCGTTTAAAAGGTCCTAATCATTTGCGCATCATTCCATCAATATTATTCAACAAAAGAAATTTAAAAAAGTTACTCCAAGTGCAAGTTGTTTTTTAACTTTGGTCTCCAAATTTGTTGATCTCTAAATTTACTGACGTAATATATATTAAATGTTCAAGTATTGTATAAGTATAATGTGATATGCAATATATACCAAGTGGAAATGTAATTTTGTAGAGTTGAATTTTTGAGTTTTCGAGGACTTTTGTCAAAAGTTGAACTCTATATGTTTATATACCTATATTAATTATTTATAAGTTTAAAAATCTTAAATAATTTATTATCTATACAATATTATTATCATATTGTAATACAATTTTTTATATCCTCCTATTGTTTAGAATTAGAATATTGATGCGCGTTTGATGTACGGACTGTACGGACTATAACACGATTGCGAACGAGTGCCGCTTATCGATGAATTTATTTTTTTAGCCGAAAACCGAACGATTCCGAACGTTTTTTTAGGCTACGACGTCAAGTTTATATTTCAATATATTTCAATATATATATTATATAAATAATACAATGTGACGTTATAACTACGTTACAAACTAAAATAAAATTATATAAAATAATAGGTAATGTTTAAAACTGCGATTGATTAAATAAAAATTCGATATAAATACTAATAATACTGTTCAATATTTAATAAGTTACACAAGCAAATAAATACACAATTAAATTTGAAAAATTATTTTTCTGTATTTTTTTTTTTATTTAAATTTTTTTCTTGGTAGGAATTTTCAGTTTTTTGTAAATATAAAATTAGATTCTTATGGATTTTATAATCATTTAAATTTTTTAATATTGATTCAATTCTAGATTTATCTTTTTTGGCCATAGGATTATGTACTTTGTTTTAAATAGAATTTATTATTGTCAAAGTTTGTGACTGTGTTTGTTTTAAAACTGAAAATATTGCGTGTTTTGGAGGGTGGGGGCTATAAAACTGACTTAAAATAATTTATAATTTAAAATTTATTTTATAATATAAATATAATTTATTAACAATGATTCTGGCAACGCTGTACGGAAAAAGGCAGGTAAAAACGTTCGCAATCGTTCCATTCGCAATCGTATATCACCCTGATGTACGATATTTTGGGACAGGTAAACGTACGATATTTTGGGACAGGTAAACAGACGAGGGCGCAAATAATGATATACGGCCGTCCGCAATATTATATAATACATTTAGGCTATAAAGGTATAAAACAATCTTAAAATGTTAAGCATTGTTAAATTATTATTCAAATGTAACCATCTTGATTTTTTAAACGTTGTAATAATGTACTCTTTTTTTAAATTTTATTAGCGAAATTACACAATCTGTGATCTTGATTATGAGTTGTTTAAAAATGAGTTCATGGAAGTTGCGTCAGTTCAGCGGTGCCGTGTTGAGTTTGGCGTTTTTCCCGAAAACAATAGAGACAGTCACAATAGGTGTTGTTGGGTATTTTATATTATCACCTGAACTAATGAAGTCAAATTCTAACAACATTTTCCTGTGAGTTTAAAAATGTGCATATACATTGCCTAGTATCTAAAACCCAAACGATAGTATTAATTATAGAAACGCTATTGTGTGTACAATTTTTATTTATAACTCTTTTAATAATAAAAACATTAAATTAATAGCTCATATTTTACCTTAATGTTTACTAATTATAGATTTTCATTGTATTTGAGAATAACAACTGTAACGAAGTAACTAGACAAAAACTATTGCACTACATTTCATATCAAACTATCAAACCAACAAAATCCTCTTCTAATACACATCTGTCACAACTCACACTCTTTGACAATACTCTTGTCTCAAGAGGCGCTAGTGTTGAAATCTCTTCAACTAATAACTAAAATTAAATAAATAATTCATTGTCTCCGAATAATAGTTCTATCAATGGACGGCTTACCTCATTATGTCATGTCGTTCTTGACTTCTTATTATTATTAGGTAATTATCATAGACCCTATAACCTATCTACGTTTTATCATATTTAAATATTGGCTATTTTGTTGTTAAATACAAATTGTAAGCAGTGCTCTGGATATAAGGAATTAAAAGTTTTTCATTAGTTTCACTTTTTTAGATTATTAATTGATCATCACTTATTAGTTTAAATATCTTTTACTCTTTCTTTTTAAATATAAACGATTGTTGGTTTGTTAATAAGTACTCGTTGATCTCCGGAAGTTGGAACTACTTATCCAACTCTTGAACACATACTATTACTTGAGACACGGGAAGTGTTTATTGCTTCGATTTTCAATCTATATTATAGGTTGATATGGGGTGAATTATACAGAAATTTCGTCTCAAAAATACAATATTTAATTAAATGTATATAATATATATATACATTGCAGGTTACAAAAAAAAAAAATAAATTTATAAAATCTATTTAGCTATCATTTTGAGGTTTATTAACACATAAAAAAAGCACGACCAATTTTATTGAAAACGATGTTCAAACAAATGCTTCAACATTTTAACATATAAATATTTTAATCCACCACTGGTGGACACCCGTTTCGGTTCAGTTAGTTCACAGACCTAAGTATACTGACGCCAATTTTCTCGTGAATTGAGGTAAAAGCAATAAACTGAATAATTCGAGGTACAACCATAGAGAGCATTATTATACAATTGTTTATTTTTTCTCAAACAAAATCGTGTTAAACTTAAATAGCTAGTTTTATCTATGAAATCTTAAAAAGTAGATATATTTTGTATTTACTGCATTTGTATTATAAAACAAAAATCTGTTTTATTGTGAATGTAATATTGGGCATATTATTTAAATCATCTATAACTCAACCCCAGGTTAGGTTAAGTATTATTTATCGAGGACATACAACTGAATTTCATTAAATTTGTGAAAAAAATTAATTTTCAGTGGTTACTATATTTTTATAACAGATCATCTCTTTAAAACGATATAATCATTTCAACAATTTCAAGTTACAAACTTTTAAAGAACTAACATAAATAAATAGGACTTTCAATTTGTTTTTATATTTGTAAATGGGAGATGAAAGATCTACTATAAAATATAATTATACATGTAAGCAAAGTCCGTTTCTGTTTGATATTAGAATGATTGTTAAGAATGTTATAAACTTATGATGCAATATTGTGCTTTTATTTTATAGTAATACAGGTACCTGTATTTTATTATTTAATGTATTTAAAATATTGATATATATTTTATTCAATGTTTATAATTTGTACTAATAAATTTATAAATTTATTCCGTAGAATCAACTATTCCAGTATCAATTCAGTTTTATTAATGTCAAGTTTGTCAAGTTTGAAACATTTTGGTAATTTCGGCAATAGCAACGTTTACACATTGCTTAATGCCACATCCAGTTTAATCGATATAGGTGCAGTTATTTTTAATTATTTCTCAATATACCACTCGGGTTTATTATGTAAGTAAATACGTACCTACCAAAGTACCAACTATTTATCCAATTTCAATATAGAGAATGACCTGTAAAAATTTATATCATACTAAATACCTATTCACTGATTAATAAAATTCGAATTCCGAAAATATTCCTACAAGTTTACATTATTGTTTTAAATTGAATGGCTTTATAAAATTAATTTAAATAAAGATATACAATCATGATTAGTTATAATATATTATTATAAGATATGTATTTGATTACTTTTTTTTAAATTACACTAAGAAAACTTTTTGAAATTATAAGTTTTGCCTTTTAATTTATATCTATTAGTTTTGGAATGATTTCAAATCAATATTAAGGATTATCACTTTATGTTAAATATTATACAAATTAATTGATCGGAAAAATTTGGAAAAAAACTATTCAATAACGAACAAATATATTGTTTTTGATTTTATTTTTTAAATTATTGTGATTTAAATACTTAACTTTACATTTTACAAGAATGAATAAATAGATAAATAAATAAATAATAACTTTAAAATCTCAATGAACTAATCAAAATCTAAATTACGTGTATTTTATTATTCCCAATTAGGTGATAAAAGCTGGATTGTTATTATCAAAAGTGTTGCCATACAAATAACCATTGATATTGTGTTCGGAATTATTTGGGGAAAAATTATGATTAACGCACAGCCTTCAACTTGGTTTAATTTATACGATAAACAAGAATGTCGCAATGATAATAATCAAGGAGTGTACAGATACAAAGTAAATTAATCAAATATTTTTCAATATTTAAATCTGATGGTAAAAAAAATAAAAACAAAAACTATTGATTAACAATAATATATTTATGTGTATTTCTGAAAATCATTTTTTTTTTGAAAATTGATTCAACGAATAATTTACGTTAGGTAACCAATTCATTTAAATCAGAACAAATTTTGATATTAAAATAGGTACTAAGCTGCCTATCTATTATGTTTATCTAGATAATCAATTTATTCATACAGACTAAGTTTGTGGCACTAGTTTTCGTTGGTGGGTGCCTAATCAAAGAAATCAAAAAATATTATTCCTTACCGTTGTCATTTTCATTGGCATGTGCTATATCATCATTCGTTGCTGGTACCGAATTGAGGCGGATGCTCTGCAGGAATCATAACTGTAACATCCCAAATACGATATTTGACGTTGTCATTGAAGACTTAAATCAAATGCTGGAAATTATAAAAGCATTTGAATATATCTGGAAATTTCTCCAACCTCTGTTTTTCGGTTTTTTAGGAATAGTGTTCCAATTCCAATATATTGATATTCAATTGTTATTCGTCATATTGGCCATACTTGTAATCGTATTAACTGTAAGTGTAGTGTTATATGTATTGTTACATAATTTTAAAACATTGATTAAAAAAATGTATATAAATTAAATTTTATTTATTGATTGATTTATTTATTTCAGATTCATATTCTATTCACAGCATGTTCAGTTTTGGGATTTGGATTCAACCGTTATGAAGTAGCATTTATTAATATTGTGTGGCTCCCTAATTCTACTTTAGGGGTAATATTAAAAAATTATATCTTTAATAAAATGTTTCTTCTTACATAAAGATTTATATTTACTTATCTATACATTTTGATGTTATAATATAAGTTTAAAACTATTTATTTCTATGCAGGTAGTTGTTATGGCGATTTTGTTCAACATTTTGTCATGCCAACAGCAATTTAATCTCTTTGGATTGACTAGTAAGATTATAAACATTTCTTTAATTACTACACTAGTGACTACAACACTAGGAGCATTTGCTATTAAACGATATGGCCCCACTTTGTTATCCAAAACTGTTGATAGTCAATTTGATAATGCAGGATGAATTATTTTTTGTCAACACTATAATAATTATGAAAAAACCCAATATCTAACAATAATTATTTTTTTATCTTATTTATTCCATGTGTATTACGTATCCACATTTTGTTTTCATACATCATCCCACTGAAATTACTATTTTTGAATTTTTGATATTAATTATTTTCTAATGTTAAATATAGGAATACAGATTTTTGTTTTATATAACTGTTTATAATTTTTATTTTTTTTACATTGCAATATAATTGTGTCGTCAAAAATTAAATAATAATATAACATACCAAAGTAGTAATACCAAAGGTCTAAAAAGTTGACGATAATTCGGATCACACACTACCAAATGATCCTATCTATTATATAATTTTAGTAATTTTACCATTATAAAAATATACTTCTACTTAGGTAAACATGAATATTTGTTTGCTTTGTATATAATGCAATAATGTAATATGTGAATAAACGTCACTACGTCAGTATCAATTACTACATATTATTTTGTTTTAAATAATATTTATTATTTTTAAATTTTGTTGAATAGGTATAGAGAATAACAAAATTATGAATATTACCAGTTGCTACATTGGTAGATATTTACAATTATTCACTTGATGTTAATAATTAACTTCATGAGTCGGTAACGATTTGTGTTCGTTGACTAACTAAAGTAGGTAGTATAAAAATTATATTGTATAAAATAAACAATAAAATGCATATTATGTAAATACTCTAATAATATATAATATATAATTAAAATATTTATGAAGCTTATAATATCATTCAAACTAATACAATAATACATCCAGTGACGTAATTAAGGGGGGATAAGGGGGATATATCATAGATCCCCTAAAACTTTTATTTTACTGCTAACATTTTATAATTGGTGGGATAGGTTATTATATGAGGTTTACAGATTTTGCTAAAAACAAATAATTCCCCCAAACCAAATTCCTAATTAAGCCACTGAATGCATCTGTCAATACATTATAATTTTAGATATATTTTATATATTTTTCATAATTCTTACAATTAATTACTATATTTTAATATTTTTAAGTTTACAAGCTTTACAAATCTAATTGGTAAGTAGGTATTTATTTTATTACCTACAACGGTCATTTTTTAAGTTATGAACTTACAATACTAATATTTTTGTAAAAAAGTAAGACAACAAACAACCATAAGGTAAAATATAATGTTTAGCCTGTATGCGTAAAAGTAACATATTTAATTTCCCCTGGATATCGTTTGAATTTAAAGCCACCTGTAGTTTCTACAGAAATTTGGGGAGATTGACGGTTTTTATTTTTGACACATTGGTATTGATAATTTTGGTAAGTAATAATAATTTTTGGATAGTATAGTAAGTTATAGATTTAGCTGGATAATATTTATTGTTATAGTAGCGAAAAGATCTCAACTGGCAATCTAAGTCAACGCAGTATTTTTTATTGCCTCAGAATAAAATGTAATTATATTCAAATAAAATATTATAATTACTAGACCTCGTTTAAAGAAAATGCGTTTTCTGTAATAATTAAGGTAGAGTAAAACTAGATTAAACGCAGAGGGTAGAAAAAGAATAATTAAAAGTAAATTACGAAGTTGCAATTTTTTCTTTTTAGCTCATCAAGTAGGTTGAAAGATAAATTAAAACGTTTATTTATCATTATTTTTAGGCATTGACCGGAACTATGAATTTATTTCTATTACTATATGATTCATTCATGTGTTTTTTAAATTTAATTAGTAATTGTTGCGTCTGTCATTAAAAGGGGTAGAATAAGTTTTAAACAGTTTTTTTTTTTTTATAACATTCAAATAAATAGTTTTAGTCAGTAAAATTCACAATTTATTCTGATGAAAGTGGTAAAATATTTATTATAGTTACGTCATCAGTCATCACCGTAGTATAATATATAAAAATCTTCAACTTTGTGTATTCTGGTAACAAATCAGTTCAGTACTTATCAAATTAAAGCGAATGGAATTTTTAAACAAGCCCAGTTTTTTAATAAATTTAATTTGTAAATCAATAACACTGTGTAAAGAATATTTAAATTAGCAATCCTAGACATGATATATTTTCAAAATATTTTTATTCTTTTTTGTACTGTGCTCTTAAATGATAGTAGTTGACTTTGTTCTTCTTATTTGATTTATATCAGTAGATAAAATTATATGTTTTTGTGTAAAAATTATAATATAATAATACATTACATAAATAGGTAATCAGCTACAATATTTTGTGAATTTATCTTTTATAATTTATCCTTTTATTTATCTTTTATCCTTGTGACCTTCGCCATCATTAAAAAAAAAAATTGGACAAATGGATTAACAATTAATGACCAGGATATTTTATAAATGAGCTGCATACATAATTTAATATTCATAACATCTGCGTCGATTCAAACGACGTTTGATGCACTTTTTGAACATTTTAACGTTTTGAAATGGCTTTTTAAAACTTTCTACCCTCGTCTTCATTAATTTGCAATTAAAGTGGTAAAGATTTTAATGTTAAAATAAAATATAATTATATCGACTTGATTACTATTCATATCTGTTTCTAAAAATTGTACAGAAACATTCTAACCGTATCATATTTGAACCACTACCTCGCTTAATAATCGACATATCAAACTTGTACACGATAATATTTTATTATATATAAATATATCATATATCATGTTATTACTGTTATTACATACATTATTGTATGCTTCCAATCGTGTGGAAATGTTCGGAAACAGTGAGGGGTTTCGAGTCATTTATAGAGAAGTACCGAGAAGTACGTGGAAATACATTAATATGATTTTCACCTCATGTACTATACGGCCTACACGAGTAAACCTATCTGTCTAAACTTTAAGTTTAATACGCGGCTCAATAAATGGTTATAATGGAATAAAAAATACTAAATTAAAATAACGATATATCCGTAATAGTAACAATAATAATAGTAATAATATATGGGACTCCATATACAAATCAGAGGTTTTTGTTTCGTCCGTTCAATATGATAGAAAAGAATGAGACCAAAATACGCGAAGAAAAATCGAATAGTATAAGTACCTGGTTTGTGTGATTAATCAAATACTATTTAAATTTTTCTTTAAATCTCAAATTTATCCAAATTAAACCATCATTCGTATTTTTATAGATTAAATTTATTTCGTTTTGGCATAAAACTATAATTTATCTAGCAAACGACTAATTCTTTATACTATAATGTAATGAACATTGTAATTTGTATTGGGTGTGTATGATCTAAGGTCAACGCGTTAGTCTTGTATGATAATTACTTATTAATGAGATTAGGGTTCAATTAGTTTACAGATGAATGCCACTCTCGTACACACATGCAAGATAATATGTTAGTAATTCGTAAATGACAACTGACAATATAAAAACTCTCACGACATATATTATTATTATTTTTTTTTTTTTATGAAAGAACAACACTCCTAAAAGGGCACATTGAACTTTGCATTTTCAATATAGCCAATTTTCACAAGCTTTTATTTTTTTGTTGTAACTTTATAAGCAACGAAATCAAAAATCAAAGTATATAAAGCGTCCTTTTGAAAATCATCTCTTTCCTTTCTAACAAAATAAAAATCAATGAAATAAAATCATTAACAGGCGTGAACGTTTTTCATGTAAATCATGCTTTAAACAAAAAATAAAAATCACACTTTTCATTTTTCGTCGGGTGTCTTGACAAGTGTACGCATGCGCTATACAGCACTCGCGTAGATAGCCCAGTATCTTTATACATTTATACTAATCGCTATTAACGAATAATACAAATGCAATGGATGATGGCGCCGAAATTGCATAATATAGCGCCTAATTAAAAAACGAGCAGGGCCATCAAAGGAACTGGAAGCCATAATAAATTTATTTATCAAGGGGTCGTGTATAGGCAATTCTATGTCGAACTCGTTACTCGCAGTTTGGTGTTTTTTGGTGTTCCGAATCGGTCGTACAATCTCGGCAATGTTCGTGTTTAGCACGGTGCGTTATGCCGATGCATATTGTATACATTGTTCGATTATTCACTCTGACCGCGCATAATCCTAAATCTGCATTTTTTATCAAAAACACGAACTGGCCTTCTAGGTACTTACTTAAAAACTCTCACACCTTGTTCAGTGGTCTGATTTCAATAATTTTTTATCGGAAAGGGAGTAGGTACTTCTCATATGAGCATGTTCTCAGATTTCAAAAATTATATTTTTAAGGCTTTAACATATAATAATTTTAATGTGATCAGTTTTCACGAATGTATATTATATATTATATATATATGAATTACATATATACCCACATATATTTTTTTAAATTAGATTCGTGTTCTATTTTTACGTGTTATGAAAATTTTTACATAAAATTCTATTATCAAAAAAAAAACCGATTATCTCATCAAATTAAATTATTTCCTCTAATAATTTATACGTCATTTTATTTTTTTAATCAATTCAGTAATTCAGTAGAAAGTATTTTAAAAAATCTCCTTTGATTCAAGTGAGGAGAAAATTAAATAAAAACATTGGGAAGATCTGTGGAAATATACTGTTATATTATTATTTTTTTTTGGTTTTACCAACGACTATTATCCCAAATTTAACTAGCTTTGTGAATGAGACCTGAGAGATATGATATATTAATTTAAAACAGTAAAATATTTTACTTAATTTATAGGTTACAGTTTAATTATACGTGGTGCATCGTTTACTTTTTACACTTACAACTCACGAGCCGCCACTGTAATAACTGTAGGTTACAGTTCTAGGTTACTCAAGTATTTAGTCGTTGTTATGGATATTTTGTAAAATTTGTTGAAGTTATGTTAGGCGTGTTAGGACTTATGATATCAACTTTACACGTAAGTACGTTATAAGTACGTTATATGAGTGGATTTTTTGTTTCTTATACATTTAGCTTCAATTAATATGATGAAGCTTACATTGGATGCCACCCTAAAAATAAAAAAACAATCATATTCTTATTTACTTGAGATAGTTCCTTATCACCTGGCGCCTTCAAAAAGTTTCAAACCGTCATTATAAATCATTAACCACAAAAAAAAAAGTGTACAACAATTAATGTTATAAATTATGATATTTAGTATAGTCTATCAAATACGCACCTAGGTTATTCAATTACGAGCACGATTATAGATATATCTTTAATAGTGGTTATAATAATAGTATGGACATTGGGCAGCAATGATGTGACGGTGCGGTGCATTGCGGTACGGTTGACGCGTCGTGGGACGACCGTCGGTGTTTGCGTTGCAACTCGTTTGCGCACATGCAAAATTTTTTACCTGAAAATCGACAACTCGCTGGCGCACAACGACACAGTCACGCGCATGTACAGGTATATAGCTACACTGCTACAGACTGCAATACAAACTATCAAATATTTGACAGCAATATTATCTTATAATCGATAGTGTAGATTATATCATTTCAAATTTTTCAAACCTAACTACTTTTAGAACAGTTTCAATAGTTATGATTCACTGATTCAGTATAATATTGGTAATTATAAATTTAAGTAAATATCGTGTTTCAATTAGTAGATATTCAAATTTTAGATGTACTAATAAAAAATGTCCTGCGAGTGTTATTGTTAATAAATTAAACAAAATTATAAAAGTAACCGACACTCATTATCACGAAGAGTTATATAAGATAATTTTACAACAGACACATAGTTATGTAAAATTACTACAAATATCAATGTATGAATCCAGAAAAAACATTATCAGCATTATCCTAAGCCTGTTAAAATGTGAAGCAAGAAGTGTGGACACTGGAAAAACAAATTATGGTACTAGAGATATTCGTCGCAGGTAGCCAAAATATTTGTGCGTAAATAAGTTGTGTTTCTTTGCACAAATGATGAGTTGTAAAAAAGGCAAATGTGCGCAAACGAGTTGTTTCCCCGACGCGTGTATTTGTTATGCATGTAGGCTGCAAATCGCAACAACAATGCATCGTGTTTGCGTATTACACACGTTTCGCGACTCGCCGTGGAATCCCTGTTTTTTTTTTTTTTTTTTAATGAGAAATTAAAAAATATTACGTATGTTGTAATAAAAAAAAACACAATAATTATTGTTTTTATCAAGAGTTAGAAATTTGTTTGATAACGAAGTAATTTTAAACATTTATAAACAAGGGTTATTGAGTGAATTGAAATTAGTTACCGGCATGCGGTATTCCAATTTCCAACCAGTATACCAAAATTGGTATTGGGATTTCTTTATATCGTAGTTGACTGTTCCAGCGGCGTTTAAACCATAACAGTACCTACATACCGAAAAATATTTAAATCGTCTGACCTAGCGCATAAACTCAATAATATCGACCATTGCCAAAAAAATATTTTAAATAACTAACACGTTGACCGTTATTAGAACCACGGAATAAGATAATTTAGAACCACTAGGTTACAACCGTAGTGCTGTAAAAAATTAACAATAATAATATTGTCAATATTAATAACCAATAAGAATAATATTGATAAGGCAACGTGACACGTGAGTCGCGGGCGTTAAAAAAGGTTGCAAACAAACAGAGTGTACCTATACGGTTTGTTCTAAGGTATAATCATAAGGCGCATCCCCGACGCATAGGCCGCGCGGTTATCCATGACGTTTGCCGACCAACATCGAAATCCCGCGAGTTCGGCCGATCGGTTACAACAATGAACAGAACGTGCGGCCGTCCGCCTGACAGTGCGACTAGTGCGAAATTGCAAACGCGCCTCCAAATATTATAAGTGAGCGGTCGAGAGTTTGATAATTAGTTAAGTGATCAGTGTGATATGAGCCCGTTAGGGCCTTCAAAAATTGCCTACGCGGACAGTGTTTCATGTCCACATGGCGGGGTATTGGTTAAAGTTTTCAACTAGCAATAATCGCACCTCGGATAGACCTCATTGGTTACGATATCGCCACTGCGCAAAGCTGATGAACACGACGATTCGGAGCCTTCTTATGCTGTTCCGGGGCCTTGACGGACGTGCAGTCGTCCGACATCCGGTGTCCGCGGTTGCCCAATCGATCACCGTCCAGTCTTCGTCTGCTCTGTCGACAGCGACAGCCTCGACTTCCGCGTAGTCATCCTTCGACAGAGTGGCCGATTAAAGTTGAACACTAGCGTCCGTTCACCGGATTGTGGCACGCCGGTGAGCCGATCTGAAGGTGGTCACCCGTTTGGCGCACTCTATCGGCCGAAAATAGGACTACAGCTGTGAGCGTAACTACAGAATATGTGCGAGGTGCGACTGACCGATGAATATTTTGACGGAGACAGTTGAGTGCATACAGTTCCACCTCTAGATGGAGCCACTGATAAGTTGGCCGAAAACTAATAATTTTTAGTTCAGAATAAAATTCAATATTTTAATCTATTCGGTTATCTTCAGCCGGTTACTGGATATTCTAGTGTATATAATATTATTATAATTTAATTCAAAGAACAAATTATCATTTATAATTTATTATAATATGATATAATATAATACAATATAATATAATATTTTATAGTTATTTGAAGAAATAAAATAATATGCAAAATTATTGTATTAAGTTTTTCCTCCTATTTCTTGAGCTTCATATGATTTTTAAGTTTTACTTAAAGGGATCAGATATGGAATAATAAAATAAATTATATATTATAATAATATAATATGATATTAATACAATACAATATAATTAATATTATATTATAGTTATGAATATTATATAATTATACAACTAAGAGCTGGTTATATTGTATAATATTATCTTATTTCTACTATACCTATACATGCAAATAGGTGATTATACATATATATATATATATATATATATATATTAATAATTCTTGTTGTTTTCATTTTACTTGCTCGGTAGGTACTTCTAATCTAATGTGAACGTGACACCTATAATATTCACATGTATTGAGTGTCAATGGTGTTGTTATTCAGCGATTCTAGTGTCAGTGGACTGTTTTTAGCAAATCCAGTCTTGATTGATCAAATAAGTCATTTAAAACACCATTGGAAAAATAATATTTTTAATAGTTTGATGAAAAATATAAATCTGAACATGAAATGCCAGTTGATAATTGATATGTTCAGGTACTCAGAAATACTATATGTATCAAGTATAGTTAGGAATACTTAAACAAAATACCTATTGAAATAGGTACATTTCAAATAATTGTTGTCAGTAATTCATATTAAAAAGTGGTATGGATTAAGATAAAAAAAAATTATTACCTCTTACCTACTATATTACCACAGAATAGATTAAAATATAGCCCCCCAAGCCCCATGCTTACTATGTCCATGATAATAACTAATATTAGAAATAAGTACCTACCAAAACATAAAGCTTACCAAATAATTATTTTTAAAGTGTGTAAATTATGTAATATAGAATTATAGCTTATTATTATGTTGTACCAATGGTCAAAATGGCTCAAAATAATTGGAGGAATGACTAAATTTTTATAATTCTCTTATAAAATTATGGTCTATACACAGAAGGTGGTTGAAGGTGAAGATAATATATAAAGTATTATATAGTTTTATATATATTAATATACATTTTTGTTCTTCAGTTTGGTGTCTTAATTGTTGATATATTTAAATTGTTATTCATATTTAAAACGTATACACGTATACATAATTTATCAATAGAATATATATGAAGATATAATATGAAGTCTGTGTGCAGCACATCGTTTCGAACAAATCATTTTTATTATAAATTATAATATTATATTTTATTATAATTAGATTTAATGGTTTTATATATCGCTAAATTCAAATTAAAATAGCTAAATAAATTTAGTAATACACAATTTGAAAACAACACAATATTCACTTACGGTCGTCATTAAAAAGGTACAATCCATCAATTAAGAAATTCATTTTCTTTTAAAGCTTTAAGAATGATCGTCATATGAATGAACATTTAAAACATGGCTTACTCATATATTATTTTTAGTGAAGAAACATGTTTGTTTTTCAATTTTTTTTATTTGTTTTTTTTATGTTAATTGAATTCATATCTTCAGTTTGCATAGGTTTTGATTCGTTTGTAAGTAATTCAATAATTTTATTGCAATGTTTTAAAATATTTTTTAGCTGATAGAGCAAAATTGGCAGGTGATATATTATTTTATTTTATATAATAGTATAGTACCATTTATACTGGTTCCTATTCAAAGGGTGAATGATGTTCAAGATTCTGTGGAAGGAACAACATTGAAACGCTTATACTATGAGTGTTCAATTATGAGCCAAATAGTTAGTAAAATGTACTTATAATCCAATTTTGAATTTAAAATACCGGACAAGATGATTTTGCATTTAAAACAAAAATACAAAATATAGCCTAATATTATAACATTAGTATTATATTTTCGTTTGAAGTATTCGCAACGAATTGTGTATTATTAAATTTATTTAACTATTTTAATTTTAATTTAGCGATATATAAGACCAATAACCATTAAATCTAATTATAATAAAATATTTAAATTTTAAATTTAATATTATAATTTATATTATTTATAATGAAAATAATGTTATAATTTTATCAATGTTATCACATTTTGATAGCTGCAAAAAAGGGGCTAAATGTAGGCAACATTATATACAGACACAAAAATTTTTTCCCTCCGAAGATCCATCGTCTCCAATCGACTATAATCACTGTTTCAGAAATAAAGATGGTGAAAACTGATAACGAGACAACGACGTTTCATTTTTATAATAGTAATAAGCTAATAAATAATAATTAATACTTGAGTAGTAGTTTATTTAATTGTTCCAAATTTTTATTTCAAAAATGGTCAAAATTAAACATTCATGTGTACCTAGGTATTTAATGATGAATTAGAAAAAAAATATATCAATTCATAAAAAGAACACTTGAATTATTTGTCAGATGTAAACTGTCAAAAATGATTTAAAAAAATCTCCTGTAGGCGCTGTTCAAATCTATTGCATCAAATGATAAATAATATAATATATTATATAGTCATATAGAATATAATAATAATTATTATTTAATATTTAATATTTTTAATATTTTAGATTCTGAACGAAGTGATTAATGTATTGATTTTACAATGATGTGTGTTTTTTTTTTGTGTGTCTGTGTACAGCATAACTAGTCGAAATAATGCTTCAATTTCAAACTTTGGGGGTGGTTTCTGATGTAAAAGTGAATATCCTTGGTGCTTTATAGAGGTCAAAAGTTAACATTTTCCAACAGTTTTCAAAAAAATCGAGAAAAACAAAAAAAAAAGTGACAGAAAAACAGGAATTTTTACGCAAAACTAGTTTTTGACCAAACCGATTTTTTTATATGGTTGTAATTCAAAAACTAATCACTGTAAATACATGAAATTTTCATCAAATGTTTATGTTAGTGTTATCTATATACAGTTTAATTTTCAAAAATTTTGACTTTTTTTTAGTTATTTATAGACCACTGAAATTTTGGATTTTTATGAGAATTTTTTTTGAAGTGTCGATTAAAAAATTTTGGATGGCCAAAAAAACTTGAATACAAGTTTCCTTATGAGTTGTTTTTATTGTAGCTAAAAAAAATTAAAAATCGTTTGTCACAATTTTTTTTATAAGCGTTTATAGTTCAAATTTTCACGAAATTTGTCGAAAACGCGAAAATTTGCAAGTAATTTTGAATTTGAAAAATCATAAAATTTTTTGTGTTTATAACTAAGGATTAAAAATACAACACTAAGTTTCCCGTAAGTTTTCCTTCAAGTAGCTATAGAGAAAACTCGAAGCATCATTATAGGAAAAATTTTAAGTGCGTTGAATTTTAAATTTTTACGAAATAGCGTAACGCGGATAACGATTTATCCTCAAACGATTTTAAATATTTGTTATTATTCAAAAAGTATAAGTTGTAGATACTTGAAAATTTTACCAGTTATTTAGATTGGCATTTTCTTTACTTGATTTAATTTTCAAAATATTTTGACTTTTTTTACGATATTTATAAACAACCGAAAATTTTTTTTTTAATCGTCGATAAACTTTTTTTGGCCCTATCAAAATACTTGAAAATTTAATAAAAAGTTTCTCATAAGTTATTCTTATAGTGTTTAAAAAATTATAAGAATACATATGCACAATTTATTTTTATTAGCATTTGAAGTTCAAATATTGACAAAAATTCGTCAAAACCATGAATATTTGCAAATTATTTTGTAGTTCAAAATTCATAAAATTGTTGGTATCTAAGGTTAAAAAATTCAACACTGAGTTTTCCATAAGTTTTGCTTAAAATATCTATAGAGAAAATTTGAAGCGTCATTATAGGAAAATGTTTTTTGAGCGTATGAGTTTTAAATTTTTATGAAATCGCCTAACGATAACGATTTATCCTCAAACCAGGACACCAGGTAGTTGTATATCTATGATAATATAAGGTATTATGAATTATGATAACTACATGCAATGTTTTTGGAAAAATTGATTAACCATGCGTCCATGCCTTATTCAAAATGCGACCTAATTGAAAAATAAAATAGAATATATGACAATATTTAAATATAATATATTCTAGACTGACAAATCATCTCCGTTCAGAATCGTTTATCGTATATATTGATACCCATCATTGCATTCAAATTTAACCTACCCAAGTCAGAGGTCCACCCCACCCCCTAATGTACAGCAGAGCGACATCCACTTACCCGCTTTTTTATATTATTGATGAGAATAGTGTTTATCTTGATATTTTCATTATAATATATAACTATATGTGTATATATATTTTTATTTTTTTGTCTTATTTTAGCTTCTAGTTCCTTTGAATACTTGTCCCGCTTTTATAGAATTATTATCTGGTCACTTTAATTTGTGCACGTGCGAGAGTTAAAAGCGAATAAGCGATAACGGATTACACGTTCTAATGATCATATATGCATATTGTGTTATTATAATATAGTGTAGGTAATCACAGACATAATCGGATGACAGGCACGCGAATTCAAGGGCGGCGGATTCCGGTCGGTCCGAGAAGGACAGGAAGAAGTCAAGTAAAACTTGTAATGTAATTAATATTTGATACTGTCAATAAACGATGGCGGCGCCGCGGAAGCAATGGGAAAGCAGATCCCGCGGCGTCGTCGGTTAAAACGGAAAAAAAAAAAAAGGTAATCACAGACATTCACGATAATTGTGTGCTTTTCATAATGTGAATATTATATTTTCAATCACAGTGGATTAATATTCTCAGTAAACTCGTAATTGGTCCACGTGATTTCACTTCTGCGTTCATCGGGATGGGACGCAATAATGACGGTAGGTTGGCAGCTAGAGAACATAATACAAAATTAGAATATTTACAGTGACAGTTCTAGCATACGGTGGGGGGGGGGGGGCTTTATTCGCAGTTAAGGTATAATAATATAATTTATTGTATCATTGCCCGTTCGAAAATATTGTCTAGTACCGCGCCTTTTTACCAAAAATGCATTTATTAATCTGGTATACGTTTAGATTTTGATAAAAATGTATGTCTACGCATTATTATTTATTTATCTGAGTGAGATACATATTAATACTATTTTACCTTGATGTACGTAGCTCAACCTTATACTGCAAGTCTGCTAGGATTTAATTATTATTACTCGAATCGAATGATTATAGTTTCAAAATAATTATTACTCGATTTAAGATTATTTGGAGCGCAGCAAATTATTCATGCGAAGTTCTACGCCGTATTCGATACACGCTCATTGTGTTCAAATATGTCGTAGAATATAAATACAAAACGTATTACGTGTAGGATTTAAGATTGTCACATGACACTACTGTTTACTAATAGATAATAACAAATATTATTATTTATGTGAAATTACAGTAAATCTTTTTTAAAAAAATACACGTTATCTGCATGAAGATGCTATACGCATATGATAATTTAATGTCTCCGGCTTACAAATGTGCAGCATAGTGAATTTTGCTCTGCAGCAGATCAAGTTTAGTTTTGTAAGTTTGAAAACTTAAGTAAAGGGCCTAGTCACACTTTGCGTTTTGGCGGGTCCGAGTAAGATCCACTTGGCGGTAAAAACATTAGCTGGGTTTGTATGTGGGTTGTTAACCATAATTTATTCGGTTTATTTAACTGTGCGTTTTGAGGTGAATTCAGTCGTGAATCGTGATCGCGGTGAATACATTTTACTGATTGAGCAATAATTTATATCAGTTAACAAAGGTGTCAATAGCCAGTATGTCGGTATATTATACCGACATACTGGCTATTATATATTATATATTATAAGACGTATTTTGGTACAGACTGTGGAATTTATTTTAAAACATTTATTCAGATATGAAAAAGTTCGTAACATCAAACCACTAAATCGCACATAATAATAAATATAATAAATCGCATAATATTTTTCCGTCTTGGAAAAACACTATAGAATAGAATACGCGTTTACCGTTTAATAACCTAACGTGCTTTGTATATATTTTTTATTATTACAATAAAATAGATATTATTTATATTAGACATACAATATTTATAAACACTTTTTTTATTGTCACGTTTTCTCTATTTTGCTTTAATCCATTCATATAATATGTACAAAAAGATACGACTTCTGTTATTTCCCGTGGTATTTCAAGTATTTTAAAATTGCGAATTTTCTTAAGCTTTATTGTAAGCAAACAATAAAAAGAATGAACAAGAAACCACTAAAAACGCCGAAAATGTCAAACTACAATTTACAACTTGTGTAATACTGAAATGTTCGAGGTATTTGTTTATTTTGCGTTTTGCGTTTAGACAATTGGAATTCGGATCGAATGGTTTTATTAAATACTTCGAACTCGGAAAGCGTTTTAAATTATACGACACTTTATATTTTAATGGCTTAATTTTTTGGCATCCATCCACGTTTGACGTTTCATGTGTTGATATAAATATTTTATAATTTATTATGATAGTTTGAACACCGGCGCATATTATACGCCCGTTAGTAGCACAAAACCATTAACGAATCGACCAAATCAGTCGACATAAAATGTATTATTATTTATTTTAATCCATAGTTTTGTCAACAAATAACTCATACCTATTATATATATATATATATAGCTGGGGGCACATGGTATATTCCTGTAAAAGTGTGTTTCTATATTATAACATTATGTAATCCACTAAATTTTACAAGAATAAGAAAAAAGGAGAAATATATTATAATATATTATATATTATAATATTATATATTATAATTTATATCAAGACGACTTGCTGAAAATGTGCGAAAAATCACACAAGATAAACCCTGAACACGAACACGCGATACAAAGGTGTTAAATAAATATAGATTTAAAATAATAATAATAATAAGGGTTACATAGTATAAATAATGATGATAATAGTAATAATATATATAATTGACATGACTTGTCGGTCCGTCACGTTTCCGGCTGATACATTTGTCGGAAAACAACTGAACCGAACCACGCACAAACATCATTTTATTTTTATCACACTTGCCACGAAAAGTCTGTTCTTTAAGAAATCATCTGTATCACCTTCTACTACTACCGTGGTACTTATATTACGACATTGTGGTAAAACATACCTATATTGTAATTTTTAGGCGTAGGCATAGTTTTACTATAAGAGGTGATTTTTTTCAATTTTATTGTTTTTAATGCGAGTTGCTTATCAATATTAAAATATTAATAATTAATAGTTAAAAATATTAATTGATGTTATGTTAAAATTGTTAAATGAAATAAAATTATTTTGTTATTTTGTATTGATGATGGATGGGATATTGTAGCAAAAGATCAAGGAGCTTCTTCTATAATTATATGATCAGGCCCCCACATCATATTTTTGGTCCTAGTACAGTTCAGAACTAAATACAGTTTTAGAAATCTGGAAGTTGGCATTACCACCGATGAACCCACCCTTTAACGTTACAACTGGAGTACTGGACACTGGACACATTGGACACAAAATATCATAATAAATAATAATAATAGGTACATTTATTTTTAATTATTTTAGAAATTGTTAAAACGCTTTTTTGTGATTCCTTCTAAAATGATTGTTCGAGTATAACTGAAATGTTGTGAAACCCGGTTCCTTTTATTAAGCGTGAACATGTTTTCTTAATAATATTTTATCTATTTTTAACTTTGATATTGATTTATATAACTAAAGTAGCGGTACCTATTCTAACTGAAAAAATAATATACACGTTGATGAAGAAGACGTGTAGACAGTTTAGTAAAATAAGAAACGAATTCCTGAAAATAATAATTTTTAACCTAACCTGGCTAAGTAGAATATATTTTTATTTTCTGAGCAACTTTTTTAAAGGAAGATTTCATCAATTAATTGAACATTTCTACATAATTGACTGCAGTGTAACTCATAATCGTTGATTTTTTTTTTTAAATGTAATAATTTACATTCAATTTATTACTTACACATGTTGGCTACACTCAGCTTTACTTCTCTAGTGACAAAATTACGTTTGCTTTACATTTTAGTAACTAATTAACTATCGTTAAGCACAAAGGTGCTCAGAACATACATGACACTTTTTGAGATTTTTCGTTACACAGTGAGAGCATGTAGAAATGCCGCCTTAAACTGATGAAATTTCCCTGTAAAAAAGGTGCTCAGAACATACAAAATATATATATTATGATACTTGGCAATACCTTATGGTTTTGGCTGTACGTTGATCGTTGATTACGAATAATCAGTCAATTTGGATTTTTTTTTATACAACAAATACGTAGGTATAGTTTATATAATATAATTTAAATAGAGTTTACCATAATTATTCTATTGTGTCTAAAGGCCGATACACATCGTACGTGTGGAAACGTATATATACATCGCAATAATAACAACGATATTTAATAATATTATATTCTTATTGCGGTGACGAGTGAGTAGACGTCATACATATTATTATTGTACACGGCTGGCGTGTTTGGGAGGTGAGTATAAGAGAGAACACTGTTCGCGATTGTGCATTTCCCGTGACCCGTGTCGGCCGACGAATAGGTACGTCGCACGAGGTGTGACGACGTTCATCGCATTCAGTGGCGAAGAATCGGAGACACTTTTATAACTTTACTATATGCGAGGCTATGGTGTGGGTGTGTGTGTGTGTGTGTGTGACAATAATACCCAAAGGCGGGGGCGGCGCATTACTTATTCAAAGGCGCGTACGATACGCGTATATATAAATGTATAATATTAACCTGCATTATATGTATAATTCACACAATGTAGGTATACAAGCGACCGAGTTTTAAACACTGCGTGATAAATAATGCATGTGCCGAAGTTATCAATTTTATAATAATTCGCCTCCATCGTCCAAATTATTCGTCAAACTTTTGATAAGCTCATTTAATATAATAAATCCTGTCAGCATATTATTACTGTGTACGTAATAATATCGTCGTCGCGTCGGATAGGTAGGCGGGTGGTGGTTAGGTAGATACCATTGGGTAAGCACTATAAATATCGTCGAGTGCTGCACGGCCTATCGTGTTTTTTTTTTCATCAAAGCAAGACGAAAACACACAACGCGCGTGCTCTTTCACTCCCACTCTGTTTCCATCACTGCCTCGCATACATTCTTTCGCGTCGTTAATTTAATCGCCAAGTAAAACAGACACTCGGCAACTGGCAAGGAGGGGTGAGGGGTGGCATATTTGCACGATACCACCGCCGCCGAGTCGCTTTGGTGCAAATAGTTGCAGGAATAACGCGTACATGTGTGCGTGTGCCGCGTGTGTGTCTTAATCCCAATTATTGTTATTACTGTTATGCCCGTCGTCCGACTTGGTAGCTGCGTGGAGTTATAATACATACGTATAGGCCGCATGGACAAGCGGGTAGAGAATTATTATTTTAGCCCTCTCTCTCTTTCTCACGGCCGTGTATAAACACTGCAGCAAGTAAATCCTGCGTGAAAAATGAGCTCCACGTAAACGTGCGAAACGTCGACGAATTTTCGTTAAATTGAAATTAATACATTTATGTACCTTTATATAGGTATGTATGTATATATATATATATATTCGCGGTACGACTTAGGGCGTTTTCCTACACCGGAGACCGCTCGCGTGGTGGTCCGACGGCCAATAAATCTCAACCATGTTAAATCCCGAGCCCAACCACCGCCGCCGCCGCTACAGGCCCTGCAGCGATATACGCGGTTTGTATAATATACGCACGTGTGTCTTATACCTACATTTATTTCCACACCTTTCCGTTCGGAGTCTGTTGTCGTACCCATACAATTTGTTCATTTTATTTTCTTCTTAGGTTAGGTAATTCGTGCGTACGAATTTTATTCAACAAAAGTGAAAAATTGAGTCACCCGATGAAAAATTCGACCATTCGGGATAATAAAAATAAACTATCACTAGGTAAATAAAATAAAATAACTAGGTAGAAGCGTTTTATGCGAGCAAACCAAAAAAAAAAAAAAACATTTAATAATATTATTTAGAAAAGAGAGTTAAAAATCCGTCCATCATATTATAATAACATTAATAAATAGGGTCCGAATTATTTCAATGCAAAGTGCATATATTGTCTATGACATAATATGCATAATGCATTCCAAGTATACCCAATTCGTATCATATATAACAGCTACTTCAAAGATAAAAACTTTATTTAGCATTTTTAGTATAATTTTATTAATTTTTAGTGCATATTATATTGTATTAAAACATATATATATATATATATATATATATATATATACCTATATAGGACATTAGTAATGGTACACTTATTATTAAGTCCCAAATTTAAATGCACTAAAATCTATTGAAAACAAACCAAAAATGTCCTATAAAAATATAAATTGACTTTTAATCAACACATTGTTACCCTTAAAAACTTCTAAAATTATTGATAAGGAGGCACTCATGTGAAAGAAAAACTATGGTTTAACTTTCGGTATTTTAATAACACTTCTTCGTATCTTAATTTAACTAACCTAATACAAAACGTAAGAAATACTGAAATTAGGCACTCACAATAAATAAATAGTATGTTCGAAATAATCTCAATTGCGAAGTAACTTCTACTGATTAATTGTTGGTTTTTTAAATAAGATTTGGTAAGACACCAAATCCTATAATTTGTGTAGATTTGTAGAGTGTATAGATAATTAAAGACATTAACACCTATCACAATCGGGGTGAAAATTACATAAATATTATAAAAAACAATATGTCTTGATAAAATATTTTAAATTTTCTAATTTACACTAAAAGCTACCTATCATACCATACAGTGTATAAATAAATTCACTAAAATTATTTGGAAATGTTAAAAAAATGTAGTGTAAAAGTTTTTTTTTGAAGTATCTATTACATGAAACGAATTAAATAGGTACTTATAATGAAAAATTTTCTAGGATACCCAAAAAGTAAATCACTTTCTAATTGCAATTCTAGCCCTACTTATTATATATATTATTAAATTTTATTTTTATATTAAAATTATTTACGATCATTTATAAAGTATAATATAAATCGATTAATTCAATAAAAGTACCTACTGGTGTTTTTTCTTCCGCGATCCTATAATAACGATATAGGTACACGCGATACACACATTCGTCAGGATTATAACCAGCAGAATGACGTGTTCTGGCCTATCATGACTCAAAATAATCGCTAGGTTGTGTGGACTTTCGAAGGGTGTTATAGTCATCAATATAATTTTCTCTGAACAATGACCGACGAACAACCTGTACATATCAACAATGGCCATCCTACAGTTGTAATGTCGGGGGAACACGAGACAATTCACACGTGTAAATTTTGTGATGATATTGTTTGGTGGGACTGGGCAAAAAAGAGAAATATCGCACGACTGCGCGTTCTTACAATAAATTATATTTTATATCCCCACTGTTATGTCACAACGACGATCGGGCCAGAGACTTGTGCGAGGTTTATATTATTATCATTATCATCATCACTTCTGTCAGCCGTTCACGCGTCACGTAACACGGAAGCGCTTCTATCGCTAAAAATCGATCCGTCGCGCAGACGGAGTGGAATTTGCGAGTTCGAATTTAGTGTCCAACTCGATCGATTTATCGCGACCAAGATACCGAAAAACCGTCATCGAGATATATAGCTCACAGGAAAATTTCATAGAATTTTTTGATTTTCACGGGTAATGCAGAGTCGGTATTTAAAGTGGATTGACGATTACGTCAAGGGGAAATTGAGTGGATGATGACGATGAACCTTAGATGTTGCAAACGGACATTTGTGTATGGCTTCGATGCTTCATGCAATGATAAAAACTAAGTTCAAAAAAAATAAAATTAATTAAATCGGCACATTAGATTTCGTGTTTTTGTGTCCGGAGGAAATTTCGATTTCGGAGACTTATCTATTATACCTATAGTGATGTTTGTACGTTTTCGTCGATGACCATAATAACACTGTGAAAGTACTATGAATGCGTTTACGTTACGCGAGGGTTGTTCTCCTGCAGCATACAATACAGCAACTACGGTGCAGATGACGATGATGATAATAAAAACAATAATAATATAAGACGGTGACCTACCCTATAAGCATCGACACGCCAATATCTGCGGTAGATGACCCTCGTGGATAGCAAATTGCAATATATAAACTTTAAGAAGTAGAATAATGTAATTTTTTGATTATTGGTTCAACTTCAACAAATAGTACGCAAATATTAAAAATGTGTATTATATAATAATATATCATTGAATAAATTATTTAATTATATCATGTTTCAATGTAAGTATTGTTTTCTATATACGACATAATAATAAAATACACGTAAATAATAAATATTATGCATGTATTACTATATACATGTGAATCCAATGATTTGATGGCGTCTAAAATTTCATTATCAAGTAGCTTAAAATAAGCTAACCGAGAATGGCTTTTGTAATAAAGGTGCTGGTCGCAATTGGTGTACTATGTAATTTGCATTAAAAACAACCAAAATAAAAAGTTATATTTTGTACAGATTACATACACATTTAAATGTAGATACCTATAATTTTAAGTGCAATTAAGTACTATATGATTGTAACAAGATACCATTTCGCTCCGCAACGTTTGCATGACACCACTTTGAAGTGGGTTAAAAAAAAAATAGATAACAATTCGACAACATATTATAGTGATAGAGAACTTATATACTTATATTCGATATGCCACCTACATAGGTAATAACTACCTATTATAGATTTTGGTATAAACAAGTAAATTTCTTTAGGCATTTCATAAAAATAAAATTTGTATAAGTTTTCCACCACCGACATAAATTTTGTTATTGACGTGCAATTTATTATCTTTGAATATTTTATAATGTCTATAAGTTACTATATGGGCACACATAACTTATGTGACATAAGTGAAAGTGGTGCAATACGCACCGATACGGACGCGCTGTCGATAAACAGGCGAGACAACTACTCCATGCCCATACTTACGTTGTTTGTTATTGATTCCGTGCTCATAGGAAGGTATATAAATAAAAGATTAACACATATTTTCGATATAGACGCGTTGCGTCGAGAGTATAATTTATTGTCACTAAATGTTGCGTGACAAAAAAAGCGAGACCTATGCGGCGCGAGCTTTATTGCAGCTTGCATACAGTGCGCGTGCGATCGGTCGGAAAGAGATGGTGTCATAGACGGGTCGAGGCAAGTTCTAATTTAGCACCCCTTGATATTTTAGATCTAACTATTATAATTATAATGAAATAACATCAATTTAATGTTTTTAATAGTATAGCACCCCACGTTTTAGAGGTCTAGTTGCGCCTATGAAGAGCTGCTCGTTGCGAGCTCGGTCAGTCGAGATGTTGCTCGTTCGGCGTTGGTGAGCAAAAAGAACGATGGCTGGTCGGACGGGGGTATCGTTCTCGTCGTCGGTTGTGTTGTCGGCGTGCGAGGGGAGTCGAGATCGTTCGGACAAGGAACATAAATATTATAATAGTACAAAAGTTGTATATAACATCAAAACATAACGAATACAATATAAATTAAATAACTCACGAATATTATATGCATATGTACAAAACAGCGCGAATTGCACGGTAACGCCAGCGGATCGAGTAAGTGGTGATACGAGCCACGGTATCGCCACACTACTTTCATCGCTTATTTCTGATTAGTATTACCATCGTTCACGATGTTAAGATAAAGTTTTACTAAGATATTAGTGATATTACACTAATTTACAGACTACAATTCGTATTATTAACACACTGACACACTGTTGAATTTTAGTAATTGCGTATATTTATTACAAGACTTACGTGAGTGTAGTGCAAAATATAATTTTTGAAGTAAAGGTTATGAATATTAAGAGTCTTAATAGAAGAAACAGGTTTATTTTTTTATTGGAGTTTCTGTGATATTTTATACCTGACTCCAATATGTGTTTAAAACTCATAAGTAAAGAATGGAATTATTTGCGGTTATTGCTGTCTTCAAAAATATCCCCCCGAAAAAAATCAAAAAAGAGACTATAAGTTATAAAAAGAATATATTATTTAGAATTTTAGAAACGCAGTAAGTTGACCGTTGTGGTCGGGCTCCATCGGTTGCCATGGTCGTCTTCGCGCCCCCGGCAAACGCGCCAGCGATTCTCGAACGCCCCGCAGGACCGACCGAATAACGTTGTAGAGGTGACCAGTAGCCATATACTTACTAGCATCTTCTGCGATTATCACCCAATCGCTATTACGTACCACTCACATCGCCACGTCTTTTCTGATGCCTTTTTTTTTGTTTTTGTTAAAATTATTAGTTATTGTTTTTTTTTTCAATTTGCATTGTATTATATAATATTAGGTAAACTTCGTCTTTTTGACATAATCTGTTCAAAATGTTAAAGCACACATTTGTTATGTTTACTACATGGTTCATTAAATTTTTCAATAAAATATATTTTGTTTATACACAGAAACATTTTGTTTTTATTTTTAGTATTAAAAAGTACGATTTTTTAATTTAACAGAATAATGATTCCAGTGTGGGAAATCTTGGTGTCACGTGGGACCCATAAAGAATACTAAACATTTGTTTTTTTGTTACGTATCATATCGATCAAATCTCAATAAAATATATTGTAGTAGATATTGGACACGTCACACTTAAAAGTATGAGTTTATCGACGTGGTAAGATTTAAAACGTGATTACAGAAAAAATTAAAAAGACCCCGCACACAATATCATAGTAAAATACTAAAATCAATACATTAATAATTACTCGAATCAGAATCTAAAATAATAATAACTACTTTTCATTATTGTTCTATGAACCCCGCATTGTCTTTAGTGTTTACTTAAAAGTAGATACTGCTCCGATCTACAAGAGTCAGATGATCAAATCCGTGTTGAAATCTACACACGCTGTCAAGTTTATGATGCAGATAGTAATAAAAAAAAAAAAAATAATAATACTAATAATAATACAATCCCAAAAACTCGAAACAAGTAAAAATATTTTAGAAATGTTATCAAGTATAGAAAATGATGAAATAAATTTTGGTGTAAATTTCAAGCAACTACGATTATTCGTTTTTGAATTATAACAATATGAGAAAATCGTTTATACCTCTACAACCTGAATATTTGTATCACCAAAGATATGGATTTCATAGCGACAACATGTATCTAATATCAAAAAAATAATATAATGTTCTAAAAATAAAATTGCTTGCCTTAATTGATCATGATAATGAGAACAGTAATGATGTATATTAAATATAATATATAATACTCGTATAGTGAGGCAATGATTGAACAGCAATCAACTAAAGATTTGTTATTTTTAGATAACTTTAATAACTAAGACGGAACACACACATACACAAACACATAATCGTAGGAATTCAACGTTTAGGGAACGATCTCTGTACGTAAACGCTACCGTTGACTCATCTTATATACTCAAATTATATCCGTTACCGTTACGTGGCAGTTCTCTCGTTGAAAGTTAATCCACGTGATCTCTTTACACGTTAGCAAAGGCGAGGAGAAGTCTGCGCGCCTCTCGCGCACTGTAGTGCGTAGTATGTGGCGTTTTGTGCGCACTACGCCTGTGGAGTGAGGTGAACTGACAAAGGATACATATATACATATACATACGAGTAGGTATATAGAAATACGCAAAATCGTATTACAAAAAACTTGTGTTCACCGCTGTTGATGGAGATGGAGGGTTAGTGGCTCGGGTATTGCAGCAGGAGAGGAGGCTGTTTCTCTCGGAGCGGATAGCTTTCTCGCTGATGAAATCGCATTCCGCGGAACCAAAAACCCGTGACCGACCGACGTCTCGGCTGCCGCCTTTATCGTTTTGCGCGCGTCGTGAAAACAAAACGGAATTGTGCGGCGAGACATCAACGCTTTTACAACAATTTTCTCGCATTTTTTTTTTATTTTTTGTTTTGTTTTTCGACTGGGAAAATTTTCATTTCTGCTTCTTACCACATCTTGGGACGTCCACGCGTATACGAAAACTCTCGACGGTGGTGCCACTCAACCAAAGTGAATGAAGAAAAAAAACATCACGGAAGACGTCGCTTTACAACTACATATAGCTACGCATTTCAAACATACGTACACAAAAAGAAAGTGAAACCAAACAAATGGTATAATATAATGTATTAAAAAATATAGATATGCAATTGCAGATATACGGTCGAAACATATTATACAATATATAAATTGATTTCAATCATAATAATTCTGTATCCAATGTTTTTAATCTTATTAATATTGTTGGTGATCGCGGTTTAAAAAACCTTCTGATAACAGTATTAATTTTATGATTAAGCGCGTAGGTATTCAATATAGTATTAATGTATACAAATTTATGTACGTCATGATAGAGCTCTAAAGTATGGCCTGTCTATCTCATTTTATATGTTGACAGATTAGTTTGTCTCTATACCTATACAGTAATACAGTATATTATGTAATTCAATATTTCTCGTTCAGAGTTATATTTGCATTTACTAAGCAATATGCACATTATTGATGACGATGTAGACTTGAGATGTTGTGTGTGAACCGTTTTTAAATATATATTAATGTTTTGTAATATAAAAATTAACTCTCTAAATAAATTGTCTTTATTAAAATGTATGATTTTTTAGGCTAATCATCAATATGAATAAACATATATAAATGTTAAAATGTATAAATATTCGTATTTACTCTTCGCATCTGTAAATTAATCTCAAATTATTAAACACCAAGAGTATTCATATTTCTATACTTATATATGTTTACAAGTCTTCAAGATTGTTTGACTGTTTTCTTTTTAGGACCAAATTAAGTTTAAAAAAAATCCATAAACTCTAAAGTAAACCAAAGCTCGTTTATAAATTATTTTATTTACTGTTGTTTTACATTTTAAAATATAAATATAATAGATCCAAAAATATTATAGTGTATAATGAATTATTCTAGCTTTTTTTTTTAAATATATATTACATGGCGTATGATTTAGCTTGCAATATGCTAGGTTAATTCTGTATCAGGCTGTAAAAGATTACAACTTGATACTTCTTTTTTGTTGTTGTTAAACATTATGTTCATCATATTTTTAATTATCTAGTTTCATGAGCTAATATAAGAACGTCAAAAACTGTCTATTTACGAAATAATAAATTTAGGTATACGTATATCTGTTCCAGAAGTGATTGTTAAGCTTATAGTTATAACATAACAGTATTCAGTAGTACCTTTATTACTAACAATAAAATATTAAAATAAATATTTGATAATATTCATAATAATTGTTGAATATTTTTTTACCTATAACCAGATGAAGGTTAAAAATGGGTCAGATAGCCCCTAGTCCCCAATTTAGCTATGTGGTAGTTGTAACATAAGACTTATGAATTATGAATAATAACATTTAAAAAAAAAAATTAATATATTTTATTCACAAATAGATTCATAGATTTATTAAATATTTTTATGAATCATGTTCGGTTTTATTCGTAATAAATCTAATGCTATTTACCTTTCTATTTATTAGTCAACTGAAAGCGTGTATCATCTTAACTTATAGCAATATAGCCAATTAGAGCGATGTGATATGATATCGTCAATAACATTATTATTAAAATAATTAAAATTAAAACGTAAGCTACGAGAATTATTTACAGAGCTGTTTATAAAACTGATTTTTGAATAGACGTTCATCGCGTTATTAAAATATTGCTGAATTATTACATAATTTAATTATTTCGTGATTTTATAGGAAATAGTTCAATCATTTTGTAATTTTGTCCAAACACGCTCCATTTATGTGGTTATAACTTATAAGTAATACATTTTTTGCTTTTTTTTTTGCAAGCAATTCTTTTAAAGGACAATCGTATAATATTTTATTAGTCATTGCAATTAAATAGTGTTTTATAAATAAAATTAATTCAATAAATGATTAAATAATAAATACACAGGTGAGCGTGATGGTAAATTAATATCAAGCACATTCCAAGAAAAGAAGTTTGTAGTTATCGACTGGAGCTAGACAACAACCTGGGACCAAGCCATTGAATGCCGAATGCACCTATAGGGGCTGTAACTAGTATGGAGATTACAGCGATGGTTAACAATCGACTAGCACTTTCTTTGTCCGCTTCTGTCCCCATCATTCTCGCCATGTCCAACGCTACCGGAGCGAGTGCAGCCTGCATAAGAAAATATATCATTATAATACACGAAGCATAGTTAATATGATTACTGATTAGTTAATATTAAAAATAATTTGTTATAAACTAATACAAATCATGTAATAAGCGCGTAGAACATACCATTTGGAAAAAGATTATAAAGGATTACCTGGACAGTTGCTTTGGGAAGCCACGCAATATTAATAAATATCACTTCTTTAATGTTGAATCCTGCTCCCCAAACTGCACATGATGTTACAATTAAACGAACCTTTAACATAATACGTAAATAAGTTATTCTAAGTTATTTTTTTAATATTAGATATAATGCTGGGCTAAATAATAGTTTTAGAGTTATAGAGATGTTTATAAATTTTATAAAAAATATGAAATTCAAACACTCATAATAATTAATTTCACTCTCTAGTAAACTTGTGAAAATTGAAAATATATACGGTTATTAGTTTTTGAATAATAATATAAGTTTAACTGATGTAGCTTAAGATGTTCCAATTTTTTTCTCGGTTTTTTCTAGATGTTTTCAAAATTATTTTGACATTTATACTTTTTATCACCTAAAGTACTAACTTCGTTCAATTCAACTTTAACTTTTCCCGTATCAATGTATATGAAATTAACTTAACAAGTTAAATAAAATCATTAACTTGTATGGCTTTAATTAGGCATTTGTCTTATCCATAGTATCAAATTAAAATTTTTTATAAAAACTTAATCTATTTGTAGGTACATTATATTATTATCTGTTATTACTCTTAAATGTTCAGAAAAAGACAATATATTTAACATCCGCATAGAAGAGAAAATCAATTTTACTAACGGTTCTTTATTATTTGATATTTAAAAATGTCTATAATAATTTAAAATATAATTGATTTTTTTTTAAGCACAACGTTCTTTAACCAATATCACACATTTCAAAATACTAACGAGCTTATAATATTTTAGTATTTTACTACCCGAGAGTACAACTTACTATCAATCCGGCGATAAGTACCAACAGTCCGGCAATGATAATGTCACCACCCACGAGGAGTTCGAATTTGACTTCAGTGCCTATGGACGCAAACAAAATCGGCTGGAGCCCAAACCAAATGGACTCGAACACCGCTTCAACCGGGTTTGTCTCGTTGTGGGCTCCTTCGTCTTCATCGTCGAGTGTCGAAATCATGGTTGGACTGTTACAGTTTTGCTTTTTTTCCCTCCACTTCCAACCAGTACCCGCCACGAACGACGATATGATGCAAGCCAATGGACCAGCTCCAGGATACCCGTACCACTGACTACCGGTCACGGCCAGAATACCACCGGCGCCCAACAAAAACGCTCTCATGGCTGTCACTGACCGGTCCGCCTTTTCGTCGCATGTGGAAAATATTAAACATTCAATGTATCTTATTGATCTTACAGGGTCATAATTTAATCAACCTACTTGTTTTTCGTCATTGACATCGAGTTTGTCTTTTTGGGTGGTGTTATACACATTTGCCCACGGTGCAGGCGGCACAAAAATCAAGAGGAATCCCCACACAAGTCCCAACGCAGTCCCAATGCAAACGTCTTCGGGTCCTTGAACAATCTTACTGGTCAAGTTGCCTGTTAAAAAATAGCGAAGATTACCAGAGCCGTATAGTTGTACTCAAACAATATATTTTAATATTGTATAGAAAACGCCATAAAACATAGAAAAATTCTAAAAAGCAAAAATAAAAGTAAAAAAATAATAAATCGAATTAAATTGTTACAGTACATATTTACACGATTCTATCACAGTTATGGTTTATGTACAGAACTCAATGTTATCAATATGGTGGTCATATCCTCGGATACACTTGGTAAGGCATTTCTTAAAGGTTTGGAATAATTGTGTAGTGATATCATGTGGAATATGTCACATACTCTCATCATTAACTGATTTCTGGTTGGAAAAAAATGATCTATTGTGAACATTTGTTATGCATGGATCGAACCAAGACATGATATTATGATGACAACTGAAACCACATAGGTCTATCGATACGATGGTCACAGGCCCATCCATACCCACACTCAGCGACGACCAACATCTGATCCAAATCCCTTCCATTTATTATTGCGCACCTGCGTACTTATAAATGATATAATCATCTAAACTAGGCGCCGGCAACCCGTGGCCTCCGGAACTTTTTTCTGCGGCCCACCAGATATATTTCATGGTGTTTAAAATTTTAATCTTATAGTTCAATTTGTTATAAATAATAATATTTAATCATGACTATTATATAACAATGCGAAAACAAAACTATGAGCGATATCGTTATCTAATCGTATATAATGTATATATCGTCGATTACGACAAATACGTAACTGGTTATAGGCTTATAGCCTTATTGCAGTTCGTTTCGAAAAATGCCAACGTGAAGTTTAAATTTCAACTGTTTATTAATAACCTATCGATTCAATGTCAAATAAACGTAAAATTAGTGATGGAAATCATACATTCAACGAATCATGGACGGATTTGTATTTTGTTCACCGAAAATAAAGATTAACTTTACTGTTAGATTTAATTTGCCAAAAACCATTTTATCTGTAAAAGAGTATAATTTTAAATGTCACTATGAAACAGAGCATAAATTAAAATTTATTTCTGTTTAAAATTCGAAGATACTCGTATGCTATAAAATGGTAATAAAATGCATTTATTTAAAATCCACAGTTAACAGCTAGTATTCCGATATTGTTCGTTCTAAAAATATGCATACATTGAATTGCCAAAGTAGAAGTATAAGAATTTGCACCGTTCAGTGTAAAACTGGTAATATTATAACATTATATATTTTAATACAACTTTGACGTACCAGTTGAAAAAACGATGCCCAACAAAACACCAAAAGCGCTAATTGACACAATGTCATCTAAACTCGACGCAGCTATCACCAGCGTGTTCACGCCGTTTTTTTCACCGTAACCCATATGTTTCAACCGTAACAAATTTGGGACTAAAACAGCTGGACTGACGGCCGATAAAATGAACCTTATAAAAATCAAACGTAATTACGATTTTTATAAAATTCCTTCGATTGCATTGTTAAAACATCAATATCATATTGTTAATATGATATGGTGTTAACTAATAGGACAGAATGTAGAATGTTAGTCTCTTTCATGTTCGGGTAGGTATTTACCACGATTATTAAGGAATAATAATTAATAATTATATTATAAGTTATTTATAACCTTTGTACTTATGAATTTATGATACTAAAGTTAATATTATTATATCATTAATTTTATGATATTTGCACTAAAAAATTGTGTTTGTAAAATACTTAAAAATTAACTTAACCTTGCCATTAAGCCAGTAAAATATTATAAATAATACTGTAAACAAATTCAGGCTCTCCAAATCAAATTGTCGACCCATAATAAATATTTTAGTGGGCCCTATAATATATTATTTAATATAAAATAAGCATTAATAATAATAATAATAACAACAACAACATTAATAATTATTAACAAACAAAATTTTAAAATTTAAAAATTTAAAAATTAATTTCAACGGGACTCTGTACATATTCCAGTCCAACAGCCCTCTCTCTTGAGCTGTCTTATCGGTGGATATTTTTTGTCTAATATTGTATCATATCCCAAATGGTTCATAAGAGGTTATTCATTGGATTTTTTTTTAATATCATATATTTATAGGTACTTTTTACTTTGAATTACAATATTAAACGTTGAATATTATTTTTACATGGCATTATTAACAATTGAGTTAATATCTATGATTCATATTTCATAGCCAATTTACAATTTAAAAATGATAAATATCATAATATGTTATGTACAATAAATTGTGTGAACGATTCAAAATCGTATAAATTGTACTACAGTTTGTGGTTTATTCGATTAATTTCGTATTTTGATGCATATTTAATGTTTAATGTATTTAGATATATTAAAATAGTAAAATCATAACGACGATTTAAATTAGTGCAACTACATAGAATGTAATTAAAACACGATCCAATTCATCGTATAACTAGTTGGTAAAATAATGAAAATATTGTTTTAATCTACACGACCAGATGTCAAACTGATAGTTAATATAAAATGTTTTCATATTAAAAATATTGAAATATCTTTAGCTGTTGTATTATATACAATTTATAAGTTATTGATTGACGGATAGTTATTATACGAATGACGAAAGCTAGTAACTAATTTAAATAAGACGCGATCTGTTATTTGCGATAAATTGCCGTTTGGAAAAGTTATTGTTATTGATTTTCGTGTGATGAATTATTTTAAACAACAAATTTTTGTTTATCCGCAGTTGCCACTTTTACACCAAACATGTATGGTTAGTATGACATGATTTGCATGCCATTCTGATGTCGTTCATGTGATGGTGGGAGTATATAGGCAGACATTTAGCTGAGTTTAGCACCCAAAAATTATTCGAATCTTCTCTAATTAAACTAATAATAATTTATTTCTGTTATTAATTGTCTCATTTCGTGTAACAAGATTTTAGTGCATCTTAAATTTCAATTATATCTCAACCTATGAGTGGAAAGGGGTGGAAAAGAAATAGAACATTTATTTGAGCATAATGTAAAATATTGCATTGTATTCGTTTTTATATCATATATTACCAATATAAATGTATAAATATTCAAAATCAGTTCATTATTTGTGGAACACACAGTCCTCATACCTACCATATAACCATTAAAAAAACTCGAAAAGCTTGTAGTTAATGGATCTGTTGGACTAATTGTAAATTTTGAATTAAAAAATATATAATCATTACTATTTACTCACCCGAGCATCAGACCCCATCCCCAAGAAAAATCAGGCAAAATATAATGTGCAGCCACGGCCGCGGCCACTGCCTCGGCTATGCATGGCAACAGCGCCAGTCTGGTTACAGCACCACTGAGCCGACGCAATTGGGTTGCGTTCATTTCTAAACCACCTTTGATCAAGATTACCGACAGCGCAGCCTCTCTGTGAACAACATAAATGACACGTGACGATTGGTCGAATACGTTAAAACAATATTATTACAGTGATCTGGTGTGGCGCGGAGTTTGGCTTCAGTCACTAACGTGTTTTGAAGTCAATTTTTATTTTTTAGTATACCTATCAAATCCTTGCCACACGTGCATAATATGACACGTTTTCTAAACTTCTAACCAATCGTACCCTCCCTTACAGACTTACAGTGATACACATTCCAAATAAACTAGACTAATGACCTCAGATATTGAAACCTCAATTCATTAAAAAAAAGAACATTATTTCAATATTATGTTTTTTGGTTTTGCTGTGTTGATGCGTGATAATATAATTATATACAGAACCCAATTTGTTGTTAACACGCATTTCTGCGTTAAAAAATCATGAGTTTCAGATTAAAATTGCTAAAAAAAATGTTGTTTTGGATCAACGGCTGTATAGTCAATCTTCCATTTATTAGCGAATAAAACATATTTGGTTTGCTAATAATTGGTATGAAAGACGATCACTTAAAAATTTGACTTAATTATATGAACCACGATGATTTGAAAACGGTTTCATAACGTTCGGTTTATTATGTATGTTTACAGTGTTTATTTTACTAGACACGTTAAGTTTTTAGGTATTAATTCACTCTGAAACTAGTATTGAAATATGTTTCGGTCCTTTTTTAAAATTCGATTAAAATTAAAATATTCTTGTCCCGTTCAAAATATGTAACCAGCTACGTGTCTTGTGTAAGTTTTCCATTTCTGCGATGGAGTGCCTATTGGTGACGGCATGGTGGGGTACTGGGGTGTAGATCTAAAACTTCTGAAAATGTCAAACCATGTCAAGTCTCTACTCTTATTATACATTAAAGGTATGGCAATTCAAAATTTCAATGATTATTTGTGTGAATCTCAAAATAGTACTGTCATAATTGTTATTTCTGAATCGAGTAAATAGCTGTTGTTGAGTGGGTAGTAAAATTTTATTTCTGAAAGGTTCAAAACTTTTCCACTCTTAACTCCTACCTCTACCATTTGTATTTTATATATTGATCATAGTTGGGAAATATGAATGACTGAATTTATCCAAAAGCTATCCAAATTAAATATAGTTCAAAAGAGTGTAATTACTCAATATAAGGTACTAAATAAGTCACATTCGTAATTAGCGACGATCAAATAATCCTGAAATTGGGGGAGATGTGGCTGATTTTTAAAAGGCACTATTATAATATTTAAAAATGTTATTTATAGTTTAAAATATTATAAATATTGAAAAAAATATCATTTGATACGAGTGAGAGGATAGGGGTCCTGTCCTCCCACTCTTCCTTCCTATCTGTCCACCTCTATTCGTAATTTGATAAAACAAACAATTGTTATGCTAAACATTTTTATTTACATATTATTGATATTTTTGCAATTTCAGTTTTTACGATTCCTGGAAATCCACCATGGTGTCTAAAAAGAAATTGGTGCAGAGATCTTTTTAAAGATTAACGAAAAAAAAATTATAATAAAATAATGATAATAATAATAATAAATTTAATTTAAAAAAAATATCAAATCATATTTAAACAAAAAGAAGTGCAATTACTGGATGATTTCTTCCCTCACCCTATTCATGTTTTTTTCTTAAATTATATTGTAGCACATATTCATATTATGTCTTTGTATATAGATTGTATATTCTCTAATAAAAATTTAAAAAAAAGTTTTACACATAGCTTATAATAGTAGTAACAATAATATATTCAACACTCCAATAAAAAAAAAAAAAATGGGACCAAATACTGAGCACCACAAGGCGTGGACTGATAATTAATAATATCTTTGGCCTAATTAGTGTCGTACTGTCGTAAATTTATATTGATTATTGACTATATTCAGAAGAGGCGAACAACAGAAAACGTTTCATTAATATTATTTATAGACTTAATAAATTCATAGTAATTGTTGTAACTCCACATTTTTATATTAGTTAATCACTCTTCGGGATAGTTAATTAACTTTCTATTGATATATTTAATTTTTCATTCTTAACATAAATTAATGTTAATATAATACCTAATGTCCTAATAACAATACAAAATATAGTAAAAACCAGTGGTATTATTTTGTTTTTGATGAGCTGCAGACATCTTCTATACCCATCACCAGCTCCCTTATAATACAACCAGTATAGAAACTTATTTAGGTCGTTTTTTACTTATTCAGACTGATAGTTATTCTAACTGAAATTATAATTCAATCATATACAAGTTCCAGAATATTTTGAATAGGTCCATCCATTTAATTTTAGCTTATAAAAAACAAAAGTAATATTACACTAATTGTTTTCGTTAATTATTTTTTACATAGCTGCATTTAATTGCTCTCATTCAGACTATAGTAGATACTAAATAAAGGCAATAGGCTATGGGTTATGTTAGTTAAATACCTTAAATTCGCTGATTATTTTTATATCGCATCTGACCATCCCAGACCAATCCAGGGCCTATTTTTGGTTACCAATTTTGGTTGAGGTAAAAACAAGCCTCAAAATAGCCTTTACTATGCTACTGGACTAAAAAATGTCCTCATTTTTTTCAATAACTTTTATATTAATATTATATAATTCATAAATAAATTATTTAAGACAATTTTTCTAATATCATTATTGATTATAAATACTAAATAGTATCTATAATCAATAGTAATATTCATCAAAAGGTTTGAATTGGGATATTATTTCGTCGAATTTCAACAGCTGATGGTAGAGAAAATATCTAATTGAAACGATGATAGTGTCAAACGACATGCGTTATGTTTTTTTTTTCAAACAATAAATAATGAAAAAAACCCTCAAAATCGAATTTTCAGAGTCGTGACAATAATTCTATGGATAAGGCTGTTGATACGCTATATCATTATTGACTGCTGAACTTGCACGAGGTTCGTAGGTAATTAAGGTTAAAAAAAAAAAAATAAAATCTATCCATCATCGTATCGTCATTACCGCATTATTGCCACCAGGTGGTCGCACCAATTGGCAGTGACGGTGTACAGGCCGAAGTTTTGGAGAGCTATGCCGGCCACCATCATGCCTAGCAGCGGAGGGAGGCCACCTACCACGTCGACGATGTGGCCAGCGGCCAGCCCGGCCACGTACAGCATGAATATGGATGCCACGCTGCCACCGGGTACGGCCATCAGCGCCGGTGTCACGTTCACGAGAAGCAGACACCAGGCCACGGCCACGGACAATACGACCGCGATAGCTTCTGCCACAGTTGCCGGCCACCGATTATCGGACCAGGACAGCAGCGATGACCACCTCGAAGGCCGGTCATTGTGGTCGGTGATGTTCATGTTGTATTGTTTCCGTGGCTGCATACGAAATTGCTGTTGTGCCGCCAGATCGGCGCCGTTGTTCTCGTCTCCCATTTCATGTGGTCGCGATTCTCCTGTGACCGATTAAAAAAAAAAGATTTAACAGTCAATCCTCACAGAAAACTCGAATCTCGATAACTCGAAAATCTTGATAGGTCGAATTGTAAAAAATTCTAACTTTTTTTTAAGAGGTATATACATATTCGAGTATTCGAGTTATCGAGACTAGGAACCAACACTAAGTTAAGATGACAAACGTTAGTGGGTAAGACTTTTTTTTTTTAATTTGTTTTTAAGGTAAGACTTAATTCAATAAAAAATTTAAAAAAGAAATCGAGGCTAGAATGTAATATAAGTAATAGGTATACAGGATGTCCCGTGAAGATTTACCCATTGCGATATCTCTCGAAATAATAGTGATATCGAAATTTTGGTTTGTTAATACAACTCACAGAGATAAGAACTACAATTGTTTCATATTTTAACGTTTTGGTAAAAAAGTTAAAAAAATATATTTTTATATTAAATTATTTCCAAAACAAAATTAAAGATAGTTATTTTGTAGAATTTATTTTTCTGAAAATATTGACGTTTCAAAATTTTATTTTCATTAACTTCCTGATTTTTAATATTTTTTTAGTTTCGTGAGATATCGCAATAAATCCTCACGGGACACCCTGTACACTACACTCGCATCACGTGTGTTTCCCGCTAAAAAAAAAAAATAATAATAAAAAAACAGAACATGACAAATTTGAAATTTTTACCAGTTTAAAATTATCTGCAACTGTATTGCTCTAGCTGTTTTTTGTTTTTAAAATTTAAGTGGATTGATGATATATTATAAAATTTAAATGTTTAAGATTATTACATTTAAAATGTACGATCAATTTATAATATTAAAATGTTCTTAACTTTTTTCGTAGTCAAAATATCAGTAAAAGCTTCTGATTTGCCTTGAATAATGATCTTACCTTTAAATTGTATATATAGTATGTCAATTCTCTGTAATTTTATAAATACAACAGAGGAGTTAAATGGATTAGTTGTACTCTTGTTAGGTGGCGGTCACACAATTTTACGATAGTGCGTTTTGATTATTATTTTAGTCGTACTTTGAAATAAATATAAAAACTAGAGAAGGACGCGTGGCAATATATTACGAACTCGCAATATTTTGTTTACACGCAAGAGCGTGTCCGGCCGGCAAATGCCTCTACGCGTATAAAAAGAGCTCACTACGTTACGAAAATATGACAAGGAATAATATTGTTAAGTGTCACTCATACTCACACGAGCAGAAACGAACGATACGATTTAAAGACAACAGCAAAAAGATTATCTAACTCGATGAAACCAAACACGCGCGGTGGGTGTGTGCGTCGAGAAATTGACTGTGGCAAGTGCCAACAAACAAATATTACGACATGGGTACGACGAGTGAGTATCGTGACATTATAATAAATAATAATATAACAACTATATCGAGGATGGGGGAGTTAACATTTTTTTTTTTTTTACACGTCATTTAGTGTGTATAATATAACATTAAGAAGTGTATAATATTTAATTTAATTATGCGTTTGGATGGAATTTGACAATCTCTACAGACATCATTAAAATATTTACGATATTTTTATTTATAGTTTTTTTCACTAAACTAATAATTTAAAAAAAAATGCTCTTTAAGCCCAAGAGATTAATACATATTAGGAGAATAAATTTAACTTATGTGACTATGAAATCGATTAACTAATTAATATATTTATGTGTCATTGAACAACAATTTTTAACTGGTTAAGTTAAAAGTTACAAAAAAAAAAATTAACTCATCATATGACATAACTTTAACTTTTTAGGTCACTAATGCCTAACCTTGGTTATTATAATGCTATATTTATAAAAGAGCTTAACATTTCAATACTTTTTTTTTATTTCAAAATTTGCAGCAAAATTATGACACATTCTTACCATTATCTATTTCATTTCTGACGCATGCGTAACAAATACAAAATATAAAAACCTACGTCGGGACTGAACAGATGCGCTTTAAGCGCAGACTACGCGTGATAATCGTGATATATATGCTATAACTCTATCCAGTGTGTATTATTTAAGGTTACAAATCTGTGCTGCTTAGCTTTCAACATTTCATTGTCATTTTTCATAAGAACAGAGTCGGGTAATACAGTAAGTTATCAATGGATGAATGGAATTCATGTTGAATTCAAATCCAACACAAACATTACTTCTCAATGAACAGGTACACACGGTACCAGATTCTAGTACATAAAAAATTGTTATCTAGTCTCTCCTTTTTTTTTTTTTTTTAATGCTAATATAATATTATAGTAGATACCCATAAAATATAATTTACCTGTAATCTATATAAGTCATTCGTTGTCGTATAATAGTTTTAAAAGTATTTTAGATACCATAATAAATATTTATTCGAGTGTAACATATATTAACAATTTTACATTTATCTTCCATATTATCTTAAAAGTTAAAAGTGGTTCATATGAATTAATAATTCAAGCTATTCTGCAATGTTTTGAATTAGTTTCTATTATCTATGCATTGGTACACCGTAAAGATATTTATTATTATTTATATGCAAACAATAAATTCAATAAATAATATATGGGCGTGCGAGTGTTTAAGTGGTATCATAAGAATTAATAACAATATTACTATAACTGTGACAGTTAAAAACATTGACGCCTATTGTTCAAAAAGACAGTCTGTGCAATAATTAAACAATGCCAACTCTTCATTTAACATACAGATGCTTATAAACTTAATAATTTAATATACTTAAACGCATGATTCGGTATGAGATATGAGTATAATATTATATTTGATTCACAATAATAATATGGAGACCTATTTAAGCATTGTAAACTTATTTTTACTGCTTTTTCCTCTTATGATTATTCTAATAACACTCCAAAGGTTTTTATCCACATGTTTTTCTTTGCATAATTATATATTTTTTATATAAGTTATTAATAGAGTATATAACATAATAATTATTAAAACATCATTGTTTTTTTATGTTTGAATAATGATGATTTTACGTGATTAGCCACAGACCGACATAAAAGCAGTTAAAATATTGGTGAATATTAAAATTTTTTTTTTGTATGCAACCGAAATCTCAAGCTGCAAGTTATTTTTATGCAAAGCAGACATTTCAAAATAAGTTGAACTGTTTTGAACAGAAATTGTATAATTTTTTTTAAATTCTGTGAAACAAAATAAAATCGCGTGTTTACATGCGTAGCTGAATTTCTAAGACATATGCGAACAAAAAAATGAACCACTTGACTGAACTATGAATCGTTTTGTCGCACGCTAAACCTGCGCACACAGGAATACTTGAAAGTTTTAATAGTTGTGACTATGTGTGTATGACAAATAAGTGTACTCAACCTCAACATACAAAGCTATCTTAGAATAGTTAAAAGCTTCAAAATACACAGTGTACTATGAATATAGCTTCTAAATACTTTACTTTAGCAATAATTTATAGGATTAAATATTTTACATAAATGAACTCATTATCTACTCATACATCTATCTCTACTCATATATCTAACATGATGAATACGGCTAATATTTATTTCATTCATACGATAATAATAAACTAAAGCATTAATTAATAGTAATTGTTGATGAAATTTTATTAAATTACGTTTTTTAACAAACTATCACAATATGTATAAATTTGTTTTATTCTTAATTAATAATTATACATGAATTAATTTTTGAACGATTTATACGCAGTATAGACTAATTTAAAATTATTCTGAGAAAATAAAAACGAGTGTTATTACTTTATTAGTAATGGCTGTTGTATTTGATTTTATATTATTATATTATACTTATTTGAGATACTTAAAATAAAAATCAGTATACAATTATGATTTATAATATTATTTGAAAAGAAATGAATCTTAAAAAAAAAATTAATTTGAAATTAGTATATATACTCAATAAATTATTCTTTGTTTCAAATTAGAGTAGCTCAGACTATAGTTAGACTAGACATAGCTAAGTATAATATTTTAAATAAAAATGTATTTTTTGTTTTGTTTTTTTGTGAGGAGATGGTGGAGAAAGAGGTGTTTACTAGAAAGAGTTGGTTTGTGACTTAGTTTCTCAAAGTGATCAGGTTACTTAGTATAAGTACCTAAAAGGTCGGAACCACTATGTTTAATTACATAATGAATCAATTTATTTGATTGGTCACTAGTGCTATTCAAACCGACTTTTGTTCATATTACTGCAAAGACTGGGTAAAACTAAATTATAATTATAATTTTTTACTTGTTTGAAAATCTAGAGTTAGTACTTGGATACTTGGTAATGATGTTGACAATGCGTGAAAAATATAAATGGAAAATTATAAATAGTACACAATTTTAAAATTGCATACTGTAATTTTTAAAAAGAAAATTTTGGAAATTAAATTTCATGAACATTAATATAAAATGTAATATGAAAGATCATTATAAAAAGAAAAAATCAGTAACCTTTTAATAAATTTTAAATACATATATAATATATTAAATTATATCTATAGTGATGGCTGATATATTATGTACAATGTACACCGTTTTATGTCATTTGGATTATCGTATACCGAATCAAACCTTAACAAAACCGTAGCGTGCAAAATGAATATAAATACGAGAATATTATGTTAAATTATACGTGAAATTGAAAAATATCTTAAACGATTTTAAAGCTTACATTTTAAACTCATTGATCGACAAAATCTACGAACATTCGAAAAATTGTATTTTGTAATTTATGTGCTCGATTAAAAGTAAAATATTATAAACGATGATATTGGATATACTGTAAACTGTATATAGTATGTATCTATAGTTATTATTATTGGTCAATTTTTTATTTTTAAATATGATGAAGGTAGTTGTATTCACTCGCAAGATTTTAGTGTAAGTGAAAATACATAGTTGATAGGACCATTTTTTCCCAAAAGTAATATCACTTTTCTCTAAAAATAAAAAAACGAAAGTATTTACAATTTTTTTCTCTCTCTATTGGACTAGAATCTTTATGTCTATTTTCGTCAATATATTAAAATCATATTAAGCAATATTTTACTATGCTTAAAAGTTATAACTTATAAGTAATAATAACATCATATTATCTTTGTGCTTTGTCTACATTTTTGCCCTATGTTTTATTCAACACCTATAACTTTAGCTATTATGTGATGTATTATTGAGTATGGCACTAATAGTCTATAATTTTGTAACTTTGATCATTATTAGGATACGAACAAATGAGTATGAAACTGAATACATATAAGTTAAAAGCATTAACATTTTTCTAAAAATCTAATTTAAAAAATATCTTTTGAATATTTATTTAAAAATAAATAAATAAATCCCAATAAAATCAATATTCATATAGAAATATATATAATATATATGAAATTCAAATACTATCTGCATATTTACTCAGTAGTCAGTTACATGGAAAACTTATACATTTTCAGAGGTTAATTTTATGTTTCACCCATCCTCCAACCTAATACAGTCATTCACTGAAATATTTGTAACTATATAAATTATTAAATTATCACCTATCAACCGTTATTTATCTAACAGACCAAATGTATCAATTAATCTTTAATATATTACCAATATATTTTTACTTTTGACTTATGGATATAATTTTGTAAATTTTTAACACAAATTATAATATAGATACAAAATATAATAAATAAGAATAGAATCACATTCAAATACTAAATGTCCATTTGTTTCATAAATTCATTTTAATTATCGATTTTCATTATTTATAATAGGACTTTTAGTGTATTATATTAAAAATAAATTTAATTATATTTAATAATAAACTAATAGACATAGGTATAGTATTACTTTCATGTCTTATAACACTAAGTGTAAAATCCAATTTAAAAAAAAAGTGACGCTATATCTGTATAATAGCTAAATGGTTATCATAGTTATTCACTGAAGTTATAAATGCTTAAATAATAAAACATCAAAGATAAGAAATAAAATGCTAAATTTATCCAAACAATTCAATAAAATCTAATTTCTTATAACATATTTCAAAATGCAAACACTACCTGTAGACAAACTTCCATAGTCCGCTGTTTCTGAATCGTATTTATTTATAAAACTAATTTTATCCTCGTTGTTTGACATAATTTATAAGTGCAAAACACGAAAATAAATGTACGGTTTTTTAAAGTATGAAGTCATGTAACTATTGTTAATTTTGCATCACAACATATTACCTGAACGATTCAAACACGGTGTATGTAAATAAATATTATAACAAAAATAAATTTTAGTTCCTTCAATTTTACACTTGTTTACATGACTATTACATTATCTCGGCGTATATAATAACTATATTCTATTGGGGAAATGAATTACTACTGACAGTTAGAAAATCAAAGTTTTTTTCCATAAAAATAAAATCTATTGCTTATTTTCGTGTTCTACACATTTCACAAGACTTCCGTTGTTCTTAAAATCGTGTCTGTTATACATAATTGATACATGGATATTAAATTATTGTAATAAATTTGGTCAAAGGCCACAAAAAGTACGATTAGGATGGGTAGCGTTAGAAATTCCATGAGAAGGGGATAGACTCGGAGATAAGATAAACAAAAAAATATACTAATGAGAATAAGTTTTACAAATAATAACATTTTACGTTGTTATTGTGTTTTGTTAAGCATAATTATTAAGCAATATATTATATATATATGTATTTAAATTATAATCATGCTGATAAAGTGGATATAACGAATTGTAAGTTCCTTCATTGCAGACACAGTTGATAATCCAACTTATCTTTAATTTATCAAACCCAGTGCTTTAAGATATATAGTAGTTATATACCTATTTATATTGTATTGTGGTATCTACCTAATATTATAATATAGCAACTACACATTGTAAAGTAGCAATTTCAACAATTTTTATATTTACAAATTCTAATAAGAAAAACAAGTTCCTAGCGAGATAAAAGTAAAATTTTAAAATAAAAATTTTAGAGATAGGTCTGTTTAACATAATATGTAGGTTAATGACTCCCTTCCATCATACAATAATGAATTCAATAAATTCATAATATGTAATGAAAGAATAAAATGGTATTGATATCAAAATGTTGGAGACTTATTCATTGGCTCCAGTGTGAGTGCATTCCGTTTATGTTGTTTATATTTCATAAGATTTGCATGGTCACGATTATTGTATAATACCTAAAAATATAATAATATAATATAATTTGACGTAGGTACAGTTTACATTTTATGAATATCACATAGTGACTTAATTATTTACTGTGTTTGACTGTAAATAAAATATGTATTGTTTACATATAAGAATATACTTATTATGTTATTAGATATGAATAATATTAAAATTTTGATTTTGGAGCATGAAAAAAGATTTAAAAGGACGAATGCAGACAGTTTATAATAATATTTATGTATGTCATCATTCACACTCCTCATTTTATTTTCCCTAGGCCTTACCTTGCGATTATTTCCTGGGTCAATAATGATTCATACATTACACATGCGTTTTTGTAAAAGATACACATGCCTTAACATTACAGATGTTGACATGGAGTAAGTACTGATAAATGCAAATACTGATACAGATATTAAAAACAAGTATTTATTGATACTTTTAAAGAGGTATTTTAAAATTGTATACTTAACCATATAAATTTTCTGAACCAAATTTAACTCAGAATTTTCGTACTTAACATTAATTTTTTAGAGCATTTCACTCTGCATAACTTGATATAGGTATTCATAAATAACACACATTTATATAACTTGGTTAAAAATATTAAATAGGTATATAAAATAAAAAGGGAAAAATTTATATTTGTGTATATAAATGTTGAGAAAATATTTGATATATATGTATTTGAGTACCAACTTAAAAAGTTACTGAATATTTTTACTCAAATACTTTACAAATCTATATGTATGTTGGTTGGAATATTAATTATGTATTGAACACAAGCAAGAATATAAAAGTATTAATAATAATTATTTATTTTATAACTGTTATTAGTATATTCCCCGAGGAACAGACGTATCTCTGTGACGGACGTTGATGTTAAAGACAACGTCTAATGCAATCATCGTTTACAAATTGGTTAAATCATTCATCCCCACTATTGTGGCTTCGTTCATGAAGAAAATTACTCGACAACTTTCATTTTCTCTCTTTCCTTTATTTTATTTGCCATTGAGCGATCTCCATTTTCTTTTTAACTGCACCATTATCTATTCACTGTTTTTTTTTTTTTTGTTACCTACCCTTTACATACATCTAACTTTTTCTAAACTGATGGACTATATTGAACGGAGTAAAACGACGACAAGTCGTTCACGTGAAAAAAAATAATCATCCGAAAACACATAAGTTGTTAAAACTCTGGTAAAATTAAAATTAAATAGAAAAGATTTACGCTTCTATAGAGCCTAAAAACCTGTGTAAAACAGATGTCTCACAACCAAGATGGAAATTATCATTGAACATTTTGAACATTTTTACTAAATAAAAAATCATAATAATAATAAAAAAAAAAATTCTCGAAGTGGTAAGTCTTTGCTGTACATTTATTAGATGTCAAGAGAACCAATGTAATGTATGTGTTAAATTTAAATCCAATTAAATAAAATCATTGTACAAGAAAAAAAATTCTGATCGAAGACGGAATATTATACTCATTAATTTCACCAAGTATATTCAATAATATTATTGTGATTAAAGAAATTTATTTTGTTATTTTAAGCATTAAGACTACAATAAGTTAAATTCAATTACGCCAGAAAATTTACTATTTAATTGTGTGTATACGATATAAAAATGTACTCTAAAAGTTTCAAGTAACCACAAATAATATTTTTAAATTATAACCAAATAATTAAAATAGTTTTTCGTTATTTAAATATGTAATTTTGTCAAAATTTGAATTTTAAATACTTATAAAAAGTTTTTTATCCAACGAAAAAAAAATTACTAACATTTATAGAAAAAAACTAAAAATATTGAAAATGTCAATAAATTACTCAAAATGAGTGGAAATATATTTGAAAATTTTACTATATACAGGAAATGATACAATAAATATTTGGAAAAATCAAAGTATCTATAGCAAATAAATTTTGAAATACAACAAAATAAGAAAATCGCTCCTTAAGAATTTGTTTATTTACGGGTTATATTTATGAATATCAAATGTATAATTTCAAACGTTCATAAAAACTTAATCTGATTTTCCAGTAAAATTATTTATTTTTAGAAAAACTTTTTATACGATCTTGTATTAAGTTTTCAAATTTAGATATATATTATAAAACATTACTTATACATTTTTAACTAATAATAATTAGTGAATTTTGGTGATTTGGACGAATTTCGTAAAAATTTTAAATTCAGACGCTTATAAAAAATCAACATCAATTTAGGCTCAACTTTTAGATTCTGAGCGGAGTAAGGAATGTATTGATTTTACCATGATGTGTGTGTGTGTTTTTTTTTGTGTCATCACGTTTTGGGGCAGTAAATGTTTTGACTTCAGTACCTCATTCGATCAGAAAGTAAATCTAGTTGGAGTTATGGTGGGTCAAAAATATTTTTCTAAATAATTCGGATAAACAAACTAAAAATTAAGGAAAAAATGGGAATTTTTAACCACAATCAATTTTCGACAAAATCGATTTTGGTGTAACTTTAAAATAAATGACTATCGACAAATGAAATTTTCACCGAGGGTTTATATGAATATATTCTATCCACCATGCAATTTCAATTTAAGTTGAGTTGTTTACATACATTTTAATTTTTCAACTTTTTTAGTTTTTTTAAAATTAATATTAATAATAATTTATTTGTTGGGTAGAAAAGCTTGAAAATTTAATACAAGGCTCGTAACGTAAAATTACAATAGCAGTTGAAAAATAAATAAAAAAATTTACTGTCACAATTTTTTTATAAGCATTCAAAGTTTGAATTTTGACAAAATACGTAAAAATCACAAAAATTCGCTATTATTTTAAGTTTGAAATTCATAAAAATTTTCTTTTTAAACCTAAGATTTGAAAATGTTTAATAATCTATAATACATCCTAGACAGATAAACCGTTTCCACTCAGAATCGTTTTTCGTATACAATGATATAATATCATTGGATTCAAATGTAATTTCATCCATTACAGTAACCCACTTGTAACCTACTGTACAGCAGAGTGACATACACGACATACCCGCTTTTTTTAAATTAATTATACCTATATACCTAGTTTCTTTTGTTCAGAACTAGATAAAGTGATCTTAATATTGAACTTTTCGTTCGTTTATTTGTTTATAAATTCATAAATTTATACACCTCGTAAAATCTTATCATTAAGGTCACAATAATAATTTTTATGCTATATTTTATATTGTTATATTACATTGATACATTATTTTATATTGAGGGGTTTCTCTGTGGTTTAAGGGGTAGCAATAGGCAATTTCTAATTTCGTTAGAACATCATACATCCGTAGAGTTTTGTGATAATATTATATCACTCAAAATGTGAGAACAAAATAATTTTATATCAGATGTGATTGATTGAAAGAAAAACAAAAAGATCATAGCGAACATGCTATGTTAATATAAATACATTTGTAGCCAATCACAGATTAATTTTTGACGTGATTAAAATAAAAACAATATACATTTATTTATAAAATATTATAGTAATTTTCCGTTGCTGTTGTTCCAAGTATGCCTAAAATAAACACTAATTACACCAACAAAATCTTAAAATAAGGGATGTTTTGACATTAAAAAATATATTATATTATTATTTTACAACCAAATTTTAATCATTTTAAGTCATTAATGTATGGTTGTTTAGTACTGTTATTAGTTATAATTTATTCTACAATATTTAAAGTATATATATAAAAAAATTTAAACTATTAGTATTTAATATTATCTTAAAATACTTCTATATTACATTATTATGTAATTATGAATATAATATGTTTGCTTAATTTAAAAATGAAGTTTAAAAGAGATTATCAGAAAATTCATATTTCATATTATAAATATTTATAAATGAAAAATAAAATAGAATACTTCTTAGTTGTTATACAACTTAAACTTAGTTTCTGTAATTAATATTTAATACGCAGATCTATGATTTTTTTTTAGTTTTGGCACTATATGAAAATAAATTAAAAAATATTTATTATTTGCTTCAAAAAGTTGAATATTTAAAAATAGTTTAATAACTCTGATCATATTGATCTTAAATTGGATGTATATATTTAATGTTGTATCGTTGTATGTTAATTGAGTATTCTGCCATACAATTTAATAGCTGTTTTACGCGATATAAATTGAAACAAATAAATTAAACTTATGAGTTTAATAAGATGCTGTAGTTAAACTGTTATGGAAAATAGTCTTGCTTTACAACAACATTTATATGAATAAAAATTGTATTATTAAATATTGTATAATTATGGAATACGTTGTGGTACTATTTAAAAGATTTTTAATGCAATGGTTTAAACATTTATTATAGTTAACTGTTTCTGGGTAACAATTTGGGACCAAATAACTGTATGCCAAATGCACCTACTGGTGCCGTCAATAAAATGGATATTACAGCAATTGTTACCAATCTAGTTGCACATTCAACATCTTCTTCTGTACCCAAATTCCTTGCGATGTCTAAAGCCACCGGTGCCAAAGCAGCCTATAACAAAAAACATAATCAACAACCATATTTTTCATATATAGAAAAGAAAAATAATTAAAACCAATGCAAATCTGGGGACTGGGATCCATTATATGTCCAATCATCGGCTGTTTTAGTGCTTCTAGAAATGTTTAGTTCACTATGGTTATATACCTACTACAAATTATTGTTATCCAAAAAACACAAAAATGTCAGTACGTCAGAGACCGATAATGATTATATGGAATATTCAACGTATGTTTAAGCTATTTTCCAAGTGATACTAAAAATATAGGTTTATATCGACGCCCTTGGTAATTTGGAAGATAAATATTACTAGTTATATTTATAATATTCAATATTTTGGATAGCTTTGAATGATAAGAAAGGATTCTAAAACCATGTGTTTATAAATCACTTAATTTTTAAATCAAATATCCTAATAATTACTGTAATTGAATAGATTAGTGGTGCAACTAGAAAATCATTTCAGCGGAAGGAGGGTTTAACCCCCCCCCCCCCCCCCCGTTGCACCACTCACCTTATTTATACCTATTTTATTTGAAGGCCCCTTGTGTTAATACTTGACACCTTTTCATAAACGTTTTAAACTTGTATACGAATAGATAAAAGTATAGTCAATTCCCTTCGATTAATAGAATGTTTATTACAAGTAATTCAAAAAATAATATTGATTAATTCTATCATGATTCATGTTGTTAATTTACATAATTTTATTTTAGTGTGTAATTAGATATTTGGATTTCCATACAATAACTCTATTGATCATCGAACAAAATATATATTCTGTGCACATTTTAGGGTAAATATTATAATATAATAATAAAAATAATGTATTTTGATTTACGTTACCTGTACTGTAGCTTTTGGAAGCCACGCGATATTAACAAATAGTATTTCCTTACGACTGAATCCTGAACCGACCACTGAACACGTAGTGACAATTAGACGAATCTAAAAACGATAATACATACTATTATTATACTTAAATAAAATATAATATTGAAGTATATTTTAAATTATTGGAAGAATTATAAATGTAAGTTTTTATAAATAGGTATTACGTGATATTATTTTTTAAGCAATTATATGATACAATAAAGATCGTATTATTAAAAATATATGGTTTTTATGTTAAGGGGCACTATTCAATTTTCATGGACTTCAGTAAATTTAAAAAAACAAAATAATATTATTATTTTTCCGTTCATTTAAATTGTTTATTATTTTTTTTTTTGTGGATGTATAGGTCTATATCATGTAAATGTAGTTGTTTTACCAGATTTTATTTTTTTTAAACACATTTTTTTTTATACATTTTTCAATATTCTATGCACACACTTCACATACCATGAGTCCAAACGCGAGTACGATCAGTCCGAGGAAGATCATGTCACCACGTTTCAGCAGTTCAAACTTTAGATCGGTGCCTATAAATGCAAACAGCACAGGCTGTAGACCTGTCCAAGCGTATTCGAACACCTGCACTACTGAAAGTTCATCGTCTTCTCCTTTCTCCTCGCCATTTCCTCGGTCCACTCCGTCGACCGAGACCGGTGGGTTGTTTCGTTTATGCTCCGCTGATCGCTTCCTCCAACCGGTGCCTGCTACAAATGCTGATATGATACATGCCAATGGCCCTGCTCCTGGATATCCACACCACTGACTTCCAGTCACTGCCAAGAACCCGCCCGCGCCCAATAGAAATGACCTTTTGGCAGTAACGGCATTTTCTATCTATATGTTTTCGGTAGTAAAAACACAGGTTAAGTTTAGGTAAATGTTTATATTGAATCGGTACAAATAGGAGTGTACTTGGAAACGATGGAGGGATGATTGAGATATTAAAATTATTGCTCATAATAAAATATTTAATATGTGTAATTATCATGATGGCTAAAGCAAAATTGTTAAAACATTATTACGCGTGTGTGAATTCGGTCCCTTCTTCGCCATGACTAAAATTCTGTTATAGTCCATCAATTGTAAGTGCCTATACCTAATTGTAAGTTAATCCTCACAATAGGGTTGAATTAACCCCCAACTTCTATAAATTAGTTCCAACAGTCTTTAGGTTAAGACTTAAAAGTCCTTACAAATTCGGAGAATGGACTAATTTAAACTGATTATCTGGTGGGAGAGGGAAACTTCTCACACATACCTAAAATTATAAGTTTTTTTAATAACAGTTTTAATAAAGATATTATCTTGTCGATTTTTTGTATGAAATTGCAATTGGTGAAGTCAAAAAATGATTTCATAATAACAAATTTACTTCTGATTTTTTGGCATTTTGAACGTTTTCTCGTTTATTGTATATTATAGCCCATGGCGATGGAGGCACAAAAATCAAAACGCAACCCCATACAAGTCCAACCACTGTTCCAATCGCCACGTCAATTGGCCCTTGAATTATCTTACTGGTCAAGCTACCTATTAATCATACAATAATAAGTTGAATTATAGTAAAAATTATATTATTTTCATTTTTTTCTATTACGAAACTTTAAAAAAATGTATGTATAAGTGCTATCAATACTAATTAACTACCTACTAAAAATTAAATACCTAATCTTACAAAATAAATTTAGTTAATGAACACAAAGATACAAAAAAACATTATATTTAAAAATAAATATGTACACCAAGGCTCTAATTTAGTTCATCGATAATGAAATATTATTAAGTGATGAATGTGTTTAGCATTGTAAAAAAAATATTATTTATATTAGGGTATACATACCGTTTGAGAATAGGACACCTAATAAGATACCAAAAGCGCTGATGGATACAGCGTCGTCCAGACTTGACGCAGCAATCAAGAGCGTGTTAATACCTTTTACTTCGCCGTACCCTATGCGTTTTAACCGGAACAGACTTGGAACTAATACGGCCGGACTAACAGCTGATAAGGTAAACCTTAAAATAGAAAATATAAAAATTAAAATATTTTATGCGAAAATAAAAAACAAAAATTAAATTATTTCAGTAACACATTTTAGATGACTTGAATAACCAAACGTTTTATTCAGTGCCCACCTTTCTAAATTTGAAATCAAAAACAAAATGTATTTTGTTTTAATATTTAACTGACACGAGCGTTGACTTGCCTTATACGAAGTAAAATTGCATACGTTAATTAAGTATACGAGGATCTAATAGTTAAATAATTTTTTCTAATAGAAAATAAAAATTTAATAAGATAATATTATTCTGCGACACTTTAAAAATGTAAGGAGAAGAGAAAAAAATCTGAACAATTGAAATGTTTGAAATTAAAAGCTTCATACATTCTCAAACTAAGGCTACTGGTTGGCAAAACGCATAAGACAATTAATAAGAGTGAAAATTTAAGAAAATCGGATGATGATAATGATGGTGGGAACGAAATAAATCTATATTTTTTGTGATTTGGATGACAACTCAGAAGTTTATAGTCTTATATGACAAATTATTTTATTTTATAAACTTTATTGATAAAGCAATCATTATCGAAAAAGGGTGTTTCAAATGTCATCCTCTAATAATTTAAATTAATTATTATCTGAAATTCGACCGAATTGCGTGTCTATTATATACTCATTCCTCACAAGTAGCATATCATAAAAATCATAATACGCATAATGGTGCGTTATAGAATTGCCCGTCATAACTTAATAGCTTTAAAAAAAACATCAAACTATACGTAACTAAAGTCAGAAACAAACTAACTACAATTAACTTGCCTGCACCTCTCATTACGCTCATCGCACAATTTGGTATTGATTACAGGGAACTATATTATATTATATTATAGAATATTTTTTTTTCATTCAATTATTTTATTATATTTTATTATATTTTATAAATTAATTTATCCATTTACTTTTGATGTTTTATCTTGTTTTTACTCTTTTCTACTGTTTTGTTTAATACTATAATTTTATTACGATCAGTGTATGAATGTTTTTTAGGCCAATACTCAAACATTATTTCCACTTTTACCTCATTTGTGGATTTTGTTTTTACACAATTATGTTAATCTAATAAACAAAAAAATAAAAGCGTTATATTTTCTCTTGATTCGATTTAATACTCGTACAATTGTTATTATTATAATTATATTTTAATGAACTTGGTACTTACCCGAGCGTCAGGCCCCAAACCAACGAGAAATTGGGTAAAATAAAATGTGCAGCAACGCCCGCGGCCACGGCTTCGGCCACACACGGCAACACCGTGAGTCTGGCCACGACACCGCTGAGCCGTCGCAACTGGCCGGCGTTCAATTCCAGGCCACCTTTGATCAATATGACAGTGAGCGCAGCTTCTCTGCATAATACCAAATAGTCGCAACTATAGTTTTATTCATAGTAACTATATTTAGAAATAGAAAATCCCTCCCTCAAAGCTCTCTGAGATGTACAATATATATCATTTAAATTCATTCAGTTTTACGAGATCTCTAGAAAATAAGTTGTACTGTGTGCACCCACTCATTATTTAAGGATAGATATTTATATGATACTAGCTATACAACACAGATTTTCTCCGAAAAAAAAAATAAGCAAATACGGTACTGCAGTAAAGCCACAGAAAATTGTCGTCGCTGTATAACTTCACATTGTGAGCCAATTTAAATCGGATACAGACATATATAACATATTTTGTAATAGTTTTGAACATGATATTAACTAGGTATTAGTTACTAAAGCATTGCAAACTTACTTTCGTTTTTATACAATCCGATTATATAAAAGTCACTTTTATTTCTATAACCTGCAATAACCTTACCCATATAGGTACGTATATATTTGTAAACATTCGGTTTTCGCGAGTCAAAATTAAATTCCTGATACGTCTCAACAACCTAAGGGAATTGAAATAATGAGTAAATATAGATTTATGACAGAAACAAGGACGTGAGATTTTTGGCTCATTAGGTGCCATCGATATAAATTTCGGATTTAAATTTTTAATAGTATACGATGCAAAGCGGTATCTCCCTGGAAATTTTAAAATCCTATTTATAGAATATACGCGGAGTTTGTCATTCGTCGAGAGGCAGCTCACCTCATTGTGGACACCAAATGGAAACACCAACCGGTGACGTTGTATAGACCGGAATTTTGGAGAGCGATGCCGGCCAACATCATGCCAAGTAGTGGAGGCAAACCACCCACCTTGGTGATGAGCCACCCGGCCACTGTTCCGGTCACGTACAACACGAATATGGACGCCAGGCTGCCGCCGGGCATGGCCATCAGCTCCGGCGATACGTTCACGTACAAAAGCGTCCATGCAATGGCCACGGCCAGTATAGCGGCCGCGAGGTTAGCTGCCGTGGCCAGCAGCCGGTTATCGCAACGGCTCGCGAGTGCCGCAGCGTCGCTGCCACTGACGCCTGCTGCACCACAACTGTCCGTGAATTGCACTCGGGTGTCGTCCTGATTGTGTTGCAGTTCCGAGCCGTTCTTTTCACCGTTCCTGTCACCCATCGTGATCCTGTCGACCATAAGTTGTCCAAAGTCATTAATGTATTATGTATAATAGCCAATAGGGAATGGAACATTTGGACGTGACCGCTTGGACTTGACCGTTTTGGCGTGAGATATTTGGACGTACAACATAGACGTAAAAAACAACTATAGATAGCCAACTGTGAATTACATTCCCATAAAAACGTTGAAGTCGGGCCGCCATATGCCAACAGGGCAATGTTTACATAAAAACTCAATAGATAAGATACCTATATTGATAAGTGATAGTAAATAATAATTCAAATAATGAAAAAACGAATTTCTTTTCATATTCCATAGTCAAAATGTCAACTACAAATTAAATTACATAAAGTAGTAATAAGTACATAATATACTACAGTACAAATATTTATATTAATTTTGTTATCATTAATAAATATTCTTATCAATCATGCGATTTTGTAAACATTGCCCTGTTGGCATATGGCGGCTGACTTCAAGATTATCCCGTAGTCGGCTATCTAGTTTTTTTATATGTCTATGACGTACAACCATTTTGGAGTGAGATGCAAATGGCGCGGCTTGTCGTATAAAAGAGCGAGCAGTGGAAACGATGGAACCTATTTCAACTGTAATTAATGAATGTGTGATAGATTTATCTCAAGCAGCCAAGGTATGTTCAATTGTTATTATTAAAAAAATCTTGAATAAAGCTAGAAGATAACTAGAAGTAGAAACTAGAAGAAAAATTTAAAATTAACTATTTTATGACAAAAATACGTAAAAAAACTTTAAAACTGGATTAAACTTTTCAAGTCTGTACACGGAAAAAAAATTATTCAAAATTATTATTATTATGAATTATTATAACGTTATTTGTGCATAAGTAATATTATGAGTTTCAACAAAAATATCGTTCAAAATTTCTAATAACTCAACAACTTAGTACAAAACAAATTGTTGTCACGGACGCAACAAACATTTTTTGTTATAACTATCATATTCTAGTTACTATTACTAAATATTTTTTCCGTGTAGACCCATTTTACCCCCATTATTCGAACACATTTTTATACTGACATTTCAAATTATTTCAAACATGTTTTAAAATCAACAATAATATTTCATTATTAGGGAATAATTCAATCAAGCCAGACATTAAAGAAAACTGTCAGAAGACAACGAAAAATAATACAAGCTATTCCAGACGCTCCTTAAGATCTGATTTCATTGCAGATTCCCGAATCCTATAAAATATTTTCACCATCTAAAGATATAGAAGAACAATTTTTATTGGCTGATAGTGGTCCAGGGAATGGACACAATTTTAATTTTTAAAATGCAAAAAAGCTTAGATGTTTTATTTCACTCAAAAACATGGTTTGATGATGGAACATTTAGGACGGCACCTCTCCTTTTTACACAATTTTATGTGATTTTTGCTGAACAATTTGGCGGTGTACATCCCATTATTTTTGCGTTATTACCAGATAAATAATCTAAAACGTATAAAAAATTATTTGATATGTTACTTAAATTGAAACCGGGTTTAGATCTTGTTTCAATATCGTTACAGTGGCGTAATTAGGAATTTGTCTTAGGGGGGGGGATAAACATTTTTTTCCACACAAAATACTTAGATTTACAAGTACAATATCTGGGAAAACTATTTCATCAAAAATTCTTTAACTAATATATATGTACACAAAATGTATTAATAAATGTGCTTTAAAATTCTACACAATTTAGTACCTATACAATATTATAATAATTTCTTCAAAATGTAAATTTTGAATATATTAGAATTAAAATTTACTTTTAGATTAAATAATAATTTATAGATTTCTTGATATTAATTATATTTAATATATTTCGTCGTGATGTCAGCACGATAAAACATATAATTCCATAAGCTTCAAATTAATATATAAATATACACATTATATAGGCTCTGGGGGGGATATATCCCCCTCATCCTCCCTTAATTACGCCCCTGTATCGTTAGGTTTCGAATTAGTCATAATTAATTTGGTACAAAAATATTTTTAAAATGCTCAAATATTTTTGGTTGTTTTTTTCACTTGACTAAAAATTTTAGAAAAAACATGGGTGAACTTCATTTGCTTTAAAAATATGCCAACGATTCAGAATTTAGTATAGCAACTAAAATGATTATTTCACAAGAATTAGTGTGTATAAATGATCTTGATAATGAAATATATGTACTTTCAAATTATTTACCTGAGGAACTACACTCAATGTTGGAATGGTTCGAAGATAATTATATCAGTAGAATGAATCGTAATAATCGAAATCTAAGAAAACCTCGATTTGCACATCAAACGTGGAATTTATATCAACGTGATTTAAATTATCAGAACAAAACAATTAATAATCATGCAGAGACAGCGAATCGTAGGCTGAATATTGAAATGGGATGTGATCACCCTACGTTATGGTTATTTATAATAAATTTGAAAAAAATTCAAGCCTGTCGGGATATATATTACAACCAGCTTGAAGCAGGGAGAAATTCCACCAAAAAAATAAAATAATATTGTGATACGGATAATATGCTGTTAAAAATAGTTCAAGATTATAAATTATAATAACCGAGATATTTTATCATATTTAAAAGGTATTTCTTTAAATATATCTTTAAAGTAAATAATAATATATTTCTATGTTCAGTAAAAATTTAAAAAAATTTTATTCAGTGTAACGTAATTTTTTTATTTATATTTTAAACATAATTTTAGACAAAGAATTTTTTTTGGTAATTTTAATAAATATATTTATAAGTGTAATTTTTTCACGCCAAAACAGTCATACGTCCAAAATTCTCACACCAAAAAGGCCATATGTCCAAACGGTCACGTCCAAATGTCTTAGACCCTGTATAATATCATTCTCGCGTGATGAAAGATTAAAATTTATAAATTTAAAATATTTTAATGTCTGAAAAAATCAAATACAAATCCATACAGAGTTCTTTTAATCTAGTAATAATGGAACTTTTTTTTAAGTTCAGACTAAGTCCTTACTCATTTTGTCATGGTTGAAAAGAAAATAATAATACTTTGATTCAAAATTATTTTTAAATAAACTATTATCTTTCTTTGTATTAAAACTCAAACAACTTATTATAAACGTTTCAAAATACGGAGACTAAAATAATATAATAAAATGTTAACATATTATATGAAATATAATTTATTATTAATTTGGATATTTTTCATTTAGCCAACGTTTTACAAATATTTTTCTTTTATCTCTACGACTTTACTGGATATAATATTCTTATTTTTATATTTATTTCATACTTTTTTCAGTTATATCACATTTGTGTAAGTGTATTTCAAAATGTTTGGCCCATACTTAATCCTTGTTCAAACGTGTCTTCAAATGTATTATGATAAACTTTCTTGCGTATTTTGAAGTAGATTTAGTTATGTCTTGTACACTTGTTTGAAGTACACAAATATCCCATTTTAAGTTCCCTTAAAATAATCAAATTTTTTTTTTAAATTTCTTTTGAACCATTTTTTTTTTTATTGGACTACAATAATATTATGTTTGCTATACACGAACTGAAACATATATTAAAATATTATGGTGCCTCAAGGGAAAATGATTCTCATAGATTAAAAATACAATATGTTATGATACATCGCGTATAATTTTTAGAGTAAATTATAAATAAGTATGATTTTTGGTTTTGAATTTAAGTTTTTTGAGCGACATAAAAAGTTTAGTAAGCCGTACGTTGAGTATGGCTATTATAGCCGGACAAAATGCGTCCTACGTGCACACTCATATATTTCTTATAATGCTATTATTATTACTTGTTTGAATTTTTTGTGTTTTTGAGCGGAACGTTTCAGAAATAAAAACGATATTATAAAACCCTTGAACTGTGATAAAACGAGTTTAAAAAAGTTGACTAAATAAACTTTTAAAAGTTTTATCCTCAAGGAAACTATCAAGAAAAAAAACAGGTATAAATATTTAAGTAAAACGTTTTTATGTATTTAGATTGGAATTAATTCAAGTTTTTAACAGGTAAATTCGGCTTTTATTTCTTAAAAAAACAAACGAGAAAATAAAAGCAGCTTTAACTATAAATATCGCTTTTCACCATCTATAGCTATTGATACTGGAAAACATTTTTTATTTTTTAACTTATTTCAAAAATATAATATGGTTTATGGTAGTTTGAATTTAACTTGGTGTGTATAAACAATAACTATTATACTATATATTATATTATATGCGGATTTTTTTTTTTGTACTCGAAATAAAATACAAAATTAGAACGATAAGATCTATTTGCCGAATAAACAACTACAAAAACATAATATTGATTCAGATTCAAAGGTGACAATAGCAATATGTTGAGATCATAATGATATACTTAAACATTTATAACCTATACCTACCGTTTGATGCATATAATAATATTATATAATACATATGAATCGCGGAATTATACGTATTGCTTGAAATTATATTATTATTCATACGGTTTTGAATGAAAAATGTACTGCATATTATCTTTGTGGCTATATTACGTTATATGCTATTCTATAATGTCGTGCAATATGCAACAGCCCGGAGTTTTAGTACAATTTCAGTTTGTTGTTGATGATCCGATTCAAAACACTCGCCCGTAACTGGTTTGTAGATGAGAAAATTCGTGAGGAAAACAACACACACCAAAAATAAAAAAAATTGAAAACTTTTTTTACGGGTGTACGTATTATTGTTGCGTGTTGTATATTGAACAGAGTGTATAATATAGTCGTAGTGAGGCGCAGATAGGGTGAAAAAAAATCCTATTAAGTGGAAAGTCATTGCTGCGTGTAGCGTGTAGAATACATGCAAAAACAAAACGGTGAATAAAAAGCTAACGATTTGGCCGCACCGACTTCTGTACGACAAGAAGCTCTTCTCCTCGATTGTATATACACGCCGTCGAGTAATCACTAATTTACATAAGTTTAACGTACAATCGTGTTCTACCCCTCCTGCGGGCCCACTCGGCCCACGCATCCCTTATTTCGTTCGGTCCGGGAGACCCCGTGCAAAATATATCCCGCGAACAAGTCATCACCTTCTTACGATCATTCGGGGAGGTTTTCTTTTCTCGTCCCGTACAACTGCTATTGCATACCTAATGACATTATACGGCCGACGAAATTGGGGGGGAGGCAACGTGTGCGGGTGTAAGGCAAGGGTGGCGTGCTCAGCGAGTATTATGTTTATATATATACCTATAGTCCTGTGCAAAATCCACTCCAGTCTGAAAACAAACGACTCGAAAAAAAACCTCCGAACGAACTAAGTACACACACACATACACACACACATATAAATAAACGAGCGAAATAAAAGAATAACGAAATAGACAAAACGCTAACAGAATCACGATTGGATCGAAGCTCTCTTTCTGTTTTTCGATTTTTATACGTGCATAATATGTGTACGGGCTTATACGTTTATCTTTTTCTCTCTGTTGCACACACACGTTTGTTTCACGCAGTTTTTTCTAGTATTTTCGTATTTTTTTTCTATTATAATTTTTTTTTATATCAACCTTTTCGACGAACAGAAACAATTACACGTTTATTCCTTTCTTCCTCCGAGCGTTTCTAAAGCAATCGACCATTACGCAACACACGCGCACACCAGCGATTTAACAATTTAACTCCTCGACGACACTCGTCAATTCATACTCGTATATATATATATAATGTATCTTTCCGACGAATGTAAAACGATTTTCGCATTCTGTACGCCGGGCTTTTGTTTTCCAAGACCCTGTGGGCTGATATACGATATACACACAATAATATATTACCGCGAGTTTGGCCGGTTGTAAACGTTAAGTGCGAAATGATTTGAATTACATCGGGACATATTAATTTTTTTTATTTCCATGTATATTGCTATTATAATACACTTTTTTCCATATCATTATCGACTCGAGCATAAACCAGCCATAGTATATTCATCCCGACATCCCGTCATTACGCTTAAAAGTATATACTCTTGTATACAGTAAGTATTTTATGTTATAATATAACATGCGTACAATTCACTTCCTGTTTCATATATTAGTATTGGTTTTGAAAATTAAATTCGCTTCGAAACCTGTAGTGACATTTGTCGCTTAAAAAGTCACGTTATAAATCTCCAGATCTACATATTATGGCTTTCCAAACTTTTCAAATTATAATGCAAAAATTATATAACATATATACAAATTTAAAACATATAATAATATAATACTTTGTTTTCCATTTAGAATCGTTTTAAAATTTATTTCATACGAATAAAGAACTTTTTGAAATATATGATTTGGAATTATTTATTATGAAATCTGCATCGCGTGTTTTTTATTTTTGAACTATTTTGAAAACATTTTGTAGAGAAAAATTAAAACGAATATTACATTTAAAAATATTATATTAATCTTAAAATTGTATAGTAAAATCGATGGTAGTTATCTGTATTAAAAAAAAAAGAAAATATCAACTGGAAATAATATTTTTAAAGCATATTTTCACACATTTTCTATTCAATGTTATTTAATGACTTAATATAGTTGATAATTATTTGAAAACGCGTACAATCATATTCATTAAAACAATACCTACTTGAATAATGAGAATGCTGTTTATAATATCTTCAAACAATAGTAATATGTTTAAGACTTCTAAGATATGTTCAAAATTAATAACAAAACGTTTATTTATAATAATAATATGTTTATAAATGGATTATAGATGGTTCAACAAGATTCCATGATAAAATATATACTTAGTAATAAAGATTTTATACTGAATCGTTAAACACACACATTACGTCGTATTATAAATGTATATAAAGAATATTGTAATCTCTGTCAGTCTTCAACGAGCAACAAAAACGAGTTTTTATTTTATAGTGACCTTACTTCAGTAAGTATTGGTCTGCTACGTAGCTGTTGTAGCAGTACTATGTAGAGTGTTCGGATTGAATTTAGACAACTGTATAGACATGAAAAAAATTGAATATCATCCAAAAAAGATGTGTACAAAAAGCTTGCAGTGATTTTAAATATAATAATAATGTTAATAAGAAAGGTTATTTTGGCTAAAGTAATGGTTTGCACGTACATTATTTCGTACCAAAATTATTTGTTTATATAATTATATATTATACTTACATTTTGTCGAACAGCTTGAACATTATTTTAAAACAGTTATGTTTTCATACAGGTAAAAGTATAATGTACCTATTTTTCAATTTTAAAAGTAGATAAATGTGTGTAGGAATGTATAATAATAATAAATTAATGTATATTTAAAATAAATCTAAATAATTATAATACATTATATGAAGTAATTATAGTCAAATTCACAAATTAAATAAAACCAAAATTTGAGACAGGAGATGTTTGGATAATTTGTTCATAATAAATTCCTAAATATGTTATTATTTTTATAAACTCTACATAGTTAATAGATTAGTAAAATAAATAAATTTTTTCTTAAAATTATTATATAATACATTAAATAACCTAGGTATTGAAGTTAGCGATATTAGGTAAGTAAATTTATATTCGAGATGAATTCTCGATAAAAAATGTTAAGCTATTTGGCAAAAAAAACAAACTATTTTTTATCTTAAATTTATTACCTATAAACGGGCAATATAGTCGTGTGCTTCTAAAAAAAAAATTTATGTCATTTTTTAAGGAGTTTATGCGTTTTTCTTTTTAGAGCATTTTAATTTATTTATTTATTCAATATTTAAATTTATACTATCTGTTAAAAAATTTCAAATCTATACATGTAAAATCTTAACAAACAAACATTTTGCATTAAATTTCTAAGCAATAATAGCTATTCAATTGATTACAATTCTGGTGTACCTTAAAAATTTACAATTTACGCTTATTATTAATTAATGGATATTTTAGATTTAAATAAACAAACAACAAACATTATTACAACCAATACCTATACCTATTATCTATAGTTTAAATGTATATTCGGTTAAACTACACACTTTGTGTATTAAAATAAGAATAAAAATAAATACTGAAATTTTACAACTGAACTCTTATTTGAATCCACTTTTCTAATTTGCTATCATGTATACACTCAAGCACATATATTAACACAATAACCAATATTATAAAAATATAATTATTAAAGTTAAATATTTACTGTACGAAAAATCAATAATTTAGTGCGGTGAATTCGGTCAGACTAAATTATATCTATTTATTGGTTATCTGATCGATGTACAATGTAACAGAAAATACATCCAATTTATTTTTATGTATTTTAGTATACTTCTGAGTATAAATGGAACCTACCTTAATATCATTATCAATATTGTCTGTGTACACGAAGACAATTACTTCAGTACGTACATAATATTATTATATACGATGTATGTTTTATACAGTATTAAATGGATGTTGAATAGATTTACTTACCCAGAAAATAACGATATTTTTTGTAATCGACCTTCGGATTTATTTATTTTTTAGTTTTAACTGAAAAGTTACAATTCGTGTTAGCTCAAAAATGCAATATAACTGCAGGCACTACGTTAAAAATACGCATTTGAACCACACTTATTACGACTGGAATGAATACGCGATTGAATTGCAGTGTAGCGGATCATGTTGCCGATGGGATAAGCTAACGCAGACTAACGAGTATTGATGTCCAAAAAGAATGAGTTATGTTTTGTTTTACATATTATCACGTGGTTGACCCTACCACACTACAGGTTAGATATATTATATGATACGATTAAATCATCGGAGTTTGCGAATACATTAATTACTTTTATTTTGAAATATTTACATGTTTGCACGAATAATAGATCAACGTGTTTTGGAATAGAATTTTGTGAACCAATCCCAAAAATAGACGGTGTAATAACATAGTACAATATCGTGTGTCATAATAATATTGTATTCCAACTTCCAACCGTGAGCGGAACCCGGAGATTACTGGTTTTAGTGGTTTTACATTAGTCGTGCATGCATATATGCATAATATTATGTATGTATTATTTTCATTACCTCAGCCATTAAATAAGTTATTACTTACTGCATTAACAGATATATAGTAAATATTTCCTCAAATAATTCTCATTGTATCAACATATAATACAGTCGTGATGTTTCGTGGTTACAGATTAAAATAGGAAACTATTTAAATCATATTTTTTCCTTACTCAGAATAGTGACTTCCAATATCACGAGATTATTTCTTGTTCTGTTTCATAATATGGACTATTAATAGCAGTTATCATGATTTTCTGTATCTCGATTTTATGTCTTTTTCTAGTGAAGCCGGATTCAACGAATTAATAAAAAAAATATAATCACATCCTTCGCAAACACAACCAATGGTTTGGTCACTAATTTTATTGATATAATAACGTAACGACTAGGGCAGATGATAGGTATTTATAATATTTATATATATAAAAAACTAGATACTATGCAAGCACGTATGCACCCAAGAACCCTAAAATATACCCTATATTTTTTTATTAATACTTGCTGTTATGTAACTAATTATTCTGTCGACGTAATGCTCAAGCTGCAGTTCCGGCAGCGTCATCAATGACACGAACAATAAAAAAAAAAGGTACCTAATTATTATTTAAACATGATTCATTATATTGCCTAATAGATAAAAACATTTTTTTATCTAAATGAATCTAAATTTTATTTCTATTGATTAAGAAATAGTCAAATATATAGATTGATTGATAAATTTAATTTATTTGTTATTTAATTTTGTATATCTTCGTCTGTGCTGTTGAGGATATGTTTAAATTATGCAATAAAGAAATGCCGTTTTGATAATAAACGTCATTATAAAAAAATGTGGAAAACGGCCCAACAATAAAGAAATAAGGCTAAGTATATGTTTTACAAACCAAGAACGCATAAACATGCAAATTTAATATATGCAACATGAAAGTAAATATTTGAATTTGTCATAACATAAAACAAATTTGTACTTCGTTTTCCTTACGATTGAGCTAAACAAATATGAAGAAAAAATGTTAGAAGTCCTTTGTTATAAATTTATTAACAATCATATCAAATACAAACCGATTCGGCTACGGTTTACGGTGACTTGCAAATAAAACATGTCCAACGAACGCGCTTCAAGTATCCGACCGATTCACGGCATCCAAGTCTGTCCGAATCCGTGTCCGTGTGTTATGACGTAAGTTTCTGGTAGGTACCATGAAAGTTTGGCTGAAAAACTTACATCATTAAGGGAATAGATCATAATATGATGTGATATTTTTCTACAACGGTACATTTTTAATAAAAAAAACATATAAATCTGTTCTGGTAATTAGGTTCTTTATTGTGTAGGTAAAACTGATGATTTATATAATAAGAAGATGGTCATTTTAAAATGTATATAATAATATAATTCGGGTGATTAAAATATCATACATCTGTGCAAACGTGTCAAATCTCAAAAGAATAAAATCCCATTGATAAAATGTAAAATCGAAAAATAAAATTAGTGTTACACGGTCGTCTCAAAGTGTATCAGTCAGTTGGCTCTGGGCAACAGTCTGGGACCGAATAGTTTAATGCCGATCGCTCCTATGGGCGCAGTTAATAAAATGGAGATCACTGCGATGGTCACCAGTCGAGTTCCACATTCGACATCTTCCGGCGTTCCCAACTCTCTCGCCATATTCAATGCAATCGGAGCTAGAATGGCCTGCAAAAAAAAATTGGGAACGAAAAATGAGCGTGAAAATTTTATATAAAAACATATAGGTTTACTAAATACATATCGTTCACAGATAGTATAGATAATATGTACCTATATTGTTTTTGGTTAACTCGTGATCACTTACCTGTATGGTAGCCTTGGGGAGCCAAGAAATGTTGACGAATATGATTTCCTTACGACTGAATCCCGTTCCCAATACCGAACACGTAGTGACGATCATACGAACCTAAAACAGAATCATGATTATTTCAAAAGTTATTTTATTTATTGATGTATTTTTATTTATACCTAAACTACTTAATACTGTGTATTAAATTATATTTTAATATTAAAACGTTTAAAAAATCCAAAGCAACTTGATAGATTACGGGTACAGAAAAGTTAGCTATAACATCGAAGCGTTCAAAATAATTAAAAACTGTTTAAGATCTAGTTCACTGACCATACTAAAATTCGGGTTTGGGTCATGTACACGCAGTTAGCCCCTCTACTTTGTCCTACCGATTCCGGACCACTGCCAATATTTAGCAACTTTTTAGTAACTAATTGCAACTGACATAAAAAAATTTGCAACCTATTGCGTCACAGCAAAAATAATTTTTTTTATGGAGTAATTACTCAAATACTTATAAAATAAAGTATTTTAATACCACCCAAATACTATCTATAGTACAGTATTTGAAATAATTTTCAAATACAAAACAAAAATAAAAATAAAATTTAACTCTGAATCATTCATAATATATTATATTAATCGAAAATTTGAGTACCATTTTCTTAGTAATTATGTAAAGTACTAATAAGTAATAATATTTTTGTATAACAGTATCAGTAATCAGTTAATACCTATCAATGTGTATATTATATATTATATTTATAGCTTTTAATTAAAAATACGTCGTACCCGCAAATTATGTTGTCTCCGTACACTCGTAACTTCACACAGCCCCCCGATCTCATGATACAAACCTCATACTGGTGGTATAAAATTATAAACTTCGTTAAATTTGATTTTTATTTTTGTTTTGTATTTGAAAATTATTTCAAATACTGTACTATAGATAATATTTGGGTGGTATTTAAAATACTTTATTTTATACGTATTTGAGTAATTACTCCATATAAAAAATTATTTTTGCTGTGACGCAATAGGTTGCAAATTTTTTATGTCGGTTGCAATTAGTTGCTAAAAAGTTGCTAAATATTGGCAGTGGTCCGGAATCGGTAGGACAAAGTAGGGGGGCTAACTTCATGTACGTGTTTGGGTCAACTGTCTGAAAGTCGTGTGCTCGAAAATATCTATCCAAAAATAATTATTAATAAAACAAACCAACGTACTTACTAATAATAAAAAAAAAATGTATTATTATTATAAGCACTAGAAATAATATTAAAATTTATCAAATACATATTATTGTTTGTCTAAAAAAAAATATTCAAAGAATTAAATCATGTGTAATGCATTTTAAAATTTTTAACTTATACAACTTATTTTAATTAATTATACATTCTATTCTCGGCAGGTACTTAAAACTGCATCACCATAAATATTATTTGGAATGTTTATTATATATATATTTTTTATGCACATACTTTGTTCAGTAATACAGTTAAGTATTAATTGCGCAGATACGCTGCACGGTACTTTGCTTTATACCAAGCGTCTGTACGTACTGCCTGAACCAACCATAATGTATTTTAGATAAAAGAGCATTATTTTTCATCATCGATATTGGTATAGAGTATTTTGTACAACGTACATTGTTGTACTTAATACTATTCAATACTAATAATACAATAACTAAATTATATGTCTATATGGTTATAATATATACATTATACATATATAAGTACATGAAAAACCTGTGAAATGTCAGACCACGTTCTATATTCAATATTCCGATTAGATTTTATCATATCGATCATATTGATCATACATTTTTAACAAATAACACGACTGTACACGAATTTTCTAAGAGACGATTTTTCGATGACGTGAACTTTCGAACACATGACCAATTTTACACATTATACAATATTATTGTGTAACATAACATTAAGCAAAGTATTTTATTATTAATTATGCATACTACGATTCCAAGCGCGAGCACCAGTAACCCAACTAGGGCCATGTTGAAGCTCTTAAGCAGTTCAAATTTGATGTCTGTGCCCAAAAACGCGAAAACGGATGGTTGTAGACCGGCCCACGCGTATTCGAAAACCTTTTCAACCGGTTTTCCTCGGCACTGGTCCTCGTCAGCGCAATTTCCGTCCAATAAAATCACTGGATTATTAAGGTTTTGCATTTTCAATCTCCACCTCCAACCGGTACTAGCAACGAACGCTGATATGATACACGCCAAAGGACCGGCCACAGGATAACCACACCACCGGCTGCCGCTCATCGCTAAAAATCCACCAGCGCCTAGTAGGAATGACCTTTTAGCTGTTATCGATCGATTCAACTGCTATTTCGAAACACAAAAACAGCAAATCGTGTAATTATACGGTTTTAAATGTCATAATACAGACATCGTATCGTTTTAATTTTATTCGGTGCTTTGAACACCCAAGATTAAAGTGTATCTACTACCTACCTTTGGAAAATTAAATATTTCACCATATATTATTTAGAAAATAATATTAACTTGTAATAGCATGTGATATGCTGACACATTTTTTTATGTTAAATAATAAAATAATAATAACATCCTTAAAATAATAAACGAACAATTTTTATGAATAATGACTAATGGTAATTATTGGTCCATTGTTTTTTCGATATTATCATACAATATTGTATTTACAGTAAGTTGCTAGAATACGTCTATAGGATTTATACCTATACTATTGGTAAACTAAGTACTCAAAGTAAATAGCAACAATTTTGTTGATAACTGCAATACTTAGTTGAAGTATAAATCTTAAAATATAAAAAAAATTTTGAAATATAGCTAGGTTTAGACGTATAGGTTAATAGTTTAATACTATATGCAGTGGCGTAGCTTGGGAGGGCTAAGAGGGTTATAGTCTTCCCCATTGACCGTGTTGACCTTAGAATTTAATCAAGATTAAATATTAATTTTCTGCCATAACAATAGTTGAATACAAAAATAAATAAATAAATAAAAACATTTATACCTAGGTATACATATAATAGTTAATAGTGTAAATAAAAAAAATATTGTATTTGTATTTTTTGTATTTTTTTGTGAGACTTAGCCCCCCCCCCCCTATACACAGTTCCTGGCTACGCCACTGACTATATGTATTAATAAATATAAAACCTATTTCGAATAGTTTATATTTATTGATACAAAATTGAAATATCTAATTGTTATGTTAAATGTCAAAAAAGTTAAATTATTAATAATTTACCCGTGATTTTTCGGTGTTTTCTTTTTTTTGATTTTTGTATATCTTAGCCCATGGTGATGGAGGTGCAAAAATCAAAAAGAAACCCCATATGACTCCCAACGCAGTGCCCACGGATACGTCGATGAGTCCTTGAATTATTTTGCTGGTCAAACTACCTGATTTAGTAGTAATAAATGCATTCATAGTATTACACAATAAAATATTGAAATCAATGCTTTTGAATAAAAATTTAGATAATGAAACTAATCGTAACCAACTTTTAGTACTAACTTTACTACGTTTACAGCAAATATATAATTATGCAAATCAGTTAAAATGTGTATTAAATGAATTCTTTTTTTTTACATTTTATTGTTTTATATTAAACTTGGATAGTCAGACTAGCATTAAATTTATAATTTGAATACAAATATGGAACTAAATATTAAATATTAATTTTTAACTGAAAAACCAATTTATTATAATGATATACAGTATATGTACTTGTAATAAGCTGATACGTTTAAGGTTAAATATTAAATGTTAAATAAAATTGTGTTATGGTTATAGTCTATCATTGAATACTTACCTGTCAGAAATAGAACACCCAATACTATCCGAAATGCGCATATAGATACAATATTATCCAGACTTGAAGCGGCAATCAACAAAGTATTAACGCCTTTTACTTCACCATACCCCAAACGTTTCAGTTGAAATAGGCCCGGTACTAATATGGCTGGACTAACGGCAGACAGCGTAAACCTTGAAATATGTCAAAAATATTATTTTGAATCGATTCCATAAATGATGTGTAAATTCGTTTTGTCTATAGTGCTCTGGCATCCTCTTAAGACAAACATGAAACACTCATAATTATTTATAGTACTTCGGTCATGCATTGGTCATTAAAAGATAGACGATGGGGTTATAAGGAGTTCTAAACTTATGATTAGAAACATAAAAATATAAATTCTTATCTTTCTATATGTACTACGATTGACGAATCTTTCACGAATTGTTGACTAGAATTTGTCTGGAAAACGATTGGACTGTTTGCTTTGGGATATGTCTGTGAAGCTCATGAACCACTAGAAGTCGTGTCATTTGTGAACTTCACCAGAATTGTGTGTTTTTTTTTTTTTGTTAAAAATAATGGTTTTCTAATAAAACAATAAAAAAAAAATTAAATCCTTTGTACTTAATGAGACTCTCTAAACCACGAACTAAGATATCTTAGTTCGTACTCTGAACAAAATCGAATTTGAGTGCCTATAATATACATAACGTTGCAGTCTACCACAGTGCATAATACATATTATGTACGAAAATTGAGAAACCAAAAATGCGATACTATATTATATTATATTGAAATACAACAAAAATCACGATTAATAGTATTATAATATGTGCCATAATTACCCAAGAATTAAACTCCATTGCCACGAGAAGCCGGGCAAAATTAGATGTGCGGCTAGCCCCACAGTAGCGGCTTCGGCTAAGCACGGCAACAACGTGAGTCGAGCCACGACGCCGCTGAGTCGACCCAACTGATTGGCGTTCAGTTCCAGTCCACCGTTAATCAACGTCACGGCAAGTGAGACTTCTCTGGAAACGAAAAGATTAAAATCCCGCACACTATTAATGGTTAAAGGAGTAAATCAATGTACTTTACCGAAACATTTGAACAGTTTCGATTATATTTACCGAAAAAATCAAAATTTTTCATTTAATTTAATTTAATAATTGATAGATCCGTTGAATTTAAATGAACTATCAACTATGATAAAAAAAAAGCACGAATCTTAATAATTGTGAATAAAAGATGCAATATGTGAATTAAAAATATAATATGAATTTAATATTTTCTTGTATCAAAATTTAACTAATTAGGCTTTTTGAATAAATGTAAGAGTATATTTTTGTATCAAGAAGACAGCAGTTTTCAGTTATGAAGTATGATTTTTCTAAAGAACAATTTTGAATATTTCATCTCCTCTTCTTCTTCCCGCCAACACAAACTTCTGCTACAACAGCCGGACGAATGCAACCAGGAAATTATTTTTTCCACAATCTGAAAAGTACTATTTTCATCTCACCGTAATTTTAAGAAGACGTTGTATCAGAGTATATCGACTCTATCTCGACTCACGAAATGTATAATGTTAGGTACTAGGTAAGTCTATTATTCAAGGATCCGTGTAAGGTTTTTGATATTTTAATCTTGAATTAAGTAACGAGTTTTTGTGTAAATTTAAAAATGCTCATCATTACTTGTTTCAAAATTAAAACATCATAAACTCTCACAAAACTTCATCATAAATTGGTTTTATTATTACATTTATATTTGATAATAGATAAATTCATTCTAACATTAAAATAACAGAGTAAAATTTGCTAGGTAAGAGTTTCTAAGACAGAGTCAACACAATTATGTGGGTACGAAGTGCTTCTGAGAAAACGTCACACTTCCACACTATATACCCTTAATGTATTCAAGAAAATAGTTTTGCGTACGATTAACTTACGGAAATTGTTTTTTCGGTAGTTCAACCAAATTTGCATAGCGAGAAAAATGTGGTGTGGCATTTTTATAACCTAACTGCCGAATTCATTTATACATAACGTTTCATTAATTTGCTTTTTGTTAATATAAACTAGGGAGGTATCAAAACAATAATAACGGTATGACACTGATAAATTATTATCTTTGAATATGAATTTAAACTTGGTAGATCTGATCTTTATGTTAATATTTAACATGAAGGTATGCGTGTTCCATATCAAACCGCTTTTCTATAATAATGTAAGTTCATCGTTATTAGGCAAGAACCATTGATGGTGCTAACATTGGCCCACTTTTAAAATACTTATTAATTAGTTTTGAAGTATTTTAAATTCAAAATTGTATACCCTCACAAAACTTCATTAAATTTGCCTTAAATATAGTAATATTGCTATGAACGAAATAAACGTACTAGTAAAATATTTAAATAATTTTTTGTAATTTAAAATATATACTTACAATACTTTGAAAAAAAAACAATTATTTAAAGTATTTAAAAATTAAAATTACAAATTAAAATTGGAATCTACTTCATACGTACCTACCTACCAATTTAGATTTACTCAAACAACTAACAATTTTATAGACTTGTGTTTATTTTCCATTTATTAGTCTAAACTAAGTCGATTACAGTCTAATCCATCAAATTTACGACTGGGGATCAGTCGGAACTCGAAAAAGGTCAGATTGTTAGAATATACAGAAAAATTGTATTCATACATGTCATTTGTAATGGCGTAACGCTAATAATATTTGAATGTATAAGCATTACATGTATAAATGTAAGTATGTATATCTGTGTGTGTTAGTATTTGAAAATATTTTAAATACATTTCTATTTAAGTAGTATTTGAAATGCATTTTGAAAGAAGTGTTTTCTACAATAATTATTATTTGAACAAATAATTCGATCACCTGATGAAGGATACCAGATGGGAGCACCATCCGGTGACGGTATACAGGCCGGCGTTCTGGAGTGCTATGCCGGCCAAAAGCATACCGAATCGCGGGGGCAGACCCACAATCTCGTAGATGAGCATGCCGGCCACCGTGCCGGTCACGTAAAGCAAGAATATGGACGACAGACTCCCGCCGGGCACGGCCGTCAGCGCCGGAGACACGTTCACGTACAACAGTGACCACGCTATGCCCACGCCGACGATCGCGGCCGCAACGTTGGCCGCGGTGGCCGGCAGCCAGGCGTCGCACCATGCCATGGCGGCCACGTCGCCGCCTCCGTCTAACCGCTGCTGTAGTTCGTCGCCGTCGTCGCGCCGTTGCAGCTGCAGTGGTCGCTCATCCGGTTGGTCTGCTAACTCAGCACTGTGTTGCATCTTTACTGCACCTGCCCAGTATGATGTGTGCCTGATAAATTGGTTACTTCGCTGTGCGGGTATATTGATATTTATCTAGATAAAATTGGACTTGTTTAAAAAATATTTTTATTTTTTTTTTTTATCTAGCTAGTATGTTGTATTTTTTCTAACGCCTGATCTAATATTTACATTGTATTAATGGCAACTCACTCGTAAATAGTTGTAAGACTAATGGTTAATATAGGACTCATGTAGGCGTATGTTCTATGAAACTAATTCCAAACTGAAACCAAACAGATATTAAATAAAATATATATAAATAAATATCACTAATTGTTGTAATTAATAAATCTATATGCGCTGTTCAGTATTCTACTCAGAGGAGTTTTCAATGGGGGGGGGGGGGGGTTGAACATTTTGTTTTTTATCACAGGGACTTTGTCATCTTCTTTTTAAAAATATTCTTACTTACCTATCTAATCTTACAGTTCTTAACAGATAATGCATGCAATCGTTGTATATTACATGTTGACATACGATTTAAAATAGATATATTTTGTTTATTTTTTCCCTAAAAAATTTTTTTTTTATTTAGGAAATTGCTCCTGTGAGTTATATTATATATAGGAGAGAGGTGGCCACAGTGAGACACTAAAAATTACTTTTTAAATATTGTTTTTGTTTTAAGTGATAATCTTTCAACAGCGTTATGGTTTTATTCTAAATATTATTGAGCATTAAAAAACATAGTAATACATTCTACAATTTAACGAAATTTCAACCCAGATAAATTTTTTTTTTAAATGTCATAGTGTCTCACTGTGACCCAGCCTTGTACACAATGAGACACGTCACGGGGCACTATGATACATAATATAAAACCTTTTAAATTTGTAGTTTATCTTTTATATTTAAACTTTTCATTTCACAAAATTTATATAATATGATAAAACAATTAAAGAGAATTTTTTTAACAAATTTTAAAATAATTAATTGTGTTTTTGTACAATTAAAAAAATGTAGGAGTTCACTTTGTTTATTTCAATAGTTTTATGTTTAAGTTTTAAAAATTAAATAAAAATCATAACCTAATATCACTTTATTATGATCACAATTTATTTTAACAGTCTTGTTTTAGAGTTAACTGATGTCGGGTACAGCGAGACAACAGTATTTATTTGTCTCACTGTGTACTGTCTCACTGTATACCGATCTATTATTTTGCGGATTTTTTATTATACTCGTATGAATATTTAAACAATTGTGCCTGTGCATATAACTAAATTGTGCACAAGAAAAATGTAATTTATATATACTTTAAAATACGTAACTTTGAATAAAATTCGATACCAAAATTGAAAAAAACGAAGCTCACATTTTTCACGTTTTGATAACAAAAAATAACATAATGATATGTGAATATGAAAAGATGATAGTATCATTTTTGACCTGAACTTACTAATAGCACGGATATAGATACTAGTATCTATATCCGTGACTAATAGTTAACCATTATGTTTATTATGATTTTATGAATGTTCTGAATTCTCCATCTGATGGTTAAATATTAAATTAGTCGATTTATATTTAATGGATCACTGTGCCCCGTGTCTCACAGTGGCCACCTCTCCCCTAAGCACGAACGCACAAGACTACATAAGTTATTGACAGTCTTGTAAAAGATACTTTTAAAAAGTATTCAAGTACAGATACAGATACTGTTTTTCAAAAGTATTTAAAATACGTATTTGAATACTTGAAAAAAAGCATTTAAGTACAAATACAAATACTTTGAAAAAGTATTTACAGATACTTTCAAATACTTTTTTTTTTTTTTTAAATATGTTTTATCTATTTTCCTTGGCCTAACCTTATAGATAAATTGAATTATTATTTATTAATCGACTAAATTATTTTTTTTATTTTAGAACTCTAATTTTACTTAAATTAATTAGAATAAGAATAATTAAGTTAGAATAATTAAAAAGTAAGACGAAAAAAGTATTTAAAAATAGTATTTGATTTTAAATACAGATACCTTCAAAAAAGTATTAAAAAGCATTTGAATACTTTTACTCAAGTACTTTACAAGTCTGGTTATTGAGGTCATGGGGGAGGTTCAAACCCCACGACCCCCCCCCCCCCCCCCCCCCCCCCCCCGAGTACGACCCTGAGTCTACTGAAAATATTTTAAAAAACACAAATAGGCATTATGACGTTTACATTGCTTATTTATTTCGAATCAAAAATTTGTGGAATTATTGCAATACGAAAAATTCCTTTCACTTTATTAATGTTTAAAATATTATGGTTAATCATCATCACAATTTAACTAGGTAGTTTAAACTTCAATATAATATAATATAGGTTAAAATAATAATTTATGATAAACACCATTAGTAAATAAGGTTTAAGATACAATATGAAAGCCTGGAGTATAAACCATATTATTCATATTGAAATATTATTTGAAAAATTAGAAATTATAATAATTGAAAGTTCGTAATAAAACGTATACCTGCCACGTGTATCAAAGTATATTGATCGGGAGTGTTAAATTTTAAATTGTATATTATTCATCTATACTTCCGTTATGAAACAAGTTAAATTTCAGAAATTTGATAAGTTTAAAGTATTAAGCACTTAAAACGATGAAACATAAAGATGGACATTTTTGAAACAGAGGTTAAAATAATTTTCCTAATTTAAAAACGTATCTATCATACGCAATAGCAATATTAGTGTGTATACTGTATACTGGTCTGAAAGATTTAAAATATAATGTGAATGATTTATTATTATTATGTTATTATTTTATTAATAATAACTGAATATCTGAGAAAACATGTACACATTTTTTGTAGTACTTCAGACAGTAAAAACTGTCATACTAACTACTCGGTATTTTGTATGTATATATACAAAAACCATTTGGCCGAATTTACTAACCACAAAATGGTTGGTACCTATGGTAAAATAGATATTTAGAAAATCGTATAAGCTATGATATTATGGTATTGGTATACCAATATTAAACTACTATACGTACTATTAATTTTGTAATATTATATAATATTATCATACATAGTACACACGTCATTTTAATGCACTTCAACAATAATTGTTAAATTATGGCTTCCGCGTTCATACGTCACTTTTTTTTTACATATATATATTTTTAGAATGGTTACAATTTTTTTCTAACCTATTTTCACGAAATCAATTTTCGTAACTCTTTGCTTACTGTCATTGAAAATTAGAAAATCATATCAACAATAATAAATCAAAAAAAAAAAATTAACTTAATTCCTGATAAAATGTTGCATGCTACTAGATATTTATTTCCTCTACACTATACCCGTAAACATATCTATGATTCTTCAATTTTCTTTGCTGACAAAAAATATCTAATTGCATTATAATAATATAATCTACTGTAAGTTAATAACCTTGTAGTTGATGCTGTAACAATAAAAAAAATAAAAAATAATTATTATAATATAATATATGATTTTTATATCTTCATTAATTGCTCGATCGAATTAGAGCATCGAATCATACACAGAGACCACACTAAACCTTAACAAATAATACCCTTAACTAAAAAATAACTGAAATTTTATTTACTTTCTGAAGTTTCGTATTTATCATTACAGTAGGCTTCGCACATGTTTGTTGTGTGCTCCTTCATCAGTTGTCAGTACTCTTGACTCTGACAAACGATAACTATTTAGGAATGAAAAAAAAGCATTATCGTTTATTTTGTAAATAATTGTAAGCATTAATAATATTATCAGTTTAATTCGATAATATTTATGTTACTGGACATTCTTGCTCGAAAGTCAAAACGGTATTCGTATGAGCTTACACGAGTATTAATGACGGGTTAATATTACGTACACAAAGAGTGTTAGGTAGGTGTTACATTATGTCTAACTTAACCTCTATTATGCCTTTGATTAAAAAAAAACGAACACATTATTTCATCTCGTTGGGTATGAAAAGTCATATACGTAGTACGTTACACCATGTGTGTTTAAAATTCATCATCATCACCTTTCAGTAAGCGTTATTTTTACAACGACAATGAACCACAGAACCTCTATACAAAAGAGGTATATGCAATTTGCAAACATAAACAACTAAACAACTAAAAAAAAAAAACTAACTTGCAACACATCTAAAAATTAATTTTAGTAATTTGCGCCATATCATAGAACTAGATAAAAGGACATAATGTAATCCGTGCAATCCTGTACCTACAAAAATATTGTAATTTGCGCCAATTTAAAACAATAATAAATTATTATTCTTTTTTACTTATCATAAGTATTTTATTCATAAATCAAATTAATTTTATAGCTACATTTCAAGAAGAATATTACAATGTACAAACAATTTTAATTAAATTGCAAGTTAATTATAATATATTATATATTTTGCATATACATGAAACATATTTAGTTCAAAAAATAATATGATATGTAAGAATCAGGAATAACATAAATTATAATTCATTGTCAAATTGTTTTTTTATTATTAAGTTCATGTTATTTATTCACGTTTTATTCGCTATATCTAATTGATGAGAGTTCGATAAGTTTATCAGGTAAATTCCAATAATTGAAATTGATAGAGTGGCGTAGATTACCTAAATTAATATTTGCGTATGGTGTAAATTATAAGTACTAAAAGTGGTGCAAAATATATAATCTCTTCACAAAGGTGCAATCGTCCGTTCGTATTCGCTTTATACTGTGAAAAACAAATAAAAATTACGTATACTGCAAAGACGATCGACCAACGAAATATTAACAAATGATAAATGTGTACCTACCCGTTAGGTAGTTAAGAAAGTTATTATTTATTAAAAAATATATTAGATACAATGGATAATGCGACAATTATGGAAAGTTGAATTTTGTAGGTATGCGTTAAAAATTATGATATCATTTTGACGAAAAACAAAAATTAAAAACACTAGAAAGCACGATAAAATAACTGTACTTACGCCGCCGCTGCTGCCGTGACGTATAAAACTATGATGAATATCACGACGTCGTCGTATTTGGCTGTACTGGCACGAAAACCGGTCTCTCCGTCCCGCAGGTCAACTAACCAAAGCAAAAAAACGGATCCTATGATCGGGGGGAGGATCCAAGGCGGCTCGTGCACGTGGTGTTTCCGGATCGCATAATGTTATTTTTATAATTATAATAATACGATGCACACCGGTAACATATTTTCATTCTCAAACAGTCAAAATGTAATGACTATTATTATTATTGTTGCTTCATTCGCATAGGGTGCGCTGAAAATAATACTCTAGTGTGTTCATTTATAAACTTATTTTTATACTACATTGCATCAACCGTACCCCAACCTCGCAAAGTCCTCACGTGTACCGGAAATAAATTACGTAGTACTATGACGATGATATTTTTGTTTTAATATTATTACGTTATAAAAAGTAACCATAACAAGATCGGGTAAAAACGATGGATTTTGTACGCTTAAATCAGGCATTATCAATGTGATCATTTTTTAGCGTATTCAAAATTCTCTCTCTTTCTGACCCACTTGGAGCATTGAAACAACGTAATCAAGGAGTAATTTAAAAAAAAAAAAAAAAAAATGTTTTTGGTTACCTTAGATACCAGCTAATTCTTTATTACATCAATTATTATAGAAAATAAAATGTTTGGAGATATGACATATTGATTTTGTCTAAAATATATTGTGTCAAAAAAGTAAATTAAATATCCATTTAAATGTAAAACTTTGTTTTTATTTTTAAAGTCTAATATGAAGTCAAATAATAATAAAATATAAAATGTATATTAAGTGTATTTTAAAAGTTAAATTGTCGTTGATATAAATATATAATAATATCGATATTTTGAAAATATATACATTTTTAATATTTTACAATGTAATCTGTTTTTTATATAATATACGAAAAACATATTTTGTAAACAAATAAAATAAATACAGTGTAATGTAATAATGTTATTACATCGATGATATTGTTAAAACATGAATCATTTACCTGCAATTTTACTTTACTCTCGAAAATGTTCTCTTTTATATTACCTATACAAAAAAATATATATTTTTTGTGAATTTACCTTAGATCTTGAAAAAATACCATTTCAAAGGTTTTAGTTGTGTTGAACAAACTTTTTTTTATTATTAAATTGTCGTAGGTTATGTACATTACATAATTTCTAAGATTATTATTTTTGACTTTATATAATTTTCATTTTTGTATAATTTCATATATTTGACACACAGTTTGCATTTAATTTTGAATGCTATCATTTTATATTTTACTAAAGCTTAGGAATGACAAAGATTTCTTCTGTTCAAATTTGCTGCTTAAAAAAACCTATATCATTTTAGTATATTACGGTTACTAAGAAGATTAAAAACTTAAGTAGAAATTTTAATATTTCTTGGTATACTATAATTCTGCCGACAGTTGACATATTATTTGTTTATTTAAATAAATAAATATTAGATTTTTGGTTGAAGAATAATGTATTGTATTGTTGGCTAAATATTTGAATCAAATTATCATAAATGAGTTAATCAGTCAATGCATAGATTTTTAATATTTTATTTGGAGTAGATATTACAACTACAGAAAAAAAATAACTATATAAATAATAATAAAAATAAAAAGGTTCAAATAAATCAGGTTTTTGGATTGATTTCCTACAGCAAACTGTTTACTTAATTAATATTAAATCAATAACTGTCGACGAAGTGAACTATTTATTTGTTATTATTGTAACATTTTGCCAATATTGTCTGACAAAATAAAAAACGTTACTCTCTGTAACACTCGATATTCGTTGTGCAGCTTGTGATCATTGTGTTAATCATTCGACGTAAAAATTAAAAATGGATATTAAAACGTAACAGCATTTGTCCTGTGGTAGAGTGCACTATTGTTGTCATATTATATTCTTACGATTATTGTTTGTTTTATATTTGTGTACAACAGAGACGTAGCATAAAGGTGTTTTATATTCGTATTTTAAACACCGATTAAATATGCGGTTGCTGAGTTTCTTCAATGATGATTAGAGCAGTATTTTATTTCAAACATTCTCTAACCTTTTACTGACATGTTTAATTTTAAAAAAAAAATATGGTTGGTTTTAAATTTTAATGGTGAAGTATAAATAATAATAGTTTTAATAAACACTGTTAAATGATAATAATAATTGCCTAACATGAAAAAGTCATTTATTAAAATATTATAATTTTATAGTTATATACTATTACCCTACATAAAGTTCTGAATGTAGCTTTGCCCAAACCGCTATTTCGGTAAAAATAGTCGAACAAAGAGAGTATACCGATGCCGACTTTCCTGTGAACTGAAATATAGGTACTAGCTAGGAATGAAATGCACCGTAATAGTGTCGTATTAAATATTGCTTATTTTTCCAGGGTGATTCTCTACGCATGCTCACCATTTTTTTTTCAATTATGCTGCAGTTATTCAAATTATGATTCTTAAAATTTTTAAATAGATATTAGTACCTACTTAAAGACCATATTTTCAAATTCTTGAGATTTTTTGTACTAGGTACCTACTTAAAAAGTGTCTTGTAAAAATACGGAGTTCTGGTTTTCAAATGAATTTTTTTCTTTTCTACTGTATATTATTTAAAGGATAATTTTTCAGAAATTTTGCCTTATTAGAATTAAAAATCTGCAATAATTGAAAGATTAGTTTTCGTGTAATTTTACTTCGTACTTATAGGATAATAGAAGATAATGTTCTTTCTTGACGTGAAATATTAAGGTTGGAAGATCTATTTTTTTATTGAGTTAAGGCTTCAACATCTCTGTGCATCTAAAGTTATTTAGTAAGTTTTTGACAGCGAGGTACGTTACTGTACGTACGTGTAGGTATATGTGGCCAAGATTTTTCATTAAAACCCTAGCGGTCACCCATCCTGAAACTAGTGACACCAGCTTTATGATTGACCTCAGAACAAGTTTGTGACTGAGGCCAACCATCGCACTATTATAGGTACTAGGGCCACATTATAACTATTCTATCTTCGAGATTGATAATTGTTCTCTCTCTGTCTCTCTGTCTCTCTGTCTCTCTGTGTTTTTAATGTTTTTATTTTCTTATCCTCTCTCATTGTCTCACCACACTGCGCTTGTACATGAGTGTGCGTGTGGCCTTGTAACTATTATTATACTGCTACTTTATGCATGTTATATTGCGTTTCTGTTTTGATGTAAAACCGCACACGATCGTCGCATGCGTTATCGAAAAATGTCATCTAGTTTATATTCTTTTTAACAGCGAATATCCGTTTCGGCGCCCGTTTATATCAGATGATGCGCGTATTATAATGACATGTACAACGACCATTTCCAATAAATATCTGACGTTATAGACTGAACTTAAATAATATTATACCAGAACAATAACCCACCCCTGTGCCGCCCACTGTAACGTATTCACAGCCACGCGCCGCTTTTATTTTTCCCATATAATTATTATAGACATTGGTTTCGGTTATACGATGATATACATTGTAAACGCGCATATTATATTGGGATAATATGTATGTATTTAGTGTTGAGCGTTTTTCGTTTTATCGCCACGCCGAACGTGTGAAAATCACAACAAATTTTTACGACCATCTTAACGTCGCCGCCCACACGTTGATAAAAATTGTACCAATCCATCACGTATAACTTCATCATTTCGTTCGGCCAGACGATCACACCTCAAGAACGTCTATAGACACTTATTTATATTTTTACAGGTTTATTCTTTTAATAGCAAATACTCATCATAATCTCAGAATTATAAAAAAAATAAACATTTATCATAATAAAATTTAATACACATTTTGAATAATTTATAAGACAACGTTTTTGAGAAACATGTTATATTCTTTAATATTTCACGACATCAGCTTGAATTCAAAATAATACATATACAAGGCATAACACTGTATCAAATGATGTTATAAATTCATAATTTTAATCATTTCATTTAGATTAGATATCAATTAAATACTGAGAATATTTTCCTAATTCGAATACAAAATTCTTATCACAATCCTCATTTTAAAATCAGAAATTCGAAAAAGGTATCTTTATCTATCTAGGCTATTTTTCACATCGTGTTTCTTCTCTATTTCTTCTTCTGAATTGAAATTGTAATCATTGCCGGCAATAAATAATAATGTACCATGATCCACCATCACACTAAGATTACCTCTTACATTCACTGTGATTTAATGTGATTCTATTTATCAAAGGTAATGATCATAATAATTATATAATGACATCTACTATATTACCCAACACCCATGGAAATCGGTCCAATAATCATAATGGATATTGAAAATTTGAGTTGTAACGAATTATATTTGTTGTAATTGGTTTTGGATACTGATATGCTCTTAACATTCTCTCCTTTTTCTTATATTTATTAATTTATTATGAATTATATTTTATCAGAAATTTGAATATATTATTTTGTTATTTTGTATTATTATTAATATCGTTATCATTATAATAATATACAGGTATATAAATATAATATATAATATAAGCTAAATATTATTTCAAGTCCATTTATTAGCAGTTTTTCACCTTTAAATTTTATTAATCATTTGATTGGTTTTAAGCTTGGGCTACCCGATGCATTATTGCCGCATGCGTTGGGTTTTTGTACGGACCGTTACGATTTAAATAGAACAGGCCATACGACGCGGTTTTTCCGTATGCAGCAGCAACGCACACCGTTATAATTTTAATTATATCGATCACACGACGTTGTGAAAAATCATAATTTTTCTGATTTGTCAATTTTGAATTTTAAATGTAAAAAATGTTCGACTTCGAAAAATTAATAACCGAAGTTGAGTCAAGATCTTGGTTATGGGATATTGGCTCAAATGATTATCATGATAAGTCAATGACAATTTTTCATGGAATTCTGTGGCTGCTGCTATGTACACAAATAAAACTCTCTGAGATCAACTCCTTAAGATCGTACTCCTGGTCCTCTATTAGGTAAACCATCAAACAAATAGCTTGTATCTATGTCCTCGAAATTATAACCATCTCTTTTGCGGACAAAGTTGTGTAATATACAACAAGCTTTTATGATGTCGTCCGCAAAATCTGGTTCAATCAATAGTGGAGTATTTAAGTTATTTAACACTCTCGGACTCTCCGTTTATTTGAAAGTACGCCAAATGCACATTCAACCGTCCTTCTTGCTCTTGTGAGCCTGTAATTGAATATACGACGAGATATAAGCCCATGACCTGGATATGGTCTCAGTAAGTTTGTGTGCAGTGCAAAAGCTTCATCAGCAACAAAAACGAAAAGTTGAGGAGAATCATCGGTATTTGGTAAGTACTTAGGTTCAGGAATATTAAGCTGATTAAAATTTTTATTTATTTGAATAGTACATGCATCGGGAAATTTTATAGACGATACACTACAAGCTGATCAACAGGTTTTGAATAAAGATGGAGATGACCAATTTGATGATCATAATATATTATTGGATAAATCACAACAATTAGTAAAGTCCATCCAAAAAAAAAAAAAAAAAAATGAAAAAATCCGAAAAAATCCGAAAATCCGAAAATGACTGTTTTTCAAATAAAACTTTTGAGCCACCTTGAAAAACAATAAGAAACCAACGACGCAGATGAAAATTTTAAAATCTTTATTTCCCGAAGTGAAGAAATTGAGTGAAAGCAAAATTGAACTTTAAAATGTACGTGCTGAAATTTTTTCAAAATGAATCTCGTCCACAAAATTATAACTATTCTTATTCTACTGCAGCATTTCATCAACAAAATAATATTCAATATTTTCATACCGAGTTAAATTCGTCTTCTCCAATTTTATATCAACAATCATCTTAGTCACCAAGTTCAATAGATACTCTACACCATAAAATTTCATATTCTGAATAAATTCCTGTAAATCACTATTCCCAACTCCAGCCTTCTTCTGAAAACATACCACCTTATCAACCAAAGCTACAACAATTTACTCCACATAATCTTCATGATAATAATCAACAAATGTATTTTCAAAAAGTGATATTTATTTTATTTGATTTTAAGAAGTTTTTAAAAGGTAAACAGTTTTTTTTTATTATTAAGTATATTCGTACGAGTATTTATATTTTATATGCATTATACACTTTATAGTTTTTTGTTATTTAAACAGTTAATATATTTTTCTTTTTTTCTTAGAAGTTAATAAAAAAGAATATATCTTTCTTTTCATAATGTATCTATATACAAGTCTTATTTTAATTTTAGTTATTGTAAAAAAGTACAGGTAAGTGTACAATGTTCAGTATAGAACATTTTTAGTGATATTAATGCGTTATCATGCTTATGAAATTGTGTCTAAATAAAAAATATATACAATTTATTTTTTTTAGCGATAATTCAATACTCTTAATACTATATCTTTAATTTTTTATAATTTTAAACAATTTAAGGTGATCAATACATTTTCTTGACTTACTTTATAGTAACAGTCAGTCTAACATATGGACTTAAGAAATATGCATATTAGTAGTTTTTTTCGTTAAATGTTGTCGAAGCTTAGCTAAGAGTTCATCGAATGATTTGACCGACATAATTCGATAATATTCAAAACATTTTTCGGGGTGTTGTCATATACTCGTATTTCCGTAAAATTCTGAAAAGTTTTTATTTTTTTCTCTATCAGAATTTAAAGAGTGTACTCAATATCTTCGTTTTGGAAGAGTAAGTTCATCCGATTCTCCAGAAGTTTCTTCTGCACACAACACTTTTAAAAACGTTTTATTAGACATAGTATCGACTATCGACTACCTTAAAATGCCAAATCTAGATAGAAACTAAATTAATTTTGAGCTCCAAATTTAGACTTAAATATATTAAATATATTAGACAATTTTAAAAATATACCTAATGCGCCCAGTTACAACGCAATGGTTCGCATCGTGTGGCCTGATACGTTATTGCGGCGTCGCTGCAATTTATTTTGACGCATGTGGCAATAACGCATCGTGTGGCCACTGACCCGATCCTAACTATACTAACAGCTACGAGAAACCTATCGTCATTTGCGTGGCTACGTAGAACAGGCCTATGAAATATTAGAAGTGTATTATTATATTATCTGAATATAAACAACATTATAAACCTATCAGTTAATATTGATTTTTTTTTAAATTCTAAATTGATCTGTATGTTATAAAAATTAAAAAACTATTTTTTGTTGGTTTAAATTATCGATTTAAATTTTTTTCGATTTCATTATAAATTTTGAATATTATTAAAACATTTTATTTTGATTTCACTTTTCTTAGATTGAAATCTAAAATCTAATTCGAAATCAGTTCGATTTTGAACGATTTCAATTTTTTTCGATATTTCGAAATCGATATAAGCCCTGTTTATCTAAACATTCAAGTATCAACATTATATAATTACTTTATAATATAATAATATACTAGTAACTAAAATATATTTATAAGTTATAATACCATTTAATATTATACATTATTGAAAAAATTTGGTATATGAATAGTTCTTTTTTTATATCTTAAATAATATTATGTGTCTGAAGATCAAATAACACAACATGTTTATATTTCACACTTTCCAGGTATCAGAATAAGGATTGCGTTGCATTATTAGATATTATGCATATGTTATGCATTGAAGTGTCCGTATTGGTTATACTTACCTGTGTGTAGAGGCTAGCAGGTTATGTGATTTGACATATTATTATATTTATTGTCTTTTGAAGTTACCTGTGTCTACGTAACGGACTATAATTATAATTTAAAATGATTGGATCAATAAAACCCATCAAATTTTAACGCCATCGAAGTTCAACGGGAAAATTGGTAGGACAAAAGCATAATATCGCTTTATTGCAGACAACATTATCCAATCGTCTTTCAAACACCCAAATTGTACATTGGAAAAATGATTATATCCGTAAATGTTCGTAGATGTAAGGTTTTTTTCAAACGAAGTTTCTATATAGAATGGGAGAAGGACTGACATTTTTAGTAGTTGACAATAACGCATTTTGTAAAGTCTTTAGGGTTCGTCACGCGCCCCGTATAAGTTCCCGCTGTTGAAGGAAAAAAACAATAATAATAAATCGAATAACTATTGTCATGATCTAAATCGTTCAGCCAAACTATTCTCCCGAGGTGGACCAAAGCCAAGCATTTGATAGCACACTAAAATACAATTTGCACGCTGCTATCGAAAGTTTTTTTTTTTTAAAACAACGTCCTTGACCACGAGATATCTAGGCCTGTCAATATTAACTTAACATACACAAACACCAAATGGTAAATAGACGTGTAATATAATATCATATTATGTATCTATAACGTTATTTTATTTCTGACGATGTAATTGTTATTTTCAATTAATTTAATCTATAAACCGTTTTCGACTTTGACCGAAACAATCAATAAAATTCAATAAATACAAACTATGTAGTATGACATTGGTATGAGCGGTATAGCATGACGTACATGCTAATATATTGAATATTGCCTATGAAGGTTGTTTGTAAAGGTATTTTAAGCGTATTTACGATATTCAATATTAGTTATTTAATTTACTGAAATAACTAATTCAACGCTTTGATACTTAGTATTCGACAAAATTAAATTGCATTTTAAATGTATTTTAAGTTCGCATACGCTTTTGTATAATCTATAATTGATATACTCAAAAAATTAATTAGCAAACTTTAAGTGGCTGGTTTGTTGTCGTTTCTAGAAAGTATAATAAAATATACGCCCGTATAATATTATAATATTATGATGAGCGGTAAGTGCAAGTTCATTTTGAAATACAGAAAGGCGCATTGGTTTCATGTAAGTATAAGCCAAAAAGCAAACAATAAAGTATTAAAAACTTTCAACGATACTGAAAAGTTACCATTAAAATATTGACCAAAATAATTATTTATGGAATTAAGTTTTATTATTATCGTTAAGACTAAACTTCATACCTGCATTATTTTTTTTTCCGTTATAAGTTTTTTTTAACCATCATTAAAAACCAAAGAAGCAATATAACTTAACATAATGTGTACGGTTAAATATATTATAGTATAGTAAAATATGCAATTTATAGAAGGGTTATTTATATTATGTTTTTATACATTTTGACTTATCGGATCAATATAATATGTATATATTAATTGTATTTTATTTATATTTTGGAAACAATATGGACTATATAAATAATAATTAATAAATCGCATTAAATTTCATACACGTTACAATATAAGGTACCCATACCGTACCTACTTATATTATGGTCATTGTACCTAAAGTATATTCACAATATTATTGAATGTTATTATTTAGTCCATTTTTAATATTATGTCGTATTATACATAGAAACATAAGTCATGAATCATTATCAAACAGTTAAGTGGTAATACATACTATACATACATATTATTTATATTATACCTATTACCTACCTGTAATTCGATGGAACAAACTCTATAATTAAATAGGCATATAAATTATACCTATACATATACGCATAAGTGGGCATTAACTACCTAGTTAAACAGTTGAAGGAAGAAAGTTTACTAGTTACTTAATTTTCTAATTAACTTAAAAACTTAACTAGGTAGTTTAATTAAATGTTGAACTTACTTAACTTGTTCAGTTAATTTAAAAACAATCTGGTACTGAACATTTCATTTTTTTTTAATGTTTGCAGGTTTATCATACCATTTAAAAAATAATGATACATACCTAATACCCAACTTAATGTAGTTTTTTTTAATGTTGTGTAAGTTTTATTTTCCTTAGGTATTTTATGTGCCTTCTAACCATCTTTTATAAAAAAAACCTAATTTCAATTTTTTTTATCGTCCGTATGCCTACCATATACGTATAAATATTTAATATCAATAATTATGTAGTTTAAAAAATTAAATATTTTATAATAAATAAGAATGAAAATTGATGAATTTATAAATAGTGTTCATAAAGATATGAAGGTCATCACTCATCTATAGTATTCGTTTAATATAACTATTTAAAAAAATATTGTTGTAAACATTTTTGTCTCGTTGGACAGATACCTAAAAATGTTCATTTACAAAAATATTAAGAAAACATCGATTATCTATATTTTAGTTAAAAAATAAACGCAGATATAAGTATTAAACATTCAAATAATAGGTACCTTACTAGTATTTAGGTACCAGCTAGGGCTGCAGCTACCATATTTAAATCTGAAAGTCCAAAAAAATTTGTATGTTTATCTGAGTTACAAATAGGTTAATACATTGTTTTTAACTATATGTGTATAGTGTGTAGGTACCGGGCGTATATCGATTCCGCCGATTTTATATCAACTCCGCTGGCTACTGTTTATAATATCTACACATCGACTCCGCCGGACACTTTTCATCCCCCCCTTCGCCATTGTATATGTATTTTAAAACGTATAGTCTAATTAGAAAGTTTCTAAGTTCACTTATTTAAAATACGTATCCAAATATTATCAAAAGTAGTTACTTATATACATTTTAATTTTATACCTACATGCAATTATTACTATCAGTTTATTCAATTTAGACATGTGACCAAATTTGATCAAAAGTAGTAACATTTATATATTTTTATTTTGAACTATATAATTATTATAATTTTATGAAATTTAGATTATATACATTTTATAATATATTCACATATTAATTAGATTATGCATTTTTATTTTGAATTATATAATTATTATAGTTTTATTCAATTTAGACATGTGATCAAATTTTATGAAAATATTATAAAATTTGATCAAAATTAGTTACATTTATACATTTTAAAATAGACATACAATTGGTGGTGGTGGGGGGTGATGAACAGTGTCCGGCGGAATCAATGTGTAGATATTATAAACAGTGTCCGGCGGAATCAATATGTAGATTTTATAAACAGTAGCCGGCGGAATCAATATAAACCTTTTTCCTAAGCAGGTAATTTCGGCGGAATCAATAAATCCCCGTGTGTACCACCCGAGACCCGAATTAGGTATATGTATTCGGTAATCGGTACCTAACTACCTATCAAAAACCTACTGAAAATTAAAAAGTTTAAAATATTTAAATAAAAAATAACTAAACGTTTTGTTAAAAATGATATGGACCAGCGTCGTTTAAATTAACTCAAGAGTCACCTTCCAAACATCATCCTTGACTACTGATACTTGTAGGCGACGTGATCACTACAAAAATACATAATGTTATTTATTTTTATTGAAAACTAATTCTAGTGGTTTAAGCAATATTATGATGTTTATATAAATTAAATTATTTAATTAATAATTTACATTTTATTTTGACTTAATGTTTTATTGTTTTTAACTAACTGAGAAAATCTTAAGTTGTTAAGTTAATTAAATTGGTTCCTGATATAACTACTAACTAGGTAGGTCAGGTATAATATGGTATCTAGTAAAGTTGAAGAGTAAAAATAAATTATGTCAGTCTTTACCATGTTGAGTTATACATATAATAGCAAAATATATTGAAGTAAATTAAACACACTTATTCGTTCATGTTCAAAAATGTTAATATTTAATAGTAACAAAGTGAAAGTATATCATATTAATATAAAATATATTTAAATAATGTAATTTGCTCACTTCACCTCAACCTTCGATAGCTCAGTTGGTAGAGCGGTGGACTGTAGTGGTATCAATTCACAGATATCCATAGGTCACTGGTTCAAATCCGGTTCGAAGGAAATTTTTTTGCAATTTTTTCATAAATTTCACATGCTTTCATTAGTACATCAATGGTATTTTATTTATTTGCGATCTTTTCTGTTTAAGATACATTTATTTGTTTTTTTTTTCGAAGATATTCATTTTGTTTCATATTTTGGTCACAGGTCTTATGGATAATATAATTTGAAATTAAATTGAAACCAGAAAAATAACAACTGTATATATGTATTGGTTATAAACGAATACTATTAATTAATCATATTTTCCTGAACAACTAAAATAAATGACTTAGATATTTGAAATGAGATAATATAACTTCTAAAGTTTAAGACGTTTAAGTACCTACCTACAAACATAATTAGCATGATATTAAATTATGAAAAATGCCAACAACAACAGCCATTTTATTTTCATATATTATTTACATACTATTTAACATAATTTTTTATGTTAATGAAACCTATAGAAATGGTTTATGCAATCCCGTATAAGTGTCATATTTTTTAAGTTTTAGAATATAAACATTTTTAACTCAATTAAAATATTATATCATAGTTGTAGTAAAACATGTAAACCCAAATACAAGATCATCTAGATTTAAACATGATATTATTTATGAAGTATACACCAAGCCATTATTTTAACTTTGAAGTTTGAAAACTAGAATTTTTTTTTATGCGCTAATAATTCATTGTGGTTAAAATTCATCAGTCAAAGGTCAGAGATGTTGGATGACTCTCGTTTCTTGGAACCCAATGAAAATGATTTAAATAATGTCAAACGAAATTAAAGTATGACAACGAGCTGATCGTACGAATAATGGCGAGCCATGATGGTCATGATGTAAAATAAATGTATATTATATTGTTTAGTGTGTTATGTACCGCATCTATGAAAGTAGGTATGATGTATATTATACTAGCTGATCCCGTGAACTTCGTTGCCCGTTAAATGTACTAAATTTATATGACTCAAACTTTGTTCAATTCGTTATTTAATAGTCGGTGTATAGTGTTCAAAACTTATCTTAACTTTTTCGTTAGCTGGAATACAAATTCTGATTCGCAGAAGTATAATATTATCAGGTAGGTACTCTACCTCCGGTAGATCATGGACCTCGTGCTGTTTGTACGTACCTAAGTGTATGATTTAACTCTAAAGTATTAAAGCTATATCAAGTTTGTCATTTTTACTTAATTCCACTAACGGTGAATTAATATAATCAATTAATACAAAATCCTTGATTATGCTAGCAGTATATTTTTATACATATAAATAGATAGCTGAATTACCCAACGCCGCGCCGCCCGTGGGAAAAATAGCGATTTATACTGTAATAGCCGCTTTCTTTCGTTGAATTTTTCATTTTGATAATGCTAATACGCATGTTCAGAGAACAACTCTCTCTGCCTGATGCATATACAAATTTAGCTAACGCATGCGAATTAAAATAAAAATATGACGAATACAACATAATATCTAAATTGAAATAGGCTGACTACTAAAAAAAACCACATACCCCGTATTTTATACTAAACTTAATAAAATAAAAACTACGTGTTTGAAAAGTTATTATTATTATTTTGGAAAAATGTTATATAACTTCCGATTAACCGATTAACTAGTTTTTTCACCAGGGGCCAGGGGCGAACGCAAGAAAAAATTTCGGGAGGGGGGGGGTTGAAAAAATTTAAAGTAGGTATGGGGTTAACGTTAGTAAAGTAGGGGGATTAGTAGGGGTTAGTAAAGTAGGGGTTAACGTAACCCAAACTGGCTGCAATACGATTGCGCACGGTCCTTATCAACGGTACCTTTTTAGGTGTACGATTGCGCGTGATAAATTATTTTTGCTTCTAAGCAAAGTTGCCAAATATACAGATTATAGGTGCATCGTGCATGGTAAATATCCGAACTTTTTAGGTAAACTATAAGTGTGAATATAAAGTATCTGTTATTTTTTGTAACTATTTGTACTATTTGTAACTTTTTGTACTATTTTTGATTATTTTTTGATGCCACGTTTATAATGTTATTAGAAATAAATACAATAACAACATATACGACAAATAACAAATTTTTTTAATAATAATATAATAATTTTAAATTTTAATAATAAATTGGCAACGACGCATCCAATTTCACGCGCAATCGTACGCTTTTGAATAGTCAAAAGCATGTTCTTTGTTATTCCGGCACCGCGCGCAATCGTATGCCTAAAAAGGTAAAACGCGCGCAATCGTACTCCACCGCTGGAATCGTATCTAAGAGACATTATAATTCAGTAATTAGTTTGGGTCGGTGGAGTACGATTGCGCGCGTTTTACCTTTTTAGGCATACGATTGCGCGCGGTGCCGGAATAACAAAGAACATGCTTTTGACTATTCAAAAGCGTACGATTGCGCGTGAAATTGGATGCGTCGTTGCCAATTTATTATTAAAATTTAAAATTATTATTATTATTAAAAAAATTTGTTATTTGTCGTATATGTTGTTATTGTATTTATTTCTAATAACATTATAAACGTGGCATCAAAAAATAATCAAAAATAGTACAAAAAGTTACAAATAGTACAAATAGTTACAAAAAATAACAGATACTTTATATTCACACTTATAGTTTACCTAAAAAGTTCGGATATTTACCATGCACGATGCACCTATAATCTGTATATTTGGCAACTTTGCTTAGAAGCAAAAATAATTTATCACGCGCAATCGTACACCTAAAAAGGTACCGTTGATAAGGACCGTGCGCAATCGTATTGCAGCCGATTCCAGTGCATGTGGGCCTCTACCTAAGATAGAAGGTAATATTCGATGGGGAATTATTGATTCCGCCGAAACTACCTGTTTAGAAAAAAGGTTTGTATCGATTCCGCCGGCTACTGTATAAAATACCTACATATCGATTCCGCCGGCTATTAATTCCGCCGGCTACTGTTTAAAATATCTACATAGGTATCGATTCCGCCGGCTACTGTTAATATTATTTACATATTGATTCCGCCGGACACTGTTTATCCCCCCCCTTGTATATGTATTTTATATAGTACATAATACAAATAAAAAAATAATAATTGTATAATTCAAAAATAATATGTATATTCTAATTAATTCGTGTATGTGAATATAATATTATAAAATATTAAAATGTATAATATAGTCTAAATTGTATAAAATTATAATAGTAATAATTGTATAATCAAAAATTAAAATGTGTGAATAAATGATAAAATATTAAAATGTATATAGGTAATATGTACTATAGTCTGAATTGTATAGTCTTGTATATTATGTAGGACTGTAATTTTAAAAATACATTTACAAATTACAAGGGTGGGATAAACTGTAGCTGGTGGAATTAATATGTAAATAATATTAATACAGTAGCCGGCGGAATCGATATAAAATTGGCGGAATCGATATACACCCATATTCGATATGATAACGATTAATTTTGGAGTGTCAGTTGGAGGTAACTATAGTGCGTCCGTTTTCAGTATACTCAATTCGTACGACTAATATTATTACTCAACTAAATAAATGTCTCGTTTAGAAAACGATATATATATATATATACATATATATATATATATATTGACATAGTGCACGTTTTTAAAATTATCTATAATATTATGTTATGAGTTTACGACTGTTAATATACAAGTGTCAAGTACTCAAGAGACTACCAAATTTACTGTCCACTGCGCTGTTATTATATTATTATAATAATATAATTAATTTTCACTATATACTCGTATATATATAACTCGTTGTATAGCGCAATTTGGTCCCTACAATACTTATCTAAGTTTAAGTTGATCGTATCCTTACAATATGACGTTCCATTCTGTGATCATCACACATCATCAATGGAATATTACGAATAATATACTTTATGTTTTTATAGGACCCTTTGTGATGGTCATAATAATTATACTTTCATGGGGACGAGGTGGCCGAGCAGTCTAACGCGTCGGCTGTGGCTCAGCCGGTCCGGGTTCGATCCTCGACCATCTGGAGACATTTTTCTCCGAGCAAGTCACGGTGTCGGAGAATAAGTGCCGCCATCCCTCACTCCGGGGCATGGCAGAAACCTACGGGTGCCTCAATATATATTCTGCCAAAACTCACCCACGTGTAACACACCTAATGTTCCATAAACCTACAGTACCACCCCCTTCCCAATGGCCTAAGTTGCCGCGGAATAATTAATAATAAAAAATAAAAAATTATACTTTCTTCTATCATGATATAACTACCTAGTCAGAAGTATCCGTGACATATATTTACCAATAATTAGCGAATAACACACATGCCACACAAAACTGGAAAATTACGGTGATTAGTGGTTATATAATGATTATCCCAAAATTATCACTATATTTGTTATATGAATAATGTATATCTTTAAACAGATGCTCAGCAAAAAAAAAAAAAAAAAAAAAAAAAAAAAAAAAAAAAAAAAAAAAAACAATGAATAAACGTATTTTTTAATAAATGATTTTACCATTTAATTAATGTAATTCATTTTTGATATTTTATTTGTTTTTAGTTATTTTAATGAGGGATAAATACATATATTACATATTGATACGTAGGAACATAAATAGAAAGACCTACATAAAAATGTAAAATTGATTCAATTGAAATGTACGAAAAAAAAAACTTTGAAAATTATATTGATTAAAAATAGTTTAAGATTTACTATGCCCAGAAATTGAGGAAAAAAATATTTAAAAAAAAGTTATTACGTTTTGAAATAATTTACGTCAAAAAAATATTGATATTTAAAAAACACAATACAAAATATACTGCTTGATTTAAATTAACGTTTTTACCATAAACGTTTTTCAAAAAATAGATTAGAATTTAGAAATTGGCTATTTTGAATTTTTTCAAAAACAATTTATTTTAAATTTTAAATTGTTTGTATGAAAAATTAAATTAAAATTAAAAAAATATATTGTATTTATAACGCAACCTCCATATTATATTAAATATAAAAACACTTAGGTTCATTTTTTTTTCTATTACACTTTGTATATTTATTTTATTCCTATTTAATTTAAATTTATATCAAATAATATATTACATTATAGGTATTATGATGATATATAGATATTATGATATTATAATATTATAATATTATAAATAATAATAATAAAAAAAAATGGAATTTTGAATTTTTGAATAAGAGCTCAGAATTAATTACTTTTCATAATGTAAAATAACATCCTCGAACTCAATAATTTGTTAAAATGTTTTGACAATGATGTTGCGATCACAAATAATAAATGATAATTCAATTACTATTTATTGTGAATTAAAGCCGATTTGTTGATCGTGTTATTTTAATTTTAATATTCTATACATTGCGTGTAAGTAAATTAATTGTGATTTTGTTATTTTGTGTTATTTCAGTTTAATCACCCGGTATTATCAATAATATTTTTCTGATAATATGAGCCTATTTAATTCTAACTTTTGATACAGCAGCTGGTAACTAGGGGAGTAATTAATTATAAAAATCAAATTTACTTGGAAATCAAAATGCTGACTTAATTTATATTATTTTCAAAATATCAACATCGATACCAAAATTAAAAATAATAAACTTTGTATACATGTAAATAAATTTATAACTATAAATGTTACACTGTAATATTTAGCTAGGTAAATAATCAATTAATGTTGAATGTAAATATAATTGTAAACTAATGACCTAACAGCTGTTGAAGCCTCATTAAACAAAACAAACTAATTCTCTTTAAATAAAGAACTTATGTTATATTGGAAGACAAAAAATGAATAGTTACATGAATTTTAATTATAAATAGTCATATCCGTTTGAAATATGACCAATACACAATTTTGCTTGGTAAATTTAAAGGCTGTAATGTAGTATACGTTAAATCATAATATTAATTATGATAATATTATTCCACACGCATTTATGGTCTTATGGTTATATTCACAATGTTATTGCAATTGCGTATATTACGTATAAGTTGGGTCCTTTCGTTTTTTTTGTTGATAATATTGTCTTTGGGAATCATCATTGAATGGTATTCCGAATATAAAAGTATTTTCTTTCCAAATAATATTTATTTAATGTAAGATATATACTTTTTAAGAAGAACACCACTTTTCATCATCGAAGTGTATTAATAAATAACTTCGTCTAACAATACACGTCTATTGTTAGTCGTTTTTCATATCTTTATACTGTTTATAATGTCTATTTAATTCGATATTTTATATCTGATCGAATCGATGCACATATTTTTTTCTGTATCATCAAATGCTAGTATTTTGTTTCTCATCATCGTGGATGAAAAACAAAATCAATTTATTAATGTTATTGAGAATTTTGTTACTATACCTATATAATAATAATAATAATAACAAAAATAATGTCATAGCAATAGGTGTCATAAGTTTTTAAAAAAAGTATATACTTTCATGGGAATAGAATACATGTTATTGTTTTAGCTTCTGATGATCCGAGTGAGTAATATTATATTAGATTTAGAAAACAATTTTGAATTTATTAAATATTTTTGGATTTGAGATTTTGAGTAGTATGATTTGGTATGTTCAGAAGGCTGATCCTTGCTGATCCTTGCTGCCCCGCTGATCCTTGCTGATCCTTGCTGCCCCGCTGATCCTTGCTGATCCTTGCTGATCCTTGCTGCCCCGCTGATCCTTGCTGATCCTTGCTGATCCTTGCTGATCCTTGCTGCCCCGCTGATCCTTGCTGCCCCGCTGATCCCCGCATCCGCATCTCTGCATCCCCGCATCCGCTCATCCTAGTCTTTACTCATCCTCGTCCTCGCCGCCGCCCGATCACGCACGTACGCGACGTATATTTACCCCACCCCACCTCATACACCACCTGAACCCGTCTACTCATCACGTGACCGATACATATTTTGTATATTTACCCCTCCACCTGAACCCGTCTACTCATCACGCGACTGATATATATTTTGTGTATTAACCCCCACCTCCCCACCATCATCCGATCCGTTATGTGAGCAACATATATTATTTAATATTATTATCAATATTATCAGTTATCAATTACACATTTTTCCTGTAGATTCTTAGATATTATATTTAACAACAACAAATTAAAATACATATTAATGAAAATGTATAAGTCGCGAGTAAACTCTCGTCCTTTAGATACTATACTTAACAACAACAACAAATTAATATATATTAGTGAATAACATAATAATTACCAATCTGTTTATAACATTATATATATTATTATTATAAGCAAATGTCATTAGTACTAAAAAATATCTTAATCGCTTATACGTTGGACTCATAGATATACGCGACAACAACAACAAATTAATATATATTAGTGAATATCACATTAATAACCAATATATACTAAAAAATACCTTAATCACTTACACGTTAGACTCTTAGATAGCTTAATATTATATCTCCTACCAATTAATGGACTCATCCACACCCGTCTTAGCTCTACAAGAGCCGCCATTCATTCAGTCTGTTCTCAGTCGTACACAATTGTAATTCTCCTCTCCGTGTTTTCACAGTCTTCATAATTCGTTCTGAACTTATAGTTTTTTTCAAGTCTTTAGTGTTTATTATTTTCCAAGTGTTTTATAAAATTTTAAGTGTTTATTATTTTATTATTTTTAAAATCATTTTTAAAAACATGGCTGGTTCAATCGCCGACAACGCTACCTTATACAACGAGAAGAAGGCTTTTACATATGTGCCACCATCACCTCCGGCTGAACTCATCGAGTCTACATGCTACACGTTGGACTTTACGGCTAGAAAATTTATAATTGTCGGTATCGATCCAACAGAACAACTTCAAATAGTTGTTCTTTTATTAACATCATCACGTTATGTGAAAATAAGTACAGATTTTCTAAGACGGATATTCTCGCTTATGGGTAACGTACTATCTTTTATATTAGACACGCCGCAAAAGTACAAGCGTACCACATTTCTCGAAACCGATGCTTATAAAATATCGAGTATGATGTATAACGGTTCAAACGTTCTGGTAATTGAATCCAAGACTGAAAACGGGTGTAGAGTTTTATTAAGTCGTTTAGATTTAATAAAACTCCAGGAATTAGAATGGTGTATTACTGCTAGTATTAATGAAAAAGCAGAGAAAATAAAACCCGTAATTATTAAGCAAATTAGTGATTATTGCGAGTATTTGAGGGAGAAATGCTTGCAATCGGATTCACCGCCCAACAATTTGAGGGAAATGGAAATTTTCATTCGGAACGTTGAAGTCAGACAGAGTAAGAAGACACCCAACCTCGGCCAAATTAAAATGTTTGCGACTACACAATTGGCTGAACTTTGTATGGCTCATCGGAACGAACAAAACTCAAAAGTGGTAATGTAAAAGTATATTATTTCATATATAAAATATTAAATTACACTTATTTTTATTTTAGGTATATGATAAGAATTTCAAATCGCTGTCAGCTATATCACCAAGTTGTTCCGAGGTAAACGCTATCTTCTCCAAGTATGACGATTCAAATGATGGATTTAATCAACTGGACGATGATGATAATTTAGTTAAGGTAATACATAAATGTAATATTATATACAATCATATATATTTAAACAAGTTTTATTTTTTATTTTTATTTTAGTTACAGTACGGGTATTCACCAATATCACCAAACTATTCTCCAACCAACATTATATCAAGTAAACAAGAAGTTGCCACTACAACTATTCTAGCTAAGGTAATTTATATAATATTTTTCTTTAAATAAAAACAATATTGATATTATTAATTTTGTTTAGTCCATCGATGAGAACGATGGATATGATTCTGACAATTTGGCGCAGTACCCTCCGTGGCATCACAACCCAAATCTATACCTACGTCAACGAGCTTTAGTAGTTGATGAGAATGATGGTCCAACGTCGTTCTCGATTCAATCATCTCCACCATCGCCATCTTTTTTTGACAAGCCCTCAGATATATCAAGTAAACGGGGCGCTCAACACCTCACACCATCCCGTAACGTAAAGCGCAGATTATTATAATAAAATTAAATAATTTAGATATGTAGAATAAAAATAAACATGATATATAAAAAAGTATTTTTATTTATTAATATTAAGATTTACAATAAATATTTACAAGGTTCTTACTTCTCCATTAAATGGATTATAAGTTATAATTATTAATAATAAGGTTTACAATTCATATTTACAAGGTTCTTACTTCTCCATTAAATGGATTATAAGTTATAATTTGATCGTGTAATATTAAGCAATATGCAGAAGTTGAAGCTGGGAACGCTTCGTCTGCTTCTAGTTCAATCCTAAGGTCTACGGTTGACATTTTCACGTTGTCGTTCTGGCGGCTCATGTCAACAACAATAATTGGACATAGATTTTTGAAATCTGAACGGTTCAATAGAGGTGTTACTTCGTTATAACCATAGTAAGATTTCTGGAACTCGGCATATGCGCGATATAATGTAGCCATCTTATTCTTGGTGAAGTCGCATTGAAAATCTTCATAGGGAAATACTTCTGAGTTTAAATAGACCTTTACGTTTTTAATTTTACAATGGTCGAAAAATGACATTGCTTTATTCGAGCTATTTTTCCTGTCGTTTTGAAATCCGATTATAACATATCGAGGCTTTTCTAATTTGTTGGATGTCTTTACTTTCCACGAATGCGAAGTGTTTTGAGGTAAAAATGGATATTCACACAGTTCCCACGATCTAAACGTACATGTTAGAGGTTTCTGATTGTTGATTACTTTCAACAGTCGAATTTTTTCTCTATCACTCACTTTCACTATAGGCATTCTCCACAATATTTTTGTTATGTTTATTTTAACATCTTTTAGTTTAGGAGTGTCTACTATCTCATTATTTTTAAACTGTTTAACAGCATTAATATCGATCGAAGCTCTATTCAATATAAGTTGTTGGTTACAATTTATTAAAATACGTTTATAATCTTCGCAAAAACCAAACAAATCTTTAAGATTAATACATCCATTCAAATTTCCGTTATCGATAAAGTCTTTATTACCATTTTTAATTTCACTATCCCAGGCAGCATTATGATGCGATATAATATTTGTTTTATTATACGAGCAATATCCTTTTAATGTAGTCGAAATACCTGGGTTAACAAGTTTTTGAATTTGAGTACCATTTATTTCATATTTCATTTCAGAGAAAAGAAATGCCAGTCCATTGTTTATAAATCGAATTTCGTCAGTTATATCTATAGGTTTATTTATTGTTCCCTCAATGTAAATATAACTCTCACATGGTAAAGTATAAGACTCTGTGTTATGTAAAGCAATACGGACCTCATCATTATTAGAAAGAGCGGACGTCGAATAAGGTAAAAAAGAATGATATTCAATTTGAGTTATCTTACAATCATCGGTGTATCCTGCCGTGACATTTAAATACATATCATCCATATTAAATTGCGTTTAGCGAACGTAGAAAAGCCAAATTATCAGCAGTTAAACTATGTTTGACATACAATTTACGTTTAGAATATTTTTTTTTCTTTAGAGATGTTACCTTGTTAGTGTTATTAACACGACTAACATGTTTTATATTTGCATACGTATTTATATTATGAAATTGCAGCCCCATAATATTATCATGAGTCTTGAATTAATAACCGTATTGATACTGGCTCGCCTCGCAGATCGATCAACTCGTTGTTCTGATTTTTTAAAATTATACTTGCGTGCGTTATAGATGTAGAATTAAGAGGGTAAAATACCAAATGTGATGGTACCTCTATTATTTTATAGCCTGGAGGTACATTTGGATAAAACTCATGTATTGTATGACACTGTTTACCGTTGACAAATGAACCCATAACTAGGTTTGAATCGATATATATACAGTTTGTTGTGGTAATATTGACTAACGAATCTGATTCGTGATTGACATTAGCAGCATATTTACGATTTTTAAAGCCTAACAACTGCCCTATACTATTTGCCATGGAAAAATCGATAGTTTCGCTACAAAACATTGTACATTTTAATGTATTATTATCTGCTCTCAACTCGAATAAAGTATCAGTGTTATGTAATACACGTTTTATTGCCGTCTCAATTTCCATCAATTCATAAGAGCCAGTAGGTATTGTATAGCTATCGCTATTATTATTATTATTATATATGAAACCAATTTTATTACACTTTTCGTTTACATTAGGAATAGAATTATTCGTTTGAAAACCTAACAGTCCGATTTTTGCATTTTTACTAACTTCTATAGGCGGGAAAAAGTCACATCATAATTCGCTTGAGTTCCCCGTTAAAGTTATAGTGTACATGATAAAAATTTTAAACACAAGTGTCCACAGTTTGTTGTATTATATTTCTGTTGTTTCTCGTAATTATATTCGATACTACAACCGTTGAAATATTTCAGTAATTCTAGCGGAGGGGTTAAGTTTCCGTAGCTATCAAAATATTTAACATGATTTCCGATTTTCTTATACGCTACCCAATGAGTACCTGTACCTTTGTCGATGTCTAAATTAACTATAGCCGACTCTTTATATTTTGGTCGTAAAGGCAACCTGTCTCTAGAAAATACTCCAATGAAATGAGGAATTTTCAACATGTCGACATATTTTATAATCTCATAATCGTACAACGCTCTATCGGGTAACGTGGAAATTAGTTTTTTGATATAGATTTCTTAACTGATCCGCCCTTGTATGGTGCTAGGTATAAACCTTTTCCTTTTACGATTTTATAAGAACCGCCCTTGTGAGCGGTGAAACACGATTGAGCACAGTCCCTATTTTGAAAAAACCCGATTGAGCACGGTCCATATTTTTTAACAACCCGATTGAGCACAGTCAAATAAATGCAACGTTGCCAATTTTTTTGTCCGACTACAACCAGCTAGACTACACGCGTATTTTGAAATACTAGTACTATGAAATGGAAATATTTGTCAATCTGTGTGCTTTACTAGTCGTGGTGATTATTTTCAATCGTGGTTTCCCATATTTTGAAAAGCGGCACGAGTTTAATCGATAAATAATATACGAGTCGTGTAGGAAATTAGGATCGACGTAATCGTAAAATCAAAATAGGTACACTCATGCATTGTCGATTACGCCAATTAAGATTATCTGTACGACTGTAAGATTGGATATTATTTGTTATCTACATAATATAATATAGTCATATAGAAGTGGGCTTTTGTATTGCCAAAATGGCAAAATATAAGTAACTTAGACTCAATATTATCAGGCGTTAGTGGTTAGTGTCGTTCGTCGTTACGCGTTAGTACGTTACACCGTTTTGTTTTAGATAACTTTTTTTATATACATAGAACGCGATGGACATTAGTGAAATAAAAGTTATTTTATCCGAGAGAGGAAAAGAATTAGCCAATGTTGGTGCTTTTAAGTACAGATTTATTGGATTAATTAAAAAAGGCGAGTTATTAAAATGGCGGTGCACAAAAAATAATTGTACAGCTATGATTTATTCTGGGCCAGATAAAAATATCGTTATTAAATCAAGTGGACAACATAATCATGTAGGAAATTCACCTAATAAATTAGAAAGGCAAGTATTACGTGAAAATTGTAAAAGACGTGCTGAAGAGTCACTATCAACTCAACCTTTAAAGTTGATCAGAAGTGAACTTTTAAATAATTTAGAACAATCTTCAATTGTTCATAAAGATTTAAAAACGGTTCGTAAAGCTATGTACGATAGACGAATAAAAGTACTTTCCAAATTGCCTAAGTCACCGGAAGACGTTTTTTTACAGTTGAATTTAATGAAAACTCAAGATGATTTTAAGTTTCGTGGACAACCATTCATACATATTCCCGAAGACAATAGTTTTGTATGTATTACTTGTGATTTCAACCTAAAATTTATGATTAAGCATGATTGTATTGATTTTTTCGCCGATGGTACATTTAATAATGCACCCAAATATTTTGAACAACTATATTCTATTCATGGATATAAAAATGGCTATTATTTGCCATTGGTTTATTTTTTTTTATTTAAAAAATCAAAAGATACATATAAAAAAATGTGGATATTCCTACAAAACGTATGTGTAGAATATACAGGAAGTCAGTTCATATTAAAAAAATTACACGTTGACTTTGAAAAGGCAGCCCACCAAGCCGCGTATGAAGTTTTTGAAAATGTACAATTAATAGCTTGTCGGTTTCATTTAGGACAATCATGGTGGCGAAAAGTAAGAACAAAATAATTTCAAATCAAAAAATTATATATTAATTGTATTCTTAATTATTATTATAGATAAACAGCGATTCTATTCTCAGAATAGCCTATAAAAAAGAAAACGACGAACTAGGAAATTGGCTTAAGAGTTTTTTTGGATTAGCTTTTCTTCCTAGTCATGAAGTAGCCGATGCATTCGTCGAACTCATGAGTGTCTGCCCAAATGATGAAGTCTGCTCAGAATTTAGCGATTATGTTTTCAATAATTATATAGATGATGAATCTTCATTTCCCCCAAATATATGGGCTAAAGAACCTATGTTTGATCCAAGGTAGATCATCCAAAGTCTAATTATTAAATATAAAAAAAATGTCAATTTAATTTCTATGAAATGTTTTTTTTTAGAACAACAAACGCTGTTGAAAGTTTTCATAGAACTTACAATTCACAATTTTATAAGTCTCACCCACACATACACTTGGTAATTATAGTTTTACAAGAAACGCAAGCTGAAACGATGACAAAAATTCGGTCAATTGAAACCGACAGTTATAAAAGTATGAGTTTTATTGAAATGCAAAAAATTAATGCAACTATAATGGCTTACGATGAATATTTAAGAAATAAATGTTCTAAAGATTTACTAAAATATTTATTAAAAGTGGGAAATAAGTATTTAGGGATACCACTTTAAAACGTTGACACATAATACATATTGTATAGCATAATAAAAATATTCAAATTAAATATATAAATTAACTTTAAGACTTTTAACTTTAACTTTTTTTTGTATAGGAGATGAATTATATATATATATTTATAGAACAAATGAACTTTTATTTATTATTTTATTATTAACGTTTTTTTACACACACTTTTATTTAAAAAAAAATTATACTCAATTTATTACATCAATAGGTAAATTAACTTTTAGACTAATCCGTATAGGACTTGAATTATATTATATATATTTATAAAAAAATGAACTATTGTTTATTATATTATGTAATTATTATTTTATTATTAACTTTAAGACTAATCTGTATTGGACATAAATTATGTATATTGTATATATTTGTAAAATAATTTAATTTTATATTTTTATACACTAATTAATAGCTTGATCATTATTATAAAATAATTCCTGTAAAAATTTCAATTTTTTTTTTAAATTTTTATTTTTCTGTGTGAAATGGCAACGTTGTACGTATTTCTATGCTCAATCGTGTTATATTTTGGATTTCTATTGTTTAATTGTATCTATGCTCAATAGGGTAATGAAAAAGGTAAACTGTGCTCAATCGGGTTCCAGCCCTTGTGAGGTGTTAGATATAAACCTTTACCTAAATGAATAGGAGTGCTTTTACCAGAATTTAATTCGTTCACTACTTTTACTATATTGCCGACACCTCCGGTAAGCGCGCCTAATGCTGATAAACCAGCAAAAATAGGTATTAAAGGTAAAACACCACCCTTTTTTGGTATTGGTATAATTCTTGGAGTTTTAGTCTTCTTATTTATAGATTTTTTAGATTTTTTCGCAGATGACAGGCATGTTCTTACTAATTTAGTTATATTATTTTCATTCATTTTATTTTTGATCGAATTTTTAGCAGCCGAAACAATTTGTTTAAATCCGCAACCAGCACCCATCTTACGTTTGACTTTCATGGCTGTAGTAACCAACCAAGACGCCGCTTTTTCCTTAATACCTGTGTTTTTAGATTTAAACACCTCCCACGCCTGATTTTCCAATATTTCGTCCGCTCTATGTCTATCGGCGAGAGAATTACTTTCTTCGTATGCTATATCGTGAGCTCTGGCCAACTCATCAAGACTGTTTATCCCACGTTCTCCACGTGCTAATCTTTCTTTTAATTTGGTTCCAGGGCCAGCAAATCTATAACAAATATATATGTATATATATTTGATTTAGATCGGATTTTAATAATAATAATAATAATATATCATAATGACTTACCTATAACCAGGTAAATGTAATTCCACGGGTAAATGATTAATAACAGAGTTAATAAGACCAGAGCCCTTATTGTTGTTCCGCTTACGAACGTGAGACATCGTGTGACGCTTTCACTGACAATACATCTGTATTTATAGCTAAAAGTTTAAAAATGCGATTTATCGAACAAGAGAAAAAAATTCGAATTTATAACATTGATACCCCTGATACAATTCAGCTTAGACATGGTATGCTTTTTCCAAATACAATTAGATCGTTAGTGCTTGGGAGCTCGGGATGTGGAAAAACAAATTTGATATATTTTTTACTCGTTGACGAAAACGGGTTACGTTTTGAGAATGTTTATATATACTCTAAAACGCTGGAACAACCAAAATATAAATTACTAAAACGTATAATTGACAGTATTGATGGTATTAACATGTATACATTTTTTGAGAATGATAAAGTGATTCCACCCGAGCAAGTCTTACCAAATTCTATTTTTATCTTGGACGATGTTATAGGCGAACAACAAAACGTAATAAGGGAATACTTTTCTCGAGGTCGTCACAATAAAATAGATATATTTTATCTGGCTCAGAGTTATTCAAAAGTACCTAAACAGTTGATACGTGATAATGCTAATTTATTAGTATTATTCAAACAAGATGAAACCAATTTAAAACATATTTACAACGAACACTGTTCAGGTGATATGTCATATATACAATTTAAACATTTTTGTGTGACGTGCTGGAATCGTGACAGATTCGCATTTGTTGTTGTTTGTAAAGATAGCGAACGTGATAACGGACGTTATAGATTTGGATTTGATACATATGTGGTTATATAAGGCGGTATACAATAATAAATATTATCATTTAAAACTTAATCATGACGGAAGCAACTACTGTATTAGATGAAGTCGTTAAAGCTAAGGAAAGTATAAAACGTAAATATATAGCATTAAAAACCGGTTCATATAATGTTCAGCAATTAATGTCTGAGACATTAAAACCTATTATTGAACCTTTAAGTAAAATATCAAATAAGCCTCAACTCATACCGAATAAAGAAAACATTAATTCGAAAAACTCAATTGACTATCAGCAAGAAATTGAAAATTGGTTTCAGTCTACAGACTTGGATAAAACCTACGGTCCAAAAAAACTTCCAAGCGGTATTATTATTTTGGGTGGAAAAGAAGTAAAATTCCTTGAAAACACTATACTTATTGATGGTGTTGTTTACCCATCAACCTCGGGACTTATTCAGTTATTATTTTTGAAAAATCCATTAATTTATACTGATAACGATTTAGAGGCATATAAATCTATATTGATTCAAACATCGGCACATTTATCATCAGATGGTAAAAAAATAAAAAAGACTGGCTCTAAATATTCATCGGTTATTAATAAATTATTTACCTCGTCTGGTGGTGGATTATCAATGAAATTACAAAAAAATAACTTAGTGTATTGGGATAATCCAAATGAGTTAGTCGATCGATTACGTCTACTTCTCGCGTCCAAAGCAGCTGGTAATACAGGTGTTTCAAACGAAATAATATCGATTTTCGAAGAATTACGTGAAGTCGGTCTTATAAAACGAATACCAAATGTCTAAACGGGAAATCGCTATCGAACTTCACAAGCCAGCAAGGAAAAATTTTAGTAGACGTAGAGTTAACGTTTATGGAAAAAATGATTTGTGGCAAGCTGACTTGGTTGAAATGATTCCATATTCAAAGAAAAATAAAGGTTACAAATACATTCTAACAGTTATTGACTGTTTTACAAAATTTGCGTGGGCTCTACCTCTGAAATCAAAAACTGGTAGAGAAGTCACTAGTGCGATGTCAAAAATATTACTTGGTCGTTCACCAAAACTTTTACAACTCGATAATGGAAAAGAATTTTATAACACCACTTTCAACGCATTGATGACTAAGTATAACATACACAAATATTCTACATTCACCGTTATGAAAGCATGTATTGTAGAACGATTTAATCGTACATTAAAAGAAAAAATGTTTAGAGAGTTTACGGCGCGTGGCTCACACGAATGGATTTCAATTTTACCGTTGCTGCTTAACGAATACAATAATTCACGACATAGAACTATAGGAATGACGCCAATACAAGCAGATTTCGACCCCGCTTCGGTGGTAATAAAACATCGTGAAATTAATAATGAAAAAATTAAATTCAAAGTCGGTGATAACGTTCGTATCAGTACACAAAAAGGCGTGTTTACAAAAGGTTATCTGCCAAACTGGTCTACGGAAATATTCGAGATTATAAAAATAAATAAAACATTACCCGTTACTTATCAATTGCAAGATTATATAGGTAAACCTATATCAGGTTGTTTTTACTCTGATGAAATATGCAAGACCAATTTTCCAAACGAATATTTAATCGAAAAAATGATTCGTAAGAAGGGCGATAAAATGTTTGTAAAATGGTTAGGATTCGATAATACACATAATAGCTGGATAAGTACATACGATGTTAAAAAATAGTGCCAGTAGTTTTATAACTATGAACGTGTTTGGTAGTTCTCAGGCTAGTGATACTAAGAAAATTATTTCCGATATTCAATCAAGTAACAAAACAATCCTAAATGATGTGAAACTTCATCAGAAAGAAATTGATACTTTGAAAAGTAATATTGTTGATCTAAATTTAAAAATACATTCGATGGAAAATAATATACAAACAAGTAATAAGTCTTTATTAAATTGCGAAAATCGTATGTCAGAGCTATTTAACAACTATGCTGCCACCAGCACAGCGATAGGTATCTTCGGAGGAGACTTGAGTCAATTAAAATCTGAAATAAATCGAATAACTGGGATATTTGATGAAAATTCACTACCGAATCATGGGGCATATATTTCAGATTTAAATTCACGTTTGGAGATCATCGAAAGAAAAAATATTAATAAAACTTAATAATATACAATATATAATACAATTATAATAAACAATTAGTTGGTTTTAAATATATGAGATATTGGAATATAATGTCAGTCATGCTGTATACATCAACGTGTTTGGTAGTCCACAGACCTTGTTATAAATACTACAAGTCATTTTTATATATATCTATAATTATGTCGTCGGCTATCGCAGACATGCAATGCGTTCTTGGAGCAGGCAATAAATATTTTATTAAAGAATTATCTATAATCGACACGGAAACATGGGCAACTCAACACTGGATTTTTAAAAATTCAAAAACTATGCAGGACAATAAGAGTCGAAAAACTAACAAGTGGTTGGAACGTAACTATCACAAACTATCTATAGAATATGGTGATATTGAATATGAAGAACTAAGTAGAATATTGAATTCATTAAAGTTCACATGCATTTATGTCAAAGGTGAACAGAAAAAACAACTGCTCACAGAATTTATACCTCATGTCACACTCATCAACATCGAAGACCTTGGATGCCCACGTTTGGACCAAATATGTAATGATGAAACTCTACCTTGTTGTATTTTTCATATGGAATTTAATCCTAAACAATGTACATTTTATAAAGTATTTGCTATAAGGAAATGGTATATAAATAATTCTTAAAAATTATGTTGTATACATTTTATTTAATAAACATAATTATATTTTAACATTGTTTTTTTAATTTATATGTTAACATACATTTACAAGGTTTTTTAATTATACTAATATTGGCTTCCATCTATACCTGAAACAGAAAAACATGATTATAAACATGAAAAAACTTAAATATCTAACAATTATACATTATAAACATGAAAAAACTTAAATATCTAACAATTATACATTATAAACATGAAAAAACTTAAATATCTATCAATTATACATTATAAACATGAAAAAACTTAAATATCTGTCAATTATACATTATAAACATGAAAAACTAAAAGTTTATACCCTAATCTAACTTAAAAACATACTGTTACACAGTATTTACAATAATTTCAATTTTATGTGTTGCGTTTACAAAAATAAATACATGAAATATACTATTCTAACTTAAAACTAATAAAACATATATATATTATTTACAATAATTTCAATTTTATGTGATGCGTTTACAAAAATATATACATTAATCTATCTCAAGTATAATTATATAACATGATAATATTTACAATATATATAACAAACTATATATTAATATTTACAATAAAACTAATTAACAGAAAAAAAAATATACAATATATAAAATCAGGTTATGTAATGTAGAAGGCCTCTCATTAATCCTTTCTCTTCCTCGTTCCAGCCCCCTCCATCTTCCTCAAGTTCTGACCATATGTCATCTTCTCTGTAAAATTAAGAGAAAATGTTAGTAAAATAATTTAAATATATATTTTATAATAACTTGCTCTATACTATAGTGTCCATGTGCTAGTGTATTTATTTTATCTTCTAACACCACCCTCTTGTCATCGTAGCTGTTATATGTTAATTTTTTAGTCTTTATCGTCATGAGCTGATGATTGAATGACCGTATTGAAACATTCTCTGTATATAATTCCACTCCTTCTTCATCAAACAGACACTTTCTATGATCCTCAAGAGTCATGTGGTTTTTAACCACATGACCTCTTATCCCCTTCGCTTTGATCTTTTCACCACCAACTTTATCCTTATCGTTCTTATCTCTCACCGCATCCTCTTCTCCTGCATATACATTAAAAGCGTAGGACTTTGCCCTCAACGCACAAAACTCTGTAATAGCATTAGCATCCACCTCATCGGAAAAGAACCCCGGGATCTTCTTTCTTTCCGCCACATAACACGGATGGTCACTGGGCAGGTTAGCGGTGTCCATCCGGTCCAACAAGTTATGGTTGGCCGCCAAGTCTGCATAAAAGTCATCAGTATAGACATGGTAAATCAGTGAATCTGAAAAAGAATGATATTAATATATTATATACATGAGTATAGTTTTAATATAATATTTACCTGTATCAGTATACATTAGTTTAATCCTGTCTCCATAATGCCTCTGTATAACATCATAATGGTACTCATACATCATTGTTTTTGAAATATCTAGTACAGCGAATCCTGTAAAAAATAAATGTGTTAATAAATGTATTATTGTATATTATATAAAATATATTTACCAATATATATAGGCTTGTCAAATTTAATAATTTTATTTTCAAGCGCTACGGCGTTAAGATTCTCATTATAAGTAATACAGTGTTTAAACGTACTCTTATTAATGAGTTTCTGTAATCTCCTCTCACACGACACCAACTCCATCTTCATCTCTTTCCTTTTAGACTGCATTGTTTTACCTGTAAAAATAAAATATTAATAAAAATATAATAAATAGTATAAAGTAACATACCAAATACAGCATTGTTCATCAGCTTAAAAAAGTCTTTCTCAAAATCGTTCTTAGCCTTCTTCCTCATCTCGGTGTTCAACTCTATATATTTAGCCAGCCAATCTGACTGGTTAAACTGAATAACTCTGTGCACCTATAAAAAATAAGAGAAATGTTAAAAATCTGTTTAAAACCATATAAAATACAAATATTTACTTTTTCAACTATCAAACCATTCTTAATGGCCTGCTGTAAGTTCCTATAATGTATGATGTAATTCTCCTTTTTCTCAAATGTCGCCATCAACTTCCTAACCTTCGAGCCTCGAGGCACGCTGTTTTGCGGGAGGAAAGGCAGGTCGTTATGTCCGTTATGCAAGTGTCTTGGGTACGACACGTCCACCTCATACACTCGTCCTATGGGGGAGGTGTCATCCAAATCGTTCAATCCATTCAATGTAGGTTCAACCCAGTTGAACCCACCGTACGGCATGTACTGCGACATAGCCCATCCGTACAAGTTGTTACCTATAAAATTTAAAAAATATTATTAAGTAAGAAAAAAAATTAACAAGTTTTGAAAAAAAATATACTCACAGTCCTGATATATTATCCACGATTTCTCCTTCGTTTCGTCATACCCCGGGGTCTTTACATTGTTCGCCGTCGCATATCGCTTGCTCGCCTGTACCAATCCTCCACGTATACCTATAACAAATATATAAGATTATTATATATTAATTTTTAAAAAAATAATATACTAACCATTCTCAAACATTAATAACATGTCGTACTCTGACAACAACTCCAACTTTTTCTTTGTAAACTTAAGCATCGCATCGAAACTTAAGCCTGGGGCGGTGAAATAATGGGCGGCGTCCAGGTTATACGCCCTCATGCACACGTCGCGGAAGTTCTCGAAAACGTCTGCCAACAACAACACGTCGATTTTAAGATATAGATCGCTGTACTTCCCTAACGTCGTACAGCCGAAGTGGTCCCAGACCTCCTTCACGTGGTCAAACTCCTTCTCCTTAATCCCAGTCTCCGTCAATGTACTGTAAAAATCCCTCTTACTCGGTAGTCTTGTCTCCTCCAGCCGCTCCCAACTATCCGTGTACTCGTACGGGTACACCCCCTTACGAGTCACGAGCGGCATATCTCCGGCGACAAAATGTTTGGCTGTCTCACGGAAGTTCTCATGTTCGGGTGTAACTAAATTTTCAGCCAGGGACGATAAACTCGACGCCATAAATCGGAACGTGTCGATAAACCGAACAGTGAAGGTACTACTTATATATTTCGAGAAAGATATATATTTCTCCTCACTGTTCGGTATAACGTTGATAGTCTGTGTATCATACCCAAGTTCCGTTACTATTAAATGGGCGTCATAGTTGGAAAGGTTATGGAAAAAAACGGGGACAAATTTAGGCTGTTGTAACTCTAAGTTACACCTAGAGCACAAGGTCTGCCTAAATTTGCCCGTCAGATGATCGTGATCTCTAACCTTATCGCCCCCGGCTAAACTACATTTGCATAAGTTACACTCTATACACTCTTGGTGTGTTTTTTCTTCACCCTCAGTCATTTTTATCGGAATATTCGTCTTCATCAGATTTTCGATTTTCAGGGCCACATCAACAATCGACTCCATAAAATGTTTCGCCACGTCTAAACGACTTAATAAAACTCTACACCCGTTTTCAGTCTTGGATTCAATTACCAGAACGTTTGAACCGTTATACATCATACTCGATATTTTATAAGCATCGGTTTCGAGAAATGTGGTACGCTTGTACTTTTGCGGCGTGTCTAATATAAAAGATAGTACGTTACCCATAAGCGAGAATATCCGTCTTAGAAAATCTGTACTTATTTTCACATAACGTGATGATGTTAATAAAAGAACAACTATTTGAAGTTGTTCTGTTGGATCGATACCGACAATTATAAATTTTCTAGCCGTAAAGTCCAACGTGTAGCATGTAGACTCGATGAGTTCAGCCGGAGGTGATGGTGGCACATATGTAAAAGCCTTCTTCTCGTTGTATAAGGTAGCGTTGTCGGCGATTGAACCAGCCATGTTTTTAAAAATGATTTTAAAAATAATAAAATAATAAACACTTAAAATTTTATAAAACACTTGGAAAATAATAAACACTAAAGACTTGAAAAAAACTATAAGTTCAGAACGAATTATGAAGACTGTGAAAACACGGAGAGGAGAATTACAATTGTGTACGACTGAGAACAGACTGAATGAATGGCGGCTCTTGTAGAGCTAAGACGGGTGTGGATGAGTCCATTAATTGGTAGGAGATATAATATTAAGCTATCTAAGAGTCTAACGTGTAAGTGATTAAGGTATTTTTTAGTATATATTGGTTATTAATGTGATATTCACTAATATATATTAATTTGTTGTTGTTGTCGCGTATATCTATGAGTCCATCGTATAAGCGATTAAGATATTTTTTAGTACTAGTGACATTTGCTTATAATAATAATATATATAATGTTATAAACAGATTGGTAATTATTATGTTATTCACTAATATATATTAATTTGTTGTTGTTGTTAAGTATAGTATCTAAAGGACGAGAGTCTGTAATTGAAAACTGATAAAATATATATAGCTCACATAACGGATCGTAAGGTAGTGGGAAGGTGGAGGATAATATATAAAATATGTATCGGTCACGTGATGAGTAGATGGGTTCAGGTGGAGGGGTAAATATACAAAATATGTATCAGTCATGTGATACCGGTTGAGGGAGGGGTAAATATACGTCAGGTGGTGGCGGCGGTGATGGGATGCGGGGTGTGGGATGTGGGGTGGGGTAACATCGCATACGTGTGTGACGAGGAGGGCCAGCAAAGGCGGGTTGAGGGAGGGGTAAATATACGTCACACACGTATGCGATAGGTGGCGGCGGCGGTGATGGTATGCGGGATGTGGGATGTGGGGCAGCAAAGGCGGGTTGAGGGAGGGGTAAATATACGTCACACACGTATGCGATAGGTGGCGGCGGCGGTGATGGTATGCGGGATGTGGGATGTGGGGCAGCGGGGCAGCGGGGCAGCAAGGATCAGCAAGGATCAGCGGGGCAGCAAGGATCAGCAAGGATCAGCGGGGCAGCAAGGATCAGCAAGAATCAGCGGGGCAGCAAGGATCAGCAAGGATCAGCGGGGCAGCAAGGATCAGCAAGGATCAGCGGGGCAGCAAGGATCAGCGGGGCAGCAAGGATCAGCAAGGATCAGCGGGGTAGCAAGGATCAGCGGGGCAGCAAGGATCAGCAAGGATCAGCGGGGCAACAAGGATCAGCAAGGATCAGCGGGGCAACAAGGATCAGCAAGGATCAGCCTTCTGAACATACCAAATCATACTACTATTTTGTTTACATTTTCAGCGTTAAGTGTGACTTAAGTCACCAGGATTTGATGAAAAATGTTATCTAATTGGCACTAATGGCACTACTTTACCAATTTTCTTAATAATTGGTAAAAAAAGTTTTAAAACACAAATACATGTATGTTAAATATTTATCTTTGATAAGATAACTTTTTTTTTTTGAACCAGAAAAAGAATAATTTTAATCTAAAGTAGATAATAAATATATTTTTTAAATGTATGTGACATTTTAAACTCTAAAATATTTTATCAATTTATTAGATAGGCAGACATCATATTGTTAAAGGATTCATTTGAAAATTAAAACCAGATAACGTAGTTTACAGCGATCGAAGATGATGGAAATAGTTGTTGCGTAATAAAAAAGTATAAAATAAAACTTGCAAAAAACATATGAAATGATATGCTGTTATGACGTGTTTAGTGTTTGTAAAAAAAGTTGTTCGCACGAACCCACGAACCATATTTTACGGAATTATTGCTACAATCGTATGAAATATATTTATTTACAAAAACAAAATGTACAATGGATATTACAGTTGTGCCTTAGGTTTCACACGAACGTAAATAAAACATAGTTGAATTAATTTTTTTATACACATCACAATATTTTGATGGAGCAGCTTACCAGGTAAAATCTAAAATATTTTTGATTACTGCTCTTTGAAATATATTATAATTAAATAAATGTTCATATAGTTATAACCACGGTATTGTGCAAAAAACCATAATTATGGTACATACGATTGTCGAAGCATTACAATTTTATTATAATACAATAAAATTACAAATTGATTGTCGTTGGATTAATTGTTTATAGTTTATACCAAATTCTTGCACAATCTCCCGACGGATTTGTTGTTCATGATTCCCTTATATAAATTAAATTATATGTTATTCAATAAGAGATGATTTCAAATCTAAAATTACATGTTACTAGGAAAACGGAATAAAATATATTGTACATCGTACATAAATACAATACAAATTAGTTTTGAAGATAAACTAATATTACTTTTATCTATTAACAAGTACTCTAAAAAACAAAATAAATTGTGTTATTTTCAATAAAGACATTTAATTTTACTAACTATTTATTAGTAAATATATACCTAATCATACTCTAATAATTAGTTTAATATTTATACATTTTAAAAAATATTTTGATGTTAATCAATACAATATTTTTTTTCTTAATGTTTATTGATAAATATAACGAAATGATTCGTTTAAAAAAATGAAATGGAACACTTTTGTTAGATTTCTACCATTTATTATTTTAAACTTTTTTTATTATTTATCTTTAGCTTTAGTGATAGATGCCATTATATAGCTTTATACATTTTATTGTATTTATTTATGCTAACAATTCTATTAAAACAATACAGAGGGGACTTTTTAGGACTTATAACTATTTGTTTGTGTATGCCTTAAATTTATTTCTTCATTTTGATACTCCCGAGAAATGCCTTTAGATTCTGAGTCTAAAAGACTATTGATTTTACAACGATGTGTGTTTTTTTTTTTTTCGTGCCCGTGTACACGATAAGTTGTCCAAGTAGTGCTTCGATTTTTAACTTTTGTAGCTTTTTCGATGGGAAGGTGAATTTAGTTGATGTGTTAAGGAGGTCAATATTGAAAATCCACAGTAGTTTTCTAAAGCAACCGAAAAAACAAAACAAAAAATTAAGGAAAAACGGGAATTTTTACACAAAATGTCTATCCGACCAATCGACCTAATAATGCAATAATATTAAAAAAAAACTGATATGAAGTCGTTATAATAATTTTTTTTACTCTTTTCACTGAATATAACGATAGAGTCTTTCATAGTGCTATTCGTTAGAACTTAGAACACAGAACACTTACTACCAATATGTAACTATAGGTGTGCACCGTGTTGGCTATATGTATAGTCGCCGCTAGATAACTCGTCGACAAATAGAAATCTGGCATTTATCGCTGTTCCAGATGGTTTATTATAAAATATGTCAAAATAAATGGTTGAATCTAATAAAATTATCAGATATTACCGATAACACTGATATTATTACACGAATGCTTGAATAAGAGAAAACTACTTGCGTCTTTTTTTAAAACGAATATCCCAATATACTATAATATTATATACGCGAGTACTTTTCATTTACTTTTAAATTTAAACAAATTAAATTAATATATTATTGGATAATATTTTTAATTATTAAAATACATTTTTTTTTTCATTTTTAATATTAAAAAAAAAAAAAAAAAAAACTCTAAAAACATTTTCAGTATAAATAGTACCTACTTACCAAAAAATATTCAGAAACTACTATTATACCTAAACTATTTCAGGTCCCAACTAATGTTGTATCAGTGAAAATCTCGGACCCAACTACTAGTATAGTACCAATAAAATCTGGGACCCAACTAGAAGCTACACTAGCAGAGTAGATCAGTATGATGGACAAATTATTGGTCGATTTCGGCTAAAATAATTGTCCGACACCGATCCCATTAATGGTATAAAATATATAATAATGCGTACAAATCGGTAAGTCCCTGAACCATCACTGTTGACCGTCGAGTAAGAATTCAAGTATTGAAAATCGTGGTATTTTAAAAATTCTGCGTAGGATAATTTGCTGTCTGATTACTTAATAATTATTTAATTTGGCATTATATCGAACACTCAAAACTGTAAGAGGTAGGTAGGTATGTGATACTTCAAAATTAACTCGTCGTTAATAGAAATGGAAAGAAAGAAGCAACAATAGTAATGATTTATAACAGTTTAAAATATAACTCGATGCGCTATCATGTGCGGCGGAGTAATGCGAAAAAGTTTTCAGAAACTTATTTGGAACGCACATTGTCGTAGTTGTTGACATGATCGTGTTCGGTGAATTCTATAGACCGTTTTCTTTTCTTTACGAATATTGACCCTTCTTTTATCCATCACATGTTCCATTCATGTTAATTTAGTTATTATAATATAATACGAGTGCCCACTGTCTATTAATGGGTATATCAAAATGAGATTTTATATTCATAGTTCATATGTTTTTTTTCGATACGAAATCAGCGAGTTCAATTGATATAGTTATATTAATTTTGTACACTGTCTAGCGTGAATCTAATCATTTTTTTTTTAAATTTAGCCACGACAACAAGGGTCATTGGCTTTAGAGTTTAGATATTAGATGCTTAAAATATATTTACATATAGATGATATATACAGGTATAGTTTATTACATATTACAAATATTATATGACATTATACAATTTAGTCGATTTAAAGATATTATCAAGAGATAAGCAGATTGTTTTCAATTTGGAATTCGTCCTTGAAGTCTTTATATTGAAGTTCCGACAGTGGCATATAATGTGTTTGGTCGTTCATCGCATGTGGGACATTAAGCTGGTTCTGGTCTGGTTAATAAATTAATGCTTGTATCTAATATTATAACATTTTATAATGATATTATATTTTTAACTTCGAAATAACGAACGGATTTCGATTTATATGATGTAACATATTATCATTATTTTTTTTTTCTGTAAACATGACGAGTGTATTTTTATAACATTATGTGATTTTCTCTCAAGTTCAGCTGGCATAGGAAAAATAGATTTTTATCTCAAAATATAATTTTGTATTATCCAGTCACGTAATAATTTTTTTTTAGGTTCTTGAAAAACATCAACGCCTACAATAGCTGACCTGCTGACCCCTAGTAAAGAATTTCGAAAAATTGTACGTTTTATACCTGTATTATAATATAATGTGAGTTCATGATAATACGATATAGTAGGTACATTGGTATAAAAAATTGCCAAATTTATTTTATAGGGAGACTCGTAGAAAAACACTATCATATGACGGAAACGATAAGAATTAAAATATTAGCCACGTAGGGGCGGGTGGGTTTGGAGGGGGGCGGTCGGCGATTCCTTGGAATACGTTCGGTGACCGTCGCGGGCCTTAACGCGACGGACCAATGAGGGTGCGTGGTCGCACGGGTGGCGGCCGCGAGGGGGTTGGTACGCATCGGCGGCAGCGACGTCGGCGGTTCGGGCGCGATCGCGGAAAAACACTCACTGCCCGCACACACGCACACGTGTTTTCTCGCCGGCCAGTGCTCGACCCGGTGGCGTGCTCGTTGCATTCTCGTCGTCGTCTGTCACATTCCGTCGCCGTCGTTGTCGTCAACAGCCCTACATTTTTCCAACGGCTCCCAGTCCCTTTTTCCTCCATTTCACATCCAAAAATAGCCCGACAACAGAAATTTTATGTCACTTAAATTATTGTTTTAATGATAATATTAATAATTGCGATCTAGGTCTGACGACGCACAATTATTATACATTTATTACGGTCTAATACGTCATTATAAATTGTACAGCGGCAATAACGAATATAGCTCGCGTTTTACACGCGTATAAATTTCGGTGACCATTTTTTTCAAAATATTTGCGATCTGAAACGATAACAGCGAACACGACTCCGCGGACAACAGCGACACAGTCGACGTGGCGTTATTGCTCCGACTTAGGGTGAGTTATCATGATTTTGCAGCATACAACTTAATTTAACTTGATTAATGCATGTGACGGGACGAGAGATATTTTGTGATTTCATAGTCAAAAATAAGTAAAACGATAAAAATGTACAATGGTTGATGGAAATAAATGTATGCATTATAACAATATTAGAAAATGAGTTTAAGTATACGTAAATAATACTATACTGATGATTATTGTTCACATATAAATACACTGCAGAATTTAATACACGATTAAGTAGTTTATTTTCCAAATTAGATTCTTACTAACTGTATTAATTATCAGTTATGATAGTTACAAATTAAAAAAAAAAAATTAATTTCACTATTATGTTATTGGGTAATCATTTCGTTCTAATCGATCTGTAGGATATGGTATATCGAAATATCATATAGGTACCTACTTATTTACCTAAGTAGAATATTATTAAATTAATTAAATATTATAAATAAATAAATATAATTTCTAACACATTAGTTATACGACTATTTTACATATTATATAAATAGATTTTGATGTAGGTAATACAAAAAATACAAAAATTATAAAAATATTATATGCCTAATTGAATAAGAAGAATTGTTTTATTCGTCTAATATATTTTAAAATTTATATGCATTATTCTTTAAATTAAAACTAGCTATTCAAATGATTTTTTTATTTATAATCTCAAGCTTACATAACTATTTAATTAAACCATTAGTTTTATATTTAAATTTTAGACGAGCCTGACGAGCACAATATTATATGTATTTATCATATAGTTATGATACATTTATTTATTACATTCATATAATTTATGGCATACAAGCAATTGAGAAATTTAGCGTATTTATTGGTCAATTTAATTTTTCTTAAAATTATATTTGCAATATTTAAAATATATAAACTATGATTTTTAAATTTTAATCGAATGAATTGAATTGTATAATTTATACAAATTATAACTCAATGTTTTTATGTAAGAATTTACATTTAAATATTTTCAACGAAGAAAACTGAATATTATTAATTTTTTTTAGCACTGTTTGTTGATTACAAGTGTAATGATATTTAAAATATTCTATAAACATCTTTTTTTTTAATTTACTAGAAAATAAATAAAAAGTTAATTTTTTTTTTAAATTAGTACCAAAACTTCAACATACATAATACAATTTTAGTTACAATACGATATTTTGCTAGACAGATATTTTGAAATTTCCACTAAATAAATAAATGTTTACTAAGTATTTTGACGTTTAGCATAAAATAATAATATAATTCAGTGTTTTGGTAATGAATTAACCCTTATAAATTACGATTAGCTTCTCGTGAATCTCTGAAATTAAATAATTAATAAAACGGCAATTATCGCTAAATAAACATCCGACACAATGAATTTACATAATAATATATACGGCTTCATTAAATATTAAAGTTTAGTTTGTTTAGTCACGTAATCCACAATAGCATTTAACACAGTTAGTTTTGTCAATAATTAGACTGTTTTTAATCAGATGAAATTAAATGGATGTTAAATTTGTTTTCGATACTTATGTATGCAACGTTACTATTTTTTTTTTTATCAAAAAGTATCTAAAAATTAAATTAAATTGCGTATCATTTTAATTTTGTTTCAAATACTAAGGGGGACTTTTTATTCATTTTGAACACTAAATCCTTGAATTGTGATACTCAAAGTACTTGAAAATGGTGACTTTTAAATGTAATAAAGTTATAGAATCATAAAAATACAAGTTTTTTTCTCTCTTTTGTGTATATAGTCATAACATTCCATTCAAGCATTGTGTTTCTACGTACAAACAATATCACTATATAACTTCGGAAATATTATGAGATGAATTTGTACAATTGTGACCTTTTCAAACAAAAAGATTACAGTGGTAAGTTGGTGGGTAGAAACAGAGGGGCTAACAGGTATCTTTATCGTACAAAACAAAGTATTGTTGAAAAGTTGAACCACTCCAAATAAACTACAAAGTTCGACGTACACGAAAATCGGTACTGAAATTCATTTGACCCAACAAATGCGTATTTTTTCCCGGTAATTTTTTGCTTACAAAATATTATATTCATTCTTTTTAAAAATAAAAATAAAACTTAGTAGACTCATTACACTGTATCCTCTAAAGAATAATAATAATTGTATAGAAAATCTTACCTAATTTTCAAGAAAAACATAAATAATATAATGAAATGTAATAGCAAGAAATGGCAAATTTAATATTTATTTAATACATAAATTATTATTTTATGACTATAAAATTAGGTATATACATTATGGTAACAACTAACTTATCAGCGTTAATCATAATAAACAGTTGATTAATAATCAATTTATGTAAATGAAAATAATTGCCAACACATATTGAGATAATTTTGATAATTTCATGAATGGAGTCATAACTCTTAATATTTTGCAAATTGTTTTCTTTAAACCTTGTGAATATTTTTACTCATTATGACATGTCAAGAAATGCGGTCAGGTTCCACTATTTTTATTACCATTACAATGTTTTATGGACTTTTAAAATATGTTGCCGTGACAGTAAATTAACTATTTAAATTTAGTTTAAAATATCACTTCAAAGTTCAAACAAACAGGAAAAAAACTCAGATTTCTTTATTTAATTTCGATCGAATTTAGGTTAATCCTATTTAATAAATATTTATTATCATCATTAAGTTGCTTACACTTTATTAGGTACTAACTATATATTTTAATAAAGTTATAAATAAGCAAATTTTTTGAAAGTAAAATTAGTTATAAATTACTAATACAATACATTTGTATAATAAGTTATTTTAATATTAATATGTTAAAATACATTATTTAAATAATGCACAAAGTACATTGCGTAATAATCTAGGTGTTGACATTTTTTTTTTTAATTTGTTGATACACTTTAATACTTAATAAGTAATTTATAAGTTATTAATTTCTTTGTTAAGATTTTTGATAAAAATAAATTTGTACGTAGAAATCAATAGATCTTATGATACTCTTTGTATATTGTATAGTGTATATTATTAGATATTGAATAATAATATTTTTGTTTGATATTTCTATTTTAATAAATTAAAAAAATCAATGCAACATAAATGAATACAATTAACATTTGATGTTTTTAATATTTCTAATTCTAATGCAATTTGTAAAAAATATATTTTCAACCTATAAAAATATTTTTTTTTATCATTTGAAATGCACCTAATCAGACTTTAGTTAAGATTGCTTTAAATTGTTTATTAGAAAGCTTACAGTTTACTGGAATACAAAAAATATAATTTTTAATTATGTAGGTATCTATTATTCAACTTTGCTGATAATATTAAATGAATAATTTAAGTCTTAAATTACATTTATAAAATATGAATGGTATCATAATATGTATGTAATATTTATCTACATATAAAATTTAAGGTCAACTTTAACTTTATATTTATCACGATTCGATAGGTAAATAGGAGTTAAAATAGTTGTATGAATAGATGGATATTTGTAAACCGATAATATGATTCGATTTTTCTCGAATATGGATGTACCCGGTGTAATGTTTAAACGAATATAATATTATACTGTATTTAGGTAAAGGATATGATTTGTTAGATATTAATAGAAGGAATATAATAAGTTGAAATTAAATTATATATATATATAAAACCGTGATGTTAAAGATGCATGTAAATATTTGTTTTGTACGATCGTGTACTTAAGTTGATCAAATAACTTGTGAGGTATGGATATGTCTCCCGGTCTTCCTATTGTTCATGTTCATCGTAATAAAATATCTAAGTAAAAAAAATTCGTATAAATGTAAACATTGTATTATTTTCGTATTTAAAATGAATTGCTTTTTAACAACATTTAAATCTAGTTAGGTATTTCCAAAGAAATATGATTAAAGCAATAATGCAATGATAAGTGATACATAAAATACACGCCACCGGGATGTTTAATAATTACAATATAGTCCAATTGTTTCGATGCCAACTCATCGGATTCAAACTCAAATAAGACCAATTTTATTCCATCTATCTTGATGTGTTTCTTTTTATAGCTACATAGTATATAATATATACTATATAGCTATAACGGGGTTTACCAACGAAAACGATCTATCCACGTATATTCAGAATTTATAGCCCATACCAGAGGTATTCAAACTTTTTCATCCTGTGGCTAGTTGCTCCTGTGGGTGTTCACAATATTTCGACGGCTCCCAAATAATTATGAAAAATGTAAACAACACATGGATAGAATTTAGCCAATTTGAGTGAAATAACAGTAAAAATGGGATTAGAAATAACATTTTAACAGGTCGAGTGATATGTTTCGTTATCGTTTTCTTAATGATTACTAACAATATTTCTAATAATTATACAAGATATACATACATTATGATGTTGGTTTCTGGTGCTTTATCGCGGCTCCCTTCACAAACTCTCGTGACGCCCCTGGGAGACGGGACACACAGTTCCAACACTTTTGGTCCATACTAATAATTTTGTACAAATCATATTATTTTATATTTATATACCTATAATAAAGTTATTTATTTATTTCTGCACAATATTGTATTATACTACACAATATGCAGTGCTGCATTTAGACATTTTGCGCCCCGGTGCAAAAAAAAAAAATTGGCGCCTCCTAAGCCCCGGTGAAAAAAAAATTGTTCCTCCTATAGAAAATATGTGAGATAGATCAGTGTTTCTCAACTTGGGGGTCGCCAACTTATTATTTAGGGTCGCAATCGAATGATTTAAATCAATTCGAAAATTAAAAGCTCAAATAATAAAAAAATAAAATCAATAAAATATTATTATATTACATACCTATTACGAGTATAGATTATTTATATTAAAATGGAAAACACACTATTATCATTTTTAAAGCGATATTACTCTATGACGTCTATTAAAGAATCTATACTAAACGTTGAATATAGATTATCAAGTATCAACCTAAGATAAGGCCACCGCCGCGGCCGCAGTGCACACTGCACATATTATATTATTATAAAAATCCATTTTAAAAATCCAGATTAAAAATATATTTATATAATAAAATGAAATATTTAATGTACGTTTTTTTTAATTTTAAATAAATATAATATTATAATATGTATCTTTTATATTTCTCGTGTACAGTACTTGTAGTAACTATAGACTCTATATTATTTATAATGATAATCTAAGCGAGTATATAAAAATATATATGTAGGGGTCGCTAAAATATTACCTATTTAAATGAATAATGTTTATAATATAGAATAATATTCAAGATCATTGTTTTGATTGTTTAAATAATAAATTTCAAACGGCATAATTATACTATATAATATATACAATACTATTATACTAGATTATATTATATAATACTGTTATAAAAATAAATTAAAGTATCCAATTTTAAAAATTTATAAGTAAAGACATTTCTGACCACAAAATTTTGGCGCCCCTAAAATACTGGCGCCCAGGGCAGTTGTACCCAGTGCCCTCCCCTAAATGCGGCACTGACAATATGAGTTAAAATATAAATTAACGTGTGCAGTTGGGGATATATCTCCTCCACCTATATGAGCATTATTAGTATACATACCTTAAACATGACTGAACTTTGAACGTTTTTCTACACTTAACGTTTGAAAACGTATAATATAAGGAATATAACTGGACAGTCGAAGGTCGAAGTTAAATGTTGTATTATAAAAATGTTGTTATAGATACTATATTAAATATATTGGTTCTATTTTATAGCTTATTTGATGACACCACCCTCCCTTACAATTACAAATATACCAAAATCCTGCACACGCCACTGAATTGTTGTACAATTTGTTGTTTGGTTCGATTTGTGAGCCGAATAAAACACTTGGCCGTGACAATGATAAAAGATAACTATCTGTTCATAATAAAGCGTAATAATATCATATCATATTATGGTGATATAAATTATGATATTATATTTTATAACCAATATAAAGTAAAGATAAAATACGTGGAAACAATTTACCCCTTTTTTGTGAAGACGAAAGTAAATAGATATGTAGTTAAATTTTGAATCTAGCTTATTATATCAGTTCAATACAAAATATTAAAATATTTTTATCATTAAATATGAATGGTAAATAAGTATTTTGGTTTACTTCTATATTTCATAAATTTTACCAGAAAATTATTAGTTACATAGTTTCAAATAATTAATTAAAAGCTTATAATATGCAAGTTTATTCAAGTATAAATTGTTAAAGATAGCAATAAAGATAATTAAGTGTTTCGCTTTTTATATCTGCATATTATAGTTCATGAATATGTATATGTGCAAAGTGATTATTTTAACAGTAAGCACTCATTATGTTATGTGTATAATATTGATGATTTTAAAAATATATTTTTACTATTTCTTATCAATATCATTAATTAAATATTTTAGTATTTAAATTAAATGACACGTACAGAGTGGTGAAACACAGTATTAGCCAATACAAGTATAATGATAATCCCCTAATCTTTCTGACCACGCTAAGCACTTCCAAACTTTAAACACTTAAAGCTAATAAACTCGTTCAAAATCCAATTTTTGGAATTCAAATATTAATATTATATATTTTTAAACTTTCAAGATAATGACTGATGAGTGTTTACTATTGAAATAATCACTTTTTTATATGGATATATATTTAAAAGTATAATATGATGCTGTTATAATATATTATTTTATTTTAGTGGATAAACTCTGTTGAATATTGCAATATATCGACACTAAACTTAAGTGTTTTAGTGGTTTGTTTTTGAAGACTAGATATGGTTTTTAAAAACAACGTTATTTTCAAAATGTACATACAGTAATGCCTTGAGACATTGTTTTAGCTCTTACAAGATATTTAATGTGCGGCATATTTTATGTTATTAACGACCCGAGATAAGTAGAAAACTCTGTATTACAATGATCAAAAAATATAAATTTTTATTATATTTTATGGTATTATGTATCATCATGTGGGTATAACAATATTTTATGTAATACGGCTGATAGGTAAGTATTTGGTTATTTTTATAAATGCAAATTTACAGTGTATATCTAACATTGCATAATTATATATTTTATATTATATATAATATATATATATATATATATATATATATATATATATACATATATACTCTATATGCGTGTGAATTTTAACGATGGTTTTAGCGATTTTGTTTAGTTATTTTATTTTAATGTTTGTCTAAAAAAGCATATTTTATGATTCTCTAATAAACATTTAAAAATTTATAAAAAATCATTAACGATACAAAAATTACATATACAATATGTATAAAAAGTATGATCAAGGTAATTTACCAACATGATCACTCCAATTTTTTATTCAATAGTAATGCAGTTATTAAAAATCTGATTTTTGAAAATTTTAATTGTATTTAAAGACCATATTTTAAAATATTTGAGATTTTTTTGTACTAATTAGTAATTTGTTGAGTAACCTTGTTGAGTAACTTAACCTAACCCTGTTAGGATACAAAATTTGAATAAGTAGTTTTTAAAGGATTGTAACTTTATGCATTAATGGTTTAATGATGGATTTAATATCTGAGTTATACATTTTAATCCATCAAAATATATAATTTAAAAAAATGTACAAGTATAATAAACATTAGATCTAATATTACATCTATTATTTAACATAATATTTTTTTATGTATATTTTAAAGAATATTATCCTTAGAATACATTTTTGAATATCTGAAATCTATTTATTTGAATATTTAACTGAGTTCATGAATATTAAAAAAAAGATATTCAATTCATAATTTACAGTTAAAAAAAAATTGTTCTTTTGCAACCCCGAAGTTTGTATCGTAATAGGATACTTCTTAGGTTGTACAAAACAATTTTCAAGAATTTAAATATATTTAGAATTTTCAAGAATTCGATTAAAAATAAATTCATTATTGGGTGCAGAAGAAATGCGGCTGCATGCTCTGTAAATCACCTATGTATCGGTATATCTATCCCGCAAACCTAGAATCTATAATGATTAATGATACTCGAGGAATATAGTTTATTTTATGAACGGAGAAATCATTAAAATATTTTAATGTTTTAGTCGAATGAATTTAGATAAATTGCTTTTAGCCAGCAGTAACTCTGTGGTCCGATTACATGGCAACGATTTCGATCGTTTTCACTTATTAAAACAATATATTATTATTCTACCCGAACGGTTGTTTTAATTATATTCATCGAGACGCACTTTTATAATAATTGCAAACCAATAATAACAATGGAGAGGGAAAGTTTAATTAATAATGCAATCTGATGAGTGGAACAGAAGGAATACGTACAAAATAATCATAGCTAATGGATTTTGAATTAAATTTTGAACCACCGGGAACTCGACAAAGACTGTTTTTTTCTTCTTTTGTGTTAGCAGTTTTTTTGACTTCAGATAACCATCAACAGGCCGATCGTGGATAGACGATATATTTTTATTTATCAGTCATTCGTGTTGAACTCTTTCAGTTATTTACCTTTTGATCGTTAAACGAAATACAATACAATGTGCAATTATATGTTTGGAATTCGTAGATTAGTATTATTATTACGTTTTTATGCGGAATTATAATAATAATAATAATAACAATAATTGTTTGAAACAAATATGATGTATTAATTTTGTGTTTTGTATTTTGTACAGATACGTTTATAATATTATAGTGATATAATAAAATACTATTATATGCATTTCATTTATTTATAGTATTTTTTACAATATATGATATTATAATTCATAATAGTTAAATGATACAGTTAAGTAATGTACAAGAAAATTAAATTAATAATTAGGTACCTTTAATTTATTTTATAAAAATAAATCTAATTAGAATTAAGTAATATAATGAAATAAAAAAGAAATAGAGTAAATACAATTACAATAAATTAGGTAGATAGGTATACTGCAATATATTTAGGAACATTAAACGCTATCTAATATTTTCGATTTTATGCGTTTGCTTATCAGATTTTATCTGGTTATTATATCCTTTTAGATTCTGAGCCTGGCGTGCCCATAAGTAAAAATTTAAGGAGGGTCAAAATAAAAAAAAACTTAAATGTAAGATACCAAAGATTTAATATTATTTTCACATGTGAAGGTAAATATGCATGTTATATTTGTATTGTCATATGTATATATAGGAACAGTTAGTTAAAAAAAATTTTAATTAGTATAGAACAAAAAATAGAAAATAAAATAATCTAATCTAATATAATATTATTCCGTATCGGTAAATAAGAACTGAACATTTCTTCGTTCTATTCCAAACATATTAATGACATCCTGAATGAAAATATCCTTGTTTATGTTTACTCTTTCAGGATGAAGGCTCATCATACACAACCCATCATATTATTTTTGGTCCAGGGGGGGCAAGTGCCTTATCCCCCCCCATTGGGCACCCATGTTCTGAACGAAGCGAGGAATGTATTGATTTTACCATGATGTGTGTGTGTTTTTTTTGTGTCTGTCATCACGTTTCGGGACAGTAAAATTGCTTCGATTTTCGACTTCAGTACGTTGTTCGATCAGAAAGTGAATCTAGTTGGTAATTTGGGGGGTCAAAAGTAAAAAATTCTCAATATTTTTCTAAATAATCGGAATAAACAAACTAAAAATTAAGGGAAAACGGGAAATTTTACGCTAAATCAGTTTTCGATAAAATCGATTTTGGATTTTGATGTAACTCTAAAACAAATGACCGAAGGTACTTGAAATTTCCACTGAATGTTTACATAGATATTTTCTATATTTATATTCTATATTTAGTAACCCACTTGTAACTTATATACTGTACAGCAGAGCGACATCCACGACTTACCCGCTATTTTCAAGTTATATATTATTTGAATTTTGGAAATATCAATGAGGCAAAGAACATGTGCATATTATTATCAATTATTATTTATCATTGTATTTTATAATAAATATTAACACTAATGAGTAATAATTATTAAGAACTCGGCCTCTTCAATATAAGTATTTACTAAATGCAGTATTGCAAAATTTTCAAAAATTAATTTTCTAATTCATTGCATATAATATATATTTTCGAAATTGAAAATGAAAATCAATATTTATTAATATTTTTCTATCTCGGATATAATGATAATGATGAATAGTTATATTATTTTATGTATTATACATATAGGGCGTTGATAATAAATTTTAAACAGTGCACTAGTGCTGCTTAAATAATTAATGTAACTATGTAACTGTATTCTATAAACCATTGAAGCTTACCATACATTAAAACATGTCAGGATGTCCGTGGAGCATTGCCCAAATCAAAAAAGATATAAAATAATTGAGCACGCACATGTAAAAAAAAACTGCTTATATTATGTGCATCTACATATTTTCATTATTATTATTATTTTTGTGTGATCATTTTCATATTTTTCCAGACGCCATTTACCTGTGTAATAATACGTATTAATGGAGTTTTTCCTAAAAAGCTTTTTGTTTATACCATTTGATAATATGTTGTAATATCTACCTATATACTGTGATATACTATATAATACACGTATACCGGCTGATCAATTTAATGTAAGGCACTTTCATTATTTCAAAAAGTTTAATCTTTTGTGAAAACATATTTATTTGTTTCTAATTTTAAGTTATTTAAAGTAATATATATATATATATTTTTTTTTTTGATCTGATTAGGTCCATTTTTTAATGATCACATTAATTTTTTATTTCCTTATCCTAAAGCAGAATAATTGTTTTACAGTCCTTTGATATATAAGAATTTTGGTATAATAGTCTATGCTTGATTATAAATGTATAATATACATAACTCCACAAAATGTTGGTCCACTATTAAACTCGTCTAAGCTTCAAATACTAACTAATAAATAATTTTTAAAAAATTAGATCTTATTAGATCGAAATGGTCTGAGATTAGACCAAACAATATCCAGAACACGGATATGAAATTAAAAATTTACGTTGTCACCTAAAAGAGTAACAAAATTAAAAATTAGAACGATAAAATGTATAAAATGTATATAATTTCAATAATCTCATAATGACTAATGACTTAAAATAGTTATTTAAAAGAGATATTTTTTTAAATAAGTTGTTTTGGGAAGTAATTGTAGTCTCGCGTAATAAACGGATCACTCCGTATAATATTTTTGTTTTTCTCGCACCACACGTCTCGATGACACCTCACAGTCGCCATGTTAACACACGCTTTGTGTTTCATAACCATTACACTTGCGTTTATTATTATTATTATTATTCACGTATATTTGTTTCCATCACCCCTCTTGGTACCTGCGGTGATGTCTTGCGGCAGATGATCAATGCGTTTTCATAATCAACAGTAGCAGCAATAGTAGCATCGTCAGTCGTATAACTCGTACATTATATATTTTGCAGACCAAGCTTCTCCTTAAACGCGTATCGACGAGATATACACAGATGAAATAAGGGATGTATCAAAGAGGGGGGGGGGGGGTGGTTTAAACGAAAACAACGTCGCGGTCGTCATTCGGGCGGCACATTCGATGACGGAGGTGCGGAATCGCGATAATATAGCCGCCATTGTACATTCGGCTCACGTACGAGACGAAACGCGCGACCCTCGTTTTCGCATAATCGGGAAAAAAATACCTCCACACGGTCGTTACGACTGCTATAGCTACGAGACAACGTTTCCTCCATTGTCATCGTTCGTTTTCTTCTTATTATTATTTTTTTATTTATTATTTTTATCTCAAGTCTTGTCTTATGCGTACTTTTGCAAATTTCCCTTCGTCTTTTCCACCGACAATTCTTTATTCTTTCTTCCCATCCAAACCGGTTGCAATTGTATGTCATCGTATTGTTTTTACGGCTAAATGGTATATTATAATATTCTGCATGTTATTGTAGTAGGTATATAGGTCGACCTCGATCCCATCCCCTTTCAAACCCAATGACATCAACGCAGCCCACCCGAATGTCAAGTCGATGAAACTTTCACGTACGCTTTGAAACGAGCGAAAAAAGTTCTGATGCGGATTCCCAAACGACCCTTCGCATAGACACCTAACACATGACCGGATTTCGCAAATAGTTTGTACTGGGGTCTATAAATACGTGTTGGAGAGCGGTCAACAATAGAATACGAGTATAATTTTCCACCGAAGTTGAGCGGCTCCTTGTTGAGTATAGTTTTATTTCTGACTAGACTCCAATAGCAGACTCTCTTCGATATACTTTTTTCCCCTCTAAACGACACGTGTAACGATCGACGACGACGATAAGATAAAATAATAACAAAATCAACAATAATATTTGTAAACCCTAGGTGTGTGTGTTTTTCAATTTCATATCACAAGTGACTATGAATTGAAACTATAATATGATCGATAGTATTTGATTGTTTACCAGACAAGATATAAAAACCTAGTGGGTGAGAAGGTGGTGTGTAGCACATCTTAACATAATAAATTTATTTAAAAAAAATTATTCATAATATCCAAAAATATATTCGATAATATGATTATGATATGCATTAAAGGCAGGGATGCGTCCGTTTTTAATAAATAATTGATTTTGAATCGGTTCCAAAATATTCTACTAAGGTTCTCGATACCGGTTCTAAAAAAAAAAATCTTAAAATAAAAAACAATAATTTATTAGTATACTATATAATACCATAATTTATTAGAAAATTAAACTGTTATTAATTAAACCAGAATAATAATAATAAATTAATATTTAAATAATACATTTTTTTTTACTTTTCATTGGGTTTGAGGCATCGACAGCAAGGCCTGTATCAAATTAGCCTGTAGAACTGTAATAATTAGTAATAAGTAACTTATCACAGTATCAACAAACAATATGTAAATATTTGATTATTATTATATAGGTATACATTTTCAAATTCAAAAAATTATAAACTTCACAATACACAACAATAAATAATTATGAAAATAGTTTAAAACGGTATCTAAAATTAATTAACAAAATATAATATATGTATTAGGTATAATATGATTCGAGGAAATTAAAATTAGTTCATCAGATTGATTTTGAATTGGTTTTAATCTCTTATTTTTAATTCAATATGAAAAATAGTAATCACTTATTATTAGTGTTAAATATAATACCTTTAAAAGGTAAATGACCAATTTATAAAAAATGTAAGTTTATTAAAATGTACGTTATAATTAATTATAGTTAAAGCTAACAAGAGAATATTTTAAGTGGTTGTATAAATAGAAAAAAAATATTTAAATACAATTTAATTTTAATTCTTATTAAATCAGTTTGTTTATAAAATGTATACCTATTATTTTAATTTATATGGTACGACGTGTTTATGGTATGTAGTGATACTAAAATATAGGGCGGCGTTGTGTGTATGCAATATTGCTACACCAAAGCAAATTTTCTAGAAAATAATTAGCATAATTATTGTAGTAGTACTGTGTAGGAGACATGCAAAACAGTAAATCAATATTTAAGGTAGCAAATAAATCAGAAAAAATGGTACATCTAACTAAACATGAAATAATTTTTTTTTTAAACATGATAAAATCATTACATTTATTAATAATTAGAAAATGGGTTTCCAAAATTGTTGTTAAACTTTAAGTATAATATTATTATGGACAAAAATATAAATACTATACCTACATTATACTTAAGCAACACATTACAGTAACAATTTTCAACACACTATCTGTATTTTTAAACTGTAAATTTGTATTTAGTAACACTATTTACATATGAACATAACTATATTATTATTCTATGTATTTCGTAAATAAATGTTATCATTACGAAAGCAAACGAAATATTTTTGTTTCTTGTTTGAATTGATTTTGTTACTTAACATATTAAATAACTTCAGAAGCATTTGGTATCGAATCGATTCCCTTGAGGAACATAGGAAATAATAATTAATTTAAGTATCTTAATGTGTACATTATTCCATATAGCATAATATGATATAATATTCTAATTGGTGTATTTAATTTATTAAAAGGATCAACACATCCAAACTGTATGTACTAGGTGTATGTTTTGTTGGGTTAGTGATTCGTACCTATGTTATAATATACGAGTCACTTAACATTTTATGATTGTTGAGTATAATTTGTTTTTTTTTTATAATTAGATATTTAAAGTTGTCAAGAACTATTCAAATGCATAATCGTACTATTATTTTAATAGGAAATAGTTGTAAAACTTATTATTATTATTTTTATTAACATAAAGGCTTCAATTACAAAGATTATTAGCCTAATAATAACAAAATTTTAAAGATTTACAATATGAAAGTTGATATTATCTTATTATTATGGGAATACAATGTAAAACTATTTATCATGAATCAATAATAACAAATTTGGCAACTTTTTTGATACATCTGTTCATGATTTCCATGCATTCCTATGTATGGTATTAATAACATTATTTTGACTATTGGGCTTATCAAAGTTCTAAGTCTTTGTGGTAAAATTAAGATTAACGTAGCAACAGAGGATTCCAAAAACATTTTTTAACAGGTATTTCACGCTTTGGAATAATTAAAATTAATTTCTCTAAAACAGTTTCCACGGTACGGTCGAGGGTGACATCCAAGTGTTACTTAAGACCCTCCAAAAAATTACTGTCGTCATTGCTGGTGAAACCTAGGGCGGGTTACATTTGCTTCGTCTGATCTTTTGAGTCTTGACGTAATTAAAACTTTCGCAATTAAAACTTTAAAACAATTTTCGCTTTATGAGGATATCGTCCCGTTGTTTGTTTTATTTTCCGCATAATACAGTTTTTCATTCATCCTTCCGTTTATTTTTTATCATTTTTATTGTTATATTTTTTTTGGTTTCTTCTCACACTCCTCAACACCACCGTGCTGCAACAAGTCTAAACAGGAAAATCTCGGCGCAAAAAGATTCTATCAATTATTTGACACCCTCAGGGGTCGAACACATTTTATGAGAGTGTGTGTTGTTATTGTTGTCCTATAAGCACGTACTCCTTACACATCGGCCACCATACTCCACGTCTTACTCGTGCCAATGAGGTACCGTGGATCATCGTTTTTTTTGCATAAGAATAACTAAAAAAAATTGACCTTTTTGTTATTCTACTTGAAGAAAATATTCATTCCAATGGATTTTATACGACATGACGTTGGTTTACCGGGACCTATTGTTTACATTATATCTCACTATATTTTATATGAATAAGCGACCTATTTCGTGTTCCATATGAAATTTTACTAAAAATATAATATTATAAAAAAAGTGATTTTGATTTAACGTGTGAAAACCATTTGTGTAGTTATCATAATTCTTAACTACGTACAACATACGGTAAAGTTACCCTAACGAGTTTTCAAATACTAACTTTTATTTTGTATGTTATAATTTGAATAAGCATATTTAAAATATATAGAGATTATTGATATACAGTTAGTAAATACGAAAAAAAGGGTAAACATAAAACACGAGTAACACAAGTTATATGAACAATAAGAAGCCCCTTTAATAGCACTCAGCTTTAAGATAAAAAGGTTAAATACAATTAAATAAAAATACCAAAGTACCGTTTTGCTTTGAGTTTTTGACGAGGATTTCCACGGAGTTAAAAAGTATGTAAGTTATCTATGAGTTTTATATGATTTAGTGATGTTTTAGTCCAGAAAAAATAGTAGAGCTTCGTTAAAAATTGGTTTAATCCTTATGTGTTTATATTATTTTTATTGTTTATATTACAAGGTGTTTGGTGTTAGAGACAAAGGGTGAAGTGTTGTGTGACATTTAAAAATGTATAAAATGTATTCAAGCTTTTTAATTGAATACCATAGTAAGATCTCTTATTCCAAGTTTAGATTTAATTAATTGGTTGGTAAATTGGTTTCGTGCCAGAAATTTTTTCAGTATTCCAAAATGATTGTTGAAAAATAATGATTTGACTTTATAAGGTTGTATAATATAGGTAGCCCATAGATTGATCTCTTATTAAAGTTACGATTTAAATATGTAACCGAATTAAACGATTAAGTGAATAAATGTAACATTAAAATTGAATGATTTTTTTTCACTAATCGTTAATTATTATTTTTTACTTTAAGTATCATATTATGAATGTTATAGAACGGAATATATTATTTTAGTTGCCAATAAAAATAAGATACGTATGATACGATCATACAATACGCACATTATTTGAATTATTGCGAAACCAATCGTTACTTTAAACAATACCACAATACCGCTGCTACTTACATAGTTACATATAAATACATGATCATCGCTCGCGAGTCTGCAGCTGATATAAGTATAATTATGTACGAAATACGGATATCCCCATTAGACAAATTACAAATAACATATTTGGTACGTGGATAACATCAAGTATTAATTCTTCGCATGAGTATTATATTAACAATAACAATAATAATTACTATTATTATTACCGTTGACATGTCGTACATAAGTATAATACGTGTGCCGCACACGACCACGATGAGATGGATAATACTCATCTTTGCAGCGTTGTTCATTATTAAAACTCAGAATATTACGGGCTTGTGTGAGTGGTATATGTGTGTGTGTGTGAGAGAAAGCATGTGTAGGTGTGTAGGGAGGGGGTGTTCGATGGCAGAGGAGAGTATTATAGTGTTCGTCGGGATCTGGTGACGTGACGTGTGGCATCTCGCTGTATAGCGTGGACCGAAAATATTTTTGAAGCGCCCGCGCGACCCTCTCTCGACGACGACGCTCGTCATTGTAACCTGCGGCAAAACCACCGTCGACGATACAATATATATCGCACCAAGAGGGAGAGGAGAATGAGTAGAATACACGGGTAAGTAATGGATTCGAAACCTCACCCCGCCGTACTATACTATACCAATAATATTATATGTATACGAGAGAACGTACACGAGTATAATACGACAACGGCGTCCATACAGTGTGGTATATAGCGAGATCCGACTGAATCGTACATATTATATACATCACGCGATCATATTATTCGTATATTACAATAATAATAATAATAATATATAGGTATGTATAATAATCCGGGCCGGATTAGCAAAACATTTTTTCCCACTATACCCGCACTGCCACGCCGACCACGCCATAATAATATTATAATATGCACACACACATAGACGTTAGCACGCACGCACATATATGCATATAGTGCGTTCATCAATCATCGTCGGGAACGTTTTTTTCGTCAAACCTTTTTTTCCCCAATTTTTTTTTTGCCGGTTATTTTTTCACCGTATCACCTGGACCCGTACATCACCAGCCGAAGCAGCTTTCGAAATCTCTCGCTTAACGATATATATACCTATATACACTTTTACCACCTCGACGGCCATCACATGTCATTCTCTACTACGAGACTGCTGCAATACTCCTTGTGTTGTATATAGGTACCTACTAGTTCTACAAGACGTGCTATAAAAAAAGATGGATTTCATAAACAAACAAAAAAAAATTATCGAATCAATTTTTTATTGTAATTTTTTATAAGATTCTGTTGCAACAACATATAGGTACAGTTAATGTATGGAACATCACTGTCCATATGTTGGTCATCTCCGTGTGGATACTCTTGGTAGGGCATTTTTCAGAAGTTTTGGAATTGGAACATTCGAGCAGTCGTCTCTCGTGGAGACAATTGACTACTGGTTTAAAAAAAAAAGTCTCTTCTTCGGACGCACTTGGACCTGCAAGACATGATCACAAACATCACAGGCCCATATCTCTATCTCCATTCATCGACTAGTTGCACATGAATGATCCTAATTCAACCGCGTATTATGGCACACTCTGCAATGTATACATACGATACTTGTGTATAATATTATTATGCTCATCGATCCTATGTCCATCGCAAAAAGTAAATAAAATACCACTGAAGGAGATACCGTTGATGTCACACATTATTGTTATTATATAGTTCATGATAAAGTTTCTCTCTGTAACCGATAGTCATGATAATATGATACACGGCGTTGTAGGTAGGTAGTTTTTGGTTGTTTAAATATTATAACCCGAGTTTGTGCATATTGTCCGTATTCTATAATGATGTTGAATATGGCATTTTAACTATTATGCTAGAAGTATTATATTATAAAATGTATATTGTTCATAATTGTTTGATAAATTAATAATATTTTAATAGTATAGGTATAGATGATAATATAATACGTGTATAATATTATTCACAGTATAATCTTTAGGCATTTTCGGCAATATGGCCAAACGTCAAAAAGTTAGCGCAAGGTTAAACTTGACTTACAACTTATTCTATTCAATTCGAACAAATTCATCAACAGTTTTTACCATTTAGTAACGATTAAGTTCGACCAATATAACTATAAAACTAAATTAAAAGTCAGTTATAATTAGACTGTTTAACTAGGTACTGACGAAAATAATAAAGTAAATTTTATATTTGATGATAAATTATAATGAATGATATAAATTTAATATTTAAATCGTATTACATTATTACCAGACGATTCAACTATAGTTATTATATTGAGTTACAATAATACACATATTATAAATCATAAAATTATGGAATATATTAATATTTAATCCGTCTAGTACAAAAAAAATAAGTTGTTGACTGCAGATGAAAATAAAAAAAGTATCCAACAAGTTAAAATACTAAATATGAAATTGACTTCATGCAAAATTATTTGATCAGAAAATATTAGAAAATAATCATCGTTTTATTTAATTGGGTCATATAAATGATAAAATGTACTTAATAATGTTTAAATGTAAATATTTGATAAATATTAATATGTCCCTGAATTTTATGTTCATATTAAATTTGCGAGAATTCTATACTAACATATTACGTAAAACAAAACCGATTAAAATGCTTACATTTTAATATCATATATTCATATAATAGTCGTTACTATATTTCATTGATATACCTATAAATATTCAATTATATAGTTTGTAGAAAATGCTTTTTTAAAACCAATAATGGATCGGTTTCGCTCTATTCATCTAAGAATGTTAAACATACGTGTAGTTTAACTGTTGTATAGTACCGCAGTGATGGTACTTTGAACAGCATATTATGAACTTTTTGTCGCTAATGAGACCTATAATAGGAGACGAGTAGGTGATTACTGGGGACCACGTTTTACCCCCACCTACGCCGCTCTGTCAACACAACAGCTATACATTTAATAATTATTACTATACATAAATATGCTGAGTAATATAATAAGTTTAATATTATGATTTATAACATTATGATTATTTTCCTCTTCAAAAATAAACAAAATCCAAATCCTTCAAAACCAATTTTTAAGAATATGCCTCAAAGCACCATAGTTTATGAGAAATAAAAAAATCCATAACGACACAGAAATCCCCCTTTTCCAAGAATAGAAAAAAATACAATTCCAAAACTTTCAAGCAAAACTCAAAACATTCGATCGCGCATGGTTTTACAATCTAGGAATCAAAACGAAAAATCGACGTTTAAAGCCACGTCTACCGCAAGATCTTCTTATATCAAACCAAAGCGAAGACGAAGATAAACCATTATATTTACCACCACAAATACTAACTTTAAAATGTATACGCATTACGCACCTTTCACAATATCTTAAACAAATTATTATTATTAATTAGTAATAGAATCTTGTAATCGTAACTTATAAACTGACTTGTAATAGCATGTAATATTTTGCTGACATTTTAATCTAAAAAAAAAAAAAAATTATAATTATTTTGTAATACATTATATTAATGTATTTTCTTATAATTGCGGATTACGGAAAGAAGATGATGACAATCGAAAATACCACGCGATTTCGGTCCCGGGGAAATTTTCCGCTGGAGCCGTGACCACCCCCCGTGGATGCGGAGAACATAGAGCGGGGACGACGTGTCAGACGCACAACAGACGTCTGGCTTTGAATTTTTTAACGGCGCCCCGTGAAATAATAATATAACTACGTGCGGTATAATACACGCTTGGACGGGGGCCCGAGAGGGGAGGGATACACGCCGGCGTTGATGTACGGCCGAGCCGTGTGTCATTTTCCGGATCGGGTTTATTTAAGTGGTTTAATAAGTGTTCATAATTAAATCATTGGAATGGTTCGAGGGATTCCGTAGGGTTATTATTTCGTGCTGTGACGGCTAGGAAGGAGTGTGATGGACTGCTGTGTGTATGCGTGTATTGGCGAGGGAGGACGGTTGTCGGGTCGATCCGGAGAGAGAAAGAGAGAGAGAGAGAGAGAGAGTGATCGAATGGGGCTGGCAACGGAAATCGCCAAACTGCCATCGGCAGTGAATACGACTATACGCCGGAGAATAAATAGACCCATTTATACAATTTCCCCGCGACCTTCCCGGAATATCAAAACGGTTTTTGAGTTGTGCCGCGGAATTTTTGTTCGTCGCATTAATAACTCACTCTCTCTTCACACTCACACACACACATGCTATTTATATATGTACACAAACGTTATATAGCTATATAACTGCGGGCGTACGCCATTAGCCAAGAATCGTCGAAAATGAATAAAAGAGCGCGCGCGTTCGAAAAATTAAAACGCGTCGCAGCGATTTATCAACGCGTGTAGCCGCCGTTGCAATGATTATATCCAACGAAATCCACACCACTGTGCAAGGGGTGCGTTAAAGTGAGATGAGAATTATATGGGGTTGGGGAGGGGGTGATGATGCCTGCAGCATCCTATGTACATATTTTTTTTATCTTTAAATTTTCAAACGCGATCGACAGCAGTTGTCTTACATCGTGCAGAAATAATTATGCCACGTTATTATTTCGTAAGTACCTACGTGAAATAAATAAATTTGATTTATTTCCTCTCGTTACACATTAAAGTTTTTTGAGAAAAATAATTTAATACGTATCGATATGTAAATACGTTTGCCATTAAATCGATACCGATACGTATCGCGATACATTTAAATTTCTTCCTTGAAAATTTTAAAATATCTAATAATATAATAATATGACGTGTATAATTGATAAGTAATTCGTGAAAATTGTGTCAAAACTTGGGACTTTTCATCAAGTCACTTTAAATAGTGTGATTCGTCCATCCCGCAGAGTATGATATTATTTTATAATAATACGTTTTGTCAGTGAGTATACGTCATAATTTAGGTACCTACACAATGTATGATCATAGGTGATGCAGTAGTGGTCAAATGATTTTTTTACGGAAGGGGGATGGTCCCTCTCGCAACCACTGTAGGGGTATATCATCATTCCGGTAAAATACGATTGAGAACGTTACGGTTGAGAACATTTTTTTTGGTAACACAATTGAGAACGCTCGATATTTTTATTTTTTTTTTTAACGTTGCCAAATTTAATCGAACAATAATTTGAGCACGATAATCGGCTATCGAACGATTAAGAACGTTATACCTTTTTGACTGAACGATTAATACAGTTGATTATTAATATTTATCGGACGTTTATCGAATTAACCGTATGTTATTTGTAACTTTTATACCAGATATACGAGAGAATGACTTAATAGGCGTTTTAGTCATCGCACATGCAAACGTCAACGAAGTATTCGTATTATAGTCGCACTCGCGGTTAAAAATAGCAACGATAGAATAGGGTTACAAAAGGAAAAATTAATTAATATTCATAATAAATATATGTGGTATGTAGCAAATAAAAGTTCTAATAATTTATTAAAATATCTAGAGTATGTTGGATTATACTATTTGTACTATCCAGCTTTAACTAATTCATAGGTAACTCATTTGTCGTATACTCATTACATTTTTTATACTTATTTTTATTATATTCTACATGTTTTACTTTTTTTTATATATGGAATACATATTCTTATAATTCTACATTTTTTCATTTTTAAACATATATTATTTATGTTACATATGATTTTCTTCAAGAATATTTGTTAAATGATAAATAATAAATGATATGGCAACGTTGCACGTAAATTCGTTCTCAATCGTATCCTTTTTTGGGTTTTGTTGGGGTCAGCGGTAAGTTCTTTGTTATTTTTAAGTGTTCTCAATCGTTCGGCCAAAAAGGTATAATGTTCTCAATCGTTCGATAGCCCATCATTCGATATCAACACGGCGTCGAATACAATATGTCCGGAAAACGAATTGTTTTACGTGAAATCCACATAGAAATGATGATGACGGTATATGACTATATTATGAGCATAAAATCGGTCGTCGTCATCAGAGAAATTTCCCGTGGGTTAAAATATATTATATTCGCCCCGTGGGGGCGATGGCGAGGAAAGGGAATCGTCGTCGCGAAGAGGTTATAATATATACCGTCTTATATTATTATTATTATGCTATTATAATAAACATAATATTACACGTAGAAAACGTATCCGTTAACGCGTTGGTCGCGTCGAGAGTCGTTGACATTTTGGGTTTTCGGTTTAAGGCGCCTTCGGTGACCTATAGAAGTCGCGGCCTCTCCTATGGAAAAGTGACATTAAAACCATATACATCTAGTCGTATGTACTCGTCGTCGTCGTCGTCGTCGTCGTCGATGGCGCATTATTATATACAATATTATACGGCTAACAGCCCTCGTGTCCCCTTCTTCTCCAATACACTACATTATGTGCACATATATATATATATATACATTATATTCATGGCACGTCGACCAGACAATAATTGACAGTTACTGACTAATGTCTTTGGCACGTTCGTCGTCGTCGTTTCTACAGTTTTGTTTTTGTCACGTGTTCATTTTTTTTTTGTCGTCTTCTTTTCTTATTACGCGCTCGCAATTCTTCATACTTTAATTAAAAAAAATTCTCGTCGACCCAGTTGTGCACTCAGTCCCTCGGGCTGACACGCGCTCACTGCTCTCCTCCACTTCCTTTCTATTATATACGCACTGCACCTTCGGCAACTCGTCGTCCGGTTCCAAGACTTGGTCATTTTTGAACACTATAAAATATATAATACATAACATTATAAATGTTTTATGATAATATACACCTCAACCATAATTAATAAATATGGATTGGACATTTCTGTATATCGATTCAATGTGAGTTGCCGTGGTCCTAGAGAGCTGATATATTTCTGTTTCATAGTAAATGTGATTTATACCATGGACTTGGTTACTGGTTACTAGATAGGTTAGTATTTTTATCCTACAAGCTATAAGGTGCTATTAAGGAAAATTTAAAAGTTTGATCACTCCAATGAATTCAAAGATAATACTTCAGAAATCGGACAACTTTTAAAACTTTTTTGAACTGCCGTTGTCATTACTCAAAGACGACTGTTTTTATAATGATTAGATTGCCATAAAACCTTGCTTACCAAAATTGGAGCATTTCTTTGACTACGTCCATGAAACATACATAATAATAGATACCTTTAAATTTGTGGATTGCTCTATTCAAAGTTAAATAAAGAATTTAAAAGTGTCCATCTTAGTATAATTTATTTTATGAAGACTTTAAACAGCACACAAACATTCAATTATATTCAATTTCGAAGAAATAAAACAAAGAAACTTACTATCAAACAGGAAAGAAATTACGAACTCTACTGTATGACTGAGTATACAATAGAGAAGTTTCGTGAATTGTATATTTAAAGAAAATCTGCCTCAAATTTGCAAATTTGCAAATCAACAATTCTAATTTTATTTATTATATTTTAATAATAATTGTATTTTGTAGATCTAACCTAGGTGATGACTGGTTGACTTCCAAACTCAACGATTTTAAAATTTTTTAGCAACTCACATCATAAATACATATTTTTAACTAAGCCTACTTTAAAGTAGACAGCCTCTAGCCTGTAATTGAAAAAAAATTTGCGTGATTAAACTGGAACAAATACGACGACTTACCTTAATAAAATACATTTTTAAAACGAGAACAAATTCGGCATGTGGGGTTGGGACTCCGAAACCAACTTTTAATCACTTACAATATTATTAGATCATATATCACAGTAGATAGTAATATCGATCTATGAACAATATTTCACGGTACATTGTACAATATACGGTCTATAAACGTCATACATAAATGTTATGAGGAAGTAATTATTAGTATACTCATATTATAAGAAATTCATTGGTCTAAATCAGTGTACAATCATCCCCACATTATCCTCGGTTTGATCTAGCGAATTTCTAAACAGATTCGTAGACATTATCTATTTGCCAGATAATCAGACATATTTAATTGTCTCTGTGACTTCGATGCTTTGAAATAAATTTAAAAAAAAACATTTTCCTGTGTTCCCATCACAGTGTACGAAATATAAGTAATTCGGGCTAAAATTAATAATTATTTTAGGGATATTATAAAATAAATAAATATACAAACTAAAGAACAAATACTATATCATATCACAGTAAAGTGACAACTTCTTTTAATAAAAATAATAATAATATTCCTAATTTGTTTTGAAGTTCAATAGACAAAAAAAAAAAATTACCTTTGTGTTTTCCGATTTCAGTATAATATAATATAATATGATTTTAGTCTAGACTTCAGTTATAAAACTTCAATGTGACGGAATTACGGAGATAGACATTTTTCCTAGATATTGTCAGCTTCGAGAGATACGGAAAAACAGTAAACGACTGTGCAGCGTCTACTTGACGAGAAAATCCCAGTATTTAATTAAATTACCATTCTAGGTACGTACCTATATATGCATCTTCTTTATCTTTATCTTTATTATTAAATATAAAGGAATTTGTTTTTCGGAGGGATCACCGTAGAGTCCAAACCACAGGACAGATCTGCTTGAAATTTTCAGGATGAATTAATATTATAATTTCACCGTGCTTTAAGAAAGGATTTTTTGAAATTCAACCCCTAAAGGTAAAATTAAGTGGTTGTAAGTATACAATAGTGGCACCATCTATCAAGCAATATCTAATATTATTAATATCATATTTTTTTATTTATATTATAAAATTATTATTATTATTGATTAGAGGTTTTCATTGGCAATATAATATGGGCATAACATATTATTTGTTATTCAGTTATTTTTTTCACTTTCATTTGTAAAAAATGTCATCTATTGTAGAAATTACTGTGAATAGAATGTTGACATCTCAAATAGTTGTACCAGTTATCGGTGATAGTGCCTGCCTTTTCCTCTCATTTTTCTTTCATTTATGTAAGACTCAAGAAAGATACTATTAGATCCGAAGATCCGAAATACAATTGTTGTGTATATCTCTGATAATTGGAATGCCTATGTAATATGTCTTACAATTCATATGGTAACAACATTTCCACTGCTGAGGATTATGTTCGTGATATGGAAAATCCTACTGTCTACGGTGGTTAATGTGAATTGTTTGCAGCTGGCAATATTTTCCCATATGTATTTGAAATTTATTATAATAATAATCTTTATGTCAAATTCTGTGCAGATATTTTCCCAGTTAAAAGATTGCGTCCAACCGGAAATATTAATAGTGGGCATTTTAATGTTTATTTATCTATTTTTAATATTCTTAATTTTACAGAAAATATAATTTTTAATTCAGAAAGCGATTTGTCTATTTGTAATAATTTTAGTGTTACAGACAATTTAATTAGTAAAAGTAAGAAGCGTTGCCGTACTAGATGTACAAATAGACCTCGAAGTAACCAAGTCAAGGAAGCTAAAAAAGGCGAGAAAACCATTTTCCTTTATTAATGATCCTTTATTGTACGAGATAGTAAAGGCTAACGTGTTATTACTCATCTTGATGTTCACCTAGAATTTGGAAAGCGTGTTTACCTTACAGAAGATAATATCACAGAAAGAATAGAAAATCCACCTACAATAATTTAACAATTACTCTTCAGACTTTTTTTCCTGATATGTCAAACCGATGATTTTGCAAGAACATTGGTTTTTCCACAAGTTGCTTCGCTTTATGTGTGGATAAATAAGACATAAGTTAGAAGTAAATATAGTGAGGATGTCGCGGGTTGGTCAGAAGTTAAGAAAGATACAGCTTTAGGTAGAGTTTATACAATCCACCAAAAGAATGTTGAATGTTACCATCTTCGTCTTCTTCATCACGTAAAATACCCAACATCGTATTCATTTTTGAAAACTTTGAACAACACCAAATATCCGATATTTAAAGCAACATGTAGAGCCCTTGGATTATTAGGAGATGACAATCAGTGGAATTTAGCTTTAGAAGAAGCAGCAATATGTCGTTCACCTAATAAAATGAGAGAACTATTCGGTATATTATTAATAATTTTCAATCCATCGGATGCTCAAGGCTTTGGAATAAATATAAGAACGATTTTTTGGACGATAATCGGCAACAATTCTACAGACAACACATGGAAAATAATATAAAAGATGATGAACTTTATAATAGATGTTTGTTATTAATTGAAAATTTTGTTTTGAATCTAGGTGAAATGAGCTTAAAAGAATATGGTTTGGCAACTCCTACAGTCCTATAATAAGATCTTGTGGACTATTGGAAAATATATAATATTTAAAATAAACAAGCTTTGATTTAATTGCTTTAAACGAGATTTTTAAGCAAAATTATAACTCATTGACTGAAGAACAGTGGTTTGTTTACAAACAAATATTAAATAGCATCAAATTAAATTTAACAAAATGTATATTTTTGGATGCTCCTGGTGAAACCGATAAAACCCACTTAATCAATCTATTTTTGGCTAAAGTAAGAAGCTCAAATAGGATTACAATTGCAGCTACATCATCAGGAATTGATGCTTCGATTTTACATGGAAGAAAAACTGTTCATTCTACTTTCAATTTGCCACTTAATTTGAACACCATCGAGATCCTAACGTGTAATATTAATAAACAATCAAATTTGGCGAAAGCTCTGAAAAATGCAATCTTATAGTTTTGAAGAAAAGTTCAATGTCTCATAAGAAAGGATTTGAAACTTTAAACAATTATCTGAAGGATCTGAAAAATTTGGATTTATTGATGGGATGAGTCACGTACTGCTGGCTGAAGATTTCGACAAACTTTACCAGTCGTACCAAGAGGAACTCGAGCTAATGAAATTTCAGCCTGCATCAAGTCTTCATATTTGTGGCCTCTTATAGAAAAAGTTTCTTTGACCATAAACATGCGAGTTTATTTAAAAGAAGAGAGAATGCTAAGCAGTTTTCACAGTTACTCTTAAAAATAGGAGATGGAAAATATCCGGAATATGAGGAAAAATTACTTTTCCGACTAGATAAGGTACTGTTGTAAAAACTATAAAAAAAAAACTCACAGACAAAATATATCCAGCCATCGAAAACATCAAAGATAAATGAATGGATTGGTTATGTGAGAGGGCCATATTGACATCAACAGGAGACATAAACAAAATATTATTGGACTCTTTCAAAGCAAAAAATATGGAATTTTTTTGTTCTAAAATGGTTTTGTAATGTTCAATATTGGGAGTACTGGGAGTGGGGCGGCTACACTGGCCAGTGGTTTGACTACAAAACTTTCATGGTCAAATATATTGCAACCGTGCAACTGTAATTTGTTGCAGTGATATAAAAAAAGTTGGGCTACTAAGTTCCTTAATTATTGTTACATCGTAGGAACTTTGATGTATTTTGACGGTAAAATAGTACGGTGTAATATTTTAATTAATATTAAAATATAAGAATACACAAAAAATATATATGTTTAATAAACCAGAAAATTTAATTATCAAAATAAATTTAATAACTAATAAATATAAATATATGCAGAATTATTTATAATATTTAACCAAAACCAACAATCAACAGGTTTTCTAACTAGTTCAACAAGTAACACTATCAATTATGAGTATTTATTAATTTTAACCATGAATATTGTATTTAGTATAAAATATAATAAACATTTTAATTTTATTTATTCATGAAATCAGAACTAGATTTTTTTTATCTAAAACTAATACAATCTATACAAGTAAAAGTATAATAAGCACAACGGAAGTTTTTTTAAATTAAATTATAATATATTGAATTGAGTTACTTGAGGGAAGAACCAGCAGTTAAGACAGTTTGGCAGAAAGTTACAGATTATTTAAGTTTTTATTTGTTTAATTCATAAGATGGTCCATCTATGGAGTCATTGGGAGTGGGTTATCTAGAAAATCAAATACTTTGTTTTATGTGAAATTATAATGATTAAAGACTTTGGAGGAGTTGTAGGCTGTGTGTTTCTTCGGTCAGATTTTTTTTTTATTAAAAATGATAGTGTTTTATTAATTTAAAAAAAATTGTTGGTTGTTTTGCACAGTGAGCCGTCTTTTCCGGAGAGGAGACTTGTTTGTTTGATGAAATATTTTGAGCATTGTTTTGCTTAAGCAGGTAGTAAAAAATTATTTTATTTGTTACTATGATTTTTTGGTTTGAAAGAAGACCGTGTTACGTTTCGTATTGCTGATGTTAGGTGTTGAACTGATCCTTTAAGTTCGTTCGAGGATTTTAAGATAAAGTTAAGGTTAATGTAATTAGGTCAAGCAAATTAGAATTTTCTCTGTTTATTATTATATTAAATAGTGATATAGTTTGTTAGTGTTTTAATGGAGTGGTATCGAGGGTAAAAAGTATTGGAAAATGGTTTGTGGGTTTCTAAGTTTTTCATTTGGATTTTAAAATTGTTTATGGCTAACTTAAAAATGAAGTTCTTAGAACCTACTAAATCTATATTATTATTTTCTTTGCGTAATATTATAAAATCTTTTATTTCCTTGACAAATGGATGTAGATGAGCAAATTTTTCCTGTTGGGATGTACTTCAAGGTTGATTATTTCTGATTTTTCAAATCGGGTTTGATGGGATTGAACTGACTTCAATTGGTTCGATATATGATAGTACTTCAAACCAATTTCTTAATATAAATTATTTTTATTTTTGTCAATTTTTTGTATGTTAGTCGGATAGTTGGGCTCTAAAGAGCTTGAGTTGTTTTTTTTTCGGATTAATGGTCTATTGTGCCCAGTCATTGTTATTTGAATTATTTGAATTCGTTTGTGATGGTAAGAGGTTGAACCAACAATATTTGTGGTCTTGTTTAAACGAGCTTCCTGTATAATAGTTTTGTTATTTTTATCGTAAGATTTTTCATACTTTTGTAATTATGGAATGAAAATCTTGTAGACAAAGGTCTTACTCCACTGTGTAGCATGCATGATAACGCGATGGTTGTTAGGTAATTAATAATACTTGTTATAATCACGTAGATAATCAGGATTCCAACGGTTACTTAACGAAGCGATGGAAAACGTGTACATTAAGTACTGCTGCTCGTACGATACTATTACTATAATTAAATTATTTTAAAAATTTTAAAAATAATAATATATAATAATAATAAACAATAATTGTAATTTATATTAGAGTTTTTACTTAACTGTTAATTGTTGGTACTTTTGTTCCTATACCAGGGTTTAGTTGATAAAATAAAACATTTTTATGAAGATATATTACTATGCAATAATTTACTAACCTATCTATAGAAAACACTATAAAATAAAAACTGTGTAACAATACAATCCACAACTTATTTTTTATTTATAGAATATATCATTTAATGTAATAATATACTATTTCTATTTCGTGAAGATTAGACTGGTTCGACTGTAATCTATAGACTATAATTTTATATACAGACTATAACAAGAAAATATACAAATACATTACTATCGTAATAGCTCAGTGCAAAAATATTGTATAATTTTTTGGAATATGTAGTCCATATAATAATATAATATTATGTTGTGCAGTTGCAATTGGAATGGTACATAATATAATGTAGATCTTGGGTGATAGGACCTGATGTGGATTTATGTACGACAGATTCATATATGTATAACGACGGCAGTTTAATCGGATGGATGGAGGGTAAAAGCGTAAATTAAGGTATAAATGATTAACAAACGAGGGCTGATCCAAGACAGACGTCTGGCAAGTGGCACCGCCGTCCGGAAAAGACGATGACAGCGACTGCGGTTAATAGCCAGGACAGGATTACGTGTAATGGTATTAGGAGATATGTGTGCGGTGCAAGCAACACAATAGGATAAAGAGGAGAATGCAATGTGGGCGAAGGGGTGTAAAGAAGAAAGGGCAATTGTATGTTGAAAGGGTAGTATAAAATGGAAGGGAAGACAACGGATGACGATCAAGGAGGGGTAACCTGAGACGATAAGGGGAAAAGGATACATTGTTGCATGATAAAACACAACGGACAACAATGCAGATACGTTGGCTAACAAATGGCCGCCTAATTAACCGATCGACCAGAGCGTAACGGGAGGTGGAAGTGTTGTTGGTGTACGACGGGGAGTTTGGTGGAGGTAGTGGTGGGGAGGAGTTGCACTTCGAATTAAACAGGGTACGTGGAACATAGAGTTACCATTGTTTTGACTGTGTGTGTATATAGACACGCAGATCCTGGGAATCTAAATTGTGTTTCACGATACATTAGTCCGTGAAGAAACGCCCATAAGCTGCTGCTCCAAATTTAAACAATTATTGTTTTCCGACCCCCTGTCATCCACCCCTCTCGTCCATCATCAACCACTTGGCTGACTCTCACGCCGTCACACTCAGCTTTTGATCCGAAATACATTGAAATAATAAAATGGTATAATAATGTTTTTAAAATTATTATTTTTATTTTTTGTTTAACCACTGAAAGTTTTTAAGAGATCGACATGTATAATGTATATTGCATATATATATATATATACATATATATATAATGATTCATACGCTTGCGCAGATTGACGTGTTAGAATGGAACACAGATGTAGTGATTATCGTTTTTCGATTATCTGGAGATGTTAAAATGCAGTATTTTATTTTTGTTTTGTATAATACCGTATTATACTGTATAAAACCTTGCTGTACCTTATTTCATACATAACTGGCTCAGGTGTAATTATTAATACAATATTAACAATAGGTTAAAATCTGAGATGATATAAAAGATGCTTAAATTAATATATTATTATGTATTGTTAATACATAATATTATTGGAGTTGCAAATGTAAAATATTCGTAGTGCTTATGGTGATTTAATAAAATTTAAGTACATACATATTTATAGGATTTGACAGAGTGACAAGAATTTTATTTTTAGTTAAATTGATAAAACAAAAACGAAAATTGATTTTATTGTAAAAAATATTAATTTAAATAAAATTCATTAGACAACAACAATTGTAATAGAAGCATAAAGTACCATTTAAAAAAAAAATTTAGTTTAATGTCAATAAATAACTTAAAATCTAAAAAAAAAACCACTAACACTTTAAAACCTTTTGATGGAGCATAATCAGTATGAACATGTAAATAATTGATAAATGAAAAAATTCACTAAATTAACTAATAAAATTTGTTTTTACTTTTTTATTATCATTTATCAAGTTTTAAAGTGTTATAGGATTTAGCTTAATTATACTAGATAAATATTCATATAAAAAGATAACTGTGGATCTTAGCTTTTGGTCTGATGATAATATAAATAATTTTTCAAAAAACACTTATGTATGAACCTTAATACTTAATTTAATTTTAAACTAGGGCAATGATCAAAATATTCACAAAGAGAACCATACATATTTTATACAGTTAATTTTTATTTTATTTAAAGTAATAACTTTTTTTTAAGTTTCTTTTTTATTTTGTTATCTATTCTCAATTTTTTGTATGTTTTTAATATTTTATACTATGAAATTACGTATTAGTAATATATTTTATTCAAAAAAATATAGGTAAATAATAATAATAAATTCGATCAAAAAACAAACTTTTAAATGGTTAATAAAAAAATATCAATAATATGTCCAAATCAATCAAAATCTAGATAAATGTAAATTTACTTACCTTATGTTAGTCCATCCATTCAACTGCACAGATATATAATTGGAAGACATTAGTTTTTCATTGGACATTTTTTCAATCCTTTTGTATTCAGAATTTTTTAAATAAATTGTTAGATAATTGATACCGTGATAGTAATCGTAGACATGTTCTAATTTTTTTTGAATGCCCTTTGAAAATATATATTTTCAGTAAAACTAAGAGGAGTTCCTGTTGCATAGCATGCTTTTGCCAAACGTTCCCAAATTTCTGTCTAACTAATATAAATACATTAATCAAAATTAAATATATAGTACCTATATTGTAGGTTGTTACTTAATTCAGTTAAATCTTACCTCTTCTTTCTGATTTATAAATCTTTCAACAAAGTTTTAAATGTTATTGTTTTTCAATACATTTCCAGATTTTTTTCCAGATTTTTCCAGATAACTGCAGTAATAAATAAAAATAATTTTTTTTTTTATACCGTCTGTATAAAATAATTTTATACCATGTTTATAATACATCGAATAATACAGTAAGTTGTATAACATTGTATAGTACAAACTCACATATCTATGATTATCTAATATTATGCAAGTAAATGTCAAGCTTAATCCATTTTCCGCATTATTCTTAACGATGAACTTGTTTGAATTGTAGTTAATTATTAACTCTTATTATTCATATTCTTGATATATTTTTTTCTCATAATATTAGAATAATATTTGGTTTAAATCAAACTCTAAATTCAGCAAGATTAATTACCAATAATCATATTATAATGTTATGTTTAATTAAACAATATAGTTTTCTTTTAATATAAGTAATATTAATATATTACATATAAATACATAAAAATAATTTTTATAATATGATATCTACATAGTATAACGATTGATTTATTGTTTATTAATTTTATTATACTTTAGGACAAAAATATATTTTAAACCAGATTCTAATGGCTTTTGCTTTCCTGTAATAATGCGTACTTACTTAAATTGTATATTTACCCATCTAAATATTATAGATGAATTATTATTATATATGAAATTATTATGAAAGTGCCTATATATAAGGTATTTATTAAATATTTAATTACTTAGTCTATCTGCCCCATTCTGTATCATAATAATAGATTTTAATTGCTACTCAATTATTCAAATCAAAACCATCTATTAATATCATTAATTATAAACTATATACCTACACTATTATAATTGAAAGACAAACAAAATGTAGGCTAGAGTTATGTATGTTAATTGTGAATATAACGCATATTCTATATTCGTCACTAAATTAAAATCTTAAAAAACATATTTTTATTTATCCAATTTAAATTTATTTAAAATTTAACTTTTAAAAGTTCATAGATTAAATTGATTTTACAAAATGTACTCTTATAAAAGTGTGTTCTTTAACTAATTTTTTTTCTATGAAAACTGATTCATACGCATAGCCTAATGACTACTCTAGCTGGGGGAAAGTATGGCATTAACATAGATAATGTACACATGGATAGGGTATACCATGCATTCAAGCGTGATCGAAGAGCACACTAGTTACCAATTTGGTTAATTATAATTAAGGTGTGGTATCAACCATAAGTGATAACGAAAACGCATTTTTTTTAAGTCCCCTAGCCTATTACCAATTTATCTTAAACTAATCAATAATAATTTATAACATAATTATAATAAAACAAATACGTTAAAAAAATGTACAATTTTACATCCAATTTATTTTATATATATATTATATACTTATATATTTTTATATTACATAACATTATAGTTGAAAACACTTTGCTAATAGGATAATAATTTACATAAACAATTTAACACAAATTGGCGCTAGTGACAATTGAATATCTAATGAAGTTTTTTTTTTTGAGCAGTATAATATATTCTTTACTCAGTCAGCATTTAGTATTCTTCTACATTTATTATCGTCACATTTATTTTGAATTAGCGCATTAATAAAAGATACGGTTGTTAATTTTTTTCATTTCATTTGTCCACGATGTATATGGCAACAAAATAATTTCAAAAATACAAAGTGTAATATTGAAAAAATACTCTAATATAAAAGTTTATTTTAGAAATATATTAATTTCGATATTGATTGATAACTTAATTTTTTATTTTATCTATATTAAAACATGTGTTAGAAAAAAATTATTAATTTTATTCCTGTTTCTTAAGAACAAAAAGCAATATAACCATATAAATCAATACCTATGGAATAGGTATATTTTTTACCAGAAGTTCTCAAAATAAATCAAATAGGTATTTAAAAAGTAGATCAGCATTTCGGGGGGTGGATATTTGTCCATCGTCCATTCGGTCCTCGGGCAGGATAGTGTAATTTTACTGTATTCGATTGAATGCATTGATTGCTATAAAACGATTCTGAGTGGACGAGGGAATATTTTTTATTTAATTTTATTCGTTTCTATGGTGATAAACAAAGCGTTATAAGAACAGCTTAAGGATGATTTATATAAATAGGTAATTTATTTAATTAAAATTATAATTTATAATTAGGAAATATCATAAAAATGAAAAAAAAATATAAAAGAAAAGAAAAAGCTCAAAAGTTACTCAAATGTTTTGAAAATTTTACCATGTCTAGGTTAAAGTAATATAAGTAAACAACCCAAATGTTAAGTTTTGAAAAATATTTTAACCGAACTAAAATAAAAAAACTACCAAAATTTAAATGTCTATAAATAGCTCAAAAATGGCTGAAATTTTCCAACCTTTAAACCGTAAGGAGCTAAATACAATAAAAAGATTTCTTGTCATATTTCATTTAAAGCAATATTTCTGGTAGGAAACGTCGTCCATAATCATTTAATATTATAAAATCGTGAAATCGTACGTTTATTTCATCTTGAACCGCTTTTATTTCGAGTACGGTTTTTGAAAATCAAAAAATTACCTGTTTAAAGTACCAGCTCAAGAATATTACCTTTTAGAAAAGATGCTATACTTAATACTTTTGAGCAAGTTTAAAGGGGGGAAAAGTGTTTACAGAATAAAAAAGAAATAAACATCATTGTAAAACCTATACATTCCTCGCTCCGCTCAGAATCTAAAATTACATTATAGTATTTTTTGTTGTATTATGAATGAAGTAATACATGTATTGGTTTTAGAATGAAATGGTCTTTTTAAATTGTACTTTTTTTGTGAGTCTGTCATTATAACGTTTTAGAGTAATATTTCTATTGCATATTTTTTATTTTTGACTCATTAAAATTAGCTACTAAATCCCATTAAATGACAAACTAGTTGTTCGTTGACATTGTATTTTTTTTAAATACGATTTTGTTGAGTAGTTATACATGTTATTGATAATTTTTTGTTCTCATAATTCAAAAATAAAAGTGATACAATTCATTACAAGACAAACATCCATGATAAATAAGTGATATATTTTTTCCCTTTCAAATTTAAATAGATAACGAAATGCGGATAATTTAGTTTTATATGCACTACAAAATATCTGTAACGGATAAAAAAATCATTGATTAAGGGTGGTATTTTGTATAATAAATCCATAAGAAAAATAAATTTAATCATATTAAAAAAATCTCACTGTCTGCAATGTTAAAACTATGTATAAATAATAGCATTACTCATCAGACGTAAATGTGCACACTTTTTGATTAAAATCATAATAATGTTATATACAGCACTAAGTATTTTGTATATATAAATATACATGGTACGTATGTATGAGTGAATAAGCATCATAAATATAAAATACACCGAACGTTGAATTTACATTAGCCTACGCTCTATTATTTGTCAAATTCTGTTATAAATTTAATTTTTCGATTCGTACGATGTATAAATAAATACGTGTTATAGACGTATATAAAATTTTATATAGAATGGTGAATATTTATACATTAACTTATCGCCTAATTATTTATTGAAATATGATTCGAACTCAGTTTCGAAGACATTGAAAGAGTATATTGACTTAAATTGTTCGTTAGGTATTTGAGAAAATTTCATTCGTCGTTATAATTGTTATAATTCTTCTTATTTTATTACTGTTATTTGAATGAATAAAATAAAAAAAATAAATGTAACTAAAAAAAACCAGAATATTTAACTATATAAATAATGATAAAACGTTCAAAAATATATGACAAGATCAATAAAATTACTACCGCCGCACGAAATCAAAGTCAACAAAAATGTGATAATTATTTAAGTTTCGTTTTTTTCAGCAGTAAAGCGTTCCCGACTTTTAGATTTACAGTGCAAATATTTAAACTTCGTATACGTTTTCGCAGTGCACGTCATTTAATAACGCATTTTTCTTTCATTTTATAAGCGAAATAACATGAAATATTACTGTCCCAAAGATAGAAAAAAAGAAAGAAAGAAAAGGACCATCAATATTTTATTTTATTCTCTTGCATTTATTCTAGTCTCACTCGCCGTGCATTTATGTGTATTGGGTCGAGCTGTTGCATGTAAAAGGTACTATATAACATCCACAGTAGTCAGCTGCATGGCTTTTACCCGTTTCGACGAATATTATATATTATACATAACTATATATTATATATGAACTTTCTTCACTTGTTTAACGCGCTCTCGTGCTTTCCGCAAATACACGTCGTAAGTCTGTAGACTGTAACGATCAGCCTCTCTTCGGCTATTTTTCTTTTTCTCTTCATATCTATTTACACTTTTTTTCCAGTTATTTCGTTATTATATGCACTCCGAAGCGTTCACCGTACTTCGCGTACACAATTACGTATAATATATAAGCCGATCGTGTACGCTGTTTTCCATTACAAATTAAATAATACCAGTGGATTTTCTTTGTCTTAAACTTCGCATTAAATGTAAGATCACAGATTTTTAACCCTATTATTTGACTTGTTTTGACCAAAACATATAAATTACGAGTTTAAAATATTCCGTCCAATCATAATGACTATTATTTTGATGAATCAAATGACGAAAATCGATCAAAAACCTTTTATTTGCATGATAGTTATCCATTTTATGTCTGATTTTATACAACCGATATTCTTATTGATTAAAGTTTATCATGCACGACGTTTCCCATGACAAATTAAATAATGTCGTGTCTTAAACTCCAGAAAAATGTAAGCTACATATATTTGGGTGGTTTTTCTGAATATGAAATACTGATCTAAAATAGTTCATAACATTATTATCATAGGTAGGTACCTATTTTATATTATACTAGTTGATCCTCATGTACTTCGTTGTCCGTTATAAATAACAACTCTATATGATTCAAAATTTATGTTTAATTCAATGTCAATATACGATTTCGTGGCTAGTTATGTAAAAAATTGTTATGATCAATTTCCATGGAATTCTCCTATCTTAATCTCCATCAAAGATTTTTAACACGTTCATATAAAATATTAAAACACAAAACCAAAATTATATTAAATCACAGTAATTTTTCGCATTTTTAGCTTTGTTAAGATGAAACCATTGATAAAATTGGTACCTATTTATATCCTTTTATTAATATTAATGTACACTAGCTGGTATACAGTGTCAGATCAAATTTTCACAAAGGCTGGGTAGAAATACTATATAGTTTTTGAAATATTTAAAAAAAAAGAATGATTGTTTATATTAATTTATTAATCATATATTTTTGATTTTTTTTTTATTAAAATTGAAAACACATATATTTTATTGGTGGTATACAGCATGTTACGTTTTGTGCATTCATATAATACTATATCGACTACATAGTTTGCATTCTGCATATCTGCAATAATTATTTTTGGTGTGCTTCGAGCAACAGGCTTTATAATGCTACATTATAGACGATATGATGCACAAAGGGCGTTGACGGTGGTACATTTGGGTGAACATTTTAACGACATTTTTAACCACCTGTTGGTGCGTTCGCTGTAAAAAAATGTACCCACGGAAAGCAAACCAAATACGAGTGAACTTTAATAAAAAAAAAATAACATCCATCGTTGAATAGTTGTGCGCTTTCAAACAAATAACTTTAAACTTTAATTCGTATTTATTGATCCGTAATCCTTAAGATACACAGTAGATGGTTTACATTTTTGAGTTAAACGTTTCGCTGAGTGCTCTCGTAAGAATTCAGGCAATAACACTGTTATAGTGTTATTATACGTTATTACTGTCTGCTCGTGCCTCCCCTGACGTGTGCGATGTATATATATACGCGTATATTATTATGAATTTGCCAATTTATAATAAAATATATAAAAAAAAATAACCGAAAAGGCGGTGATTGTGAATTGTTATTTAGTTTTGTTTTTTTTTTTTTAAGGAAAGCACGGTAAAAAAAAATTATATATTTATACAAATGAAATAAAAATCCTATGATATATATGTTTCATCGTGTAAGCGGTCACTGTTTTTGACGTTCACTTTGTTTTGGTATTCGACTACAAAATCGGAGCAATAATGATGATTATTATGATGGTGAAAATTTTATTTTTAATTCATCACCATAATACGATATTTTGTTTCATGATACACCCCTATCACGTTTCACACACACACACACACACACACACACACACACACACACACACACACACACACACACACACACACACACACACACACACACACACACACACACACACACACGCACGCACGCACGCACGCACATTATGTATATTCAAATTATACATATATTTTGCTTCCTGCACCTCCGCAGTGGCGGCAACAGTGACAGTTGCGCATATATATAATTAGTTTAGGAGTGGTTTGTCGAACGGTCGTCATCAATTATATATTATTTAGGTCTCTTCACCGTCACAGTTCATTATTGCATTGTCATATTCGCGCGTGTCAAACACACTAATGACCCATCTTTGGCTGTGAAAAATGTACACACGCATACACACACACACTTTTGGACTAAAAAACATTTTGCAAACACCGTGATAGTATATTGTCGAAGTTCATTTGTATACTTCTAGCTACCTGAGACCGATCGCACCGTGATTTTGACGAAAATACCACTTGAAAAACTATCGTTTTCGTAAATTGAGGTAAACTATAGGTACCGTAAAGACGTATCTTTCTTAACCATAATGATTGGATGTATTTTGTGAGTGCAGTTAGGCATTGCACTAAAATACTATAAATTTTATTTAAAATGTATTCGTTAATATATAGGTGCATGAATTGTCTAGCCTTCTGAAGTAGCATGAAGTTTTAGGTATTTTAAACAGTGGGTAAATACTAAATAGTATGTGAGTTGTGATGATCACTGTGTAATTCATGATATTTATATATTAAGTGTGAAATAATGTAATATAATATACTAACAACACAGTTTATAGGTTGACGCATTCCTATAATCTTTATATGCATATTGTTTATTCCTAGTCAATACACGGGAACGATGGTCTAAAAACCCTAATATGGATTTAAAACGAAATAGCTTTTTCGCTACCTATTAATTTTAATAGGACTTGAAAACAAAAACGGAAATGATATAAAATTATTTCCATTCGTCCTTTGGTTTAACGAGTTTGCAAACAAAAACAATAGTGCTTGACGTAATATACGTGCGTATTATGTGATATATATTATATATTTTTTCGCACATTGTCGCGGGACGAGAGAATTCAATAAAAATAAAAAAATAAAATTGTTTGTAACGATTTCAACCGTAGCCACATGTGGACTTCCTCTGCCCTCCGGAGCCACATTACGGTCACGATACACTCGAGCGGATGAGCTGTTTTATGATATAATAATATATTATATGCATTATATTAGAGTTATGCGAGGTAGTAACTCACGAACGGCCTTTAATTTATATTGGATGTGGAGCAACAACGTTTTAATTTCTGTCGACAAATATTTACCAAAGTTCTCCCACTAACCAAACTTGCGGGTTATAATATTACAGTATTATAGTATATGCCTACACACTTACGAAGGGCACGACAACGACACCGCGTATACCAAAAACCAATCGCAGATAACTTTATAGATCAACGATTAACGTATTATATATTTATATATATATATACAGTTCGCGGTCCGTACCGATTTGACTCTATTTCTTTATATTTACTAATAGATTCAGCACTGCACTTTATTCGTGTACATTGGTGATTTATAACTTTTTTTTTATTCGTGAGGAAACTTAACTGATTTCTTCATTCAATAGACAAAAAAAAAAAACAGAATTTGGGAGGCCATCTACGGACAGAACCTTACCAACAACAGTTATTATTTAGAGACTTAAGTTAATTTTTAAGGCATCTTTGCACCACAGAAGCGTATCAATTAAAACGTCCATAAATATGTTAATTTCATTTAAAGTTTTAAATCACGCGATAAACAGATGGATTTAATTACCATCACGAGTATGTATTACATGTAACATTATAATATTATAATAATATAATACGCAGCATGCTGTGTAACGTGTAATTTTCGAAAGTACCTAAGTAAGTTTAAGTGGATATTGGAGCGCTGTGGTACATATTCTATAATTGCGGTACAATACGTATACAATGATACATAATAATATAATATTAATGTGTGCGCGATCGAACTAGATAAACTGCAGTAAAACGGATGTTTGTATACTCAGTGTGATCTCTGGCGATTGAACCACACGCCACGCAAACGTCGCCGGTTTCTAATCTATATTTATTAAAGAGCGTATCTCGCACATATTATAAATACACACAATATATAAATGCGTATACAATTGTACATTAAATAGTTTCCAATTATCCGACAGCAACTCGCAATTGTTTCAACCCTCGCGTGACTCCATTGTTCTATATATATATTTTATAAAAGCAACGGAGGCCAAACCACTCTGAAACAAACTGTTGGGCATTTATATATTAATATGTGTGTGTGCGAGTGTGTGTGTAGACGATAGGAGTGGTTATTGTAGTTTAATAAATCACGTTATGCGCGTGTGTGTGGATATGTTTGTACGGGTATGAGTGCGTATACAATGCACATGCAGGGACATGTTTTGTGGAAAAAGCAAATAGTACATTTGAAAGTTTAATGAGACGTATGAAATATTCAACGAGAATGCCACCCGAACGCATTCGACCGAATTATGGTCTACAAAATAGCTATCTAGCATACAGTATTTCACTTCGTCCCGTGACCAGCATCAGTCTTTGAGTGAGTGTGCCTATAGCTGATATATAGTCACGTAGCTAAAGTGCAGGCTCGGTCACCCAAAATATTTACAGGCTACTCCATTGTACTGTTGAAATACCCCAAGGCTCAAATAATTGAGTGAAAACAGTCAAACCATGTTTTAAAATTTCTGCTATGATATTTGTTGATATTATACCAATATGTATTAATCTGTTATTATTGTTATCATAATATATGATACTCAGTTGTTTTAGACTTTAGAGTTTCTGGTATGCTAAATTTTCTAGGTATAAATAAATCAATAGTCATGAAAATGTTTGAGTATCATATTTTAAACTATAAATATAATATCGCTGATTTAATACATATACAGTGTAATTTGGTATCCACCCAGGGCATTCAAAAGAAAGAAATTAAAATTAAATTATAAACAATATAAACACATGCCTATAAATTGGATTCGTACCTTGTGTGGAAGGGATATCAAAAGGGAGTTGACCACTTATTAGAAATAGTGGACATAATTAGTCCACCTCATTGTGTGATCCTCCTGCTAATATAATATCGTTGCGGATGAATGGCAGGAGAATATTATTATATATTATGGATATAAGACCAGCTATGGTACGTAATTATTGCTCTCATTATTTTATGTTTGTCGACACGATGATACCGGATAACATTATGTAATATAATATTGTCCTTGGACATTTACTGACATCCACGAGTATCACACGTGTATGATGACGGATCTGCAGTTATCAATATTATATACCAACACTTTTGATCGTCTTATACTTTTCTTTTCAGCCTTATTATAACGCAATATATCATAAAATATCAAAGAGCTTATATTCCTTCGAATCATGACACACACCCCGACGTTCTCCGCAACCAACCGTGTTTGAAGAAACAATTCCCTGTATGGTGCCAAATACAAATTCTCCAGATGACATCAAATACCGAACTCTTTCGATTAAATAACAGCTTAAAGTGGTTTTAAGAAATAACACTGTACAACACCATCAATGGAGATTATGTATAGCCGTATAGGTGTGATTAACATGTCTTATTTATATCGAACTGACGTAATCCACTCATTCATTATAAAATTGTGTTATCGATTTATTTTAGTAAGTACACCACTCACGTTGTATAACATTTGTAAAGTTAATATACGTAAACCGTAAAAAATACAAGACTTATATTTTTATTTAGTTAATAATTATACTTTGTGGTTTATATTTATATTTTTGAACGTTTCCGTTTGAAAACAGTATGGCTGACAAAACGCAATGTTGTTCAAAGATACATAGAATACACACACACACAAATAAACGGGCTCAAAATACAACTGATGCTGGCCAATTATAATATTATTGCGTACTAGCTGCAGGCCACTAATAATAACAATAGTTTGTTTGAAAATATCAGTTTTGGTCTACGACAAGATCCGGAAATGGTTCATTTTATTTTTTTTTGTCTATCTACACGCGCAGGTGTGGAGAAGCGTAACAAGAGCCGTACGTGTAATTAGCTGTTTTTTTTTTTTTTTGAGTTTTTTGAGTTTTTTCCCGAAGTGAAACCGTACGACAGTCCCCCCTCCCCTGATTGAGGGCAACAGATAAAGGCGTGGCGATGTGGGGACAAGGAAGGCACGTGACAGAGCACAGGGTGATCGGTGGTAACGACGGTGACGGCTAGCCGTATCGACGCGTGCTTCGACGCCGCCCCGACGATACCAATAACGACTACAATGCACAAATACGACTCGTTGCGACGGTAACAACGGATTTCCACAGAACTAAAAGTGTTCGGGTAATGGATGACAATAATTTATGTAGGGTAGATAGGAACACGGATGTCAGTATAGCACTGGACTCGAAGAAACGAAACGTTTCAGGGTTACGGCGTTGCGCGACTCCACGGCGCGGCGGGACCATTGCTCGCGCCAGACTGCACGGTGCCGACGCACGTGTGGCCAAGCCGAAAATCACGGAGAGTCTCATTACCGATTATCTCCACTTTTCGCAGTGGTCTGACACTGTTGGCACTGTTGGCCTAGTCACGACACCTGGTTAGGTCACTACCGATTCCGCAGCATCCATCATATTCTATAGTCTCGCTATGAACTCGCTTCGGACCTTAGGAAACTGTTGTCACCGGCACAACGATCATCGTATTAAACATCTGCAGTATCGTCAAGCGCACAACATCGCGCACCAGCCACTTGTCGTCAATCGTCATTCGTCTCGCAACCGTCTTGGTCGGGCTCCTTCCGCTGCCATGGTCGTCTTCGCGCCCCGGGCAAACGCGTAAGCGATTCTCGAACGCCCCGCTGGACCGACTGAATAACGTTGTAGAGGTGACCAGTAGCCATATACTTACTAGCATCTTCTACAATTCTCACCCAATCGCCATTACGTACCACCCACATCACCACGTCTTTTCTGATGCCTTTTTTTTGATTTTGTTAAAATTGTTAGTTATTGTTTTTTTTCAACTTGCATTGTATTATATTATACTTCATCTTTTCGGCATAATATGTTAAACATTTTAAAGCACACATTTGTTATGTTCACTACATTGTTCAATAAATTATTCAATAAAATATATTTTGTTTACATACAATAACATTTTGTTTTTTAATTCCACTGAAAAATTGTCTCACTGTGCAAAATCGTGGTGTCACGTGGGACCCTTAAAGAATACTAAACATTTGTTTTTTTTTTTTACGTATCAAATCGACCAAATCTCAATAAAATATATAATAGTAGATTTTGGACACGTCATACTTAAAAGTATGAGTTTATCGGTGTAGTATAAAACGTGATTACAGAAAAAAAACCACGCACACAATATCCTAGTAAAATACTAAAATCAATACATTAATTACTCGGCTCAGAATCTAAAATAAAAATAACTACTATTCTGTTATAGTTCTATGAACACTACAATGTCTTTAGTGTTACTTAAAAGTAGATACTGCTCCGATCCACAAGCGTCAGACGATCGAATACATATTGAAATCCACACACGCTGTCAAGTTGATGATGTCGATATTAATAAAAAAAATAACAATAATAATAATAATAATAAAATGCCAAAAACTCGAAACAAGTAAAAATATTTTGGAAGTGTAATCAAGGATAGAAAATGATAAAATAAACGTTTGGTGTAAATTTCAAGCAACTACGATTATTCGTTTTTATTTATAACAATATAAGAAAATCGTTTATACCTCTATAACCTGAATATTTGTATCACCAAAGATATAGACTTCATAGCAACAACATTTACCTAACATCAAAAAAATACAAAAACTTTGTAAAGTGATAAATATTATTGAATAATATTAAATAATGGGTGAAAAAAGGTATTTTAAGAAATTACCGTCATGACCCGTTTATTTTAAACGGTTATGGGTTACCTCTTATCTCTACTAGCGAGTTGTTACTCAACTTAAAGGAATACGTTATGCACCATGATACATCTACCAAGCTGATTTTTATTATTTTTTAAAATCCCTATTCACTTTTATGTTATCAATGCATCAAATAGTTGATGAATAGCAAATATCAATATTTAAGGAGTTAGATCTGGCACTAACAAACTCTATTTAGAATCTATTGTCATACATTTACAAATCGATGATAACTGCAGCTGTTTAATAATTATCCGAACGCACCACATGAATTTTTACAGCATATTATTTTAAAAACACACATTACTCGATGTATGCTCAATAGTAGTAATAACGTAGTTCAAACACGTTTTGGCGATTACATTCATCTTTGCGTTGTTACCTAACGACGACCACCACGGCCAAAGAGCAATGGAATCAAGCGTTTATACCCCATACCATAGTGGTTACTGAATGGTGGTGGGGAGTGGAGGTTAAGAAAGTCTGATAGCAAAAACTGAGCGCGTCGAAACGGCGCTGCGTGAGTTACGACTCGTTGGCCAATTGCCGTGCGGTACCGAGGGGAGACCAACGTGTGATTTTGACGTCGTAATATTACCTACAAAACCTGGTCAACTGGTATATTATATTAATTGCATCATTAACTAGGTAGGTGTATTGCTAGGTGGGTATGTGTGGGTGCATATAATTACGCGAATTTCTTCTTCAAGTCCACACGGGCGGCTGGCTTACAACACAACGCGCGACCCTTGCAATAAGATTATAATATTATTATAATGGTGTAATAAATGCTTGTAAATAATATAATAAATTCAATTCATGAATGTTTACGGTATAAGCCGGCATGTGTATGTTAAACAGTATTGTAGATTAGACAGAGAATATTGTACAGGATGATAAAATAATTACTAAATATGGCTACCACAATTTTTTCATTTAATAATGAATTTATACCAATTCTGATTTTTAGAATTTGTTTGTTTTAACTCAAAGACCATACTATTGTTTATTATTTAGATTTTTTCTACCATTTAAACAGTCTGGAGGCGATACAAACTTCTTTTTTTTTCAAACTATAGTCAACTTGTTTAGAGTTTATGAGTTATTAATACATAATATAAACTAAGGAAAAAAGATAATAGTCCTTAATAATTAATTTTAAAAAATAACATAAATATAATGTAGTTGATTATATGATAAGTCAGTTCTCAGTTTTTTATACAAAGTAATAATTCTCAGGTAGTATGTCACTCTTCTGCATTTTCAAAATTAGTTTTATATTTTTATTTTAAATCAGAAGCATTTCGTATTAACAACCTATAACATTATAACACTCACGATGCTTTTTTTTCAGTTCTGATAGAGATCATACTATTGTTCGTGAATACGTGATCACTGTGTATATGACTTTTTTTTTATTGTTCTTAATTCATTAACATCGGTAACAATGGCCATTAGCTACAATTTATTTTTTATCAAATAAGATTATACAATTTGGTTTTTGTTTAAGAACTTAAAAATTTTGTGTGATGGTGTCTGCGTCAGGTCCCAGTACTGCATCCAAACTGTTGGGTATATGCTGAAGCTGCTGAGTTCACTTTTATATTGGCGGCGTTCTAGAATTATGTATTTTTTTGAAAGTTTAGTTGCATAAGGGTCGTAATTAAGTTTTTCTTCTTTTTCCATAAGGAATCCACGTATAATTGTGTAAAAAACGGGTATTGATAATTTTCTTATATATTCTATTCATATGGAAGTGATACGTAATTGATAATATTATCATTAAGAGCTTTTTTGCATTCGTCAACTTTCAAATATTTAATGATATGATTTCGCGTTACTCTATAGTGTTGAATCGTTTATCTGAGAAATCGTCTATAACAGTTATATTCAAACATTGTTCGGATATGTTTCAGTTGGCCATAATTTAAAAATAGTACAGGTTAAGATATTTATTTGGGTTTTTTTGTCGTCGTTGGTCGATAATAATCGATTACAACATAATAAGGAAAACAGGAAAGTAAGACAAAAAAAAAATAAAATAAATATGTGATAACTGATAATAAAATAAAATAATTTTTCATGCAAAATGTTATTGTTATTTTGTTGTTATACTGTTCGAATAATCCTTTTAAATTAAAATAAGTTCTGGAATGATGATTTATTGCTTATTTACTTTATATTAGTTCATTTGAGTATTTAATCTTTTGCTATTATTATTACAAATATTTTCCACAATCTGTTATTTAATATTCATAATAACCAAGTTTATGGTGAATGAATATGTGAAAAATATTTGCATCGAAGGAACTTTGTGGCTTGTAGAGGATTTCTTCATCCACTGACCATGACATAATTTTCGTGTCTGACGCTTTTTCGAGTCACCTTAGAATATATGTACGTCCGTATGGGTCAGAGATTATATGCTACATATATATGATAGATATAGTAGGTAAGGTATAGTCGCTTGATCTTAGCGTGAATGTGCAGTAAATATGTATATTTTAACTTATTTACGTTGATCTTCCAATATTGAGAGTATTGAATTGGTTACAATTTAATTAGACATAATTTAGAATCGAATACTTATTAAGTGATATTAAGTTACGTAACTTACTGTTAGAACTCGATGTATGTTAAGTGATTTTTTTATCAACTATAAGTTCTTGAATTATAAATATATCTCGATCGTCATAATTTGTATAGTTTTGCTAAATTATCGGCTTACAAAAATTATGATAATATATCAGTAACCGAATTCAATATTTCAGAAATCGTTGTTGACTTGTCAATAGAATGAACTTATAGTAATCTTTAATAGATCTTCCACTCGATCGAAGATGTTACTTTAAACCAGGGGTTATAAAATCACGGACCATAGAAAAGTCCAATCCAGCCCGTAGAAAAGAAAAAAAGTGAAACCCATTTACATTCTAGTGTTGTAATTTATCATTTTGTACATTGGTTTTTTCCAACGTATGCAGTTTTGAAGGCCCGCAAACCAGTTCCAGATTCCTAATGAGGCCCTTCAAAAATATTAATTTGTGATCCCTGCTACTGAGGATCAACATTCAACAGTAATAATAATAATAATAATAATAATAAAAAACATAATTTTTTAATAACTACATGTGATTGATTATTCAATATAAACGCAAAATTTATAGTACCGATAATATTACAATAGCACTAGGCTATTATAATAGATCTGAATTATCGTCAACGTTAATACGATAGGTGCATCAAACAATAAACCTTACAGTTGTTGAAACACCGACGAAACGTTTCTCTAATGCGTAAAAGTTTCGAAAGACAGTAAGTTGTCAGTCTGTCAGTCTGTATTATTTATGACTTACGAGATTAAAAGCCGGTTTCTTAAATCCTTTTGTTCGACGATAAAACTATATACACCGTCGTACAATACACAAAATAAAAATATCTCCATTAGTAATGAACGCAATATTTTAAACGAGTTGCATAATAGCCGTTATCAACTTGACAAAATAAATAAATCGTAATGGCATTTGCGTAATCATATTGTTATTATCTCTCGTCAAATGTTTTATGTTCTTTTGTTATTGGTGAATTTTAATGATCGTTCTTTATTAAAAAAAAAAAAAAAAAAAACCATAATAATATTTGAATACGTATTTTTAACAGCACTGTGGATTGGAATAATAATATATTTTATAAACGAACATAAAAATATTAAAAATAAAATAAAAATCGATTATATAAACGAATCTATAGATATGGAACAAATTGTGTTTATTTTTTTATAGAAATTCAAGTGTGTATTTAACATTATTAATTCGTCCAAATATATATATAATACACCTAAAATAAAAAAATTATACTGTTTAATCGGACAATCAGCAAATTCTTCTTGGGTTTCTGAACAGTCATTAGTAATTAGCCATAATAATATTTACCATAATTCTTTTGTTTTTTTAACGATAAAATCTCAACTTAACTATATAAATAATCGTTTGAGTCGAATACGTAAATATATAATGATCAGAATATTATAATATCAAGAGTAAAAAAATATCTTGAAATCACTGATAACGTATGTACTTACTATAAATACGCTTTACACTACATCTGCGCAATAAATGAACATAAATGTAGATGAAGTCCTTTGAATATTAATGTTTGAGAAAAACATTACGAAGTAATATGATAATAAATTGAATGAAAGAGCACGCCCTATAAAATTTGTTCTACAGTCTCGATAAAAAAAGAAAAACTTTGCTCACCCGTCGTATTTCAATCACCGGCTGTTAAAACTTATACCAGCAAGTATTGTTCAATTGATGAGAGCCTTTCACGTTAACTGTAGTTATTACGTATATTGTCGATCATATATCTATCTATATAAGTATGTATGTGTGAATTTGTTCATATTATCTTAAGTTTATTTCAAAAAAAAATATGAAATCGCATCGAAAATTAACGTACCAAAAACCCAGCGACGTTATATCAATAAATAATAATATGAAATTGCATAGTAGCTGACTTCACAATATATCATAAAAAAATATAATAATATAATATACAGTCATAATCTGTCGGAATATAGTCGGGAGGGCCTTAAAAACGCAAAAACTTTTCTACTTTATCGTGCTTTAATCACGTGATCTATCTTACACCAGCAAGCATTGTTCAATAGATAAAAATCCGTTACGTCCAAAAATTGTGACTCAGTTACCGAACATATATTTGCGAGACTATGTTCGAGCTTGTATGCGTGGATATTTTGAATAGGTTTTTATTTCAAAAAAATATGTAAACGCATCGAAACACAACGTACCAAAAAACGATTCCGACCAGTACTATAATTATAAATATAATGAAATTGTAGTAGGCTAGCCAACTTCACAACGCGCCAAAATAAAATAATGCATTGTACAGTCGTCGCCTGTCGATATATTATAATCGGAAGGGACAAAACTGAAATTACCGAGAAAATTTCAAGCCAACGAATATCATCAATGTTACAATTCTTCGATCTACGTTTCCTATGCATGATTATTTGGATTTGCGATTAAAGCCAATGATGATGTGTCCTTATATATACCATTTTTCAATTTCATAAAATATTATTGATTATTATTGTTATCATTAAATTATGTCACTTATAACTTTTTAAAGTCTCCTCGAATATTGTATTTCCATGAACATAATATTGTTATCACACTTGGCAAATACCATACAATATTTCGTAAAACTCAAACAGATAATATTGTTTAATATCGCCTTAGGGCAGGGCCGTCGAGGTGTGTCGGGACAAACCAGAAACTTTAAAATAAAAATACCTAGGAAATGTAAAGTTGAAGTAATTTTTTTGAATGTAATACAAACTTGTATTAATTATTTCTTTTGTATGCATATATTTACAATTTACATGATACATTTTATAATAAAACTCTATAAAAGAGTTGAGAATGTTTTTCTCAGGATTTTATAACAAAATGAAAGGAAACTAAGACGTTTTCTTGTTTTTTTTATTATTTTATTTCGATAGACATATTTATTTTTATTATTATAATTTTTTTACGAGCGTGTTGCCGTCGAATTTTCTCAGTCGTAAAACTGTTTGTTTTCCTATTATCTGCTTAAGGTTTTTTTATCCACTCTTCGTATATCCTCGTGTTTAGTAATTTAATTTGGGATTTGTTGAAAGAGCTCAACGTGGAAAAACAAAAAAATATACAAAAAGACTACACGATGATTATGACAACGGTCACGTCTGTTTCACTGCAGTGCGCGCGTATATAATATGTGTATATTATATTAGATATTATTATTATTTTTATATAAACCGTGAATATATTATCGTCGCCATCGTCGTCTGTACTGGAGCAGAATATATTTACCGAAGTTTTTTTTATACGAGTATTATGAAAAAATGTAAAAATAAAAGGGAACAATGTCTCAAAATAATAGAGAACAACACGTAATATATTATGCATTTTTCACATTAAAATAATATTTTACAAAATATTATATTATGCATATCATTCATACATAGTTGCAATTTCACATTTACATTATGTCATGAGTATGGATGTGTATTTCAAGCGAAATGGATGAACTTCGCGGTAGAACACGCATAACAAATAATAATATATCATAAAAACATAAAGATATTAGATTATTGTAATGTTATAAATGTATGACTATACATATAATTTCGATAAATACACTTTATTATAACTGTTTTATTTTTTGAAGGCGATATAGGCTTAGAAGATTATCCGTATTTAGAAGTGAACATTTCCTAACAGATATTGCTGTTTTTATTTTTTGAAACCGAACAGCACAAAGAATCTATTTATTTTTTAACATATAGGTATGTTTTTTTATTAAGTATTGGATCAGCAAAAATTGAGTTATTTTTAAAATATATTGAATCTTTTTTTTAACTAATTATAATCATTTAGTCATTTGAAATGCTTGACTATTTTAATATATATTTATTTTTTTTTTTTTTTTTGATAAAATATTTATATCTCTGGTAAAAAACTTGGTAAATCTTGGAAACGTTATACAAGGTTTCTTATAGCTTGCGCTCATTTCAGTTTAAAAATATTAAAATTACAGTCACAATAATTGTTTTTAAAAACGTTTGAAGAAAAAATATGGGTAAAATTGGATATTGGATATTTAAACGAAAAATAATGTTTTTTTTTTTTTAATCAACATAAAATTTTTATCGAAGGTAGAGAATTAAAGACTTTCTCAATTATTTATTTTTATTATTGTTTCTATATACAAGTAAATGTTAAATTTATTTAGACTAATTTTAAAATATATACATGATATACCACAAATTTGTTCATTCGTATCATATAGCGTACTTCAATATATTTAAAGTAAAACGTAATGTATTTTTCAAAATTGTAGTAAGTTTTGAATCTACGACAGTCACAAATTTTGATTTGATAAAACTTTATGCAGACATGTTGGGGGTAAAAGAAAATCCTCGACCAATGATTATGTGCTATATTCCACCAAGATAATCGTTGGTAATTAATAATTGTGAAATCGAACAGTTATTATAATAATTATGTTGTAAGGAGACCACATCGAAAATGGAAGATCTTGTTCGAAGAATACATCACAGTGACAATGATTGAGCGAGAAAAACGCGATTTTTGCTGGTTAATGCGTGCAAATGTTACACGGAAGGAACTCATGCCAACACGTCCACAGCCATGAGTTCATTTTTATTCTGTTATTGTCGTCTTTTTGACCACCCCTCTCACCAAGACCCCAACAACACCGGTGTACAGTTAACGCCGTTTTATTTCTTCTTCTTATTATTATTATTATTTTAACTATCGTTATTATTTGTGTACTAAGTCACCCGGATTAGCCGGTGCTAGATAACGACAACGACGTGTTCTAATCGACGCAGTCATTCAAAAGCGCTTGGAACGTTAAAACTCACCCGTTGTCACGCCAAACTCTTGTCGGCTACGAGATAAAAGACACCAAAAAAATTGAAAGAGAAACAACAAAATGATGCTCTTTGTTTTTCTGAGGAATAACTAATGAAGCAAGCCACCCGTTGTATAGAATTGTAGATAACGAGATAACTATTATATTATTATATCCGAAAACGTGTCACGTGTTATAAAACTGTCGCAAATTATTCTGTGCAATCGCGTGATTTTTATAGGATTCATTCTCTCTAGAGCTTTTAAAATATTTTTTTTCTGTTATAATATAATACATTTACTTAAACGTCAAAGTATTTATGATTTTGGCAGTACTAAATGTAGCTCAAAAGTTTTAAAATTCCTCTTATCTTGTCTTTTTTTTTAATTTGAATAAAAAAATTTAGGTTAAATTATTATCTATTATAAATGTTGTCGATATGATACTTGATTACATAATTTAATAGGTATGACTTAATTTACTTTCACATTAATTGTTTATGCTCGTTTAAAATAATTTATATCAGTTTCAACGATAATTAAGAAAATGGATACAATACCAACACTGAACCGTTGTAAACGCATATTTAAAATAAACGCACTTCCGGAATATAACATTTTATAAAAAAAACCACATTTGGTCTCGGGTATGTCAAGTAAATATACATTCCGCGTTCAAAGATATGCCATATTACACTCATATTCTCGTAGGAGTCCTTTGAATAATAAAACACTCAACTCCAAGGTCCTTTTCATAATATCCCGTGAGTATATTTTCTACGCATTTCAATAATACAATATTATGATTGCACGGCGAAGTTTATAGGCAAAATAGCTACACTAGTGTCTGAGGGTACATTTTTTCAGTATCTCATAACATTGGCTGGAATATAGTTAAGGGCAAAATGTGCTTTACTGTTAAACACGAGATAAATTATAACCGGTAACCTAAGGCATATGGTGGGTATTATTTTTCGGAACGGTTGATCATAAGACATTTGTTTTTAATTTATTGGGTCAAACGGTATTTATTAATACTTATCAGTAATACCAAAAAGTAAGATACAATAATAATACATTTTTTCGATACAATATGTTACTTTAAATATTATCAAAGTTAGTTTTTTAAGGTTAGATTAGGTTAGGGTAATTTTGGTCAAAGATCAATGACATTATATGGATTCACAAAATATCTGTTCAGTGTTCATTTTTTTTGTGAAAGTAAAAAATTAATCAGGCTTCCAATATTAGAGTATTACGTATCCGATCTGCCATCAAAATTTTTACCACAAATTCGTCGGTGTGATTGTATGGAGCGCGTTTAAAACACGACCGTAGACAAAATAAGAATTTATATGCTTTTTTAAGTCTTTCACTCCTGCAAAGGGACGTTTGATAAGTACGTTTATATATTATGTATTTGCGTATTGTAGTCTTAAATAATTTTTCAATCAATGTCAGTGTGACTGTGTGATATAGTATATCCATTCTTATATTATTTCCTATGGTCAAACTGGCTATCTTGATCGACTTCCTCCTAAACCCGATGATCGAGCATCGATAAAGTACTGCGAAACTGTAGTTAAGAGAAAATGATAAAACTGTGTAAGGTCCATCCGTGGCTTCCTTTTTTTCATTTCCTACTACCCTTGCATCACTAAACACCACCGACGCCACATCACCCATATCACGATAATATCATCATAACGACTAAGCATGTTCAAATATTATTGTTACTATTTATAGAACTGTTAATGGCTCCAATAATTCGTTCCACAATACGCTGCTGTTTTTCCGTATTGCGTTTGCTTTTAATTAAAAAGATTGCAATTATATTATATTATATTATTGTAATTATTATTATATCGCTGCAGTCAGTACTACGGCATTTATTGTTGTTCGCCGAGTTTCGTTTCGGTGTATTCGTTATCATGATTAGTCTCGTTGCGCGCCACCCCTGGAACTTTTACCATAAATTATATCGGCCAAAACCCCGCGAGCCGTTCGAACTCTTTTATACCGCGGTGGTATACAGAGACAGTAACTTTACGTTCAACGGCTCTTTTCTACGAAATGGTTATAAACTTTCTTGCACATATTTGCACCGATGTAGATGGAACCCTTGCCCTTGCTGTGTTACATTATATTTCCATGACATCTATGCATAGGTAATTATAATTATTGACTATTTTTCTAACACAGCTGAAAAATGTATTGATCACTTGTTATCTGGTCAAAAATTACGACAATAATAACAAAAACAATATTCGTTTGTTTCAAGTATTAGTCCAACCACAGATAATATTTTCTCATCAATAATTTTTTTTAAATTTACGTCGCTTTTACCTTTCCGGATTTGAAAACTAATGATGGATTTTAGGTATACCGCAGTTCAATCGCAATTCAAATTAAATATCCATTAATGAATTTAGCTGCTTATTTGATTATATTATATTATTATTTATACCTATTTGGTGTACGTGTGCTTTAACTGGAAATTTCAACAGGGTAATAAAATTCAAAAACAGTAACAGTTGGCTTAAAATTTTCAAATGGCACTCAAAATAGTTTCTATGTTTGAAAATTATGATTTTTGTTTTACTTATCGAGTGTCATATATCACTATCGCATAGGTCTATGCAATACGTAAAAATATACAAAAATACGAATGTACAACAATAATCAAATTATAGTGACTAGAAAATGTCAGATAATAGCTTCAAATTGTATACTTGTATAATAATATAGCAACATTTTGTTGTTTTTGGAGTTCAATTGAGCAGAAAATTATAGTGGTAAATTTACGTAGTTCACGTATGAGTACGTGGTGCCATGTGATAAAATTTTACCGTAATCGCAGATAAGAAAATAGTATGCAATAAACATAATTTTAAAGCTTATACGTTACATTATTTGAGTTGTTCTTTGCGCATTACAATACCGTTTGATTAAAAAAAAAATAACTTATGGTTTTTCGATTATTTTTAAGGAAACAGTTTGAAAGTGTGTAATTATGTAATTACGGCCTACTTAGTCTACTAATTAGCTACTAGACTGCTACTTCCGGGATAAACCTTTATATGATAATACACGCCAAAGAAAAGGTCCACAAAAAAAGCATTTTTGTAGACTATTATACCTTTGTCCAGTTGATCTATTATTAGGGTCCTAATAATAATATGTACGTCAGCTCTCAAATAGTTCTGCAGAAATAGTGACCACTGTTGGTACTATGTTATGATTATTGTTATAATTGTTTATTATTGTGTTAATTTACAATCATTTATAATTTTTTTAGCCCACACAGATATAATTTAAATCGATTTGGACTATTTGTTTTTGATCAGAGACTTTCAAATTTATAAATATCGCGTGATGCAGATGTAATCATTAATCACCAACGTCAGTATTATTTTAGCTGTAGTAATACAGATATTTACGATTTGTAATAATTATCATTCGTCGAATTTCTATACACTGCACCATACGTTTTGCATAACAATCTAATATCATAATATAATACCATATAGAAAGGTATTAGGTAGGACCCAAAATTATTATACAATATTATAATTTCGTTCATAATAGAATATTGTAAAATATGATTTACCACGTACTACTATTATATTCATATAATATCACCTACCCATACGTTATCATAAAAATTTGAATAATAATTGAACTTTATATTAGTAAGTAAATATGGGCTTGTGTAAAAGTTTATTATGATTGCAAAAACGTGTTGACGCAGTAAGTTATTATGATAAAGATAACCACATATAAACATGAGGCGTCGTGAGTTATAGTATTTTTCTTTTTTATTTACCCATATAATATAATACAAACTGTAATAATCCCATAGAAATTAAAATAACATTTTGATTTGAATGCAGTGTTGTGAATCGTTAAGGTTAGGCTATATACGTATAAATTACGTATTCAAATATTATTGAAACTCATTTTCTTGGGTTATGTTAATACAAAATAATATGTATGGCACATCTAAAATAAAACCGCATATCGTTGTGTGATGAAATGATAATTAAAAAAAAAAACTGTATAGTATTTTTTTCGTAGTAAAAGGTCGAGTCAACAAAAACATAAATGAAAAAAAATGTGTAGATTTAATTAGTTTCCCTCCAATTAAGTATATTATAGTCTTCACGAAACGACCTTTCACAAATTATACGAAAGAAAATAACGGCGAAAACAGACGAGTCGAGTATGAAAGTAAAAAGTAATAATAATTAATCAAATTAAATATATAGTTATATATTATATATATATATATAATATATAAAACCAGACGCAAATTGTGTTTATATAGTACAAATTTCAAACATAATAAAAACATATCATAATACGTACGCTGCAAATAAAACGCTGAAAAAGTTGGTCTGAAATTACTCGCAAAGTGCTTTATACGGCATATATGTGTTGGGGAGTAAATTATTAATATAATATTTCACAAGTACATAACAACAGCCGAATGTTTGATTTACTTCACGCTACAATAGAGAGAGAGGCTTCATCGTAGACATAATAAATATAGTATTGTTATTACGCACAATATATATATATGTATATAGTATATTATATTTTTATATTTTTATTGATAATATGCATTTTTTCTCTCAAAAATGTTGAGATTCACTGAAAATATAATCGAAGTGCGTGCGAATGACAAGACATTTCATCGGGATGTCAGCGCGTTCTCTGATCTGTCAAGTATTCACGGTAATCGGTGTGGATAACTATCTACGACGAAAATATGAGAAATGAAATGTAAAAAATTTAAATATAAACGCCCGCACGACCATAATATATTATACTATTATAGCCATAAGAATATTTTTCTTAATCATATTGTATGGTTGGATGATTCACGATGCAAGATCAACCCCTTTTTTCATTAAATAATTAATTTATTAGAAATTCTTGTTTTGGAACTATTGAGTACAGTTAGTACACTTAAAAATGTGCTTTTTTTGAAATGTTTCGATTTTTTTAAAGTGTTTTGTGGCCATACATTTTTTTTTTAAAGACAACCAACCTTCATTAGGTTTCTAAACATTAATCAAATAATCTGATTAACAATTTACATTTTAAAAGGTTGGTTCTATTTTATAAATAAAGGTTTGTACCTATTATCATAGAAAATTCATCGATAAAAATGGTTAAACAAATTTAAATGTCTGACAATTAGTTTTTAAGTTTACTTAAGGGTTCTAAAAACAATTATTTTTTGAATAAACCTATTAAAAATAATGAGAGTGAGTGTGATTGGTAAATTAGCATGGACAATGGATATTAATGAGATATCGAAGAGATTATATATTGAAGAGAAGTAAACCAGAGACCTCTGCTACTATACGTATAGGTATTGAATTAACCAAATAACTGAATCGGTCACTGTTGTTATGAATAATATAAAACATATTATGTTATATTTTAATTCAATTAGTTACATTTTTTCTATAATATACTAAAATAATTAATTAAATAATAATTAATGAATTCTCTGTTAATGTTATATAATTATCTTAACTAACTTTTAGTAAAAAAACTGAAGCCATTATATAAATAATACCTAATTGTTTTATTATTGTAATTTATTTATTAGTAAAAACTAATGCATGTAGCTTATAAATAAATTGTTACTTTATCATATTTTCTAATTACTTTAGTAAAGATAAACTTATTTTAAATGTTGAATTTTCACGATTTTTACTGGTTTAGAATACAAAAAAAAAAAAAAAAAAGTTATGTAAAATCAAATGTCTATATAAATTGCTCAAAGAGAGACTAAATATTTTAAAATTATATAATATTGATGATGTGTATATAATCTTATTTTTCTGTAATTATTACTTTATTATTTTTACCAATTTCATTGAAAAATACTGGGAATTTTTTACTTATGACTTCCCAAAATACAAACAAGATATAATTTTCTATTATAGAAACCATACTCAGCATTGAATATTGAAATAATTCTCCTGGTATACAAAGTGTCTTCACACACACAAAAAATAATAATAATAATAACAACAACAACACCCAATGTAAAACCATTCATCACAAATGAACCCAAGCTAACCCTAATGAGCTTTGACAAATTTATATAACACTCATGTCATTGTATTATGTACAAGCTTGTGCGTTTGTTTGTTAAAACTTATATTTATAGACATCGAGTCGGCGGCGGCGTGTTCAAGATATATACGAGTTTGTATAGGTGATATAAGGAGGCAGGTGGTTGAAAATAATTGTATTTACAATGCAAACATTTGAAAGGTACCTATATTGGCCACATATTTTCTTTTATATAAATGCTAAACCCCTAGTTCAGTGGAAAAGCGATAAACCTCTATCACAGTTCATAATCACAATCTTCACAGCTATCAATACGTGTTTACCCAAATGGAAGAATAATTTAACGACGTTGGATATTAATAACAGTATTCCTACATAAGTCGGGTAAATTGTTAAAATGCTGCAGCATAAACAATTTTTTTTTTATATATTATATTCTATGGTTAACGGATCATATACTATAATATACATCTATATAAATAAAATATAATTAATTTAAATTGTTTTTTCTACCATATCCTTATAATAAAGTTAATAGTGTTAATACTGGGTTATTTTAATAGCATAGTTGTTTTATTGCTTTTATCTGGTCCCACTACAGACTTATAACATTAAAATATATATATATATATATATATATATATATATATATATATAATTAATATTTTATAGTCCTTATTTGCTTTTAATCGATAGTTTTTCTATCGGAATAAATAAAAAAAAAAAAATACTTAAAGGTAATTACATTCTGATAAACTGTAGTTTAATATTTTTTAACTTAATAAATTTTATCATTTTTAAAAATATCTAAATTGTCTAGGCTTTTTATTTAACATAATATCCAGTAAGTTTTAAAAATGTGTACGATATAGTTTGTACATTTTATGATTTCTAGCTACGAAACATTTTCAATGGATATAATTATGTATTAAAAAAAAAGAGTATTCACACTACATGTAAATACATCGATACATGTATATGCAATTCGACTACTGATTCATTCGACATTGGAAAAAATAAGTTATTCATATAATTATAAATTATGAATTTTTATCTTTACCCTTAGAATATTAAAAGTATGATGAGGTTGCTATAATAGTGACGTAATTCTAATACGAAAAATACAAGAATATTTCACTCTCTCGGTCTAACACCATGAAGTAATGGTGACGCTCTCGGTGTCCCACAAATTTAAAGAACGACCCCAGCTAAGATATAAACATATCGTTATAAATTGTACGTTTATTAAAATAAAAACGAAATTCGGATACATTTTTTTGAAGAGTAAGTCAATGGCAAATGAAAATAATGCGTTTCTCACGAATAATGGAAAACTTTTATTTTTTCGTAATGAAAAAATTATATATGTGCTATATATAAATTATGGAAATACTATTTGCTTCAGATTATTATTTTGCCCTTTATGTATATATTGCGTTACAAGTATAATAAAACATTTCTAGGGTGTACTAGAGAAATATTAGATTAACTTTAAGTTTTGTTCCGTTTCTTCACGGTTCGAACAAAATTCTTATACCTATAATGACTTAATACAAGTAAAACACTTGAAATCGGTTACTACTACGTCATCGTCATGTTTATTGTTTAAGAATTATGTATTTAAATTTATGTTTGTCCAACAAAAATTTATGCGCTATTGAAAAAAACAAAAAACAAAAACCGTATTATATTTTATCAACAATAAATATTCAAGACTTAACGTTCGAAAACAGACGCACATATTATATATCTAATTATAATATATGTATATATATATATAAATGTTAAGTCTGTTATTTCAATTTACAAAAGGACCTTTTCCTGAACTTGATATATATATATATATTTATCATTATAATCAATGTTTGTACCTACCTTTATAAATATATATATGTATATACGCGACTTAAATACATATTAATCAGATTTCCACTTAATTCACCGGAGCGTATAATTTGCGGAACATTCTATTTCGTTCTGGGATGTGATCAATTCGAGTACACTCTGCGTATAATGAATTGCGTCCCCTGCAGTCCGAACAGTATCTTAACTCGCCAAATGAAGTAATCTAAAATAATATACGTCCTTTAGACGTACCTATAACTACTAACAACCGCATGAAATCAATAATCATACATTCGTACCAATAATAATAATAATATCCGTAAATGCAGTTTAGTATCCCCATCGTCAATATTGTCGTTTATAATAATTAATAACGACGGTATATTTTACGACGGGATCCGCCAAGAAACTTTGGCGTATACAGTTGTACGCCTTTGGTTTTTGACAAGACGTTACTTTTGTATACCTATAGTTTTTATAACGTACGTATTTAATAAATTATTATTATTGTGCAGGTTTTTTTATGGTTGTATAGGTACTTGTAAAGTGTATAAGTGATCGAAACTTCTTTGGATTATAGAACGGTAGGTGCGAACTGATTTTTAGTTTTGTTCAAATCTATATTATGTCAGGACACAGAGTTATCGCGATATTTTTGATTTATAAATAGTTGAAAACATCAAATTCAATCGATGATAATAATAAAAATCTATGTTGGGAAATTTGGCCATAGTTGGTAAATTATACCGATGTTACCGTTTTATCAACCAATATCGACCACCCAATGTTATGATCTTACCGTTAAGTGTATAATACGTTTTCCTCTATGGCTTATTTTATTCTTCAATTCGTTACAGCCGTCGTTGTAGGGTGTGATATTTTAAATATTTTATAATACTGTGGACAATGTATACGCCTAACATCGTAGTTAATTACGTTCCACAGACAAACGGTTGACTGAAATGGGTGACGTAAAATATACACAACAAAAGTTAAAAGTAGCTAATCACCAATGCTCTTAACACAATATATTCTATACCTATGTACTAGTTGTCACGGGCCCTTCAGGAGTTACTTCCATCTGTGGATGAGTCTTGACGACAAGAACCTGGACTTCATCATCATCATCGTCATGATAAATGGGTGGAAGGTGACCAGTTGAAGAATCGTCCGGTGACACAAATTGGGAAAAGTACGGGGTAGTGGGTATAATTGATTTATGCACATCGCGATTTCTGGACTAAGTGAGTTGAATGACCAGCAGGACGTCGATTCGTGATAGGGGTGGTGTATAATTTATATATATATATATATATATATATTTGCGAGATTATATTATATATTATTATATAGCTGGACAGATGGACCCGATAAGCTTAAAGGATGGGAGTGGGTGAGCAACTTCGAAATCTAAACGGCAAAATTGAAATTCATGAATATTTTATCAGTCCGGGTCCACCGGGTTTTTGGGGTGCGGTGACCCAACTGCTCCCGCGCCGACGTTTAACCCTCCACCATAACGTGAGTGTACAGTGTATATATGCATCATATTATTATTATATTATTATTATATATATATATATATATATAAGGTCTCGTGTTTTGTGTCATTCCACACGCAATTTGATTTACGTTCACGTCCGATCCGCGACGACAAATCACTTGCTCGTTTGAGTTTTTCGGGTTTACCGGGAATTTAAATTGTTTACAAAACGTAGGTACGTCATAATAAAGTATTAATCATTGTTGTGCAGATACGTAAAACATAAAAAAGTCATCCCAATTTCAAACCTTCCCCTCTCTGAAAATCTTCACGGTTACCTTCATATTGCAGCATAGTATATTTGTTATTTCACTAAGTAATCACTAAGAGCAGTGTTGAGAGTATGTTTGAAGAGTTTTCCGTTAAGGCTCGCTAACGATAAGCCGCATAAAAACACACAGGTAACTCCACTGGAAAGTTCGCAAATTTAATTACTTCATTCATTCTGAAAACAAATAACGCAATGACTTAAGTTACAAACAAACCGATATTATTTAATTAGGATTTTTGAAAAAACAATCAATATTATATTATATACATTATACAATGTATATATATAATGTATACAAATTAATTATTTATATATACCTTTGCAGAAATAAAAAGGTTTAAAGACGTAACATTTTGAGTGTAAAACACAAGACAGAATAAAACTGTCATTTTTTTTCAGACCGATTCTGTTATTGTTTTCAATTAGTCAGTAGACAGGACGTATTGAGATAAGACTTATTAGTTGTGCATTTTAGTTGTGGAGTTTTTAATTAATTTTTTGTCATTTACGTTTTGACAATAACATTGAACAAAATAAATCAATTTATTATGTATAGGTTTTGGAGATTTTGAGTTTCTTATACTATAACTTACCTATTCATCATACAATAGACGGTATAGTGTTAAATAACAAAAGTGAATACCTGTTATTATAAAAATTATTGTCAATAGATACATCATATACATTATATAACTGAACAAAATTGAAAATTCATACGATTTATTCCGGGGATAAAATACACTAATACAGTAACACATGTTAAAAATATTATATTATCTGCTAAATTATTTATTAGTCGAATTTTTCATTCAGACAGACAAACAAAATTATTAAAATTATATCCAGAAAACGAAATGCTATACACCCGGAGGGTATTATTAGTGATTAATAAATTATAAAACATTTCTATTGAAGATCAGTTCGTATCAAATAATTCATATTGAGGGCGTCAACCTTTTGAGTTCAAAAGTAGTAATCTATTCTACATTTTTTGGTCACTTTAATAGGTGACTATTATATATCATACCATTTCAACCAAAAAATAATATATATATACATATATGACGTGATTTTTTTTTTTAATGTACAAACATTATTTCTGAATTCCACTTTCCTGTGGATCATAATAAAACATCAACTACGTAATATAATTTTTTTAAATAATAAAATAAAATAAATATTACTTAAGTATAACCAATATAATATAATATTAGAATATTAGAAACAATAACAATAAATATTGTTTCAGAAGTTAACTGGTTAGCACATTAGATATTTTAAACACATTATCGATAAGTAAAATTTCATATTAAAATATAGACACAAAACAGAATAAATACTATAAAATAATTAAGAAAGCTAATCGTACGCCCATATAGTGATGATTAATTTACATGTTTCAGTATAGAAAAGAGTACCTTCAGTCCTCTCCTCAGTTAAGCTATTAGCAAATGGTATTTGCGTTGAATCTAAGCTATTTGCGGTTAAGAAATGTAGCTTTAATATTCATATGTATCCAAATAAATATGCATTCAACTATTTTAAATGAATCTGTGATAAATACATTAACCCATGTAACGATGTAATTTTATATTTTTACTGTTTTCAAATAATATATTATGTATTTGATACAATACAAACAACTGAAGATTATACAATTGAAACAACATATTATTTAAAACCACTAATTAAAGGCATTACGCAAGTTAGTAAATTATTATGACACTATTCTGTTATTTTCAAGTGTTTACAACAGATAATTTATATTATAATAAATTAATTACCGTACTTTTGAAAAAAAACTTTTTTAATTTTTTATATAACTTTCAGTACTATAGATTATACAGTTCCATAATCAAATAAGATATAAACATTTGGGCAGGAACATTTTCCTCCAAAAACGAGATTCCGTTTTCCTCCATTGTCCATTTTCCGCCATAAACAAAAAAGGTTGGTTTCCATTTTCCTCCATATTATTTTTGACTAAAATTATGTCTATTTTCCTCCAATATTTTAGTCAGTGTTGTAGTGTTGCGTTTCGTATTATAAAAATAGAGTATGGCTAGGATCACATTTTGCGCGTATCTGTTGATTAAATTCTGGTCGCGTTCTTATCGACTAGGGAAAAACGCTACCTAGTCTAAGTGTCCGACAGCACACGCAGTTTATAACAGTCGATTGTAACTTTGATGTGGTTAATATTACGTAAAGAAAAAAACCTCACCCGATATAAATTAGTTGTTACCTATTTTTAAATAATTGTAATTTATATATATATATATATATATAATTTTTATAATTTTTTATTATTTTAAAGTCTGACAGAAATTTCGCAAAGATATATTATAAACAATTTAAATATCTACAATAGTTATATATTATAAATAAATATAAAGGCACATAGTAGAGTTAATTTAATCATAACAATATCAATAGAGCAAATAAACATATAAAAATATAATAAACACGATAACTCAGATAACTATTTGCGTGATCCAGTCGTTAGATTTACTATTAAACTTTAAATGTTTACTAGACTAGAAGTAACTATATACTACACTGGTGTCTAAATTAATTACACGCATTGTTAATTGAACATCATTATCATAATATTAAAATGTTGTATCTTTTTGTAATTTTGTATATTTTAACGACCACGAATTTGATTCCGGAGACATACGTGTTAGTTTCCAAATAAGAACGAAGTTTTAATCTCATAAAAAAATATTATAAATAGTATCATAATGATTTCGAACACGAGTAAATACTATACCTACGAATTATTTTCATGAGAAAACTCGCAAAAACTAAATAAAAACAAATAGGTACGTTATTAATGATATAAATTATTTTTAGGTGTCACAGTGTGTTTTGTTTGTGTATTCATGTTTTTCATGTACATTCAAATGTTTACTCATCATTTGGTTAAACCAGTACCAATTTTTGATGTGATATTTATGTATATGTGGTTCGTTATCGAAAACGTCACGCGCCATCGAATTAGTCAATAAATTAGTCTGATTTCGATTCGATTAACATCCACGCTGGCCGCAGCAAACGTCAATAGCTCGAAGTTTAAAATAATTATAATTATAATTTTTGACGCAATACGATTTTAGACACGAAAATTTGACCACGTAATTTGGTATTTTGGACACATGCTTTTAATACGAGATCCGAAATAACAACTTGTTAATAACGAACTAATAACGAACTAATAAAACAAATAAATAACTGTACGATGTGATTGAACTTGTGTATTTATAATCTTTTGCAAGGTCAAAACAACCAGTTCTAGTCACAATAATTTTTGTGAAAACCAGGTTTTAAATCATGAGTCTTGGGTATGTAAAAAAAAATGTTTGATTCTAATAAGTTAATTATTTATGATATACTATTATAGCGTACATAATCACACTACTTCACAGCCGATAAATTATATTGATTTTACAACGATACATAGGTAATCAATATAACAACCAATTCAAACGAAATTCCCCTAAAAAAATTCCCTATAGATTACCCTACCTATACTCAAAATGAGTGGTTTTTTTTTTCATTTTACTTTTTGTTTAACCTTCGTCGTAGCGATATTATTCTTGTCGTCGTCGTCGTCTTCTCGAAATGCAATACGCGTAGGTAGGTGTACATCTATATATAATATGATAAATTATTATGATATTTTAAGAGGTGGGCAAACACGCAACGAACGTGATCGATCGAATCCGTGAATTATAGGCGCCTATCCATAATAATAATAATACTACAGTAGCTACTGTGCCCGGGGCCGACGGCGCCGAAAGATTTTAATTTTTCAGACTGCTTTTGTTTGACTTACTGGTCTCCGGAGACTCGTAACTTACCGATTCTGTCCGCCATGTACACAGCGTACGACGATATACAGTATACACGCATGTTCGCATATATGCATTATGTATATCGTACACAACCGCATGCGCACTACTGCACTGAGCAGGAAACCCCGCTGCACCTATACCAACCTACTAATTTATTCTTTTAACCTTTTTCTCTGTTTTTTATGACGACACATTATACAGGCTCTGTAATTTTTGTTTAATTTTCCTCATACTCGCTCTTCCAAAAAAGAAAAAACATTTTTTTAGGATGTATTCATTTTACTATCATTAAAAATAATTTCCCACCTAAACAACATAATTCGATTGTAACACAACCACATGCTAGATGTTGTTTTAGTGGTTTTTGTCTGTTTCATTTCGTTTCCAACTGATACGATGCACTTACGAGTACACATAATATAATTGATAATAATATTCTGATACGAGGGTTGAATCGAATACGTTAATAGACACCATAATGTGGTAATATGAATTTAATTTAATTCGGTAGGATACTGTTTAATGTTTATTATTGATTCACACGATGGAATTCAGTTTGATGGACAAGCCTACGAAGTGCGGAATGATAGCAATTTGACTAAAAATCTTTAGAGTAAATTTTCAAAAGTATCGATATAATATTTATAAAATTGTAAAGTTTTATCTAAAAATTTATTTTTTAATACAGTTTTTATCAATATTTTTTAAATATTTTAAATTTATATCAACAGTATATGTTGTTACTTGTTCTTCTGTTATGTTTAAATCATTTACCTATCTAATTTTCGAGCTATATATATTCTCACTGTATTAATCTATCATTGTTGAACTAAAATAGTTTTATACTGAAAGTTCTGAGTAAAAAAAAAAAATGATTAAAATAGATAGATTTAATCAAAAACAAACGGATAGATAATAATAAAAGTAGTCACTTGGGATTCTAATTTTTATATTGAACAGCAATAAATGTACCTATCTGAAAAAAATCATTTGACAAGTCGATGGAAACAGGAAAAGAGAAAAAAAAGATAATGTAACGCGTTTCAAGTAGGAAGTTCTATATATTTAGTTACAATTGTGTATTTTCGATATCTGTATGTACGTGCTGTGCATAGTAAATCGAAGATAAGTTGAATGAAATCGAATAAAGACATGACAGAGCTAGGAAGACGTTTGAAAAATATAAGACATTTTAAATCGCAAATTTAGATTTTTATGAAAATAAAAAAATATCAACCCGCTTACTCAAACAGGTATACAAAAGTCAATTCGATTGTTTCGGGGGCTATGGTAAACATAAGATGTAGTATCTATATAATATCGTGGAATAAAAAAAAAAACGTCATCCATATTTTACACTAGTTGAATTCCGCTTATAAAATTAAAATATTTATAATAATGATGTTAAACTATAATATACATACGTGATTTATCAAAATTAGCAGTAAAATGATTGTTCTAGATTATCGTTATTGGGTTTAAAATTATTTTTTTTTTGCGCCTAAAGAAATGTTTAAAACATTTTTTTAGTTGGAAAAATCTTATAATTTTCAACTTTTATGGAGCTATCTTGTGGAAAATAGATCAAGTTTGCATGCACATTGTAGTGGTCAAATTTGAAAATTCTCAGTACTTTTTGATATAATCGAAGAAAAAAAATAGTAAAAAAAAATCTAATATTTATTAAAATGGTTGCCTTGGTTACCTAAAAGTTGGACGGACCTCGTTCAGAGCGCAGAGTCATTTATTTTCATCGTATTCAATGATTTATCATTGAATTCAAATTTAACACAGTATCCATTACAGTGACTATGCTCAATAACAAAGGCCTCGACTCCATCATATGTTAAGTAAAGCGGTTTTGCCTACTTCTCCACTTTCTTTTAGAACTTAATTTAGTAATTTGAATTAATTATTTACTATTTACACTTTGAATACTTGTAGGATTATTAATCAAAAACGGTGTATTCAACTATTTTTGTTATTATTATTGTTATTATTACTGTATTATCTATTTATCCTGGTCTAATGTGCCTTGAAAAAAAAAATGTATCATTTAACATTGCTTTGGGAATTTCTGTGACCTAAAAAAGGAACTAGAACGCTTTGACATTAGTTTAAAATAGGATGCGCGTTTTTTACTACGACGTGTACGATCGGTTTGGTGTTGTTCACTATATGTGCAATGAAGCATGTTTTGGTTATATGTATTATTATATGTCCATAATTTGACTGGTTATGGTTTGGTAAATAATATCATGTTAATGAAATAGTAAGCCGCAAACTGCAGCATGTGATTTATTTGTTAAAATATCAACTCTCTACAGTTATATTTTCAAATACAAAAAGGTAAATTAATTTAATAGAGTCAGTCAAAAACTACATGACATGTGGATGTATACCAACTATATTTTTTCTTTTATTGTTCTTAGTTTACATCGGTAGCAATGATAGTTAGTTATAATAATAATAATACATTATATACTGTTCTAAAGTAGATTATTTTAGAAATTTTATCAATTAATCAGTGTTCGGACCTAAAGCTGCGTTTTAATTGGCTAGGATGTTGAGAGTTTATTTTTTATGTTTTCTATATAATATATTTATAGCATTCAATTAGTATGTGCTTATCTGAACTAGTTCAGACTTCTTTAACCATGAAGAAATTGTAAGTTAACCTTGTGTGATTTATCCGGAGATGATTAATTACTATTTTTTATCTTCTGTGGCGATTTGGATTCAGTTATGAATAATATATTGTATTTTTGATTTCAGTGAGTTTGTTTATTGTCTTAACCAGTGGTTTTGCCATTTAATTTAGATAAGTTTTTAAATTTGGTTTTTTTTAAATCTCTTGGCTTCTTCAGATGCTTTTTCGTTTTCCTTCAATATTGCTGTGTCCAGGGGTCCAAACTATCATTCAACAAACGAATTATTCTTATTTTTTAATTAGAGTTTAAAAATCAATTTTTGACAAGAGTCAATCAGTTAATGAAAATGTACGACTGCATAAGATTTTTATTTTAATACTTAATAGTTGATACATAATAGAAAATTCCTTCTGAATGGTTCTACATATAATGTATACGTATAATTTTTTATTTTTTTTTATAATTTATTTAAATACACACAATCTGTAAATATTATTTTACAATAAGTGTATGTGATGGAGGTGACATGGCTTGAGTAGCAGGAGATAAGAAGCCACCCATTGGAGGCACTTAAGGTTGGGATATTAGGCTAGGATTTTAATGTGCTAGCAATACAACCTATACAATTTTAGATAAGTAGGTCACGACACCAGGTACGTTTAAGACGCCTTCTGGGGTCACCAGGAATAGCGTTGGTGGATAGCTCGGAAATCAGGGATTACGATGGCTGTGGAACTTGGAGTGTGTGCGTTTGTAGAAAGTTTTTGCGAAGTTTTAGACTGTTGAATGGCTAGACATCTATGTAGAATATCGTTAGATACATAGTAGGTGGCTTTGGTTATCTGGCGGAGACATTTGGATCGGAAGACTTGTATTTTGTTTAAGTTTGACTTTTTGGCTGCACCCAAGAGTTGGATACCGTAAGTCCAGATTGGTTTGAGTAGGATTTTGAATAATAGTAGCGCGTTTTTTAAGTTGATGTGTTGTGATGTGAGGAGATAACGTAATTGGCGAGAACGATTATTTAAGGCGAGTCTTTTATTGTGTGTGTGAGTTTCCCAAGTTAACCTGTGGTCTAAATGTAGACCTAGGTATCGGACATTTTGGGTGGTTTGGAGAAGTACATTGTTGAGGTAGATGGGACAGACTATTTGCCTTAGTGTGAACGTACAATGGATGGATTTTGTTTCGTTGATTTTTATCCCCCAGTATTTATAGCAGGTAGATAAGAGATTGAGATGATTTTGTACGAGGTTTGAGGCTATTTTATGGTCGGAATGGATCGCTAGGAGTGCCTTGTCGTTGGCAAAGTCACCATTTGTAGTGTTGGGGGTATATAATTAAAAAAAAAAAAATAGTAGATCAGCGTATTAAGTACATTTATGATATTTAACGATATTTTATACCACAAAGAGCTCTGGTATTGACTTGTTAATTAATAACAATATTAATAAATAGATGGTAATATTATATAAAATCATGTCATAAATTATAGTTTAACCTGCTCCAGTATGCACCATATGCAACGTGACTTTATCGATCGAACACATCGTAACAAGATGCCCAAAATACTCCCTAGCTCGGAAAATCTTCAAGATTCCATCATCCCTTCAACTCGCCCTCAGTGAAGAAAACACCGAAGCTATCTACAAATATTTTCATCATATCCATCTTGCACATAAATTGTAAAATTGTAAATATCTGTATATATTATATTATCTTGTACACTAATGTTATAACTTTAGGCTAATAACCTTTTGATGTTGAAGCCTTTACCTCAAAATAAAAAAAAAAAAAATTATAGTTAATAATTATTATTTAATACCGACAAAAAATAAATAACATTATATTATTCGTGGAAATAAACACTGACTCACCGTCTCTTCTCTTGACCGTTTTATATACGTTTCAAATGATTGAATTCTGATTTTTAAAAAACACTGACCATAATAACAGATATTTACTCCATGTGTACATTTTAAACTTATTTTGCAGAATAGGGATACTTTTCTGGTTCTTTTGGATCACGTTCTGTACAAAATTTCACTCGTTATTAAACGAGGTATCTGAATAAAATATAATTTTATATTGGGTGCAAACAAATAATTTATAATATTAAGAAAACATATTTAATTATGATATAGGTTTACGTTTGCCACATGGACACGATATTATTTTACTGCACACGCTGGACACACAAATCATGCAAAAGCATGTAACAGACTATATTGCTTTTCTTTAATTTTTAATTTAAATTCACTTTGAAATAATCCGATAGGGTTGTGCAGTAAGAGTGTATTATAAGTAAAATAATAATAATACACATAAACGGTGAATATATGTTCTTATAAACACAAATTTTTAAACGAACAGAAAAGTATAGAAAACGCATTAATGAGAATAATAATATATTTGGTTTTGTTTCACTGGTCGGGGGCACATATCGCACGGCGCAACGCGTGTGTAGTATTTCTTTTTTATACCTTCTATACGGTTCTATAATAAATAATAATGTATAATATTATCGTATTGTAAAAATATTAAAGAAAGATAACATATTTAATATTATCTACACATTGAATTCTATACGGCAATGTAATATGTATGGGAAACGTTTCGTTACCTAATAAATTATTTGTAATTCGTTGTTTTTTTCAATTACCGGAATTATCATGATATTCATATTATACACACACGTACGTGTATATTATTATTGCATCAGTATGTTTGGTAAGCGCATTTATTATATTCGTACATGGCACGTAAAACCTACGTATAATAACAGTAATAAGATATAACATTATTATATTATGCACACTCGTTTCCACTTTTTTTTTCCATCTGTTAGCAGGATTTTTTTTTACGCGCGATCTCTACCTACGTTGCTCATATCGGCACAGTTACCCTCTCTCTACCTTTCTTTCTTTCTTTTTCTTTTTTCTTAGCGTGAAAAGTTGGCATTTCCCTCGGAGTCTACTTTATCGCTGGCGACGCCGCTGGAAGGAAACACCCCACGTCCAAGGAGCCGGTATTTAGGTGCCCGGATATAATATTGTGGTGGATAAGTTTCCAATCCTCGGCACGGAAGCTTATTATATAAAATATACCTATCCACTATTTAATAATATGTATATTATTGTGTATCGTATAAAAAAAAAACATCGCCAACAAAGTGGCCGTTTCCGACACACGCAACGTGCGACCAAAACACATCGACATCGCCTCGACCCTTCCCCCCCCCCCAACAACATACCGCGCACACGAAAGTTCAACCCCTCTCGCCATTTTACATTTGTCAAGTTTTCACGTTTATTTTTCCCATCGAACAATGGTTTAGCTGAAAAAACGAAACGTTAACGGACCTCGTGCAAAATTATTATCATTATCATTATTTATGGAGATCGGTCAACCGCATAATAATAATAAGTGCAACGAACGATTTTCTTTATAATACCTGTTTTATATAAGTACTATGTAAAATTAAAATAAAACATTGTAACACTTTATGTTCAAATATCGATGCTACTTTACATAGGCGCAATTTAGGTTAAATGTATTGGAGAGCTTTAGATTTATGTTGACCAAAGTGACCAGTGTTATAGAGGGTTATACCTCCCACACCCTCCACCCATACCCATCATCAGGCTAACTTTTTAAAGCCTCTGTAGACTATATACATTTTTCATTGAAATTACGTTATCAACTAACAAAAGTTAAGATACTTCTAATATGTAATATTATGTGTTAAGTGGAAGATAGGTGGGAAGTATACACCATAATAATGATACATTTATTTTATTACACACAAAACACTAGCAGTGACTGCAAGGAACGGAATAATTGCCAAGACATAATTCTTTAAAAATAAAATGTTTGTGGGACCTAAATCTTAATATAAACAATGGCCTATAATAAACTATTATTATTCTTTGATTGTCTTTTGTTTTCAATATACTTACTGCAGATTTATAATTCGTGTCCAAGTATGGTATTTCCTTTTCGTATTATTGTTAGATTAGTTAAGATGGATAAAGGTAAAAGAGTTAACATTTTCTTACCATCATTTTCGGTTTTCTTATCATTCGAGTAGTTACGAGTCTGAATACAAATTGTTGGTAATTTTTTAAGGGTGCTATTGTGTCAAAAAGGCAATTTTATAATTGCAGAATACTTGTCAATATTTTTATGGCATTTAAATCCAAGCTCTACGTATTATTTTATCGCACACTACGCTACAGTTTTTTACATTTTATCGTGTTGTGTACTCAACTTCGGAAATGAATGCTTGTTTTTCGGACATTCCAGTGATGTACGTTAAGCTTAGATACTTCACGGTCTGTACCGTCGTCACTGTACGGTGTGCTCGAAATGTATATATATATATATATAATATATTATATTATATTATAGTGAGCATTTTCGTTTGGACGTTGTAGTCGGTATTTACCACCAGAAGTGTGGAGCAGAGGGAGTAGGGGAGGGTTGAAACCGACGAGAGCTGTAATTACACTAGTCGTATATGCGGAGTATAATGAAATATACACACACACACACATAAATAATATATATATACATATATATATATCTATGTATCTCCTTCGGTCGTTTATCATTCGACTGAGAATGAATTAAAATTCACACACACACGAGCTTGTGGGTGTAGGACTCGACGTATGTTATTGCATATTGTCTATCACGTATGGAAGACGACCTTTCGCGAGACCGTTCGTCGAGAGCTGCAACAACGTCGAGGGCTACTGCGATGACACTGACGACACGGTTACGTAGAGACGATTCGCCTTCGCGTGACGGCAAGACGCGTGTCGTACCATCTTTGACAGATTGATGTTCCGGACGAGTATAATATATTATATTGTGCGAATCTTCGAGAAACTGTCGTTCTCGTTGGTTAGGTTAAGCTTTGACCTTTGTCGTGATATTCGAAGACTCTCGCAACTAGAAAACCTAACTAAAAACTCGTGTCCGACCGACCGCTTTTGAATGTAAGTGCAATATAATATATGGTACAACGATTATTATATGCGTATACATACACATCAGTCCGACAGTCCACATACTTAAATTAATAATATTACATACAACAGCTGCTTCTATAAGCATGCATAGTTGTATTACTGCCTTATATCCATACGCTTTGCATGCAATATCGTTTTGTGCTTTGATATCATATTATAATCAACACTCGGTCGGTAACGTTCACAATTATTTATGTATATTAATAAAATTATTGTATAAAAGCAGTCCTGTTCTAATGCAAAAAATGTGGTCAGTAGCAATATGATATTGTATACACATAATTTTTGAATTTTGAAGACAAATTGAATAATTACGTATATACTAAGCATAGAGCTAATTTAGTAGGAAGTTATAAAAGCACATATTATATATTATATTATTATGTTCTAATAATATTACCATTATAACTATAATAATTATAATAATAGTATATATTATTATGAATAGCGTATTTCAGTTACAAAAAATGCGTAGACGCACCGGTACAATATTGAAAATACACGTACAAGATATTTTGCTAACATTGTCCACGTTCTATAAGTGTGATTGAAACGCACACATAAACACAACGCCAAAAAAGAAAAAAACAATTTTTATATTATGTATATTGTATACCTATCAATAATGTAAAAACACCTATTATTTGTAAACTTAATTATATAATTCACTTAGTCATCATGAAAGCTGAAAAGGTGTATAAACGTATATACATGGGTTAATCTAACAGTGTTTCCACGAAAAGCTATTGGTTATTCGTTAAAAATCAAAGTGTTTCCTATATACATTTAATTTGGTTTTTGTTATAGCTGAAGGCTGTAACAGCAAACAAATATCATATTATTTGTATAAACAATTTTATATTATATTAAATCATACAGAGTGATTCATCATACATATAATCATTCCCTATTTTTTTTTCAACAATGCATTTATACAAAATCTACATGTACTTTCTAAATAAACTTTATGATCGTATGACTTTCAAATTTTTAAGATTCTTTTTTTACTTATATTAATTATGAAATTAATATAGTGTTTATAATCAATAATACTATTTAATTAAAAAGTATACTGTGGAGATAGGTATAAACTTCTATTTTTAAAATGAGAACTTTCTATTTAACTGTAAATAATTGCATTATTCAGTAGATATATTGTCTGACAATTTTGGCGTGTCAAAATCAAGAATGGAAAATATGTTTTTGTATTATTGTCATATTATCTAGTCTTCGTTTTGTAAAAACTATAATATTTTATAATGTAGGATTTGCATTTATGGGTTACAGTGGTCAATAACTAAAAAGCTTCAATATTATGCTACTGTACACAGGTACACAGCTCCAATCGTGTCGTTGCGTATTTATATGGAATATGATAAAATCAAATTTAAACCGCTTGAAAATTAATTTTAAAACAATATGTAAATACATGCAATGTGTGTTAACCGAGTATTATATGTATAATAATTTATCGTATACGATGTCAAATATACAACATAATATTCTCGACTTAAAATAAGACTGCAGCTGATATTTGCGATTCGTGAAATTAATTATTTTTGTTCCCCATACAGAATACACAAGATGGTTCGTGTGCACTGAAGTATAACTGTGGATTTGCTATCATGAAGATTTTCAACTAGATGCAATGTTGCGCACAAACAATACTTTATATATTAATATAGGTTTGATACGTCATGAGAAACTGTACAAGCATTATACTGTCCGCATTCTAAACAATACATGTATTGTTTTCATCGTGTGTAATTAATAATTTTGATTAAACACCAAAGCATACCAAGGCCAGGTTACGGCAAGAAAACCTTTTCATTAATTCAAAATTGTTTAACATTAAAAAATGTATTCTATATAAATAAAATATTTAACGATATTATTAAATAGGCATTATCATAATATTCCACCCACCTTCTGTACACTGACTCAAGCGTGGCTGCCCACACTATCTTTTGTTTTAATTATTATTTATTTAATTTTTTTTTTGTCTTCAGTTTTTTAAATACTTTCAAACTTAGCCGATGGTATCTTTATTATTTATGTTTATTACTAAATGTTATCCATTTTCCAAAAAATAATAATAAGTTTAGATGACAAATAATACGGAAATTGAATTTAATAAAAACAAAAATCAATAAAAAAAAAAACATAATATTCCATTCTTCTATTCTAATATTTTAAAAATTATTCAAAGTGTAACATGCATATAATTGATTGGATCTAGCGAAAGTATGATAGCGAAGTAATAGTTGCTAAGTAAAAAGATAGATATTCGAATAAAATAAACATAATCATTCAAAAATATTATAACAGAGAAAAAGGTTAATATATGTTATAAATAGATTCATAATCACTATTTTAGATTCTGAGCAGAGTGAGGAATGTATTGATTTTATTATGATGTGTGTGTGATTTTTTTTGTGTCTGTCATCACGTTTTCGGGCAGTAAAAATGCTTCGATTTTCGACTTTAGTACCTTAGTGAATCTAATCGGTACTTTGGGGGGTCAAAAGTAAAAAATTCTCAATAATTTTCTAAATAATCGGGATAAAAAAACTAAAAATTAAGGAAAAAAACGGCAATTTTTATACACAATCAGTTTTCGACAAAATCGATTTTGGTTTTTGATGTAACTTATTTAAAACAAATGACCATCGATACATGAAATTTTCACCAAATATTTATGTAAGTATATTCTATCCACCATGCAATTTATAAGCATAATATACAATTTTCGATCACATAGTCACAAGTTTTTTTTATAAGCATTCAAAGTTTGAATTTCGACAAAATACGTAAAAATCACGAAAATTCGCAAATTATTTTAAGCTAGAAATACATAAAATTTTTTTTTCAAATCTAAAATTTGAAAACTTAATACAAGATTTCTTACAATTTTGTCAACCTTTATCATAAAATATATATCCACCAAAAATCAAATTAAATTTTTATGAGCGTTTGAAATTAAAATTTTTACAACAATTTTTGGATTTTCACTGAATTTCACATTTAGCGATTTTCTTATTTTGGTGTAACTCTAAAACAAATTATCGTAGACAATTTAAATTTTCACTGAATATTTATATAGGCATTTTCTATATTTGATAACATTTTTAAAATATTTCGATTTGTTCTGAGGTATTTACTGACATTTTAATTTTTCAACTTTTTTAGTTTTTTTCTCTAACCCTTCATATCGTTTACATTTATTTCAAAAAGATTGTACTTACAGATTAACTGATAAACGTAAAATAGACTATAGAGATAAGTATAATATGCGGAAATACTTAGACTAAGAAAAATCTATGAGCCATGTACTTAAGGACATCCCGTCACACTCTCAGGCGAACCAACTTGTGACCCTAAAGTTGTTCTTTACTTTATTTTTATTCTTATTAGTCCCGATCGTGTTTTTTGTCTTAAGTACATATTATTATGAAGATTAATCATTACGAATAAGTGACTACTATCAACTACCGTGCCATATCAGACCCCGAAGTATATTATTTATTTACGGTTGTCTTTATACATCAGTATTCTTAACGTACTATTTTCTAATAGATTGTGTATAAAATACTAATTTTTATTCTTTGAGAAATAATGGGTCATGCTGACCATATTCATGCGAGGGTGAAGAAAAATATGCTTTATATTATAATATAACTATTAAAATACTCATAAAAAATAGTTGATATTTTTAAAATATTTCATAACAAACCGAGAAAGAAAAAACCGTGAGATATACGCAACAATATCTTAATACTAAAATGTATCGATTGAAATTGAAATACAATTTATTATGCAATATATACTTTTGTTAAAAAAATGTAAAGGTAGCATATCATTATATTATTATATATAATATATTACGTATATAATAAAAAGGAATGACAATCAATCGTCAGCAAAGAAAAATTGGACTTTTCGCAAACACATAAGTATGTTATTATGCTCGAGTATACGTTTAAACCTATTATATTCGTTACGACGTTACATAAAAACGCTATAAATAAAAGGAAAGTAATTTACACGGGAAACGATTTTTTGTTGGAGTTTAGTTATTTTTCACTTGGTGTAAGCAGTTTAGGCTTACGCGACAACAGCGGGAACTGTTTTAATTGCTTACAATACGAGGAATAAATTTCAAGTAAATATAGTGAAATAAAAATATAATAAATTACGTAACCGCGCGTTCGATGATATCACAGAACCTTAACAACGTGATTTAGTCAATTTAGACCATACATAATTCATAATATACAATCATCTCGGTGAACATTTTTGTGTCACCCACATGTTCACATCCAATCATTGCAGTACTCAAAACATCAAATTGTCTTGTGTGATTGTTACGTTTTATGTTTTATAGTTTTTCGCTTTTGTTTTTGTGTCCAACAGGCGGTCAGGAAGAATACAATGTGCGCAGCAGACACCGATACAGACATATCTGACCACAGTGACTTGACTGGTTCGGTCGGACAACGACCGACCACGATAACTGTCTAGGCCGGCGACGAGAACGTCACGCAAGTTCGGTTGACTTGAACGATTTACGACTATAATTATATAGGCCCTTCGCCAGACATGCGGGCGGCTCCGATGCCGAAGGGACACGGTCGGACGAGCAAAATCGTCCGACTCGCCGTTGTGATCGCAGCGATTGCGTTTTGCTTTACCACTCGAGGTGAGTACAACATAGTTATATTTACTTTTAGAGCTTAACACTATAATATTATTAAAACAGATAATACTACTCAAATACGATACCTAGAAACTACGCGTATTCCTAGATCGGCATTTAAAGAGCTCCATAATTAGATTATTATTATTATATTATGAGATGTTATGATTGAATTATATTGAACGTATTATTAGTTTTTCTCTAGCGTATCCAATGAAATATAGGTTTTTATAGGCGTTTAAATGATGGAAAAAAATATTAAAATAAATATTATATTACTTTAATATTAAACAGCGTGGAGCTAAAAAAATAAAGACCATACGACAATTATTGCGTCACCTAACTATACAACAAGTCTATATTGCAATTCCTTGTTTTATTTTATTACGGTAATTACACCACAGTGTAAGATAGATATTAGGAACCTGATTGAAATACCTAAAATTAAAATTGCAAGTAAAGTCTTATGGTTTATATACTAATTTTCATCGGTTGTTCTTCTAATAACTCCATTTGGATGCCGTTAGATTTATTTTTAGTGAATTTTAAGTAAATAACTTATTATAATATTGATAACGGATTTAATCTTGACAATTCACGACGAGAACAATTTTTCAAGATAAGTAAAATATTAAATTATCTTGTAAAATGATATGGTTATCTCTTATCAATAATAAAAGTTGAAAAGCAAACTTTAAAATTAGAAACAAAACCGGGACATGTTTTTATAATAAATAAAAAACTATATATACAAAAAAATAACGAGAAGGCGATTAAAAAGAAGAAGAAGAAGAATACCTATACAAAAATAACAATAATTTTATACATTTTACTTTTTATTAGAATACATATCTAATTTGAGAAAATATTTTGTGATTGAAATATAATATAATGTTCATTTACTGTTTTCTGATAAATTTATTTTAAATTTTGGTTGTTCTAACTAACTTTTACTGTGATCAATTTTTCATGGTTCCTTGAGTGTCAATATTACAGATTTCCACTGAATTCGGTAAATTTCTAGAGTTTATCATTTCTATTATGCGTTGTAAAGTTATTGTAAATCATACGATCGGTCGCACGTGAGAGCTGAGGATAACATGCCTCCACACACGCGTGATCACGAGAAGACCAGGATTTGTATGCACGCATATCCTACCGAATCCCACCCATCATTGACCCTCGAACAAGAACCTTCCTGAATCCCATCTTGGAAAAACCCGGTTATCTGTTTTTCTAGGTTTCGATCCCCACGCTGACAGTCATAGTACATAATAATATCAAATATGTATTGATAGTTAAGTACACTTGCAGCTGCCGTGCTAAGTTTAAATACTAAACTTGTCACCGTGTCAATTCCATAAGGTAAGGAACGTGCAATTACGACAGTATATAATTAAAGCAATTTATTAATTGTCCTCGTCTAACTACAGCAGTGTCTCGCGAACCGCACTCTTACAATAATCATTATTGCCCAAGTTTCCCATATTACGTATGCTGACAACGCCTGTCCACGGCCTACACAAGAACGATTCAACTCTGATAATATGTATATTGTATATACTACTGCCATGCGATTATTATTATTATTATCACCAACTTGCAGTTCATCGACGACGGAAAATTATTGAAATATCGTCGACTAACTAGCAGACCGTATAATGTTAATTTTAAACACAAACTAGATCATGAGAAACTACTTTTGAACAACTAAGTTAATTAGTCAATTAACTAATGAGTTTTTGTTTTAAAATTTTTATAAAACCATATAATTTTACCTTAACCTGCAGTGTATTTTTCAAGGAATTTCAATGTTTAAAAATCAGTTTGTTAGTGATTAGTTGATTATAGTATTAACTTATAAGTTATAACTATTATAACTTATATAAGTGCATACAGTTTAGATGAGTTTACTAGTGGATGGACTGCCATTTTGTAGGCACTTCTGCTCTGCGATACCTATTCCACTCAACATTTAAACTTTAAATAATTATAACCAATTGACTTAGTAGGTATACTAATTTTAAATCGATTTCAATCTGTCGATATTATTGTAAATATTGTTCTAATTAAATAAAAACTTAATAATATCATTTAATTTAAAATTAAAAACAATAATGAAATATAATTTTAAAAAACTTGATTTATTTTAAAATAATTTTGTTTTGTAATGAGTTAAAATTATGTTTAAAAAATGTATTTAAAACATTTTTATTATTAAAAATAATGATGAGTTTTCAACATTAAAAGAATGAACCTTTATACATTATTATTATACGCATATGTTTATCAAACTCAACTACACGGGCGATTTTCTGTCTCGTATAGATATGTGTACCTACTCAAGAGTTATACATGTGAGTATAAAATAATGATATCGTTGGTATTTGTCGTTTAATGATCTTCTACATAATATTATACTTGTATTATAATATAAGTAAAACATTGACCACAGTATTCTATCATTCAGTTTTTAATTTGAATATATCGTTATATGTATTATGCGCTTCAATAAGTTTGCTCTTCCCTGCCTAACCAATTTTTTACATTTAATAATTTATTTATTGAAATTTTGATATTTAGAATTTATAAATATGTATACAGGTACTTATAAAGATGATAATATTTTTAAGTTCTCGTGATTTTTTATATTACTAAAGGAAGTTCATGTGACAATATTTAAACTTCTATTTTTAAAATGACAGCCTCTTTTTTTTCTAAAATATAAATTATTTAGTTGATAATAAATTGTTTTGAACATTTTAATACACATATTACCGACGTATATACTTATAACTCAAAATTTGAAGAAGTAATTTTTTCCACGCTTTTCGGGCGACGAATATAGTGTTTTAAAAACAAAAATCCAAGTATTCATAATACATTTATAATACATTTATATGACTATACTATGCTTCGACCCATTTCCCCCCAAAAATAGATGTATTACTCTTACGTATAAATATATAGAAACTAACATTACACTTTTGAGATATTCAATGTGCTGCAAAAATACTAACCGACGCATGACAAGTCTTATGACCCAATATAAAAATATATTATATATTTATGTATTATCATAAAATGTTGTACTAATCATAATTATTATTCTTCGATCAATGAATTTCGTGCAGAATTAAGAGTGTTCTAAATTACTTTTGAACAATATAGTTTACATGCTTTGTTATTATTTGAGGACGATTTAAATTTAAAAAATGTAAATATGCTATATATTACTTATTAACCTAATACATACAATACGTAACTACGATTATTTTTTTTTCGGAGGGGTGTGGGTACGAATACTATTTTTTCTACCCCTGGATCCATCATTAGCACTTGATAGTTTAATGTTTATCACGTAATATATTTTTATAATAATATAATCCACTCGTGGATGTTTAGTTCATCGATAGACACGCATAAAACTGTTAAAAACTAAATTAACGATTAAAAAAAAAAAAAAAAAAAAAACAGAAAAAAGACTGTTAAATTTTTCATTTTTTTTTTTTCATACCGTTAGCCTGCACAACGGACGGTAATAAAAATAAGCTTAAGTTTTAATTGGTAAGCGAGACCGGTGGAACTTTTTAACGGCAGTCAAGGTGATGAAGAGTGGGTGCAAAAGAAAAAAGAAAATAATTTTATACACCTATTTATGCTCAAAACCCCGAGCGAGTCATAAACGCAATTTTCACAGTGTCCGCGTGGTTGGAGAAGAGTGGGTTTGTGGTAGTGACAACACACACTCGGTAGGGGTCCGGGCACACGATTAACCGTACACATACTATTTAAACGGTTTCGTGCTGTTCAGTAATTACCGACGGCATCGCGGGGTACAGCCGACCTGACGATTTGCGGATGTTATAAGGTGGCGGCGGGTGCAGGGTACGAAAAAGGAAAAATAGCTAAAGCGATTCAATGAATAAGCAAACAAAACACACACAAACATAATATCTAATAAAGCTAAACAATGCATTTATGAGTGTGTGCGTGGCCGAGCGTTATGTTTCACATCGACTTACTGCAGCAGACTCCCATTGCATTTGAATAAATTATAAACCCATCGAATCCACATCGTCTTTTTTATTTTTATAACACCTGCCTATGCGTGCAGTATCGTCGGGGTTTATTTATTATTATTTCGTTTATCATATCCTAAATAATATTCCGAACCTATTTCCGAAAATATGCTATAAATATTCTACAATAATCGCGCGTATTGTGTCGTCTTAAACTGACACTATACTGTGCCCAGTTTATCGAAATACAAAACAAATCATCTCCGCGCCAATGGTGTCTATAACGCATCTTGATTATTCATAGCAAATCTGAGTTCCAACTAAATTGACGTAATCGATCGAAATCGGTAGAGGTCCGTTACGACATTATTATAATATTCTTATTATTTCATACACGTATCGAATCCCACTCCGCCTTCCTTGCCAATAACGTCACCGTAATAGCATCGTTTTTATTTCAACTCCATTTAATAATATTTGGATTTCAGACAATATCGACGCGATCGATCAAAAGTCGTCGTGTCTGGTATTTTCGGTTTTATGTTATTTTTTATGTAAAATGACATTTCGTGTAGACAATTTAATACCATTAAAGCTGAATTTCAATATTGTTATAACTTATAATAATAAATATTATTATTTAGTTATTCTTAGTTACTTTTATTAGGCACTCACTAGAGTCATGAGTTTCAACAACTGATATTGAAAAAATAAAATACGATTATATTTTAATAAAATATTATACGCATTATAATATTTAGTACATAAGTTGTAAATCGAAATTAGGCGATGTCAATTTTATTGTGCCAGTATAATACTCATAATAACAATAATAAAATAATAATAACAATGGTATTACTACTCGATCGTTAAGGCCAGCGGTGGCCACCAGACAAAAGTATAATCAGTCGCTAAAAGGTCTTAAACAACGTAATGCAAAACGTGTGATAGAAGTTTTGTTGTGTTAAAAATTAAACGCTAAAGTTTTCCTCGTAGAAACGTCTTTAATTCCGAATAGAATTTAGTTTAATTTATCTCGAAAAAGCTTGCTTCAATGCTTACTCGTTTAATTACTACGCTAAACGTTTATTCGAACCATTGTAGCTATATACAATACCAGTCCTTAATTAGTTTGTTGAATAAAAAAAAAAATCACTATTGATTCATACTCAGCATTGGACTTTATTAAAATGATAATATTTATTATTATTATCGTTACGTGTAATTTTAATTTATTAGTGCCTTCAATCATCCACATCTTGTTATTGTTTATTTTACTTTGATAAATATTAAATACAACTGTTCTTTCAACCAAAAAATAGACCTACATTAAATATAATGTAGCACAAATTATTTTGTTCTTATAAATCATGTGCAAATGACAAAAATAAATAATACAGTGAAATTATGGTATTTATATATAGGGTAGTTATTACAAAGCGTACATGATTATAACAAAATAATGAACAACGATATTTCCATGTACTTACCAAAGCACTTGAGTGCAAATGCGATTGTTTTTTTCTCTCTTTTATATTTATTAACTGTTCACAAATAATGCTCTGTGAAAATATATATACAAATGTAAGATTATATTTTAATGACAAAAAAAAAAAAAAAATACATGATAAAAAATTTGAATTTAAGGCGTTCGCGTAAAATATATTATATAGAGTACATTAGGTTTAAAATATATTATCTCGATTAATAAAATTAGGGTTGAATGAAAAATAAAACGAAACCTAATAATTTAGTAATTCGGAGTATATAAATTCGTGTTATTTCGTTTTTCTGATCTTAGGAAGGGTTTTCTTCTGAGAGGTAATGTATATGTTACTGTGAATGTCCGCAGTTGGTGAATGCTGACAGTCACCGGTTAATGTCGTCGTACAAAAAAATCATAGGTGAATGTTTGCTTATTGATTAAATTTGTGATTTTAGTAAACATTCACTAGTTAATGTCGAAAAAGCATAAACAATGGGGGCCGGAGGAGAAGTATTGGCAACATAGTTCCTTCTCCGGTCCTCGATACCATAGGAAAAAAAAAAAAAGTTAATGTCGAAATTTATACTACGACATTGTTGAATGTTGGTAATTCTGATATTATATTTTAATCTAATTTAGGAATAACGGAAGGGTCACAATTAAAAAATAGTATCTTATACATACTATCTAGTAGGTACCTATGCTGCAGTATAAGGTATGGTACAAATTGATAATTTCGATAAAATGTTTTATTACCTTACCCAACTACTCTTATTAATCTGGATAAAAAATTATATCTACAAAAAAGTGTAGCTGTAGAAATGTTGCCATTTTATGTAGTACACATTGGCATGACAGTTTGTCATGCTGTAATAAGTAATAATATAAAATAATCATAATTTAAACACCTTATAATAATATAAATATAATATTGTATAATATTGTTTAATAATAATTATAATAATTTTTTGATTTAATTAAACATAATAATATGTTGTTTCTATTTTATAATATGTGATATATTCAACTATAGTACCTACTATAATACTACAATATTATATGTGCTAATAACGTACCTACCTATGTCAACATAGACCATAACCTTGCTTTGTATGTTAACATTGACCAAAACCCTAACGTAAATGTCTGTATTATTTTAATTTTTCAACATTCACCAATTTATTAGGTGTATGTTAACATTCACCTGGTGACTGTCAGTTTTCACCCTTGCGGACATTCACAGTAACATGTATAATACGGATAAGACATTCCTATTTCTAATATATATATATAATATATATATATATATATATAACGTATGGTGACATGTGTGGGAAGAGTCTATACTAGTAACCATAATGGTTGTATGTGGTTAGTGGATATACGATATATTATGCTTCTAAATCTATCAATTTTTACATTCAATAATAAAAGTCGATATTATTTCTTAACATATTAATATTATTTAAAACTATATTTTGTAATTTATTATTTTTAGTATTGAATCTTAAAGTCATTATTCATGAAAATGGTTACACAAATTGTTGTATTGCGGGAAACAATAGATATATTAAAAATTATTTCATAATTCTTTGGAATACATTTTAAAAAACAATATATTTTAATATTTTAATATGGAAATATATTAATAGTTTTGATAAAAATGTTTCAGCTTATAATAATATATTCATTGAGCTCAATCATTGATAAACTCCAATATTTACAAGCACTTTGGCAGGTTAGGTTAGGGTTAAATACTGCGAAATAAGCAAATTTTATTTTGAATGCTTAAGAATTTCAGTGTTTATATTTATTATTATTATTATTATTATTATTACTTATATGATTATATTAAATATGATTTTTATTTATTATTATTATTATAAATATTTATTTAATTTGTAAAGGTTTGAATATCACAATTAGTTATTTTAAATTATATATATAAATACGTTATGTTTTGCGCGATTAACATTTAACTGGGCACTTACTATTATAATTAGTAAATTAAACATACTTAAGTTCTAATAGCTCTATTCTTCAATAATATTTTATAATAGCATCAATTTATCAAATATCAATGATGAGGATACTACAACCATAATATTTCAAGTAACCACTTTTGTAACTATTCTGCTGTTCGAACACACTTGAAAATATAGTATATATACATATATTATTATTTATCTACACATAAGCTCCGTTATAATATAATGTCGTTCCTGGAATATAACGGAAACCAAAAAATTCGGATATCAAAAATCAACGACCTAGTTGTTGTAAGATACGTGTTATGTGGGATATATTACAACGGTCAGTCACACAACTAAATCTAGTTGATCGAAAAAACCAATTCACGATTAGCTAGTATGAAATAAAAATAAGACTAATCACTGTAAATTAAAATGACACTTATATAAAATATTTAAATAACACAAACTATAATTATTATTATTCATTGCTAAGAAAATCTGAAATTACCCTTAATCCGAAGACCCGACCAAGAAATGCAATGTTTATTAGGTGATAATAATTATTATTATTCGGTGTATAGTATTAGTTTAGAATTTAGATCACTGCCTAAAAAATCATCATCGTCGTTGACAGTAAAATATTACGATAGGTATTGCGAGCACATTGTTTTATAGTTTTCCGGCTGTTACAATTCATCATTCACGTTTGATGCGGGACATTGTATGTCTGCAGACAAAAATTTAGGACCAAATGCCTACGCTACTGTTCAGCTGCGGTTCCATTGTGTTATGTAATATGCATGTTTGTACGTGTACTTAGGTGAGGTTGTCGTGTGTGCATGCCTTTGAATAGACGAGTTTCTCAACGATATTATATACACTGCTTGCAGTGACACGCATATGCTTAGGTAATTAACTAAATTGTGTGTGTGCATGTGTACTGCAGTGTTCAAACTCGGTTTAACCATTTTAATTCGAGATCCTCATCTTGAAGGAATTGGCGAAACTCTTGTTGGTTTTTTTTCGAACCCCGTATAATATTCTTTGAAAACCAAAAACAGACCATCCACAAAACCGTGGTGTTTAATCATTCATCCAAAGATCGTGAGCATAACATATTTTTAACGACTAATAAGCTATATGTTACAGAAAACCCATATAAAAACAATATAGTAGGTTATGCAGGTAGCTATTATTATATTGTACAAACAACATAAACTTTGTAGGCAATCTAGCTATGAAGACAAAATTGTTGCAGATAATATAGCAATATAAATCGGCGGCAAATGGGATAGGCACTATTTTCATAAACTGTAAAAAAAAAACTTGTGGAAAATAAAAACAATAATATTGTACTTTTATATAACTGATATTATTAGATTACAGTAAACAAATTTCTTGGGAATTCTTATTTTTGTGTCTCCCATAGTGTACCAACCAAATCCATAATTTTTTTATGAACCAATACAAATTAATTTTTGAAGCAAATTTACTATTTCTAAAGGCGATGTTACTACACGAAAAATATGAAATCAAAAACAAAGTCAAATTATTGTAAAACTGTTTGGAACCTGATGTACAATATAATGAAAATTTGTTGAAAGTCTGTATAAAATAAAATATTTATTATCTATTTATAATAAAAGAACATGCATCTTGGTCAGAGGTAAAAAATATATGTAATTAACGAAAAATATTAATATGATGAAAAACTCATTTGGTGCACTGGTACACGGATTATCTTAAAAATAACTTTTAAATTCAATGCTAATCAATTAATTGATTATTCAATACCTATTATTAAAAACTTTACAATTCTGTTCAAACCCACAGCAACGTACGAGTTTGATATAATAGTAAAAAAGGACTAGGTAAGATGCAATACATAGAGATGAGTCGTACTTTTACTTATATGTAGAACAGCCGATGGTATGACTTCAAAGCTCACCTGAGAACGAAATTTTCAACAGTCCCCTCCCTCCCTCCAACAACATAAATTGGGCATGTGTTCAAGTGATTTTAGGTAGTTTAATTCTTTCTTGATGATATTTTTATATACATTTTTTGATATGGTTTCGTCTTTCATTCAAATAAATGCAACTAGTTTTAACTTTGTAGACGGGGAGAGGGTGAAATAACCCCAAAGCAGGCGGTAACTAAAAATAAACTATGGAGTCGACCTCACACCACAATACAAACCATTAGGAATTCTGGAATTTTTTCATGTAACACAATCGTAAGCCAATTATAGTTTTCCAATCACAGAAATAGTTTACCTGGAATTCTGTAAAGTACAACCGCAACTGTTATAATGATATTACCTGCTATTTTGAACATACCAATCACATCTGCTTACCGATTTATCATTAAGGATGAGAATCATAAGCAAAAAAAACATGATTCGTCTACTGCGTTCTTCCTAACATTATTGTTATAATTACATAGCACTCGTCTGTGGACAGAATTTCGATTTTAATTGCTACCGAGCCAACCGGAATATTTATTATCGTGTGTGGACGTGTGGATAGCGGATGCATTTATAACACAGCCAACTTCCAAAAACGGCATTTTGTTTTGTGTGCTCGTCCCGAAATTGCAAACCGTTCTACATATACATCACACCACAGCAGGGCAGCTGCATATTATTATATATTATAGTGACGTCGAGTAGTATGTCCGTCGAGACGTATTAAAGTCGGGTATGTGCGAAGTGCGTGTGAGAATAGAACTAGGCGTAATCCGAGTTAGATACATGCGTATATTATATAATATATATATATGCATATAACATGTATTTTCATACATATACATATTATATATAATACTCAGTGTGTGTGTGTGTGTGTGTGTGTGTGTGTGTGTGTGTGTGTGTGTGTGTGTGTGTGTATGTGTGCGCGCTACAGACTTTTTGATTTTCTCGGGGTGTCATCCTTCACCAGCCAAGTTGCACTACCCCCGCAAGACTACCTATTTAGCTCTCGTGCCGAAAACCATATATTATATTCAGGCGTCCAAGAGAGATGGCTACACTGTAGTAGTAAGTGCATGTATGTGTGTGTTCGTATGAAGCACAAACGGGAAATCGCAGAAATTCCGCATTTCAACGGAAACCCACGAACCGGGTCGGGGGTGAAGTGACGACAAAAGGTCCAAATTAAACCGCATTCGAGAGAGAACTTTGTACGGCCCAAACGAAAAACGTCAATTATAACAAAACACTATACACCGCCTTTTGAGGTTGGTTTTTTTTTTGTTTTTAATACTTACGCAATTTGTTTGCTCGGAAAATACCGCCGGGGCGTTTTGTTATTATTTTTTTTTCCGTCCCGTAGAAGACGTGTTTGCAGTCGGTCACGAAGTTATTTTTTCTCTCGGGTGGCATAGGATTCACGAATTTCCTAAGGGACGTATGATTGCCACGTGTTTATATACTGTATATATATATATATAATACATTTTTTTCCGTTTCGATAAATTAAACTCGTATTCGTATTAATTTTTTTTTTTTTTTTTGTGACTTTCTTTTACATACGAAACGGTCGTCGACCATTGTAGCAGCAAGCCGGGTATTTAAAAACATACACTAAATTTGTCTCGTAGTTACAAACTTTGCAGCCCAGAATATAATGTTTTGTTTTTTTACTCACCCACGATTAGTAGATATATGTACACATTATTGCCACAATGTTTATTACAACGTTAACAATGTGTGAAAAATGTAAAATTAAGTTCACACGCGAAAAAGAAAATTTATGATTATTGCTTCATTTTCTCCATATAATATTTAGTATCTCTAATTCCATGAACGTAATTGTACCGGATTAGGACCAATAACAGGCTTAACAGGCGTGCGATTCGTTTACCATTATTATTACACGACAGCGATCAGAGTACGTATGTATATGTACGTTCATACGCTGAGCACATTCAAAGTTTTCAACCTTTGCAGTGCTTTAAAATAATAACGATATATTGTATTATTATGACCAAAACGGTTTTGTTTTTGTCGGTTTTAATTAAACTATGCAAATAAACGTGAACATATTAGTATATTATAAACACATCATTTAGTTATTCTAAACGTTCGTTCGCTTAAACGTAGATTACACACATTAAACCTCTATGGCATCCAAACTCCAAATAAACGCTCGCGTGTATACACTGCACTAAGTTGTATGCACTTATCGTTTATGTGTGTGCAAATGTTTATTTTATATATTATTTTATTTGACAAACATATAATAGCTTTAGCTTACGAATTAAAACGTTTCATTAATGTATATTATTGCACTATCTATAGGTCAAAAAGTATCAATCACCACTAAAAATGTTTTGATTAACAGACAAATATAATATATTTATTATAATAGTTGTTTTCAAGATTCTTTTGGAGCCATATTTTATTACGATGGACTTTTCACCGTGCCATTGTCAAAGTTAATAACATTCTTTTCATTGGTTTGTTTTACGTAACATGATTTTATGAAATAACTGCTGCATACATATTATATGTTTAGTAACTTAAGTAACTTAAGTAAATTTTTTTATTTTTTGATTTACTGAATTAAGAATAAAACAATCGAAAAGTTTTTTTTTTTAATCTAAGACAACCAATTTATGGAGATGTATTTATTTATGTCACAGAAATTTTTCACAAAATTTTTTATTTATTATTTTTTTTTTAATTTTAACTCATGATTACGATTTATCGATTTGAATACTTCCAGTATTATTTTCCTATTGCAAGTAGGTACGTAACTCCTTATATTAGCCATTATAGGTTTATAGTATAGTACTGGTATCATTCTTGCATTATTCTATGAATGACACAAACATGTTGCGGTGTATATCTTGTGTTTTATAATGTATGTCTTCCAATCAATGTGCAATTATTTTGAGAACGCGATACGCGCATGTGTTGTCTCCGTATTATAAGTGCATAACATTGCAAAAATTGTTTCACGTGGGAAAGAAACGAGAAGTCTACAGTTATTACCAAGAAACCAAAATTCATCATTAAAAAAGGAGAATTTTGTCACAGCGTTTTTATTTTTTCGATAAGACCAATTTATGAAAAGTTATTGAAGTTTGAAAAACTTAAAAATATTAGATTTTTAAAAGTATTATAACTTTTTTCTTATTAAAGATATCAAACAAATAAAAACTCTATGACACAGAAAATAGTATCTTCTATATTATTCTGTTAAATTTTGGTGTTTCTAACTAAGAGTACAGACTGAGTGGTTCTGTCCCATGCTAAACAGTTTTTGCAATTGAACGCACTTCTAAGACGGAGACAACACATACGGGTATCACGTCCTTTTATAGTTAATACGTTATGTGTTATTTATAATCATTAATGGTTAAATGGTGGCTCGATGTAGCAGAGTGTCTACACCCAGTTGCGTACGCGCTTCGAGTGTAAGCAACGGGTTATTTATATATTTATATATTAAAATATAGGCACATGACGCCGTGTTCTAAACCAACAATTCTTTCCTACAAAAAAAAAAGCTAATGGCCATAGTTTCTGGACTTATGACTTATGCTTATGATCGATACTAAAAAAAAAAAGTGGATATCGCTCTGCTGTACAATAGATTACAAGTGAGTTACTGTAATGGATGGAATTAAATTCGAATCCAATGATATAATATCATTGTATATGAAAAACGATTTTGAGCGAAGACTGTTTATCTATCTAAGATATATAATAGATTATTATTACTTATTATTAATACTTATTAAAATATTCGACTTTCGGGTGGAACTTTTTTTTTTGTTGATAAAGTTAGACAAATTTATAAGGAATCTTGAATTAAATTTTCAAATTATAGATTTAAAAAGAAAAATTTTTATGAATTTCTATCTAAGATAATTTTAACATTGTCGTAATTTTCACGTAATTAGTCGAAATTAGAACTTTAAATGCTTATCAAAAAAATCTTGCTTATGTACTTTTAATATTTTTTAACTTCTATCGTAACAATATGTTGGGTGTCTTGAATTAAATTTTCAAGCTTTTCTACCCGACAAATACATTTTTACCGATATTAGTTTAAAAAAAACTAATAATGATCGATTGCATGGTGCATAGAATATACTTATATAAACATTCGGTGAAAATTGTATGTATCTATGGTCATTTGTTTTAAAGTTACATCAAAAACCAAAATCGATTTTGTCGAAAATTGATTATCTATGCGTAAAAATGCTCGTTTGTTCCTGAATTTTAAATTTGGTTATCCCAATTATTAAGAAAAATATTGGGAATTTTTTACTTTTGACCTCCCAAAGTACCAACTATAGATTCACTTTTTAATTGAACGAGCTACTGAAGTCGAAAATCGAAGCGCTTTTACCGCCCCAAAACGTGATGACAGACACAAAAAAAAAAAAATACAAAAAAAAACATACATCATTGTAAAATCAATACATTCCTTGCTCCGCTCAGAATTTAAAATGATAACATTAAATTTTTGATCGAAAATCTCATGGAATTTGAAATAAATTAGTATCGGTACCCATATAATACAACAATAATTATATTATGATATTATTTTATTTTTTGACATTTTATTGTATAATATACATTTAATATTCAATTTACATATTACATCTAAATTAAATATAACAACTAAGAAATAAAATCGGTGTTCCATAGTAAAACAATACATGGTACGGTATATTGTATCATATCTGCATACCCTCCACCCAAACAGATAAAAATATATATATAAATAGATTGCATACACCATTGCGGCAGGTTAGGTTATAAATCCACTAGATCACAAGTATTATACCATCATAATACAGGTAATATTATAGTGGTTACCGAAGTAGGAGTGTGACCAGTGCCGTGAATACTGCCAGCGACGAACTGATCAAAATCTTTGCACTCGACGAATCGGCCTCGTGTTTCCGTTCAAGTTCAGCCCCAGGTCCCATTTTGGCTGCGTAACTTATCGCGTGTGGTATGTAGTTTTGTTCGTAGTTTCCGACGAACAGATGAGCCCACGGACCCGAAGCGAAAACTGCGACATCGTCGCCACCGTGTGTCTCCCACGTCAAATTTACCATCGACGGAAACCGGTATTCGGGTTGATCTGTGTAAACAATTTTCAAACAAATTCAAAATATATTTATTTAAACAATTAATAAGTTCAAAAAAATTCGTGGAAATTCGTTTTCACGTGGATATCCTAAAACATAGTGTAATTATTTTCTCGTGCAGAACGTACGGATCTATTTGATAATAGGTATATCATTATCTATTCCACTGACTAAATCAATTTTAAAATAAATTAAGTGATCATCGTCATATGCAATCGTGACTTTTAGCCTTAAGGTCAGCAAAAGGTTAGTTTAAAAATATTTTCTATTGTCATTATATTAGAATACACTAATATAATTTAAACGGCAAATATTATGGACACGCGTAACATTCCAATGATGCATTACGGAATTCAAAGCTTTCAAACAAGGATCGCTGGGTTAGCGTCCTCCTGAAATCACCTCTCTACGAATATCGAAATACTAATTTCAGGGCCTCTGCGCAAATAATGCGTTTGTAGCGGGCGCCTAATTCCAACGGTGCCAAAACACCATGGGGATTAAGCACGTACGAAATACGATTAGAATTAATAAATTTGCGTCGACCGGAAATGTAACAGGGAAAAAACACTAAAATATTTATTGTTCGTATTATTTGGTAAACAATAATAATATATTATAACATGCTAACATGGCGGCCGGAACAACAAATATATAATATGCGTCTATATATTGTGCACATGCCCTCCGACTTAACGAGATTCGTAGAAAAACAGCGAATCTAGGACAAAATGGCAGAGCACAACGACTACAGGTAGGATATGAGAGAGACAAAGGATCGGCCTAACCATGACAATTATAATTGTACGATAGGAGACAAAAGCCCCCGGTAATAATAATTATTACAAAGTACAAACGAATTATTATTGTATTACACACACATACACAGTCATCACTTGTGCTGCAGTAGTGGCAGGAGCAATAATATTGTTTTATGTATACTGTAGTGTACGTGTTTATAATAATTTGTTTATGTGCGTACCTATATTTAATAATATTATATTATACAACTAATATTGGCTTTGAATATTCTTCAACATCGTTAGTGCAGTATACAAAACTGTATAATACAAACGATATGGGCTTTTATTTTAATACGAGAAGTAAAGGGTAGTAAGTGTAGCTAAACTTCTAAATACCAGACACTTCAGGTCGCTAAAATTTTGTTCGTTATTCAGAGGATTTGAATTGTAGAAAATCTGTAGTTTTTTTAAAAAAAAACAACGCTATTAAAAATGTCAAAAAATGTAATATTTTATATTGAAATACTTATGATGTGGTGTTTATGGACTTAATAGCTTCATAGCCACCTCTTCTGTGAATAGGTACCACATGGATTACATATCGTTTTAAGTATTTATAAACAATAATTTTCAGTTTTTACACATTGTTAGTTGCTGAAAAACTAAATCATTACGTAAAAGTGTAGAAATTCTAAACTTCTAATTCGTGACTATACTTATAAATATTACCAATATTAAAAAGTTTCTTAATTGTAAAAACAACAACACAAAAAGTTAATTTTTTCTAAATATTATATTTATTTAACCTAGCAATAAAAATATTCGTCGTGTGCCAAAATCATCTTTATTTTTTCGAAAAATTTACCTAAGACAAATAAGTATTGATGATATAAAAATAGTTTTCATCGCACTTAAATTTAAAATAATTAGAAAGATTGTTGTATTATAATATATATATATATATATTTCTATTAGCGATATAGCAAACAATGACCCCAATCGTGAAATCTTATGTTGGTCTAGTAGTATCATGTTGTGTTAATAGTGGTAGTGGTAATCTAAACCTATACCTATATTATGGATATAAATAAGTAAAAACAATTAAGTATCCAAATATCTTGCCGCTTTCCCCGATAACACTTACCAGTTTTGTCGTTGGTCAAGTTGTACCGTTCTTTAGCGGACGGACCGTTGGCGTAACTGAGCGTAGAGTACGGCATTTTGTCTGTTGAGGCGATATTTGGATGTCCCAGAATATCACTACCGCGGCTCGGGTAACCGTTGATAGTCATGGTATGTGAGTGATCGGATGTGACCACGATCAGAGTATCTTTTGAGGACGTCAACTCAGTGGCCCGTTCCACCGCCTTCGACAACATTACAGCCTCATCGAGAGCCAGCTGCGCCAGGTTACTGTGGTGCGCCCAGTCGATGAGTCCGCCCTCGACGAACAAATAGAAACCGTTGTCACCTTTTGATAGCACCTTAATGGCTGTTTCCGTCATTTCTACCAGCGTGGGCTCCTCGGACTTATTAGCGAGTAAGTTGTAGGACATATGACTGGGTGCAAATAGGCCTGCGAACACGTGAAATCAATGTGTATAATACGACGATGATAATATTTAAAAATCAAAAACCAGTATTTAATTTATCATCTATAAATAATCTATTAAATTTTTATAATTTCTAAATATTATCTGAGTCTAGTATAATAATATGTTGTTTTTTTTTTAAGTTAGAAAATTGTACAATCTGAATTTTAATGATTTTCAATAAGCGCAAGTAATTAAAGAACTAACATAGAACAGATATAGAACATATTATATCAATATGTATTTGATATTTTCATCATTTTCATTCATTTTTAAGGATTATTATTCTTAGTGGATATATTTTAATAACTATTCGTTCGGATTTTTATTAAATTACATAAATTATAAATTATATGTTTAACAATTAATAGGAAAAAAAAACTGTAGATTGTATGTTTGATAAATAGAAGTTGGCAATATTGATATAAGAAATCAATGAATTTCAAAAAATTATTCTAAAGAATGTATACTTGAAAGCCCTGAAGACCAAAATTTGAATAAATGTATTATTAAAGAAAAATTGATTGAGCAATATTTGTAAAGTGCTCTACATTAAGTGCGTGCAATCTGTTATTGGAAAAATCTAGTTGTAATATTACAGTATTATTAATAGAAAAATAAATTACTAATAGCAATAAAATAAAATATACATTATAATAAGAATCTTTAGACAATATCTTGGCTGACCGACCATTTCTGCTCAGAATTTCTGTTCGTATCCAACACTTTATCATCAAATTCAAATTCAACGTAGCCCATTACTGTAATTAAGTACCTACTCAATGACCACGTATACCAGGTTTAATATGTTATGCAACTGAGCGACTTCCCCGGTTGTTATTATTGGCATTCTATACTCATAGAAGTCAAGCATAAGATTACATGTAATTTATAAATTTAATTATAAGAACTAAAACAAAAAAAAAACAATACTGAATAGGTAGATTCCTCGTTTTCTCAATAAAAACAATTAAAATAAATCAACTGTGAAATTCAAAAAAATAACGTTTTACAACAATTACAATGTTGTAATTGTTTTTTCTCTTTATATTATTAATTATAAATTATTTCTTTTTTAATAGACATTTCTAAAAATAAATAAATATTATGAATAAAATAAATTAAATCTGGCTCCGTTAAAAAATATTTGCATTTTATTTTATCGATACTTGTTACGCACCAAGGATAATTGTTTTTATTATTTCGAACTGTGCAATGTATCGTGACATAAGACAATTATAAAATAAATAAACTCATGACTTTTAAAGATCGCATTAAAATACAGTGTCGTCAAAATGGCCGAGAAAATTATATAAATATTATATTAGTTTATTTAAATTATATAGACTTCTATTAAACACGCTATTCATTAATTTTACGAGTTCACGATAACTATATATTTACACTCGATAATATATCATAATATTTTAAATTATGCTACCCATCGAAAACGTAGATATATTATAAAAAAATAAAAATTGCATTCTTATTTCAATAAATAATAATCAAATGCTCTTAGCATCTATCAGTGCTTGCAGAAAACTGATTAAAAAAAAGTGTCTAAAAATCTAAATATTTAAATGTCTGTTGATTATGATATAATTAGATGGGATATGTATAAAAACGTCAAAATATTATATTCTTTTAGCCTTAAGTTTAGATGACCAATTGTCAGGAAAACTTTATAAATAAAAAAAAAAAAAAAGATGGGATATGTATAACTATATTATATTTTTTAAGAGGACTTCGTCTTACTTTCAGTTCAAGCACTGTCTATAACATAATCATAAAATATTACATATTTTATTTACATTTTTATTTCCCTACCAGTATAGAATGCATTGGAAAAATACACGTGTGGTACTTACGACTATCGAAAATTTAATTTTTACGCCTGATTAAGATAAATTATGACGTTGGTGACGTCTGACGTGAATACACGTGATCGTTCTGGTTTAAAATAGAATTCATTCGGTCAAACAAACGGATTTCGCTCAAAACACTCTCCCTCGCACTGACCCGTGACCGTAAATAACAAAAAATTTGATTCTAAAGTCTATGAACAAAGATGCGTCGGCGGAACTCTCATTTCCGATTTGGACCACCGCCACGATAGTAGGTACTCACCTCCACCCTTGCCACTCCTCGTACATATTACAATACATATCATGCGACTCACAATAGTCAACGCCACTGCCGGAACCACCCAAATCCAGCTAACCCGACCCGCGAACTTATTCGCAAACGACGTAAATATTATCATCGCACAATACAATAATAATATAATTGTTATACGTTTTTTGTTCTCGTCGTACTCACTTACTCTCAAAAGCCACCACTTTATACATTATCATTATAGTGTTGATATTATTCTACGTCCCGTCAACCTACACGCACCTACCCAGTTTTACGACCCACTCCGCGGCTCGACGATCGTGGTTATTGGGGACCCGCGTCCGCTATTGTTAATAATACACTGTTATTATAATATATTATATTTTAATTCCGTCACATCAAATCGACCGTAAACAAACAAAAATAATAAACGTCATAATAATATTATTATTATATTTCAGTCGTTATTATTATTATTCATGTCCGGAGTGGCGACGTCGACGGTGAGCGACGGTCGGCCGGAACGGTAAAATAATAAACACATCCCTAGCAGGTCTATATAAAAGCCATCATATCACCCTCGACCCTCGTGCACCTATATAGTAGTTTCACGTGTAATAAACCGCTTCATCGTCGGTCCTTTACGTGTAAATACGTATATTACACGAACATATATATGTTAGTGTGATGTGTGCGCACGTACTTGAGGGTTGATTCGTTCGAACGAGTAGGCACGTCCGGTCCGAGTGGTGGCGGAATCCACGACGGCCGGAAGTGCGTACACCTGTTGTTAATGACAATTATTATAAAGCCACTAGAGCAATGGTATCCACTACGAGACCTATTTACAAATGTTATGCGGTCAGTACTACAAATAAATAGTGTGAAAAAAATGCATATTTTTGTGGTTTTAATATATAATTATATAGTTATATGCAATATCTTTCGCCAGAAACAGAGAGGTTCCCTCCATCAACGTCAAAATAATATCCAATCAAGAAAATCAAATACTAAGTCAATAAATGTGATTACCAATATAAATTATTATTTTCACTATGTTACTATGATGCATTTTTTATGATTTGTATGCCAACGTTGTATGTAAAATTAAATAACTTTTATTTGAACAAGTAAAAATCAATTATTATAATTTTATCATTGTATAAACTGCTATAATGGATAAACAAAAAAAATGAAAATGTATACGTAATGCGAGTTAATTTAAAAAGCAATACTTATAGCTTTAACTAATTTAGCCAAAATCCTAGTGAGGGATGCTGTACTAGGGACTATGCCCCTACGGATGAAATACGGATGATGCCCCGAGACAGTGACATTTCTAAAATTTCAAAGACGTCACGTGAAAATGATCACACTCAAACTAAGGAGAAAAATTGCAACTTCATCCGACATTATAGTCTCGAACCTAAAAATTACCAACCTAAAACTAAACCATACTATGACAATTTTTTATCACAACGACATAAAGTAGTCTAGAGGCTAGGGCACTTTAGTTAAATTCACTGTATTTTTAAACAAAAATAAAATTGACTGTAGCGTTAAAAACTTTACTGTTAAAATGTAATACTACATTAATAAACAACCTAAAATCGAATTGATGAAAAATTATGTATTTAATCGTTTTCAGCGGTTTTGCCTTAGGTATCGAGAAATGAGGTTTCTTATGTAGGCTACGGGCGTAACTAAGATTTGATAGTTGCAAAAACTAAATTCCTAGAAAAACCAAAGTTAAAAATACTCTATTTGTCATAGGGGGCAAGCCTCTCACATTTATCATGATGAGCGTCACCGGAGTTAAGAGTGATTTGAAGCCTTAGATCAAAGTTGAAGATAAATCATAGAGTGAAATCGTCTTCCATTAAAAATAAAATTTATAAAATATGAACAGTACAATTAATCTAATAGTTAAAAATAGTATTTTATAACTGCAGGATACGGCTTTATTTCGATGCAAATGTTTATAAAATATATAATTACCAATATTAACTTATTGGATCGTTCTTAGCTTATAAAACGTCTATATTTATTATAGCCAGATCTCGGAATCTGTTTTGGGTCATAGTCACCTGATGTTTTTTATGCACAAATTTAAATTTTTGATAGGATGGGCTAAAAATGCCTAGGGGTGGCTAAGCGTGGGGTACAATTAGTTGAGGGATAAGGTGATAGTAATGCCAATTAGTAATTACAATACTTAAATACATTATTCTGCCAAAACAACTACATGGGTAAGCATAATGATATGATCGAATGTCTCTTACTATTAAAAATAATCAACGTAGACATAAAACAAATGCACCGTGGTAAACCCAAAACATTTGACGTTCCCTTCAAATCAGAAATTAGAATTATGCTTTAGATTTCTCGAAAATCCTACTCATTTTTAGAAATAACATTATACATTCATATTTGAAAAGATAAAACAATTGTTATTTTTCGTGTTCAACTATCGTTATGCGAGTTTTAAAGTTTAGATAAACAAGCGGAGACACGTATTAATAAGTCGTAAATTACACCCGGAACGCATTTCAATGAAGTCGAAAATCGTAAAACAAAAAATATAATATCGCATAAAACGCGGGATTGTGTATAATAATATATTAAACATTTATAGTCAGTGATCGATCATTAAAAGTCACGAGTTTGAGACACAGTTGTAAATTATTTATTGTTTTCATTTTGTTCTTGTTAATCGTATATTATTACGATGTAGTATCTGTCTGTAAGAAATCATTGACGATAGTATTAAATCATTCAAAAATTAATATTATATATAATATATATATACTTAAAATATTATGTTTATAAACCGTAACGCAATTGAGTAAGTCCCTTGGATTATAATATTGCAAATACCTAACTTTGATTTTGTGATAAATATGATCCAGTGATTTGTTAGTACTTTTAATTATTATTTCAATGATTTTTTCTCAACTTTGTTTACGTAATTTACAAAATCAAGAAATACATATTATTAAATTGTTCAAATATTCTGTAATAATGCATACCAACAATGTTTTATATAAGTACGTTATAGTTTATTAAATTTAAAGGTTACCAAGACTAAATTTATGTATACAGATTTAGCTAAATTAGTTTTATATTCTTCGTAAGTAGTTGTTTAAAATCTATTATACATAACGCTTTTTTATGGCATGTTTTCATATTATTTTTATTTATAATTCTAAAATTGTTTTTAATTTTTAATTCAAGATGAAAATATGTATTGGAATTATATTGACGATTACAAATGGTACTATCATAATTATTTATAGAAATTCATATATTTAAAACTAAAATATATAGTACTGCCTGAGTCAATGGCTGACTTTATTATGTACCTATGTGGTTGGAATTTCGTATTCAGAGCTGAAATCATATATTATATACTATAGTACTATAATGTTTTAATAATCCACATATATTACGATGTCCAGATAAATGCGATACACAATACACATTACTATTGAAGCAATTTGTCAAAACCATAGAATAATGAATGTTAAAATCGGCCAACAAAATAAATATAATCACCGATATCTAATAACCGGGCGATAAAAAATAAGTAGAAGTTTGTAGAATGATGTGAAAATGATATTCACATTTCAAACTTAAATATCAAGTATTTTCTAGATTTGTTTATATGCCTAGCATACGTAATTACGCATAACTGTATGTCTGTTTCAGTATTACTAAAAAGTAAGAACATATACAAATTTAATTTAAATAAAAAATAAATATTTTTGATTTGTATTTTATAAATAATCTATTTTTTATAGCACAGAAAAAATACAATTTTGTTAGATGATCAAGTATTTAAATATTTTATGAATATGATATTGATATCCATGCCACCTCCCATAAGTCCTGCCTTATATAACCCATATAGATGCATATTGTTTGTCTAGCCCACCCCTGTTTTCATTTCTGGATCCACTTCTATAATATGTGTATTATATTAAGTTATTTATCATGATATTCAAAAAACATGTATGAAAAATATCTGTCGTTTTACAAGTAGATTATAAAACGTATATTTATAATAGATAAGTAATAAAACAAAAAATTTAAACCTGTCTATTCAAAATGTTTTATGATAATGATTACATATACATTTTGTTTGCTTAATATTCATTAATATTTGAATATTATTATTATTTTTTACATTAAATTAAATTAATACGACGATATCATATCATTATAATTATATATTAATCATCATTAATATTTTAATTAACTTATTAATTGTTTGCTTTAAAACATCTTCAAAAAAGTTAATTGGTACCAACATTTTTTTATACCTAAAAATATTTAAGCAGAAACAATAAAAATAAAAATTCAATGATTATTGTTGAATTTGCACTTGAAAGTTTAATAATATTTGATATTTCGATTATTAAGTAATAGCATTTATGATTTCAGTATGTACCTAATTAAACGCTGAACGCAAACTTTTTATTAGTATAAACATTAACTTATATTGTTTTTAATTACAATAATTAGTATAAGCTATAGAGTATTATATAGTATATACATATTCTATAAGCATTCATATATTATATTTATCAATTAAAATTAATTATAATATTCTACGAGTATAATATATTCATCCGAAGCAACAAATCGTGAAACGAAACCATTTGATATTTATTTAAATAACAATTTTAGAAAATGTTAAAAGTTAACTGTAACTGTTATTTTCAAATTCTTATTACCTACTATCTATTTCGTATTTCGTTAGATGCGAAATTCAAATTCTAAGTAGAATTAAATTCTAATTGATAATACATTATAGTATATTTATTTGATTTAACAACATTAACTTCATGACACATCGGAATTTTGTGTGTTTCGAAACCACATTAAAGTAAATGATATTCGTTTTTTTACACTCGACATAACGATGTTGAGGTTAAAAACATGTTTACAAATTTACACCGATCTTGATAGTCGAAAAACGTATTTTTTTCCACAGAATGAACTTCAGAAATTGTTGTAAATGTCTGAGTGAGGATTCATTTAATAACTTTTTTCAAGCAGCTTAAATATACAACATTTTAAATTGCTTAAACATGTATTTATATTTAAAACACTGAAACAAAGATGTTAAAAAAACCACACGCTAACTTTAAGTATAAGTTCTCAAATTTATTTTGGTTAAAAAAAAAATCGTTTCTAAGTCTATTGAAGCCAAAGTAATACAGGTATCAGTATGCAACAATAAAGAACAATTTAATAAACACGAGAAAAAGTGTTTTAAAAAATGTATTCCTATACTTAAAAGTCTCTTTATTTCGTTTTGGGTTTTCTATAAAACTTCCTTGAGAGTAGGATAAACGAAATAATTGTTTGCTCCCTCAGTAAATCATTAACCGTTATTAATATTTTAAAATGAAAACATCTTAAAAGCGAAGCATACCATTTCAATTAATGTGTTTAGAAATTATCATTAAAACACTAATTACACTTATTAATACAATATTATTGCACCGTCTTTAATAATATTATTATAGTATAATATTTGATTATTTGAGTATGTCTTATATTTTAGTGATGGGATATTAAACAAACTCAAATTACAGTATAAACTAGGTATATAATATTTACCTAAAAGATAATCTGTGTCACTGGTATTCACAGATTTCAATTGGGATCGGTTTCTGACATAAGTGTGAGTTGCCCCAGAAGTGCGATTTATCTCTAACCATTCTTTTATCAAGTTTCTGCCATCACATCTCTGTCCCTGATAGTTTTGTTGATCTTTGTTAGTGTTGTTAAAAAATTTTTCCCTTCCGCCCCCCATTACTACCTGCAAAAAAATATGACATAATTTATTGATTTATTTGTTTCAACAATTTTTAATTGGTACATTGTAAATACTACTACATTGATGTAGGTACACGATGTATTCAAGCGTAAATTTTAAAGGAGTAAATCGTGTATTATACATTGAGTTCGATTGTATTAAATTTCTATTAATGAAAATGAAAAATGTTTCATTAATTATACCATTGAACACTCATATAATAATAATAATAATAAAATCTTCTTATAATCTTAAAATAAATCCTACGAAACATGAGAAAGTGTATAATGATATTATATTTCTCATAATATTGTCGAGTGTTTGATGATACTCATTTCTAAATTCTCCACTTAAACGAGTATTCTCTATGCGAACTGGATTTATTTTTAAACATTAATAGAGATTATTTAGCGTTTTTTCATATTATGGAAAATCGTGTAGAAAACTATGAATGAAATGGCGCTCAGGCTCGTAACCGAGCCGATCGGAGGACCACCAAGAAAAAAATCCTAACCAGAAACTCACGTTCAGGTTTCGGCCAGTTTCCTTCTCGATCAGCTGACGGGCAATGTCCGGTGATGCTGTCGTGCACGATTTGTCGGCTAATTTGTCGATAATCACGTCATAATCGCACTCCCAGTTGCGTTGCGCCACGTTGGCGTAAGCGCCGGCCGGTGTAGCGTGTGTCACCCTCATGTTGGTCACCACGCCAGTTCTCTTACCCGCCCGTTGGGCCCACAGCATGCTAGAAGCCGCTTGGTTCGCAGGTTCGTTGCTGGCCAAGCAATCTCGGTTGGATACTGCTCCGGACACGCCGATAGTTTCGATGTTGCCCTTCACGCCTGTCAGGTAGGCCGTGGCTGAGCAAGCCGAGTCGGCTACCTGACTGTCTACGCAGTAGGTCTGCACCACACAAATAGGAGAAAAATTAATTTTAATTATAAGTTCTCGAGGGTCATTGGAAAATACCAGCTAGACTGCTATTAATGGCTTGGAAAAAAATTACATAACATGAATTCAAACTATGTGTATAGATAAATCAAAAATTAAAACCATATATGTCAGAATATATTATAGACGAAAAGTATTATATATAAATTTGTCAGTATTTTGTAATTATATTATTTACAATGAATCGTATACAGATTATTTTGTCATTGTTTAGTACTTAGAGAGAAACGACCAAATGGTAAAGATAAAAATTCTAATCTTCGTGGGTGGATTTGTGATTTGTTCGAATCAAAAAGACTTCTTCCTCGAAATTTTTATTTCTTTTGTCAAAAATAATTAAACAAGGATATAACTTAATATCTATAAACAATTGTTGTGGTACATCAACTCACTTTAGAAAGACCGGTAAATGGGAATTTCTCAAATGACAACATTTCCTTTTCGCTTCCTGTTTTATTTTGCTGCTGTCCCATGTAAATTCTGGCTGAAGCCAACGTGGCTATCGACATGCCATCACCGATGAAGAAAATCACGTTCTTGGCTACCCCATACTGATGTTTCAAATTCAATTTTTTCTGCAGAAGATTATTTCCGGTGTCGTACCAAAACTGCTTGTCTAATAATATAATATATTATACTAAAATAATTAATATTTCAAATACATCAAAATCGTGTGAGTTATCGCACATCAACTAAACTTTTCAAATTACAAGAATGATTTGTGAGACAAACATTTTCGAGTAGAAAATTATCGATTAGTGAGCAAACTTGTCGTGCAGACCACAACCTCTATACTCAAATGTCTAGACATATATTGTTATTCCAAAAGACGATTCTTTGAACATTTTCAATTGGTATTTACAAACGGTTCTAGATTTCAAATAATGGTTTTTTTTTTTTTAGTCAGAAACTATCCTACTAAATCAAATTGCAACGTGAATTTAAATTTAAATTTTTTGGCATTGGAAATAAACACGAAAAAGATGTGAACTTTAGCCTTTTTGCAATTTAGTCAAATAATAAGTAAGTTTATGTTAGGGTTAGATTTTTAAATTATATTTAGGTAAATAGGGTAATACGTTGGCATAACCATCCCAGATGATGTTTTAAAATTATTAGGTCCCTTTACAATAAATATTAGTTTTATTGTTCAATAAACTATAATAGTACATAAGACTCCAAAAATAAAAAGAAAGACTATATCACCCACTGGTCACTAATCATTATACATAACTGTACATTATAACTATAAAATCAATTTATAAACCACGAATAGCTCGACTTGAGACTTGAGTTCATCTACACTTTCACATCCTCCCCTTAAAACACAAGCTTTGATAAAAACCTCAAAAATTGGCGAAAGTCGTTTGTGATAAGTTATCACTGATAACAGTTAAACCGTTTTGTTATTTTCACTTACTGTTTTCTTCGGGACTAATGTTTTCGTTGCTTGCTCGTTTTCTAGCAGCGATGTTTTCAGCGTTGTTGTCGGTGTGCCCTGCAATTGACAAACACTAATTATAATATCATGCGAAAGGTATGCACAACAAACGCCATTTTTAAAAGTGAATAAAAAGTTAAAGTGTTTTATTAAAATGTTTGTTTTTCAAGTGTAATGACTCATATAAATATTGATAAAAGGATAAAGTATGCACTATACAGTTGTACATACAATAATAGCTTCAAAGATGGATAGCATTTTTAACTAGTAATATTAATTTTTACAAAAATACTTCAACTAATTTAATTGGCCATTATAGACTGATCTTAGCTATTTTCAGTAAAAAATTTAAAAAAACTTAAAAATTAAATTTTCCTACCCAGTTCCATGCAATTCATTTTATAGCTAGAACTTCAAAAATACAGAACCCATCTTCATGACACTTAATAAATAAATTCGTTAATATCTAAAGGGTGCATAGATTAAGTTTGGCATTTATATGTGGTATCTATAATTAATTATAATTATTTACTCATTAACTGTATTATGATATATCATTAATAATAACATGACAATATAGAACGCTTCGTAAATTATAAGAACATCAATAATACTGCAACTATGATATCTTGATATCATAGAATATAGACGCGTCAAATATTATGATTTACGATATATTTTAGATACCTATAGGCTACGGATGATTAAGAACTATAGTATGCTACATGGCGAAATAAAATATGATGGTGATAATGATAAAATTACAATAAAATTGCAAAATCATAACTTAAGAAATTCTAAAAAACACAGTCACTGTTTATGTGATCCACGCCCTAATTAAATCAGTTGACTAGGTACCAAACTGTTATCTAGTTAAATTATGTACCCACTATGTGTCAACTGTATTATAAACTCCCAATTTAACCATTGTTTTTTTTTATTAATTTTACAATTATTTAACTTGAGTTAATTATTTTTATTTGTTTTTCTGTATCTCTACCGCCTTAGGGCTTAGATGATGGTAATAATAATAACCATAAATAATAATATATGATCGCAATACAATGTTTCTGTTATTTCTGCAGTAATATTTATTTTTGGACATAATACATACTTATTTCGATACCGTCCGTGGTAGCTCCAAAAATCAACAGCACCGCTGCGATCGACAGCGCAAAAGCGCACGGAACTCCGTATAGTCGCATCGCTCACGTTTGACAGAAAAACACGGTTATACGTATGACCACTGCACGGGACAGTATTTTATACTCGAAATCAAATCGTGCTAAGAATTTATCAGTTCTATTCCCAATGCACTTGTGAAACGTTGTGAAATCAAAATAACATTATATCGGCCACAAGTGGATCGTATTATAACATGTCATTGTTATCTTCAACAAATAATATTCCTGTTCAATTCGGTAGGTACACACCTAACCTTTGTCAATTTATTACAATATAACGACAACACATAAGGTCTATATAATAATTATGACCGTATCTATGACGCACAATCTTTTAATTTCATTTAAGAGGATAGTTTTTTTTTTCTGAAAAATTTCTGAAATTCTGAAATCTGTAATATAAAAATATGTAATACGAGCAAATTTCGTCATTTGTTTTTACAAACAGGCCACGAGATCGAAACTGTACTATATACTATATTATAATACTCGCTACATTGTTTGTTTAAACTTTAATTATATTAATTTCCTCGCGTATAACTGCTAATTACGCGTGCACTTGAACTTAAACGTTGGTTTGTTTGGTTTTATGTTCATTCAGTTGTATATAAGTGTGTGATATGTGTAATATAACGGTATATTATCTTCAGTGCAATGTGTTATATTTAATATTGATGAACATAGCATAATATTTAGATACCTATACACAAATTATTTTTCATTAGTAGAATATTTAGGACCTTGTTAGGAGGAGGGGGTTTATATAAATGTATCCAGATCTCACTGATTAGAGGGAACTAATCCATCATCTGATAACTAGCTACTACGATTTTCATTGCCACACACAATAGCATATAAATAGACGCTGCATAAAAAAATGGAATTATACCACACAAATTTATTAAATCTCCTGTGTTAATTAATTAATACAATTTAATAACAATTTTTAACTTTTTACATATTGATGTTAACTTGAGCTGTAGTTTTACATATAGTCATCTACTTCACAGATGATTTAAGTTCATCTAATGTATGTGGTGGTAAAATCGTGGAGTCACGTGAGACCCATAAAGAATACTAAACATTTTTTTTTTTTTTTGTTACTTATCAAATCGACCAAATTTCAATAAAATATAATGTAGTAGATTTTGGATACGTCACAATCAAAAGTATTAGTTTATCGGTGTGGTAAGATTTAAACGTGATTACAGAAAACAGAAAAAGAAAAAATTAAAACACCATCCACACAATATCATACTGATATCAATACATTAATTACTCGGCTTAGAATCTAAAATAAAAATAACTACTTTTTTGTTATTGTTCTATGAACGCCGTAGTGTCTTTAGTGTTACTTCAAAGTAGATACACTGCTCCGATCCACAAGAGTCAGACGGTCAAATCCGTGTTGAAAAAATCTACACACGCTATCATATTGATGATGTCGATAATACTTGTTGTGGACATAAAAAAATTCCATTAAATAACTCAAAACAAGTAAAAATATTTTGAAAATGTTATCAAGTATAGAAAATGGTAACATAAACCTTTGGTGTAAATGTCAAGCATCTACAATTATTTATTTTTGAATCATAACAATATAAGAAAATCGTGTATATACTGAATATTTGTATCACCAAAGATATAGACGTCGTAGAGACAACATGTACCTAACATCAAAAAAATAATATAATGTTGTAAAAATAAAATTGCTTGCCTTAAATTGATCATTATGATCAGAACTGTAATAATGTATATTATAAACGTATAATATAAAATAGTGAGCAATGATTGAACAGCAAATTTTTAGACAACTTTGATAACTAACACACACACACACTTTGGAGTTCTCTGGGGTAAGTTTCTTATCCATTAATTGTATTAAATAATTTTAAATTAGTAATATAGCAATATATTCGGAAGTCACAATAATAAAAATCATATTTTAACATTGATTTTAGATTCCTACTCTTAGAGTTTCAATATTAATCTGTCAACTTTGAATTATTGCCGATTATAATTGGAAATTATTAACTCTGTCGGGTACCTAACTAAAAATAAATTTGATTATTAAACTCAAGTTTGTCAGTCTCGCATATACTGTTCACATATTGAACATTTAAACACGCGATTACTTTGAACTGATTATAGTTTTAAACTTTAATATCCACTTTTAGTTCAGACAAACCCGATACATCCATAGGCCAAAATGCTGTACTTGTTTGACCGCATTCCGAATTTATAACCAACGTAACGTAGTCATAGCTTTTTATAACGAGTGCGTTCTACATTATGCATTGACTGTAATGGTTAAAATATTGGCATTTAGCGACGATATGAAACGTGTGCGGAATTGACTAACCATGCTAAAAAATATACGATATAATAACTATACTGCAACGAGTGGTAGGAATTTTAGTATTTTTGTCTCACCACATATTACTCACATGGAATTTGTGACTGAATAAAAATACACAGTAAACTATTTTACAAATATAGATTTAAATACTTGTGGACCATTATACATAATATAGCAATATCTTGGTTTCGTTCTTGTCGTACCAACTGCCATTTCATAACTAATTATCTAACGTCAGTTTGTTATTTTGAATCTGCTCAATTCAGTGTATCGATGAAATGTTTGAACTTAAATTAAATCTCACTAATCATAGGGGAATTATCAATAACAGAGCAATGCTCAACCTACGACTTATTAAGATAATATGTCGTTCATATATATCGATCCAACGGACTAGAAAACACTTAACTGCTATCTTGTTCACCTCAGCTTTGAATATTCCAATTATATTTATATTAGTTATACATAGTATATACAAGGCGATCTATTATCTAATCAGTAACCAGTAAAAAATATTTTATTGCTATTTATCTCATTTAAATTGAATACTCTCACAGACACGTAATTTAGGGGGGGGGGGGGGTAGGCTCATCGACTCCCTCCCCCAAAGACCGTATTGTAGTAGTTAATAATTAATTTAAAAAATATAAATAAATATTGAATGTAATATTTAAATTGAATAATATAATTATAATAATAAACTAGTATAAGTTCTATGATAAAAACAAACAATACGGCGTGAATTACGTAAATATTTGTTCGTGAACACGCCACACGCCACACGGACCTTTAAACTTCCGGCTGCCGCTGTTCATATTTCTCCACCTGCCGTAGTGCCATGCATCAATATCCAATAGCTTATATTATCTTTATTGTCCACGTGTACGTCACACTCATAGATCATATACTAGATTTGTTTGTTTTAACAAAAAGTGTTCACTTTTTCACAACAAGCTAGTGTACACCAAAGCATTCGTTTTGAAATAGTGTAGTCGCACACACTGTTTGTTTTAAAAACGTGTTACATCATTGCACAGGTTTTTTAATCATTATAATTTCTTATCAGCGAATAGTTGATTCTTTAAATTATAAAAAGAAATCTTGATATCCTTTTTTTTAGAAAAAGGGGGTGAAATTCTTTCTCTTATATGCTTCAAAATAAAAGTTAATATACTTAAAATATATCCAAATTGTATTTATCAAAATACGTTTTCCTATAAAAAAAACTACATTTTAAATTGTACTGCAAATCTTTTTATGATTTCAGGCATTACACTAATTTAATTTTGAATTTTTATCAGTATCTAAATATTAATATACCTACCCTATATCAATTATGTTTCATATAATATCTATTGTGTTATCATAGCAATGTATTTCTATCGAGTAAGTTATGTCAAGAGTTATTGTTTAATAAATGTTTCTAATTTTTAAAACATAGATAAATTAATATTATAATAGGAATTATTGTCTGAATAATACTTTGATAAATAATATGTAATATTCTTGACTAGATATTTTTGAACAAATATGTTAAATCTGACTCTGATCTTACATCTGTAATGTTTTATTTCACCTCAATTATTTCTTCGTACTTTTATTAAATATCGGTTTAAGCCCCGTTAATCGTATTAATCAATGTGGCACAACGGTTCATTTCAATATTCTACACCCAACAAAATATATACCATTCATTATACTTGTGCAACTAAGCGATCAATTTGCTGGATACCAATTGTGTTGTCCCTTTTTTTAATATTATAATATTTGTATAATATCGATATCATTATCACGTGCGCTGTTATTGACTACCAAGTAAATCCACATCGAAAAACATAATTTTAATCGTGTTTATTCTTTAAACACGTTAATCCGAGGAATTCTTGTAAAACCACTTTGGTACTCATAATGTTCAAGATTATATGCATATACGGATTATACTTATTCGTTGTGCAGTTATCCAACATATTATAATAAATTCAGAACATTGAGATAATTTTAATGTTGTATTTAAATATATTTTGCGTATTTCGCATACAATTTACTATTTGATGTTTTGATGTCCACTCATAATCTTGTAAAGTTTACCATGTAGTTGCTCACTAAGTCCCAACCCACGTGCGCAGACCATGTTCGCAAGTTCCGAGTTATTTCGCAACGCCAATTTTTCCAATGGATACCAACGTGTAATAATAGCAACGGGTTAGCTTGTTTGCTTAGCACTGTCACGTGGTCGGGAGACGACCAGTTAAATATAAAATATTCGGGGAGCAAGTTTGTGTTTCCTTTGAATATATTTTACCGTAACTTGAGAACAGGATGGAAATTAGGATTTTAATACTAAAAATAACAATAGATTGATTCAATATTAATACACAGGTTTTATTATTACTTATGAAAAAAAGCTGGAGTTGTCTCAGAAGTTAAGTGTATGCACTGTTAATCGTAGAGAACAAAATACTGTTCTCTTACCTACATAGTAGTCATTATCAGTAGCTTTGCAATAACAAATGCGAGACACCGCCGAAGGGGCTTAAATTCTAGTCAGGATATTATTATTGTACCTGATATGTATTATATTGTGATTATGAAATATCAGTAATGATGATCGATCATTACAGCACGTCTATACAATCTCCGGTGGTCTACATAGGAGAAAATAAAGGTCACAATATGACTATGAAACGACAAACGCGTGCATAGTAATAATAATATATATTTAAAATAGTAATAATAATCAGTTTAAGAATTGTTGTCGTCGTTGACGTTGGGAAGACATTTTACGCATATACGATTATTGTTACACGAAAATAAAACATCGTTCGAGACGTTTAACCCGACGACAGAACGCGATCCTTAATCATATAGTTGTTTTTATTTTTTTTTTAATAACGTTTAAACGTTTTACCCTAAGTCCCTAAAACACCGGCGGCGCCGTCGTTTTTACATAAATCATCGCGTGACAATGTCCCTCCACCATGTACCCCCTCGCAATGTTTCATCATAAATGTTATACATTTATACGTATTCATTATTTTATTCGCTATTCATGATGTACATGTACGGTTTCAAATTACCGAAAACCGTACTCGACACAAACGGATATAATAATATATTACGACTCGTCACGCTAGGCACGGGGGGCTCCTGGTTCGTCGTTCGTAGTCATCGTTTAACAACGATAATTCAAATGCTCCGATATACGCTTCTGCCGCATATTATGAAAATAAAAAAATTACAATAATAATGTTTTTGTCTTTTTCATCGGTGTGCCCACGAACCGTTAAACATAATACACTGTTTATAATAATAATAATAATAATGCGAGGCATTAGCATTTAGCAGTTGTGTTTGGTCTAACGTTATTATAATACTATAGGTAGTAATGATATTATCAATATTATTATTATTTGACGACGCTTAGATCGAATTACTACACAAATATTACGAATTTGTAATAGGATATAATACAACGCCAAATGTTTACAAATCTCATCAAAAAACAAATCGCCTACCTAAATTATGATACAATTATATAACTACAACTATGTACCCTTAGACGCAACAGTTCAATGCCTACCTTGTAGTAAATCCTTCGCGAATCTATGGCGAAAAATTCAAACAACACGTTTATCATGATAGTATTTTTTCAGTCAATTAATTTAAAACTGTATTGTTGTAACGAACCTTTTGGTATAAGACACAATTTTGCTGTTCAAAATGTTTTGTACTATTTAATTTAACTACACTTAGACTAGTAATAAATAAGACATAATATATATTATATTATATACCAACGGTCGGCTGCAACTGATGGACCGCGGTCCGAGTCCGGACTGTGAAAGATAAACAACTGGATCATCAACATAATATATTATAATTTTTTCGTCTACAATTTACTATTACAAACATATTATAATAATTTGACAAAAAATATTTTTTTCTGGACCTCATTTATTTGTTATTTATTACTCAACTAAAATTTACTTGCAGACCCTGTATATATACTAATAAATAAATATTCAACAAAGGTAGGTACATCAATGTATAACTGTCTTATTGGACGATCCCAATGATGTTGTATTACACGTATAAATGTAGGTACTTATAGAAAATGGTAATAAGTTCTAGGTACTTAGAATTATAAAAAAAAAGTTTTAAATAAAATAGAACACACGTGATGTGAATCAAATAAATTTATCGCATCCCATACCTATTGTCTACAACTCAAATCGTCCACGTACGTGAGTTGTGCAGGTACGAAACAAAAAAATCATTATTATATTTAGTTTATAATGTCGAAAAAGTTAAATATACACTTTTTTATGTTTGAATTTCTACTAAAATCTAAACAAGTAACGCAAATTGTGTGCATAAACGAGTTAAAAATGTTAGCCATCGTTTATTATTTCGATATACGTACTTACGTTAAATTAATTTTTTTTTATGCGAAAGTTTGTATCTTATAGCAAATGGTATATAGCCAAACGCAGAATGCCACGGACTACTACTAAGGTACTCTAGTGTAGTGGCAGAAAATAGGCAAGTATTTAAATTCGTTTTAATAATACGATTAGTATTTTTTTTTTAATGTATGGAATACTTCATGTTACGGGAAAATCGTATTAAATTGCGCACCAAAGTACTTGGTCAGACACTTTTAAGTCTAATGATTACAATTGTACCTTCTGGTCACCATTGAAAATAATATCAAAGTCTAAAATATGAAGGTTTACGAGCCATATTATATTGTTTGCATACAGGAAATTACATACATAATTTTTTTCCCGCTAATAGAAGACGGAATTCTATACGAAACACGAATGTTTGTATACTGAATGGCCTTGCTACGACCATTATATTTTAAAGGACAACATATTTTCAGTAATTTCTAATCTCGTCTGGGATCTATGTGTTAGTTCGTAAATTGGTATGACTGAAATTGAATGCGGATGCCACTCTCGTACGCGCATGCATATAATGTGACAATAACTCTATAACAATATGAAATTCATTACACTAATTTTGTGACAACTTACTTATTGGTTTGATTATTAAAGTTAGTTATCGTCGTATGATTTTGAATCTGAAGAATAAATACTTGAATCAAAGAGAAAAATGTTTGTAGGTCGTATGAAATAATTTTCGTTTGTAATTTTCATTTTATTCATCAATTGAAGAAATACATAATATGTTATAGGTAGTTTGGAATTACTGTTCACAATAAAATACGTATTGTGATTTATAAACCATTTTTTGCTGAATTCAATTTTTTCAGAATAAAAATCGTATGAAAAATCCATCTTTAATTTTGTCAAAACTAAAAGACTTTTGAGCTAAAATTGACAGCGTCTTAAAAAAAAAAGCATCTTAAGTGATATCAGAGGACAGAAATAAACAAATCCTATAACAAAGAGTTAACATATCAGTGGTCAAAGAAAAATAAACAAACATTTACACGTATTTTTTAATAATACAATTTACAGCCGTATTTAACATTTTTTTATATATCATATGCGTTAAATAAATTATTCAAATTTATACTATAGAATAAATAATCTTAACACCACAACCAAAATCATTTTTAAAGTAAATGTTGAAAATAACAAACGATACTATATGTTTTAATATCTGCTGTTAAATACCAAACAAATAAAAATCTACGAAAAATATGATCAGTTAAATATTATGTGCAATTGATATATTATATTAATTAAGCTTAGTTGATTGTAGTTTATATATATATATATATAAATGCTCTAGTATAAGCTTTAAGAATTTTCCGAGTTTTTATGACAACAATTATTTAATGAATAGGTATTCGTTAAATATCTCTCACCTGTGACTGTCATTTGAACGTATTCTCAAATAAATGTCATTGTAAAAATTCCATGTAACATTATTTACTAAAATAGTTTTGAAAACAAAACCAAAATATTTTAAGGGGATTGGAAGCGGTGATTTTCTGTCTTTGTCTAACACACGTGGAACATACAATACGCCTGATAAAAATTAAAGTACTTCTAGCTGCTTGATTTAAAATATGTAAAGATTTTTGAATTGATATACAAGTTTACTTCGCATCAGTCGAAGCATATTTTTAATATATTTAAGAACAAATATTGACAAATTTATAATGTTTAAAATATTTATTTTTATCAAAATATTGCTACAATCGAAAAAGTGCTTCAGCCGATGCAAAGTAAACTTGTATACCAATTAACACATCTTTACATATTTTAAATCAAACAACTAGAAGTACCTTAATTTTTGTCAGGCGTATTGTATGTCCCACGTGTGTTATACAAAAACAGAAAATCACCGCTTCTAATCCCCTTAATTATGTTTACTGAAATTCTCTATAATCCGGAGTTTTTTGTTGCTGATGAGACTTCGTAATATGGAAGTTAATTTTATGTATAATACCACATTTTTAGTAATCTTTTATTTACTCAAAATATATATAAATAAAATACAAAACTTTTTTATGAAATATATATATATATAATATACAATATACATTATATATTATGCATATATAATATACATTAACTTACAAATAAAATAACGTTATATATATTGTAATATCCTTTTTGAAATTTATAAACTGTACTGTATACTTCTCATGAAACTCATCAACGCGATTATAGTAAGAATGGCTTGTCCAGCAAATTGCAGTCGAACAACGTTACCGATATTGGAGCCATTGGTTGGTGGATTTGTAGAAATACCAGCTGCCATTGCTAATCCTAGAGCAATTTGATTTTGCTCGTAGTTTCCGGCGAATAAATGAGACATAGGACCCCTCGCAAATACCATTACATCTTCGCCTGAATGTGTCGCACTAGATCGATCAACCAGACTTGGATATTGATAATCGATTTTTACTAGAAAAAACAACTCAAATTAAAATAATGAAAATATTTTGATGACCAATAATATCTCTAATATACATTTTAATAAAAATAAAAATAATTATTTAAATTTTAACCCATCGTTAATAATTAGCATATAATTTTCAACCCGAAATAATGAAATCTAAATAGAAAAGACTCAATTTTTAATCAAAGTACGACATTTTAATAAAATAAAGTATAGGTTTTAATTTAATATTTACATAAATCTTCTTCGGTCACGTTGACTCTGTGACACGTGCTATCATTTGTGAATGATTTTTTCGGACCAATGGCATAGCTTAGTGTTGTGTAAGTCATATTGTCTGAGGCTAGTGATTGCGTTAAGCCGAGTATATTCTCGTTTCGTTTAGGATAACCAGCCATCGACATGGTGTGCGCGTGGTCTGAAGTCACCACGATTAATGTGTCATCTTCACTCGTCATCGCCACAGCGTTCTCCACAGCTTTAGAAAACTCTAACGTTTCGTCGAGCGAGATTCTCGCCCACGTCTTATGATGTGCCTTATCGATGAGGCCACCTTCTATGAAAAGAACGTAACCGTTTGGTTCCTTCTGAAGCAGCTGAATAGCATTCCTGGTCATTTCCTGTAACGTCGGCTGCGTCTCGAAATTGGATTTTAACCTATAATCCATGTGACTTCGGTGAAAAAGACCTGAAAAATGTACGTTCCAGTTGAAGACAACATCAAACAGTACAATTCTGAAGAAAAAAAATATAAAAAATGCTGACAAATATTTTGGCATTATGCTCTTCAATTTTTAACACAATTTTAATAGAGCTATTTAATTATACTCAATCTGTTTTGATCAAATTTGCCCATGATATGCTCACATAAGTCAAATAATACAGAATATTTTTATTTTTTATTCGTATCTAAAAACCAAAACTGCAAGGATATGGAAAAGTTTGAATTAAGCTTAATATAAAAACGTAATATATAATATATATCACATGAATTCATATTATTTTGCAGGTTTCACAGTCAATGGCACATAATTATAGACTTAGCAATAATGATATTTGAACAAGAATTTATTATGTTTGGCCTTGAGTTACCGAAAGAGTATTGTGAAATTATTATCAAAAATAAAAAAATAAGTTGATCTTACCTAACACAAAATCAGTTTGAGACATATCTGTCTTCACTAGTTCATCTCTAGTTGTCAAGTACTTTGAAATTTTATCACTGAATCTCGTTCGCTTGTCATTTTTCCAACTGATAACTAAGTCTTCGTCCGATCTTAATCCCGTGGAATTAGCTTCTTGCTTTAAGAACTTATCGCGACCACCGCCCATGATAACCTTATGAAAAATTGAAAACATAAAAAAAATGGAATAACATATTTTTTGCTGTGGAAGTTTAAAAACAGATTATCATACCTTAAAATTTCTACCGGGATCTTTTGTTATCAGTTGTTTAGCTATGTCTTCACACTGTGCAATGTTCGTTGTTCCATTGGAACTCTTCATCATATCTACGTCAGATTCCCAGTCTCGGTGAGCGATGTGTGCGTAACAACCAGCTGGTGATGCGTCAGTAACCCGGGTGTTGGTCACGAAGCCGGTTGCTTTCCCAGCCCATTGTGCCCATTGCATTATGGAAGTCACGTGGTGCTCATCCGGAACAGATAACGGACAATCTCCAAGGGGTACTTTAGACGTTACGCCAATCGTGCCTTTGTTTGCCTTTACACCACACAGATATGCCGTGGCTGAACATGCTGAATCAGCCACTTGACTATTAACGCAATATGTCTATTCGTATGGACGAAACCAACGATTAGGTAAATGTAAAATAAAAGCCCTATGCAACGTGTATTCTAATAACAGTTTTTTTGTTATCAAATAATTACCTTTGATATTCCAGTGAACGGAAACCGTTCAAAGCTCAGGTGTTCGCTTTCACCAGACGTGTTCTGCAACTGACCTTTGTATATTCGAGCGGCCGTTAATGTGGTCAATGACATACCATCTCCCAGAAACATTATCACATTTTTCGCTTTATTCGTTCGCAATGGTTGTTTTGACTTTTCCTCTAACATACGTTTTCCATTTTCTATCCAGAATTTAGGATCTGACAAAGAATTTAACTTTTATAATATAACTGCAGACAAAGTACATTTATATGATTAATGAATTTAGTGGTTATTTTTTGTTGAAGTTACACCTACATACGTTATCACTGTGTTACAAACGCATAAAATATCAAATTGTATGTACTGAATAATAATTTTAACCCAATTATGTTTGATTTAAGAGCGAATTGACCGATCATCAAATTAGAAGTTTTATCTAGTGAACTTTTCATAAGAATTTTTTATAACACGATCAAAACAACCCCTTATTTCGAATATTGTTTTTTACTTTATCATTACTATAATTATAGTAATATCAATAAAATATGTTGAAAAACATTTAATTGTATGTTATGATTTTAATGAGCTAAAAAAGTAGTAACATATTTTTCATTTAAGCTAAAAAGTTAATGTTTTAATTGACAACAACATAAAAAAATTAATTTCCAAAGTGAAAAATCTAAAAATGTATATTTAAATTTGTTATATCATTCATTCAACCAAATTAGCACTATACAATATGCATAATATAATGTTTAGTTTTCCCATGCCCTATTTGGCATAAACATGAATTATATTACAATTTTCCCTTAATGGTTATATATAATAGGTACATGTTTACTACATGTTTAATGGAGTCCATTATTCTTGAGGAATAAATACTCATATATAAAAATAATAATATATTTTATGTGTATCTTCAATAATATTATAAAGAGGAAAGATTTGATTGTTCCTTTGTATTGAATAGGCTCCGAAACCACTGTACCGATTTAAAAATTGTTTTACCATTAGAAACCAACATTATCCCTGATAGACATATTAGACATAGGCTACTTTTTACCGCGGGAAAATTTCTCATTCCTACGAGAAAACAGGTAATAAGACAACGGGTTGTATGAATTATCACTCAGTACTTATCTTTTTCACATAACTTCTAAACGGTTGAACCGATTGGGTTGAAGTTTTATATGGGTATTTCGATGGTTTCCTAAATTATTTTAAAAATATAATTGGACTCGGTAGGTGGCGATGCTGTCGGTATGTCAACTACTAAACGGCTGGACTGATTGAGTTGAAATGTTGTATGTGTATTTCCACGGTTTCGCAGACACGTATGAAAGTACATGTAATGGTACACGAATGTACTTTAGTAGAGACGACCTACGAAAGGAATTTTTACCCATGTCCTATTGTATGTGTGCTTATTACGAATTGGATCTTCTGATAATCAATTTATTTCGCTACCACAAAATAAAACGACTTCAAATATCGTTTACAGAGAAGCTCTAACCCAATAAATTTAATGATATATGATTCAATATTATTTTTTTTTCAGCATGATTTAATGGATATATAATGTATGATTCGAATTCCACGCAACAAAATTTTGAGATTTACGATAGAAATTTTTGTTTATAAATGGTTGCCATGGGTTTTAAAGCTATAATAAAAATTATTATTGGTTGCAGTTGGTTGAAAATGGTGGCTATTGATTATAGAAGAAACAATTATAAAATATTATAATTATAGTAGAAATTAGTATTTTAAAGTACTCTGAGTTGTATTAATGTATAGATGTACTATATTGATATACTATTACACATTGTGCGCGATCCTACGTAGTCAGATTATCTACTAGGGAGGCTGTATTGCACTTACTGCAGTGAGTTACATACAAAAAGATTTGAACAATCACAATTTTTTAAAAGCAATGAAATGCACGGGGTTAGCTAGTCTTATGGCTTATAATATAGTAAACGTACGGTGACTAAATAATATTAAATCGATTAGATAAAGCTACGAGTTTACCTGACTCCTGAGTGGTAGTGGCTGCGGACACCTGTAGCGCGCAGATCAAAAAGCATACGATAAATGTCCACATGATTGATTGGTAGGCGGATGTGTTACCAAACTTAGATAGGAACCATATGGTTAAATTTTAACACTCGTGTCCGGAGATGTAAGTATGAAAGAAGTAGAGATGGAGGTGAAATCGTTTTCACCTCAATGTTTCACAACCTAGTTGATTGACATACTTATAAATACTCCGAAGTAAGCATGAAGATATAATTTTTTTTTAATTATGTTATCTTGACATAACTTTGAAAATATATAATCTTCATTAATTAAAATACCTACGTATAGATACAGGTTTTACCATACAAATATTTAGTGTTAATTTAAATCATTATGATTATTGATTAACGTAATCCGTATAAAGTTAATACTCATATTTTATTTATTTTATTTTATTCTCTGGCACGGCCACTACCACTGAGGCTAATATAACAGTAATATATTATCAATACTTGAAAAAGCAATGGAGGGGGAAACTTAAATCCTAAACAATATCGATAATCACGTTTTTAATGTTAAGAGTGAATAGGCGTGAGTGTTTAAGCCAGATCATCTTTCTACCGTCTCTATTAAAAGTACCTAGTAAATATTTTAATATTATGTATATTCTTATCCGTCGTATAATATCAATTTTATCAAAACACTTCAAAAACTAATCACCGATTTAAAAATATACTTATTTATTCTTTTATATTTTGATTTTATGTGAGGACATTAGTTCAGAAATATGTATAAATAATTGTTTAATTTATTTAGTTACGCAATAATTCAAAACTAAATAGATTATATAAATATAATTAATACGTACTGATTTAAATTTCACACATACATACATTTAAAAAAAAATACACAATTTTTTATAAAAGTTATGAATTTTTAAGTCAGATATTCTATCAATTACCTTAAAAAATACACAATATAGTAAACTGATCAGTCATATTTTTAGCGTATAATAATATCATCATCCACTTGTGACTTGGTGTGGCACGATTGTTCCAATCATTTGCGCAATATTATTGAAAATACGCACCTCCCACTGTCTATAATTCCCGGATAAGTGACCACCCGGGTTCTTAGTGTCAAAAAACTTGCCATACATAAAAGTGTTACCAACCAACCAACCTATCGTACCAGGGATAATTACCCAACAGTCTATGTTCACTGCTGAGATTAATGTATCAATGAAGAGTATTGTTGTGATGAAGGGGTGGGGAGGTTAGTACTTCGATTTGAAAGTTTTATTTTATTTTCAATCTACTCGCATTAAAATTGAACAACCATATATTAGAGTGTATAATATATATATGACACCATTTTAAGACGACGTGAATTCTTCGAGCAAAATATAATATTCAATTTAGATTTTGAGAGCTGTGTAGCTGTCATCCGAACAATTTTAGTTTGTTCGTTTATGGGTGGTTTACAGATGTATTTGTGTGTGGGCTGAGCGCGCGTCGCATACAAAATATTATTATAATAAGTATACACACAGGTTTACAGCGTGATATGCAAATTACACTGTCACGTGCAGAGACCACTTATAAGTATTTATTTATTAGACCGCCATATCTATGAGCTAATAATTAAAGTAAAGTTATCTAGACCGGAATAAGAATGAAAAAGGAGTAATCGAAGAACGATTTTTTTCTTACCACGCAAAAAAACTCTTGTGGAAAACCAAATTATATACGTATAACTTAACGTGACTGAATTATTAGGTGTTAAAAGGGATGCTACACTTAAAGTTGTGAGTTACTAAAACGTTTATGTCGTGAAAGAATAAAATGTGAAGAAAAAGCAAAAAATGATCAAACTTACTTACACAGACTTTTTATGTTAAGTTTGCTGCACACGTCTTTAATGTTTATATTAAATAACGAACAAATTCAAACGCCTCGATACCTGCCTAAACAAATTATTCAAATCTAACATATTTTGCACTGTGTAAGTAGTTTAAGTCGACACGATGCAGTGTACCTACATTTCCAAAAACTTGCAACAATTTATTAACATATAATATTTTATTGAATCTACAATTTTATTTTGTTTTTTTATTTTTTATCAATGATTTAGAACACATTTCCAAAATTAATCAATATTTAACCATATATGAAATGCAGTTGAAAAATAACCAAGTTAAAACATATCATACATTATGTTTAAAATGCACTGTAAATATTACAATAACTATTGTAAAATAATACAGTTTAAATTATTATCTAATTATCTCGTATATATATTAAGCAGTAAGATTCAGGATGAGTACTTGATAAACTATTAATTAAAACTAATAATTTTAAAACGTATTTTACTATTAAAATGCAAACCAATTATCCATTAAACGTGTTTATAATTCACCGATATACAATTAATGAGAAGTTGTCGGAAATGCCAATGAACAAACCACCATAAGGCCGTGAGGTATTCAGCTAGAAATTAACTATTCAACATTGATCGGTGGTCGGAACTCGGAAGTAGCTGTTTCCACTGAAATTAATACCTGTTGCGTAAATTAAGTACTCCGGATGATAGTTGTTTACGTTTATAAAATACAACTCAGTACTTCAACCAACAAGCATTACTATTAAATTCGATTACCTACTTACTACGTACTTATAATAAATTATTTTATTATGCGTGATAAAAATATTTTATTAGAGTATTAGGCATATTAAATTTATACTTGTATATATTTTATTTAATATATGTTTGTATGGAGCTTATAGACTTGTAAAAGAATGAACCAATAAATACCAAATTTCACACACATATCTCTCGCGAGATTCAGAAAGTATTCATAGTTTAGTTTTATGGCCTTTATAGGTTGCCATGAATGGTTTATACGTGCATTTCGGTTCGGCAAAACGGATATCGAATATCGTATTGCTTATATAGTATTGAGTTGTATTTGGTTACAGAAAATAAACAAATAATATTATTAAATGACTTAAGTCAATTACAAAAAAAAAAAAAAAAAAAAAAATAGAAACACACATTTCTATAATCTATACATTGAATGGCCGTTGATAATAGACTCAAAAATTAATAAAACTTAGAGGTAACAATTAGTATGCTTAAAATATTGTTCGAAACACATTCGAACGTATATCGTGCTATTGGATAATCATCACATGGGTGGATTGTCCATCTCGGTGGATTAAGTTCATAAAACGAGTTATACACGCCAATTATATAGCACAGAATTTTTATTTTCTTGAAGTCAGGTTATACAGCTGTCAGTTAGTGAGTAATAGAAATCATAATTATATGTATACCAAAAGAAATGTAACCTTAAATATATACATATTTACTGATAAGAAAATGAAAAATATGATGTATGTTTTAAAACACAATTTGTAATTTAACTAAAGTATTTAACCTTTAAGTTTAATTATAATTCAATACAACAATTTACTTTAGAAACCTCACCTAGAAAAATGTGTTGAGCATTTAATTTTTTAAATGAACTTCCATTATATCATTTACTCCTTTTATTCTTAATTCACAAAATACATTTACAAATTTTTCATTAGACATTATTAATATTCTATAATTAAGTTTTCTTTGAATATTTTTAATGTAATATTTAAAGTTATATTGAGTTTATTTTCAGCAAAAGTCCTAATATGATAAAATTATAATATTACAGTAAAAACAAAATTTAAAATAGCGATTTTAAACTAAAATCAATAAAAACAGGAAAACCGTTACTTGTATGATATATATAATATATATAATATTTATGACTTACAAATAAAATCAGTTATAATAATATCATCATATTTTTTTTATTTTTTTTTTTGAGATTTATAAGCTAGACTGTATAATTCCAACAAAAGTCAAAAATAGGACTGCGAGAATAGTTTGTCCAGCGGAATTACATGGTGCAATGGCACCACTGCTAGAGTCAGTAGACGAAGGATTTGTGGAAATTCCAGCAGCCATTGCCATACCAAGAGGAATTAGATTTTGCTCGTAGTTTCCAGTGAATAAATGTGACATAGGACCCCTCGCAAATACCATGACATCATCTCCTCCGTGAGTCTCAGAGTCTAAATCGACCAGACTTGGATATGAGAAGTCGACTTTCTCTAGAAAAAAATCCAATTCAAATGAGAATATTACACGAAATATATCAAACAGCGTGATGTTGTAATGCATTAATTATAAATTATAACCATTGTGTTATTTTAAGCCCATCATTAATTATCCTACGATTTCAAAGTACCGCAGTTAAATTGTTTTGGTGTATTTACTTGCAACATCTTCGTTCGTTACGTTGACTCTATGACATGATACGTCATCACCCGTGTAGGATTTTTTTGGACCGTTGGCGTAGCTCAGTGTTGTATACGTCATGTTGTCCATGGCCATCGTTCCCGATACACCGAGAATATTCTCGTTTCGTTTAGGGTAACCAGCCATCGACATGGTGTGCGCATGGTCTGAAGTCACCACGATTAATGTGTCATCTTCACTAGTCATCGCCACAGCGTCCGCCACAGCATTGGAAAATTCTAAAGTTTCGTCGAGTGCGATTCTTGCCCAAGTATTGTGATGTGCTTTGTCGATAAGGCCGCCTTCTACGAAAAGAACGAAACCGTTTGGTTCCTTCTGAAGCAACTGAATAGCATTCCTGGTCATTTCCTGTAACGTGGGCTGCGTCTCGAAATCGGATTTTAATCTATAGTCCATGTGTTCCGGATGAAAAAGACCTGGAAAATGCGTGTTTCAGATGAATACAGTAAACGTTAAAATTTTAATATAAGTATGAAAATGATAACAAGTATTTTGTCAAGCCAACATTTACAAAAAAACATTTTTATTTGCAATAACTGAAAATTGTTAGTTGTTTTATCACTGATTGAAAAACTAAAGAACATTTTTTTTTTTTTATTAGAACTAATGCTTCAACTTCAACTACTAAGTTCATTATCCTGGTATCGTGTGTTAAGAACGGTTAGTTGTAACACGTTTTGTATATATGGCAAGGAGTTTTTGCTAAAAACCCGGTGGTCACCTATCCGGGAGCTAACAACGCCGACTAGTGCGTACACTTAGAACGTTTCCGATTTAAAGCATCCGACCATGCCGCACCAAGCCACATTTAATATTATTAACATCTAAACATTGAAATATACATATTCTGTATTTCTGTGTGAATAGTTACATATATAACTATATAACTATTACAATTTATGATTAGTGTAATAAGTAAAATTAATATAATATATGACTGATTAACAATATTAAGAAAAATATAAATTGAAAATATCCATTACATGGTTAATTAATCATACATATTATATTTATATTGAAGATTGATCTTTTCATAATAACCAAAATATATTTATCAATATTTTGACTAAGCAGCATAGGACGCAAAATTAGGTAGATAAATGTCAGACACTAAAATAAACACTTCCACAAAAAAAAAATATTGTATTAAAAATGAATATATATTATTTATGTCTGTATATAATATATATATCAGTGTTGTTTGGGATTTAATACACTTATTAAAACAATATGCAACATAAATACCGTATAATATAATTATTGCTTATCAATTTTTTTTTTAAGACGCTAGTGACTTGAAAGCTGTTGCAGCCAATTATCGTGTGAAATAATTTTCCTTACCTAACACAAAATCAGTTTGAGACATATCTGTTTCTAATAGTTCCTGTCTTGTCGTCACGTACTTGGCAATTTTATCACTAAACCGAGTCTTCTTGTCTTTCTTCCAATTTTGGATTAAGTCTTCGTCATGGCGTTTACCCGTGGAGTTGTCTCCTTTCTTCATAAAATTATTGCGACCACCACCCATGATAACCTACGAAAAGACTTAAGTAAATTTCATATTTCTTGCTAGAAGTTTAAATAGATTATCAAACCTTGAAATTTCTGCCAGGTTCTCTTGTAACCAGCTGTTTAGCTATATCTTCACACTGTGTTAAATTGGTTTTGCCATTTGATTGAACTATCATATCTTCGTCAGATTCCCAGTCTCGGTGCGCGATTTGTGAGTAAGTGCCTGCTGGGGATGCGTGTGTTACCCGGGTCGTGGTCACGATACCAGTCGCCTTCCCAGCCCACTGCGCCCATTGCATTATCGAAGTCACGTGGTGCTCGTCCGGGACGGATAGCGGACAATCTCCCAAGGGTACTTTAGATGTCACACCAATCGTGCCAATGTTTGCCTTTACGCCACACAAATATGCCGTGGCTGAACATGCTGAATCAGCCACTTGACTGTCAACGCAATACGTCTATTCGTGTGGATGGAACCGACGATTAGGTAAACGTAAAATAAAAGACCAATACGACGTGTATTCTAATAACAGTTGTCTTGTTATCAAATTATTACCTTTGATATTCCGGTGAATGGAAACTGTTCGAAGCTCAAGTGATCGCTTTCACCAGACGTATTCTGCAACTGACCTTTGTATATCCGAGCGGCCGTCAATGTTGTCAATGACATACCATCTCCCAGAAACATTATCACGTTCTTTGCTTGGTTTGTCCGCAATGGTTGTTTTGACTTTTTCTCCAACATGAGTTTTCCATTTTCAATCCAGAATTTGGGATCTGACAAAGAATTAAATGTTTACAAGTTGTATAATATATTATGGTGTATTAGATTAAATCTAAATATATGAATGTTATGTAATTATGTGTTGCGAAAACAGAGCGTGAAACAGCCTTTCATTTTTTTTTTTTATTTAAAAATTATTTGGCAACTTTTATACTTTAGTACGTATTTTTACATTTTTGAAGTTTTTTAGAATTTTATGTACAATGTATGGACTGTAACTATAGACAATAAATACATACTTTATTAATAATAATAATTACGTATATGAACAGGTAAAAAACAGATAGACCAATGGAGATTTAACGTATTTAAGAACATAAAATAACAATTTAACATGAATTATTAATTTATCTAACAAGAAATTATTGTACAAAATATTCAAAAATAGGTCACATATTGGATCTCTCCCATAATTATAGAACAAACAATTGTTCACTTAATTATACTAATTGATTGTTGCAATGCCAATAAACGAATACAGTTCGTGTTAGACTTCTGTCCGAGCAACACGCGTGTTCAGTTATCGCGCCCGTATTTTTATCTTCCAATAGACAACATAGCACGGGACCAAACTAGTAATATGTTCGACATCAAAAACTATAGACCAATATCATTGATAAGTACTCTAAACAAACTAATAGAAAAAATCATAAACAAACACCTAATCTGGTTCCTAGAATTATCCAAATTTATCTCCGAAGAACAATGCGGTTTTAAAAAAAAATCTCTATACATAGACATTTTTCAGCAATCAGATGCAACCAACATCAAATCACAATAGCATCGGACATCTCAAAAACGTATGACACTGTCTGGAAAACAGTGCTAACAATACTCCACTCATTGAAAATTAACGCCAATCTCTTTAAAATTATTAAAAACTTCCTAACAGACTGAAATTTTAATGTAAAAATCTACGATTAAATCTCATCTACACACTTCATTGATAATGGACCCTCAAGGGCTTGTATTTGGTATCATATCATTACTAATAGCCATATATTACATATTATGCAAAAACCTTATAATCCTGTAAAATATACTCTCCGTTGACGACCGCAACATCTACTACAGTGGGCCACAAATTAAAACATACACCCACTTTCTCCAATAAGCATTTTACTCTCTTTCCAAATGGTCCTCAGAAACCAGCTTCAGTTTTTCTCCTACAAAAACTCAATGCATTATCTTCAACAAAAATAAAAATAATCCCCAATCAACAATAAACTTTATGAATACTCAACTCGCTTTTGCAAATAGCATCCTGGGTCTCACTTTCGATAGCAAACTTACTTGGCGACCTCATATGATAAAACTAAAAACTGAATGTCAATCAAGTTTAAAGACAATAAAAATACTTGGAAACAGCACTTGGGGATCTAATGTAAAAGCCTTATCACAATTTATAAATCTCTTATACTCTCATAATTTTACTATGGAGACATCATAATATACAATTAAACAAAAAAAATTCCTGAGTACTTTGGATTCTATCTATCCACAACTAAGGCATTATTAGCTTGGCTATTGGAGCCTTCAGGATGAGTCCTGTTTACAGTATACTCTTTTACGTTGGAGAACCCCCCCCCCCCTTACACTATAGACGCCATTGTCACATTCTAAAATATGTGAATAAAATTAAAAATTGACTGATTACATCACCAAAATATCATCCGCAGCACTCTACCCATCAATACACTACCCTTTCAAAGCACAATACTTTAAAACTTCAAAATAATCAGTGATAATTTAGATTATCAATCACAATCTCTGAACATAATTCAGCCACTTTTCCTTCCGTGGATCTGGTCACCAAAAATCAATACCCCACTGACTAAATACTACAAAAATTATACAGATAATCGAATCATACTCAACTACTTTGCAGAAATAATGTCGCAGCAATTCCCGTATTATACACAAATATACATAGATGCGTCTAAAAGTTAAAATGGAGTGGGCTTTTCTGTAATCAAATATTGGAAGAATTATCTTTTTAGACTACTTGCATCCTATAATATATACGCAGCTGAAACTCATACTATTTACCAAGCACTATTAATCATTTCATCTTTAAACACAACAAACTTCCACATCATTATATCAGTGACTCTTTGAGTGCCTTCACTAAAATCTCTAATCCCTATAAAAAATCTAACTTATCCAACTCAGAAATTAATATCTGAAATAAACAACCCCACATATCTCATGTCACACATCAGGATACCCTAAAACGAGAAAGCAGATACATTAGCCTATGAAGCCATTTTATATCCACAATCATTCAAATCAACTCTTCTTGCTCTTTTGAAACTTTTAGCATAATCGTTCGGAAAATAATGAAAGAATGAGAACATTTTTAGGAAATTTTATCCCTAACTAACAACTGGGAAATATATAATTATTCGTTAAGAAATTAAACTACTCTCCCGGCACAAAAAGAAGAGTGGAAGTAACTCTCACTAGAGCCAAAATAAGGCATTATTGCTTAACCCATGTCCTTCTCATCAAAAAATAACCAGCAATAATTTTTGATGCTTGCAACGAAACATTATCAATCGAAGACATTGTCATCACCTGCCACGATCGAAGCACGCAAGATACTTACAAATCCTGTTTCACTCTACTAAGCCTCCAAAGATGAGAACACAGCTACAATCAATACGTTCTCCTTTAATATAAACTCAAACTATCCATTGTAAATAATAATAATATTGTAAAATTCATACCAAAATGTAATGTGCATATATTTTTGTCTTATTCAACTTTTGATCAAATATAGGCTAAAAACCTTTGTCGTTGAAGCCTTAATAGACTTTTAAAAAAGTAAATAAATAAACGAATGATTATTAGTTTTAGTTTTTTTTATATATACCTATAATTTATTTATAACTTTAATTATATAATTCTGTGATTAATAAAATTAAGAAATAAAAGTTTCTAATTTCTGAACTATTTATGATTTCAAAGTAAAACATTAATTTATAATCATTAAAAATAAAGAGAACTAGTATACAAATAACACAACATTATTATCGACCAACTGACAAATTTCATGTTAATAAACCTCTTGAAACTTTGAATATTAGGTATTTTAATAGTGTAAGACTATAAAGTTTTACCAGCTACATAAATAATATTACCAAACGATATTAGAAATCAGAATATTATGTCTATTTAGCTGTCGGGTTGCATAAAAATATAAAAGAATGAATAATAAGCATCTAACAGTCAAATTATTACTTTTTTTTATTCTTTTTAATCGTTAATAATAATAATAATTGCTATATTATAATATTATATTTTGGTCACAGCGGTGTCTTTACTATATTATGTAACTAAGATCTGGCCTCGATCTTACACAATTATAATTACACATCACAATATGAGGCACACCATGTAAAATTTCAAGAACATTAAAAAACCAGCATTAGGTATTTACGTTCTAAAAATGAAATAAACGTTGTAGATTATAGCAGTACACAATGTATTGGTACCAGATTTCAATGCAAAGTTATTATTTTTTTTAATGCTCTATGTTCTATAGGGCAATTTAATCCAAGTAAATAATTAGTTTCAAATAACATATTCTTCAAAGATGAAACTTTCATTTTGCATTTTTCATTTTTAATGCATAATAATGTATTATATTATACATTTTACAAACTTCTAGAGTAAATCAGGAAATTCGAAATATTATATCAAAAAATATTGATACATAGTATATTTTTCTTTAATAGTTTAAAAATATTTCTCATCTATACCAAATATTTGTTTGTTTTTAATATATATTTATTATACAATTTAAATACAAGCCCAAACATTATATATAATATTTTCATCATATATATACTCCATATATTTGGAACCAAACTTTATTGATCTTATTAATACCAAAATACTTTTAGTTATAATTATTTACATGCTGCTGTAATATGTAATTGCGGGTACGTATTCAACTCTGATTAAACTAAATAAATAGTTACATTCTATTGCGGAAGTACTTTCGCATACATTTATAATGCTACACAATTAGTTTTATTTGGTATATAACACCGAAATATGGCTTGATATAACATGAGTTTTCACTTGAATAATTTGTGTTTTGTAAAATAGACAGTCATTGACAACAAATGGCATGCACGATTTATGTGTATGATTACTGTATGATTTAATAAACAATAGTCTTAAAAAAAAGAACTTCCACACTTTTTCATAAAATATCACGAAAAGTCTACTTCTAAATTAACATAACACCAATATTGGTTCTAGGGATTTTTATATTGAAATGTGTCTTAGACAAATATGATATCATTAAATAAGTATTATGCGTATTCATAATTCGTATTATTGCAGTACCTATTAAATGTTAATACTATAATTAGATATTTAGATATTTAGATACTTTACAAAGGTTTTTATTTAAAAAAAAAAACTAATTACAATACCTAATAATATTGGTATATGCAATTACATGTTGCCAGCGTCATAAATATAAATATTTTTCGAGTAATTTATGGGAAAAAAAAAATTTAAAACAAAGAATGAACGCTTGTCGTAATGACGTGTAGCAATACACAAGTGTATAAGGTCATCTATTAATTATAATTTTGTGTATTTTTCTTAAAAAAAAACACGCTAACAAAATATATTTCAACGAAGTATATTTTTTAAAAGAACATAATTTATTACTATTGTGATTAAAATAAAATTTTAAACTGCTATAGTATGTAATATTTCTTATACAGAATCGTAAATCATCATTCATATTATAATATTTGTTTATAAGTATTACAAAGAAAAATATCATATAATATTTTTTAAATTAAAAATTTATAATATTTTAATAAGCTAATTTAACATCCATTTAAAATCGATCGTTTTCAATCAATATATTTGTACAATATAAACTCCTCCTCATTTCAATCTAATGTTGAATTACGTGGTCCAATCACAATGACCAATAGGCAAATTAAATTAATTTCCACCAAATTACTATATAGAAAATTTGATACAAACATCAACGTCTCTGCACCACAAATAATACTATCCATCATAGAAACAACCAAACTCTAAAAAACTTTGTTTCTATCCAGAAAATCATCCATCGGTTTCAATAAAAATTAAATCAAATTAGTGGTACCCACCAGCTAACTCGTGATCCATTATATTTTATCAATTGACGGGTTTCTTCCAATCATTTTATTATTTTTAAGTTTTACAATTTTTTATTTATACATTATTAGCATAAACGTCTAATTATACACAGATATTCATTATAAATATATTATATGAATATGGGTAGGTATAGATTACATACATCATAAGTGAATTGATGTTTTTTTAAATTATATATAATATTTTATAATAATCATTCCGACATGTGGAAATTGTAAGTACCAAAAATTAAATATGAAAGTGAAAGTATCTATTTATTCATATACGTAAGCAACACAATATAATTCAAAGCATGGTTCAAATCTTATAAAATATATTATAAATATGCAAAGAGAATTATGATAACATTTTATCTAATTCTTCTTCTTCTCATTTTATCTCATTATTAGTCTAATAAATGAATACGCGCCATAGTAATAGTAATACTGTGTAAATATTCACATTTATCTACAAAATATGTATTATGAAAAATAAAAATAAAAGTAAATACTTCATATTATAACCCATATTTCTACCTACTTTCTAATTTGTATTGTATTAGTGTAAAAAATACCTAATTTTAACTACTAAGTATCAATAATAAACACATTGATATAATATTGTATTACGTTATCAACAACTAACTAACAAATAATAATATATTATTTTATTCATCAACCAGAAATAAATCGTTGTATAAATAGAAAAAACCTCACAACTAGTGTTTTTATTATATTCGATCGAAACCTTGAAAAAATAAAAATAACACATGTGATGACTTTAAAAGAAAACTACAGTACATTCAAGGAACTGTGAATCATATTACTATAAAATGCAATGTAATAAATGTTATAAACATGTGGTGAAGAAAATCGAATAAAAGCGTACCTGACTCCTGAGCGGTGGTGGCTGCAGACACCTGTTGTAGCGCACAGGCCAAAAGAGCACACACGACGAATGTCCACATGATTGATGGGTGATTGACGGACGTGCTGCCAAACTTATATAGTTTATGGTGGGCGGTGACACTCTGCCCCGGAGATGGGAGACAAATATGAAGACGGAGGTAGAACCGTTTCTGTCTGAATGTATCACCGACGAGTGGATCGGCGTATTTAAATACGCGGTGGCATGTCAATAAAATATTTCATGTTTGTAAATATTTTATCTTGGTGGGCCTTCAACATTTGATCGCCATAAAATTGTATGAATATCTAAAGTACGTATACTGTAGTAAAAGTGTCAAACATTTTGGTTTAAATCACTATATTGATTCGCGTAATGCGGATAAGACCAGCAATAATGTTCGTCGCTATTTTAATTGCTGCTACAATTACGGTGAAGCAAAATATATTATTGTTATTATTAATCTTTATGTTGCAATGTGTCAAGAGCAATGGGCGGGGACACGTACGTTAATCCACATCTGTATCAGTGATCATTGTTCTAAACCACGAGAATATTAGGAAGTGTTTAAGTAAAATCTATCCCTTCACCACCACCAACGAAAATACTGAACGTTTATTGTTACTTGTCGTTAATAATAATAATACTATAAGGAATAGAGCGTTAATACCTAATAAAATTATAGGTTTCGTTTATTTATAAGCTATCATAAATTATAATATAGTTTAACACAAGTACACTAGAAATCGTTTTGTTCGTCATCGATTAGGTTAGATTAGGTTACACATACATTTTTAAATCCTATATGCATTTTTCTTATGAGTTTTGTGCATAGTTTTTGTACTACCTATCTGCTAATACACTTAAACTACGCGTGTTTCCTCCGATTCCGCATTAATTAATTTATACTGTACATAATAAGTATACATTAATTTTAATTAATTAATTTTCTTTGTCAAAACAGGAGCAGAATAGATATTGACTTTTAAAATAATAATGACACGTTATGTACACAATATTCTTATTTCATTTTAAATTTAACTGAATTAAAGCTGAAAACATGTTTATATTTGTACAATATTCAAAAAGTCATTGGAATTGTGTATAACATATTATGATCTTGTAATAGTGTTTCACAATAATATGTGTGTCTTTCATTCGTTCTGTATCATCGTGGAGTCCCACTATATACGAGGTAACCTAACTTAACTCGTAGCTTTAACCATATTTGATTACTTAACAAAATGTATAATAATAATCCTTCGGCCCACTAGTCACTACATAATATGAGTGTGCCGAACTACAGTCTTGTTTCATCGCTTGCACAGTGTATTTCTATAGTGTATTGGTAAAGTTAAATGAATTATATTAATATTGTATTTCAATATAGGTACCTAAATTAAATATTATTGTATTCAATATAACTAATAATGGCTTGCTTTTTCTATGTTTAATATAACTAACATCAAAATCCTTTTGTATTTCCCAGTTTTAATCTGTCATTGATATACTATTAATATATACTTTAACACGTACCTACATATCTCAAATAATTCCCGTTATTTTTAAAACAATATTTTGATGATTTATTACCTACCACAGAACCACTATCGTGAAAAACATTTGGCAATTTAACTAATATTCTTTTTCTGCATTGAGTTACTATATAGGGTGATTCGTTTAATATGAGATAATCGAATTATTATAATTTCGAAAACTTTAACGTCTATAACATTAAAATAAAACCATTTTACTATTTTAATTTTATTAGTTTTTAAATTTTCAATTTTTTAACGACAATATGCAATTGTAGTTAATTGTTCTAAAGCAGACTATTTTTTGGAGTTACCCAATACATAAAATCAAATTTTGGACAAGTAAGTTAATATTACGATTCATAAGTATTTAAATTTTAACGTTTTGATGAGCGGAGACGAGTAGTAGAGGGTTACTTCGCAAAATATCGGTTCACTATTTCTTTCATTTAAATCTTAAATCCTAACTAATCAACTACTTCTCCGACATTTTTATTCTTTTAGATTGAAATAATCTAAATAATATTCTTCTTTGGAATGAAAATAAAAATAAACCTAAAAAAGTAAAAAATTAATAACGATTTTAAAATCACAAAAATATAAGTTTTTTCAAAAATGTCGTTTTATAAATACTTAAAAATCGGTAAACAAATATTTTCAAAAGTGTAATTTTTCAGAAATAAAAAGTGACTTACACTAAATGGATCACCCCGTATTTTATGGTTTTATTGTTTTCTTCAATGTCTTAATTATATCTTATACGATTGAAAAACATTTATAAATCAATAATTTTATGATAAAAAAAAAGAATATTAAGACTCAGAATCGAAACAAAATGTTATATACTGTTTGACGTATTATACTTACGTGTTCATCCGATCATTGAATTTATAATTAGAATAGTCGGAAATTGAAAAATGGAAATGAACACTGGGTTGAATAAGTAAATAATAATATATAACTGAATGAGAATTTTTGTTGTATCAACAAAATACCGACTGAAATTTAATGATATAATACGCAATAGTTGAATAGTGTAATACTATATTAAAATATATCAATTTTTCATTATTCATTGATGTAAAATGTATCTATTTATAGGTTAATGGAAGTTTTGGAGCATTACTTTTACCCCATGAATTAATAATGTGTACATATTTTGTACTATTGAGCTCTAAAATATTATATTTAATATGAAAAATGATTGAACTTTGCCATATTTCATATATTTGTACGTAGTTCCTTGGTTATAACTTCAGGGCAGATCTGCAAGTTATAAAATAACTAATGAGAACACACGTTATTCTGTATAATAATATGAAAGGGAACAACAATGAAATCACGGTTATGGAAATCGAAAAAAGTTGTTTACAAAGTATAATACTATATAATAAATAGAACGCGATAAATAAATAGATAATGCCTACCTATATAATATTGTATTACACATTTATGACACTTCGGCCGAAACACGTCATCGCATCTAATTTCCGTCGTTGTGACATTTCGAGTCACACTTTTTCTTTAGATCGAGTAGTTCAGATTATATAGGTCGATAGGGAAACGATCACAGAAAAGGAATATAATTGTTAAAAAATAATTAAAAAGGAAAATTTAACAGGACTGGAATGAAATATTTTTGATCAAAAAAACTACACTCTCGGGACGGTTATGTGTGAAATGAAAAAAAAATATGGATTTTAGATTTTACGCATACGTATAATATCCATACAATATACTTATTACATATTTTACGTCATGTTCGGTGTTCCAATGAGACTTACGAAAATCACAATGACAACGCACGACCTAACGTTATTGCGTGATTGCAATTGAGTAAACATCCGCCAGTTGTATAATTATTATTTGCTTTTTTATCTTCAATTTATTTATATTTAGACACAGTATAGTATAATATGTTATTTAAACGAGCTTTAGAATTGCCACAATATTTGCAATAGGCCATCTTGTCTACCACAGATTGCCATCTAATAGCGATAACAGGACGTAATGAATAGTATTTTAACGCAAAAAGATAGAAAGTTTGTGAAAGATTCTGACTAAAAATTATAAGAAATATGTATGGTACGACTTTTTATAGGTATTCATAAAAAATTATATTGTAAAGCATATATATTTGAGTGATAAATAACGGGACGACGACGACAGTACCGTTGATAATAAAATAATTTTAAAAAATGTATTAGCTGTTCATTATATAATATTAATTTTTAATTGGTAATACACGACCTGTTTATATTAATTTTAAGTATAATTTATTTCGTCAATTAAAATTACTTTTTCATCATTCTCTTTTCACGACAACATAATATTGTTTAAATATTGCTGTAAAGCGACAAAAATGGTGGATCGCAATGAGCGCATATGACAAAATCTAACTTTAAAATATTGTACATATAACTACAGTGATACATGTTGGAAATTATTTAATGGTTATTATTATATGCTAAATTTATTATAAATGAATGACTTATGATAAAATAGAATATGTAAAAAATAATATAGTCATACCTAACATTATAATAAGCTGATTATGATCGCGAATTGAGAAAAAGTTTATATGGCTGATTTTTTTACATACACTATTTAATCATTAAAATTTAATTTATAATTAATATGATTATAGATATTGAACAAATTTCAACAACCCAGTTCCTCCACCGTTGAATATTTGTATGTTCGCTTATGCGATGTACGTTGACCTAGGTATTCAAATCTTTTTATTTGTTTTGACTGTAGTATTTTTTCTTTGGTTTTGTATATTTTTTTATTTGGTTTATGATCTGAGCATTTCTCATTTTTACTTGTAGAACGTTAATTTTTATCCGATTTAAGTCAAACAAATGATAAGAATGATATACGTAGTTGTCTCACTACTGTACTTGATATTTATATTTTACTTTTCTCAAGTGCGAATTCTATGTTAGTTTATCTTTATTTATCGTTTCCTAAATATGGACTCAATCAGTATATTATTATTGTCCTGTTCGGGTGTGCATCAGTGTTAAGACTTATGAACTTAAAAACGTAATTGATAGATAAAAGCATTTTAAATACCTTCTATTATAGATAATTTTTTTTAAATTATGGATAAATGTAAGAGTGATAATTTTGTGAATTTCTTAGTATCAGATGACCAACACGTCTAGAAAGTATATCAATAAAAATATTAATAAATTATTAGTGATTATTGCAACAATAATTTTCAAGTGCTTACACGAAATTATATTTCCTCATAATTAGTCAGAACAAAATTCCACACGGATACACCAGGATAACTCGCGGATTCTTTATGTCAAACGATGAACTCCCCATCTGTGAAACCTGCAATACACAGATTACAGTCAAACACATCATCACATAATATTATAATACCAACAGGAGCGTACAAAACTCAACTTGACGGAAACACTAGATGACATTTTTGGACCAAACCTCAATAAAAACACGAAAATTATAACCTTCTTAAAACTAAACAACCTTATAGATCAAATATAATTGTAATTGTAATTGCTAATATAATGTAGCATAATGTAAACCTCAAAAAATTGTAATAATTTTAATTAGTGTTTAATAGATTAACTAATGGCTTTTGCTGCCGAGTTATATATAAAGATAAATAAAAAAATTTCACACCTTGACCCCTCCCCTAATTAGCAATGGTCAAATGACGACACTAACATAGGCAAGCAATCCTGTCTCGTCTCTATCTCACTTATTATCGGTTGACAGTGTTTTTTTTTTGAACACGTGTATAACCATGATGGATTAGTGTAGCATTAATGCATTATACCTACTATACCGGGTGATTATTTTATCATTGAATACTCAGTATTTCAAAAATTACTTATGTTTTTAAAACTATTTTTTACATAGTTTCAAGTTGTTCAAAAACCAACGTTTTTATTTAAAAAATGTATTTAAAATTTTTTTTTATCCTTATCATTTTTTAAGTTTTTTACTTTTTTGAATGACAAGATAGAGTTTTAATTTCATATTCCAAGGCAGAATATTTTTCTAAGTGTTTTGATTCATAAAAATCAAATTTAGGACGAGTAGTTTATGAGTTATAAGTATTTAAAGTTTAGATTGGCAGAGTGGAGTGGTAGGGTTACCCTGCAAAATATTTGTCCACTACTCCGCTAGTCAAAACTTTAAATACTTATAACTCCTAAACTACTCGTCCTAAATTCAATTTTTATGAATCAAAATACTTAGAAAAATATTCTGCCTTGGAATATGAAATTAAAACTCTATGTTGACACTCAAAAAAGTAAAAAAACTTAAAAAATTATAAGGATAAAAAATATTTTAAAATATAATTTTTTTTTAATAAAAACGTTGGTTTTTGAACAACTTGAAACTATGTAAAAAAATATTTTCAAAAACATAAGTAATTTTTGAAATAATGAGTGTTCAATGATAAAATAATCACCCGGTATATAGCTGATATGAGTTCGGTAAATTTTTCAGATAAATACCAACAACTCAAATTGATAGTGTGACGCATATTATATAGGATTGTGCTATTTCGTTTTCAGTCATTGAGAAAGATTATTAAAGTTAATATGTAGATGTGACACAAGATACATGTTGTTTTATTATACTTTTGTGTGGTTTATATTATACCTAAACACTTAAATGAACTTGCTGATAGTGAAAATTACAAGTACTAAAATTGATGCAAAATACTATTTTCCCAATGACTCAAATATAATAATTTTTACAACTGCATATAGTATAATATTCTAAACATAACGCTTTTTAAGGTTATCGCTCACTCATAGAATATGTGCAAGACCAAAGGTTAAACAAAGTTTCGAATGTAACACAACGAATCAATTAGTAATATAACTAGTATATACCTAAATTAAACAGATAAACCATACACGTGTTTATTTCACGTGTAATCCAGAGAAGTCGTTTAATACTTGTTTTCACATAACCATTTCACCACCAAAAGCAAACACGAGAAGTTTTGTATTTTTATAGGTATACATCATTTAAATATTTACACATATTATCTTTGAAAAATTTACTACTTTCATTCTTTTTATGTATATATATATAATATATAATATAGATTGTATATATATATTGTATATACATATAGAAATATAATTTTATACAAATGACGTGACGGACAAGGACACGTGTATTATGTCACAGATATAAAATAAAAAATTGCATAGAATAATATATTAAACTTTAAAAAAATTGTGATCGAACGACGGTCGCTTCGTGCGGGGGCTACGAACAAGCGTGCCGGACAAATAGCGTCATCAGCAAGGCGCCGGTAAGCGTGACCAGCGTTGGCGAGGCAGCCGCGGAGCCAATGCCGGTGGAAGTGAACACGGCCGGACCGCCGATCACGCCGGCAGCCGGTCCGACGCCGGCCGCAAATCCCATTGTCAGTGGTATCAGATTCTGTTCGTAGTTGCCGGAGAATAAGTGGGCCCAAGGACCCCGGGCAAACACCATCACGTCTTCACCCCCGTGGGTTTCGTCTTTCATTGGCACCAAATGTGGATACATGAATGACAGTTGATCTGAAAATGATGAAAACGAAAATTACATTACCTGCCCATATAGTCTGCAGAGCTGCAGGTCATGATTTCTAACTCCACAAGCTTTCGAAATCCATATTGAATTAAAATTATAATATATTGATTTTGATTTTTGGTTAAAGTCAGCGGCCTTAAACAATATGCATATATTTATACCTTTGGCAACAGGGGCCATTACCTTACAGAGAGAAAATAAAAAATTACATATTGGATTGTATACTAAATATAAGTGTTAACTAAATTATGTTTTGAAGATTAGGGGCGGGCTGTACCTATTGAATTGGAAGTTGTTGGCTATAGATTGAAGAAATCCTTCAACAATATTAAATTGACACAAAACTAAAAAAAAAAACGTGTGATAATGTCACCATCCACTGCAGGTGAAACTATTTTCCTTGAAAATGAAATAAATAACCTTTAGCTTTTACCTCAGGTGAAAAAAAAGTAAAGTACTTTCCATTTTCAACCACACATTTTTTTGAACTAGAATCTTGTCTACTTTCTTTAAATATAATATTAAAACTATATAATTTTTTTTTAAATACTTAATTAATTGATTATGACGCACATTGTTAGGCAATAGTATTCATGTTATAATATATTAAATAAGTATTATATCTATAATAATCTCAATAAAGTCGAGTTTTGATAACTCGAATTTTATTCTTGCTCTTGAAGTGTTTTTAATTTGTTTTTGAGGTATATTACTCAAAAAATGCAGAAGTCGCTTTTATCTGTGTTCCCTTTAAGATTCAATCTATCGAAACTCGATTATATTATGATGTCATTATGAGTATACTATAAACTCAATTGAGATAATTATTTAGGTAATTAACAAAATATATAACCATTTATATGTATATCAAATTTGAATTTTTTATAGTTCTAAATTATTATACAAATTAATGGGTACATATTATGTAATTATTTTGTTTTATCACAATGATTTTTAGTTTTGATTTATTTCATATTATTTTACACTTACATATACATGTATATACATGCATACAAATATAAAGACAAATATTTTAGACTAGAAAACGATAGACATTTATTTAGATATAAATAAAAGTGTGACTATTAATTTGATAATAGAGAAAAACTGTACCAAGAGAAAAATAAGAAAAAGTTAAAAGTAAGTATCTCATTTTTCTGTAGAAAAAGATGTTGTTGCGAGTAATGTTTATGGCTAGCCGTCGTTACCTCTTATAAATTATCTATTATTGTTTACCCCATACTTAGAAGATATTGTATGTAGCATAAATTACAATATTATATACTATGCTATCATATGTATACTGTTTATAGTATGTTCGTAAAATATTATTATGATCTAAGATAATTTCACACACTATCATTTAATTTGTTTACACTTGTAAATAAAAGTGCGTTTAAAAATAATAAATTTTTTCAAAGTATATTCGAGACAATTTTTTAAAGCAAGAATTTTAGAGAAATTCTTGAATGATTTTAATTTAGAATCATCAAAATCATTTATGTGACCAATATTTCGGTTTGATTTTTTTAAATCAATTTTTTAGTGATTTTGTTGCCCAGCTCTAAATTTATAAGAGTATACATATTTTACCAGTAATATTTTTTTGTATTAATAATAATATCACCTATGTAAAACGGAACCACAATCATTCCTCTGACTTATACAAAAATCCTTAAACTCATAAAACTAAATGAATGAAACACATTTTAATTTATATACATATGTATTTTACACATATATAAAAAACCTACATAAAATATAATTTGGATTTTGCTATTCTTACCATTTCATTTATAGCTGAGAAGTTTTTTTTATTTTTTATTTTTAAAAGAAATTTACAATCTATACCTTAGGCACAATGAGTAAATGTGAAACAGAATATATATAAGGTATCAAAACAATTAATATTAATAATAAAAAGAGTTTACAAGCTGAGAAGTAAATATTATTTTTTGAAAAAAAAATATCAAAATCTTTGCATGTAATTGTTCACGTCACCGAGCGTGTAGTTTCCGATTTGGTGAAGAGAAATTACGTTTTTATTAGTTCTTTTACAAACATTGACTTTTGACGTCGATTTGAATCATTTTTAATTTATGTTTTGAACCATTGATTTTATGTTGTATTATTTATATTATAAAATCAACGTTTTAACTAAACATACACATAGATAAATTGATTTCTAAATAAATGATTTAATATTCAAAATTCTGATAATATAATATCAATAACTTAGTTCGAATTTTGATTTAATCTGAATTTGGCTCGATTCAATCATTTATAATTTTCATTTCGGAAATATGACTAGTTTTTACTTTATTGTTACTCGTCAGTCGTCGTTGATCATATAGGATAGGTAATATTGAATATCATTGTCGCAATATTGGCCGTGCAATGTTATATTCGAATATTGCTTTGAAACTAGGTAATTAAAACTGTAGTGTAATATATTTTAGAATTAATTATATAACATTGAAACATTGATAACCACGTTCATATTATCGGAGTGATAGTGTGGTTGAACAATTTATAACATTATTTCACAATATTGCGGTTTTCGAAAGAAAGAACTTAGATAAAAAAAAAAAAAGATTATTGAACAATATTGTTTTTAGTCTAATACGGACCGAAATTATATTGATAATTTCAACGAGTTTAAATATACTATAGGTCATATTTTTAAATCAATATAAATGATAATATTATATTGTTTAGTATAAAATATTAAAAAGGGAGAGAAGTAGGTAACCGCTCTGATGTACAGTAGGTTTCGAGTGTACCTCGACGTTGAGTAAATCATCAATTTAATATTAGCGTTAAATTTCAATTCAATGAAAAACTATTGCATACGATGAACAATTTTAAGCGAAAACGGCCAATATGAGTTTATTACTAAGCAGATAGTATGAAACCTGTATCAAAATTAAATTTTGGACAAGTATCTATAGTGTATTGGTTATGAGAATTTAAAGTTTAGATGAAGGGAATAATGGCCTAACACTTAATGACGTAATCATATTCCGTTCCATTCTTTTCCGCTCTTTTAAACTTTAAATACATAATATAATCAATTAAATATTCTAAATTAAAATGCATGTGGTCATTAAATAAAGTAAATAATCAAATAATAATAACAAAAAAAAAAAAATTGTAAATACTTATTTTTCTGAGAAAATGTTTGCTTTAAACGCTTTTAAATTATGCAAAAAAAATAGTTTCAAAATCGTAATAGTTGTTGATATTATTATGGTTGATCCACTTTGAATGGATTCCCCGGTATATATGCGTATATAAACGTTCACATCTGTTTATAATTGTATATTAATCTTAAAAACAAGTTATATTGTTTTATTATTTTCAATTAATACTACTAACAAACTTTTTGAAATTTAAAATCATTACAATAACCCGAGATTAAATATATTATTCCATAAATAAATACAAAATCATACATTACAGTAAGACCAGTTGAAAATTCACAAACTTGCGTGGAAAACTTTCTTATGAATTGAAAGTTATATTATAACATATGCAAGAGAGAAACATATTATAATATGCAGTATACACATTGAACAAAATACCTAAACAACTTTTTATTAACATACAAATGAGTGAACAGCGTACCTATATGAACAATAATAAAGTCGTTTTTGAATATATCCGTTTAAATTTACGCTTCAAAAGAACCCAGACATAAGTGAAATAGCTTTGCGATGTATCAACTCAAATAACTTTCTATGGTTATTAGTCGAATCATTTTCTCTAAGACTCAGTCTCCGATTTAAGAAAATAAACATCAAAAAAATGATAAAATAGTGAATTCAGATATTATATAAAACGAGCTATATTCATTTCTTGAAATTTATTAATTATTTAAATACAATTAATAATCGTTCAAACTATAAGTTTCCAAAAATATGAAGAAAAATGATATGGCAAACTGAACAGAATTTTTAAATTTCCACAATATCTTATAGAATTATTTAGTTGAATAAATAAATCACCCTGTATAAATTATCTCACAGGGGCGAAAAATAAATTTTAAAATTTGAATGATACTTGATATTTTAAATTAAATCAAATGATGAAACTCTCTTAATCCGCTCTGAAACCATAAAATAATATTACTTTCAATTTCAGATCTGATACTTATGTCTTATAATACTATAATCCAACGATAAACGTTGTTTCCGCTGAAAAGATTAAAGCGGTACTACAAGGTATTATTATAGGTTCTGATATCGTAATAAATAATAATATCACTTAAAAATATAGTTGTTAATCATTTATTTTATCTTTTTATTACTGTATTTACTACTTACTATACGAGATACATGTTTGACGTTTATCATACAACTGTCCATTGAAAAATTGAAATGTGAAAACACTTTTCAAACTACTTTTTTTTCATGCAAAAAGGATATATTGTTCTTATTATCATATTAAATTGTAAATATACGAATATAACTTTGGGAAACGTAAATATGAAATAAACTATTTTAAAATAATATGTCGTATGAATTTCTTTAAAACCATTGAGTGACTTAAGTAATTAAAGTTTTAAATACCTCATTAAAATTATCTACAATCCCCATTCCATATTCTATTTGTAAACCCTAATCTAAACTTGTAAAAGCATGATTAATATGCTGAAACATTAAATTATTAAATAAATGAAAAAAAAAAAAGTTTTAAATTATTAGAATTTTACGATAAATTATTTTGAAAATTCCTGGACATTTGACTTCCAACTAAAAGTACAAATTAGACTTAATTTTCTACAATATTCTCCTTAAAATTTAAAGATTTCACTGAATTTGTACTCAAAAGTTGAGCCATGAAACACATTTTTGAAAACCAATACATTCATCGCTTCAATACTAGTAGGTATGTGATAAATTATATCAATAATCTAAGATTATTATACGTCTCGCAGTGACGCAGTACATTTATTAAGTGTAATATAGATATAATAGTATGGTACCTAATTAAGCTAACTCGTAACTTAAAATTTTTCATTTAGACTTATACACAATTTATTTTATACAATGTTCGAACGATTTTTTCATAATAAACTCAAATTTTACTGAAAAAATTATTTTTAGAATTAAATACTCAATATATTTAAAAGTACTTCTACGAAATACGATTGAAAATCGTTCTATAATTGACTGATGATTTGTGCTTAGTTTTATGAGCATGGTTTTAAAAGATTTCAAGCATGTTTTTATATTTTTAATACTTTTGTATATTTTTCATTTAATAACAACGAATCCAATATCAAAAATTTAAGAAATAAATTAAATCTTATGAAAAACTGTACTTACATTTATAGTAATAACTATACCTAGTATGTATAATCCATATAGCTTAATCGAATATTTTTTCTAAAAATAAAATTTTTATCATCGAAAAATATTGCCCTACCGTTACTACATGCGTGTAGTCATATCTATGATCTAGCCATTTGTTGTACAGTGAATTTACTTTCAAAAGTAAAAGTAAAATTCTATTGTATAGTTTATTTTGGCTGTAAAAATCACGAAATTAGCTTTGCAAAATAGATTTTGAAAATTTTCTAATGCGTTATCTATCAATGTAATGTATGTGCGTCACAGACGACGACAAATGCATATATGATATGTTCCAATGTCGTCATGCAATTTTTGAGTACAAGCCGATGACAAAATATTTTAGTAATACAAATAAATATTTAGACTCATTGTCATTCACCGTCGTGGGCTTACGATAATATCACATGGTATTATAACGATCGAGGCGATGACGATTTACGATACGCCTTTAAGCGTTCAGAATAACCAATATGGCGTTAACAGTTTAAAAAAAATTACTTTTGTCGACTTTGGACAAATCCTGACGGGCGCAATTCACATCAGGCTGCAGATTTTCCGGACCATTGGCGTAGCTGAGTGTAGTGTACGGCAATTTGTCGCTCCCAAGAGACCCCGAAAGGTCTAAGATGTCGTTACCCCTGACCGGGTAACCTGCCATTGTCATGGTATGTGAGTGATCAGACGTGACGACGATCAGTGTGTCGTCTTCGCTGGTCATATCAACAGCTTGTTGGACGGCTTTAGACAACTCAACTGTCTCGTCCAGCGCTAACCTGGCAGTAGTTTGGTGATGGCCAGCATCAATGAGACCACCCTCGACGAACAGGAAAAATCCATTTTCTTCTTTCTGCAAAATTTCTATGGCTTTTTTAGTCATTTCCTCCAAAGTGGGTTGTTTACTAGCGTCTGCTTTCAAATGATATTTCATATGCATACTCTCAAAAAGGCCTAAAACGTAAGAAATTCGAATTATTCAAATATTAACATAAAATCTTATCTCTGTTGTAGTTTATGTGGAATTTAAAAATGTCTGATTAGTTTTTATGATGTAAAACTAAACTGTTTGAAATACCCTAACCGGAATAAAGAAATATTAACACTTTTTATAAACTTTAAGAGGCTTCAAAAAGCCGTGTAATACACATTTCTTTACCAAATTGATTATTTATTTTACTTGATGGACTTAAAAAATTGATCAACTTCTCCCCACATCTAAAAAAATGGGAAAGACATCAAAGGACGAAAAAAATAAAATTTAAATTGTTAAGACAAATTAGGTACTTGATAAAATATTATGTAATACTTTTTTCCATTTGTTTTGGATTAACCACGCATGAAATATTTTATACATTGTATATTCATATAAATATATTATAATATAATAAACAAGAAATATTAAACGTATCTGCTTACCCAGTAAATAATCGGTCTTAGAAGGGTCAACATTTAATAGTTGTTCCTTGTTTTCAACATATGCTGATTTATCTTTTCCGAAACGTTCCGCCTTATCTTTCTTCCAAAATTCTACGAGATCCATATCCATTCTTGATCCTTTCTGATCTGTGTCATTAAGAAAAAACATTTTGCGACCTCCACCAAGTATTACCTGAAAATCAATAATTTAATTTATAATAATTTTTTATTGAATCGTTTATATTTTCATTAATTAGTTTGTATAACCTTAAACAACATTACGACATATGTATTGTTATTTTTTACTATAAAAATTGAAAGATTAAAACACATTAAATAGGTATGTTTAAATATTATTAAGTTTTTCTTGTTATGAATCTAAATTTAGACTTAGAGTTAAAAAGGAAAAACGCAAAACAACAATCAATAATAAACTGATCTCAACGAGATGTTATTGCTCTAATTAATATTACAAAATAACACGTCCCATTCTATAAAACTATGAGTGACGATTGTAATTTGTAATGCACAGTATCAAGGACTGAGCAGGATATATCCGTTTGTCTGTAAAAAAATTAATTTAGTTTTAGTGATCATCAAGTGTCTTGTAGAAATATCATTCAGTGGTAAACTACAGGTAAATGATCGACAGTAATAAGTTAGAATTAAATTTGAATTGAATACATATGATAATATAAGAAAATGGAAATTAAGGAAATAATGTTATTTTTTATTAAATTTTGTTTAGGTCAAAAATGTATTATTTAATAGTATACCTACCTATATTGTATAAAAATAAATCAGTATAATTCAGCGATACTCTCTATACTTGTATTTTGTGCCTTCACACTTATCAAGTCTGACATAGGTCACGGAAATCATAATCATTAAAATTGGCAGTGTTGGTGAGTTGCGGCCCAAACCCTAAATAACGTACGAGTTGCGGCCATACAATAATGTATATATTACATATATATATATATATATATATATATATTATATACTATATGTCTATATATAGTAATAGTATATAAACATCACAATATTATGTAGGTATTTTCTAGAATAAATTGTCGTACTTATATATATTAATATTGGTCGTAAATAAAATAAAAGTATTCATAAAATTATTGAATATAATATAATATATTAATATTATGACATTATATTAAATAATAAATAAAAGTATAATTGGTGTAATATATTATGATGATAATGCCCAAAAAAAATCAAAGCATTCATAATGTAAGTCATAGATAGCAGATAATACGATAAAACGATCTATATTATCTTTATCATATTATATACAAAAATATAACTTCCCATACGTATTGAACATTTCGTTTATCATTATTCGTTTATACGATACATTATAGGTAATAGGTATACAATATAATATATATTATATAAGTAAGTAATGTGTACATATGTAATGATAATTATTCGGGCCGCAACTAACCTATACCTAAAATATTATCGGGCCGGAATTCACCGGTCTCCAACACCGGAAACGAAAGGTCGGGCCGCAACTCACCCTCAGCCAAAATTGGTAGCTAGTTACAATTTAAAAAAAAGCAGGTAAGTCAGAATCGCTGTGCTGTACATTGGGGGTGGGGTGGACCTCTGACTAAGGTAGGTTAAATTTGAATGCAATGATAGGTATCATTGTATACGAACAACGATTCTGAACGGAGACGGTTTATCTGAATAGAATATATTATAGATTATTAAAAATTTTCAAATCTTAGATTTAAAAAGAAAAATTTTTATGAATTTCTAGCTTAAAATAATTTGCGAATTTTCGTGATTTTTATATATTTTGTCAAAATTCAAACTTTGAATGCTTTAAAAAAAAAATTATTCATATATATTTATTTTATTTTTCAACTGCTATTATAAAAATATGATAGGAGCCTTGTATTAAATTTTCAAATCTTAGATTTAAAAAGAAAAACTTTTATGAATTACTATCTAAGATAATTTGAACATTGCCGTAATTTTTACGTATTTAGTCAAAATTTGAATTTTAAATGCTTATAAAAAAAATGTGTGACTATATATTTCTTTTATTTTTCAAATAATATTGTAAAAATATGTTAGGAGCGAGCCTTGTATTAAATTTTCAAATCTTAGATCTAAAAAGAAAAACTTTTATGAATTTCTATCTAAGATGATTTGAAAATTGCCGTAAATATTAAGTATTAAGTCAATATTTGAACTTCAAATGCTAATTTAAAAAAATTGTGCCTATATATTTTTATAATTTTTTAATTACTATAAGAATAACTTATGAGAAACTTTGTAAAAGATTTTAAAGTATTTTGATAGGGCCAAAAAAATTTTATCGACACTTCAAAAGAAAATTTTCAGAAAAATTGAAAATTTCAGTTGTCTATAAATATCTTAAAAAAAGTCAAAATATTTTGAAAATTAAATTATGTAAAGAAAGTGCAAATCTAAATAACTTGTGAAATTTTCAAGTATCTACGACTTATACTTTTTGAATAATTACAAATATTTAAAACCGTTTCAGGATAAATCGTTATCGTTACGCTATTTCGAAAAAATTTAAAATTCAAACGCACTTAAAATTTTTCCTATTATGATGCTTCGAGTTTTCTCTTTAGCTACTTGAAGGAAAACTTATAGAAAACTTAGTGTTGTATTTTTAATCCTTAGTTATAAACACAAACAATTTTATGATTTTTAAACTTCAAAATAATTTGCAAATTTTCGACAGATTTCGTAAGAATTTGAACTATAAACGCTTATAAAAAAAAATTGTGACTAACGGTTTTTAATTTATTTTTAGCTACAATTATAACAACTCATAAGGAACCTTGTATTAAATTTTCATGTTTTTTTGGTTATCCAACATTTTTTTACCGACACTTCAAAAAAAAATTCTCAAAAAAATTGAAAATTTCAGTGGTCTATAAATGACTCAAAAAAAAAGTCAAAAATGTTTGAAAATTAAACTATATATAGATATCACTAACATTAACATTTGGTGAAAATTTCAAGTATTTACAGTGATTAGTTTTTGAATTACAACCATATAAAAAAATCGATTTGGTCGAAAACTGATTTTTCGTCGTAAAAATTCCCGTTTTTCTGTCACTTTTTTTTTGTTTTTCTCGATTTTTTGAAAACTGTTGGAAAATGTTTACTTTTAACCTCTATAATGCACCAAGAATATTCACTTTTACATCAAAAACCACCTCCAAAGTTTGAAATTGAAGCATTATTTCGACTAGTTATGCTGTACACAGACACATAAATAAACAAAAAACACACATCATTGTAAAATCAATACATTCATCACTTCGTTCAGAATCTAAAAGGTCAAACAAAGTAGTGTACATGCAGGTATACACGAAGTCTTCTGAAAAATCAAAATCAGTGCATCAATATTACTATAACCACATTGGCATATACTCACCTTTATGTCTATCCCAGGGCTTCTGGTGATCAACTGTTTGGCGATATCCTCGCAATGTGTTACGTCCGTCAGGTTTGCCGCCTTCGCCAGATCGGCGTCTGATTCCCAGTTCCTGTTGGCCGAATGCGCGAACACCCCGGCTGGGGACGCGTGCGTTACCCGTGTCGTGGTTACCAGCCCGACGGCTTTTCCCGCAGCTATCGACCAGTCGGCTATTGAGTCCGTCCGGTTTTCAGGCGCCATCGACCCGGGACAGTCGTTGAGCTTCACCGAGGCAGATATACCGATAGTCTCGTAGTTGGTCTTCACGCCCGATAGGTAAGCGGTAGCCGTACATGCCGAGTCAGCCACTTGTTTGTCCACGCAATAAGTCTAAAACAATTAGTGGCACGATAACGGATTAAGTGGGTCGCCAGAGATTGCACTTGATACAACATCACATTGTAACAATATTTTAAGAGCCTTGTATTACATTTTCAAGATTTTCTACCCAAAAAATTAATTTTTATCGATATTAATTTAAAAAAAACTAATAATGATCGAAAATTGCATATACCTATGAATACTTTAACTTAAGTCAAAATTTTTTGAAAATTTCATGGTGGATAGAATATACTTATATAAACATTCGGTGAAAAAATCATTAATCAAAGGTCATTTGTTTTAAAGTTACATCAAAAATCAAAATTTTGTTTCATTTGATTTTGTCGAATTGAACTGTTTGAATTGACTGTACATAAAATTTCCTGTTTTTCCCTTAATTTTTAGTTTGTTTATCCCGATTATTTAGAAAAATATTGAAAAATTTTTAATATTGACTCCCCAAAGTATCAACTAGATTCACTTTAGTCGTGGATGTCGCTCTGCTGTACAGTAGGTCACAAGTGGGTTACGGATGGAATTAAATTTGAATCCAATGATATTATTTCATTGTATACGAAAAACGATTCTGAGCGAAGACAATTTATCTGTCTAGAATATATTATAGATTATTAAAAATTTTCAAATCTTAGATTTAAAAAGAAAATTTTTTATGAATTTCTAGATTAAAATAATTCGCGAATTTTCGAGATTTTTGTGATTTTTCACACATGTTGTCAAAATTCAAATGTTGAATGCTTATAAAAAAAAATGTGTAAGTCACATTTTTTTTTTATAAGTGTTTATAGTTCAAATTTTTACGAAATCTGTCGAAAATTTGCAAATTATTTTGAAATTTAAAAATCATAAAATTGTTTGTGTCATTAACTAAGGATTAAAAATACAACACTAAGTTTTCTATAAGTTTTCCTTCAAGTAGCTAAAGAGAAAACTCGAAGCATCGTTATAGGACAAATTTTAAGTGCGTTTGAATTTTATATTTTTACGAAATAGCGTAACGATAACGATTTATCCTGAAACGATTTTAAATATTTGTGATTAGGTATTCAAAAAGTATACTTGAAAATTTTACCAGTTATTTAGATTGGCATTTTCTTTACATGATTTAATTTTCAAAATATTTTGACTTTTTTCGAGATATTTATAAACAACTGAAATTATTTTTTGAAGTGTCGATAATGTTTGTTTGGCCCAATCAAAATACTTTAAAATGTAATACAAAGTTTCTCATAAGTTATTCTTATAGTGATTAAAAAAATAAAAGAATACATAGGCACAATTTTTTTTTATTAGCATTTGAAGTTCAAATATTGACAAAAATTCGTCAAAACCATGAACATTTGCCAATTATTTTGAAGTTGAAAAATCATAAAAATGTTTGTGTTCATAACTAAGGATTAAAAATACAACCCTAAGTTTTCCATAAGTTTTTCTTCAAGTAGCTATAGAGAAAACTCGAAGCGTCATTATAGGAAAAATGTTTTGAGTGTTTGAGTTTTAAATTTTTATGAAATCAGGTATATTATTATGAGGAATTATGATAACTACATGAATTTTTTTTGGAAAAATTGATTAACCATACCTTTTGCAAAATGCGTCCTGATTGAAAAATAAAATATTTGTTTCAAAATAGAATACATGACAATATTTAAATATAAAATATCCTAGACTGACAAATCATCTCCGTTCAGAATCGTTTTTCGTATACAATGATACCTATCATTGCATTCAAATCTAACCTACCCTAGTCAGAGGTCCACCCCACCACATAATGTACAGCAGAGCGACATCCATTTACCCGCTGTTTAATATTCGATTACTCTTTGTTGTCATATAACAGTTAAATAAAAGTTCATGTTTATTATAAAATATTATATACCTTTATGGAGGTTTGATAATCTTTTCTGTTTCTCTTATTAACGTTTAATATAATTCGTGATTTTTGATAGTTTAATCAAATACTTAAACAATGAATATATAGTACCTACGTGTTTATATTATGTTTATTTAAAATATTTAACAGAAATGATTGCAATAATTGAAATCAATTAAAGCATTTGATTTTGATTTTTACGTTTCAATTGCCCTTATAACTGTGATTTTAATCACCAGCTGTTTTGTTTATTATTTATTTAGGATTCTCCTCCACATAACGCACTGTTTTTGACAGCTGTCATCCCTGTCACCGCACATTTAATTATGCATAATACCTTTGCACTTTGACCACATTTTTCTTAGGTCTCTAATAATTAACACCATTACCCTTGTCATCAACAGTGACAAAATTGTCAGATAACGAATTTATCAACAATTTAAATTAAATTACCATTAAAATTAATAGTACACAAAACTAAAAGTTAGGTGATGATAATGCTCATTTTAATAAAGAACAATAAAAAATATATTATATATTTGGCTATTGTTTTAAAATATCATAGTACAGTTGTAGTACACCCATTATGTTTATGTAAAATGAAGTAATTACGGATTTATATTTAATGTGAAATAAAGATATTTTACAAACAATTTTTAGTTATTTTTATTCTTTACCTTATAGTATATTGCATTAAACATACATTTCAAATATATCGAATTTTAAATTATTTATTTTTATATACAACAAATGAAAAGCTTTTTAAGTACTTATAGCATTTATGTTGTAAAACAATATACTAGAATATAGTATAGTTTCAAAAATGTCATCACTTTTAAATTAAAAAGTATGTAATGCTCAACTCTTCTGAAGAAAACAAGACTAGTTCCATTTTTGTAATTTATATTTTATATTTTTAAAATTTACCCTATAATATTATTATAAAATATCCAAGTACCTCCTAAAATGTATAAGTTTTAATTTAATTAACTAGGTATCTATTCAAAATATTTACGATTAAACAAACGCCAATATTTAATTCACCAAAATAAATATTGAAACGGATGATATCATTTTTAACTATTTTATTTGAAGTTTTAAATACAGTACAACAATCAAAAGCAGATAAGCATGTAACATGCTGCATGTTCACATATGATATTTAACTTAAATTATCGATGATTTTTGTTGAAGAATCGAAATTATGTACCTACTTAGCTTATAATAAATTAAATTGAACCAATTGAAATTTATTTTAAATATAAAGCTATCAAATTTTTAACTGGCATAATGATAAACATATTTGTATCTAAGTTTTCCAATCGAATGTTATAGGTACAATAACCTATGTTGTGATGTAATATCATAATATGTATAATTTATATTGATCTAAAACGTACGAAAATGTTCAAGCAATTAAAAAAATATTTTTATGAAAATCTGTAGACGAATAAAATTAATTGTATGAATGCTGATTTACATAAAAATGATTATACTTTTTTGGCATAATTAACGTTCTAACCCCATGAGTGTATACATTTTGTTGACTTCACAATAACATAATTAAAATCAATGTTACAGATTTCGGCTACAATTCAAAATTTCGATCAATGTAAATATTGATCTATAATATAAGGTATGACCATGTGTCATCCGGTGGAGTAAATATTAATGGTTTTAAAAATTAAATTATATTCAGTGGTGATATTGGTAAATAAGTATGTTCGAATTTTATTTTTATATTTTTATTTCAATATCACCTTTGACATGCCAACAAATGGGAATTTCTCAAAACTCAAGTACTCATTCTCGCCAGAACGTTTTTCCATTTGACCTTTGTAGATACGCGATGCCGTCAACGTAGTCAACGACATACCGTCACCCAGGAACATGATTATATTTTTGGCGACGCCTCTTTTATTCACGTACTTGACTTTCTCGGTCACCTTCTCCTTACCGTTTTTGATCCAGTACTGTTTGTCTACAAGAAAAAAAAATTCAAGCTGTTATTTTTTTATTTTTGTCTTTACATATATATAATATATATACATATTATATATACAATATTATACATGTATGATGTTCCGTGAAATAACAATTCACTTGAGACTTAAGTCCGACTTTAACGAGTGCCAGTTGTACAATGGTGAACGTGAGTGAATTTCTTTCAGATGATTTGGTTTTGTTGAAAGTCGAGAGCAATATGTAATGTAATTGTTTCAAGAATATTTGAAATAATTTTAAAAGGGAATTTAGTAGGCAAAAAAGATTCTAAAAAGAATATTGGTGGTAACAACGGAAAAATATTAAGTTGAAATAGAATTTGGTATCTAAAACTATATTGTAAATGTATGCTGTAAACTGTACTAAGTACATGTGTATTGTATTATGTAGGTTTAAAGTAATAAAAAAAACATATCAAACATACGAAAAAAGATAACTTATTCTAGTATAAAATAAAATAAAAACTGTCAACGAATTCCAAACAAATTGATAATATTGAAATATAAATCTTCACAATTAATATTTTTAAATAAAAATTTAAAAACTTTAGAGCTGTGAGCCAGTTAGAACTCATGCAATTTTTTTTTTTATTTATTTAAATATCTTAAAAATTTTCATTATCTATAATCCATATTTTTAATAATCATCATTGTTACACATATAATCTGTAATCAATGGCAATCGTTTATATTACATAACAAAATAAATGAATCGATTTTTATAACTTTTATTGAAATTAGACAAGTAATTTTTGATATTGGTCGTTACCACCTATCGTTTGGTTAGCTAACGTGTTTTCGTTGTTAGCACAAAATTGTCATACATATTATGTTAACGTATACACGTCAAAATAAAATTCACTTATTTCTATACTATTTTAAATTCTAAAGCTTCAAAGTAAAGATGATATTAATTTTTATAATTAAACTTAGGTATATTAATATTTTGAAGGTTGCAAACCTAGTAAAATTAATTTTATATTTATTATATACTTAGATAAGCGTCAAAATTTTAAACATGAATAATTTAACAGTTTTGCAAATTTTCGAAAAATCATTCATCTTAGTGAGATATAATAATATGGTATAACAATGATCCAAATATAAGTCATGATTTACACTTATTTATGTATTAAGACGATTAAAATAGATGATGCAAAAATTGATATTTACACGTAGGTACCTATTTGTATTTTTACTTATAAGGCACGTAAATTATACAATATTTAAAAAAATGAATAAATACATACACAATATTTTAAAACTCATAACAAATATTTCCTAAAGCTTTGAAAATATTTTTCATATTATACATTTTGAAATAAATTGTTTTGAAAAAATACATGATATATTTTACTATTTTTATGGCTATTATTTTAAGTTTTGATTTTATTGAATGAATAATATACAATAATATACATTTTGATTTCATATTCAAATATTTCTTCATAGAATTTTGATTTATAAACATTCAATTTCTAACAATGTAGAAAATTAGTTATAACTTATATAAGTTATAAGTATTAAAGTTTTAACGAATGGAGTAGGTAGTATACCGATATTTTCAGGATATCCTTCCAATGCTACTATACTCCACTCATCAATACTTATAACTAATTAACAGGTCGTTCGAAATTTTAAATATTAAGCAACTTTTCTTTTTTGGAATACACAATTTAAAAAAATGTATGCTATCAAATTATCTAAAAAATAAATAAAATTTCAGTTATTTAAGATCTTAGCAAGATATGAGTGAAAATCGTGATTCAGCGTGACTCTACAAAATTAATCTAGTATACATTTTTTTTTTTAGGTTTGATCATTTTGATTTCTCGATTATTATTTTTCTGATTTATTTCTGGGTGCATGTAATACTAGGGGATTTTAACAGCAGACGATGTTCCCCACGGAGTTGTTTATATTAATTTAACCGATTATTTATTTACCTATTTAAATATAATAAGTTATTAGTTATTACTAATATTTAATAATTTATAGTTAAGATTTATGAAGGTTTAATAATTTAAAAACAAATAGTATGTCAGGCGTCAGTGCACTAGTAGTTTACTTTCTCTAGCCTACGCATGACATATAAAATTTGCGTTTAGCAAAATCAATCTTGCGTCGTAAGCTTTGGTATTAGTGTGAATCAACTTATTATCAAACTTCAAGTTAAGAACAATGTGTAAGTATGCTGGATTTTATGGGGTATTTCAATTTTAAAGTTGGATATGAGCATTTTTAAATTGCAATATTTTACATACTCGGAATTCGCGTGAAAATTGAAATATCACTAAAAAAAATCCATTGTTCATATACAAATAATATGCTTGAATTAAATTTTGATGATAAGTCGATTTACAGCAATATTAAAGCTAAAAATACGAGATAGAACGCAAATTGAATGTGTTGTGTCCGATCGGAGAGAAAAAAAGGAAATAGCAATAGTGCGCTGAGGACATTGACCTTAGGAAAAATAAATGAACTGTAAGTGCATAATATACAATTATTTAATTAATATATTGTATTTTACATTTACACAGCTTTATTTACGGGCTTTTAAATAAACTTCATCTTAATTATAAATATACTATTGTACATCATGAGTGCTGTAGCTATTAATAATCAATTCATAAATAAATAGGTTACATAAAATCATATTGAATAACCTATATGAACACAGGTGATCCCTCAACATTACATTAGTTATACAATATGTTGATAATACTATCAGTATATTAGGCGATAGCATATGTATACCTATATTATTATTTTTATAATTCATGTTATTAATAAATCTAAAAAATGAAAGCTGATATCCAAATGTGGAAATATCCACGTTTATAAAATTCTAGATTAATATTTTATATGACCAAGAGAAAAATAATTTATAAAAAAGATATGCATAATTTTAAAACCCCTACATTAATTGCTTCACACAGAATTTAAAATCGAAACTTTTTATTTCCATACCTTACTATATAGCACAGGCTTTTAAGTTTTTTAATTCTGAATATTTTATGACTAATGTTTTTCAACTTTTTTTAAATAGACACTCACATTACTGTACTTGATATTTATTAAATTAAACATCTCTTAATTTATAATTTAAAAAATACGTAAAATAAAATATTTAAATTTACAATATTTTGTTACAATATGTGGAACTAACTAAAAAGCGAATCCAACTATCATTTTGAGTTATGAGCATCTGAACGTGTTCGAATCAAAACCATTCGATGGCAAACAAATATAACAATATTAATTAAAAATGAATGGATAATGATTCAAGCATAGTTGAAAACAATAATAATAATAATTAATTAACCTTGTTCCGTGTACTCTTTGGCGTCGGCTGCGTGCGAACAACATACATTACCACCTGAAAATGAATAGCAGAAATATAATAATAATAATAACAGGTAATATGAGTAGTTAAATAAAACGGTCATCATGACACAGGGTATAACAATAATACCCATAATATAATATTGTTATGATAGTCTGAAGATGTGTTATGCGAGAAAATACCGCGAATGACTGGATTTTGCGGTCGGCAGCAGCGGTTAAAGTTTGCACCGCCGGCAGTTTATTATCATCTAAACTTTTCAGTTTCTTTGTGTGTATTTATTTTTTATTTTTTCAAGACACGCCGGTGTGTGAGTTCACGAAAAACCCGGTACGATTTATTGCGTGACATTTAGACCGCGTTTTTTCCCCTAACACCGACACACCGTTCGCTCTTTTTACACTATATACTACCTATCGTCGTTTTCTTTCACTTAATCTGTGGAAATTACTTTGTTCTTGAGTAAGTCGTTCGTTTCAATTTAGAAAATTTCTACAAATGAGCCACCACCGCCACCACCGACAAACCTAACAATATTTTCACTTTCGCGCGTGTTCCCTCGTCAAAGAAGTCGCCTCGTCGCACTTTCCCAGTAAGTATCTCTAGTACGATACATACAATATTATCGTTTCCTCACTTGGCTGATACACAACGTGGCATCGATGGCAAGCCACCAATTAAAGCCAATGGGTGCTAAATTATATATCATTATTTCATATAAAAAATTCAAAAGCCAATATGATCAATTTTTTTTCTCGAGTTTCTTTTTTTCTGATCCTAAGAGTTTTACTCTGTTAAATTTGAAGTTTATCACTTTATCACATTGCATGCAAAAGCGTAGATTAAATAGAGCCATGCTTCATGTCCTTGATAATATTAACTGAATACATTCTATTTACACGTCTTGACTGTACTATACTCTAAAAAGATAATGTAAAAACGTTAGGGGTATATAATGTCTTATAATATTGATGAGTTATCAAAGTAAAATATATGTAAAATATATTTTTTAATTTTTAATCAGGCGTGAATTAATAATTTGCACCATCAATAACGATGTTTTTTTTTTACAAAACATATTTTTTATTTACTATTCAATCAATTCGTTAAATGGGGAGTATCTACCTACTAGTACTCAACCACAGCAAGCTACAATATACCAAGTTTCATTAACGTGAATGTGCCAGACGAAGATTACAAAACTAAGATATGTAAACGGTAGCGATTTTATTTACGAATAAAAAAGATGATCGTATGTAGATCTGAAATCTCTGGAATCAAGGAGCTCAAACTTGCAATAATAATCAGCATTATCTAAGCCACTGTGTTCACGAGTTTTACCCTTAGACACTGAAATTCGGCTCTTTTGTGTAAATATTACATGACTATATTCACTGGACATCGTTGATGACAACCAACCTAATAAACACGTCATATTTTCTGGCATAGGTTACCGAAAAAACAAATCACCGTTTCATAATTATATATCTATGGTATACGGTAGGTACATAACATTGTAATCGGCACCTTTATTACTCAATATCTACTAAGTTTATCGCATTGCATCTTAATATCCACAATCACAAAATATACTTATAATGAGCAATAACAAAACAAAATCAGAATTCGTTCTGTACAGTCGATGTTCAAAGACTAATACCTAATATTATTATCATTGAAGTTAATATTTTAATAATAGGTAGTCGTTAAAACAAGCCAATTTTAATGTAACTACACGTTTTCCATAGGTTGTCTAAATATAATATATTTTTTGTACGAATTTTCAGTTTTAAAATTATATTAGATGCTTGTTTTGTATGACATTACATTAGGTATTTACTTGGTATATGTATAATTTTAATTTAGCATTAAACTTATAATAATATACTTTTTGTACGTATGCGTATTAATTATTCTTGTCTAATCAATGTGTTCCGTAATTGTAGATTTTTAGCAAAACTATAGGTTGATAAATGTTGATTTTACAATGATGCGTGTTTTTTTGTGCCTGTCTTTAATTTTTGAGATTTTGTAACTATTCGATCACAGACATTATAATTATTTTATATCTTACGAACTAATTCCAATAAGGCACTACAAAAATATGTACTTACACAAGATTTAATTTTGGTGTATTAAAAGTAGGTTTAGTATGTTAATATCAAATAGTGTTCTATAATATATTTTTTTTTAAATAGTCGGTAAAAATCAAAAATAAAACAGTGAGTATTAATTTTCGGCAAAGTTTTAAACCATCATATGATTTCCCTTGAGTATTAAGTATGTTATTTACGGTCGTATTTTTTCCCCGCAGACGAATGATATTCAAAGGACATAATAATTTCATTATTTTTTCCCCATTTTATACGAAGTTCCGAAAACTTGGAAGACGCTATAAAGAATATGTGATACATGTAGTCGACTCACGTTAGAGTTAAATAAAAAAAAAACCAAGGATAGAGTGCATAATGCGATTTATAGTGCCTTTACCTTTGTAACGATCAAGTTGATTGCATTACGAGTAAAAACTGAAAAAAAAATCATCCAGCAACTTAATGTGTTTGTTTTGGCACCTTCATAGAATGATATCAGCATTTCATAAATATTTAAAATTCAACGTTGACTATTACGTAAATTTTAATAAGTTGGTAAATTTTGAGTAAATCGACAATGTTTTTTTTTTTTTTTAGAAACTTTTTCAAATAATAAAAAACACTAACATCATCACCTTAAATTTAAATGATTAGAAATATATTTTCAATAATACTTATAGAAAAAATCGTTTTTAGATTTTTCTAGAAGTAGAGATTCAAAACACCAAATTATAATGTTGAAGGATAATATCACAATATCATTAATGCGATTTTGATTGCGCTAAACAAGCATATTTAATATAACGGAGGTATGCTTTCAATGTTTCAAATAGAATAAAATTATACAATCCTTATTTGCAGTGATTACTAAAATCCGCTAAGGTGATGTTTTGGCACAAAACATAAAAAACTTAATATGTTTGTTATATAATTATTATCGTATTATTATTTAATACCTAATAATGATTATGGTGTTTATAATCAAATAAAAACTTAACCAGCCGAAGAAAACTACAAACATACATTACAATATTTTAAAAGTTTTATTTATTTACAATGATTTACCGATTACTTATATAGTACTTGTATTAAATATAAATTTGAAATCGAAACAAATAGTCGCAGTGACGCATATTATCACTAACAACCTACAACAGTAGTTCAATGTATAAGTGATAAAAACTCGGATAAAATTTAAATCATTTTAACAGTGAAGCGCATATTTCGCACCTATTAATTGAACAAAGTAAATTGATTTGTGTGAAAATTATAAGTGTATATAAAAATGTGGTCAATTTTTCACAGTTTTAAAATTGTCTTACAAGAGTAGTTTAAACTTTAGTTCTTATCATACGTGTAAAAGTTTGTGGTAAGTAACTTCAAGTCAGTAGTCGTTACAAAGTTTTTGTAATCCAGAGTTGTTAGTAAGTACATACTACTCTTGTTAGCTGATTAAAATAATCGATGTGGAAAAAGCCTCTTTTTGGATTTCTAATAATCGCAGAAAATGTGTGAAAGGAAATACAAAAATCATGACTTACTGTCGTACGTTATGACGAAACACAAACAGCACGCGAACGCGATCCACGTCGCGCCTAGAGAACCGGCGTTCACCATGATTATGGAGCTGAGTGCAGGACCACCGACCGACGAATACTAACATGCTTGTGTAGCCTAGATTGAGTATACCACTATCATACCTACTACCATAGTGGTTTTAAATAATATTATATAGCAATTACCAACGAACCGGTTTTGATTTCGCTCAGCTCGCAAACACTTCGATCATTATGTAAACAAATATCAATGATGATAATCAAATGTAGTTTATATTACGAGTACATAGAGTATACATACATAAAAATAATGTAGGTACTGATAATAATGTTTTTTTTTTTCAATCTGATAACATATTATTTTAATAGAAGTGAATAATAAATAGGTAATAAAAATTGATAAAAAATAAAAAAATAATACAAAACCGATTATCATAGTTAACATTATTGCCTATTAAACCTATCAAACACTGCAGCGATCCAACCAAATCCATGAATAACACAATAAAAATAATAATGTACAACATCTCGTTTAAACAACTCAAAAATAAGCAACACTTACAGTATATGAGAAAAATGATGTTAACTTCTATACGTCATCGTCATTAGGCAAGCCAGTTTTTGTTTAACGACCTACATTTCATTATTAATTTAATACGCCAACTATAATTTTTGAGTTCAGCAATTTTATGTTGTACGAATGACTATATTGTAAAAATGCATTTAAATTAAAATAAACTTAGTTTTTGGTTCGATAACAACAGTTATCAAAATTCGACATCGCATTAATAAACCGTAAAAATGAGTTTATAACCATACTATATGGTCAAAAAGTCGTCTTTACATAACCTAACTCAACCAGATTCTTACAATTTCTCTTTGAGTTTTCAATATAGTAGTGAAGAGTGAAGACCAAGCTATTGGCCCAATTTACCTTAATTTATCAAGGTTTCATAATTTTTCATAGTTTTTTGGATAAAAATTCTAAATAGCTAACCTGATCGTGAAATTATTTGAGTATGTTGTCCATTGGATGTCCCTGAATGAATTTCGATATTGATTATTAGTCAAATAATATTGAGCGTAGCTTATTAATACCAAAAAACAATTATGAAATAATATAATGTCCTTATGACATTTTGTAAAAATATTTTAGGTATAGGTCATTCAATTTCATCGAAAAACCAACAACTGTTATGAATATAAAATACTCAATTGTAAATCATATTTTATTTAAATGTGTTGATGAATCAAATACCTAAAACTTATACCGAATTTATATTCATGTAAATATCATTATTTTTCAAAGAGCATATTAAACATATAATTTAAAAGTACAGTATACATATTATAGTTGATTTTTATATTTTCTTAACATTTCATTAATAAATACTCTTTTTATAAGTTTTCCAATATTAATTCTTGCTAATGAAGCAGAAATATAGTTATAACATCACTTCTTAAATAATTTTGAATCGTATGAATTAATTTTTAATTGGATATAATATAAACACTTTTTAATTAAACTGATGGTACGATTAACTTATTCAAAATATTTAAATAAAAGTATTTTAATATCTAAAACTAAAGTTTAGAGTTTTAAACAAACTTCCAAAGTTTAGTCCATTTGGAAAGTAAATTTAAATAAAAATAGCAAAAATAGATAAATACAATTTTTCAGTACAAATTATATTATTTAAAATTAATTATAAATTTTAATTATAATACTACCCTTTAATTATGTAATTATGTTCTGAATTTGCATCTTCTGCGAACATATTTAGACTTCAAACAAAAATTATAAAATTTAAAACATATTTCTACAGTATATTATGATCACATAACAATTTACACTGCCTACTATAAATAATTTCTATCACCCTATGAATACAAACCTTATTCACGTGTGGTTGTTAAAAGGTTAACTGACAACAACTAAAACTATATTTTTATCAAATGAACGACCAAATAGAACTTTTAAAATTATTTATTAATCAAATGTTTACTCTTTACTACAAAAATATTTACATTAAATTATACAAGTATAAGTAAAGAGCATAATTAAATTTGTAAATTTATACTAATACTGTAACTTAATAAATACTCTTTAAATTAAACTGTATAAAGTTTCAACACGATCTCATTAATAATTTTAAAATATCACTTAGAATTGATTAATAAAATATTTACTTAGTAATATTAATTCTACTACGCTTTCATGAGTAAGTTCAATTAATCACCAAGTAATGTTTATGGAAGTTTTGATCAATTTTCTTGTAGTTAAAATCTACAAAATATAATATATTTAAATAAAAAAGTTTTTTAAGTGTTCAAAAAACCAAAAAATAGAATAAAATCACCGTTTTGGTTTGGGTTTCAGCCGTCGGAGACGGGAAGTTACTGAGGTCAGTTATTAAGTCTTACTTAGTGGGATTTACGCTACGGGAAGCCATGTTGTTGTGACCCGGAACACATCGTAGGGTCGGGCGGTGAGCTTACGCGAGGATTTGTGCTGGATGTTCAACAGTTAATAATTTACCCACAGATGCTCCGACCGGATAAATTGGTAAATGTGTCTCGATCGAAATACATTTGTTTCTACCGCAGTACCGCAGATAAACAAACACGTAGAAACGCCGTAAATAGTTTATGTTTCGAATCGAGTCACTTTAACCGTTCACCCCAAATCAGGATAATTATAATCATAATCATTTGTTTATTTGATTGTATTTAACCTTTGAATGTGTATCGTGCAAGATTCTTCTAATAATAATGACATTGGGTTAATCTCGTTCTAGTATAACGTATTTACCAACTTGTATCATAATATTTTGAAAATAAAACGGTTAGCAACAGAGTTATTTAAAACATTAAACAAAGTGATAAACTGTTCACAAAACATTTAGTCAAATTCTAATTTTTTAAATTTTGTGAGTATAGTTAAAGATCGTATTTTTAGCCTCCTTCTTAGAGTTTTGACCAACCCTTAGAAATTCGTGGAACACTTTTAAATTTCTCTTTTCCAAATGAGAACCATCATTTTTTGTGTGGGAAATGGGAGGGTAGTAATGTTGATGTATCTAAATCGATATTCGAACGAAAAGTTGTTGAGTTATTAAAACGTGTGTGAATTTTGACTAGTTTGAAGTTTGCGCAAAAGGCTTAATTTCTAACAAGTTAGGATGCATTTGTATTTGTTCTTAAATTTATAACTTGAATTTTATTTAACATTTTAATAAAATAATATTATTATAAAGATTGTCTATCATGACTATTAATTTAAATATTCAAATTAAGTTATTATACCTATGGAATGTGAATTAAATTTCTTTAGCCATTAATGCTTGAATTTCAAAAATGTAGTATTCTATTTCATAAATAATTCTCACTTTAAAATGCACAAAAAAAGTTTATTTTTGACATAATATATAGATTATTAACATTTTTTAAATGTCAAATTGATTTTAACATTTAAAAGAATTTAAATTGATTTAATCCAAACCTAAATGTTGAATTCAATTATATTTTACGTAACGAAGAAATAATATTTTAAATTATAATCGAAAAATTGATCGATTTGCCGATTCATTAAATTTAATAACTTTTTAGTATAACTCACATTATATTTATATATCTATATAATAATTTAAACAAACATATTAATTATGTGCCTAATCATTGAATCTAATAACTTTTTCATTTTAAAATTATATTTTATAACTATATTGTATGCGTAGGTACACTATAATACTATTTTTATCTTGGTAATCTAAACGTTAACTTCTGAGTAAATATATATAAATAATAATTTTGAATGTACTATGATTACTTTAAACGTAAATCTAATATATGTACATACCATGTATTAATGTATAACTACCTAACGTCATAATATTTTTTAATTAAAATTTAATAATCTCATCAAGTCTATTTATAAGTGTACATATATTCCATCCAGAAATGGTTTTTTTCAATTTGTGAAAAATTAAAACCAAATAATTCAAGCAACCCACAACTTTCAAATTTCCTGAAAATAATAAATTATACAATTTGGGGTTTAAATTTTAATAATTTAGTGCACCCAAGTATTATTTTTTTTTTTTTTTTAGAGGTATACTATAAAAATTGAATGGGTACACCATAAATGTGATAATACTATAAAAGTATACAAACAACGGAGGAAACAAATAATCTAATTCTTATAGGTAAGTTTTTCGTACGTTAAACCGGTTAAGTTTTAATGTCCAACTATTACTATTATTTTAATTTTATAAACTTTCAAATTTATGTAGGTACAATGTACTATTCTCTATGTGCTACACAAAGTATCCAATTCCATTTTTTCTCATAGCACTGGTTATAAATCTACTACGTATAAGTCAAATAAATCACACGCACTTTTATGTGAGTAGCATAGAGTTATTATAAATTGTATAAACAGAATCTAAATCTAATCGTAAATATTAAAATACAGAAATCACAAATGAAACTACCTATTATATGTCTTGCAATGAGATATTATTTAAAATATTATGTTTTTTTTTAATATACAGAAATAATTTATTATAATTATATCATGCTTTATATCTTTATTTTTTTCACTCCTCAAAACTTTTAAATTGTTTTACTTGTTGATGGTTTAACCTTTATTACCAAATTAAAATGTTTAAAATACAAGACTTAAATTAACTCGAAAAAAACACTACAAACTAAATAATTAAACAATAAATAAACAATAATTAAAAAAAACAAGTGCAAAAACTGTATTTATAAGTAATTTTAGTAAGATATTTTGTATAACTTGTTCGTTAGTGAGAATTATAATTTATTGTATGATTGGATATTATAATAATATGTTTTATGTATTTTGTACAGCTTACATTTACGCTAATATCTCCATTCAAATAAATTATTTAAATTTTAAAACTAAAACAATGAATTAACCTTTAATGAATTAATAATGAGCTATTGGTCCCTTAAACATGTCGGTTTAGTGGCCCGTGATTGATTCATTAAAATGTATCAAATTTTAGTGCAGCAACTCAGCATATCAGTTATTTTTGTGTGTATCTCATTTATTTTAATCTATTAATCTATTCAGTCAATATATTTTATTTGTAAGTACTATACTTAATGAATCTGAATAATACGTAATTGTCCAGTTATAGAATATAATACGGCAACAAATCAAATTGCAATATAATGAACTACTATAATAGTTATATTAATATATGTAATCATATTGCATTAACTTGAGTAGACATGTATTAAGAATAGTATTTAATTAGATACTTAATAAAATAATAACTTAAATTATTAAAAACTGTTTGACAACTTCATCGTTTACAAAAGTGAATTTTTCCGTGAATATTAAATTCCATATTTCACGATTTTATTTTGTATACAAATTACCTACTGGCTAATATACATATAAACCTAGCTTTATTAAGTTGTAATTTTAACTTTGAGTTCAAAATGATTAAAATAAACGAAACATGTTATAACGCTTCAACTATAACGTGTATATATTTTATACTGTATAATTTAATAACAATCAACTTGACGACCGTTTTATCAACGTGATGTAATTTTTCGTTTGATTGTGACGATAACAAACCATTTTATTGAACAAAAACATCTACCGTGTAAAATATCGTTTGTATTTAAATGACTTGTAAACAAATTCTACAAGCTATACAGCTAAATATTGGTCATAAATTATGATCGGTATTCAAAAAATGATTGAACCACTCCGCTAAATTGGATGCCTGATTTAATGGAACACCAACAAAGGAAGCAATGTTTAATTAACGATAAACACAACAATCGTGCTATTGATAGAAATTAGCAAATGATATTCAAATACCTACTTAGTTCCTTTAGTTTTCCCATGACACACTTTATGTGAAGAATAATTATTCATTATAAGATATAACACAATATTTCTCGCCATAACTATAACTATTGTTTTTTTATAAATTATATATATTATTTTGTTTGTTACAACATTCACTGTAATATTGTAATTCTATTTTATTAATCTATAATGTATTTTATTGGATTATATTTTGTATCATTTGTTATTTTCATCAGTAAAAATTTTTATTTTATTTTTATCTTTTATCAGCTGGCAATGTAAAAGTTAAATTTTTTACCTGACCTACCTTTAATAACCTCTCATGTTCAAATTAAATTCAAATCTGTTCATATTTCTTTTTAAATTTTTAAATATTACTATATTCTTACTTCTAAAGTAATATAAATAATGTGTACAATAGTTAGTTACATATTAAACTTGTGATCATAGGCACAAATAGTGTTTGATATTTGGGGAGGGGGGAGGGCTGAAGCTTAGATTTACATTGGAAACATGTTATTGACACTTATAATGTGGTGTATGTATGACATTAGTATTTTTTAAGGGGCTATACAAACACCTATGCACCTATGCACCTATGCTCGTGATGTTCATAATTTTTTAAAAAATATTAACTTTAAGAGCATCATTTTCAACAACAGTTTAACGTCTCCTTTCCACCTATCGCTTCGCACCGCTTTTTAGATGTCGTTCTGTTTATATTTACGAGGTCTTGGAGACTCAGCCTCGGTGTGTGATATTATTACTAGGGATCAGGGTTACCTTATGTGAAGCAAAGTACTCAACGTATACATAATATATATATTATTAATTATTATCATTATTATTATTATTATTATTATTATAACCACAATATCAAACTTATAATATATCAAACATCAAATATTCGTACTTATAAATTATAATTAAGGGCCGTGGTGTGTCATGGGTGCCGATATCCAGTTAAGCCGGTCCTCCGTGGATCCTCTTCGGGTTGTTGTCAGCCCTTGAAACTATCAACTCTTGACACTCAACTGTCTATAACCACCACTAGGAGTCCCGGTCGGCCATTAACTCGACACGTGCTAAACTCTAGTCAGCATAATATTATACTACGCATTTCCGCGACTATATTTGCCATTACTAACACTCACCATATTAGCCGTGCCCAACGTAGGGAGTAATATACGATGTCGATGATGACAATCGTTACAACGGCTGTTCAGATTATAAATCTATCAGATTGTATATTTTATATAAAAAATCATACATAGTCATATATGTATAACTATAGTTAGAAACTGGGCTAGGAAAAATGCATGAAAATACACAGTGAATGTGTTATACTGTTATAGTTTTATCCTTACGCATGATAAATTATTCACCAAGAAAATCTAAAAATTACATCTTCTGACTTAATTACAACTTTATTTGATTTCTAACCGATAAACAAGGCTAATTATAACTTTTAGAACATTCCTTGTTCCTAAATAATTACCACAGAATAATAATATAATAATAATGAAAGACGTTTCTGTATAACCAATAAGTATATTTTTTCCATACATGAATATATTGTACAAAATACACTAAATACGGACATTGATTTATTTTCATAGAAATGCTGTTCTATTCATGAACATAAAGTTAAAAATAATTAAAATTAATTTAATAAAATGAATATTTTTTTCAACTATGCTGTACGATTTTTTTTTTTTTTTTTTACTCGAGTTAGTTCAATATTAACTATAAAATATTTATTTTAACGACATATTATTCGATGATTTGCGTGTTATAACCGTTTGAACAAAAATATATATCTTATATTTATTAACAGTGTACCTATCTGTTTCAATATTTTAATGGAATTGTTAAAAAAGAATCAACACGAACAGCTACGCCGTTATACTGCATACGCAGGTAGGTATATTCAATTATTATTGTTCAAATCAATAATAATTATATATAGACAACATACACCGCATCAGTTTATATTGGTTAGTGGTTAATAACGTTCCCATTTAATAATGGCACATCCATTAGCATAATATTAATCTTCAACAAACCTTTCAAATATATTAAAACTCCAGTATATGAACACGATTTTATTCACATTTTTGTTTAAAACCTTTAGACCGCATCCTTGCCAATTCTTTTGTTTAAAAGTCTAGACGCCAGCAGCCTCATCACCCGTGGTTTTCTTTTTCAAGAATAAATTATTTGTTTCTATGTTATAGTTTTTTTATATAGGTATATACGTATTATATATGTTCACGAGAGTAACGAGAGAATGTGTACGCGCATATGTACGCGTAAAAAAGTATCAGATATGAGAAAAAAAAATTATACAAAAAGAATTCTACGAAAAGATTTCCTTACTTTTTTTCTGTATTTCAGGCTATCTTTTTCATTCCAAAATACGTTTATTTTTTTGACCCCAGAAACTCGGAGACTGGATTATTGTGGTGAAAGCATATTTTTATTAATATCACCCGCGGGCAGATTTTCGAGAGCACGCCCTGCAATGCTCGTAGTAGTTCTATGGATCCCTTATTTTAAACGTGTTAAGTATGATTTATGCTAACGCGGTTTTTGAAACATTGTAATTTGTCTCAAAATAACCAACCAATATAAACTCTCAGTTTTTTCACAAGTTTTCTTTGATTTACATTTTTTTTTTTTACTCCGTACATTTTTTAAATGAATTATTACAATACATTATATATCCACTACCCCGTAAAACCTAATATAGTTCGATCTAATCATACCTACAAGGCTACAAACAATAATAAATTATTCTGATTACAACACGTTTTTTAGATATTATAATTATTTATTGTTAAACCCAATATCAATGTAAATATTAATCACTCTGTTTTTTAACACTTACACGGGAACTTTTTTTAGTTATTGATTCAATACTTTTATACTTACAGAGTAGTATAAATTACTGGCAATATTCAAATCATAATATTACATAGACACATAATATTTTCTAGCATTAGAAATGGATTCTTAGTTGGGTATCCCGAAACCTACTTTATAAATTAAACTTTTGAAAATAAATTGAAACATGCTGAAACTTAAAATGCAAATATACACAGCGCGTATGTGTATACTTACTTTAACGAATAGCGCGTGGAAAACTATCAACGGGGTCAATAGTTTACAAAAATAAAAGAATGTTGATAGGTTTCTGTTCATACCACCATAGAAAACTACAGCGCTGGTGAATATGAGGGTAAATAGAAGTTTTGGTACCCAAATAGATGGGAGACTTAGTGCGTATACTGATAAAAGTTTTTCTTATTTTTACTTGTTGAAGAAATGTTTTGCAGAATTCGAAAACTGCTGATGTGATCCAAGAGTGGTCGTGGACATAAAATAATCCAAAACTAATTAAATTTCCACCTAGATACAACTCATTAACAGTGATGCTGTCAGAATGTGCAATCTCAGAATGCACCAAAAACATAATATACTTCACGCTATATTCAACAATATCATTCCATTAAACCGCAGTGTAACTTTGATATTGATTACATTACTTTATATTTGCTATACTCAGTATACTCATCCAATTTTGATAAACAACATGTATCATATATGGCTCATAGTATACAATAATATGGTTAGAATAAAATTAAATATAATTTAGATCTCAGGATAATACTATTTAGGATTAAAAAAACACGTATGTAATATAGGTACTTATAAATATTCAACGACTAACATTATTCCATTAAAGTAATCTTTAATGTGTTGGACTAATAAGCTTATTCAAATGATCAAATCATTATTGTATAATCATAGGTTAACACGATATACGTTTACTTTCTCATATTACCCTGTTTTTATACTGAATTATAAATAAAACTGAATATTCAAACTGTTTTATAGTTAAGTAATTTTTTGATGTTAATCCTTAAATGTGGTTGAAGAGTTGTAATTTATAACAATTTAATGTATTTATTCATAATTCAGTACATTTAAATTAACAATTTATGAAATAAAAATACATAGTCTAAAATCATATATTATAATGACATTAAGAGGACGCCACACCCGCATGTGTTGTCTCCGTCGTACAAGTGCATAGCATAGCAAATATTACGCTCAGCAGATCACGTTTATCTCCGTTAATTTAAAATTTTGAGTGAATTGACCTATTATAAAAATTAAAGGCAAGATTATTACCGAGAACATCTCATAGGTTTTTTATTATGTTTTAATTTTAAAGCGAGTTATGAGTATTTTTAGATATAAAAATAATTTACAATTTTAAAATACTCATAACTCGCTTTAAAATTAAAATATAATAAAAATCCTATGAGATGCCCTCGGTAATAATCTTGCCTTTAATTTTTATTATAGGTCCATTCACTCTAAATTTTAAATTAACGGAGATAAACGTGATCTGCTGAGCGTAAAATTTACTATGCTACGCACTTGTACGACGAACACAACACATGCGGGTGTGGCGAGGTAAAACCTCCTATCTAAATTTTTGTTAAAAATCAAGCTTTGGTACCACTGTATAATTTAGGAAGACATTACGATTTTTAATTTTTTTTTAGCTACAATAAGAATAACTCATAAGGAACCGTGTATTAAATTTTCAAGTTTTTTGGTCGTCCAACATTTTTTTACCGACACTTCAAAAAAAAATTCTCAAAAAAATTGAAAATTTCAGTGGTCTATAAATAACTCAAAAAAAGTCAAAATTTTTGAAAATTAAACTGTATATAGGTAACACTAACATAAAAATTTGGTGAAAATTTCAAGTATTTACAGTGATTAGTTTTTGAATTACAACCATATAAAAAAATCGATTTGGTCGAAAACTGATTTTGCGTAAAAATTCTCGTTTTTCTGTCATTTTTTTTGTTTGTTTTTCTCGATTTTTTTGAAAACTATTGGAAAATGTTAACTTTTGACCTCTATAATGCACCAAGGATATTCATTTTACATCGGAAACCACCCCCAAAGTTTGAAATTAAAGCATTATTTCGACTAGTTATTGCTGTACACAGACACAAAAAAAACACACACACACACACATCATTTTAAAATCAATACATTCATCACTCCGTTCAGAATCTAAAACTATTTCCATTGCATTAACGATATGTTTAACACAATAAAAACTATGTTATATGTTGTCTAGCAGTCTAGCTAAGAATAATATAAATATCTACTTAAATAAATAATTATAAATACTCAGCAAACTGTAAATCCTAAGTATTCATTTTTTTAGATAATGCTATATTTCTAATCACTTTCGACTTCTTAAAATCACGATTTTTTTCAAGTTATTTTAAATAGAAGTTACATTAAACTTTTAAATATTTTATTTAATTTCCATATCATGTTTTATATGTATTCGGCAGTATCTTAAGCCATAAACTGAAAAATCAATAAAAAAAACTTATATATTCATGAGTTTATGTCAAATCTAAAACTATACGATTAATGTTTATGTAGCTTCACTAGGTACTGAATATTAAATAAAAGCACGGAACCTATCACACATTTAAACCATATTATTTACGGCTGTAAGAATTCAACACTTTTAGCCAATTGCAGACGATAATACGTTATGTAACGATTTCAGACGGGCTTATATAAAACTCAACGATAACAGCGATCATATCGTAACAAGATTAATTTTTGTGTTCTCAGTACAAGGCACGAGCAATCAACATGAAGACTCATAAAAAAAAAATAGTCCCCCGAGACTGTAGTCACGTTGAGCCACGCTGCCATGCAAGTGCAGCGGCCGGGGGTGTTTTTGTTGTCAAGAACAACCCTTCTCTCACCCGCACCGAAACGTACAACTTTTCTCGATCGTCGTCTGGATAGCCTCCGATCCCGTCAAAATGTCCCCCGAGCATTTTTTTCCATCTCGTTTTCAGAAATCATTTCTCAAAAAAAAAAAAAAAAAAAAAAATACAAAAAAGAGTTCACCACCACCCGCGCCACCATCGTCCACCACCGACGACACCACCGCGGGGGAAAAACACATGCTTTTGTTTTATGAGTAAACATTTGCCGAACTCATCCGCAGACGCACTTTACTACCGCCAGTACCGTAGAGATGGTAGTTGTGGTAGCGGTGGTAGAGACGATGGAGGTGGTGTGGTGGTAGTGATGAGAGGCGAAAAGAATCATGTATTGAAAAGCAAAAGTCAACCAATGTCTATCAGCTTTGTATCCTATTTTTTTTATCTTGTTCTTTTTTTCTTCCTTTTTTTATTTTTATATATATAAGAAAACCGCTCAAGATCGACATTCTATACAACTCCCACGGGAATATAACGAGCACTTACATGGCCCCACCTTCACCACCGCGCCACCACTAACCAGTCAGGCGAACTGTAGTTGCCGTCCGATTTCCCGTATCCGGCTTTACCATTTTCCTTTGCGGTTCGCTGGAAACCGTGCACACCATTCATAAACGTCTCTACCGCTTATTACATAGATCCAAAGCGAACGTGAGTCTGTGCAATGCTCATTGAACCACCACACACATCCCACCCTACTCACGCACTCCGACTCACCTATTCTTCGAGCTCTTTACTAATTATGCACAACTCATTTCATCTTAATTTCCTGTGTACACACTAGCATTCATCAGTACTCTCACAAAACAGTGAAACAAAACTGCACTCGTAGTTTGAGTGCCGAAGACGGCAAAACTCATCTGGTATAATATATAATATACCTTATATATGTATATATCGTATGATATAATATAATATAAATTTAACTCGAAAATATCTTCACATGGCGTTTTGCTTTCCGTTATATTTAGGTACGAATTTGTTAAAACTTAAATAATATATTCATAACTATAGGAACTGAAAATTCAATTATTTTAATATTATCTATTATGGTATATTATCGAAAAAATACAATTATAATATTGGTTTATAACAATTGAATTATTTCTGAATTGCAATTTATATTATAACATAATCAAATTACAATACACGTAAAATCTTTTCTATTTAATCATCTGATAAAAATATTATATTATTATAATTCACATTTTACAATAACAAACCAAATAACTATTAAAACTAAAATACTTAATTAATATTTTTATACAAAGACAAATAATTAAAAAAAAATTACTATTTAAATTATTTTGCAAAAGTAAAATATTATGACGTATAGAATACTAAATAGAGTTTAAATTATACATTCTATTAATATATTAAGTCAAATTGAATAATATCTGTCAGCTTAATTGCGTACGACATTTAAAAAATAAATTTATATTATGCTTATCATTAAATTATTTTTTTAATGTTGTATTTAATCTATTTTAAAGGAATATCCAGTAAATTATTCACGTATTATTACAGTAATAATTTCAAGGGTATTTAATTATATTATTACTATAGGTACAAATTTGTAAAATAAATCAATATTTTCAAATATGTAAATTAAAAAACTCTAGTATGCCTATCACCGATATTTTTTTAAAGATGGTGTTTACAAAAAATTGGTGAGTTTGAACATAATAAGTCAATTATACAATAAACATTTATATAAAATGTTTTTACTTGTGTTATTTTTAAAAACATGTAATATAAGTTTTATACGATAAATATCAAATGCTAAAGCTAATGGCCTTAATTGTCAAAGCAAAAATGTATAATTTCAAGACCAATGAAAAAAAGAATCAAATATATTGGAAACCATTATATTAAACGCCTAAATCGTTTTCCGAATCCTTAACGTGAAAGACGCTGCAGCTTGTATACATGTCCGGCATTTTCACTTTTAATACCATCTAGTTTCTTGCTCTCTATACAAAAGGACGTCTGTGGAATTTCGTTTACCGCCTCCATCACTCGCTGTCAATCGGTTAGGATTTAATCGGTCCCCGTCCCGTCTCGGACAATTATTATTCAACCCGTAAAAGGACGCGAAATCGCGCCATCGTCTACGAGAACTGTTTTTTTCTCATCTATATATGTACGTGGCATTTTAACATTTAAAAATGTTTTTGTTTTTATTGAAATCCGGCGGTGTTAAAGAGAAATACACGACGAGGACGTGGCCGTTGTCACAGTTTCCATCGCTATACGGGTAACACCGCCACACCATCATCGGGGACGCGGCGGCGTCAATCGTACTTGGAATTTGCGCGTGCACCGACGAGAGAAATAATAGGGAAAAAATAAAAACAAACACAAAGAGTAATCGACGGAATCGAATTTAAATACAAAACGTGTAACGGCCCATTATTTTGGTAATCGTTTATTTATACGCGACAACGTCTAATCGGAAGGGAGGGTATATATATATAGGCTGTTGGCGAAGAGGAGGACGACGGCGACTTGTCTCCGCCGCTGTTGCTGCGATTGGAATTTGAAAAACGATAAGAATAACGCTTTCCGAGAATCCCTCACATGCACACACACACACTCATACACCCTTTATATATATTTAAATACATACATACAAACATACATAGGTACATACATATATGTATACATATAATGTAATAGACATATTATATGTACCATATGTATGTACCTATTATTATACACTATGATACTGTATGCACATATTATGTGAAGTATACATTTTACTGCCAGAGAAATGATAATAATAAAAAATTACACTATTTTTCTTTTTTACATAATACTTTCTAGCAACAATTTACTATTATTATGAAATATTTTATACATTTCAAATCAACAGGATTAAGCATGAACACTAAATTCATTTTTAGCCGACTTGTCATTACACTATATTGTGGATATTAATCTCGATGTGTTTTACAAATTACGATCCTCCTTTTATTTTCATAATTTATATTTTTCATATTTTTGTTGGAAATTATATTCACCATTCACGTACAATTTTATCACTATACTTCACTGTTTTGGTTATTCTATACAACTATAGGTATATTATATTAACTAATATTTTATCTCAAATATTGAATAGTGAATTAATTAGTTCAAAAATTAGTGTCATTAATTATTTTATTGATACTGACATTTTAATATAATTTTCCACATTGAATAATATATTAAGATGCTGGTAATGTTTATCACTTTGTGACACAATATACTGTTGATTATATCTTCGCGTTCATCGTATATCTTCCATGTTTAATGTTATAACGATTATATGACGAGTGTGTGTGTCACCGGCATACGTACTCGAGAAATCATATCTATCACAATAAGGTGTTAAGTCATCGGAGACAAAGCAAAATTTGTTAAAATTTAAACCACATAAATAAAAAAATATTAACTAACCTACTCGACCACTCAAGTAAAGTAGAAACTCTTAAAATTTATTTTCAATTTTTGAGTAATGAATAACAACAATATTAGACATCAATTTATGGAGCTAATTTTTTTTTTGATATTTATAATTTATCATGATTTAATATTTTTATAACAGAATACATTATTATAAATTTTGTTTATTTTTTAATATATTACATTTTATGTCAAATAATTCATATTGTGTATATCAAGTGTTACTAGCTATTATTGATTTAAATTAACTGTGCAACACACAAATTATAATTATTCCTATTAATAATATATTATCCTTAAAAACCTGCAATTATAAAATTACACGACTTTTAACGTTACGAAAATATATATTTTTAATTAAATTGTGTGTTTTAAAACGCCTTTATATAAATCTAATTTATGAACATTTTTTCGAAAGTTTTCCCTACCGATACTTCCCAGTCCGCTGCAATTTTTTGTGAAATATTTTTACATTTAAGTTACTTTATTATAATCCATTGTGAGATCCACTGAGTAAGACTTTGTCCACCCTGTGACGTTTCCACCGAACATCATGGAATCGTTTGTTTAGATCAGGAAATTATGTACTAGAGGACAAGTTGACATGGACATGAGTAGGCATATGGCTTCTCATAAAAAAAAATTATAATAATGGATACAAAAATATAGAAATTTATTTTGAAAATTGTGTTCTGTAATTGATTTTAGGCTATAATATTATAAATTACCTACCAAACTTGAAACTACATTGAAAGATTTTCAAAAATGAAATAATTACATTTTAAATAGAATTTGTAAATTGTATAGCTATAAACAGTATGAAATATTCATTCTTTCTTTTGATATTCAAAACATTACAATCGATAATTTGTGAAATTGTAGGTAATGAGAATAACCGTCACCTTATAAAACATTTAAAGGATTTTTCAAATTGTAAAAAATAAATTGAAGTCCAATAAGCAAGTTGAACAAAAATTAATTACATGGTATCATGACAAATAGGATTTTTTTGGCGCGAGACAAGTAAAAATTAGCGCGTAGGGCTCGCTTATAAATTAAATCAGACGTTTTCAATTAAATTCGCGAAAGTTTGTTTTCGAAACATGTGTTTTTATGTGCAAAGGCCCCGTGGACATTGGTTTTCGAAAAGGGATCGCTCTCCGCTACAATGGTCGGTGAAAAGAGGAGGACGAGGATGGGGAGACGTAGAGACCACAGGACCGTCGGTCGACGGCGTCGGTGGGGGTGGGCTGGCTTCCATAAATCAGAATACTCGTTTTCCTACCCTTTAATTTGCGCTATGTGTATATGTATACCCTATCGCAATTAATTAATGTGGTTATCGGAGGCCGAGTGCGAGCGTATGGCGGTGACCGAACAGCGCCATAGCAGCTTCTCGCCGGTTCCGTTACCTCGTGAGGGATTTGTTATTTCAAACATTTTTATTATTTTTTGTTTTTGTTTTTTATTCTACTCATCCATCCGTTCGAGAAACAAACCTTGCAGATCGTTTCACACACGCTCGCATACACACACATACGTTTCGATCAAAGCTAAATACTAAAGGCCCTCATCCTCTTGTTATATTATATTGCAGCACGATATAACCTTTATATTTTATATGCACGTCGTCGTATGCATGTTTATGTATAATATTATATAATATAAGCGAAGTAATTTCTACACAGTAAACAACATATTAATATGCATTCCTCCCGTCTTCTCTAATGTTGAATTTGATCAGACCTGGTCGTTCCGTATTAAACTATAACTGTTTACACGTTGTACTATTTTTTTTTTTTTTTTTTTATGTCTTATTTCATACTATGCACCTACCACTTTATACCCAGAAGCGGTGAATTAGCGAGAGAGAGAGAAGCGATGACGGAGATATATCTCCCCCATGCCACTTTTTTAAATATATAATACGCATAATGTATATTATATTATTATTTGTAGGTATACATCAACATTTCCATATTAAGAAGTCTCGTGGGCTACAAAAATTAGTGTTACAGAGAAATTTCAAATTCGGTAAATAGAATTAGACGAATTTGGTTCCAATTCGGTTTGATTTTCAAAAATATTTCATTAAATCGATAATGTTATTAAATAGAAATTCAGTATAATATGAAAGTTGTACTGTATGACATATTATATTTAATTTAAGAAAAATGAAATTATTTTTAAAAATCAAGTAGGTAGGGTATAATAAATTTCCACAGAATATTTCTATATTACACTATATATTATTATCTATTATAGCTTTATCTAGGATATTTTTATTATGACTTACAAATTATTTAAACAAATACGGAATTATTCCGCTCGCTAATTGAAAATGTTTAACGATACCCGGAGTGGGGAATAGTTAGGTAAGGTTCATTGGAAGATTACAACCGCAAACAAAGCACAGTAGATAAATTAGCAGGAGAACAAAAATAGATTTAATAGTTTAATTAAAATATTGTTATTAATACCTATTAATTAGGTAACTTTTTAGTTTGTATTTAAATAAATTGATCTTATAACCATAAATTATAAATTTAACCACCAAAATAATAATACATGTTAAAAAATCAGCTTCACCCTTCACTTCATTACAAAATAATTTTAGTGTCACTCACTTCACCTCTCTGTGTATCTCTCCCCATAGCTAATTATTGCATGTATCTATTTTTACCGGGAGTTTTAGGTTCTCTCTTCTCGATCGATTTAGGTACTGTATTGCGATTCTCTCAGTTTTTTTTTTTAAATCTTATTTTTCAGTAATCTCAACTTATAGGATGGTACAAAACTATAACATAGCACTTACTTCCTGCCCGTGATCCTTTCATTAATCTCCATGATGTACTATACCAACATAATTTTATTGTTCTCATATTTTCACTTATTTCAGTGTAATCGTATATGTCCGTCATTTATGTGTAAATATATTGTCCGGTGCAATTAAAACTTGGCAAGTTCGAGATAATTAATCACATATTGTATAATTTTACCAGTAAAAAAACCAGAATCGACCTCTACACTTTCAAAAAATAACATTGAATGCATCAATTATAATTTATTTATAAAATTTTCATAACCTTCAATTATTATGAATAGAGCATAATATAACGATAATTATTAATGGTGGCAGCATTCTGGCGTTATTTTGTTTATTTACGCATAAACAAATATTATATGATACTATATATAATTGTTATTTTCTTGTACACTATGGAAAACAATTAATGTATCAATGGAATTTCTATATAATGACAATATTTTATCATTTACATTTTTTCTATTTATATTCAAAACTGTTATTTTAACTAATTTTAAATTTTTGAATAAGTAGTTACAATGCGTTAAGAATACAATATAATATATTAAATGAATATAGTAGGTACCCACTTACGATAAATTATACAAATGAAACAAATTCTTAAAATGTATAGACAGCTTTTGAATGTTAACTTTTTTTAGGATTATTAAGTTATTAAACTTTTTTTTATTAGCAATAAATCGCATTAAAACTAATAACGAAATATTGTACATCTCTAGAATGGTTCATCAGTTAACACGTATCACAGTTAGTAACCAAACCAAAAAAAACTTATTTACTACGACTTAGGTCGAACATGACAAATAATAAGAAAATAAGAGGAAAATAATTTAATATCTCGTAACTTTTGAAGGAGAACGAGGTTGTAAAAACACTTATAGGAACAAATAATCCCTGCTATTTTTTTTTTCAATTTGCTGCGGAAACACTTTACGTGATTTAATATAATATACCACGAGATGCCCGTTGTCGATAATAATCATATATTGTTGTTGTATGTTTCAGTGAACGGTTTCGAGCCAGACTTTTTGTTCCCACTGGAAAACGTGACTATTGCCCAGGGCCGAGACGCGATATTCACGTGTGTGGTCAACAATATCGGTGGTAACAGGGTGAGTGCTCCCGAAGGCGGCTTCACTTCAGCCAGGGTCGGTATCAGTAACTATTGGTCATAAAAAAAAATGAAACTATTCTTCGCACCACGGCTTCGTCTATCACCAGCGCTGCACAATTTCTCACCTTTTACACTAAACCTACACTACGCTCTACATAGACTTGCACCATGTTTGCTCTATGCACGCAGAGCACGACTGAAAGGCGATAATCCTTCTCGTGAAAAATAAAAATGTATTTTTAATCTATGACTTTCCTTAATTTCGACTTACAGTGTGAACAATGATAATGCTTAGGATATTATTTGAAAACAACTCAAATCCATAAGAACGTATAGAAAGCATAGAATGCATATAATGTATCATCTTGAAATCATAATGTTTGTTAAAATCTTTAACTCTATTGTTCGCTCATTTTATCATAAGTTTTTTTTATTATTATCGTTATGCCGTGTTTCATAAGCAATCATTTAATGCTTAATGAATTAATTGTAATCTAATGGTCCCTTAATAAATAGTTAAATAATATAATTTAGTCATCCAAGTTCATATTTGGTCCATTAAATTTTACCGAATCATTATATTAATTTCTTTTTATGCGACTCGGAATGTCATTATCATAGTATATAAGATACAAACTAATATTCTATATTCTACTAACCTTATTAATTTTTTTAATCCTAAATAATATCAGATTATACTGAAATCTTGCTCATCTTTATTTTGTTCATGTTCGCCGTTTTTTCTTATCCGTTTTTTTACTTAATATTATAAACATTTTGATTAAAATATTTTGTACATAAAACATATTCAATATAAAAATCAAAGTAAATCATAGTTGTTGTAGTTAAAACGAAACCGTTTAAAATATTTAATGTTAGTTGTAATATTATATTTACTTATATAATATGTGTAATTTATTTAATAATTTAAAAAATTAATTTAGTGATAAAACAAATACTTATGGTCTTTTTGAAACGGTATCTTTAAAAAAATCGAATCTCTTTCTGAATAAAATACTAATTTTATATAAATTAATAATCATAATCTAAAAATATTTTACTCAATCTATAGAATATCGATGATCTATTGGTAGTAATACTATGCATTTAAATTACAAAAATATCTTATAATAACACCAGGTGTGTTCATGTCCGTCAGTAGTAAGATGAATAATTTTGAATTTCACAAAAACTAATTATTTAACGTGTTTTTTTAATTCATCGTGCTTTGTTAAATTATTTCAATGAAATGCATCTCGCCAAGTTTCATTTATATTTTTTACATCTTGTTCAGTGCGCCAAAGCTTTTACAATATTAAATGGTGCTAACGCTTAGTTCTGTATTTGAATAATTCTAATTCAAAAAATGCCACTTTATTTTTATCATATAAATTCCACAAGCGTTATCATTTTATCAACTATAGTAGTACTTCAGTTAATTTTTTTAAAGTCGATCGATATATTAAACGACAAGTTCAGCAATAGCCCGGATAACGTCTTTACACATAACTGTGTTTATTGTGTCTACATACCAACTATAGATTTTTCTTAAGTTATTCTTTGTAACTGATGAATTTAATAATACCACATTCGAGCAAAAGTTAAAGGAAAATGTTTTCTAGTACGAGAAATTTCGTATTTTTTAAAATACGATTCTAATATTTTACAATATGAACAAAATCTCCATAAGTTGTAAGTCCATGGCAAAGAAACTAATCTGTACAAGGGTATATTATATTTTCTTAATAATTATTATTTCCTTTAGTGTTGTACCTACTATATTACTGTAAATAATATATAATATTATTGTTGCGACTAAACCGTTTTAGAGAATGCTTTGGAAGCTCAATGATTTCCCCGTAAAATAATTCTTGTGTCTTTATGCGCATAAACGTAAATCTACAGATGATCCTAGAGCTTCATTTGGCGATGCAGAATCTGGTTCTGTAACAATTATGTATTATATTCATTAATGCAAAGTCTATTTGCTTTGTTCTAATTTATGATAAGTGTAGCTCAGGGATTAACTGCAGAGTTACATTGTGTGAATATATAGGTACATAACTGGCTGCACTTTTGCAATTAAAAATTGTTCTGTATAAGTCAAGTATTGAAAACCAATCCGTACAGTCTCTAAATTCATTCTATTTTGTGCAATAAACTGAGTCGGTTTTTTTTATTGCATTGCATTACTCATTCTATGATTGTTTCCAATGAACTGTTTAATAATTTAATTAATTGAAATGTGTCGTTGTTGTTAAAGATAATAAACATAACAGTAATAATGAGGTATATAGGGGAGTTTTGGAGAATCAAACTACTCCCCCCCCTGAAATTAATTTTTATATACACCACTGACAATCAATAACCTTCATATTAATGTTTTATAAGTTAAATATAGTTTTTTTCTTAATAATAATTTACTTTTTGTCACTTTAACAACTAAGATTTACCCATAGGTATTGTCAAACTAGAAGATCACCAAAAAAGTTCATTATTAAAGTTATGCACGTTTCAGACTTTACCAATTATTTATATTTCAGGTTTCATTGAAATTGGTTAATTAGCTTGGGAGGAGATAGCTTTAATAAATTGATGTTTGAATAGGAGAAAAAAGAGCTCCATTTCATTCACTTCACCCTAATAAAGGTTTCACTACAGATTTTAATAATTCATTAGAATAACGAATTTTCGTTGTTAGTATTAACGTAATTGTCTATAATATATGTATTACAATAGGAATGTATAATCCACACGCGAATAAAAACTGTTTTAAATTATAAACAAATTCTTAGATTTAAACTTCCTAATTTAAAAAAAAAAAAATGGAAATTAAAATATTTTTATTAGTACTTACTAATTTATTTATATATTTTATAGCCTTTTCCGTAGTCAGTCGCCTATTTCATAAAATTGAAGCACACAAAACAAAATGTTAAGTGGAACATGAATTATTAAGGTTGGAATTTAGTCATATCGGTTTTTTTTCTACCTACTTAAAAATTATAGAAACTTTTACAGCTCTGTAAGTGAAAATTACATTTCAGATGATACTTCTTGTTTTAATATAAACTTTTAACTTAGTGATATAATATAATGATTATTATTAATACAATAATAGTAATTATTACTCTAGTAATATAATACCGAAATTATATTTATTTTTTTCGTGTTGAATTTGTCCAATAATATAAAAAACTGAATGTAATTTTAATATTAATATAAAATATTTCTTGACTCTTTCTTTTTCTTTACTTTTTATTATTTTTTTAGTAGTTCGAATTAGTTTATCTATCAGTTTGAGAAGTCAATATAATAGAATAAGAAAATAATATCATCACATATACACTTTTGAAAACCTCTTAACAAAAAATGATACATCAATAACTTGTTTAAAAGTTATTTACAAAAGATAATATTTTATATTATTCTTATTTACTTTCGCATTCAAACTAAATTAAATTTTTATGATTCATTATTTTCCTAAGAATACTATTATAGTTGAATTAGAGAAAGTAGACGATTAAAATAATAGTTTAGCTTGACATAAAACGAGGATAATAAAATATTTTTAATTTCTTTTAAAGAGCGCAAAACTCTTAATCTCGAGATCGCGGGTTAGTGTCTCACGTCGAGCGCCATATTATAATTTTAAATAGCAATTAGTCTCTATGACTTTATTAGCTATTTAAAATAAATAAATAAACTTTCGTAACAGAAACAACACTACACACTAAATGGCCTTATCCTGAAATTCGTTTACACTCGTGCACTAGGTCTATATTATATAGGATGGCGTCTTGTATGCTTTAACATGTCTATGATATCATATATTGATTTGATGATTATGCTGATCAGTGTGTTATCAATGTTATCATAATGTCAACACACTACTTAAATATGCTAGTTGTGATTTCCACACATTTACGATTGCTTATTAATTATTGCAATATGCTAAATTAATTGATTCGATATCACGACAAATACAACATATTATAGAAATTATTGTTGAACTAAACAATTATTAAATTAAATCCATCAAAGTGTAGTATAGACGAATAACAAAATAATTATAATGTGTTAATTCTATGTGAAGAATGTAAAAGTCGTCATTTACAAGGGTGTACATGTGGTCGGAACATTGGTTTTAGTAATCTCTCTCCCGTGGAATGTACTCGTAGTTTCGTAATTATTTTACGCCTTGAAACGCAATGACAGTAGCCAAAAAACCTCTTTCGCAGAGTATTAACCATCTTTCATTATAAACTTCCTGAACACACTGATCCGCTTATCGGCCCATGCATCACCGGTTACCAACGATCGCCATGATCGGATTTGAAACGAAAACTTCCCAACTCTGAAATTGGAACAACTCATGGACGAATAACTGTAGAGGACGTATTTCTACACTTCTTCTCTACCTCATATTCCTTCACCTTACTTCCCTTTTAATAAACCGAATTCCACTACCTCTAGTAGTTTGCTCTGCTGTGTCCTTGTGAAAATAATCTCTTCAACACAGTGCTGCAAATAAACCGCTTTGTACTCGAGTGTGTTGCCATCGATGATATTATATTATTATATGACATGAACCAGTCTTTTGTAAATAAGTTTACCGCAGACCTAACACATAAAGTGTACCTAGTATATAATATCGTATGTAATATTTAAATATGTCCATTTAATTATAATAATTATTATAACGCATTATATTAATTATAATATTATGAGTACAGGTTTAATCTTGTTTCCATCATTGTAAAATATTTTTTATTTTCATCGGTTTAGTGCCTATACCAAATGAATATTTCACTTTACCTGATTATAAAGATTGCGTAGATAGAACAATAAAGTTACAGTATTAAGTATACCACTAATGGTATCTTTTTCATTAATGAAAGAAATTGTTTTATTTATTAGCTTTTGTATTATTCACAATATATTTTTTATTGAACTTAAAAACATCAACATCAAAGATTATTAGTTTTTGTTTAATACCTACATAATGAGTGATTTCTAGAACTAAAATTATACAATTAATATGGTAATAATTTTGTGTGATTTCCACTAACATTAATATTATGGTTATCGTTAGCAGAAGGTTTAAATTGTATTATATTTATATATAGGTAGGCTTTTCTTAGCAAAGCAAACATATTTGTGATCTTTTCGATGCCTGGTCTTAATGTTTCATTCATGTTGGTTGGAATGCTAATTTCTTGAGTTCGTCGGAATATTGGTAGAACTCAGTTATTATATTTTTTACTATTAGGTAAGCCCCCCACAGAATATGCATTGAGGGGCTCCTCTTTTGCCATAAGGAACTTGTGAGTCAGCTTTGTGTGGCCTATTCGGAGACGATTGATTATAATTTTTTCATTCTTGCTGAGATTCGGATCATGCCAGTTTAAAATTGTGTTTTTTATTTCCCTGACTTTGGTCAGTTGTGGCGACCAGTGCATTTGCCATTTTATTTGAAAAATATTTACAATATTATTTAAATCATATACAAACACTACAACCTATTGGTTTCTGAGAGTTGATTCAATGTCTGACATTTCAATGAATTGAGTAGTTTATTTTGTTTTAAGTTGATGAAAAAAATAAATAATCAAAAAGCTGTTTGTATATAAACAAACATCTGAATGGCATACTCCATTGTACAGAATATACACTAGGCAGTAGTCTGTAAAAAAAAAAAACAATATCATCGTCAAAGGTAGCTAAATGGAGATACACAATAACATTTTGACCGTAAATATTTGTTGACAAGTAAAGAATTTTCAATTGCTCCGAATTCTCGAAATGTTCAGTGTTTTTATAAGCTATTTTAACGAAAGTTATAGTTTTAGAGTTTAATACACTCAATACACTAAACCAAAGAACAAATCATAACAAAAATGTCCCGTTAAATATTAAATAAGAACACTTGATTTTATTGTATATAATTTTAAAACATAAATATTATACTTAAGTATAAGCAAATAAAAATACTAACTTTCACTAGCATTTTTAAAATAAATTAACTTATGATAAAATAGTGTTTTTCTCAAGATCGTACAGTCATAAACTCCAAACAAGTAATAAAATAATACACAATTTATTTATTGTAACTATGTATATTTTTTATTTTTTTATTTCTTGCAAGAAATATATAATCTATACAATTAATCACAATAAGTATATGTGAGATTAGGGTAACAAAGCATTATGGGGTTACGTGAATAAGAAGTCACCAATCAGTAGTACTTAGCTTGTTTATTATGTGATATTTAGACCTAACTTATTAGGATTAAGTTAGATGATTCCTACACCATTTCCTTTTCAGCCTGCGACGGAGATTTCCAGGAAGTGACGGGATATGTAAGCCTTTTATTAGAGGATTTTCATGATTTTCTAATTTATTAGAAAATCGTTTATAGAAAATAGTAGCTTCTTCTTCTACTGTTTTTATACCAAGGTCTTTATGGAGGGTCATTTTAGAGACGAAGGGTTAGGCATTTGTGATTTTACGAAGGGCAATATTTTGGAAGGCCTGAATTTCATTTAAATTTTATTTTTTAGCCGATCCTAGTAGTTGGATATGGGTTTCAGAAGTTATTTGAAGAGTTGAAGTTTTGTTTTTAAAGATGAGAATTTATTTTTAGAAAGTAATATTTTTAGAGAAGGGTAACGGGTGTTAAGTATTAATCTTTTTTTTATATATATATATGATTTTGCACATGTTAATTTTTTATCGAGGTTTAGTATTTAACAGTGTCAAGAGCAGGGATAGGTAAGTTATTTAGAGTTACGTTAGGGCAAAGTCCGTGTCTTAGGGTGAAAGTTATGTAAACGGATTTGTTGTTATTTTATTTAATTTTCCATTTGGCATACCATTCTGAGAGTAGATTTAGGTGGGTTTGTAAATTTCTTGAAGCAATTAGTGGATCATTATGTACTGATAATATGACTTTATCGTCAGCATAATCAGCAACAATAGTATTTTGTGTTTAAGGTTGATCGGCAGCATAAATATTAAATAAGATAAGAGAAAGGACACCTCCTTGGGGTACTCTTGCACTAATTGTGGCTATATTTGAGGTGGTGGAACCTTGACGTATTTGAGAGTTGGGTCTGTAAGATATGATTCCATTAGTAAAAATAGTGTAGGAGGAAGAAATTTACAAAGTTTAAACAGAAGACCTTCATTCTAGACTTTCTCAAATGCCTGGGAGATGTCTAAAAATGCACAAGTACAGTAGAATTTGTTTTCAAGAAAGGTAGATATTGCATCAACGACTCTATGGACCTGGTGTACGGTGCTGTGTTTGGCTCTAAAGCCAAATTGTGAGGACGGGAGTACATTTTGTGATATTATGTTCGGATAAATACGTTTGAGAATGAGTCTTTCACATATTTTTGAGAAGTATGGCAATAGGCTTATAGGTCTATAGGATATTGGGAGATCAGGAGGTTTATTCGGCTTAGCAAACATAATTATTTGCGAAAACTTCCAAAAAGTAGGAAACTATGAAAGTCTCAAAATAGCATTGTAGATATAAGTAAGCAGTATGAAGGCTTTGTTCGGTAAGCAATAAGCAACATTAGCCGTTATTAGATCAAACCCTGGAGATTTTTTTCGAGAACAATTGGAGATCATAATTTTATACTTTTAACTTTATTAACTTCATTAAGTGTAAAGTATTTTTTTGGGTGAGCACTTGGTAAGGTAGAATTTAAATCAATGATTTTCAACATCGATAATATGTTGCGGAATGTGGATGTCCTCATGCGGATAAAAAGTTTTGGAAAGGTATGCTTGTAATACTTTTCCTTTTTAGAATCTGAAAAGGAGACCGAGTTTTCAGCATTTAACAGTGGGGGTGAAGCAGTTTTATATTTAAGTAATCGCTTAGTTTCCCTCCATAAACTCCCATAAATGACAGATATATTGTTGATGTATTTTTTTTTCAAATTCATGTGATTTGTATTTTGCCAAAGCCTTTTTTAGTAAGTTAGCGAGTTTATTATAAACTGTTTTGTGATATGGAAGTCTAGTGACTTGGTATATAGCTCTAGCTCTTCATTTTTCTACTATTAGGCAGAAATTTTGATCAGATATTATTGGTAAATTATTTTTATAATTATATGTTTTATTAAGCTTGGTGGCTTCCCAAGCAGCTGATTGTATTAGCATAGTCAAGTTATTTACTGCCTCATCGATTTCATAATTTGACTTAAGTTTAGTTTTTAAATCAATTCGTTGATTAAGAATATTTCAAGACGGTCAGTTAAAAGGGAAAAAAGTCTAGGTGGTTCAACTCGTGCAAAAACAGTGGCGGACACATTGAGTATAACAGATGAATTCGCTTACAAAGCTTGCCATTAGCGAATTAATATCAGGAGTAGTCGGAGGAATATCAAATTGTACACGTTGACCTTGAGTTGCCTGAACATACGTTTGAGATTGGCCAGGCCCAGAAGGAGGATTGCAGGGAGTGATATTACGTGAGTGGCTGTCTTGTACATTGTTAGACTTATTATTAGAGTTTACATGTAAATCATGTAATTTATAATTATTTAGGTTGATTTTCTTACGTTGCTGAAGGTTTTTATAAACTGTGCATCCCCAGTAGCTTGCTAGATTACCTGTGCAGAGGGCACATTGCATTGAGTCTTGACGTGAGTTTGGACAGGCAGATGAGGAGTGGTCATCACCGCATCGGACACAACGAGGACTATATCCGCAGTAATAGGCTTTAGTATGACCATAAGCTTGAAAGTTCTGACATTGGCTAATTATTTTAAGTTTATGAGGTTCTTCTATTTTTATTTTTGTGTACAGTAAGGATTCAAGTTTAAAAAATTCATTTGAATGATCTGTTGGCTCGAGGTCGAGAAAAATAATAGCAGGGGTATTTTACTAATTCTGTGAATAACCTACGTAACTTGTCTAACTTCGTATAGGCGAAGTTCAAGTTCACTTTTGATCATTTCCGTTGAAGTAGATGGGTGCAAGTTACGAATAACTATACACATTGGTTTATTTTCTTTTAGCTGGAATGTATGGAATTCAACTTTTTGATTTCTTAAGTAGTAAACTAGTGTTCTATACACTCCGGGAATGGAGGTTTGGATTTTTAAATGATCAACCGTTGAATTTCAAATAAAATTATCGACATTGATTAATTCTGTACAAATACCAGGGAAGTCTAATACGCCTCGTATGAAAATTGAAGAGGGTGGTTTAGAGTAAGTGAGAACGGTATCAGCAATTGACTGTTTTTCTTTTATAATAGTTTCAATAGTTTCTTCTGCTGGTTCAGTTGGTTTTAATAAATCAAACTGATTTCTAGTCATGCATAATTTTTTGCTTACATGTTTTAGTAATTTTGGTTACGATGGTTCTGAATTGGACGAGCTTGAATGATTACGTTTATTATCATTATTAGCAGGTATCTGCGGTGACTTGGATTTAATTACATTTGCATTTGTTGTCTTGTTTTTATCATTTGTATTATTTTGATTATGGTTACCTATATTTAAATGTTCAACTGTTGATTAATAACTTTTTATGGACTATGAAATCGATTAATTAAAACCGAGTAACGTAGATTATAATATTATCGTAATCGCGTGGACGAAGGTCACCGCCGCGGCGATGCGTTGTAGTGAGATTAGGTATATTATAAACCATGCACTACGATACGCATACTTAGTAAACTTAAATCCATTTCCACAAATGAAGGTTGATTTTTGCAGCTGGTAAACACTGGGGTCAACAACTGCTCTAAAAATTGAGTCGATTGATATAAAGTATGGTGAATTCCGACGATTTTAAACGACACTACTTTAAACATAACGCGGAGGCATAAAAACGTGTGCTTTCAACTTGGCTGTCCGACTAATTGTAAGTTTGTAACTATACAAAAAAAAAATAACATTGAAACTTGGAATACTTAAATCAAGGTTTCATTTTTTAAAAATAATAATGAACTTATAAAAAAATAAAATCAACAATAAACATTTTATAAATTCTCAATAGAAATATTGAAAATAATATTAGAAAATTATAATATGAATTTTAAATAAAATTGTCAAAAACATAATACTTATTTATACTATTTATTTATACAATCTTTCCATTCATTACAATAAGCAAAGGAAATTAAAAAAAATAATATACAACATACAACAATTAATAATAAACATAATACTATATAGTTACATTTTGATTTTTAGATTTGTATACTAAATAATTTAATAATTTCTGTTCAACTACATAAAAGTTATTCAATTAAGACATAAGAAGAAGTTACGATTAAATAAAAATGATCAGCAACAAAAAATAAATCATAATCAAAATATATAAATACTAAATAAGAAGATTCACTTAAGAACAATGGTTGACCATCGGCTTAAATGTAGAAAATATTATTTTATGTAAAATTTGTCCAAATCTAAGAAAATAAATAGTATTGTTTTTAGAAAATTATTTTGAAAGGTATCCATAAATTTACTCGTAAGCTACAATAGTTAGTTTTATATAAAACTTCTAATAACAAGTAACAGTTAAATTATCATTCGGGGATCTAAGGAAGAAGGTTTATTATATGTCAACTTTAGCTAGAAGCAGCAACTCAATTATATCATAATAGCCCATAAATTAAACTGTGATAATATCATTGTTTGACCTTTCACTCTTTGACTTTTTAGTATTAGTTTAATGAATGAAGTTAAGTATGCCCCAGACCCTTTACATTAAACTATATAGTTTACAACTTCCAAATTACTACTTATAGCAACTAACAAGTTAAGATATTTTGATAAATAATATTCAAATAATGTTATAAATATTTTAGTTCTTATTATAAACTATAATTACTTTTTATTCATCTAAAATGGGCAATGGCGTACTGTTTTAATATGTCTTGAATACCTCGATATGACTAAAAACGATGTTTAAATCCTTACGCTTCTGAGAAAACACGAAAATAAACTAAATTTAACTTAATAAAATAATAACTTCTATAGCACATGATCTAAATTTCTCCTCAATATATTCTAAAAACGTATTTAATTATGTTTTAAAAAAATAAAATAGGTAGCACGATGATTAAATGAAAACTTTAACAATATTATTCTCGGATACAATTTTATATTAATATTTGTAATTATAATAATAATATGATATATTATAATATAATATTATAATAATTATATATATATATATATAGATTATAATTGTTATAAAAACTGAATCTAAGCGATAATCTTCAAATAAAATATTCTTTAAAATTTTAATTCGTGATTAAGAGTTGATATAATACTGTTTGATAGTTATACTGTTGAATTAAAACATAACTAATGATGAAACTCATAAAAATGTTGTGACTTATCGTTTCATAATATGTATAGTACCAATATAATATACTCTACAGTATGTATTTTGTTTGTTTCCATCTAATCAGGATCGGAGCTCATGGGGACGAAAATAGTACTATTGTTAATTGTTATACACTTTTGTCAGTCACTGATGGTAAATGAATGGATCGTGAATTCACGACTGTAGATCAAATGAAACTATAAAACGTTGCTATAACTGTAATATATATGTGCGTTATATTAAGCCTTTATACATTTAAATTAAATTAAGAAGCTGGACTATTTCAATACCAAACCATATTAGAACTAAAACATAAGTCGAGCAAATAGACCCATTGTGTTGTTTAAGATATTTAGAATTTAAGTCCTTAATCAGTAAATACTTCTAAAGTAAAAGTAGATCTTTGTTGGCATAGATGACTAGATTTAGCTATAATATTATACAAATAATAAGAAAATCCGGGAAGAATTTCATTGTAGTGATCACTGACCATAGTGGGAAAGAAGAGATATATCTTAAAAAATTTAGGTAGGTAGGTGTACCCTATGAACAAATCAACAAATGAACACCAGTGACTACAAGACGTGACGATTACGTATTATAGTATAATATTATATAATATTCTTCACTATGGTGTAGATAAATTGAATACAACAATAATATTTTAAAAATCACGAGACATGATTAAAGGAACCGATCGGAATGAGGAGGAGGAAGAGTGTGTAAGTGATAACTGCAGATTCCCTTCTAATATTTTTCCATCCACTACAACTATCACACGTAACTCGATGAGGGTAGGTTAGAAGATGGGTCATGGATTGATATATAGAACTGCAGTTGTATAACTTATTATAAGTGCATATTGGTTGATGGGTAAGAGTGAGTGCAGTAAGCGTAAGTGTGCGGAAACAGTGAGTTGGTTAGGCAGCCGAGGTGGTTAACAATACCCGAGCAAATGTTTGACAAATCTCAATACTTATATATAAAATATATAAAATAGTTTGTTGTAAGGGTACATTGTGCGGTGCGACAAGTCTCATTATTATTTTGAAGCTCGCCAAACTGTTGAAGGGGTGAGAATAAGGAGCCCTTATGCCAGGCGAAGGTGTGTGACGAGGGTGAACAATGTTTTCCGCGCACCGCCGCCAGATTGTCTCGGTCGTCATTGCTGCTTTCACTCTTCCCTCCCCCCCCCCCACCACACACCCCATTTGAAACCATATTATTCTTCAGCGTGACACTACTCCGATGGCGATCACTGAAACATATTCTCTACCTGGCAAAGAGTGATGATGGTCGACATTTCGACATCCCCGAATTGTGTTCACTGTTGTTTTGCAACAGAGTCGAGTTGCGCGAGAGTATTTATAAAAGTTTGAACAAACTATATACAGAGTGTGTTCCGCGAGGATTTACCCATTGCGGTATCTCCTGAAATAATGAAGATATCGAAATTCTGATTTTCTAATAAGACTCGCAGGGAAAGAACAAAAATTATTTCATATTTAATTTATTTTAACGTTTTGGTAAAAAAGTTAAAAAATATATTTTTGTATTTATTTATTTCCAAAAAATTAACTATAGCCATCTCGTAGCGTTTATTTTTTTGAAAATATTGAAGTTTCAAAATTTTATTTTCATTAATTTTATAATTTTTAATATTTTTTCTAATTTGGAAAAAATAAAATGTGATTATAACTAGGCACACTGAAAATGTTCGGCAAGCCGTACGATAATGCGCGTGGCGCGGCGTGTCACATGTTTGATAACACTAACTACGGTGTTAAATAATTCACAACTTTTCTCGAAACTAAAAAGAAATTAAAAATCAGGAAAATAATGAAAATAAAATTTTGTAACATAAACTGCATTTTTTATAAATTATATTATAAAAAAACGATAATTTGTACATATATTTCTGTTATTTTCAATTTAATTTTTTTTTTTTTTACGAATCCTATCATTTTTACTGAACAATATTGAGTATATTACTTGTATTTAGTGCAAATCAGTATCGAAAAAAATCCCACATCCAATATTCGGCACTGACGCAAGAAAACCACTCACGAAATTCTATTTAAGTATATAATAGTTTTCGGCGTTTTCGCACGCGATTCAGAAACGCCGATACGTAAGTACATTGTTATATTTTATAGTTATTTTATCGTTGTTTGGCCGGAAAACACATTCGGTCCCGTCAGAGCGATGACAACCGTTTTACGTGCTTCGTTTTGTCAACCTCTGTCAGGGACCGTCGACCCACAAGTCTCAACATCCAAGACACACCCATCCCAAGAACAACGTATATTATTAAATAATAGGTAGGTACTGAGAAATGTGCATACACGTATATCACAGCAGAGTGATCAGACCACAGTTTTTTTTCTAACGTCTACGATTTTTTTTCAATAGTTCATATTTTCTTACACACCAATCTTTTCAAAAAACATTTCAAATCATCGCACATTAAGTCTGACAAATTTCAACGTATTCCGTTTGAACATATTTTTTTCATCAACAAATACACCATTGTGATAGTATGACGATATTACCTAAAATTAAACAAAAAAGCCATTTTAGAGAGCGTATGTTGTTGTTTAAAATTAGGTATAGTATTGTTGTTCAATGTTCATACAATATAAAATCAACAAAACAAGTTATGAACATATTAAGATTGTATAACTTTTCAACATAATTTTCAACGAATATTTTTTTATGGAGATTAAGATATAATTACACCAATCAGGCACTTAGCTAGGTCCACATAATTAGGAAGGTCTAATTATCGCCAACATTGTTCTTAAAAGCCCCACGTTTACCCTGCCCTCCTATCACCCCCAACAGGCACTAATTACATTTTTATTTTTTTTTATTTTCTTGTTGATGTATATTTACTGTATTTGGTATTATTTTAAGTTCTAATTTTAATAGATATGAATAATGTTGTGCTAAAAGTTTTAAATTATTATACCTCAGAAATTTGACATTTTTCTGAAGTAGATAATCAATGACATACGAAATAGGTACTGGCGAGTTATTGAAACATTGTTCTTCTAATTCATTAATATTTTTTCCGAAATACAATTTGTCACTTTTCAATATTACATTTTAAATTAAAAGTAAACAATTTAATAATGATAATTTATAATAATACGAAGGCCCGCCCACACTTATACAGTTGTAATAACATAAATTATACTTTACATAGTAATATTAAAGCATTACTTGTTATAGATAATTATCATAGAAAATCGGAGATAAAATAACGCATACTTAATTATCGTGGTATTCACACCAATCGATGATGCTAAGTCGGGTGATGGTAACGCCAAATTACTGAAATAGCCAAATGGGAATGCGAATTCATGCGACATTATAATAATTCATATAAATGCATTGTGCCGTACGTTAACACGACGAATGCGACGTGTATCTGCAAGCAATTTCTACTTTGTTCTGACAATTTGACAAGTTCTTATAATCTGACCATGCTGTTCAAAAATCGAATAACGCCTGATGCGATAAATTACAAATTACAATCTGTTGTGTTCATATTTGACATGACAAAGTAAATGTTTTTTTCGTCATAATCTGCGTGAGACATAGTGTTAAAGAAAGTTATGTAATAATAATAAATACCATAATAGAAATTTTAAAATACGGTTTTACTTTTTTTTTCAATAATATTGTGATAATTATAATTTAGCCTTACGTATTTCACAATACATTGGGATGTCCTGTAAATATTACGTATTCAAATAACAATTTAATTTGATATAATGTGAATAATAATAATACAATAATACAACTATGTATGGTATATTATTTTTCAACCGACAAAAAAAGCTAAAAAAAACTGTCAATTTCACAAGTTTATAGATAATATTTTTAATATATTCCACCGTCGTTGGATAGGTACAATAATGAAATTTATAAATTAAACATATAAACCATTGTAGGCTAATAAACATTGTATTTGAAGCCTTTAATTAATAAAAAAAAAAGAAAAAAAAAAAAAAATAATGAAATGTTAAACAACCTCAGTCGTTAAATTGTATTGATACTTATACCAAACTTAAACTACTATTAACTGATCGATTATAAGCAACTGTCTACTATAATATTATACTTAGAATAATATACTATTGTATCATATACAATGTTGCCCTTTGTGTTTTCTAGTAAGGACAATATAGGAAAAAGGAGAAATATGGATACATAATCATTGTGTGTCTGCGAGTAAAAAGTAGGAACATTCTTACATTTGAGATTGAGCCTAAAACGATAACCTATAGTATATTTTTACTTATACTTCATACAAACAAAAATATATAAATTTTCTAACTGGATTTATATTATTTATAGTAAAACTATTTAATAAACATACTTTTTAATGTTATTCTTAGTAACTCAATAACTTTGAAAACTAATTAAATCTACATACGTACGTGTCTAAAAACTCTTATATTGAATATCCACTAACATAGTCCATAAGGTGAAATGAAAAACGATTTTCATTCGTGCTGTGAGTTCTAATATGGTGGTAACTTGCCAAAACTTCTACAAGGGACAAAACGTGATCGAACCAGCTTTATACTTTTTCTCATCATAGTAAAAATAAAAAATGAAGGAGGGGTAAAAGTTACACAATATTGTATTTGGTCGACAGCGAGTACAAAAACACCGCCATTGATGTTTCGATAACATAAACAGATAAATGTAACAAAGAATTACGAGGAGACGATGGTAGCTTATCCTTTACCTGTACCTAGTCCAGTGAAATTCTCATTCCTACATTTCTCAATTTCTTTTTTTCATCAACGTCCTATCCAAAGAATAAACGCAAGTTGAATTCCGAAAACTTCAAGCCTTAAAAAAGTTTAAGTCGATCACAAGAAAAATAAATTGTGTAAACGTAAAAACATCAACTCGTCCACTTCAATTTAAATGGGCACTTTTCCAATGTTTTTTTTTAATAAATGATAAATAAGTAAACACAAAGAAATTATAAAGAAATAGTTACCTTACTTATCAAGACACCTCGATTGCCTACTTAGAACACCATCGCAAACAAAACGCTCAGTTATGACTACAGAACGTAAGCTTTAATGTGACACAACGCGTACAATGCCTTAAGAGACCAAAAAGTAATTTTAGGAAACCAGCAAACATTATATCCTAAGATTACAATAAACGTCAACTCCAATTTTCCAATTCTCTTAAATAAACCTTTACCTACACACTAAAAAATGTTGTAGAGCGGGAGAAAATGTTCTCAATTTAAGCTTGTTTGGTCATTTCTGCCTTATGGGATATTAATTTTATTGTTTGACTATTAAAATTGAAATGTGTTTAGAGATTTAAGATACAATGTGTAATTACTTATTAAGTATACGTTTAAGAAATCTCTAAAAAAAACTAGAAAATTAAAATGATTTACTTATATTATGTAAGTAAATTTAAATAACTTAAACATATTTTAATTAAAGTTTTTAATCACAATTTTGATCATTATATTATGTAAATTATTGGCTTTTAGTCATAAATATTCTGATTTCCATGTTTTAAAATATATACTTAATAATGAAATGATATATAATATTTAATTACATTAATTTTACTAGTATAAGTAGTACGAAATACAAATAATATTTAATACAGGTCATGATATAAAAAAATGTGTATACATTATCTCAAAAGTTTCTATATATGAACTATTTAGCTTAACATTATTTATATTATATTTAGGTATGTAAATCAATTTTAAATTAGGAGTTTAGATATAAACATTATACAAAATATACTTGCATTATTCCACCTAATACAATGCGCGCTATACTTCCATATAAACCAATCGTATCCATACAGTGTTTATAAAAGGCCATTTTTTAATAGAACAGTAAGTAGGTTAAAAAAAGTGAAATATTTCCAGTATGTTTGTACATTTGAATATACACGTCTATTCACCCTACCAAATCCCATTACGTAATGGAATCCATCACATCGCATACAGTCTCTTTTGATCCAATACTAAACCTCAATTTTAGTAAAAAAAAAAAATAATACAGCACATACCAGCACATGTATATTTTCTGCACTACCTATCTATTATATTTAAATATGTTTTATAGAAGAAATCACTTGTTTAGCACAAATGGCACTATTAGAGTAGACAAATAATATTATTATTATATAAATGATTATATTATGAAATGTAAAACAATAATAATAATCATAAGTATGAAGGTAAAAGTAACATCGTTCTTATTTTGAATTAACTAAAAAAAAATTAAATTATTTTGTACTTAGATAAACAGATTTACTAATATTAATAAATTTACATCATAAAAACCCATTAACGCATACTTATGATTGCTGTGGATTATTTCAATTATTACGAATTACATATATCTCCATGTTTCTAACATACGGTTGATTGTACTCAGGTGGCTTGGATTAAAGCAGATACGAAGGCTATATTAGCTATTCACGAACATGTTATCACAAACAACGAAAGGTTGTCCGTCACACACAACGATTATAACACATGGACATTAAATGTTAGAACAGTCAGAAGAGAAGATAGAGGCACTTATATGTGTCAAGTCAATACGGACCCAATGAAAAGCCAAGTAAAATTGACTGCAACTTTACTTTACTAAAATATAATTATAAACATATTAATGTTTTTTTTTTTTTTTTTTAATTGATTGACTTTACTATATCTGCTTATAGAGTGCTTTTCTAGAAGTAGTTATCCCACCAGATATCATATATGAAGACACGTCCGGTGATATGATGATCCCTGAAGGTGGTTCAGCTAAATTGATTTGCAAAGCTCGAGGATATCCTGAACCAAAGATATTATGGAGAAGAGAAGACGGAGGAGATATTATCGTTAGAACGGGGACTACAATAAAAACTAAAAGTAAGACAAGTGGTATTTCAACAATCATAAAGTTTCACGTAATGAATTTATAATTTATTTTATGAATTCAACACAATAAAAAAAATATAGTCTATAGTTTGATATACACGATATAAAAATACAAATACCACCAACTAATATCTGTTAAAAGACAAAAGCTGAAAGCCAAAGTTTACGTTAACATTTTTAACTCTTCTTCAATACGTATGTATAGAATTCTCGCAAACGAACCATTATTTATTATTTTGAGTATAAATCTTATAAATTTATAATCTATAAAAAAAACACGAATAATATTAGTTCTATAGTCTATATTATCATCTTTTTTGAGAGTATTGTAATATACATTACAGTACATCTACGTAAAAATATACGAAAATCATCGTACTAATCTAAAATGATATTGATATAAAATTTTAAAACATAAACTAATAAATTAGCAAGAAAAATCATACAATTAAATTATAATATTATATAATTTGTAGTAGGTATGTAGGTTATGTTAGGTTAGCATACGAGTATTATTGATATTTATCTAAACCTTCAAAATATGTATATAGTACGTTCTTCATAAATTACTAACTAACTAATAACTATTTTTGATAACATAATTTATATTTTTTTCTTTATTCTTATATTTAATTAAATCAAAATAATTATTTATAAATTATTAATTATAAATAAAACCATAAGCGTGAAGCATGTAACTATTATAATAGGAGTATTAGAAAGTTTCCGGTTGCTATTGGTAAAATTTATAATAAATAAGTACATATTTACAAATGTTTTCAATATACAAAATAATTTCAAAGACAGAAACGTAGAACTTTATAGAATTAATATCAAAATTCATATTTTATAATCCATTGATATAATATACTCATTATTAATAATATGAAAAATTATGACCTTAAACATAATTTTGCATATATTTCTGCAAATCTTCATATCTTGGTTAAAGAAATAAAAAAAAAATATGAACATCAAATCTAAGAATAATTGAGTCTTGAAATAAAGAATCAAAAAAATTAAAGGAATTTCAAGGAAAATCCAGTGCTTTAATAAAAATAAATAAAATTATAATATGTGGTCGCTAAAAATTTAGGTTTAAAAATAAAATAAAACTATTAGAGTTCTTCATAAAAATGAATAAAAATGAAATAAGTCTATAGGTATTGAATTACACCATCTAATTTATCAAGTATGAAATATGCCCCATTATCCTCGGTTGATGTTGAACGCTCTTTTTGCCACATAAAGTCGATTTTGAGATCTAACGCCATATATTTAAATTCGAAAATCTCCAAATGCTCATTTTATCTCATTTTTTCCAATGAATGATAATACTTTAAAATAAATATTTATAAAACAATAATCAACATATAACATGGATATATCTGCAACATGTATTATTTATTTTAAATGATCATTGATCAATAATTTAAAAAAAAATTTAAATACAAATGTTTTTGCTAAATATTTCATTTTAGATTTTGAGCGGAGCGATGAATAATTGATTTTACCATGATGGGTGTTTTTATTTTTTTTTTTTTTGTGTGTGTCTTTCATCACGTTTTGGGGCAGTAAAAGTGCTTCGATTTTTGACTTCAGTACCTCGTTTGATCAGAAAGTGAATCTAGTTGGTACTTTGGGGGATCAAAAGTTAAAATTTCTTAATACTTTTCTAAATAATCGAGAAAACCAAACTAAAAATTAAGGGAAAAACGGGAAATTTTACGCACAATCAGTTTTTGACAAAACCGATTTTGGTTTTTGATGTAACTTTACAAAAAATGACCATGAAATTTTCACCGAATGTTCATACAGGCATATTTTATAAAAATTTTAAAATATTTTGATTTGTTTTGAGCTGTTTACTGACATTTTAATTTTTCAACTTTTTTAATTTTTTTTTCTATAAATATCGATAAAAATGTATTTGTTTGGTAGAAAAGCTTGAAAATTTAATACATGGCTCCCAACACATTTTAACAATAGCAATTAAAAAATATTAAAAATACTTAGGCACGATTTTTTTTTATAAGCATTTAAAGTTCAAATTTTGACTAAATACGTCAAAATTACGGCAATGTTCAAATTATCTTAGATAGAAATTCATAAAAAATTTTCCTTTTATATCTAAGATTTGAAAATTTAATACATGGCTCCTATCATATTTTTACAATAGCTGTTGAAAAATAAAAGAAATACATAGTAACAATTTTTTTTTTACAATCATTCAAATTTTAATTTTGACAACATACGTAAAAATCACGAAAATTCGCAAATTATTTTAAGCTAGAAATTCATAAAAAATTTGTATTTTAAATCTAGGATTTGAAAATTTTTAATAATCTATAATATATCCTCTATCCTAGACAGATAAACCGTCTTCGCTCAGAATCGTTTTTCGTATACAATGATATAATATCATTGGATTCAAATTTAATTCCACCCATCTCAGTAACTCACTTAACCAACTGTACAGCAGAGCGACATCCACTTTCCCGCTTTTTTATAACATATATTTTGGCAAAAATGATAACACAAATATGTATATACTTTGAATTTTTATAGCATAAAAATTTACCGCATGTTTATTAACATAGCTGGGTATAGAGAGCATAAATAAAAATGTGATAATTTTGATAAAAAAAAAAATGCAATTACTTTCGTTATAACTATCAGTAAAATTCAAAGAAATTATTTAATATTTTTATTGTTTTATTTCATACGGTATATTAATATTAATATTTTTCATTTATCTCAGTGACATCAGTTGAAGGTGAATCATTACTTTTATCAAAAGTGACAAGATCAGAAATGGGTGCATACCTATGCATTGCGGCCAACGGTGTACCACCATCGGTTAGTAAAAGACTGATGCTCCACGTTCATTGTAAGTATATATTTATATGAATTATTCATTTTAATATTCTATTCTATTATACATAAAGATACAGCTGAAAAATTATTGTTTATGATATATAGAGGAAAAAAGAAAAATCGACATAATTTCCTCCACCTATAGTATCCCCTGGCGATCGTTCAACAATAGCACAGTGAAACAGATTTAAAGTTTTTTTCGTCCCGATAGGGTTAGGTCTGATTAGCATTTATCACTGGTATCGAAAACGGTTCAAGTATAAAAGAGCATTAATAACGTCCACCTCTACTATCATTCTCTCTCACTCTTTTAAAATAAATTTATATATATATTGATTTGTATAAAAGCCGATATACAGTGCAAAACGGAATCAGCTGTCGACGAGAGCTATTTTTTTACTATAGAAAACTCGTCAAAAATGGAGAGAAAAAACTATTACCCCCTCACAAATCACTTTTTTAGGTAGAAGGGATGATATGAAGCCGGTAAAGCATTGTTGATGATCCCTATTGTGTGCTAAGCAAACGTGAATAAAATACCTATTGGGTTAAATATTAATTTTATCAATTTTAATATACGCTCAACAATTCACATTTCCAAACTAATTAGTTGATATAAATTAGTTATATAATACAAGTCACATCTTTCATAATTTACGAAAAACAAATAAAAAAAGAATCATTAATCAAATTTTATTGAAATTTTATGAAACAGAAGTGTTCAATTTACAAAAATTAGTTTAAAATTTTACATTTAAACCTTGTTTTTGATAACTTAATTCGATTAGTTATTAACAATTATGTATACAATATAATTGTTAAGTAAAAAATATTTGTTGAATAAACACACGAATGTGTTGAAATATGTTTTATTAATTCTTCATACGACTATTTAAAACAATTTTTTGATAATGCTTAGAAAATTTTTAAATAAATATCACTGTTGCAAAATAAAAATTAGTTATTTATTTATAAACCGATAAAAATAATCACTTTCGTCATGTACTTTTACCTATCACGAAAGGTTTGTATATTTTATAAATATATATAATATATATTATTTTTATTATTGGCTAGTTAAGCATCAACTTCATAGGTTATTACTTATTAGCTTTAACAAAAGTATTACATTTTTACATTATTATATGCTATTGTACAATTAAATTTTTTAGATATAAAATTATCCTTTAATAGTTAGAAAATGGACCAATTTCTTCGTACAGGTTGTTAGGGATTTTGAGTCTTTCCTAGCTTTATTGAAATTAGGACAATGAGCAATTATGTGTTTGATGGAGTAATTTTCATTGCATGTTAAACATAGAGGTGTATCTGTTTTTGCCATAAGGTGTCCATGTGTGGATTTTGTGTGGCCTATTCTAAGTTGATTCAGAATTACCTCATTTTTTCTAATTAGGTCAATGTATTTCGGCCAGTGTTCAACAAAGTGCTTAATTTCTCTTAACTTATTTTCCATGGTAGTGTGCCATTTAGTGTTCCAAAAATCAATGCAATATTTATATATACTTCCTTTTATGTCAACAAGTGATGAAAAAGTAATTATTTCACTGGTGGGACTATTTAATGCATTTATCGCTGCTTTATCTACCTCCTCATTTCCTTTTATATTGCAATGACCTGGGGTCTAAATGAATCCAATGTCTTTATTTGATGAGAAAAGAAGGTTACTAAAGGTATACATTTTTTTTTTATAGTAGGTCGATATCCAATAATAACAAAGCTAACTTATAGTCATATTATATTACACATTTATAAACCGTAAAATTCTGTAAATTAACTTTATTAAATATAGTAATTGTATACCTATTCACTTTCTACTTATTTTAAAATTTGGAGAAAACAATTAATAAGTATTAATTAATTTTAGATTAAATATTTCAATTTATCTTATCATGAAATATATTTTTAATATTTTATACTATTTATGCAAAGCCTTTTATTTTTCATAAAATTATTTGATTATATTATCTTTTTGAATACGTTAAATTTGTACATGAGTAATATGTACTAACTAGTATACAATGTTCACTGAATAAAAATAATACGTGTTAATAAATCTTTTTTTAGTCTACAACCAGTAAATAACGTAACGTAACTTGACAGTTTGAATAGCATACATAAAATACGACACATTTGTCACCACCATTGGTGAACGAGGTGAATGGTCAATAATTAATTAGGAAAGGGTTATACCGTTATACTAGTTGTCTTGGTTGTGACGAGACAAACGTTAATCTGTTTGGTGGTATTGCTGCATAGAATGTGTTGTTTAAAAAGGCTGTTCATTAGAGTCCGTTGACGTTTTTAGTCGCTATAATGGAATTTGTCCTGATACTGGAATAAATAGTCGTCGAACAAACCACTCCTGTCTACTATTATCCACTATGGTAGAAGGAAGATGGAAACAGCCGTGTATAATAAATACGTTTTCGAAATTGTGTTATCATTAGTTTCAAATAATTTATTTATTCTTAAATTACATCCCAACTCGCCTGTTCAAATGTAGGTACCAATTAAAAATATACATTAATATCAAAATAATATATTTTTAACAGATAATTTATTTTCTTTACAGTATGTCAAATACTATTTTAAATCGCATAGAAATTACAACAAAATATAAACCATTATCTACAATTTTTATACCTATCTAGTATCTATAATACATTATAACGCATAAAATACATATTCATATAAAATTTACAATAATGTTTCCTGCAAAACATATTGTAATTGGGAATCAATCATTAAATCTACTCAGTTTTAACCATATTTTATCGTATTCAAAACAATTTTAAAATTATTGTTAAATTATAATTATAATAATCCCGATCTTTCAAAGAACTAACATTGTATATTATAAATAACTAATTAACTACTATCCAAAAATTTGATCATTGTATACATAAAAATACTTCAAACAGTATTCTGCATATATATTATATAGGAATATAAAATAGGTAACGAATTTAAGTTTTCATTCTAAAAATTACAAATTAAAAAATGATGATTACAAAATATTGTTTTGTAAATATTAAAAGTGACTTGAAATTATGTGGAAAAAATATTTTCAAAAACGATTATAATTTTTGAAACAATGAGTGTTTATATTAAGTTATTAATCACGTAGTGCATCATAGTTAATATTTGTTTAATTTATGATGCTAAATTGCAGAAAATATAAAATATATGATAAGCAAAATATATTTTTAATGCAAAATTTAGTGTTTATCATAAAAAAAAGTTGTTAACTATACTATTATGAAGTATGACTAACCTAAATTTATTTATAAAAGTATGTCAATCTTCAAAAAAATATATAATTCATATTTATATGTAATAATTTTATAGTTTTATTTAAATGTTACCTTTAAAATAATGGAGATATAAAAATAATAAAAATTATCTGGATTGATACAAACAAAATTGAACAATTAAATATGAACAAACAATTATAGGTACTATGTAAATAAATTAAGGGTTTATTCACCTAATATTTTTAGTAAAATTTAAATATATATTTTTTTTTTAGTTAAATATAAAAATTTTAAGATTTATTGATAAAATTATTCTATCCTTTGATTATACTAATCATCTTAAATTTTTAATTAAATAATACATTTAGTTAACATGTTTTTATCAAATTATAAATAAATTAGATTATTCACTAACAATTTTATTTGATGCTTCTATATGTATTGAAGTAACCTTTCCATGAATTCTAATTACTTTGGAAGTTGTTTAATCATACTATCCTTATGCATAAATATCTTGGTACCTTTTCAGCATACCTAAATACTTTATTTCGCATGTTTATTCAAAATATTTTTATAGTTACTTCAAAAACACCAAACAAATAAGAATTTACATTTGTGTGTAGAAATTGGTCAGCATAACAATATTTACCTATATGATTATGATACTCAAATATAATGCATTAAAAAATTTCTTTATCTTTAATATACAGAATTTTATTAGATTAATTATTGAAAAAATAGTGTTTTTGCTTGTACATATTATTCATATTTTTACCTGCATTTACAATACATTATTAATAGACAACACATCAATTTTCAAACTTTTTTACAAATAAAAATAAATGAGGTGTATAATTTAAAACTATTTGTTTCATAAAAATTAAACTTATAAAAATGATATTGAATTTTGTCAGTTAATGTAATGTAAACCTATTATTTTATCGGATTAATAAAATAACTGTAGGATTGCATTGGAATCATCTAAAAAATGATGTTGATATCAAAAATATGTAATATATTTTAAAAATGTAAATCAAAAATTAAAAAAAGCAGGTAAGTGGATGTCGCTCTACTGTACATTAGGTGGTGGGGTGGACCTCTGACTAGGGTAGGTTAGATTTGAATGATGCAGTGATAGGTATCATTGTATACGAAAAACGATTCTGAACGGAGATGATTTGTCAGTCTAGGATATATTATATTTAAATATTCTCATGTTTTCTATTTTGAAACAAATATTTTATTTTTCAATTAAGACGCATTTTGCATAAGGCATGGTTAATCAATTAGTGTAGTTATCATGTAGTTATCATAATTCATAATACCTTATATTATCATAGATATGTGAATACCTGGTTTGAGGATAAATCGTTATCATTACGCGATTTCATAAAAATTTAAAACTCAAACGCTCAAAACATTTTTCCTATAATTACGCTTCAAATTTTCTCTATAGCTATTTGAAGCAAAACTTATGGAAAACTTGGTGTTAAATTTTATAACCTTAGATATAAATATAAACAATATTATTATGAATTTTGAACTACAAAATAATTTGCAAATATTCACGATTTTGACGAATTTTTGTCAATATTTGAAATTCAAATGCTAATAAAAATTTAATTTGAATTTCCGGTGGACATTTTTTTTGTGATAAAGATTTACAAATTTGTAAGGAATCTTGTATTCAATTTTCAAATCTTAGATTTAAAAAGGAAATTTTTTTATGAATTTCTAGAATAAAATAAATTACGAATTTTCGTGATTTTTACGTATGTTGTCAAAATTAAAATTTTAATGCTTATAAAAAAAATTATGACTACGAATTTATTTTATTTTTCAACTGCTATTGTAACATATTGTTACAAGAGTATTGTATTAAATTTTCAAGATTTTCTACCCAAAAAATAAATTTTTATCGATATTAATTTAAAAAAAACTAATAATGATCGAAAATTGCATATGCCTATGAATAGTTCAACTTAAGTCGAACATTTTTGAAAATTGCATGGTGGATAAAATATACTTATATAAACATTCGGTGAAAATTTCATGTATCAATAGTCATTTCACATTTGTTTTAAAGTTACATCAAAAATCAAAATCGATTTTGTCGAAAACTGAGTGTGCGTAAAATTTCTCGTTTTTCCCTTAATTTTTAGTTTGTTTATCCCGATTATTTAAAAAAATATTAACTATATATTGAAAATTTCAGTTATCTATAAATATCTCAAAAAAAGTCAAATTATTTTGAAAATTAAATCATGTAAAGAAAATGCCAATCTAAAAAACTGGTAAAATTTTCATGTATCTATGACTTATACTTTATGAATAGTAACAAATATTTAAAATCATTTGAGGTTAAATCATTATCGTTACGCTATATCGTAAAAATTTGAAATTCAAAGGCACTTAAAATTTTTCCTATAATAATGCTTCAAGTTTTCTCTATAGCTACTTGAAGGAAAACTTATGGAAAACTTAGTGTTGTATTTTTAATCCTTAGTTATAACCACAAAAAATTTTATGATTTTTCAACTTCAAAATTACTTGCAAATTTTCGCGTTTTCGATTTTTTGGTCATCCACCATTTTTTTTACAGACACTTCAAAAAAAAATTCTCAAAAAAATCGAAAATTAAACTGTATATATATATAACACTAGGTATATGTATATCTATGATAATATAAGATATTATGGATTATGATAACTACATGCAATGTTTTTGGAAAAATTGATTAACCATGCCTTATGCAAAATGCGTCTTAATTGAAAAATAAAATATTTGTTTCAAAATAGAAAACATGACAATATTTAAATATAATATATCCTAGACTGACAAATCATCTCTGTTCAGAATCGTTTTTCGTATACAATGATACCTATCATTGCATTCAAATTTAATCCCATCCATTACAGTAACCTACTGTACAGCAGAGCGACATCCACGACTTAACCGCTTTTTTTTTCTTTTAAATCGTTGAAAACTAAAATATTGTAGTTTTCTAAATTTTTCACAAATCTCAATTAAAATAATGATATTTTTTGATACTAACAAATTCTGCAGTATTTATCATATGCATACATTTGAAAAACAAATATATATATCTGTTCTTAGAATATAATATATACCAACTCTTATAAGAACAATAATTTTTATTTTCATTTTTAACCCACCAATTTGACAATAAGAGTAAGACAATGAATGTAAATTGAAAACTGTTACCTCTAATTTAAAATATTTTATAAAAAAAACCCAACCATGAAATACATTTAACATAACTTATGCCAATTCGGTTTTTAAATCTCCATGATAAAGGTCAATATAATTAATGTAAAACCAAAAAAGAAACAAAGTTTTCATAAAATATTCAAATATTAACCAAGTATCACTAACACCGGACAGATGCCAAGGGGACACTTGCATAAGTAATGGAAATCGATTTTGTAATCTGGTCTCACGGAAACTTTCAGTTTTTAATTAAAAACTTACTTCATCTGAAAGCCGACAAAATTAGTTACTTTTCAATTTCTCTGCAGCCCTAACGAAAAGAAGAAACGAATGAAAGGATGGGAATGAATATTATTTTGAAACAAAATGCAATATTTATCAAAAAGTTGGTAGCTCTAATTTGGCAAATTAACATTGTATGTTGTAACTAAATTTTTAAGATAGCCTAAAATAACTTTTCGATAAAATAAGTTTGCTTTTACATATTTGTTGGAAATGAAATTCCTATAAAACAGTTCAGCGAGTGCGAGCGAGTGAAATGTAGCAATATAAATATTCTAGATTGATGGGGCGATGGGAGGTAGGAATTCAATGAATTTATTATATAAACCCACTCCGCTTAAGTATCTTTTTATAAATCGTAAAATACAGAAACTTAAATATACTTTTTCATTGCAGTTCATCCATTGGTTCAAGTACCAAATCAACTAGTGGGAGCACCTCAAAAAACAGACATCACACTTCAATGCTACGTCGAAGCTTCGCCAAAGTCAATCAATTATTGGACAAGAGAATCGGGTAAATATATAAGAATTAATAGTTATTAAAAATAAACTTGAAAACTGAATCTCATGTTCATAGCAGTTTATTTTAAGTATATTTAAAGTAAATTTTATACTATGATAAAACATCTCGATAACAATTTTAAGCCAAATTCAACTAAATGTACCTACTGTTAAATGAATATATCTATTCAAAATAATATTGTAATGATTAAAAAAAAGGGGTTATAATAATATTATTTTTATATTACCACTACAATCCTTGAATTGACTTCCCAATTAAAACCGTGGTTAGCGTCTGAGGTGCAAGGTGAGGTAACCGATTTGTATTTTAAAATAATAAAACCTTTTTCTTTGGTCTATTAATATTACTTTTATTTAATTTATTTCTAACGCACATTAACATATACTTTTAACTAACTTATTAATTTATTTGTAATACACACACACACATATATATATATTTAACTTTAACAATATTACGTCTTTCTAGTTTCTGTATAGACGATTTGTGATTGACGATTTAACGACACGTCTGGCCCAGCGACTAAAAACAGTAAAAACGGAGCACCTTATATCTAATGTTGTATGTGTGTGTGCATGTGTATGTGTGTGTGCGTGTGTATGTGTGTATGTGTCCTATCTTATCCTTAATGACTACTAATTATTATAATTATTTTATTATATATATATTAAATTTAAAAAGATATGATGACTTAAGCGCACATCATTACATCCACCCTAGCCTTTTTGTGATGCGTCCTCGCATCAAAAGATGAGCATAACATACAAATTCGAATCATTAATGCATGAAAGTTATCCAATGAAGATTAAAGATTTAGATTCTTAAAGTTAATAATATAAAGTATAAAAAATTATGTGAACAGATTCATTGAGATTAATTTAAACATTTTTTTTTTTAGTGTACATTTATAAAATATAACTAGGAATTGATTGCATTTTTTTTTACTTATTAATTTGAGAAGCAGATACATAGTATGATGTGGTAATTACATTTAAAGTTAAATATATTTCTTGGGTTTATATTGCATGACTTTGAATTTTGTATTTGTATTTTTCATTTGGTGTTGAGTTTAGATTTGACTTTGGATTCGAATCTGCATATGACTGGGTTGTCGTGATGTTCTGATATGATTTAACTTGTTTCTGATTGCTCTGATTTCTTTTTTTATTGCTTGTATTAATTATCTGTATATTTTGAATTTTGTGTTGGTTGAAAATCAACGATGGATCAAGTTCTTCATTTTTTTTTGTGTTGTTGCATTTTTTTTTAAGTATCGGTAAAAAATTTTGGACCACCAAAAAAACTTGAAAATTTAATACAAGGTTCTTAATGGGTTGTTCTTATTATAGCGAAAAAAATTAAAAATTGTTAGTCACAGTTTTTTTTTATAAGCGTAGGTAAACGCAATATATATTTAGACTATAGGACCTAAAAATTTTCTTTTGGAACACTCTACAAAATTACGAAACATATAGTTAATATATCAGACATCAGTGATGACTGATGAGTGATTTATATTAAAAATAATATGAAAACCTCATCATTATAATAAACTATTTCTTGAAAAACGTAATAAGACGAAAACAAAACTTTTTGGTCGTCTAAGTCGGTGGTCCTCGTTCACCTATACATTTTAGTATAATCATTTATTTTTTGTGTCTACCAAGTTGTATTTTTTTTTTAAAGTTGATTGATAAAATACTAGTTTATATAATCATATGTATAAAAATATAAAATGTTTTAATTTATTTTATTTTATTTTATATTTGTTTAGTTACTTACAATTTATACTTTATATTATACTACTTACTAAAATTACCCATTTCTAAAGCTCACGCGACCCACCATAGTTGAAGACCAACGGTATAAATTATGTTATAGTCTATAGATAATAATAGTTTATAATATTTAAATAAATCGCAATGATACATTAGGTAGGTACCACATGTAATGCATAATCCATACAGACAAAAAAAAATTAACGTCCGAATAAAAAACTAAATATTACCAGCTTTTTTTGTAATGTGATGACACAATAGAGAACACAAAGGCCAAATGCAATATAATATTATGTAAGGGATGGTTAAGGTGAGGAAGGTGAGGTGAGGTGAGGTGAGGTGAGAGGTGTGTGTGTGTGTGTGTGTGTGTGTGTGTGTGTGTGTGTGTGTGTGTGTGTGTGTGTGTGTGTGTGTGTGTGTGTGTGTGTGTGTGTGTGTGTGTGTGTGTGTGTGTGTGTGTGTGTGTGTGTGTGTGTGTGTGTGTGTGTGTGTGTGTGTGTGTGTGTGTGTGTGTGTGTGTGTGTGTGTGTGTGTGTGTGTGTGTGTGTGTGTGTGTGTGTGTGTGTGTGTGTTTTAATATAATTGCATTGGTTCAAAGGCTACGCGCACGCTACCACCTCCGCCACAGCCGCCGGTTGATGGCGTTGCAAAATCTACGACCCCGGCCAATTTTGTACTGCTCTCGGTACCCTCTCATCCATCCCTTGCGATGACTTTAAAAAACTCCGACCACCACCGCGACGGTGTGTACACTTTATTCAAAGCCATGCTAATAAATGTAATTTACATATTTTTCAAATAATTCTATCCGGTACACCGAGTCACTGTGTAACGTCTATGTGTGTGTGTGTTTGTGTGTGTCAATGTAAATATATATATATATATATAATACAGAAACACATATTATATATAGGTTAGTATAGTATACACCATCATGTATTCATGTGTACCACTATATAACGCCAGAAACCGGTGTTTGTGTATGTGTGTTGCCGGGTGGGGAGTGTTAAAAGCACCCCATACACGGTGTTTATCCCCTTCCAACCTGCAGCAATCCCTGCTCCGAGGCAACCCCCGATCACTTGCAACTTTTACCAGCGATCGCCGGTCGTCGTCCCACCCATAATGTGCGGCGTTGGTACCTATTATATACATAATATATACGTATCTATAGTATAGCAGTAGTAGTAGTAGTAGTTGAGTACAATGTCCACGTAATGACGACGATGGCGACGACGACGACTCTCCAAAGTATGAATATTTATACGATATATATACATTTTTCTTTTACCCCGTCGGCGGTAGTGTTGTGTTCCCGTATTACATTGTATCATTGTTGTTTATACAGATATATAGTGTTGTGTACACATTACACGCACCACGTCCCTCCCGGGCTCAAATGCCTACGGGTCATTATCGTGGTATTTCGTATAAACGCGTACATATAGGAACCTCCTGTATGCGATTCAATTAAAATCCACTCAACACTTTTGTGTGCGTCTGTGTATAGAGGGATATGCGTAGGCCAACAGGCTCGACGAATTAAAAATGTTTAAAAAGTTAACGCTTTAAAAACAAACAAAAAAAATAATATGCCCTCGTGTTCTACAACTGCAGCACAATGCTCTTAACTGCTTAGCAACAGTATTACGATCCACCCGCGTCTAATTTATCAAAAATGTGTGTGGTACTGCAAGTATCGGAGCTAGTACTGCAGCTAGTAGGTAGGTATATGTTCGTCAAATAATTTTGAACAGATTAATTGAGTAACGATAGAAAAATCACTAGTAATCGAATATAAATATAAAACATAATATATAATAATAATATATAAAACATAAAAATATACGTAATCTAAACAGTGGCGTAATTAAGAATTTAGTTTGGGCGGAAGATTGTATGTTTCTAGCAAAATCTGTAAGCCTCATACAGTAACCTACCCCACCAAATATAAAATGTTAGCAGTGAAATAAAAGTTTTTGGGGGATCTAGTCTTCTCATCTACCCCTTAATTACGCCACTGGTTCTAATAAGTCGAACATATACAACATAATAATATAGAAACAAAAGTAATTAACTAGATAGGCACATACAATATAAATGGTCTCAAGAGCCAAAATGTTGATAAATGCATTTTATAATTTTATCGTTAATAAGTAAATACTGGGCCAGGGTCGTGCCTAAAAAGTTTTTTAAGGAGGGAGGGGGGGTTGAACACCCAACCCCCCCCCCCTTAAGCACGCCCCTGTATTGCATTTTTTATATAAGACACAAGCCGCATACGACTTTGACAAGTTGGCCATCCCAGGTATACAAATTGTTGCATGATAAATGTGTCAAACTTCAAGAGGTATTTCTACACCTAAGATGCAATAAAAAAAAGTCCATATGACCATTATAGATTTCTCAATAATAAGGGAGATATTTAAAATGTTGTGTTTTTTTTATTGAACGCAAGTTTCATTCATAATAATGTATAGTATAATATAGGTAGGACTGGTAGGTGCTTTTGATATTAATTCGTCGTTTTTTCTACAAAACAGCCCGTGGATTAGATAGTCGTAAAACATTAATAAAACATTCCACTTAAATCTAATTAAATATCATTAATTCAAATATATCACACCTGCCATCCACATTGACTTCGGTGGAATATATTTTATTTTATTACCATGATAATATATTTGTTATGTAAGTTTTCATTTGTTTAATTAGGATTGAATCATACGCGTTCAAAAGGCATAGGGTTTACACTTTACATGTAATATACCTAATATATATACAGTAATTGTATACAGTGGACAGTGGCTTATACAAGGGAGATGTTTGTGAGACATGATACCCCCATTTAGCACGTGTTAAATACTTAAATATAAATAATTTTGTTATTAATTATGAAAATATTGCGATCATTAATGTTATTATTTTCGTACATATAATATACGTATGAATATTTTGATTAGCTAATTTTTTTATTATAACTTTAAATATACTTGAATTTATGCGTATTTATAATAATTATATAAATATATATAATATATTTTTGGTACAAATATTTTAGAAAAAATCTAGATATGTGTATATTATATGTGTTATTAATAAGCTATAAATTATAATTTATGAACTATACGCAGTGATTTTAATAGATGTGAAATGTGGTCAAGCTGATCAAATAAAAAAAAGTAATTTTCGTTCAATTAGCCAAAAATTAAGGTTATTTAGATCAAACATTTTTGAGTTAGTGAAAAATAGTTTACAAAACTGGTTTTTGTATGCAATTCTCGTTCAACCTTATAATTTTTTCACATTATTTTAAAATTAAGAATTTTTAACTTTTTACATCTTTCCCAACCGTAAAACACCAGTTATAGATTCAATTTTCTACCAAAAACAACCTTTTACTGCTTTCAAAGATGGAGATTGATACAAAAAAAAAAAACTTTATTATAAAATCAATACATCAATATAATAACAATAATTTTACAGTTGGAAATTAAAATCAAACTTAATTTATATGTATACTAGCTATGTAAAAATTAAAAACAAAGAAGCATGTATGGACATTATATTTGTATTCTATACAAATTCACATTTTTCGTTTATTCGTAATATAACATTTCGCTTGCAAGGACATAAGATACACATGAACAAACATAATAAATTAAAAATAGTAATGATACACGTACGTTTGGTTGTACCTAATTAATTAATTTCCAAATGTTAATATTACATATCGTATATTCAATAATATATCATAATATATTTATAACTGACGGAGTTGGATATAATATACAAAAGTAATAACTAATAGTATTTTCAATAAGACTTCAACATTATACTGTTGTATGTGTTTAATGTATATTATTATAAACTAGTTATGTCAAATTGCAAATGTACATAATATCATCCAATAAATTAATATATCGATAATTATATTCCCAGAATTTTGATGGAAATCAGTAGTATTACATAATATAATTCAAACGTCCATAGCTGTCGGAAAATAATTAGTAACTAGGGATTTCAAGTTATGAACTTTATACCGACGAGCGCAAACAAATGATAATAAATCAATTCAATTTTCACGGAAAATCAATAATCAGCAGCGTAAAAATTCACCAAAATATATTATAAGTAGCTAGTTTTGCTCAAAATCGTTTTTCGTATAAATAGGTACAGGGCTTATCATTGAATTAAAATTTATCACATCCATTGAATAGTGATCAACTCAATGATGATGAATAGTGGCTTATACATAAGGTTACCATTTATGGTTGACAATAAAAGAGGACATTTTTTTCAAGATCATGAAGATTATTAATAAGTACATTTTATTTTATTTATAGGTAATGTACCTATACACCTACTGTAATAATAATATGATATACATAATATATCATTAGGTATAAATTATATTTAATTGTACACATTTATTAGTTGATATTTAGACTTAAGAAAATAAATTAAATACTATAGAATTTCTTCGTGATTTAGAAATAAATAAGTACTAACACAGAATAAGACAATTATATAACCTATTATAATACCTATTTACTGATATCGAGGTGATTATTAAGAAAATTCACATTTCATGAAAAACCCTGACATTTTCCAATATTGAAAAAAAACCCCCAACCAAAACAAAGGTCTGGTAACCTTACTTATACAGAAATAATTTTCAGGGTGGTCTATAATATATAGCAACTAACAAAATATGATCTAGATCCTACTATATATTTAACAGTTACGACTGTAACTTCGGACAGGGGGGGGGGGGGGGCTGCAGCCCACTAGGCCCTCCCCTTATATACGCCTCTGATGATGAGGTATCGACACTTGAAACTTACCACACAGCAATTCCTCAGTTTCAGTGACGATTAAATGATTTATCATAGAGGGAGGGGATAAGTCGACGCAGCGTATTAATTTATTAAACCACAATTTGTTACACCTGTATGTCATTGATAAAATAAAATATGCTATAATTAAATAAAATTGATAACGAGTATCTATATAATCATACTGAATTGAAATTATTTAATAACTAAATAAATAGGTATAAGCAGATATTTTACTAAAAAAATTAATTTAATTTTGGTTTAATGTATAATTTTAGGAGAGATGATAATTTCAAATGACAAATACAATATGACAGAATTGACAGTTTCGTATTACAGTGCTCAGATGAAACTGACAATTAGAAAACTTAGAAAATCAGATTTAGGAGGATACAAATGCATATCGAAAAATTCAATTGGAGAAGCTGAAGGAAATATTAGAGTATATGGTAAGACAATTAATATAATTTTTTTTAATTAGACTAAATTAATTAATTTTATGCTTAATTGTTGATCCAATTGATACAGTCTTCGCTTACTCAAAATCTGAAATAAAAATTATGGCCTAAGGAGTCATAAGTTACAAATTTTAAACTGAATAGTATCTATATAACATATTTAGTATGAAAACTTCAATTCAATTCAATTCAAATTAAAAAAATTATAACCATTAAATTTAAAAAAATTATTGTAACTAGAGCTCAGCTTATAAATAATTATCCAAACATAATCAATAATTATTTATAAGAATCTATGGGTATTTTCATTTCAATGTTTTTTGATTTTCCCGAACATTTTAAAGGAAATTTAAAATATGTAGGTACTCTATACTCTATAGCTCTATACAGTAATATTGAACGTTAGAAACTTTTGAGTTCAGATTTTAAGTATCTTACAAAACACAGCAACATACCTAAAAAAAATTAAAACTAAAGCTTTATTTTTCTATTTTTAAACACTGTATTTATCAACAGAAATGGATTTATCTAAGCCCAGAACACCTAGCGAAGACGACGACGATAATGCTATAAATACGTTTAATTCTGAAGAAGATGATTATGAAAATAGAAACACCGGACGCAATTCTTCAAGCAATTCACCAGCACTCAAAGATCAATCTCATCGTTTACCTAGGTCATCTTCAGACAAAATACGATACATCAACTCCGTTATGTTAATATCGATATTAATAATAATGAAATACTAAATTGTTATAATGTATTCATATTAATGTAAACAAATTCTCGGAGGTTGGCATATTCCATTTAGACGACTCGTATAATACCTACGCATCATATACCTATTATTCATATTAGTAAACTACCAATACCTATATCATTGTATATTATAATATGTACATTGTGCAGGTATACATTTTTCATTTGCATTCTTCCTACTTTTAATATCACCAAAACACGATACGAAACTACCGGTATGTATACGAGAAGTAATCCTATTCAAAAAAGTATTTTATAAACGTGTACTTGAGTACACCGATTCTGCTCTAGATGACCTTGGTCAAAGGATATAGGTACCTAGGTACATATTATCATTTTGTTGGTATTAATGTGCCTGAACCGAGGAAGACGGATAAATACAAATAAACGAACAACCTATGACTATACAACGCATTTTAAAAATATTGTAATTTGTATATATTATTTATTTATGGATCAATAATTGTGTAGTAATTTTAACTATACAAATTTTGTAACATACTTACCTACATACTTTTGAAGTACGTTATTCATAATTACGATGTACCTACCATCAAACTATTGTTTAAACTATAACTATATTATATTACATTTTAATTTTGTAAATAATAACTCCTGTCATCGCTCAACCTCCGTCTATTTACAATGTTATCATACAAGTTAAGACTATATGTACGCAAATTAATAATAATCAAAAATTATTCTCTATGAAGTAAATAATTATTATGTTGTTAATGAATTTATCACATTGAATGTTCTACCGTAAATGAATGTAAAATATTTACCACAATATGTAAATAAACTTAGTTAAATTTATGTAGGTATTGAATATTTTGTTATATACGTACCTACCTATAATACCAACTTGTTAGATAAGAACCTACTCAGGCCCGTATCCAGACCAAATTTTCAGTTGGGCAAACCAAATTTAAGGTAGGCATTGTGATTGTATATAAATTCAATATGTATTTCTAATATTTTTAAAGGGAGCAGCGATTGGGTTTAGGGAGGGCAATGCCCCCTCTTGCCCCCCCCCCGTAGCTACGGGCCTGTACCTATACTGCCTACGTCCCACATCCTATAATATCCTACGGCTTACTCATCTATTTATTAGTTACTAAGTTAATTACAAAGTGTGATCGAACGAAATTAATATAAATATAATTGCTACCTACCTGTTATTTTTATACTGCTAAAAACCAAAGATTAACATTAAGAGTAAAATTATTAAAGTTAAAGTAAAAATCCTACATATACAAACCAATGTTTTACTTAAAACTAATTTAAAGTAGGATCTTGATATTTGGCATTTTCATCTAGAACTGCGTTAATTTTAAATAAAATTGTACCATACCCCTTGGTCTTGACGTAAATACTCAGTGGCGTAACCCAGATTTTACAGGTTAACATAATATATAGGAACGTAGAGTACGTGCATATATTTATATATTATTGGCATAGCCAGCCAGTCGAATTTGAATCGCGAAGGAGACTATCAGACAATTGTCATCTCTACATTTTTAAGTAGTATTAATATTTGGATTTACTATAGGTCTAATAACCTACATCATAATATATAAATCATAATAATTCAGTTCAATTCAACTCGTACTCCGTTAATCCTGTGATCTTTTATATACCATTCTTAAGAAATATATGAATCAGGTGATAGAGTACAACATAATATTATTACTATTCAATAATTTAATAAACCTTCTATAATTTATACTAGTTATAGTGTTATATCGTCTTCAATTTTGTTAGTCTATGGACGCAGCCACGTAGGTAATAAGTTTCTAAGACCTGTAGGCTGCAAGATAGAGATAATCTAACTTAGAAAACTTAATCTATATTGATTCAACAACCCTGTTCTCAATACCGATTCATGTGATAAGAATAGCTAACCAACTACTCCTTAACTGGATACGATTTGGTATAAATATCGACAGCCACATGATTTAATTTAAATAAATAAGGTAGTTACACGTGTTGCAGTGATCTTTGACTTTTTATATTGGTAAGATGTATAGAAACAATACTGTCAGTGGGAGGAGGGCATGGTCCCATCTAATATTTGGTACTTGAAAGCACATTGAGTATGAGTTACATAGGTACCTACCTACCTATTATCACCTACTGGCTACTTTAAATAAAACTAATATTTTGATCGTGAACTTTTTCAACAAAATAATAATGTAAAAAAATATTGAGGGTTTGCCCTCAATTTTTTTCCACTAATAACAACTTATAAGGAACATCGTATTACATTTTGAAGTTTTTTAATCGAGTGAAAAAATGTTTAACGACTTTAATTTTAAAATATATAAAATTTCTTATATGCATATAAATAGCCTATAAATAACTCAAAACATATTGAAAATTTTATGATGTATGAAAAATTCTAATATATAAAATGTTATGGTAAAGTACGAATTACCGTCTAAACCTATAGGATTTACCGGAAAATCCTAAGTTTCACCGATTACCTACTATTGGTAAATGTCGGAAATTCGGACATTTACCTATTTATTTCGGTAAAACCTAGGAAACACAAAATTATTTGGTCAAACCCCGAATGATTTTTGTAGTTCGGATTATTACAAACGAGATTTGGTAAGTCTTAGGATAAACAATCAGTGTTAGTAAAAGTCCCAAATTTTTTACCAATTAGGTATGTTATTAATTATTAATAATTATTATTATTAAAATATATTAGGTATAATATACTAGTAGGTACATTAGATACACACATTTATATTCGCAATTAGTTCACCTTATGTGAAGAAAACTTTTTAGAATCGACAATAATACCAGATAATGAAATTAGTATTCGACAAGCAGTATCGCAACTGTCTTTGACTGGTGAATAAAGATTAATAATGTGTGAATGTGTGATTGTTTAAAAAATTTATGACTAATAGATGTAAGTGCCGATCCAAAAAAGTATTGTGCAACTCGAGATGTCACAGTAGTCAAGCCTGCACAAATAAATAATTTTATGCTGATGCAGCCCCAAACCTTATTAGGTATAGTATCCTCAGTTCAAAAACACCAAAAATTGAAAAATTATGTGAAAAAAAAACAATTTTCTTTATTTTAAGCAGGGTTTTTTTTATTTGACGTTTTTACCAAATGTCTTATACGATCAAATATTATGTGATGAATTACATCGATAATTTCGTTATAGATAATAGATTCTCAACTGAGCAGCAAGATTAAAATATATACGTATATAGCTTTAATCGTGGTTAGTATAGTAATCTCTTGATATTATTTAAAAATAATATGAAGGTTTTAGAACTGCTTACCCTCCAATAATCATATCATGAAGTTACTAAAGATATTTATAAGGAGCCCACATTTCCAAATGTATATAAAATGTTACAAGTTGCTCTAACTATTCTGGTAAATTCTGCTACGTGTTGAGAGAAGTTTCTCGTCAATATGTAGTCTAAACAACTGGCTATGAGCCAATATGAAGCAACAGCAATTTACAGATTTATCAATATTAAATATTAAAAGAGTGTTATTAATAAAATTGCTTCATCAGAAATACTATAAAAGTAGAATACTGGTAATAGAAAAATAATATATTTAAATATAAACATGTTTAATTATAGATATATTTAGTTATAAAATATAGCTTATACAAATATTTAAAATTAAAATTAAAATTGTATGATTCCTAATTATTTTAATAAATTATTAAACAAAATAGTTTTTTTCATTTGTTCTTATTTAGTCATAGTTTGTATCGCCTTAATAATATAAAATATTATGTACCTATTGTATTTAATTATATCGTTTTATCGTTTATGGTTTACTTGAGAATAGTTAAAGTAGTTATAAAATTTAAATATGGTATTTAAGGGAGTGGGGGCTATGCCATCACAAGTTAATGTAATTTGCATAGTTTTAGTACCCTTAGTGTTTGGTCTCTATTTACACCTATAGTACGACCTAATACCTATCTATAATATTCAGCAATAATATAAATCTGTGTATTTAATACACTAGTTTTTAATTTAGTACTTAATATACTTCAATATTAATTATTAACGTTATTGGTACAAAATTTGGGACTTTAACTAATACTGATTATTTACTAAATCTTATATGTAAAAGTCCCAACTACAAAATTAATTCGGGGTTTGACCAAATAATTTTGTGTTTCTTAGATTTTATCAAAATCTATTCTAACCTAACCTACCAAATTTCGGACATTTACCTACAGTAGTTAGCTAAGCCTAGCATTATAACTAAGAAAGGGAAATTGAGATCACCACTTCTTCCACCAGCTAAGAAATGCAGAGATGTACTGGCGACTGGCTCTGAGGGTAGAAACAACATCAAGCCGGAGATGGTTGACGTTGGAACTGACACTGTGCTGACTCCTAATTGGTGGGAGAGCAAACAGGAGTGCCGGGAAAAGGAGCCATCAAGACATCTCTCGGTCAAGGCAGGTGAGCGCGAGCCACTAACTCACGCGGATACAGGAAAGGATGTTTCTGGTAAGAAAGCAGCCGCAGCAGCCTGCAGTGCTACAGAGGCTCGCTAACCTACCCTTCCGAAGACAGGAGTGAAGCTCAGGGCTAAACCCCCTGCGATTTTAGTCAAGATAGGTGCTGGTTCGTCGTACCCGGACACCGTCCGCGCAGTTAGGCAGAACAGCAAACTAAACTTAGTAGAGCTGGGAGCTCAGGTAACCAGCATGCGTAAAACCAGGGATGAGCTATTGCTGGTGGAACTGGCCAAAGGTGCTGGATCTATGTCAAAAAGGGTTTTGTTTTTTTTCACTTAACATATTTTGAACTTGCAGTGGTCACACTATAGTTATATCATTATTATCAATATGCAATTTGGACAGGCTCCTCTAAGACATGGCAATATGGCATGCAATTTGGACAGACCCCTCTAAGACGTGGCATGCAGTTTAGATACAGGCATTCAGCCAAGTGTATTATTGGTAATGTAAAATGAAGCTTTTAAGATAATGCGAAGGACTTTAAATTGGATTTTTTGAATATAGTAAGTATAAGAATTTTTGCTGAGTCCTCTAGTAGGAAGGATCAAATGGACCTTAGATATAAAATACTAATTAATAATTAAATTAGGATTAAATGACCACATTTAATAGTGTAATACAATACCATCATAGTATATCAGTATGGTTAAAAATATATGGTAACACAATATTGAAGTTCTGTTTCAAATATTACAACAATCATTACAAAATTCATGGTTATAAATTTATGGTACTTAAAACAATAACACAATACTTCACACATTTGATCTTACATCTGAAAATTTTTTTAAACCATTAATTAGAACTGGCATTGTCATCCCATTTTTTACTAATATTGATACTACTCCTAAACGTTCCAAATCAACAATGTTCCGTTGTTCATCATCAAAAAAAATCATTTCCTCCAGTTTGATATTACATTTTTTGCTTATCCTAATTAATAAAATCAAACATAAGTGTTGAAAAAATATAACAATAATACTTGTTACTCAGTACTCACATATTTATATGTCGATCTTTGCTACCAGGATAAATTTGTTTGTTTTGAAAATATTTATTCCAACCAAATAACTGTATGAGTTGCTCAGCTCCATCAATTTCTCCAGTTCTTGAAGCCACACTAATGCCAATATCTTTGTCATGAAGATATTTCAAGACTTTTGGTGTATCTGGATAATGTTTGATTACACATCCTCTGTAATCTACTACTTTACCATCACTAAAAAAAAATTAAAATAATGTTTAAAGATATACATTAAACTAACACCTAATATTAAAACTATAAACTTACGCTCTTTTATGAAAAGGGGGATTTACATGAGTGTCAACCCAAAATGGCCACAATGTATAATCTATAGGAGAAAAATTATTCAATTATATTGAAAAAAAATCCATGATTACTAATATACTTTATTAATTAAAAAAAACATATTTTTAAAAAATATTCTCAAAGGTACATCTTTAAATTATTATATAATCTTTACTGTGTGGTATGGGAGTTCACTTTAACATTTTGAAGTATTAATTGCAATAGAAACATCCTGATTGTAATAAAAAGTATATACCCAAATTAACATACCCAAATCAAAAACAACCATTTTTGGAACTGGTGTTGAGGTTTCCTCAGATTTAGTTGCCATGTTAATTTCAAAAAATATTTAAAAACATATAAAATCAAGTAGGTAGTTAAGACTTATTTAACTAATTTATTTCTCCTAGGAAACTACAATATCTACAGAAATTTTTCCCAAATAGCAATTATTAATTTGATTCTAAATAATAATTGTCTCACAATTTGTAATTAATTGATTTGGCTCAATCATTAATTTTAATATTATATTAATATTAATTATTAATCGAGAAAAACATTGATAAAACTTTATAGTTCGAAGTATTATAAAAAGAAACAACAATAGGGCAACCCGCAATTGGCAAAAGACATCACTTCTTGGCAATTTCTTTCATTTAACCTTCACCTTTTATCAAGTTCTTAAAATCTTGACTATTGGAATATTGAATTGTTTGAACATCATAATATTATGTGTTCTATCTTCTGTGCGACTGTGCCTCAGTTGACTGTGAATTGTGATTTGGTTTGGTCTGATTCCCCTTATCAATTGATAGAAAGCCACACGCAAGCACGCAACCATAAATAATAGACAGAATCTTTTATTATCTATGCAAATCGATGAACATGACGTAATCACCATAGAGTAATGTAATCACCCGGTACGGCCGTACCAGTGTACCACAGATTATATATATCATAATCACGGCTATAGATCTATTATCTAGGCTATTATCTATAGCCGTGATCATAATATATGATATATTCTGTGCCGGTGTATGAACAAATAGGACCCGGGATCTATTTGTCAGCATACCTTCAGTCTGTGCCCGTACTCATATTGACAGGACGATGCCGATCAACCCACCTTGATACGGATACCTATATTCTAAAGACCGTGAGCGATACCGGTATTTACATTTGATAACACAAGGATTAGTGATAATAAATGTTTATTCATAATATCCATAAATAATAATAAATATATAATTAATAATTATAATACATATTCTGTCACGTAATAAAAATTTACAAATTGACAAGCAGTTTTCCAGTTTCCACAATTCACGAAGATAAATTAAAATCTTTATGTGTTACAAAATAAAATCTAAAACATTCAAGTTGTAACCATAATTTAAATTTGTATTTGTACAATAATATTATTGGACTGAAGGATTGTTTGATTGAGTATTGTGAACATTTAGTTGTGTATTTAAAACAACTAAATTAATTAAAAATAGATACACACATATACACGAGTGTAAATAAATCCATGAAGTGTAAAAAATAAAAACAAATTTTTATTTGTAAGTATTTCTTACCTATTAGTTATTAATTTATTATTCATCCTGATTAAAATAATATTATATATATATAATGTGATATATTAATGATCTTTATTATGTGTTAAGTAAGTATTAATTTATAAAGCTATATTTTTAACAATTCAAAAACCAGTAAGTATTTAATAAAATAATTTGATTAAATATTTTTAATTTTGAGAGGTACTTAGGTATTTCCTAATTGTTAATTTTTTAAATATAAATTGGCCATTTTTTATTTTTTTTTATTTGAATTAAATTATTTTTACATTATCTACTGTTTGAAAACTTTTTGTATGATGCGCGTAACGAGAAAATTTCAAATTTATTTAAATAATTAAATATGCCTATGCCCTACAGATATATATAAATCAATTAATTTCTGTTGTGATCAAATATTCCACCTATAAACTACATATATACTATAAATTCAATAAAAATAAAACTTAAATATTTTTTATGAATATATAATTAAAAATATGTTACAATAATTAATTTTAATCATCACAATTGTTAAAATAACAGCTAGATTTTTAATCTATAATTTAACCTACATTTTTTTTAGAAGTCATCACCATGAAACCGGGGTTTACTACAATTTTGACTGTTTTGTTTGTGACATACTTGTGTAATCTCTTCTACTCGATATGGATAATGGTACAACCGCCATCGTGTACTAGTGAAGGTCTATGTTTGAAATCATTTTTGTTACGAAAACCGAATTTAGAAGTATGTTTTATTGTATAAAATTTCTAATTTAATTATTCTTATCAATCTTATCGTAATCATTTTTTAGCTTACCATATTTGTTGCATCACGTTCAAACCCCAGAGGATCAGAAGTTATATTTGTAGACAAATTCCTGTTACCAAATTACAATGATTCATATGAAAGGTATAGTAGTTGTATGGTATAAACTACTATTATTTAAATGAATATAAATAACATTATTTTTATTTGTTTTTTTTTTTTTTAATTGCAGATTGATGGCTGTAGAACTACCAAGGCTAACCAAACAAAATGGAACATTATATGCACATGTGTTCTTAAGTAAAGCTCAAGAAACACTATATTCTGGGGATAAATGGACCAAATTATTAACCGATCCTGAGACTGTATATACCTTAGTTCCAATGTCTATTTACAAAGAACCTGAATATAAAATTTTTCAATTATTACATGAAGGGGAAAACATAAAAAAGAATGTTGAAAAACCAGTGACACATATAAAAGTTGTATTACCAGTTAGCATGTTAAAGGAACCATTACATTTTTCTCAGATTCATATGCCTAGCGATGTTTATCAATATATAAGGTAAAAGTAATTTTAAAATTACCAAATGAAAAGGAAAGCTTTGATCCTTGATTATTTAATTAGTTTTATATTTTAAATAATTATTTCAGATTATATAAAAAAAACCAAGAGTATTTACCTATATTCTTACATAATACTCTTCAAGATAGATCTTTCAATATTACAAAAATTGATAAAAATACCACACATGTACCTATTTTATTACGTTATGAACCTTTAAGTTACACTGGTCTAAGGTAATGTAAAGATTAACCTGTAAAATAATTTTTATCTTTTTTAACATTATTGTTTTTACTTCAAAAATATAAGATGAATAAAATATATGTTATTTAATAATATTTAGTTATTTAAATGTAAATTGTATAATTATTTCTCTTGATTGAAGTGGCTTGATTTATTCAGTTTGAATCATTTAAAATCTTTAACAATCATTTATAAATAACGAGAACCCCCCTATGTTCATATTATGTACATTATTATATAATAAATCTAACTTATTAATTTTGGTTTGAGTTCATTACATTGTTGCCAAATCTATGTTGTATTTATTTTTAATTTAATATTTTTTCTTTTAGAATATTAACACAAACTCAATTAGCTATGGTAACATTGCAACAATTTGGATTCAAAAGCAAAGATATTGATGAGATTAAAGCTATTTTTGATACTAATCATTATTTGTTATTAGTTTCAATCATTGTTGCATTTGTTCACGTAAGAAAAAATTTATACATTATTATTGTTTTCTTTAAAATTAAAACTTTACATTATTATTATTATTATTTGTTCTTAGATATTATTTGATTTCTTAGCCTTTAAAAATGACATATCATTTTGGAGATCAAGAAAATCTATGGCTGGGTTATCATCGCGTCTTGTTGTTTGGCGTGCTTTTAGTCAAACTGTTGTATTACTTTATTTATTTGAGGAAAAAGCTTCAATGTTGATCATTGTACCAAGTGCAATCAGTTCTGTAATAGAGGTAAAAATTATACAACATTTCATTAACGCAATATAATTGTATAGGTATTTATTAACAAAGTAATTAATTTATGTAAGACACTCATTTTTTCAAAAACTATAAACATTTCTTAAATACTGTATAACCTTGAAAACTAGAATTGGTTGGAGGCAAAAAAAAATTGAGTTATCAAGGTTCTATTGTATTTTATTTTTTTTTAGTTACAAGTTTAGTTTATGCTAGCCATTTGTGTTTTCCATGTTGTAATCATCATAATATAGTGTTTATATACATTATAGTTAATACATTTAAAATTAAAATAATAAACACAAAAGTAAGAACTTTAGAAGCACCATAGCGGCGTATGTTGTTTTTGTCTTACACGCGTACTACATACCAAATTTCCGTTCATTAGTTTCAATAGTGTGTTATTAGTTTTTAATTTTTATATTTGAGTGAATTTACCTATAATCAAACTTTTAAGTAAAAATAGTATCTGTTTTCTCATTGGTTTTTTACAGTATTTTAATTATGGTACCTAACCATTATTACTTGTTATATATTTTATAGATACAATTTTAAATTTCCGATTATAATTATTTTTTTGTGCATTTAATTTTTACACATCAGAATATATTTGTAATCTCTGTTTTTAGGAAAAAATTAATTTAACATGACAATAAAAATAATAACAAATGATTAAATCTAAAAATATAGGTGGCGGTAAAATACTTTTTTGGCGGCAGGCATCAACTAAATTTGCACATTTTTTTACCTAATTTTAAGTTTTTACAATTTTTTAAGCTTAAACATTTTTAATTTCATAGTATAAAGCAGAATATTATATAATTATTAGTAGTATTTTGATACATAACATTAAACAATCAAATTTCGAATGATAGTTTTCTGAGGTGAGTAGTGGGCCAATATTTTACGAGGCCACTCCATTTAACTCATCTAAACTTATACTACTTGTACTAAATAACCCAGTGGTTCTTAACCTTTTTCAAATGACGGAACACTTAACATTTTACAAGATTTTCGCGAAACACAACCGTAAAATAAAATAGTAGTACATACATTTTTAATTTTTTAATATATTAAACAATGAATGTATAGCATAAAATTCGTTGCAATATTGTCTATTGACCTTTTTTATTTTATTCTCATCATTGACATTGCTTGTATTTGTACTTGCATTATCAGTACCAGAATCATGTTTCCGTTTAAGAAATTTGTCCATTTTGTTATTAAAATGGTCGTTACAAATTAAATTAATTAACTAAATAAATTTCAAATTGTACTTACTTAAAAAAATAACAGAATCCTTAGTTATGAAGTTGTACACGCGTCTAACATTGATAACCGTGGGCAACGTACTATTACTAATGTATTTTATAACTTTTATTAGTGCAGAAAATAAAATTGTCAATATCTATACGTATGTTATCGCAGTATGGTGGAGATTATTGTATAATATAATAATAATAATGTATATTAATATATTATATAGTATAGTAGTATACTGACACATTATATTATTCGAAAGTTAACGATAACGTTTTTGTGTACAAAAATAAACCAACAAAACCTAAAATGATTATATTTTGAAAGAATTTTTTTTTCACTGATTTAAAAATTTTGGCGGAACACTTATACGAAGTCCGCGGAACACCGGTTAAGAACCACTGATATAACCTGACATCCTCGCTCATAAACTACACTTGAAAAATGCAATTTGTATACATTGAAGTAGGTACTCTGAAAAAATATTTTGATTTGGAATAAAGAATTTAAATGTATTTTATGATAAAACAAAAATATTATAAGAATTTAAAATGGCAAAACAAAATTTAAACATTAATAATATTTGAAATAAAAAGTGTTAAAATGCTAAAATGTTCAATAAAAAAAAAATAAATATTCTTTGACAAAAAGAATCACCTGATTACTTATGTCTTGCATACAAAGTAATTTGCTAAGCATACCTACTCACTTACTTTTTTCATAAATAATGCAGTTATTCAAAATCTGCTTTTTGTAATTTTTAAATAATATACTTTAAGACCATATTTTTAAATGATAAATATTTTTTTATACTACTTAAGAAGTATTCTATGGGGATACAAACTTTTTAACGAAAACCCCAATTTCTTCTATAAATGATTTAGCTGATAATTTTTAAATTTCAATATCAAATTCTAACAACTATTTTTTAAGTTATTTAACTTTGTGCACTAAAAATAATAGTTTCATTCTCATAATAATAGGTTTGAAAAAAATAAGGCCTTTGAATGCTGATGGTGATCTCAACATTTTAGTAATTAAAGCATTAATCTGTCAGTATTTATAATTGTTTATAATGCTTCAAGTATAATAAATATTATATCCAATGTTACATCCATTTTATATTTTTGGAAACCATTTTTAAGGATCATTGTTTGTAATATAAACACTTTGATAACTGATAAACTTAGCATTAAAATTTTAAATTAGGTACTTATATCAAAATTTTCAAAACAATGATTCATTAAATTATTTACTATTAAATGTGGGTGTTTTCATTTGATAGAAGGAGTTTGTATCACCATAAAACACTCCTTAAGCATTTCAAAACATTTCCAGGATTTTAAAGTAGGTCTGAGTGTATTTTAAAATTGAATAAATTTGTTATTAAAGAAAGAATGGGTATTAGCATATTTATTAAATTATAATGTTTATACATTTTACCATTAATTTTAAAATTATTTAGATCTGGAAAGTGTTTAAAATCATACCAATAGATTGGAAAAATCTAAAACTAAAACAATTGACCTTAAATCGTGCCGAGGAAGATACTAAAAAGTTTGATGCTGAATCCATGAAATATCTGTCCTATGTTTTATATCCTTTATGTGCTGGTGCTGCTATTTATTCACTTATCTATGAACCACAAAAAAGGTTTGATCCTCCTACATTTCTTTTGTATAATATGATAATTTAAATGTGTTAACCTAAAAATGTATTTAGCTGGTATTCTTGGAGTATCAAAAGTCTTGTCAATGGAGTCTATGCGTTTGGTTTTCTTTTCATGTTACCTCAACTTTTTATCAACTATAGACTTAAATCAGTTGCTAATCTTCCATGGAAAACATTTATGTATAAGGTGAGATTTTATAAATTTTTAATAGACACAATTTATTTTAAATTATAATGTTATTTAGGCATTTAACACTTTCATTGATGACTTGTTTGCATTTATCATTCCAATGCCTACTGCCCATAGATTAGCCTGTTTCAGGGATGATATAGTTTTTCTCATTTATATATATCAAAGATGGTAAATAATATCATTATGAAAGTTAAAATGAACTTATTCTTTATCTAATTATATATTGTATTAGGTTGTATCCCGTGGATCAAAGTAGATTTGATGAAGATGTTGAAGTACTTGAACTGCCTTCTGAAGAATTAAAAACAAAAACTGATTAATTTGTTGATCAGAATATTTTCATATTAACATTATTATGTTATAAGAAATAGTTGTACTATCTCCTAATATGCAGACTACTGAAAAAATATGCTGTGTACCAAAATGGACGTGGTCTACCATAATAATATTAAAAGTATGAATAAAAAAACATTCTTTAGTGATTTTACATGCAATTAGGATGTTAAAAAGAAAGTGTGGTTTGGGGAGGCACGGTTTTATGCACAATATGCAGAATATACTGAGCGTATGTAACGGCCATAGTTATTAGCTCCCGGGTAAGTGACCACCTGAGATTTTTAGCAACATATACAACCCTACCATATCACCACACACCCTATATTGCTGTGGTTCTCCGTAAAAAAAAAAAAAGAAAGAAAGTATAATAAGTATAAAAATATTACAGATTATCCACCAAGCATAATTTCATAACTTTAAAGGAAGCATCAAAAATATTATCAGTTTTATAATCCTTAGCACCAATTCTCGGCTAAGTAACTCTTTAAGAGGTCTTCATTAGTACTACACGTTTTTTTTAATACAATTTTCAGTCTAAGAGGCCTCTAAAGACTAACATTTGTAGACTGCATACTATACTCATATTTATAGTTAAGTAGTACACAAACGTAGGTAGACTGCATATTGGGAGATAACCAATTTCTGTTTGCAATTAATGCGCTAAAATGTATAATATTTTTGATATTATGTTCTTTGTGATATTTTAAATATAAATAGTTGTTATTTCCCGTACTTATAAGTGTGGAAGTTATATAATACAAACTATAACTTTTTATAGATATGGGTTATTTTTAATGTAACTTGCAATAGTATTGTAATTTTAAATTTTATATTTTAATGTTACTTTGGTGGTTGATAAATAAAAATATTAACTATTTTAATAAAATTTTTAAATTTACAAGAATAGTTAATTGCTTTTTAATTTATTTATAACTTAAATAAGTCAACAAAAATCAGTAAATAATTGTACGTGATCATTATAATATGTATTTGGCTTATTGAAGTTAATTTAAAATAAATTAAATAAAAGAATCTGTTGTATTGTTTTTCATTGAATATATGACATATATATGTTGGGTCACATGTAAAATTGATTAATTTAATGATTCAATAAGATCGTATGGATGACTAAATCATGTTTAAGGAATCATTAGTTCACGATTGTTTCATTAAATGTTTAATAACCATCCATGCTACTCGGCACTTAACATTTAAAATATACCATGAATTTAGTATGATTTATGTAACCACACTAGGTTAGGTTAGGTGTTTTAACAATAGTGTTAAAACATTAAAACGTGTTGGCTGTGGCTCAGTCGAACCGGGTTCGATCCTCAACCATCGGGCGACATTTTTTCTCCGGGCAAGTCACGGTGTCCGGAGAACAAGTGCCGCCAACCCCCACTCCGCAGCATGGCAGAAGCCTACGGGTGCCCCAGTAAAAAATTCTGCCAAAACTCACCCACGTGTAACACACCTACCGTTCCATAAACCTACAGCACCACCCCCTTCCCAATGGCCTAAGTTGCCGTGGGATAATTAATAGAAAAAAAAATTTAAAAAAATAGTGTTCTCAAACATTAAACAAAAAATAATTTCGATAAATATTATGTTACTGGGATGATTGTTGAATTCATATTAATTAATATGTTTATATGGTAGTGATGCAGCAATTTCAATTCTATATATCTATGAGTAGTTGGTGTCTTACTAGTTACTGATATGTTAATTTGTTTTATTAACCAGTAAATTTACAAATACATGGAGCGTACAACACTCATTATTTCCAAAAGTGTAAATGTTTTTGAAAATATAATTTTACATAGCTTCAACTCATTTACAAAACCATGATTTTATTAAAAAATTATATTTTTAACATTTTTTTATCCCTATAATTTTTTAAGTTTTTACTTTTTTGAATGACAACATGTAGTTTTAATTTGATATTCCAAAACAGAATATTTTTCTAAGTATTTCGATACATAAAAATTAAATTTAGGGCAAGTAGTTTATGAGTTATAAATATTTAAAGTTTAGATGAGCGGAGTAGTAGACAAATATGTCGCGGGTTAACCCCGTACCACTCTACTCCGCTCATCTAAACTTTAAATACCTATATCTCGTAAACTACTCGCCCTAAATTCAATTTTTATACATCAAATTACTTAGAAAAATATTCTGTTTTGGAATATCAAATTAAAACTACATGCTGTCATTCAAAAAAGTAAAATACTTAAAAAAATGTTGAAAATATAATTTTTTAATAAAAATGTTGTTTTGTAAACAACTTGAAGCTATGTAAAATTATATTTTCAAAAACATTTACACTTTTTGAAATAATGAGTGTTTTACGCTTCATAAATCACCCCGTATACACAATCCAATAAAATACTTATAACACCATCGATTACAATATTTACTAAATTATTGAATAATATGGCTTCTGGGCAAGGAAAAATATATGTTAAAATATGTTTTCCAAAGTTGCAATGAACATAATTCTATTTATAATAATGACATGTTCATATATTTTATAGTTTCAGTCGTATTATCAATTATTAAATTATTGTATAATTGAAAAATATATTTAAAGTGTATTCTCTTTTTTCTAAATAATACATAGAAGACTAGTAGTTTAAAGAATTTTTTTTGCAAGACTCACTACGAAGTTATTCCTAAACAATTGTAAACTCTAATATCTATTATCAGTTATCACCATAGGTATTGATTGATATGATTTTTACAAGACAACAGCAAGGGATATCAATATGTCCCATACTCTATATTAGTATCGTACCACATTGTTGCTATAATAATTTTACTATATTAGTGTCAACGACTGTCAAGTACTCATAATTAAGTTTATATGTAACCACCAACTTTAAGTAATTATAACTATGTCGAGTGGAATAATTTTTAAAAAGAAGTTAACTTGAGTATTTTTAAATATGGCCACACATTCTAGAGCATATATAATTAAACTACTATACTAATTTCAATGAATTATAATAAATTTTTAAAAGAAATAACAATTTTTAAAATTTTATTTATGAATATTTTTTATTAAATCAAGGATAGTTACACATTAATTTGTATTTAAAATTTTAGTATATCAAAAAGCAACTTTATCTCCTTGTTGTCTAAGATTAATAAAATAATGATTACATTTATTTAAGCAAACAAAAAAACTTTATCAATATAAATGTAATCAGTGGATACGTAAGATGAAAAGTTATATTTTTATACCAACTGATTTACAAGTATTGCAAGATGAATAATAGGCATTTGAAAATTAAACCCAGTGTTAAATAACTTATCCAAAAGTTTGTTAATTTCACTCATTCTAGTTCTTCTTTCAAGTTTATACTTTAGACATTTTGCAACTAAAGATCTAATATTTTTCTTTTTGGACACTTCAAAATCAATTTGTAAAATGGTTATGCAAAAACTGAAACATCTTTTGAATGCCAAATCAAACGCTTTATTGTTTGAATATAAAATAAATCCTTCTGCGATTTCACTCAAGCGTTGTATTATATAATCCCATAGAGTCATTTCTTCAAAATAATTCCTATTCGAACTGAGCAGTAATTTATCATACTCCATATGCATATAATGAGCACATGGTGGATGTTGCATAAGGTTATTATAAAGAACATTATAATACTGTTCGACTGTTACAATATCATTGCATATTAACATTTCGCTAACTAAGAACTTCATTGTATCTCCGTTAAAATAAGATGATTTTGTTATATACATTACAATCTGTCGTATGTCTTTTTGCTCACGATTAGCAGCTAATTCAGCCAAGTTACTACTGAAAGGAACTACAATATTAGAGTGAGCATCTTCCGGAATATCATTTTGTATGCATTGACAGACTGTGGAATCATTCATCTGGACAGGACTCAATCCATCCAATGATTCAATATATCGTATTACTTGGCTATCTTGGAAAATGTTCATGGTACCTAATTTGAAAAATAATATCATAGCTATAAGCATGGTTAGTAACATAAAATATAATTCCAGCACTTACCTAGTAAAGTAATAAATATATCAACAGTTTAATAATTTCAGATCATACAATTCAAAACATCCGAAAAATTTGAAGCTGTTCTGATCAAAACTTAAAAATATCAAGCATTCAAGCAGAACATTAATGTATAGGATTTATTATACAGTGATTACACTAATTAATAAGAGATCAAGAATGAAGATAGACCACAGAATAGATAAATGCCAAACGCCAAAAAAAGCCGCGAAAATAATAGTTAATTTTTATTATTATACAACTTTATCGATTTGATATTATCATATTATCATATATTGTTCTATGATAATATTATCGAAGGCATGGAGATTAGAATAAGGAAACCAAACTATTACATCCGCCAGCATGAAAAACCATAATGGAATGAGTTGTACGATTAAACGCCATAAATACTTGCCACTGGATCTATGGCATTAATTGTAGGCTCGCTGGGATTACAGCTGCTTAAATTTAAGGGGGTTGGAAGCGGTGATTTTCTGTCTTTGTCTAACACACGTGGAACATAGGTAGTGTGACCATAATTATTATTTTATCCTAAAGGGGGACACTTAAAAAAAGAGGTACGTAAAATGTAAATACATAATAATAGCAAATACATTACATTTACAACAACAACTAGATACTAGAAGTACCTTAATTTTTGTCAGACCTATATTGTATGTCCCACGTGTGTTAGACAAAGACATCACCGCATTCCCCTTAGGCTGCTTATATCACATGATCTAAGGATCTAAGGATTATAGATAAGATAATAAAAACCACACATGAATAAGTTGATAATGAAGAAATGATAACATTTATTGTGATTGAACTTTTTAATATATATTATATTATGTTCATCAATACTTTAATTTTAAAGAAGTTATTCCGTAGTTGTTATTAATGATTTGTGAATGAATCAATGTTTTGTTTATAAAATGATATAGGTCTTCCTTTACGGTAGTTATTAAATTAATTAGTTTTACTTAAACACTAAAATGAGTCAATTATATTCATGTACAAATTTTTGTGTTCCATTATCAATAATACTCAATTAGTTTAAAATTATCCACTCGTAGTTCATTTTATTTTATCCTTTTTAACAATTACTATAAAAATATAAGTGCTAATTTTTTCTTGTACAAAAATAGGCTTAAAATTCATGTGTCATGATGGTAGACATATTTGATGAACCAGATGTACATTGTGAACCGAATGCATTGGTCGGTAATTTTGGATGGTTCCTACAAGGCCTTTTGGCTACATTGGCATTCCTTTGTTTAATAAGTAAGATGTGCTTTTAATTACATTAGTATGACAATTTATAATGCAACAAACATTTGTTAATTTTTCAATGGAAGTCTTCTCTTTAAGCTATTTTTTGTTAACTTCATGCACATGTTTTTGCAATTTACTATCGTACATATTTACATTTTTCATTCATTTTCTTATAGTTAGTAGTTGCTTTATATTTTTAATAAATATGATTTATCTGATGTTACATAATCAAGATACTTCTAAAATACTTTTAAGGTTTCCCCTCGTGTTGAATATCAACCTGTATCAATTTCATTTAAAAATAATACAAACTTATTGTCTTTTAACATGAATTATGAATAGGTTGATAGATAAAATAACACATTTAAGTTTATTTATACATTTCTTATCAGTAAAAAGATTTTGTGAACCAAAATATGATCGACGACCCTGGAAGGTATGGTTTTTTGATACTTCCAAACAAGGAATGGGCTCCTTGCTTATGCACTCAGCAAATTTAGTTTTGGCCGGTCAAATTCAAGGTGATCCATGCACTTGGTGAATATCTATAGTTGTTTATTTATTATACCTATATAATTAAATATCCATGAGTCATAATTGTTTTGTTTAATCTACCTAAAACCATCTTTTTCAAATTAAAAAAAAATAAGGTTTTTAGTAAAAGTTCAAATACCAAAATTAATCATTTTGTTTTGTAGGTATATGATTCATTTTTTAATGGATTCATCACTTGGTCTTTTATTGATATTTTTTGGTATACGATTTTCCCAACATGTAGCAAGAGTAAAAAATTGGGAATCTTTTAACTTTGGAGAATATGGTATGATTTTAAAAGTATTATATGTATTCTTAGTATGTGGTATATTAGTATAGTGGTGTAATATTGTGAAAATGCATATACATCACTTGGTGTATAAGGAAAAATATTTTTTAACACATTGACTGTGTATGACTTTTTCAGATTTTACCCATTGTATATGATAAATGTAAAAAATAACATAGTGAAACTGCTCTTTATGGTTATACCTTATACGTCCAAACAACATATGTATACATATTTTAAAACATGCATTTAATCCAAGTCAAATAATAATAAAATAACATTCAGCCATGTGTATAGAATAATAAACTATTTACTTTAAATATATATCAACACCAAATGGTGTCAAATGCATTGCTGATAAATCCTCATAACGTCAGTATACAGTCAACGTGTTAATATCGCTAATTAAGAATTAATGAGTAAACCAAAAGTGACTAGGTACAATTGTTTTATTTATTTTTACACCCAGTTTTTTTTCTTCAATTTATACCGCTTTATGAATATTTTATAATTAGGTACAACAATTTGATATTATATTGATAGTTGATTTTTTGATTTTTCAGGAAAGCCAGAATCAATTAGAATCTGGTTTATTCAGTGTGGCTTATACTTGTCACTTTTATGTTGTGTTAAAATTGTTATTACATTGTTAATTTCATTAGACATCTGGCGAGTTATCACAAAATTTATCATGTCACCGTTTACTGACCCTAGAACAGAATTAACTATAGTCATGCTTATCATACCTCTGTTTATAAATGTAAATAACTATATTAAACTTTATTGTTATTTTAGTGTTATAACTACTCCTATAAAATTTCTTTACTGATATAGGCACTTATGTTTTGGGTGACTGATGACATATTGATGCATAGAAGTCGTCATCGAGTTGGTTTATTGCGACGTATAAAAATACAATACCATAAAGTTCAGCAAAGTGGAAGACTTGATGATACACCTATTTCTGATGATGATGAATTGCTCAATCTAGATGAAACATCAACAATTCTACGATCTAGTGGAGTTCAGGGTTTTTAATATGTTTCTTAATTTTTTTTAAATAATCATGCACTATGGTATTTACTTAATTCCTCAATTTTAATCGACATTCCTTCAATGTATATTGCATATTATTATCACAGATTACATAAAGCTAGTATGTGATATTATACACCTCATAAAAACATATTGTGAACGTTATACAATTTTCAATATTGTTTGTTACTTTTATATTTATTAATAAAATTTAATTTTATGAGTACTTTATTATATTTATAATATTTACCAATCTTAAAATTGAAAACAATCATTCATTTTTACAAAAACATTAAATTAATTTTTAATTATATCATTTGTATATAAAACCATTACAAATATCTTTGATTTTTATATTTTTTTAAATTGTAATCTGCCAATTATTTACAAAACTAATTTGGTAGACAAAATAACTTAAATGATAATTTATAAATTAAACCAGTATAAGTTAAAAGTCAAACATAAAAAAATAAATGGAATAAATAAATCTCTAAATTTTCAGACAACTTTTATAAAACTTTTAACTGTAAATTGTTTTAATCTTTTGTTATATATTTCAAAGCAAATGTTTGAAGCAAATTATTTAATCCAATAATATAGATTAAGCATATTTATTTATTTTTATTTTTCAAACAAAATGTTATTCTTGTAATTTATTTTATCATAATACTTAGTCCAAGAACTTAAATGACTGTGATACAAATTATAGTAATATCAAAATGTTTTGAATCTAAAATATTATATCCATACCCAGGCCATACCCTGTTTTAAGATTGTTAGTAATTTTTTACTAGTAAATTTTGTACTCGTTAAAGACCTAATTGATTATAAATATATATTTTTTTTTTCAGTAATTATATATATATAATTATATAAAAAATATTATAGCCAAAGTCTTAATTGAATTTTTTTTTGTTATATAAATAATTTTCTATCATTAAAATTTTATTTACTATATGTTATACTTTTTTTTTACTATACTATCATGTTCACAATTCACATTGCATAAAATATTATATATAATTTTTATGTATTTAAAAATCACTTGGTTTAAAAGCATTAATTACAATTAACTATTCAACTAGATATTTTATGAATAGTATTAAAATAATTTATTTCAAGCTGTAATTCATAGTCATTAATGTTTATTAAGAAGTAATATTATTTTAGTTATGTACAGCTAGTATTGAAGAGTAGTTTTCATCTATTGTAGTACATATCTACAAATCATAATATTTATAGTTAAATATGGTTTGTCAGTCATAAAAAAAGTCATGGAGAGGATATGACATCTAATTCCCCCTGTATCCACCTCCTACATGCCAACCTTAGGATCACCAAATTTCATGCTAAGCCACTGAAAATACTTTCAAGGTCTAGTACCTACTCAATAAGATGTAGTATAAAGAAGAAGAAAAATATTTTTTTTAATCTATAACTTATACTATCTATACATAAAAAAGTACAATAAGCATAGTGGATGTTTTTTATTAAATTTAGTTTGTGTTGAGTTACTTAAGAACCTATTGTTGAAGGTACTTCAGCATGAATTTACAGATCATTTAGGTATTTAAGTATTCATATGTTTCATTTATAAGGTTACGGTGCTATTTTTGCTTGAGTCTTCTGGAAGAATTTCCCGGGATAGAGATAGATAATAGCTTTTTAACATGAAGATTGGTGTGATTTTAAAGCCAATTTTTAAATTTAGAGTTGTATAGTTTGGCTGCATCAGTGACTAGGAACGTTAAGGTCTGTGTGAAGAGTGTAATATAAAAATAAGTATTAGTTATGAGTATAATGATTTTTGATTGGAATACTTATATTTTTCTTGGAAATATTTGATATTTTGACAGTTCCCAGAGTTTAATATCGTAAAGCCAGAATTTTAAATTTCGACCTCTTAAACTCACCAACGAGATTCCCTTTCCCATTGGAAAAGATACTGAAGTGAAAATCGAAACATTATTTCACATAATATGATGAAGAATTAATTCAAATGTTATTAACAAATTACAAAATATTAGGTATTGTCACTGGATAGTCAATGAAAAAACATGTCGCATATAAGTAGACAACAGTAAAAAGAAAAGACAATTTTTATTTATAAAATTGAAGAATATTATCTAATTTTAATTCACTACTGGAATATTAAGAATATTACAAAAATACCACATTTGATCAACATCCCGAATTCCTAACCCAACCCAGATGAAATTTACTACCATTTGGAATAATTACTACACGATCAGCAAGACTGGTTATTGGTATTATACTATTGTCATAGAATATAATAATCTTATAAAGTTATAACGTTTTAAACTAAGTTTATACATTATACTATATATAGTTTATGCATTGATTAAATATATTATATATATATTGTTTATTTAAACAATGTTTTATAGGTCTATGATTTTCACCATACAACAATATTAGTATATTACATTATTACACCAAGGTGCAGTACAGTTCAGTTCACTAATAATCGTCCTATGTATATAGTGCGGGACTGCGGGCCATAAATTTATTTTGTCATGGTGCAGGCTGGTGCCAAGACGTGTAGATGAAACATAAAATCTATACTTATCACTGATATATAAAGATAAAATATTTAATGGGTATTAGGGTACATACGCACTAAGCGGTTGCCCGCAATGCGGCCAGCCGTCCGGTTGACCGCAGTTTACGGTTGGTTCAGCGGGTAGCCGTAATGCGTCCAGCCGTCCGGTTGATCGCAATTTACGGTTGGTTCAGCGGGTAGCCGTATGCTAAAAACAACTTTAACAACTCCATTTCAACTATGGACGTTGAAGAAGTGATTGCTGTTTATTACATCTACAATCGCTACATAAAAAAGAAAAAGAAAAAAAAAATACTGGATACATCCTTTCCTACAAACCAAAGAAGAAACCAGGCATTTTGATATATTTTTTGAAAACCTCAAAAAATATGAAGACAAGTTTTTTGGTTACATGAGAATGAGTTTAAAATCATTTGAAGAATTATTGAGGATTTTAAGAACATCAATAACGAAGGAAGACACACGATTCCGAAAAAGTATTAAGCCTGAAGAAAAGTTAACCATTGTACTACGGTAAATAAAAAAACCAAATTATTTTTAAATTTTATGTTATAATTTTTCAAATTTCATGATTACAAAAAATTACTCATCATTATTATTATTTTAACATATTTTACTTTTATATTATCATTATAATTAACATAATATCATTGTCTTATGAAATTGAATTAAAAAGGTCAATATAAGAAGTTTCACTTTCATGAGATTCGTATGTGTTCGTTGAGTCTGCATTTGAGAGAGGTGATTGATTTATGGTAGTTTCGTGATGTGGGGTGGTTGCAGGTATAGATATTTGAATAGGCGTATGGTTGTAAGGATGGTATCTCATTTGTGCCGGATAAGGTCCACGATGTGGATTATTTTGAATATACCAGTCCCATGTATTTTGCCTCTGAGCGTCTTGAATGACCTTTAAAACGTCCAATTTCGTTTGAATGCGCAAATGTTCTGGTATTTTTTTAAAGTCTTTTACCAAAGACATAAAAAAAAGACGATCTTCGTCGTCTCCAACATTTTTAGTTTCTAAATTTTTGTTTAAAATTCCTATTAACTCTCTACCAATGTCATCATTTTTATTTTTTTTATTACGTTTTGGTACCCACGAGGAATCTGAAGGATGAGCAGTTGTATGTTGACCTTCTACAATTTCATCTTCATTATTTATTTCCGTATTGGAAGTAATATTTGAACTCGTTAAATTCACCGACACCGTATCTTTTAAAAATAAAAGGTTGTCGTAGAAAACGTAGGGGCATTTTTTTTTTGCTTCAGAACCACTTTTATTCTCCTTTGCTTTGTGGGCCTTTACAAAAGAATCACGTATATTTCGCCATTTTTTCTGAAAATTCACGCCTGAAAAAAATAATTGTTTCAGATATTTGGCAACAGGTTGCTCATTTGCAGAACTACATTATGTGTTTTGGATTGGAATTAGTACTGTCGCAGAAATTGTCCGAGAAGTATGTGCTGCAATATGGTATTGTTTAAAAGAAATATGTCTACCTGAACCAACAAAAGAAATGTAGTATCAAATTGCAAATGGTTTTTTTAAGAGAGCAAATTTTCCTCACTGCATAGGTGAGTATTACAGTGCCAATTGCTATTGTATTTTTTAACAATAATTAAAAAATATAAAAAAAAAAATAATCATATAAATAAATAATTAATAATCATAAAAAAATACTCATATTAATATTCAGTCAAAATTGCATGTATCTACTGTCATTTATTTTAGAGTTTACACAAAAAACCAAAATCGATTTTGAGTTAAATCAGTTTTGCGTAAAAATTCCCGTTTTTTCCTTAATTTTTCATTTGTTTTTCACGGTGCTTTTGAAAACTATTGGGAATTTTACATGATTTTACAGTGATAGTATTTATTATTTTAGGTGCATGTGACGGCAAACATATTAGAATTATAGCACCTGCCAATAGTGGATCAATGTGCTATAATTACAAAGGATTTTTCTCTCTAGTTTTAATGGCAATTTGTGACAGTGACTATAAATTTGTACTAATAGACGTTGGAGCGTATGGGAGATTTGGAGACTCGGCAATTTTTCAAAATTCTAATTTTTATAAAAAAATTCAGGAGAAACGTCTGAACATTCCCGATCCATCACCGATTTCGCCAGATAGTACCACTTGTTTGCCGTTCGTTTTTGTTGGCGATGAAGCGTTCGCTTTAAGTACAACTATGATGCGTCCATATGCAAGAAACAATTTAAATGTTACAAAAAAAACCTATAATTATAGGCATTGCAGAGCTAGGCGTTATATAGAATGCACATTTGGCATACTTGCAAATAAATGGCGAATATTTCATAGACCTATCATTGTAAATATTGATTTAGTTAATGATATAATCAAATCTGCTTGTCTTTTGCATAATTTTGTGAGAGATAGAGATGGTTTTTCTTTTGAAGACACTTTAAATAACCCATTAGCCGAAACCATTGCATCAGATAGTGTTCGAAGAAATGACAGAACTGCATTGAGATACCGTGAATTATTTGCAGAATACTTTATGACCGAGGGAAGATTGGACTGGCAAGACAATTACATTTAAATTTGTATCAAAATAACTAAATAAATAAATAACTTAATAACTAAATAACTAAATAACTTTATAATATAAATAAACTAATACAACACAATTATCTAATGTACTATATTCTACAATAAATTAATTAAATACTAACCGAGTTTTTTCTTTTCGTCCGCTGATAATTCACCGCCGTAAATATTCACCACCTCTTCCCAATCTCTTTGTTTTTTATTTCTGTCAGAATAATCTGAGCACTTCGTGTTCCAAAGAGATTGCCGGTTCTGGATTTCTATGATAAACTTTTCAGTATCAAAATCCATAATTAAAAATTAAAAATCGAGTTACCTACGCCGATGACGGTTTACCGCAGACTAACCACACGGCGCACATTGCGTACGCAGAACGTGCGGTCAGCCGTCGAAGCGGCCGCAACGATTCAAACATTTCAAACGACCGGAACGGTTTGCGGGTAACCGCAACGTAGTGCGAATACAATTTTTCGGATGTACAGTATTTGCTTATAGTTTATCACTTGCGGTCAACCGGACGGCTGGCCGCATTGCGGGCAACCGCATAGTGCGTATGTACCCTTATAGTACTTATCATTGCATTCAGTGTAAAAAACTGGCGTAGTACATTGAGGTGAAACAAAAAAAAGTCCACTCAGTGCACATTATTCTTGCTGATGGAACATAAAAATATGCACTGGCCACTGATACAGTCGCCAGTCAGTGTTGTGTGGACGTGTGGTGTAAAACGCTTTTAGATACTATGATAAAAATTTAAAAACAATAATTCCGACGTGACTGAAGTTGGGTGACCAAAGCTAGACGCTAGGTGACTACTTTTCGGGCGGGTAGTGATAATAACACAAAATAATAAACAATAACAAAAAACAGAAAGATAAAAAAATCGACAATAACAGAATACCCATATCAATATTATATTCAAATTTCAAATTCTAAATTTACTCATCGCCTCATTTGTCTTTAATATATAAAAATCATGAGTTGTTACCTTATGTATTATTCTTAAATGTATTAGTCATGGCTTGGCTGGACGTCGTTTCAAAAGACCTTACAATTCCAGTTGAATATTTGAAGTCCACCAACAATTCTAAACGATTTCTCGCCAGTGTCCATCGGATTTGGTTTAGGTAAAATTTTCATTGTGTGATTTTAAATTATTGTTATAACTATTTTTATACTAATTATTTAAATAATTATTTTGTTTCACAGAGATTTCTTAAATGGTATTTATCGTCCGTTTTTACATCATGAGATATTTACAAACGATGACGTACGTGCAAAAGTCCAACAAATTGAGAGTTTAGGAGATACTTGGATATATGTGTTAATAACTGTATGTAAACACTATTTACATATTATTTTTTAATGTAATAATTTTGAATATTTTTTGGAAGGTTATACAAAAAGTGGATAAATCTATGATTCCTTTGGCTCGACGACATGAACCTGTACATTTTGATAAGGATTTAAGTTATTCACAACAATTACAATATGTAACAGTTACTAATAGAAAAAATTTGTGGAAAGAAGCATATAAAAAATATGGTAATGTATTCTTCATATTTTATGATGTAAATGTTGGTATTGTTGGTAACATAACAAAATTAGATTAATTTTATACAATTAGGTATTATCAATTTTATTTTTCAGATGGTTTTTTTTGTAGAGAAAAATTAGCATGCTCAAATCTAAGTCTATCTCCTCATGATACAATAATACGAGATGTACTCACCCGTTTTTATAACTGTCCAATAATCAATTCACAAGAACTGCGTAGTAAAATATCCTCAACAGCGGAAAATGAATCTCATAGCAACATTTTGCCTGCTAACTTAGTTTTTGAAACTAATAACTATTTTTACCTGCTACAGGTAAATTGTTTTTAGTTATTTTTATGGTAGCCTATTAATGTAAAAAATATTTACTGTTTTTTTAGGAAACAAATAATGTACATTCCTTACAAGATTGTATAAATTATAGTCCAGCTTTATTAAAATCTAACCATGCTCGTCCACTATTTGTTTTATATCAACTTTTGAATGCAATGCAACACACACATGACCAAGGACTTGTGTTAGGTGACATTAGTTTGTCTGACATCATTGTTTCCCCGGAATTGTGGATTCGAGTAGGTTAATGTTATTTATTACTTTTTATAATTCATATACCTACGTAAGATAGTGAATTAATTCTAAACATTATTATTCTTAGGTACTTCCAAAAATCACAGACAATATTTCAGATGCTGATGAATTTGATAACAGCTATGATGAAACAGTTAAAAGTTTGAGTTGTGAGAATTTAGCAGATACTTGTGAACAATGGGTTCGTGGAAACATGTCAAACTTTGACTACATTACGTTTTTAAATAAACTTGCTGGTAGGAAATATGGTGATCCTAAATGCCATCATGTATTTCCTTGGGTAACTGACTTTAGTTCTCGAGCTGGACTTAATTATCGGGATCTCACCAAATCAAAGTACAGACTAAATAAAGGAGACAGGCAATTAGATTTAACTTATGACATTGGAGATGAGAAAACTTCAATTTTGGTATGTATTAAAAAAATATTAGGTATTATTGTCTTTGTTATATATTTATAATTTGATGTTTTAGACCCCACATCATGTTCCTGACATTTTATCAGAAATAACTTACTATGTGTATCGATCTCGGGTGACTCCGCGATCAGTTCTTTGTCGTTATATTAGAACAAAATTTGTACCAGAAGAATATCCCACTAGCATACAACGCATGCAACAATGGTCTCCAGATGAATGTATACCAGAATTTTTTACAGACCCATCAGTTTTTCAAGTATTGATAATACTAAAAAGACATTTTAAAAATAATTAGCACTAATTCATTACTTTTTACTAGTCCATACACAAAGAACTACCTGATTTGGGCATTCCAACATGGGCAGAAAATGTACAAGATTTGGTAGATACACATAGAGCTATACTAGAAAGCAACTATATTTCAGAACGTTTACATCATTGGATTGATTTAACATTTGGATACAAGTAAAGAGATAACTAATTTTTAATAATTTATATATTATATTATAATTATCTGACATCTTCAATTTGTTAGATTATCTGGTGCTGCTGCTGTGAAATCAAAAAATGTTTGCCTTCAACTGTGTGATAACCATACCTATCTATCTTCATCTGGCATTGTACAATTATTTACACAGCCACATCCCCAAAGACTATTACCTTCACCTTATTTTTCTCGTATTCCTCCTACCATGCCTAAATTGAGTAAGTTCTTAGATCTACCTTATTTAAAATATTTAAAATATATATCAATCTTATTTTACTATACTTTTGATTTAATTTAATGGTTAAAGAAACCCCTCCATTAAGTGAGGAACAACATATCAATGTAACTTCTGATAATGAGACATCGATGAATGGATTCATAAAATATTTAGATATGTCTAAAATACCACTTTGTGTAAGTACTTTTATTTCTTTAAAAATAAATTTTGATACTAGGTCAGTGGTGTCATTTTACATTATTTATTGACTACAGATATAATCATTGCTGATACTTATTTCAAGACAAATTGCAATGCTTGTAAAATTAAAATACTTATCCATGGGGTAATAAGTGGAGGTAGGATTCATAAACAGTTTAAAATTATTTTTTTCTTTTTAGAACACAATAATTTAAAAAACTGTATTGCGCACCTAAATAAAACCTAACATACAAAATAAAAACTTGTATATAATTATGTCTTACAGAGATGGCTATAATTCCATCTATACCCCATAAGTCATTACTCATTACTAAATCAGTAGGGCCCGGATTTTTATTGAAAAAATACATTATTTTTGTTAAAGGTTACGGATACCGTTTTATATAACAAAAAATTGAAAACATTTATTTTGCATTTCTGTGGTTTTGGAGTTTTTAGAGCATTTTTATAAATTGTTAAATCATTTTTTAAGTTTTGTTCATATCTATACGTTATATAAATTTGTATATTAAACTTAAATGTTAACTCAAAATATTAGCCCAAGAAATGTTGTTCTGCCTATTCATCATTTGTCAATCATACTATTTATTGTTTTGATACGTTGGTAACATATTTTTTCAATCTATATTGTGAATGTCCAATTAATAGCTGTTATGCCTTCAAGACTCAAATTAGTAACAATTATAGTTGGGTTTCATTATTACAAACAAGATTGGGGAAAGAGGTCATTTGGATAACTAATTTTTTTGGATCACCTATGACTAAAAAACAATCAATTTTTTTGAATTTAAATATTTAAATTTATATTTTTATATATTATGCATACTGTATTAATTAATTTCAAAATTATAATAATGTATATACAGTCATTTAATATGTATATTACATATTAAGTACCTTTTCCTTTAAAATATTTTTTTTGACACTAATATAGTAATATTAATATATTATGCTATAACTATTATGTGCTGATTAAATGCCTTGTCCCGTAAACATTTAAGTACAAGTGCAATATACAAACTTAATCGATATATTTTATCACCACGAAATATTATTATATTATGCATAGGCGGATAGGCCTACCGGGCATTTCCCGGTGGGCCCCCCTTCGTATTTTGGTAATGGGGCCCTTTAATATCATATATTATTAAATTTTTTTTCATGTGGAGGCCCCTTTTTAAAATTTTCTGGTAGGCCAAAAATGGCCTATCCGCCCATGATATTATGACATAAATACATACATGACTATTGTATGTATTAATATAACAATGCGACAATTTTCTAGTCCATTCGGATTAACAAAGCCTTATTGCATATGGTCTGTTGATGTTTCATCAAAATCGTGTTTAAATTGTATTTTTGTTTGCTCAAGAATATTGAAATAATTATTGGATCATTTTTTAAGGGCATTATTCAATTGTGGTAATGCATTTTTTACTATTTTTTTAGAGTATTTTGGGATAGTGTTTAGGGCATTTAAATCTGGACCCTACTAATGAGTATTTAAAAAAAATAACGAATACATACATACATTCTTGCATTCCAAAAATGATTCCACTGTACTAGGTAAACATTTTTATTGAACAAATTAATAATGAATTAATCATTTATTATTAATTTAATTTATGTTTCTATAAAAATATTTATCAATTATAGCTACCACCTGATTATAATCCAGCAACACCATTAATTACTCTAGATTCATTAAATAATTTCTTGAATGGAGTATGTGCTAAGCCATTAAAATCTTCTATTTCTAATGGATCTCGTGAAAAAGACATGACATCATATAAAAAAATCATTGCAAATCGGAGAGCTCAAGAAATTCAAGTAATAATTTTATTTTTATTATTTTAACATATTTATACAGTAAATAAATTGTTTAAAAGTTAATAACTACTTAATTGATAAATAAATTTTCATATTTATATTATGTGTATGTTTTAATCCTATTGCTTGTGTTAACTTCTCCCGGGGAAATAACGTCAAAAATCTAGCCGCCGGACCGAGAATCTAACTCGGGTCACTCGCTTGCCGGGCGATTGCTCTATCACTAAGCTACACGACCGCATAGACCCATTACGCCATATCCCCCAGTTAACAGATGTTTACATTCGACCATCCTGTGTCCTCCGATCGCCCTTGATCGACGCTAGTCCCTCGTCGCCCACCGCTACCGTTGCTTCACCACCTGATTACTAAAGTGCACGACCCGTTAAACACAAATGCGATCGCTTCCGCACAACCTTTGGTGAACAAGTCCAGGTCCTTCACAACACACGTCACACTGCGTCCTTCGGATCAAATCCTACTTCTGATGTATGTTAACTTCTCCCGGGGAAATAACGTCAAAAATCTAGCCGTCTGACCGAGAATCGAAATCGGGTCTCTCGCTTGCCGGGCGATTGCTCTACCACTAAGCTACCCGACCGCATAGACCCATGACGCCATATCCCCAAGTTAACAGATGTTTACACTTGTTAGCTTTTTAATATTTCAGAAGTTAAAATGAATAACTCTTTTATATTTTCAGGTTTTAGGTTGTTTAATAATAGAATTATTTTTGGGAGACAAAGTTATTGCTCATGGAAGTAATTTGGTATCATCATCTTTTTCAAAAAGATTACAAAGCTGTCGTGTGATTGCTTCAACACATCAGAAAGATCTTCCAGATTGTATTCGACCAGTGGTCAAGTTGTTGCTTCAAATTGATAAAATTCCTTTAAGTGAAAATCCATCACCATTTGAATTTAACTGGTGCTCAGTGATAACAGATAATGGACTACCACCACCAACTCCTCATCAACTGCTAATCCCATCTCTCTCTTCTTCTATTTTGCGTTTTCCTAATTACTTTTTGCATATACACAATATATTAAGAATTTACTACAATTACAAAACGGTGAAATCTGAAATGGAAAATGTCAAAAACTTATTGGAAGAAAATCAAAAATTTGCCCTTGATATGTTTGATGCATTATGTATTAAGCTTATTGAAGATATCGAACAAGAAATGTGTGAATTGAGTGACTCTGGAACTCTGGGAATACTTGCTGACAGCACTTGGATTGAGTTTTTAGTGCCTATAGTTATTGAACTCTTATCTGATACTAATTGTAACACTTTAACAGCTTTGCATTTATTAGAACCATCATTTAAAGCCTTAGGTATGCAGAAATCTAAGGAATTACTCCTTGACCATGTAACTAAGTTGTATGAAGAATGCTTGAAAGATATTCGCCAAGAAAATATCCCTGTACATCATAAATGGCTTAAATTATACCAAAAATCTTTTCTAATGAAATTGATTTCTGGTTTTGGAACTAGTATATTCTTGAAAAATTTTGTCCCAATACTTGTTGAAACAGTCGGATCTGGATGTAACTTTAACAGAGCATACCCAATCCCAATACAGCACCTTAAGTATGTTTCTCATTTATAACAATAAATATAGTTATATATAATATATATATATATATATATTACAAAATGTGTACTTTTTACAGTGACCTTTGTGGCTCATTTCCATCATATGAAAACAGCAATATAAATTCTGTTGCAGACACTGTTCAAGTTGTTAAAGTTGTTGAAAATGGTATTAAAGTATACCTTATTGATTTATTGTAATATTCTAAAATGTGTGTACAACTAACCAGTAATTTATTGTCATAGATACATTGTCACTAGATGATGAAGCTTTGACCAATAGTATAGTTTCTCTAAAAGATGTTCTGTTAGATGATCAAGATGTAATAATTGATGATGATACACAAAGTGCTGATACTAATTTTAGTGACGACAAGAATTTAGATGAAGTGACAATTGACTCTTCTGAAAATGGTGAAGATATACTTCCATCGTGTCAGACACCTGATTTTGAAAAATTTAGTAGTCCTGAAGAACATCTTAAGGTTATATCAATGATTATAGATACTTATTGCTCACTGGCCGGTTTTTCGGTAACTTACAATATTAATTCTAGTAGATAGCAAGACGATATAACTATTAGCAATTTCAATAGAATCTGATCTTACTAACCATGTGACCTGCAGAATCAGTTCTAGCGGGCATGTGTTTAGTAAAATTGGATACTGTTGAAGTCAACAGTATTTACATTGTATTGCCATCTACCAGAAATAATATTGTATGCCACTAAATAACTGGTCAGTGAAACAATCTACAGTATTTATAATTAATGATTGATTGATTAATTAATTAATTAACATAATACAAAATTATTTAATCGTGATTTATGGTATTGTATATTTATATGATAAATTTTACTATTGACCAATGTCTTTAGATATCGGAAGTCAGTGCAGATTCACTTGTATGGGTATCAGTTCGGATAGGTCCAGTACATACTTCTATGTATATTACAAAAAATTTGTTGAAAATGTTAATGTTGTGTTATTCAGACTCATTACAAAATGAAGACAAAGCAAAAATGGTTATTAATTGTCTGATGAGCATTGCTGGTAATATTAATATTAATATTTATTTGCATGAAAAAAAGTCTTGACATTTTAGGTATTTATGGAGAACAAGTTATTTTGGTCCAATATTTACCACATATAAGTGATGTGGTCTCATTGTGCAAACGTAGCAAAATGACCATGAGTCTCGAAAGTGGCCTAATTGGATGCGTAACTCTATTGAAATATCTAATGTCTTATTTAAAACAATCTACACTCAATGAAATCAGTCAAGTACCTATGTTGTATAAATAATGTTATCAATTATGATTCTTACTTTTGTAATATTTTTTTAAGGACACATTATGTAAAGGAATTATTCATCCAATGTTAAGAATTTTGTCATCACAAAAAGTAGTTTTTCCTTCTGGAACATCAAGCCGTAGTAGTTTTGCTACAAAACTATTTGAAACCATATACTTTTTTGGCCTAAAACAAGGACATCTGATTTCAAAAACCATACAAAGATTGTTCTTGGTATTTGATAAATTGAGACATTTTGATCCACTTAGTATGTCTGATACTAATCTAAGGTACAAATATTATACAGTAATCTTGATTAAATTTTAATTTTGTGGGTTTATGCACAGAAGTCAAACAATTGAGTTGAATAACAGTGATTCTGGGGACTCTCCCTCTACAATTAGTGCTGATAAACCAAATGTCAAAACTAAAGTCAGTAATTACCTAATTTGCTTACAGAAAAAAACATAATGATTATATTAATTTAGGCTATGGAAGAACTGTGTAAAGTTTTAACACCACAATTAGCTTATTATTCTTATACTTTATTTGTAAAATACTATGGAGAACTATTTATGCAGAGGACATTGATCAATTGGAATTACATTAAGGAACTGTGTGTCACGTATAAAGAAGAAAGAGTATATTCTGGTTATGCAAATATTGGTATGTATAAAAATTATACTGTAAATTATTAAATATTTATTTACGTATTTAAAAAGATCTAAATTACTATTATTGTTTTTATGAAGATTACAATGATAGTACTATACATTTTGAAGAACAGCTTGGAACTCATCTCACTCTCAGAGGAAATAAAATACATTTACAGGTAATGTCAAAAATCATTTAATTTAAAACCATGTTATGGTTTTAATATTTGTAAATTTATTTTTTGTTACAGTAGAAGTCAAAACAAATAAATAAAAAATTGTTTTTATTTCTTCCAGTCATTTGATTATGTATAAATTTAACTTATATAATATTTAAATTTTAGGATGAAGAAATAGAAGTAGCTGAAGATGCTAAGACTATAGTGGAATCCTCAAGGTATAAATAATTAAATTTTAAATATTAACTATAAAGATAAAGTGATACACTACTAATAGTACTTTAATAATTCCTGGAAGTGTTGTGTTCTTAAAATATATAATTAAAATATTAATCAAATGTTTTTGTTTAAAAGTTTTAATAATAAATAAAATAAAATATCTCTAATATTTATTTTTAAACAGACATTTAAGAGGAAATTGGTTAGCATATTGGGAACATGAAATTGGCCGTAATAGTCGTGATACTTGGTTTAATTTTAAACAAATCAAGTTACAAACATTTAGTGGTCATCAATCAACTGTAAAATCTTTAAGTGTACTTGATAATGAAAATAGCTTTATAAGCTCTAGTCGTGACAAGACTGTTAAACTTTGGTCTTTAAGAAATCAAGTAAGAATTATTTTTTTTATACTTATTAAGTAAATATTTGACAAATTATTTTTCCAGGGTGACGGAAATGGTGTATCACAGTGTCAATACACTTATTCCAGACACCGTAAATCTGTATTGTCAGTTGCATATTTGGAAAAATTTAGAATGGTTGCATCTAGTGATTCTTCAATACATTTTTGGGATCCTTGGTGTGGTGGACGTCTTTTGAGTTCAATGAATGGTATACCAGTTAATATTCTTAAATGTCTACCAACTCCTCATCCAAATATATTAGCTGCATCTACACAGCCAACTCTACATTCTATTGATCCTAGAAATGGAAAGTCAGTGGCAGAACTTAAAGTAGGAACCACAATATTCTAAAAGTTTGTAAGTCATAATTTAATCATTACTTATTTTAGATATCTGTCAATGCCACTGGCCTCATAAGGAGCATTGCTGTACCAACTAATGCTCACTGGGTTGCCGTTGGTCAGTCATCTGGTTATTTGACTGTTATTGACTTGCGAACTGGCCAAGCTTTGGCCAACTGGAAAGCTCATGAGGGAGAAGTAATTGACAACTTAAAGTATAAATTTGCTGTTTATTAATAGTTTCATCTCTTAGGTATTACAATTGTTGGCTGTAGATTCCAATACAGTTGTCAGTTCATCTCTTGACCAATCATTGTCTGTTTGGAATGTTTTAAATGGCAATCTGATTTATAATATGAGGTAGTTGACAATAACTTATCCAAATAATTTTGAATGTATGAAATTGTGTAACTCTTAATTTTCTTTTTTAGAGGGTCACCTGAACCAGTTCATTGCTTAGGCCTTCATGGAAATGAATTAATTTCTGGTACTACAGCTAATCGTATAGGAATTCATACTGGATTTACCAGTGAAGCATCATTTTCCTCTACTAAGATAAGAGCTGACATATTTAAAGGAGTTTTAACTACTATGTCTGTACTAAGTCTTAATCAATTACTATTACTTGGTGCCGATAATGGCAATATCACTCTTTTATGCTAAGAGTATGCCTAATATGAGTTTCTCACCTCTATTATGTATATTCAAAATAATTTCAATTACTATTCCATAATCTCTACATTTACATAATATTCAGGGTAATTTTTTACACTGAACTATTTGTCCATAGTCTGTCTCATATAAGAGTAACCTCAAGTCATTGGCTTCTGCATATGATGGTGTAAATGGATGTGTAATATATTCAGAATACTGTACTCTCGGATCCGTCACTTTATTATTTTAACAACTGCCTAGCTTATATTTACATAGATTTACAAAATGTAGCAATTTTTCAGCCTCTTCCAATCAATTATCAGAATGAAGACAAAAACTGATTTATTAAGAGATTTGGTTTGACTGAACCGGATGATAATCAATCACCATCTGAGGTTACTCTTATAGACCTAACCTACCTAAGAGACAGTTTCTAGACAATATCTTATTCAAAAATTATACTTTTTTTTTCAACTTCAAAGTGTATACTATTCTTTTTTGAATTCAAACTTTTTAAGGTTAAATAACATTGTATAATGTCTAGATTAAATAATGAGTGTTTTATAAATCACTCGGCATATCATATACGATTATTTTATATTCCTATTTTAATTAATAATTTATTTTTTATCATTGGTGTTTTAAATACTTATGTGTTCATTACCGTTTTTTACTTGATTACCTATCTTTTTAATACTCATATGGATTGTATATTATTGACTACACATAATTTAATAAATCAATCTAATGGTTCCTTAAAAATGATTATTGATTGGTTAATTTATTTCATCAATTCTGTTAATAATTCAGCAATACTCTCATAGATTTAGAATCTAGATTGAAACCATTTGAATCCAAAATTTGCACAATGTTTATCATTATCTCGTTAAATGATCAGTTTGTGTGATAAAATTTAATTAAAATCTATATATCTATCATCTAGGTAATATGTATTGTATCTAATTATATATATTTAGTAAGTAATAAAAACAATATTTATCAAATTAACACAATAAACAATACACATATTACCTATATAATAAATGAATAAAAAAATTATTACAGGAAAAAACATTAAAGTGATGAAAGAAACTAATCATTTAGATTAGAGTTTGAACATAAAGATTATCCAGTGTCGGCCAAGAATATGAAAGACCTTGGCAGGTTTTTTTTTAGGGCCTCAATTATTTGTCAAAATTTACCTATGATTGAGTTTAAATTGTGAAAGTCATGTATTGTGATATCTTACATACATATAAAATATATACGTTATACTTATACATGGATACTTGTGTGCGTGTGTGCGTGCGTGTGCGTGTGCGTGTGTGTGTGTGTGTGTGTGTGTGTGTGTGTGTGTGTGTGTGTGTGTGTGTGTGTGTGTGTATACCAATATACCATATCCTATCGTATACGCAGTGTAAAGCAATAGCTCCGACTTGATGGATATTTTCGATAATTCCCAATCGATAAGTAACTATGGACTTATGACTTATAATTTATATGTTTTATGTTTATGATAGTATTATATTTTTTACAGTTCAATTTTAATTTTTTTTATAAATAGGTATGTGATTAATTATGACATTATTATATTTTTACAATTAAATTTCATAATTTTTATATAACCTGGCATATCTTTATTGTGACAATATCGTTTTAGGAACCACTTACAATAATTAACTGTAGATGGAAAACTAACACGAATTGCGTCCCGGACGCAATTCGTTCAAAAAGGTTCGCCTACCTGGTTTGGTACGCAATTCGTGTGTACCCATGCTAACTACCGTAAAATAAGCTATACTTACCATAAAATAATAACAAATTAACAACAATTTATTACTAAATAATTTATTAATTCACCGTTGTCAAGTACTTCAAAATATTTCGTAGTCATTATATATTATTATACATTATATATACTATTTTTTTATAATATTTCAATTCGTCATTATATATTATTATACATCATATACTATTTTTATATCATTCCAGAAAACTTCTAATAAATCGTGTTGGGTATTAACGGACCGCCACCATTCTTCTATTAATTGTCGGTCTAGCAAATCTGTTGCTCTTCGGGTTTTAATTCCGTATTTAATTTTAACATGTCTCCATATACACTCGATCGTTTGTGTTTGGGCGCGTTGTGGATCAACAAAAAACTCGGAATGATTGACGGTTTCGTGGTGATAACCTATATATTTTAAGGTACTACTCGCCATTGATCTGAATAAATAATTGATCCTAGTTCTATTTCATTTTGTATTATTGGTAAAAAAGTTGCCTAACTATGATAGGTAGCATACTACACGCATACAGTGTTTTGGTAGATACCATTTTATGGGTAGGTATTAGCATATTAGACGAGTACCCCAAAGTCTAGTTAGCACATGGTAAGATATTATTACTCGTAGTTTATTAAAAATGTATTTTTATTGAAATTCATGCTCTATCAAACTAAAGAATTGTAAAATCGAAAGTGCATAAAAATTATAATAATACGAGAACATCTACTCACAAACACCGAAATAATTTGTCTGTTTTCTTGTTGAAATAACTCAGGCATACTAAGTGAACGATTACTATAATTGACAAACTACAATAACTTAACTACTGTTGTATCTTTTCATACATTTATTTTGGTGTTTCCGTTAGATTGATAGTTTTTACCATTTTACCAAGAATTTCAATAGAATATTAAAAATAATTATATATTACGATCAAACGGCGTCCTAACTAGGCAATTTAGCTACATAATATCCGCAGATAAATAATGCTATTGAATAATATATTTTGATCATCATTTATGATCACATTAGAAAGTGGAAGGTTAACCTAGGTATAACGAAATAAATAAATTAACATTAGAAGTCTAGAAAAAGTAGAAAACTATCATTGATGAATATATCGTTTTTATACATTTTATTTTTTATTTTTCAACTGCTATTGTAAAAATATATTATGAGCCTTGTATTAAATTTTCAAGTCTTAGATATAAAAGGAAATTTTTTTATGAATTTCTAGCATAAAATAATCTACGAATTTTCGTGATTTTTACATAATATGTTGTCAAAATTCAAAATTTGAATGCTTATAAAAAAAAATTGTGACAATGTATTTATTTTATTTTTCAACTACTATTGTAAAAATATGTTAGGAGCCTTGTATTAAATTTTCAAATCTTAGAATTAAAAAGAAAAATGAATTTCTATCTAAGATAATTTGAACATTGCCGTAATTTTTACGTATATAGTCAAAATTTGAACTTTAAATGCTTAAAAAAAAAATCGTGCCCATGTATTTTTAATATTTTTTAACTGCTGTTGTTACAATGTGTAAGAAGCCTTGTATTAAATTTTCAAACTTTTCTACCGAACACATACATTTTTATCGATATTTATAAAAAAAAAAACTAAAAAAGTTGAAAAATTAAAATGTCAGTAAACAGCTCAAAACAAATTTAAATATTTTGAAAATTTTATCAAATATAGAAAATGCCTATATAAACATTCAGTGAAAATTTCAAGTATCTGCAATCATTTGTTTTAGAGTTTGTGATAAAGATTGAATAACTTTTAAGGAATCTTGTATATTAAATTTTCAAATCTTGATTTAAAAAGAAAATTTTTTATGAATTTCTAGCTTAAAATATTTTGTGAATTTTTGTGATTTTTACGTATTTTGTCAAAATTCAAACTTTGAATGCTTATAAAAAAAAATTGTGATTATGAATTTCTTTTATTTTTCAACTGCTATTGTAACAATATGTTAAGAGCCTTGTATTAAATTTTCAAGCTTTTCTGCCTAACAAATAAATTTTTATCGATATTAATTTAAAAAAAACTAATAATGATTGAAAATTTCAAATGCCTATGAATAGTTCAACTTCAGTCGAAAAAACTTTTAAAATTGCATAGTGGATAGAATATACTTATATAAACATTCGGTGACAATTTCATGTCTCTATGGTCATTTGTTTTAAAGTTACGTCAAAAACCAAAATCAATTTTGTCGAAAAATGAGTGTGCGTAAAATTTCCCGTTTTTCTCTTAATTTTTAGTTTGTATTTCTCGATTATTTAGAAAAGTATTATATTTGAACCCCAAAAGTACCAACTAGATTCACTTTCTGATCGAACGAGGTACTGAAGTCAAAAATCGAAGCATTTTTACTGCCCCAAAACGTGATGACAGACAAAAAAAAAACACACACATCATGGTAAAATCAATACATTCATCACTCCGCTCAGAATCTAAAATATTATTTCAAAACATCCCATTTTCATTGATATTTATGAATAGTGGATGCTGCATAATAAAATAACAATAACTTTATCATACTATATGTTTTTAATTTTTTTATAAAATGTATATTACTTAAAATACATAAAAATTAAGAACATTAAGAGTTACAACTGTAGGTTTTAAAACTGTTAACTGATAATAAAATATGAATAACATTATTAAGTACAACAATATAAAATTAGTTTAGATAATCTTCTATTATTAACAGCACCAATTTCTTATTCATAGGACTATTAATTGTAATTTGTGGTAGATATATTATTAGTTATCTACGTATTATGTTAAACTAAGTATTTACGTGTTTAGTTCATTAATTAATATTATTATCATCATTTAAACTATTTATTATGATTGTTGCCTCTTACGTTTTCTAACAACTTTTTTATAAGCTTTTTCCCATTTTGTACTCTCTTTGTCGTTTTCCGTACCAGGTGGGTGAAGACGCATCTGAAAATTCATTATTATTATATTGATTAGTTTTTAAATTGAAGATAACAATAAAAAATAATAATACTTATTTTATAAGCCAAAGAAGATAGATGCATCTATTAGAGAATACTATTTTAGAACGGATAATAATAATTATTATTTTATTAATATTTATGTACAAATTATTTGTGTACTATTTTTCAATTGAATTACAAAACTATAAAAACTATTTACGTATAAAATAGTTTGGTATGATTTTTTTTCTAGAGGATTATTGAATAGATAATAATTAATATAAAATATAAACAATTTAGCCATTATTTAATATTTTATTTAGACAATATATTACGTCGATTATCTAAAATAATACTTTAGTACTTTATCACTGTGGTATTATTTACCTCAAGGCCGTATCTGGGGGGTGACCCCCCCCCCCCCGAAATTTTAAAATAGTTAGTAAACTGAACTTTGAAATAATAAGTAATAATAAATAACGTACAGATCACCACAATCGGAACCCAACCGGATATTTACTGTGCATTTATAATCTGTATATTTGACAACGTTGCTTAGAAGCAAAAATAATTTAGCACGGGCAATCGTACGCCTAAAAAGGTACGGCTGATAAGGACCGTGCGCAATCGTATTGCAGCTATATATTTATATCGTTTCGAAAGTTATATTATATTATTTTATAATCCGGTAAACGCGCTAATATGGTTCGTATATGAATTTATATACAATATACATATATACGCACAAGCGATTGAATGTAAACGATTAATTGACAGACGACGATAACGTCGTACTGCCGTTTTCCCCGAAACTTTTCGATTATCGGTTACGAGTACGACTTCCTTTGTAGTTTGTAGTCTGTGTTGAGACGTCGTCGTAACTTCAGTATATTATTGTAATAATTAAATTTTGTAAAACTATGACAGGTCATTATTATAATGTATCTATGTAATAATATTATAATATAATATCATAAAATATCTTATCTTGATATATTATTATCTAACATAATATTATGAAAGAAATTCTTTTTATACCTTTGATAGTTTTTTTTAACTAGATATTTAAATACATATGGTACTTTGGTTTTAACCCCCCCCCCCCCCCCCCCCCCCCGAAAATTTGTTCCAGCTGGCCTTGATTTACCTACTACAGTACTACCTATAATGCTTCTATAAAATATAATCTATAAATCGTGTAATTCTGTTTTTACAATTTTGATTAGAATCTTTATAATTGTTAGGGTTCAGCTCTTCTCAACATTTTATCGGATTCCGTAAACTTGAAATTAAACATTAATTTTTTTATAGTAATATTTCATACCCCTCCTACAAAACATGTTTTCCTAAACGGCCTTGCAGCTATTATTACTAATATGCATAATATTATATATTAGATTTATAAAATTCTTAATATTTAAGCAATTTGTATTAAATATTAAGTAAATTATATAACTCTAATTATAATTTATAATGTCTGTTTTTTTAAATATATTGTGTTTAGTAATAATTTATTAATATATAAAGATTTATAGTTTATAGTTTATATTAACTATATTGACCGACACCAGCAAGGTGCAAGGAATAAAATAAATATATCATACGTTCAAATATTATGTGCTACACAGCTACACCTTTACAAGTATACAAGGCTATACATAATATTAAAATAATATATAAATTTAGAATATTTTATTATAATAAGCATTAAGCATAATAAATAAATGATTTCTTTTAGTTCACATGCAAAATGTATACATAATGCCCATAATGGGTTATCCGCAAAATAAAATGTATAAATCAGTAAGATTATACAACCTCTTACATTACAGAGCGTTATTTTGTTAGAGTTATTCTAGTCGTTATTTCCGAATAAACTATCCAGTTGTTTCTTCGACAATCTCTTCTGAAAGTTATATACATGTATTAATATAATTTTAATGATTAAGTTTCAATATGTCATTGTACCTAGTTAATAATGTTGTTCTCCAGCCTATAGAAAATATTTATTAATATTATTAATTAATAATTTTAATGTTAAAATCCTAATAAATATATAAAAAATGATAATTATTATGTTATTAAAAAAAAAGTAACATATTAATTATAATAATTATTAAGTATAATATGCATATACCTATAATCTATATGCATATATTATATTTATATGAATTATACTCGCAATGTTGAATATAAAATTTAACAATTCGACAAACATTTTATTTTATACTTTGATCATTTGATCTTATACACGATACAGTAAAACTTCCATCTAATAAACTTCTATTTGACGACATTTTCTGTTTAACAAATTCCTCTATTTTACGAATATTTTTTTTTTTTTTTTGTTACCCAAGCGACTTCTGTGTAAATTTGAAATTAAAATTATATGGAAATTTCACTGTATATTAAAACAATGATATTTTTATAAATAATTTAATCTTAATTCTTACCATGATTCTATATTTTTCTTTGCAAGCATATTCAGTTTCATCGACGTCTTGAAAGCAATCGGATTTGTAGTCTTCGGGTAAAGGTTTTCCATCAAATTCACATAATTTTTTTAATGGTCTTGAATGAACAAACAATTTATCAAAACCTAAAATGGTATTCCTAATTATATACATTTGAAAATAAAAATGCTTATTAATTATTATGTATAGTTACCAGTAGGTTTATTTAACGGACAATAAAATACATTAGGTGTTTTTTTGTCGTAAACAATCGATTTCCTCATCATATCACCAGCTAATACTATATTCTAAGCACATTAAAACATTAATTATAGTTAATAATATTTTTACACGATTAAATAATATTTTGAATACATATAAATTAAAAAATAACAAACATAATAGGTATTAGTAATAAATACGTAAATACATATATTTTCATTTAGTTTACCAGTATCGAGAATAAGAAAAGAAGTTGACATGTAGATAGATCTGAAAAATATAAACACAATTTGGTTTTAAATGAAGTTTTAAATAGGTAGTATGGTAAAACATAAATGCATTGTAGTAATGTATACAAATATCTACTAAAAAAAAATTTAATATAAAATGAAAAATTAGAAAACTGAAATATAAATTTTAAAATTATAATTGAGTGCAGAGTATACTATACGTCTATACATATACATAAAAATATTTAATAGTAAGAGAGGGAGTCAATATTCTCTTGATCAGTGGTTCCCAACCTCTTCTACTCTACGCCCCCTTAGTAGATTTTCAAAAATCTCGCGCCCCCTCTTATATATTGTAAAAAATCGATCACCTTTTTTGGTGTACTTTACATATAAACTATCTTACTATCTATATTCTATTTTCTATAAAATCGGAATAAGACAAGAATTATTAAACAGATAACGTGACATAAAACGATTAAGTTACACGCTGCGGCCAAATATTTATAGTCTTTATCGGCTATCCGTTATTGATACTCGATTAACAGATAAAGATTTCTGGTCAAATATTTTTTTCTCTAAGTTTTAAAATAAAAATTGTACTTCATAATAACTACTTGCGCCTCCCCAGCAATGTGTACACGCCCCCTAGTTTGAGAACCAGTGCTCTTGATAGTAATTAGTAAGCTGCAGGGACGTAACTAGGGGGTTCCGTGGGGTCCGGATGATACCCTCCACATCCCGAAATATCATCGACAACCTTTTTTTTTTATTCAGAGTGGAACGAAAAAGTTAGTTTGTTTGCAATGATTTTTTCTAACTTGACCCCCCTCCCTGAAATAAAATCCTAGATACGCCCCCGTTAAAGTGTATACCATGGAGACATGGAGTAACCAAAAAACGGTTTATAGAAGATCATACTACTACGATCTTCTTTTACTGATTTAAAATATTCATGATCAGAAATCAAGAACAATTTATTTTGATCAGACGTAATAATCATGCGAATATTAATTTAAAAACTACGCTTATTGTATATAATATTATATCATATACCGTGTGTTCACCAATTTAGGGAACACGGAATTTCTCGGCCGGATTATGTTGGGATAAATTTAATTTTTTTATACAAGCTATAGTGGTATATAATATATAAATACACATTTTCAGATAAATTTCAAATTTTTAACCTTCTCGGTACGCGAATGCGCAATGCAATTTTTTTTTTTTAATAGCAACCGGTATTTTTGATTTCAAATTCGGATAGACTGAATTTTTAAAGTCATTTTGACCAATTAACCATGACTCTAAAACCAAAATCGACTGAATGAGAGCCATTCAATTTTTAATAAATAGTAAATTTTTACAACTCATTATGAAATGCATAAAACCAATTATACGAATATTTTTACGCATATAGTTGTAATAAATTTTAATTAAATAATTTTATATCCATATTATGTGAATCTTATTTATAACATGTATAAAATAAAAAAGCGGGTAAGTCGTGGATGTCACTCTTCTGTACAGTAGGTTACAAGTGCAGGGTTACTGTAATGGATGGAATTAAATTTGAATCCCATGATATTAAATATTATATCATTGTATACGAAAAACGATTCTAAGAATAGCAGACGGTTTAACTGTCAAAAACCAAAATACAACAAAAAAGATCTCTTGTCATTTTTCATTTGAAGCAATATTTCTGGTAGAAAACGTCGTCCGTAATTATTTAATATTATAAAATCGTGAAATCGTACGTTTTTTTCCTTTAACCGCTATTATTTCGAGTACCTTTTCAAAAATCGAAAATTTACTTGTTTAAAGTACCAGTTTAAGAACATTACCTTTCAGAAAAGATGTCACACTTGATACTTTTGAACAAATTTAGATGAAGAAAAAGTGTTTACATAATAAAAAATAAAAATAAATAATAACATCATTGTAATACCAATACATTACTCGCTCCGGTTAGAATATAAAATACGTAAAAATATTCAAAAACTAACCAATAATAAATAATTACAAATGGTTTTATGCATTTTATAATGAATTTTAAAAATGTATTATTTATTAAAATTTGAATGGCTCTCATTCAGTCGAATTTGGTTTTAGAGCCATGGTTAATTGGTCAAAATGGTTTTAAAAAATTCAGTCTATCCGAATTTGATATCAAAAATACCGGTTGCTATAATAAAAAAAATGCATTGCGCATTCGCATGCCGAGAAGGTTAAAAATTTGAAATTTATCTGAAAATGTGTATTTATATAAATTATTATATACCACTATAGCTTGTATAAAAAATTCAATTTATTCCAACATAATCTGGCTGAGAAAATCAGTGTTCCCTAAATTGGTGAACACACGGTGAATGTATATATAACGTATTTATATGTACAGAGTGTAAAAGAAACACCTGACTAAAAAAAAAAAAAAATTATACTAATAATTAAACGTATGACAAAAATTGTTAATATTATATGTTCTGCAGTAAATAATTTAAGAAATATATATACTCATGTCAGCGAATTCTCAAAAGTCATATTTAAAAAAAAATGTATTATGTTCCAAATTGATTTAACCAAAAATAATATTGAATTTTAAAAAAATACTAAAAATAAATTACTTATTTAGATAAATTTTTACGTCAAAATTATTCTTAAAACTAGATTCAAAAATAGACCATATTAAATTTATCCAAACAATGTTTTATTAAATTAAATTCTTTTTATTTTCAGTACTAAAAATAGGGTCACTTAATGAACAAAAAAAATGAATAAAAAAATAAAAATAGTGATTTGAACAAAAGTTATTCAAAAATTAATTTCAATCTGTTATAACTTGTATACAGACAAACCGGGTTTGAGTAGTCGTATTACTATAGTGCTGCAGACATATGCAGTTACGTCCTTATAGGTAAGTTATAGGTGCATAATAGGTATTGCTTCCCGCGAAGTCAAAAACGTCAAGAATTTTTATAGGAATTGATCCCGACTATATATTTATTATTTAAACTTTAAACATAAATATCCACAAATGGTTAAGTCGCTTCGATTTTTGTGATTAAGAGTTTATTTTGTTTACGTAGGTAGGTAGTAAAATTATTTGTATTGATTATTCAATAAACGATGGGGGCCAGAGGAGATACCATAGAAAAAAAAAAAGGTAGTATAATTATTATATTTTTTGTGTACCTGTATATATATATTGTGTAGGTTAGTAAAAACCAAATACAAACTTTAAATTATATGATAAAACAGAACGAATCATTAAAGTGTATACACTAATAATTATTATGAAGTTTTAACTGTATTTTAAAAATAATATTTTTATATAATTTGATTGAAATTTGCATTATTGCAAACATTTGAATTTTAAATATACTTTTACAATTTTTTTAAATTTTTTCTTTATTCGGAACATACATTTTTTAATTTCATATTCTTTAGCAGGATAGACCTGAATAAAAATTAATTTGTCTTAGATTTACATTTTTGGAGAGTTATACATCTCAAATATAACATTTCAATATAAATACTTCAAGTGGTAAGAAAAAACTTCGAATTATTTTAAAGGTTTTAGAGTTATTGTGAATCTACTGTATATGTGTATGACCTATTGGCTATTAGTAGGGTACTAATAGCCTATTAGTATAATATAAAATATGTAATGCATCTGCAGTCTTCAAAGTTCAAATGACAAAAAAAAGTAAGAAGTATTAATAGTATATTACTATATTAGTATACATTTACCTAAAAAATGAAGAATAGGTATAGGTAGGTATATATTTGTATTATACCTAATTTAAAACTGTATTTTAACCGTTATATACTATAATGTAATAAATACCAACTGTCCAACTATATTATTTAGAACGTCTTTCATTAGTAATTAAATAACCTAAAACTTTTACACAATTTTAAATGGGTATAAAAATTTTAAAAAATTAATGTTTTTTTGAAAATATGAGTGTTATTTATGGTAGTCAGAAAAAAAAGCCAGGGAAAAAAATCCACGGAAAAAAGACAAGAAAAAAAATCCATGGAAAAAAAGCCACGGAAAAAAAGTCAAATTACAATAATTAAATATACCTATAACAATTAAAATTAAAGTATTAAATTAGGTATTATTTAAAAATTGTTTACACATTATTGGTCAAATATATAAAAAATAATTATAATTAAATATACAAAAAAATAAAATTTAAAGTATTATTAAAATTTTTTAAACATTGGTCGTATTGTATACATATATATATATATATATTAGTGATGGGTTGAACCGAACCGAACCCTTGATGTTCGGTTCGGTTCGAAATTTGAACTAGGTATGAAAAAAATTCGAACCGAACTATTAAGTATCCTTTATTGTCCGAAAATCGAACTTGAAAATATTTGTCGAACCAGGCTTACTGACCACAATAGTTCGAAGACCAAATATTTATACAATTCTTCAAAAGTTATTTTTAAAAATAAAAATTGATAATGATTATTAAGAAATAATTAGACTATCGGCTCGTGATTGGTCGCCAGTTGTCGGTTAGGTACATGATAAAAAATGTTGAGTTCGAGTTCGAGTTCAACTTAAAATGATTCTAGGTTCGGTTCGATTCGGGTTCAAAAAAAAAATATTTTAAGTTCAGTTAGTTGAGTTCGGTTCGATTTAAAAAATAAGGGTTCGACCCATCACTAATATATATACATATATATAATTATTAATACGCAGGTTATATGTTAATTAATTTAAAATTTTTAACACAGTTGATCATACTGTATTGTCCGTATTCATATATAAAATTGTTAATATTATAATATACATGAGATAAAAATAATATAATATTTTATGGATATTATCTTGAAATCAATTGATTTATGTCTTACACCCTAGATATGTATATTGTATAAGTATAATGTATATACTTTGTAGGGTGATTATTTTTTAAATGTACATGTTGCAGTATGACATACATGCTATCTTGAAATAAATAAATTTATATATACATTTTTTATTTAAACTTTTTGTTTAATAACATCAATACATTCATTGCTGTTAAGAATCTAAAATATATTTATTACTATTAATAATAAATAATAGCATATAACATGTGTATTAATAATTATATATAATATATTATTTATTTTTATATTTATATTATATTATATATTATTATAATTATTATTTATACAATATGACCAATAATGTGTAAACATTTTTTAAATAATGCCTAATTTAATACTTTAATTTTAATTGTTATATATTTAATTATTGTAATTTGGCTTTTTTTCAGTGGATTATTTTTCCCGTGGTTTTTTTCCCCTAGATTTTTTTCCCACATTCGTTATTTATACACTTGAAATCTATATACACTGCAGTGATCATTTTAAATGAACATACAGCGTGTGATGCAGTAATTATCTCGAGTTCTCGAAAAATGCATAATACATTTTTTTTAAACCGAAAACAATGGTGTTTTGTACACCGAAATCAATAGAAAAGAAATCTTCATCGGAAAATATTAAAATTAAATTTACCTTATATTGTTTAGCGATTAAAAAATTATAACGTTACAAGCAAAAAAACACGAAAAAATAGGTATTTATAGTAGATTTCCTTTATATTTTAATTAATAATATTTAAAAAAATATATCTTTAAAAAGTCAATACTATTAGGGATACTTAATGATAGCAATGAGCATTTTTACTGTTAAAATATGGCTGCAATGTCGAAGTGTGACTGACGTTAACACTAATAACACGAACAAAATTAATTTCCAACAATAAATTGTAAGGGGGTATTATTTACAGATGAGATATCGACAATTATTGAGATATCTACGAGTTTATCACCTAACATTATTCTCAGTCGCTGAAAACCTATGGACGTAACTCGTACATGTGATGAGAAAACCGCGGACGCAACTATAGGCAAAATATCATTTAGGGACGCAATTCGAAGGCCGAAAATAATTATGATTTATAAATATATGTGTATAAAAATTATGCAATGCATTTACCTACGCAGGCACAAGGCACACAGCTATATAAATTATAAACTATATAGAATAATATAATATTACCTATACATATATATTGCCTACACAATAGCTGCGAACGTGTAAACTGCGTATTTATTTAAATTCAAGCATGTTACTAAGGCAGTTAAAATTAACAATAATTAAAATCTAGAATTCTAAAAACAATATAATTTACCCATGTTTCTTCAGTTTTAAAATCTTCAAATTAAAAATAAAACTTTTTACTATATAAAACACAATAAATCGTACAGATGTAATATTTTTTGCATTGCTCACATACACAGACTACGGACACTCAGTAAAGAACTGAATAAAGAATGTAAAAGTATTCACCGTAGCCTTCTATACATTCTATGACATCACATGTATACCTACGTCTGGTAGTTATGTTAGCAACAGTAGTGGGCGTTAACCCACGTTACCTGGCACAGGTAACAGGAAACCAGTTATTTTAACAATACACATCAAGAATGGAAAGGGAACATTCTAACTGATTCTTGGGTTCACTGATTTCATTGGAGCATTATAATACATACCTGAATATAGACTAAGATCTTCGGACTAAAAAAACCTATTCATATTCATAATAAAGTCGGTATACCTACCTATTATTTATTAGGTTACGTTACTCATACCATAAATAATGTGTTCTTTACTGGTGACAATTAAAAAAAATTACTAAATCCATGTTAATATAAAGAAATACGAATACAATAAATTCATTAGACATATATTTGAACTTGCGAGCTATTTGAGGCTATATTTTTTAAGTTACATAGCTTGGGCTGGTGAAAACGATTGCCTTCACTCATTGAAAACTGAGATGACGCCTATGCATAGGTACGCGATACGCCTAATATTTAATTGGCTCCTAAATTTGGGTAATTTAAATTTGAAGACGACACTGTCGACACTAGAATTGGCTTCCTAAACTGTAAAATATTATTGTTTAACCAGGGGTTCTCATATTATACGTGTTTATTTTTACGTCAACCTTCCTATAGCCTGACAGTTTGCACTCAAATATAGATTAGCACTGGATATTTATGTACGTATACAATAAAAAAATATTATACAATGTGTAACAGATAGAACTGACTTTTGGAATAACTTAGTTCAAATTAAAATTTTTTATTTATTCATTTTTCTTTTGTTCATTAGCGCTACGTGTATAATACATTTTTTTATGTTTATTTTTTATTACTGAATTATATAAGGACAATTTTTATGATCAAAAGATTTATCTAAGTCAAGTAGTTTATTTTTTTAAATTCAATATTTTATTCAATAAAATGTTCGGTATAATTATTCTGGTAATGAGAATGACCGCAATCGAATATAGGTATTTATAGATCTAAAATTAATATTGTTAAATTTTAAATTATGCGACATAGGGCGACATCTACGGTTTCGATGCAATAGTCTGCCATCCCTGAAACCGGATGATACGCAACCCAATGTACAAAGTTTCTTATCACTAGTCCCCAAGCTTTGGTCACTGGTCAGCCAACTTCACACACGTAATTGATATCTTATTATTGAATCTTCACTCTTCGGTCCACAGATATTTGCACATTGCATTAGATTTAGATATTTTATGAATTAGTGTACTTACTACTTGTCTTAATAATCATTATTAGTTTAGTTTACTTATTAAAATGAGTTCATTCACAAATAAAAATGTTTTGAATTTGTTAAGAAATTTACCAAGACTCTCAATTTCTAACCTTCGAAATAATGACGGAGCAGTAAAAAAAGTAATTAGAAAAAAATTATTATTTATTTGAAATACAATATTAGATTCTGCAATTTAACAATTATTAATAACATATTTTTGCATTACATTTTCATTCACTTGATTCTACATTTATAAATATTTTATTAGTATTTAACAGGTTTGTTGCGTATCATATTTGAGTATACTTGAAATGATATTGAAAAAAAATTAAAATATGAAAATAGCAATGTTTGACTTTCATATACTAATGAGATAATGCTTATAGAACACACACAAGCTAAAATATTTCAATTGTAACGTTCACCAAATTGCAGTGTATTCAATAGCAACGCACTAAGGATGGTTATAAAATCCGAATATCTGAATTTTCCGAATATCCGGATATCCAAGGATTTGAATCAAATTCTTATCCGGATTTCCCGAATCATCCGGATTTATGGATTTGATATGCTAAGCGCAAAACATCACTGGTATTTAAAATGCGTTTGAAATTGTGTATACCTATGTCTGAAAATTATATTATAGAATTAAAATATTATTAGTAAATAAAAATGAGTCATTGAACAGCAAAATAGAGTTGAATAATCACTCTGGATAATCCGTGAAATCTGGATTTGACAAATCCGAATAATTCGGATTTTTGAAATCTGAATATACTGGGGAATATACCCACCACTACAACATACATGACAAAAGTTAAATGACACCATTATACATTGTTTGCGTTGAATGTGTTAAATATTTAAATATCAATGTTTGTGTAAATAATATTATGAAATGTAAGAAATTAGTACTTAACTTTTTTTTATTTGAGTTTTTTTATTTCATTTGTTATTTTATTCATTATGATCCATAAATAATATATGTATTTTATTTCAGAATAAACGAGGCAGGGGCCAACACGGAGGTGACAAACATGGTCATGGTAATAAAGGATCAAAAGCTAGGCAAAACTTCATGAGACCTGGATATGAGACAGGAAATACACCATTTTATATGAAATTTCCTAGAGAGCAATATTACAAGGATCATCAGTAAGTTATAAAATTACTTAATACAATATTTAAGATAATTTTACACTCAACATTTTAACTTTTTTTAGTGTTAAAAGACAATATCCACCACTATCATTGACTACTTTACAAAAAATGATTGATTTGAATCGTATAGACATTTCAAAACCTATAGATTTATCAGTTTTGTGCAATACGGGTCTATATAATATTAATCCAGAATATAAGCACTTTGGAGTAAATCTTATTGATGAAGTAAGTTTTATTTTATTTTCAATAGTGTTTCAGTAACATGGGTTATTAGCAAAGATATTTGCTGTATAGGTAAGCATGCTGGGTCCCAGACGCAAAATTTTAAAGTCACATTTGTTTTAAAATTAAAATAGTCTTTTTATTTAATATTGTATATTGGATAGATGTTTATGGTTTACCTATATACTATTTTTATGACTCATAATTATGTGTCTGAGAAATTAGATATGAGATTTAGGTGATGGCAAAATATTAAAATATTAGGCCATAGGCATAGGCATAAATTCAGTCTTAAACTTGGAGGTGCAAAAATCTTTTACCTTAAAGTGACTTGTGGGGTACTTAACTCTTCCCACATTACCTATACGGTTATATATACCAATTCAAACAAAATTACTACATGACTACATTAAAAGTTTCAAATGAATGTATCTGATTTTCAACATATCCTATATCTTATAACCGATTATCATAACGACCATCATAATATTTTTTGTTGCAAATGTTGCAATCGGTGTTGTCTACATTTCACTACTGTCATCATTTTTTTTTTTAAATTTGTTTTACTCAATTTAAATGCATTGGACATATTGAAATAAGTAATATTGTACAAGTACAAAAATCCAACATAAAATATTGTAATTACCATTTTACAACCGCATTAATAAATTGTTGGTATTTATATAGAAAAATGAAAAGAACAAAAAAATATAATAATTCAATATCAGTGATGTTGACACCAAATCGAGAATACTATACTATCAAACTAAACAATTGTAGTTAATATCATTATTTTCATATCAATAAACCACCATACTGGTAGACAGTATACAAAAACAAAATGTTTAAGTAAAAATTAGTGTATTGCCCATATAAACTGAGATTAATTCATTCTATATGCAAAATTACACTTTAAACAATAGTTTTAACTCAAAATAATTTGGGGGTGCTAAGCACACATGTATGTGTGTCAATGGTCATTGGGCGTAAATAGCGGGAATGTTCAATTATTACCTGAGACTCAAAAATGTCTTTATCTAACTCTGTATTACATTATATTGAATAACAGAATACATATCTATGTACAAAATATAATATGACTAACATTAAATAGTAATATGATTCTATATTTGCTTGTCTAATCTGATGCATTAGAAAAAGTTAATTAGGTCATTTATTGGTGTTTTAGGCTGATTGTTTCATAAATATAGATTTATGAGTTTTCTTCTTTCTTCCTAGAAATGTCATTCTGTTAGTAGATGTTTACTAATAACTCAGATAACACACAATTCATATAAATTATGAATTATTTATTCATTATTAGATATTTGAACATAAGATGGGTATAATCTGTATAACTGATTTTTAATATAATTTTTAAACTAATAGTTATGATACAATATGAAAATAGAGTTTTACTAAACTTAATTAAATTCATAGTGCTCACTGTTATACATATTATCATTCATGCTGTTATAAATTAAAATAGCTATATTAATAAAAGTTTTTTTATATGTATGTTAGGGAGCAGATCATTTTAAAGCAAAAATTAATATAGAAGTTCAGTGGGCAAGTGAACCTACAATTGCAGCCATAGAAAGAAATGGAGGAGTTATAACGACATCATTTTTTGATGTTAATAGTTTATTTATTTTAATTAATCCTAAAAAGTTCTTCCAGAGAGGTTTGTAAAGTAAATTATGTAGATATTTTATGTCCTCCATCCTTATACTATAACATTGTATTCTGAAATTTTTATTTATATTCATTTTAAAGTAAGACAAAAATAATTAATTAAGAGGATAACATATTCTCTTATCATTTTATAAACTTACAACCTACAGAAATTGTATTCAGCAATTTTGATATTGTGTAATAATCTTTAAAAATAGAATGAATTCACCTTTTATCATAGTTAATGTTCAATATATTATCAGGGTTCTTACAATATTTTAATTGTTAATATTGTAAGTTTGATAATAGGTGAATTTATTCTTATGTTAAAGATTACTACATATGATTGTAACTGCTAATCACAATTTTTTTATGAGATAAATTTGTAGAGAAAGACTACAAGTCACACCTCTGAAGTGTTTCAAAAATTTAGATATTGTATTTTCTTGTTATTTTATGAATACATATTATTGTGATTCCAACTTCTATATTTTTAGTTATTTTAACAAAAAGCAATAAATCTTCATGAATTACTGCCTTAAATTAAATTATATAATAAATTAAAATTTAGAAATACTTGTATCAGTTGTAGAGTTATTAAAAAATGGTATTTGATTTTTGTATTGTATTATATAATAATATTATAAAACCATGTAATATCTCAAACTATCAATGATTTAACAATGGTTATAAAACTAATGACCAATTTCAAAATGTCTTAAGAAGACGCTACACAAAAATTTGTTGTCTCCGTCTTACATGTGCATAACATTGCAAATTTACGCTTAGCAGATCACGTTTAATTCCGTTAGTTTAAAAATTAGAGTAAATTGACCTATTATGAAACTTGGTGGTAAGAACATTATCTGTGTTTGTATGTAGGTTTTTTACTATAACTAAGTTTTTATGTGAGTTATGAGCTTTTTTAATTTATGCTTTTGTATATACGCCATAACTTACTACAAAATTGAACTATCATAAAAAACTCTAATACAAACAAAGATAATGTTCTTAACATCAATTTTCATACTAGGTCGATTCACTCTAATCTTTAAACTAACAGAGCTAAACGTGATTGGCTGAGGGTAGTTGTCTATGCAATTGTAAGACGAAGACAAAAAATGGTTGTGTAGTGTCCTCTTAATAATTTTGGAAAATATTTTAAAAACCAATAATATGTTAAGAATTATTTTAGAATAAATTAATATTAAAAGTCGTGGCACCAATCCTGCAATGATTTTAATTTATAAGAATGAATTTACCATTTACAGTAAATTATAATATTTTCAAATGAGAAATTAATTTTTTATTAATATTAACTAACACTTATATTTTATATAGCTACTGTCTAAATAAAATAATTTTATGCAATGTATACAATTTGATATTGATGTATAATACCTAATCACATCTTTATTCAGTTGTAAACCCTTTAAAAGTTTTATTTTAATAAAGAAAAAAATAAAGTATTATGTGTTCCTTAAACTACACCTAATTTATTTATAATAATACTACTATGTTTATTTTTATAGGAGAAGCAATACCTAGACGAATGATTCCTCCTGATGATGCAATTTTATACTATTCGAGTGCAGCAAATCGTGGTTATTTGGCAGATCCTGAAAAAATATCTTGGGAACGTTTTATTTTAGCACAGAAATATGGATATAAACTTCCCAAAATTGAAGATGATCCAGGTTATGACATGCTTGTCAGTAGAAAAGATCAGAGGCAAATATTTTATGGCCTAGAACCTGGTTGGGTTGTTAATCTTAAGGATAAAGTTATACTTAAACCCATTGATCCAGAACTTAAAGCATTCTATAAAAGTTAAATATATGTTTTTGTGTTAGTATTAAAATGTATGATTATATGTGTCATGTAATTTAGTTATAATATACAATACTGAAGAGCATGATTACTTATCACTTTGTATTCATTTAAATTGTAATGATTATTTATGTCGTCAATCCACTGATTGCTTCACATTTGAAATCAATAAAATTGGTATTTAGTGAAATATTATAATTTATAATAGTTAAATAAATTTTTGGATTTGTTTCTATGTCATTAGACCACTATTTAAAACTTGATTATACAATAAAGCAATCAATGTATCTCATATTCATCCAAAGATAGTAACTAGTAACTAATTTTAAAAAATGGGTAGGGTACCGCTCTGTGATGTGTTATGTATTGTTTAAATCACTGTAATGGATAAGTTAAATTAGAATTCAATTACATGAAAAATGACTCTGAGTAAAAGCTGTCAAGCTATATTATTAATTATATAATTTATTTTACTTACAGTAATTTAATTTACCATTAGTTATGTTATACAGAAGATTTAAATTATTTTTTCTGTTAACATTACATTTGAAAATGTCATTTGTTTATAAAATATTATAATATATTTCAAAAGTTTTATGTAGGTATCTAAGTATATTTTAAAATTACAAGTAAATATCTGAATTTATAAATTTTCGTTTAAATATTTAATTTCCTTATTTTATTAAAAAGTACTGGCCAGTTTTCCTTTAAACTACCTAAGGTTCATTTATGATGGATTACATTTTTTCATAAATTAGGAAACTTTTAATACCTGTAACTCTAAAACTAAGCTAGATAGTACAATTCTGACTCCACTAAAAACTTTTTCATCAAAAACTGAACGTAGTATAAAAATAAAAAATCTAAACAAATCGATTTTTAGCTAATTTTAGAAAGGATTTATTATGAATCTTGAAAATTGTGTTTTCCAATTTATACGTGCAAAAACTTCAAAAGTAGGTATTTTAGTAAAGTTTTGATTTTACCTATTTATTAAACGCTAAAAACTACACATTAAAAAAAAAAAATATTCAATTGTAAGTATTATTTTTTTTTAAATGCGCGTGACGAAAAAAATGAAGTTTTTCGTCAATAACTTCAAAACGAAGTCTGAGCGGGCTTTTTTTATATTCTTATAAAGCACCGTAAAACACACATTTTGAAAAAAAATTTTTAAAAATCAATAGGTTGCTAAACTAGAATCGTTCCGCTTATTATATTTATAATATGACTAAATGACTATTTATTATTTGCTAGGGCCTGCTTGGACATTGATTCTTTACTGGGCTAGTGGGCTTACCGTGTGTCTGTTTATGGGCCCCCTTCACTAATAATACAATAAAACCATACGACATACGTCACTATTTATGTTCAAATATTTACAACAAATAAAAGATTATGATAGTGACTAGTGAGATTGTGACAAACGGGACTACTCAATAACCTACATAATACATATATACGACCTCATTGGTCTAATTAAAATTTTTTTTAAGGCTTGAACCGAAGAAAAATTCCTGCTTTAGCTATGTTTTTTATCTTAGATAATAAAGAAAGAATTTTACCCATTTTACGAAACACTTGTTCATTTCCATCATGGCGGTGCTAACTATTGATAACTATATGGAATAATATAATTTATCAATTACCACACATTCATTCATTCATAATTCACATACAATATACATAGTTGTATTATACACTTTACGTCTACACGCCATAAAAAAAAGTAGCACTTCCTTATTACTCTAATGAAATAGTACGTCTATGTCTTACTACAAGATTACAGTGTTATAAAGGTTCTTAAATCTTACATTCCGCGAGACCACGACTGGAGTGTACAAGACGTCAAGACGTGACCATAGACAAGTATAAATATATGGAGTGGACGTGACTACAATAATTTGTCTATATTCATAGAACAGTAGCTATAATGCATCATTAATTTATTTTGTGTACCATTAATGCAGCTTATCACAAGTTACAACACTGTGTTGTGAAATTAAATATACTTTTTTAATCTTTTTGGTGAGATAACATAACATTAAAAATTTTGTACTAAACACTAAATACTAAACATTAAAACTTTTGTTTACAATAATTTGTTGACTAAATAGAATACGAACAATACGCATTCTATTTAGAAGAAATTATAAACTAATTAGTTAATTAAACTTCAAGTATCATTTGCAAGATAAATTAATACGTATAAGTAAAAATGGACAGCTTTTATGGAAATTCATATCAAAGCAATGGAGGCGAAAAAGATTTTCAGAAATTGGCTCAATTGATTGGCACTAATATCCAGAAAATATCACAAAATGGTAAGAGTATATTCATTGTTTTTATTAAATTGTTAGCTTAGTATTGTATTTTTAAATTTGATCTTCCAGATCATGTTCTATGATTTATAGATTTTTCTTATAATTAACTTAAAGTAGATAATAACTAACAGGTCAATGTATATACTTTTTAGTCATTTTATTAATGCTAAAAACAATTATCTGAATACCTTTCTATGCCCAAGGGCGCTCATCTGTCAAAACCTGTGGGGGGGGGGGGTGTGACAATAAAAACAAATAACTTGAAAACTAAGAATAAATCTAATTTATTTTATCAAACAATGCTACAAATATGTATATACCTATATTCTATACTACATAGTTCATACCATATAAATTTATATATTTGTCATTGTTTGATCAACATAGTATTACAATAAAAACCTATAAGTATGTACATTGTATAGTATTATTATTAATAAAATGAATTTATTAGGTATTCTGGTATTCAAGACTAAGCAAATTACAGTATTTTTTCTTGGGTGGTGACATTTCATCTCATTGTACCCCTTAATGGGCGCCCTTGTCTATGTCGTTAAAATTATATTACTATTTTGTATTAAATTATGAAGACATTTGTTGATCAATAAATATAAAGATATAACATTAATATTTCATAGTAAAATTGCTTGTTAATCATATGAACCTCTAAAATATAGTTATATTATATTATTTTTCTGCAATATCTGTTCAGTAATAGTTCTAGCATATAAGAAGGGAGGGCTGCTGCTCATATAAATGTATAGCACCCTATATTGAAAAATTAAATAATATTATTAAATATGGTTGGGGAGAATTTTAATGCAGTTAAGACCTAATTATAAATTAATTGTTGGCTATAAAAAATTTGGTTCTAGAACTGCACCTGTATTTCAGTGAATTAATTTATTATTATCTATATTATTTTGTGACTCTTTAAAGTGCTATGTTCGAATCAGTACAAATTCTATTTCAAATAAAATATTTTAGTTAATTATGATTGATATAATTGGTGTATAGTGATTGTGAGGTTATAACTGTATACAGTAGATAAATTACTACTAAATTCTAAGGACAGTTTTTACAATGTCTGGTTAAGTGTCTGTTAACGGTTAGTGAAATTTTTACTTAGTACTTAATAAATGAAATTGAATAATGTCTAAATTAATATCTTGATTCTTAAGAAAGAAGTAGTTACTTTAGAAAATTTAGTGAAACTCTTCTCCTATATAAAGCCCCAGACTACGTAATTACAAATCATGTATAACTAATATAGTAATGTACAATCCTGTTTTAACAAATAGTTACAATTTTTAACAATAATGTTATAATTAAAATATAATCAATTTATGGATCCATCCTCTGGGACCCATCTACTGCCTCTGCAAGCAGTATGATTGAAAGGGTTCAAAGAAAATTCCTCCGTCACGCTGCTTATAAATTAAACATATTCTGTTTACTCGCCAATCCAATGCCTTTTTTCCTTAGAAAGTCTCGCTGTTCGCCGGCACTCGGCAAACATATCATTTCTATCTAATCTACACTCCTCTAAAATTGACTGTCCAGAATCACTATCTCGCATTTCTTTTAATGTCCCCTCCCGTCGTACTCGTTCATCTGTTCCTTTCCATATACCATTCTCTTCCTCAAACTACCATTTTAACTCACTGATTATTCTTCTTATGCGTATTGCCAATACTGACCCTTCATTCCCCTCCTAAAAATCTGAGCCTCATTTCCACAAAGCAAATTACTATTACATATTATATTATATTCATGTATTTAAAGGGTTCGTCCCGTAATGTAATATAAAAATAAAATAAAATTACCTATATTAGGGATTTGAATTAGAAAAAAAAAAAAAAAGTTTTTTAATCTTTATCAAATTGTCATCATCTAGAAGATAATTTTAATGGATGACAAATAGTATGAAAACTGAATCTGGTTTTTATCAAAATTTTAATTAATTGCTTATTAGATGTTTGTCATTTATTTTATCCTACTTGTTCTACTTCATACTATGATGATAGAGTGGGTGCTTAATTAATTGCAATTTTAATGTGGTTTAGAAGAAAAATTGTATGTTGGTTATCCAAAACAAATCAAGATTTACTTATTTAAAATTGGGTGCTCTCTTACAATTACAGATTACAGATTTTTTGCATAATATCTCAAAAACTTGATGGATATTTTAAATGTGATAGGTTGTGCTTCATATAGAATTTTTAAAGTAAGAGTCTACAACAAACTTCTCACTTTTTTTACTGACTTACATTTTGTAAATGTCTTTACCTTTAGTTGACTCCTCTTACTGATCAGATTAAGTAGTCAATCTATTACAATTTTATAACAAACTATAAATGTTTCTTCTAACTTTTGTACTCTACATTATGTATGTATGAATGTATTATAAATATAAGGTTAATATTAATTTATAAGAAAACATTTTTAATAAGATATTAATTCATTAATTTTGTTATAGTTTCATCTATGAATAGAATGGTTAACCAATTAAATACAGTCCAAGATGCTACAGAAGTTAGAAAACAATTGTAAGTTAACTAAATGTAATTTAGAATTCTTAGTAATTAATTTGAGGTCCTAATTTAAAATTTTTAATAATTTCAGGCATCAAATATCACATTACACTCAACAGCTATCAAAAGATACTAGTCATAATTTAAAGGAACTTAATGAAATACGATCATATTCTTCTCAAACAGATCAAGTATGTTTAAGATAGATAAATTTGTATCTTATTTAATGAGTAACAATTTTTTTAGAGACAGTTGAAAATTCAAAAAGAACGTTTAGCTGAATCATTTACATCTGCTTTAAATGCATTTCAAGCCATTCAACGTAAAGCATATGACAAAGAAAATGCAGAGCTAATGAAACGTACAAAAGCATCTTCTTCTATTGGCAAATTAGCTCCACCACCTGGTTCTAAATATCAAAATGGTTTGATTTTAATTAATTATCCTTGCTTGTGGCTTAAGAATAAGTGTATAAGTTGTATCTTTTATTAGGTTATTCAAACCCGAATGAAAACCAAAATGATCAAGCTCAGTTACAGATTTTGGATGAGGTAAATTTACAAGTGGTTGAACAAGAACAAGCTATTAAACAACTTGAGGTTGGTGGTAATAATATTGTAAACTGTTTACAAGTTATGTTAAAATAATTATTTATCATTTAGAATGACATTAGTGATGTAAATCAAATTTTTAAAGAACTTGGTACTTTAGTTCATAATCAAGGTGAAATAATTGATAGTATTGAAGCTAATGTACAAATTACTAATGTATCTGTTCAAGAAGCAACTGGTCAACTGAGACGAGCAACTGATTACACTGTAAGTAAATAAATATCTTGAAATTTACCTGTAAATAAATATTATCATTTATTTTATTTTTTAGAACAAGCTCAGAAAAAAAAGATTCTATTTATTAGTTATTTGTGCTGTGATATTAATCATAATTACATTGACTATTGTTTGGGGTTCTAAATAAACGTGTTTATGTTGCCGTGTTGGTTATACTTATAAATTATATTATTGTATTTCAGTTATTCCATTTTGTTAATATATATAAAAAAGAAATATTATATATATTTATAATTTCTATGTATGTGTTTAAAGTATTTTTTTTCATAAATAATATAAATGTTATCCACTATAACAAAAAAAATTATGGTTCATTAATTATTAGATGTACTTACAAAGCTGCTTAAATGATATGTTTTTAGTTATCTTAATTTTTTATATTATTATTACCATTATGTTAATATTTGCATATACTATATACTATTCTTTAATATACATACATTTATAGAGTTTATGTAATATACATTATTTCAAACGTGTTTTAATTAAACTTTTAGTATTTAAGTCATTGCATAAAAAAGAAAATGAAGTATTGTTTTACTACACCCATTAACATAGTTATGATTGAATAATACATGCAATTTTATAATTATAATATGTTGAATTTTAAATTATACTATTTTGTTTGTTGCCTATATTTTTTTAATTATAAAATAATTTACATATTTTCATGATACTTACATCTTGTCAATATTCTAACTTCAAGCACTTTAAGGAAGAAAAACAATGTGAATATATATTTTTCGGTTTTTTACATTTTCTATTACTGCAAATATTTATAATAAATCATCAATTTCAAAACAATTGTCCAAAAATAAATGTGATATTAATAACACACAAAAAAGCAAAATTATAACACGTCTAGAAAATGCTAGTAAATACAATGTGAAAAATTAAGTTTATTAATTTTATTACTTTCTAGAATTAATACCTAAAAACTAAATTTTATCAAATTCTATTTTTGTGTAAAAAATTTATAAGTTTGAAAAATAATATATTTTGATACAATAAGAAATTTTTTGTATAAATTATAATATATATATAAAAAAAAGAAGATACATCACAGTCTCACAGATATTTCTCAACTATATTGCATATACATTTTTAATCTTAACTATCTACACACAAAGTTACAAAAAATTTTTTGCTGTTGTATATTTCATTATTTGTTTGACAGAGATCAAGCAAATAAGCGATGCAAGTGTAGCGTTATACCAGTGGCATATACAAGAACTGATGTGGGAGTTAGATCCCCTCCTTTGGATTATTTAGTTTTTGCTTACATTGTGAAGGATGCACTATAATGTAATATTTGTCATATTATTATAAATTTGTGTTTGACGACAGGGATTGTTTTATCCTTATACATTAAACTAACAGGGATGGTATCCAATATTAGATGTAAGCTAATGGTGCAAGTTTCAAAACAATTTTTAAATTTTATATTAATTTTTAATAGTAAAATTTGCAATACATGCCGGATTTCTCATACTCAAACTTCAGGCGTCATCTATTATACTACGGGCGTCTCAAGTGTTGAACATAAAATAAAATTATCAGGGCTGATAGTCCGCAACATGCCTAATCAAACTGTGAAGTCATCAAGTCGATAGCGTTGTTTTACGATTTTTAATTAATTTATAAAAGTGAAATTCGCATAACTGCTTAGTGAAAGTATGTAATCTATGAAACCACCCGTCTGTTCAGTGAGTACTGGCAGTGGCGTATCCAAAATTTTTTTCTGGGGAAGTACACAACATTTTACCATATACACTACCTAGTACCTACTACCAAAAAGAAAACCAAATATTTAATGTTTTTAATGCAAATAATTTATTTATATTTTCAGTCTGTCATTATTAGTTAATATATATTATATATACATAATAATAAATAGTAATTTAATAATAAAAACGGGTTAGTCCAAACAAAATTATAAGTGTATCTATAAAAACTAGTAACAATTGTATAAAATTATTTTGACCAATCTATGAGTCGTAATTTTCTTGGTGCTTTTTTTACAAAATCCTCAATGCTTTCAGTTTCTGAAATGACCTTTTTTATTTATGTGTATTAAAGCTAATCCATATAGTATATTTTCAGTCATTGTTGATCTTAAGTATGTTTTCAGTCGTTTTAAGGTAGAAAAAGTACGTTCAGGTGTAACTGTTGTAACAGAGGAAAAGTTATGAATATTTGTAAAAGTAATTTAATATTAGGCACAATATCTATACAATAAAAGGTAGTCTCAATATCATAGGCGTGCACACAGGGGGAACCGGGTGAGTCGCGGCCACCCTGCGGCCTCTGGCTTTTTCTTTAATAAATGCATAGATATGTATATTATACTAGACAGCGAACATTTTTGGATTTTACAAAAAAAGCCAGTTTTAATCTAATAGTATAATAAAATATAAATGTGATTAAGTTATTATTTGATTAATTAATCAATTATCATCACACAAGAATCTTTAGTTCGGAGTTTCGGACCTTTTTAAGGGCCCCCCTTCGGTCAAAGTCTGCGCACGCCTATGCTCAATAGTGGTTTGAGGTTTATTCACTGTGCTATTTTTAATTTTGTCCACCGTCTTTCTATTAATTTTGCCATATACATAATTCAGCCTTTACATTATAATGTAACAATTGCATTTAACGGAAGATCATTTTCGTACATTTTTCAATCCTCTAAAATAGTTTTAGTATCATATTAATTATTGAAATGTGATGGGATTAACACTTCAAGTGTAATAATTTCTCTTTACCTTTGATCAAATCGTGTCCATATAATTTGGTCAAGAAATGGAATGAATATAGGTAGTTATTTTGTAATAAATTCACTAATAATCTTTCGGATTTGTAACGTTCGCATTACCTAGCTCTTTTATATTGTTTGCCACAAACTCAAGGTATTTTAATATTGACGTCTATTTTAGAAGCAATCTTAAGTACTTCACTAAATATATTTTGGAAATGACTATCAACATCTTTACGAGTATAGATTCTAAAGATAATAGTGATTACTGAATACTGGTATGACCACAGAATACAGATTGTTCATTGATATAAGCATAATATTATTGTAGTATGCATTCATGTGTATGAATAAATTTAAATCTTTAAAACAAAATTCAGTAAATACAGCCAAAACGAGAGAGGGCCATGGTCCCTGTAGCCCCACCCCCTTGGATACGCCACTAACTGCAGGCCACAGGGGTATAGCCGGGGTAGGGTCTTTGATCCTTATACAGTTATACATGAAACTACCTCAGCTTATACTGTTTATAGATCACAACGTTAGTAATCACTAATCACTAATCAACATTGAAAATTTCAACCCGATTGCATGGTTGTATGATTTTTAATGAATTTTTATATAAATGGGAACCGTCAAAATACGCAATATCGGATTAAGGTACACACCGTACTTCGTAGACCGAGTCTTCATATTTAATAATTAACAATTTGTGAAAATATTTACACACGGATATCTCGCTAAATACTGGTCTTGGGGGGACTGTGGCGTGCGCAGGAATTTGGTATGGGGGGGGGATGTCATAAATAAAAATGTATTATGTTTATGTTGATGAACTAGAGATCCAAAATCCACTCGTTAGAAGACTAAAAAAAAGCCCATGGGGGGGATATATCCCCCATCATCCCCCCCCTGCGCACGCCACTGGTAGGCACAAGTAATTTTGATTGGGAAATTAAAAAAATGAACAATATCCAACAACAAAATTCACACTAGGGTTTTAAGTTTTAACAAACAGTTTTAATTTCCATAATTTTATATTTTAATTATATTAGAAAAACTGTAATTTTTAGATTATATTAATTTAATGTTTTTTTTTTTTGTTTTTAAAGCTATATTTATAATCTATACGTAAAGCACAATAAGTAAATTAGATAATAATATTAATAATAAGATGAATTGATTGTATTTTGGCGGGGGCGGGGGGGGCGTTCATCAACACCTCCTCTTTAATTTGGGATGTTCATAATATGGAGAGAGCATTCATTTATTTGATTATGATTTTTTGTATTAAGCAAGGACGTTTCCGCGTCTTTTGGCCATTTTCTTTTTAATCTCATTGGAGAGTTGCTAGGAATGGTTAAAGAGAATTAATAAGAGGGTTTTGGTTTGAAGTTTTGAGTGGAATTTTTTGTAGCGTCGAGTTGCGACTTAATTGTTTGTTGAGATTAATGAGATTTGTAGATCCTTATGAAATGTGTCGTTGGTCATATATCATGGGCCTCCGGTTATTTGTCTGAGAAATATGGATTGAAAGGTTTGTATAGGTCTTATATTAGATGGTTTGGCTTGACCCCAGATTGGCCAGATTTGGATATCATAAGACCAGAGATGTTTAATAATCGTCTTGTATATTAATATTTAATTTTATACTCATTGAAGGAGACAGTAATGGACGAAGAAGGTGTATGTGTGTGCCCAATTGTTTTTTTTTTATGTTTAGTATGTTGGTCCCAGGTAAGCAAGCACGGCCGCAGTATAAAATCCCACCCGGGGCAAGATCAAAATTCTAATACCAAATCAAAAAGAGTATTTTAAATTATAATATATTTTTAGTGTCTTCATTCTAAAATAGCATAACCTAAATAGAAAAAAAAAATCAACATTATATGTCATCACATAAGTCTCTTATATGTGTAGGTTTACAATCACAGGCGTCTCTACGGGGGTGGCAGGGTGAGCACCGGCCTCCCCAGTGACTTGATTCTTGGCGTATAATTTACTGTGGTTGAAACACAGATTTCTATATGGTTAGTAGTGCTATATAATTCCCATACAAAAATAAAAAGTCACAAATATAGATAATAAAATACAGATCGTTGTAGTAAGTAAAAAATTTAAATTTTATAAATTGCCTCCCCAGCCATGAAGGCCTGGACACGCCTAAGTTTACAATACACTATTAATATTTTTTAAATACATGTTAATGTAATGATACTATCTTACTATCTACTATCTTAAATCGTGGTTGTGTATAACAATTTTAGTGCCCTCCCCTCATATAACTAGTCAAATAAAGCGCCCGGAGGGGAGGCAAGCTGGAACATTTATTTTTTATTTTGCATTTCATGATTTTTTGAGTTATAAAAAAGAGTACTTCAGTAAAATTGTAAAATAAAAATTGTTCAAATTTTAGTAATCATAGTTTATAGTTTATACATTAAAATAATAAATTTAAATTCAGGACATTAATTAATAATAAATGATGAGTTTAAGTTGGTACTTAAAATCCATTATATTGTAATTGGTAGATCTGTTTTGCTTATCACGATTAACCAATTCGCCGAAAATTAAGATTGATAACAACGTACCGCTCCATGTGTTTCTCTTTAATCATTCCTTTCAATTTTTTCGCTTAAATTTTATTTCTATAACTTTTGTTTTTAACTTCCAATTATTAAGTTTGTATAAGCTTTTTGATTTAACAACAAAATGTTTGAAGAAATCACCGAAATGGAGCGTATTTTGACGCGCTTATTAGAACCGGATAATAATGTTATAATGGAAGTAAGTATCTTAGTACAAAATGATATGATACTTGAAAATATTTTATTATTAAATTGTTAATTAAATTAATATAGGCCACCAATGAATTAACATTGGCATTAAAAAATCCTCAAACATTCGTCACTCTTTGTACAGTTATTGGTTCTAGCAAAAATGACCGTTTAAAGGAATATGCTGCTCTTGTATTAAGAAAAAAGTTGAACAAACGTAATGTATGGATGAATTTATCGCTAGAACTTCGTGAACAGTAAGTTAAATTTTTATCTTAGTTTGCTGAAGCAATGTTCTGTACCATTTGCCCAATAAATAACCTCGGAAATTTAATCTGCGAAAAACCTTTGAAAAATTAACCCATTGAAAATTATCCCTGTAATATAAATTATAAATTGTGTTTACGATGTAACTACCTTGTAATAAATTTGTATGGAAATCTCAAAAATATATAACTAATTTTTGTCATAATGTAAATGTCATATTTATATTATAATTTTGCGAAAAAGCATATTGAGTTTTTTTTCATTTTTTTTTTCTGGGATTAAATTTTTGCGGTTATGTTTTCGCTGTACTGTTTTTTATTATATTATGTATCTATAATATTTTAAATACTTTTACATTGTAGAATAAAACAATTTTTGCTTAAAGCAATAATTGATGAGCCTAGTATTGAAGTTAAAAAGCATATTCTTCAACTGATTGCTGTGTTGGCTAAGCATGAACTGATGAGAGGTAACTGGAACGAGTTATTTGGTTTTATTGAATTATTTATTAAAAGCAACGATGTAAATGAAAGACAGGTACCTATTATAAAAAGTTGTAAAAATAAATTTAGGTATACACATTTAAAATTAATCATTATCTTCATTTTTTTAGTTTGGTTCATTTGTGATTAAAAACTTATCTGATTACTTCCCTCAAATGTTTGAGGCCCATATAATAACATTTGTCGACTATTTTATTCAAACATTGAATAGTACAGAAGATTGTACTTCTCCAGTTGTTTATAATACTATTTCTTCAATGAATAATATTATAGAATTATCTGTTCAAGTCCCTCAGGTATTCATATTATTTGAATAATTAGTGACAAAAGCTAAAAGAACATTGTATTTTATGACATTGTGTATCATATAACATGTATTTTAGGTTATTCAAGCATATTCTCAATCTGTACCTCGTGTATTAGAAATTATACTTGCTTTGTCAACAAAAAATCCTGAACAAGCATGTGATTGTTATGAATTCCTTGGGTCAATGTGTGAATTTTCTATTCAGGCATTAATTCCACATTTAAAACCAATTGTTCAAGTGTCTGCACAATTGGCTGGTAATACAAATATAGACAATACTTTAAGATGTAATGGTATAAATTTAATTTCAACTATTATACGTAGTAAGAAGAAGGTAAATTATTTTTTTTATTAAATTCAAATTAATATTTTGGTTGTTAAATGTGAGAACTATAGTTAAAATAATTATCACTTTTTCTTTAAAAAAATTAGGTACTTTTCTGTTATCCCTACTACCGCGACTCTCAATTCTGTTATCTAGACTACCTCGCTGATGCCGCGACTACTCAATTCTGTTATTTCGACTACTATAGTACAATCCAGATAGTTCCATATTTTAATACACAATACACACCATGAATTGCCATTTATGTAATGATGTATATTAGTATAACGTTTATTATTAGCAATCACATAAATTATCACAGCAGTGGAGAGTTATAGTATAAAACCACGATTTAAGATAGTACTAACTTAAATCGTGTATAAAACATAAAATCATCAAAATTATCACAAAACTTCAAATTACAAATTCTAAAATTATCGCAGCAGTGGAAAGTTATTATAATATAAAACAAAAAGTCATCAAATTAATCAATTAAACGTCAAGCGGTAGTAGGGATAACAGAAAAGTACTAAAAATTAATATTCTTTATATCACAATAATGTAAGTTGAACTTTTAAATAAGTACCTACACTAATATTAGAGATAATTATAATTACATTTTTCAATTTATAATAAAAATGTCTAGTATTTAAAATGTACTATTTAAAATAACTAATAAGAAATATAATTGTGTGTATACATTTTACACTATTTAAATTCAACTACTTAACTTTAATTTTAATGTCCATAGTTTGTTATAGATTAAATTGTGTACTTTGTTAGTTTTTGTTTAAATTTGATTTAATTAATAAAATGTAGGAAATTAGACATTTGTTTTTATTCTTATTTACAGGTGCTAGTAAAATTGAATTTATTAAATCCCGTGATTGAATTAATGTTCAATATCTTAAGTGAAGAAACTGATGATGACACTTGGTTCTTAGAAGAGTATGCTATAAGCCCAATGAGTGCTGCGGGTGATTGTATGGCAGCAATTGCTGATGAATTATCTGCTTCCACTTTTATGCCAATATTGGTAAGTTTTATTAGTGAGTCATTAAATCAATTTAGATAGACTTTGATTACCCTTGCGTTTAATTAATTATTCATAAAAATTAAAAGTACACAACTACCTATGTATTTTCAAATATTTATAATATTGTTTAATATTTTTAACACATCCATCTTATAAACATCTTATAAAAACCATAAAAATTTTGGTTTTATAGTATATTTTAATAATTTTATTTGTATCTTAATTTAAATAAAATACATTTATAGTATTACAACTAAGAAAACTATTATATTGAAATCATTATTATTTGCTCAATATGCGACCTTCCTAATGATAAGTAAACTTAAGTTAGAAATATAAAAAGTTGCCATGTAGTTAAACTTTTAAAACCGCCTCACTTGACTTCCCTAGTAAACTGCCATTGAATTAATGAGCTAGTAGGTATCAAGTAGAGGTCTTTATTTCACACATAGTTATATTTACGGATACATGTAAAATTAAAATTCCCATTTGCAATATGTGAATAATTTAATTACTTGTGAATCCATGAGTTTAACTTCACGCGAGTGAGTATTGAGTTATTAAATCACGCGTTTATTATTACATTTGAAATTTTATTTTCAATACATTTAGTATCTTCCAATGGCTTCCTAGTTTCTACAAAGTGGGGAACGGTGATCAATATTTATTATAAACATAATATTCATGGAAAACTAATATTTTAGAATGTTGTTATTCAACAAATGTTAATTATGTACAATCAATTTTGTATACATTTAAAAAAAAAATAAAAAAATATTCAATTTGAATAATGAAAATACAATTTCATTAAAAAAATTATTTTAAGCATAAAAATTGTTAAAAATTAGAGTGTACTTAAAAATTGTATTTATTTTTGTGTGAAATTGAATAACAATAGTTTATAAAAAAGACATGTTGATTTTTATTCTTTTATTCTAATAGTTTTCTATTTTGATAAAGAAAAATCAACATATTAACATTTATGACAGCAAACAGCTTCTTTTTGATGTAATTATATTACCTGCTGTAGAAAAACATCCTTCCGAACTGACTGATGTTGTGGATTTTGTCAAATATTTTAATGCCAACTTAGCTATTGCTGGATATTTATATTCCCGTATTTTCTACCATTTGAATGAATAAACATCTTAACTGTGTTTCTGCTAGATAGCCTTGTACGTTGTTACTGATCAGTTATGTCATTCTCAGGAAACTCATTACAATATGAAAATTTGAGATCGCTATTTATTACTGATCAGTGATTTATGTATGTTGTTGTGGCTGTTACTAATGAACAACTATATCATTTAACACATTTTTAACGTAATAACAAATTTTTTCTCTAACCTGAATAGGTTAACATTCCAGATCCTTATACCTAAGATCTAAAAAACTTTAAATATGACTTACAGAAATTGTTTTAGTAATTTCAAATTGAAAATCAACCTGCTTTGTTAATTCAGATATAACAGTTTTTCTGAAGTCTTTAATGATTATATTGTCGCCATCTTGTGGTTTTAAATGATTTTCCATAACTTTGTAAAACAAAGGTCTCACTATACACACTAGAGAATGATTTTCTTTACTAAGAACTATTGTAAGGATATAAAATGGCTTTAGTAAAGATATCAAAGTTTCTATTAAGCACCATTGATTTTCTGTAATCTCCAATTTTCTACAAATTTCTAAAGTAGTTATATTACACATCTATATTTATATAAAGATGATCCAATTTTGTATAAATCGAATTCCACCGTGTTTTATAATATCTATGCAATGTACTTTTGGCATAACCTATAATAATTGTTCTTGTTTTTTTATATAATTTGTTCATTGCTACATTTGAATGTTTGAAACGCCCAAATAATTTATAACATTTTTGAATGCTTTAATTCAGTTATCATATCTGTTTTTAATGAATTATTGATACAAAGTTGCAATGAATGAGCTGCACATGTGCTACTACAAACTTCAGGAATATAACTTAATGTTGTAACAGCATTTACAATATTTTTAGCATTACCTGTTACTACTGGTATTAATTTTTATCTATTTCCCATTCGTTGAAAGTATTTTTTAGCTGCTGGGTAAGATTTTCTGCTGTGTGTCACTCGTGTAACTCATGAATAAATAAATGATATTGGGTACCATTTTGTATCAATAATATAATGCACTTAGAGTTATGTATGATTGTTGTGACAATGATGACCAACAATCAGTAGTACAGGATACACTTTAAGCAGAACACAATATTTTTCTTTTACTTTTTGTTTTATATTTATTTTTAATGCATACAGTCTCTTTTTAATGCCTCTTCCTTAATTTCCTTGTAATTTGGTTCTACGATGAACATGAAATAATGAAATACACTACCAGAATAAAATGATCTAAGCATTTGATTTAATGCCACCATTTTAGCCACGGCTTGATGAATAATTTAAGTTCTTTCAGGACTGCATGGTGGGTTATCATTTCTTTCACTTGTTAAATTATTATTATGACGTCGTTTTCGAGATGGAACTGTAAAAGATGAAATAGCGGAGAAACTACTAGTTTGAACTTTGTGTAATTCTAAATTGTCGGCATTTGATTTTTCATTAATATTTTCATTGCTTTCTTCACTATTATCAAAAATAAAGTGATTATAATATTGTTATTAAAATATATAATTTTGGTTGCACCATTAATCTTAGCGTAAAAAAGTAGATAGATACTTGTATGTCTACAGAAAAGTCAATCTTTACCTAATCTAATATTAAAAGTTTTCTACTATAAATTGTATACATAATATACACTTAAAAAAACTTTGTCATTCTAAAATCAAAATATTTATCGCTCCATCCAAAATCTAAGACTTCAAGATTGAGGTTGAAGATTGGTATATTGTGATGAAGAAGTGAAAGATGGTTTTATGTTTATAAATAACCAAGTTCTCATATATATATATATATATATATATATATTTACATCATTTTACTTTTACTAAATATTTCATTTGTGTGTATCTTATCCATATATTGTTATTACTGTTTTACAAATTTTGGAACTACTGTTCTCTGTTTCTATTGAAATTCCTTATATATAAATAAAAACAAATAATTAAATAGTCTAAACATTGACATAATATAATATTCAATCATAATTTATTTTATTTTAATGTATTTAGATAAAATTGATTGATGCAGCATATACTACTCAAGACCCTAATGCACTTAAAGCATCTTATACAACAATGGCTTTTGTATCAGATGGATGTTCTGAATACTTGAAAAAGAATTATCTTAAACAATTTGTGACTGCTATTAAAATGGGCTTAAATAGTTCAAATGAAACAGTTAAATCTGCAGCTATGTATGCTTTAGGAGAAGTTTCTCAATATGTTCAAGTTGGTATATTTAAGTTTTTTATTTTATCAAGTTAATATTAATTATTTTATTTTATTTAGCCTCAAGTTAGTACGTATGCGGCAGAAATACTACCAGAATTAATGAAAATGTTTAAAGAAAAGTTAATTATTGAATATACTAAGCCAGAATGTAGTTCTGAAGTTCGTATGATTTTTTATGCACTCGATAAATTTATTGATAGTATGGAAGGTGGAATTGATGAATATTTACCAGAAATGACTGGTATTGTAATGGATATTATAAGAAATGAACAATGTTGTATTGAACTTAAAGACAAAGCAATAACTATCATGTGTAGCATTGGTATACTTGTTTTTTTTTTTTTAATAAATTAGTTTCAATATGTATTAAATATTCTGTTTGTATATAGTTAAGTCTGGAGGCGATGCTACAGCTCCTTATTTTATCCCAGTTATGGAAATACTTGATGCTTATTTAAAACCGGGAATAGATGAAAAATTGGAAACTTTACAGATAATGGTCATTCGTAAGTAATATTGAATTATTATATATTTAATTTAATAATTATAAATATGCTTAAAAAACTTATTTTTTTTTTGAATTTAGAATTACTATCTGAATTTGCGGTAGCTCTTGATCCAAAAGTGTTTGAACCTTATTTGGACATAAGTTTAAAATGTGGTTTGGCTTTATTGCAAGAAGCAAAGGAAGATCAACCCGAGGTCCGCGCAGTATGTTATGGACTTTTTAGTTCTATAGCTAGAGTATCTATTAATCATTTGATACCATATATTGATCTTGTAATGCAACATGTCTTGAAAAGTTTGGACAATAGCTTAATTGCTGATAATAGTTTTAATCTGGAGGTACAACATTAGTTTGATTATTAAATGAAGCAACTAGATATTTTCATAAAAATGTATTTAAATTTTTAGAAGAAAAAATTTGATGCTTATTGTAGCGATAACGATGATGAAGATGATAAAGATGAATCTTTAACTACAGAAGATGACGGCAGCAATGATGCTGATAGTGATGATTGTAAGTAATTGATCTATTTTTTTTAACTTTTTATATTTTAGGTCCATTAATCATGAATTTTATGTTAGTTGTATATGTCGATGCACATGTAATGGAAGAAAAAGACAATGCTTGTCAAACAATTGCTCAAATTGCTCAAAGCACTGGGTATTTATTATTTATTAAATATATTAGAACAATTTTAATTAATTCTTTTATTTGACTTAGTAATCTTATCTGTTTATACTATTTATATTTTAATCAGAGATCAATTTCTTCCCTATTTAAATAATAGCTTTGATGTAGTATCAAAGTTATTACAAGAAGATGATGAAGACACTATTGATTCTGTACTTGAATTATATGGACAAATTTGTATATATTTTTCAAAGTTACCTGATAATTGTGGCCAAGAGTGTAAGTTTGTTTTCAAATTAAATTTATTTTTACTATCTGTTTTACAATTAATTGCTGATATATATTCTTTAGCTATTGTAAGTTATAATGTAAATATTATGTGTTTAATATTTGAATTTTGGTTCTTTATTAATCTTTTATTATACAACAGATAATGAGATAATCAATTATTCTGTTAACAAATTAAAATAAAAACATAAAAACAAAAATAAGTTAATCTTATTTGAAAGTACTTTCAAATCAAATCTTAATTCGTTATTGCTTGCATGTAAGAATTTCTCTCGGATTATTTTTAAGATGTCAACTACTGGTTTGCTCTTAATTGTATTTTCTCAAAATCCATAGTACCTTATAAGAAACTAATAAAAAATTGATTTATTGATAAACGGTAACTTCATTATTCTGATAAAAAATATTGCATTCTGAAAATCATTTGTCGTATTGAGTGAGCAAAACCCTCAACACATAAGTAACATCATTAGAATTATTCATGTACATTAATGAGGCACATAAATAATTATGTTAATTTTACTATATTCTTTGAAAACATTGCATTTTTTTATTCTATGTGTATTAATTATATTACCTTATTATACATTTAATTTTTCCCTAGATTATTACTTTTATGGTAAAATATACCTGGTAAGCAAATTGTTCTATGTGCGAATAGTGGTGTTCATATTATATGAGCGAGTCATGACGGGTTAAAAAATATTATAGGTGTTGTTGTCATTCACATTATTCAATTAGTTATACTTAAGAATAAAGGTAATGTTTATGACCATATTTCCTTTTTTGCACAACAAACATAATTTAAATTTGATTTATGGTGTGTAAAATATAGATTACAAATGTGCAAACTTATTTTATATAATTTCACATATTTGAATTTTTTAGCACATTAATGCATATATTTGATAAATTATAAGTATAATATTAAAAACTGTTTATACAAACTGTCATAGTTTATTGTGTTTATGGGTAAAACCTGTAAACAATTAAAAGATAAGATATTTATAAAAAAAATTTGTCAGAAGGCCAAAAGCCTTTCAAGTAAGGAAATAACAGCAATATTATTGCTATACAGTTGTAATCCAGATGAGTACATAGTTCTTATGAAAAATTTAACTTAAAAATATGGTGACTAATTTCATTTTTTTTCATTTTGTTTAGCTGTGTATTTTGTAACAAAGTTATTTTATATACTTATAAAAATGAGTATATATTTTTTTTAAATTAATATTATTCTTTTTTTACATATATTTATTCAAAAAATAGGTATGCATATTTTAAGGAAATTTTAGTTATTGAAATCTGAGCTTAAGTTATGAGGAATCAATAAAAACTGCACTTAATCTTTGTCTGAGCTCTGTGTGATTGCCTATCTTACACGTGTTGATAAATAGTAAACAATTGATTACTGAACTTCTGATTTCACCTTGTCTTTAGTACGAAAATACACTAAAACATATATAAAAATAAGTAATTAAATTTTTTAAATAGGTAAAAGTCATTATGAGATGGGTTATAATATTATAATATAATATTATATTATTATATGGTTACACTTACACATATGAGATGTGCGGTATCCAGACAATAGCCTCTTTATAATTTTTAATATATTCTAAAATAATAACTTTTCTTATAGGATTTTTGCTAGATTTGTCAAATATTATTTAGCTTAAAATTTGATGAAAATAAAATGGTGATTTTTAATACCATCAGAAATATAATTATTATTTATTTATTTAGCTTTAGAAAAAGCTTTGGAAAATTATCTGAAATATGGAGAGAAAAAAATACAAGAAGATGGATTTCCAGCTTTAGACTCAATTTACCTTGATGTGTTAGCTGATATGTTGAAAGAAATTAAAACTAAGATGATTAAGTATGCTGAACCAATTATGGTGCTCGCTAAATCTATATTAGCATTAAAAGTAAGAAAAAAATTAGCTATTTCAATCAATAAGTTGTTTTTACTTTAAGTTAATATTATGTTTATATATATATATATATATTTGTTACTGACAACTATTAATTACTGATCATTCTAAGTTAAAGCTTAAATACATTTTTATTTAGGCTTTTATTGAAATCATTTTATTCATTCAACTTAGGATGTGCAAACTAAAAGTTTATAATCTACTACAAAAAACTGATGATTTTTACTAATAATAAAAATTTTACGAACTTATATATTAAATTATACTAAACATATATTTCTTTTGTTTCTTGAGATAGGTATATTAGCACTTGTTTATTACATATAATACTTGATTAAGTAAACACTACTCGTTCATTTGTTGTCTCTGTACTGCAACCACAGTAGCTATATTTTTGCTAAAAGTTCGCAATTATTTAATTATATTTAATAATAATCTAAAAATTAATTATTTATATATTATGTACTATAAATTTTTGTTAAAAATTAACATACTATGAGAGCATGAGCTAGCAATGTCATATGCAAGCTTTTGGATACGATATTTCAAAAGTATTCTTTTTGTAAGGTTAATTTATTTGGAATACTTTTTTAGAAATATTTTTAAGGAAATGACCAAATTTATACATTATTTAATTTGTTGAAGGAATATTTGCTGCTGTAAATGACGAATATAGGTTAACGTTAAAGTCAGACTTACTTAATTGTTGAATGTATTACTGAACTAAATTATTTTTTCCAGTTCATGTAATTTCAAAGCTTCTTTATGTTTTTTTCTACCAATATGTTGAACATTATATTTATTATGCAAATTTATTTTGATTTCACACAATTTATAAAATATAATATTTCTGTCAGTCACAAACAAATTGGTGCTAGTTCGGTATGCGCTCTACAGACAAGTTACTGTTTCAGTATGCATTCTACAGACAAGATTCTGTTTCGGTATGCGCTCTACATACGTCGCTTTTATTTTATTATTTTCTGGATAAGATCTATACGTCGCTTTTATTTTTTATTTTATTATTGGCTTTCATTCATGTTCTGGATGTCTTCTAGCGTGGCGAGAAAAAGGTCCGGCCTTTCTTGACGGTAAAGTCGCCAGCAATAGTGGTCAAGATGGGACAGCAAATGATTTAAAGAAACACCCCTCATGTTCTTAAGTAATTTAATTTTTGCGTCCAACCATGACCTCTCAATGTTTTGAGTGTGGGTTCCTGTATTTTCATTGACATATGACATTTGGTGATTTACCGTCTAGTGTACAAATCCACGGCTTGTGAGACACCTATATACAGGCCATTCATCAAAATGACTAGTAGGGAATAGAATTTAAGCTAACGACAATCAAAGATAAGATAAAAAAATCCAACATATCATGTATAAAAACGCAGATAATGCATGACCAACCTCGTGTAGAACAGCAAAACCTGTAGAGCTGCCTAACAAGCACCAACAAATTTTCTCAAAATTCTCTTACGATTTTATTCTTGAATTGTATTTTCAACTTTTGGCATTTTGATTATTAAATTATATAGAACACTATCTAAATGATTGATCATCAACTAAAATATTTGAGCATACTATAAAAACACGCAGATATAATTTAATTTTTCTTTTAAGTCATAAATAAAACTGTAATTTCGGTCATTTTGAAAAAACTACAATTTCGGCTCTATAATGATAGTTATATTATCAGTTATCCATTTATTACTGATTATAATTTCTGACATTAATAATACTGAATTATAATATAACATATAGAAATATGTTAAATTTTTATAAGAATTATGTAAAAATTCAAGAAAAAATCCTAATGAGGTAGAAATCATAATAAAGTTTACTCCATTGAAATCAGAGTGATTCAAATCATATTTATATGTTAGAATTATCCTTCTATCACGCTTTCATTAAATAAGCAGTTGCTACTAAATCCTATGAAAGATAACCGCTGTTCCTAAGAATACAATAAGAAAAAAGGTATATTAGTTTTCTGTTATGAATCAGTTAACATTTTTTGTTGTGATTTGTACATCCTAGTTTGTTGAAAATATTTTTAGTAAAGCCTTGAATAATAATATATTTATCAGCTTTTACTCGGTGCAATATTTAAATTCAAGCATTGACTATAAAAACCTAGCTTTTCTTAATGTTCAATCATTTTTGTAAATAAATGTACACAAAAATATTTTTTTTTAATTACAGATTGGTGATGTTAATAATCCTGGTGAGTTGGACGAGCTAGATAGTGAAAACGATACATTACCTATAGAATATGCTGGCAATGTTGTCTCCAATTTAAGTTATGTTCTTCCGCCACAAGTTTTTACTGAATATTTTATTTCATTAGTGCCATTGTTAAAAAAATTAATGGTAAATTTATTAATTTATTATTTTGTCTAGAGCCTATTAATGTAAAAAAAAATAATTTATTTTAGTCAAAAGAATCATCTGATTTATTACGAGCTGCAGGATTAGCTATAACTGGAGAATCTGCAAAAGGTTTAGGAGAAAATGCTAGTGGCTTATGTGAAGTTATGTTTTCCCTTGTAATACCACTTGTTGAAGATGAAGATGATACTGTGAGGAATAATGCTGTATTTGCATTAGGAGAAATTGCATTTTATGGCAAAGAATCTGTATACAAGTTAGTGTGTAAATTTGGTTATGCTATATTTATTTTTAATCCAGGAGGAGTAGCATCAATGTTTCCCTGGTTTGAATTGCATGATTAAAATTATTAAAACAATTAACTTACATTCTTGTCTAAAATTTTCTTAAATAATGTTTTAATACAATTCATTATTAAAAATATTTATTTATCCTTGATCAATAATCAAAAGTTTTGTATGTATTTTACTATTAATATTAATTTTCACCTTATTACTTCTCCTGGGTTAACACATTGTAAAATATAATAATAATAATTATTCCTTTTCTGCAATAATTTAGGTATTATCCAATAATATTAAATACATTTTCCCAAGTGGTAACTAAAGAACAACGATCAAAAGTATTAGACAATGTTTATGGAGCATTAGCACGTATGATAATTACTAACATTGAAGGAATTCCTCTAGACCATGTAAATATTTCCATGTCACAAATCTAAATTTAATACTTACATTTATTTTATTTTATCTGTGTTTAGTAGTCTATAGTTCACTTTTTTAGATGGCTAGTTTAAATTCAATTGTTATTGAAATACTTAATTTAGTGGTTTTTTCTATTGACTGATGACTAAACATCAATATTAATTATTAGTTGATAAAATGTTGTGTTTAAAGACAAGACAAATTTTAGAATGTAGAAATATATTAAGTGTGAGAAAGTTGTATGTTATAAATGTATAATTGTCTAGTTTAAAATAATGTATAGAATTTATAAAAGTTAAGTGTTTATTTTTTGTGAAATTTGCTTATTTTGTGTGTAAGAAATATTAACGCGCTTATTTTTTGAAGGTGGTACCTGTTATGATTAACTACCTTCCATTACATGAAGACTTTGTTGAAAACTTAACCGTGTTTAAATGTTTGGTATATCTATATGAAGTTGGCAATCAGTATATGGTTTCCATGTTAGAACCTGTAGTTAAAGCATCACTAGCTACATTAAGTGATAAAAGAAAATATTATGAAGATGGTAAATAACAAAATATTATTTTAATTTAAAAAACTATTAAAGTAACATTGTTTATTTATATTTGCTGTTCAAAATTATATTAATGTATTTCTGTTTTTTATTGTGTATTTGAGTAGGTATTTAAGGAGAAAATGATAAATGTAAATGTTTTGTATATAAGATAACTCCTAGGCCTCCACACGAGTTTAAACTCAGTGAGACCTAGTAATCTTTACCGATATTAAATAAAATAAAAAATAAATAAAATTTAATTCCTAAAGAAGTGTATAATTATCAGCAAATTTCATTTTTTTTTTTTTAAATTTAGTTATAATTTAAATGTTTATTTATTTTTAGATGTGAAAGAAGAGATCATTAAACTTTTGCGCATGTACAAGAGAGACTTTCCAGAAAAATGCTTGTCATTGACACTTCCTGAAGATTTATCCAAATTATTTAATGAAGCATAATTTTAATACAAGTACAATGTAATTGTTATACATCCAATATTATTTTACTTTGAATTAAAAATAGTTTGAATTTCAACAACTATTTATTCCATGATAAAAATTATTATTTCAAATATTTTTTTTTTTAATTCTTATAATATTAAAACAGTTTGTTAAATTACTAATTTTAATTTATTAAGTAAACAATAATTTAAGTATTTCCTAAATTTGTGTTCAATATTGTTAGTGTGTTCCATTGTTCCACTAGTGATAATTATTATTGTAGATAGCATTTGAATCTATTTTACCTTGATCAATGATCATTATTAATTACTTGTGTTTTGTTTCCTATATCAGTATTTTAGTTTTTTAATAATACTATAGATATTGGAGCACATATCTTAAGTCTAGAATTGATCAAAATTAAAATATATTTTTAAGGGTACTTGGCATTAAATGTAGGGTATAATTTAAATAAATTAGTCAAGATGAAGCCTTTTTTATAAATATTTATCGATAGAAATATGCAGAATTATTAACTGTGACTTGTGAGATCCTGATACACCTACAAATGTTCTTGGTCAGATCTTTCATCTAATAAATTAAATAGTTCTGAACGCGCTTGGCTATGACCAGTATTCTGTAGGGTCATCATTTCATCTAAAGAATCTTGTTTCGTTTTCTTAGTTAGTAGGGAAACATGTGTTAACTATAGGAGATGGGGTCATGGGATTGTGCAATAAGGGTAGAGCAACAATTGTTATTATTATTTGATGTTATTTAATTTTGATGAGAACTTATCAGTATACTAGAAATAATATCTTTTTTGTTTCAAACGTATTTGGATTTATAAATTCGCCTTTCCAAAAGACTATGAACTAAGATCTTAGTTCACGCTAAAGACAAATAATATTAACAAATATTGTAGTATTATCTTTAATCATGATCTAAAAGTATGATTGGAAAGATAGTATTTGAGATTTAGTAGGACCATAGATCCATAGCCCTTAGGTGTTATAATACTATTGATTAAGCTTAAAACAGTTTAAGAAATGTTTGGGAGCTATGGACTTTTTAGGGGGACTTAGACTATAATAATAATATTTAGTATTTACTATTTTATGTTATGTACTTTGTCTGAAATATTGCCATTTGACTATTTTGCTTATGTATAAATGGAACGGCAATATATACTACGTTTACATGCACAATTAAAGTATATTTAAAAACTAAACTGTCTAATCATGCATCATGTAAACGCTTTAAAGGGACCTTAATAATATTTTTTAATTATTAGTTTTTATTAATTTATTTTAAGGACGCTCGAATATGTGGTTTAAGGTTTAACCAAATTAAATCGGTTTAATAAATAGAGTCGGCTATTTTTTTGTACATGTTGTTTCTAAACCAATAATTTTTATTTTGAATTATTATTTGCATATGACATATTCGACTTTAGATAACGTGAGAAATGTTATAGATAATGTTAGTAAAATTAAAACAAATAAATAACTATGATAATTAAGATAACTAGTCAACTAATTAAAAACAAGTAATAAAATATATAAAATGTTAGTATGGTAGATTATAGTAGGTATAATAAATTATAATATCACCAATACTAATAAGTAATAACGATAGAAATCACAGATGAATATTTAGTTCTTCAAGCCATTTTATGGCTGTTGGTCCGCCCTCGTGTAGTTTTGTTAATCCTTCTTTGAACATTGTAATGGGACACGACTCAACCATATGTTTGATTGTTTGCATTTCATCACATTCGCAAAGTGTAGAGTCCCAGCATACCCCATTTGTGAAGTAGGTAATTGCATCTTCCTTGTTCCGATCTTATTCGATTAAGCGTTGTCCATATAGCCCTTGTGCTATCCCAGCCAGGAACTTTTTTAAATGGTTCTTTGATCAGGTCTCTATTACGGGTTTCTGACTGTTCCCAGCGTCTCGTCCATAGGTAATCAACTGATTCGCTTTGAGTTTCTGCATTCCATATGGGAGCTCTAGACTTAAGGCGTAGTGGTGGATGTTCGAGGATGTCAATTTGTAATGGTAAAACTGGTTGGCTTTTTAGCTTATGTAATATCTTTGTAGTGTGCGATAGTCTCCTTAAGTCTGGGGGGGCTATATTCGAAAGGGTGGATAGTCATATTGTCGGAGTGGACCTGACTGTACCTGATATGATACGCATGGTATGGTTTAGTTGTACGTCAATTTTAGCGTAATGAGCGCTTCTAGCCCACACGGGTGCACAGTATTCGGCTGTGCTATAAACCAACGCTAGTGCTGTAGTCCGGACTTCCGGAGTACATTGTTGTGGTAACCCCAGGTGGTGCTAGCTAACTTAGCCATAACGTTGTTGCGTGATTTTAGTTTATTTTTCATTCCCTCCAGGTGTTGGTTATATGTTAGGGTCCTATCAAATTTCAGACCTAGGTATTTGGGGCATTCTTCTGATACAATATTTTCTCCATCAATTTGTATCTTCAATTCTCTGTTCACTTCTCGGTTGTTAAGATGAAATAACCTTTGTTACAGACTTGCTTGGATTTAGTTTTAAATGCCACTTTCGAAAATATTTTTGCATAATTATTAGGTCATTGTTTAGCGTATCCTCAGGTTCTGTGAAGGTTCTGGCTTGGGCGACAAATGCCACATCATCCGGAAATTGACTCCTATGTCTATAATAACTGGTTTGTGTTGGCTTTAGGGGAAGTTTGGTATGATTGAACTTGATACTCTTATAGGTTGGTCATCCTTGTCTCTTGATGTAAAGCATAGGTCAGGTCATCCCCCAGCGACCTGATTTAAAAATACGTTGTACGTGAGTTTCTTGTAATGCCAGTACATCTGTGTCTTTAAATATCCTGCTTATAATGTCGGGCTTGGCTCTCGTTAATCCTTCTACATTTAAGTGTGCTATTCTTATTGTTCTTTGTGACTCTTTTTTACTAGGGTATTGGTGTTCGTCCATATGCATGTATTATGCATAGGTATATTATATTTTTATATTTTTTATATTTTTTGGAAGACATTTTATTTTTTATGTTATTTACGCGATGGTCACGTGCGTCAGTGGGGTAGTCCTTAAAAGGACTGTTTCTGTTGAATGAGCCAGGAGATCCGTGGATGTTTGGCTGTCGGTTTGATGCTATTTGGTTTCGTGTATTCATTGTTTAATCCGTGAGAAAACCTTTGAGGAATTTGGAAAGCAGACCAAAAATACACTTCTCACAGGGGAGACCTCGAGAAGTTATAGCATCACCTCCCCCTTATTTTGAATTTTGATAAATAATAACATATTTTTCGGAATAATGAATATTTTAACCTTAGATCATATACTATGGATGGTGCCTTGCCCACTTCGACCGTGTACACAATTTGAAGCACATATAAGTGACAAGTCTCAGACATTGATGCTTGATATACGCATGCGCGAAGAAACCCGTCGCATATTTAGATATTTATCTAAATTCTAAATATCAATCAGCGGTCAGCAACTAAATAATATGTGACGGTTTGCTTCGCACATGCGCACATCATACATCCATGTCAGAGACTCGTCGCTTATATGTGCTTCAATATATCGGGAAATGGCTCCACCCATAGTATATGATCATTATGATCTAAGATTTTAACATACCGATTTAATATTTAAGACTCACATGACGTAAACATTGTAAATTAATTAGGTCGACTCATGTCTCATAATAAAATCATGATAAATCTTTTATCATGAATAAAATCGGGAACGGTTCAACTCGTATCATCATGTAAACATGGTACAGATAATATATATTAATAATTTAATTCATATGTCCGTAGAAATAAGGATAATTGAATGAACACCTATTTCTATGCATAAATCTTTATTAATTTATTATCTATGTTTCTATGCAAGGCAATCACAGATATCTATACTTTATACTTTATTTATATATCACGATGGTATAGCTGATATATTCTGTGAAGGTAATAAGTACAAATAATACAGTGATGTATGTAAATATTGACATGGGCATTAAATCACTTTAAATGTGACCACACTGTAATACAATTTACGACCGCCATTTCATTTATTTTCATGATAGTTGATACGACGTATTTGTTTCTAAATTTCTCACAATTTTTTTTTCATAAAATTCTAAGTATTTAAGTTCATAAATTAAATTACAATTTTACTATTTAGTTTCAAAAAAATCTGTATTACATGTGAGTTTTAAGTTATACAATTTTATACATAGTAGTGACTCTAAACATTTTAATTTCGTTTTAAATCGGACGTTCAGGGATTTTCCAGATGTAATAACAAATTTTTTAGTAGTGGTTCACTTAACAATTTGGTTTCAAAAAAATTGTTATCTGTTATAATTTAATATGAAAAACATTTTTAGTGTTAACTGTCAATAAGTGTCGTGATTTTATTAATTTCGATTTAGTACATTTTATTTTTTGAATTGTGATAATCACCATGTATTGGAAAAATAATCCAGCATCTAATTGGGACTCAATTTTTGACAGAGAGGTAAATTACAATTATGATTATGTTTTAATGTGTGATTAAATTAATTGCTCATTTAATTTTATATTCTAGAATTTGTGCCTCAACGATCTCATGAGAGAACAAAATCTCTTGGAAGAGCTTAAGGGTCAGAACAAAAAACTCATAGACTTGTAAGTATTTATAATATTTAATAGTTTTCTTTAATTTGTTAAGAATATTTTCATACGAATAAGTTTTTATTTTGGATTTGATTGCTATCAAACAACCAGATTTTTATTTAGGAAGAATTACTAAATTATGTACAATGTAGGTACGGCTGTAATACCTATTAGGTTAGGTAGCTTTTAATTAGAATAATGTAAAGTTAGGGAAAGTTAACATAGGGTTTATTTATTAAAACGTACATTGCAAACTAACTAGAATGTTAATTCGAAGAATATAAAAATCTGTAGAAAGAAACTATAATACTGTATTACAATATTACAACAAATCACTCATTTAAAAATTATTGAAAAAAAATTTTTTAAATGCTTATTAGAGTAATCACTACATTATAAATATTAAATAAAAAATATATACTTACAGTATAAGTATACTTATTAGAAATTTAATATATATTACATAACAAATAATTCATAATAATATTTTGTTTTATATTATGCTACTATGTATAATTCGGTAGGCGGAAAAAATGGCCATGGAAAAAAACCCCTAAAAAAAAACCCAAACTGAAAAACACACCATGGAAAAAAAGCCCAAGAAAATAAAAGTGCAATCATTGTAAATTGTAATATTTTATAAAATGTGGTTGATTGTTGATTATACAATGGATTTACCATCATATAATATTTTTATTTCTGTGATAGAATAATACATTTTTAACAGAACATAAGAACAAAATATTAAAAATACAAAATATTAACGTTTCTGTACTTGTGGTAACATAATAATATAGATTGTATTGTTAACTATCACACATACAAATCTAGTGTTGAATTAACTTCAAAACACTTATTAAGGGTTAATAAATATTCATTTACTTGGATTAATTTAACTCATTTATTAATACAATTATTAGAATCAATATTTAATACAAAATGATTTTGACATTATAGCTATTTTAAATATAACGTATTTAGGTTGAACTATAAAGTTAATTCAGCTACACACTGGTGTTACCTTTAACTACCCAAATCACATGATTTGCTTCTAAATTAACTTAACTGTACAATAATGATAATTAACTATAAAAAGCTAAGTTAAAACAATACAAAATTTAACCAAAGCTAAAAAGTTTAAAAAAAATAAATTAAATACTATGTTTATTATTTAAAATACGTATTTATAAATAAATGTAAATATATTATGTATAATATATTTGTTTGGACTTTTTTTCCGGGGTGTATTTTTTAGTTTGGGTTTTTTTTCCGTGGCCATTTTTTCCGCGATTCGTATTCGATTCTACTTAAATTAAATCCCTAAATAATATTATTTTTCCTTTAACATTTTCCTGATTTTTTAATTCGATAAGCCACAATATTAGGAAACAGTCTAATAATGAATATATAAGTTACAACATTCATAAACTTTTGTTTGATGATTCTTTCTTCTTCTGGCCTATTAATACGGACCATTGAGATCCTTTGCTGCTTCCACAATCTTTCTCCACTGATCCCTATCTGTTGCCATGTCGATGCTGAAGGTGTTGTTTATTTTTGACAGGTCTCTCTTTACCGAATCAGTTGCGTTCCGCACCATAACCTTCCGTATGAGGCATCCTTCTGCCCGCCACACGTGGCCTGCCTTTCTATTCTCTTACTACGAACGAATTGGCATATACTTGGATTGTTAAAAAGTCTTTGTATCTCATTGTTCTTTCTGCTTTCGAATATCCCTGAATTCGCATTATACACTGGCCCATATATTTTCCTCAAAATTTTCCTTTCGAAGCTCGAGAGTTTTTCTTCATCTCTTTTTCTACTTGCCCATGTTTCACATGCATATGTTGCTTTGGGGCACAAATATGTGATATATAACCTCTCTTTCGTTCGGCGCGACAGAAGCTTTGATGAGAACATCTCTTTCATAGCGTAATAGCTTCTATTCGCTGCACACATTCTAAGCTTGATTTCGTGGTGAATATTGCTTGATGATTATTTTAATTTTAATTTTATAATCTTTAAAATATTATATTAATAAAATTAAACTTATAAAAACTACTGCAAAAAATTATATTTACTTTATCATAAATATAGTTTAGGAGACATAATATTATATTTTGGAAATTTAATTTTTACAGAATCATTCATGATAGGGTTACATAGTGATATAATGAGAAAGTCAATCCTAAATTGGTTTGTATTTAGATCATATAAATTTGAATATAGTTAAAACAACCTAAATTTTTTCTATGATAAATAAAAGATACTGATATTTGTATTGGTTTCATGTTAGACATTTGATTCGATTTTTAACAATGAATCATTGAATTACTGAGTAATAATAAAAATTTAATTTAATTTGAAAAAAAAACTTAAATATTGAGAGTACGTAGAAAAAAGTTTTATGTAATTAAAAATTATGGAGTTTTTGGTGTAATCATCAGTGTTTACACTGCCAATATTTCTTCTGGTTTGAAAATTATGACAACTCCTTATATTTTAGACATTGTATGCAGCTTTTAGCTAAATTATCAAAATTATTATTCTATTAATATTTGTTCTTTTAAAAATGTTTTTTGATAGAGATATTTAAGAGTCTACCTGTCTTCTCTTTTAATAATCCCCAATACCTGTATAGCAATTGTTTAAAAACTGCTATAAATAATTATTTTATCTTTCCAAAACCTTTTTTAGTTTCTTTATATTTGTCATTATATCATCACATAAAATATTACCTTTAAAATTTACTTTTTATTTTTTATAGCTTAACAAAACCTGATATTGCATTGGAACTAGTGCGTTTAGTTACACAAGAACCTCAAGAAAATGAAAACCCAGAAAATCGCTTTGTTTTACCAAACTTAGCTTGTGAAATATTAACTAGTGATATTCAACCTATGTATAATGTTCTTTCACACGAAGAAGAAATTTGGAAATGTTTTTTTAGTTTTCTAGAAGATAATGAACCACCGCTTAATTCATTAATGGCATCATATTTTAGCCGAACTTTATGTAGTCTTATATTAAAAACAGGAAGTCAAGTATGTATATTGCTAATTAAATTCTTATTATTTTCCTAATTTATGTATTAAAAATATAAACAGTTAGATAGTATTAGAAGAAAAATCTCATAACATCACTTAAACATCATATCACTAACCTAACACTTAAATTCTAGGAGGACAATTCTTTAATATTATGCTATAATTTAAAATCTTAATTTTAGTTTTGCCAAAAATAATTTTTTGATAATTATTGTTTATTCTATTTTAAAAATATAGGATTGGTATACATATCAGTTTAACTGTCTCAAGGCACTTGAGAAAGTTTCAGACAAAGGAAATTTTATAGATTTGTTGCTTAAACATCTTGATACATCTGCCATTATGGATCTCATTATAAAAATATCAACACTTTTAGAAGGGCCTCCTTTAAGAAGTAACATATTCACAGTATGTATACCTTTTTTTAGATTTACATGCATTTTATTTAATGCCACACAAATAAAATAATTTTTTTTTTTCAGTTATTTGAAAAAGAACAACTAATTTTCAAATTAGTGGATACATTAGATTCAAAAAATCTTCCTGTGAGACAATTAAATGCTGCAGAAATAATTTGTGCTATTGAAGTTGCATCTGAATTACATACTCTTGAACAAAATCCACTTGTTGCTTCAATTGAATCGTAAGGATTTTAGTTTTTTTTTAGTTTTTGAGGGCTTTGAATAAAATTAATGTTTAATTAATTAGACCAGAAACTATAAATACAGTGTTGGTGAAAATGTTTGGACAAACTGAGAAGACTGAGAGTACATTGTTGGGTGGCATTTCAATACTGCAAACTTTGTTAATGGCTACTAAATTCAAGTTAGTCATATAACATTTAAAAATGTATCAAAAAAATTTTACTAATATTATTTTTCTAATCAGAGGTGAAGATTCTACTGAAGAATATAATAAAAAACAATCGTTGGCTGAGATTTTGTATATTACAATTTTACCATTTTTAGAACATATTCACAATGTTTTGTTGGATCCTCCAAAGGTTAAAAATTAAAAAAATTTTAATTTCATAAAAATAGAGCAAACTATGGTCCATGAGTTTCCAATCTCTATAATCAGTTTGATTAAGATAAACAAACTTGATAAAGTTTATTTTTAAATCGTAAATTGTTTTTTAAGATGTAATATCTAATTCTTTTGTGACAACTTTTGCTTAGTAAAGAAAATCAGGCTATAAAAAAATATGCTATTATATGATTGAAAGTACTTAAACATTGTTCTAACCTAATACAGATGGTCATTCAAAAAAATAAAAAATAAAAATTCTCAATCATATTACCTAAAATTAATTTTATGAAACTGAAAAACATATTATGTACTTAATAATTTTTCTTAAGTTGTAATAATTTATATAAGATTTCTTTAACTTTCTTGACTTTTGGACCATTGTTTTAACATTTGTATATCATTATTCATTTATACTTAAATTTGGATTATTATTTTAATTTAGATAGAAAGTTTAGAATGTATGGGAAACGTAATTGAAAAACCTTTTGGTAATGTACGTTTGCAAATAGTAAGATTGATAAGTTCATTATTAAGCATGCATAATCAACAAATAAATGAACGATTTGCTCAACTTAATACAATAAAAGTTCTTCTTGTAAGTATTCATTTTAAATAAATGCATGAATAAGTATAATATTTATATATTTTTGATTGATTTTTATTTCGCTTTGATTACCTGGTTGTTGGTATATATTTAATTTATATTATTTTACTTATACCATTAAAAGTATTATATTATGTATAATTTAAATAAAAAGAATAATATATATATGTATATATTACGGAGACAACACATGCGGGTATGGCATCCTCTTAAATAAACATAAAAAGTATATATATCAAAAGTAACTATTCTGTGAAAAATGGTCTTATAAAAATTTAGTGAAAATTTAAGGTATCTACAATTATATGATTTTGTCAAAACTTCCATTATTACTTAATTTTTTTTCCTTGAAAATTTTGTTGACAAATAATTTTTTACTTTTGAATCTACCAAAGATCATCTAGATTCACTTTTTTACCAGGAAATATGCCGAAGTTGATAACTAAAGTTTTTTTTCTGCTTCCGTAAGTGATGACAGGCACATAAAATAAGAAACATATTTCTTAAATTAATAAATCCATTAAACCAATTTAGATCTCAGATCTAAACTGTAATATTGTTATGTTCATTTAATTGTATCAAAATATTTTGGAAATCTGTGCAAAAGTTTAAAATTTATTATTAGCTCATTAAATAAACAATTTATTCTGTTTCAGGATTGTTTTTTTTGTTATGATTTAAATAATTTTCTGCATACTCAAGTAGTTCAATGCTTCCATGAAGTTATGTGTTGTAATCATTCAATTGCTGAAAACAGTACATTTATAGCTCATGTAATAAACTCATATATAAATTATTATTATTATTTATGTATTATATATTGATGTTACTTTTCTTTATAGGTTATCAAAGATTGTCAATTAATTGAATCTATTCTTAATAATGAGAAAAGGTATGTGCAATGTGTTAATTAGATATTAGAATGTATACTAATTATTTTTATGTACAATTTTATTGTTTAAACTTTTAATAAATGACAAGTTATGTAGAACATATATTTTTTACCACAATTAATTATTATAAAATTGAAAAAGAGAGCAGAAATTCTACTTTAGAAGTATTTCATAAGTTTGACATATTATTTACCTATGTAATTATGTATTGAACCATCAAAATTTTATTTTTGATAAATCAAAAGACTATAAGTATATTATCTAATATTTATTGAATGACCTAAATAATTTTTTGTTGAAAAATTCCATAAATATCATATTCATTTTTTTATCTATAAATAATTGCGACCCCTAAATTATTTCTTATGGTTATCAAATCAACACAATCTTCTCTTTACAAAAAAATGTAAAATGTAAAATTTTTATTGTTTAGTATTCAACCAGGAAAGAAAAGAAAAGGATACATTGGTCATTTAGCGACAATTGCTAAAAGCTTACATAACACCGAAGCTTTTTACTCTGATCATTTCCGTGGAATAATTGTAAATACATTAGATAGTGATATTGTTAGTCGGTGGGATTCTTTTACATCTACTACGTTAGAAGATAATGAAGAAAGAATGTCTACTTGTTTGGTAAGTTTTGATTTAATTTATTTATGTAAAATATTATTTTATAAATGTGTGTATTTTAAGGGAGGGATTCATCCTCGAGAAGAAAAAGCATTAGATGATAGAAAAGAAATGGAAGAAGACGAAGCAATTTATGGGCGACCTGAAATAGAATTTAATATCAACGACAATCAGCTTGGGGTATCTAGAGTTGATATAAACTTTGATGAAGACGATGATGACGATGATGATGATGACAAGTAAGTTAATTTTTAAAATTAATTTTAATAGTTAAATTATTATCATTTTATATTTAGAGATTCAATGGAAATGCAAGCCGAAATGTTTAATCGTATGTGTTCAGTAAGATCATCAGAAATGAGTCTTGATGATGAACCTGAATGCAAAGATACAAATGATGATCAATCAGGTGCTTTAAGCTTATTTAATAATCAACTTTGGAAAGATTCTGGTTCAGGTCCATCTAAAAGAGATTATGGTGTTAACATTTTTAACAGCTCATATGACAAATCAGATAATTTAGTGTCTAAAGATTGTAATTTGTAAGTTTACTATTCATACTCAGTTTTCCATTAAATGTATTATTAACCAACACAATTTTTTCAAAGGTTTTGGTCTCCTGAAACTTCTGATTGGGAAACCTTTAGGTCTCAATTAAACACAAAAGCATCAAGTGAGATGAAGATTGATAATAATTCTATTAATAGTAAGTATCTTTTAAAATAGTTGATACTTATAAGATGGAAATCGTCTTTTAAATAAAGTTTAAATATTAGATATATATTTAGATACTTTTTAACTCATGATAATTTGTAAGTAGCCTTTATGTTGTACAGTATTATGTGAGTTATCATAGGTATAGTCTGGAAGGAAGAGGGGAGAGCAATAGTGTTTATTTTCCTCCCTGTCATTGGTTAAAATTAAATTTATTATAGTGTGTTACCTGTAATAGTTACCTGTAAATTGTTGATCTTTGAATTTTTATACTTTTTGTTTTAATACTAGAATCTTGTCTATTACTGACTAATAGCTATAATACTTCTGATTTATTTATGGAAAGGAATAAATGCTGTTCTTTTTTATATCTACCTTATAGATTTTTATTTCAACCACAAACTGCCCCTCAAGAATTTATCTCAGTTATTGAATTTTTAAAAGTTTTAGGGATCACAGGTGTGTGGAAATACTACACGGCAGGTATCTAGATAGTTAACTCTGTGAAGGTGACAGACGGGTGTAGTGTAACTGCTGCTAACTGTGTTTCTTAACTCGAACAGAAATTAGCTCAAAAATTTGTTGTTTATAAACTAAATTTGGGTGTTTAGTTTCTAGTGCTTTTTCTTCAAGCCCTTGGGGAGAAAATGTCGCAGAACCAACACCCAAATTAGAAACTGGTTGGGCCAATTTTGATTCAAGTTTTGGTGAGCCATTGGTGGCTAATGGTGACTCAGTTGATCATGAATTATTTCCTGATGTTGTTGAACGAAATACTCAAGATATTACTCCACCATTTGTGTTGCCTGAAAGTGCAACAATGTTAATTGACAATTCAATAAGTAAGAATAACTAATGTAAACTAAAATATGTATAATTTTACTGTTGTATGTAACTTAACCTTTATGGATGTATATTATTGATTTAGACTCAAATTCGGAAGATCAAGAGATGACTGATAAAATAAATGATGGTTTACTTACATCAAATACATCTTTATCTGCACAATTATCTAATGATGAACCATTGGCAGGTAGTTCTCCAAAATCAAGTGTAAAGGATTTGCCTATTTTACCTATTATATCAACTTCTTCAGATACGTCTTTAGTTGAAAATCCTAAGGATGTGAATTCTGTAGATAGGTAATGGTCATTTAATGCCTTAAAATCTTCTTAATGGCATTATAATATTTTTAAAAACAAAAATTATGAATTTTAATTTTTATAAATGTTTTTTTCTTATTAATTTACACATCAATTATGATCAATAGTTATCTGCGTGTATGTTTTAAAGTGTCCGTCCGTTTTTTTATATGAAACATCAATATTTATAATAATTCCAATTCATTCTAAAAAATAAACAAACATTTTTATTTACTAAAATGTTCTCATACACATAATTATACATTTATTTATAATATTTTTTTTTTATTGAAAGACAGTTCTTGTTACCTATGTAATTATTTATTTTGTGTGTTTAGTTTAGTGTTTGAATTACAGGGATCATAAGTATAATATTTAAATATTTTTGTTAAATTCTATTAATATGAATACAAATTAAATATATTTAATTATTTTCTTTATGAATTCGAAGAAGAATAAATCATTAACTTTATAAAAACCCACCTATATAAAATATATGATACATTTCTTCGAAATCTTAGTTTATTTATTATGTTACTGTAACAAGTTATTATATATATTACATAATATATAATATATATGTTTTTTTATAGTCGACTTTGTTATATTATCAGTTATCATGGTGCATGTTTCGAATTATACAAATGTGTTGTTGTGTATGTATGAATGTATGTATGTATGGATGTATGTATTCAAATATTTAACATATTATGGTAAAATTATTATTATTATTTATTAATTATTATTATTTTTGTAAAACTTGAATGGTTACTGGATATAAAATGTTTGATGAGAAGATCTTACAAAATACTTTTACTGTGATATGAATATCCATGTTTTTGAAATATAAGTTATACATTATTATACTCAGTTAACTGTTTTTTTCTTTGATTGCTGACCATTGTCATTTAACACAAACCTATATTTATTTTGTAAAAAAAGAAATAGAGATGATAAATCTAGCACCAAATTATTTGATTTAATAATTGAAATGTTATGAATCATTAAATATATTTATTTTTATTTAATTTGAAAAATAAATTGGTTATATAAATATTTTTGTAATTTATTATGCATTGATATTTTTTAATGCAAGTATGATCTATGGTTTGTTTTTCTTGTAGATTTATGTTATTACTTTTATTGTTTAGAATTATTTTTGCTTTTGATTATTGAAATATACAAATAGTTAATACTGTTAGTACTTTTTATATTTTAAATGCTTACAGTTATTTTTACAGTTTCCAAACCTACATGAATGTAAAGTGTTGAGCAGTATCTAGGTAACAGTTTTACTCTGTACTTAAGCTGCACTAAAACTATTAATATTATACTAAATACACTTACTTTTTAATCATATTATTTACTTATTTTCTCTATAAATAATATATTGCTTTAAATCTTTTAAATGATTTTTAGAGAAATAAATAGATAATCTTCATCATCACCTTTTAAAGGCTAAGCCTTGTTGTAGCCAATCATGTCTGTCAGATGCCATCCTCTTAAGATTTTGGTAAAAGGTACAATCCATTTGTCTGAAGATTTCTTCAAAGAAGAATTTACGCGGTCTTCCTCTAGATCTTTTTCCTTTCATAATGATAGTTGTAAACTCATTATTTCTAAGTAAATGTCCAATTAGCTTTATTGTTCTTTTTATTATTGTGTTCATCGAAATGACTAACTTTAAATAATCGCATGCAAATGCTCAGACCTCTCTTAATTAGAAAGAAGTGCTCCGCCTTTAACAGCAAACTATTAATCTACAAAGCTCTACTTAAACCAATCTGGACGTATGGACTCCAACTGTGGGGTGCTGCCAAAAAATCCAACACAAATCGAATTCAAACATTCCAAAATATGTCAATCCGACGACTATCTAATGCCCCGCCTTATATCTCTAACCGAACTCTTCATATGAGAACTATTGTAGAGGAAGCACACGATTTTTATACACGTTTTCACAAACGACTTCAAACCCATCCAAACCCTCTCATAAAAGATCTTTCCATCCTTACACTCCCAGGAAATCCTAACCGCAGATTAAAAAGGCGTATGGTGCCGTGATCTTTTACAAAACTTAAATGACTAACGTCTCAATTTAGTTATAATAATTAATCAATGGCCAAAAGTCACTAATGGGGGTGGCTGCTTAATCACACATTTCATGTCTTATTTTATTAATTTATTTATTTTTTCTGTTTTGTTTGTTTGTCTATATGCTCTCATCAAATAAGCTTATTGTGCTAATATTGTACAAATTGTTTATATCTAATAAAAAACTAAAAAAAAAATGTCGTTAAAAAATTAAATGACATCAAGTTAAAGCTTCTCGAAATAATGAATTAAGACACTTAAACGGATCACTCCATATTATAGATACCTACTGACTACTGTCTTTAAATACATAATATTAAGTCATAAGTAAAAAAAAAAAAAAAATAGTTGACGTATAGTAAATATAAACAGGTGAGTACCTACTATTAATTTGTCGTTGGTGATAATGTAGTATTGGTAATGTACTAATATGTGAATTGTATTGTTATTCAAACTAATTATACTACAAACTATTGGATAGATATTTATGAGAATTGAAAAATATTGAATACCAAACACAATATTATATTGCATGTTATATACATATACAGGGTGTCCCACGATGATTTACCCATTGTGATATCTCACGAAATAATGGAGATATCAAAATTCTGGTTTTATAATAAGATTCACAGGAATAAGAACTACAATTATATCATTTTAAAATTTATTTTAATGTTTTTGTAAAAATTAAAAAAATATTTTTTTATTTAATTATTTGCAAAAAAAAAAAAAAATAGCCATTTTGTAGTGTTTATTTTTCTGAAAATATTGACGTTTCAACATTTTATTTCCATTAGTTTTCTGATTTTTGATATTTTTTCTAGTTTTGATGAAATAAAATATGATTATAAATGACGTATAACAATTAGGAACACGGATTCGGCCAGCCGTATGGGGATGCGCACGGCGCGGCGGTTCATATACGAGTATGTTTGATAACATTATGGTGTTAAATAATTCGCAATTTTTCTCGAAACTAAAAAAAATATTAAAAATCAGGAAATTAATGAAAATAAAATTTTGAAACGTCAATATTTGCAGAAAAATAAACTCAACAAAATGGCTATCTTTAATTTTTTTTGGAAATGATTAAATATAAAAATATATTTTTCAACTTTTTTACCAAAACATTAAAATATGAAACAATTGTAGTTCTTATCCCTAGGAGTTTTATTACCAGAATTTCGACATCACTATTATTTCGAGAGATATCGCAGTGGGTAAATCCTCACGGGACACCCTGTATATATATATATTATATTTATAGGTACCTAAGCGTGGCATTCAATGTGTTAAGAAACTGAGAAATGAGATTAGAGGTATGAAATCTTAAAAGCAGAAAACCATAATAATTATATTATTACTATAATAAATTCATATTTCAGGATCACCACTTCATTAGCACAACGGGATATAGAGGACGTCTAGGCCAAAGATTAATCTATAAATATTCACTAATTCACTATTCAGTCTAGAAAATGGTGGGTCCAAACCGACTTAACCGGTGTATATGTAATTATCCCGCACGGCCGCACCGGAATAATGAACCATCCAATCACGTCAATAATGAATTATGAAAATGAATAATGATATTATACAAATATGCAAATATCTCTGTATACATACGTTCATTTTTTTCAAACCGATTCTAGCATAGTTATCAAATATAGTAGCGAAATCGTTTACATTTCAAACAATACTATCGAATACTGTAATAATATGGTGTTAGGAGTACCTATATAACCGATAGTAAGTTACTGAGTAGGTAGGTACTGTAGACTGCATAGTATGTTAAATATATAATACCTAGTTAATTCTCAATTGAATTTTTTCCCTTCTATATATGTACCAATATAATTTAAAATAATGTTTCATCGCAAAATTATTAGGTAAGTAGTTTGAATCTCTGTCGACGTTGTGACTTTTCAAACACCAATATAATATAAATGTATAGCTGGTAGTTCGTGCCTTTATATTTTAACACAATGGTGATGGCTAGTAAGATATTAAATACAATAGATATGCCATGTCATGAAATCATACACCCGTGGGTGACTTCATGTTGCAACGCAAGTACCGGTTTATTGATTCATTCGATCCAAACTTCGTTGCGAATTTATGTTACTACGTACACGGTATAGTATACAATTTATATGCCTATAGTATTAATATTTAAACTATTTACTTACTATATGTGTGTCATTTATTTGTTTTGTCTGGCAGTTGACTTTACTGATGAAAGGTCGAAAACCGACCAAGAAGGAACTCAAACAAACCCTGTTGAACATTTTACAGTCTACTGCTTTTCTGTCATGCCATTCATTTGGTTTATTGTCTGCTATGTGCTTACTAAGGTATCTACTACTACCATGAGAAACTTTATGATTGTGTGACAGCTCGTTTGCAATAGTAATATAGGTAATATCAATTATCGTACAAAAAATACACTTTAAAATATTTTACTAGATACTTCGTCGGCCTAAAATCTAAACTGCAAAATTCGTAACTCAAATGTTTTGATTTGAATTCAAATTTATGTAAGAGTTACAAAAAAGTCCTACCAACATTATAATTGGTAATTAAGTGGTAAATGACAATGTTTTTAATTACAATTGAATAGGTATAGTATTTAATACTATAAATTGCTATTATAATTGAAGTCCCGAGTAGGTACATCTAAGGTTATAAAAAGCGATTAGGTACCCACAAATTGAGTTTGACAGGCATTCAAAATTGACAATAAAATCAGAAATAAAAATTGAATGTACCTCCAAATTACGTTTCGATACACAAAACTTTTATTTTTGCATGGGCGTGCACATGATTTTTTCTTAAGGGAACATTGGGAACTCACTCAATTATGTAATGGTTATTTTGTGGGATACTAAAGTTAGTTAAATAATAATTTTACATTTTAACAATAATAATATTTACCTCTAGCAATAAATTTTAACATAATATGTTATACATTGAGGTAATAAATAAAAATATCAGTCAGTTGTCACACAAAAACTCAAAGTTATAAAGTTAATCGGTGATACCCTGGAGCTAAAAATACTTATTGAAATTTTCAATTATTTCTGCATTATAATCTAGTTTCATACATACTCTTTGTTCAATAAGTACTCATAAAAAGTAAGCTGTTAAGACATTCTTTATACATATTAGCCCAAAATTTATATTTTACAATATTTAACTTAAAAAAGCTCTTTTAGATGAACAATTTGTGACAGGCATCTTACTAAATAATTCAGTTGTTTTATAGAAATTAATAAAACAACTTATTATAAGATTGACTTAGCTATTGAAGCTCCTGAGTGGCCTGAATAATAGTTACAATTGCAATGAACCTTTATTGAAGTAAATGCATTTAAAGGTCAACATTTTCATTAGTTTCCAAAAGCGCCAGAAAAACAAAACAAAATGTTAAGAAAAAATGGACATTTTCAGATTTTTTAAATCAATTTTGGCATAACTCTAAAAAAAAATTACCATAGATGGAATGGATGCAATGTTCACTATCACTAAATGTAAACAATAAGCATTACCATTTTCTATACCCATACAATTTTCAAAATATTTTTATTGATGTTGAGCTATTTATATAGGCGTATAAAATTTTTGATTTTTACCAGTTTTTTTTTTTTAAATTGTGAAGTCAAAACATGAAAATGTAAATACGTAATATAAGGTTTCTAGTAAGTTGTTATTGGAAATCAAAAAAAAAAAAGTTGATCGAAAATCTGTAGTAATTATGTTTTTTGAAATTAAAATTTTGACAAAATTCGTAAAAATCTCAAAAATGTACCAACTAATCTGAGTTGGAAATTCATAAAAATTATTTTCTATTAGTACTTCATAGCATTTTCAACGTATATTAACTCGTTTTGAGCTGTTTATACGAACATTTACAATTCGTTAAGTTTTTTTTTCTATATATATCAATAAAATGTTATTCGTTATATCAAAGAGCTTTAAATTGAATACAACGCACCTCACATTTTTACATACCTACCAGTTTTAAAATATTAAAAATCCATAGGTAAGGTTTTTTCTAAGCGTTTGTTAAAATTTTGAAAAAAATTATCAAATTAAAAATGTGCAAATTATTAAGTAGTAAAAAAATTATAAAATGTTCAATTTTTTTAGGTATCTAATTATCGAAAATTTAATATAAGGTTCTTTGTAAATAATGTTGTAATCCAAAAATCTGTATAAATACAGTTTTTTAATAGTTATTTTAAATTCAAATTTGGATGATATTACATTAAAACTAAAAATAACAATTTTATTTATTTTGTTGTGTGTATTCAGTTAGGTGTTTAAAAATATTATTCGTGGGTACCTAGGTACTCGAAATTTTAACAGTAGGTATATTAATATATTTGATTTATGATATATTATGATATTATTGATATCGATATATATATAGACTTGTACAATATTGCACATTATATTTTCAAACGCAACTAGCACCTAATAGTAAAATAAATTATTTAGATCACAATAATATCATACAATATAGGTACCCACTTAGTAATATTAATGGCCGACTAACCGGCTTCGCTCAGAACTGTTTTCATATACAATGGTTTTATATTATTGAATTTAAATTTAACTCATCCATCAGCTAGAGACTCTCTTAACTTAATGTATATCATAATGTTACCCACCTACAATCTTTTTTTTTTAATCATTTGCTCTTCTTAAACATTGTAAGCTTGAGTACTAAATTAAAAACAACAAAATAATATTAAAATACAATTTAAGGGGAGGTGTCTTGACCCTGTCTACATGCCTACTGCCTATCATAAAGTAATTTTATCTACTGTGTGATTTTTTTTAAGCATGCTCGCCCCCACTTTCCCTTTAATCGTACCTTTATTCAAATTTTGAATTAAAGAATTTTTAAGTACACCTAAAGATCAAATTTTAAAATTTCTAATTTCCTCTACACTTTCAGATATTATAGATTGTCACTAATCCTGTAGTGATAACTAGTGATTTATAAATAAATGTTTATTGTCTGTTAATAACATTATTTTATAATTTTAGAAGATTATTTGGGAAATTCAATGTGCTAAGTGTAGCATTCCTTCCGTGTTCTCTATCCAGTCTAGTCGCTATATTAATTGAAAGGCCATCCAGACGAGGATTACTAAGTCTCTATGTGACAAATGTCGTAAGTCATTCTAACTTTTATGTTTAATATCAAGTTAAACATATAAAAATTATATATTATTAGATTTAAATTTGTATAGCTAAGTTGAACTCAAATGTATTTATAAGTAATATTTTATTTTAAGGCCTCAGAAACATTCTATAATATGATGGTTAATAGAGGCATTATAAAACCGATTCGTTATGGAGATTTGTTTATATTTGGGTCATCAATTACACTACTGCTTTATTTTTTCAGAGGACAGCATAATAAAACAGATTCAATATATTCCCTTTTAAGGTAAAAATATATTTTTTTATTAATGTATGTAACTTAATATGTTTTTATTGACTAGTTTATTGTGTTTCACAAAATTTAACTCATTACTTGTAACAAGATGGTTGGATCAATGTTAAAAACATTACGCATATTAAATGTCAGTGCACTATTTTTTTCAGCAGAATTAGACTTCTGCTGGTTGTTTCTTTGTTAGCTTTACTATTTGAGTGAATATTATGAATATCCCTAATTATCAAACTTATAGTTAAGAACATTATCGTTGTGTTTTTGTACAATGGCTTTTTTACGTTATTTTTTATTTAAGAACAAGGTGAACTCAGGTGAAAATTTTTATATCATAAAAATTCAACTTTCAGGAACAGGCAATGTTTATAAATTAAGGTTTAGTAATAGATAGATTTGCTTTAATATTAGTGTTCCGGACTCTCATGCCGTCCTGCTTGAGGGTTTTCGTTAGAGAAGCTCAGAGTCCCGGGTGCACTAAACCTGTTATTGCCTTACCCTTCCGCTGAGTGTTCACAAACTTCTCAGAGGTTGAGAATCACTTATTTACCTATTAATTTTTTTTCTAATTACTTACCGAATATAGTTATATAATTTAACATCGGGCATAGTTAAATATAATCATACAAAATCAAACAAATTTACTTAAATAATTACGGTAATTTTTGTTTGCAGTTATGTAAAACGACTATACACTATGCAAGTGCAGCACTAAAATTAAACATTATGACATATTCAATCATAATAATTATTAGATCTTTGACAAATTTTTTAAAATTCACCAGTTGTTTGAATGATTGGAAATAGAATATAATTTTATTTAGAATAATATGTATGGTACACTAATAATTTATTGCATGTATTTTAAATAGGTTTGTTGTTGGTTCTTCCGAAGAAAATAATTATAAAAAACCATTGTTATCTCCTCAAACTCATCAGTCAGGTAAATCAAATCAAGGTATTATTCGACAAGCAATTACTGATATATATCAAGCTTATTGTACTATAGACAGTGAATTAAAAACAATTTGGACCAGTGATTTATGTCCGCACACTTATGGTTGTTTATATTATATTCTTAGTGTGAGTAAAATATTAGTGTTTTAACAAATTATATTGTTTCGCTATACATAATGTTTTTAAATTTATTTAGTCAGGAACAAGGTTATTTTTAGTTGGTTATACATTACAATTAAGTTTGAAGTTGCTACAAGTCAACCAAATTTTACGTGATCCAAGTTATATTTTTAAATTAATGATATCGTCAGATACATTTAGCTTAGGAGCGTTTCTTGGAGGATTTGCTTCCATTTATAGAGTAGCTATATTTTTAACAAGATTTATATCAATAGTTTTTTATTTAATTTTATTTACCATATTTTAGATTGTATCATGTTTAATGAGAAGATTCCTAGGTAAAGATTCAAAATACATATGTATTCCTGCTGGATTATTGGCTAGTCTCACTTATTGTGTGTATCGTAATAATTCGATTACTTTATATGTTATGTTGAAAACATTACAGGTATTTATTGTATTAAATTGTAATAATTAAACACAGGATGGATTAAGTTTATCACATAATAATTTATCATTTTCAGATAATGTATATTAAAGGTTCTAACGATGGACATTTTCCTGATTTACCTCGAGCAAATATATTCTTTTATTGTTTTTCTACAGCTATTTTAATTCATGCAGCTATACTTGAACCACATAACTTAAGACCATCATATTGGAAATTTTTACAGTCTCTATCTGGAGAAACTGTAGGATTAATTGATCGAAATTATTTGGATATATTTGGTCTTAAATCAAGTGAATCATTTAAAAGTGTATTAAAAACATACAAGCCAGTTCCATCACGCGTTTTTAAATTTAAATCTAATATCATTAGTTGAAAATCTAAGATAATGTATGGTTAATGGTGTATGTAATAATATAGTAGTTTATTAAAGCATATGTTAATGTTGTTACTGTTTTTTATGGAAAAAAAATTAATTTTTGTACACTTGCTTGTCATTATTTCAGATTTTTTACATATTAAAATAAGAAGATGTTCATGAATAAAATTGTGTAGTGTATAAATATAATTTTGATCCTTGTCGATTATAAATTAACTATTTTATAAGTGCATCTATGAAAATATAATATTCAATAAACATTTTATACGTAGTTATGAAATTTAAAATGTAACTGAGTATAGTTCAATACTTATAGTCACAGAAACAAGTCGATCTATGTTTAGAATTTGATAATAATTAACTCTTTGCCAATTGTATTTTCCTGATAGTTTTCAATATTTTAGCTATTATTTAACATTTAAAGAAAATATTCATGATGAATTCATTATATTATAAATGCTTTACAAGTTCGTGCACTACCATATCTTCTATCAGAGAGAATTTCCATAGTTTTTTTCAATGGTAGATACCTACTAGATCACAGGTATTCAAACTTTTTCAGCATGCGGCTCTTTTGGGTGTTCACAATATTTTTACGGCTCCCAAATTATTATGAAAAAATTGAAACAAAACACGGATACAATATGGGAAATATGCTATATGGGTGATAAATGATAATTATTACAGTGACTAGAAATAAGACTTCAAATGGTCGAATCGTAAGGTGTGTCGTTTTCATTTCCATAATGATTGCAAATAATATTTATAATAATTATACAAGACCTAGGTATGATGTTGGTTTTCGGTGCTTTGGCGTGGCTCCCTTTGCAAACTCTCGCGACGCTCCTGGGAGCCGTGACGCACAGTTTCAATACCTCTGCGGCTCTGCACTAGATGGTATTAATGCCATCATTATCTAGACACTATTAATTCAGTTTAAAGATCTTATTTACTAATAACATGCCATAATAACTAACCATTTATTTATCAGTACTTTATTCTATTTTAGCTTGAAATAATAATCTCTGAAAAATTTTAAGTATATGATCCAGATATAAGATTTAATAATTCTTTAGAAAGTTACCGTGCTGTGTTATTGAAAATCGTAAGACTTCATCCGAAAATATGGGTGTTTTCTTGAACTAGTCAATATCAATTATTAATCACAAGTCAATCATATTTTTTTTTATTTATAGACCAGTTGAGATGTTTGAAAAATACAAGAGAAGTGGAATACCTACAAACAGGCATTGAGGATTCTGATAATCTAAAGCTATGTCTTAATATACAATTGGACGGCGCAATAGATAGGCAATTTAGGGACATACTAAAATGTTTTTAAAATGTACGATAGGTCGTCACGTATTTTATTGACATTAACGTTCATTAAATCAAGATTTTTTCATCATTATTTATCGACATTATTTTTAATACTATAGTAAATTAAGCTATAATCCAACTTAAGTACGTTAGGGATGACACTTGAATTGTTTTGCTAATTATGTTTTTTCGATAAAAAAAATATTGAATAATATGTGTCCAATGTCCATTTTAATGCTTACCAAATTGTTTAAGCTGTTTAGGTGCAATATAAATATGTACCGTTTATGTCATATATTCTATACTATATAGTATTTAATACATAAAATGATATGTCATATGTATAGTTGAATATCAATATCACAATTTTTTACATACTTTTTGAAATGTTTTTAGTTGTACGTATGTGAGGTACACAAATCGACAAATCGAAAACTAAGAAAGTTAAATTTATTTCTATTCTCCTTGAATTATCGATGAGACTCGACTGTATTTATAGTTTAACAGATATAATTAGATATTAGATAAACTTAATATATATTTGTAATTTATATCTGAGTCAACCCAACATATGTTTGATTATACACATTTCTATTGTTTTTTTTTTTGTGCCCTATAAATGTAAATAATAAATGTATTATATTATAATACCTACCTATTTATGTAACTTTTATAAAAAGAAAAACGTTGAGATTTCGTGCATTAATATTTACGTGGAGTGTTTTTGCACTAATATTTTTTCGGAAATATTTTGACGTGTCAAATATTTATATAGATTTTAATGCTGAACAATATTGATCAAACCGTTATTCGGATTAAAATTAAGTAGGTACGTAATATGTATCTAAATTTTGGATTGAATCCGTTAATTCACATAAATTCGATTAGAGAAAAAAACTAAAAACTAGAGTGTCTACACATAGAAAACTAGAAACTACATACAGTACATGTAAAGTAAAGAACTATAGCATATGATAGTCGTGCTAGAGTGCCAGCTAGTCGCTATATAGTAGTGCGTAGTATACATTATACATTTAACATTTATAAATTTATAAATTTATAATATTTATATTATTACTGTGTAAGTGTAATGAACTCATGAATGCATGTATTTCAAAACTTTGATATCAATAAATAACAGGGAAATACTTTTAATTAGTATTTAGTACCTACCTACCTATATCATTAAAAACGAAAACAAATTGTTAAATAATAACCATTCAAATTTTATCATTCGAATAGAGAATCATAATCCTGATCGATAATTTAAAACCGGATTAAACATATTATTATACTTTTTCCAACCCCAATAGACTGATAAAGATAAATCAGACTGCAATTATGGTTTGATGATTGTTCTGGATTTGGGGCAGTTCAGCACTAACGTGGTTTACGTTCACTAATCACCTCTGTGTGTATGTAGTTGCATAATAGCAGATTATTATTGCATGGCAACTCAATCACAGTACTGCACTGCAGCGTTAAAAAAAATTCATAGCAATTTTTTTCCTACACAGTCAATTGTCACAAATCATAATATTTTAATAACATAATAAAATAATTGTTATCCATAGACCATTTTTAATATTGGTCGTGCGATTAAACTGTTAATATTGCGGTTATTACTTATTATTATTTCATTTCATTATTATCTATTTTTTTGACACGTATTGTGTGCATGCCCATAATATTATGTAATATGTATTTATGTTTGATAGTCTGTACTCGTCGTAACTGTATACAAATATAATATCTATACTGTTATACCATTTACCTTAGACATTTCGAATCATTAATATTATTTATTGTTCAATGCAGGGCAATTCACCTGTGGACGTGCACACCGCCGTGTTTTAGATTAATAATGAACTTCATCAAATTCTGATTTTTGGAATTTTAATCTAAATACCCTGTATACTTATTTATACTTATATATATCACATATTTTCAAATTTCGGCATTTTTTGCACTACTTATTAACAGATACAAAGTAAATTATAACTATTGTTGTTGTATTTAGTTAGCTACCGACTTAAAATGTCTTTAATTTTCCAACATATATCTATATCTATAGTTTATTAAATTAGGTAATTTAGTTTGTCCTCTTAATATTGATTTTAAGATTATCAACACTATTATAGGTACCCAAGTGCGTATTAATTTGATAAAAATTGAGTAAGTACATTAAATAGATACCTTAACATATTATGGTGGTTTGTGAAGTATTTTATTGGTGTGCGTAAAGTTATGTTTAATCTGCTATAGGTCTATAGCACTAATTATTACTTGTCTAAACATAATTCATTTAAAAGAACGTGAATTTTATGTGCAAAATAAAAATATAATAGTGATCGTCATAATATAATTAATATTTAACTTACCTACTGAAATACATGTGCTTACGATGAAATTTCAATAATAGTCAAAAATAAAAATTAATGTTTTAATATTTTAAATATAGGTATTAAATAAGTACCTATTATAAAAAAAAAACTTGTAGTTTGTTGTGGCGTGGTGTTTGGTCTCAGTCACAAACATGTTCTGAGGTCAAACATCAGTTGACGTCACTAGTTCTCTGATTGTTGACCACTCGAGTTTTAAAGACAAATCCTCTCAACATATATACGAGTTCTGAGTGTTCTGATTGACTATATCGTCTATATCCTCCTCTAATGACCATAGACGTATAAGTTATAACTCAATAAAAAAAAACTTATAACATTGTTTATTCATTTATTTGTACAGAAAAACTTTATTATGAATAAATAACACAAATGGCAAACAATAATACACATCTGACGACTGACTTTAAATTTGTTATGGAAAACTTGAAACAAGTCTTGTTATTTTGAACACTTTATAAGATCTTATAAGTTATATGCTTATACCTTATAGTACCTGAATACTTAATTAAAAAATTTCAATTCGTAATGTTATACTACTCGTTAGTCATTTTAAATATTTAGTGATTTTCCTCTAACTAAATATGATAATCAATAAAAAAATGTCTGATAGGTATGGTGTGTTACTATAGACAGATAAAAGTGGCTCTCTTTACTAATGAAAAAAAATCTAACTAGCCTGCTAGAACAAAGTTCCATTGGGGTTTTTAGGAAAATGTATGGAGTTGCTTCAGCCTCTCGGGTGGTTTGGTTATACATGGAGTATAACATAGATATAATATTTAGTATGGTACCAACTTATTAATTACTAGGTATTTGAAAAACGTTTCAATTCATTAATCATTATTGATGTAAATGCAACTACATGAATAGGTTATATATAGGTACTGTTTAATGGTTTCGCTATTTTTATAGGTTTATAATATAATAGTGATTACTAATTAGTAATTAGTGAAACAAATAAATCAAGTCATAGTTATATTGTTTAAACATTTCATAATATTTTAAATTAACAAAAATACAATTTTTAACAAATGCTTTCCCCAAAATAAATTAAATTTGTAAAATTAATATGCACAAAAATAACGGTGGGTATACATGATAATAAAACCATATAATACACTGGTTGTTAGTATAAATGTATAAATAATAAAATATGTAAAATCAACATGTCTTTTTTGGTGACATTCATTAAAATGCAATATTGTTTTTGGTCTTGAATTTAAAATTAAAAACGGTAACATAATATTATGCAGTACCTAACAATAGTTATATATTATTATAAATAGGAGAAAATGTTTTTTTCCAAGGTGGGGCGATATTTAAATTTATCATGCAGGGTATGGGCTATATTATCTTAATATTTTTTATTCATTTAGGCACACAGTGCGTACAATAACATCAGTTACTCTGTATGGGTCGCAGTTTGACGCTGGTCTACGATCTTCTAAGTAACCCTTCTTCTCTTCAGCACAACCACGAGGAATACGAATACTAGCACCACGATTAGCCACTCCTAGAACAATAACAAACATTTTTTAAAATTTTTTTTTTTTACACATGATAATGTGAACCTGATTACCACAACTCAGTATCAAAGATTTAATTTAACCAATGAATTTTATTTATTTTAGAGTAAAAACTATTTGATCTTGATAATTTTTATTTTAGGAAATGTTACAATAAATTATACATTTGTGTTTAGTGTTTACGCAAATATTATAACTTTGAACAAAAATGAAGTTATTTGTATCATATTAAAAAAACCAATTAAAATATTTAAAATAACAACTCTTGATATTTATAGAGCATTCTCTTTTTTATTCAATAATGTGGTTAGTCGAAATTTTTGAAATGTCCTGTAGCGATACAAAAATGTCTGCTTTTAAAATGAGAATACATTTACGCATATACTATAGATTATTTAATTTAAAACACCTCATGGCCAAAGAAGAACCCTCTCAATGTGCAGCCTGCGGGGTTACACTAACTGTGAAACATATAATAACAGAGTGTTATCAATATTCAGAAGTTTTGGAGAAATACAACATTCCACCCAACTTGTATGGAGCTCTGGGACCGAGCAACGAGACCACATCGAACATGATAGCCTTTCTTAAAGGATCGGATTTATACAACAAAATGTAAACATATTGTTAAAAAAAAAAAAAAAAATTGTAGCATTAATTTAAATAATAACCATATGTAGTTAGCATCATATAAATATTGTAATATCCTTAAAATTGTATCTTAACAAAAAACTAATAGCCTTTGTGGTTGATGTTTTTTAGTTCAATAAAAAAAAAAAAAAAAAAAAAAATAGATTATTTAATGGATAATTTTTTAGAAAATTTTGATGCAATTCAAATCCTTACGAACAGTTTCTTAGTTATTGAATTGTTTATAATAGTTTGGATTTTTAAGTTAGGTACTCCAGCATTTTCAAAAAATTTCCCACTAAATAATTTTTTTAGTAAAAACAAGGGGTTCTTAATTGGGAAAATCATTTAAATTTTAAGTAGTACAAACAATTTCAAGAATTTTATTTTAATTAATTGATTATTAAACGAAAAAAATTTGAATGAGCATGCTTGGCCAATAATCCTACTGGTTTTTAGCATTTTATTTTTAATCAAATTAAATTGATTTTAGAAACTAAATTATAAGGTATTTATTACTTAAATGTTCTTTTAGGACATATTTATAGCGTATAGGCTTTTTTGTTGTTGTATCTACTGTACCTATATTGTTCAAAATATTTTTTTCAGACATTTTACCAAAGCTTTTTTAATGGAACTTTTTGAAAATATTTTAAAACATTTTGACTTCTGTAGTTATTACGCATTAGTGTACTATAGTAGATACTGCTATGTACTAACCAGCCGAAAAATCGTGAATGGAAGAAGTTTCGTGTTTTCCAGTCAAACGACGTTCGTTGTCTTTGCCTTCGTTGGGATCATACGCCTTAATATGTCTCATATGTTGTTTGGACAATTTGTCAATAGCCTTTTCGATCTCACTAAAACATTTATTAAACATTTAGATTATAATTTTAAAACGTTAAAAATATGTTCTTGATTAAAAATTTAACTTACATTATTCCATTGTTTTCTCTCATAGCTTGAGTTGAGAAATTGCAATGTGCACCAGCACCATTCCAATCTCCCGGTACTGGTTTTGGATCAAGTGTTACCACAATGCCAAATTCTTCGGCAACACGATGCAATAAGAAACGAGCCATCCATAAATGATCACCAATGCTAATACCTTCACATGGTCCAACTTGGAATTCCCACTGAAATATACGGTTCATTTAACTGTCTTAAATTTACTATATAAACATATAGGTATAGGTATAGGTACTAGAACAATATAATATAAAATGTAGTTTTTTAATATATTGATATTAAAGTAACTGTTTATTGTAATATATTATTATTATTATTTATACTCATAAATCATAAACAAACATACTGTTATATAATATTAAGCTTTGATATTCACTCTGGGTGATTATTTAACAATAAATACTCGTTATGGAAAATATTTTTAACTTTATAATTTGAATTCATTACAAAATAATATTTTATTGATATAGAATTTTTTAAGTTTTAATTTTATAAAATATTTTATATTTTATATATCTAAGATACTTAAAGTTCAAATGAGAAAGATATCATATTTTTTTCATATACCTGTGTTGGTTTATAGTTTACTTATTCAAATTGAGTGTTTAACTAAAATAATTGTCTTAAACTTTAATACTTTTTGGATCGTGCAAATCTACTGTTAAAAGAATTACTGTACCTACTTTAGGTCACTAAAAAGGGAGGAGTGTAAAAATGTAAAAATGTTTTAATAATTTGATTGCATATTTCTCAGGTGTCTAGAGCAGTGAGCACACTCATCATTCAATTAAGTAAATTTAAATATAAGAAACATTGAATTTAAAATATGTTCAATATTTTTTAAAGAATATGATCTAAATCAAATTTTGCGAGAAATTCTATTAAAATTCAATATATATAATTTAAGCAGTTTTAAACTACCTAGCTACTTAAAGTACCTGTGACAATATTTTGTACTCAGCTCGGTTCAATGAAGGTTAAACGGGTTTTTTTTTTAAAGATAAAATCGATGTATTTTGTTTGTCTTCAAATAATAACCAATAAAAAATTTGAACAGTCTACGTTTATTGCTGCAGGCATCGTTATATATATATAAATATATTATACAACTATTGCAAAAAGTTTAGGTAAGGTGTTAAAAAATATGTAAATTACAAATGTCTGCGTTGGCGAACGCTCGTAAATGTATAATATTAATGAGCGTGTATAATGTATATAATATATATATATATAGCAGGTAAGTACCTGAGCTGGCATAACTTCGGCATTCTCTCCAGATATGTTGATTCCGGCATACAGACATGCACGATAATGAGCCTCCACAATGTCACGTCCGTACACTTTATCAGCGCCAACACCACAATAGTACGGACCCTGTACAAATATAACACCGTGAATTGAATTTCAGTTTTTAACAACGGTCGCAAAGTGACTCAATCATATTAATGTATGCTCAATGACATATGCCTAGGTACATAACATCTGTCACGACATATGTACGAAACGTACCTGGGGACCTGGGAATCCAGTCTTTGGCCATCCGAACGGTTTGCCGTCAGTGTCGAGTAACGTGTATTCTTGTTCGATACCAAACCACGGTTTTTGGTCAGCCGCTTTAGTCATGGTTTCCAAAGCGCTTTTACGGTGATTTGTACCTATATAAACATAAAAAAAATTATGATGACGTGATTTTTTAATTATATTATATGCGTTCAACTGGCGGTACCAGTATAGATACATTGCGGTAACATCAAATTGTATATTATTTTGTATTAAGACTCTCGTAAGATCAATGGGCCGACTATTCTACTCGTTAATAATTAATATATCCGTAATATTATATACCTATTTACTGTTTTACGAGTACAAAATCAATATCTAATATTGAGTAGGTATTAGTAAACGAAAAATATCGAGTTCTGTTCTCCAAGATTAATAACCATATATAGTTTTCATCATCTCCAGTAAAAAAAGGTAAAAATCGAAATCGGCCATATTGCAGTTCTCACGAGTGTCGACAATTTTTAACTATATTCGTAAATTATATTATCGTGAAATATATTATTTTAATTTTTTTATTACCAGTTGGAGTATGATCGTGCTTATACGTTTCGCACATGACAAGTTTGTTTGGTGCCAACCTGAACGGGTCGTTAAAAATGGCCACTGGATACAAAAATGTATCAGAGTTTTTTCCTTCAGATTGGTACGTAGAGCTTCCATCGTAATTCCACACTGGAAGTTCTATAAAAAAAAAAAAAAAAAAAATAGAAAAATGCCAAATATTTAAGTTTGAAACAATAGGTAATCGAGTACACTTAAACTATATCATTAAGTAAACGAGGTTTCCTTCAATCAATTTATTTTGGTAAAATATTATATTACCCTAAAAAAATATACAAAAATTCAAATACCAACAAATTATTAAACAGTACCTGCATAATTAATCGAATGAATGTATTCATTAATATTTTTTAACAGTAAGGCCAGTTTCTTTTTATAGATATTTTCTATTCGCAATATTGTAAAACAAACATAATATTTCAATATGACAGTAAAATATAAAGATATAGGCATATTATGCTTTTGCCTAATTATTACAAAAGGATTAAATGAATACTTATATACATATACCTTTAGTACATTGATTGATTGATTTGTATTTTATATTATTATTAGTATTATTATATTATTATCTGATATCGTATCCAAAACACGATTAATATTCATTTTTTAAATTCCAGAGTAATAATTATGATTAATCGATAAAAATATACGTTTCATTGTTATATTTTAATATTTCATATTGATGGCTATTTTTCATTTGTCTGTTTTTGTTTGCGAATTACAATCAAGGTTAAAACAAACCATTTAGTCCTTGACTACGAATTACTCATATAATAGGTTATAAACGACGTCGTCAATTTGCTGCAATAATTATATTAGTATTCACACGCAGTGAGCATCGGGAATTGTAAAGTGTGCTTTAACAGGATATCCTAATTCCGCTGACCCACCCAATATAAATAGTGACCTAAAAACATATAAATGTAAGATAAAAAAAAATGTTTAACACATTAGATTGACTAGTCAGATATGCGGTTAGTACTCTAGACAGGATTGATTCAAATGTAGTTCATATTATTTATTTATGCTTATTTTTTGCAATATTTTAACATATAATTTATATTATATATACCTAAATAGCAGAACAGTATGTAGTTATATAATATTTAAAATTAAATACATGAACAATTGATGACATACCTTCAGGTTTTGTAGGTATAAAGTCTAGTGTTCTGGACTTGGCTCTAAGATCTTGTCCAGTGCCGTCGATCCATACGTACATGACTTGCACCTTATCTTTAGGTTGGGGCAGCTGTTGAAATCTGGCCGCAACAGCTTTGTTGATAACATAGTTGGGAGAAGTTTCCAATAATCCGTTTCCCGGCATGGTTGAACTGTAAAATGCATCCATTGTTAATATTATAAGTCTACGAGATTTGAACTGAATAATTAGGTACCAATATTGAGGATTATTCTAACACATTCTATAACTATGATGTTTATTTAGAAAATGTTTGTAAAAATACAAAATATAAAAGATCGATTTTCAGAAAATTATTTTTCTTTATTTCAATATTACTACTACTACTATAGTAGTATATACTTTTTTTTTATATCTGAATTGTCGAACCGGGGGAGGACTGCCTATAAGCTTTGCTTTTCCGCACTACTACTACTACTAATAATAATAATAATAATAGTACAATAACTTTACTTCTGTGTATCTACCCATACATATTTATTATTCGTTCGATTATGTGACGTACATAGCAATATGATATTATTGTATATTTGTATATAAATTTAACATAATAATATATACATTTTTTAAATATTATTCTTATAAGTTGCAGGTGCGATGTAAGAATAAATACGAGACGATTGCACGACATATGTTTAATTGATTGTCAACATTACACTTATATAACTACCTGAAGCCTGATTATATTATATACATGCATATAGAAACTGCGAATGACCTAGAGATGTGTTTTTATTATTAGCAAAAAAAAGGTTGAAACGTGTAAAAGCAGTAGTAATTCAATGATAAACAAAACGATTACCTGTGAATATTTATATTGAAGACAATATTACAAAAATTTAGATACGTCAGTGATTATACCTATGTTTACTCACCTTATAATTACGTCAATAAGTGTTTATTTAAAACGTCTTGTTATTGTGTATGCCGCAAGTCGGTATATAGATTAAATTTAGGTAGGTAGATATAGTAAACAGGCAATATAATTATTATAAGTTTTACGATTACAATTTTTTGTTATAATATAATATATTTTATATATTTAGCACACACTCACTCTCTCTCTCTCTCTCTCTCTTTCTCTCTACGACACTGATTTGAGTTTTTTCATAAATCAAAACGCACGGAATGACTACTATTTCACATTTAAGAAACAAATGATTCGTCGGGACCGCGCAGAACTGGAGCACGAGGAGAGATACTATATAGTGGCGCCAGTTATTGATTGGGGCGCATTTCTGTATATACGAAGTCCAAAGCCGACCAAAAGTGACTGGGGCGGAATTGCTTACAATATCGTACTCTGTTTTGCGGTACATGTACACAATATAATAATATGCGCGTGAATGTTTTTCATTTATAACAATAATAATTAATGATTGATGAAAAAAAAAACGTGCTTAACAATGACGTGTTTGCGGACCGTTATAAATTAAATATATGTCAAACATATCCGACCAATGTATATTAAACCTAATTATTTATAATCTAGTAACGATAATATAACATAATTAGGTATATTGTCGTTTGAGTAATTAGTGAATTAAGAGAAATGTATTGGACTTCAGCGAGTTTGTAGAAGCAGTTTGTTTTTGAACAGAAAACAGTTTCTTCCGATTATTGAGTCTTTCGTTAGTTTGTTTGTATAATTTCATAATTTTAAATTTAATAACAAATATCGATATAACGCCCCAACGCATAATATTATATGCCATGAAAATATTTTTTTTGTGTATGTTTTTCATTTTTGTATTAATTAGCAATTCTAGTATATATAATTACTTATAGTATATAAGATGGTATGCATAAAGCATGTATATATAATATTGAATAATAACTAATTATCACGCTCGTTATATCATCGTGTTTATGCATTTTAAAACCAGTTTGTTTTTTAGTGACAGTAAAAACTAAAAGAAGGATTGTATGTATAGTAAGACCAGTTAAACTAGTCACGAGCAATAAGAAAGCCCTATAGGTATAAAGTAAAAACTACAATTAGACAACATTGTAGGTACACGATTAGGAATCCGTAAACAAAATATACCATAGATTACATTTATTACAACTAAATATCAACAAACGCGATTTTTCGAACATAGGTGTACAACTTCATATCCTGAGACGGGTTTACATAAAAATATACACATCATTTTTGTATTAATTTTAAACATAACAAAAGAAATAACCAATGTTTATTGTTCCTATTGAATTGTAATGATAATAATTTATGTATTTAATTATTCGTAAAGGTTGTTTAACACCCATATAATCTGATTATTGTTTAATTAAACAGAAAATGTCTGATAAAATAACAAAATGTGATTTTAATTATAAATGGACCCAATTTTATGAGAAATATTAATCCGTATTATAAGTGTATAATAAGCAGATTTTAAGGTCAATTTAAGTTATACTATATTATGTTGTGTCTAAACTCTTAATGCACGCATAAAATTTAAAATACCTTAATACCTACATTTATTAGAGTTAAAAATTAAATAACGGTTAAACATTTTTAAAATTTTTTGCACTTTTGTAGGTCCCTGTATTTTAATGAAAAGTACAATACTTATTTGATTTGATGACTTAGATAAATAAATAATAATTATATATATATATGATATACAATATACTTGATAATAATTTAAACACAACAAAGTTCAGTTTATGATAATTTAAACGTAGGTATTATATATAGACAAAATATCAAATCAGGAGAGAAAAGCGGACTGAATAATAGTTATCTAATCTAGTCTATTTATTATATTTCATATACAACAATACATATATACATCGTATATGTTATATCATATAACATAATAAATTCAATAGCCTCATTGTACAATTATGACGTCAATTTCCATGTGACCATGTTTAACTTTTCATACTATATTGTCTTGCGGTATATATTTTTTTCTTTATTGGTTAAACATCAACTACAGAGGTTATTAGCTTTAACAAGAGTATTAAATGTTTACATTATATTAAATTAATTTTAAAGTGGTTATCTGAGAACGACAAATAAATTTTTATAAAAACAAATTTTCATCAAATATTATACATTTGAATACTATACACTAATACGTAAGAATAGGTATAAGTTGGAAATTGATCAGAAATAAATCAATAAACCAAGAATATACCAAACATTATTTACGGGACCGAAAATTAATTACTTATTTCGTATCATTTAGAAAAATTAGGAGAGTTAGATTGCAATAAAATGAGTTTAAATAAAAATGAGAATTGCTTCTTCTACACTCCTTATTCAAGTGTTAAATATTATATTGTTTTACAACAATTATTGTAAAATATATCGTATTAATGATTTCAGAATTAAGGCTATTTGTCAGTTTGTTCATAAATATGTTTACATATCATTATAATATTTATCGTAAGGACGTCACTTATAAAAATACATTTCGAACAGTAATACATCACATTACACAGAACACTACGCATTAGATTAAAAAATATTTTATTTTAAACAACATAATATCGCTGTCCAATAAAGATTCGAATTACACAACGAATACTTGATATCCCAGCTACTGCGACTACAGAATTGTTGTAATTTTATAAGTTGCTTCATATATGTATAAGTGCAGTATATAACGTGTTTAAAACTATAACGTAATGTAAATTGTAATAGATACACCACATTAATGACAGAATAAAATGACGAAATGTGTAATCAACGCGGTCAGCTAGGACGTACCTATATACATTTTATCACCAAATATATTTTTCTACAAACGTAAAATGATAAATAACTTCATATTAGTCATTATTATAATAATGGATATGATGTTGTAACAGTGAAAACCGATAAAATATATTAATATTGACTAGGCACCTATATAGTAAATATAGGTACACCTATATAGATGGATTAGAAGTTTTTAAATTGTTCAACATCTTAAGTTTTAACACCGCCTACCTATGTGAGTATGTAGGTAATACAAAAAAAAAAAACGAAATAAATGGTTATTCAAAATACGAATTTGTTTGGTTGTTTATTTTTTTATTAATATAATATAAAGCACTATAATTATTATAACCTATACATATTATACATACACGTTATAATTCTACATATAAATCATAAATATAAATATAAATAATTAATTATCTGATATCAAAGTTCAACGAATTAAAAGTATTATATAATAAGTAATGGACACTATAATTTGTGTTTCTTTATATTTATTGCACATGTGTTTATGTATGTGTAGATATAGATATAATTATGGTATTACAGAAATAAAACCAAAGGTGATAAACATAATATAATTAGAAATATGATAGTTTTAAAGTTTTCAACATTATTAACAAATGAGCGTGCTGTTGCTTGTTAGAATTTGACTGTTGTTGTTTTTTTTATAAATAGTTATTTTGAAAATTTTTAAAATAATTCTAAAGCGCATAGTATATGACTATAATATTTTAAAAACAATCAAGCACATAAAAGTGTTGGAAAAAAATCAAACATGAAGAATCATCATGAAAATGATTTTTTTTTTTAAATTGATTGTCAATATATTAAGCTATATGACAATACCTTGGTATTGTAAATTATACATAGTAGAATACTAGTAAATGTCAAGTTTAACAAATGACAATTGAATTTTACAAAATGAAATAAATATGGTCTATTCTGAAGGGATTTATTTATACCATAATAAATTTAAAATTGTAAATATGCCTAGATATCAAATTTGTGATAAAAATAAAGCTGTTGTCAAGTTGTTTCTAATTAATCCCGTGTTGAAGCAATTTTAACTGTGGATTCCAATAAAATAATATTGATTATTTCATGAAAACGATAATCGTGTACTAGAAATATCAATTAAAAATAACGGTAATTTAATGATCAATGGATATTAAAATAATAATATTTTTGATAAGAAAATGATGGCAAAATATGTGTCTATTATGAAATATGGTTCTGTACGATGATTTTAAAGGACTCAGTTATGTATAGTGTATACTTTATAGTGGAAATCGGTTTCCCATGGCAACTAGAATATAGATTTTCCGTTTTGTCCCCAAATTACCTGTTAACGTTGTGTGGATAACCAAAGCAAAAACTTTCGTTTAAAACATCATATACTTCATATACTAACAAGTAAAAGTATAATAAAAAGAAGACAATTTTATTGTGGGTTATAAATCTTTTTATATTATCTAAATGTAGGTAGCCAGGTAGGCACACACTGTACAAATTATAATTTATATTAATATAAAAAGCGAAAATACATGACATAAATCATTAAGACTGATAGAGATATTATTTGATTATTTATCGTCTACAAATATAATGAATCTATTTATTTATTTTTTATCATTAATATTATCGATCAGCAACTATTCGATAATTATACTATCATTATAGTCCAATGACCATGTAAATTACATTAATTGTTGTTTTGGTTTAATTTTAATTGACCATATTAAATGAATACCCACGACATGATTTGACTGATGCATTTTCAATTTTTATTACGAATAAATAATCATACAAATATACAACGTTCTAAGTAAAGTTCATGCTAAGTAATGATTTCAGACTTTTTGATTAGATGATTTATAATTTTTGATTCTTGTGAAATATAATTTTATAATTTTATTTCATCATTATTAAATCATCCTATTGATTACAACTTTTATTTTTTGTGTAGTCGTGATTCGTGAATATTTGGGTAATAACTTGATTGCATTATAAATACATATATTATATGGAATCTATAATCTAAAACTACTAAAATATTTACGCACCTATAATTTATATTTTGTACATAAGCTCAATAATTAATTATACGATTCCAACAGGTTTGTGTTGTAACATTTTTCTAACTAATGCACTACACCCTTTAAATACACACCTATCAATTATTTATTTACATATATTTTCCATGAAGACAAAAATTAATTCAACAGAAACCGTAATAATTTAAAAAGAAATCAAATATTTTCTAAGATTAAAATTACCCATTTCAATAAAACCATTAATACATATACATTTATGATACTAGGATTTATAAAATCTAAGTTACCTACACAGTATATTATTTTAATATAAACCATAACAAAAAATTTTGAGTGTTATCATTTATTTTGAATTCAGTATTTACTGTTTTCTATAAGAACACGAGCATGTGCACATTTTTTATTCCACAAGACAAAGAAACAAAAAACAAATGTTCTTGAACTGATTTGGCTTCAAATGATGAATAAAAAATAAGTGAATTGTGAGTGACTATGTACAATCTAATCCCTGGCTCCATGCCAAAACAATATAAGTCTATTTATAATTTATATAATCATGCTATGAAAAAATAAAGACGAACAGTTTTTTGGTTGATTTCTATATAAATATTGTATTATATTATTGAAAAATGTCGATCATTTCCTAACTTTAATATCAAACGTTTGCAATTTTGCAAATATAATTGTATTAAAATGTATACAATAATTTATAATATTATACTGTTTATTATTTATAAAAGAAAATTAAAATATTTTTATAATTTTTTAAAGCTTGTAAATACAGATCAACAAAATAATAATTATTTTACATAATGTATATATACATAATTTTCAGTACTCACGTTGTGTTGTGGTGATGTTTAACTGTGAACGCGAAAACGTCGACTGTCAGGTAGTTGCTAGTTTGCGTCCTACCAAGAGAAGAACCACTTGTAGATTAAACATTTCATTTATAAAACAAAAGTGCAGGCGTAGAAGCGCATTAATTACACACAATATGGGGGATAAATTGGAAATGGACATAAGTACAATATTTTATTACAATAATTAATACCCAAATAATAATATTTACATTATTATTTTTTAATTGTTGGTTAATTTAATTATTAAAATATATTTTACTAAAACTTGTTCGAAAATTTGATCGAATAAAAATAAAAAAAATCTATTTTTTCATCACATTGTCAGTTATTATTAATTTTTTTTCCAAAGTATAATTTACAAGATGTGATATGATTCTTTGAAACAAATGTAAAGTATTTTAGAAATTTCCAGTAAGTATTAATTTTTAAAATATTATATAAATGTATCAAATTCCTAATTTTTCCCTATTATATTAAATTTTATTTTAACATTTTTTTTAAGTGCTATTTATAATTGTTGTAATATTTCAAGTTAAATACTAAGCAATCACCCTCAATCCATAACAACAAATATCATCTAGTACATTACAGCCCCCAACCTCAAAACAAAAATATAATTAACACTTAGATTTAGTAGCTATACAATTAATATGTAATTAATTATTTCGCTTTAAGCCCAATGACCTATGTTGCCGAGGGTATATATGTACAATTAATATATATATATATATCTTAAGTTAAATTTACTACAATGTTATATTAAGATTTAACTTGATTCAACATAAAAATTAATCCAATTTCTGTTTTTCATATTTTCTTTAACATTATAAGTAACATTAACAGTTCAGAATTTAAAATTTTACATTTTCCAGATATTAACAAACGGAAAAGCAGTTTTGGTACATAACTAAAAATTACTAAAAAACTTAAAATCATTTTTTTCTAGTAGGATCTTATATAAAATTAATAGAGATTATATTCGTAATTTTTAGATCAACTCATGTTGTAACAAAACTTATTTTACTGCTCATACAGTCATCAATTTTGTATGCAATAATAAACTTATACGACAAACAAGTAATTTTACCAATAAGTAAACAACATGTTGTCACAAAATTGAAATTTTACATATATTTTGTAGTTCATTCATTTTCAATTAATAATATCTGCTCACCATTGCATATATATGTTATCTTTTGAGTAGTTCTTTATTATTTTTGTAAAATGGTTTGTCATCATGAAGTTATTATTAGATTATTACATAGTGGTCTATTCAACATACCTATATCAATTATACAGTTTTAAATATGTCTATGGAATATAAGGCTATTATTAATTTATGACATTAATGAAATTTATGAAATTCACGAACTTGCAAAAATGTACAAAATATGTTTGTGCTTGATGTACCAAGGTTAAAGTAAAAAGGCATAGATTTAAGTAAAAAACATATTACTAATATACGATATACCTTTTTATTATTTTACAAAGATTACTTTTATACTTAAGGTCTAAAGATAAATCATTGGATTTTGATATTTATTTTGATGTTTAAGAATTTGTTAAATTAATATTTTAAACTCAAAGCAATAATGATTACCATAATGTTTTATTATGTATTTTTTAGTTAAATCACATTTTGCAGCAAAAAATGATTCAATTTACAACTACAAGAGTGCTTTCTGGCAATAAATATTGTTTCGGTACCTACGTAATAAGACATTTTTAAATGGTTCAAATGATTGGATAAAACTAAAAAAATTTACGGAAAAACGATAATATTTCAATGTCAAATTTTTGAAGGAGTGGTAAATAAGAGAACCCCCCTCCCTCAAGACGCTTTTTACTCTTTTGCTTACGCATATTTATTTTTGATTAAATAATATGCAGTTTTCAACAATATTTGTTTGAATATTCAGCATGCTTTAATATATAACTTATTAATTTAAAAAACTTATTAATATCATTAGGATGTAATCAATATCTATTTTAAAATGAGGTTTCTAATATTTCAACTCCTCCCCCCCCCCTTCAAAAAAAAAAAAAAAAAACTATTTAGGTACCGCTACGCCATAATAATATTTTTGCCATTATATTTCGCCAAAAACGATTTTATTTTGTTGTAATATACATATAAGACATCGTTTAAGCCAGAATACTTGATTCATTTTTACCAAATATTTATAATATCTTTTTTCAAGCTTGATATATATAAATCTTAGATCTAAAAAGAAAAACTTTTATGAATTTCTATCTAAGATAATTTGAACATTGCCGTAATTTTTACGTATTAAGAAAATATTTGAACTTTAAATGCTGATAAAAAAAATTGTACATATGTATTTTTATAATTTTTTAATCACTATAAGAATAACTTATGACGAACTTTGTATTAAATTTTCAAGTATTTTTATTGGGCCAAAAAAATTTTATAGACACTTCAAAAGAAAATTTTCAGAAAAATTGAAAATTTCAGTTGTCTATAAATATCTCAAAAAAAGTAAAAATATTTTGAAAATTAAATCATGTAAAGAAAATGTCAATCTAAATAATTTGTGAAATTTTCAAGTATCTACGACTTATACTTTTTGAATAATAACAAAGTTTAAAATCGTTTGAGGATAAATCGTTATCGTTACGCTATTTCGTAAAAATTTAAAACTCAAACGCACTTAAAATTTTTCCTATTATGATGCTTCGAGTTTTCTCTATAACAACTTGAAGGAAAACTAATAGGAAACTTAGTGTAGTATTTTTAATCCTTAGTTATAAACACAAAAACTTTTATGATTTTTCAGCTTCAAAATTACTTGCAAATTTTTGCGTTTTTGACAGATTTCGTGAAAATTTGAACTATAAACGCTTATAAAAAAAAAATTGTGAATAACGATTTTTAATGTTTTTGGCTACAATAAGAACAACTCACAAGGAACCTTATATTAAATTTTCAAGTTTTTTTGGTCGTCCAACATTTTTTTACTGACACTTCAAATCAGTGGTCTATAAATAACTCAAAAAAAGTCAAAATTAAACTGTATATAGATATCACTAACATAAACATTTGGTGAAAATTTCAAGTATTTATAGTGATTAGTTTTTGAATTACAACCATATAAAAAAATCGATTTGGTCGAAAACATGTTTTGCGTAAAAATTCCCATTTTTCTTCCTTTTTTTTTTTTGTTTTTTTCTTGATTTTTTTGAAAACTGTTGAAAAATGTTTACTTTTGACCTCTAAAATGCACCAAGGATATTCACTTTTACATCAGAAACCACCCCCAAAGTTTGAATTTGAAGCATTATTTCGACTAGTTATGCTGTACACAGACACACAAAAAAAAACACACATCATTGTAAAATCAATACATTCATCACTTCGTTCAGAATCTAAAACAAGCAAATTATATTCTATAAAATGTATAAAGGTTGATGATTTTTAGTTTCCTCGCATAAATGTTGTTCTTACTGTAACAGAAAATATGAATACACACTAGCATAATTACACCTGAATACCTTATTTTTGTAGACAGTTGAAGTTCAAATTTTAATGAAATTGGATATTTGTAGTAACAACTTTTCCACTAATTATTTTAGTTATTTCGTTACACATCGTCTCTATTTTGAGTTTTTCGTATATGAAGGTATTACATTATTTTCCCTAATTCAAATTTAGTAGGTCCATTGCAGACATTTTTCTCGACGACTAATTGCATTCGGTACAAACTTTAAAGCAGAGCTATAGTTTCCTAGTTTTTAACTTCACAAATAGACTAATTTTGTTGACAAATTGTATGGAACAACTTATAGATTTTTTTACTTACATTTTAAATTAAACTATTCATGCTTAATTGGTGCAGATTAAAAATTTAATGTTCGTGTCAGAACTTAATTATCAAATATAGTCATCTCTTTATTATTAATACTTCCCTACTTTTAGTCTTTTCACCGTTTATTATAGTTAAAATTACCTACATTAAATACTCTATATGTAATATAATTCCATTCATCTAACTAATATAGGTACCGTATATAATCTCATAAACACTTATATATGAATAAAAGGTTTAGTACATTTACTATACATAGATGTTTTTTTTTTTGTTTTTTACGTAAAAGCACTTTAGTATAGTAGTTTTGAAAGTTTTCTAAAACTCTACTTAGATAAATGGACATGTAATAATCTACATAATATAAATGAAAGTAGACAGGTAACATGTATAATAACCACGCTTAAATTATTTTATAACTATATAAGACTACCGTCAATGCGTTATGTAATACTACTAGTACCTACACATTTAATATAGTGAGTAAAGTTGTCATTTGTCTGAAGGCTTATACTTTTAAAGTGTACACTATATTTAAATTGTATTAAATTTTGAACGTAGAAAGTCATCTATCGTTGGGGATATTTTTGATAGTTTTATATTTAAACAGAAGACCAATGCATATTACTGAGTATAATATTAAGATGTGTATAATAATATTTATTTTTATATAATTTTATGATGATAACAGGTATATAAAATGTCACTCATCAGCATCTCTGATCTATATAGTAAGTGTCCAGTATACCTATCACCATTGATAAATTCACCGATGCATTGAATTTGTTAGATTAGAATTCAATGATAAAGCCATGTTTCTAAAACATATAATTCACGATTTTCATCAAAATTTAAAACTCAAACACGCTTATAAAAAAAAATAAATTTTAAAATATCTTTTAATGTTGTTTTAAGAAAAACTTTTTGGAAACATTATGTTAAATTTTGATGAATTTAAACTCACAAATTAAAATAAAATTATACTATAATTTAGTTGAATAAAAACTAAAAAATATTGACAATTTTAAATACCTCACAATAAACAGCTCAAAAATAGCCAAATTGTTATCATGTATTGAAAATGTATTTATAAACATATATTGACAAGTTCAAGTCCATACAATTATTCATTTTTGAATTCAACAATAAAACCAAATCGACTATGACAAATACAAGTTTTGCGACAAAATATTATTTTATATTTTTTCCCCAATTGAATAGAAAAGATCTCAAAAATTTATTATAAACTTTAATATACTAATAACTAATTAACTAATAATTATAAGCTCAGAAAGTTAATTTTAGCAAGTACTATTTTATTCAAATAATATTGTCTAAATCCTAAAATAATTGATAGAGGAAATTGTGTAAGTACTTGCATACTTAGTTTACACCACATGCGATCTGATTTAAACTGTGAATATTGCATGAAGACTTAAAAAAAAATACAAAAATAATTATTAGGTGCTATATAGGTTAACAGACTTTCTCTCTATATATAATATACATAGATTAATGCTTAAAAAAATTATTCAAAATTTAAATTATTTAATTTATTTAACATAAATAATTTTCGAATATCATAACCATTATCTCTAAATGAAAAAAAAACCATTTTTTAAAATATTTGGATCGTCTCCTAGGAGTCTCACCGCAGTGTCCTCAGGATATTGTTGATAGATTTTCAAAAATAAAAATAATTTGCGCGAAATTCACGTGTCATGTTTGTGCATAATGACAATAGTACTAAAAATCAGGACCAATCTTATACATACAATTTGTATTAGTTTTTTATAGCTCTAAGTTAAATTTGACAGTTGAACATTATAATATTATAATATTTCATCTTTAGTTAAACCAATATATTTAACTCGTATTGAGTTTTTTGAGAACGTTTTAATTCTCGAACCGTATACGTAGGTATTAGATCGAATATTAATCACAATCCAATAAATAAATAAATAACTGATGCGGCCACAACAACTCTTCACTCGCAGTCACCTTCAACTTCATTGCATTGGCAGAACTTCATAACAAAATTAAAAATAAAATAAAAATGTACACTTATTCAAATGTAAATTCTGTAAAGTATAGATGTAAATAATGTAATTTTATTGTTCCCAATGACCGATGTCGCCGAGGGCTTATTCTTAATAATAAAAAAAAAAAACTAAAAAAAACTGATGCATTTTAAAAATATGTAACGTTTTAAATTGATATGGACTTTTAATTTGTATAGTGACCTTGGTTTGATTTATTAATTATACAAATTATAATACACTTAGACTTTAAGGATCTTGAGAGTTTAGATACCTACTAAGAATATTTAATTTTAATTACCTATATTTTGTTTATATAATTGATAAAGATTGTCACAAATTGATGATTTAAGTATACCTACACTATTAATTAGATGCAAAAAATTAAATGATAACTGCGATGTGAAATAAAAAATGTTTTCTCAGAGCGTTGTCCGGTCACCGGTTGGTAGCTGAAAATCTGGAAGATAATTTTTCTCTGTAATAAGCTGTAGAAAAACTAACTAACTCTCCGAAAAATTTGATCATTAGAACACCTCTAAATAATTTATATTTAGTTTTACTTTGACGGTGTTACATTTCAAGCTGCGTATAATAATTAAAATAAAAAAGTCTGCACCTACCTACCTCTCTAAAATTATTAGCAAGATTATTCTAAGGCTAATGTAAAAATTTGTTTACTTAAATATTTTGAAATGTTAAGTGTTACAATAATAGCTTGTATTTAATTTAAAGATTTTAAAAATCAAATTTATTTACTCTATAGAAAAATTCCACACATTGAATCAAATTTATAGATCACACATACGTCATATTATTATACTGTTATGTTAATATCAAAGTCGACTAAAATGTTGTTTTTAGAATGTTATTATCTAAAGACTAAATTAGACAAACTAATTAAAACTGATTTGTTTGTAAATGCTTTAATGGCCACCGAATTAATACACTCTGGCAATAATAATAATACTATTGAAATCTATTTAAAGTATGACGAGCATAATTTACAATATTACAATAATATCAATAGAAAGCTGTTTTATGAAAAACTATAATATCGTATAAAGAGCAATATAATCATATTTGTGAAACACTTTTTGGCTTAGTCGAAATTAAGCTTTATAGTCTTCGTTTTAAATATTAACCTAAGACTAATTATTTTATAAAAGATTATATAATGGAAAAAGGGAGAAATTTAAGTAAATATCGTTTAAGTTGAAATATTAATTTGCACTAATAGGTATCGATATTTTTACGAAAGTTGATCTTAAGGTTTAGGAAAAAGGTTTGTATTTGATGTTATGGACTGATCGTTGACGACATTGGCTACCCTGTAGTCGACAATGTCTAGAGGGAATAGAATAATGCATCGTATTTCCTTACTTAAACAAAAATGCCCGAACTGCACTCGATACAGCAAAAGCCAAAAAGTAATATTCGAATTTTCCTCGATCTGATGATTTCATACAATTTATACACGTTTATTTTGAAAAATATATACCACTACTTAAACTAGCCATACATTTGTTTATGTATATGCAATATTTATAGTAATTAGAATATATTAATATATTATGTAACCTATATGGAAACCTCATGAATAAAAATATAGGTATAATATAATATATCATTCTTAATGAGCTAAAAACTAAATTCATGTGTGAGTTACCATTTAGGTATACATATAGGTTGAAAATATAATCTATAAACACCCTCCAAGTCTCAAAAAATCTATTGATATAGCTTTTATAGAAAAAGCTTCAGTCACTTTCTAGTCTCAAGCTATAATAACAGACAGACAAACGTCAATTTTTAAATTTGTATAAGATAACAAGTTATATCCTTCCGTTTTGCTTCAGTTGAAATATTATATAATATTTTTGATATTTATTCGTTAAAAACTGGAGTTACTTTATAAGAATCTATAGGCTTTAGAGTATAGCGAGGGGCTGAAAAAACAAACTTTTAATACCCTCAGGGTTGCAAGAATCTGTTGATATAACTTTTATTCAAAACGATCTTAAATTTCTAAGTCTATAGCGACAAACAAAGATACATTATTTTATATATGTAAATCGATTTATTAATAAATTCTGAAAAAAATTTACGTGACCAGCAATATTCTGTTATTGTTTATTAATTGTGAAAAAACATAATTTTTTTAAAATTATATCCATATGTACTTATTATAATAAAACAATAAACTCTATACATTAAAAATACATAAATGATATTGATGTTCATTCATAAATAAGTTGTAGGTTTTATGTACAGGTAATTATCGAAACGGGTGCAATTCAAACACCCCACCCGTACCAGCCTATTCGTTTTTAAGAGTGCGATTATATTTGACCAACATAACCTTCTTTTTAAGCTCAAGATCCGAGTGACGAGTGCAATTCTAACATAACCTCTTTGCAGTTTTCACACAGTGAACAATACAACATGCTGGAGATTTAATGACACCGCCGAAACTACTGGCTTTGGAAAAAGGTGTTTGTATCTCTCCGGCCCAGCTGTTTACACTTATATAATAATAGGTACCTACAATTCACGATTTCGCTGGTTATTGATTCTGCCAGATACTTACACCGGTTTATATTAAGTAGATATAGGTACTTAGTACTTACCTATTGATTTTTATGAGTATTAAACTGTTATGAAAATTTGAAAAAACGACCAAAAATTAAATATTAATATACAGAGTGGTTTATTAATAATAACCTAACCAACCCATCATTTCAATAATCAAACGTTTTAAAAAATATTTTTTTTACATAATTGTAAGAAATTTAAAACTTAAAACGATTTAAATTTTTAAATTTGAAGTACACATAAAGGCCATATTTTCAAATTCTTGAGGCTTTTGTACATCTTAAGGAAAGCCATGTAGAGATGTAAATAAGCTTCGGTTTTTCAAATGATGATGACCTTCCTTTCCTTTGCTACTGTAAATTATTTGGTGAATAATTTTACTGAAAATGTTAACGTACCAAAATCAAAGTTCTTAGATAAATAGTTTCTGAGCTATAATGAACTATTCTAAGTTCAAAAAACTAAAAATACTATAGTGAGTTGAGCATTTTAATGCCTAATTGATATAAGTCTATCACCATTTATGATTTGTAAAATTGGTCCAACTATAATAAACAGTACATCGAATATTTCTACAATTATATATATTTTATATTTTTGTAACACCATTAATTTTTAAGGGCTATTATATTCAGTATATCATTTCAGAGATTGAGAAACTAATCATCTGAATTTAAAATTAGGTATGTCGTATGAGCATCAGAATGTTCAAAAATATATTCACTAAATAATGTATAGCAAAAAAAAAAAATTTTCAAAAATAAAAAATTTTATCGCCGCAGGATACTCATTAAGACTTAAATAGTAACATACAAACAATTTCGATAATTTGAAAAATGATATTAAGCGTATACAAAAAAATTCTTAGTATTAAAATATGAATAAATCATTAATAACTCAAGTTAAAATGGGAGTGTACGTGCTCGATGAATCACCCTGTATATTGTTTGGCACAATGTAGCTTAGCAGGCAACTAATCATAAAAGGTTGTATAATTTTATCTAGTGAAAAAGTGCTTAACGAATCATTTTCTGTAAGATGACTGATTACCATTGAAGTACAGCGTTGTGATATGCGGATACCAATTTTATCAATTACCACCTATTTTAAGTAGGTAGGTTATATACTTATATGGTTGATGAACTGATGTACGCTATTGCAATATAATACGCATTATTATAATATTATATTTTTTTATGGTTTTTTTTTAATCTTTAAACAATGTTCCTACCGAAATGCACCGGTTTGGTAATATGTAATACGAACGATACAACTCTCGAAATCACTGCAAATAATTGTAGCTCTTATATGTATACCTAACGCTCTACAATTATTCTTAAAAAATTGATTATGGTAAAATAATTACTACTACATTATACCTATATGGCTATATATTACACACACGGCACAGCTGGTATATTAATAATAGTTAAAGGGAAAATGACTTTGCAAATGGTTTTTGTCACGGATATCAGCTGACTACATCTTTGACCAACATGATTTTGCGAAGACCTCCTTATACAAAAACACACCTGCAACCTGCAGTTGAAATGTTTTATAGTCTTTTCATTTTTGGATTTATATAATAATTATATTATTATCATCATTTAAATGGATAAAAATCACGTTGATCGACTGATCATGTAATATTATAGTACCTACATAATAATATTGTCATTGGTTATCTTTAATATTATACTACGGACTACAGACTACAGAGTAATGGTAATTATTCGAGTTTACAATTATCAAATAATATGTCAGGACTTATTACCTAAATTGTCTAGTAATCTATAATCATCAGTAGGTTATTAAGTTGTTTTTATCTTGCATACATTATTTGCGTGCATGATGTGGCCTATCAACATAGTAATGTAATAATGTTTGTTATTCCTTTTACTTATTAAACTCTGATCTTTCTAATCGTATTAAAACATTTTGAATTAAACTATCATATTATCCATACAAGACGATCGTTTCGATGAGTTATAAAAATAAGAATTGTCTTAAATTAAATATTCCAATATTAGTAATAATGAATACCTACACATTGCCTATACAGTATCATTAAAATAAAAATTATTTATTTACAAAAATGTAAACAAAATTAGCTATAATATTTTATTCGATAATTCTCCTTCTATATTTATCATACCTGGATCGTTGACATTTGTTTGAGCCACAGTAGACTCCAATGTATGTTTTGATCCTCCTAATATTTAACCTCTTATAAGGTTCAAGCACAATATTAAAACATGTAAGGGTACTAAAATGTAAAATGGAGGGGGGGCGATGTCCCCCTAGGCCCAAAGGCATCGCAGAAATATAGCAAAATAAAAAATCTCTGATAACACAATACATATTTGTTTTTATTTTTATAAGTAGTAAAAAAATTAATATTAACTAAAGTAGCACCCCCTCCATGTGTGGGGCCAAACACTGATTACTTACGCCGATGTACCTACTACAATAATAAATTATAACGATCATTGGCATTTCGATTAGTCTGTATTATGTAATATATAAATGTATAGTAATTACTTATTAGTAGTACTACAGGCTAAAGTTCAAACTTGCCTACTATTACTTTAACGTAAACTGCTCAAGAAAACAATTCGGGCATGATTTTCATTTGAAGTACCTATCAAGTATAGATAGTCCGCTCAGGCGAGTACCTAGTGTTATCGTTTTAAATACGAATGCGATTAAAATGACCTACATCGTGACGCGCGTATAAGGAAGTAATATTCTAATAACTAATAGTAAATGTTTACTATTTCTGAGTTCTAATCATAACCTATTACACCCGCCTATGAAAATCTGCTGTAGCTCGTAGACAATGATGCCATTCTTTGATAAATTCTTATGACTATTCGACTAATCAGCACAAAATTATGACTGAAATCCGAATACCGAGCACGGGCAATAATAGGTAGGTGAGCTTATATGGTTATCATACTTTTAACAGTATTGACTATTGATGTACCTACGTATTGACTAGTGATTTGAAGAAAAAAAATCCCCATCTAAAAATTAAGGCATAATGCGACGAGCACGTTAAATCTAAATGATTTATAAGAATTATAGTTTAAATTATAATAATCATGTATTAATATCACATGCTATGAACAAAAAAAAATTAGGAACAAAATTAATTGTAATAAAGCACGATTAAACACAATATATGATTACCACACAATTGTTATGATGTTGGCGCAACATTGTGTTGTGCTAACAACGGCTAACGGTTAACCTCACTTTTATATAAATTTATTATGTATCATTCAGTTTTTGTAAATTGTAAGTACCGACGTTACGATATTAAAGAAAATGAATTACTAAGTTTTGGTCATTGTTTTCTCACGATACTACAAATGGCGACAAAGATGGGATCGGGCTTCAGTCTCGGCAGGAGTAAGTCTATCAGTTAAACGTCTCACACGAATGATATTTCGCACAAGCCCTGAAAAAGCCTCGAGAGGACCAATAATAATCTAATTTAATTCAGAATAAAAATGTGCATAGAAATCGTCACACAAAGCATGGAACTCATTGAAAGCCCTTAAGTCTTGGAGTGACAAGTCATATCCTCTATAAGCACTTTCAAATATCGAACGGGCCAATGGGTGAATGCTTGCACTTTCTACGACTAATCTCAATACATGTTTCGATTTCACTTTCGCGGTTGCAATTCTTTGATCGTTTTTCACTCTATCAGAAACAGTTCTGGACATCGAAATAACTCTTTGCACTTCCTGAGAGATAACGCTTTCAATAATAGGCTGTTTCACTATACGTTGAGGGGGATCAAAATCATCCGGAAGTTGTTTGAAAAATTTAAATGAAGAGTCGCTGTTTATATTAATTAGTTCTGAGTTATTATCATAATCATCCAATTGTCCAATGTGGTTGTTCACGGCTAGAGCATTCAAAGCTTCATCTGTTAATCTAAAACCAGATTCAACATTAAACGTGGACATATACCTTATCAACTTAGCAAGACACTCCAGATATTTGATTCGCAGCTGTATGAAAAAACCCATCATTCGCATTGAAGCCTTAGCATTTAAATGTGACTCTACTCATTAAGACCTCGCATAACTGCAGCCCAAATCGGAATCGTCATTGTATCACCAATAATTGGCACTATCGAAATATGACGTAACATCTCCATACCGCGGTAGGTACTCTATAGTCTATTCAGTCCATCATACAACGAATTTTCAATCGATCGAAAGTCGTCACACTGCATATTTAGCCATCTCGTACACTTTCGTCTTCGACTGAAGCAATGTCAGACCAAACGCTATCTCGAACAGCCACCTGATGTCCTCGTGGAGAATACGTTAACGTTAAGGGAGTTTCTAAATTGAAGCGCTGATAACCTAACTTAACTAACCACTCTGAAAGAACAAGATCAGCCTGATACGCGGCGTTCTTCGTAATTTTTCGCGAGAGTAACGAACTTGAGAGTAACAACTTCGCACATAAGGCAGCGCAAAACATCGACACCAGGAGGAGCCGTGAAGCTATGTGTGTATATGATATTGAGTTGTACTTGAACAGGAATGGACATGCTTAAAACTATTCTCTGAAAGTCATTGTAATTTGAACTATTCGGTGAGGCACTCACAATTGTGTTCATTCCATCAGATGACATTGTTAAGGACAACGCTGCGGATGAGCTACTGATATCAACAACCGAAAGACGCATCTCGGGATACGAAAATTGACTTCCATACATCACACTAATGTAATTCGAATTCGGTGGAGCAGAGGCAAAATGCGCAGACTTGAACATCGTAACCAAAAAGAACTAGTCGTTCCAAACACCGAATTCATCGCTATGAGCTGCAATTTATCCTGTTTTTTCTGTACAAATCTGTCAACTCACAATCTTGAATCTAATATCATATCCAGGATCGCCCTGACACAAGAACCGCTGAAATACCTATGTACCTAATTGTTATTGACAATTGATTTCAAAATTAAAAAACTCAACAAACATCCCATTGTTGTATAGCACCACAACTAACCGACATACCTAACCTTTGCGTAAGTTAAATTTACCCATTGTTTATTTTAGTACATTTATATACCTACCTATTTAAACATATTTGAATTAAAATTTTAAATCTGACAATTTTAACACGAAAATGTAATGGGGGGTAAACATTTTTCCTTTCTGTTAATGATTCTGCCATTCTAAAAGTTGAATAATATAAAATCAAAAATTTTAATAACCGGCAACCACTGGAATATTGTACCTGCTTCTAATTACTGCAACACTAATGCAAAATCTTTCAAAATAAATCATTTTTACGAGCACTTAATATTTTGAGTCCTAAAATAATATTTTGTTCACTCACAGTTCAGAATCTAAAATATAATTAGCTGTAAGTAGTGCATCAAATAGGTTAGTACTATGTAAGTTTTATAATACAGTAGAAACTCGATTAACCGTCAGTTTCTGTTATCCGTCAAAAAAAAAAGTTAATTATGCAATCGCAATAAAATCGTCGCGGTACCTAACAACGCGACGACTGTCGGTGCATATAAAAATAGTTCATAATATCAATGCAATAAACTATTTTCAATGTCGCCAGTGAATTGGCTGATCTGACTGTACCAAACCTAAAGAATGGGTGAAATAAACTATGGCCTGAAATAACACCGTTCGAATCTGAAGAATCTGATACTGTTAGTGTAGAAGAAATTATGCAGCTTTGTAATGAACTGAATAGCGAAATATTATCAACGAAAGAAATAAGGGATTGATTGGAAAGGGATAAACAGGATATTATGAAGTATTTTAAATTTTAAATGTCGATCAAATTATTTACCGTTGACGAAGAAGTTGATGACAACGTCGAAGATTCAGTGCTTGACTTAAAACCATCAACTAGGCACGCAGAATATAGGGGCAATATTATCAAAATGCATTGATTGGTTGGAGGTACAAGAGGAGGCAAATGTAACACAGGTCTCATTTCTTCGTAAAATACGAAATAAATAGCCGCTCAAAAAGCTCGTGCCTCAAAAAAACAGAAGAAGATGACGGTTGTTTAATATTTTTTAGAAAGGTTTTCTTGTATGTTATGTATTCTTGTATCTTCTATGTTATTACATATTATTTATTATTTATTACTATTTTATTATTTATTATTTATTTTATTGTTATTTTTTTTTTTTTTAATTTGCCTTTTAATAAAAAATAATTATTTTATTATTATTATATATTTTAATATATTTGTCAAAAAATTACGTAGTAAAATATTTTCGTTTTTTGAAAAATAGTTTTGTATCATTATATTTCTGTTAACCGTCTATTCAATTAACGGGTCTAGGACATTTTGACACGGCTGTTTCGGCACGAAGACATATCGGTGCTGGCCATTACTAATGTCTACTAGAATCATAACAAAAAAAATGTTAAATAATACTATGTTATTACAGATTTTAGTATATTATTATGAATTATTTATGTGTTATAAGTTAAAACGAATGCAATCTAAACTTAATCTTATGATGTTCAATAAATTATTTTATAATAACAGAAATTTAATCCGTTATTATACATAAAATAACTTTAAAATAATAATTTGTAAAAACAAATATTGAAAAACATTTTGATATTATTTGGATGATACTCTTATGGTTCTGTAAATAAAATAATATAAATTGGGAATACCAATTTAGTTTAAGTTAAAATGTATTTAATTTTCTTTAAGTCATATCCAATAACAAGCAAAATTTGTAAAAATGCTTCTATCACTTTGGAAAGAATGAAAGGCTGTTCATAAATACATAATTGATAAAAAAATAAAATATGAATGTATTTAAATATTTAAAATACTATTTAAAGTAGGACTAATAACAATTATTTAGCTTACATCAAAAGTGACTTGATTCAATCGTCTTAAAATTTTTTACTTTAAATAGTTAGAAAAATATTAATAAATTCAACATCTTTATTTTATTTCAATTTAAGCATATTTTATAATTTTGTATTGCACATAAATCCTAGCCCTAATTATAAGCAATAATTATAGAAATAAAATATTGACTATCTAATCAATGCTGTTAAGCATAAACCACTTATCATTTTAATTTATCTATATTTAGTTTTTTAGTAGATAACAATTATGAAAATATTTGCTATAACTTGCTTTATAATTAATGACCTTTGTATAGACCATACTCAAATTATGTCAGACACTTCATAAAAGCCATGGAAGATCTACACACAATTTCAGAGTGGAACACTACATAGGAAACATATACTTTTTGAATGGTCACAACATGCTATATTAAAACATAAACAATAACAATCAGAGACCCTCAGACCTACACCAAATGTATTTAACAAACTAATACATTTTATTAATGAAACAGAACACCTTTAGCTAATGCAATGTAATTCATATACATTTAAATGCAAATAATTATATAATTATATGGACTTATTGACTTACTAACCATATGGGTGTTAAAAACTATGTGCAAAAAAAAACTTATGTTCTTTCTAAAATCCAAACATTAATTTTCTTCTTCTGTTATCTAGCAATAATACGAAGAATACAACATTGTTGAATTATGTTTAATATAACAAACAGTTATGGGACCATTGATAGTATCTGTTGTAGAAGGACTTGTCTTTTTTCATTTAAACTCACATACATATCAATTTAATGGGTAAATATTGTATTTATGGAAAAAAAAAAGTGATAATAAATATTAATACATGACGGTAGTAAGGTATAGACATACACATTACACATACATAATAATAATAAAGTAACATTATTGTTGTTGGTCACATAAAAGTACCTCTGTACTTGTTTGTATTCAATGTCTTGACATGACGTAATCACACAATTCGTTGCTGTGATCAACGATACTGTGACATAGAAGTACATATGTAGTTAATTATACTTGAGCTTGAACTAACATTGTTATTTGTTATCAAGGTATTGAGAAGAAATATTACTAACCTAATTAGTAACGAAAATGTCCATAATAGATAAAATATTAAATATTTAAAATGCACTAGAATACCCATCTTTATGTCGGAACATAATCATATAGACTGTTAAGAGAGGTATTGTATAATAGTATTTTTTAAATCAGGTTTCACTGAATTTTTGTTCAATTATAAAATATAAACATTTATTTAATTTTTATTTATATTAATGATATTAACGATTTTATAATAAATATTGTTTATAATTTCAATCAAATGAACAATGACAGTGATAGTTCTAAATAGTATATACAATAATTTTGGAATTAAACTGTCAATTTATAAATAACTCTTAAAAATGTAATTACAATTATAATAAATGTCACAGGAATTGCAAGTGTTTTTTATATATAAAAATATAATTTTATAGAATAAGAAAATTAATTACAATAACACATTTTTAAGAAAATTATATCTCGTATCCATTAATGACTTTTCAGCACAAAAAAAAAAAACAATTCTTAAAACATAACACATGATACCCAATAAAAGTATCTTTAAAAAAATAGTTACTAACTTTATCTCGGACCAAGATGAAAGCTTCTTCTGCGATGTGACTTACGTTCACGTAATGAAATATATTCCTGTCTTCTTACACTACATCTGAGTTCTAAAATATTATTAATTTTTTGTACGATATCTTCAGCTACTTTTTGTTCTGCTTCAAAATCATGGTGTTTGAAATTACTCCAAACAGCAGTTCCTTGTTGACTAGGGGCACTATCTCCAATACTAGAAGTTAATGCTGTACTATCATATACAAGTCTTAAGACAGCACGATTGTTGGATTTTGTTTCTGTAAGATCACATGCTACAACACAATCCATGTCATATGTAGCTGGCTTTTGTTTTGTCCATGGAAATTTAGAGCTAGATCTTTGCTTTACAACTGGATCCAATTCTATTTTTTGACCAGATATACCTAATGAAAGCAAAAATATAATGTTTATTACAAACTATTAAAAATGTTTACTCAGCTTTTGTACATGTGTCTATTTAAAAATAAGTTAAGAAGCAAGAATTTTAGGGGTTTTAAAATTATTTTTATGTGATTGTCATTACTTGCAGCAAAAATTGAATATAATATTCTAAATTGCAGTTTTATGCAATACCTAAATTATTTCATAGGTTAATCTTTTTAATAATTAAAAAATTTTTACTGCCACTCTGAAAAAATAGTACACATGTGATTATCACTATCCATTTAAATTATCATATTCTATACATGAAATATATTTTTAAATACTTTGAATCTATTTAAGCTATTTGTTTTTCAAGACAGTTGTATGTTTAAAAAAAATGTATTTTCAATATAGGTATGCGAGGTGATTGTCCAAGCATGCTAACCTCCATTTTTCTTTAATAAAGCAGTTATTCAAAATCTGATTTTTAGAATCATTAAATATACCTACTTGATGACCATATTTTCTAATTCTTGAGATTTTTATATACCACTTAAGGTATGTCCTGTGGTGATACAAACTTTTGTTTTCAAATGAGAACCCCAAATTGTTACCATACATTTTTAGTGGATAATTTTTTGAGAATTTTTATGTATTGCAATCAAAATTCAAATTAGTAGTTTTTTGAGTTATTTAACTTTGCGTTCTAAGGATAAAGGATCCATGGTGGATTTGAAAATATTAATCATTAATATTAATTCATAAGCATAAATAATTTGTCAAAACAACTTAAGTATCATAAATAAATATTAGTATGTGTATTTTATACTTTTGTAAAATGATTTTTAAGGACTATTTTCCTTAGTACAATTTAATAACTAAGAAACTACTCATTCAAATTTTTAATTAGGTATATAAAAATTTAAAAAAAAAAAAAATTATCTACTAAATAATTTATAGTAAAAAAGGGGGGGTTTTTATTTGAAGAACAGAAGTTTGTATCGCCACAGGACACTTCTTAATGGTACAAAAAATCTCAACAATTAGAATTTGAATAAATTGATTATTAAAGGAAAACATGGAGGTGAGTATGATATGTGAATCATCCTGTATAAGTTGGTGATGCTCAGATAAGTCAGATATGCAGACAATAAATTGTAGACTACGATCATATATGTACACTGCTTATTCGAGCAGCAATAAAAACAAAGTGGACAAGTGGGTCTACTAACTGTTCTTCTGCACAGTAGTTTTTGAATATATAATTGCAATGGATGTGTTACACATTTGAATTCAATGATAAATCATTGTAGACCAAAAACGCAATTCTGAGTAGTCATTGTACAACACTCCCATAAATAATTTTTGTATAAATAGCATAATTTCCTGGGGAACTTTTTTGTTGATAAAGATAGATAAAATGTTGGTGAATTTATAATTAAAACTTCTAATGTTAGCTATGAATATAAAAGCGATTATGAATTTCTAACTGAAAAATTTCATTTGGGTATAAATAGTTTAAAAAGAGTCAAAATAGTTTGAAATAAAATTATAACATAGGTATATATTAGTTGATGATTTTAAGTGTCTAGGTTAATTTTTTTAGAATTATAAAAAATTAGCAAAAGTTACAGGAATTTGTCAATTAACAGCTGAATATCAAACAGGGTAAAAACTTTAAATTTTTTCGGTCTTAAAATATTACGATATGGCTTATTATAGATACAATAACTACAATACATATTTTACTATGCAATCTACATAATACGTAGATCCCATAATATGTAGAAAAATGTTGTTATACCACATATTCGAGCGGGTTGTAAATAGAACTTTGATTTTATGGTCTAGGAGCTTGAAAATGTTGTTAATTTAAAAATGTTAAAACAAGGTTAAATATTTATTACTTACCTAAATGTATTTCTATTTTTGCTCTAACTTTATTCAAGATATTCACATGGTATAATTGGTATAAGGGCGCTTCAATAGCAAGAAGTTTATTTAACTCTCCTTCTAGTTGTTGTTGAGCTAGATGAAATAACAAACAATACATTTATAAAGAGAAAAGAATGATACTAGTTGTCTTTTAAATAAAAGATTTAAAGCAAATATTCTTACCTTTAGTGTTTACATTTTCACATAAGACAGAATTTCCTTCCCTAAAACATGAATGTGTTTCAATAATAATACATACACAAATTTAGTTTCTACAAAATCATCTTACTGTGATGTAGGGGAATGATTTGAAGTAACTGGCGCTAATTTACTGTCACGTTCAACAATAGCTAAGAACCCAAATCCAAATTTAGCAACGGTCTCTTTCGAGTCTAAACATGGAAAGTCAAAATCAACCTCACCATCATCTTCTGCTATGTATAGAGCATAACAATCCACACTATCCCTAATTATTAAACAAATTTAAATATTATTTTTTTTTAATTTTGTATGATTCTAATATAAATATATATTACTTTAAGGTGCAATCTGGATATTCAATAGTACATTTCCAGCAAACTAATCCAATTAGATCGTGTACTTTTGCAGTGGCTATAATTGATACTTGCATAGGATAGTTACGACGTTCTAAATTTAGCATAGTTATAAATATGCCATACTTCCGAGTGGCTTCTCCTAGCTGAGCCTAAAGACATTTTAAATATTAAATATAATACACTATTTTATAAAACAAATGATAAAAATGTGTGTATTTACATTTCCGTCATATTTAGAATATTCTCGAAATGGATTCATAGGTAGATATGGACAAGCTTTCAATAACTTAGATAATTCAGAAACATAATTCTTTTTTTGGAGACTGAGGTCTTTTTTAGGAAATAATTCAGCTTTTTCTTCATCTAAATGTTTAAAAGTCATTATTAACAATATTATTATAATAAATAAAATATGTAAGAAAAAGTATATTTAAAAGGTTAATAATTTATTATAAATTAATACGAATAAAGTTATAGACATTTCATCACTTCTGTACCACTTATTTGTATTTCAACATTATTCGTTTTATTATTAATAACTAATTTTGAATCATATAATATATAAACATTATACTTTATATAGGTATAGGCAGTGTTGGGTAGTAACGTAACGAAAGTAACGCGTTACTGTAACGGCGTTACTTTGCTTGTAACGCGTTATGGAATTTCATTAGAATTGTTTCCAAGTAACGAAAATGTAATGAAAATTACTTCTCATAAGTAATTTCTATTGAATAACGCATTGCAGTTTCGAATTATTAAGTACCTACATTTTGCAAATTAAAAAAAAATTATGTCTATAATGCGGGTATTATTATGTTTACCAATCTAGTATAGTAATATACTATATATATTTCTTAAAGCTCCTTATACAGCTGATCTCACAATTTTGAATTCATTGACATTAGTAAAGAATATTTTTATAGAATACAACACAGCTTTACCATCCAGTGCTTCTGTAGAGCGATTAATTTGTGTTTCAAGGGACATTTGTTCTAAAAAAAGGTTGCGTATGAGTGACAAAAACTTTGAAGATACACTATTGTGTAAAGTTAATTTAAAACATAAATAAATATAAAATAATAATATTGTATTATATTGATTTTTTTTTTCAAATTATATCTATTTAGTATAGGTAATGTATTTCTAGTAACATTATTGCCAGGCACAATGATAATATTGTTAAGAAATATTAAATAATAAAAAATATTATTTTTTTTTGTATTGAGAAAGTAATGAGTTACTTTTCGATTTGAAAAATAAAGCGATTTCATTACAATTTTATTAGAGTAACGAATAAAGTAACTTTATTACATTTCTCTTTAAGTAACGAGTAAAGTAACTTTAATACTTTTTAAAAATAATTTACCCAACACTGGGTATAGGTATATACTATATTCTATGTATTAATCTATTTGACTGTATTTGCTATTTCTATTTGTAATACCTGTAAGGGAAACAGGTGTTATTTCCCATTTTACATGGCGCACATTAGCAGATTTTATCATATTTCTTTGCAGACGTTCTAACTGAACTGATGTATGAGATCGTTGACGTCGAACTCCAAATTCTTAAAAAATATAAACTAATTAATAAATAACTAAACAAACAGAAAATAATAGGTACTATTTTAGATTCTGAGCAGGGCGATAAATGTTTTTTTTATTTTACCAGTGTGAATATCAAGTGATTCTGCCAATTCTTCTTCTTCTTCATTATCTTCAATTCCTGGATATGTGTCATATTTTGAAGTGGATATTGTTTGAAGTACATTTTCTCCACCCATAACCACCTCGCTAATACCTATAAATAATGTTGTATAAACAAACATCCAAATTTATAAATAAAATGTAATTACTAAAATATGAACATAAAGAAACCTTGAATAGAATAATGTTTAGTATACAATCATGGTCACCAACTCTTCACAGCATTGCACCTCCAAAACCATAAACTTCCAACACTTTGATTTCAAAATCTTTCCCAGGGCAAAGTGGTGGATTATTGAATGTTGAGCAGCTATCTGATTTTCCAAATCTTATATTTTCATCCATCCAAATAGCTTGACCATCACCACCACCAATAGTTATCATTTTAGAATCAGCAGCCATAAAAAGTTCATTTGAATGACAAACATTATCATTTTCCATACCAACCCATGGATACTTTGATCTTTCAGGAAACAAGCTAAATAGAAATGTTTCTCCTGTTCCAAAATATGCTGTCCTGTTTCCTCTATCATCTTTTCTATTCCTCTCTAGCCATTTAGTTGAGCAATAAGCACCAAACACATCATCAGAACAAGTTTTAATAATTAACAATGTCGGTTCATGCTGTTCGACTCTAAAATAGAATGTGGTCAAGCTGCATCCATGCTCTTCTGTAGTGTATAATAAAATTGGTTGATACATGGTAATTCGCATTGGTAACCATGACCACAATGTAAAAAGTTCTCGTGTACTAAGTGTATGTGACAAAAGTTGAATATTTACTTGAGATTGACTGGTGGGTAAGTTTTCACTCGATCGAGATCTTATCAATTGATGGGAATTTGATACAATGGCTTTTGATTTCATTGACATTTCAGTTTTAACAAAAACTCTATGTAAATATGCAGAACTTAATGCTCGAATATTAAATGCTATTTTTAACAATTTATTAGGACTAACAGGCATTTGTCTACAAAAATTCATTAAAGTAGCTTCTAATCCATTATTAAGAGCTTCTAAAGCCCAAGGAGAATTTCTTTTACTAGAATTTTTATGAAAAAGCTTTAATATAGCCATGGCAATCCTATATAACACTTTAATACCTTCATGTAAATAACAGTCCATTACTCTTACAATGTGATGAAATGGAAGGCCTTGAAAAATCCACCACATCCAATCAGTATATACATGTTCTATTTTGGTTGCTGAACAAAATTTTGTTAGATTAATTGAAGCACTACTCGCGTATTTCCTTGTAACTCGCATAACAGTTCTCCATGTAACTTCATATAATGACTTTGTTTGTGTCATAAAAACTAGTCGTTTTGAAGATACAAGACTAGTCAAACTATTATAACATTCTTCTTCAGGCATGAAATGTAAAAATAATGAGACTAACGAATATATTGCAGGACTATAAGTAATATCAGGACATGCAAACCCAAGTACACATACTACTCGATCAGCAACTTCTTTACCAACAGCAGTTAAATGATAAATATGTCTATGTTTGGAATCAACAAAAGGTGGTAATATACTAGTTTTATCTGGTAATTCTTTAGTACCAAATAATTGGACGACTAGATCCCAATAAAAACCTTCAGTCATATTATTGTTATTGTGTTGTTTACACAGTGCCGACCATAGTTGAGAGCGAATCATGTTATCGGCAGGCCAATGATGGCTACGTAATAGTTTTTTTACTTCCTTGTGTCGTCCATTGGTAATGAGATGTTGGATTTCACTAAATGTCTTGTTTGGCTGCTTTTTTGTAATTGTGCATTCCGGAATAAGAAATGGAATACTGTCGACATTGACGAGCGATTGGAATGGCTGGTAATCGAGATCATTGATAATGACCATGATTTCTTCTCTGTTACAGTTATAAAACCCAAAATTAAATATTGGGTGTGCGCGAAAATTCAATAGTAGGTAGGTATACTAAATTAAATTTAAAATAAGTATTACAAAAAAAAAAAATAATGAAAAAAAAACCGATGAAGTTAAAACATTGCTTTATACCACTTGTAATGATGAACGTTGGAAAACAATTCACGAGATAAGATAAAAAAAAATGACATTAAAACGTTACATCGGACTATTCACTGATCACCGGATTGTTGTTTACTTGCACTGATTGAATTCTGTACCTGGGCGGTCCAGATTTTAAGTATAATATTATTATGTACGATTTCAGTTTGGGTAGATGACGACGACGACGACGATCATTGAATGGTACAGAATAATAAAAACATTAACAACCGACAGTAATAGAATATAATAAACTGTAGTTCATTCGAATAATTAGCGGATAAACGTAAAAAAAAAAAAATATGGCGTAAAAAATGGAATACGGAACACGGCGAGGAATTTATTTCTAGGCAATTACCTAGTCTTCTTTTTTTTTATTTTAAACGCTAGAAAAAACTTTCGTTGAAAAAAATTTTCTCCAGATAACCATGCCCCACCCTTGGACACCTTGATAGTAGACAGTGTTACCTGCTCGAATGGTTTTGCTCCGTAAACATAAACGCGTTTTATACGTCCCATACCTACCTAGTCGGTCTGTTTGTTTTCATCGCGGTCGTTGGCACATTGACTAATGACTTTATTTCTACACATTTCTACCTACCTACGTCCTACCTACTAACTTTACTGGCTACCTATAATGATAAAAAAAAATAATATGCGATACGACAATAATAGTATAGTCAATAACAGTGTGTTCGCAATAAAATATCGACTTGTCGGCCGGTCGTACCCTTTGATTATGGTAATAATATTAATTATTAATTGTAATGATTACCTGTGTCATCGGACGATATGAACGAGTTTCTGATGTGAGAGAGAAGCCAATGTTTGCTGTCGTAGAGTGCCATTTGTTCAGGCCACCGAACGGTGTACAAGAGCGGTGAAAAATTCGCCGACGTCCGTCATTAGAGTCTTTCCAGTCTTCTTGCAGCCGGGCCCGGTCAACCGCGGTGTAAATAGTATGTGAATATGCGATTTACTTCGATTTTGCCAACCGTACCAAACCGATCCAAAAATCAAAACATACCCACACTAATACAACTTTTTTAAAAGTGTATCGTGATAAGGCTGGCACGATAAATTGATAAGCAAGAGATTCAGTGCCGACGTTTTGTCATTTTGTTCACGCTACTTAATATTATATTGCAAGATTTACCGTTTATATAATTACATACTGATACTATTCGGTTCTAAAATACCTGTCCGGTGACTGTGACTTGTCCTACCTACCTACCTTGAGAGAAAATTCCATTTATGGATTATTTACAAGAATTTGTATGTACGTGCACATAAATCGCACACGAATCGTGGTGATACACATAGTCATAGTACGTAATTTTTAGTACCTTTCTACCCATGTAGATATGGTTCTACGTCCACGTTCCTCGGTAAATACCTACCAACCTACCTAAATAATGCATTAGGTAGGTACCTCATATTACCTACTAATTTAAAGTACATAGGTAATGTATTGAACATTCGTAGGTACACGAAACGACCTTGGACAGAATATTATAGAAATGTAACTACTTGTGGAATGCATCATCGCCATTGAGGTTTATTGGGGAACACACTTGTATAAATTTATCTACACTCTAAACACGTCTTTAATATTGCAGTTACCTATTGACATGTTGTATGTTTTGGACGTTTAATTAGTATAACTTGGCAACATTACATACTAAACGATTTTAGAACAGCAATAACCATAGTTCATAGTTTTATTGAATAAAGAAGACTATTCAGAGCAATTTAACCCAACATTTATAAAATAAATAAAAAAAAAGTGTACTTGATTATTTAGTTTTTGCGTAAATAAACATGAATTGTGGCCTATATTATTACTAGTTTTCATAATAACTTTATTACGTACGTATATTATTATAATTAAAATATGTTATATTATGTTACACCTCTACTCCTGGGATCGTTCAGTTCAGCCCACATTAGCAATTATTCGGTGTAATAAATAATAGAACAATAGATCAATAGGTACCTAGCTACTATTAAAATTTAAAAGGTAGGTCCGTAGATACATAATATTTTGGTATACATATATGTACTTAGTGTTATTGGAGGTTTGGACACATGGGCTTAATAAATAATTTAGTACTTTTTTTTCGGTGGTTTAACCGATGACTCTAGAAGGCCAGAAGTGCTAGATGAGGTCATTATACTGTTCTATAAAATATGGAAAAATATATATATGTATGACCAAGGGAGGGCAGGGTCAGCTGAACACCCCTGAACACACAATAAACATTTTATTATTTTATATTGCTTATTACTAACCTATTAATGGCTATTATAATCGAATAATGCAAGTACAAAACATTCGGCACCATTATAGACCACAATCACACCGTGCCTATATTGTAAATGCGTATTATACAATTATAGTACCAAAGTGTATAAAAAAAAAAATGATAAATAAATACTTATATTGATTTTAAGTAATTTTTAATCTGTTTCAAGTTGGAGATCAATGACACATTATGTTTTTGAAAATATTACGGTATTTAAATATGGTTGTTTAAATAAATGCAAAAAAATAAAGTTATCAAAGAAATCAGACTCCGCCTATGCGGAGCTATTAACACTTATAAATTATACTTATATAGTTATATGTATCCAACTGTTGTCTGTTATTGTTATAATAACCCTAAAGTGTATTATAGGGCGTAGACACTTAGACGTATAGCTTCTATAAGTATATTTAGGTACTAAATATTGCTAAGTTAAGATAATTAGTAATTACTGCACGGTATAAAATCTTATGTAAAGAAAATATAAATTTTTTTTAGTAAGTGCTTATACTAAGAAATACGTTAAATACGTAGGTCATACCAAAAATTAATTTTTTTTTTGCTAAATGATTAGGCTCTTTATAAAGATACAATGGGGAAGCCTGTTTGCGAATTACTTATTATTTTTCCATACGGCCAACTGTTTTTTAGGCTTATTGTACTAACAGCAATTGGGCCTTTTAAGAATTACAATTATTATATAGTGATAACCATTTTACTTATTTTATTTTAAGGGTAATTTATTACTTGTACGAAAAAAAAAGCAATAGAATTATTTTAACACGTTTATACCTACTAATACACGATTTTTATATTTATTTTTAAACGTTCAACATGGAATATGCATTTAAAAACAAAAAGACTCTCTAACTACTCTCCAACTAAACTCACGCTCCCGCATACTCAAACCACTTTATTGTTTATTCTAACCAATGCACAAAATTAAAAACAAAAATAATAATTTATAAATCTATATAGACTATATGGACTTACGGACTAAAACTCTGGGGAGTAGTCAAAAAATCTAATACCAAAAAAATTCAAACTTTCCAAAATATTTCACTTCGCAAAATTACAAATGCCCCTTATTTCGTTTCAAATCTTACGCTCCACAACGACCTTCATATAAAAACAATTAAGAAAGAAGCCAAAACGTTCTACAACAGATTTCACCTCAAACTTGCGAATCACTACAATCCACTCATAAAAGCTCTCTCCATCCCAACTCTTCCTGGAAATCCACAACGTAGGTTGAAAAGATCATGGTGTCGTGACCTTTTCTAAATTAATATAATGATGCATATCAACAACAGCTAAAGTTTCACTAATGGGTGGCTTCTTTATTCTCGCCTGTTGTGTTACTTTTCTCGCATATGCTTATTGTGCTAAATTGTACAGATTGCATATATTACATGATAAAAAAAAAAAAATTAAAAATTAAAATTAAAATTAAATATTTATTAAATATTTATTTGGCGAAGTTTATAGCATGTAAACTGAATAATTATGGAACCTATTAGCAAAATATACAATATACAATATATTTAATCAATACTATTATAGGTATATAGAATATAGTAACAAAAATTAAGACTATTTAGCAAAAATTTACGTAATTGTATATGAATAACAAATCTGAACGAAAACAGTCTCCCAATATTACTAAGTAGGTACCTATATTTTATTATTTAATGATATTATGCTTATATTGCTATTTATCTTATTAATTTTACTATTAGTTTATTACGGTAAACTTAACTCATTTTTTCCAAAAAATTTGAATTTAAAAACGTCATTGTATGTATAAAATATAATAATATACGTAAAAGTTTGAAATCCCGAATGATATTTTAAATTTACAACAAAATAACTAAAATATAGTTTAAAAATGTATCATTAAACTATTAAAAACATTTTCTACAATAGATAGTTTTAAAATTGTATAAGTAGATTAGAAAATATGCTTTAAGTTATTAAAATTATAAGAATTTATTACCTATTAGCTATTATGTTATTTATTGATTAACATTAGTATCAAATAATTTTTATGAATATAAAAGGGTTGCAAGGCAGGTGCTCTATAATATAAATAACGAATACTAACTAGAATTTTAAATTCACGTTAATTATTCGTGTCCGTATAAATATATTTAGGTTGTTATTTACCATAAAACACGTTTACGTTTTATAATTTAATGATGAAATTTAAACGATTTTGAGTAGGTACATATATAATGTATTACCTTACTGTATAGTTGTATTTTTAATATATAGCAGATGTAATTTTTTCATAGAATGTTTTTCTTTTTTTTTTATATCCATGATAATCATAAGTAGCTAGGTGGTACCCATTATAAAAACAATGAATAAAAAAGGAAAAAAAATGGAAAAAAAAGATTTTATAAAATAATATATTATATAGATAACTAGATTTTTTTTATTAATTAACCCGCGTCAACATAGGCTATTGAGTGGCTATTTTTAGTAGGGTTCTAACTGTGAGGGAGGCTATTGGTTGGCTTGAAACACGTGTATGTGTGGCAAGGTTTTTACCTCTAAGAAACCGGGTAATAGTCATCTATCCAGGAAAAATGTTGTGTTCACATTGCATAAATGATCGCAGCAACTGCGCCCCGCCAAGCCATCATAAAATATTGTTTACATTTATTTTTTATTATGATTATAAATTTTGATAATGAATGTAAAAGGTCTTTAAAACAAGGTTGAAATAAGATTTTAATTCTGTAACCAAAAAATTCTAAAAATACTTTAGCAAAGTTTTCTTTTAATAGTTATATTAAGTTCGAATTTGAATAAAATTACATATTTAAATCTAGAATAACGATTTTAATTATTTGGTTGTAATTTAAAAATATTATTCTTGGATACTTGAAATGTTTACAGTTGGTTTTAGACCTTTTAGTATATTATTATACTTAATAAACAGTACCATTTCAAATGCTAATTTTTCTTTGTTGCAAAAATTAATTTAACCTATTGTAGTACACTAGTACCAATAAAAAGACTAATAGCAAAATCTCTCTCTCTCATTGGCATCACAACTCTTCCCGAGTTTGCACCTTTTCTTCCTAATTTGATATCCCTAGTTTCTCTAAATCCTGCTTTATACCATCTATCCATCGCTTCTTTGGACGTCCTCTTGGATAATAGCAAAATAAATAACTTAAATCCTTAAATATTTAGTAATATTATTGGCTGATCCCTTTTTCGATAAAAAGGGATTTTTTGTATATAATGATTTTATAACATTGAATTCAAATTTAACACAACATTACAATGAATTTCTAGACACCTAATGTATGGTAAAACGTTACCAGTTTGTGTGTGTGTATATCTGATGTTAATCTGTATATACACGTTTTACAGTGGAAAAATAGTCCAATCGTTTGACCTTAAACTGTTATCGTCATTTTTGATAGAAAATTGGATCTAGTTGGTACTCCTGGGATTTGAAAATATCTAGAATATTTAATAAATAGCAATATTAACGTAAAACCAGTTTTTGACAAAATTGATTTCGGATAATATTAATTAAGAACTGCTAAAAATCATTAAAAATATTTAAAATAAATTGGCAAAAAATTTTATTAGAAGCTTCTAAAGTTATTAGAAAAATAGTTTTAATATGACTTGGACTAAAACTAAATTATAAGTTCAATTTATTTTTGGTAATTTTTATTTTAGTATTTTTATACCTTTATATACCGGCATATCACTATGGATGTATTTTAATAATAATATTAAAATTTATAATACAATATAGCAATACTAATTGATAAACATTTATAATTAATGATAATTAATAAAGTCACTTCCACTGGCATATAATAATTTACTATACCCATTATTTTTTAAGAAAAAAAAATGTTAAGTCAATTAAAAATACAATTTATTAATATTCAAACTAATTATTATGTTGTCCATCAGTTATTGGAGTGACTGAAAGGTAAGTTAGTACTCCTTTTCCAGGTATTGGTTTTATAGCCACATAAGCTCGTCCGTCCGGAGACCAGTGCTTCATGTACACATTAATTGGTCCCATAGGCGGAAGAGATGGAACTTTTGATGCTACCAATTTTCCCTAAATAAAATATATTTGACATTCTATCAAAATCATTTAATTTCAATAATTTTAAAAATATATTTTTTACACAATCTTATTTTTAATTACCTCTACGACGTAATAGAAGGATATTATTATTATTTATTAAATAGTAAACAGATTGATTTTAAATTATATTCCATCTTACCATGGCTTCAGGGAAAGGCATTAAAATTGTTGGTGGACTGTTGGAAAATATTCCATGTAGAACACCAGCTCTAAGCATTATACGTAAATATTGAGCATAATCATTGCGAATTTTTATATTTTCTAAAGAATCATCTGACAACATCACCAATTTATGAACCCATTCAGTACAACGGACTCTGTCTAAAATTTAAAATAATGGTAATATAAATTATTATGATAATTAATCAAAATAATAAATGACTGATTTATGAATAGAATAGAATTAAAAGTTACAGAAGGGCACACGAATAATTTCAACAATTTAAATATACATAATAATTGTTAGATTAAATTACCAAATTCATTTTCCAGCTTAAAAGAGTTATTTGCTATGTCACGTAATGCGTATTTAAACTCTTCATTAAACTTAAGTGACATGATGAAATTAATATTTGATGATGAAATAAATATTCGTTATATATTTAAAAATATAGGTACTTTGATTCTATATTTTTGAAAGTAAATAATAATATCTTGTTATTCATAACAAAAAGTGTTTATTAGTTTTGCTAGTATATTATTTTGTTCATTTAATTTCAATAAAAAAGTTGTAGATGGCCAGACTAGTATATTTATAATACCTAACATAGAAGTTTTATTATTTTTACATAAAATATAAAATTGTAAAAAACATTTATTTTTCCACTATTTCTGTCGAATTTTGTGTTTGTTAATTGTTTGTACAGATGATACATTTAAGTGCCCACAATCATTATTTTGAAAACTTTTTTTTGTTTTTAAATAATTTGATGTCATTTCAAAACAACAGAATATTTATGAAAATAATAATATTTCTTACTATTTTTGATCAAAATCATTTTTTAATTTTTTACTTTTTTAAACAACACCATTAATTTTTAATTTCATATTCCATAGGAGAATATTATTTGGAGTATTTATATTTACCAAAATCATATTTTAGATAATTTTCACGTATAACATTTATTAGTTATAAGTTTTTAAAGTTTATAAGAACAGTGTAGAGTACATTTTGCGGTGTACCCCTGTACCATTCTACTCCACTTAAATAAACTTTAAAGTTTAAATGCTAATAAATAACAAGCTACTTGCTCTTACATTTGATGTTTGTGGATAAAAATATCCGTAACAATTAATAGTTAAAATAACTAAACATTTTTTATTGAAATGACGTCAAATTGTGTAAAAAAAAAATAGTATTGGTATAAGATGTAAGTGGTGCCTTATCCATCTTTTGGAAATAATATCGTCCAAGTAAAATTCAATTAATATTACTTAGTGTAGTAATGTAGTATGAATTATACGTTTTACCATTTATTTTTCACCTTAGACACCACCAAAATCAAGTTTAAAGTTTAATTGCCATATATTTTTAAAATTGTTTTTAAGTTTTTATTTATTTAGATTTAGACTAAAATATGTATAATATGGTATGTGGCTATATACCTACATATTATATATTTAAATAGAACAAAATGTTACAATCATCGCGCGTGATTATAGGAATACTTTTCTGGGTCATATAATATATCACTAGGTTAACGTACCCATATGTTAGTCATAAGCCCTTGAGACATCCTCCCTGTAATAGAAAAATATTGACCTATTTCCGTGAAACCCTATTATATAGTATGGTTCCTATGAAACTTTTCGGACAACACCTATAAAAATATAATATTTATTGAGAGTACACGTATAATTTTTTTACGAATGTAAAATATTAGTGAGTGTTTGGCAAGGCCGTATGTTGCTATAGCTACAAGCGCAAGTACACTACAAATAAAAATAATTTCAGTTTATACTTTACAAATGTACAATATTGGTTGCCTGCTACTTGCGCGTTAACTATATTCGATTGTTTGTACTTTTAGAAAAAAATAAATGTGTATTTAATGTCAAGAGATAAGGTTCTTTTTATTAATCCTTTTTTTCATATAACAGTCATAAATTACTATACAAATAGTAGTAATAATAATTTTAGCGTTAATATATAAAAACATTTTCTTAACTATAAATTTTTAGTTTATCAAGGTAGTATCGAAATGGAGGATGGCGGTTGGAAAAGAGGGGACATCACAAGCGATATGATAAACGAACTGCATAAAAAAATATGGGATGTGCCCCGAGCACTCAAAGAAGCATAATTGTGAGTATTTTAATACCCCTTGTAATTAAAAAAAAGTGGAAAGTATCTATATGTAGGTACTATAAAAGCTACTTACAATAATTATAATATTTATCTGAAATTATATGTTATCTCTGCTGAAAATAGTTCAAAATTATCTATACTCAGTTAAATACTTATTTTTTTTTAATATACAATCATTTATAGTAATAATTCATTAAAATAACACGTTTCAAAATTGTACCAATATTATGTAAAAAAATCATTAATTTACGAGAATCATACAATGAGTTAAATATGGTTATCATTTATCACTATCATGTGGTATTTGTTGTTATTATAGAGAACGATAATTTCAAACAAGTACAGATTTTTATCATTAGGTATATTTGAAACATACAGCTTATATTACTGTGTTGTGTGTAGTATAATTATAAATTCTAATAAAAGTATGATAAATTGAATTGATATTTAATATATTATACATTTAGACATATCTTATACATTGTACGCAATCCCAGTGTGTCTTGAGAACTAATTTATTTTACTAACTCATTTTATTAATTTGATATTATTAAATTTATTCTTTGTTGTATGACCATATGTGCACGTTTTACTTATTATATTTTTTTCGTTGGGGTAGGAAATGGTGTGTTTACATCTTATTTCTGGGGTATTGGGGTTCAGAGGTAGGTCCAAAAATAAGACTCAACTTAAAAAATTTCATTTAGATAGAAACATTTCTTATAATCAAATCTGTTTTAAATTTTAAAACATATTTTGTACACAATAGTATAATAATTTATCGCTATACGACCAATCAATTTTTACCTAAGTAAATTCTTTTTTTACCTAAGTAATCTAAGTAATTACCTAAGTAACAACGCCCTGGTTCTACAACCTTAATCTTTCTAGGAAATGCATAATATCGTTCTCCCGTCTTCGATTTGGTCACACACGACTTCCTTCTCCCCTCTGCACACTACACAATGATTCAATGATCTGTAATATTAGCCACTTACTGTTCATCTGCCCCAGCAATCCTAGCAATCAACATATCGTGACCACCTATTGTCTCCTTTGAACACCACCAAAATTCTTTTCGATACTATAAATATATTCTCACACTAATAAATAAACATCATATTGAATATATTATCTTTCTTTAACCATACAGGCTTTTTAATTTATAAGTATATTGTTACTATTCTTTTTTCTTGTAAACAACATCTATATTATGTTTACAATTATATTAAATAATTGTTTAAACTATTTTTAATCAAAAAGTTTAAATTAAAAAAATGTAACAACGTAGTATATATTTTAAAAAGAAATAAAAATACATTTATTGTTGTGGTTACATTTTAGGTTTTTAATTAACTTACCATTTTTATTTATTTTTGTGATGTAGCATAAATAAAATATATCATGAATTTTACTTTTTTACGACTTATATTATACTAATAATAGTGAGTAGATCTGTGAAGTGGCAGGACACACTTCGTGAAATTATATGAGAATATACTCCACTTATTGAGAAAATGCAACTAATCATATGAACTATCCTATTATTATACTATAAAATCTATAACGAAATTAGACTTTCGCGAATTTATATTGTTATGAAAACTTAAGTTATTAGAAAAATTCTTAAACAACAATTATTCGACTGATTTGATGGATGTATTAATTTCAAACATTAAGATAACTTATCTACAGTCCTGATTTTGATTACAGATGTAAATGTTAAATTATTAATTTTTAACTAAGTATTCACAGAATTATGTCGTCAGTTTCATCGTTTGCTTGATTTTTCATGATAGTTTTGAGACGATTTTGTTATCATGTTCTAGGTAAATGTATCTACGTGTTTTTTACTGCATGTAATACGTCATATTTATTATAGATTATTTTAAATTAAAATCCATTTTTTCAAGTACAAACACAAATTTTCAGCAGAAACAGTATTATAATAAATATACTAGGTACTAATGGAAAAATAAGTTTGAACTGTTTGTAAAATATACATGATACATCGCATGTTGTTAAAAATGTTTTTATAATATATGGTTTATAAAATATAGGATTTACTACAATAAATATTTCGCGTTCATAAAAATATAAATTACCAATAATATTATGTCGTCATTATGATTACAATAATTGTATAGACCATGCACTTCGTCAAAATATCTTTAACCTCATTATATGTTCGTGCACCTATTTTTTTGTTCGTATTTAAAAAAAAAACAATAATAATTGATTACAATTTAATATTATTCATATCATAACACAATTAAATTTAAATATATAAGTAATAATCAATAAATAACGATTAATGAACTGACAATATGGTCGGAATAATGATACATACCTACTCTTGTTTTTATAGTAATATCGGTTGTCCTCTGATTTATCACATAAATATATAATAATATAATATCAGTTGAAATATAAAACCCCGTCGAAACAGGTAAGCAATTTCATATAGGATAACTGATAAGACATGCCTACGTGACTACTGAGTAGTCGCTATACTCGAAGTGATGAGTGATGTAGTAAACTTAATTTTGGGTATTTAAATTATTAATCCTTCATTAACACAATATTATATGCGTAAAAAAAGTGTTTTGAAAATTTGAATTTTTATTATTTTCTAAATACCATCTGGTTATTTAGAAAATAATTTTTTATTCAAAATGTACATATTTGACAATTCTCTATCTATAATTAGTATATGCATCATAAAAATAATAGACATCATATTTGTGTTGGTTTTCTTGAGATTTATATTAACACAAATATGATGTCTATTAATTATTCAATTATGATGCATATTTTTTTTTTTTTTTTTTTTTTTTTTCGTAAGGTTTAGTTCGGACGCCTGTTTGGCAGAATTTCTATTGGGGCACCCGTAGGTTTCTGCCATGCCCCGGAGTGGAGGATGGCGGCACTTGTTCTCCGGACATCGTGACTTGCCCGGAGAAAAATGCCGCCCGATGGTTGAGGATCGAACCCGGTTCGGCTGAGCCACAGCCGACGCGTTAGACCACTCGGCCACCTCGTCCTGCACATTCTAATATATAGATAGAGATATGATAGTCTTTCTCATACCAAATTTAACAGCTGTAAACTAGAAAAACATTTTTAGTTTCTATAATTTTTGTTTTCTATTTTTGGTTACTATGAGAACCTTGAAATTTAATGATTATCCAGAAATTTAATTTTAAGATTATTCCATGTCAGTCTTGTAAGGTATTTTAGTAAAAGAACTCGAATTCGTATTTTAAATACCTACTTTTCAAAAAGTACTGTGGGTTAATAATCAACCAAAAATCCTAACATTTTGACAAAAAAATTAGACGTGTATATTTTGTTAGTCACACCAAATGATATGATGTAAAATGGTCTATAAGATTATTAAGATTAACTTAAAATATGAAAACCCGGTTCTATTGGTTAATTTTAAGGTTAAAAATGTATTTATATATAAAAAAATAAAATTAGGTATTTAAAAGTATTTGTATTCATACTCAAATCATTTTTTTACTCAGTATTTAAATGAATTTTTTCAATAATTTCAAAATAAGTATCTGTAAATGTTCTTGAATACTTTTAAAAAGTATTTTATACGAGACTGTTCCTGTAGTTATAATAAGCTTTTACTTTTTACTCATATATTTTTAGATTAGATAATTAGCTACTTAGCAGTCAGCTTTGAACAAAATTATTTATTAAAGCTTATCAAAATTAAACGTACACACCCCAGCTGCAGCTGCATGCAGCTGTAGCTGTAGTATGTCAATCAGCTTTTATAAGTCAATGTTTTATATTCACAATTCTTTATTTTATTATTAAGTATATAAAAAATTTATTTACGTTTATAAATGAATTTTAAACAATTATTGTATTAGGAATTTATAGTAAAAAATATAAATATAGAAGTTTTTGATGCAAAAAATGTATATTTTATGATGTTTAGATGTTCCCTAGCAACCTAGCAAAAGTATATTTAAACACATGTGCTTATAACGAAACAGGTCGACGCACTCATCCAGAAAAGGTTTTTAATATACAAACTGTCAAGGGAAAATCAATCAAAAGCACGAAAATTAATAAATAAAAAGGGTATTTTATATAATTAAATGATTGGTAGAACGAAGGACACAATATGATTCGCATAGATAATTTTTTGGAAATAAATACAATTCGCATGACTTTAAAGACCCAATATATTATGTTATATATATGTAGGAAATTATTTATCAGATTAACAGCGAAGTCAACATCGATAATAATATTAATATACGATACGTACTATAGTAGGTATTACATATATACCTAATATTTTGTTTTGCAATACAAATCTTTAACCTTAGTTGTACACTTGTACTTGTCTAAATGATAAATAGAAAGTTGAAACTATATGATAATGTCTAACTGTAGTTAGTAATTGCGATAATATGTCATATCATCGTAATTTTCAAACAAGGTTAAAGATTATTACAGCTTATAAGTATTATAGGTGTATGGGCACGGTTAATTACTTTTAATTTTTTACATAACTGATGTATGAAAACACATTTATCGCTGATATAAAAAATTCCTTATCTCAGAAATTATCGTCATGCAGTAAACAAATATGTAGGTATTATAATTCAACCATTGTGGGACATAGTATAAAACTATTTAATTTATACATATATTAAACAAATAATAAACTAAAAAAAGTAATTGATGGAATAAACACAATGTATAAATTGCAACATTCATGCATGTGAGAATATTTGATTAAGTGGGGGGGATTTAACCAAATTAAAGTCTTATTTAAATAGTACGCAAATTAAGTATTGGCATAATTTCCTCATAAGTATAGGTAATAAATATCTAACTATATTAAATGAACCAACACGAACATATTATGTTTATATGTTTATTGAAATAGTTTTTGATTTTTTACGCTTTAGTTATATAATATGCTTATTATTCATGTAAAAGAAAGATAGTATAAATAAATAAAAACTTGAGTATCTGTGAGTTTTAAATAACAAAAAAAAATATATATATTTTATTTTAAAATAGTAACCGTAGTTTCTAATTTGCCATTTAGTATTACTAAAAGTGAGAAGAATATTTTAAATTTTAGATAGTGCCTTATACACTTTTGAACTCTATTGTCCGATGCTCATCTACTGTGTATCAATGGTTCTCAGAGATGGTTAATTGTATTTAGTATTTCTTTTATACAAGGAAAATTATTTAAATATAAACACTTATCTTCTAGGACAGAATATTTTCCTGAGAATTTTAGAATTATTTTGAGTGAGTAGTTAATTAGTTCTAAGTGTTTAAATTTAAGACTAGTGGTGTCGTGAAGTAGAGTAGCGGAAGGGTAGGTATCCCTCAAAATGATGGACCCACTGCTCCGCTCATCAGCCCTTCAAATACTATTATAATTTATAAATAATCAACTTGTCATAGTCATACAAAATTTGATTATTAATTGGTATGCATGGGAATTCTCAGAAAAAATGTCTTTGTAGTATAAAATTAAAATGTGTGATATCATTGAAAAAAGTAAAACTTAAAGAACAATGCTGGAAACTATTTTTTTTATATTTTTCACTGATTTGAGCTGTTTGGATTTTTTAAAACTGCCATGGTTCTATCTTCTATATTTATATTTTTTATATTAACTCTTGTTTTTTTTTTTTGTATGCTATTTTAAAATTAATCTAGTCTATAACACATGTAACTAAGAAATGTATTCGCTAAAGTAAAAGTAATTGCAACGAACGAAGAACGCCTTAGTCGTAAAAAAATTTTCTTTTTCTTTTTGTTATAATATAGCACCATTACGTACCTATATTGCCTATACTTTACGCCGTACAATTTATCAATATAAGAATTCTGAACATTTAATAGTATTAAAATATATTATTAGGTATATTATTGAATCATTGAATATATTCTTATGTATGCAATCGTTATAATCAAAATTAAATGTACGCCTATGTTATATCTATATAAAATATGTTTAAATTTAACTTTAAATAATTTTAAAATTAAAAATTATTAGTTATAAACTATAACTAATTTTAATTACTAAATCACTTCTTAATTAGCTGTATATAATAATATATAGCAGAGATAATCAATTAATATTTTTGAAGGGCTACATTAAAAATCTGGAAATTGTTCGTGGGCCATCAAATTTACAGACATAAATAAAAACCAATGATCAAAAATTATAAATTACAACCCTAGAACGTATAACATTAACAGTTTTTACTTTTTTTTTGTTTTCGGGCCTGATAAAATTAATTCACCAGCCGCTTTTGACCCTTAAGCCGTCATTTTGCGACTCCTGATATATAGGATTAGATTTTTTAAATCAGCTGAGATTCATCATAAGTTCATGTTCAAATTTTTCTTTAAGACTTAAAAATATTGACCTACTATAGTTATCTATTTGATTTCCTTGACGGTCAAATAAGATTAAAGTATTTGCTAGGTAGTTGTTTTATGTTTATGTAGTTGTTTTATGTGCATGTATAGGATAACGGAATGGGTTCTAGAGAATCTGAAATCGAAGCATATCAAAAAATAGAGCGTGACATTGCTAGAGAAGAACAAGCTGCACCGGCTCCATCTTTAGGTCACGAGATGGCAAAACTGGATCGTTTTATCACAGATATAGAAAATCTTATGAGCCAGCTTAGTCAAGAACGTATAACGGATATTGAACTGACATCCAACGACCGATTTTCCCAAAGATATTTCAATTCGAGGTATAGCATGACAAAATGTTATTCAATACTAACATATATTCATCATAAGTATATGTATATTGACGCGTTTCTACTTGATGTTCAGAATTGTAGATGAAAGCGACAATGCAATTAGGACCGTCATGGCAGAATTACGAGTAAATTTGAATCAAATTCTTGCGATAGAACACGAAGAATTCATTGCAAATCTCAATCGAAAAGTAAATTGTGTTTTTTTTTTTTAATAGGTAGGTTCATAATAATTAGTTACGGAATATGACTAAAAAATGATGTTGTATAGGTACATGATTTTCTTTGATATAAATTAACTTCTAACAATAATACCTAGTAACTATTTATTTTTTCAAGTAATTGGACAATATCAATCATTTCTGTTTGTAAATAGTTATAATTAATATTATTCAATAGTATTAGTCACTTCTATCTCAATAGTCCGATATAAACGATAAATTGTTAATACGACTGTACAATTTATATTAGAATACTTTTATATATATATATTAGATTCTTAGCGGAGTGAGGAATGTATTGATTTTACTATGATGAGTGAGTTATTTTTTTTGTATCTGTCATCACATTTTGGGACAGTAAAAGTGTTTCAATTTTTGACTTCGGTACCTCGTTTGATCAGAAAGTGAATCTAGTTGGTACTTTGGAGGGTCAAAAATTCCCAATATTTTTCTTAATAGTTGGGATAATCAAACTAAAAATTAAGGAAAAAACGGGAATTTTTACTCACAATCAATTTTCGACAAAATCGATTTTTGTTTTTGATGTAACTTTAAAACAAATGACCATCGACACATGACATTTTCATTGAATGTTTATATAGATATATTAAATAGTTGATAAAATTTTCAAAATATTTTGATTTGTTTTGAGCTATTTTATGACATTTTAATTTTTCAACTCTTTTAGTTTTTTTTTTCTATAAATATCGATAAAAATATATTTATTGGGTAGAAAAGCTTGAAAATTTATTTCAAAACACCTAACATATTGTTACAATAGCAGTTGAAAAATAAAATGTCACAATTGTTTTTTATAAGCAATTTTATAAGTTCATATTTTGACTAAATACGTAAAAATTACGGCAATGTTCAAATTATCTTATATAGAAATTCATAGAAATTTTTCTTTTTAAATCTAAGATATGATAATTTTTAATAATCTATAATATATCCTAGAAAGATAAACCGTCTCCGCTCAGAATCGTTTTCCGTATACAATGATATAATATCATTGGATTCAAGTTTAATTCCATCCATTACAGTAACCCACTTGTAATTTATACTGTACAGCAGAGCGACATCCACGACTTACCCTTTTTTTTTATGAATTAAAAAAACAATTACATCAACATTATGTTGATCAGTTATATATTATGATTCATTTCCTATTTAAAGATGATAAACTGATCATTTTTTAAATATTTTCTGATAACATATAAAAAGTCACTGGCGCAATACTGCTATATTATTTTAAATGTTTATTCGTTACAATTTTTTCTTTTTTTTCATAACATAACGCTTATATTACAGTCAATTGTTTTGAAATAACTATATAACGTAGACTGTAATTTTTTTTAATTTAAAATAAAGGTTTTAACAGCTAGGTCATTAACCTTCGGTGGTATTTACATAATAATTGTTAATGGATAGTTTAGTTGTGATTAATAACGACATAATTATGGGGTTAGTAGTTTTTACAGAATTCTATATAGACTATAATTATACATTTAAAAAAACAGAATTTTAATCATACCATTGTAATTGCGTTAATTATTGTTTAAATGTAACATTTTACTACCAACTCACAAACAGTCTATAAAATGAAAATATATAACTTACATTTTGATCACTCGTACTCCAAAAAACTATTGAATAACTGTTTCTAAACAGTTTTTTTTTTTGAGGTTTGATGTGGCCCGGTATCTAGTTGCGTAACTCAGTTGCGTATGCTCTTTGAGTGTACACACCGGCCAGCATTACTAGCTCTCAAATGGCCTTCGTGACTACCTGGGATTTTTATTTTCTTAGCAATAAAATTCTTGCCACAAATACATACATTTGTTCCGAATCTACCGTCTCCTTCTACAAACATAGTTCCCGAGGTTAGAATCAATAAAAAATAAATGTTTTCATAGTATTCCAGTATTATTAGTGTGTTATCACTCATAAATAATTAATACGTCACTATGATTATGTATTTCAGTCTTTAAAGCTTCACCATTTAAATTGGTTAAGTCAAATGAGAGCTAGAAGTGAAGAAGAAATATCAAAACTTAGCGTAAGAGTACAACATTTACAGAAACTTTATGAAAGTCAAGAACTAATAATTAGTAAGAATTAATACATATTTTTATATTCGATTCCATATAAATTATTAATTACATTTTAGATATTATATCATGAAAGCTTAAAATATATTTTCTTACTCTATCAGAATTACTATACATATAGTTAAAAATACTCTTAAGTTCTCACTACTTTAAATTTAAAATCAAGTAACAACTTACGTGTATTAAATAAATTTAAAATGTATAACTACAATACATACTACATATTGGTCACTATTACTTAAAAATATAAATCATAATGTGAAAATATATAATATAAATAAGTTTATTGTCTATATGTCAGTGTGGCACCGAAGTCCTAAAAATCTAGAAGGGTGAAAATTATTTGAAAATTATTTCAAGAGGCCCAATATCTAAATATCGTCAAAAAATGGCGTACCACGCGTGAAGAGGAAATTGGTCAATACGAAGCGGCCCTATCTTAAATTTTCATATGTTGGGCCGTAACATAGGGTTTGACATATAGTATATGTTATAGGTATGTTTCACATTATGAATTATATTTGGTAGTAACTAGTAAGTCTCCACTACATAGCTAGGAGTAAATAGTTTTTACAATTTAAATTTATATTTACATCAATTATTAATGATAAATTATAGAAAATCAAGTTTTGGGTTTATATGCACACATTATATTTTTAGAAATTCTCGATTGCAACATAATTAACATAGTTCAGATTTTACCAGAGTCGTGAGCTCAAGATCTATAGTGACTATAAAATTAAATTGATAATTATGCAAATTCAATTTTTAGCGAGTTATACGTGAAATTAAAATGTGATTTTCGGAGAAATATCCCAACGGAATCTTATAAACTCTAGCGTTATGAAATCATAATTATCGATTAAGTCCAATCTTGATTGTTTATAAATGTTAAGTAGTAGGTAATGAGTTTTATACATTTATTTACACAGGAAATTTAGCTGGGAGTAAATCATCGAATACTGTACAATTGGAACGAGAATTGGACAGGGTTCGCAGTTACCGAGACACGTTAGTTAGTGGTGAATTGTCGTGGAAAGACGCCACGTTATTCGCCCAAGACTCTGCGGATTATAGCCGTACAGCATATAATAGTTGGCATTCACTGCGGACCGAAGAGTAAATACCATTCGTTAATTCGTTATTTTTTTAAACACATCACTGTTTGTTTTAATCGAATTTGCATCGTTATACCACAGAGACGAATCCACACGATTTCGTCAAGCATTGAAAACTAGAGATTCGATGCACCAAGCTGCTCTATGCGTTCGGATGGCACAGACCATGTTGCCCGGTGTTCAATTCCCGTATTGTACTTCAAGAGAAGTATTTGCTATTCTACAAGTACCTATACCTATACAGAATAAACGTCTAAACGTGGCTTAATAATATTGCAATTACTAATTTTGTCTTAACTACTATTTAATATTCAGGTAATCGAATACTTGTTTACTGATTTGCAAGTTTCCGAAAGGTTTGGTCATGCTCTCGAAGTTTATAAAAGCTTTAACAAAAGAGCGACGGCATTGACTCAGTGGCTAAAACAGGTTAGGGCATTCTAAATCTAATATATTTTTGTCTGTTTTCATCAAGTTTAAATTGTATCTAAAATATGATTTATAATATTTTGTGATTATTTCAAAATGATACGCGTAGACCACGGATGAAACAATTCATAAAGATGTAGAAGAAGTGGACGAGCGTATCAATGATTTGGCTAACACACTGAGCCAAGAAAGAACAATGATCAGGGTGAGATAAGAATTTTCGTATACATTTAGTTTTCACATTATTTAAGTTTGTGTACATTTTCTGTTTTCACTGATAACTTTTGTTAGACAGAGTTTCGGGAGACCAATCCAGAACGGTACAACATACTAGGATCTCACCAACGCATTGTTACCAAATGGCTAAGCGATACTATAGGACCTAAAAAAGAATATATTGATCTGCATTCAAAATTTCGTTTATAACTTATTACATTATATTATAGTCTAAAACGTTTCAAAATTATAAATACTATGTTATTCCTTATATTTTTGTGTTATTTAACCCTGATCCTGTGTATTTTTTAATTAGTTAAATTTTTTTCAAAACAAAAATAAAAATGTACGATTGTGATTACATATATAGGTACCATTATAGACTATAGTGTTGCCTGTCAAACCTGGAAGCTTAGTTGCCGTTTCTAGCAACCTATTTATATTTTAGATAATACATATAGTAAGTATCTACTGTACAAATAAAAAATAAATGTGTTTAAGTAAAATAAAAAGAAACATTCACTGGTTTATTATTATCTGTTACTAATAACTAATATTTTGAAAATCTCATGGTGTATCATAGAGAGTTAAACAGTCACTGAAATTTTCATGTACCGATGGTAATTTTTTTCAGAGTTTAAACTCTAAAAAAGTGTTTTTTACGCTTAAAACCAAAATTGATTTTGTCAAATTTCAAGGAATTCCAGTTTTTCCTTATCCTTTTTTTTTTTTTGTTATTGCCTCTCATTATTTCTGATCCGCTTAGAATCTAAATTTTATCTTAAGATAAATATTAGATTTTTAAAATAAAAAAACTTGGTTCTTTTTAATTTAGACGATATGTAACAAACATTTAATTCAGCAAAAGTTAGAATTTACAATTTTTATACAAATACCGAATACCAACATGAATTATATTAAATGCGAAATTGTGATAATAAAGATTCAATTATTATAAATAATTATTTTAATTTGATATGTATTAGAAGCTCTAAAAATGTTTGCCCTGTTACCTAAAAAATCTTAATCCGGGCTTGCATGTGTGTATGTGTGTTCCGTCTTAGTTATCAAAGTTATCTAAAAATAAACAAATATTTGGTTGATTGCTGTTCAATCGTTGCTCACTAATCACTAATATAGCTCACATTATTATATATAGTTCTGATCATCATGATCAATTTAAGGCAAGTAATTTTACTTTTACAACATTATATTATTTTTTTAATGTTAGGTACATGTTGTCTCTACGACGTCTATATCTGTGGTGGTATAAATAGTAAATATTCAGTTGTAGGAGTATACACGATTTTCTTATATTGTTATAATTCAAAAACGAATAATCGACATTATAAACCACAGCCGACAAGAATTTTCTTTAAAATGTGATTTTTATACTGGTCATGGCAAACTAATATTCATTTATGGACATGGATTGTCTAATTCACAACTTTTCTCGGTTTCATCCATTGTTTTTTTAAATAATAGTACTTAATAATTGAATAAGTAATAACAAAAATTGACAACACAGAACGCACGTCAGTACGTCACACACACTGTTTGCACGTTGCATTATGTAATATGTATAGTATTAAATTGATAAAAAAAAATATAATGATTTATGAGAAACATCAAACAAATACTATATTACTAAAGTATACTATCAAATCTTTTTATAATGTAATATCTTATAATTATTGACTAGGTACTTTATACTGGGTATCACACATTAGATAAGAGATACAATAATAATTTTAAATTTAAAATCGTATTATTGTTATTTTATTACAGCTTGAAAAAAAGACTATTTATAGTTTCAATAACCAGTCGTGTCTGTGTCTCGTGACCCGTATGCATGGGAAATGGTATCGATACGGAGGGGCCGACGGGGTTTCTGTCATTTTGTTATCAGCAAAGTATTTTAACGAAATCTAAAATCTCATTAATAAATTCTCAGAAGTTAGAACCATTATAATATAATAATTAAAACTTAAAACAGTACATTACAAAATATTGGAAATTGGAATTTGAGTAGATTCTACTCAGTAGAATATAAGAATGAAAAAAAGTATTTAGTATTCTAGAATATAAATACAAATAAAAAATATTTAAAAAATATTTAAATATAAGTATTCGAATACTTAACAAGATGATAATCGTAGATGCTTGAAATTTACACAATTTTACCATTTTCTATACTTGATAACATTTTCAAAATATTTTTACTTGTTTTGAGTTATTTAATAGCATTTTTTTTATGTCCACAACAAGTATTATCAACATCATCAACTAGACTACTAGACAGCGTGTGTGGATTTCAACACGGATTTCATCGTCTGACTTGTGGATCGGAGCAATATCTACTTTTACGTAAACACTAAAGACAATGCGGTATTCATAGAACAATTACAAAAAAGTAGTTATTGTCGTTATTGATATTTTAGATTCTAAGCCGACTAATAATTAATGTATTGATTTTCTATGATATTGTGTGCGTGGTGTTTTAATTTTTTCTTTTTCTTTTTTCTGTAATCCATTGAACTATATAATATAGTTATTATATAGTTCAATGCTGTAATCACACTTAAGAGGACGTTTCACCCGCATGTGTTGTCTCCGTCTTACAAGTGCGTAACATTGCAAAAACTGTTTCACGCGGGAAAGAACCGAGAAAGATACAGTTATAACTAAGAAACGAAATTTTCACCACATAAAAAGGATAATTTTGTCTGCGCAATATAGTTTTTATTTTTTCGATATCACTTATACAAAAAAAATTCTTATTATTTTATAATACATTAATTTTGTGTTTTTTAAGCATGAATAACTTTTTTTGTAGTTCTGATATCGAAAAAATAAAAACGATATTGCACAGACAAAATTCTCCTCTTTATGTGGTGAAAATTTCGTTTCTTAATAATAACTGTATCTTTCTCGGTTCTTTCCCGCGCGAAACAGTTTTTGCAATGCTACGCACTTGTAAAACGGAGAAAACGCATGCGGGTGAAACGTCCTCTTAATCTTACCACACCGATAAACTTATAATTTTAAGTATGACGTGTCAAAAATATATTATAATATATTTTATTGAGATTTGGTCGAATTGATACGTAACAAAAAAACAAATTTTTAGTACTCCTTATGGGTCCCACGCGACACCATGATTTTGCACAGTGAGACCATCGTTCTGTTAAATTAAAAAATCGTACTTTTTAATGCTAAAAATAAAAAACAAAATGTTATTGTATATAAACAAAATATATTTTATTGAAAAATTTAATGAACAATTTAGTGAACATAACAAATGTGTGCTTTAACATTTTGAACAGATTATGTCGAAAAGATGAAGTATAATATATAATACAATGCAAATTGAAAAAAAACAATAACTAATAATTTTAACAAAAATAAAAAAAAGGCATCAGAGAAGACGTGGCGATGTGAGTGGTACGTAATGGCGATTGAGTGATAATCGCAGAAGATGCTAGTAAGTACATGGCTACTGGTCACTTCTACAGCGTTATTCGGTCGGTCCTGAGGGGCGTTCGAGAATCGTTGGCGCGTTTGCCCGGGGCGCGAAGACGACCATGGCAGCGGATGGAGCCCGACCACGACGGTTGCGAGACGAACAACGATTGACGACAAGTGGCTAGTGCGCGATGTTGTGCGCTTGACGATACTGCAGGTGCTTAATACGATGATCGTTGTGCCGGTGACGACGGTTACCTAAGCTCCCGGAGCGAGCGATGAAGACTATAAAATATGATGGGTACTGTGGAATGGGCGGTGACCTAACTTAGGCGTCGTGACTAGGCCGACAGCGTCAGACCACTAGGCGAAAAGGGGAGAGAATCGGTAGCGAGACTCTCCGTGATTTTCGCCCTGGCCACATCCGTCGGCACCGTGCAGTCTGCCGCGGCCAATGGTCCCGCCGTGGAGTCGCGCACCGCCGTAACTCTGAAACGTTTAGTTTCTTCGAGTCCATCAGCGCTATACTGACATCCGTGTTCCTATCTACCCTACATAAATTATAATCATCTACTACCCGAACACTTTGAGCTCTACGGAAATCCGTCGTCACCGTCGCAACGAGTCGTATTCGTGCATTGCAGTCGTTATTGGTATCGACGGGGCGGCGTCGATGCCCGCGTCGATATGGCTAGTCTCACCGTCGTCGTGTCGTCGTCGTCGATCGCAATCGAAGCAGCTAGGCGTCCACCGCGCCGTCAGAGGGTCTCGCGTGTCGGCGATCCCGAGCACCCGACGTCTGCGATCCCGTTGCGCCACAGCTGGTGGCCGAATAACACGTATTGGCGACTTACCGCCGATCACCCTGCAGTGCTCTGTCACGTACCTTCCTCGTCCTCACATCGCCACGCCTTTGTCTGCTGCCCTCAACCAGGGGGGGAACTTTCGTACGGTTTCACTTCGGGAAAAAACTCAATAAAAAACAACGAATTCCGCGTACGGCTCTTGTTACGCCTCTCCACACCGCGCTAATGATTCTCATCAAGATGCCCGGGCGTGGAGGTGCGCGTATCGCTGGAGTGTTTCCCGGGTCCAGCCAAACGAACAAGCCCCAAAAAGGGGATGTGACCTCCTTTCCCCTGGTCGGCGTGACGTCCAACGCCTCGTCATTTTGCTTAACATGTTCTTCTACGGCCGCGACCTGCTTGGTTGACGACGTCGCAATCACGTCGTCTGCAATAATGTTTATCTCAGCCGGTCCAATGTTGGAGGATTCGTCCGGTTGAGCGATTATGGCAGTCGACGCGTCGTCGCCTGTGAACTGCTTTGCATAACTCAGTAGACCCGCCAAATCGTCATAAGTTATTTCTTCGTTGTAGTTATCGAATCTGTGTAGCTTGGTTTCCATTTCATCGTATTCGATGTTGCTATTTGTTTTGTCGATAACTTTTCTTATGGTGGTCTTTTCAATGTGGTCGGATTTCTCGATATTATAAGATGCAGCCATTTTGCAGGTGTATTATGCGCGTGTAGGTAGACAGAAAAAAATAAAATGAACCATTTCCGGATTTCGTCGTAGACCAAAGCCGATAATTTCAAACAAACCGTTGTTTATTAGTGGCCAGCTAGTACGCAATAATATTATTATAATTGGCCAGCATCAGTTGGATTTTGAGGCCGTTTATTTTTTCAAACATAATTATTATTATTATCTATTAATATACCAACTACACTTGTGTAAAGATATACTATTGTATATTTGTATTATAACAATTGTATTATACCCATAACCCGTTATAACAGTTTTCGTTTGGAACGCCAAAGTTGTTCAATGTTCTTAATTATCTAATAATTATTACTGGAATTAAGAAAAACAGTTGAGTATTATTTCAAATTTTTAATTATGATCAATGATCAAAAAGTACGAGTATATCCATTGTCAAAACAATAAAAATACATTTAAAACTAAATTAAAAACATATGCATCCTATTATTTTTTTTTTTTATTGATCCTTATAGGTATATAACTCGGCAGCAAGGGCCATTGGTATTAATCTCTTAGATACCTACTAATAACAATTTTTAAAATTGTTCGATGTTTACCTACATTATGTTACATTGTCTTTGAAATTATAATTATAATTACATTGTATCTATAAGGTTGGTTAGTTTTAAGAAGGTTATAATTTTCGTGTTTTGATCGGGGTTTTGTCTGAGAATTTCATCTAGTGTTTCCGTTGAGTTGTGTACGTTCCTATGACATTCTGTGATAAAGTGTTTGACTGCAATCCATGTATTGCAATTTTCACAGATGGGGTTCATCGTTTGAAATAAGGAACCCGTGAGTTATCTTGGTGTGTGGGTGTGTCCGATTCTTAGGTGATTTATAGTTGTTCGTCTTTTCGATTTATGTTAGGATTTTCCCATCTGAATACAGAATATTGTGCTCTTGATCTGGTTTAATTTAGTGGTTTGACTTTTTCATATAGGATTAGCCATTGTTTTTTTAATGTTGGTTTTTGAGGAGTTTTTGAAGTAATCGTTACGGGGAGGTCTAGAGCGTTTGTGTCTGTACCTGAGGTAGCAATTTTGGCGTATATATACGCGATTTCAATGCCTATAATACCGGTGTGCCCTGGGATCAAAATGAGTGTGATTTGTTTTTTGTAGGTTTTAGCGCATAATATTTATAATATTACCAAACCATGTTATGTAGTTATAGTCGTTATAGAGAATTGATGAACATAATATTATATAGATAATATAATCACTAATTAATAAATGCTCAAATATCAATTAAACATTCTATTATTTGTGTGCTGCAGCAATAAAAAAGATATCAAAATTACAATTAATCAAATATATATAAGGTACTGCAGGGTACACACAGCACAACTTTTTTTTTATTCTGGCATATTTTGTTTGAAGCATAATCCGCTGAGGGGGCCAGTGCCTATCTGGCTCCTTCCGTTAACACGCCTATATGGCGCATCCTAATGGTAATTATAGGACCTTAGATCTGCTCATAACGTAGATAATACATCAAGCAATATAATAGTATAATAATAACCTTGGTTTGATTATTTTTAGTGAGTGGTACCTTCTGAAAATAAATTTGACATTATAGTACTTTTTTTAGACCTCAGTGCCACTGACTTATAGTAAAATAAATTATCTTAGCCTAAAGGCGAATATCAACAATTTTATAGATATTGAAAATATATAGGTACTTCACATGACATAGGTTGACAGATCGCTTCAGTTCAGAATCGTTTTTTTCAATGATTTATCATTATTGAATTTAAATTTTACACGCCCATTAGTGACCCATTTTGGCCATTTTAAACCTACTGTACCATACAGCAGAGTTGTAGGTACCTACTCTCTTAGGGATCGTTGATTTATTTTTAAAAAATAGGGGTATTATACTAATACTTGTAAATTACATATGTTGTCGTCATACATATTATACATCCCTTTAAGTTCAAAAGTTATAATTTGATAATATCAAAGTTTATTTTTACTTTTTTTAATATAGTTATTGGGTAGTTTTTTTTTATCTAAAAAAATATTGAAATACCTATTGTATATTATATTAGAACTTATTTTAACAATTAACATAATATCATAAAATTATAAATATACACTATTTCTTATATGGTTATACAAATTCTTAGTAAACATTTGATAGATAATGTAACACTTAGTTTGGATGTAATATTTATTTTTCTTCGCATTGAAATAAAAACAATACTAATACTTTTAAATAAATATAATTAAAACAAATAATAAAGATTGATATTGTGTTCTACTCATCTAGATTTTAAACTTTCATTAATCATTTAAATTTTAAATTTTAAAATTATAAATTATGTGAACAAATTTTATTTTTGAAACTATATTAAAACAAGGTATATTGGTTCATACATAATGGATTATCCAATATACAAAAAAAGTGTTAATTTTGATTTTTGACCTTTTGTATGGACACTGGGATGATTTATTCAAATAAGGAACAATCCTGTAAAGTGCTGTTCTATTTATAGGTTGATATTATAAACAATTATATAATTTTTCTATTAAATAATGATTAAATACTTAAGTATTATAGATATAAGCTTTAACTCATAAAATAAAAAATAACATTGTTTTATTAACAAGGCAAATCTACTTTTATTACAATTTTCAATAAACACTCCGTAACAGTTTTAATAAATAAATAAATAATAAAAAGCCTAAATGGCTTAAGTTTTATATCTTAAGAAATAAAAATTCTAATATCAATAAATATAAGTTTTACTCTTTTATATTGTTCATTCGAGTGAAAGCTGATTTTTATATGATTTACAATTACATGAGTGTTGACATGTTGCCATAAATGTATTGAAATAATTTTCTAAGCTTGTTACAATATACAAGAATGACTAAAAATATTATTCTTATATAGAAAGCCATATGCATATTATGGTGAATTATGATTTGTGAATAAATAGAGAGATTAGCCAAAGAATAATACATTTACGAATCATAAAATATTATTTTTACAACTTAAATCAAATGTGATGTAACCTAAAGGAACTTACTACAAAAATTACATTCCACGATATACAAAATACATTTTAAATATAATATTTCAACTGTAAAGCAACTTAAAATACATTTTTATTTTATTTTACATATTTAATTGCTAAATAATTTACTTAGCATAGTTTAAAAATAATGAAAACTAAATTGAATACTCTCTTCCATCAAGCCTCTTAAAATATTTGTTTATTAATAATTAAAAACTACTGACTTAAGTCATAACATATAAATAAAATATTGCACATAATTATAATTAAATAGTAATTGGGACAAAATAGTAAAGGGGGCTTTTAAATAATAACAGGTTTAGGTACAAATGTTATAATACATTTTTTTTAATACACAATATATTTTAAAATTATTATGCTTTATATTAGTAACATTAAAATATAATACTAATAATAATATTACTGATCAAATTGTGTGAAAACCTCTAAATATTAATTACGAGGTTTGATCAAAGCATATTTTACTAAGCCTTCTAAAATGGAAAAATTATCTTAACACTCTTACAATATTATTTCATTATGAAGTTTCTAGTGAAAGGCTTAAAAAATGTGCACCACAGAAAACCAATACTTAAGTTGTATCACAGATAAGGGAAATAAATAAGAAAATTACATTTAAGAAGATTGAAAAAAAACAAATTTTGAAGACACCTAATTGGATATAATTCTATAATTTGAATTCACCAAGGCCTCCACATACTGTCATGTTCATGTTCTCTTTTTACACTGAAATCAATAGGTTCATCACCTGCAGGCCTTGGCTCAGCCCCTTGGTTTTGTTGGCAATGCACATAGTGGCTTGGTAACAGGAATACAACTTGACCATCAGGAAGTTGCGAAGGAATTACCTAGAATTAGTCAATATAAGTATAAGTAAACAATTTTAAATTCTCCAATACTTATAGCTATGAAAAAAATCACTAACCTGTACAACAGATAATGGTTGTGTAGGATCATTAGTTGGTGCTACTACAACACTCGCTGTCAGACCTCCACGATCTATTACCTTATCTTCTATACCCACAGATTTACTGCGAGCTCGTTTCTTTGGAGGTTCACATTTAATACGATCATTTTTACTGTCGATCGTGCTACAATTTGATTCTTCGTCTCCACCGATAATATCCTTAAAAACAAATATCAATTTCTTAAAATTGAATAATATACAAAATGTATATTGTATATAATTAGAGTTGAGAAAGTTGAACCACCAACTAATAATACAGTGGCGCCGATCCTATGCAGAGTCGTATTAGCGCATAAGTAGTATAGGTGCTATAGGCACTGTGCTTTGGCCTATGAACATTTTGAGGTCTACTTTTGTAATATTTTATAAATACATTTTTTTTTTTCATAGTAAACATATCGTTAGAACAACAAGTAAGACATTGTGTATAAAGATTTTAAAGTCAAAAATAATATTATTCCTCATTTATTTACATTTTACACTCAATGTTCGTTACCTATATCGCTTATTGAAATTCATAATTACCTATAAAAATCAGATTGGATAATTGGATAAACCATAAAAACCAACTAAATATCGCTCGTACATACGATAGTGTATGATGAAGGAAACCCTGATTACAGCACTATAGAGTATTTAAAAAAATATTCCTGAACATGGTATAAAGCTTATCGTTACAATTTGATTGAAATCATAAATGATTATATAATACAAAGTATTTATGGTCAAAATGTTTTATGTTATAATAATAATAATATAATTATTGATCCATATTAGTTCACAGATGTCTATTCTCCGTATAATATCATTTATTATCAATCCAGAATAGTTAACTTTACAAAGAACAATTTCTAACTAGGACACCAGGTATTTTAAATTTAAACCTATATTGGCTAAATTTTACTATTTTTAGGTATAGCATATATTATCAATGTTTGAGGAGAGTTGGGTAAGATTTGTATACATACTTAATGAAGTTTATCATTGGTATTTTTTAGATGACATAAAGACAATAAACAAATATATATATAATAGGTAGGTAGGTACCTACCTAATATACCTTCCGATGAGCATAGCTTATAATAGTTATGGTTAAAAATATAGGTATACCTAAGCAACATAATATGGTTGTTAACTTTTGTAATATTTTGTCCCCATGTAAAAAATATTTATTTGTTTAGAAGCTCGTATATTTGCATGATCCTGAACAGACTTAAATGGAACACAAATGGAGTTTGCTACCCCTTTTGCTTTTTTTTTAAACTATATTAAAATATAAAATCATTTTTATAAAATATATAAGATATACGAAACGACAAAACAAGAGAACACAACAAAACATCCATTACATTTAGTAATACAATCTTAGTATCTACAATACTCTTTAAACGTAAGTCTGCGAATAGTAGTTATCAAAACGTAAATTTTGTGGCCTACATTTTTTTTTAAATTATACTTTAATTTACCACTTAAGTTATTCCTCGTATTTTATTTTACATGTTAAACAGATAAAAAAACATGGTAGGTACATAAAATATTTTAACTGTATACGAAACATTAAATTTCATTAATTTTTCGTAAAATAATTAAAAAGTCGTCACAATTAATTCTATCGAATTTCAAATTTAATCTCAAAAATAGACGTTTCTATAATAAGAGTCTTATTCGTTATTATAAATAAATATCAGAATTTAAATTATACAAATTGACAAGTCCCTTCTAGCTATAAGGTTGAACTCTTTATCATTGTTCGTGAAATAGTAAGCAGGAATATACTTATTTATATTTGATTTAAAATTTTAAGCCAAGCAACATGTTTAAAAATAATTTGACGCCACTGTATTCAGATTAATTAATACAATATTTACATATTATGCATAATATATTATAATGTGTTGAAAAATAATAATGATTAAAGACATATGCATAAAATATAGATATGTTTATATATTTATATACATATGTATATACTTACATCAGGAATAACAACTGTAGAGTTACTAAAATCTAAATCAATTTCTGATGAACATGTATCTAAGTGTCTTAACAGGCGTTGTTTTACGGCCGGCTCTATGACTGTGGAACCTGCAGAAAGAAGTGTTCCAGTTCCAGTACTGCACATATGCAATTCGGGGCACTCCAAAAATCTGGTAACCTAATAATCATTAAGTTAAAATACAATTCATTCATGTGTGTACTATACACGGCGTAAGTCAACGATTTTATTTTTAGTGGATTTATAATAAATAATAACCTCACCTCACGAGCGCATTCTTGGAAGCCGGCCCGATATTTATCCCTGACGTCTGAGCTCAGAACTTTTTGCCGCTGTAAATGGCGAACGGTAAGCTCAAGTATGTCAGCTTTTTCCAATTTTGAATGCTTGGTATTCTGCAAAAAAAACACAAACAAATTATGTCAATGAGTGAAAACTATGATTAAAAAACTTAGATAGGTTTACCTCTGTCCTAGTAGAATCTAATATAAGAGTTTTCAAAAGCGCTAGCGATTGATTTATTCTTGCACGTCTTCTTTTCTCCATTAGTGGTTTGTTGGCCTAAAAACAATAATAATAAAACATAAGTAAACAACTTATTACATTATTATTTTTAAATGATAAAATGTATACATATAATTAAATCCAGTTTATTGTTGTTCATATTTTTCACGCATAACATAACAAAGATAATGCAATACGAATAATTATAAGTTCTAGCATTTATTATATAATAGATCAAATCATGAAACCAATACATATAAGTTATATGATATAACTAATTTCAGAAGTGTAATTTTAGGTTTCTATCAAGGTATCAACAAACATCAATGCCCATTATTGTTAAGAACAAGAACATATTAAAATAAAATAAAGGATAAGTACTATATTATAACTACTAGAATTGTGTGTGTTTTCTAAATACTATTAGTTACATTAAAGTTATATTTAAAACACCTGTATATCTGTTGTCTCCGTCTTACAAACGTACAACGCGACAAAAATTGTTTTGCGTGGGACAAATTTTGTTTCATCTGTATTATAATGGAATTACTAAAATTCCACACGCATAGGGAAGAACTTTATCTGTGCGGATTATTTTTCTTTTTTTTTCTTTTGTACAACATAACTACAATTACAGTTATCAATGTTTTTTCGTTTTTAAATTTATTTATTAGTGATATGAAAAAAATAAAATCGCTACGAGTGCCTACGACACAGATAAAGTTATTCATCATCCGTAGGTGTGGCGTCCTCTTAAAACAAATAAAGCATCATAGATATATAAAAAAAATGATCTTGTTTAATATTCATGTATTTAATAATAGGTACGTTTGATTCTTAATTTTGAGTTGTAAATTATAAATTTTTTTCTACATAAATAGTTTAATTTATATCTGAACAATATTATTCACATTCATTGTAAAGAGCTAATTATATACATCCAATTAATTGTATTATCATCTTCAACCTTCATTATCAGAAAATTAGACACTCACCTATTATCAATCAAAATTAATTAGGTAAATTTGTAAAAATAAATCAATAATTTATATTAAGTATACTATATTTGGCACGGCCAAGAGGAACCATCCCTAAACTAAAACGTTAAAATATTATGTTATTATTGTACTCTATGTCTGTCTCACAGCAACCACATTGTTATAGACCAAAAATATCCTACAAGGTATACTAAATTGATATACATAAAATATACATGTACATCAGTGGCACTGTAAAATAAATCTCATCCATTTTTCATTTCTAAAAATTCCCATTTGTTATCTTTATTGACTTTGACATTCTGCGATTGAAGGACGAAACAAGAACGTTTTTCGAGGAGTTAAAAATAGGCAACTTAAATAATATTATAAGAAAATCTATGAACTAAAGATACACGTAGGTACTTACAGAATATATAATCCATATTACCTTTAGTGTTCATCCACACATTATAAATAGCAATTTTGATTATTGCCTCGTATAATTATAAATATTAAGAAATACGTTCAAAAACATTTTTGAACTTTCATTAAGTCATATTGTACGGATAATGTATTAATGTGATTATATTAATATTTTCATTTAGTCGGGAAATACTCGAAAACATTATCGCAGTGTATAGCCGTGATGACGTGTGCATTATGCGTTTGTACCTATACATATTATTATAATATACATACGGAACTTTATTCGTCATCGTCCCACACTATAAAAGTTGATCCAAACATGCGTGTTACATAGAGTACTTCATCAATAAGCATAATCATCACCGCCATTCCTCTTTTAATAATGAACATTTTCAAATTGTAACAGTCGAAACTTTTGAATATCTATACTCTTAACGGCCATATTTTCAAAATCTTAGATTATAATTATATAACATCTATATAAGGAGTGTAGGTACTGTACCAATTCCGACTTCTTTTTTTAATATGAGGATTACGATTTTTTTCTTGTATACATTGCTATTAAGAAGACTTTATTGAAAATTCATATATCTAATTCGAACAAATAGTTTTTAATAGTTTAATTTTGATACTAATGAATAATGATAGATAAAATTATTTGAAAACTAAAGTAATTAATATTTTGTTTTTACTCCGTAAAAATGGATGAGTATAATAAGTAACATACCTTATATTTTATTTAAGGGCTTAGATATTGTCTTTAATATGATATATAAATATTAATAATTCATACCTAATCTACTTGTTCGAATTTTGATTTAGACATCTATTTCTATACATCCACAATTCCAAAAAAAAACAGCTAAATAATTTGCATACCAGCATACAAACCTAGTAAAAGAGGTAGGTACTAATTAAAAAAAAAGAAGAAATTTGTATTGCCATAGGACTCTCCATACAGTCCATACGTAACATACAACTCAAACACGTTATGTATTAGAGTTGACTATACTTTACCAAAATTTTGTATAAAGTACCCGTGTACAATTCTACTCCACTCATCAAAAGTTTGAAGACTTTTAACACATCAACTACTCGTCCAAAATTCAATTTTAACATAATTTGAAGCTCCAGAGTTAAGAATTAATATTCACTTTGGAATAAGGAATGATAAGCGCGTTTGTCATTGAAAAGGTAAAAACTTCAAAAAACGATTACGAACATACAATTTTGTAAGCAAAATATTTTCAAAAACTATAATGGTTTTTGGAAGTACGTATGATGTCTTATGTTAAATTGATCATCCGATATATAGAGTGATGTGTGTATATTATACGGTTATATATATATATATATATATATATATATATTATAGAGGATCGTTGAGCGCGCACGCCGCCGCGTGCCTAAGGGGACAACTATAGAGACAAGGAGAGAGAAAAAGCAGATACTGCAGAGTATCATAGCGATGAGAGAGGCGAGTGTGAGCGGGACGGTGCGAGTGAGCGGTCGGAGAGACTGCGAGCCATGATTTATGCACGCGCACACATACGCACACGTCGAGTGCGGCCGACTCTGACAGACGACGACAACGACTCTGACGCGCGTGTGCGTGTGCGTGGTGTGTATATTATCGTGGCCGTGTGTGTGGTGGCGACGACGTGCGTTGGCGTCGGCGGCGGCGGTGGTGGTAGCGTTAACGGCGACGAGTGGTAGTGAGGAACAGATCCGTGCGCTGCCGGGGGGCTTATCCCATGTCCGTGACTTGACGTCGTCGTGCCGCTTTAGGTCCGCCGCCACCGCGCGCCGACACGTTCAAACACTACCCACACAAACACCGCCACTGTAACCGTATGGCGTACGCACACCGAAGGCGGGCTCGCACTCGACTCGCGTATTATTATTATTGTTATTATCATTATCCTTATTATTATTATTATTATTATTATTATCATTATCATTATTATTATTATTATTACTATTATTATCATTATCATTATTATTATTATTATTATTATTGTGGATGTACAACATAACGCGTACGAACCACAATCGAAACCGTATAATATGATGTGATATTATAATATTACCTATACCAAAAAACCAGAGCGTCCCTATGTAAGCCTAGATTTAGGGTGTATGGGAGGAAGATATTGATAAGGAAAAATCTACGACTAGTAAGTAAATACATTTATGATGAAAACCAAAATGTTTGCAATATTTGAAACTAAATTATGTACTAATATGCATTATTATTTATTATTAATATATCTAATTATTAGATAACACATGCAATACATGAAAATGGTTGAATTAATGGTTAAAATAGAGATCAATATAAATCATGTCGAGGTGTATTGTCCACCCTAGTCAATAATAATTAATTCAGTTTAGACGATCTCATGAAACGTAGTTATTTTTAATACACATTTGTATATATTATATATATTATATTACCTATACACTATTCTTACTATCATGTAGAAAATATTTTCACGCGACTGCATTTATATCTTCTACATAAACAATCGATAATCATGAATCATACAAATAATAACCTTTTATGCATTTCTTTCACTTATATTTTATATGTTATAGACCATACAAAAATGATATTATATTAAATACATAGAGAGGTCCTAGTTTTATCTAACTAATAAAAAAGCTATAACAAAAATTACTCAATAAAACATAAGGCAGCTATATTGGAAAATAAAATAAAAACGAAAATCTTAATAAAGATAATAATTATAAAAAGATATGTATGTACATATTTTACTTTTAAATATGTACAATAAATCACAAAATACAAATGGTGGTAACCTTTGAGATCAGGAGACAAAACCCGCTTGCGCATATAAATGAAATTAGGCGCTAAAAATATATATTCATTCGTAACCAATATTTTATCGATTGGGTAGGTATTATTCTTTTGTGAAAACCCATCATTTGATTTTTGATATATTATTATACTCATAGAGGTCACATATTATGAGTAAACTGCGGTAAACGGGAAAAAAGTTTAGGGAAACGAAAACCCCTTACCACAAAAAATAAATCGTTGCGAAATCGGTGTGTGTTTACCGTTAAAAGGGTTTGGTGGGCACATTGTATAGAGCTGTTTTTGCAATCTCCTCCCCCTATAACTCTTTGGTGCATTACGTAATAATTCTGTTGCACCATTTCTTTGGTCGCGTGAAAACGGAATGCTGGACTTAGCGAACGGGTGCAGGAAAAATAGGCAGGCGGCCTCTCTTACAGTGCGCCACCGCGGGTCCTTAACAAACTGCCGCTGCCGTCGCCTTTGCTAACGAGCAGACCTCTGCTAGTGTACGGCCATCCAGTGGCCAGCAAACTACACGTCCACTCATGCCGATATCACTGCCGTGAAGTCCACTACAAAAGCCTAATGCACGATATGTGCACGTCCGCGCACAGTCCACGGCGGTCGACTGCAAATGTATTATGCAGTGCAACGACAATAAAACGATACATTTTTTGAGGGGGATATATTATATTGGTGTATTCTCGACATTTATGGTTGGCCCTCATACATATTTTTAGTGAGGTAAAGATATCGTTTAGTCCTTATCTTCCCACCGTTTTTATGTTTAATTACTAATTTTTTCATTAAAATATATTTTATATACCTACAAGCTATATCTTTGCACATCGTTGCCCGTTAAAAATACCAAATCTATATGATTCAAAATTTGTATTTAGTTCGTCGTTGTAGATGTAGCTATGTAGCTAGTGATGTTCAAAATTTAATAATAATATATTATGGACTATTATATGGATATTATATTAAATTATGAACTAACTGCATAATGATATATTTTTACTCATTTCACAGAACTTCAGAGACTACTATTTATTTAATACATGATGTATGGATTAATTATTTGGGGGAAAGAAGAGCATCAATTCCTACTCCCTACTATAATTTTAGCCTGCACAATATAGGTCAAAAATATTAATCATATTTTACGCCCCCCCCCTCCTAATCGAAATAAAATTACTCCAAGTTACATCATTGGTCATTATCGTGTATTCTATATCGTCATATAAATTCATACATGGCGTATAAACATAGATACAAAAGGAAACGGCTATACAGTGTATATACGTGCAACAGAATCGAAATGATTAAGCATGCCCACCTCCTAAACCTACACATGGCTGTATCTAATATAATGATGATAGTCGATGCGCTCATTGATGCGAGAAGCTTACGCGATGTTTTCAAGTTCATTTCATCAGCGATTTTTTTGTTATACTCGTTGCGAGTTTTTTCGAACGGCGTTATACCTGCAGCTTCCTATTAGTCTTAGAAAATATAAGTGTTGCTGACAGCTGACTGGTAAAGTCTGAAAAACCCCAACATATGCCCAATCGAAATGCCACTGTACTCATTCTAGTAGTAGTAGACAATGTATTTAATGTTTATGTATTGTTTAGTGCACGAGACTGTTATTGGATTTTAACTATCAACCTGCACTGTTAATAAAAACGAACATAAAATTAATAATTCACCCACATTGCTACATCCATATGACATACGTTTAACCTAAAGTATATAGTCGCCAGTCGCCATACTACTTTTATACTTAAAATTATTATATTGGGAATTAATAACCCACATTATATACCATACTAAATTACTAACAAAATCGCAAAATTCTAAACAAACCTTGTATATACGGTATATTATTTTATTTTACACTCGTTAGATAATAATATATTATATCTTTTATATTGATGCGGGTAATAAGATGTCATTTAAATATAAAATTCTATATATTACACTTATATTATTTATATTTCAGTCATCAACATAATATTTTATTATTTAAAATAAATAATTACCATAAATATTATACCTAAATCACACACAAGAGATAAAGCGGATGCGCGGTATCAAAAGTTCTTGTGCTAGGTACATAATACAACATAGTATACGAGTACAATATTACAATGTATAACATTTTCAAAACCTAAAATGAAACTGCGTACTCAAAAAAGTAAAGCAAAAAATATAATAATGACGTGTTGTGCAATTTAAACAAGTTAAAAAAAATGACATTACTTCAAGATTGATGTAATTATCAGTTATTATAGTTACTATATTATACATACATACATGTAATGTTTATGCATATTGTTATTGTAGGTATAACACTATAACATGTGTGAATTAAATCCATATACAGAGCCAGAAGTTGTATACAGAGTATGCAGCAGAAACAAATCGGCATTCAATCTTCTTCTTTTTTTTTTTTGGGGGGGGGGCTTTCTCCTACACTCTCTTTCAAGCTTCCACATACACACTTATATCCACTCACAACTTAATATTATTGCTCTTGTATCGTTCGTTAGAATTCAATGTGAAAAGCTCTAGACACTTCAAATTTAAAATATTTGAGATCCATTTTCAATGTAGGAAATATAATTTTTTTATACCTCATAAAGTATAACTTATTACTATTAAATTAATGTCTGATGAATGTAGTGCAACTATAAAAAGATGGATATCAAATATTAAAAAAATGCAATTTAAAATGCATTCAAATAAATTCAATAAATGCGCTTTAATAATAATATTATATATTTGGTCATTTAAAAAAAAATGCTTAAAAAGTTGATAGTTTAAAAATATAAAATGATCCAGATTTTAAAAAAAAGAAAAATTATTAAGTCAATTTAAAATAAAAATCATTTAGGATTGGTGGCCCTACATAAACCCTACAATATAATTCAAAGCAGCCCTTTTATCAAATGTGCATTCCCTACACGCTCCGCTTGTCAGTAAATCACAATATTACTAAACAGCATATAATAATATATATAATATACACGTGTAGAATAAAAAAAAACGGTGGCACAGTGGTGTAGTGTGTATTATTATTATTATTATATTACGCGCATAAAACATATACCTATATAATATAATATTACGTGTATGATATGAAACCGAGCGGCACGTTTAGCAACCAATGTTTGTCTAGATGGTCACGGACGAGCGCGTCCTTGTGCCAGCAGTGCGGAGTGCGGACGGCACGGCGGCGGAGCGCGGCGCGCGGACGGACGAGTGCTGTGTGTTGTAGTAGTACCCGCCGACCCACGTCGCACCGTCAGCCCGCACGCTCAGAGTCCCGATTTAGTATAGAAGGTCCGGTAGACACGCAGACAACAACAAACAACGCCGCCACCGCTCGGCGTACACGCGCGCACACACACACGCGCGCGCGCCGCGCGAGCGCTCACGCCCGCCAACGTTTCCCGCCGCCCCAGCGGCGGCTGTCGCGTCCACGTCCTACCGGCTCGTTTACACGCACACACACGGACGCGCGCACACGCACGTTCGTTATATAAACCCTTCGCCTACCGATATCGCCGCTGCAATTATTATTATTACCGGCAGCACGGACGACCAGATATCACATACACACGCGCCCGGCGGCGGCGCGACTGAACGCGCGCTGACGGATGGGTGGACGGGATGGGGAGGGGAACGAAAATGTTCACACGCGTAGGCACACATAAAAGGCGGCGGTGGCGCGCGCGCGCACGTTAACTCGACCGGCTAGCTGCCGGGATCGGTTTTATTATTATAACCGCCACCGCACCAGCCCGCCTGCCCGTCCACCCGCTCAGCACGTCGTCCGAGTGTGTTCTCCACGCCGCAGCCGCCGCCGCCGCCGACGACGACGGCGACACCCGGACCACCGATGGTGTCGGCGGGAGGGGTGGCACAGACTCGTCTGCCCGGTTTAGCGTCGGGACCGATCACGCATTAAGTCGGCTCATTCTTACTCCTATCTGATGTACGACGTACGTCCATATACTAATATCAGTAGGTAAAATGGCTGTAGTCATAGCAATAATCGGTTTGATTTCCGTTGTTGCTAATCGTTGAGGAAATATTATTTTTCGACAAGTAAAGTTCATTATTGTGGGTTATTGAGTTTCCGTTACATTCAAACAGTTTTTAGATTAAAATCCTCGATTCTAAATTTGCGTATTAGTCATGAGGTTATGACTTAAAATTTGGTAAAGACAATCGATATCGGTTATGCTTCGATATACATTCAATATTATATATATTAAAGCGTAAAAAATCGACACAATTTTTTTTAAATTAATAGTACTTATATATAAATATTATATTCGCTATTCCGAGTGGACCACTATTTTACCCGATTTTTAGTTTCAACTACCAACTACGTACATAAATTGCATGTAAGTTTGTATATATTAAAGCTTTCTATTGCAAACGTTAGTAGCCCAACTTCGGGACTAACACGCATGAAATACAATTATTATGCTTAAGTTAAACTATGTAAAATCTATCGGTTAGGTTAGGTCAAGTCTAAAAGGACTTAAACTTTAAACTTGTATACATAATTTATTTTTTCATTCGGTTTATAATGTTATCAAACCTGTAATTATCATGGTAATATAGTATTGTTCTATAAACTATATACTACCAATTTACACATTTATAAATTATTTGAAATATTTTACGGTCAATTTTTATAAACATAATATATAGAGAACAATAATTATATAACACGAATAACAATATATATTAACAATTAATATCATGATTGAGGAATTTACTTTTTAGTAACTCATCTAAACGTTGAATTGTGCGTAGATTCACAAATAATAACATACCACCACTTGTATTAAAAATTAAATTGTTTTTCATTTAAACAAGTCATAGAAAATATTCAAAATATTAATTTTGAATAGATAGTTTTATTTTAAATTTTAATATGATATTTGTTCAGTTTAATTAACTAAAATTATATTTTAAGTGTAATTTTTTTTTTGTTAATCCTGGACGGAAGAATGTATCAGGCTATAATAAAAAATAGTTATTTTTTATACAAGAAATTGATGTATTCTAATAAGTAATTACCTATAACCTAGGTTGAAACTTTTACGTTCAGAAAATATTTTTCACAATAGGTAAAAACATTTAATGTATTGAACCATCCTTTTGTTTTTTTTGAAAAATTATACAGTTTTTATTATATCGTTAATTTATTATTATAATTTAAAGGTCCCCTTATAGAACTTAAAATATTAGAAGTAAAATATTGTAATCCTAATGCCTAATTTATTATAATCATAGGTATTAGGTGGTGACGAAGACTTAGGATTTAGCACCCATCCTCTCAATTAATTCAACCCCTTCTCCAAAGAATGACATGTTAAACAAGACAGTATACATTTTGTATTGGTACTTATATAGTGATGATTTTGTATTATTTTTTAATTATTTATAAAATCGATTCAACTTTGCTAATTTTTTAATCAATATAGTTTAGTTCGACCCGTCTGCAGAATTTGAAAAAGTAATTTGTATTTATTTTATTAATGTGTTTTATTTAAAATCTTTTTACAGATAACTGGGTCTCGCTGAGATAACTCTGGAGACTGCAGAAATTTAATTTTATGTTAATAATGCGGTATTTTATGGAATATAAAAAATATGTTATATTTTGTTTAGTATTTATTACTGTACTAATCATACATAGGTACTCTAACTTATTTCACAAATTATTAAATGTTAATATATTAATAATGAATTATTACTTAATTTTTAAAGTATCAGTTTGTCCCCGTATGATTTAAAAGTTATTACACTGATCTTACAAATAGTTCAAAAACATAATACTCGTTCAAATTTCACTTTGTATGAAACAATATTTAAAAAAATATACGTATTTATTAATTTACAGAAAAAATTTATGACGATTCTAAAAGAAGAAGATATTAAATACAATAAATACCATTACAAAACACTCACTAAATGGTATAAAAAAATGTAATTATAGTTTAATATAATATGCTTTTTAACAACCATACTTAGATACCTAGATTAAAAATTTCAAAATTTGTATAACTTATTTTTGTTTACTAAATGTATACAGCTTGAATAACGTACACCAAAACCCCAAGTTAGTGTATTTATGTGTATACATCTTGCACGTGTAATGCGTGTATAATATTATACATTTAAATTGTACAATGACACATAAATAATAAATATAATCGGAGAGTTAAAAATTAGTTTTATTTCCAAAACTTATAATATTTAAGTAAATCATATTGTATTATTGTTCAATACAAATAAATCTCTGAAGTAATAAGTTTTTATATTTTATTACGTTTATAAATTATAATCATTGTAATTTGTAAACCTATTAACGCATATATTACTAAAATAATTGCTTATAAACTATAAATAATAATAGCATGGGTATATTATAGGAATTTACTATCTATTATTGAGTATTTGTGACGTATTTTTCCTTAATCAAAACACAAGTTAAATTATAAATTCTCTCTTTATATATATATACACTAAAATCATACTTACTGTAATGTTGGGTAATTTTTTATTCCTTAAATTATATTGTAAATAATAAGACTATTAAATATTAAAATATATAAAACCTATTAATATATATTATGTACACTTAAATTTATAGTAGGTATTGAAGAATATACGTAATGGATATTGGATTAATTCGAAAAAACATTCATATTTCCTACTTAAAACTACGTAAATAATAAATCTTAATCAAACGATTTAAATAAATAGATAGGTATATAATATATAGGTATAGATTATAAATTATAATGATAAGAAAAAAATAATGTATTACCCTTTTACCATCCTTTTGATTAGACGACTGTGAGAATATCAACGATGAGCTGGTGACAATTGGTTCCCTCTTGCTAAAGGGATGCACAGTTGCAGTGACGGGCGACGGGGTGGCCCCAGAAGATGCGTTGTTGTTGTTGTCGTGGATTCCTGTGGAAGACGTCTCGGACGCGACTGGTATGACGACGGGCAGAGAGTCCGGTTCACATTTTCCTGTCATCATAAACACGCGCGCGCTTTATAATAACGAAGTGGGACGACGTCACATGATGTAGCAAGCGCATCTGACGTGTGACTACTGCTGTGGCCTGGCGCTGCCGCGACGGTTCCCGACGGTAATGAGAGAAGCGAGAACTCGACGCCGCCGGCGGCGGCACGGGTGACCCGACCGCAGTGTCGACACCTCTCTCCCCCCAGCCATGGTTCAACCCCCACGCCGTCGACCCGTCCGTCCACGCACGACTCACCCCGCCACCGCGACCGACGACTGTCCCACCACAGCACGCACCCACCCCCGCCGAACTACTCTTGCACCGCGTGAACGGTGTAATAGCCGTGACGCCACCGACGACCCGCGCGCGCTTTGGGCGCCAACGTCACGCCCACCACCCTCGCGGTGATATTAAATTATACGAGAAATCCCCTCGTTCTGCCTACCCCCTCACACTACACCTCCTAACCATTCGATACGATATGCCTGCGCGAAATATGACAAAAAAAAAATGATATACATAATATATATATATATCAGAGGAATTTATATTGTATATATATATATATTATATACGTTATATACACTATTGTGAAACTGGGAACTAAGATTTTTGAAAGTGATACGTAAATTATTATATATAAAAGTTAAAAGTGCATATTATCTGCATGCAAGTCGACTATAATATTGTATAATAGACAATTATAAAACACTAATAATATGTATACTATACGTCTATAATTCACGTCCAATATAATATTATTATAATTTTAAACTTATGTAGTGATAAATATTTTATAAGTACAAAATAATCTCAATTTTCCAATACATGATTCGTCTAATCTTATGTATAAATACTTCTTACATACTAGGGACACAGACCATAACTTATTAAAATATAGCAGAAACAAAATATCTTCAATAGTTTCTGTAGAATATGAGAAAAACCCTTTTAAATGCAAGAAAGCTATAAACAAAATTATATTTTAGTTCAAATTTTGAGAATACTAATTCGTGTAAGAACAAAGCGAATTAAAACCGTTTTATTTTAATATAATTTACAAAAACAGAGTATAGCCATGAGGTATATAATTCATAATATAAAGTAGGTATATCTACATATGTATACATATACATAAGCACATAGATATCTAAAATTATTTTTACTATAGCTGTACTACAAAATATCAAATATAAATAACGTGACCATGCATCCTGCTTCGGGCGGGACAGTCCCACTTTCAAGCTTAGTGTCCCGCTGTCTCCTATAAGAACCTAAAAATGTCCGGTTTAAGAAAAGTTGACTTGTGGTAGGTATTTATTGATCACATATCTCAATAATACATTTATACCATACTTATACAGTATACTGTATACAGTATACGTATATTATATAAATTGTAAAACGCTAAAATACATAGTCCACATAGATTGTTGCAGGGAGTCTCTGTATTAAAAGCCATCCTTATAACAAAGAGTAACATAAGTCAAGAGATCCATTTATACATAAAAAACAAACAGGCCACTTTAAAGCAGATTTGTGAATCCGACAAATATATAGAAAAATTATATGGTTTTCTTATTTGCAGGTGTCCTGCTTTAAAGAAAAAAAATTATGGTCACATTAGATATAAATCATTTGTCATATATAATACTCCCGGAAAAATAATTTTAACAACTTCAAATCCTTGCTTCCTGCTGAACACAGAATTTCAATATATAAAAAATCAAATTTATAACTAGTAAATAAGTTATTGGTTATTACATTTATAAGTATTGAAGATTGATTAGCGGTGTACTTGCATAGTGACCAAAATGTTGAGGGGCACCATCTTAGCGGTTTTGTGAAATTTGCAGCTGCTTTACTTCGCTTATCCGAACTTTAAAATTTAAATTTTGAATACTTCTCATATGAAAAATTCGATTTTCAAGCGATAAAATTGTCAAAAAAAATATTCTGCTTAGGCGTATGAAATCAGAGATGTGTGATGTGTGAAAAAAAATTTAAAATTTAAATACAGTTGGTCTTCAAAAATGATATAAGAAACTATTATTTCCAAAAACGTGTATACTTTTCGACAAAATTAGTGATGAAAATATCACCATATAAATATACAAATATTTAAACGTTTTATAAAATATTTAAAAGATCACATGTGAGTATAATTTTGTATTATATGATATCCATATGAGCTTCCAACAAATAAGGTACTACAATAATTTAGCTTGACGTGTTATAAGTTATAAATTAAGAAATTAAATAATTTTTAAGATTCTTGAAATCTTGAGAATGCTGAAATAAAGCTGTTAAAAAAATTATGTCGAAACGAATAAACATTCATTTTAAATCATTATATTTAATGCATTACCTTTATTATATTTATTTTTACCAACTGTGGTTGTAGAACAATAAACATGTACATAAGTTTGGTGGAATACATTTTTAAAAATGTACCTATAATATGTTATGTATACTATTTGGTTTTATAAACTTATACGACCATCCAACAATTATGTATCAATAAAGTCTACAATTTGATTACGTATATGCTATTAGAAATTAGAATACTTTGGGTTCGATTCACCTCTTATTAATTAGTTACAAATTCTGAAAATTAGAAAAACATTTTGAAACTTAAAAGCTTAAGTCTTTGAGAGCTTTATTCAAATTTAATGTCTACACAAAGAAACTTTAAAAAAATCGAATCATACTACTTACATGTATTGTAGTGTATTACTGTGTACTAATTGCTAATCTACTAGAAAATTGTTATCTTCAGTTTTTTTTTCGAAATATCTCGCGTCATAATAAATATATTTTAATATTTAAAATGTTTAGCTTTTTTAAGTAATCATAATATTCTGTATTCTATAATTTTTTTATATATCAAACACTATAGTCTTTTAGATTAACCTCTAAGCGTAATAGGTTAGGTCTGATAAACAAAATATATATATTTCTATATACATAAAATATGTATATAACACTATTATTTTGAATTCCAACTGTTTCTGTAGACGCATATCGCTATGTGTATTGTATATACACATAAATAACCTCTTTCGTACATTTATAAAGTAATATTTTGGAAAATGTACGGATTGACGATGATATTTTGACGGCTGAATGAGAAGAAGAGTAAGAGTAACGAATAGGTACCTCTTCTAATATTATATACAAATATTTGATTTTTTTCCCCCCAAAAAATAACAGAAAACAATTAAAACCATATATATATACATATATGTATGTAATATGTACATGTACATTATAATATAATGTATATATTTTTATAATGTGTATATTGTATAGAATTGTACGTTTCGTTATAAATCAGATACGCTGTGCGCGACAGACCGTGTCAGCGTTTTCCACCGACAGCGGATGCGCGGGGGCCCCGGCGGCGTGTGTAATGAGTACACGCGCCTCGGCACAAAGCTTACGAACGACCACCGCCGCTGCCGATGCCGGTCGGCTGCCACTGCCATCACCACACCACACCGCAAAGCGCTCTAAGCGGCGCGTTCCGGGGATTTTATGGCGTGCACTGTAATTACACTATGGAGTATACAGAACCGATGGCGGCAGCGGCCCGGTCACAGGTGTCGGACAACGACTATAACTTCTTCTTCTACTTCTTCTCCTTTATCTCCCTACTCCTCTGCATAACTCTTCCTGCCATGGCGTACCATAATAATACCTATAATACTATTCTCGTTCCACCACCGTCCTCCTCCTCCTCCTCCGATCGCCGCGTATAACCAGCCCGACACGCACCCATCGGGCACAACGCGTAACGGATCCTATAACCGGTCGTGCGACGATAATGACATATATTAATATATTATATTCTGTAGGTATCGTGGCTGTATGTTGGTGTAAAAAAAAACCCAAACTTAATGGATACCACGCACTAGATACTAATTATAATGACAATAATTACACCTATATATAGTGTATATTATATTATGTACCTCCCGCGGTGTCATAACATATATAGTAATTGGGGTGGCCCAAACTAAAAATCAACGGTATTTTTTATTTTTTTTCAAAAAATTTCTATTGTACCAAAGTTATACCCAAGTATAAAACCATACATGAAAATATATAAAGGTAAATGTAAATACTATATTATGTACTTTCTTTGCCACATTATTTGTTTTGCAAACAAATTTACCGTTTCGCAGTAAACTCAGTTAAGTTATAGATTATTTATTATATTTTAGATATTAATAAATTTTTATTTTCTATGCTCGGTCTATATGATCTGTAGGAAAAATTAAAAGCTGCAGCAGGATAGTGTACATAGTATAGATATATCTATTTTTGTAAAGTGTGCTATAAAATTTAAAAATGGCCAGCTTGAAACCATGCACACCAGAAAACCCGAAAAATTTAATGACCGTCCTGTGTTTCGGTTTGGGTTACTTGATTGCCTGATTTTGAAAAAGCCTCGTTCACAAATGACTCAACCTGGAGACATCTTTGCGCCATGTGGGACTTAAAACTTTTCGTTCACGTGTACATATTGTTTGAATGTTTGATATTAAGTACATTAAAGTAGGTATAAATTATTAATTATAATATATGTATTTCAACAAATTTATTTTATAAAATATCAATACATCATACTTTTTCAACACATATGTAATTACCTATTGTTTTTTAAGTTTTTAACCAATAAAAACAATATAATATACTACATTTTATAATCTATAGTATTTATCTCTTTTAACATAAAAAAGAACATTTGTCATAAACGATTTTAATGCTGTAGATATTTTAAAAGTTGCAGAACTACGTTTTTAAGTGCATCGTCAGCGATTTCTAGCTTACCGCTTACGCCTACAATAATTGTCACCATTGTTTCCTATATATATATTAATATAATTATGTTATATTAAATTATTATAATATAATTTATTATCGTTGTTCAACAACCTTATATAATTGCTACCTATATATATATATAATGTATATGGGCAAATTGGAATTCTATTCATTTCTCTCATCATCATAATATACGGTAATCGGTATAATATATAGTATTGTGAGGTGGATACTTTTTCTTTGTGCGGTTGCAAATATTTTATGAATGCTGGTATATATGATATAGACAATAATCTCTAAAAATAGAAGAAAAAAAATTATCTACGTGAACAGAGAAGCTTTATTATATCTATCTAGTATATATAGTCATTTTTTTTATGTTTTTTTTTATATTTTTATTATTCTCCTTTTCTCACACATATAAAATATCGAGTACAATATATATATATATATATATATATATACGGGCGCACACTTTTCTCTTTTTCTCTCTCTCTCTCTTTATTTTTATACTTTTTTTTTTGATCCTGCGGGCATTAAGCCTACTGCGGTCCAACTTCCGGTGACTGGAGATGCGGGTGCAGAGGGGAGAGAGGGTTACGGGTCTCTAGGGCTTATCCGGAACGGGCGTGACGGGTTTAATAAATGGTTGAAGAGGCACCTCGGCTCGAAGCGAACGCGGCAGTGACGGCGATAGCGTGTAGAGTCCGACGTGGCGGTGTGGCGGGGGCCGGTGCGGGGTATCGAACCGCAGCGGTAGTCGCGTGCCATAAACCTCCCGCCAGCAATCATCTACGGGCAACTGCCACCGGGTAGAGTTAACACGTACATTACACGCCCGCACAGCAGTTCACATAAAATATACGTTAGTTATATGGTATTATTATTATTATTGCTACACAGCAGCTATACTGAACAAGATCAAAATGAGATATGACTGGTACAAGTTTCATATTATTGTGTAGCATTTTTAAAATTAGAATATTTGCTCTCATTTTTGCAGAAAATATAAAATTAAAAAAATCATTATGTTATGCAAAAAAATCGTATTTTAATATGATATTTTTATAGTAAATCCTTTAGGTACTGCGAGGTAAGATTAGGTTAGTATTTTTGTAAATTGTTGTGAATAATTTTATACATTCTATCAATTGTTAAACTGCTGAAAAAAGTAAGATGACTGTCAGCAAAACTTTAAATGATAACAAAATAAGTTTTTTCGATTTTTTTTTTAAATTTCATATTACTACCTTGATTTAATATACACATACCTATACCTCATTTAACCGTGTGTTTTAAATATTGCCTAAAATATATTGCTAAAAATCCAAAACGGTTCAAATTTTTCTTACTAATCCATAAATAATTCATAATCAGATAAACTCATAGCTGGGTAGATATATCTTAGGAGATATCTATACCTAATATAAAATGTCTTAATAAAACAGTGAAATTTTCAGTTAACACAGAGCTTCAAATTCAACTGTAATATTAAACTTTAAAGACATACGTTTGTACAATGTACCTACAGACTACAATGTTCATTGAATAATAATATAAAGTATAGATAATATTAGAGAACAAGAATATAAGGTAAACAACTTATAATATATTGCGACAAAATATAAGAATATTAGATAGTTCATATAAAATAGTTATGTATAATTATATTGCAGCTCTCGCTTTTCATATATCATCGTGTTTTACGTATTTATTGGATAGTATGTAGGTGTATATATTTCATTAAGTTCCTGATTTTTAATTTTTTTTTTAGTTTCGAGAAAAATTACGAATTATTACGCCATGTGACCCGCCGTGACGCGCGCTTTCTTGTACGGCCGGCCGAACATCTTCAGTGTGCCTAGTTATAATCATATTTTCTTATCTTCAAAACTAGAAAAAATATAAAAACAGGAAATTTATGAAAATAAAACTTTGATACGTCAAAATTTTTAGAAAAATAAACTACAAAATGGCTACAATCAATTGTTTTGCAAATAATAAAATAAAAAATATATTTCTTAACTTTTTTACCAAAACATTAAAATAAATTTAAAAATGAAATAATTGTAATTCTTATTCCGGTGAGTCTTATTGCATTACCAAAATGTTAATATTTCCATTATTTCGTAAGATATCGCAATGGGTAAATTCTCGCGGGACACGAGATTAATAATAATAATTGTGTAATAGGTATAAGGTATATAATATTATTATATAAGCTAAAGCTGCAAGTATAGCACATTTGTACCTATGTTACAATTTTATGTACATTAATAAATGGTAGAAATTTAAAACTTGTTATACCGTAGTTATTAACGTGTTAAGTATACATTAGTATAAAAAGTACTATTACCTATATGCAGAAAACAAAAATTGACTTTTATAAGAATTCGTGAAAATATTAACTTCAATTTATTTAAATGTTATAATGGAAAATTATGAATTATATTTCTGTTTTTTGTTTGTAAATAATATTTTAAACAAATTAATATTATTTCATCAAAGTGCACATATCAGTAGAATCTCAGAAGGGTTGAAGAAATTTCAAACAAGTAATATCATTTACGAATTATTATTTAGTTGAAAGTTCCATTTTTTTACAATAATAAAAAGTACCTATATAATTTATGAATTATTTAACTTCAATTTAAAATTATTTGTTGTACTTAACTAAACAGATAAATAAATAGTACCACATAAAATAATAAAAATATATTTATAAAAAATGATTTTATTGTTTATGATATTAAGTTAATAATGTTTTACAAATACATTTAAGTTTCTGAGCGTAGCAATAAATGTATTGGTTGTACATAGTTTTTATTTGTGTGTGTCTGACGTTTCTCTAAGCAGCAGTTAAAATGTTTCAATCTTCAACGTTTGAAGGTGGTCTCTGGGAGAGAAGTGTACATACTTAGTGAATAATGGTAACCACAACCTAATAGGTTAAAATGTATTGTTTACAAGTACATTTTGAAATAATAGCAGAAAAAACCAACAAAAAATTTGGAAAAAACGAGAATATTGACGAAAAACTAAAATTACATCAATTATATTATTAGATTATTCAAAATTGAATTACCTACTATATAGGCTGTATATTCTTAAATTGTTTATTGCATGTTTATAATTTTAATTTCTGGACATGATATCATTTTCAAAAAAGTTTTAATCTCTTGTTCGATTCTTATTTAACCATTTAAAAATTTTGACTTTTTTAAAATATTATGAATGATAAATATTTGGACATAAAAAAATTTGAAAATTGAATCCGATGTTTCTGATAAACTGTACGTATAGCAATTAAAAATATCAAAATTACATAGTAATATTTTTTCTACATATTTCAAGTTTTTATTTTAACGAAATTGGATATATATATGTATATTAAATTTAAATGAAAAATGAAAATTTTATTTATTTTGTTGTAATTCAAAAAATATTAATCATAGCGACTTTAATTATTTTGTTTATTTAAGATAATGCTAGGCTTCAAAATCTTGAGGTTATTAGCTTACAATTGTAACAAATTATAGAACTGCAGGAGTAAAATATTTGAGTTGTTTTGCTACTATATACGTAGAATATTTTGTACCATATACTGTGAAATTTCCAAAATGTTTAGATTTATTTTAAGGTATCTACACTCTGAATACATATATCACTTCATGCATGCGGTGCGTCAGTATTGACGTATAACTTAAAAGTTAAGCACCAATAAGAAGAACTAATATTGAACGAGACAGTAAGTTGACCTATATATTATCAAATTTTATTGTAAGAACATAGTTTTTACGAATTTTTAAATTATAAACTTATGAGTAAAATATTGCAATTTAAGAATGCACAAAAATTGCTTGAAAATTAAAATATATTCATAAAAAACTATGTATTTAAAAAATGTTTTAACATTTGAGTTTAATGACATACGTAGTTAATATACTTGGTACTCTGTAGCATTGAAGCTAACTACACAAGATTGGTTCTGATGAACGCAAATTGTCAATTTTAGACAACATACGCGGATTTGACGTCCTCTCATGTATTTAATGCTCTTCTAGTACAATTTTAAGGTATATAACATAACTGAATATGGCTTATGATTTATAATTATTATTGACAGTTGATAGACACAATAAAGTTAAGTGAGGCGTGTTGTGTGATATTATAATGATATATTTTGGTAGGTACTACTATAGTTGTAGTAAAATATACTTTAGTATATACGTGTTGATAGTTGAAACTTGGTACATAGCCACATAAGCATTATAAAATAATGAGTAATGACAACATTTTTCCTAAGCATAAATACTGTGTTTAGCAATGATTATTAATTAGCCATGGTAATCAGTCATTAAAACGTCAATTTGATGATCGTGATAAAAATATATTTATAAGTTCCTAATAAATATTTAATATTAATATATATTTCTAACTATACGTAGTATTAGAATTGTTATTTGTTTCATCGTTTTCTAAGTATGAATACCAACTAGCAACTATCAACATTTATACCAATAAGTGTTGGTATAGTAAAGTAAAATATTATAGTGTCATTCTCCATACTTTTGTCGGGTTATAATGAATGTGTAAATTTGAACGTTTGGTGATTATACAGATAAAACATGAGGTGTACTTTTTGAATTATAATACTTTTAACAAAACTATACAGTACACAATACACCGAAGATATCAACGCTATAAAAATGTTATGAAAGTAATTGTAGCGGTAGTGACGTATAGTGTCATATAGTTTAAAAAAAAATCTAAATATGATACCAGTGGCGCCGAACCCTATGTTAAGGTCGGGCCTTGGCCCGACATATTTTGAAAATTTAGGATAGGGCCGCTTTATATTGATCATTTTCCCTTTCATGGTATGCCATTTTTGCCGATATTAAGATGTTGGGCCTCTTGAAATATTTTTCGCCCTACTAGATTTTTAGGACTTCGGCGCCACTGTGTGATACATCAGTGCAAGCATAATTATAAGGTGAAGTACTATTAGGTATGCTTTACCAAAATATCATCAAACATTTCAATCGATGGGTTGAATGTGTGCACATGGTGCTTGTGATAGTCTCTTATAGTATCTCCTTCAGGTTTCAAACAAACGCTCGCGGTTTGTATTTTGAATTTTTATTTAAAAATTTGTTTTTATTTTTATTTTTAAAAATTTAAATGTTAATACAACAATTTATCATTGTACAATTTTTTTAAATTTCTTTGAATTATGTTAATTGTGTTAAAATTATTTTGCGTAATATGTGGAGAGTGCGGGGAGCTAAAATCGGGCAGTGAAGCAAATTATTTTGAGCTTTCCTTATAACTTTACACCTTTGAATTATCTTCTATACTTTGTATGGTTTATTTAAAGAAAATTAATTTTACACTTACGCTGAAGCCAACAAAAAATATACAATGACGGATTGAATTTGTATCAAATACAATGGTTTGTATAGTTATGGCTTTAAAAATATTAATAATGTGTTAGAACTTTGATGTATTATATATATATATATATATTATATTAAACATCATGTATTAGAATATATTTATAATATATAATATATATATATTATATTAAACATCATGTATTAGAACTTTGAAGGTATCGACTACCACGGTGGAGGGAGGTGATAAAAATCTCAACAAGAGATCTGGTACAATTTATATACTACTAGGATCTCGGTCTTGGATGTATGGAATATTATATTTTAATATATTTGTTCACACAATAATATCCATAAAAGTTTAACCTATAAAGAAACATGATGGGCGATGGCCATATTTAAAATTAATTATACGAGTATATGATAATATTATGGTAAATTAATACATTAGATTACCTAATTGAATATAAATAAATATTGATACCTAGTTAGGATACGATTTACTACGTTAATATAATATTGTATAGGATAATAATTTTAATATTATCCTTTACACAAGTTATAATACCAAGCATACTTTCCCTTATTTTTTAACTACCTACTTAATGAATCTATTCAAATCATGATTTTTGGACATTTCAATTAATTTTTAGTTTTATTATTTTCAATAACTTAGATTTTTTTTATATAATCTAAGAATATCATGAACTACTGAAAAAAATTTCTTTATTTAAATTGAGAAACACCCATTTTAATTGTAATTTGTTAATCAAATATATTTTTTTGGTATTTTAAATCTAAATAAAAATTCGAAATAGTAGTTTCTGAGTTCTCTAAGACTCTAACTAGTCTAACTTTATGCAGATACCTCATATGAACAATAATCCATAATAATGGTTTTACGTCTACTATAGTCTACTATAGTCTCGTATACTTAGACAATTGTTACAAATAATAAAATAGTAATCAATTTATATGATTAATACAAATGATCATAATTCATAATATTGTATATAAATGATAAATACTATAATTTTAAAATTACCATTACCCTAAATTAATATTATACTTTCTAAACGTATTTTCCATTACTTATTTATTACCATTAGATGTATATTATATTATTATGAATTTATGATAAATGGTCACTAACAATTATGCTTAGTATTTAAATAATTTAGTCACTAAATTTAGATACTACTCGTTCAAATTGTATATAAGTTCCTCTATTACATTTTATTTAAAAGGCAATTTACAATCTGCAAAAAAAATATATTTTTATAGGTAAATACTTATATAATACTAAATTGTTCTGAAAATTAATTTCCTAAACAATGCTTCACATCAAAAAGGTGAATTTGAAAAAAGCTTGTATCACCACAAGGCACTCCTTAAATTGCATGCAAAATTAAAACCATGTGAAAGGTAATATCTAAAAACATAAATTTATAACCAAGCCCTACAATATCCAAAATTAGAATTAAAAAAATATAAATTATTAATGGTAAAGTATACTCTATATACTTGAATGGTAAATATATCTCCGGAATGATCTTATCACACGACGTGTGGGTATAGGTGCTACCTATACTCAGAACTTAAAATGAAAACCGGCAATACAGCAGTCAGCAATTATTATTATATATGTGTATAGAAGCATTTATAAAAGAATAATATTGCATGATATGATAATTAGTGTAATATATATTGTATATATTAAAAATGTTCGAAACTAACTGTTTTAAACTAAACAAAATATATCATATGAAAATTAACCCCGCAAATATTTGACACTGCCACATTGGAAAACCATAGAACTGGCTTAAAATGCTATGCCATGTGATGCTGAAAAATATTGAGACCATTTTTATATACAGCGCGCCATATGACAATATTGTTTATATAATAATATTACTACACATACATTATTATTTTTTATGTATGTTTTATTCATAATATAATGATAAAATCCTGTAATATGCATATGATATAGTAATATTATTACGTCGCATCATAGTCGTGCAGCAGATGACCGTCGTCGGCCGCGGGGTCGCATTATAAGGTTCGCAGTAACGGTTCCGGGCTTACGTATTGTCGGCACGGCGCTCACACGCCGGTGGCCGCCAACTGACACCACAGCGTTTCTTGGGTCGGGCGATCGTGCGGCGCGCGCGGAGGCGGCGGCGACGGCAGCTAGGCGTATATATGCGTATAATGTGTATATATACCTATATATATATACATACATAAAATATTATATATATATATATATATATGTATGTATACGGTATGGGCAGGCCGACGAGGGTATAAGCGAAGCGGAATGTATAGGGAGAGCAGACAGCTCCGAGCGGCGCATTTGTGTCCGCCACCGCCCTACCGCCCGCCGCAGCACCACAGTCGCCGACACCACACACAAGCGCGCGCTTTTACACAGACCCTCTCCTTTTCGCCGCCGTAGTCCCCCGCACGCGACCCATCGCGGCGTGCACTATATATACAGTATACACACCGCCGCCGCCGTCGGCACCACCGCCTCTGCCGCAGCCGCCGTCGTCACCGCCACCGCACTATATACCATTTATACCGCGCGCGCGACGTCGGTGGCGGCGGTACATATAGCGCGGCGCGCAACACCAAACTCGCGGGATGCTATTAGCCGCCTCTCGCCTAATCGGTCGCCGACGGGACGACGACGCGCGGCGGACACTCACTCACGCGCCCTGCTCACACACACACACACACACACACATATATACATATATACATATATACATATATACATATATATACATTTCGATGTGATATTATACGCATCGCCGTCGTCCACGCGTCATTATAATAATAATATATATGACGTCGTCATATATTATTACGACATGCCATATCTTATTATTATTATTATTATTATTATTATTGAGGCTGGTATTTCGTTATAAGCATTGAATTGTTCGAAGCTATTATAGATGCTACGCTATGCTCGTTTTATATTGTATTTTTAATCAGAATAAGAAATTATTACTTTTTGACAATTAAAATTTTTTTTTTAATTTTTTGGGCATACCAGTATGTCACGCTAATATCTAGTTTTGTTTTTAAAATGTCGTAAGGTCGTAGGAATTTTCCTTAAAAATTAACTTTGTAACGCGTGCTAACAATATAGTTTTTCACGTAATCAAATATTTTTATTCGTTAATTGTAATTTTTCGAACGGATATCCGTAATACAACGTAAAACTCGAAATCATGAGTGGCGACGGCCAATTATATGAATTTTTGTTTTAGATAATAGAGAACGGAAAAGACTTGAAGTTGTGCAGTTCAGTTATCATTGTTTATTTTGGTTCAAACTTTGTTTAAAATTTTAAAAAAGAACATCTTATAGGAGAATTGTTTTGAATTTTTAGGATATAAAACATTATTTTTAGGGAATTATTTTGGCTTTTTTTGGAGGCATAATACATTCCCAGCCCTACTGGGCACTGGCTATATTATAATGTTGTACGCCACAAGTAAATGGACCTCGTATTGCATTAATATATTATATAGTTGGAGCCGTTGGAGGGATACCAATTATAATATTATATAGGTATACATATGCGTGCGTGAGCGAGAAATATTTCCAAACAAAATAATATAATATAATGATATTATACAGGTACGTGTATTATAATTCGTGCGCGACGTTTTTATTATTATTATATATTTTTTCCTTGTAATATTTTGGCTTTATATTTATATAGGTACCGATAATATACCGAAAAACGACGAGAAAAAAACGTATAATACCTATACACTATACACTTATAGTATATACATTATACATAATATATATATATATATACATCTAATACATATATATATTATGTATATTATAAAAACCTTATCCACCGTGAGCATATATATGTATATATATATATATATATATATATATAAAAGTGTGTGCGGTGTGTGGTCCGATCGATCGGGGCGCCATCGACGGTAGCGTGCTTTCGGCCCGTCTGCTGGTCGTCGTGCCGTGTAATTATCAAACGCCGCCACCGCGCTAGACCGCACAGTCACCACCACCAACACCACCACCACCACCACCTCCATCACCACCACCATTCCCTTGCCGACGTCACCATCACCATCACCGTCACCTCCACATCCACATCCGTCGACACCACTACCCCGCCAGTTCCACAACCACAACGCCGACACCACCGCCACACCGCGCCGGCACTCCTTCACGTCACAACCAACGCAGAAATACGCACGCATAACCGACCTCGGGGCACAATGTTTATTGCTCTCCCACGAGTATTATTCAACGGCCACCGTACACGCTGCACACTTCTGTGTCCCCGTACCGTTATTAAAAGTCAAACTTTCGAAAAAAATAATAATAACAACAACAACAAAATATGTCAGAAATAACGCGGGGGCGAGATTCCGCAAGATATGTGATGTAATTATATATACTGTCTCTCGTGTTTTGCGTATCATAAAAAATATTATATATTATAATAATATAATATTTAACGATGGTCCGTTGGGGGGGGGGGGGGGTTGAAATTAATACGAGTAAGGAATCTCGATGATTTTTTAAAATTTGTTATCTTTATATACCAACCTACGCGGAGACTTATCGTGACAAATTCGAATCAAAATTATTACGTTGTGTACAGGTATACTAATCATAGAATTATTCATAGTTGCATAATATTAAAATAAAGATATATACGTACAATTTATTGGGAAAGTATTTTTGGTGGAGTTGCTGAGGGTGCTGCGCTCTCTCTGCTCCAAAACGTCTGTACAGACGTCTGAGAACGTGGGAAGTTGCTCTGCTGTACAGTTGTAGAGGTTGAAATGGCGGAGTGCATACTTATCGTCATTGCAGAGTATTGCTGTATAGGTCACTGTAATGGATGTGTTAAATTTGAATTCAATGATCAATCATTGGTTACGAAAAACGATTCTGAGCGGGTGATGGTGTGCTATTTCTAAGGATTGCTTATAGATTTTATTCATATAATACTATAAATTACCTCAAGGTTGATTTAATTTTTGTTAAAAAATCACATATATTTTATAATATTACCTATCAAATAGTATCGTTAAGACTTATTAGTTATTAGTTTATTTACAGCTTATTATTAGTCAATTCCGATGTACCTACAGTCCAACGGTATTAACAGGTTCGTTGTATAAATAGTTTAACGTTAGTATAAATATTTTAAAAGCTATATTATGATGTGCATTGTGCATAACATAGGTATACAATAATTATACACATATTGGCGAAAAGTTTAACTTTGCAATTATTTATATTTTTTAACTAAAATATAGTCATTTTCGTTAAAAATATATCAAATTTTGTCAAAATTAGAATTCTATAATATAAATTATAGCCCATGTATTTTTAATATTTTTAGAATGCTACAATTATACTTATGTATAATACGCATAAGGAATACGTTGCACACTTTGTACTAACCAAAAGTAATCTATACTTGTCTTTCTACACAAATCTAAAACATAAAAATATAAAGGTTGTTATTTCAATTGAAAAACACGTAGTATTTATACCCACAAAGTATATTGTATATTATGTAAGAAAAATATAAAAATTAAAAGGTATACTATATAATATAGATGTACTTGCTCATTATTGTTAAGCCATAATTTAGTTACATTATCCGTAATAGAAAATTTATACAATTCGATAATGAGAAAATATTATAACAATTAGTATTGAATTTTATAGATGATTGTTTTATATAAAACATATATATATATATCAAATATCAAATATGATATATTATATATTTATATGTTTTTCTATGCCAATTTGGCATTTTATCTATGTCGACTGTCGAGTATGAACTATAGATCTATACCCATAAAACATTATATATTACAATATTACTTCTATAGTTTCATCTTATGAATTCTGATAGGTAACAAAAAAAAAAATTGCATTTTAGAGAAATTCGTTAAATAGTATCAAATACATTTGAATTTAATTCGATTTGATTCTTCAAAATATTTCGTTAGACAAAAAATGCTGTCTTATGGAAGTTTATTACATGGAAATTTCAACATAACTATTAACTATAGTCTATAAGTAAATTATAATAGTTACCGATTAATTATAATAACCTACCGAAATATGATTATATATTTTATATATCTAAAAACCCTGAAATATGCCTTATTTATTTAATATACCTATACATAGTATACATAATACTCAAATAAAAATCTTTCAATTTTGATAAATTTTTAAATGTAAACAATGCGGTGAATATATTTTTGTACACCGAAAATCTCTGTCCCATTTCAACTAATAAAATTGGTGTGCATTTAAATTCTATTAAAAACCAATCTAGTCAAAATATACGAGTCCTATGTCTATTTAACTATTATCAGGCAGCAGAAAAACTATAATAATATATACATTTTATACTTATTTTCTATTTATATGTATATGCATTTTCTTAGCCATAGAAATTCCTTTCTATAGTAATTAATCTTGACCTCATATATATGTATGTATAATAATAAGAAATATGCATAATGCACATAAATAAAAAACATAGAAATATGCAAAAATATGCAAAGTAAAATTTTAGATTTGTAAAGGCGTATAAATCAAATTTATAGCTGATCTTACAAAATATTATAATTGTAAAAAATAACTCTTAAAAGTTATTAAAATATGCACTAAAAGTGAGTATTTGATGATTTTTAGTGGATATTTTGATTGAAAATCAATTTTTTTGTGTGATAATATAATATTATTTTTAATTTTTAAAAAATGTTCTTTTTTTCTGTTGTTCTTTTTTCCGGGATTCAGTATAATATAGGTACTGTTCGAAAATACATTTTTCTATCAGTAATATTGTGCAGTGGCGTATTTGACTTGTATGGGGGGGGGGGGGCAGGAGGGACACTAAAATTATTATACTCAAGCTTAAATTCTACCCTATTAATTTTACCACGAACTGTTTTTATTTTTATTTTTGTGTCTGATGATACAGATTTCTAGTTTTATAGCAGAAATAAAAATAATGATAAATATTCAATTTCAAAGAGATTCCTGATGGCTGATACCATATTTAATCTAGCTTGTATTTTTCAAAATAATCAGAAAATATTATATTTTATTAAATATAATAATAATACTATAATACCTATTAAAAATAGTGGTAAATATTTTAAAAATGACATCGTTTATAGAAAATAATTATATATATACCTTTTTTTTTTCTTTTTTCTGTTTGAACCGACGACGCCGCGGGAACTGCTTTCGCATTGCTTCCGCAACGCATATATACCTACAATAACGAGCATAATAGTAGTGAAAATTTTAAAATTGTAATATTAGTATTTCTTTTTAATATCTAAACGGTATTATATTTTCGTATAAATATCCAATTAGATCAGTCATCCAAATTTGAACTTAAACTCTTATAAAAAACACGACTTCTGTATTCTAGTAATAATTTTAAATCGTTATAAGAAGTTTTTAGATTTTTAAGATTTTGATCAATGCGGGTCATAAAATAAAATGAAAAAATAGAAAATTTAAAATGTCTAGGTAAATATTTTCATAATTAAATGTGTAGTTGAGTGATGAAATAAGTAATACCTATCTAGTGGAATTTTTTAACTGTCAATGATGAATATTTTTTTAAATTACGTCACGAGAACTAAAATCATTAAAAAAGAATTCAACGCTCTTATAAAATAAAATTGTAACTGTATTTTCGGTACCTGTATTTAAATTGCTTTTTAAGAAATACTTGTTGGACCGGCTTGCCAAGCTTTGATAAAAATTACTATTTGATAATTTATATTCAACAAAATTATTTGCACATTTTCGTGATTGCGCCCATTATCATTGTATTCGTCCAAGGTATTTCCCCTCTTTATAGTGAGAAAAATTGGTTGCTTAGATTGGATTATAGCTTGAATGGATTCCGCGCAAGACAATTTTCGCAATGTTTTACATTTGAAGACGGAGACAACATATGCGGGTGTAGCGTCCTCTTAACATTAGAAAGATAACTAATATACCTACACGGCTACACTGGCACACTCATGCAAGTCTAACAATGTACCTGAAGTCCGCAATAAACAATACATTTTCAATACAAATCATTGAGGGTCCGGCAATATACTCTGCGAGAACGTCCACGCGAATGGTGTTTTAATTTTATTATTAAATATCACTTTTTATCTATAAAATATAACCGTACAAAGACGATATATATTTTTTTTAAGATATCTGAAGCGTATAATCATTATATTATATTATATAACCCATTGTTCTGTGGTATAATTGATTAAACCACAGAACAATAAAATAATTATATATATATATATATATATATAATTATATATATATATATAATTATATATATATATGATTAAACTATTACATACTTATTTATAAATATATTTTTTGCATAAAAACAGCTGACCAGTGGAGGCAGGCACGTCGCCAAGGGGGGGGGGCCTTAGGGGGCCTGGCCCACTAAGAAATGTCAGTGGCCTCGGACTGGCCCCCTTGATTTTTATTTTTAAATATTAAAGTGTAATATAATTGTCCCAAGCCGGTTAAATCCTAATTGTAAATTATATGGTACTCCATAATATACTAAAGTTAACGATCGTATAACAAAAATTAAATTCCGAAATTTTATAAATATTCGTCAATAATACAAGATAGACAATAAGACGTCTATTAATAAATTGAAATCTAGGAATGCCAAATACGGGTATCGAACGCACATTTGATAAACACAACTACAGACAACACTATATATAATAGTGGACCAATACGGTAATCGTATAATAAAATAAACATGCCTAACAGAATGATATGTCCCAATATAATATTATTATCTATCGAGTTAGAGACTTAGCACTAAGCAGCGAATCATATAAATAGACGACTTGTTCTAATATAGTTTTTTAAGATGTTTAATGTATATTGTATACCTATATTAATAAATAACAAAAATATAACGCTTAACTAATACAGACAATACATTGTGAAATGTAGTAATATTTTTTACAGATATTGCCTGATAAGGAGATGAGTGGAATTGGGTACAAAAAACAGAAAGGGGCCAAAAAATATTGGCCCCCTTATAGAAAAATGTCTAGTTACGTGCCTGAGTGGAGGAGATTGTTACCTATTAGGTACCTACCAACAAAATCACTCCCATTTAGCTAAACCACATCGCCACTTCTGGTTGAACAAAGTACCTAAAGACTGACTGAGAATCACATGTGCTTAAAGTGCTTGCCTACTAAATAATAGTTATTAATACCTACATATTATTATGATTTAAGAGGACGCTACACCCGCATATGTTGTCTCCGTCTTACAAGTGCGTAACATGGCAAATTTTATGCTCAGCAGATCACGTTTAGCTCCGTTAGTTTAAAATTTAGAGTAAATTGACCTCTTACAAAAATTAAAGGTAACATTATTATCGAGGGCATGACGTAGGCTTTTTATTATATTTTAATTTAAAAGTGAGTTATGTGTATTTTAAAATTGTAAATTGTTTGTATATCTTAAAATACACATAACTCCCTTTAAAATTAAAATATAATAAAAAGCCTACGTCGTGCCCTCGATAATAATGTTACCTTTAATTTTTGTAAGAGGTCAATGTACTCTAAATTTTAAACTGACGGAGCTAAAGCCGCTAAAGGTGATCTGCTGAGCATAAAATTTGCTATGTTATGCACTTGTAAGACGGAGACAACGTATGCGGGTGTAGCGTCCTCTTAATAACTTAGGCACTCAAACGCGATACTACAGCATAACTCTGTGACCGGTATTTTGGTTCGTTGAAAAATAAAAACGTCTTATAAAGAAAGTTATATATTAATTATATTATATAACTGATAATAAATGAACGAATTTCGGTTTTAAATTTCTGACGCGCCAAAGAGAGCATAATATTTTGCAAAGCTCGGCTCCGCATAACCTACAACTGCAATATTGTGAACTGCAAAGTCGGCGAAATGTCACGGAAATAAGTGGTGCCCAAAACACACTCTGCCAACATCCCATCACTATCCTACACACACACTGCCAATATTAGAGAGTAAGATACGTATTTAAAATACCTAATATATCTTAGTATACTAAGAAATGTTCACGATTTAAATCATTCTTTTTAAAATGACGCCAATTTATTATTCAACATATATCTATTTGTATATATTTTTACGAATTTGTAAACATTTATAAAACGCATATTCAGGCATTACATTATTGTTAGTATAGGTTCCTTGCATAGGCATGCTAGTCATTGCATTATTATTCAAAATTATTTCGAAATTAAATCATCAAACATCTAGGTATAGGTATAGAGCTTAAATATTACACGAAATCATGTAGGTATTTAATTAATTTTCATTTCGGCATATTTTAGATATAGCTCTTCATACAATTACAACTTTAAAAAATAAAAATATGCATTTTTAATTTTTACCCCAATCCATCAGCTTATGATAAATAACATCTTCTCCTTGGTATTTCACAAATAATAATTTTCACAGACTTAAAAATTCCTACCCAAGCAAAATTATATTATACCTACTTTAAATTTCATTCAAAATTAAACTCTCAAAATAGTAACCTATTGATCAAACAACTATCCTTCATCTCACTTCCTGATAATGTACGCAGAAGACTCAAGAGACAGTGGGCTAGAGACCAACTCAAATAAAAATAAAAATTTTTTCTAAACAATAGATAATACCTAAAAAGTGCCTGGTCCAGTGCTTGTCCACAAACGCTACCTCCTTTTATTAACCTTGTATTGGATTTACCCATTAGTGGCCATTACACTAATTATGTTGAATAGATTTTAAATAAAATGTTAAATAAAAAAAAAAAATACCTCTATTTAGTCATTAATAAACTAGTATTCTTCATGGAACAAAATATAGCTTAATTATATTAGTCATAAAGCAATCATGGATTAAACAAATTTTCGTGCATATAATTTTGTCAAATTCGAATGTAGGCATAAATTATTGGTCATTAGGTTCTGAGTTTTAATCATTATAATTAAAGTATTAAAATAAAAGTATAATTAGAGGTACCAAATAATTAGTGTTTGGATTCTGAAAAGTCAAAACAGATGCTATATTTAAAGCCAAGTTCAAAATTCAAATTATGTTTAGGTACGGAAATACCAACTAAAATATTTAATTTAATTTATTAAGATGAAAAATAATTTTGATATTAAAAATATATAAAAAAAAAAAAAAACTGATGATACATTATACAAAAGGTACTTTTTACCCAAGAAGTATGTTTCACAATTTAAGTAATAATAATGAATAACATAGTTTATTCAGTTTTTTTTTATACCTAGTTTTTAGATCTTTTTTACCTTTCCAGGTTAATGGTTGAAAGAGATGTAATAAAGTGAAGTTTGATAAGACATTTCAAAAAATCTAATGAACTATAGTACCTACTTCTAAAATAAATCTCTAATTACACCGACGAAATGAAATGTCTTACAGATACATATGCTCAAAATGTTGAGTGGCCAAATAATTTTTAAAGAAAGATATATAAGATAAATAAACATAAATATTAAAGCTTTCTCAATTCTCAATTATTATATAAGTATATAAGTTACAATCATAAATATGGATAAAAATACTAAAAATACTTTCTTCAGTTTAAAAAATATATATTCTACATATAATACGATGGTTGAAGATAATGTGATAATATTAAAGCATATATAAGTGAAACATGATACAAAAGTTGTTTAAAAACATACCAATAGAAAATTGTTAGTTTTAAAAAAAGTATTTATAAGTTATAATTATAATATGTTGGGCACATCATATTTAAATCAACTTTTCATCAAACTTTTCACATGGAATTTTGTTTAGATACTAACTAAAATGATGCATAAATAACACAACAATTAAGATTATTATTTACTAATTTCAAATAAAACAACATTGTGCTTACAGAATGTATAAACTATAAGCTACTAAGTTTACAATTCAAATAGAAAAATTTGTTGAAATAAATAATTTATACCACTAAATCCTCCAATAAAATATAGTGTCCTACTCAAATGCTTTAAATAATTCTAATCTTTACTAATATTACATGAAAAAAAATTAATTTAAATAATACATCCAATATCACAATATTAAAAAAAAAAATTATTGAACCTAATCCATAGTATTTATAAATATTATTATACATTTAATAGTACATATTCTTTAATGGAATGCAAGTAAAAAATTTCTCAATATAAATACATAAAAAAATGACCAAGAACTTAAAAAAATATTAAAAATTTAAATATTTAATCAATACTGATTAGTTAATACTTTTAGTTTGTTTTTAGTTAAATTTAAAATACAAATTATAAGTCTGGAGAAAAAAAATGTAAATACTTTTTTGGTTTGTACTAAAAAAATTAATACAATTCCTAATTAAATATTTATAAAAAGCAATATATAGCTGGTAAATGTCAATGTTTCAAAGATGTTAGTCTTGTTGTTTGTACTTGATATTTATGTTAGTACAAAATAGTTTATGTTAATTATTAAAAATAATAAATAATAATCTATTAAATATACTATCATACATTGTATGAATTAATTATACTCTGACTTTACCCAGATATATCTTAAAAATTTTAATTTCTTTTCATAATTCTTAAAATATACCCAGCAATTTGAATAGCATATTTAACTATGCTAAAAAGTAGTTTGTCCATGATAAAAACATTAAAAATCTTATAACTATGTAAATTACATAGATGTTCTCAGCTTTAAAAACTTTTTGAACAAATAACACTGTAAAATAAGTAAGTTAGTTTAAAGTATTTTTTGTGTTGACTGTATGTTACAGTTGTTGAATATCTTGTAGTGGTTCATGAAATCGGTCGATTATATGATATTTGTCTCATAATTATAGACAAACTCAAGTTTCTGTTGTCGTTTTAGTGGGTTTAATAAATCGTTTGTTTTTGTTGTGATTTTTTTACTGTCCTGAAATCATAAATGAAACAAATTGTAATTTGACTAATAAAAGCGTTTTGAAAATATAGTTATACGGTTACAGCAGTGATGTATATCATTATTAGTTAAGTATATTATTAGTACACAGTTGGAATAAACTTACATAACTCTTGAAGTAATTAAATTAGATTTAAAATTGAATATGAAATGAAAATATGCTTATATACTATGAAGACAGATGCTAAAAAAATTTAGCAGATCAGCCATAACACTCTAAAGATAATTTTTATAATTTAAAAATAATAACCAAATAGGTAATATAAATATATGTTATACATGTAAATTTGTAGGTAATCTAACTGAAACCACCTGAATCAATCTGACATAATTTATATAGTTTATAGTTTATTTTAAATATTTTAATACGAGATAGAGTATAATTATTAAATTACACATACCTATACTACACATATTATGAATAATATGTATAAGTATTGTCAATAAAAAAAAGATAAATTCGGTTAATATTATACAGATAGTTTATCAATAAATATGAGATAATATGTGAAAAATAAATATATAATATTTTTGCAGTATTAATATAATTTTAATTAAAATATATTATATGTTTTGAACAATATAAAAATGTGTGAACATTTTATTGATTGTCAGGGCATTGTATACAACAGCGATTCTTAACTTGTGGTTTGCAGCCCCCTAGGGGTCTACGATACTCATGTCAGGGGTCCGTGGCAGCTATAACAACTAACATATTAAGTTAATACATGAGTGCATTATTACAATATGTTTGGATTATTATTATATATTTTTTTTTTCATATAAAATATATCTTATATTGTAAGAGATAAACCTATGCCTACTTCCTATAATTTGTAATATAAAATAATTATTACAATTTTATGATAACATGAGATGTTTTGTAAAAAAAAAGTATTTGACAAAAAATTGATAGGGGGTCCGTGATTTAAAAAAATATTTCATAGGGGGTAGGTGTCTACAAAAGGTTAAGAATTGCTGGTATATAACAAGTGATTTTTCAAGGGCAATTTTAACTTAAAAATAAATATTTAAGTGTTATATTATTGAAATATGATATAATATTTTGTGTTTACTAGAATATCCAGTATGTAACCTAATCAATAAACTATTTGTTAGGAGTTCTTAAGTTTAAGACATGCCACAATTAAATACTACATTAAGAGGAGACCACACAGAATTTATTGTCTCAGTCTTATAAATGAGTAACATAACAAATTTATGCTCAGCGGTCCAAGTTTTATTCTGTTAGTTTAAAAATTAGAGTAAAAATATACCTATTATGAAACTTGATGGTAAGAACATTATCTGTGTTTTGTTGGAAGCTTTTTCACAATAATTCAGTTTTTAAGTGAGTAATGAGCATTTTTATTTTACAATTTATTATACAAGCATAACTCACTTAAAAACTGAATTATTGTAAAAAACTTCTAATAAAACACAGATAATATTCCTACTATCAAGTTTCATAACAGGCCTATTCACTCTAATTTTTAAGCTAATGGAATAAGACATGAACTACTGAGCGTAAATTTGGTATGTTAGGCGTTTATAAAGCTGAGACAACAAGTACAGGTGTTACATTCTCTTAAGGGAAATGGTAAATGTATTATTTTAAGTTGAGTAGTCATTGGTCAAGGATATCATCGATGTTTATGTTAACAAAAATACAAATGCAAAGCTGATGGATAATTGAGTTGTACATTATTTTCTAATAAACATGAATAAAAATAATTCTTTTTTTTTTTAATTTTAATCAAATAATAATATACTACATTAATATTATAATAATAAGTTTCTTTGATTTAAAGTTATCCTGAAATGGGGGCTTGGTGGTCCAGTTTCGCTGGTTCCTGGGTGGTTAATCACTCAAGTACTCAGGGATGAATCATCGTCCTACATAAAACACGCGCTATAACTGTAACAACCCCATCCCATTTAATATGTTATTATAGTACAGAGATCTCCAAAAAATGGCCCATGGTCTGGTTTTGGATGTTTTGGACCACCAAACTGATATTTTATAGTAACATATAATTATCCATGAGAAAAGCATTATTTTCTTAGATCAGTGACAACCATCAAAAAAGTTTATCCCTGAGATTTATTTATTATAAGGGCAAACAATATCTGTACAGGAAACAATAACCTTTTAAAAGATATAGGCGAATCTGTGGGTAACATCGAGATATGTGGAATGTGAGCAAGCTGTCTGGCCACGAGATAGTTGATGATTATTGTTAAGAGGACGCTACATCCGCATGTGTTGTCTCCGTCTTACAAGTGTGTAATATAATGAATTTTACACACAGCAGATCACGTTTAGCTCAGTTAGCTTAAAATTTAGAGTGAGTTGACTTGTTATAAAAATTAAAGGTAATAGGCTTTTTATTATACCTATTTTAATTTTAAAGCAAGTTATTAGTATTTTAAACTTGTAAATTGTTTGTATATCTTAAAATACTCATAACTCGCTTTAAAATAAAAATATAATAAAAAGCCTATGAGAAGCCCTCCATAATTATACTACCTTTAATTTATATAAGAGGTCAACTCACTCTAAATTTTAAAGTAACAGAGCTAAATGTGATCTGCTGTGCGTAAAATTTCCTATGTTACCCACTTGTAAGACGAAGACAACACATGTAGGTGTAGCGTTCTCTTCAGCTGCTGCCCTGTATTGTGAGCTGTGGGCCCACAATGGTGCAACAAAATTTATTTTCATATTAGTATTTTGTTGAGATAAACATTTTTTGAATAAGATATTTGATTTGAATTAGTCAAAATGTAATCTTAAGGTATTGAAATAGTCTTGAATACGAAATAATTTATTTTATAATGATTCATACAAAGGTATGGATAACATGGTCTGAATTTGGTTGATATTTCTATCAACTTTTAAAATGTAAAAAAATAGTTATAGTGACATAACTACAATAGTTGAACATAAGTTATCGCAGAGTTTTTGGTAAAAATTGATATGTTCTATAATCTAGTAGAACATTTTTTTGATGTATAATTAATAGTTTTTGTAGTGCATGCAATAAAAGACATTTTATAACCAATTTTTTAATGATTGGGTTATGTTATAGAAGTTTTAGTAGTGACCCTAATTTTATCTAGTAATAAAATATAGTCTAGCTACTCAGGGATAGCGTAGAATTTTAATGGTGAAAGAATTTTTTAAAATTGGACCAGTTATTTTTGAGTTTATTTGTTACAAACATTACAAAAATACAAATCTTTCCTCTTTATATTAGTATATATAGATGAAAAAAAAAAAGGTTGGAGACGCGCTGTTCTAGTAAATAACTTAAATGGTTAAATGAATAATGAATAATATAGTAAACTACATTTAATATATGTCCATAATTTTAATTTATAAACATAAAGATGGATTCCACACAATTAATTAACTTTATTGCATGTACTTACTTATTTTACTTCTTGTATTCACATTGTATCAGGTTTCATACGTTTACGATTTGGTTCTCTGGGTTCAGCTTCCATTACTTTTAGACGACTGTTGTATACTTTATGATCATTTAAACACTAAAAATATTAAATTATAATATGAAAACAAATTTTTAAAACATTAATGCTCTATGTCTTAGCAACATTACGTTAATAGCTTGTGTTGCACTTTCCAAATTATCATAAGTCACATAACCATAATTCTTGCCATCAATGACATTAATATTTCTTAAGCCTTTGAACATTTTAAAAGTATCTTCTAACAAGCGCATTGGAGGAATAATTGGTTTGCATACAAAAAATAATCTATAACATAACATACATAAATGTAGATAAAATAAAAAAGGTATATTTTACATAAATTGGATATGATTTTAAAATATATACTAATTGTATGGTAATAACTAATAACAAATATGAGATTGAAAATAATTTGATACCTGAATGAATTATTATCTGATGATGGCATAAGAACTTTTTCATTTCCTCTTTTCGCCGCTAATGATGAACTATAATCATCCGCCAAACATAAAGAAGCTAAATAAAATGTTTAAAATTATGAAAAATCAATATAAACAAATAAACTATGGTTATTTATTTTTTTTACCAGATGTTATACTAGCATTTTTAATCACGGCTAATGCTTTTGAGACAGTACTAGAGAGAACTTCTATATCTTTTGAAATTTTATTTGCTATAGGATTTACCGCTGATGAGATAGATCTATAAACATATTACTAATAAGTTAATAATATACCATTATACTATAATCAATTATAAATAATCGTACATAGAAGAACTACTGAATTCCAGTATTATTGGATGACCCGGTGGGTATTCAAATCCATTAATTCGATTAACAGCATGTTCAGCCGCTGCAATACTATTATAAATAACTTGATATACCTTCTTATCGTACATTTGCTATTTTAAAAATATATAAAAATAAAATGTAGTGTATAAATAGCAAATGTCAACACTTGTTAAATACGCTACCTACATTTGTTTTTAATAACTTAAAGTCAAATTTGTTTAATAATAATCAAAACTCATCTCATAAATAATGAATATTAATAAGCAGTATCAATTTATTTACAATAATAATTAACCAACAAAGTTTTCCCATGATATTATACTGTTCTATTTTCCATAAATTTCAGTTATTGATAATACAAAGAAATGTTATTTTAAAAGGATTACCTACTTTTAATTATAGCATATGTGCAAGAACAAAAAAAAATTGTGTCATCAAGAATTTAAGTTAAGTCTATTATAATGTTATAAAATTCAAATAAAAAGTTTTTACAGTTGCAATTGAAATTGAAAATAAAAATAATATAGTATTATTTCACTGTCAAATAATTTGATGATATGATGCTAATTTAATATACTATTATGTAAGATCTTTATTAAAATGAAATAATTATTTATTTATAAGTAGCATACTAAACAAATGATAATATATATATTATAATTATTTATATGTGTGTATATTACCTGTCTTGATATTTCCTTAACTAATTCCAATTCAGGAGCAATATTCATAATTTTAAAAAGTTCATTATATGAGACAATTGATGAAGTATAAGCAGTTAATACACTAGGTTCATCTCGGTGTTGATGTGATGGAGGAGCAAGCAGTGAATAACTACTAGTTGGATCTATAATAAAAAATTATTTTTTGTTTGTTAATCAAAAAATTTTCACTAAAACAAATATAACAGGTTTCTGATTTATAGAATAAATTATTGACAAATTATCTTACAAGAATATTAAGAAATATAAAGTTATGTATGTCTTAATTGTTTTAAATAATTGTAGCAGTTCAAACAGCAAGAACATTTATTTCAATAATGTAAAACACTATAAGGCCACTTGTAAATTTTTTAATTCATTAATTGTATTTATTTCATCATTTTATATCATCTTAATGTTTACATTGGTAAATTCAATGAATGTATATCTGTTACAATTTATCAATTTTTAATATACAAATATATATATATATAATATCTTAATTAACTTTAATAATAATAAGATCAGTTTTTGTTACTTAGCAGAGGGTACTTATTTGAAGTTAATCAAATAAAAAAAGTTGTATAGATGACCGTATTGTATCCATAAAAAATATTGATTAAACTTATCATAAATAGAATTATATACTTTAAATACCATAATATATTAAACATTTATATTTAGTTACTTTTAGAATCAATATGTCTAGGATAAGACGAAGGATATACAGATGGTCCATCATCATGTTTAGGCTTAGCAAAAACAGCTTTGTAGTTTGGTCCACATTCTTCAATAGCTAAAGCAGCAGATGAAGCCCTAGAAAATCAAACTAATTACAAACTACTCTCTTAATTTAAGTATAAAATATTTTACTTTTATAAATAATGGTTCTTACTTTGAATAAGTTATAAAAGCTATTCCTTTTGATTCTCCCGTATCTTTATTCGTAACAATATGAACTTTGGATATTTCACCAAATTGACTAAAAATATTTTCTAAATCTGATTCCTTATCAGTTTTTGGTACAAATACAAATAGTCTATTATATTCCATTTCTGAATTGCTCCTTATATGACCAGGACTATTGATTAATAACATGTAAAATTTATAAATTGTGTAAAATTTAATATTAATATTATCTAAATCTAGATACAAATAAAGATAATTTTTATTAGGTATTATAATTAAATATTATTTTAGCTTTGATTAAGAATGAGTAACCTGAATATTGTATTAATATTGTGTATTTATAAAGTACCTGGTGGCCATTAAGACTTTCATACGACGATTTGATGATTCTATTCTATGTCCATTCATTGCTTCAATAGCTTTAAAAGCTTCTGATGCTTTTGAATATTTTATGTATGCAACTCCTAAAAAATTAACCATCATGTTTTAACTAAGTTGATAATTATAAATCAATAAAAAGTCTGTAATAAGAATTTAAAAATCATATATTGATTAAGTGTTAATGTAATTTTTAAACTTTTAAATAAAAATGCATAAGGAAAGAATGAAATCAATTTAAATTAGACCAGAAAAAATTAAACATTGTATTTTAATAACATAATAAATTGTATTGGTATTTACTAGTTTTTAAAGCAATCACACAATAGCAATATAAAATAAGTAAGATCAAACATTACCTTTCACACTGTCACTGTTGCGGTCTTTTACAATATAAATATTTTTTACATCACCAAAATGTCCAAACATTTCTTTAAACTCATTTTCAGATACTGGGTGATTTTTGTCATACAATACGAATATTCGAGAGTTTTCTGGTTCGTTATTATCATTCTGTTCATCCTTCATTTTTAAAAATGACGTAGAACAAAATATTTAACAAATATATACAAACGTTCAATGATTTAAAAATTTGAGATCAAAAATAAAAATGACATAAAAGTTCAAATAGTAATAACTATTAACTAGTAAGTAATGACAAGAAAAAGCTGAACATTTGTGAACATTTTATGTGGCGTCTTTTATCAGTAATCACTTTAATCAGGTTAATCAGTATGGCCAAATAAAATAAAGAAAAAACATGATAAAAAAATGTTTATCGATTAATATCTTTATTTTTTGAAAATATGTAAATAAATTGTTTGAGATCACTCACTACACCAACAGGCAACAAGATTCTCATAAATTGTACATCAGACTCATAAGAGTATCATAGATCAGTTGTCTAATTATAACGTATTCCACTGTCTTGAACTTTTTGAGGATGTTAGCAGCCTGTGAATAATCTGTTTTCTCTCTCTGTCCCACGAGTAAGTAATATAGACCAAACGCATTTACGTGGAATCAATATTGTCGTCTATAAATTGATTTGGATTCGACTTTCATAGAAAAAAAAAAAAATTGTAAATTTAAATGATGCTTAAATTTTGTGAAAATATTTAGACAAACCGATATAACATTACCTTAAAAATATTATTCTCTGTCGATTTTGTAAAGGGTGATTTTATTCTAAGATTACTCATAAACGTAAAAAAAATGATTCTGCTTAAATTAGCTTTGTCTATGTTGGGGGTGGGCTAGACCTAGAGAGAGAAAGTAAAAGTATGCTGATTACTGACACCTTTTTAAGTCATTTTATTATTTATAGTAATAGGTAGTGTAATACGGTTTAAGCTGACAGACGAAGGTACTTAAGTATGCAGTATCCTGTATCACAATAAAATAACATAAATCTTAATGTCTTAAAATCATATTGTAAGTATACGAGTATACCTTTAAACTTTTAAAGTTTAAGTATTAAGTTATAGGCTTTAACCTATATCTATAGTAGTAACTAGTAATAGTAGTATAGGCGTATAGCTATAATGTGGGTACTAAAAATGGTACTTGTTTGTTATCGCCCCGCCAGTACACTGTATACAATTTATCTCCCCTCCACTTTTGTTTGTTATCGTTCCGCCATAAATAAAATGTATTATAATACAATAAAAAAATTTAAAAAATGTATTATAATTATGAATTTAAAAAAAAAATGATATAAATTTACAAAGAAGGCCAGAACTCAGAAATATCTTTTAGTATAGTTTCAAATGCATAATTTTTTCTGAGACATATTCTACACATAAATTCTGCCAAATAAGACTCTTAAACCCTTTTCCTTCCAGCAACTTATTTTCTGACACCACCATCACGATCCCTCAATAATCATTACCTACATAGCCATTTTCAAAAGTACCCTAAAAATTATAAACAAAAATCAGTCAAATTAAAATTTTTATTATTGTTATGTTTAAGTTCAGAACTGTTTTGCAGAGTGGTCAAATAATAAACATCATTACTATTTGTTAAATGTTTACATAACTTTAATTTAATAGGTATCGAACAACTGTTTACTAAACTTTTCACCGCGTTACAAAAATATAGTTAGGTACCTATTCATTTTCATGAGTAGTAAAATTGTTCTGTGATATTATTAAACATAGGATTGGACATCAACATATCATAACCAGTAACCATGGTCATGGCTGACTTAAGCGAAATCTGATGGGATGGGGTATCATACCAAAATTGCTGATTCGAAAAAAAGTTTAAAGCCGGAGCTATAATAACGAATGCAATTCTAAAATAAATAATTTTTTTCTGTAAATCAAATACATATTATTATGAATGTTTAGTCTAAAAGCAAATGCAATTTATACTTAGATATAATATGTAATATGTATATTATTATTATTTATCAAATAGGCACTGATTGGAATATAATTTTTGTTAAAAGTTAAAAGAAATAAAATAAATAATTCCTAATACAATTTTGTTGTAATTTATAAAAAAAAAAAACTAAAAAAATCGAAAAAAAAAATTTCTATAAATAACTACAAAAGATTTAAAATATTATCAAGTCTTTAAAATTCCATTATAAACATTCAGTGAAAATTTCATGTATCTACAGTAATTTGTTTTAGATTGACACCAATATCTAAAATCGATTTTCTCAAAAATTTATTTTGCGTAAAAATTCCAGTTTTTCTTAATTTTTTTTTTCACAGTGATTTTGAAAACTACTGGGAATTTAAAAATTTGAAAATTTGACCTCCCCAACGCACCAACAAGATTCGCTTTTCAACCGGAAAAGCTATTGAAGTTGAAAATCGAAGTAGGTACTATTTCTACAACTCATCGTGTACAGTGTACACTGACACAAAAAAAAGCGGGAAAGTGAATATCGCTATGCTGCAGTATAATAGGTTACAAGTAGGTTACTGTAATGGATGAAATTAAATTTGAATCCAATGACATCAAATTATTGTATACGAAAAACGATTCTGAGTGGAGGCGGTTTTTCTGTCTAGGATATATCATAAATTATTAAAAAATTTCATATCTTAGATTTAAAAAGAAATGTTTTATGAATTTCTAGCTTAAAATAATTTGCGAATTTTCATGATTTTTACATATGTTGTCATAATTCAAACTTTGAATGCTAGTAAAAAAAATTGAGACTATGTATTTTTTTATTATACAACTGCTATTGTGAAAATATGTTAGGAGCCTTGTATTAAATTTTCAAGCTTTTCATATGCTTATAAATAGTTCAACTTAAGTCGAAATTTTTTGAAAATTGCATGGTGGATAAAATATTCTACACAAACATTCGGTGAAATTTCATGTATCTATGGTCATTTGTTTTAAAGTTACTTCAAAAACCAAAATCGATTTTGTCAAAAATTGATTGTGTGTAAAAATTTTCGTTTTTTTTTCTTCATTTTTATTTTGTTTATCCCAATTATTAAGAAACATATTGGAAATTTTTTACTTTTCACCCCATAAAGTACCTACTAGATTCATTTCCTGATCAAACGAGGCACTGAAGTCGAAAATCGAAGCACTTTTATTGTCCCAAAACGTGATAATAGACAAAAAAAAAAGCATATACTAATATTACTCCGTGGTTTTAGGGAAAATCAAAAGAAAGAACAGAATGTTGACTTACAAAACGTAGTTTTATTGTAGCGCACTAATGAATGTTAGAGATTCTATTAACGGCCTTTGTCTGATATTCGTGGAGTTAATGTTTAATTTTCTGACAGTAATTTGATGTTTTTTGTTCAATTGAGTCAATATATCTGAATTCCATCAAATATATTTATTAGAACTCCAATTTATAAATTAAAAGTGATTTAGAATAAATATTTCATTGATTGAAAAAATTGATTCTCACCTGAAATTGTCCAGATTGACGATGTTTTGATTAAAAATTTGATTCTCAAGGTACCAATAAAGGTTCCTTTTTATACTTCAGGGAATGAAAATTCTCAATATTATATTATTTGTCCTACGCGAATGTCCATGAATAGAAATATTTTAATCTTCCTTTATTCTTAACTAATGTCTGAGTACGTATATAAAAAAATATGAATTTATTTATAACAGTTTTATGAATATAAAACAAATATTTTATTTTTGTGTATTCTAATATATTTTGAGCCTTACATTTGACAAAATTCAAAAATTTGTCAAAATTAACTTCTGGCGAGCGTAAGTCTTTATTAATTTGATGCTAATTTCCATTACATTCGGCTGGTGTAAATGAAAGGCACAAGAATGATAATTGTTGTTCAACTATTGGACTATTCTGTGTTGTTAAACGCTCTATAAGTTTAATAAATATGAGTTATTTTTTACTTGAATTTGTATCTAGTGAAACCAACTAGGTATATAAAGAAATAATGTTATGAAATAAATATTTAAAACCTCCAAAGTATTATAAACAATTGTCGTTATTACGGCAATGTTATTTATAGATAGAAATATGAATAAATATAACAATGATATAATATAATACAATATAGAATATAGAGAAATATGGATAATCAAAAAATATTTGTTTGATTTTATCAAAGAATAACAATAATTATTGTTAAGTTTTCAATTTTCAGTTTGGTTGATGACACTTCAATTACTATAGATGACATAAATAAAAATAGTATTCATAGTAAATCTACTCATGTATTAAGTATCGTCAAAACATGGTTTGATAATATCCTCCTAGAACTTAATTTAACAAAAACTGGCTTTATGAACTTTAGCATAAATAATTTGTCACCCACTGGAAATAATTATATTAAGACGCACCTCATAAATTGTCATGAATTTAATAAAAATACAGTAACTGCTATTAGTAATGACAATAATGAATAAGTGTAATTGCACTTCTATTTCTTCAGTACAACAAGTAAAATATCTAGGTATTACTATAGATGCTAACCTTAAATGGCAAAATCATATAATAAATACAACTAGAATGATCAGACTATTGTTCTATAAATTTAAAACTCTTAGCAACATACTATCACCTACCACAATGAGAATGGTTTTCATAGCTATGGCCCAGCCAATTTATTCATATAGTATTGCAAGTTTGGGTGGTGTCTACAATATACATCTAAATGCACTTGAAACCACTATAAATTCTCTTATTAAAATATCTTTTAAAAAACCCTATAGGATGAGCATTGTATTATTATATAAAGAATGTAATTTATTAAATTTAACTCAATTATATGCACGACATATATTATTGAATATGTTTTTCCTTCATATTCAAAAATTTAAATTTAAACATAACCATATTGTACAAGAGCGAAACAAACCAATATGTATTTAATTCCTATGTGTAGAACGGAATTTGGAAAAAGAAACCCTTTGAATGCTGGAATAAGATGGCAATGGAACTAAATATTGACGTTGGTTTGTATAAAATCTTTAGATTATATAAGAAAATGGTAAATGAAAAAATTAAATTACTAACATAGATAAATTTTATTATATCTGTATTCCTGTAAAATTGTTAATTTATTCTGGAATTCAAAAAATATTTAAAAATGTATGTTTATGATAAGCTTATAATCACTAAATCATCTATAATCGACTTATAATGTATTAATTTAATTATAATTAATTATTTTAGTAAATGTACGAGATATTTTTAAGAACCTTGTCTTCACAACAAGCCTAGCTTACGAAGACAATTATGTCTATAATGACATTTTATAGTATGTATAAATTTACATGTATGTATACATTTCTATTTTTAAATGAAAATAAATAAATAATAATTCAATAATCCATATCCCATGGGCCATGAGCTACTATTGTTCCGTGGTAATATTTCTGTAAATTCTGGTTTATTTATTTTTCTTTCTTATCACTCCAGGAGATACTTCGCTATCACATTATCACCATAGATAATAGAATATATATGGGTATCACCTTCTTTATCCGTGGTGAGAACGTGAGGTACATCATGTTTGAATGATAGTGCGTAATGGTCGCGAAAAAAAGCAATTATATTATATAAAAAAACCGTACCACATACCTATTTTGATAAAACATAATAATATTGTTTTATATCTCTTATGTAGTTGCTTAGGCAGTCTTCAGTGTTCAGTCATAAAAAAGATATGCTGCTGCTGCCTGCTATTATTATTTATTATTATTCGTTGTTGTTGCCGCTGTTCAATTAGTTGTCGCCGTTGTCGGTATCTATCAACCTATCTCTTATACCTAATTAAATATTATTATGTATTAATTATGTTCATCTGGCTGTGCCGACTTGCTCCGCCACTGTTTTGTGGCCGTTCGCACTGATTTATTATAACCGTAACTTATTAGTAGGTACATATAATATTCCCGAAATGCGCACTGCTAGATAAAAAACATTAGTTTGACTTACCATTTAATACACATACATACATACTTACACATTTAAAATGAGTAACAACAAGGATAATAAATTGTTTGAGAAGCTGAAACAGTTTTTTCGCCTTCATCGAGGAGGTCCAAACTTAGGTAAGTTTTCTCCTTATGTTTTTGTCTGCCTACAAATGTGGAGTTATGTGTTTGAACTTTCCAGGGGCTCTGCGTGTAAAAGATGACTACACATTAACCGAGGATCAAGGGCAAAGGATATCTTCAGAGTCGTCGATTCACACCAGAATCAAAGCTATCAAAGAACTAGCTGAGGTAGCTAAATCTCATCGACTTGAAGAGGTAATGCTTTTACATATTATTTTACATTTGATTGTTTTCGAGGATTGATTGACTCAAATAACTTATGATAAAATTGTCCATATCTGCATTGATTATGTACTTAATAGGTAGTCCAAGTGCTTATGTAGTACCTAATTATTGATCTTACATTAAACTCTTATTATTTATACAGATAGGTATTTATGTATGAAAAAAATATTGTATCTCCCAAAAAAAACTTAAAATGTATGCTTATTCTATTTTGGCAACTGTACCTATAGCCCTGTTTTTTTTCTTCTAGACAAGTGAGTTATTTATTAATTTCTTTAACTTTGAATTAAAATTTAAAACGCTATTTAAAATTATATGGTAATAATAAATATTTCTTATTATTTTAAAACAAGTAAACTCTTGGATGGGACCAGGTTCATTTCCTGATTGCCTAATGTGCATTTAAGAAACACGACTACCAATTCTGTGGTAGTGTTTAATTTATATATGTATGCAGTGGCATATTTTTCTTGGAGGTTTCTTGACTTTTGACAATACTTTATCTCCATAAATATTAGTTTCTTCACAAATTTATATCTGATTATAATACATCTTAAGACCTTAAATAAGTGGGAATTTTCTTATAAATAATCTTAGGATTATTAATTACATTTTTAATTATAATAAAATTATGACAGGAATAATGTATTAATATTTGTGTGAATGAAATAAAATTAATTTAACACTTAAATTTACTGAGTTTTTTCTCATATAAGTTAAATTTATTTTTTATACTCAAATATTATTATAGATATGTTTAAAAAAAACACTTATGTAAATTTCAAAGTTTAAAGTCTTTTTTTTACTGACGATTTGTCCTAGATACTTGTTAACTTTCAACCCGGTCTTTTGATTGATTGATCCAATTTACTTTTTCTACATAAAACAATAATTTATTTATTAAATTTTATAACTATGATTTAGACTTAGTTACAAAAAATAAAAATAAACTTGATATATACTGTCTATAGTATTACGTATGTAAGTCTTTATATTTTTAAGTGATAAAAAGGATCTTTCTTTCTGTGCTGTTGAAACTAAAAGTGTTGCAAAAATTATTAACAATTTAAATATATCTGGATATATTTCCGGATTATGTAGAGACAAAGTTTCCATTGCAATTCTATAGTAAGTTAGTTGTTTCTAAATTTCTCGGTCGTTTTACCCAATAATAATTATGGTCTGATAATAACACTGTCTTGGAGTAGGAACAAAGTTTTTCCATGTATGACTAATGCCTATCACCTGATATAAGATGAAATATACATTATTCAATTTTCAAAGCAGTTTTAAAATACTTCATCAATTGTCAACCATATTTCAGTAATGAATAGAACTAGAAAAAAAAATTGGGGATGCGTTTAACTGCTAAAACAACCCTCTTCTCTAAATACGCCAGTGTATGTATGATCAAATTTTTATTTTAGCTACAATCACATGTATTATTATTGATTTTTATCATCTGGTTACAAAATTGTATTGTTTTACAGAATGCTGTTGCAAGTTTATGGCTTCAAGTACATGATTTATTTAGCCACCATGTTCCCAAAGAAGATCGCCATTTGGTGTTTACACTTATTAGATCCATTATTCTTGGCCAATTTGGAAATCTTGGAATGTTACGAAAACATTTTTTTAATTTCATTAAAAGCCATACTATTTCTGAAGATATATCATACAGGTTAAATATAGTTGTACTAATTTGTATGTAAGAATTCATATTACACAATTTTTAATAATTTTTTTATTATAATTAGAGGTCGGATTTCTAGCTAATTATATATTAGTTTAAGTTATTTCCAGTAAAAATTTTTCAATAAACTGAATGATCATGTTAAATCAAGTTACCTAAGCATAATTTACTTATTAAAAATGTCTAATGCATAAAAGCTAGTTTGAAGAATTAATAAGAAAATAACTAATGCATAAAAGATTTTATTGAATTAAAGTTATCTAATTATTTAAAATTTAAAAATTGTTGTTTATAGGTAGGTACTCTAAAATATTTTAAAATAAATATTTTGATGTTTCTTTATAGTACACGTGAACGTCTTCATTAATGAAAAATTGAAATCCGACTTCTAATTATAATTCATTGTAAATAATTTTACTTTGAATTTGATTATAGGTTAGAGCTATTAGAATGTCTTACCGATCATGGCCGTGATATTGTCTATCTAGAAGAAGAAATATGCCCTTGGTTAACAAATTGGGGTGCATCTGAATTAGCTCCTGCTGGTTTTACATTACAGTGGCTTGAAATATCTATTAATGTCATAAAATTTAATGCCACTTATTTGGACGATGAAGTTATCAATACTGTAGTTCAGTATGTATATCAAATAATGCCTCATAATTATTGCAGTAGCATTTGATTTTTGTTATAATTTATGTATTTATTATATTTTCAAATAGGAGTTCATTTTATATATGCTGTTATAGTAAAGATGAAAAAGTTGTTTTAGAAAGCTTACGACTTTTGGATACCATTATATGTTATAATCATTTGCCTCCTCAATCTCTGCCTATATTTATTGCCACATTATGTCATACTGCAAATTCAAAAATATACTGTTCACATTGCTGGAAAGTAAATAAAAAATACTTGATTGATGTAGATGTATGTGTGTATATATAAATATATACTTTATGTTTAGACCATGCGGAAGCTTTTAGGAACACATATGGGATACTCAGCAATTATTTTAATTTGTCAAATGCTTCTCCAAGAAGTTTCTCACCGTAACGCTGGACTTGTGAGAGGCGGGTTGTTCTATATTAACATGGCTTTATGGAGTAACAATCAAGTCACATTTAAAATTTCTCTTCTTTCAATTTTGCCTTCAATTTATAATGTACAAGAACAACTTATTGTTTATAAATTAGTTTATTACACATTAATCTTTTTAACAGGCGTTATCATGTGACCATCCAACAGTTGTACTTGAAGTTGTATTAGGAATGGAATCATTGATAACAAAATATGGATCTACTATACGTAGCACAATTTGGGAAAAAGTTTTAAAAATATTAAAAAAAATAGCAGAGTTTGTCAGTAAGTCATATAAATTAATATTGATTTACATGAATAAAATATTACATTATTTTTTAATTAAAATTAAATTGTTTAATTTACCAAATAATAATTTTATTAGACAGAAATGGTGCCAATTCAATGCAAATGATTGCAGACCATCTTAATGAAACCTTATCAAAAATTGAGTCACTTATAGACAATGATCTTTATAGTGGTAGTCTAGATGACATTTATGATGTCATTGAAACATTTTCAATTTATAGACCTGTAAGATACTTAAAAGATATTCTTTCAAAATTGTATACAATATTAATCAAAAATTTTTATTTAGGAATCGTCAGTTAATAACTTAATGTCATACAGAAAGGAGTTCCTTGTTCCAACTGAATACCAATGGATTGATAATTTGAAAATGTTTCTAAATCACTTCTATACTAAAGAAAACAGAACTCTTATAAGAATACAGGCTGTGAATCAGACAATGAAAGAAGTTTACCAACAAAATAGGTAAGTGGGATTTTTTTTATTGTTATTTAAATCAATTAATCTAATATAATACATGTTATCAACTGTACAAATTTAAGATTTTAATACAACTTTAATATTATACATTTGATATCTACTGTACTGAGTTAACCTACTTTAAACTTTTTAAAATCTTCTTATTTGTTCAACAAAAACTGATGATAATATTATTATAGAATTATGATTTTGGTTCTAAGTATAAAGATGATGTAAAATACATATTCTAACTTCCTATTATAAATGGTATCAATTAAAACAGTAACGAAATATATAAAATTACAAATATCTAATAATAATAAAACATATTTTGGGTACCTAGTTATAATTATAAGCAACAATTTTTCAACTAATTTTTAGACGTTTCAAGTGCTTGTGTTATTCTTCTTATAGTTCCTGTTGTTTCTGTGGCTGAACTGCTAGATCAGATCTACCATTTTAAAACTAAATCTATTAAACAATTATCTTATATCTCACGTAGACAAGAATTTTTATCTAGTATTATAATTTTAAGAACAGAAACACACTGAGAAGAAATTTCATAAAATAAAAGAATCTATTAATATAAAAATTAATGAATTATTATTTTAAAAAGTTGTCAGTCTTTGGCCCACATGCAACATAGACAAAATGTTTTTATACAAATTTATTATTTTTTTATGTTTTGGATTAATCTGAGAATAATACCTAACCTTACCTTAAAATATTTAAAACAAGACAAAAGGAAGTGAATAATATAATAAGGTGTGAAAAAAGAAAATATATGAAAAGTATAATAGAAAGTTCTGAAAATAATTACTGTGGCTATAAAACCAGACAGTTAAATCAACAAGTAAATAAACTCTGTTGTAAATATAAAAAGAAAGATTGAATCTTCAAAGACAACGTGAGTTCTTTAATAACCACGGATGAAGCACTGATAGAGACATGGAAAAGTTATTTTGATGATTTACTAAACTGTAATGAGCTAGAAGAGGTGTTAATATTTAACATAATTAACGAGAATAACAACAATATTATCCGGAATTAACACTATAGGAAATTGAAATCCAAATAAAAATGATAAAAAATAATAAATCCCCAATGAGGATAAAATACAATCAGAATTACTGAAAAAAAGATGTAAATAGTTGGTTAAAAGCATATGGGACCTAATCAGAAACATACGAAGGAGAGAAAGCTACTCGAAGACTGAAAAATGCGATAATTTGCCCAATATATAAGAAGGGAGACTCTCAGGGTTGTAACAATTAGAGGTATATTGAACGTGACATGTAAGATATTATTTAATTATATTCTATCAAAAATAAAATGAAGGGCAGAAGAAATAATTGGAAATTATCAAGGTGGCTACAGGATGGGAAGGTTAACTATTGATCAGATATTTATATCAAGACAGATCTTTCAAAAAGCTTGGGAATATGATAGGGATTACACATCTTTTTCATTGATTTCCAAAAAGCATACAACTTCGGAGTTCCAATTCCCTAATAACATCATGAATCTAATTATATGTGTAATGTAAACAAAAGTCAAAGTTACGTTTGGTTAGTGTCCTGATTTCGGATAGGGTATAAGTAAAATCTGGTTTAAGACAATAAAGGGCGACAATTCAAATATCGTAACGATGGTAACAGAACATAATGGCCAGGGAAGTTAAACTAGATTACAGACAGGCAACAAATAGTAATATGGGTTAGCAAAGACATTAGGATATCCCGAGTATTATCTAAAGAACTAAAAAAGCAATAACACATTACATTGATCCGTTCAGTAATTCTGTACGGAGCGGAAACATGGCCACTAAGAAAATCTGACAAAAATACATTTTTAATACTGGAAACAAAAATATTTAGGAAAACCTTTGGATCAGTTAAGAGATTGGAGAAGGAGGAAAAATATAGAGATTGAAATTTTATTCCAAAGCATAATTATAACGAAGGTGATAAAAAAGCGAGCCAAAATGAATTAATTAAAGCAGTGATGGAACAAAATCCAACCGGAAAAAGGCCGGTTGGAAGATCTAAAACAAGATGGAAACACTTAGTCAAAAAGGATGTGCAATTGCTAGATGAAGGAGCAAATTGGAAAGAAAGAGTAATAAATAGAGAAGAATAAAGGAGTGGGTGTGAGTTGGAATGGTCTGTAAAGGCTTTTTTAAACATAGAAGAAGAAAAAGAAGTTTTTTGAAAACAATTTGTAAATCTTTAAAATTACAAAACTTTTAAGTTGAAAAAGTTGAATAGTAATAAAATATTTATATTTTTACTTTAGATAAATCAACAATCTGTTACATATAGTTACAATAAGAAGAAGGATGTGGTGTATATATTAGGTGAAGATAAGCGTGATTCAAGACGTTATCCATTGATAGCACTTGGGGTGTTTAATTTAATTACAATTTATATTCGAGTATTGTTAGAGATATAGAGGCAATTATCGTTTTAGCCTTCGGGGAAGATTGTCTAGAAGTAACTGAGAGGCGAGGTTTGTAATGAGGGGGTTGGTATGTTGAGGTAAGTGGGAGTGAAATTTGTTGTAGTGTTTGGCTATGTCTTTAATAAAAGGGATCTTCAGGTCATTATGAAGAGAAATATTTGATATGTTTAGAGGAACGTTTGTGATGAGTTGAAGTAATTGGAATATATGTATTTGATTTTTATCAGAACTCTAGAACTAGACGCCACAAGCTCAGATAAGTTTTAAGAGGAGATTGTAGATAACAATTTTTGTTTTTAAGTTGAGTGTGGATTACTTATTAAGGATATTTTTAAGTAGGGAAAATCTATAGTTGAGGGTAGTTTTTACTGTTTTTTTGTAAGTGTTTAGATCAGTTTAACTTTTTGTCAAGTTAAAAGCTTAGGTATTTGACAGTATCTGAAGAAAGTATTTTGTTTATTCTTTAAGAAAATTGGAGAAGCTTGACGGTGTCGAATTGTAAATACTGTATGGATTGATTTTCATTCATTGATTTTTACCCTCCAACGAGAGAATCAAGAAGACAGTAGGTTTGGATTACTTGGTACGAACGAGGAAGCTATTATCGAGTTTGAGTGAAAAGCATGGTTGACTTTGTCATCTGCATAATCGGCAACTATGGTATTAGGGTGGGTTGGTTGGTCAGTGGAATATGGATTATAAAATGTGGGGGGAGATGACAACTTCTTGAAGTATGCCCACAAGAATCGGTGAAATGGAGGATCTGTCCGCGAAATATTTTCTCAAGTATGATTTTAGAAGAAGATAGTATGACGGTGGTTTAAGATTTTTCTAATTTATAAAGTAATCCAGGGTGTCAGAGCTTATCGAATGCCTGTGAGACATCCAGAAATATAGCTGAAGTATACATCTTTATTTCGATCGAGTTTGAAATGTTGTCTGCAAGTTTGTGAATTTGGTGGATAGGTAAATGTTTCCCACGAGACCCAAATTGAAAGTTTGTGATAGAGTTGTTACTTTTAACTATTGGGTTGATGTGTTTTAGGATTAATTTTTCACAGAGTTTGGAGAAGAAATATAGTAAGCTAATTGGTCTGTATGAGGAGGGTATATCAGGAGGTTTGTTAGGTTTGTGAAAAAGTGTTATTACTGAGAATTTCAATTGTATCGGAATATAAGATAGTCTTGAGAATTGAGTTGAAAATGTGAGGGATGTGGATTAAAATTTCTTTTTTTTCTGTAGCAGTTTGCGGAGGCTAAATAGCGTTCTATTTTGGCTGTTATTAATTTAAAACCTGATGACTTGCCTAAAGAAAATTTATGAATTAGTGTTTTCATTTCATTTGGAGAAAAACATTTTGGAGGTAGTGTGAGTGGTAATAGTAGTGATAAAAATTTGGTGATTTTATCTTCGTTTGGAAGGAAGTTTGGGTTTATGTTAGGTTGAAAGACTGAAGATAGATATTGTCTAAATATATCTGACTTCTGAGCCATTTATGGCACAGGTGCCCCAATGCTTTTTTAAAGAATGGGCAGTGAATTTGTGATTTAAAATTTTGCTAGTTATTTTTCATGGGGAGCACTCTTTCAAAGAGAGAGGCTCTATAATTTTAGTAGTCATTGACACATTGTTTAGCATGTCGTGTTTTAAGAATATAACAGAGTTTATTGAATTTTTTTTGTCGGATGGATATTTTGTACGTTGTCAAATTGCTCTCGACCTTCTTTTTATAACTATCATGGTTCCGATGTGAGTTTGTAGAGAATTCTGATTATGGTTCGGAGGGATCTTGGGAGAGTTTAAGTTCCATGCGGTGGTTTCTATTGTTTGGGTTAAGGTATGTATGGGTCATGTCTATATCATTTTCAAATTTGAGACTAGTTTTTAAGTTTATATTTGAGTCGAGAGTAGATTAAAATGTATTTCAATTTATTACATAATTTGTAAGAGAAGGAGGATTTTTTAGGGTAAGATTATTTTTAATAATTGGGAGTATTTATGAGTAATCCAATAATGGATCCGGGATATTTTATATTTTATCATGGAATCTGTTTGGTATTTTAGTTATGAATGTGGTCTATGAATTATCTAGATTTTCAGGCCGCTTTCGGGGGTGATGTTGGCCAATATGTGGAATTTGGAGGGTAAATAATTAGGTAGTTATTAGCATGGAAGATTTGTCGGAGAGTGGTACCACGAAGAGAGTTCGAGTGGTAGGTTAGGTTAGGTTAGGTGGTATTGGATATTGCTTTGCACTGATGTCGCCCCGACTATTAAGTTGTTTCTAAGAGTCGATAAATAGTTGTTAAATTTGTTCAGAGTTGTGGTGTGTTTAGGGAGGCAGTACGTGTAGGTAACTGTGATGGGAGTGTGGTCCTTGTAATTAGTATAGTGCATACTTGAATATGTGGTTCTCTGTATTGTGAGAAGGGGCGGTATAGGAGAAAGGATTTAATAAATATTGCAGCTCATCCGCAGGCTGAGTCTTCTGAATAGTTGGTTTTGAGGATGTTGTATCCTAGGTTGTACAAATTTGAACGGTATGTTAGGTGGGATTCAGAAATAAGGCGATATCAATTCTTTTATTTTGAGAAGTGAGTAGAAGGTCTGCGAAGGGGTTTGAATACCATTAGCATTCCAAAGGAGTAGCACTAGTGAGTTGGCGGTTGGATTATTTTTACTTAGTGTTAAATATTAGTTGTATGTAATTATATGTAATTGTATGTAGTTCAATGTAACTTAGAGTTTAAGATCTGGAATTGGTGTTCTTTTTTGTTGCACCAAGTGCAATGAATTCTGTGCAGCTACACTTTATGAACATCCCTTGTGGCACCTCTAATTTCATGCACTTTTGTTTTTTGATTCACACAAAACTATTTTTGTTTGAAAATGTATTTAGAATAAATACACAAGTGCCACATTTATACTAGTACATTCTGTTGACTATTATATGGATTTGATTGTCTATGTATTATATAGCATTTTCTATAATTAAAATATAAACATTAAATATTGTAAATAATTTTTATAAACTCATAAAGGTAATAGTATTCTTCCGCATTTTTGTTATAAATTCTAGTAAGTCATGAAATCTTATACCTTGAGTAAAATATTCAAAAATTTTTTTGATGAAAGAATATAATTTACAATTTATATAATTATTATTTATCAACTAATTATAACTTACAATTATATAGTGCATTATATGACGGTGAACTAATGGAAGTTATCCTGAACGTGTTTGGTGGAATTGCTGAAGACACTGATCCATGTGTTCGAAAAGTTGTTTGTCAATTCATTATAGGTATTTGTAATGACTGTGAAAGTGATTATCATACAGATCTTTTACAAATACTTGGAACAGTATGTATTTTAAATTAAATTTTAGTATATAGTTAAAAAATTGATTTTTAGTTGAGTCATAACTCATAGCATACAAAATTATAGAATTTATACATATCAATGACAATTTATAGTATGACTACTTATCTCTACTTCTCTCAAAGTACTTTCAAAAACTAATCTTTAAACAAAAATGTGATGCATTAAATTTGTCCAACTATTATACAGAGTGATTTTTTTTATCATGAACCACTCATTATTTCAAAAAGTATCAATGTTTTTGAAAATATTTTTTTACAAAGTTTCATGTTGTTAAAAAAACAACGTTTTTATTAAAAAATTATGGTTTTTAATATTTTTTATCCTTATAATTTTTTAAGTTTTTTACTTTTTTGAATGACAACCTAGAGTTTTAATTTCATATTCCAAAGCTGAATATTTTTCTAAGTATTTTGATACGTAAAAATCGAATTTTGGACGAGTAATTTATGAGTTATAAGTATTTTAAGTTTAGACAAGCGGAGTAGTGGACAAACATTTTGTGGGGTAACCCCGTACCACTCCACTCCACCAATCTAAACTTTAAATACTTATAACTCATAAACTACTCGTCCAAAATTCGATTTTTACGTATCAAAATACTTAGAAAAATATTCTGCTTTGGAATATGAAATTCAAACTCTAGGTTGTCATTCAAAAAAGTGAAAAACTTAAAAAATAATAAAAAAACATAATTTTTTAATAAAAACGTTGTTTTTTTAACAACATGAAACTTTGTAAAAAAATATTTTCAAAAACATTGATTTTTTTTGAAATAATGAGTGGTTCATGATAAAAAAATCACACTGTATAGCTATATAAAATGTATTGTATTTTATTGTAAAAATATTTTGTATTAGTTTTCAATATATGTTTTTAGGTGTTATTCAGAATTAATAAGTTAAATACTGGAGTTGTTTTACATGAAAATGATGTGGAAGATATAAAAATAACTGTTGAGGGTCTTTCAAAATTGTTTTCAAAGTTTTTATATAAATATCCAACAATTTCTGCTGATACTATTCTCACTTTGCTTATTACTCACTTGAGACACCATTATGAACGACCAATGATATTGGAACATATATTTTCGATACGTTTAGCGGTAAGATTTACAAAATAATAATTGCTACATCTATATAAAATAGGTTTTATTTATTATAAAATTAACAATTTCAAGTATAATTTTCAGTTGATGATTTACTGTTTATATTTATAGATATTTGAATTACTAGTTAAACTTCGGGCAGATTCAAGGTATAAGTTGGGAATGCAAGGTATTGATGAATATTCTCCGTATATGTATGTCGATCACAAGGGTCATGGAGTACCACCTAGTCCAAATTTCTCAACAGATGACACAAAATCAAAGGAAAACATTTTGGTGCAGTTTAACTACATGTGTCTTGCTGATGCATGCAAAGCAGTGATTACGGCGTTAAAAGAAGAGCTCGGTAAAACATGAAAACAATTTGGAAATGGAGTTTAGGAATCTAATGGCGTTTGGTGTGAAGCATTTTAACTGTAGATAATTTGCATCATGTGTTTTCAGGATGTGAGTATGTGTCTGTGAGTATGCGGGTATGTGTTGACTGACAAAATGTACGGTGTGGACTATAAAACATTGTGTTTGTGTGTGAAGTTCAAGAAATAAACCATAATTCCTATTAAACATTTCTTTAGACATATTATGATATGATTGGTTATATTTAGATTGGCGAGTATTGAACAAAATACTGAAAGATGTTCCTCAGATTCTTAAAAACAAGGCATTGATATTATCTGGGAATTGGGAATTTGATCCAGCATATGAATTGGCATCAACTTTATGTCAATTGGTGTGTTATGCTCACTTTTGTGAAATTTAACGAAAAATATTGTAATATTCATTAAATTATGGTGTTTGAATATCAGGTGAACGATAAAACTGTTGCCGGCACTTTAAAGAATACACCACCTAAATGGCTGAAAACTGACTTTCAAATTGCTGTTTATCCAGCATTAGCTGCTTTTGTTTCATATCATAATAGTTTGGAGCCATCTCTTCAACAAAAACTTGTAAAATGCTTACAATCAGGTATGTTTGATTATTGAGAAATAAATAAAAATACAAAAATATCAAAAAATAAAAAATAAATATATATATATAATATACATCCATGATGTCTCACAAAAATGTATGCACACAAACTTATATAATTGTATTAATTATTTTAATATTATAAAGAATGTGATGTATATTAATTAGTCAATAATTAATAATTATAATATAATTATAGTTAACCTTAAGAAAAAATCTTTTCTTATAATTTAGGATTAGTTAATCGGTGTATATGTCCTGTGGTAATGGCATTAACTACTTGTATACTAGAAATGAGAGATATAATGGTAAAATTATTACCTGAAGTCTTGTTGAATATGTCCAAACTTTCAGCTACCACACAAACTGCAGTACCGATTTTAGAATTTTTATCTAGTAAGTACAATTATTAAATAATATATTGCAATCCATTTATTTTGCATAACAGACATTTTTTTTATGCCTCTCCAGTGTTAAGTCGTCTTCCGAAAGTGTTCTCTAATTTTGTAGCAGATCAATATATGGCTGTATTTGCAATTACTTTGCCTTATACCAATCCATTTAAATACAATCATTACACTGTTTCATTAGCACATCGAGTGATTGCTATTTGGTTCCTGAAATGTCGAACATCATTTCGAAGAAATTTTGTAGAATTCATCCATAAAGTATTAAAAACAACTAACTTGATTTTTATCAATTACATTTATATTAAAAATATTATTATTATTATGCTTGATATATTTTAGGGCCTAAAACAAAATGTATTGGTGCCATTCGAAGGTCGCACAATTCCTAGGAGCAATATTGATAATGAAGATTCGTCTAGTAGAAAACGAAGTTCTAGTTTAACAGATCAAGTAATTTACTATTAATGTGTTGATGTTATTAGTATTAGTGTAATATTGTAATATAAAAACAATTTTTAATTTTTAGGGAAGTCGTAGACATGATCGAACAACAATGGGCATGAGTCGCAGTCCTATGAACGATTTGAAACCACCAATAGACAATATGCTTTTAACATTTCATAAAGAGTTAACTGAAACTTGTATGGATTTATTAGCCAGATATGCTTTTGCTACTTGTTCTGCCATTCCTAAAAGGTAAATGTCATATAAAAAATGTAATATAATATTTTTGTTGGAATAGATCCTAATATAATTATAATATATATTATATATATTTTTATATATTATTTTATTTTTAGACATCCCACAGCAGATTTTATATTGGATGGAGGTCAAACTGCTACTTGGTTGATAGGAATAAAACTTGTAACCATCACAACAAGTGGATGCACTCAAAAACCAGATAAAAATGGTTTATGTAGTAAATGTTATCAATCTTGTCGCTTAAGTAGTGATCAGGTCAGAATGTCTCCTAAACCAGATGAGAAGTCAAAACTTTCAGTATCTCGTAGTCAAAGTAGTGAAACTAGTGATCAACTTGATGTCAACACATCTATCAAAGGAGTTTCATCACCATCATGTTTATCTACATCTACTAATTCTCCTGGAGAAGAAACAAAAAAGTTTCCTCATATTGAATCAAATGAACCATTTGATATGTCCCGAAATAATAGTTTTTCTAGCTCAGATCGAATTGATAAAAAACAAAGTTGTTCTTGTTGGTGTCAATCTTGGGCTGAAATACGTGTACGGTGTCCAACAGGTAAATATATTAAGATTATGATCTTTGTTATGTTGATTGGCTCTAACTTTATTTATTTCAGGAGTAATGTCTTGGATGATTAGAGTGCAAAATGATAGAAATTTTCAGGACATGAATTCTGATTCATCCATGTTTGATGTCTCGACATTATTTCATCCCAGTCTTGGTTTAAAAGTTTCTAATGGAGAAATAGATAAAATACGTCAATACTTAGATGGAGAAGTAAATATTTTAATATTTACTGTCTAAATGATTTTTGTGTAATTAAATATATTTTTTAGAAACGTGTTTTGGATCAATATATGGTTAATGATGAAAAAATTAAGATGGAAGCAAATGAAAAGTTACAGAATAGAGTACCTTCTGAACCAGTATGCATCCCTGGTTCTCCTCTCAAACTTATTCCTTCACGACAGAACTCTCAGGAGAGCTGTGAAATTGAAGATGAATATTATGATGGTAATATTCATTAAAGCTTATAAAATATATTAATATAATATACTAGTTGATCCCTGTGAACTTTGTTGACTGTTAAAAATACCAACTCTATATGATTCAAAATTTTTGTTTAATTCGTTGTTTAATACCTGGCTAGTCATGTTCATAACTTTCCGTGAATGACCAAACTGATGTTGATTCAGGAATTTTAGGTATAACTACTTTTCCGCCACTACAACATAGTCCATGAGCTTCAGCCTTCCATTTCTTTGCTTGGAATTTGTTGTATATTTTATCTATTCTACTAATATCAATATCATTTAGCACAGAATAGTGAAGGTTAAAGTCATAAGCAAAGGTAGAATTTAAGAAATTATATGGTCTACAAGTTCTATTCATTATTGATCGTGTATTTAGCTGAATGGCGGTAATGTTCAACGCTTGATTCCCTAGCTTGATTTTGTTCAATGATTATTCGTTGAGTAGCCAATCTAAGCATATTTTCATCTTCTGTTTCATTTCTGTGCAAACGTTGCAGACGTTTTGCTATAACAGACTACCGAGAAAGCTGAGTTATTTTTCTAAGTATAATACAAACGTTGAAAGAACTATCAAAACAATACCCAATAGAAAATTACTATAAGGAAAATAATGTGCTGTTTAAATCAAATTGAGTGTAGAAAACAACTTAAATAAAAACAATAATACAAATGCGAATACTTTATATTAATATTATTTTGTTGCCTAGTTATTTTAAAACTATGAAATTTTTTATTCTTCGATTATTGACTGGGGTATAGTTTTTAAAATTTTTAGTTTTGAAAACAGTCCAAAAAAATTTAATTAAAAATCAATATCAATGAATATCTAAAGCTATGTATCACTTAATTTGTTTTTTTCTCTATCAATTTAAATTTGTTTAAATACAATGAAAATTAAATATTAGTTAGACAAACAAAATGTTATTATAAGACTAAGAATTTATGATGTGATTATGTTTCTAACAAATTTAAATCAACAATATATATTTAATAAAATAGGATCTTGTTTTAAAGTCTAAGTTTAATAATTAATAAACACCTATATTTCATTCCACAAGAGAAAGTATATGTTTTTTTAAAATCGACTGATACCACTGATAGCACAGAAGCTAAATTTCTCTCATTCTTCACCAATTGGTGACAACCGCCTGACGTACTGCTGAACATTTGATGATTTGTAACCAAACGGGTGAGAGTGGTTGAAAGTGTGCACCAACTGACGAATAAAATGACTTAGTCAAGATTATTAAATAGAGTGGGGGGAGGGGGTTAAGTATAAATTAAACCAACTTTTCTACAGTTTTCATGTGCAAATTATTAGGGAAAAAAATGTCAATGGGGAAAGTGGTTATACGCCCAAAACCATTGCTGGCTACACTTCTGAGTTTACCTTTTCTTCTCAAACAGAGTTTAAAGAAATTTGTGTTTATATCCTTAAACTGTTTATTTTAATTAGTTGAAGACTCTGAAAGTGGAGAAAATCGCTTAAGAAATCCAGTCCGTAGATCAAACTCCAGTCCTGAAATGAGTTCTGGATGGAAAAATCCTTTTATGAAAGAATTGCATGACTTAGGAGATGATAGTATGGACAATGAAGATATTAATAAACACTTAGAATTATTTAATACTCCTATTGATTCAAAAAAGATAAAACAGAATTACACCAAGGATTTACGTTATAGTTCTAAGTAAGTATTAGTTTCAAAAATTATTTCTTATTTTCTTATAAGTTATTTTATTTAAAATTATTTATTATAGAGCAAATTGTGAAGCAATACCTGAAGAAATTTGTGGTACTGGTTCCACACCACCATCAAATAATTGTCAGTTAAAAAATTTAACACTCAATTTGATCACAGATTCAGCAGAAAAAAATACTGACTTTTTAACTCATGCTAAAAATAACGATGAAAAAGAAAGACCAAAATTGCAATTAAAAACTTCTAAGTTAAATTCCTTTAATGACAGTGACTCTTCTGAAAAATCATCTGCTGAAAGTGTTGATATCAAACAAAATACAGAATTTCCATTAGTTAGTCATTACCACGAGGAAAAAAGTAGATCTTTAGCGTCAACACCATCTTATCTTTCTAAAAAACCACCCCTATCACCGCCAATTAATTATGGATCTCAGACATTGGAAAAAAATGTAAGAATCATCAGTACTTATAATAGCAAATTTATACACTCATAATTATATGTTTACATATAATTACATTCATGAGTTGGTATTATAATATAATGAAATAAATATCTTTTAATTATTTAGGAAAATGATGCAGATGAACCTATTATGTTCCGAACTCGTCTACACACATTAGCTGTGATGAATACTGTTAAGAAACCAACAATAGTATCTTCAAATCCCAATTCACTTTACACGAACAGTAGGGCAAATCAATCTAAAGAGCCTGTGCGTTCAGGAATTAATCCGAGGTAATTATTTTTTGGAACTATCTAGGCTAAATATAAATATTTTTGAATGCATTTTTTCTTTTAGCTTTGTTTTCCTTCAATTGTACCATTCTTCTCATTTTACTTTTGTTGATAATGATGCAAAACCAATATTATTACCATTGTCTCAGACCATGATTGAAAAGGCTGTAAAAAATTTGGATCGTATACCTCCATATGAAGTGCATAAGGTTTGTATTAGCTATTTTTACTGTCATAATATACTAGTTAACTCTGTCTGGTATTTAGATTGGAGTTATCTATGTTGGGTTGGGACAAGCCAACTCTGAAGTAGATATACTGAGAAACCAGCATGGGTCTTTGAGATACACAGAATTTCTAAAATGTTTGGGTTCCCTTATAAAACTATCCGATACAGATTCACACAGCATATTTTTAGGCGGGTTAGAAACAGATGGTAATGATGGAAAATTTACTTATATATGGCAAGATGACATTATGCAAGTTAGTAGAATATAAGATTTATTTTTTTATATTTAATTACTCTTTTCATAGAGCTTACATATCTTTTATTAACTAGCTGTATTCAAATTATTTCTGAATTAAACTTGATATGTTTCTTTTTAATTTTATAATTTTTTTTCTGTTTTTTGTTAAGGTTATATTTCATGTGGCTACTTTAATGCCAACAACTGAATCTGATCCTAAATGTAATAATAAAAAGAAAAATATTGGAAATGATTTTGTTACAATTGTTTACAATGAAAGCGGTCAAGAGTACGATATTCAAACAGTTAAAGTAATTACACTTTTTTTTAATAAAAATATGCTTATTTTTAATATAATGTTATAAAACATTTTTTGTTTATAGGGTCAATTTAATTATGGTTGTGTAATTGTAAAACCTTTAGAGCATGGTGTAAATCAGATCACAGTGAAAGTGAGAAATGGGTTGCGCGAGCATGTTGGTCATCAAGAACCAAAAATTGTCTCTGATCAAAATGCTGCTATGTTGGCTAGACAGTTGGCTATTCACACAGATGTATGTCTTATTTTTATAATAGTATAATTTTAGTGTTAATATTAGGAACTCATAAATTGTTCAATAATTAAATTGTATTCTTACCAATACTAAGTTCTAAATTCTAAGTGTTGTGGAGGATATGTCTTGTTTTTACAATTTTTTTTTTTATTCTAATAAATTTACTAACCTGACATAACTATATAATCAATTAGTCTGGCGGGTTGGTTATATTTTTGATCATGGAAATACAAGTCTAAGCAAGCCACATTTAAGGTTTTATTATTAAAAAGATTGAAGTATTGTAAAACATATTTTATGCCTTTATAATACCAAATCTTGATTGTAAACTATCTGTAGTATTTTTGTTAAATTTTTAAGTTTTAAGTTAATGCATATAAAGAATTTTAAACATTTAAAAAATGACCTAATGATAAATCCTTTAAATCTAATTATATTTTTGATATTTTTATAAACTTTTTCTCCATGCTTTCAATAACTTAATCCATGATAATAGGTACTGTTTATTGCTACATTAATTTTTTCAATAAATTGATGATTGCATAAATGTATAAATTTTGGTTATTTTTATAGATTTGAAGTTAGATACATGTTATACACATTATACATACTATTATTGTAGTTGTTTTGAAAATGTCATTTTATAAAAAAAAAGAAAATTTCCTATAAAATAAAAGTGACTATTGTGAAAATACAAACATATTTGAGAATGTTTTAGATTTATTGATAGCCTTCTTAGCCCTGTCTTATAGGACTTTAAGATTTTTATAACTGAATTATAATAATTTTTACTATTTTGTTTTTATTTAGTTGGCGTCACAGATATTGAGCAGTCTGAGCAAAGAAAATAGTGGGCCATATGCTAGTAATTGGCTAGAGCGACTCAGAACGATCAAAAGAATACAGAGCAAGGTGATGAAAGTAGACAGCAACGGTCAGCCAATAAGTGGTGAGCCAATATCAGTAGTGCGTGGACAAGGGATACAGGGGGGTCAAGGTGCTGCAATGGCTGGTGGTGGCCGTTTAAAGATGCAAATGTGCGATTTCACGGAATACACATAAACAGAAGTACATCATGCGATTACAACTGCAGACAAATTATATTTTCAGCATCTCTAAAAGGCTATTATACTCATACACACATTAGTGATCTCATTTTGGGTTACGCATTGGAAAAAAATTGTTGTAAAGTGGTTTATTATTGTGCTCATAGTATAATATTATAACATTTTACAGCAAAAAACAAAAAAAAAAACTATTATGTAATACCTGAATGTGAATTCATTGTGAATTTTTTTTGCTTTTTTTTTAATGTTAATACACAAGATTATTGTAAATTTTTTCTATAAAAATCTATATTTCCCTTATACCATGCAGTTTCATTAGACAGTTATAAACATGAGTTTTTAGACTTATTAACCTTAGCCTTAATTACAAAAAAATTTTAAAGTTCCACTCAAAATTTGTTTTATTTACGTATTATATGATTATTAGGTACTATAAATTCTTAAAAATTATATAGGTACCTAATTCAATAAAATATACACTTAAAAATACTCAATTTTAATTTTCATAAATGAAAATTGTATCTATACTATTTAAGAATCTGAGAGATGAATATTGTATAAGTTTTACAATGATGTTTTTTTTCAAATTACAGTAGAGCCTCGATAGTTCGGTGGACGCGGTAATCCGGATGTCTAAATTCCATTTTGTTCGTAAATTAATTTTACGAGAATTCCCGCAACGCAATTAATCTATAAAATATTGTTATTGACAAATACAATTTCGTCATTTTTATTACCTACTGTTCCTAGTAAAGACTAATACATGTACCTATGTGGGTACATAATAATAGTGAAATTAAAAATAAAATTTTAGTAATTATTTGAGTATAGGTAATTTTGAAAAACCTCCGGTAATCCGGAAAAATCGATAATCCGGACAATGCTCGGTCTGAATTTGTCCGGACTATCGAGGCTCCACTGTAATAATAAAATAATATTGGTAGTATTATAGAGATTGATTTCATTACTAATGAACTAATAAAGTTGAAACATATTTATTAGTATTTGGTCTGCAACTGTGCCTGGACCTGATGAATACACTTCATTTGCCTACGGTTGTCGTGCGGCATGTTCTCTCGCTTAACTGAGTATAGGCATGAGATATTGAATAGTGATTGAATGAATTGGTATGGGATATAGATTTTGAATACAATTTTGGATTCTTTATTCACTATTGTCTTGTATTTTTTGATCCTACCTTCTAATAACTTTTAAATGTATGACTACTTTCACTTATCAAAATTTGATTGGACATTTATTTTTATAAAAATTTTTGTTTAATATTCAATAATTTTTATCATGCCTTTTTAGATAAAAAAAATTGAAACGTTTTTGTAGAATATAAAGTTCCAACCTAAACATATTATTATTAACAGATGTTCTATTGTTCCAATTTTGTTTCAATATTAAAATTTAATTTCCATAAAATGTTTAGTTTTAAAAACTAAGGACTGAAAATTGAATTTGAGATTCCTGATAATTCGATCTTATTGTAGTTAAATAAGAATTTTGACGTTAAGCCTCTATATGCTCATCACATTAATTAAAGGTTAGGAATTGTATGTATACTCATAGATACAGGCATCATGTCAAAGATGGTAATTGTCAACTATAGTCATTTAAGATGTAACCAAAAGTTTATGTTTTGTAAGAACCGTGGTAGGTATGCATTTTAATTTCTGGTTGTGCAGGGGATACGCGCCCGGCGGTCGGCACTTTTGGGGATTTCTTCTTTTCCGCCCGGCACTTTTGGGGATTTCCTCTTTTCCGCCCGGCACTTTGGGGATTTCCACTTTACCGCCCGCTGGACGGAAAAAGGACGCTTTCGAACGCTTCAACCGTTGTCGAAAACCAAACTTTCTGTGCAGGCGTGACAAAAAATAAGTATTTCATGAATGAAAATTTCATTCTCGTTTTAAATTATAGCAGCGGATTGACCAGACATGAGACATGCGGGTGTAAGGGGATAAATCTCCCATGACCTTTTTTTCAATATTTATTTATTAAACAATTTCATGGAACAGTCCTTTAACTGGCTTTAACACTGATACATAAAATAAATATAGAACAAACTATATAGGTAAATATAGTTTATACAAATAAAGAACGATTATATATTAAATGGTTTTAATTAGAAAATATAAACAATGATTTTGTTCTAATACATTCACGAGACAAAAAAAATCTACGTCATAACAAATTAGGTTACATAGCGTACCTAAGCATTCTCGAGAAGAAAGAATTTAAGAATCCATGCACATTTGTACAATAGGGTGTTTCTTAAAGAACGCAGTTTTCGAAATCCTAACTAATTTATTATTGTTAGGAAGTTGGCACTGTTCTTATAATTTCTGTTATTTGTGGTTGTTTAGGATTCTAGTGAGTAATCAATTTATTGTGTATTTTGTTTATTTGTCGTCACGGAGTATACAATCGAGTAACGAACAAAAATGTTTTATTTATTAAAATCCATTATATATACATGGCGAGTGTGTTGCTGAAACTGTTAGGAAATTTCGTACAATACTCAAACATCACAATACTTACCTATTTAATTTAAATAATTTTTTTAATCAAATAGTGCATATATTTAAAAACCACATCAGCTCCTAAACTTCAATGACAAAATCATTTGACCGCCACTGCAGGATATCATAGTCCATAGATCACAGTTTTTAAATATGTGTTTAATATGTGTTGAAAATAACCTTACATCTTATCGTTTACAATCCAGGAAATACGAATTAGGTATTAAAATATTACAGCAGCCACTCAATTATTTGAACTTCGATGGTTCGAAAAACTCAATGAATCGAACTAAACGCTTAGCCCTCTGAGAAAATCTCTATAATTCGAAGAAAATACATGTAATATTTCGGACTTCTCGATAATTCAAAATTCCTGTCGGCAGGGCACACTCCACAATTAGAACAATTCGAATTTCCTTAAAGGAACCTGATTATATTATGTAATTTTAATATGTATAAAGATTACGTACAATCGATTTGATGTACTCGCAATGAAACTAAAAACGACGGCTATTAAAATATATTATCGTAATTTACCTACCTAATCAAGACTTTAATCGTACCATTTTACCAATTTAAACCTCTGCAATGGGTTGTTGAAATCGAATAAAACGTATTCAGTCGAAATATGGGTTCTGTAAAGTATAAGTGTTTGTCGACCGCTGACAAAAAAGGTGATTCGGCAGTTGAAGGCTTCACCACACAATTGTTCACCTCTCTTTAATTCGAATTCATTTCTTTTCCCCCGAGATTATTCCAACACTCGGTAAATCGAAAACCTCTATAAATCAAATAATTAATGAATAATTTTTAGCCCGGTCCCCTGAAGCTCGAATTATCATCGAGTGACTACTGTATATTGGTATACACTGTAATTTATTCAGCGTTAATAGTAGGTAGATACCTACTAATAGTGCTGGGTAGGGATGAAGCTGAATTTCGGATCCGAGGAAAGGGGGATCGTTATAAGTGGCCTCGAAAATAAACTGATTTAATAGAACATAATTTACTATTCACGAACATCCCCGGGGGCATCATTACAACTTTTTGTAGACCAAGTAATTGGTATCTACATATAGTTTTTGGCTGTTAGTACAAATATAATTTGTAAGAGGTAAAACGTAAGTAATAAGTAGGTACCTATATAAATTGTTGGTATTTAAATTCTAAATTCTATTCATTTTGTATTGAGAAAATTTGTTATGGTGTTTTAGAGTTATATCAGAGTTATAGCCAACAATGAACACAAATTATCAAAGTTCGATTAAAAACTAGAATATCGATAGAAAAGAAAAATCAGGTTTAATACCGAATTAAAAATCATACAATTATCAAATCTATATTATATTATTTAAAATCGATATAAAAAAAACCGATATCAATAAGTAAATTTTAAATTTAAATCGGAAAATATAATTTCGATTTCATGTCCAAGAAAATACAACCTAACCTTCATAACTATATTTTTTGCTTTGCTATTGATAAATTTGGTTAAATAGGTTGTAGGTAGCTTTGACACAATATATGAAATAAAAAAATGCAGATGGGTTTTATAATAATAATTATACCTTAATAACCTCATAAACTAATAAATACTATTTAATAATTGATAATAATTAATAATTATATTATATTATAATAATGTAATTGTTTTATGCATTTTCATCATAAATTCATAAACCATTATAAATGTTTTAACGAAAATAATGTAAATGCAAACTCGTTTGCATAATGTAAAAACGTCGAAATGAGACCTTATTTTTATCACGATATCTTTAACCGTGGGTAGAATATTTAATGTATATTTAATGTTCACCGAGGAGGTCTCATAATATTATATAATACCTATGTAGGTAATATTATTATTATTATTACGGTTATCTCCTGGCGCCTACCTATATGGAGGGCAATTGGAGGCTATACCTTTATATGCACATAAATGCATAGAAACGAGATAAATAGCTTTCCAAAAAAATTGCTTTAACCACCTTCGATCAGTGGCGTAGCTATCATCGGGCAAAGCAGGGCAGTGCCCTGGGGCCCCTAGAGCTTAGGGGCCCTCAGAGCTCTTGGTAAGTTTTAAAAATATTAGAAATTAAATATGAACATTATGAACATTGTATACCTATAAATACACACAATATGCAATGATCGGTGTTCGACTACGGAGTAATCGTTATCTTATCGCACAACGGCCACCAAGGTTTGTAATTAATATTAAAGACGATTGGGACGTACATAGGAATTGCCGCGTAAATAATCCTAAAATAGTCTGTTGTCAATTTAATTATACCTATTACCTATAATATATTGTCGAGTGAAATATTATTGAAAATATTATTATCTAATTATGTTTACGTAGCATAATATTCACTATTCAGTCATCAGCGTAACGTTATCGTGTTCGTAGCGCAGTGCGTACACTAAAATTGTATTTAATTCGATAGCTTTTAACGTTGTCATAAAAAAGTGTATTATGGATATAAAAAAGAAAACCAGTGGTGCCTTTAAGCAAAAACAGAGACAACAAAGAGAAGAAATGAAACAAAAGTTGCCGAAAATGGATAAATTTTTAACTAAAACTAAATGTGATATAAGTACTGTTAGTACCGAAATGGAAAATGTTGACTCATCTGATGATAGTAATATCATGACTACAGTATCGAATGAAAAATTGACAACACCTACGACAAAAGAACCTTTGGTCTCCGAATTATTTAAAATATCCAATGACTTGGGTAATTTTATAAACAAAAAATTAAATGATACTGAAAAACGACTGTGAAGTGATAGATCAATTTGCTAATATTAAAGCTCGTAAAAGATTATAAATTTGATTTGATAGCCTTTATTTTATTTTATTTGATTAGATAGAATCAATGAATTAATATTAATAAAATGTTAATATTTAAAATTTGTTTTAGTAATTAAGTGGATTTCCTTTTTATTTTGAGTATCAGTTTATTATCTGTTTATTATTTTCATTAACGGTTTTATAGAGGTATTTATATTTTAAACAACAATATAACGTATAATGTGGTTTTTCCTATATATAGCATTAAGGAGCCTAATTTATTAATTGCCTTGGGGCCCATTCCCATCTTGTTACGCCACTGGCTTCGATGTAGGTATCCTATATAAATTAATATCATACAACCGATATAGCATAAATTACAACATATAGGAAGTCCACGGCTGTAAACGTGACAATAATACGCAGGTAATATTACTAATACTAATATAAAATATTATGGTTTCGCATGAAACCGGCGTCGTCGTTTTGTTGCCACGGTTTTTTGTGTTTACATTGCAAACATTGATCAATTTTATACATAAGTATACGTAAAAAAATTTTCCAACCAATTCCTACGTAATAAAAAAAAAAAACATGTGGCCGAGGAGTAAACGTCTTGTTGTACTTAAACGTAAATACAATTAATTTATGGCATTTTTGGAGGGTTTTCGTTTTATGTTTATGGTCGTTGAATTATTAGGTTCCCAATTAGAAGATTATAAACGTAAATCATTAGTCGGACACTGGGTACTGGTTGAAGATTCGTTTGAAGATTTACAAAAACAAAATGATGAATCTTCGAAACAGGTTGGTGTCCGCACTCAAATTTGTACATTACATTATTGACCCATTAAAATAAGTTTAAGAAAACAACGTACCTATGTTATTGGTTTTTTGACCATTGATATCTTTATAAAAATTATTATTGAACTCAACAAGAACATTTACTTAAGAGGATGCTATACACCCGAAAATTGTTACTAAAACATGCTCTTCGCCAAACTATTTTTCTCTTCACCTATTTGTTGTAGACTTAAAATTAATATGTCATTAAAAAGAGGAGAACTTTATCTATTATCTCTCGTCGGATTTTTTCTTTATCTCAATTTTTTATCCTGAAAATTGGCCGTTAAAAAACAAAAAAAGTCAAAAACTTTATCATCAATTGTGGACGTTGTATTAAAGTATACACTTAAATGAACCTATTTTTGTTCAAAATATTTTTATTTCGACAATTTTTTTAAAATCTTAAAATGTTTGTACCTTCTATCTACCCACTAAAGAAGTGATACAAATTTTTGGTTTTTCAAATCGGAACATCAATGTTTTTAGGTGGTTAATTTTTTTTTGATATCTTGTACAATTATTTTTATCATATTTTTATACATTTAATTCAAAATTCAAACCAGAAGTTTTTCAGATAGGTAGGTAATAACTTTTTATTTTTATTTCATTTAACTCAAAAAGAACAAAATATCCTTAGGGGGTGTAACAATTTGAAAATATGATATTAAAGTATTTACATGCAGGGTCCGTCAGAACAAACGCAGGTTTTTCAAAATAATGCTACGCTCGAAGTAATTTCAGTAAAAAATGTTTTATTATATAAAAAAATGCATACGCATATGCAGTTTTTTTATATGTAACAAAATTTAGGTTTTGATACATATGGCTCATTTCACGTTTTGGGGACATTCCGTGGCCCCCTTGCTCCTCTGCCTTGAAAACATGTAATTTTTTTAGTAAAGTCACATAACATCAAATCTACCAATACAAACCACAAACCTTTTGATGAATTGAAAGACGAGATCACTCAAGTGGTGAGAAAAGTTTCGGTTAGGTTAGGTTGGTCGACTGATCGTTGCGCGAGTGCCTGCATCCCTATTACTTTGTGGCTCAAGGGCGCCATATGCCTGATATTATTTTCAAAACCTAAATTTTGTTACATATAAAAAAACTGCATAATATGCGTATGCATTTTTTGATGTAATAAAACATTTTTTACTGAAATTCTTTTGAGCATAGCATCATTTTGAAAAACATGCGTTTGTTCTGACGGACCCTTTACCTACCTATTTAAAAATGTCAAAAATCAGAGTTTGAATAAACTCATTATCAAAAGTGAAATCTGGGGGTGAGCATGTTTGATATGGTTGATAATGCCTAGATGGGAAAATTGTTTTTATAATATTGCGTTTACAAAACAGGACGAAACTTCGGTGCATTACATCTCTCATTTGCTACACGAAAATGTCCTCGGCTTGAACACAGATAATAAAGTAATGGATGGGTCATCCGATCTTATCTATCACACGGGGATTAATTGCGATTACTTTGCGGGTACAATTTCATTGTGTCCATTGTTTGGGCATATAACCGTAAAAACTGCAGTGCCGTGTTCTCTGTCCATATCTTTATCGTGCGGTTATGCGGCCGTACAGTTTTTCTTATCTGCCAAAAAAGACCACAACCCCGCGGGCCCCGTCGAGGACTTGTAAAAAATCATGTTCCGTCCATTAATTTTATCTCTGCGGGTTTAAAATATATAATTCTGGAAAGCACATCAAATTTTTATGTACGAGATTGAATATTATCATACTATAGTTTTTAAAACTCACGGAATTCATATTCCAATGTCTATAACCATTATCTGTATATAATAGTGGCCTGTATATCTTTAACCGTCGTGTTCGTCAATATTTTCACTGCATTTGGTACGAATTCGCAATATAAATACTAACAATTAGTTTTCTCTAGAAACATTACCTATGTTTATTTATTCGTCGATTACACGGTAGGACACGATAAGGTTTAAAAAAAATTAGGTACAATGTTTGTGTTGCTAAATTTAAATCGGGAACATGATTTGGTCTAGAAGGTCTTGACTCTTGAGTGTACGTAATTGACTATATCGCAATAGATCTGATGAATTTCTTTTTATTAAAGACAAGTCTGCTGCATCAAAACCATTTGTACGACACAATTGAATTCATAAATATTCACAAAAATTATAGGTAGTTAAAATGTTTAAATATTATAGTTTACATTTGTTTCAGTATAATATAGATACATCTACCACACATCAATATCTTAAAATTGGTTAGGAAATATTTTCTTTAAGTTAAGTAGTGAAAGTGTTCTTTTGATAAGAATTCAAGAGTTCATATTAAACGATGTTCGATTTGAGAAATTCTGACATATCATGTCAGAGCATATTAAAATATTCGATTTTCTTTCTTTTTCGTTTGATTTGATTTCAATGATTAATCAGTGAATACGAACAAAATATTCCGAGCGGTGACAGATGAATCTATTTTTAATGATGGCTTATATAATTTTATATTTTTAGTATTATTAATTTCTTCTTAACTTTAGATAGGTAATTGAAAACAATTAGAATTATTTGAGGATAAATAGTTATGTTTTTGGAAAAAAAGGATGGTTTCCCATAAAAAGCTGCACCCGAGTTGGATCTCGAAATTAAGATCGGTTTTTAGTTGGGCCAATATTTATCTTAGGTACTGCACTAGTCGAGTCCCCGATTAGTTTAACTAGCTTACTAGTTGGACTATTTGAAGGTTAAAATATGTCTATCATTGAACGACAGTCAGCAACGATCGGTAGAAAAGGTTGGATTATTTTTACGCAAAACAAAGTTGGCTACATACCTATACCTACTACATTTCGATGCATGCATAAACGGAGCTCTTCTTCCAAATGATATGATACCGTGCAGGACAGCAGTCGTTAACCGGTGGTCCGCAGAAAAATTTGAACGTTATTTGCAATATACCTAATTTTATTCAGCAAACGCATGTCGTATATAATCACTACATGACAAAATTTTGTATTATGTTGCTGATCGTATATTCAATTTGGTAAACAGAAAATAAGAATAAACGCACTTATTAATAATGCAATCATCATCATTATCACATGTCATAAAAATATAAAATATTTTTTTATTAATTTGGTATAAGACTTATCAGTGGAACGGTATTAATGTAAAAATGTATTATATAAGCTTTAAGTGGTCCGTAGAATTTAGAGTATGGATTTAGTGGTCCGTGAGGTCCAAAAGGTTGGCGACCGGTGGTGTAGAACTTATACCGAAAACCCATCCAACTTGTGTGGCGTAGGTACCTACTTAAAATAATCCTGGTCGGTCACATCTAATTCGGGATATAATTAAATACCTATTTGTAATTATCATAATATAAAGTAAATTATGTCAGAGACCCAAACGGAATCTGCTTGAACCACTAAATGATAGGTGTCTATCTTGTTTAATATGTCTTCGTTCATTTTTTACTCAAAATGTGTGGTTTTTTAATTAAATATATTTTTTAAATTACAAGTAATTTATCAATTTCTACAACTCAAAGGATGCAAAATTATTCTAATATACGTATTTAAATACAACACATTTAACCGCATAAATTATGATTCTCGGTGTCCGTGGCGGCGTGTTTCCGAATTTGGTATTAATTGCTGCAATCTAACCGTTTTATTTGTAATAAGATCTAAAGATAGAATTGAACGTTTTACTATGATTATTAAAGATTTTTAACATGAACTTAATACTTAAATATTGTATTATACTTGTTTTAAATCAAAAGTTTTTTTTGGCGATTAATTAAATAAGCGGTGATTCGTTGGGACCATGATCCATATAGCATAGTTTATTTGCATTACGTATAGTGTGTTAAATGTTTAACCATTAGTGTGTCTATATACGTCGGGACCGTCGGGTAGTTCGCAACCTGCCGTAGAAAAAAATCGAATGTTTTAGACAGGATGATATAATAACTTATATATAACGTAGGTATCGATTTTTGTTGTAGGCGATAAAAATTCTGAAAACGGATATAAATTTGTCACTTGGATATGACAAATTGATGAAAAATTCTACATGAAATAAATTCAAAATATTTAAAGTTTTTCGCTATTCGCTATTACACACATTTTCGATTTCAAGTAAACACCAATGACAAAGCATCAAGCATGCACTGTAAAATGGTGTATAGGTACCTATCGCACAAGCCACAAATTTTATTTTCTATACCAATTTGGCACTACCAAGCACCACAATCGTGCTTAAACGGTGTTGTATATAAATTCATCAAACGAGGTACATTCTTTTTCCCCACTCTGCAGTTTATTCGACCAAATTCGCTTAAAAAAATACATTATACATCCATGTACAAATAGGAGTACCTACGGATCTCCCGCCCAAACATTTATTCCACAATTAATACGATGTTATCTGGATGAATACAAATGGATGTGAATTCAGATTTCAAGACCCTGGCAACATTATAATCTTGTGAATGCAATATTTGACACTAAACAGATTAATTTTATACCTAGGTATATGTTTTACCATTAAATAGGAAAAACAGATTAATTAAGGTTCTTGGCTATTTGATAAATGTTTCAATTGAATTTTATAAAGCTATATATATAAACATAGTAATATAAGTATACACTTACATTACAACATACTATGGAAAACTACAATACATTTAATAGATCACTAGATCTGCAGTAGTAGATACGCCCTAACGTGAGGGACCTGTGAATAGTATTTATTATATAGGTGTTTTCTCTTAGCGCGTCAACCTCTTATATTCCTTTGGAAACCATAGTGAATAGTGATGAATTTCGGATCGGAAATAATGAGATTTGTCACGATGCCGTGGTCCTCGTGCCATTCAATTGGATTGATTTGATGATTTTCAATCAAATCGTTTTTGCGTACTTGTCCTCGTGTGTAGTCAAAAATAAAATTTTAGTTTTATAATTTCTAAAAAAAACTATACAAACATTGAACTAAATTTCTCACTAACTTTTAATTTGGTTGCGTAAATGGTAAATCGTATAACTTTTTATTTTTAATATTATGACGGCACTACTTCGTATATAGAATTTACCATACACTGCTATTAGGTATAGACAGAACTAGGGTGTTCCACTGTTCCACTAGGATTTACTAGTTAGGTTAGGATTATTTGCTTATTCCCAGAATGATGGTATCTTAAAACATTACACTATAATAACTGCAGCAGTTGCAGGACGCGTTAGATTTTAGATCGATCGATCATCGTGTGATGGGAACAAGGACGTGTGTGTGTGTGTGTGTGTATGTTATTATATTATTGGCGAGGAAACGCGTTTATAAACCGGTATTTTTCTGCCGGTCCAGGATCGCAGATGCAGCGATGACAGAAGTCTCAGCACGAAATTCACCCCCGAAAACGTGACGGTCAGACCGGGGTCTGCGGAAGGATTCCTGGACATTTCGGGAGGTGGATACTTGCACGTGGAAGGCGAACGTTTCGACGGCGGCCCGTTCGACCGGGTGAGCACCGTGAACGCGGACGACAATCTACTGCGACTAGAGTCGTTCTATACGTTCAAGTCCGTCCGGCGACTGAGCCTGCGACGCAACCGTTTGACATCGGTCAGACCGTACGTGACGATTGTTTTTCTTTTCGATTTTCATAAGAGATTATAATATTAGCGGTAGGGAATTTATTTACTCTTAAAAACGAGCAAAACAGCCATTTATAATATGGTCTACAATAATTTATACAAACAATATTTTAAAAGTTAGTTATTAATTTCAATTAATAATATTCAAACAACAGACGTAAGTTTCAAAGTTAATATGAGATATAAGCGGTATATATAGGAGATATAGAGTTCATGCGTGGGCAATCGTGTCATGCACGAAGATGAAATTTTATACTGATTAGGTGTATGAATATAAAATTTAACAATAACTATTCGTGCTAGAATTACAACTAGGGGACTAGGGAGCATAAACAATCACCCGAAATGTCAAATTACTGAGATTTTTAATTATTAAAGAATAAATCATAGTAATCACACAACATATATTCGAATTTCAAATGTAGCATGCAGGTAAAGAAAATGTAATTAAATTGTTATGGTTAACTGCGATTTTGTCAGAAGTTTGTATCTATATATATCATACATTATACACAATATGTAAACCACTTGAGTGTCTCGTTGTGTCGACTTCGTAAAAAAATAGTATCTTTTGATTTCTATGAGTACTTTTTGTACATTCAGTTGGCATTCGATCGTGATTTTTTATTATCGCTAGTGTCGAATACTGGATTTATCAAATGTTATTGACAAATGATGATGACATTAACATTATTATGGGAAAGAAACATTTTTTTACGTTATGTCAAGTAGTGGTTTTTTCCCATAATATATAAAATTTCAAAATAGAATTATTTATGAAAAATGTATTTGATCGTTTTATTTTTATTTTTAGATACATGTTTAAAATTGCAACAATCCAATGTTAATAATCTTAATAACGAACAATTGTAATTGGTATAATGTATTTGTTTGAATGAATGACATTTAATTCCGTCATTTTGTGATGACTAACGCCTGAATTTATTAAATTGTTCTATAATCAGATATAATATTTGAATAACTTTTTACACGCTATAAAATTATAAATTTTCTTTAGTATTGACGGTGATTTGGCAGAAACATTAATACGTCTAGACGTTTCAGAAAACCAACTGAATCCAGATGATATATACCGCTTATCTACGTCAAAACTAGAACAGCTTTATATGTTGGCCAATAATCTGACGGATATCCCCGAGAGCATTACAAATTGCCATTGCTTCTTGTTGCTTAAACTTCTAGACTTGAGTGACAATTATCTGTCATGTCCCAGGACGTTCAATATGCTGTCGACTCTGCACAATTTGCAAGTATTGATCTTGAGCAATAATCGAATATCCTGTATACCCTATTTGATAATAAATCAGGTACAATATTAATATATTATTATTATATATGTATTGTTGCTATATAAATACCTATTACTGTTATAATTATAGAAAAAGTATTTAATATTCAGTTATGATTAGGCATTTTAGATTATTACGTTTTTCAAAAAAATTTCGCCATCCTTATAAAAATCAAGGGCATATTTGTAAATCATTTTTTATTTTATTGTTATTTATAGTTTTTATTGGTGAAATGTGAACAACAATGCGGGACAGTATTATTTCATGCCTTACTCACAAAAATACAAAACTAAAAGTAGGTACTTTAATTATGTTAAATTCTAATATTACTTACATTACATAACTTTAATCACATTCAATTTAACAAAATTTCTTGAGATCATAATTTGAACAACCCAATTTTATACTCAACACTAAAAAAATGTATAAATATGGTATAAAAAATAACTCAGAAAGGCAAAAAAAAAAAAAACAAAATAAAAGTTTTGTATTTGAAAGTATTTGTTATACAAATTTAATTATGTACTTTTGAATACATTGCCTAAAAATGTCTTCTCTCCTATAGAAAAATACACTTCGTATTGATATCTGGGCAATAGTAGTCATACAATAAAAATTTTATTGGTTTATTAATTATGGTAATTGTTTGTGACTGAATTTCAAACTCAACCACACTATGTGTTTTGCGTTTTTAAAGGAAGCCGATGATTCAAATGGTGACAATCAAATAGAAACTTATCAAGACGAAGCAGACATAGAAAACAATAAGAATGATGATGCAAAAGGTAAAAATATATATTTATTTATACATTTTCCTTTTTTAATTGAATCTTCAATAAATTTTATTTTTTACTTAAAAATCAAAATTTTTCAGAGATTGTTTATCAGATACTTCATATTCCATTTGTCAGTCTAAACACAATCAATTTATCGAACAATTTGATAACTCACAATTCTTCGGTGTTACCGCTAATTTGTTGGCCATCATTGAAGAATGTTATATTAACGGCAAATACCATTAGTTTGAAAAAAAATTTGATAGAATTTAAAAAATTATCATCCACTTTAAGTGTGTTTAATATTAAAACCAAACGATAGTAAACAGTAAACAGTAAAAAAATAAAATCACTTTAATTATTCTAGTTTTGGCAATTTCTTCTAACCTAACCTAACCTGGTCCAGGTCATTAAAAAATAATTTTACTGATTATTAAATGAGTTTAAATTGATAAAATATTACTTTTACTTCATAATATTTTTGATTCTGTAAAGAAGAATAAATGTATTGATTTTACAGTAATTTCTATTTTTTTGTGCGTGTGTACATGGTTAAATAATTGAAATAATGTTTCGATTTACAACTTCATCGCATATTTTTTTTGCGAGAAATAAAATGTTACTCTTTGCAGATGAAAATTAAAAATTCCTAATAGTTTTCAAAATCACAAGGAAAAAATAGAACTAAAGGATAGATGTGTATTTTTACACAAAACCAGTTTTACAAAATCGATTTTGTTTTTTGATGTAACTCAAAAACTTATAATTTATAAGTAATAATACCTTATCGATACTTTAATTTTTCACTAATTGTTTGTACGACCATTGCAACGATTTACAGATTACTGACTTGTCATTTATGTCACACTTGGTGAATTTGCATAGATTAACAGAACACAGGAACGTAGATTACGAGCAGAATTATATATCATTGGCATAGCCAGATAATTGAGCTTATACCGCTATATAGAGACTATCGGATAACAGTTTAGTCAGAATGGCAATGAATGTATACTATAGATAGCAGTCATCTCAACATTTTTAAGTAATATTAATATTTGGATTTACTATAGGTATAATAATAAAAATAAACCTATTTAATGGATAAACCACAAAATTCGATTGTTTCAACTCCTACTCCCGTTACTCTTTTGGTCTTCAATATACCACCCTTAAGACCATGGTTACTCAGATGATAGTTTACTAAATAATATTATTTTTCAATGATTCAAAAAATTATTAATTTAATATTAATTTAAATATATATCTATATTAATTTAATAAATCTTTTATACTTTAATATATCATGTTAAATTGTGTTAGTCTATGAACGCCGGTCATAAGTTCCTAGGACCTGTAAAATATAACTTAGGAAACTTTATTTGTATTGATCCAACAACCCAGTTATCAAGACTGGTTCACGTAGTAGGAATAGTTAACCAATTATTTCTTAAATGGATAGGATTTGGTATAAATATCGACAGCCACTTAGTTTAAATTAACAAGTTAAGTGTGTTGAAATTTGGCGGAGGCGTCAGAACTATTTGGTTGGCCAAAAATTGTCCATAATTTATTACTAGCACAATAATATTGATTTTGGTATCAAAAAATAGTTTACGTCTTTATTTGTTTAATAATAATTTTTAAATTTTAACCTATATTATTTATTATTCCCGAAAAACTTAAATTAATTTAAGCAATAATTTAATTTGATTTGATTATAAAAACTTATTTATTTTGTATATTAAGTATTTTAAAAAAAGCGGCAAATAATCAAACCATTCATATTTCTCAACGTAATTGATTAATTTTAAACATTTAAACTGAGATAAGTTGATAGATAGATGTCTGCAGTGCACTTTACGCCAAACAAATGTATATCATAATTCATAATATATTGAAACAGTTAGGCGTTAATGCAAATATAACTGAAGTTTTTCTAATTTTAGAAAAATAAAATTATCCAGCCATGTTAAACAAATCGCTGAACTTAATTTTGAGATTTTTTTTTTCATTATAAAATCGTATTTACTTTAAGAATTACAATTTACAACTAGGGATTTTGACAGGTTTTAAAATACAAATGAACGGCGATTATCAGTTAACATATTTTTGTAAAGAGAAAAGCTTCATTCTACATCAATGTAAGAAAATGGCGAATACTTGAAATGTACAAAGTCGTTAATTTTAAAATCATCTGTATAGCCATCTGTTGTTGTTTCTTCTCCTGACATGATTTTTTAAATTTTTGACAGTGTCTTAAACCACTCAGTTTTCTCGATAATTTGTTCCAATTTATTGTAAATTACAACACCTTTTAGAACTTTAATTGCTTTTAATTTTTGAACTATCTACAATTTAAATTTCTTCATTTAAAAGTGTTCCCTGAGTTTCTAAAAAGGGAATGGCTAATGATAAGAAACCACAGTTTGTGTGAATAAATATTAAACTCGATTTAACATTTTTATCACATTTTTATCACATATTATTTTTTTATTGCCATAGCATTGAGCATATCTATCATTTTTTTAATGGCGTACAGGAGCTTTGTGTCCAAATTATTCAATGTGAGCTGGTGCTTTCAAAAATCTTTTTTTCATGTTGGATACCTACCTATAAGTCAATGGATTTTATATTTCTAACTCTACTTGATTTTTTCACATAATCGATGAAGACCGTGGCCCAAACAGGTTACATAAATAATCTTGGAGTAATAGGCCTATATGGATTTTGCCGCTTTCACCAATGTGAATATAGGTGCTGCATCGGCAAAAACAAAATAATGTCATCTTGTTGTATTCTTTTTGACCATAATGAAAAAAGTGTTTTGTCGAAGAGTTTACTGATCTTAGTGTTTGCTTTATCTAGAACTTCTAAGGCAAGTAAAACAATTTTACCAGGCTCATTTACCGGTAACCTACCAATTATAACATTTGCAACATATCGCCCTTCTGAATTTGTCATCTCGTTAATCAAGACCCAAATACTTTTTCCTTTGCACTTCATCTCTTATCTTGTCGACCGTTTCTTGGTAGCTATCTTTGATATAGGTTAGGTAAACGTAGACTTATAATTTTACACTGGTTTTTTTGTTATGTTCGTGACGTTTTTATTGTAGTGATCACGTCGCCTACAGGTATCAGTAGTCAAGGATGATGTTTGGAAGGTGACTCTTGAGTTAATTACACAACGTAGAATTCTTCTTAATTAGATTAATTGCTTATTTATTGTGGTAAAACATATATTTATTTATAACATGAAAGCTGAATGTATAAGTTAAGTATTCTGAATGATTAGAATTAATTCGGTTTGACTCGAATATTTTCTAAGTTCAAAATATTGTTTATAAGAAATTTTCTAAGTCCAATGAATTAAATTAAACAACAGACTGGCGTGAAGGTGCTCTGGCTAGTCTGGTCGAGTCGCGTCTGAATACAGGCCGTTTCGGGGTCCCTTATATAGTGCTACCCTCTACTCCCCATAGTCTACTTGCTCTTGTCGCTGTTCTCACGGATGTGGTATAATCATCTAAACTGACGGAAATGCCACCCGCCCACATATGAGATCAGTACACATCCCGTGCAGCTGCATGCTTGATAATACTGTATCTATTATTATGACAGTATATTCCTAGTTTGGGTATCGTTTCTTGGAATTCTTATCCCATAGTCGTGTCTAACGTCCTGAGGACATGGAACGCCTATCTATCTGTTTTCATAAATGTTCAGTTAATCCCCCATTGTTTACATAATGTTATTTGGTGTCCACGCCCAACTTTTACCTTTAGTAGTCTCTTATTATTTTAATAATCCATGGCCACTCCCTCGGAATTGTTATACCCTCTCAGGTGGTGTCTACATAATTATTACCTAGTTGACCGTGAACTAAGCAATGCGGGACGCTAGTCCATAGCATTATAAAGACATTTTTAAATTTTTCAACACCTTTTTTTGGGAACTAGTTACAGTCAGTAGAACACGTTTATTCCTGTATCCTGTTTGCAAAATTTTTTAGAAAAACCAATATGAATGATGACGAATAACAAACGAATTTCGAAAATACAAAAGGCAAAATAAAATGACAGTTTTCTAGTTTTAAATTTGGTCTTAAAATTACTATTAATGCAGTGGTGAAAAAAATTACAAAAAGTTTAAATAACCGGCTGGAAAACTTTCAGGGATAATGCGAAAGTTGTTGACTTAAAAATTCTGATTTTGTGCTTACAAATACTTATTAATGACTTACTAAAGAATGAACAAATATGAATGTGGTGGGACAAGTTAGGTGACTAACTTCACGGACACTAAAATATTCGTAAATTATCGTAATTTTGTCAAATAGAACTTCTGATGGTTATAAAAAAATACTATGAATTTAAGTTTAAGCTTTTTTAATTTACACTTATAAAAAATTATTGGGAATCTTGAATTAAATTTTTAATTATTTTTTTTAAAAAAAAAGCTATAAGACTTTATGGAATTTGATTGTGAAAACAAACACACAAAAAAAAAAAAAAAAATTTAAAAAAAATATCTTTGTAAAATTAATATAATCATTGCTTTGTTCAAATTTTTAAATGCAATTTTTAAACACATACTTTATTTGATGTTATTATTGTTATTTTAGATTGGTGGACGGTGGTTGCTACATTCCAATTTTAATAATCTTATTAATAACAAATAAATTTTACTGCCACAATATATTTGCTTGAGCGAATACCATCCAATTTTGAAATATTTTATTGACTTACGTTTGTATTTAATAATGATTTATTAAATTGTTTTATAATCATGATATAATATTTTAATAACATCGTACAAACACTACAAACTAAAAAAACAGTAACATTAATCTATCTAGATGTTTTAGAAAACCATTTAAATAATCGAGACGATATATAAATATACCACTTGCCAAGACTGGGCATTAACGAGTTAAAAAGTTACTGTTAAGTTACTTGTTACTTTTAACCAAGTTAAATGATAAGTTACTTTTTTTTAGAAGCAAGAATTAACTTAACGAGTTATATTTTTTTAAATTTTATTCAGTAACTTATGAGTTCATTTATTTTATTGTCACGTTAAGTTAATTTTATTCCTAAATAAAAAATAAAAAATATATTCAATTTTGTGTATATAAATATATACCTAATAGTAATAATAACTCTAAATATATTAATTTATAATAATAGTTATTATATTGCATACTCACAGGTTATACTATATATTTATATTATAAGCAGAAATATTATTGAATCAGCGTATCTGATAAAATAAAAATATAACTATTAATTTTTAATTTCTACATCTCAAACACTTGTTCATTGTAATTATAGTCATTAGTTCACCTTCTCCGATCCTCGGTAGGTACAATGCGAAAAAAAAGCCATTAGTTCATCACCTAATCATTATAATTATTAGTTATTTATTTTTATTTTTATTCATTCATGGATTTACATCGATAACTTGGCTAGTCGGTACAAATATAATGCAAACTCGTTGTAGCGTATTGTTCATCGTGATTACTATTTACTTGATTTACCTTGTTAATTAAGTAAATGAATTAGCTATTTAACAACACTACGGGACGCGAGTTAAATTTTATTTTTAAATAAGCCATCTGATAAATCCTGGTGGTAAAGAACAGAAAACAAAAATTGTAATCTTCTCGTAAAGACTGTATGTACTATCATTGATTTTAATGTATACCAATGGTATTACGTATAGATTTTAATAGGGGCCACAAAGTCATAAATAAATCATTTGACGACTGTGTTACGTGTTGTCGATGGTTATTTTCCACAATCTTGTATTCATGTTTTTATATTGTTTTATGCGGAGTTGAGAACTGTGTAACCAATTATTTATCGTCATAATAGGTAATGAATTTTATTATAATAATATTTAGTATAGTTGTGGATCATTACGTAAACAAATACAAAAAAATAATTAAATTATTTTGTTGAATTTCGTTATTAATAAAAGTAGGTACCTACAGTAATTAATTTTATCGAATTACTATGTTATTTGTTTAAGTCAAGTTTATTTAATTTGTTAAAAAAGGTCAAATTGTCAATTTTATATGAAAAAAAATAACTAACTAATTTAAGTTAATTTTATTTTCTAATTAACTAGTAACTTTTAGACTTGAGCAAGTGACAATTTGAGAATTAGGTATCTATCTTGGTCCAAGATGTTATATACGTATATTGTCGAATTTGCACATTATTATCCCAATATCGCTTGACGCTTATTATAACCATTTGATTACGAATCAGAAGATAATATCTGTATTATGACTATGAAGTATGAATATTATTTTTATCATTGTTATCTAAATGTTATTAATTATTTTAAGTTATGATTAGGAATTTTAGATAATTATACTTTCCAAAAAGTAACGTAATCCTTATTATCAATACTATTTGACATATTATATATTACAGGGATATTATTGCTTTTTTCATTTGTAAAAATTACCGATGTGTTCAGTGCCGCAACTAGAGATAAAAGGGCCCAGGTGCGAATCAAATTTTGGGTCAAAACAGCTCAAAACAAATCTAAATATTTTGAAAATTATATAAAATATATAAAATGCCTATATAAACATTCAGTGAAAATTTCAAGTATCTGGTCATTTGCTTTAGAGTTATACCAAAATAAGAAAATCGCTAAATTTAGTGAAAATCAAATGTTGTAAAAATTTGAATTTCAAATGCTCATAAAAATTTAATTTGAAATTCCGATAGAAAATTTTTTGGTGATAAAGATTGAAAACTTGTAAGGAATCTTGTTAAATTTTTAAATCTTAGATTTAAAAAGAATTTTTTTTATGAATTTCTATCTTAAAATAATTTGTGAATTTTCGTGATTTTTACGTATTTTGTCAAAATTCAAACTTTGAATGCTTATAAAAAAAATTGTGATACGAATTTCTTTTATTTTTCAACTGCTATTGTAACAATATATTTAAAACCTTATTTTAAATTTTCAAGATCTTCTACCCAAAAAATTCATTTTTATCAGTATTAATTTAAAAAAAATCTAATAATGATCGAAAATTGCATGTGCCTATAAATAGTTCAACTTATGTCGAACATTTTTTAAAATTCCATGGTGGATAGAATATACTTATATACTTATATAAACATTCGGTGAAAATTTCATGTGTCTATGGTAATTTTTTTTAGAGTTACATCAAAACCAAAACAGAATTTGAATTTTTACTTTTGACCCCCCCCCCCCCCCCCAAGTACCAATTAGATTCACTTTCTGATCGAACGAGGTACTGAAGTCAAAAATTGAAGCACTTTTACTGCCCCAAAACGTGATGACAGACACACAAAAAAAAAAACAATTGGTAAAATTAATACATTCATCGCTCCGCTCAGAATCTAAAATATATATTTATACAAATACAAATTATCATTTTAGAAATGGAGCACCACTAGGACGAACATATTTTAGAGACATTTTATATGTTTATTGTTTAAGTGAAATCAAAATATGTATTCACTAACTAAAATATTGTCATTTATCAGTTATTAGTCATCACACACTGAACTAGTCTAAAAATAGCACTAATCCAATTATTTTCCCCAATTGTTTATCAGATAACATCAATGATAATAGCATGGAGTCGAAAACTATTATTTAATACAATATTGAAACTAACGATACAAAAATATTAAATATTAATATTAAAATATTAAGTACAAGTCATAGGTAGTTAAAAATGCATAGTATAAAATATTATCTTCATAAGTATAACCAATACTATAAAAACATAATATTAGATGCTGGACGTAACTACACAATGATATCGAAAAATTTCAATTTTCATCATGTGTTATAAATTGGAATAAAAGTTAATATGAGTTTTTAATCTAAAAACTTTTATGTCTGAAAAGGGCCCCCTAAATACGATGATAGGGCTCTTTTGGGGTGCCATGCAACCCCAGCACCCCCGCTAATTGCGGCGCTGGATGTGTTATACTATACTACTGTAATAGGTACTAAGAAAATATTGATATTTCAATAATGACGTATATGATGGTACCATCATTCCTCATTCTTCAATAAGGAGTTGAATTTTGTTATATTATACGATTATGTTTAGATGAATCATATATTAATTTTCGGCGTTTGCTCAGATAGCTGTATTTCATTTTCATAGAACTACAATCATAAAAATATACTATGCTTTATTTATTACTTATAAGTTATAAGCCATGTGTTTATTGCGAATCTTAAATTTATTAAAATTGTATTTAATGATTAGACTTCAGGTGTATAATTGATATATAATATGTCATAAAATAACTACAAAACAATCGTCTAAAAAATTGTTGACGTGGTTATAATTATTAATTCATTATGTTTTAAAAATCAATCCAATACCTATATACTTTGGTATTTAAAAAGTTAAATACCTATTTGTTAGATAAATTTCTTGAGATAATATTTTAAAATGACCTCATTTTAACTTTTAAACTCGTAAATGAATAAACATATAAACCATGAGCCAAATTTTTTCTTTGAATGCATGGTTCTAAATAGTCCTTCACACCAAAAAGTGCATGTGAATTAAAAACCAGGTTCGTTTTGTATTTTTTAAAACATGCTGATGGTAAAAAAGGCATCATTCAAACAAAAGCTAATTGAAACAAATAGAGGATAATAAGTTGATAGTAAAAAATATGATGCAAAAGGTAAAAAAAATATTTTTATACATATTTTTCTTATTAAAAATCAATTTTATTGTGTTAAATACAAATCAAAAGTTTTCAAGGATTGTATATAATGTGGGTATATCATATGACATTTTTTTTTTTTACAAATTTTGTCATCCACCTATAAGTGTGTTTAAGATTAAAATCAAACGATGTTAAGTAAGTAGTTAAAAAAATAAATAAAGACACTATAATTTTCGATATTTTTGTCAATTTTTTCTTATAGTAAATGTCATGAAACAATAATTTTACTGATTATTGAATAGTATAAAATAATAAAATATAACTTTTACTTTATTGTGTTTTTATTTTTTAGATTTTTTTTCAATTTCTTTAAAGAATTCTCGAGCGTCTGTAAAGTTTGTATTTACACAATTGTTTTTACTGTCAGATGTTTGAATTTTTGGAATGTACTCCGTAGATCTAATCTTACTAGATGACTTTTTATGTTTAAATTTAAACTTTATCTTCGAGTCCAACAAGGTAAGGGCTTCTTCAAGAGAAGATGCACACAATATTGCATTTAAGTCGGATTCGTTTACTGTGTACAATTTGTCGTCAATAATAGTTTTATTTTCATCATCTATATTGGAAATTTTTTCACTTTGTTCCAACTGTACAAAAGTTTTTTCATAATAATCTTCATTGGAAGTTTTCATACGTTGAACGGACATTTCCAGTTTTTGAATGCCATACGATTTTTTCTGTAAATTATCTTCATTTTCCAAACGATGCATTTTAGACGTTTCTCCAAATTTTAAATAACATTTATTTGAACTATCTAAATTTTCTGTTTTAATTTCTTTATCAATCAAATTTGTTTTAGAATTTCTATATGTATTGTCATAATTTGCTAATGTTCTTTTGGTTAAATTGTCTTCCTCAGTTTGTTCCATAGCGATCGCGGCTGAATAATTAACTAGTATTGAAGTTTCACTTCCACTTTTCACCTCAAATTCATTCGTTTCTACTTTAGGCTCAGATTCACAAGTAATTAGTGTAGTAGCTTCATTTTCAGTGGCTTTTTCTATTTTAATCTGTTTATCTACGGATTCACTTATAGTATCAATTAGTATTGGAATTTTGTTTTCCGTGACTTTTTCTATGTCTGTTTGTTTCTTAACGGCTACAGGTAAAATATTAATTGATGTCGGAGTTTTATCACGTGTACATTTTTTAAAAATTTTTTTGTCTAAAGATTCATCGCAACTGCCAGTTACTACTTCAGCTGCATTTACAGCCTTTTGTTCTTCCGCGGCTGTAACAGAGGAAATCATTGCTGTAGTACTATTTTTGACTACATCCGGTTCTTCTAATGATGCTACATCGTGTGTGATTGAATGATCAATTAATATCACTGATTCATTTTTCATAACTTCTACTTGTATCTGTTTCTTTACAGACTCAGTGTAATTGTCAATTGATAATAAAGTTTTATTTTCTGTTTTCGCTTGATTCTGTACCATTGAATCGATATTTGCAATCTGTTTAATTTCGGATGAATATTTCACATTTGACTGTTCTTCTACAGATGTAAAAATATCAATTGGTGTGTTAGTTTCATTATTATTTTTAATGTTCGTTTGAATTTGTTCTTCTGCGATATCCACTAAACAATAATTTGGAATTTGAATTTCATTTTCAATAAAAAATTTTATTATCTGATCATCAACAGTTGACGAAGACGAGTTAATTGGTAATAATTGATTATCTGTATCAATTTTGACATACAATTCTTGGTCAACAACTTCAGCTAAAGAATAATTTACTATCGGATTTTTATTTTCAGTATTTTTTTCAATAATTTGTTCCTTAACAGAATCAGTTAAATTGTCAATTAGTGATAATGTTTCGATTGGTGCTGAAGCTTTTTCTTCAATAACTTGTTGTACATCTCTTTGAGCATTTAAAGTTATATTGGAAGAATCAGTACATGATATAACTGTGTTTACGGTTATATCTTCTTCTGATTTTGATTCCTTGTTTAATTCAATTGGTAAAATCGTTTCATTTTCTGTTTCAATATTCACATTCATACTATCTTTAACAACATCACCAGAAGAATTACTTTTCACCGGAGAATCTTGACCAATCATTTTTTCTATGCGACTTTGATCATCAATTATTTCAGTAGAAGATTCGGTAAATATTGATATTTCAGCTTCACTTTTATGTTCTACTGCTATTGGTTCTTTTATGGTTGATTCTGCAAGTAATAATGTTTCGATGAGCTTATCTATTTTTTTATATTCTTCTTCAGATGCAGTAGATATATCAGGTAGAAATACTGTTTCTTTTTCTTTATCAATGTTTACATTCATACATTTCCCAAAATTTTCATCTGTAGAATAAATTGACTCTAGAAATTCTTCTTCATTATGCATGTCTTCATTTGCTTGATTATCTACAGTTGCAGATGTAAATTCGGTACAAGATGTGATTTCATTAGCTGTTATATCTTTTAATATTTTTGCTTCTACTTCTATAACTGTTGGTTCATCCATAGATTCTACGGTTGATTCAATTTGTAATAAATCTTCAGTCTTTTCATCTACCACTATCATTGGTTCCCTTGAATTAATACATTTTTTAAATGATATTAATATTTCTTTTTCTGTATCGGTGTTTATAATAGTTTTTTCCTCCATTGCCTCAACTGAAGAATTTAATGGTACCAGTGTAACTTCATCGATCTCATTATCTTTATTTATTTGAACGTCTTTAGTCAAAATAGGAGAATCTGTACTTGTGAATATTTCAGTTTCAGTTGAATCTTTTTCTTCTGTTGGTTTCTTTATAGATTCTGTTTGTAATAAATCTTCAGTCTTTTTTTCCTCCATTCTCATTTCTTCCCCTGAATCAGTAGATATTTTAATCGGTAGTAATGTTTCTTTTTCGTTATTAGTGTTTATAATATTTTTTTCCTCCACTACCTGGTCTGAAGAATCGATGTGTATAGGAGTAAATTCATCACGTTCTTTATCTACGTTTATTGGAGCGTCTACAATTGCAATGCATTTTTCAGTACATGTTGGAATTTTAGTTTCAGGTGTATTTTCTATAGCTGTTGAATTCTCTATAGATTCTACGGTTGATTCAATTGGTAATAAGATCTCTTCTGTTTTTTGCATCTCTATGATATTTTCTTTTTTTGAACCAGTAGATGTTGTAATAGGTAATAATATTTGTTTTTCTGTATCGGTGTTTATAATAGTTTTTTCCTCCATTGCCTCATCTGAAGAATGTAATGGTACCAGTGTAACTTCATCGATCTCATTATCTTTATCTATTTGAACGTCTGCAGTCACAATAGGAGAATCTATACTTTCGAATATTTCAGTTTCAGTTAAATCTTTTTCTTCTGTTGGTTCCTCTATAGATTCTATGGTTGATTCAAGTTGTAATAAATCTTCAGTCTTTTTTTCCTCCACTCTCATTTCTTCTCCGGAAGCAGTAGATATTTTAATCGGTAGTAATGTTTCTTTTTTTGTATTAGGGTTTGTAATAATTTTTTCCTCCACTACCTGGTCTGAAGAATCGATGTGTATTATAGGAGTAAATTCATCACGTTCTTCATTTACGTTTATTGACGCGTCTACGGTTGCAATGAATTGTTCAGTACATGTTGGAATTTCAGTTTCAGTTGTATCTTCTATAGCTGTTGAATTCTCTATAGATTTTGTGGTTAATTCAATTGGTAATGATATATCTTTTGTTTTTTCAATTATTATGATTTCTTCTTCTGAACCAGCCAATGTGTGAATTGGTAAAAATATTTCTTTTTCTATATAAATGTTTATAAATGGTTTTTTTACCGTTTTTTCCTCATCTGATGAATGAATTCGCGCCGGGGTATATTCATCATGTTCTTCATCTATATTTGTTTGATTGTCTACAATTACGATAGGTGAATCAGCAAATGTTAGTATTTCAGTTACGGTTACATCTTCTACCATATTTGATTCTAATTCAGCTTCAAGGACTGATTTTGTGGGTAAAAGGGTTTCATTTTCTTTAACAATATTCAAATTCTTATTTTCCCCCACTACTTCATCCGAAGAATTATTTTCTACCGGATTTTCTTGTTCGTCAATTTTTACTATGTAGTTTTTATTGTCAATTATTTCATTCGAATATATTTTGGTGCATAAGCGTTCGGTTTCAGTTATATCTTCTACAACTGTTGGTTGATCCATAGATTCCACGGTTGATTTAATTGGTAATAAGTTTTCTGTTGTTTTTTGTATCGCTATGATTTCTTTTTCTGAATCAGTAAATGTTTTAATTGGTAACAGTATTTCTTTATCCGTATCAGTGTTTATAATAGTTTTTTCCTCTGTTGACTCAATTGAAGAATTTATTGGTACTATGGTACCTTCTTCGACCTCATTATCTACATTTATTTGAGCATCAGCAAGCACTGTGGAAGAATCAGTAAATTTTGATATTTCAGCTTCACTTTTATTTTCTATTGCCATTGGTTCCTGTATGGTTGATTCTGCAAGTAATAATGTTTCGATGAGCTTATCTATTTTTTTATATTCTTCTTCAGATGCAGTAGATATATCAGGTAGAAATACTGTTTCTTTTTCTTTATCAATGTTTACATTCATACATTCCCCAAAATTTTCATCTGTAGAATAAATTGACTCTAGAAATTCTTCTTCATTATGCATGTATTCATTTGCTTGATTATCTACAGTTGCAGATGTAAATTCGGTACAAGATGTGATTTCATTAGCTGTTATATCTTTTAATATTTTTGCTTCTACTTCTACAACTGTTGGTTCATCCATAGATTCTACGGTTGATTCAATTTGTAATAAATCTTCAGTCTTTTTTTCCTCCATTCTCATTTCTTCCCCTGAATCAGTAGATATTTTAATCGGTAGTAATGTTTCTTTTTCGTTATTAGTGTTTATAATATTTTTTTCCTCCACTACCTGGTCTGAAGAATCGATGTGTATAGGAGTAAATTCATCACGTTCTTTATCTACGTTTATTGGAGCGTCTACAATTGCAATGCATTTTTCAGTACATGTTGGAATTTTAGTTTCAGGTGTATTTTCTATAGCTGTTGAATTCTCTATAGATTCTACGGTTGATTCAATTGGTAATAAGATCTCTTCTGTTTTTTGCATCTCTATGATATTTTCTTTTTTTGAACCAGTAGATGTTGTAATAGGTAATAATATTTGTTTTTCTGTATCGGTGTTTATAATAGTTTTTTCCTCCATTGCCTCATCTGAAGAATGTAATGGTACCAGTGTAACTTCATCGATCTCATTATCTTTATCTATTTGAACGTCTGCAGTCACAATAGGAGAATCTATACTTGTGAATATTTCAGTTTCAGTTAAATCTTTTTCTTCTGTTGGTTCCTCTATAGATTCTATGGTTGATTCAAGTTGTAATAAATCTTCAGTCTTTTTTTCCTCCATTCTCATTTCTTCCCCTGAATCAGTAGATATTTTAATCGGTAGTAATGTTTCTTTTTCGTTATTAGTGTTTATAATATTTTTTTCCTTCACTACCTGGTCTGAAGAATCGTTGTGTATAGGAGTAAATTCATCACGTTCTTTATCTACGTTTATTGGAGCGTCTACAATTGCAATGCATTTTTCAGTACATGTTGGAATTTTAGTTTCAGGTGTATTTTCTATAGCTGTTGAATTCTCTATAGATTCTACGGTTGATTTAATTGGTAATAAGATCTCTTCTGTTTTCTGCATCGCTATGATATTTTCTTTTTTTGAACCAGTAGATGTTGTAATAGGTAATAATATTTCTTTTTCTGTATCGGTGTTTATAATAGTTTTTTCCTCCATTGCCTCATCTGAAGAATGTAATGGTATTAATGTAACTTCATCAATCACATTATCTTTATTTATTTGAACGTCTACAGTCACACTAGGAGAATCTATACTTGTGAATATTTCAGTTTCAGTTAAATCTTTTTCTTCTGTTGGTTCCTTTATAGATTCTATGGTTGATTCAAGTTGTAATAAATCTTCAGTCTTTTTTTCCTCCATTCTCATTTCTTCCCCTGAATCAGTAGATATTTTAATCGGTAGTAATGTTTCTTTTTCGTTATTAGTGTTTATAATATTTTTTTCCTCCACTACCTGGTCTGAAGAATCGATGTGTATAGGAGTAAATTCATCACGTTCTTTATCTACGTTTATTGGAGCGTCTACAATTGTAATGCATTTTTCAGTACATGTTGTAATTTTAGTTTCAGGTGTATTTTCTATAGCTGTTGAATTCTCTATAGATTCTACGGTTGATTTAATTGGTAATAAGATCTCTTCTGTTTTCTGCATCGCTATGATATTTTCTTTTTTTGAACCAGTAGATGTTGTAATAGGTAATAATATTTCTTTTTCTGTATCGGTGTTTATAATAGTTTTTTCCTCCATTGCCTCATCTGAAGAATGTAATGGTATCAATGTAACTTCATCAATCACATTATCTTTATTTATTTGAACGTCTGCAGTCACACTAGGAGAATCTATACTTTCGAATATTTCAGTTTCAGTTAAATCTTTTTCTTCTGTTGGTTCCTTTATAGATTCTATGGTTGATTCAAGTTGTAATAAATCTTCAGTCTTTTTTTCCTCCATTCTCATTTCTTCCCCTGAATCAGTAGATATTTTAATCGGTAGTAATGTTTCTTTTTCGTTATTAGTGTATATAATATTTTTTTCCTCCACTACCGGGTCTGAAGAATCGATGTGTATAGGAGTAAATTCATCACGTTCTTTATCTACGTTTATTGGAGCATCTACAGTTACAATGAATGAGTCAGTAAATGTTGGAATTTGAGCTTCAGCAATGTCTTCTAAACCTTTTAGTACCTTAATAGGCTCTAAGGTTGATTCTGTAGCTAACATTTTTTCATTTTCTGTATCAATTTTTACATTTATATTTCTTCCCACCTCTTCATATGGAGAATGATTTTCTACAAAAGTTTCTGGGTTAATATTTTTTACTGTATGATTTTGGTCGTTATTCATTTTAGTTAAAGATTCAGTACTTGATGTGATATATGTTTCAGTTATATTTTCTAATATTTTTGGTTTGCTAATGGAGTGAATGGTGGATTCAATTGGTAATAAATTTTCATTTGTCCATTCTATCACTATCACTTCTTTCGCTGTACTAGAAGACGTTTCAATTGGTAATAATTTTGTATTTTTTGTATCAATGTTTATATTTGTTTTTTTCTCCACTACCTCATCTGAAGTATTAATTGATGCTGGAGTAACTTCATCAAGCTCTTTATCCACATCTGTTTGAGTGTCTACAATTAGAATGGAAGAATCGGTACATGTTGATATCTCAGTTTCTGTTATATTTTCTACTGTTTTTGTTTCCACTACAGATTCAGTTGTTACATGTGTTTCAGTTTCCATATCAATGTTTAATTTCTTAATATTGTTGTCAACTACTTTATCTAAAGAATTAGTGTTTGTCAGAGATTTATCTTCAATAAAATTTAATATTTCTTTTTTATCATCTAATATCACATTCAAGGAATCATTACATGATGTTATGACTGTTACAGTTGTATCTTCTTTTAATTTTGTTTTAATCATTGATTCGTTTGGTAAAAATGTTTCATTATGAGTATCAATGTTAAAATCCATATTTTTTCTCACTGCTTCACCCAAAGTATTAATTGATTCTTTGTCAACAATTTTTTCTGAATCATTTTGATGGTTCATTATTTCGATTAAAGATTCATTACATGATAGGATTTCAGTTTTAGTATTACCATAAACTATTTCGGGTTCATCTATACATTCTATGATTGATTCAATTGGTAAAATAGTTTTGGTTTTAGTATTAATGCTCATATTCATATTTCCCTGTTCAATTTCACCTAAATAATTTATTGGTAATGGTGATTCTTCTTCAATAACTTTTTCTACATCTGTTTGAACGCCTACGGTTACAGTTGAAAAATTAGCGAATGATTCATCAACTACTTCTTTTGATACCTCTATGTTTAGTTTAATGGGTATTGTTATGTTAAGTCTATCTATTTCTTTTAAAGAATTAATAGGAGATGGATGTTCTTTTTCATTAATTTGTTCTGTATTCATTACATTATCATTATCATTAGCATTTATATAGTATGTAACTGATACATCGTTTTTTGTATTTACTGGTTCATCCATAACTTCTGGAATAGAATTGATTTTTGAGACTTTTGCGTTTACGATGTTATCTTTTATTGGTTTTTGTACAATATTTACTAATGCTTCAATTTGTTTTTTATCTTTATTAGTCACGAATTCTACTACAATTTTCTGGACTAAAGATGTTATAGAAGTATTAATGAAGGAAGAAATCTCTGCTTCCTTACCTATAAGAATCTCGTCCAATTTCAAATCAGATTCACTTGGAGCACCAATTACTGTTGTAGATTCTAGGAATGATGTATTTATTCCTAGTGTTACCTTTGCTGCATTTTTTGAAACTTGTGCATTCAGCACTGTTATTATTTGTGGATTTGGTTTATGGATAACAATATTCTGAATTATATTTATTGGTTTTGATTGATATATAATTTCTCTTTTTATAATTACATCATTAGCATCAAATACTATTTTTGATTCTAGTGATTCGATTTCATGTTTTATTGTTTGTTGCATTGATAAACTTTCAGTTGAATTTGATTTTATAGGTGTGTTTGTACTTATATTTTCTACTATTTCATTTATAGTTTTTTTTTCAACCATATGTGGTATTTTTATTATTACATTTTCTGTTATCTGTAATTTTACTGATTCGTATTCCTCTTTATTATTTATATTTTTTACTACATCTGTTTCTTCAGATATATTTGATGCAATGATCTTAATTGTGGTTTGAATTTCTTTTAAGCTATATTCATCTATTTTTGCCAGTTCTGAATTATTCGTTGTCTGTGTTTCTAATGTAGATTGAAGTTCTGAAGTTGGAGTAATAATTACTGTGTTGTGTGATTTTTGAAAGCTTGGCAACACTTTTTTTCCCATCACATTACCTTCTATAATTTTTTCATTTTCATTTGCATTGATCAATTGCATTCTTTGTTTGATATCTGTGTTTGTATTATCTATCCTAATAGAATCATAATTATTTACTAATGGAATTTCACCCTGAGTTTTAACTGTTACTTTGTTTTTAGATGATATTGGTTTATCTGTATTTTCAATTATTGTAGAACTCGGTTTTTCTGCTAACATAACTTCCGTGTCTTGTACTATATTATCATTATTAATTTTCTTTATTTCGACATCTTGGGTTTCGTTGTCTATATTCATTTCCATAAACTCATTGTCTATTTGCTGGTTGTTTAAGTGATTCATAGTTGTGTTTACTAGTGTCTGAAGTTTTATTTCAGGTGGTGTCTGTGTATGCGTATTATTTGAATTTATATTTGTTTTAATTAAATTTTCAACATTTTCAAATAGATGATTATTGTCTATTTTTTTTCTGTCTAATATGATTTCTGATATTTTATTTTTTTCAATATGGGTTTTTAACTGTGATGTGAATGTTTCAATATATTTCGTATTTATTTCTGTATTGTTAGCAATGTCATTAATTTGAATTTCTTGTGAATTATTTATTAGATGTTTATCGTGGGTTTCTAAAATTGTAGTACTATCTGTATTTGGTAAAGTCTTATTTGAATATAGTTGTGTAATTTTTTCAATAATTTTATTTTTGAAACTGGTTGGTAAAGGTTCGATTGATTGTCCAATCATTAATTTTTGGTTTTTATTTAAGATCGAAGTTACTGTAACATTTTTATTGGACATAATGTTTCTCTGTTCTTCGTCATTTTTTGATGTATATTCTAAAGTTTCTAATGGAACCATCATCGACGCCAATACTGTGTTGTTTATGACAGACATTTGAATATTAGTATGTTCGTCCGGTATGAAAACATGATTGATTTTGAATTCATCTAATCCTACTTCTTCATTAGGGTTTTTGTTATCACTAAATTTTACTAAATCAATTGTGTCTAAGGGTTTATCATTTTCTTTACTTATATTATTTTTATGGAATTGAGCTGTTTTAGTTAAATCCATATTATGTCCTGAAGATTTCTGTAAATGTCGTCCTTGTATTCCAATTTCATTATCTGATTTATGAGTGGTATTATTATTTAATTGATTTAAGTGTAATACATTTTCTGTTTCTGAACATTTTATTTTCATTATTTCATCTGAAGACAATTCATTTTTTTGGGCTATTGTTTTGTGTTTATCCATAGTATTTTTGGCGAATGGTATAGTACAATGATCGACAATTTTATCATTTATTGCTTTACTTATTTCACTATTGTGTTCATTATGTTTTATAACGAATTCTGAAGAAATGTTACTGATGTCACCGCATAGTTCATCAGAATTTTTATTTATTGGTTCAATTTCATTTAGATAATGACATTTTAAATTTTTATCAGTTGTACTTAGGCGTTTTATTTTTACTGTACTATTATTATTCAGTAAATTTTCACTATTATGCTCATTTGTAGCACTAATGTGGTGTTCAAACATATTATCCATATTAATATTAATGCTAATTGGATGTGCTAGAAGACTTTCAAAGCTTGAGTGCATTTCATTTGAATTATTGTTATGTGTTATGTTTATATCTCTAGGAAACTCAGATATGATTTTTAATACTTGTAAAGAACATTTTTCACAAACACTATTGGCTATTTTTGTAATTACACTTTCAAGATGGTTTTTAAAATTGTATTGTGCCGAATCGGTAATTTGTTGAATTACAGTATCATTTGCATTTGATGGTGACTCATTATTGTTTTTCATTGCAACTACAATTTTTCTGTCATCATCATCAAAGCAAGAAACTTCATTTTGTAAACATGGTCCATTGTCTATACATTTGATTTCAGATTCCTCTATTTTAGTAGTAGGATCTAAAATTGTTTCAACATGGTTATTTTTGCTTATAACTTCATTTGTTTTAATTGTTTGATTGTGTATTTCTATGTCATGTGAATTCTCGTCAGTTAAACTTTCCACCAATACGCTATTTGTAGGTTTTAAGTGAATTGATGATACATTCTTTACCAAGGGTATATCTTTTATAATTTTAATATTTTCATTGACTTTTGTCAAGGGCTTCTTTATCCGCTGAATTTCGAAATTTATGGCATTCATATCATATGCTTTAATATTTTTGTTGGTTATATCTACGTAATTTTTAAAATTTTCGTCAGTGGATTTAGATTTTGATTGAACACTTGGTGAATCTAAATCACTGACATTAACATTACTGACGTCGTCGGTTTCAATTTTCGGTTGAATATTTGAATACTTTGAAATTTCATCGATAAAATTAGTTTCAGAATTTTTTTCAGATATGCTAGATGTACGTTTATGAACCTTTTTTTGAAAATTTATACTATTGGATTCAAATTTTGTTACCATTGACATAACGTCTGTACGTGTAGAATGTTCTTCAGATGCTGGAAGAATATTTCTACTAATAGGTGGTTTACTGTTTTCAATGGCAGGTAAACTATTGTCACATGTTTCAAGAGGTGAACTTTTAACTTTAGCAAACTTAGCTACTGGTTTATATTTCTTTGTACCTAACCGGATTTGAGATCTAGAATTCGTTGGGCTTTTTTCTACCGATATATAGTATGGAGAGCGGCAAATGGATAAACTGTTTCGTACTAAAGTTAATGTATACACTCCTTCTGCGAATGGTGTGTAAGTAACTTTAATTCGATCTTTGTCATAAAAATAATCGATTGGAATTGTTTTCGTTTCAACAATATTTGCAGGATTTTCGCTTAATATTGTGATTTCACCAATCTCTCCGTTTCGTCCACTCAGTCTAATAACGATGTTTTCAAAATTATTATTATATTTTGAGTACAAGTAAAATTCAGATTGACGTCCAACAGTTGCAGTTATCAAACCTAGACCACGTGCAACATAAGAATCATCGACTAAATTCTCCATAAATTGATCGATTTTCTTTTTTTCTTTATAAATTTCATTAGAAGTTAATAATTGAGCACTTTTAATGAAATTATACACTTTTGGTTCATCCTCTGCAATTATCTAAAAAATAATTTTCATAAATTGTTATATATGTTATATAAGTTAATGGCCTATTATTAAAGTTTATTATTTTACTAAAAATAGTACCTAAATATTGTTTACTCTTAACATATTTCCTATTTACATATAGCCATATAGATATTATAAGCAGGTAGGTACATAATAGTTATGTTAAATGAGAAAATCAGTTCTATTTAAATTAGATTTAATAATTAAATCAAATTATCTGGTTTGAATAACTAAATGTGAGTATAATTATTTTTATTGCCTAATTGTTTAGGCTTACCAGAGGAATGTCAAAGTGTTTTTGTATCAACTCTTGCACAGTAATAACATTGCCTGGTGCTTTGTTATTATTCGTATTCGATTCTGATGATATTGTCGTATCTCCTGTCACAATAGTAGTAGTTTTTTCTCCGTCTATAAAAAAATAAAAAAATAACTAAAAAATGTTTACTCATTATGACTCATTGTGTATCGAAATGCTACCTATAAAACTACAGAATCTTGTACTTTTTAAACATTTCCCGATAACTGAATTCTTTTTTTATTAGGTTTGAGTGTTTTTTTTATTTTTATTATTAGTGGACGTTATTCAACAATGAAATTGAGTCTTGTATCGAAAAAACGCTATGCTATATTATTTGACCATTTGTTATATCATGTAATTACAAGTTTCTGTGTACCTTTGTAGGATTTATACATTTTACGTTCTACTTATTATGTCAACTGCAAGTGTAATTAATATTTTCAGTTCCAGCAAACAGACTTCATTAAAATTAAGTATGAAAATTATGAAGAAATAAGTGAAGTCACACTTTCATTTTTATTTTAGATTTTAAGTATTAAATTATTTATAATCAATAATCTGAAACGTTCACATCATAATAATTTGTTATTATAAATTATAATTATAATTTATAAGCCTTAGCCATATAGATGATAGAGTATAGGTAATTTTATGTGTTTTAAAATACATCAAGTACTTACTCAAGTATTATAATACAGTTGATATTATAAATGAATGAATTCCAAAAAAGCAATTAAAAAGCAATTTTTTCTATAAGCGTACTTGGACATTATCGGCAGGTAATTTATAAATAATATAAGTTTTAATTATCCTTGTCGAAATGTAAAATTATGTTCCCTAAACTATTTGGGAAATACCGAGAGGGTGACATTTTTGTTCCCATCCCTGTCATCGAACGCATACATTAACCTCATTACATCATTACACATTATAGCTACTGTAATACATCTATTAAAAAAATAATCTAATATTCAACGAATACAAATATAAATATTACGATTTTATCAATAAATAAAAATCACTATTTAAATTCATATTGCTATAAGAAATAAATAAAAAAGTATTTTAAATTATTACATGTATTTATCAAATCAAGCATTAATGGTTAGTTTTAAATAATTTATTATATAAAATATAGATACTAAAAATACTTAATAACCTTTTCCCACATAATTTTTTACACCTAAAAAAAATATTATCAGCTTAGACTACACTCTACAGCAAATTTTGTATTCCTTGTGTGAGCTGTTATGGTTTGCTAATAAATTATAATTAAATATTCAAATAAAATTACTCACGTTTCACGTATTTTTTTATCCATGCAATAAAATTGTTGAGTGATTGGAATATAAATAAAATCACTGCAATTATCCATGTTAAGATGTTGTGTATTGTTGTATGTTCTATCATAATCTATTACATGTCAGCTAGAACCTGGAAAAAATTTATAATCAATAAAAAGTATGAATTTAACATATATTTTTTATTCGTTTTAAATGTACTAGGCACTAGGAGAATAATACAAACAATCGTGTTGGAAGCTCAAACTATTGCACTTCATACTTCGCTCCTCGAGCTTTCCATCTTGTGGCATGGCTTATACATAATATTGTCTGTGATAGGTATGGTTTACAGGTCGAAAGATAATATCTAATTGAGATTGCGCCTAGGCTAAATATCCTTTGTCCTTCATAACATGATATCCTGCACAACGTTTCAGCATCTTGTTGCATTTGCATATCCCTATTTTTTCTGTAAACCATTTTAACGATTCCCTTATTACACAGCTTAAAACCAGTTCGACAAGTGTTCATTAACGCTAACTGATAGTTAATCTAATTTTTAACCGACAGTCTGACACTCGATCAAGTGATTAGTCTCTATTAAGTGAATGTTAATGGTTGGATTTTTAAGATTTGGTTCGATAAGAAATATATTAGATTAACCTCTAGTTAGAGGTAACGGACACTTATAACAGGACATTGTAAGATCGGTCCTTAGTTTCCGTTGATAATCCTGTAGTACGTGTCACGAAAACGAGCTGGTGACTTTAAGGCAACGCGTGGTAATTTTTAGTGGATCTCAATATTTTTTTGGTCATAGCTGCATCGTACTAGCTAACTACTGCATAATTTTATTGTGTAGATTATATTGTTATTTTTTTCATATCATTAAAATCATTAAATACATCAATCACAGACTATGAGGAATAATCTTCATATGTTTCGATACCTCTAATCCCCATCCATAAACACTATAACTAGGGGTGAAGCACTCCTAGTAACAAACAACGTAACTAATGGCTATTATTGTATATTTAGATTTTTGATCCACAGATGCATACAATATTATACATATTATATATTAAATTATTTTATTATTGTATATATCTGTGGATTGAATATTGGGTTACGGACATGTTCTCAAAAGACATGTATAGATAACACCTAGTTGTACCTCACGCCGGTGTCGAAATATTTGAGGGTCATTGATACCAGTCCAGTATATCTTAGTATGACATAAATTCAATATGTTTTATATATAATTTTGAATTCCGTGGCAATTTTTAAATTTGGTGTAAAACTGTTTGTTTACCAACCACCGACCAGAAAAAATAGATTTATTCTGAGGCGTCACAGTTACAACCACATGTTTTTGTTACGCATAAATCTATTTCAGCGTGACAGTGTAGATAGTGTATATTGCATCGAGTGCATTGCAGGTCAAATAAATCCATAATGTGATGTATTTCTGAATTTACTGATAACTAAAATTTACTTCAATGCAGTAGTATGATCACATAATATGATAAATTAATTATTTTACATCATATTTACTGTAATTATTGCATCAAATAATATGATAATGGTCAGAAATTTTGCTTGAATGATAAATATCAGTGATGCGTAGTTAATAATCAATAATTTCTCATAAAAACTGTCTTTCTCTCTAAATAGTGATAATGATTTTGATTTGCTTATATTATTGAAAATTACATAGCTCGAATAAGAAGTGCACCATCTAATTCGGTTTTACATAACCTATTAATATGTGCCTGAATTACTTCCGCTGCATTGTTATTTATGTATTGGTGTTATACAATTTTAATATTTACGTAATTATTCTTTTAATAATCTAATTATAGTTTATAAATAAAAAATTTGTCCCAAAATTAGAATACTATCTAATTGGGTTTTGATATTTACATGTTTCGATTAATTAATCACTTTCGAAAAATTATTTCCCCCTTTCCAAATATTGAAATACATAAACATTTTTTTTTTTTAAGTATAAAGATTTAAGATTAAATGTAAACAAAATTATATATTCTTAACAATGAATAACGATGTTAGTTATTTTTTGGTAATTTAAAAGTATAATTTGTGGTACGTCATAAAACATTTAACGTAGGTATATTATTATATTTTATACACACAGTGATAATTTCAAATTCAATGTTTTTGGTAAAAATTAATTCAACCTTCTGCATTACTGTTAAGAGGAAGGCACACCCGCGTGTGTTTTCTTTGTTTCACACACGTACGACATAGACTAAACGTGCTTACGCAATCCGAGTAGGACTCACTCAATTATTATAGTTCTAGATTAAAAATACCTATTACAAAATTGAATTGTGATAATATTTGTATTTCCAAAGGCAAGACGGTGCGTTTTTTTTAAATATTTAAATTTTGAAAAGTTAAGGGTCATTAAAATATGCCGAAATTTCTAAACGAAATAATGAACGATATATTGGGATCATGGAAAAAATGCACCGTCTTGCCCCTTAAAAATATTATCACAATTCAATTTTGTAATAGGTATTTTTACTCTAGAACCAAAATTGAGCGAGTCCTACTCAGACTGCGTAAATGCGTTTAGTCTAGGTCATATACGCATATAAGATGTACAGAATACATGCAAGTATAGCGTTCTCTTAACTAAATTGCTTGAGTCTAGTGAATAAAATATTATGCTTTTACAAATAAGTTTAGAAAAATCATAGCGTCGCGACTCGATCATATTATTATACAGTATTGTGTGCACTGCCGACCATAGCAGTCAATCACCGATGGTTTTAACTCCTAACATTTAGAGGCTGCGCGGTTTCATCATACTTATTTGGAATAGAGTATAGTAATATAAATATACCTAATAATATATTTTGGAATTGTAGGCTAACAGATCGCCTGTGTTAAAAATAATTTTTCGAAACAATGATACAATTTCATTGGTTTAAAATTAGCATATCCATTACTTTTGATATCAGAGTGGTATTACTTGCTTAGCTTTAAAAAAACAAACTGTGTTTGCCTAGAATCGTACGTTTGGCTATGCGCAAAATGCCAAAATAACATTAATGATGTTATCTTGAGAATAACATACCTACTGAAATTGTAATAATTACGACAAAAATCACAGCTATTTAACAATTTTTTTGCCGCCATCTCCTACTCCGGAGCATGGCAGAAATCTACGGGTGCCCAATAGAAATTCTGCCAAAACTTACTCACGTGTAAGTGTGTAACCAACCTACCGTTCCATAAACCAACGGTACCACCCCCCTATTCCCAATGGCCTAAGTTTCCGTGTGATAATTTAAAAAAAAAACAATTTTTATATTAATTCTACTCATATGCTTATGTTTTAATCAAATATCATTATGCCAACATTTTTTTCCATACAATAGTTTATGTACGTATTTAGGAATAATAATAATTAATGATGATTTAAATTAAAATTATTAATTTATTACGTTAACATTAATTTTAATGAAAAAAAAAAAAAAACATTGAAAATGGATTGGCTTGGACCCATTGTTCGGTATTTATATTTTTAGTGTATTAAAGTATCGATTTTTTTGTTATTTTCGAAAAAATTAATCAATAACAATTGTGTTTAATATATTTAGCTCTCGTCTTGATTATTTGTATAAAGTTGAACTACATAATTAATTATCAAACTTCATCGTATTAATTATTATAATGAGGAAAAAAAAAGTTTTTAGTACTTATAACAGTTTGTTCAAGAGAATGGTACCTACGGATAGTAAAAAATATTGTGAACCTATGAGATAGGGAAACTTTTTATTTTCAACATGATAAGGTTTATTATTTTCTTCCATATTTCAATAACGTAGATATACAAAGAAAATCTTAAAATGTTTCTACGAATTAAGATTGTACAACATATAATGATAATAAAAATATATAGGGTTCATTTGTAATTCAACGAATCGTATTATTAATTAAATTATGCACCTGCGAAGGGTTTACTCAGAACCTTTAGTTAGTGCGTTCCAGAATACATCTCAATTCATGATTTTTTTACCGGTTAAAGATGCAATATTACACATTTATAATATGTAATCAGATAATTGTAGAAGAATATCGAACTAAATGTAAATACATTATACTGTTATCGTTCCTTACATAATCTTACTAGAAAGCTGTTAGCTATACAGCCGAGAGAAGATTTTTAATCAGTTATTAAATAAACGGAAAACATTTGGAAAAATTCATCACGGGGTTCATCAAAAGGAGCTTTATTTTCCTAATGCGGAATTTACAAATAAAACATAGATCGGGGGCAGGGCGATTCCGTATCACCGGGGATGAGATTTGGAAATGGGAAAATAATGAGAATTTTATGGTACCATTTGGAAAAACGTCACAACGTTAATGTGTTTTCTGTATGTTTAGTATAAAGCTTATTATTTGGTCGGCTATGCATAATATATACCAACCTTCGTCGTGAAAAATCTTGTTTTTATATATTTTCAGCTCGTAAAACGACCGTTTAATATATTATGATCGATCTAGGATGAGTGACTGGCCTCGATTGTCAATGAACTGTTGATGACATGAACTATTGATAAAGCAGCAATTAACACATACATAAAAATCACTTTCTATAATAAACAATATTTATGCTATTGCCTACAATGTATAAAGCAGTTACGCGTAACGATTTTAAGGTACAGAACTAGATAAAGTAAATAGAGAATAAATTATAATTTTATATTTGAATATTATTAATTAATACTATATTAATATTATCGAACATTTTTATAAGTTAATACTCATAATTTTTCACGGTCAACGGCAGTTTTACTTCACAGGAAGCATTTTGTTGAGAAAATTAAAGAAACATCTAACTATTTAAAGTACCTGCAGGTACAAACTACTATTGTTTAAAGTCAATAAAGGTAGAATGGGCTATAAGTGCTATAACATATATTTTGAACTCTTTGCTCAAAAATAAGGTTCGTTAAAGATTATAAAAATTATTTTACTTACATAAAATATTGCAAGACCAAAATAATAAAGGAGAAACGATTTTTAAAAGAATCGTTTATGATGAATTTAGTTGTAAAAATTAATTTTAACAAACAATAGTTATTGTAAAACCAAAGGTTTATAACATGTGATATTATATATATTTTTATTTTATAAAAAAAAGCAACCTATACAGTTTATGCATAATAAGACGTTTATGTGGTAAGAGTAATATCAAAGACGAATAATGCTGAATAAGAAGCGTCACCCTACGACAAAGCTTAGCTTGATTAGTTGTATTTTTTAATTTTTTAAACCAATTAATTTTTTTTTAAATTTTGTAAAAGAATTGGAATTTCGTATATCTAATTTGGTTATATTAAGTTGGTGATTGCAGATGGTGTGTTTTATACTATTTTAAAAAACTTCGTGTTTAGAATTATACAACATATTGTTTCAAGACTTCTATTTTATCATAATAAGTATTTTTTGTATCCAGTGGTTGTATAACAACGACAATATAGTAGGTAATTCCCTGTGGCCCACCCACAGGTATAACATTAAATATTAATAATTATTATTCAATGTCATTGCTATGATCCTATTACATAATAATAAGCGTGTCCAAAGTTTCCGGTCAAGCGCTTATGACGTATAGCTTGTATCGGATGTATTTTACAATTACGACGCGAACACATAAACGTCCATGCGATGTGGGTACAAAAGAATCGGTATTTTTCTTTTACTCCTTAAAGTTTATTATATTGTTATATTAAATGTGAAATTTACGGCACACGCGGTTAACAGTTATTACATTTATTCACAACCCCGCACACTGCGGGTTTTGCAGTTATTCGTATTATTGTTTTCTTCGTATAATTTATAGTTTTATACACGTATACACATTGTTCGGGACTATTGCGGTGTTGTTTGTATAGGTACCTACGAGCAAATATTTTACAAGCGTATCAACGTTGAAAACGAAGCACTAGCTCGCACACATACGTACTAAAACCATATAGTATAATATGCATGCATGCATGTGGGGGTGTAGTTGTGTGTGTGTGTGAGTGCGCGGGCGCACGCATTTATATGTTTGGTTTATTTATCGATCACGTTTTCTCGAAAATACCCATGTAGGTAAACATCATATTATTGTAAATATTATTATACAATATGTAGGTCGGTATCGTTGTACGATTATTGAACTTGGTTTAATCTTAATACATAGGTATTGTATGATATAGAGAATGTGAAGCAGAACACGAAGTTGTAATAAATAGTGAGTTTTTATTTTGTATTTCAATAAGGAATGTGAAATACACTATTCACTCATTAGATATGTAGTTAATATTTAAATCTCTTAACACCTAGTGTTATCTAAGTGTTTAATGGCTTACTGTTGGCCTGTAATCTACTATCTACAAAACTCAGAATACACAATACCATATAGTGCTATAGATGTATAAAGACATCAATTTTATTTTATTATTGGTAATTTACATCCCATTTTACATTATATACGAGTTTAAGAAAAATTATATAGGTGCCTAATGGTTTTATTATTTTTTTTTTTTAATCATATGTCATCACATTTTATAGCAGAAAATTTGCTTTGGTTTTTTATGATAATAATTTGAAAAAACTGACACAAAAACTGTGGAAAACAGAAATAATATTTAAATATCTATGCATCATTAGTTTTTGATAAAATCTATTTTTTGTTGCCATTTGTAAGAAATGACCGTTGAAATATGAATTGTTCATTGATTATCGTTGATATGAAACAATTTTTGAAATATTTTGGCTTTCAGCACTTTTACATATAGACATTTGAAATTGTTTATCTTTTTAGTTTTTTATCAATAATGTTGATATTAAAGTTTTATCAAAAAGCTTGGAAATATAATATTAGGTTTCTTAAAAATATTTTTTACACTACTTTATAGGTATATAAAGAAATTAATTGCTACAACATTTTTTTATAAGCATTAGAAGATCCAATTTTGAAATGGAATGGAATCAGCTATGCTATGTATAATAATATCTAATACGTGATTCTTCAATCTCTTGAGATAAAACTTCAGTTTAACTTAATAATCTTATTTATATTTTATAACTTTTTAGTTTAAATCTTTACCTTTGATTATAGCAATATTTTAAACTTTGTACTGAGTAGTATAGCATGCAATTATTTTATTGTTTGGAGATTTGTGTTTTCGTACTGTTTTAATCAGTAGAATAACACAATAAGACACTAATTATTACTAGGCTTGTCGAGTGCTATGTGGCAATTTTTACGAACCAAGAAAATTATTATATTATATGGCATCATCTGCCACTCAAATAATTATATTAATTTATTATTTTAAATTGTAATGTAATTAAAGCCGTGCTGTTTGTACAACAATGGAAAGTTATCGTTTCATTTCATCGACATCAGGGCTTATAGCAAACCTGAACCATATAAACAAGATAATTTCAAACTCGAGCCATGTTTATACAGTTATACCATATACCTACCATCATAATATTATTACTATATACCCGGTATTTATGCATATTACCGCCGAAAATACTCAATATATTTTCTCTATACGAAACCCGCGACGACGTTAGTATTTTGTTCCATTAAAAATGTTCAAATACATCAAACAACCCTTGCCGTGTGTTATTATATTATATATCTATATTATAAGTTTAAGGCAAGTTGAGTAATCCGTTCGTATAATAGTTCATTTAAAGTTTATGATACGATATTCTAGGATAGTTTTCCATACAGGGCTGCATGACTCAAACCATATATTGGTCATACCGTATATTATTATATTCGATAGCCCTAACAAATCCTTCCGCAAAGCACCATCGCTTATGGTACATTAATATTAATGCTTATATTTATCTTCCCCTCGAATCGTCCATGTGCGCTTATGTTAATGATGGGGATAGACGCAGGTCGGCGAACGTTCTATAATAGTTTTAATAATTATTATATAATACATTATTAATTGGATAACGCACACTGCACAAACACCCATAGTTACGGCGTTCCGTATATTCTGTAATTTGAAAAGTACCTAACATTTTACAATTTACGTACGACTGCGACGTGTCTATGTTATATATTATATTTTGCGTCCATTATTTTCGATCGAAGTTTATCGTATATTATTATTATGATACATAGATGATATATAAATCGCGTAGAGATTTGGAGACTGTATAGATTTTGTCCAGGCAAAATTATCTCTACCTACAACAATACAATAACGTCACCGACATAAAAAATCATCTAAGTACTATATTTACAAACAATTTTGAGGCGCAGACCCAGGGGCGTACTCAAGGGGGGGGGGTCGTGGGAATTGAACCCCCCCCCCCCATTACCTCTCTAACCGATACACTCTTGTGCGTTTTTGCGTATACATAATATAATTCACAGGAGCAATTTTCTAAAAAAAATTTTTAAGGGAAAAAATAAACAAATATATTTATTTTCAATTTTATATCAACATGCGTTATACAACGATTATAAGCATTATCTACAACAATTATTAACAACTGTATTATGATAACCAGATAACGACGAAGTTATAAATGAATTGGCTAAAAAACCAAGAAAACTTAATTTTGTTCTTTAAATAAACATTTTTCATTTTTGAAATTTATTTTCTGTAGAGTACATTACCATGTTTATATTTAATATTTTTAAAAAGAAGGTGACAAAGTCCCCGTGATAAAAAACAAAATGTTCAACCCCCCCCCCCCCCCCCCCCCCCATTGAAAATTCCTGAGTACGCCCCTGCGGCAGACCTCTATAATACTAAACTAGATAAGGTACTCCAGCCATTATTTGTAACCTGGTTTTCTGGTTGATATTAAATGGTATTGCATATGGTAAAAATTATTAATTATGAGTTATGTTGTATTGTATTTTATTTTAGATTCTGAGCGGACCGAGGAATGTATTGATTTTACCATCATGATGTATGTTTTTTTTATTATTATTTTTTTTTGTGTCTGTCATCACGACTTGGGGCAGTAAAAATGCTACGATTTTCGACTTTAGTACCTCATTTGATCAAACAGTGAGTCTGACTGGTACTTTGGGTGGGTAATAAGTAAAAAATTCTTAATACTTTTCTAAATAATCGAGAAAAACAAACTAAAAATTAAGGAAAAACGAGAAATTTTACGCACAATCAATTTTCGACATAATCGATTTTGGTTTATGATGTAACTTTAAAACAACTGACCATAGATAAATGAAATTTTCACTGAATGTTTATATAAGTATATTCTATCCACCATGAAATTTTCAAAACATTTCGATTTAAGTTGAACTATTTATAGAAATATTCAATTTTCGATCATTATTAGTTTTTTTAAAATTAATATAGATGAAAATTTATGTGTTGGGTAGAAAAGCTTAAAAATTTAATGCAAGGCTCTTAAAATATTGTTAAAATAGCAGTTGAAAAATAAAATAAATACACAGTCACAATTTTTTTTTACAAGCATACAAAGTTTGAATTTTGGCAACATACGTAAAAATCGCGAAAATTTGCAAATTATTTTAAGCTAGAAATTCTTAAAAATTTTTTTTTTAAATCTAGAGATTTCAAAATTTACAAGATTCTTTACAAGTTTTTTAAACTTTAATACAAAAAAAATGCCAGAAAACCAGAAATTCAAATTAAATATTTATGAGCGTTTGAAATTTAAATTTTCACAACATTGGATTTTCACTAGATTTATCATTTAGCGATTTTCTTATTTTGGTGTAACTCTAAAACAAATGACCGAAGATACTTGACATTTTCACTGAATGTTTATATAGGCATTTTATATATTTGATAAAATTTTCAAAATATTTTGAGCTGTTTACTGACATTTAAATTTTTTAACTTTTAAATTTTTTTCTTCTATAAACACCGATTAAAATTTATTTGTTGGGTAGAAAAGCTTGAAAATTGTTTCCGTGTATTGAGCCATCTGGTGTTGGTTCCTATTTTATTATTATTTACTATTATTATGTATATGAATGAAATATTTTTCCAACCGACAAAATGGCGATTATCCACAGCTGAACTTCATCAATAACAATGATGTAAATTATAAAGGAATTTTTTATCTAGTGTAGTATAAAACTTCTGTGTTTTGAGGTTTTGAAATTCGCTGACTCGAAAAAAAAAGTTTTGATTTGATAATATATCTCCTATATTATGTTCTATAGCCCATATCCACCACAGAATTAATAGAAAAATAACTTTTGTGTTATCTGTTAGGTACAAATCATCTGTGAAATACTTTCTATGCACAGATTATGATTTTTTATCATGACACCAACTGTAACTCAAAAAACTTCCTACGTACCTAATATAACCTAAAACGTGCCATTTAAATTATTATTCGATATATTTTCCACAAATATCAAATTTTTATTCTGTTTGTTTTCAAAATAAAATATGAATTATCTTTGAAATGTTATAATCCATTATAGTGTAGAATATTGACAATTTGTTTTAAAAATAGTTTTTTTATATGTGTCTTGAGGTTATTGTTCTCATGAGGTTTTTTTCCGTATTAACGACGATATGTCGGCAATAAATTAATATTATTTTGTTATTTTCCCGGGTATCTATACTATTTTTTGGTTGTATAATAATTCTAATTTTTACTTCCGCAGACTTATACTACAGGTACCTACGGTATAATAATGTATAACTGTTCTTGGCCCGTTCCGTTTTTCATTCCAATGAACTGTAATGCACCTATATATGCAGCCTCCGGATAATTGTTCACTGACCCGGGTGATAATGGTGAAAAGAAGATCAAATACTATATACTGAGCATGGGGGGGGGGCGAAATCTACTCCTCCAGTCTGCTGCTACCGATAATACCATTACCACTACTACGGTATACGTGATCTGCGAGCAAAGTGTTTGTTCCAATTAACGTATGCTCGACGGCGGAGAAGGATGCGGCGCACGAGTTTCCCGTGTAGAGTACGAAATGAAAAGAAAAAAAAAACAACGCAATTTTGCATTTCAATTTTTCTTTTCAGTTGCAGACTGCAGCCGCCGCCGAATGAACCCTTCTGTGAATGTTAACTCGCGTTGATTGACCCGCTCGGATGAGAAGCGCAGCGCGGCAAAAAGGAGATGGAAATTGTTTGTGTTTGCGTCTGTTGACGGTGGTGGTAAAAAATAAAAAATAAAAAATAAAAATTAAGAAATAAAATACAAGAAAAATCGTACTTTTTTGCAAAGCTGCAGTAGGTGGATGACATGTGAAGAACGCGTTTAACTTACGAGCATATCATCGTCATTATCATCATTATTTGTAGCTCACTAGAAGATTACCCCCCCCCCCCCCTATCGTACAACGTCTTTGTAACGAATCGAAAAAAAACTACGCCTATATATAATAGAATAATATACAAGGACTAAGGAGAGAACTATTGCGCATTACAATCGGTGCGTTTCGATCATAAAGTCATTACAGTAAAGCCGTGTATCGCGTTCTAAATTGCCGGAAGTACCTATTACCCATCTACACGTACCGTATACTTACTAATTTTTTATGTCTGGAAATTCGTTCTAAAAGTCCGAACACTAAACGCATTGTACACACGATTCAGACGTTGTGTTAAAATTTCAAAAGTTACAGTAAGCTTTGTAGTAGTTCCCCTTGAACTTAAGTTCTTTATTGTGTGTATACCAATATATATGCGTGTATACGCGAAATGCTTTGTCCATGGTTTTTTTTTCGCTTACAAAACGATTAAATACCAAAAGCCATGGGCACACAATAGAAAGATCTGTAACGCGACTATAAACGGTTGAAAAGCTAACTTAAAGTTATCGTAAACCGTTGTTTATAGTTTAATGTAATGGTCGATCGTATGAAACTTGATAGGTAGGGCTATATAAATTATTCGAAATATCTACGGAAAAATCGTGTACTTATTACTCGTGTTATCCTCGTATACGATTTTGGATTATTTTTTAGATAACTTGAATGTTGTCACTTAAACGGATAATATTTGGGAAGACTTACAACAATATGAATAAGCTAGAAATCAAAAAAATTTAATATTTTTATGTTCGCAGAGAATAAAAATATAAAAAATACAAATACATTTTTTTCAAGAAATTATAAATATATGGACATAAATGTGTTCGAATAAACCTTTGTCTGTATTATTAAATTACTTTGAGGGCAAGTGAACATTTATTCTTGAGTGAATATACAACGAATATGCCAAGTTACTGCTCTATTTAAGGATTATTAATAGGTTAAATAATTAATTGTGAAAAATTCAATATTTTCTCAAACGTAATGACATTATGTACTCAAACTTACAGCATTTTCAATTTTAGTTTTTTTCATTCAATTATTATAATTCCTTCCCGTGTTAAGGGAAAAAATCGCGAATTGATCATTACACCGAAATAAAAACAAATTACAATATTACAGACTATACAGTCTTATTAAAGTTATTATAAACGTTCAGAATTATAGTAAAATAAAATCCTAAATAATCTGATAACTTTATGACATAAAAAAAATTATATTTTTTTAATACATCGTATTTGAGATGTTTTATGTTTAATGTCCTTAAGAGATAAAAATATTCTGTAACAATTCTTAAAAACAACTACACAATTTAAACATAATATCATTGTGTATATAGTATTATAGTAGGTAGGTATATCCACAGTATATTTACTACAAGCTAAGATAATAAATTCTTATAACAATTATAACTTTTTATGCGAACTAAGCTGAATATATATTTTTATAAGATATTTAGACCTTTTTATAATTCATTAATACTAAACATTTTTTCGGATTGTTTGAGATCCTATATTCTCTGAATTTTTTGAAATAAAGTAATAGTATAAAATAATTATAATTTGAGTTGAATGGTAGTGTTTTATATTTCCTACTAAAAATTTGTCACAATTAAATACATTTTGTGATCATCTCCAAAGGACATTTATTTCACAGTTTTTGTTTTTAACTAAAATTATGCTACACATTTCTTAGTAATTGGTAGGTATACTTAGGTATAAATGTACAGCTCAAAATATACTAAAATAGTGTATTCCTATACCTTTATTTCCAAGCTGATTATCTAAAGTATTGTCATAATCAAATACGTGTAAACAAATTTCGTAAAAAGATTGATTTTACTTAAATAATGTGAAATTTATGATGATAATAATAATAATAATAATAATATATTATATTGGATAATGATTCCAAATAATTTCAGATAAATTATATATGACGACTCTATGGTAATCGATATTAGGTTTTACCGCACGGCACAGATACTACAATACAGATATACTATAATGTAACAATATATAATTGATTACTTTTTTTTTTTTGAAACTATTTTGTTTTTTATTCTTTTATCAGATTATCATTATGAACTTTAATTCATCGTAGGCCTGCACGTGGATAATGAAAAAACCATTTTACGGAGAAAACATAGGTATATACCATATATGTATCACACGAGCTTAGCAACCAAACGATTCGTTTGAACTATACCCAAACGAAGGTGTAAGAATTATTAATATGTACATATATTCCGGTACCGTGATAAACCCGTATGTGAAAGTCACAGAGGTCTGGGGAAGTTGACTTGAACTTTTAATGAAATATTCAAGTAGCCTACTTAGATATTCGCTTTACGAAATCCTTTGCGCCAAATGGATCATTGTAATAAACGTTTTCATTGAATGCGGTAAGTTTCAGTTTCATTATACGTCACGAGAAGTTTTATGAGTTCTGCAAAATCACCCGCCTTGGGGGACGTCATCTCAAATCATCTGTTTCGGTATAATATTAGGCTATTTGACATCGCTGTTGGTGTGTACCTGTAGTCAGATGGGATACAACGTCGTTATTAACCGTATATCATAAATATACACATTCCCGATTTTGCATACTTGATTGGATAATATATAATTTATTATTATGCGTACATATGTTATATTATTATTTTTTTTTTTTGGCCGATAAAATGGGGCTAGTTAATCTTAAATATAGTATAGGTATAAAAAATGATGTAAAATCCCAAGGGTCCGTTTTTGAAGAAGAAAAAAAAGTAATGATAATGACGTGAGCATTATGTGGGTACCGAGTTCTATATTATGTCTGACGAATTTTGGTATGCAAGTCATTTGTAGTGAACTTTTGTATCTCACGTATGTAACCGGCATGGCGGTGAGGTTACGGGAATCAAACATAAATATCTTTCCACATAATATATAAATTATATGCGTATTTAACTTACGACAATTTTCAAAAGGTATTATTAAAATTTAGGAATGTTACAAGATATTATTAAATACAATAATGTGATATTAGATTTTTATCAATATTATGATTTAAAAATAATAGTTACAATTTTTTTTTATAAATTATTTATTGATAATTCATCTAAATTCTAACTGGCATATTATAAAAATGTACCAATAACGAAGGATAGATATTTTAATGATATTTTTCCAGCGAAAAATAATTAATTATTATGTAAGCATAATAAGGGTTTCTCTTGAAATATTTTTATTTATATTTGTATAAAACTGTATAATTATTTGCGAAAAAATATTATTAATCAATAATCACATTGTCTTTAGAAATACACATATTAGAATAATGAAATGTAATTTGCATTTTATAGATCTCACAAAGAGTTGAAATCAATGGTTAAGAGTTAAGAGGACGCCCCATGGCCATTTGTTTTCTCCGTATTACAAAAGTACAACAGGAAAAATTTTACATTCTCAATAATACGTTTTACCTTGTAATTTCTAAAGTTATAGTGAATTTACCTCTTATGAAATTTAAAGGTAAGAATATTATCTGGAGCATCTCGAAGGATTTTATTGATATTGTTATTTTTAAGTAAGTAATAACTATTTTTAAACTATTTTGTTTTGTACATTTTAAAACGTTCATAACTTGTTTAAAAATAATAATATCAATAAAATTCTTTTATATGCCTTAGATAATATTTTTACCTTAAAATTTTATAAGAGATAAAATTAATACAATTTTAAAAGTTGTACAGTAAAATGTATTATTGTGAATGTAAAATATGTCATGTTATACGTTGGGTATAATGGAGATAATATATGCCCATGTGGTGTCCTCTTAATATTTAAAATTACTATTAATAATTTAATGAAAGTATTGCAATTTTGGTATTACAACATAAAGTCTCTCTGACATAACTTTTGTCTATTAGTACCTTAATCGAAAAAAAATTAAACTTGCTGCTTAAATCATTTAACAATTACAGTTTTAAAGTTAGATTTAATTTTTAAAGTAACTTAAAAATTAATAACTCATTGAAATAACACACCAAAGTGGTAGTATGGGTTTCTACAATCAAATATGTACAAATGTAGTGGGCAAAAAATATATTTACGTAATTAATAGTTTGCATGAAGTGGTTTATTAGTAAATTTATACACAGGAACACCACCCCAAAACCATCCAACTTTGGGAGACTATATCTCGTCAACGGATTAACGAAAAATGAAAATTTAAACGTGAAAATGTATTAAAAAAATAGCCTTATTAATTTATGATATTTTTAATATAGGTTGCCATTTAAAAATCAAAAGTTGATAGTGGTTTACCTAATAAATATAAGGGTGAAAAATATTAAAAATGTATATAGTTTTAGAACAGCATGTATCTAAAATTTAAAAAAAAAAAATTGAAAAAAGTAAATAATTTTTAGAAATAATGTGTGTTTTATGCCTCACTCTGTATAATTATCCATACAATGAATAATTTTGCCATTCTGTGATGTTGCTAAACAAAGATCATGGAAGTGACGTATTCCATTATGTTATAAAATCCTATACACTACACCCTTTTTTTAAAGCATTATAATGTTTTGTGATACTTATTAGCGATTGATGACTTGAATTGGTCGTCATACCTACCAAATAATATTATATTGATAATATGCTTACGATTTTGGTTACAAATATCGAAATTCGTTTCACTTAAATAAACCCATAAATTATTTGCAATATTGCATTGATTTAAATAATACAATTATAATAAATACAATACTATAATAAGTACATACTTATTTCGTTTAAAATGTTTGCATCATTGTGAATATAAATAATTTAATACACACTCAAATTTTTTATTGTTTACTTTTTATTAAATAGATATTTGTAAATGATATTAAGACAAAAAAAAAAAAATAAATACTATTTGAACGAATCTTTTTCGTATTCAAATATTGAATAAACTTATTTAGAAGAATACCAATTGGTGGGTGTTTAGCACCACAAAGTACACTGTCATTTGGTTTAAATTCATATAGAAAAGTATGCTTATTATTTATTTATTGTAAATACATAGCGGAACAAGTCTTTTGTATACATTTTAAGTCAGTAAGTCACAATATAATATTAAAAAAAATACAATATTGTGCCTGGAATAGATACAAATTCAATTGTATGGCTAAATAATAGTTATATACACTATTGTAAATTGTAATAGATACTAAAAACATTGACAAGATCATAGGCACACACACCAATGCAGGCATAAACAAAAAGAAAATAGGAACAATTTTAAATACCAAACTAAATGAATATAATTTTTTTATCGCAAGTTTTTCATTTAATCCTCAAAACCCATTCACATACAATATGATTCGTCCACCATGAGCATTCTGATTTTATTCTTTAGACTTAAAATGTATTAATTTCTAATTTTTAGGGTTAAACAATATGCTTAGAGAGAATATAAAAAAATAAATACACTTGTTATGTCATATATCAATTTCAAATGAGAATTGAAAATGCTGTAAATTGTTATGATCGTTAAGGAGATCATAGATCATAAATTCAGAATTATTTTGATATACCAAGATCACCGTTATTTATATCTCAAATGTCAAAAGAATAGTTTTTGATTTATAAAACTATGAATAGTGAACTAAGAATAGTCCATTAGGTTTGGAAGATATGAGCTATGGTTGTATATAAACTGTAAAATAAAAATATCATATTTTAGTCTAGTATTTATTAAACTCAGAAAATATTTTGTTAATTTTAAAAACCATAACTTTATATTATCATAATATGGCCCACATATCTTCTAAACCTATGCTTTTTGGTGCGTTAAGTTTAATAAGATGGAAACTGCTCTAAAATGGCATGAAAAGTAATTTAATACAATCATACAAAAATCAAACAAATAAATAGTAATCTTTTAACCAATCAACATGATTTAGTAGCCCATAATGACTGATTCATTACATTTTTTTGAACCGTTAAATAAATTGATTTTTATGCGACTTAACGTCGTAACTATTTAAAAATATATTCCTAACATAAAAATTCAAAAAAATAGAATAAATGCACAATTTTAGGATAGGTACAATGGGGAGAGCACGTTTAGTGATTTATTCTATATACACTTATTACTTCGAAAGTATGATACGTAGATAAATACATTATACGCGAAAAACAATATAATATTGTATCAAACACGAAATAGTTAACCTATTTATTAGTTTTAACAACTTACCGGATGTAAGACGTCGGTGGTTGCGGTGGCTGCGTGTAGGCGTATTGTATCACAAAGATGTAATATAATAATATAGTAATTATCTATTGGTCGTGTGTCTTCGACTGTCGTCGACCGACCGACTAAATCGCGCCGTCCAGTCACATTGAGCCAACGAGGTGATATTATTGTTAATTTATTATTATATTAACGCTGCTCAGCCAGAAAAGAAACCCCGCTTGAACGTCAGTTGCACCACCACCGAGTATTACCCTCTCAACTGTCCATCACCCATGTCACCTCCGCTCGTGACCACCCTCTCCCGAAAGGAGTTCGGTAATGCTGTCCAAGGACGATGCTACTGCCAAACACGTTGGCTATCGCAGACAAACCCTATTAAGACGCTTTCCATAAACGCGTATTAATTAGCCGTCGAATTATTAGACTTAGGTAGGTATATAGGTAACAATAAATTTATTAGTATTACATGCTTCATTAGTTATAGATACTTCTAAAAAAATACATTTTCACGATGATTTTAATTAACAGTGACGTATTCGCAATAGATTTATTTTTTTTTTTTATTATTATTATTTTGAAAATAAATTTAATAAATATTTTAAAACTATTTTTTTGAAAATATGTTGCAATCTACTTACATTTGATAATGTTGTTTATAATATATTTTAATACTACGAGTATGTATTATATAGTATTTATTTTGTATTATGTAGCGGAATTTCATTAAATTAAGTTCTTTCATTCGTATTATTTATGGCATTGTAACAAGTGGAATAATAGAAGCAGAGCAACTACGTCACAATAATAATAGTCTTATTCCACTCATTTTATTAGTTCTCCAATATGTATTTTAGAACTTGTAAGTAGTTGTAACAATTATGCAATAACTAAAAATAAGTATTTTACAATTACATAAAAAAATATGAAAATAACGGTGTGAGTATTTAAAAAGGTAAAAAACACATTACGATAACAAAGTAAAATTGGATTATTATTTACATTTAAAAAAAAAAATCTGGAATGATAATAATAACATAGTCATTCATGAACATTGCAAAGTTCAAATTGTATAAAAATAAGAAAAAGAAAATAGAAATCATGCAAAATAACTTATTACTGATGATGTCTTACATCAAAATAAATCTAAATGGTACCAATAATATTATGACTTATATTTGACGATATTTGAAAAATACATTTTTAACTGCGTTTTTGTGTTACGTATTGAAACATTATAATCTTATTATTAAAATTTTCATAATTTCATTCTTTTCTCAATAACAATATTGTCCATGTAGTAGCCTTAAAAGCTACTACCTAAAGTGGCTTAATTTTAATTTTTTTTTGCATTTGGAAGTTTTTTGACATTTTTTTACCTCATAAATTTATAACCTACTAAGACTATTATATAGAATGCGTATAGCTAGCGTACCTTGTTTTTTAACTACTCCTAACTATATCCCCCTCTCTCTCTCTAAAAAATCATATTTTTTCGCAACTGCATTAGTTTGCGTCAGATTGGTGTTAACGGAATACATACGAATATTAGAAGTTATACTAAAATATATTTGTGGCTTTGCACATTTGGCATACTGTACTTATTTGCTTATTGGATTCCAAAATGAATAAGAAAAAAATAAAATATATATTATATTATACATAGTGTGTATTTGAAATTTCTGAATAATTTATTAAAGTCGGTTAAAAAGAGGAAAGTACTGTATAGGTATGTTTGGAATATAAAATCAATATGCACAGGACCTTAACAGTGGGCGTGTTACGTGTTATTTGAATAATCAACATTTTTGGAACTCTTTAGTATATATATCATACTACTCACGTTTTATTACTCAAATCGCGTTATTTTAAATTATCTTATGTCGACGAACAATGATATTTATTGTCTAACGGATGTTATTGCGAATTTAAAAGTTGAATTATCCATTTTATCATGTTGCGATGTAATAAATATTCGTTGAAAAGGTACCTATACGATTATTATGGCGCGTCTCTAAAAACGATTGGTCGAATAAAATCACCACGTAAATAGCAGAAATAGTGGTGGAGCCAGAATTACTGCAGTTTTAGTAGCAGTAGGTAATAGTAGTATGACGTCGATGTTGCACGAGGGTATATTATATTTATTATATTGTCTGGATTAAAAGAATATATGTTGGCGTTAAATTGATTGACTGACTGATGCCATATAAAATCTGTAATTATTGTAGTTAAAAAAAAAAAAAAAAAAACAATAACGTCCAATAAATATAATGTCGAAAAAAACGTGTCTATTTTTATCTAAATTAGGCTGCATCGTCGAGTTAAGAAGTTAAAGATTACTAATTTAGTGACTAAAAAAGTGACTAAATTAGGTACATAACGAGTTTTTTTTTTTGTTTAAAACAACTTCAAACTGAACGAATTACATTAATTCCTTCAATTTTATTCTTTTCAGTCAGTTACTTTTATATTCACATTCGTTTCATTTTTTTTCTAATAAAAATCCTTTAGTTCCAAATTATATATTTATTTTTACAAATTATTGCTAAAAATAAAATAATAATCAAAAATATCATTTATCATGTCGAATGTATTATAAATACAAAATTAACCTTAAAAGTATGTTGAATGCACTATTTATGAATTTCAACAGCAAAATATGTAATTAAAAATTTGTATGCCTACATCCATTTTTATGGATAGTGTCAAACATAATTTCAAACATTTAAAAAATAACACAACCAAATAACCCAGATCAACGTTTAAAAATTTCTCTAAAATGATAATTTATGAATGTACATAATATAAAAATAAAACATATATTTTGGTTTTTATGTAGGTATAATATACTTTTTCAAACTTCCTTATTTTGCTTTGGTATGAATGGTTAAAATTAAAAACTTTCACCGATTTAGTTGAGTCTAAGTTAAATTCCTTTTTATATTTAACTTGACTTAACTAGTTAAAAAAAAGTTAACTTGGGGAAGTCGATTATTATCACTACTTACAGTTAATATTACTTACATTTACATGTAAAGATTTACCTATAAGCTTAATCATTGATAAGATAATATTGCGAGAGAGATCCTCGGTAATAAGGGGATCGCCGGTTAAATTCAAAGCCATTAGGTTAATTTGATTCACGCGATTACGAAAATACTAATATCCACTAGTGAGACTGTCGTTGCAGGGTTTGAACGAAATCCTAAAAAAATAAATGGTATTGAAACGGAATGGTTAGTAGAAGGTAGGTAGTACCTTCGTTAAAAAATAAAGCACACCCATGAGTATCCAATTATAAAATACAGAAAAGTGTCAGTATGAATGAACGATTAATGGTGCTGATACTAAACTATAAATTCACGTTCCATTGTAAAAGACTGCCCGTTACATAATATCGAATTTTCGATTTATTTACAGAAATTGCAAAATTCTGCATATTTTGAGGGGAGGGGAGTAATGTACTCTGTAGTAGCGCAATTATGAGTTTTCTAATATTTCTCTACTAATTTTTTTGCCGTTAAGTAGCCAACTCGTGGTTTTTCATATTTGTATATACATATATTATTATACTTGATCTAATGTTTTGACTATCTCTCGCTTTGCGCTTATCGATCGCGATACAAGTACCGTGGTCACGATGTTGGCTTATCTATATATAATAGGCTTTCTTATATATTATTTTTTTTTTTTTTTTTACTAAAAACCTTCAAAAAAACTGCTTTCTTTGCGTGACGGAAATTTTCCGGAATTATTGCATGGTGTGGACTATCCATATTTATTTCCGTCACGTACGTGTGTAGAATTAAAAAAAAAAAAGGAGTTTTGGAACTCTCTCCGATCATATTGTACAACTTCATATTATTATATATATATATATCTCGCACCGTGTTCCATTCAAATTGATCCGACCCGGACGCGCGTTACAAAGTCAATTTGTCAACAACTCGATGGCGGGTGGAAATAATTTGACAACCTCCCCACGTAGGTATGAACAAATACACTCGTATACGTAAAACTGCTGCAGGTACAAGCACACACACACATACCACGAATTCATTGCCCCAGGTGACGGTGTGTCATTCAATATAATATATAATTCAGAAACGATTCTGCGATGGAGCACGTGCCTCGACGAATTTCCTGACCTTTATGCTCCCATCTATAATAAAACGATCAGCGTTTGGAAAAAAAATACACAGTCGTTTTCGTAGGACATATTATTTTAATTGCGCGATAATGTAATAACTGTATATTTGGCGTGATTACACAAATATAAATATTAAATATTATGAAATTTGCAACGAATCGTTTCATTGATTCGTAAAAATGTACAAAAAATATACATAAACTCTGATTAATTATATGTAATAGATGGATCCCTCGCGGTGATACCAGATTTTAGATGTAAACATGGCTGTGCCAAGCTTGTAAACCATGTTCAATTTCCCACAATTCCACGGTATACACTATTGCAATATAATACCTAATATCATTGAACAGTTGTAACACAGGTCACAGATTAAATAAAATCAGATAGTGCACTTAGAATAGAACAATAAATTTCCAAATAATATTACCTGTTAAGCTACTGCGCGATGCAATAGGTCCAAAAGGAAGTAACGAAAATATTGTGAATACAATTTACAAAAATATTATATGAGTACTGATAAAAATACAATTTTTAACACGTTATCATGAATTATGTTTGATAACATAAAGCGTACAACCATCGAGATAAAGAATAAACTGGAGAGATTACTTTCTATTAGGCACGGCTACACTGAAAAAACAAGCCGTATGAATAGTTTATAACACCCCCCTCCCCCAATAAGGCTAAGAAATGTATTACACCCATTAAAATCTACATATAAATTCGTTGTTTTAATCTTTTATTATTATTATTATAATTATTTAAACTGAATACAAAATATTTTTTATATTGTAAATTAGTATTAATGTTTAAAATATATATATAATAGTAAAAAATCAAATAATCGAATAAAAAGGTACTAACCAAATTATGAAATGAAAAATAAAATTCAATGTTTAGATAATCATATTATTAAATAAAATTACTTTTGTAAGTTTTTGTCATATAGAAGAATGGTTTTAAAAACATTCTGGACATCAAACTGGTGTTCATAATGTCGCACTCTAATATTAATACATTTTTCACGAATTAAAGTGAACAATGAATACTCATGACTAGAAGAACCAAAATCTAAATTAGTTAGTGAATGAGTGTTTGCAAAAAAAATAGAAATGTATAGTACTTTTATTTAAAATACTTTTACTAGTACTTTCAATAATCAAAAATTTGATATTTTTTTCTTTAATAACTATAAGTAAATTGTTGATGTTGTATTATGAATGAAACTGCTTTATATGTAATTATTAATTTACCTCTACTAACAGAAGTTGTAAAAGTTAAATTGTTTCTGTATTCGTGGTTTAATCGATTTTCTACAAGAAAATTAATACGATTTTGATGTACAACTTTTTTAATTATACTTCTTACAATATATCCACCGATATAATCTAAAATGTCTTTGACATAATAACTTAAACTACGTATCATTACCAAGATGGATCAAATATTGTTCAAGTCCATGATCTTCAGAAATTTCTTCTGTATTGCTAAAATTATTACGTTTTTATAATGGGAAATCTATAATATCACTTCCAGTTGAATATAAGTTGGAATAATTTCCACTTTCAACAGTAATAGTTTTAGTAAATAATAATTAAATGATAAAAAAATATTAAAAGTGAATAATATATTATACTAATAATTGATGGATTGCCGAGTATTAGATAGGCACTAGGTAAAATAATTATTTAATTATTTTAAAACCATATAATATCATATTTTGTTTACTATGGTCTACGGATCATCTTATGTGTAAAATAATGATTTGCCCTTACGGAATGAGGGTAACTTTTATCATGGTGGCTCGAATTTTAAATAATACTTAACATTTTATTTTTTATATATATTTAACTATAATTATTTTTTTATATATATTTGACCAAAAATGTGTAAAATTTTTTTAAATAATATCTAATTTAATACTTTAATTTTAATTGTTATATATTTAACTATTGTAATTTGACTCTTTTTTCTGTGGCTCATTTTGCCCATGGCTTTTTTTACTGTGGATTATTTTTCCCGTGGCTTTTTCCCCTGGATTTTTTTTCTGACTACTAAAAATATACCACAAGTATTAAAGTTCTCATCATCATATTTTTATAGTTAAAAATGAAAAGAATAACATTTTAATAATTCAGGAATTTGAATAGTAAAAAAAAAAACAAATATTATTTATTTTATTTTTCATACAAATAAATGTATAGGTCATACTTCCTTGCTCATATTGTGTAGCATATATTATGCTATATTGTAATAAATACTAAAGTTTGGTAGGTATTTTAAATATAAATATTATGTGTCAAGAGTGGAATATACTTTTAACATTTAGTAGGTATTTTATTTTATTTATTGAGAATAAGGCTTCAACAACTAGGTCATTAGTTTACTGTTGCAGACACAATTTTAGTAGGTAATATATTTCCTAATAATTTTAGTATATTTTTAATAATTTAATATTTTTATTAATCTATAATAATTGTAATTTATTACATTAAATAAATCTAATAACATGTATACTATATTATAGGTAAAGATATAGACATGGATCCGAACATTTTTTACATCGAAAATCCATTCGTCGGTATTACAATATGATATATCTTATTATAACTGTACATGTACTCATGTACATGAAATTATGGTATCTATAATTATATAGGTATGTGCACATGATTATGTTATTATTGTTATTATATTATTGAATAGTATCGTACATGGAAAATGCCGCTGTCGAAATAATCCCGAGAAATGGCTTCCGGTCTTATCCAATTTGCAGCGCTGCAGAATTGCATTACACACGAAGTCGTTCGATAGATTTAGCTTGGTCGAATGACGGTCAATAGGTGCCAATATATGTATATTATAATGGTATAAAATTACTGTTGTGTTTTAAGTATGTTGTGTACAGCAATAATGATATTAATAATAATAGTATACTAATACACTGTAGATGTGCACTTTTAAGCGTTCCGACGACATGCGATCCGACAAAAGAATACAACAATGATTCGTGGGTGCTGATGCAGTTTTCCTCGGTTTGGCTTAATTTCCATAGGTAAAGTGCAACAAAATATTAATATTATTATCATTTTATTATATAATATTATTTTACAATAATAGCTACATAGCTTTTGTGTTGGAAAATCGCATTCATTAAAACTACTATTGGTAAATTTTTAACTCTTAACAGATCTTCAGGAGCATAATATTATTATAGACAATATATTGTTATCATGATGAGAACGTTGTTTCCTTGAAATTAAATAACGTATGTGTAAACTATAAATAATCGATTTCTGTTTTATATAATATGTGTTATATGGTTCTGGTAGTGTAATTTTTTTTTTTTTTAATTTTGAACTTTTTTAATGAAATCTATAACTACCTACACTTTATTGAGTTTTGAAAAAAATCAAAAATACGTACTCTACTACAATTATAAAAAGTGTGACCATATTATACTGCAACGATAAAATTTTTAATTTATACAGAAATATAAAACGATAAAATGCTAAAACAAAAATGTATTAAATATGTAATAAAATAATATTAATAATGACTTTCTAGACATTTAGACGACAAAGTAAGTTTAAAATAGTACTAAAAACACTGAAACATAAAACTTGGTAAAATAATAATAAAAAATATTACTCCAAATATTATTTAAAAGTGTAAAACTAGTAGTTATTGCGCCTTCATTACCTGAAACATGTTTACAACTCACTTGAGTGTATCTAGGACACAGCATAATATATTATGCAAATGCCACAAGTCATGGCTCACAGGCCTGGTGATTATAATGTTGTTATTCTTATATTACCAATCATTGTTGACAGTACGTGTTATATTTCTTTTGAAGCCTTAAAGTTCCCGATTCGCAACTTTGTTTTTACACATCAATGCGTTTACATATTTCCGAACTCGTTGTTCAAAATCAACACTTTTGTGACTTTCATACATAGGTACGCTTATTCGTTTGTAAAACCTCTCGACGACTAACTTTTTTTCTGAAATATAAACGAAACGCGCGGCATCATAATTTACATAAAGTTCGATGGTAACATATTATCGTAAAATACAAAACCATAAACGATAGATTTTCTGCGATCTTCGGTAGAACAAACTACGAGCGACAAGAGGGCATTATTGTCCAAGTTTCTCATACGTCGTCCTCGTAAATGTTACAAGGCCATACGAGTCTTTATTGTTAATAATAATGATAAGAGAAACCGATGGCAATAGTTAAATAGACCCTGGGGTTGTACCTACTCGAGTATAATATAAAATATTATAGAGGTGATTCAGTACAATTTTACGAAGTGAAAGTTGATTTTTTTTTAAACTAAAGCTTACATTTAACTTGGGTACAAATTAACATAACTACCCTTCCCCTATATCGATGTTTTAAATTCCAGTAATCAAACATAATATTAATAGAGTAGAAAAAACACAGTGCACTTTTTATCGCAGAATATTAAAAAAAAAAAAAAAACAATATATTTGTACTTCACAAACATGCGAGATGATCGGACCAAGGATAAACAAATCATGTTGATTCTAAAATTAAGATGCAATTATAATTATTTTAAAATTGTTAAATGCTAACCGTTCCCATGTACCTATACGAATTATAAATTAAAAATAATCGTCAACGTAGAGTTTTTTTTGGAAGGCTTATTTTAAGAATTATTTGAGCGGTGTAATCTCCAATGAGGCCCTCCCCAATTTCCTACTATATACGTGTATATTAGCCGGTTTGCATATTAAATTAAGATTGCAAGTGCTACGTAGGTATACATCATATAACATATATAGTTAGCATAATATAATATATACAATAATAATTTTGTATTCACGTAATTGTTGCTATTTGTCGATGCTATGTTAGTATTAGCGGTGGATGACAAAGACGACATACATGTATGTGGATTTTTTTTTGAAAATTATTCAAATTTATTTGTATTTACATTCGAAATATTATGTACATAAATAAAATACGTGTATTTGCGGTATTATTTAAATGACCGGTAAATACTGTTCAGGAAAAAAATGTCATTAAAATCTGAAGCAACATAAAATATTTTATAGTTAACATTTTTTCATCATTATAATTAAAAAAAAAATTCATTGAATTTATTAAAATAATATTTCTCGTTGCGATGTAAAATAAATTCCGGGTCATTAAATCGGATTCCCGAGGAATACAAAGCGAGCGCCGACATAAAATCGTTACGAAAAATTCATATTTGTTAGTCACAGTGATAGTTGCGTATTTGAATAATATATCGTCCAACATGTAGGTGCATTGTTATTATATAATACTACGTATTTAATGTTTTTTTGTTGTTTCATTACTATAATTATTATTATACTTGTACATTTTCAAAGTTTTGAACATGTCATCTATATATACACATTATTCTAACATTTAAAACTATATTAGCAAAGATATTATAATATTAATACTAAATCATATTATTATGGTGGTAAAAATAATATCATTTAAACATTATTTCTATCAAATTTGTTATAATATTTTACCCTAGAGTAATTAATTTTAAAAAGCAAAATAAAATTTTCTAAAAAAATTAAAACAAGTTTCGTTTATAGCTTATACCTAGTATTTTACTTCTAAATAACTTTGAAATTTTTTCTTTTGTTAATCTAAAGATAAAAATAATACAGCTATCAGAAAATGGTCATATGAATATAATAAAGTATTGAACAAATTGAACTAATTTTGTTTTAAATTTAAGGGTAAGTTTTATTAAAATCACCGCTATAATCGACAAAAAATTAAATTAAAATTTTTGTTTGTGAATAAACAGTAACCTAACCAATAATTACGAATTAAGATAGAATGAATAATTAACGAGTTATAAACATTTTATCGCTAAACTGTCACAGTTCTTATCACCAAGGTCTTATCATAATTTTCTGGGAAATCCTAAGTACCGTTTCTATATTGAATTTATGTTTTAATAGTGCCATGAAAACAATTTAATGTAATAATGCAATAATTACGATAAAATCTAGGTAAATTAAAATTTTCAGGTAAATAACCACATGGAGTGATAGTTGCGTGTCTCAAATTTTTACACAATATTATAAATATAAATATTGTTTGCTGTTTCTGAGATTAAAAACAATGGTCACTGAAACTAAATATTAATTATAGCACAGTTTTGATTATTATTGTAAAACATTGGCCTTGTCTAACCTAAACCTCATGATGTGTGTCGTTTATAAATATTTTTTATCTAACTTTATTTTGTTTTTTCAGTATAAAATCATTCGAAATTTAGAGAAGAATATTGATAGATTTGTGACCACAAATACATCACCGGGATAGCAAAATTACTGATCGATACTATTTTCATAGTGAAGCACATGATCCTTTCATATTTTAATTTGATTAACTATTACTAAATAACTTCCATTGTCATGTAATATAGAAAATAACATAACATATCAATGTAACACTATTAGAATTTCAGATCTTTTCTTACAGCCAATGATTATATTATATAATTATCTTAATCACGTTTACTGATATTGAGATGAGAGTTGAATATTTTATTGGTAAGATAATTAATATTTGCAAACATTTTTCGAGGCCAATATTACTGAATTAGCAAATTGCAGTTAGTTTTTATAATATGCTTATAGGTTTGTATGAATTATATCAATAATTATGCTCGGTTGCCCCGTATACTAACTTGTTAGTAACAAGTAAAAAAGTTCTAGGTGTATGTTATTCTCCATAGTAGATCACTGCTACAGTTATAGCAGCTGTCATGCCCAAATAAGTTTAATCTCCTATCTGAAAAAATCATACCAATAACTGATAAGAGGAGCACTTCATTTCGGATTAATTTTAGAGATTTAATTTGAATTCGTATTAATTATATTTGATTTTTCTTTTTATTCAAACATTTTTTTATTGTTTTATTTCTGGTTACAAAAAAATAACATTTTACTAAATAAAAATTCATATAAATTGTGATTCTTAAAAAAATAACATTTGGTCATCTCCTATTATAAGTAGGTAATTGTTTCAGTCTTTAATTTAGTGATATACAATCTAGACAGACGTATAATCAAATGGCTACTCCCAACAACTCTCAAGAAAAGGAAAAAAACCATATTATTTATGTTGAGGTATAGGTATCCCTCATTTTTCCTACCCTTAACAATGAAGAACGATTGGAAAAGTGTTGTTTTAAAAATAGTTGGTCTCGTAAATATTCTGTGCACAAGTAAATATTTAATGTCATATAAAGCATATAGGTACTTGTTTGCACTGATATTGATATTGCAAGTGGATGGACGTCTATTAAGTCATATAAAAATATTGCAAGTATATTACATATTATATATTATTGTATAGCTATACATTACAACAAATTTATCAACTATTAAAAATAGATATAGGCTATATTTAATGCTTCTTTATTATTTATTTTATTATGATTTATGAATAACTACACATAAATCGATACACATAACATAATCCACCCAACAACCCAATAAATACGTTACTGGTTAAAATGAATTTTATTACAAATCCTATTCGTTTTGTATTTATACTAGTTTAACAAATTTAAAGTGCTCAGTAATTTGTGAGAATTCTTATCATTTATTATTAGTCACTGGACACAAATAAAACAAATGAAACAAATTTGTTTTATTTTATACAAATTTGGTCAACTATATTACGTAACATTATTAAAATTCATAATTCCTATTTACATTTCGACTAAAAGTATGACTGAATTGTATTCTATTTTGTATATATTAAACATAACTTAGTCATAATTAAAGGTTATTATCGATGTAATAAAACATATTTGTATTTGTATTTTTTTTTTTTTTATTGGTTTTTAAACTCAGATTTTATAGTCATTAGTTATAATTATAAGTATGTTATTTACAAGTATACAAAAATAGAGGATAAAATATTAAGAGCAAAACAATAAGGTATTTTTTTATTTTTTTTATATAGGTGATAATTTTATGTTTTAAATTTATTTTTAAATTATTTTGTATATATTTGATAATTTTAAAAATGTTATTATCTTTCCATTGTCCTTGGTTTCAAGTCTCGTTTATTATTAATTTTAAAACTACTTAGCAGGTAATACTAATTATAGGAATTTTTGGTGTTCCATTTAGTATTTAGATAAGTTAAATCAAAAAAAAAAAAAAAAAAAACAAGCAATTTTATATAGTGATTGGCAAATAATATTAATATATTATAATAGGTAACAAATAACAGAATATGGGTAATTATATAATACATTTAAATACGTAAAATATATTTCGCACGAGTAACTTGCGAATCTCAAACCGATGCGTTATACGAATTTTAATTGAAATAATAAACAGTGTTATACAACTGGAGACGACAATACATTTTTTAAATTTTATTTTGTACTCTTGAGCAGCGATATGTTTTGTTTTGAAAGAAAACCAAACACAATAAAGTTTTTGCAAAGTGCCATAAAAGGGAAACGTTTTCTATTTCTATTTTTTTTTTTTTTTTTAATCGTTAATCAATAAATTCTTTACAAGAATATACCGTGACCTATCAAAGACTTGATCCAGTTAGTCTGCCGTTATATGTGTTTTGAAGACATGGTTTCTGGGGAACATTATTTTCTCCGTGGATTCCCAGTGGAATTAAAAGTCTCATTTCGTACTAGAATCAGTTTTAAAATATTTCAAAAATACATTTTTTTTTTTCAGATTAAAGTAATAATTACATTTTTATAAATATTACGTATACCCTACTGTTTTAGTAACAACATAAGTTATAATTTCAGGTGTTTTTAGATTCTAAGCGGAGAGATATAGTAATTTATTTAATTTTAATTTTGTGTCTGTCATCACCTTTTCGGAGTATTGAAAATGATTAAATTCTGAACTTATACAATATGTTTTCTGGTAGAAAAGTGAATCTATTCAACTAATCAAAAAATTAATAATTATAATAATGATAACCATCACTTATTAGTGAAAAGCGAGAATTTTAACACAAAACCAATTTTTAACAAAATTTATTTTTATATTTGATTGTAGTTCAAAAATGAAAAACTGTAAATACTTGAAATATTCACCAAATTTTATGCTATTTATAGAAACAAGAACTCTTTTGATTTTTTTTCCATAGTTTTTGGTTAATAATTTTTTGATTGATCAAAATCTTTAAAATGTAATACAAGGTTCCTTATTAATTTTTATTTATTGAATTGAAACAAAATTTGAATGTAAATCCACGATGATATTTAACGTTTATAAATATTTTAGAAAAGAATTTTGATGAATTTCGTCGTTAAAAATTCATAAAATGTTCAATTTGTATATTTGAATATTTAATATATAAGGTTATGCATAGGTACGTCGTGTTCATTCTGAAACATAAATATTAAAACACATTTTTTCTATAGAAATTTATTTTGAAGTTTCAATTGCACGAAATTAAATATTCAAACGAAGAAGTGCAATTTTAGTATTTTATTGCATACCTGGTTTAAAAAATCTTTTTGAGGGGACTTGGTACACACGATGGCATTTTAAAAATATTTGGATTCGGTTTATGCAATTTTCTGTTTATATCATGATCTTATTCATACCTCAATGGACTCAAAAGTTAATGACAATAATATATAATATGGATTAAATTACATCAAAGATAGGCTACATCAATGCAAAAATATATGGCTCATAATTTGGATTTAATAATAAACTATTATGATTTATGGATTTGACTCAATAGTGGTACGTTGAAGCAGGATGAAGCCGAAAATAAGTATCTAATTACATTCTGCTAACGATGGTTACAGAATAGAAACTATTGTTTTTCGACGGAGTCCGTTGATAAAGTAATTATTAGATTTCATATAATAAGTAGTTAACTCATTAATTCTTAGTTTTTATACTTTTGTACTTTTGTGGAGTTATTTCAGCGCCATGGAATTAACTATTAAAATAACAATAACCGTATGTGATATTTTTATTTAAAAAAAAAAATTTATTTATTATATAATTTTAATGTTTCACACAATATTATAGTTACACTATACAGTGTTCTATAAAAATATTCATTCTGATTATAACCACAGTCACCTTTAAACTTTATAATTATTGTGCAGTTCATACGGAAATAGCGAAACACTACAAGATTTTCTATCACTCGTCGCTGTTACCGTCATCGCCTTCGTCATCACCATTCCTACAGCACAAGGTTTGTTCAGAATATCGATATGTACCTGGTTCCTTCGATCTGTCGTCTCTGACCCGGGGTTCCTTGTCCTTATCGGTCGCAGTATCAGCTGACACAATAATCTTTCCTACTTCAATGACCACGACGTCCTCGTAGGACATGAAACTCGACGGACGACGGACCATCGGCATGGCCACATGACTTATCAGTTTATAATCTTGAATCGATGACGACCATTCACCTTGAGTTCCCTCTCTAACGATCGTTTGACAACATTTATCGCATGCTACAAGACAATAAATCAGAGCTAGTAGTTAAATAAAATAACCAGAGACTGTCTTATGCCAACCATATTTGGCTGGTAAGCTTGAGTATGGAGTATGCATGCTTGATGATTACAATATTTAGACCTTTTGATGATTATAATATTATAAATAAATAAGTACCCTTGACGAAACGTTCCTTTAATATTTCAGGGAAAAAACCTTAATATCATACATATAATGTAATAAAATATAATTTTTATGTTTAATATGTATACAATTTTCAAAATTTGTTGTACCTAAAATGGTTATAAACAATTCTTATTTGTGTTTCGATCAAATCAATTAATAATAATTCATACAAATGACAATAGAATTTTAGCCTGTAGGTTCGTAATTACTGACATAATAGCAGTGTTGTCTGTCAATGTATTAATAAACACAATATTGTATCTATAATATAAGTACTAGTGAAAAAAATAACAGAAGAAAAATACTCTATTATGCACAGGGTGATGTAGTATATAAGGACAACCCACAAAGTTTTTCTTTAATAATGATGAGTCATTTAATTAAAGTTATATATAATATATATTGTACAATAACTATAAATTATTATGTTTAAATTATTTAAGTAATTTTATTTTGTGTACCATTTAAGGAGTGTTCTGTGGCCAAACTTGCGTTTTTCAAATCAGAACCTCTCCTTCCCTTCTATATAAATTGTTTATTGGATAATTTATTATTATTTTTATGTACTTACATCGATATTCAATAGAATGATTCATATTAAGTACCTAATAATATAGGTTATCAGACCGTCTTTATTCAAAATCGTTTACGAACGAAATGACATCTCATTGAATTCAAACTTAACATTTAACTTTTACACTAACTCGATTATGAGGTACATTCGACACCTACAGTAAAGTTGCTACCTACTTTCATATTGAATTTGACTCTTAGAATTATAAAATTATAAGAATAAAATGAACTGATGACTTCATTTTAATATTTTATACAACACTTGAAAAAAAAAGTAGATAGATATATTATAAAAAATATTTTAATATTTCATAGATTGAATAAATGTTATTTATTTTAATTGTTTTGATGTTTCTATGGGCATGTACCGTTTCCGCCAAAATTTGAAATGACCGATTCCGCCATCGCCCGTTTCCGCCAATTTGAAAAAGGTTCGATTCCCGTTTCCGCCAATTTACCTGCTATGGTAAAATTATTGTAATATATTCCATATATTTGGTACGTACACTATCATACATTAATGAGTAAAAATTTACAAGGGGATTTTTCGTTTGTATCTAACATTGCCTTGTACTGTATCATATATGATACACTTTGTTAAAATGTGATAGGACTAATAAGGCTATAACTGATTTTAAAAATAAACTAATATTGCGTTATTCGTACGTAAAGAGTGTTGCATTTAATTATATTAAATAAATTAACAAAATATTATGACTTTTGAAATTATTTCAATTACTGTATTTCTTAAAATTAGGTTTGACAAAATATCAAAATATTATATGTATTTATGTATTATTATTATATTTATTAAAACTATGACAAAATATTGTGTATATTAATTATGAATAAGTGATTTTTACTTTATTATTATATTTATTAAAACTATGACAAAATGTTGTGTATATTAATTATGAATAAGTGAATAGCAGGTAAATTGGCGGAAACGGGAATCGAACCTTTTTTTAAATTGGCGGAAACGGGCGATGGCGGAATCGGTCATTTCAAATTTTGGCGGAAACGGGTAATTCCCGTTTCTATTAATATCAATAAAAAAAAAAAATAATAAAATAAAATAAACAGAAATGTAATAAAATATTTTAAATCAAAGTGCACTAATGGTATACAGACTACAGAGTATAATTACACGCGTTGTATAGATTATCGAACTTCTAAACTTATTTTAAATCATTTTAATGCAATAAATAAACTGTTCGGTATACTAATATATTATTGTAATGGGTCCGTGTGTTATTTAAATAGTAATACTTGTAGTAACTTGTATTTGTGTAAATTTGAAATCATTAGTGCATGTGTGCATCACCTTTAGGCACACGATGAGATCAATAAAATTATACATTTTATTATGCCATTCTTGTTATTATTAACGGAAATGAAATTTTAAATAAATATATAATGTATAATATATTTTTCTTTTGAACAGAAACCAAGCTATTTTATGTACGGCTTAGAATTATAGTCATAATATGACGCAAACGTAACAACGAATAAAATAAACTAAAAGATGAATCAAAACGAGAAAAACATTTGAGTTTTGTTTTTGATTTACTGAGAGTGTGGTCACAAAGGAAGTTGTTGCCAAAAGTATTTTCGGTGAACCATTAACACAATATATCATTTATGAGGGAACTTTACGTGTATGTATATATAATATGTATATATGTATATATATATATATGTATATTGTATATAAATATGTATTATACACTTGTCCCTTTAGCTGACCCGGACTTGTTTCTTGGCAACATATTAATATAATAAGAATTTTATCTTCAAAGTAAAACAATTTCATATAAAGACCTTTGTAATATTTCCTAAATTGTATTTATTTATCTTTGTTATATATCTGCAGCAGTTTAATAGATAAATATAGATATACTCGGCATTTAATATTCCATTCGGTTGTTGTATGTTGCACATGCTTCTATCTCAAATGCAATTATTACGTTGTAGTTCTACTTGTTTTGTATTTGAAAATTATATTGTTTTAGTATGGTCAATAAATTGTCTGAGGCTTTCATCAAATAATCACTAAAGCATAATATTGTAAAGTAAATTCAGTATAATATTATACTGACGACGACGCTCTACATTTTTCAATATTATTATTTGCCTCATCTCAATGCGTTAAGCGTAAAATACAGTTTGGATATAATCTGTTAGCAACATTATCAAAACCGATTACCATTTTTAATAAGCGTAATGGTATTTACTGAACTTTACCACGAAATTTAAATAATCCAATTTTTAATCGCTGCTAGGTTTTAAAATTCCATTAGGAAACCGGCGTATGAACACAATCTATATTTTTCGTTGGAAGATAATGTAGTTTAACGGTCGGTAATGGACTGCATACTATGATTGGTTTATTATTATAGAATGATGGACTATTATAAATATTATAGAAATACTAATTATTAATATACAAATTCAAATATCATTGTAACCTAGTCTTCTGTCTCGTAATTTAACCAATATACGCTACAGCGCTAATCAAATTGAAAATACTATTAATATTTTGTGAAAAATCTTTACCTAAGGCTTTGTTGAACTTGACGTCATGATCGTCGCAGCTACAGAAACTTTTATAATTTACTATTGGTACGTGTAGGAAAGATTAGCGTGTTGTGTGAGCCAAGCTGGAGTATAGTTGATGTGTAATTATATTATAATGTTTGCTATAAAAGTCCTATTTTCTAAATGGTATTCGATCTTTTCGAATTATTACTTTCGACAGGTGAATTTTCACATTTTTTTTTGAAAAATCATTACGGTTTATAGTGGAGTTGGACATGACGGTCGTCGCAGCTGCAGGAACTTTTATAATTTACAAGGAACTATTGGAACGTGTTTTAAAGACTTGCGAGTTTTGCGTGCCCACGTACAGTAGGTGAAATGTAATTATTATTATTATTGTACATACCATTGGCTAAACGGTAACAAAAATTCGATTATTCTGGATTACTTCCGACGAGCATGGGGCGTATTATGTAGTATAAAGTTTTCATCGCACAGTACTCGTAGAATATAAAAAGTTTTACGCCTTTTTTACTACGTTTACCTACTTCCTATATAGTTAAAACTATAATATTGTGTCATTTGCACAAGTCACTCTATTCGTCTCTCGTACTATATGTTTCTCACACCGTCAAACTACATTTGCTGCTATGGCAATTTTTTCTCAATTTTATGTTCGAGTTGGCTGTGGATAAAGTAAAAAAATATTAAAACCTACACGGTGATCTAGATTTTATATATAATACAATATTATATGCATCATAACAATAGGCATATTTTTTAAACTCATACGGCATATTATATTTTTACGTATTAACCAACATTTGTGGCTATGTCTGTTCGAGATTAAAAAAAAAATATATATAATTTAAATATATAATAATGCATACAAATTGTTCATCGTTTAGTCATAGCTTGAATATTTCTCATACAATTATATTTTGATTATTTGCAATTGTACCATGTTTAGTTGGTTAAAATGAATCCAATATCAATTTTTGTATGATCCCATTTTAGATTTCCTTAAAAATAATTATGCTCCAAAACAGTTGGATAAAATATTTTAGCTCCAAAATTTCTTTTTAAATAAATAAATAATGAATTAGACAACCGTTGGTGTTTAAAGATAATTAACTGTTTAAATTAATTTTTAAGACACGAGAAATAGAGAATTATTTTCCATCAAAATACAAAAACTAATTATTCTCTTTTATCACCTGCAAACATGCTTAAATGTCCATTAGTATTTTATTCAACTATAATAAAGATTTATTTTTATGCTTTATTTATATATCGTCGGGACATTAAAACATTAATACTTAACTTTAAACTACTTAATCGAAAGTACAAAAAGAAATAATAATTATGAAAAATATTGTCATTTGACTGAATTTTTTTAATAACTTAAACATTAATTCACTTGAATTGTTTTAAAAGATACAATTACAACTACAATACTATGAATGATATTATAATTTTACATTAAAGATAAAATATACTCGAAATATTATATTATATGTCGGTATAATAAAATATTATAGTAGGTGGTGTAGTGGCCGGGCGGATTAAGGCGTTGGTTGCAACGTGCACCGTCACCAGTTTGAATCCCACGGGTGGCATCGCTTTTCGGAGGCAGTTCATGCTGTCTGGAAAGAGAGGCCACCACTCCCCACCCAGAAATGGCAGAAACCTACGGGTGCACATTCGAAATTCTGCCAAAAACATCCACGAGTACCAAAACCAACAGTTCCCTGCCCGACAGTTCCACAGGCTAATGGCCCGTGATGTCCAAGTCTCAACTCCCAATAAAAAAAAAATAAAAATTATATTCAAATTTGTATCCACACAACTACACGAGTGAAATTCATTTTTGTCTCAAATATCACGACGGTGACTGAAGAATTTATAATGTTCTAAATTCTAAGCAAATATATTAATTTTACAACGATGTTAGTTCCTTTATGGGTCCCACGTGACACCAAGATTTTCACAGTGGAATCATTATTCTGTTGAGTTAAAAAATCGTACTTTTTAATGCTAAAAATAAAAAACAAAATGTTACTGTATATAAACAAAATATATTTTATTGAAAAATTTAATGAACAATTTAGTGAACATAACAAATGTGTGCTTTAACATTTTGAACAGATTATGTCGAAAAGATGAAGTATAATATATAATACAATGCAAATTGAAAAAAAACAATAATTAATAATTTTAACAAAAACAAAAAAAAGGCATCAGAGAAGACGTGGCGATGTGAGTGGTACGTAATGGCGATTGAGTGATAATCGCAGAAGATGCTAGTAAGGCTACTGGTCACCTCTACAACGTTATTCGGTCGGTCCTGAGGGGCGTTCGAGAATCGTTGGCGCGTTTGCCCGGGGCGCGAAGACGACCATGGCAGCGGATGGAGCCCGACCACGACGGTTGCGAGACGAACAACGATTGACGACAAGTGGCTAGTGCGCGATGTTGTGCGCTTGACGATACTGCAGGTGCTTAATACGATGATCGTTGTGCCGGTGACGACGGTTACCTAAGCTCCCGGAGCGAGCGATGAAGACTATAAAATATGATGGGTACTGTGGAATGGGCGATGACCTAACTTAGGCGTCGTGACTAGGCCGACAGCGTCAGACCACTAGGCGAAAAGGGGAGAGAATCGGTAGTGAGACTCTCCGTGATTTTCGCCCTGGCCACATCCGTCGGCACCGTGCAGTCTGCCGCGGCCAATGGTCCCGCCGTGGAGTCGCGCACCGCCGTAACTCTGAAACGTTTAGTTTCTTCGAGTCCATCAGCGCTATACTGACATCCGTGTTCCTATCTACCCTACATAAATTATAATCATCTACTACCCGAACACTTTGAGCTCTACGGAAATCCGTCGTCACCGTCGCAACGAGTCGTATTCGTGCATTGCAGTCGTTATTGGTATCGACGGGGCGGCGTCGATGCCCGCGTCGATATGGCTAGTCTCACCGTCGTCGTGTCGTCGTCGTCGATCGCAATCGAAGCAGCTAGGCGTCCACCGCGCCGTCAGAGGGTCTCGCGTGTCGGCGATCCCGAGCACCCGACGTCTGCGATCCCGTTGCGCCACAACTGGTGGCCGAATAACACGTATTGGCGACTTACCGCCGATCACCCTGCAGTGCTCTGTCACGTACCTTCCTCGTCCTCACATCGCCACGCCTTTGTCTGCTGCCCTCAACCAGGGGGGGAACTTTCGTACGGTTTCACTTCGGGAAAAAACTCAATAAAAAACAACGAATTCCGCGTACGGCTCTTGTTACGCCTCTCCACACCGCGCTAATGATTCTCATCAAGATGCCTGGGCGTGGAGGTGCGCGTATCGCTGGAGTGTTTCCCGGGTCCAGCCAGACGAACAAGCCCCAAAAAGGGGATGTGACCTCCTTTCCCCTGGTCGGCGTGACGTCCAACGCCTCGTCATTTTGCTCAACATGTTCTTCTACGGCCGCGACCTGCTTGGTTGACGACGTCGCAATCACGTCGTCTGCAATAATGTTTATCTCACCCGGTCCAATGTTGGAGGATTCGTCCGGTTGAGCGATTATGGCCGTCGACGCGTCGTCGCCCGTGAACTGCTTTGCATAACTCAGTAGACCCGCCAAATCGTCATAAGTTATTTCTTCGTTGTAGTTATCGAATCTGTGTAGCTTGGTTTCCATTTCATCGTATTCGATGTTGCTATTTGTTTTGTCGATAACTTTTCTTATGGTGGTCTTTTCAATGTGGTCGGATTTCTCGATATTATAAGATGCAGCCATTTTGCAGGTGTATTATGCGCGTGTAGGTAGACAGAAAAAAATAAAATGAACCATTTCCGGATTTCGTCGTAGACCAAAGCCGATAATTTCAAACAAACCGTTGTTTATTAGTGGCCAGCTAGTACGCAATAACATTATTATAATTGGCCAGCATCAGTTGGATTTTGAATTTTTTTTGCAATTTTCTATCATTATTAAATTTTTTTTAAATTAATATCGATAAAAATTTATTTGTTGGGTAGAAAAGCTTGGAAATTTAATACAAGGCTTCTAAATTCTAACATATTTTTACGATAGGTAGCAGTTGAAAAATAAAAGAAACATGTACTCACCATTTTTTTTAATAAGAATTCAAAGTTTGAGTGTTTACAACATAAGTAAAAATCACGAATATTCGTAAATTATTTTATACTAGAAATTCATAAAAATTATTTCTTTAAATTCTAAGATTTGAAAATTGTTAATAATCTATAATATATCCTAGACAGTAGACAGGTAAACCGTCTCCGCTTTTAATCGTTTTTCGTATATAATGATATAATATCATTGAATTCAAATTTAATTCCATCCATTACAGTTACCCACTTGCAACCTACTGGCTACTGTACAGCAGAGCGACATCCACAACTTATCCGCTTTTTAAAAATTAAAACAAAAATCGTATCATATAATATATGTATAATACATAGTTATTATTTCTATTTTTAGATGGGAATATTTACTTAACACTAATTAATCAAAATAAAATTTCTATTTTAATGAAGAAATGTTTGATATTTTCATTAAATATTTATTTATCATTTTCTAGAAACAATATAATATCATTTCCCCTTCAAAAATCTTGAAAATGTAATAATGAATTTCCCTTTTCTTTCAACCATTTGAAGCAATTGATATTACATATTCAAACGAGAATAAAAATGAAAAGATTGTTTTTCATCAAACAGTTTTAGTTGTTTTGTTGCGAAAAAAAAATATATCAATGCATGGAGATTTGCATCTTCCTGTTATTAATTACTTGTATATAGTATTTCAATATATTACAGTGTCATTTAAAAAATATTTTAATATATTTTAAACTATATATATATATAATATGAACCATTCAATGGACGTTGCTTTTGACTTATGAATAATAACTAAATACACGACTATTCACCGATATAACCACCATTTTATTTGAATGCATTTATTCAAATTCTTATTTAATCTTTTTTTTTTTAATTTTACTATATTCAAAATTATTTAGATTTCTTATACGATATTTAAGGAGTATTCTGTAGCGATACAAAACTATTATCTTCATATGCAATTTAACTTGTTTTATTGTAAATTATTTAGCCGATGATTTTTTTGAAAATTCTAATGCGTCTGAATCTAAATGTGTGATTGAGTAGTTTCTGATAAATTAAAATATATTTAATATGTGTTTAAAAATGGTTTCATGAAAATATAAAATACATATAATATTATGTCAAATATGTAGATTTATAACATTCTAGCAATTTTTATAAATTATAAAATGTTAATAGATTAATTGTATTTAGTACCTAATCACTAATTACCTATTTTTTTTTTCAAATCATCGTAGCGTCCATATTTTCAAATCCCATTATATTTGACCCGAGTACAAAAGGCTGAAGTTTCAAAAACTACTCTATCGAATTTCCATTTAGATACACAATATTTTCAAAAATACTATTTCATAATCATTTTTTTTTTTAACTTGTGATTATCATCGAAGAAAAATAATTTGATATCACCAAAGAATACATGTAAAAATGGTATAAAAATCTAAGTAATTGTAGGAAAATTCCTTAAGTATATAAGTAATTAAAAATTCCACTATCAAATATTTGAATAAATTATAGAAATAAACGATAGTCTATTTGTCTTCCAACAGCTGCTCGGTACCGTTTTTCATACATTTACAATGATTTACTATTGAATACAATTTATCGTTTGGGATATTAATACGCAGTGATTAAATATTGACTAAGCAGTTAATAAACTTCATACAATATACTATGTTGTACAATTTATATTAAGTGTTTAAGGTCTATATAGTTGTAGATGCGTGTAACGTAGCTATGTGGTCTGGAGAAATTGCTTTATTTTTGCTATCAATGTGATATAACTTTATCGTTGCCGTTTTTGTTACATTTTAATCATTCGCGGATGGAGTGGTACCTATAACTATGCTATAAAATTATTCTGACACTCGTTGATAAATCACTCAGTATAAATAATTATTTAAGGGTTTTGATATTTAAGCACGTTGATCTTGGAAAGTCCACTGCAGCATCAAATTATTGAAGGTCAATCATGAGTATACCTATAAAAAACACATTTTTTCATCCAGACCAACAACTTTAGGTAGGTAGTAGCATTGAGTATAGATAGTATACTATCTATACTCAATGGTAGTAGGTATACAATAAAACTTGCCTTATGTTAATTCGTGTTTATTGTATTAGCGTATAATTAGATGCCTTGTTGTTATTTATATTAAATCGTTATGAAGATAAAAAAAAAAGAAATAAATACATTTTTTCCATAATAATATATGATGATAGCAGAATATTAGACTTTCAATGAACCATCACATTTATACAATGTATATAATGTGCAAAAATTGTTTATTTGTTGATAATGTATTTTAATATAAACTATTTAAATTCTAAGAACAGAAAGACTAATACAAAATATTTTATCCTTGATATTTTTATATACTTTCAATAAGAAATCGTCAAGTTTTTTTTAGAAGTAAATAAAATTTTCCAATTTTGACAGTTCATTAATTTTTGAATATAAGGTTCAGTACCAAAAATTATATTTTGTAAATAACGTATTTATACAAAGAATAATTCATTTTATATTTGTTTAGGATCAATATTTGTTGAATAGGGAAATCAAATTTTGCTGTGCTAATGTATTGATACTAAAATGAAAAGAAACTATTCTAAAAGCGAACGCTTTCTTAAGCCATTCTATGATTTACTTTTGATGAATAGTTTTTTCTTATTTTCTTATGTTTATGTTTGATCTGATGATGGTCAAAATCTTTCAGTCATCTTACGCCGATCAAAACTAAGAGCCTTATAAAATAGCTGTTCTTTAAAATATCGTATTTTTCGAAAATGAATTCAAAGAATATTTGTTTTGTATTAGATCACATAATATTAAACAGATACATTTAGGTTTTAACAAACTTTGTTATACACGTCATAGTTTATTATTTAGAAGATCGTATTATTTTTATCTTATAATTTACAGCATATAGGTGCCTATTAGTAATAATAGTATAATACTACAACGTTTTTATTTATCTCAAATTCATGTGAGTTAACCTTAAAGGTTTTTGTTCGTTAACGGCTGTAGAGTATAGAAATCGTGTTTTATATCCATTAAATCCAACGATATTTGATTAGGTATAACAATGAATATAATATATTATATGGTATGATATTTGAAATAAAATTTTCGAGATGAAATAGTTTTGGAAATAGAAAATCTTTTTAATGAAAAATCTCATTAGATTTTATAAGAGGCCAGTGAAAAAACTTCGATAGTGAGTAACTACCATTCAGATGATTTTTTTTGATTGAAAATGAAATAATACCGTGGATATTAAACATATTATAATAATAACTTAACATATAATTTCAATAGTGTCTATTATTTTGTATTTTTTTTGCTTTATATGTGATATTTATATTAATATTTTGTTTATAAATGTAAAAAGTAAAAAATCAATTTTTATATATTTTACATAAAATAGATATTTATTATTTTGAAATATATGTCTTTCTTTTAATTTTTACGCGAAATCTAGAATACCTCACTGCTATAAACCTAGATAATAATATTTTATGAGATTCGTGTTAAAATATTAATATTGATAATATAATTTAAACTTTTATCAACATCGCAGATAACTGATGTACATATAACACTCATTCAGTGAAAACTATCATGCATATACATAATATTATTGCATCAGAAATCCTGAACATACCTAACCTCTATTGTGATCCGATGTGTTAGAGTACGCGGTACATTCTGTAGCACCCTCCATCGAATCAATTGCTAGATATGAAATAATGATTGTTGGAAACCGTTGGATAAAAAACTATTTTTCATAGTTATTATCGTTCTACAGATAAAAGCAATAATAATATGAGTTCGAAAAGTATGCGTGCTAACCGCTATATATTTCAAACCTGAGAACATTTTACAAAAATAGATTACGAGTATTTGAGTGTCCCTGTGAAACAATATAATGATTTGAAAACAATATTGATACATTATAAAATCACGACGTGGGGCATATAGTGTTCGATATTTAGGTCACACACAGGGCGATTCTTTAAAGTTTTAATACATTATCCCATTGAATCTCGTATTTTTAAACAGCGTAGGTTAGTTATGAACAATATACTATTTATCAGTACATAGATAGAATTTATTCGTTGGCATTTTCAATAAAATATATTCTGCCATAATATGATATGAAATGCAAAATATTAACACTGTAAATCAAACAAACTTTTTTCTTCAATCCCACATAAATATCATGGGATGTTGCTAGTATTAGTTACGTTAAACTATTATAATACCTAAATAAAAATATAAGCTTAAATATCACTCTGTAAAAACCTAATATTTATATTAATATTTTGTTTGAGTTATTACAACTCGTCAATAAATACAACAAAATATATGATCAGGTATAATCCACACACAGCCACCGGAAAGCTCTCGTACGAGTCGTACGTATTTCGTACTTAAAATAAGCCACACCTAAAATGGAAAATTGGCATGAAGATATGTCGAACCGATTTGATTATTCGACTGTGGTATCAGAAGACTAATTAATATTGATTTAGGTTTAAGTCGTTTGTGGATTCTGCAGTGCGTTTCTCCGAAGGTCCAGATTTGAAATCTCTGTCTGGCCCAGTTTGGATAGTTATGTATTATAATTTCAATTGGAAACGAAATGGCTAACCCACAGTCTAATTAATGAATTACCTTCAAGTCACCAGTTTTTGGTTTTATGTTATATCTTGAAATAAAACCGCAAGAAGATAGAAAAAAAAAATAGAGGCGAGCCATTGGTTTTATTTTCTATTCAAAACTTACGTGGAAGTGGACTACTTAGGAAGTGCTTACTTTAGAAACACGTTATCGTGGAATAGCTTTGATGAAATGTCGTAAGTTATCGTATAACTAATCACTAACTAAAAATCATATGTTTTTAATCTACAGGCATACGTCATGACGGAGAAAATAAATTTTTGGCATAGGTATTGACTTTTGGTTGAAATGTTCTGTTTAACTATTAAAAGCTAGTCTCCAGCTATTGAGAAGTTTAGGTGAACCAAAGTATTTAATAATATGTTGTAGCATTAGGTATTGTAATATGTATATTCGATTTAAAGTATTGTTATTAAATGTTTTAACATTATTCATAAATAAACGATGGCAGCAGAGGAGTAGTATTGTGCAAACAGATCCTCCTCTGTTGTCGGTTCTAACCAGGAAAAAAAAAGTATTTAATAATATTAAGACGGATGTGAACTATTATTTTTTTCTGAATTCAAAATTAATGTTTAGATTCTAAAACAAATTTATTCTTCCCACTGTTCATAATAACGTAACGTGCATTATATACACTATGATTTTTTTTTAGTTCTTAACTTTTATATCTTATAAAACTAAAATTCTATTTTAAGCTGCGAAATTATAATAATATGAGTTATTAGTTGGTTTAAAAAGAAAAAAAATTGGAATGTAGTATGGACTGATTGGACTGTGATGTACGTATAATATTATATTACCTACTAAACATATTAATATTATATTATATTGTAATTTTCAGAAATTCAGACTTGACATATTTTATCATAAAAACTTTTAAAGTTTCCTAACTTAATAAGCGTATTACATCCGGTGCCCGTTTCCTTTTAGAAATATATTATGTGCATATAGTTGACGTTTGGGTGTAGTCAGAGAGGGAAGTGATTTCGGTGGCCAAGTAAGCAGTATGTATAATAATATGTATAATGCCCAAACAACCACCGCCGGCAGATGAAACTAAATAATAATTACTAATTAGAACTGCGCCACTGCTGTAGTAGGTACACAGTCGCGGTAATGGTAAAGCGCCGTCCCGTTCGGTACGTTATTCCATTAGCGGACCATAATATAATATACATATTATTATACGCGTGTGCGAATATACGTCTAAATATTATATATGTATATGGTGAATTATATAATATATAATATTATAATACGCTCTCAGGTTTTAGCGACGGGCAGCGATGTTGGCCTGCAGACTCTTACCCGGCGGAGTAATTTGCAAGTCCGGAAGAGAACGCAACGTTTCCCTAGCTGATTAAGCCCGTTTTATATTATTCCACCACTGTTGAAAGGATGAACAGCAGTGCGGGATTGCAAAAAAGGTACAGAGACACGCCCCCGCCCCCAAGCGATTGCGTTTTGGGGGTAAAAAATAAATAACGTTTACGACAATAATTATATTCAGAGCTTCTCCGTGATATTACCACGGTATATAATATATCATGAACATTGTAATATTATACAAAGTGAGTATTATTATTTTATCAGCAAACGCAGTCATATTATCCACGAATAATAGATGATGTATATTTTTAATATTATATATCCTTAAATAAATCTTCAAAGTACTGTTCAAATATTGTATGAACAATTTACTTTCAAAAATGTAGTGTTGTAAAACCAGTTTCAACTAGACTATGACTTATCTAAATCATAACTAGAGTGAGAGCAGTACCTATGATGAACTATCAGTTGTCAAAACTGAAATTAAAACTGAGGATTATTTGATCGTTAATCGAAATCATTTTTTGAGTTTTAGATTAATCAGTTTTCTATATTAAAACGCTTAATAGGAATATCTTTTTTTTTTATATAACTATTGTGTAGGGGCACATCATTTTCGAAATATTTTCCTCTGGAATAAATTTCTACATCCTAATAAAAAATGATTGTCGAAACGATGCGATTATAAATGGTTATGTTGACTGTACAAGTCTTTGTATAATAAACATAAACAAATTCTACCTATAATATTTGTATACAGGTGATGTAAAGCTTATGATATAATAAATGCATATTATATTGGGCTCATTTGGGTTGCTTGCAACCACTGTCTGCTACAATATTAAAGAAATCAATTATATTTACTGGGTAAATGATGATTTTTAATTTTCGGGAATATTAAATAATTAACAGTAATTACTAATATAATAATATTAGATTTAATCAATCAATTAGTTTTATTAAATTCAATAATACTTATTAAAATTTTTGGTGATGATAGATCTTCGTAACTCGTGATGGTGTATTGGGAAAAATCATACGTAAAAATGTTTAATTTTTATGACAAAAGTTATAACCTATAATTTTGATTTATATAAGTTAAATGTTGATATTATTATTGTTTTATTGCTTAAAGTTGAGAAGAATGTTGTGCTTAATAGCTTTTGGCATTGTGATTCTGTAATTTGAATAAATTCGAACTTAAATGTATTTTTGAAATTTGTTAAGATTTAAATTAATTCAAATATTTGATAGAGTTTTTCTCTAATTTTCTTACTGGAAGGCTTGCATCAAGCCTCGAGAGAATTTATGAAAATCCATGACAAGCCTTGATATTATAAACTTTTTGTATGCAGGAAAAGTTATATGTTGAGTATGAACACTAATAAAATAATAAGTTTGTAACAAAAAAAAAAATATATTTTTTTATACATGTCAGAGCAAGGTACTTTCCATGTGCTATGGACGTGTATACAAGTTTTTATCATTTAAAAATTATTTGAAACGTCAAGAAAGAATTAATTAATTATATAACGCACTATACATTCTTAAATTATTTATCCAATGGAAGAAAAATCAAAATCCTATCACAAAAACTTCGTTTGTTATGAACATTTACGTGTTTGGCGAAGAGGTGTTTCATCAGGTGAAAATTACGGTTGTCTGTTTATTTTTTTTTAATTTTCTGGTTAAAAGTACAAATAGCTGTTTAGCTGTTTATATTTTACTTATATTTTTTTCAATAAAAACATTTTAAATTGCGTTAAAAATATATTTACGACTTTTTATTTTTATTTTTTTTTTATTAGCTTCCAGTAAAAACTATTATAGCTCGACAATTATATAAGTACATGATATAGATACAAGGGGCAGTGTGGTGTTACAAAGTATACATTTACAATGGTATAGATAAGAATAGAGAAATTATACATTGAGAAGAGTCTTGGTAATTTATATAATATTAATTAATGATATAAGAGTAATGAAATAGAATCGTAAATTATGATCAGTGCATAGTTAATTTGATAATGATTATATATAACAAGCTGATTGGGGGAAATGGAATTTGGATTATGGTGTAAGTTGTTTTTGTAGAATAGTGGTGAGGAGGGAGACGAGTGGATTTATTAGAGCGGAGAGTTCTGTGATAAACTTAGCTAAATTTATGACTTAAAAAGATTAAAACACCTAATGATTTGGTGTACTTAAATTTATTTAAGCGAGTGCATTTTGAGAGCCACTGTCTAAGAGTTTTAAAATTACCTATAACTTTGTAAGCTTTGGTCCAAATTTTTTTTCAACAATTTTTTCTGATTCATTGAGCATAAATATATCCTTATAGGGTAGCAAAACCTTTCAAATAATTTATGAAATATAGTCAGCACACAGCAGGTGTTTTAGATTTTAGTGGTCAGTAGTATAAGGGTTAATCAAAAACTTTTTTGTTCATAACCGTATTTAGTAGAAAATTAAACTACTATAGTAAAAACTAAGAACCAAAAATAAAACGACAAATTTCTTTTGGATAGGGTCCTTGATTAAATTGATAAATTACTGTTTAATGAATCACTTTGTATAATAATAATTTATTTAATGCTCCTAAATCGTCTGAAATTTATTTCAACCATTATTTTATATTATTTTTTATAATTTGTATAGAGGCAAATTTTTACAGACCCATGATCTAGTATAAGAAGAGTCCATATTATTCTCAAATGAAAATAGTGTAAACATGGGAAAATATAGTTGTGAGATACATGGATTTGGTGGTCTCTGAAATCACGAATAATCTAAGAATTTCTGGGAAAAAAAACTTTTTACCACATCAAAGATTTTGGATGTTTAAGAAAAAAACTAAAAAACAATTGCTATGCATTGTGTAACTCTGGTCTACAGGTGCAAGTTGTGAAAAATTCTTCCAAACGAAATATACATACTATATCCGGTTTAAAGTACAACATGATTATTTGTGGTAAGTATTTTCCATAAAGAAAGGTATTTTAAATTTTGATGGTACGAGTAAGTGATCCTTTCTGGTCAGTGATTTTATATAATACATAACATAAGCCTTATAAGAGTGATGACCAAAATAAGCTTATATTACTCAGTAACCCGTTGAATAAACGGCATATTACTTAGGTATTATCATATAAATACCTAACCTACTTAACTGCATCTCCCATCCACTAAACACTCAATTATAGCATTTGAATATAACATTATTGTGATTCTGACATGAGGTTTAAGTTTATTTTTAAAATTATTGAAGCATCATGCAAGTTACTTATTTTTAATACTTTTAAAATTTGTAGAAAAATATAATTTGAAAAGCGGGTAACATTCTACTTTACATTAGGTATACTATTTATCATTGTCATTGTCATGCATGTGATAAAGTTAAATTAAAATATATAAAATCATTGTATGCAAAAAACGATCCTGAGCAAAGACAATCTGTTGACTTATAATATTACTAAGTTTTTAAGGACTTAAATTATTTATTTTACTATTAGGTATTCACACTACAATAGGTACCAAAAAAAATAGCATTTGAGAATGTCATAATATAAAATGTGTATACAAAATATTATAAATAGTATAATAATATATTTAAAAATTTTAAGTACTTACGAATAATAATATTATATTTCAATAAAATATCTAAAATTGCTATTCTTAATTTTAATTTTAATTAACATAAAATGTCTGTGAAAAACTGCGTTCTAAACACTGATTATGCTGTATAGAAATGCCTAATATAAAAACATTCAGTAGTAATATAATGAATGGATGTTTTCAAAAACTAGTTTTATGTACCTAAAAATCTCAGTTTATCTTAATTTTTTATTTAGTTTACCTGATGCTTTTAGAAAATATTGAGAATTTTCTATTTTGGAATAGACCTAACCAACTTGATTCACTTTCCTTTTAGAAAAGATGCTGAGAAGAAAATCAAAACATTTTTATTTGTCCTAAAAGGCGAGGATAGACACAAAAAAACACACACATGTTATTGTAAAATCAATATTATCCATCGCTCTACTCTGAATTTAAAATTTGACATTGTATTTGTTTGTAGGCCAATGAAATATGTCTATGATTGCTGAAACAATGTCTGTAATAATTCAGGATTCATAAAATATTGTGTTGTCAAAAAAAAAAAAAAAAAATGATTATTTAATAAGTAGCTGTTTTTAATATAATAATTTTCTTTTCATGATCATTTTTTGTCACGGTACTTATACCTTAATATACCTTTAGTTTTACTGTTTTACGAAAAGTTTTAACACTATAACAGTGTTTAGAGTTTCACCAAAATTAAATATTTTTGTATAGGTATTAGGAAATGCTTAATACGGATTAAACATATTATTAATTATAGGGCATATTTCTAACATAAAAAAAAAACCAGGAAATATCGTTTATGTTATATTATTACTGTAATAAATATTATTTTCAATAAAAAGGCAGAATTTCCACTAATTTTATGTTGGGTATTTAGTAAAGCCACATTTAAACAAAAAGTAAAAAAATATATACTATTTAGTGTAACAAAATAAAAAGTACCATTTCTCTCCTCGAAATTCATCAACTCATACCGGTAGATCATTTGTTTATACATAAAAGAATAACAACAGGCAATCATTTACGTTGCTTAATGGGCCGTTAGAAATAAATGGACTGTTAATTGGCAATCTAATGGAAACGAACTACGCTATAGAAGGTACACCGTCAAACCATTATACTCGCACAGTTGTGCCCGTGGGTAATATTATAACATCTCATAATTGTACAAAGTATTGTGCATCGCTGGAATGAACAATTTTTAGTTTGATATTTTTCTTTGTTCATACATATCATGTATAATTATGATGTTCACTGTCGCTAGCTATTTTTCTCCTTCTAATATCTATAAATAACAATACAATTATTATGATGTACCTACAGTGAAATATCTAAATAGCGGACACTCTCGGTCGCTTAAATGTCGTCCGCTATTAAGAGGGGAAATGCAGTGAGTGCACATTTCACCGTTCCCAAAATTCCGTCCGTTATTTGGAGGTATCTATTAAAGGAGGTTTCACTGTATATGATTTTTATATGGCATAATGTGTTTTTTTAAGCTTTCAGTATACGAAATTTTAGCTCGAAAATTATATGTTTATTGGCAACAAGAGTTTATTCGATTCATATATTAAGATAACAAACGCGATATAGTAGAACATAATGTTATAGTACAATATTATAAAGGTCACAAATTAATATTTGTAAATTTATAAATTCGAGGGATTTTCAGGCGGGGCAATCAAAATGTAATTATTACATATTTAACCAGAAAAAATACATAATATAAAATTGTGTGTTACACATTATTATGAATTCGAATAATTTAATATCAAAGCACATATTCATTATTGAGATGTTTTTTTAATTAGAATTGAGTTTTTAACTACTAAGGTTATTAGCCTGGTAGTGTGAGTGGTGAACGATTGGTCGGAACACGTTTTTGTATAAGTGACAAGTATTTGTACCTTAATACTAGGGTGGTCACCCGTCTGGGAGCCATCAACACCGGCCAGTACGAGTACGTACACTCAAAGTGTTTCCGAAATTGAGCGTATAATCGCCAGAGATATAAGTAATAGTTGATGCCTTGATGGTAATATTAATGATGATATATTACGATGAATGATTTTCGGTTTTTTTCGTCTTTGGCTAGAGTTTAAGACAAAAACCTGTTTTATATTACATTATTAATGTGTTCATAGGACATAGGTTTGTTGTTCTTAATAACTATTATAGAGTTTAGTTTGAGCTCCTCGAAGGAGCTGCATAATATTATATTGGTTTCCGTTAAATATGTTGTAGAAAAAAATAAGTAGGTTACCACTTTACCAGGTACAAAAAGTTTTATAAAATATCCCTCCTCCTATAACATTTATAGTTGAAAAAAATCGGTAGGTACCTAAGATCGTATTGTGTATGTTACTTATTTAAATCTGTTGCGTGTTATGTATTATATAATATAATACATAACATATATAATACGTATTATAATAAATTATATGGTTGGGTAATTAAAGATAGGATTTTTTTTTTTTATTGCTGATAATCAATGATAATAATCAACTCATGTTTGTCAAATTTAATTTTTGATTTAAATTTTATATTTTGATTTATGCCGTTCCAGAAAACTTTTATCATACTCATATTTTATTTTAATAATGAATTATTAATGATTATACATTATGTATTAACTGACCACTAAAATAATACCGTTTTATTTTCAGTTGAGCCGATTCAATATTTTAACATATTTGTATATTATTCAATCTTAAGTTTAAATAATGATCTTTGAATTTTTAAAATATGTTATTATTTTGGTGGTGGATAATAATTTTGTGGTTGGTAATTCAGGTAGAGCACTAACGGATTTATGGTAGATAGCATACAAGACGAATACTGCTTGTTTATTTAAACAAATAATAATTTTTGGTGCCTATGCAGGTTTGCTGATAATCATTGAGAAAACGCAATAAGGGCATTTTCAATCTTACAAATGCGCAAGCGGTGACGAATTTGTTCATAATGTTACATTTTGTCCTGTAATTTATAAAATTAAATAAAATTAACCATTTATACATTTAAAGGAAAGATAATTATCTAGGTCATCTCAAAGAGTTTAATTGATATTACAATTTTTAGATGAATTACGATCAGTTTAAATCATAAAAAAAAATTACGGTTTGAAAATGGCCATGGACTTACTGAGAAAACAAATGACCATGTGGCACCATCTTAACTATCTAATGCAATCATCACAGGTATTATAATGTATAATTTACATATAAGCTGAGGATTAGATGCTATAAAACCTAAATATTACTAAAATGGGCAATAATAATAAAAAAAAACCAGTATTCTCAAGTATAATTACTATGAAAATTTAATACCACAGTTGAATATTAATTGATACTTTATAAATATATTTATAGAATTAATTGATATCCACTAAAAATTGATCTAAAAAAAAACTTTTTTTTAAAATTTTTTTTTCATTTTTTATAAGAAATTTACAATCTGTTCTTAATTAGAACAATAAGCAAATGTGCATAGGGTATTTACATATGATTTTTTTGAGGGAAGAAGCCACCCATTGGTGACACTAACTATTTTGTGTTCTTAAATTTTTAAGTTAAGCTAATTTTAATCTTGAGACAGAAGGTCCCGACACCATCTTCGCTTAAGCCGTCTGGGTGGATTAGCTAGAATGGACAAGGTAGATAGTTTATAGTAAGATGATTAGGATGAAGAGGTAGTATGATGTGAAATCTTTTGTAGTAGCATTTTGCTTCGTCAAGTACTGTTGTTATTCTTAGATCATAATGGAGCGTAACATTGGATACAAAGGTAGGGGCATTTGTGATTTTTCTTAGTGCAATGTTTTGAAAAGCTTGAATTTTTTGTATATTTTATTTTTTTTCACTACCAGAGCTGGAGCCCGTAGATCCAGATGGGTTTTAGAAGAGATTTATATATTATTAATTTGACATTTAGGTTAGTGTGTGTGTTTTTGTATAGCAATGAGCTTAGTGTGCGTAATCGGTTGTTTAATTGTAGCCTTTTTGATTTTATGTGTGGAGCCCATGTAAGTCACCGGTCTAAAAGAAATCCTAGATATTTTACTGTTTGGGAAGGGGGAATTTGGATTCCGTAAAGATTAACGTTTGGGCATGGAATCTTTTTTAAAGTGAATGTCGTGTGAAATGATTTATCTTGGTTTACTTTGACTCTCCAATTAGTATACGATTTTTCCATAAGATGTAGGTGATTTTGTAGATTTCTAGAAGCTATCAGAGGATCTGCATTGATGGAAATTATTGCTTTATCGTCTGCATATTCTGCAATTAGCGTGTAAGGTGTAGTAGGTTGATCTGATGCGTAAATGTTATATAGTATCAGGGAAAGTATGCCTCCTTGAAGAACTCCTGCATTTATAGGGGCTATGCTTGAGACAGAGGAGCCATATGATACTCGGAAGTTGCGGTAAAAAAAAAACTTTTTTTATTGCATATCGGAATGTTTTATTCTTCTTTATACATTAAAAATTTAAGAAATTCTAAAATCTCGCACGAAAAAATAATGTAAAAACTATAAAATATTTTAAACAATATAATTAAGCCAAGAAACACATTTTAGCATCAATTAGTTGCTATCTTTTTTTACCAAACAATACAAATGTATCTGTAATATATACTATTAAGGATTTGGTAACTAATTTAATTTATGTAGTACTAAAGATGATTTATAATTTTATCCGTAAAATGTAAAATAATATATATCTTACAGTTGAAACTTAAAACTATTACTTATGACTTTTAAGAGTGCTGTTTAAATATATATTTATTTTTTTAATACACTTTAAAAACTACTCTAACTAATTAAATGCAGCACATGCAAAATGTAAATGCCGTTGCTGAACGTATCTAATTTTTTTGCCTAAGATCTAGTAATGATCTTAAAATACTATTCCAAAAATACTTTAAAATTCCTAAAACTTCAAGGTACAATGTTGATAATAAAACTCATTAAAAGAATAAGAATTTTGATGTCTTAATATAAGCAACTATACAGGGTGATTCTTTTAAGCGGGTACACTAATTATCTCGAAAAGTATTTACTTATTTCAAAATATTTTTTAACATGGTTTCAAGTTGTTAAAAACCGAACGTTTTTATTAAAAAAATTATATTTTTTATCCCTATCATTTTTTAAGTTTTTTACTTTTTTGAATGACAACATAGAGTTTTAATTTCATATTCCAAAGCAGAATATTTTTCTAAGTATTTTGATTCATAAAAATCGAATTTAGGACGAGTAGTTTATGAGTTATATGTATTTAAAGTTTGTACAAGCGGAGTAGTGGACAAACATTTTGTGGGGTAACCCCGTACCACTCCACTCTGCTAATCTAAACTTTAAACACTTATAACTCAAAAATTAATAGTCCTAAACTCGATTTTTATGAATAAAAATACTTAGAAAAATATTCTGCTTTGGAATATGAAATTAAAACTCTATGTTGTCATTCAAAAAAGTAAAAAACTTAAAAAATGATAAGGATTATAAATATTTGAAAATATAATTTTTTAATAAAAACGTTGGTTTTTTAACAACTTGAAGCCATGTAAGAAAATATTTTGAAAAAACTAAATACTTTTCGAGATAATTAGTGTACCCACTTATAGGAATCATCCTTTATAGTTTATTATATTATCGTTATTTAGATAAGTAATTATTTTGGTATTTTTATTTGTGATATAAGTTAATTTAAAAGTCTTTTATACCATGAGGTTAAAAATTAAAGATAGTCTTTATTAACCAAAATTGTAAATGAACTTCCCATGTATTTTAATAATGTTTAGTATAATTATTATATGGTATTATAAGAAAATATTGATAAAAAAAAAAAAAAAAAATAAGATGAAACAAAAGACAAACGGTCAATTTTTAATGGTATACGCTTGATTTTAGCTACACTTCTACAAAAATATAACTTTTAATAACATTCTGTTTTTCATGTGTTTCAGCATTTTGTTTAATGAGATTGAGATTCACTATGAAACATTTGAAATAATTATTGTTGGCAAAAAGTTTTTAGTGAAGCTATCACAAAACATATTAGTGAAGATGCAATTTTTTTTTCATTTGTAATGTTTCTAAATATTTTGGCCTTTCAGTAAATTAATCCTCTGGAGTTCTATCGGTGTAAATTCATTGATATAATTAATCATGAATAATTTAATTAATATGGCACATATGATAATTTTATGATTTCAACATAAAGTGATGATTGGATATAAACAAAATATTAGAAATTAAATATGTTATAATAATAAAAAATCAATAATACCAATTGGTATCTTTGTTGTTTAAAGTTAAATAAATATAAAATTATGGTCAGTTGAATAAAACCAAAAAACCTTTTTATAAGTAGTATAATTTAAGTATAACTAAAATTAAAGGCCAACAAAGATCGTAATAACGCTTGTTCATGATACAGTGCTAAAAATAGATTTTTAAAAGATATTTCACTTATTTTTTGATGTAGGATACAGAAGATTTTTTGGATTTTATGAGGAAGAATAAAATAGTTCATAGGTCACACGTATTATGACGTATACTAACACGTACACTGGTTTACCTATAACAGTGGTTTGCACTGAGGACTGAAGAGTGTGGTTGCATGTAAGAATGATCAGCAGTAGGTAAGGTTTCAATTTTGTATAGCATTAGTCTAACTTAATACAATGTAACTGCATTTTTAATACCTATAAAGTTAATTTGACTTTTCAAATTTTCTGTCTATTGTGACATACGAATACTTAATCAAGTTTGATATTATGTAAAATGTAAATTTTACTAATTATTATGTTTATTATATTTTATATTAAATATCTTTATTGTTAAATTCTTTCATATCTCGATTCTTATTGATATGTAACTTCACAATTTTATTGTTCACAGAAAACTTCACTGGTAAAAAATATGTTTATAAATAGATGTAATACAAGAAGGTATAAGATAGCTGACGCAATTGTCGAACAGGGATGGACGACGAGTCCTGTTTCGTTGGAATACATTCAAATCGATCATGTAGGTACTTGTATAAACAGTGGTACCCTACAGATATTATTATTGATTCTCCCTGAGACCGCTGTGAGACGTTCGATTACCAGGTTAATAATATATTATGAAGTTATATTACTACAGGTAGGAATTTTCCGGCCCAGTTAAACTCGATTTCGTTGAGTGATTCGTTAAAGGTCATAATTTCATCCAACGGCGAACGCGGTGTTTGTGTGTGTGTGTGTGTGCACGCGCGCGTGTTTAGGGGGGGATGAAGTAATCCGTTTTTATAATTGAACATTTTATTCGATTATCAACCGAACCATATTGATAGGTTCGAGAGACGGCGAGGTTTGCAGTCGTCGGTGTAAATCTTGCGAGCAACGACAAAATTATTTTTGCCTTTTGTCTCCAATGCTTCCATTTAGATTATTATACTTCAAATACGTATTCAAGATTAACAATATTGATGTGCCGTGATGGGAAAGCACGCCCACGTGAATAATAAGGCCTCAGTGGCGTTTTGTAGTCTGAATAATCCAATATACAACTGCTAACGTCGTTCGATTGTGTTTTACTACTCATCCATTCCCGTTCACGTCCGGTGGTTTGTGGAGATCAAACGAGCTCATAACGTTATTGGTAATGAACATTCCGATTAAAGGTATAAAATATTTGCTATGTCCCTGCGATAGTAAATAAATATATAATGTACAGGGGGGTTCATCAATTGTGCTCACCCTAAACTTCATAATGCATTTACTCAAATACTGAATTTTAAGGATTTTGAAGTATAAACTATTACCGCATTTAAATTTTAAATGTTTTAAATGCCATTTCAGTCATGTTTTTAAATGTTACAACGCATAAGCTAGGACGATCAAATTTGATAAATAACCTTATTTACGTTCGTAATCTATCGCCGTTGCAGTCGTTGCAGACAATACGTCTACTATTACGACTATATCAAAAAATAGAGAATTGCTCGAACTTCGATGGTTTTCAGTCCATATCTATCCAAAAAGCTGGAAGTTATACGTGCTTGTATTCCATCCTCACTTTTCACAGCTGCAAATGTTGTGTTTGTCATGACGGTTTTTTGATAACATAAAATATATTAATATAAATGAGTACCACACCGGGTACTAACAGCGAATTGTAGTGTAATGTTTTGAACGTAATCCGATAAACCTGTTTTAGACTAACTATAATGTAGTTAATATTATGTTATTAAGAGGAAGTTACATTCACGTGTGTTACCTACGTCCTATAAACAATATATAACATCAAATTTGCTTTTAATAGAACTAATTTTGTGTTTATTGCATGCGCTAATAATATTTTATTAGAATGAATTTACCTATAATCATAGGTGGAGCCAGCCTATGATTAGCCTTACCTAACCTTCACGTTCAGGGGGTGCGAATATTTTTGTCCCTCTCCCTCCAAAAAAAAAAAAAAAATTAAAATTAATACTATACTTTATTATATTCATAATATTACATCACAATAATAATTATATACAATGCCAAATCAAAATATCATACGACGTTTGAACTCCACACTAAATTGTCTATGCGTTTAGGGAGTGCCACTGCATACCCAGCACATCCCTTGGCTCCGCCTATGCCTATAATCAAACTTCAAGGTCAGAATGATGTATAAAGTCATCTGTTATCTGGATTTTACAGTGTTTAAATTTTTAGTCAGTTATGAATAGGTATGTAAATGCATATTAACCAATTCAACCTTATATTAAAGTTTACAATACAAAATCGGTTTAGATGAATGTAAAATATTTGTTATACTGTGCATTTTTTGTAAGACAAATGCGGGTCTTCTAGAGTAGCATCCTGTTAAACAATCAAGATTTCACATGAAGCATTTTATCTCGTGAATAGTGACAATGTTTTACGGTGGTGGTTTGATCATACACGCACCAGTGAAATTTGGTAAAAACAATCGTACTCTAAAAAAATATAACATTAATGTTAGTATCGATATTTTTTTACTTTATTTTAAAATAACAGCAAAATTTAAGTAAATAACCAATTATAATTTTTACTGGTTTATATTGTTATAATTTTTTGGACACGCAATTCTGACACGCGAGGATTTGTTGCTGAAAATCCGTGACCTCCCTTCTGGGAGATAGCAACACTGGCCGATACGTACTCTCTGAGCGTTTCAGCAATTGAGCGTACGACCGTGCCACAATAATTATTTTATATGTTAATATATTATTATTTTGAGTATCATTAGTGTTTCACTTATTAAAGAAAAATAAATACTAAATTAATCTAGATGATAATATTGTGGCCTCATTTCGCATATTATATAGTTTTCCCCGAATTTATATCACTACTTTTGTATCACATACGATAGTAAATCAGCCAAATAGACTATGTGTTGCCTGCGTACATCGTATTTTTATTTTTCCGTTTCAAATTTTTTTTATTACGTTTATATTAAGTGCTGTAAGTTAAAAATATTACTCATTTTATAAAAGTTGTTGGTGTACCACCAAGTTTAGGAGCATTTTATAAGTAATAAATTTAATTAATTACGTATTGTACAATATGGGCGTGGTAATAATGTTTCAAGGGAAAGTTTATTAATATGAATATATTATACATAATGTACTAAACGTACACGTTTTATAATGCATTTGTAGAATTTTAATTAATAAGAAAATTAAAAACAAATGTTGGCGTTTTGTTCTTGTACGCATTAGATCAAATTAAAAAAAAAAAAAACAAACAACACTCTCTCGGGAATAGATTGAGTAATGAAAACTCTTAGAATTTTTCTCAAATATATTTTAATATGATATTATAAATGCAACTGAATCGTAAACTTAACTAAGGGGCGAGGGCTTGCCCCTCCCTCCCCCCCAAAAAAAAAAAAAAATAAAAAAATAAATACTTTAAACATTTTTGAATTCAATGTAAAACAATTGTTTCATTCATATAAATTTAATAAAAAATGTTTTGACTTCACTCAGCTTTTTTATTGAAGCTTGTATATTAGATTAATTTATTTTTAACAATACAATAATATATTTAACTATTTTTTCTATAATAAATCGTGGCTATACCAGACTCCTATTTTTACTTTTCTTCGATATACATTTTTACCATTCACATAATGTACACACTAGTTTTTAGAATCTCACTCATATAAATACTTAAATACGTAGTACGTAGTTACGATCATTACAATATATAATGAAAAGTAAATGTTATTATTTTTGTAGTGTTTAATATCGGATGATATCAAACAAATGTTTATCCATATTATAGATCAGACAATGGGGTTTAAATGAATTGTCATATCTAAATATCAAGCGACACTGATGAGCAAAAAATAAATATATTCCTTTATTCTAACAATGGCTAAAATGTTATATATTGACTGCTTGAAATTAATGTACCTACTCTGATACCATTTAGTAATACAGTAGAATAAATTCAAAAATTTAGGTAATAATATAATTTAATCAACCAAGAATGAAAAATTTATAGTTTGTATCTATATATTTTTATGTAAAATAAACATATTGGAATGAAAACAAAGTTAATTAATTTAAATTTTATGATGTTTTTAATGTTATAATATTGTGAACAAGATATTTTGCTGTATTCCAATGATGTAAGTGATACAAACAATTCGAGAATATTATTTTGTAAACAAAAACAAAAGTATTCGTGTATATTATAATACGATTAAAATCTGAGTTATTCATAGAAATTTATAATATTATATTTTAATATAAATATTTATAAATATTGTTTTTCATCTGTTGTTTAATGTTTTTGATTTAAGTTATACCGTAATATCTGATATAGGGTTTAAGCAGATGTCATATTTAAATATTATTTCTGTATTACAATCTCAAGTTCTAAATTGTATAAATGAGTTAGTATCTAGTCTTGCAAAAGATGAGAATATTTTGTTATAAACAACTTGGAATAATTAATACGTTATGAATTTCGGACCCATTCAACAATTTAATAAAATCTTGGAATTCATTTCGGCGAAGTTCGTTGAGGATACCAAAAATAATTTAGACAAAAAGTGATTAAAATAAAATATCATGTCCATGGAGGTTAAATTCAATTAATGGTGGCATTAGAATTTCGATAATAGAGCTATTGTCAAATCAAACATTAAGCTATATACAGATATTAGCCTTGTTATTGTGTTAATATAATATTAGCTTTAAAATATGATGAAGATATCTAAAATATTCAGTTGTTAACATTATTTATTTGACAAATATCACTTGGATAATTTTAGAAAAGTATGAAAATCATTTTAAATGTTACATTATTATATAGTTGATAAATAAATAACACGTCTATTTGCCACAAGCCGTGAAATAAACACAAGCTTTCAATAAAAATTTAATTTAATCATAAAATATGTACAATTTCTTTCAGAATTTCAGCCAAATAATATTCATTTTTAAATTTAAAAAGAAAAACAAAGTATAAAAAAAACATAAAATTGTATGTAATTTTTCAACGTAAACATTAATACATCATTTTTACTGTACATATTTGCAGATTATAACGAGATTAAATCAAATACAATGAATATTTAATAATTTAGCTTAAGCTTACACAATTTCATGAAAAAAATGCCTTGTTTTTATTATCCACGTTGTACTTAAACCATATATTATATTTTAAAAAATTGATTAAAAGCTATTTGTCATACAATGTTGTGATTTTTTTTAGAACACTTTTCACGGAAGTAAAAAAATGTCAAGAAGTTGCATGTATTAATCCGATTGGAAATTTTACACTGATGGTACTTAAGATCTTTAATGTTTTTGCTTCTTACGTAGTTTAAAAAATGTATTTCAAGAGCTTTGAAAAATTTGATAAAGAAATCGATACAGACGCATTTAAAAAAGTTTAAGCATTTTTATGTGAATTGGGTCGAAGCAGAATAATTACGTTTAGTATTAAAAGTTAAAACTGTGACAATAATTTTAAAAGATATTAGTTTTGATTTTATATCAGTAGAACTTATAGTTTTAGATACATCTAAGTTATTCAATTTTTATTCATGGTTAATTTTTTTAAAAGACTATCTATATAATAAAAAAGATAAAAAGGTACTTTTTTCAAGAATATTTTAAGAATAAACGACATACCACTAGCAGTAATCAAATTATAAACCGAAAGTGATAAATTATCTTGTATCTGAATTTGCATGAGAACAATAATTCAAGTATATAACACAGGCAGGAATCGAAACTATTGTATTTGGTAGTGATAGTTTAGGCGAATGTAATAATTTTGACCATATACGTAATTATTAATCCGTTCAGCGACTAAATTTATATGGTTTGAACGTGTAAAATTATTTTTTTCGTCAGCGATATCTACTTTGATGTGCATGTAATTTTTTTTTATTATTTTTTGACTTAACATTACTACACTACAATAATATTACTACATAATATATCAACGTGTTTTTGAAGTGAGAGTTAAAATGTTTAATGTTTATATAAATTTATACTTAACTTGTGTAGAACTTGTGATTCGGAAATATCTTGCACGATTTTACTTAATAAGTGTTGAGTATAAGACGGGAGAGGTGTATTTATTATTTAAATAATCAAAAATGTATTATAATTAATTGATTTTCGTGACTACATATTCATAAAAGAACAAGAATATAAAAAAAAGTACAATATTTGAAATTGGTATTGGGTAGCGATTGAGCGCTGTTGTATATTATATCGTAAGGAATTTTATAGACAATGGAGTGAGATGTCGCCTTTGATCGTAATAGGACCGTAGATTGCGGCATTACTCGTCCTTGTAAGTGAGATATTATTATTATATTATAATAGCGTACTATTTGTCTATTATAATAAATGTATATTCGATAATTTGTAATTATACAGCTGATGATTATAAACTATTTAAATTATTTTTTACTATTGTGAAATAATAAAAAATTATGGGCTAACGTCGTAATTATTGTTGATATGTTATAAAATGGAATCGGGATTTTTATATGCAATTTAGTGTTCCAGTGCAGATTTATAGCTATCATATTTAATTTTTTTACATATTTCAATACTAAAATTGACCACGAAGATGTTCGTTTTCGTCTTGAATTCTTATGTATCATAGTTTTAGAGATTTTCAGACAACGGGTGCGATCACTGATGTAAAAGATTCTCAATATTTGAACAGAAATATTAAAAATCCCCTGTATAGAACATAATGGGAAAGGTATGGGTATGGGTGGATCGTTATTTTAATAATATTTGTGCGATATCATGGCATTTAACAGGGTTGAAAATAGAACACATTTTATATGATACGTTTTAGGAAGTTTTTCCGTGTATCAAATCATATAGAAATACAAAAATGAAAATTCTCAATTGAGCATAGAAGTTTATGAGATACTGGCATACTGCCATTTATAAAGTTAAACAATTTTGAACTTTTTTATATAAAAAATATTATTTTAAATTATAACAATGTACTCTCACTGGCGTGTCAAAATAAACGAAAGTAAATCTGTACACACTACCTTTGCCCTCCACCACAGCCAACCTCCTCCAGTGCAAATAAACAACAAACCAATACCAAACTCCGATATAGCTAAATGTCTAGGTCTAATTTTCGATAAACGTCTAACGTGGGCTAAACACATTCATGCAACAAAAATTAAATTAAACAAACGACTCTACGCTCTCAGACCCATCCTTGGTAAATTCTCAAAACTATCCCTCCGAACCAAAATTCACATATATAATCTCCTCCTTAAACCAATATGGTTATATGGTATACAGGTCTGGGGCACTATTAAACAATCGAACATTCAAAAAATCCAAGTATTCCAATCCGAAATCCTCAGACTTATTACCAATTGTCCTCCTTATATCTCAAATCACACCCTACACAGAGATCTCCATATTCCTAAAGTCACTGAAACAGCCAAGTTATTTTACTCCAAATTCAGAAACCGTCTTCATAACCACACAAACTCTCATATTAAAAAATTACTATCCATCTCCATCCCTGGAAATCCCCCAAGAAGACTCAAGCGACAATGGCCTCGAGATCTTATAAATTAAAATCATTAATCATAAATAAATTGTAAATTCACGTCGAATTGCCTTCGTTGGTTGGTTCTTCCCTCAAGATATTCAAGCTCATTAATATTATAACTTTAAAAAAAAAAAAACCATAATTTATGCTTATTGTACTTTTTTTTTTATGTACAGATTGTATAATTTCTAGATTTAAAAAAAAAAAAATAAAATTATAACAATAATAACAATAATACAAGTATGGTATAAGTCAATAATAATACGATTTCATTGTCATGTGCATTAACATTGTTAAATTGTTATAGACTGCCATCTTGGTTTCCGGTTTTCAAATCGTCTGAAACATAATTTATAAAATTTCCAGTATACTTTTAATTCGAATATTGGTTAAAAGCTTTTATATTAATTGTTATATTTATTTTTAGCTGATTGTAAGTATATGGAATAATGTTCGAAATGAATTAATTTTAGTTAAAGTTTCTATTCAACATTATGGTTTAAATGGAGAAACGTTGCATAAAATACTCTGTGCTTAATCGTTTTATGCTCAATAGGATTTTACCGAATTGTACAAAACTCTTGATGACAGCGTTATACTCCCATAATATGATGTATTTTAACCTGAAACACGAGTTGAGAAATTTGAATTAAAAGTATAACAATAACCCGAAAGTTTTATAAGTATTTGTTTTTTACTAACTGATTTATTTTTAACCTATTTTTTTACGAACAAAAACTGTTGGAATAGTATAATATTTCGAAATCAAAAAACTAACATTATGTCGCGATTGTGGTTTTTCTGATGAAATCATTTAAACACATTAATTACGTTTTTGGAGTTGGTTAAGATAATTAAATCTTTGTCAAATCACTCGAATCTATGTCTACAATAAATATTTAAAATTCTACTCGCTGTTCTAATGATGTGATGGTATAATATTTTTATTTATCAACACTTTGTGACCTCATACCTTCATTATAACGTAATTATAATATATTATATGTGTAACGCAGTGTGGCTGTTTAATATCTCGAAATAACGAAAACCTAATAACTGTAATAAATGTATCTAGATATATTGCTAACTAGAAGTAGTAGAAATTATGTATTGAACCCCAAACGTGAATAATAATTAAATCACATACGGCAGCGACGATGGCTAGATGATTTGTGGAGTAGATAGAGTATATAATATATCACATTAAGACCTAAGCAGTAGTAGCCTGAAAGCCTTACCGACTAACAGTGAGAAGACGACTTTGATGTCGGTCCCGAAACTTCGAAAGGAATTTAATCCAACTTGGCTGACTACGATTATTGAGATGAATTCGTATGTGATTGCAATCGTGGTAATACAATCAGTTGAACATCTAGATAGGTTGGTACATATTCCGTGCCGTCACGTAAATAATTTATCGTGCAGCGTTTATACCATGGTTGCTCGTAAAACAAACAAAACGAGCATAATAATATTATTAATACCAAGCTGATCGTGGCAACTCGATGGAGATTTTACAAAGAAAAACTACCGTTGGATGTATATTGGTACTCAACGATTCCCAACGGGTATACCTATATTTAACATACCACTGCTACCTACTTGTCTCTTACAGGCATCTCTGCCGTTTATGAATTCAATTCGTTATCTTCACATCCCTTTACGATTTCAACAGTCAGCCTACCCTTCCATTGCAATTGTTAAATTACCTTTGGAGCACCCAGCATTTCACGACAACGTCGTACTTATCAACATTATTACAGTACCTAATAATAATACGCACAATCGAAGCGAATTATTTATTGGTTTTGTTCGTGTCCATCCATGCTAACTCGTTATCAGCTGATGAAAAACGAAACAATTACCACCACCGAAAGAAACACACAACATATCTATTTTCGGCCTTGAAAAACATACAAAACGTCGAGATTAATCTAGAGTGTTACCGGCTACTTAGTATTTTTATTTTTTATCACAATGGTTATTGTATTATATAATATTATTGTTGTTATTATTGGCTTGTCGTTATGGCATAATAAATATATAATATGATAATATTTCGCTTGCCGTGATAGAGCGTTTGTGCTGTTCGGAAGAGGCAATCGAGTATTTGGTGTTTGTGGTTCGAATTATTTGTTATGAAACTCGATTAGGTGAATGATCAAGAAAAAATAAAAATTAACTGGTCCGTGATGTCGAGGTGATACACACTTCTGGCGACGATCCGTCGGTGATTTGGCATCGTTTCAAAAACGAGATGCCATTTGTCTTCTGCGCGTGTATATAATGCTATATAATATTATTATAATACAGAACACATAAAATTATATTGTTATTCAAGTTAATTTGAATTTTATAACTCCTTGAATCCCAATCGGTCCGAACCTCGATCGTCGAAGCTTCGAAAATTGCGTGTTTTGCCATAACAGAAGCAGTTTTGAAGGGGACGATATAATCCCTAGGGCGTCACAGCACATCTTTATGACAAAACGTAGAAAGAGAGAGAGAAACAAACAGACAGAGAGACAAGATAAATTTAGACAGATAGCCACAGTTTTCAAATAAAGTAGTTTCTTTGTTATTAATTTATTTTCCAAACTAGTATCATCTACCTTATATCAGAAAAACATTTTTTTTAAACGATGGATTAAAAAAATTAGTACCAACTGTACTAAAAAACTTGTGTTAGAATGTTTTCGTCTTAATCCATTGATTAGGTTATGAAAGTTTACTTAGTTTATATTTTGGTTTATTATTTCATTACATTTTACAATTAACTTAACACAGTTGTACCAAAAATATATCCAGATAATTATCTTATCATGTTTTTTTCAAAACTTAAAATAAAATGGACTATTATTCTTAAATATTTTAATTGATAAACTGTATTACTAGAAAAATGGTAAAAATGTATATGAAGTTTGTCTGTGTATATATTTTAAAAATGATTTATGAAATTACTTGAGTAGAAGATGTAATACATTTTTAAATGTTAATTGACAATAATTTGATATAATATTAGGTGTTTATAAAATTATTGAACTGTATATTCCTGGTTATACTTATACATTTTTTGCACTAATTAATTAAGAAATTCCATTGTTTATTAATCACTGTTAATTTAAAACTATTTGATTATATCTTGTTTTATTTTGTTTCTCTGTTTGATTTATAATGAAAACTGTCAATTTACTAATTGACTTTAAGTGATAACTAACTGATAAACTGCCGTTAAGAAACGTGAACTTAACCAAATTGAGCTGTATTATTTTTGAATGTTGATGAGTTCCCAAACATAATATTCTACATTTTAGTTTTATCAAGCCAGAAGTCCCAGATTTAGACTCGGCTTTCTACAATGTACATCCCAATCTACGTCATACTAACGCGTTCATGATACAGCTGGCGAACGATCGGCCGTGAAAACAGTGTCGAAGCGGTAGATTTGTATGATATATGAGTCAAAAACTAAATGGATCATCAGAGAAGATGAAAGCACAGTGTAACTATACACATCCCACCGCTGTTCATCGGCAATCGAGGAGGGCCAGTAAACATATATACAGCTGCCACGGCGAAGTCAATTAGCAATTCAAATGCGCCGTTGTGTTCCGACGGGGTAAGTCTCCTCCATCGGAAGTTATTATTATTCACCCGCCACCAAGGGATTCGGTCTGTAACAGCAGCAGCATCATCATCGGTATTATAACAATGAAAACATTATTCCATACCACTAGGTTTAATACATTCCACTTTTATCAATATTATTATTATTATTATTTCTTTTAAAACATTTAATTGAATAACCATGTCTGCAAAATTGGTTTTATTTCAACCAAAATCTACTGCCTAAGTCCGTCGAATTCGGAGAATAATATTTATCATTTTTTTTTATCATTACTTCGTGTGGTGTGCAGATGGTTTTATGAAATGCAAAACAATTTCACGTTTCCAATAAAAATAATAATAACAGTAATAATACGCATCGTATTTTTAATCTTTAAGCTTCAGTCGAATTTATTATATTATATTCAACGGAGTTTACCAAATTAAATAGTATCAGACTATTTTCATATCATTTATTCGTTTGAAATCACCGATAAAGGGATTTATAAAGCCGAGAATTTCAGTAAACAAAAAAATATATATTTTAATAAAGGCGTATTGTGCGGAGTTTATAAAAAATAATAATAAGCCGTGAAATCCATCTGTCTCAGAAATTACACCATATTTGTATGCATATATATACGCATTTAGTTTAATATAAAACTAATAAAAAAGTTTCTTTTTTTGGTTTGCTCACGGTCGTTGAGCTCAGAGCTGGTACTTATCTTGGACGACGTAATTCAGTCCAAAATACTGGGTGACTCTGCGGGTCTTTAATCCTATTCTAAACGTGTTTTATATCCTTTGCCACACCTACGGGTATTTTGCGAAAAAGAAAAAGCGGGAAATAAGACCCCGAAAATACCGTTAACCCGGGACATAAATTTCCAACCGTCCACGCCTCAGGGAGGGAGAAAATCTCTTTAACGATATAGCTGAAAAACCAACAATTTTTCTTACGGAAAATACTCAAAGAAATTTACCTCAGGCGAAAATAAAAAAACTCATCATATACGGTTATATTTCAAGCGAAAAATCTCATTCGTAAGGAGGGCTTTTTTTTTTTAACCAAAATGAATCGTTCGTTGATTTGTGTGGCAGCTGCAAGTAAAATAAAATGTCCACTTTATATTGGATTTCTTTTACGATATATGAGCAATAAATGACGATACATTTTTAGACTTAAGGATTATTTACTACGTACAAGCAACGTATAATATTTCTATGGCAACATAATCGTACAAATTTCAAAATTCAACATTTTACTGCAAAAAAATAATGGTAGTCATTTAAGTTTTCAAGATGATATTATTATTATTATTGAAGTAAGAAAACTGATTTCATTAAAATGTTAAATTTATATTAGTGTAGGTATTCCCACTGTGAGAATAATATACAATTTGTTGATAAATAATATAATCAATAATCATACCATTATTATATTCTTGTGGTACGGTGAAAAAAATACAAGATATGTATATAGATTTAGGGAGTAGAAAAAAACCATTATCCATATCGTAAAAGTGTTTTTAAACATACCCACACTAGACATAATAAATTCCGACATTCAGCACTTTTGTAGTTCGTTTTCTTCGTTTTTTCGGGTTTATTCATTTTTTAATCAAAATATGAAGGCTACTACTACATCAAAAATCAAGACATATTGAAAGGCATTTCTTTACGAAATAAAAATTACAACGTCAATACGATACACATCAACGTGAATGGAGTGTCATCGTTTAATTTATTTTTCCAGTGTGTACAAGTACCTACAGTGGAGTTAGTGCAATAATCGTATTAAATGTTCAGCGCCGAAATAGTAATCTCTGGCCGTGGGTCCACGCCGATTTAACGCAGCTTAAAAACAAATACCTACCCCATCCACCCCCAAGTTTCCGTTCACCACTGCTGTAATATATCACATCGGACTATTATACCACGCGTACAGTACGGCTCAAGTGTTTTTATACGTCCTCGGGACTTATACTTTCAATTAGTTAAAGGTCCCACCACATTCGACCTTGAAATATATATATATATAATATATATATATAATACGACGACCAAGTATGATGGTGGTGCATGATTTGCACCACTCCTGTTTCGCCGAGGAATTTGTATATTTGACACCCATAAACATTAATGAACATACCTCGTGAGTACTCGGACACAACTTCTTATCCGTTACATCACAGAAAACCCAAATCCCCAATCCTAAAATCCCTGTCCATCGCCACCCACACACCCTCACGCCAAGAAAGCGTGGCCTGCACCACTCCGCCAACCATTATTTCGGGATCGGAACTCTGCTCTTTTAAACCCCGGGCACTTGCGTATTTTCCAACAAATGGTTTTTTGTTTAACGCCATTGCTGAATATTTCTCGTCGACATCTTCTGTTTATTTCGGTTTTTTTTTTTTTTTTTACAACCTATATAATGGTCAGAATCTGATGACGATTTGAATAGTTTAAATGAGGTCAAAGATTCAAATTATATATTATTCGTGAATTATTATCAGATTTTATTTTATTGACAATCTGCTGTAGGTTTATGTCAATCGTATCTTTTTCCATCACAAAATAATATTGTTTAATTGTTTTTACAATTTTGTTTACTTTCGTATGATTTTGAACAGTATATAATATTGAGCTAATGCACTTTGATTTTAATAGATGGAATTATCATAATGTTCTATAAGAAGTTTTTGATGCGTTACATTTTTGCGTTTTTTGTTGCATAATTTAAAATTTATTAAATATGTTCAACATAAACATATTAGCGTAACATAGTATTTTTTTTGTAGAAGTGGTTTTTGTTTTATCAAGGACTGGCCACAAAAAAATCCAAGTGTGTCCAGTTTTCCACTAAAACAATTAGGGTGGTGTCTGACATTTTAATCTTAATTTTCACATTGTATATGCCACTGTTGTAAGCAGAACATATAACTATTTACAACTTATGTATAGTAGTTTTGTTTTTCCATGTGGTCAAAGCTTAATATACAATATTTATCATTAATAAAACGACTAAATATTATATAATTTTTATAAATCAATAAGTTATTGTGGAACGTGTTAATTAATAGGCTATATAACTTTAATTAGTACATTTATAATGATAATTAAGAGTTAAAACAAACGGTAAAAATTATTTTTATTAGGTCACTTATAGTATGAACAACATAGTTAAAATATTAAGTAGTGGATTTCACAACTGTTTTACATATTATTATTGTTACCTATAATTAAATTTTTGAGCAATTAAAAACTTTAATAATTAAAATTAATCTATAGTGACTATGAGTTTAATGAAGTAGAACGCAAGTGAAAATAGTTTAGAGTTTGAAGAGTTTAAAGGGGAACAAATCTCATTGCAGACTAGAAATTATAAAAAACGCAATTGGTGAAAACTTTTTCTATTAAGGTAGTCGAGTGAAGCGAATTTTATTATTTTAAAAGTTAAAATAAGTAAAAAAACAAAAAAATGATAATTTCGATGGTCAGAAAAACAATTTACCCGCTTGTTTACAAAGTATTACACAAACCTTTTTTTCACCATGTTACGAGGAAACCATTTTATAAGTATTGACATAATAATTGATTCAAGTATTATTAATACATTATTTGTTTATTGTTGGCGTTGGGATCTATCGGAAAATTTTAAGGTACATATATTTAGTTCACGGTTCAAAAAATTAAAATGCAAATTTGAACAATATCTAACACTTTAATCACTATATGGATTTATCTAGAAGCCTTAGCTTTATTCCAATAATACAGTGCAACTGTGGTAACTGGTAGATAACAAAAATGCGCTGAAAAATAAATGTTGACGACGTATATAATAACCATGATATCATCATATTACCATGGATATTTATTTCTCATAATTTGTTCTAGATCTATTACCGGAAAGGGACAAGGTTACAATACAGGATATCATATACTACTACAGTGAACGGGATGTACTTAATATGTTGACAAAACTAATAACAAAACTATAATATGGAAATGTATACTTTGACAAACAATTTAAGTGAAAAGGTCGTTTTCATAATATTGTGATTAATGGTCAGATTACATGACATAATATATTTTAAATTGTATACATTTATACATATATAATGTTCGACTAACGTGTTCCCGAGTCTGCTAAAATGCATGTAAAAAGTATTTACAGGCTTCTATGAAATCACGAGTGACGCCACTCGTTAATCATCCCAGATCGAGATCCTATAAGTCATCTTCTGTGTAAGTCATAATAGAAATATGATCGTTGGTTGTATACTAGTTACGTGTTACTTACTCACTTATGTTTTAAATTGTTTTGCTCAGGTCATAAAAAAAATCAAATATAACTGCTATCCGAAAATTGGAAATGGAATATACATTTTATCAAGAAATTAATTTACTTGGTTTGAATGAGGAATTTAATTCACGATAAAAAATATATGGAGTACAATTTTACCACGTTGACATTTAATTTGTGTAATTAAACAATATTTATGACGTGATAATTAATACTAAAAATCGATTACAATATTGTTTTGTATGTTCATTTCGAAATGAAACGTCACTAGTCAGTGTAAAATATTAATTTTAATATTATAATATAATATAGGTATTATATAAATATAATTAAATTCGACATAGACACGTTAAATCTTAATGTTAACCTACTGGTTCATAGAAATATATCTACCTGTTTTTAGGATGTACCAGTGAGATAGTTTTAATACTACACGACTAATGGGTTTATCGCAATACATTTTATTGTGAATTTTTAAAACAATCAACATTCAATACCTCCTAAACGTAAAGGTACTATAGTGAAAAGATTTCGTAAATATTTAGTGCATAATAATTAATACTACAATTTGATGTATCGAAGAACAATTAATTCATTGAAAAGGTGAATGACATAGGTACATATTGTACCATTTCAATTTAATTACGAATTAAATTTACATAATGCAATCAAACGTATCAAGATGTCATGGATTAAATCAATGAAAAATAATGATCTAAACTATAACTGTTTTCTGATTTTTTTTTTTAAATTTCACCTGCACAAATCCATTTTTGTCGTATTTCAACGAGCGACTGTGCGTTTTAATAATATTAAGTATGACGTATAACAATGTCGGTGTACGTCTGCAGTCAGTTACGTGTAGGCATACCGCACGTGGACGTACTTGTAACTTGTGCCAGTGTGATTTTGTACGTTTCCAAATAAAGGTCCGCTGTGAGTGTGGAATGTAAATAAAAAAAAAATGGCGTTAAGCTGATAAACTTCGGATGTAGGTCACGGTAGTCTTCGGTATTTTCTTGCAGTGAGAAAGGGTGTAAGATAAAGAGAGAAGGTGAGAGAGAGAGAGACAGCTGTTTAATATTTGAACAGGTGGATTTTCAGGTTCAACATTAAAAATAAATGGTTGCAATGTGTATATCTACGCACACGCGTATCATATATCTGTGTGGCCATGTGCTCCAGCTGGCACGCGCTATACCAGCCCTGCAGTAAATTGTAATTGTTAGCGATATAAGTTCGTTGTGTGTATACAGAACGATTTACCTGAAAGCACGCTCAACTGAATTTCATATTATAATTTTAATTAACTGTGATTTTTAAGCATCTACCTATGTTATGCGTCTCCTACTCTGTTAGTACTGCAGATGTAGTATTCGGTGTCTACTCCTTCTTTAATAAGGCTTATTAATCAACTTTTTGGTTGAAAAAAAATGGGTCTATTGTTACGGGAAATATTTCCTTGTACGCCATAACAAATCACAATACACTTGACTTAACGCCCGAAACTAGTGTATTATAACGGACATTCAACGGACGATTCAGTACCGTCAAACAGATAGGCACTTACTACCTAAGGAGTGTTCACCGCACATTCCAATGTATTTCGACTAAACATTGTACTCTATCTAGGGACTAGGACATATGAAAAAAAGACATTTTTTTTTTTTTTTTATTCATTGATACGGCATCAAAATTAAAGTCATTAGCCGGGAACAAAACATGTTTACAAGTTATTTACAGTCATCTTAATATTTAAATAAAGGAAATACAAGAATATTACAAGTATATGGTGATAATGATATAAGTAACAATAATATATAATTATTTAGATTCTATTATATAGATTGGTTATTTTAAGGAATGTTATTAAATAGTTAAAATTGTCTATACTTAAAATATCTCTTAATGTTAGGTGTGGAAAATTTTTTCTTTGTTCTGTTAGATTAGGGCACTCTAGGAGTAGGTGTGCTGTGGAAATCGGGGCGTTGTTGCAGAGTTCGCAGTTTGGTCTCGCCTCTCTTCTCATTAAGTGTGTGTGAGTGATGTTAGTGTGTCCAATTTTCAGCCGTGTCCATATCACTTGTTGTCTTCTCGTACTTGAGGGGGATTCGGGTTAGGTGACAGAAAAGGTTTTATTTGGTATAGTTTGTTGTTCAGTTCCTGGTCCCAGAGTCGTTGGTGGATCTTTTTGCTACTTTTTAAGGCGATTCGGGCAGTGTCTTTGAGAGACGAAAGGTCTATTTTGGGAATATTGATGTTGGTGGAGGCTTCTTTAGCTGCTATATCAGATTTTTCATTTCCTGTTATGTTAAAAAAGACATTTATAACTGCTAAATTAACCATAACAACAACAATCTTAGTTCAAACTCAAACTGAAATGAATTTCTATTATGTTTATACAATATCACCGGTCCCGACAACGCGGGCATGCCGTCGAGGTACTGATTACGACAGTCGACCGATTACACTGTAACGTTAAATGCGTACTATATTTCTAATTATTTTATAATATGTACCATAATGAAGATCTATGTGATATTTCATTTTTATTTTACCTTATTTTAAGCTTGTGTTTATGTGACAAATAGCCTATTATACGAATTTTGATAAAACAAAATATAATGTATATCATACACTTATTATATTTATTGAATTTTTTTCATGAAATCGTGTTCAATTTATATATAAATAGAATTTACTTACATTTTTAAATCATCGAAGTACCTCATTATCCTATCAGTATAGATATATTACTTTACAGCATAAAGTCATATAACTCATAAAACTATTCTTTTGAATTTTGATTTAGTTGATTTAGAATAATTAAAAGTGTAAAAGGGAATTCCTATTTGAAAAGCAGAATTTCGTATTTTTAAAGGATCATCAATAAGTGGTATACAAATATCAAATATTCAAACATATTGTCTAATTTAAAAATCTGTAATAATAATTGTTTCAAAATGCTTTTAATGCTTATAGTTGAGATGGAATTTTAGTTAGAAATTTGTATATCTACCAACTTCTAATCAGAATGACGTCGATTTTAGTATGAATAATTAATATTAATAATAATAATAATATGTACTCGTAATGTAACGATCGTTCAAACATAAAATTATATTAATTGAATCAAAACTCAGCACGAAATATATTTATAATTTAAATAGACACAATGTTCATATAGATGTTTGAAGTGAAGGTGCCAGGGAAATGTACCTGTACATATTATTATCTCAATAAATGAGATAAATAATAGAGCTACATTATTGTTCTAGGTTGTTAAATTTCAATGGAAAATACGAAAATATATAAAGGAATATCGTAAATATTGGTTAATTTTAATTTTAAGCCTGTCAATGATACCAATGAATTCTATGACTTAAATATTATATTTTATTATCGCAATGACACAAAAAAAATATGTCGAACTAATATTGTCCTATTATTACGGTTGGTACTTCTGGGAATTCACAGACGGTAAAGGGGACGAAATCGTAGTGATAAAATAAGCTATATATCAAGGTGGATATATATCCACCTTGCAATATATTAAAACAATTAATCATAAGTAACTATAGTATAGTTATCAGTTTTCTTATCATACCTACCTATTTAATTAATTATTTTAAGATAGTTGATATTTTAAAATATTATTTATTGAGCAATGATATCCATGCTGAAATAAATACTAATCAATTAATCAGATAAATGCAAATTCTTCTAACATTGCAATATACATATATATATATATATATCATTCCTAGAAAAGAAATTAGCTCGATTCAAGTGTCAAGTGATGACAGTATAAAAACATATACATAAACGGTTAAGGGTTCACCCCTCGACCCCTCGATGATAATTTTTGTATGTTTGTAGAATTTGTACTATTAATTATTAGGTGTAGCCATGTAGGTACTATCAGAATTCTCGACTTGAGATTTTTCATCCCCTCCATGGGAAAGAAATTAAATCTTATATTCGCTATTGATTTTTGATCTAAAGCAACCAATACATAATATGCTATGGGTATAATACAAATATACGATTGCAAACGAATGTCACTTATCGATGAATTTGTTTTTTTAGCCGAAAACCGAACGATTGCAAACGTTTTTTTAGGCTACGTTGCTAAGTTTATATTTCAAAATATATATATTATAATATATGAATAATACAATGTGACGTTATAACTACGTTAGAAACTAAAATAAAATTATACAAAATAATAGGTAATGTTTAAAACGGCGATTGATTAAAAGAAATTCGATACAAATACTAATAATACTGTTCAATAAATGTTAAATAAGTTACAAGCAAATAGCAACACAAATAAATTTAAAAAAATTTAAATGATTTTTCTGTATTTTTTTTTTCATTTAAATTTTTTCCATGGTAGGAATTTTCAGTTTTTTGTAAATATAATATTAGATTCTTATGGATTTTATAATCATTTAAATTTTTTAATTATGTTGATTCGATTCTAAATTTATCTTTTTTGGCCATAGGATTATGTACTTTGTTTTTAATAGAATTTATTATTGTCAAAGTTTGTACCTGTGTTTGTTTTAAAACTAAAAAAGCGGGTAAGTGGGTATCGCTGTGCTGTACATTGGGGGGTGGGGTGGACTTCTGACTAGGGTAGGTTAAATTTGAATGCAATGATAGGTATCATTGTATACGAAAAACGATTCTGAACGGAGACGGTTTATCTGTCTAGGATATATTATAGGTTATTAAAAATTTTCAAATCTTAGATTTAAAAAGAAAATTTTTCATGAATTTCTAGCTTAAAATAATTTGCGAATTTTCGTGATTTTTACGTATGTAGTCAAAATTTAAATTTAAATGCTTGTAAAAAAAATGTGACTATGCATTCCTTTTATTTTTCAAATGCTATTGTAAAAATATTTTAGGAGCCTTTTATTAAATTTTCAAATCTTAGATATAAAAAGAAAATTTTTATGAATTTCTATCTAACATAATTTGAGCAATGCCGTAATTTTTATGTATTTTGTCAATATTTGAACTTCAAATACTAATAAAATAAAATTGTGCTTATGTATTTTTATAATTTTTTAATCACTATAAGAATAACTTATGAGGAACTTTGTATTGAATTTTTAAGTATTTTGATAGTGCCAAAAAAATTTTATCGACACTTCAAAAGAAAATTTTCAGAAAAATTTAAAATTTCAATTGTATATAAATATCTCAAAAAAAGTCAAAATATTTTGAAAATTAAATCATGTAAAGAAAATGCCAATCTAAATAACTTGTGAAATTTTCAAGTATCTACGACTTATACTTTTTGAATAATAACAAATGTTTAAAATCGTTTGAGGATAAATCGTTATCGTTACGCTATTTCGTAGAAATTTAAAATTCAAACGCACTTAAAATTTTTCCTTTAATGATGTTTCAAGTTTTCTCTATAGCTACTTGAAGAAAAACTAATAGAAAACTTAGTGTTGTATTTTTAATCCTTAGTTATAAACACAAAAAATGTTATGATTTTTCAACTTCAAAATTACTTGCAAATATTCGCGTTTTCGACAGATTTCGTAAAACTTTGAACTATAAACGCTTATAAAAAAAAATTTTGTCTAAAGATTTTTAATTTTTTTTAGCTACAATAAGAACAACTCATAAGGAACCTTGTATTAAATTTTCAAGTTTTTTTGGTCGTCCAACATTTTTTTACCGGCACTTCAAAAAAAATCTCAAGAAAATTGTAAAATTTCAGTGGCCTATAAATAACTCAAAAAAAGTCAAAAATTTGTGAAAATTAAACTGTATATAGATAACACTAACATAAACATTTGGTGAAAATTTCAAGTATTTACAGTGATTAGTTTTTGAATTACAACCATATAAAAAAATCGATTTGGTCGAAAACTGGTTTTGCGTAAAAATTCCCCTATTTCTGTCATTTTTTTTTGTTTTTCTCGATTTTTTTGAAAACTGTTGGAAAATGTTAACTTTTGACCTCTATAATGCACCAAGGATATTCACTTTTACATCGGAAACCAATACCGAAGTTTGAAATTGAAGCATTATTTCGACTAGTTATGCTGTACACAGACACACAAAAAAAAAAAAACACTCATCATTGTAAAATCAATACATTCATCACTTCGTTCAAAATCTAAAACATTACGTGTGTTGGGAGATGGTGGTTAAATTGGGGTTTCATCGATTCCGCCAGACCTTTTTATACTTGGGGATAAGGTTTATCGATTCCGCCAGCATCGATTCTGCAGCCAGTGCAGGTAGTCTAAAATCAACCTATCGATTTTATGTATTTAACTATATTGTATTATATATATATTAATTCACATTGCATTAGTTTTTCATCATAACATATTATAAAAAATATATTTGACAAAACTAATTTAGGTATATTAAAATTAATTATTTAATTATTTTTTTTAAGCAGTTGCTGGGCTGAGGTAAAAATTGGAAGGTGGTGGAATTGATAGGTTGTTTTTAGACTACCTGAACTGGCGGAGTCGATACTGGCGGAATCGATAGGTCCCCATAAAACTGACTTAAAATAATATATAATATTAAATCTTTTTTATAATATAAATATAATTTACTAACAATGAATCTGCCAACGCTGTACGGAAAAAGGTCCGTTCACAATACCAGTTAGAATTAATTGAGAGTCCTGAGTCTCTAAAACTGAGAAGAAAAACGTATATTATATAGTCTATAAATAAATCTGTAATATTATATAACAATTTTTGTTTTAATAACTCAGCTAGCCCAAACGATGTATTAGATAAATTAGGGTTCTGTATAAATTTCGCCCAAATGATGTATTGATGTATATAAATTCGCCCAAATAAAGCTGGCCATTATGCTATATGATTATTATTTAAGAAAAATAAAAAAGTAAATTACTGGCACTTATACAATTGACATCAGATAGATTATTTGATTTAGAGGTTGAACATCTCAAACGTTGTTATAAATGATATGGTAATTTAATAAGTATTTCGATAATATATTATTATATTACATTTAAGCCAATAACCTATATAAGTAGTAACAGTTAAAAAAACAAAATATTAAAAATATTACCTATATAAAATCATTATTATAATATAAAAAAATGCATTGAAATTAAGAATATCAAAATATTGTGTTTTATTAGGTATAAACTCATAGTTGTTTTTGTAACGGGCCAATTTTATAGTAATTAGTAAGCATATTATATTAAATATAATTTTTTTTTTTTTTTTATTGATCTTTTAGCTTCGGCGACATGGGCCATTAGCTTTATACATAATTTACATTATACTATTACTTAAAATTTACATGTTTTAGGTGACAATTTAATTACAATACTAAGGGCTGTTGACTATATTTATTCAAATTAAATGTATTTATCTATTTTGGTTGTCCTGAAGAATGACATGATTTTTTCGGGTTGACAGTCGGGTCCGATTGATTCGTATAAGTTGGTTGGTATATTTAGTTTTCCTCTTTCTTCTTCATTTGATCGGCATTCTGTCATCAAGTGTTTTATTTAGAGGGTTACTCCGCATGTGGTGCATTCTGACGATGGTTGGTTCTTCATGAGGTGTCCATGTGTGAGGTGGGTGTGTCCGATTCTGAGTCGGTTTATTATTATTTCGGTTTTTCTTGAAATTTTGTATTGCGGCCAGGGATTTATGTTATGTTTTATTTCACGTAATTTGTTGTTTTGGTTCGACCAGTGATTTTGCCATATATTTTGAGTGATTATTTTGATGTGTTTTTTTGTGTCTAAAATTGTGTTACTTTTTTGTTTGGGAGTTTCGGATACTATGGCTTCTTTTGCGTGATGATCGGCTAATTCATTTCCGTGAATTTTGCAATGTCCTGGTGTGTGTCCAAATTATTTGGACGTTCTTGTTTTGGTTTTTTAGATTATCGATTTGATTTATAATGTTGGCGGCAATGTCGTTGGTTTGGAATATATTTTGGATGCTATTGATGGAGCTTAGGGATTCTGTGAATATATTGAAGTTTTGTTGAGGATAGTTTTCAATATGTTTAAGAGCTGATATTATGGCGATGGCTTCGGCGGTATAGATTGAGCATTTCTTTTTCAGTTTATATGTTATTATTTCTTTGTCGATTATGATTGCTATTCCTACTCCTTGTTCGCTTTTGGATGCGTCGGTATATGTATATGTCTTGACCTAAATATTTATTTTTGAGGTCGTAGAATTTACTTTTGTAGATTTCTGGGGTGGTTTCTTTTTTTTTGTTTACTGCAAGTTCTGTGTTTAAGTTGATTTTGGTGGATCATGATGGTGTTTGTATAAAACATAATTTTTATTTTTATTTGTAAAATAAACAAAAAGTACCTATGCTTAAAATAAATATTTTAAAAATATGTTGTCAATATTAAAATTAATGGTTTTATACATTAGTATTTTTTAATAATGATTATAATGTTATTATTTATGGATATTAAAATGTGACTGCGAACAAATTACATTTCCATAGGTCATTAAAGCGAGAGCATAATAGGGTTCGCAGATGTCAGTTTTTATTGAGCACAATAGTGGCGATGCTATTATGTGTATTGATTATTTTTATTTTCAAACAATTTTACGTTGATGAGGATTTTTTAGCAATTCATTATACATTCATATAAAAAGGGATACTGAGGAAACCGTATGTACATATTCAGCTGAATATGCACTGAGCGTCAAATTGGGACAATGTTTTATATTTATACATATATGCAGGGACTACTAAGAAATATAATACACTCAGTGACGTTGGGTTTATGACATGGTTTGTCAAAATATTGTTTTTCATCATGCATATTTTTATTTATTTTTATTGCAATTTGTTTTTTCCTATCGTTTTATCATAATAATATTAAAATCGAAAAGCTAATTTGAATTCAACTTTTAATATGATACACATCCATTACCGTAGACTATAAGCGACATCGACCTATCGAAGTACACTCAAAACCTATTATCATGTACACAATACACAAACTATATTATTAGGTAGGTAGTGAATGAAAAGTATGCGTGTTGCCAGTGAGCGTGGCTAAAGTAAAACTTTTTTTGAAGAAATCATAATATTGGTAACCTAAATAATCACGGTATTTGAAATTTAATTACGTACTACAATCTGAAGATAAACGAAAATTATAAATGTCAAAAAATGTTAAATGTCTCTTCTGCGTCAATTTCCATGGATATGGGTGTCACCACCTGCAGAATCAGTTTACGATGAGTTGAGGAGTAGATCTTCTTTGATTCTGGCGTTTGTAAATAACTACTCTTAAATAAGGGTCGTAAAAATCCTAAAAATTGTATTAAAAATTCACTGTTATATAGTTCTAATTTTTATTCACTTATTTTCTTAAAAAATATTCAATGTAGGGGGAGTGAAATATTATGTTTATATAACGACAGCTTGATGTCGATTAGACGTCTCACTAACAGATGTGCTAGAAAGTTGAATTTAAATCAGTTTGTTTTTTAATATTATGATAAGACGATAAAAAACTATGCCAATACAGGAATACAGCTGTTTACATTCAAAAACATATCTATATGCTGCAAAACATTATTATGAAAACCAGTCATAAGAGCCAATGTTGATGAGTTTGTATCACTGATAAATAAGGAGACAAAAGTTTATAAGGAGGATCAAAAAAGTTGTAACAGAATTTTGACAATATACTATGCATATAAATTATTATCATAATATACTTATAAATTAAAGTTTATAATTACTTGTTAGTCATATTAATACGATATAAACGTCTGCATAATCGTATAGAATAATATTAATTATTAATTTGAATTTAAATATGCAGGATGAGTAAATTTAAAAATTAATATTTTTATTTTCATCGAAAATAAAAACTATATAAATGTAATAAGTTGAAGTACAATTAATTCAAGTGCAAATGTATTTCCTTTCACACAAGTATAATTTGAATTATTCATATAGTGGCTATGTAATTTATGTACAAAGGTGAAAACGAGAATTTAAAAAAACGAAAAAAAAAATAAATTATTTTGAGAAATAAATAATTATTGCTTTATAAAATGGGAATTGTAAGACTGAATTTTTAGCTAAATAAACTCTTGAAAAGTACTAATACCCTCAATATCAACAGCGTCTATTAAGATAAGTAAATTAACGTAAGTTACGTGAGTTTAAGTACAAAGTATTACAAATAAAAAGGTCGTACTACGAAGAGTAAAATTCGAGCCATGGGACCAATGTCGGAGACATAAAAGTAGGCATCTTTGAGTTACAATCAAAGATTTTGAACTTTTAGACCTTCCACGACATTGCTTATGTATTTATGATGTAAACGACTTTAAACACGGCGTAAAAGTGCATTTCACGGTGTTGGACTGAAATCGAATGAGAATTGAAATGGAACGTTTTTCTATATGATGAGATCATAACATTAAAGTAGACAATACGTATCTTGCATTGTGCGAAATATATTATATATACAACTGATTAATAATCATTAGCACATTATCTCGGTATCCACAAAACATTTTAAGCCATTATAGCCAATAGGTGAAGTTTTACGTTTACAGCTATCATGTTAACGGAGTGATTGTACGTTTGGCGTGTTTAAAATACTTAATATACCTACTGTTGACGAATTATATTATAATAATATTAGTCATTTTAGGTAAATATCCGTTTTTAAACAACATGTGTGAGTGTTTACGGATGACGTATTATGACGTCAGAATTTTTGTTGCAATTTAGAAATTTAACTATACTCATGGTAATATTATGTTCAAAAATAAAGATAATAACATTTCTGAAATTGTTAAGTGTGTGTATGTACCTACCTACCTACCTACTAGTGCTTTTTCTACCAAATATCATGACAGGCATAGACACTGCAGGTGTGACGTAGGAGGTGCAGGAGTAAACGTACTACATTAATATTATAAACGATGAAAGATGAGACGTAAATATACACATATGTTATATACAAACTGGCCTCGCGATGGATTGAATACCTATTGTTAAAAAAAAATTGTTTTTCTGCATTGTTTATCGTGATGATAATGGGCGGCCTGTCTTGTGTATAAACTACCAACTGAAACGTTGGACGTGTTTTCCCAGTATATATATCATAAGACATAAGTATGTGACAACAGAACCATCTGTATTATAAAATATATATTGTTGAGCCCGGAAAACGAAAAAATGATCTAGATAAGTTGAAAATAGTTTTGCGACAATAAGCGTCTAAACGCTTAATATAAATAAATAAGGTATACAAACTCTTGTTTGTTTTTTTTCTTTTATCTTGATAATACAATAATAGCTACTGTGCGTATTTTAAATATTTCCTTCTTAGGTATCTATATATAAATACTAAAACTAATATGATTCTTATTTCTAAGTTGAAAAAATATGGTATATGGACATATGGTACATCTATTAATTTCACATTTATTTTATGAATGAAAAAAGACTTTTGTTAGCGTATTGCATCGCAAGAAAAGTATTATACTTTCAAAAGTCTTTAATAAAAACGTCACAGATTCGATTGCAACAATATATTTTTCCAAATTTGACATGCTTAATCAAAATTATGTTACGAGTGTTTTATTACCTAGTTATTATAATCAAATTCAGGACTTTTGACTCACCATATTATTTTATATATTATACATATTATTTTATACTGGGTAATCATTCCGTAAGCATGATACGTAATAATAACAATACGCTCAGCTGTTAACTGTAGTAGAATTAATAATTTATGATTATCATACTATTATTTCTATTTGTTCATCGTCCTTATGTATGCCTAGGTATAAAATAAACACGGGTACGTCCACACACGTCTGTATAATTATATATAGGTACCTAACACATACGGACATGTATAAATGCTCGCGAAATTCATTAAACAAAGTCGAATAATGTATATTAAAATATTTTTACTTTATATAAGCACAAAAGATACACGGTATGACCATACACACACGGCGCGTATAAAATATATAATACATCCATGGTTTTGTGTACAATTAGTTATGTATAATATATTTTAGCCCATTTCATCGTTTTATCGACGATTCATATTTTCAATAATTGTTCGCTTATCATTGTTTATAATACTTGCATCTCTGTCGATATGTACAGGCATATAAAGAAATTTAAAAAAATATATATGTTTTCTTTTAATTTTAAATGGATTATATTTAGGGGAGGACTCGTGGGGTTGAAACATCTGATACTGAATATTGTTTCAAATGTATCTTCCTTATCGTGTTAGGTTATCCGGTTTAAAAAATATGCAATGCTATTAACAGATGCATCCATAATATATTTTATTCTATTCATCTAATATCACTTTTAACGAGTATTTCGTTTATAGAGTTGAATGTGCATAATTGTGTGCTTGACTCTTATTTAAACTCATATTTTCATCATCATAATTTCACCCTCTATAGTTACTTCCTCCACATGCAGTGCAGTTATTGCATTGTATAAATTATATTGTATAATATAATACACAGTATGATATATATCGTACCTATCATATTATTGTTATTATACATCGGTAGTGTTTGCAAATTTCCCCGCACACAAAACGATAATATTCTAGACGGGCGCAGTATCGCCATTCTCGGTCGCGAGTATTTAATTAATTTCACTATGGGTATTAATTGAATTGCCGTGTAAACACGCAACCCTCCCCGCCGCATTTCCGATTCCCGTGGCACCTCCGAACGGTCATCGTGACACATATTTCCTATGTTGCTCTTCCTGCTACTCATCCCCTTTTCGTGAGACTCGCCACTGGTACACTAACTGTTTAGGGTCAAACCATGGTGGACCAAATGACGAGTGGCGAATGCCGCTGGGCGGAATCGCCTAATGGAATATCATGGTCGTCTATGAGATATATATAATATATTTTATACATAATACATAGATATCATCGTTTAGTGTATAATACAATAGAATGTCAATGCATCGCTGTTATAGCTGCCTGCAAGTTGATCGTCATTCATAATCTAGATATAACGCCTAATTTCTATGGACATTAAAAAAAATAAATGGTTTGGGTGGTAAATAGTATTATAATTTACCCACGTCAAAAGATAACGACTACAAGCAAAATATTGACGACAATTAATATGCATTGCATGAATAATTTTTGCTCTCACAATTCATTGTTTATATTTCTTACTTTAGACAAAAATTAAATGATATATAAAATTTTCTTAGCTGAATCAAGATATCTAATTTCAAAATTTTTTCCCCGATATTTTATTATTCTAGCTAAATTGGTGAAAAATTACCCAAGTCTCAATGTATGTTTTAACAAATAATGAACGAATTGATTATTTTTTCACAACACCTTCATATTTTCTAATTTATATTGATGTAACATTACATATTACAATATTATATTATATAATAATACATTATAATAGTAGTATATATAAGTATACATTTTAATGATGTTAGTAAAAAAATAAAGGAATAAAATATATATTTTTAAAAATAATATAACTTAATTAAATATTTTGTAATCAAGTGTGTTGCATAGGAAAAAAATGATGTTTGAGTTGTTATATTTATGTATAATTTTATAGTTAAACAATATAAAATATATCCATAAATGAATAGGTATAATAGATATTAAAAAACTTTGATTTCATAAGTTTTGGATACGCTACTCGAGATAGATAGTATTTAAGGAATTTTTTTAAAATATTTTAGAAAAAATTTAAAAATAGGATAGACATAAAATCCTATAATATATTATCCTATCTCCTATAGCCTTTTTGTTGGACCTGAGAAATTAGAATCCATATTAGTATTAAAATATGACCCATGACCATAAAAATAGAAATATTCCAAATAAAAGAGCTTGAATAAATGGACAATATTTTTTAAATAAAATAGTATACTGATTAAAAATCAAGAAGTACAATGTAACGCTTATTATCGTATGGTATTCGTTGTATACAAAGTTAACTGGTTTGTGTGATTTACGACATACATTCGACGGATTAACAAATTATCACAGCTTACCGACTCCATTATGTCGATGTCACTACGTCACGTCGTATTGTTTACATATTATTTTGTATTCACCCGGACGTGTCTTATTAACCAGTTGCTTGTACGTGATCGGTAAGTGAATAGCAGCTGTCTATAAATTTGTAAAATTGTTTGACAGTATCTATAAAACGAAAATACATTTTTACCAACTTAATATAAAATTATAATAATTGATAAAAATAGAAATAATAGTAATAGTAATAATGAAGCGGGAAGTGGTAATGCTATGCTGTATATTAGGTGTCTAATGACTAATGAGTAATGGATGTATCAAATAAACGATTCTGATTCTGAGCGAAGGCGGTCTGTCCGTCTATAATATTACTTAGTGGGTATATTTAATAATATTATTATGATTAAAGGAATCTATGTTGTTTTTAGACATTAGTACTATAATAGGTGAAATTTATTTTTGTTGAACAAAATGCATTTGAAAATGTCACTGCAAGTATAAAACATAAAGCATAAATTATCATATTTTAAATATTTCAATTACTTTCCAGCGAAATAATTGGTTTTGTTATTTTTGTTTTAATATGTAATTTCGTTCAAATTTTAATTTGAAATAACTGATAACAAAAAAGGAAAAATTGTTTTATATATTTTTATTTTTATTGGTTACATGATGAACTTATGCGGTAACTTGTTTTAGATTTTCAATCTTTAGGTATAAAAATTAAAAATTTCATATAGTATTAAGCACAAAATAATTTGTAAATTTTCAATCTAATAATCTTATCTTTTATTCTTTTAATCTGATGTTGTAACAATGTATAAGGTGTCTTGCATTTAATTTTCAAGCTTCTTAATCTGAATGAATAACATATTTTCTTTAAAGAAAAAACCAAAAAATGTTGAAAATTGAAAAATCTTTTATACAACTAAAAATGAGTCAAAATATTTTGAAATATCTTATCAAGTAAATAAAAAAAAATTAAATAAAAGTACCTACTATAAATTATAAATATCTATACGGTTATTCTTTTTAGAAATATAATGAGATAAGAAAATCGTTCCATTAGAAATCGAACAAATATTCTATATTAAAAAAAAAAAAAAAAATGAACTGCAAACGCTCATAAAAATTAAATTTGACTTTCTGGTAGACACTTTTTGATAAAGGATGACAAATTTATTCGGAATTGTGTATCAAATTTTATAATGATAGATATAAAAAAAAACATTTGAATGAATTTATAAATCAAAATAATTTGCAATTATCATGATTTATACGAATTTTGTCAATATTTGAACTTCAGATGCTCATAAGAAATTATTTTGGATTTACACTCAACTTTTTTTTTTCAATTTCCTTTTACAAAAATACACACACATACACAATTATTAAAAAATTGCAATAGATTGATCGCTCCAATCAGAATCTAAAAGACTAACATTTGATTAAAATTTAAAATCGATAAATATAAATCCTCGTCAAAATATTACAATACAATAGTATTATAATATCTGCACCTAAGTGTAGTTGGTATATTAATAACAATAATGGTGTTTAAAAAAATTAACAGGCTCAAAATCCAACTGATGCTGGCCAATTATAATAATATTATTGCGTACTAGCTGGCCACTAATAAACAACGGTTTGTTTGAAATTATTGGCTTTGGTCTACGACAAAATCCGGAAATGGTTCATTTTATTTTTTTCTGTCTACCTACACGCGCATAATACACCTGCAAAATGGCTGCATCTTATAATATCGAGAAATCCGACCACATTGAAAAGACCACCATAAGAAAAGTTATCGACAAAACAAATAGCAACATCGAATACGATGAAATGGAAACCAAGCTACACAGATTCGATAACTACAACGAAGAAATAACTTATGACGATTTGGCGGGTCTACTGAGTTATGCAAAGCAGTTCACAGGCGACGACGCGTCGACTGCCATAATCGCTCAACCGGACGAATCCTCCAACATTGGACCGGCTGAGATAAACATTATTGCAGACGACGTGATTGCGACGTCGTCAACCAAGCAGGTCGCGGCCGTAGAAGAACATGTTAAGCAAAATGACGAGGCGTTGGACGTCACGCCGACCAGGGGAAAGGAGGTCACATCCCCTTTTTGGGGCTTGTTCGTCTGGCTGGACCCGGGAAACACTCCAGCGATACGCGCACCTCCACGCCCGGGCATCTTGATGAGAATCATTAGCGCGGTGTGGAGAGGCGTAACAAGAGCCGTACGCGGAATTCGTTGTTTTTTATTGAGTTTTTTCCCGAAGTGAAACCGTACGAAAGTTCCCCCCCTGGTTGAGGGCAGCAGACAAAGGCGTGGCGATGTGAGGACGAGGAAGGTACGTGACAGAGCACTGCAGGGTGATCGGCGGTAAGTCGCCAATACGTGTTATTCGGCCACCAGTTGTGGCGCAACGGGATCGCAGACGTCGGGTGCTCGGGATCGCCGACACGCGAGACCCTCTGACGGCGCGGTGGACGCCTAGCTGCTTCGATTGCGATCGACGACGACGACACGACGACGGTGAGACTAGCCATATCGACGCGGGCATCGACGCCGCCCCGTCGATACCAACAACGACTGCAATGCACGAATACGACTCGTTGCGACGGTGACGACGGATTTCCGTAGAGCTCAAAGTGTTCGGGTAGTAGATGATTATAATTTATGTAGGGTAGATAGGAACACGGATGTCAGTATAGCGCTGATGGACTCGAAGAAACTAAACGTTTCAGAGTTACGGCGGTGCGCGACTCCACGGCGGGACCATTGGCCGCGGCAGACTGCACGGTGCCGACGGATTTGGCCAGGGCGAAAATCACGGAGAGTCTCACTACCGATTCTCTCCCCTTTTCGCCTAGTGGTCTGACGCTGTCGGCCTAGTCACGACGCCTAAGTTAGGTCACCGCCCATTCCACAGTACCCATCATATTTTATAGTCTTCATCGCTCGCTCCGGGAGCTTAGGTAACCGTCGTCACCGGCACAACGATCATCGTATTAAGCACCTGCAGTATCGTCAAGCGCACAACATCGCGCACTAGCCACTTGTCGTCAATCGTTGTTCGTCTCGCAACCGTCGTGGTCGGGCTCCATCCGCTGCCATGGTCGTCTTCGTGCCCCGGGCAAACGCGCCAACGATTCTCGAACGCCCCTCAGGACCGACCGAATAACGTTGTAGAGGTGACCAGTAGCCTTACTAGCATCTTCTGCGATTATCACTCAATCACCATTACGTACCACTCACATCGCCACGTCTTCTCTGATGCCTTTTTTTTGTTTTTGTTAAAATTATTAGTTATTGTTTTTTTTTTTTCAATTTGCATTGTATTATATATTATACTTCATTTTTTCGACATAATCTGTTCAAAATGTTAAAGCACACATTTGTTATGTTCACTAAATTGTTCATTAAATTTTTCAATAAAATATATTTTGTTTATATACAGTAACATTTTGTTTTTTATTTTTAGCATTAAAAGTACGATTTTTTAATTCAACAGAATAATGATTCCACTGTGAAAATCTTGGTATCACGTGGGACCCATAAAGGAACTAACATCGTTGTAAAATTAATATATTTGCTTAGAATTTAGAACATTATAAATTCTTCAGTCACCGTCGTGATATTTGAGACAAAAATGAATTTCACTCGTGTAGTTGTGTGGATACAAATTTGAATATAATTTTTTATTTTTTTTTTATTGGGAGTTGAGACTTGGACATCACGCGCCATTAGCCTGTGGAACTGTCGGGCAGGAAATTGTTGATTTTGGTACTCGTGGATGTTTTTGGCAGAATTTCGAATGTGTACCCGTAAGTTTCTGCCATATCTGGGTGGGGAGTGGTGGCCTCTCTTTCCAGACAGCATGAACTGCCCCCGAAGAGCGATGCCGCCTATGGGATTCAAACTGGTGACGGTGCACGTTGCAAACAACCCCTTAATCCGCCCGGCCACTACACCACCTACTATAATATTTTATTATACCGACATATAATATAATATTTCGAGTATATTTTATCTTTAATGTAAAATTATAATATCATTCATAGAATTGTAGTTGTAATTGTAGCTTTTAAAACAATTCAAGTGAATTAATGTTTAAGTTATTAAAAAAAATTAAGTCTTAAATGGCAATATTTTTCATAATTATTATTTCTTTTTTTACTTTTCTATTAAGCACCGACGATTGTATATGCCTCGAATTCATTAATCTAAAAAAAAAAAAAATAAAAATAAAAATTCCATCCTGACTTTGATGAATTAATACTAATTATTAAATCGATTCAACATAAAAATATAAAAATATAATTATGTAAAAGAACTATCAAAGTTTGAAAAAAAGTCTTCTTGCACATTTTTTTCCATGAAAATATATAATAAATAATAATCAGTGTTGAGACTTATCTAGATAAATTTATCTAGATATTTCATCTAGATAATATTTATTTATATTTTATCTTATCTAGATGAAAATGTGGATAGGTATCTAAGGATTATTTAAGATAAAAAAATCGTTATCTTTTTAGTAATTATCTAGATAATATAAGTAAATCGAAAAAAAATTTTTTTGAGCGCCCTGTATGCATGAAATTCATGGAGTCCATTTTATAAATATCAAATAGAAAATAGTCATAATGTTAAATATAGTAAAACACGATCAACAAAAATAATAATAATTATACGAACGTCGTATTATAATTATAAATGTATAGAACTATCAAGCTTTTAACAGGAAAAAATTAATTCCCAATCTATAAATAGACCAAAATGAAATTAAATTATTACGCCAATGATAATAATATGACGTTATCTATCTTTTTTTTTATCTAGATAAATTTTGTTTGTATTTTATCTTATCTGAGATAATTTAAATACATGCTATCTTATCTTAATCTAGATAATATTAGAGCAATAATCTTTTATCTATATCTAGATAATTTTTACTTATCTGGTCTCAACACTGATAATAATCGACGATTACTACAATTTCGCATCCCTGATAAAATATTAGTTTTAGTCTTTCGATTTTAGTATCTCATACGCTAGGTTATAATGTAACGTACCGTAATAAAAATATATATTTAGTGGCCTGGTGAGGCACGGCTGCACGCTCAATCTGTGGAAATGTACTTAGCGTACGTACCGGTTGCAGTTGCCAGCTCCCGGATGGGTGACCACCCGGTATTTTTAGCAACATATCCTTGTCACACATACACAAACACGTGTTACAACCCTACCCATTTAAAAACCTACAAACAAATACACAAAAATAATTATTTTAAATAACCCCTACCATACCACCCCACGCCCAATGACCTATGTTGCGGCGGATTCCCCTCACAAAAAAAATATATATAATACGTATTTATATTTAATTATTTTTAAATCAATTTGTGTAGAAAAGATTTTTTTAATTTGATTCCAGTGATTTTATTTTATGATTTTTGTTTTTTTTTTTTAGTTTCTTGATAAATAAGTTTTACATATTTAAAAAAAATATATGAATATAAAATAAATACTTTGTGCTATTTATGTGGTACAATATTGTGTATACAGTTAAATAATCAATTTTAAGTTTGGAACTGTGCACACCTATGTAGTTCAAATAAATAAATATTTTTGTTTTTATTAAATTGAATATAAAACAATGAGATTCATAACAAAATAATTTTAATATTGTATTATAACTCAATGTTTTTGACAGATCACTTTAAACGGGTAAAAATTATACACAAATGTCTTTTTAAGATTCCAATAGATATTGTTCGTATAAATATAAATATTTTTATTGCTATTATTATTGTTTATGTAATTTTAAACGTATTTTGAAAAGTTTTTTTTATAAGAATATAAATATAATTGTTTATAAATATAATTGAAAACAATTTTTCTCTCTTTCAAAAAAACATTTTTTTTTAGCTATATTTCAGCAGATTATGAATTGTATTGCATTATTTATCAAATAAATATATATGTATTATAATACATTTAATCCGTATCGATATTTTAATGTATTTATTATTCTCATCAAAACTTATTAGTTACGTTTTTATATAAGGCCTGATTAACTTTAGTCTGAAAGGTGGTCCATTATTTAACTGCGATACCAGAGCTAAGTTATTTTCGTGGGTATTTAAACATGTTAGTTTGTTAACACAAACGATTTAATAATCAATAATATACATACAAATATAATATGTTATATGTTATAATACGAGTATGAACATATTGGTTCGTTGTAATATCATTTCATGAGACTTGATCTCCATTTAGCATCTTTATTAAGATTTGAAATGTAACAATAATAAACACTTGAAAAGAGATAGACGGTACACGCCCCCATTTTTCTGACCCTCACAGAAATTGAACGATCAGATAAAATTTCATTATTTTTATTTTACTTTTGTCACCAATTTATACATTTAAGAGTTATCAAATATTACTTGACAGTACGTCTTCACTTAGAATCGTTATTAGCATGCAATAATTTATTATTGAAATTGAGCTTAATACATACATTTCATTAACTTACTCAATGATGGGTTCACTTGATACTAACTGTACAATAGAGCAATGACTCCTCCTTCTTAAAACTGTATTAAATAAAGGAAATATTTGAGTTTTAGGTAAATCATGTTTTAGTTTCTAATTTAGTAAAAGTTAAGGATGACAAAATGAAATCTAACTTGAGCCATTTGCTAATTCTATCTATACCTATCCAAAAGTATTAATAGTATATTTTAAAATAATTTATTTTCAGTTATCACTATATTGGTGTTTTGAAAGTTCACGATTAATCTTTCACTGTGGCCATGAATAGCGAATAACGGTCACTGAGGTGGTAAATAAAGGTGCGAGGTTGAAGTGCAATGCAATTTTCGGATTTCTCCGTCAACTCACCCTCTCGATAGTCCCGTATCAATACAATCATCTGCAACGACTTTTTCTCAGCCATCGTCGTTGGTTGCTGTTAATCGAATCTGTGAATAATTGCCAGCTACGAGTATCATCCACATCACAGAGGAGGCGCACGTGCGATTGACTTGCCTGAAATTACCCGTCGGAATCAGAAGTCAATTGATGTGACGTGCATACTCAAGTAAAAAAACGAATCAGCATTGTCACGAAGGAATAGTAGTAACTAGTGAGAATAATACCATAAGTCTATAACCATAGGCGTTAACATCTAAAACCATGGTTATGGCTATTGGTACAATAAATAGGAAGATGGTGTATTGATCCGATTTTATTACGTCTTATAATTTGTGTTAAATTGGAAGACAACTATCATGCAATTTGAATTAATCTAAACCACTTTTTCAATTTCAATTATTTGAATTTAAATGGTAAATGTATCAAGTTTTTGTTAGTTTTAGTACATAAAATATGAATAAATAACATTGACTATTAATATTATATTTCTATCATCAGCCAACATTTTAAAGTTGGTACAATTGTACAAGTATATAAAAATTGTTTAATTGTGTATGGAACTTTAGTTTATTGCGTTGAACAAAATATTTTAGAAGCCGATAATTTAGCACTCTCACAGAGTTAGCGTTCCTAACTTGCTTAATTCCTCAGAAATTTTTTTTTTCTAATTAGAAATTAACATGATGCAGGTTTCAATGATCTCCGAGATAAAAAAAAAAAGGGATGGAAAGTTGTGATCTAAAGAGTTTGCAGACGGAAAGCGATGTAAATCGATTACTATAATATAGCAGTTCGGAAAAATTTAGTACATAACTGTGCACTTGAGATAGAGATGCCGTTTCGATCCTTGAGTTGCCGGATTAACAGTCGTTGTGTTTACCAATTAAACCGTTCAAATCTGCCACAATCAAAGGGCCAATTGAGCTGTACTAACTGTCAATCAAAGCAATGTTTTTTAAAATGAGTTTAAGTGAAAAAAATTATAACTACAAATAATATAATATGACAACACTGCCATAATGCTCTTATAGATTTAAACGAATTAAAGTTTAAGTTATGCTATTTCATTGGTTTTTATTTGATAGGTTTTAAATAATTATTGACAAACGTGTCAACGATATGCTGTAAAATTAATTAATGCAGCTCGGGGGAAATCTTGTCCGTATTTTATGTTACTCCCGAGTTTTATATAACATATTTTGATTATTAACTGAAATAATAGGTACTCATTTTTATACAAGTGCATATACTTACAATATTACAATCAATCATTACAATATTACAATCATTCGTAAAGTGACGAAATTACAATTTTTGTAGGTACAATATTGTAAAAATTACAGGTTTTTTTTTATTTGGCGCAAATTACATACTTACGATAAAAAATATCAAAAACAATTCTGCCACAGAAAATGTGAAAAACTTCATTATTACTTTGCCTTTAAAGACTAACACATTTGTGAGTGTGGTATAGGGCTTTACATTTAGCTTCGTTGTTAGTATCCCATCCACCCAAGTGAATTTCCTCCTAGGAATTTTCGGCAACGATTATAATTACACCTATTGCACATGTGATCATCGTAATAATATAAAATAAAACATCAGTTTAGTCTTCAGAATATATAATAGTTGTGCATGACTCGCAGTTATTACGTCGTGTGATAAATAAATACCGAGCCCGGGCGTACGAGCGCTGCTTATATTAAAATAAAATAACGTTACAAGCATAGGATACGATTTGACACCCAGAAAACGCTACGAACATAAATCTAGCCCATAATTTCTGTCCACCCTGTGGTGCGCAGCCAGTAGTGAACCGGATAAGGATTTCCCCTAAGCCTGAGCTATGAATAATAATTGCTCATTTGTTTTTATTTTACGTCTACCGCCTCGTTGTTCCCGTAGTACCCAACACCCCATCCCTCCCACACGTAAACAGGATTTGAATGCCGCTTACGATTTGCCCGGGACGAATATTCACTTCCGGTTAAAATGGGTGGCTTCTTCGTAAACTCGTGGAAAAAGGGAAAATTAAAAAACTGCCATGATGGTATTAATATTATAGCGATGAAACATATTTCAAATTGATTGGGACGAGATGGACAATATTTTTTCGGAATCCATATTTAGGCGTTATCGCAACGTTTGTTCTTGTAATATTATAAGAATTTATTAATTAATTTGTCTGAAATAAGCACACAAACTAATTAATATTTAGATAAGTATTGTTTATAAGCATGCTTTATACCAACACAAAGTCACTTAAATAACTACTACTGCGTAGCTTATGAAATATGGTTTGAAAAAAAACAATACTAATAGCCGATTAGACTAAATTAAAATTAATTTTATTTTTTTTTTTATTCTCCTTTACTATAATTATAAAATTATTAGGTACTCAAATACAAATTTTGAAACACAGATTATAATTCAATGCAAAGTTAAAAATAATGAACAAAATGTAACTTCTAAAAAAAACATAAATATTTCATTTAAATTATTTTCGAATTTAATGATTAAAAAAAATAAATATATAATAGCTGTTTAAAAAAAATAATGCTACTTAAAATCTAATATTATTCGTAAATTATTTGGTATTAGAACAAGAAAAAGAATCGTTCATTTACGCATTAGATATTCATTGACAAATAATTATTTTTAAATGAATAGTGTCTTAATTACTTATTGTGTCTTATAGCGTTTAACCTTTAGATTTTTTAATATTCTGCAGTTTGTTATAAATATTTTTGTGTTATGCATGTTTTTAGAAAAAGCGTTTCAAAAACCTTTTGTATAAATCAAAATCTGGACGCCTAGAAAGTTTTAATATTTTTTAAAAATGAAAATTCTTGTTTTATACCTATGATACTAGTATATTTAACCTAATTTTTAATATAATTCCTTGATTCATTCGTAATTAAAACGTTGGATTAGACATTTAGCTCTATCAGCTTATATTAGTGTAAAACATTGATATGTTATTGAAATATTATTAATTATTGACACAAATTTTAGTAAATAGTATTTTAATATTTTAATTTATTAGAATTTAATAGGTCAAAAGTGTCAAATATCGTATTGCGCTATATGCCTATATTCAATAAACGTTATTATTGGTTATAATTTATTGTTTGTTATAGGCACTTAAAATTTGAATAATCTAAACTACGAATAGTATTGTAAACCTTTCCGCGTTCATAGTGAATATAATATATTTCAAAATATGCGTTGTTTCACCATTGTTTTCAGATAGAAAATAATAATAAAATACGGACTGAAACCGGACAAGAGAAATGAGACTAGTGCCAAATACTGAGTTTCCGTATACTGTCACTATAATAATTATTTCATTATTATTATTTTTTTTTTTTAAGGAAACTGAGTGTCTGGGTTAGTTATGAAAATATTAAATACAGATGAAATTTTATATAGTTTTCCGAGTATTTTATCTGGGTTTAATTTTAGTTATAATATAATTTCATAAAATTCCTTTATTCCTCTATAATTGAATTTTGTTCTTTTGTGTAATATTTTCTATACTTCTACATAATACTATATGGTTTCTTCATTATGATGTCTTAAATATTTTTTTCTCGTTGATCTACACAATAGATGGTTTTGAACGTGAAAATCAATGTAATATTTTAGTACCTTATATTAGGTATATGAATTTTGAAAAGTTTTTTTATAAGAATATAAATATAATTGTTTCCTGATTAATTTAAAACAATTTTTCTCTCTTTCAAAAAAACATAAACTGTATAAAATATAGAAATTTAAGTATGCTAAATATATTTTTTTTTTAGTTCTGTGTTTATTATTATTAAAACATTTAATAATAACCTAACTCAGTTTTTTAGATTAAAAATGTATTAATTGTGGTGATTATATATGTTTGAATATACTAATAATAACCATACATTTCAATTTGCCAGATGTGTGGTGAAACTTGACTAATGGCGTAGTTATGTGTTTTTAAAACTAAAATTCAGCGGAAAGTTCAAAATTAGATAAATTAAAAATTACGACAATATTATAGTAGTTTTGTTTTCATATAGGTACAGTTTGACCTTTACGTATATTTCAGTTTTAAAATTATTATGTAATGGATGTCGATAAGTTTTTAATTTAGCAACCAAAACAACCTTTTTGTTTTCTGCACGAGTTTTATTTACGATTATAAATAATAATTAATTGAATGTCATGGATAATTTAAAATGTATGGAATTTAATGAATTTACCAAGAAGTTCAAATATCTATCGATTTTAATGTTTATGCTATAATATAGGTACCTACATGTTTAGGTTCATGTTTCACTGTTTGGTTGCTTTAAACGTAGTACATACTACATAATGTCGAAATTTAACGCACATTCATTATTACTGTGACAATAATTGTCTAGTTTTTACAAAACATTATAAATCCTCGAAATTATATAAATAATAATAATATTATTTCACCAACAAGCTGTCCAACAAATAAGTTGACTGTTTTTAGATGTAGATAGAATCTTAAATATACCAATGCTAACCTATTATATTCTTATCTAGAACTGTTGAGTATACTTAATCGTAAGTTTAGTACCTATAGTAATCGTTTTTCAATAACCTGAAGTTTTTTGTGGTCACTGTAATATTTGGCATGTAGTTAAACGCATTTTTTGCATTTCAAACAAACTGAAAGTCAAAATAGCCAAGCTTTTAATAGGTACATTTCCCTGGCACCTTCACTTTCGAATTTCGGAACCAAACCCGGGGCTTTCGATTGTTCTTCGTTTGTATTTGTTTGTTCCTTCACCGTTCTTGACTTATAGCCCATTTACGGTGGGGTGCCAGGGAAATACCCCCTAGTTTAATTTAAGTCCCATTATATTTTAAATCAGTACTTAACAAAAAAATGTTATTAATCAACGTTTACAATTATAACATTTAACACAGTATATTATATTTTTTTTATATTAAATTAATTTTCCATGGTCCAAAAAAAAATCTAAAATCCCTATCTTATAGTCATTAATTTATTGATTTTTAGTAAAAATAGATTTTTATATTCAGATTACATTTTTTAACAAATAAGATTTTAGGCTTTTTTAATATTGTATCCATTTTTTAATTTTTTATTGTATTTAGATTTTTGTATGAATCTAGATTTTATTCAAATAAGATTCTAAATCCAAAATAGATATTTTTATGAGTAACTTTTAGCTTTTTTAATTTAATTTTGATTTTTTGTTCAAATTGAATTTTTATTCTTTATTAAAAATTATTTTTTTTATACAATTTAAGTATATATTTTTTTTTTAACAATCAACTTGAGGTAACGCATAACCACGTGAAAGAGTGCCATATACTGGAGCGCATAAACGAAACACCTTCCTAACGAGCGAATAGAATCGAATAAAATATATCAATACATTAATATTACATTTTTTCTTATAATATGCATAAATATAATACTTTTTATAATTTAATAATTTATTTATATTATTATATATTATAAATAATATATAATTTGTAATTTAATGATTTGCAAAAGGTGGGAAAATTAATGAAAAAAATGAAATTTGGTTAGGTAGTTAAGTTAACATTAAGAACGTTAATATTGAATAAACAAAGTTTTATACTTAAATATTTATTTTGTGTTGTTAAAAACAAAATCTTTAAAGATTGAACTCGGTCAAAAGATCTTTAAACATTTTTTAGCTGAATAGCACTACCAATTATTTTAAATATTTGATCACAAACGTAAAATTTTATGGATTGCATTTTTGTTTTTACTACCTATCATAGGTGAAATTTTGACAACTGTTTTAGGAGGGCTAAATTTATGAAATCAACCATGACCCTTGTAACCATTTTTACGGAAATAATATAATACACAAACATTCAGTTTAGTACTCAACAGTCAACAATAAAAACATAATACATAAAAAATCTAATACAATATGCAACTCAACATTTATCAATAACAATTTATTATTTATTTCTAATTGCATATATTATATAAAATAAAATACGCGGTTTGTTATAACTGTAAACGTTGATTAACAACATGCTTGTACACTGACTAAAATACGATGATTACATTTTTTTGTAAGTAGATAATTTTTTTGTTAAGTACTGATTTAATATATAATGTAGTGTAAGTTAAAATAGGGGGCATTTCCCTGGCACCCTCCCCCCGTAAATGGGCTATAAGTCGGGAACGGTGAAGGAACAAACCACGACATTTTCGGAACAAACAAGAACAAACGAAGAACAATCAAATGCCTCTGGTACGGTTACAAAATTCGAAAGTGAGGATGCAAGAATTTCCCTAGCACCCCCAGCGTAAATTGGCCATAAGTCGAGAACGGTGTTGGAACAAACGTCGAAATTTACGGAACAAATAACAAGAACAATCGAAAGCCCCGAGTTCGGTTCCGAAATTCGAATGTGGGGGTGCTAGAATTTCCCGAGCAATCCCACCCTAAATGAGCTATAAGTTGAGAACGGTGAAGGAACAAACAAGAACAATCGAAAGCTTCGGGTTTGGTTCAAAAATTCAAAAAGTGGGGTGCCAGGGAAATGTACCTGCTTTTAATGTTAAAAGAAGACGTGTTTACCTACCAGCTACTTTACATTTTTAAATCTCATCAATGATGTAAATAATTGTAGTTTAATTTAACTTATTGTTTATTACTTTATCCTATATTATGTAAATATTCTTTAATCTTTTGTGCTGATTGTAAATTATTATTTAACAGATCATACAATTTTATAGTTAAAAAAAATCTCATCGAAAAGTAAACCATTTGTTATTTTGATAAAATAATATAGTTAAAATTCAAAAAGATAACTCTAATATAAATTTTAAATACACATTTCAGAATATTTGAAAATATCAACGAAAATATTTCCTAGTTATCATCTAAAAATAAAAATCTAATACGATTATTTTTAATTAAAATTACATTATTGGAAATGCTAGCTAATTAATACATTTTATCTTAAGTTATATCTTATGTTAAAAATGTATCATAAAATAATAAAAAAATGTATACATCACCTTATATAAGTAATTCCAGTTGAACTATGCTCGTAGCAAGATAACTAATCCTACTACTTTGGGAATAAGTACCTATTAATAGCACTGTCTTATAGTGTATCGATTATTATTTTATTTTATTATACAGAGTGATTTTTTAAGCATTATCTTCCCCATTTTCCCTTTAATAGAACATTAATTTAAATTCTGAATTTTAGAATTTTTAAGTGGATTTAAAGACTATACTACTTAAAATAAAAGTATCATGGGGCGATACTATTTTTCAAATTAGAACCCTTCTTATTTACTAAAAATGATTTAATGGGCAATTTTTCAAAATTTTGTTGTTTGTGAATCAAAATTCTAATGAGTAGTTTTTGAATAAGTAAGATATTTATACTAAGGATAATAATCCTTAATAATGGTTTTATAAAAATAAAAACTTTATTTGATGTTTAATATAGTATATTATACTTGGGTAATTTTTTATGATAAATCAATAGTAATTGCAGATAACTTTTTCAAATCAATTAAGCCCCTTATCTACTAAACCCATTACCATAAACATATTATTCTTAAAACACAAAGTTACATAATTCAAAAACTACTCGCTTGAATTTTGATTTAGATACATAAAAATTCTCGATAAAGAATCTGCTTATTAATAAAAATATAAAAAGGGAGGTTCCTGTTTGAAAAACTGAAGTTTGTATTATCACATGACCACTTTTTAGTGGTAAAAAAATATCAATGATTCGGAAAAATGATTTTAATGTGAATTTAAAAATTCCAAAAACCTGAATTGTAATATAATATGCATAATTTAACAATAAAAATAAAATGCTTCAAAAATCACCCTGTACATTATAAAAATGCTTACGTAAAAAAGTGAAGAGTCATAGTAGGAACAACTTGGACACTACAATTAATATTTTAAGTCAAAATTATTAGGAGCTAATATTTTTATAGTTGCAAATAAACATATTATAATGAAGCGTTTAGTATCTAATCAGAACAAATTTACAACATTTTAATAGATAAATAAATTAAATAATCCAAAAGTTTACTACCTATCAAACATTTTTATACTTATAAACACCTATATAGATATTTTAGCACGTGATTTGTACATCGAAATAATAAATTACCTTACAGATCTCAGGAAATTAAAGAAATAATCTGTTCTTGAATTTAGGCAATCTCACCTTGTATATAAATATATATAATACACTAATAAAACTAAATTATTAAGATATTGTATAATACCTAATAATTGTTTAAATAAATTGTAAATTTATAAAATGTTAAGAATTTTATCATAGTTAAATATTTTCTAAACTTGTAGAACAAAATTACACTGGAACAGAAAGTATTATAATTAAAAACCATTTAAATATAGTTAGCTTGAAGACAAACAGTTGGAAAATTAAAATATACGAATCTAAATTTGTTAAAGTAATATTTTTACTTAAAAATCTCGATTCACTGCCTGTTACGTTATATAATCAAATAATTTCAAAGGTTAAATTAAATATCTTCGTGTAATCCTAGATAAACACCGAATCTGGAGGGAGTTCACACATAAAACTTAAACGTAAAACTATTAACTATAGACTCCTTCTGCCAATACTTTTGGATTCTGAACGAAGTGATGAATGTATTGATTTTACAATGATGAGTATTTTTTTTTTTGTGTCTGTGTACAGCATAACTAGTCTAAATAATGCTTCAATTTCAAACTTTGGGGGTGGTTTCCAATGTCAAAGTGAATATCCTTGGTGGATTATAGAGGTCAAAAGTAAACATTTTCCAACAGTTTACAAAAAAATCGTGAAAAACAAAAAAAAGTGACAGAAAAACGGGAATTTTTACTCAAAATCAGTTTTCGACCAAATCGATTTTTTAATATGGTTGTAATTTGAAACCTAATCACTGTAAATTTTCACCAAATGTTTATGTTAGTGTTACAGTTTAATTTTCAAAATGTTTTGAATTTTTTTGAGATATTTATAGACTACTGAAATTTTCGATTTTTATGAGAATTTTTTTTGAAGTGTTGGTAAAACAATTTAAAATGACCAAAAAAACTTGAAAAATTAATACAAGGTTTATTATGAGTTGTTCTTATTGCAGCTAAAAAAAAAAAATCTTTAGTCACAATTTTTTTTTTATAAGCGTTTGAAGTTCAAATTTTTACGAAATCTGTTAAGTTGTAAAGTTGTAAAGTTGAAAAATCATAAAATTGTTTGTGTTTTTAACTAAGTTTTCCATAAGTTTTTCTTCAAGTAGCTATAGAGAAAACTCGAAGCGTCATTATAGGAAAAATGTTTTGAGTGTTTGAGTTTTAAATTTTTATGAAATCAGGTATATGTGTATCTATGATAATATAAGGTATTGTGAATTATGATAACTACATGCAATGTTTTTGGAAAAATTGATTAACCATGCCTTATTCAAAGGCGTTCTAATTGAAAAATAGAATATATGACAAAATTTAAATATAATATATCCTAGACTGACAAATCATCTCCGTTCAGAATCGTTTTTCGTATACAATGATACCTATAATTGCATTCAAATCTAACCTACCCTAATCAGAGGTCCACCCCACCACCTAATGTACAGCAGAGTGATATCCACTTACCTGTTTTTTTTTCTTAAAATCCTAACTTATAAACTTACCATATCAAGTCAATAATTCTTCCAGTTTGGACATATAGCATTCAATTATGGGGCTCTATCCAACACCAAAATACTTCTTGCATTTCAATCCATCTGCTAAAGACTATTAACATCATCATTTTGGTATTTTACAAACAATAATCTTCACGATAGCTTAAAAATTCTTACGATAAATCAATTAGAACAATTATATTATTTTAAATTTTGAACTAATTTTAACTCTCCCAGTAAACCCTTTAATTAAACAGCTATCCTCCTCACTTCGTGATAATGTGCATAGAAGAGTTCACAATAATATCTAAAACATACCAGGTCAGTTGGATCTGCTAAATGTCAGCCTTTATCAATTATAATATCCTGTCACTAAACATTATTTGATTTGTCAAATTTATTTATGAATCTAACTATATAGTAAAAATTGTTAATAGATTTAATGAAATAATAAAAACAAAATAGTATTTATCATTTCTTATTAATTTTTGAGTGGAGTTATCAATGAATTGTTTTTCCAATGATGTGTGATTTTGTTTGAGAGGGGGTGAATGGAATTTGTACAGGTTTTATAGTGGATAAAATATTTAGGTCTTCAATTTTAAGAAGTAAAATTCTATTTCCCTATCATTTTGAATATAACCATGGAAAAACGAGATTTTCGCATGAACCAGTTATTGACAAAATTGATTTTATTTTATGGTCGTAAATATATCAAAAATAAATTACCTAAGAAATTTGGTGCTCTTTTGTATATTATAATATTTGATTGTTTGAATATAAATGTACAAAAAATATAAATCAGGTATACCATGACATTTTCAAACTTTTTAAATACATTTTAAGCTATTGCCTATTTATACTATGAATCCATCCTCACTATTCTACGGTAAGTTGGTATTAAGTTAATAATAATTATATATGATACAACTAACAACTAATAAATAATCATATATAATAACACATAACATTTATATAATTAAATACGAATAATATATAATAAATGAAATGTTTTCTGCCAAAATAAATTCAATCTACCGTAGAATAGTGATTTTCGCTCAAATATATGGTATAAGCGAATCCTGCACTCATTATCACTATGCACAGTGAAAGAGTATTGTGGAATAACTTACATAAACAAAATCCAAGTTTTTCAATCAAAAGTTCTGAGGATAATATCAAATGCTCCATTGTTTATAAAAAAATGTGTATGTTTATTGTGAGTGTATCTGAAAATAAATATGCTAATCGATTTAAACATAAATTTCCACTCGACCGACGATATGAAGAAAAAAAAATGAATAGTCATACAACTATATTGCAATGGAAATAAAAATATAACCTACTTTTTATATTAGCATTACATAATTACATAGGTACCAATTGTACACAAACATAATATTTGTGTCCGTATCAGTATAAGTTTGACTAACACGAACTGAGGAAAACTTAAAATTAAAATATTAATAGTTAAATTAATATAATGTCATTAAAAATATATTATCAAATAATAAATAATAAATCGGTATACTTAGTAATATATGTTGATAGACAGTTTTTGTTCAGAATCAATGATTTATCTGCAATCCAAAATTAAACACATCCATTACAAATACTTACTCAATGATGAATACACTCGACTATTACAACTGTACAACAGAGCGGATATTTCTTGCCCACTGTTTGTATACCTATGAAAAATGTTTTTAGCATAAAAAATGCACGCACACACACACACACACACACACACACACACACCTAGCTTAATTATAATGCATCGCTAAACTAGTAATATTTCCATACTACCACTTCATTATGTTAATGATTCAATAATTAAAACTCAATGATTGGATAAAAGTAATGCTTAGATCTTCATTAAGGAAAGCACATGTTTAAGAATGGTGCTATTTTATAGAATTTTTCACCAACTTTAAAATATGTTACCAAGCTTTGAGCTCAAGTGAGTACCTATAAAATAACACAAATTATTGATATTATAGACAATACTGAATTATAGTGCCGGAAAAAATAGTTAATGTCGTAAAAATCCTATTTAAATAGAAATATTTAATATAGTTTATCTGTCATTAGTTTATTCTGATTTTACTCGTGATTTTATAATCATTTGTAATCATCTTAAATTTTTATTTCACATTGCTTAAACTTTAATTACAGCTATAAAATTGTTAGCTGCTCTTAATCTATAAGCTCCTACATTTTTTTTTAATGAAAAAAAAACGACAAAATTATAAATTATGTTCTTATTATAAGCCTAACTTATGTTTCATAACACAATAAAAAATGATTTAATAATTCACTTTTAATAATCAGTGATTAGTTTTATTATCTGAGAAGATAATGTAGAATAATATGATTATTAATATTTGTTAACAATAGTTCCATTAATCAGACTACATAAATGTCTACATTAACTTTTGAATCAATTCTATATATTTAAGTTAGTTTTATATGAGTTACATTTATAACTTAGATAAGTATAAAAAAAATTATTTTCTACCTTGAACACTGTCTATATAAATACGAGAAATTGTAATGATGAAATCAAAATGAAATAGACTTTTCAACAAGTCATTTCAACATTACGTTTACTGTTTTATTTTTAGATAGTCATAGCTAAAGACAACAATGCGTTGGACTCTGTTGTTAATTACCTGCATACAATTAACGTATTGTAAAGTATTGGTACGACCAATTAATGAATTGGATTGGTGGCAAAATTCAATAGTTTATGAAATATTCCCATTGTCATTCAAAGATTCGAATGGTGATGGATCGGGTGATTTTAAAGGTATTATGAACTGTAACCGATATTTATGTGAATCATGTTAAAAAAATTGTTTTTTTTTTTTAATCAGGTATAACTCAAAAATTGGATTACCTCGTCGATATAGGAGTGACCGCAATTTGGTTAACGCCATGTTTCAAATCACCTTTAGAATCTGGTGGCTACGACACAACCGATTATCTAGCTGTAAACCCTGTTTTTGGTACAATGAATGATTTTAAGGTTCTTTTAAATACTGCACATTCAAAAAGTTAGTGGATAATGTACTATAATATAATATAAGCTTATTTAACAATATGTCAATTTACAATAAATTAAACTAAACTCAAACTATTATAGTTACGATGTATATGATATGATATGATGTATATGACGTATGTATATGATACAAAATAATAATGTTATAGATATAAAAATCATCATAGATTTTGTTCCTAATCATACCAGTGATAAACACTTTTGGTTTAATGAGTCCATTAATAAACATCCTAATTATGCAGACTACTATATTTGGATTGATGCATTAAATCAAAATGAAGTGATCAAAAATAGCAGTATAACTCCAATCGTTCCCAATAACTGGGTAATGTATGAATTTGAATTTATCCAGAGTATTTAAGTGTTTCATAAAATCATATTATATTATTTATTGTTATATTATATTATAAATGTATCATATACTTATAAAGTAATGTAATATACTGATGTTATACTTAGGTTAAAAGCATATACAGAAAATTCTCTATTGGAGCTTATTTTTTATTTTTTATTTTTTACTACTCATTGTAAATGTATATTTTATAATGTATAATTTTAATAGTTAAAATTCAATGTTAACGTTTTGTCTTGTTCAATAATAACTTAACACTTCAAAAAGTTACTATTTTTTGGAGTAAGGTCTAAGCATTAGGTACCTATGATACTCGAGCACATACAATCAAAATTTACCAAGAAAAATTTCACTACTACTACAGCAGCCACATATTTGTAATTCGTAACTTAATTTTGGCTTTGGAAAATGTTTCCCATAGAGTGCTGTGATAGAAAAAAACCCCACCCCACCCCCTTGTCCAATAGATATACGCTTCGTAATTTAAAAATTTGTAACTGATTCGTAACTAATCTTAAATTCGAAATCTGTAACCTTATTTTTACCAATAGAAATTTATAAAAATCTGAATAATATCTATAATATTATTTTGATGTTTATTGTCCATATTTATCAAAATGTTTGATAATAATTCAGTAAAAAGGGGGAATTTGCTTGACTAGAAATAATGCTTATGTAAATAGGTTAATATATTAACTATTAAGTACACATTAAAGATGGATCAAACAGAAAAAACATAATCTAGAACCAAACTTTTAATCGTATGTCAAAACCGTACAATTTAATGCAATGTTGAACTTAAGCATATGTCCATCATAAAATTGAATCCGTATAAAGTATTTTCTTTAATACCGAATTTAAGTCAAAAACATATTTTGAATTAAATTACGAATATTTACATTTTTAGCTTTATGTCAAACTAAAAATATAATATAAAACATTTTTTGTTCAAAACATATTTTTTTTAGTTCAGATAAAAGATTATAAAAGATAAAATTTTGAACTTTTTGTTCGAATTCACTTTGATTTGATTTTTTAATCTAGGTTCGGCTTCTAAACTCAAATCGAACACCTAAAATTTGGTTCAATTTTTCAAATATCAAACATTTTGACCAGTCTCTATTACCACACTACCACCATCTATATTTTATGTTTTATTAATTAATATTATTTTTTTTTAGCAAATGATAGTTGTAAAGTCAAGTGCTTGGGTTTGGAATGATAAACGCAAACAGTTTTATTTGGCTCAGTTTGCAAAAAATTTACCAGATTTAAACTTTCGCAATGAAAAAGTTCATGAGGAAATGAAGAATATTTTGAATTATTGGCTAGAATTTGGAATTGATGGTATTCGAATAGATGCGTTAAAACATGTATACGAAAGCGAATCATTGAAAGATGAACCAAAAAAAGATGAAAATAATCCTAGCACTGATTACATTAATTTAAAGCATTTATATACAGAAGACCAAAATGAAGTTTATGATTTGCTTAAAGAATGGCGTTTACTACTAGATGGGTTTAAACAAAAAGATCATCATACAAGGTTTGAGGAATTATTCGGAATGTCATAGTATAGTCTTAATTTTAAACCAGTTTTTCTACTAAAGCTATTATTAGATATCTGATATACTATGATATTTATTTATTTTGATAGTATTGTGTGCTTTAGTAAAATAAAATAGTATAGGCTTAAATAAAGTATTACTAAATATATGCACGAAGTGATCTATTTTACTTAAGTGTAAGGCATTTATTTTAGGAAACAATAACGTTTTTGAAAATATTTCTCCCACGTAATCTTAAGTCATTAAAAAAAAAATTTTAGAAAAATTATAATTTTACTAATTTTAATTCCTATCATCTATTATTTTCTTTAATCTTTTAAATAAAAATATTTTATATTTATTTTTTATTCCAAAGACAGATATTTTTAAGAAAGCTCTGATTTTTGACATGAATATTTTATATTATAAAAAAGTGAATCTAGTTGATAAATTCGGGAGGTCAATATTCCCGGTTTTTGAAAGTGTTGGGAAAAAAATTAATAGAATTTTGAACAAATATTTAAATTGGTATTTTTCATACTTTATAATATTTTCGAAATATTTTGTTTAATTTTGAACATGAGTAGTTGAGATTTTTTTCAAATTACTCTCTTTTTCACTAAATAAAATAGCTTGAAAGTTAAATTCAAAAGTTCGCATAAGTTATTGGAATAACAGTTCAAAAATATTTAAAATTCTTGGTAGGATTATGTTTATATGCATCTAAAGTTCACAATTTAATAAGATTCATCAAACTCTTAAACATTTTCAAATAATTTTTGTGTTAAACATTTATTTTCATATTTAACATTATACATTTTAATAAAAGTTCCCCCAACAATTATTTTAACAACAACAACAACAACAACAACACATTTAATGGAAAGCATTTATAACCATGAGGTATTTTCAAATATTATTATTATTATTTTTAAATTTTTAAATTTGAATCGCTCTTAATGTAATGGTTCATCATTGAATACAACACATTCTTTACGATGAAATACTAGACAAATAGTGTACAGAAGAACGGTACCAATGTGTCCACTTTTATTCAATTTTGATAAATGGATAAGTGGTTCAAGATTTTACGAGGTACTTGTTCGAAATTCAATTTTTATATTTTGGTTTTAATGTATTTAATCTAAATTTTTTAATAAATTAAGATTATTAAAAAAAATGTATTAAAAATGTTAATAGTTTTTGAAATCAAGATTTTTGAACATGAAATGTAGATCACCTAATATACAAACTGTTTCCTTATATTTTCATTGATTGATGTAATTATTTTTCTAAGCAAAATGTTTTATCATTGTATAAATAATCCATAATGTATATTACTGAGTTTAACTATGAAGATGGCATCGACCCTAATTAAAGAAATCTTAAACATAATATATGCAAACTTAACAATTTAAAATATTGGAAATGGATTTTATATTTTAAAAATTATATATTATGTATTATTAATTATTTCTAAAAATGATGTATTTTACATTTGTAGTTCAGTTACAAAATTCCATATAATATGATTTTAATTACATTTTTCTTTCAGGATAATAATGACCGAGTCATACAGTAATAACAGTGTTTTATTTAAGTATTACACTAGTGGAGTTGAAATACCAACGAATTTCAATTTAATGACCAAACATAGAAATAATGCAAGTAATTTGGAGAGATCAATAGAAAATTGGATTACTAAAATGCCAATGGGAGCAACATTTAACTCAGTGGTAATATATATTATTATAATAATATATACTAATTATAATAGTTGAATAATAAATTTAACACTACATTTTTATTTTAAATGCCTAAATAATTTTAAATTATGATAAATGAATAGGTGCCTTTATATTGAGATTGTATTCATGATGCAATAATGATGGATCATGAGTTTTTTTTGGTATCTCGTGATTTTTATTCATACCACTTTTCAAGGAATGTTGATATTTTCTCATAATATACGTAGATAACAATAGTAAATAGTATATAATATATATATATTTCCAATAATTTCAAAAACTTTTAATTCCTATCTAAAAATTTGTATTTTTAATTAAAATAATATCACTTTGCATGGGTTATTTATGGCTCTTAATATTATTTTAATCATAATTCATTATAATAATTTAGCTCCAAAACCACGACAAACCAAGGTTTCCTAATGTTTACGGTGACGAATTCATTAATGGATTGAATGCTTTGTCCTTAATTCTGCCAGGTGTATCCATATTTTTGTATGGAGGAGAAATTGGAATGGAAAATTTACAAGATGATCGTATTAATTTTGCAAGAGGACTTATGCAGTGGGATGACACGAAAAACGCGGGTAAGTACCTATTATAGTGGTGTTATAGTCAATACGTGTCAAAAGTAAACTCACTACGGTTTCAAATATTTTATATCTATTTAACATTTTATCCATAATTAGCTTATTATTTAAAATAGGAATTTTAAGTGTAGTAATAAGTTTTGTCTCCATCCAGAATACGTACGAAACATAAAATTTATATTCAGTAGAACCAATGTTGTTTTCTTATATTTTTTGCTTTATTATATGAATGAATCTACTTAATATAAAATATTAAGATAAAAACTACATTATCATTGTTAATATGATATTTTGGTTTCATGCAAGTTACAAGCATTACAATTTTCGAAATGCAGTTAAATCGTTAAATTTAAATTAAATAAAGTTTATAAAATAAATTGGCCTTTTTTATTTCTTTAGTAAACGCTCAAAATATCACTGTTAATTATTTAAGATATGACAAAAACAAGAAATTTCTTATAAAGATATGCAAATTATTAATTAGTTTTTAAATAATGATTTTTATTTCTGACATATCCAAATCCTTATAATGTGACAGAGATTATTTGATCAAATAACATAAATAATCAGGACGTTTGGAATATATTTAATCGTGGTACTTAGTTACTATGAACAAACTAAATAAATTTTTTTATTAAACTTGATATGTAATAAATACCTAAATAAATAAAGATATTATAATGAATGTCTATAACCTATAACCACAAAAACTAATACTACTGAGAACTCACTTTACTCTACTAATAAAACAAACTAACTTATTATGCATTAATGTTATTAAATTCTACGTCACCAATATTATTTAGGGTTCACTAATGGCGCAAATAAACCATGGATTAAGGTACATCCAGATTATGTCACAAGGAATGTGAAATCAGAAACTGAAGATCCTAAAAGTTATTTGAACTTTTTCAAAACCGTATCAAAATTACGACAGACTGAAACGTTTAAAGTAGGAGGGTTGGCAACTGCAGTTTTCAACGATACAGTTTTTGTTCTGAATAGGTAAATAAGCAATGATCGATATCTAATTTAGCACCCAAGCTAACATAACAATTTATTTATTCCGATAATGGTTTATCAAATTTTCCTTGTTAAATAATTTAAATGATTTTAAGACTTAAGTTATTAACAAACAAAATTTGAAAAAATAAAAAATACATTTTACCATTGTTATCAATAGTACCTGGTGGAAAAAAAAATGTGTAATGAAAAAATACAGTTTTTTTGGTTGATTTCCTGTGGTGATAGAAATTTGAAATTTGAACCATAGCTTCATTATAATGGTCTTATGCAAAGTATGAATAAAAAGTCCTAAAATTCAGTATCTTTTATCATTGTGGTACGTTATGTCTGATTAATTAACAGAAATCGTATGTAAGATTTCATCATAATATAAAATGGTTAGAAGATATAAAGAAATAAGATCAACAAAACATTTAAACAACCTTGACTGAAAATTATTTCAGAAAATTCTTAAACCTTGCTTGTCAATTATAACGATCTTATATATTTCTCAAAAGAGAGATATTTATTTTTACTATATTTAATGACAAACTATACATGTTATCCAAAGCAGAAATTTCAAACCAGTAGTTAATTAGCTATATGCACATTGGCGAAAAAAGAGATACAACTGTGAAGAGGTTCAACAACGTATTGCCTTCATCGATAATGTTACTTTAAAACAATCAGTGAGAGTCTATGCACAGTCTACCACACACTACCGTTACCATCAGACTATAGCTTTAAATTTTGAGCTATTCGAAAAATGTATTGGTTTTATAATGATGTTTTTTTATTTTTTTGTAAATGAACATTATTGCGTACCAATCACAGAAATAGTGAACCCAAAATTCTAAACATTATATTATTTTAACAGATTTTTTACATAAATTTGTAATTACTAATAAACAAGTCAATTCAAACATTTAGCACAAAAATATTGAATACTCAAGATGTTAACTGAAGGGGGTATAAGAGCCTTTGTTTTGCATCACTGTCTTTGGCCTGTAGCATGACAACATGATGATCGGGGATTCCATTTCAGTTTTTAAATATATGATTGCAATAGTTTTAGAGCGCTTAACTTTTAACTACCGGTATATAATATGATTAACTGTAAAATGCAAGGCGTAATTTAGAATTTACAAATGATAAAAAAATCACTAAAATATCTAGTTGGATTTTCCGAATAATAATTTTAAGAAATATCCAATTATTAATATTATGATTAATATAATTGATACGCCTCGAAGCAATTTTTTTTACCTTAAATGTAATAATATGAAACTGACTTGTCTTGTTACTGTATTAGTATAAGTAAATATTTCTCTGCCTTCAACGTAGGTTTTATCTATAGAAACAAGATATATCAATCGTTTGTTATTTTGCTAATATTTTATATACCGATTATTAATTGTTTATTTGAAGAAAAAAAACAAAAGTCTACCATAATACTAGAATATTTGTTTTTCTCTTTAACTTTTTCCTCTTTTAAATTATGATAGTTATCAAGCATTAAATTTGTATTTGTGGTAAAAAATGAATGGCAAACATAAATTAATTTTTAAATAATGTATGCAATGTTTGGAATATATATGTATTAAAAATGATTTTATAAAATTATACAGATTTTTACCAGGGCATAAGAATTATACGTTAATTTTCAACATGGATGCAGATTATGTACAGAGTGTACGTTTATCCAACAAAATGTCATATTCGAGTAATTCTTTAAAAGTTGTTGTTGGATCAGGCAACTCTATTTTTGACACTGGGTTAGTACATAATAATTTTGGAAAAATAAATAGTGAATTATGGAAGATTGTCGTACTTATATTAATCTAATGTACTATAAAACCATATAGAATATACATATTTAAATAATGATATACTTAAAAAAATATATTTTTAGAAAATCAATATCAACAACAGAGTGGTTTGATCTAAATCCCGGTGACACAATCATACTAACTGAAGAAACTGAAGGAGCTGGAGAAACTGAAACGAATTCAATACAGTCATCCAGTACTCAGTTATACATAACATTCAAATTACTATTATTAAGCTTATTTTTCATTAAAATATGTAATCTATAGTACTAATATATAGTAATAAAATAAATAATTTGTTAAAAAACCTTTAAAACTGTTTAATTTACTTATTTAAACAAATATTTCTTAATGAGTTGTAATAGTTAGGTTAGGTTAATATTATAATAATATAGTACTACTATTGATATTAGTTAAACGTATATAATACAAATTTAATAGGGTATTTAAAATATGATTTATTGTAAAGGTGATACAATAAAATAGTATTAATTTGAGTTAGTCAACATAGGACATACTGTGGATTTGGAACACATATGTATATGGTGCGATAATTCGTCACCAAAAACCTGTGTGGTCATTCATCCAAAGCTAACGACATCCATACCAGGATTCAGTTCTTATTCATAGATATATAAAATGTTTTTCTATATAAAATCGGTGGTAATTAAACAATTAAAAAAATATAAAATTAAATATGATTAATTTATTTAATATAAAATAAAGTATGGTATTTAATACCGTACAAAGTCTGAACATTAAACTAAAAAATAATTTACTGAATATAATCGTTTATAATCGAAATATGACAGAGCAATGATTGATTCAAGGTAGATTATCTTAGGCTAGTCTACAACTATTGAGAGATAACTGAGCTCTGGTTTCTTAGTCAAATGGGGTTATAATATTTTCCAAGTATAAAATGACTAAACTAAAATTTTAACAATATTTTTATTTTATATTTTATGTAAAACTATTATTTATAGCTTATTACCCTTATAAGATAAAATTTAATTACACAGAAATCACCACTTTGAGTTTTGATTTAGATATAACATGATATTTAAAAAAAAAAAAGTTGTATGCTTAATAATAAAAATGTTTGTAGAAAAAATTTTTTTTTTCAAAAATAGGACACTTTGTAAAGTATGATAAGATAATCAAATGCAAGCATCTGAAAATATGATATTTTAGTATATAATTTGGAAACTTAAAAATCATAATATTTTGATGGCAGCATTATTTTTTATGAATACAATGGATTTAAGTCATATTATCATATAACTCTGTATGCATGGTCGATGAATCATCCTGTTAGTTGTAGTATTTATTTGACGAAGAAATTATTGTGTATTCATTATGATGAATTATTTTCCAAAAATACGATTGTGTAATTAAAAAATAATCAAATTTTTAATGAGTGCAAGACGAAAAAGTGGAGATAATAATAATAATATTGTTGTCGAAGAAACAGAGGAAACATTTGAAACTATTACTACGTGTACTGCTAAACGTTGAAACATATAACTTAATTCTTTGCTGTTAAATGTAATGGTATTTCGATTATATTATTTCCTTTCTGATAATTTCATATACATAAGAAATTTAAATCGTGAGAACAAAATGATAAAAGAACATTAATTATCGCTCAAAACTTGCACACAACCAGATAAAAATATATAATTAAGTTTGATAAAAAAATATATACATGTATATAAATAAGGTATAAGCTTTACAGCACGATAAAGAGCAGCGTTGGATAATTGGTCTAGCCAGTAGGAAGAAAAATAATAAGCATTCATTAAAAAGGCGAAAAAAGTTTCTGGATTAATATTTCTCATCCGTTGTGATGTCTACTTTTCCGCTTCTTCCTGGATTCGGCCGACCCTTGAGATAAGGAGGTCGTCTGATCTGCGCACGGACTAAAAACCATTTTATGTGCACATTTATCCAATCTTCTCGTTTTTGTCTCACAAATCTTCCGCTTGGAACTTAAATCATTAACTATAATTTTAACCTATAAATATCGAATTCTTCAATTCATTAAAAGTATAAGTAAATAAGTATATAAATACATATTATGTTAGATACATGCATATAGTTTTACGGTTGTTAGTTAAACATGAGTCTATTATTAATACGACGTATCTATTCTATTAGCAAAACAATAATCACAGAATAGAACCTAATATTTTAAAGTATTGCGACGAAATTTACAACGATTAACATTATTCTGTGTTTCACCTTGAAGTTGACAGTAATACATATACATTTTTAAAATCGATAGAACTTTAAATGTGGGTCATACAAACGTTAGATTTAAACATAACTATGTATTAGGTATGCAGAACAAATTAAAAATGATACTTCTGAAACAAATTTTCTGGAGGAGGAAGATTGAAATTGTTTGACGAAACTTCATATATTGATATAGAAGGTTTATATTTTGGCTTACATTTTTTTTTTAAAGGGACTAAATGTGTGTCCTAAAGCTTATTACTGAATTTTGATTTTGAGTACTTAACAGACTAACAGATACTTTAGTGTACTAAATACCCCCCCCCCCCCCCCCAGTTTGCTCTTTGTACTCCGCATTAATAATCTATTTTTCAAATTAATTTTTTTATATCATTATTTTAGTTAATACTAATTTTACAATATTTTGTTGAGAATATAGTTACAATATTTAAAAAAATAAACAAGTCCCGAAGGTTTTGTGGAGGTGATTTTCCTATTGCCTCTCCTTCAAAACAGTTACTGTGAATTATTATCAACACGTTGACGAAATTTATATAATTTGGTATCGTACAAAGTGGTAGGTAATTTATTGAAAACCATATTTACATTGTGCGGAACAAAATGCTTAAATCATATTTTTATAGTATGAGAGTTCAAGTATCATCATAATAAAATTAAATGTTTATTACTGCCTTAGGTCGTGCCATTGTTTTTGGGAATTCTAAACTTCCCTTTGTATTCCATAGATTCGGCAACATGTGTTCATTGGTTAATTACGGAAAATTGTAACACCAACGAGTTTTTCCATGTATCTGAATTAATTTTAAAACACAGTATTATACGTTCAGCAGTTTCATAATTACTTCCGGTGTTAAATCGAACAGAAAGCCGCGTTATAAGTCGAATAGACACACATATTTTTTGATTATCGGCCTTTCAAATACGATAATGTGTTATATAATGATAATATACCTAAGTATACGTAGGCAAGCATAGTTAACCGTCCGTTATAGCAGCTATTATTATACAACTATATTACTACCGTAGCAATAAATGTAAATTTTTGCACGGTAACCTTTGTAACGAGCTATACCCACACGAAATTCAGAAAACAAAAATAAACAAAACAATGGAGCAAGTTACTGGAATAAATTTGACATTTTACGAAATTGATATTCTTATTCTAAGTTTTTGTGCGCGCGTGAAACCGTAATTTTCCCGCGCGTCCGTAAAAGTGCATACTTTATGTAACGCGTGCGGGCGTATGTACGGTATATAGTTGTATACAGTATATACATAGAAAAATGATAAACGAGACGACGAAATGGTGAGGTGGCAGACGTCGGGGACCGGGGTTAAGGTGGAGTCGGTGGGTGGAGAGTGTACGGGATATGAGGAAAATACGTCCCATATCCGTACGAGTATACACGATTATGTGCACAAGATTTTTTCCTTTCACAGTATTTCTCTCTCTCCTTTTACTCTTTCTCACTTCTTTTCTCGCAACTCATCTCCTCGTCATCTCTATTTCCTACCCACCTATCTATTTTTCTCTATCTTGCCCCATGTATAATATCATATGGTACATACACATATACTTATATATATATACAGAGCAAAAGCAGACTTATATACAAGTATGTACTACGAGGGTAAACACACTCCCGATCTACGCCACCCTCCTACCACCCCTCCTACCACAAACCCATGTGTTCATCTTGCGTTCTGCAGCAGGTCACTGTAGCAGGCAATTTCGTCTTGGTCAAACAGTTTAAAGACGTCCAATTATAGTTTCGTTCGACGACCCGGAACGATGACGGCCGTATGTGAGGTGGAAATGCCAGAGCCGGTTTACGTAGTACCTACGCGCAAATGGCTACCGGCAGATACTTCAATAAAATATATGGAGCGATGGTGACGATGAAGGTCACCTGGAACGAAATACTTGTATTATGTTTACAACTATATGATACCAAAACGGAGTACGGGACAAGAAAAATTTGACGTTTCTTGAAGATTTTAGTTGTTTACATCGATAATAAACACGATAAGTAAACGCTTGCAGATGCTCGATATTGAAATATAGTAGTTAACGTGTGTTTCGAAGAGTGATAATATTATATACTTCTCGTTTTTATTTTGTTTTAATCCTTTATATAGGTTTAAAATACAAATTAAACATTATGGGTATTTAATATTTAATAGTAGGCATCAACAATATTTGAATAGCAAACAATTAAAATAATATATTATCCGTACCTACTCCCGGATTTATGTAATTTTGAAGTATTAGTAATATATAAACATCATTTTTTAACGGATTGAGCAAAACCTGCTTAGTAACCTCCTAAAATTTATTTTTAGCGTAATTTCGTGTTTAAGAGCTTTAAGAATCTTAGTTTGGGAAAAGCAAACAAATCACAAGAAGTGGAAACTTTTCGTTCAATGTATACATTTTTACACCATTTACACCATACGATACACGATTACAATATGAAAAAGTAGTGGATATTATTAGCAGACGCATTTAACATATTTTATTTAGAATTTATTGAGACATGTTAAGCACTTGTCAAATTTAGTGAATTTAACTTACTCAAAGTATTTATCAACACATTGTGAATTATCATGTAATTAATGACATAGAGCAAAGGAATTGTAGCTCTAAAAAAGCTCCAAATATGCAAGTACTTATGCACTTAAAAACCCAATAATATGCACTTAAAATTTTTTTAACACGAATGTACATTCCACAGATCTGACTGAGACTAAATAATAAAAATATTGTTTATTGTCATGTCTAGAAACGTTTTATAAATAAATCCTAATCGAATAAAAGCCCACGTGGTGCGCACAAAGTTTTGGTAGTGATGTCGTAGGTATAGTGTACGGCGTTAGATCGTTATCACTTCTACAAAAAATGTGTGCCCGTGGACAGTCAAAAACCATATTAGAGGACAAAAATTAAAAATAAATAAATTTTTATCCAAACATTTTGACTGTATTTTTTGAAATAAAAAATAATGTCAAAGTGAAAAAAATTGATTTAAGTATATGTCTCAAAAAGTATAAAATAGCGTATAAAAATTTAAAATATGCCTTAAAAACCAGAAAAACGCAAAATAATTCATTTATATGCACAATTAGATTTCAAAACTAGCTTTATAAAAGCGTGAAATGTATTTGTACTCTGCTATTTTTGTGATTGTGTAAAATAAATATGCAAACGCTTCAAGTCCTCTGCCTATTAATGAATAACTGAATTTCGTGTAATTTATAATAATATAACCCAACCTTTTAGGTAAAATAAAAATATTATTGACGTTAATAAAAAAAAAAAAAAATATGACATCAACAAAAAGCTCTATGAATGGGACATGGAGATTAAACGAATTAGTTATTAAGTAATAATCAAACAGTAATAATTAATAATACTACAAACTTTTATTTCGGAAAAAAAGATTAATGTAAAACTCCATTTTGAATAGACATTGTTAAAATTAATGAACGATGATAATACAAAGCTAAATAATAATAATCTCAAAGAAAAATATAAATCGTATGAACTAATGAATAATTTTATAACGTACAAGGCTAGAGATCGTCACAAAATACAGTTTTAAATGTCAAAAGATAAATCATAAGACGTAGGTATGAAATGATGCTTCTAAGTGATGGATTTTTTTTTATTCAAAATATTTGGTAGATTATATCAGAAAATTAATGTGGATGACTGTTCGATATTATTATTCAATGGAATTCGAGAACGAGCATAATGTTATTTGAGTAAATTCATAGACATATATTATGGATTATAAATGTATAGTAAATCACTGGCCGTACAATCATCGTCATCAAACTCAAATAATTCAACAAAAATTTATATAAAAAAGAAATCGAACAGAATAAGATACGTATTATGTGGGTGTCATAGAATAACGATAATAAATATCACTCATCGTTCGGCAATAGATATACTCGTATTTTTGATAAATTTATTGAGCTAGTCAAAGGTATCAATTTATAACATATATTAATCATATAAAGTGAACTATCGTGCATTATAATATTATACGTACTCTACAGTATATAGCATTCATTACCTGCAGTATTATGTTGATGTATTTTGTTCACTTAACGTTTTACGGAATACCAATCATGTGACAAATTTATATGATAAATTGATCTACAACTAGGCTACAACTAATGAACTAACGCACACCGGATTTAGTGCATAACTGACATGCTCTAATTTATGGCAAGTCACTATTTCAGGCATCTCAAAACATAATATTATTCTCGATGACCGAATGCTATGTGATTCCTGAAATCTCACAAAATAAAATGTATGGTCACCAATTTACGAGTTTAATTTTTATATATAAATTAATTTCTGTCTATTTTTCTGTCTGTCTGTTCTTTATGCATAACTTATCGGCTGAACGGATCGGGACGAAATTTGGTGTAAACACATATAAGACATACGGACAGAAGATTGTCTAAGTTAAAAAATTATAGTTCCAACCCCGGGAGGAGCCCAAAAAGACATTTTGAGATTTACAATGAACATTTTTTGCTTATTTATAAATGGTTGCTATTATAGTAATGATTTTATATGTTATCTTCTTATATATATACACCTGTCCCACAGAGATCTGACATTCTGAAAAATGAAATAACTTTTGTTCTAATCAATATTTTTTAAAAATTTCTTTTAAATATAATCCATAGTTGCACTAAATTTTTAGAATAAATTTTTTATTTTTATTTTTTAATACTGAAAATAAAAAACTTAAAAATTGAAAGATTTTTTTTCGAAATATTCAATATAGCCAATTTGTAAATTTGATTTTCAGAAAAATGTGAAAAAATGATTATCTCAACGAGTCTGTAAAAATGCATTTCAATAAATATTATTTAATTGAATACTTGAATTATCAAATTCTTCTCAATAAAACGAAGAAAATTACATGAAGATAAACTAAATTGATTATTAGAGTAAGATTATTACTTATTATATTTTAACTATTATCTATCTATATGCATATAAAAATACTGTTAGCATAATCACAGGTAACGAATTTAACACACAGTTTTATATATTTAAGAGGTAGGCTTTTTAACGGGGTATGAAGAGCACGGGTTCAGCAGGCTAGTTGGTTATATTTCTTCCACGAAAAAAATCAACAAACTTAAAGTAATAAAACAGTTTTGTACACATTTATGTTGCATTAAGAACAAATTTTCTCTATTAATCAACGATTACACTAAAATGCATTCTACTTTCTATTTAAATTAATTTCTATGTTGTGTCAAAGATAAATATTTATAAGCAATGTGATCATCTTGAAATATCCATACAATATAAATATATATATATATTTAAATACAATGTGTTTGATTATACAATGCAAATGCCTTCCATTTTACATATTCTTAGAGCGTAACGATTTGAGTTTCGTTCTTTGTATAAAACTCAGTTGAATTCAAAATGAAATAATTAAAAATATTTTCACTCGATTTTTTATGTACTCTTTTCATATAATTATTTTAAACTCTATGTATGATAAATTATTTGTTTCGAACTACTTCAAATCTCATCGAATTATTTATTTTAAATACGTTTTCAATAGAGTTATGTCTATTAATTGTACATCACTCTGTCCCTTACTGTATGTATTATAATGGGATGGCACGGGTGTCCAATGACTAATGAGTCAATTGTAACGGAGTAGCCGTCACCATATAAAACGGTCCTTTTCAGGACTACCAATCAGCGCACAGTATGACAGCACAAACCCCACAGACTAACATTAGGGAATAATAATAAAGCCCCAAATAACAACACACCAAAAACAATAAGGGTTGCAGATAGGGGAGAGTAAGACGAATCCAACGATACCCTCACCACGTCAATAACTCCAAAGCAGAGTTAACTACATAATGTATCGTACCACGGGTAAACACAACTAAACACGGCGGCAGCAGATAGTTTACTAGTCGGTACGGCAGACGACTTATATACCGGACGATTCAATATAATCAACACATCATCATCACAGTCAACGTTCAGCGTTCGAAGCAGCAGCCTACAACGACAATATAACAGCCGTTCTTACGGCTATCTCAATTCCAACAGGACAACAGCGCCCACGTCAAATCATCGTCCAGTGAAAACGTACTACCACCAAGAATCACCGCACTCACTTACGTAAGTAGAACAACTCAAAAATCCCCCTCAATCTCAACCCCAAGGCAAGTGCACCCGAGTGGTCACTCGGCCGGGTCTCGCTGCGAGCGAAGGTAATCCCGACAGCTACCACAAACGTCAAACACGCACCATGACCCAGAGGAAAAAGAAATCACCAATCCCATCATCAATAAGAGGGCCTCAACGAACTCAAGCCAAATCACCGACTCCATCATCTGAAATTATGAACTCCGAAGACAGCTGGCCCAGCAGCCCAGCATCAACATCACGATCACCGACACCAGACCAACTTCAAAACAAAGCAAACACTACCGCTGCTAATGAAATAAAAACGACCCGCATACCACCCATCTTCGTTCATACTTGCGCTATATATCCATGGCGGAAGATAGCAAAGACCATGTACACAATACAAGGCCTAGACCGAGTAACTGCGAAAACTACATCAGTACCACTACAAATTCAAATAAACTGCCCTGAAGAATCCTCATTCAGACTCGTCCAACAATTCATGACCACTAACAAAATCAATTTCCACACTTTTGCATTACCCGAAGAACAATCTCTCAAGATCGTAATCAAAGGTGTTCTACTTGACGTTACTGACGAAGAACTCATAGAAGAACTCCAAGAGATGGGGTCCATACCAAACTTTGTCAGAGCTTTTACCAAAAATGATAAGAGACTTCCGATCCACATGGTTTCCTTAAAACGTACAGAAAATGTCAAAGAAATTTATGAAACAACTGAACTATTTTACGCCCGAATCAAAATAGAATCATATAAGTCAACAGGTCCCGCGCAATGTTTTTCTTGCCAACGATTTGGCCATTCATCACTTCAATGTGGTTTCCCACCAAGATGCGTAAAATGCGGAGAAAACCACCCTAGCAAAGAATGTAAAAGACCAAAAGAAGATAACCCAATCTGCTGTAACTGTAATGGTAAACACACTGCTAACTATCGGGGTTGCCTCTACTACGTTAATACTTACAAAGAAAAGACTGACCACTACAAAGACATAAGAACCAAACTCATACAAAAATCCATGTCGAAAATACCACCAACACATGCACCAGTATCCACAGCCCATGAAACAATCGACGAAACAAAAGTAAAAATATAAGCAAGTGCAACAAAGCACCAGACAGGAAAAACTGAACCCACGATCGACATATCAAAGCTCTTACAAATAATTAGAGACCTTCTAACTACAGCTTAAAAATGTGAAGACGTCGTATCAAAAAATGCAGTCATCAGTACCATATCCTATGATGAATGACCTCAAAATCATCTCATGGAATTGCAACGGTATCGGAAACAAAATACCAGAACTCACCGCATTTATAAAACAAAACAAAATCGACATAATCCTACTTGGTGAAACTCGCCTAAACCCCAAAAGTACAATATCAATACCAAATTATCATGCATACCGAACTGACCGCCCAAAAGCACCAACCGCTCCCCCTTCAGGAGGCACAGCAATTTTAATACGAAAAAATATATTCCACCAACATATCACCTTACCAACCACTGTAGAGTCTATCACAATACAATTGAAACTCCAAATAAAATTACACAAATCACGGCAGTATACAAAAGTCCTAATGCAATTCTTCACCACAATGACCTAAACATCCTAACAAGCCACTTAATAACCCTTCATAATAGCCGGAGACTTAAACTCAAAACATCCGAGCTGGAACAGCTTCTCAACAAATACTGCAGGCAAAAAGTTACTTCGCCACTCAGAGGCAAACAATTATAGGATGGTCGCCCCCGATTCACCGACACATTATCCATATATTCCAACCCATCGACCAGACGTGCTTGACATCATACTACTGGATCTACCATCAATTCATTATACGGTAATAAAACACAATGGTCTGTCGTCAGACCACGATCCAATCCAACTAAATCTAAACACATCACCAATCTCAAGCAACCCACCTAAAACACTTAAGAGAACAAACTGGGCAAAATTTAAAACTGAACTCTCTCAAATAAAAAACGACCGCGTCCACACGCCGGAAGAAATTTACAACAAAATTGACAAATTAACAGCCATCATTCGAAATGCACAAGAAAATGCTTCTTACTCCCTCAAACCGAAACAAATCACATCTCAACTTCCTGATGAAATAATGCTAGAAATAACAACCAAACGACAACAGGCGTAACACTCGTTATTACGAAACGACGAGCGCAGCGTTCCCGGCCACACCACGGACGAGGCCATTAGCGTAGCGACGAAGCTGCAACCGACAAGCACAACGTGTGTTCTTCATTACACCACAGACGAAACCATCGACGCAGCGGCGAGAACGGTCGATATACAAGGAGGCAGTCTCCGAGTTGACGAACTACTAGCGTTGTTACTACGCTTACGGTCGATATACCATCGCGACCAATAAGAAACGGTTCTTTTCAAAACCACCAATCTGATAACCCCCCTCGTTGTGCCTGCTCAGGTATCGCTGTGAGATATTATCAAATCAAACACCACTTATAAGAGACCGTGGGAGAGTGATTCTAACTCATCCCATTTCTTGTTATATAATTGTTAATAGTAGTAAATTGTAATAAGTCCCAATATTTGTACATTCAATCGCGCCTCTGCAGGCCCGATACCGCCCGTCGCGGCCCGCTTCTTTAAGCCAACCGTACGGCCCGGAACCAACTTCCCTCACATTTATTATTGTATATAATCCATATCGCACAATAAACAAACAAAATGTACACAAAACAACTGTGCGTATAATTATTCACGATCGCGGAACGTCGAGAATTGACGGACCGTATCACAATTTTATTATATTAACGCGTGAGTAGGTATATAGATAATATTTTTAAGTTTTTTTTTTTTTGTAATGATTTTAAGAGCTCTGCGTTCTTATTTGTATACGTTTTATTTTTATTTTTTACAACTAAAATTGAATAATTTAAATTTTTTTTTTTTCTTATAATCCAATATAGCTATTATATAAATATGTATTTAAAAAACTGTTTTGGCGTTTAAACTTTTAATTTGGTTATGTCATTGATTTTTAAATAATTTTCAAAGTAAATACGTATATTATATATCATCAATTATTCTAACCACGTTATGCATACCACCACCACTAGTAAAATATACCTGTTACACACTGTATAATACAATTTTTATTTTGTTACAATACATTAAATTAATGTGCACGTATTGGCTTTTGGATATTATTCAAGAATATTAATAATATACACTAACAACAATTTTGAAGTAACGTTAGAGAATAGTAAATGATTGAGCCTCAAAGTTAGCGGTTGAAACTTGAAAAAGAAAAAAAAACAAAGTGTAACTCAACACACGTTTATTTTTTACTGTAAATTTCGTATAGTATACGTTATGCATAAATATATACTCACAATAAACGTAATATAAGTTTTTACACGTCCGAAGTTTTTCCTCTACTTTAACCTCAAAACATAAATATGGTAAAAACACATGTGGCTCCATTGTTGGGCGAGACAGAGGTCTGTAGATCTAGCTGATGATCAAAACGTTATATACAACCCAATCTGACGTATATAAGAATCGATTAATAAAATTATTAACGCACTGTAATGTTTGAGAACCAGTGACCGTTATTGTGATTTTGTGCACAAGATTGTGCATTGAGGAGTTATATTAAACTTAGTAGGACTTAACGTTATCCAAATTAAGTTAGAATTTCGAAGAGTATAATTTGTAATAACTCTCAAGTTAGTTTTCCAATGTAATTTGGTCCATGGATGGGTGGAATTCACCATCTTATTTAATTTTGACAGTAGCTTCAAATAGATGAACTTATAAACTATACAATTTCACATAAAATAATTTAAAAATTGAGATCCACAAGTAACAATTTGCACCGGTACTCCGGTGTAATTTGAAAAAAAGTAGAAGAGAATTTGAAAGGATAATTTCATATAAGCTCGAACATTGATTAATCCAAATATCATTGTCGACTCAAAGAACTATTAGGTATGTAATATATCAAATTGGATGTAATTGAATTTTCTTATTACCGTAATATTTTGATATTATTGCAAAATGTGTGCTGAAAGTACAGCGTTTACTAGGAATAAGCATCTACAGCATACCTATTGCTTGAAATTTAACATATATGTGTGTATATATTTATATATATATATAATGTTTTTAACGTAATAATATTGCTGAGCATTTAAAATATTAACAATCATATATCTACATAATACTTAATAAAATTTTGTTACATTACATTTTCAATTTGATTTCCTTTTTGAAATTAAGTATTTGTTTGGTAAATTTGTCATTCAGACTTTGGGTTAGGTAGAGACTCTGAGATGTGTTTGATTTTGGCTGCTTTTCTTTATCTGCATTCGACGAAGGTAAAAGGTTTGATTGTTAATTGGACTTCACAGGCAGTAAACTTTATTTGATCTCATTTTTTCAAACATAAGGAGTATGTACAATTCTCAGTCGTGTACGTGTTTTTTTTCTACTTAAACTTTTTTTTTATTTCAACTATGTATGACTCATAATTATGTTACATAGAATACATCTTTTTAATTTATAAAATAAATATATCAATAATAAAAAAAACCCCTTGATTTTTGATAGATTTTATTCGTACAGAATTATGTATGAATGCATAATATTTTACAGATAATTGTTTAAAAATTAAAAACCTGTTGGTATGATTTTGTTACAATTTTTTGAGTTATTGCTGATGAATTCTATAAACACAACTAAAAAAAAAAAAACGCAATGTAGATTAAAACATTCAGAAATATATTAATTATACAATTAGAAATATAGAAACGCATTAGAATTTTTATTTGAGGTAAGTTGTGGCAGCCCTTATTTAAAAAAAAAAATATTACATTATTTGACTTTTGGTGTGATGCAATTTGGTATATTTTTATAAATTTAAATGCATTTTCATGTGCACATAATGATAGTTCGTGTAACACAAAATATGCAATATTTCGTGCTGAAAATTAAATTAAGAAATGATAATAGACGTATGTTATTACAGTTTTTGGCTCTACTGCACCTCCTCTCGAATCACGATTAGGCGTATATCCATATATACATTTTGACATTCCATATTGGTCAGCAATAGAATGCAAAATTAGCTGACGGAAAATGGAAAATATGCAGCTGATGGGAGTGATGTGAAAGTAATAATAAATATATCCATATTTAAGTTGCGATTTTAGTTTCTGCTCTTTTCACAAACACTGGATTCACATCTCACATCTTTATTACTCTTTTCCTCTCTCCATATCTATGTATTCCGATGTGGCATCTCGTTTGTTGTCGTGAACGTCGTTTTTGGTACGACAATATATCAAACCAAGCTCGCATTTCTCCGGAAACGCCTCTAGTTCCAATACGCGAATGATCGAGTGGGCTCGTAAATCAAGTATTCATTTTGGCGCCGCATGGACTCACCAATTGCGTGACCTTCATCATCACATCTATGTGCTTGTATATTATGTCAGTCAACGCAAAGGGTGCCGTGTAATAATGCTCTATTGGGTGTATGTGGACATTACATCACATAAGTGTAATGTATGATGAAATCGATATAGAAACTTACCTAGGTGAATGATATTATATATGAAGAAATAGGATTTGTATTTTTTTTTCTGAGAAAAATGTAGCCCTTCCTTATTTCAGATTTCTAGATCCACGCCTGGTACCCAATATATTCTATTGCAGTATGCAATATTATGTTGTGTCGAAAAACAGGCTTAAATTGAATTTTCTTCACAGAAATACCATGAATCACGGAATATAGTTGCTTTTAGTTTTGATATTATTTTTTTTTATATACATTTTAATTTATAACACAAGTACTATAATGATACAAAATAATTGTATATACGCCTATAATATGTTTTTTCCAACAAATAGAGCTTAATAAAAATAATCATAATATTTTATATTATACAGAAAATATTTACGGTTTCATAAGTAATTAGCAATTATAATTATCATATAATATTATATTATTATGATTTTGTGCTGTATCCATTATGTAAAAAGGTTTTCAGTAACCATAAAATCCAATTTTCAGGCAGCATTTTGCGGAGTCGGTTAATCCGGTTAATGATAATAATAATAGTACATTCAATGGTTATAATCCGACGAGGAATTACCAAGGTTTTAGAAATGAAAAACAGTTCGTTTAATATATTACACACTAAATATTAAGGGCAACTCCAGGGTAATTTTATTTAAGTGTCTTTTGGTCTGATTATGATTGGCCCTATTCTCTCCCAAGATTTTACAATGAATAATACTGTGAGGATAAAGATGATTTTTGAAGAATCCTGTTCAACATGATTTTAATATTATGAACCCTACATCAGTCACGTGCACTTTGATTGTAGTACTATGATAATGTATAATACCTAATTGATATTAATTGGTTTGGAGATTACCTAGTCACACTGATAACTTAAATACTTTGAAATAACGTTATTTACTTGATAGTCGTTATAGTTCCAGAGCTTATAATATTTTAGTGAAGTTCCTTACACTGAGCGATAAAGTTGAGTATACTACTATAACTGTAGATCAGGTGGCCATATAGGTAGGTATATAATACCACCATACATGTAGGTATAATATTATGTGTAACGTGCATATGAAATTATTATGTAAAGAAACATAATGGTTTATCTGATACAAATTAAAACCATAAGCTCATACTTTAATGTTAAAATATTTAAACATAACTAAACCCAATTATGCATGTTATGCATACTTATACGCTAAATTATATTTGAAATTCATGATTTGATAAATTAATATTTATATAATTTGGTGAAAATTTAATAAACGATTGTATAATACTATGGCTAATTATACATAGTCCAACTGTTCAACTTAAGAATGTATAGATTAAAAATTTAAATTGTCAACATTTTTTTACTCATGACTGATGCTGGGTTAAGTTTATGGAGCAAATTTCTACTAGATAATAATATATTAATACATTTTTTCAATAATTATTTAATAAAAATAAAAAATAAAGTGGAATTTGTATTTTTAAATTCCAGCACTTATATCAAAAAGGTGAATACTAAATTAGTCATAATATTATATTATATTGTATAAACGTTATAAATTATTTATTGATATAAAAATGTTACAATTATAATACATCATCGTATAATAATAACTCGCATATCAGTCTGACAGTTAATAAACAATATATTATAAAACTTTAAAACATTTATTTAAATATATAAAGTTCATGCTGATGGTTTTTGGTAAAATATATTGTATTCGGTTTTATATTTTTAGTTTTGTTATTGTAAAGTTTTAGTATATTTACAATCAACATTTAAATTCAAAACGTTCAAAATAATATAGTAATACATTTTAAAACTATTTCTCAACTCATATTTATTTTTAAACTTTTTTAATAACATTTTTAGACATTTTTAGTATGAATTGAAATGATTGGAAAGTAAAACAAAAATAATATGTCGTTATCCAAAACGATGTAATATTATATGTCTGCAAATAATATAGTAAAATATATAAATTAAAAATATGAAATAACAACTAAACGTCTATTAGAGCATAAATAAAAATTAAAAAATATTAAATGTTTCATATAATATATAAATAATTCATTGTTACATTACCTACACCTACTATACTGACACTAATTATAATTATTAAATTTTAATACCCTTATTATTATTTATTCAAATCAATATAAAATAATTTTTTTTTGTTAATCTTTAATTATAATATAAAATTTTCTTATTAGGGTTTATAACGAATTTATAAAAAATTAAAACATTTAAAATCATTCTTGACTACTTTTAAGATCAAATATTATTCTGTATAAAATGAATTTAGTTTTTGAATAATTTAAACATTTTTGACTTTTATGAAATTAGTTTTTCTGTTGAGTGCTTAATATTTAAACAACCATAATGTATTGAAGAGCTTTTTATTTATATATATATATATATATATATGTGTACTAGATGAACCCGTGAACTTTTTAGTCTGTTAAATATCTTACTACTTATATGTGTGTTAAATTCGTTTCCTGTGATTTTATTAGCAGTACCTATATTTTTATACATATAGTTAGATAATGCTTAAAATATACTAAATAATAATCTTACAACGATATTCAATCTAGTTTATCATTATATAATTTTATTTGTTTCATCGATAATAGTCTAACATTCAAATATTCTATTGAATGATATTTGGGTCTATCACTTTTAATGTAGTCAATCTTCTGCCCATAGGTCTAATATATCACTGTATCAAATTTCATGGCAATCAGTCCAGCCGTTTAAGAATGCGTAAAGGACAAACAGAAATCCATTTTTATAATTACAAATAGAAGATATAAAAATGGTACCTATTTTAAAAAATCTTTCAATTTTATGTTATGTTTCTATAATAAATACTAATTTAAAAAAAACTATTTTGATAATAATTTATATAAAACACCCTATTATATGACTAAAATATTTAACTAGCATCTGTTTAATATTGTATAACCATTTATCTATAATTAACACATTTGATAATTATCATACTATAAATGCAGTATTATTGAATAAATATAATGATACTTGACATCTGTCAGAGTAAAATAATTCAAAATAAATAACTTTTGATAATATTAATGGATGGAATAATTTATTAATAGTGTCGTTAAATGCTAATTCACTTCTAATGGATATAATATATTATTAAAATATATATTATTATATTTTTTTACATTTTAGATATTGATTATATTTTATTAAACGTTTGAATTCCACCAAAATATTAACAGTAAGTGTATGACTATATTATATAAACAATATTCATACATAATATAATCTACTTACGTTTTAATCATTTATATATAAATAAACAATTATAATATATAATATTATAAAGCTGAAGAGCTAAAAAAGTTTGAACGCACTAATCTCAGGAACTACTGCTTCAAATTCAAAAATTATTTTTTCGTTGTATTGTCCATTTATCAAGGAAGGCTTTAGGGCCTATAGCCTATAGATAGGCTTTACAACATTTTTAGAAAGTTCACAGGTTAAGTCGGACCTTAAGAATTTCTAAGAAATGTATGAATTTTTTGCTATTTAAAAAAACGTAAAATTATTATCACGTATCAAAAATTCTATAACACAGTAGGTAACACTTCAGTAGGACTAATGTACCGAATGTTTCGAGTTCAAACCAGTTTCGATGGACGAAATATTTTGTTATATTTTCACATTTATTTTTCTTTTTTGTACTTATTTATTTTATAGTTATTTTAGTTGGTCTAGAATAGATAACGTCCTTGGAAAGATTTTAATGTATAATAAGTTATAATAGTTAGGGTTAGCATTAAATAATATAATAATATTGTTCCGTTGGTAATCTATACCTACCTATATCTATATAAAAATGGGTTTCTGTCTGTTTATTCGTCCTTTATGCATTCCTATACGGCTAGACCAATCCCGTCAAAATTTGGTACAACAATTATTAGACCTATGGACAGAAGACAGGTTAAGTTAAAAAGTGGTAGGCCCAACCCGAGAGGTGCTCTAACAGACATTTTGAGATTTACGATGAACATTTTTGTTGATAGATGGTTACTTTTAGTTTCAATAATAATAATAATATTATTATTGTTATTATTGCTAAAACATGATTAATATTGAATTTTTTATTATTATTTGTTTTGTTTTTTTGGTTATAATGACAACATTTCTATGCAGTTATGCAGTTATGCCTCCCCAAAAGATATCAATTAGTACTTTTGAATAAGAAGTTAGCAGTTTGTTATTAGGTACCATTTTTAAAAATATTTCACTTTTTCAAGGCTAAAAATGCGAGAAAATATTAAGATTGGATATAGTTTTGATCGTGTGTTTTATATGGCTGTGTTAAAAATATTTAATGGGGTTAAGATATAGGGTAAATCCACATGAATTCATTACGAGAAGTTTTGAACATGGCTAGCCGGGTATTAAACAACTAATTAAACACACATTTTGAATTATAAAGAGTTAGTATTTTTAGCGGGAAACGAAATGCACGATGATCAGCTAGTATAAATATATATTTGATGATACAATAGCGTAGTTAGCTCTATTCCAGAGTCCAGATCATATAATTTATTGGTAATTATTTATTATAAAAATATGGATAACTTGTTCAAAGACGTTTCAAACTGCACAAGATAATATGTATCTAATATTTTAATATTAATACTAATTACTAATAAATAATAGTATTATAATATCACATAGACTTTTTAATCACTGATTTTATTAAAATTGCAAACACAGGACGCCTTACAAATGTTGTTAAATCTTCAAATAATAACTCTTTTATAGGTCATATTACGACGTTCTAGTATAAAATCTAATTAACAAAATTATATTTTGTTCATTCCATTACTCTGGTTATTAATTTTAAATTGTAATCACGAAGATGTATTCCAAATGTTTATGGTTTTGGGTCTCTGTACCCTGTTGCGTCCCAACTGACGTCGATTCATATATCAACGTAAATATAAACACTTGATGTATTTAGTTATAATGTTGTTTATTTCACTTAATACAAAAATAAAATTATAGTTAAATGGTAAGGTGGGCGGTGTTATAACCTGACTCTAAGGTGTAATTTGCTAAGACTGTGAGTGGTGTTACAACCTGCCTCCAAATGCCTTGTCCTAACTGCCTAGCTTACATTTAAGAACCATCTGGCTCACATTTTAAAAAACCGCCTGACGAGCTCTTGTCCCCGTCTCTCTTATATATGATTTGGCCTTTAGAAGTGGTGGTGACTTTCCTGTTACATGTCAACATTCGGTCTTGTGATTCAACTTAATATGCTGACCGTTTCGTATCTTTTCACACGGGTCTACAGTCATTTCTAAGAAGAGATGTGTCATAAAACTTTTATAATTTAATCAATTTTATATCTTATTCACCACGTCCCTATTGTTGACCTCCGCATGCTTTTGATATTTATGGCTTATTAGTTTTAGTCATAGTTAATATTTATTTTATATCACAATTGCGTAATATCTTGTACATATTTTATAGGTACGTACAACCCTAATAATTATATCTTATACCGTGAACTTCATGTGCCTGGTAACTGTAAAAATCAGTAGATCAACCATGAAATATAAAATATAATTTAGAGTACGAGTAAAATAACAGTAGAGTGATAAATAATTAAATAATAAAAAATCGATTTTTAATTGTGCTAATGAGTAATTAAATATATTATATTACAATTTGTTCGGGTAACATTATAGTAGAGCGTAGTTAGTGTAGTTTATATTCTATACAAAAAACTCCCAGTATTGGCTTACAACAGTGGCATTTTGATTTGGTTGTTTTAAGTATATTTTGGAACAGTTGTACATGCATTCTGAGCAACTCACAAGTAAATGGGTATCTTTTCTCTTGTCAATACGAGCAAGCCGTGTTTTCATCATGTTGCAAAACGAGTATCATGTAGCTAGTTTTGGAAAACAATGCAAAACTCATCCAAATCCCAGCCCTTGTTATAACCTATCAGATGACCTACAAAATGCAATCAGATTTATTTCAAAAAAGTCAGTAATAATGTCAGTACGAATACCGTACCTAACTAATAATTGTTAATACCTATAATATAAGCGCAATTAGTTTAAAATGTAAATATAAATGTTTGATACACTATTTTAAGCATGTGTGTATTTTACACGACGTCGTGAATAATTATTATAATTTTACATAAAAATAACATATTATTAACCTTATTCTATGATTTTTTGATTCGATGATCTTGAAAATCATACTATTATCGATGGATACATGAGTTAAAGGAAACACTCACTCGGTCGTATCCCATTTTGCCGCGGACCCATTTCGCCGCATAAAATTATTTTTGTCTTAAAACATGGTTATGAATTTGTGATTTGAAAAGTGATAAATAGACACAGAGAAATATTTATCGTTTGAAATGATCTAAGTGAAATACTATCTCAATTCTGAAGTTATCGATTGATAAATCCCCAATAATTATATAAATAAAATAGAATGAATAGTGTGTCGTCGCAGCGATAACTGTAAAGTCAACACAGTCAGTGTCGTATGATTATCACCAGTACGTATTTGCGCATTTACAGTTCACAATTTTTAAATAATAATGTCGAATATTGAATATATTTCTACATAGCAAAGAGGGGAATGCCTTATTTTCAATAACTATTATTTTAGAATTGATAAAAAAATAAAAAATAAAAAATATTGGAAGTGTATTGAAAACTGTCGAGCTCGTGTAATAATTTCAGATGAATTCACTGTACATTCCGATAAGTTTTGTAATCATAACCACAGTTCTCGTCCAGTTAAAATTGAAGAAAAACGTTTTAAGGCCAAACTTCGTTTGAGAGCAAAAGAAAACCCTCTTGAACCAATTCCGAAGGTAATTATAAAATTTTTAATTTTTTTTTGAACTTTCGATAAAAAAATTTAACATGACCAAAGAAACTTGAAAATTGAATACAAGGTTCCTTATATGCGTTGTTCTTATTGTAGTTAAAAAAGAAATCAAAGATCGTAATGCACAATTTTTTTTTATAAGCGTTTATAGTTCGAATTTTTACGATATATGCCAAAATCACGAAAGTTTGCAAGTAATTTTGTAGTTGAAAAATCATAAAAATGTTTATGTTTATATCTAAGGTTAAAAATTTCAACAGTAAATTTGCCATAAATTTTCCTTCAAGTAGCTATAGAGAAAACTCAAAGCATCATTATAGGAGAAATTTTAAGTGCATTTGAATTTTAAATATTTTAAATATATTTTTAATATTCTTTTTTTTTTATTAATATCGATAAAATTTTCTTGGCCGAGTCAAAATACTTGAAAATTTAATACAAAGTTTTTTATTTATTTATTTAAAATACAGAATGATAATAATTTAAATAATAATTATATTGTATTGTATACGTAATAATTAAAAGGAAAGTTACGTTTTTTAAGATTAAATTATTTAAATATTAAAGATGTTTAGCATTATGAATTAAATGAAGCAGCAGGTCGAAATCATCCCAGTATATTTGAATTTATAGTTATATTACAAAAAGAACACGCCAAAATTGAGGATGACATGAAACTTCTTCATTGTTGATTGAAAGTTGACATGAAAGTCTTCAACGAGGAAGACAAGTAAAAAGAATTTACAACAAATATGTTAAGCTAGAACAAAGAATTTGTAGTCTTAAGGAAAGAGTGACGAGCGATCCTCCTCAAATGAAATGGATTTACTATTTGGACAATATTAGTCATTTAATTAAACATAACAAATAATTTAACTATATTATTATGACCAGTTTAACAAAACTTTTTTTTTATATTATTTTATATTATTTATGATTACTTTTATCATTTTTTTTTATTATGAAAATATTGATTTTTTTATTTATGACTACCTATATAAGATACGTAATTATTACTATTTTTACATAAATACATATTACATAAATATAACTAATTATTATGTAATTTTTAATCTTAAGTTTACTTAAAACAGTTACTTAAAAAATAAATTTGGCAAAATGGAACTGCGGTAAATTAAAGTCGGCGAAATGGTACCGCGGCATATTGAAACGGCGCGCGGCGGCGAAATGGGAGCTGACCACTCAGTCGGCCTACCGAAGCTTAATACTCTTTAAAGGTAACGATTTTCGTCGATAAATACAGGTACAAACAGGTTACAAACCTCCCCCAACTGTGCATGCCGTGGAAAATATTGCTAAAACGATAGTTTCTGATAGGAATTGTACAGTTATTATTGATCAAATAATAATGCGGTTACCTCTGAACCAATAAAATCCTTAAATGATGAATCATGAGGCCTATTGGCTTATCAAAACGCAGGTGATCAATAAAAATGGCAACATCGTTTGACATGACTATGCATAGTTTAAAATTATGGTCTATGTAAAATTAAATTATGTTTTAGATGATAAATTTCATGGGGATTTGATACTTAACGAATATTATTTTATACTCACAATTCAGTTTTTAATATGAAATGTGAATCATCATTTAATTCATATTTTTTAACAAATTAATTATAATACTTACTACAAATTACAAGTTAATCTCGACTCTCAATACCCTATAGCTGGAAATTAGTTTCTTAATTTTCCCCTTTTAGAGCTTATGCTAAAAGTATGGTGGTGTTTCAATTAAAACTTAAATATGACTGTCAATATATGTCGGTGGGATGCAGTTAATCCACAGCTATAGGATCAACAAAAACTTTCGATTTCATTGGTTGTTCGTATATGTACCACGTGTGTGTAGATCAAAGTCGCAAAAAATAATTATACATTACCTATAAGAAATTATAAAATATAATAAAATAAACTATCAATGAGCGACTTACACACGGACACCTAATGGCTAAGGAAGAACCACCATTATGTGAAGTATGTGGTGTCCAAATATCAGTGAAACACATAATAACAGAATGCCTAAAATACCAGCAAGAACGTCAAAACACCGGATTGGACACGACCCTCGACATCGCATTGGGACCCAATGCTGTGGAGAACAACAAGATGATCCTTTTTTTGAAGTCAACAGGTCTTTACAATTTAATTTAATGATTCACATTTGTTTTTTTTCTTTCTTATATAAATACTTAGAAACCATACTGTTATAACTTATCTTTAATATTGTAATCCCCTTTAAAAAAAAATTTTTTGTAAAAATCTTAAACCATGTAAACATACCACAACTGTAACTAATGGCCATGTAGTTGCCGAGTTTTTATTTGATCAATAAAAAAAAAAAACTATCAATGACTGCAACCGTATAAGCGCCATCGATATTGTTATTACAAGTAAAATAACTGTGCATAATGCACCAAGTTGATATCACCTTACCGAAGTTAATTTTGGTAACTAGTATGAGTATAGTCTGCACAGAAATTAGAGCAACGTCATCGTTGAAAATTATGTTTCATGCTCGATCGCATTATATTGGATATAAAAAATAACGTTTTTGGATAGAATATTATTATTTCGATGACACCATTATCCGCAATAATTCATACAGATGAATGTGGCTGTGTCAGCGTGCACACAGCACACTGCACATAATATTTATTATATTATTAAAATGATGTACGACGAGTACCAAACCAACAAATGTTTGCAGTTAATTATTAATATCAGGTATTTACATTATTATTGATAATATACCGATAATACAATACATGTCGTATTATTCATTTAATGCGTACACGGTACACGACGTATAAACGTACCTAAAATATTATATTATAATTTACAACGCCTACTATATATTTTATAATGCACATAAATATAGACGACAAAATGATTAATCCAGCTGCTCATTTGTATTATATATAAACGGAATGTTTATTATTATTTGTTACCAAGGTTCTAGGCTTACAGAAATTAAAACATAGCAAAGTAGTATCATACTATATTATGTTTTAATGTACATAATATAAGGAGCAAAATTTTTGTGTAACTTTTTAACTTAGCCTAATTTCTGCTCATAGGCCTAAAGAGCAAACAGACAGACAGAAATCCATTTTTATATTATATAAAAGATAATACTAATTTGTAAATAAGTCAATTTTTTGTTTTACTTAGTTATTTCTGTTTTATTTATTTTACAGATACTAAATACTATACTATTGAGATGACATCAACGAAATACATATTTGTTTTCTCGATTGGTGCATGTGCGTCGTGCGTATACCAAATATACGTATAGCAAAAACAACTATGTTGTTACTTTTTATATTATTAGAGTGGTTTTCCGTGTTATCAAACTTTAAATTAAGATAATCACCTGTATCATGTGTATTTTTTTACGATTTACGGTTTAATTTTATATCAAGCGTATGTTTGTATAATGTTATGGAATATTATTGAGTTGATTATATTCGAATTTATACGATTCCCTAATCCCTACGTTTAACTAATAACTAGTTTATATAGAAAATATTTTGTCTTCATATTATCTTAAATAAATAAAACCATATTTTTTTCAATTGAAAATTAATTTGTTTTAATAATATTTCTACATCTTCCGTGTACATTATTACATTGAATATATTATAAAATAGGATTTACCATATGATTTGCAAAACCTGCATGAGCTATACTCAATTGCAATACTTAAATGTTATATTACAACATCGTTTTAATAGGTAATGTTGTATTTTTATAATGCAACTTAATTTTTTATTCAATACTCTTCCTGCAGATTCTTTATTTGCACGTAAACTGTTCATTGTACGCTTCAGCTCAATGTATGAACTCTCGGATATAGCAATTATTTAGTCCAATGAAAAAAAAGATCATATTTGTAATCCATTTATTAAAAAATAAAGTAGATTAAATATTATTATGAATGCAGTATATATTATTATGTCATTTTTCTTGACTTAAAAACTCGCCATCATTCATTTTATAATAGCGTAATATTAATGACGTATAATGTTATATTCATCTTCATAAATTTTCTATAAAGCGCAATCATCTCCAACGACCGGAAAATATTATTTTTCTTGCTAACTATTAGGATGTTAAAGTGATACAATTATTTTTTCGATTATTAACTATATTTTTTAATTTAACATAATATTAATCAACAATTTTATATCAATGTTGAAAATTATATTTTTATTATTTGCTTGTCTTCCAACATGCGATTTTTATAAAATACTAGCATATCCCTATGCACTTTATTGCTCATTAAAAATACTGGCTCTATATGATTCAACATTTTTGTTTAATTTGTGGTTTATACCCGGCTAGCCATGATCAAAACTTCTCTTGACGAATTCCTTTAGACTTACCCTATTTTAATCTCCATAAAAAATGTTTAACACAGTCATTTAAAATACAGGACTAAAAGTATATTCAATCACAAAATTCTATCACATTTTTAGCTTTGTAAAGATGTTACAATTTTTAAAATTGGTACCTACCCATTAAAAAATCCCTAATTTCTTATTTATTCATACTAAATTGTATAACCAATAGCAGCAATATAATAACAAAAATATATTTATTATTATTATTTTTATTATTTTTATAAAAAATCTAAAATTTGAATTAAAAAAATTAAGTACCTACCACTCATATAAAATGTAACCTTTAGATTTATGGGATTATGTAGCTTTCGGATGTTAAAAAATTTTAAAATCAGTTAAATAGTTCCAGAGATTAAACCAATCAAACGAACAATGTCTCTTTATATTATATAATCCTTTTAACCCTTATAGTGGTCGAATTTCGAAAATAATGTCTTAGTGCATACCTATATTACATGATGAAACTATTTTCCAATTTTCAAACACGTAGATGTAGTAGTTCCGGCTATAGTCCAGTGACTCCCAACGTGGGAGCTACTACACCATTGTGGGAATTTTTATTTTGAAGAGTGCGTTTTTCTAAAGGGGTGCTTAGGGGGGGGCTCATCTATCATTTAAATTTTTATTGTTTATAACTAATTTCTAATCAAAACTAATTTAACATACAAAATTATGTAGGTATAATATTTATAGACACTTAAACAACATCTAAATAATTATCTTATCGAACTACAGATTTTAGGTAGTAGGAGGTTAAAAAAATTTATTGTGAGGGGGTGGTATGTGATTTTTAAAAGATAAAAGTGGCTTTGAGTAAAAAAAGTTTGGGAAAACTGGGCTAGACGATGATGAATCACCCAGGACAAATCATTTTATATGTATAGAAGATACGATTTTAGATAGGCGAATAATTATTGTTATTCCATAAAATACTGTACTATATAGTATGATATAATTTTAAATACATTATTTATACATGTATTTTTATAATATGAGATTACACTCAAAACTCAGGTAGTTTGAAATATTTAGTAGGTATTATAAGTAATGTTTATTACTTTAAGTATAAGTATTAAACAAAAGTTCATTACGCCATTTACAAATAACTAATTAAAAGGAGAATAAAATCATACTAATATCATAAATATATTTATCTCTTTGTATTTTTACGTATGATGTAACAATGTATGCAACTATAAATCTTAAAAATCGTTTAGATTCTAATAAGTTATTTAAACTTCATCGATCTTAAAATTAAATTATTATTTATTACTTTGTAGACCTTTTACTCTTAATAAGTTATTGTGAATTACAATAACTTAAATAAGCCTAAAGATGACGAATGTGATATTTTTTTATAAAACTATGAAAAACGTTTCATAAAAGTTTATGATATACCTAATTTATACTTGTTATATTTAAAACTAAATATTTACATAGCATTATAAGTTTTTGATTTGAAAAATGTTTACTTTATTCATGATTTTTTTTTTAACACTAAGTCAATTAACTTATTAGTTCCAACAAATGAAGTAAATTTAAAATAATTTTCTATGTTTATAACAATGTATTAAATTTCCGAGAAAATTAATATTACATTTTCCCTGTTTAAAATAATGTCATGTCACTAGAGTGCATAATGCATTTATCGATGTATTTATAATATTATTACAAAAACAAATTTTGATCTTTAATAATGATGAAAAATGGAAAAACAAAAACCATGCGTTCATAATTCTATGCAGTGAGGGACCATTAACATATTAAAGGCGGAAAAAATACCCAGGAACATATTATTACAACGCAAACACTGTATGTTTAAACACACTCGCAAATGTATATACACCATCGTAAATATTACTTACGTACTGGGTAAAAAAAAGAGAGAAAAGAAAAAAATAATAAAAGTTTTAACAGTATAAATAATATACCTTTATTTCACAGGAACGTATTATACTATACACTACACACACAGAGGATGGATTTACTCTTTGTTCATAATATACATAATGTATAATATGTAAATAAACATATTATTTTACGTTGTGTAGAGGCAGGGTTACCGCGATTTACCGTTTTTCTGTGTTTGAGCTAAATAGAAAAATGGGAAAACACACGGTGGACATGCTGTTTAAGTACATATAAATATATATTATGATTATACATTTACATTTGGATGTTTTACCACACAATATGTTTCCAAATATTTACCACCATTAGTGCGCTCTGCGGGGACCTCTTGCAACTTTGGCTGCAAACTTCTATCGGTTTTCCTCTCCACAATTGACTGCTTATTTGCCTCTATGGAAATCTCGGGACAACTGCTGCTAGGCTAGCAGTACCTCAGGTCAGCCATATACGTCATGTATCCAAATCAAATTTTCCTTCAAACAGCTTCTGTGTTGTTACTATATGAACTTTTTTTACTAAGGAAAATGTTCTATGATAATAATATGTTAAAATACGAACGCTATAATATTGATAATTTAAAAAAAAAATTAAAATTATTAATACCAATATATTGATATTTCAATATATGTATAAAAAAAAGTTTTTTTAATGAGAAATATGTAGTTCTACTCGTACGTCTGAAACAACATATTATAAACCTATTTCATTTTATAAATCGCCATTAATCCTTTGATATCTGTGTATACTTACAATATTGTCATGGATTGTTATTTTAATTTTATTATATTAAATAATGTAGAAACTATTTGTTAACATTTTGATTTGGATAAACTATTTTAAACATTTAAATAAAAAAAAAAAAAATGCTTGAATGTTCCCGGCAAAAAAGTAGTTCTCAGTTCTCATTTTTTTTTTTTTTTTTTTTTTTTTTTTAACTAGAAATTTGCACAATCTGTAAAATAAGAATTTAAATAAGAATAATAGATTTAAGGATTATATAGAACAAATAAAACAATAAAGATAAATTATCAACAATAAGTTAAATTACATTTCGATTATTTAGTTCTCATTTAAAATTAAAAAATAGGTAATGAAGTTTATATATTATTGACACAATATTCTCACCAAATATCATAAAGTCCAAATATATGTTCATATGTTGTGTAATAGTACCATAGTAGACCAATAAATTAAGTCAGTTTATAAGTCTGTGGTAACAACCTACTTATAATTAAAAATTCATAAAATAAGAATTTGAACATGCAAATAATTACTAACATAATAAATTAACAACGTATGCATAGCTATAAATCGAAAACTGTGATTACTAGTTAACATTTTGAATTAAATTTGTTTATTCACCTTACTTGGACCATTGATGAATACATTCATTATAAATATTAAAATATGTATATGATATTTGTTCACATAACAAAAATAATGTTTTGTGTATTTATTTTTCAGAGTCATTAGTTTACATTATTCTGACGGAGTTCTATAGAATCTTCTCGAAATAATAATATAAATGGAAAAATAATTTATTTTTCTCGTATTTTGTTATTGCATTTTCAATCTTGTATAACAAAATAAACTTAATACATTTATTTTTTAAATTATAAAGAATTTATAAGATTGTTATTTGATCATCAAATAATTTACGATTTTTCAGTTAATCTAGTTACCATACCGTCATTTTAAACTAAGGAATTATAAGAACAAGTTAATTTAAGAGTTATATAATTTAATTTAATTGTCATTACTAAGTAACTGATTAATTTTTTTTTAATAAAAGTTGTGCCCATGCCTCATTTTTTTTGAAAAAAATATAATTTTTCTGAGTAGATTCAAATTAATTTATAATTTTATTGTAACGTTGCATTTTTAGTTTCAATTATCACTTGCCATAATTTTCAAGTTAGTGTAATATGTCCTGATAGATATGATGTCAACTTGCACGCAGCTAACCGCTAAAACACGGAAAAATATAATAAAGATAAAATATGATTTAACAATACATATCTAAAAGTTAATAAATTTACAATAAACAAATACGAGTGGGTATTTTTTTTGCGAGCAAACAAATTTATAAATACAAAATACTAAGATTCTGATGGAGAAGAACGGAAATTATCTTAGTATTTGTAGACATTCATAATTATTTGTTTGTTAGCAACCATTTAAGGATGCAACCGACCGAGTTTAGAGGTTTAGCCTTAGAAAATGTAGTGCTGATAATCGATTTTTGCCTCAAAGGAGACTTTTTTGACGTCGAATTTTCAAATATCCTATAATAGTGATGTTTGAAGGGGTTACTGATAATATTGACTGTAGAAAAATCTTCTACAGAACGTTATTGATGATTAACGTATAAGGTTTATATGGCCCAATTAACAATTACACATAAACGGGTGGACAAATTAATTTTTTTTTGTGTGGTATTTGAAGTAAAAACATGGTGTTAGTTGAAGCAAGGACCATGAATTCCATGTCGTGTCTCGAACAATAACAATTACTCCCTGTTCAAAATTAATACGCATAAAAGCTCTATGTATTTAGCAAATGATTGTAATTCGTAGAATTAAACGAAATTCCTTATAGAATTTACTGTTTATTTTTTTATTAAAAATTCTTAATGTAATTTATCGTAAAAACATCTCGTTGTGTTTGTGTATTATTTACAGTTAGTTCTTATTTGTTTTTAGTTATTTGTCAATTTTATGGTACGTTTGATTTAAATAAAGTAAGCTATTGCGACTCGAATTACATAAATTATATTTATTCCTATCGGACATTATAATTATTTTTATAGTTTTTAAAGATTATTTATTTACAATCATACCTACATTTATATATTATACAGTGCAGTGCAGCAATAAATGCAACTCAAATTATGTGATGAAATCTAGAACATTGACATGTTGAAACTCTGTTTGGTTAGTTCAATATTGTTGCGTTGTTGTTGAGTACAAGAGCGAATATGTATTAGATTATATTTTAAATATCTAACATTTAAAAGTGATATTTAAAAAAAAAAAATGTATAATTACAAATAAATATCATAAATAATGAATTTTATCAAAAAAAAAAAAAAAAAAAAATGAATGTTAATAACGAGCTTTCATAGTAGCCTAATATAGTTACTAGTTAGCCTAATTTGGTTATAAGTGGTATTTGTTCTATGTTTAATATTAGGAGACCAAATTTATTCGTATATATCATATATATTGTTACGTCACACGGTCACGTACTAGGAAGTTACTAAAATCTTTTAAATGACCGATTGTACATTATTAAAATATGATTCATAAATAGTTTAAAGAAAGCATACATTTTATGGTTTGAGATCTAAACCAAAGACATATTGCAGACGAGATAAATTAGCACGTATGCATTTATACTAGGTACATTAGTAAATTGTATAAAAATTATTGTCACTCCCACTCGCAGAATGATAATATTTTAATTTATTTTGTCGGTTCGCTCAATAAATATTGAATAATTATAAGAATTCATGAAAAAAAAAAAAAACATTATTTTTTGTTAGTTTTGGATGAATTTGATACTACAACACGATCAGCTAAGATAGTTGAAAAAATATTAGATTGTGTTATGATAAATTTTAATACTTATGGCAATATTTCAAACGTAATGTCTTACGCAATGTTAATACATTTAATTTTGAAAATGAAAATTTAGAGATTATTTATACCACTATGATCTTTTGTATGAAATTATTGTTATTTGTTATTATACTTGCATGTTTATAAATTGAAAACTTTTTTTTAGTGCAAACAATGAATCCGGGGAAATTAAAAAATAACTGTTGCATATAAATTATTATTGTGTTATGACAGTTATGAAATAATGTGGATATTAAATATAGGTATATTATAAATTAATCACCAAAGTTTACCTCACAAAGGCCAATATTGTTTCTAATATTTTATTTAAAACATAATTGTCAATTGATTGTTAAATCCAAGACTTAAAGTAAAATACATAACCTCTAGATTTGCCGATCATTTAAATGACCGATCATTCCTATTTCGGAGAACATAATATAATATAATAACGTATATAATTATAATATTTATAACCAATGTAAAATTGTATATGTATTAAAATCAAAAAAATAGAATGATTTAGATAGGTATATGAAACGATATTCTAAATCACTTAAACGTGTCTTAAAATATGCGAAATATGTAAATAGTAAATATTTTAATTTATAATCATTAAAATATATCAAAACGAAATGAAACTGAATAAAAAATTAACCAAATATAACAATATATAACAATATAAACTTATACTTAAATATTATATTAGGTACTTTTTTTGCCTGATAGAAAAAAAACATATATCTATTTATTTTCAATATCTGAGTTTTTCGTATCTTGTAACACATATTAAATTGTATTTTGCGAAAAAAAAAACTAAGAAATCACTCTTCAAAGAGATTTTTGTCTAGGAAAAATAATGAAAACATAATATATGATTATAAAAATAATTGATTCGTATAAGGATTACGGGAAAATATGTAGTTAAACAGCGAACCTGATATCAATGTAATTACATACGAATGTGTCGTATAATTTGATGTATGAATCGTTTGTACACAATTATATTTCTTATAATATATTTTAATATAATTGTATGTCTAGTACCCATATAAAAATAGTAAGATATGTAAAAAAATCTAATATAAAGCTAAAGCTTATTTTATTTTTTTTAGAACGATTTCATATGTATATTTTCACATCTTAGACTAATTTATTAAATTGTAATTGTCAAAACTTAAAACATAAAATACAAGGTGTAGGTACCAGATAGAACTGGCTTTTGGAATAACTTTTGTTCAAATTATTTTTTTATTTTTTTTGTTCATTAGTCTGACTAATTTAGTCATCCATCGCTATACATGTATAATTACATTTTTTTATGTATTTTTTTATTAATTTAGTAAAAATATCGTTTGGATAAATTTAAAATAGCCTATTTCTGAATCTAATTCTAAAAACGATTTTGATGGTAAAAAGATTTATGGTAAGTCAAGATGTTTATTTTTTAGAAAGTTTTTGAAATTCAATATTTTTTTAGTTAAATTAATTTGAAGGCAATAACTTTTTTAAAAATAATGATTTTTGATAATTTGTTGACATGAGCATATTTCTAAATATTATTTACTTATCATATAATATCAACAATTTTTATTATACGATTTTTTTGGTCAGGTCTTTCCGTTACACCCTGTATATATAATGATAATTTACTGAATACCGTTTAAGTGCTTAAAATAATATGTATCGTTGTGTACACGACATGTTATGGTAGAACACTATCGTAAGGTGTCTGTTGCACGACCACGATAGTTTAAAATATAAAAATATAGGTACATACCTACTCTATACGGCATTCTGGCATTTTACAATTTTACTCATGATTATGTAAAATATTCGGTAACATTCAGAGCTAGCTAACTATGACAACAAGTCTGAAAAATCACGTTTGATCGATGAGAAATATAGCGTTAGATATTATTATCAAATATTAGTATTACGTATTAGAGTTATGGTTCTTATCATTTTAAACTTTAAATAAATCCACTGCACATAAGAATATAGTATGTAAGTATAATATTTTTTTGACAATTATACGCATATTTCCTTATTTGTATTTCGCCAGCACAATCCTCCGCATCCATTCAACCACACTACACTATTCAAAAAATGAACAGTTTCGTGAAGTACGATCACGGGCCGTCAGCCAGCAAATTTTTCGAACACACCCGACGCACTGATGCCGATTTTCGAAGAAAGATTTACGACTTGAGTAAGTGTATAATAATGTACCCAACTAATACACGATGCTAATTTTTTCGAGAAAATTGTCCGCACCCTTTTAACAACGATACGCCACTGCCCGATGTCAGCAGGCGGCCATGATTTAATATACGAATTATAATGTATGTAGCTATACACGGCACGAAGAAAAATTTAGAATAATAATTGTACAAGTTTTTTCTTTAATTTAAAATTCGTCTACTTGTTTCATAAACACAAAAGTTCCGGAGAATGTTATTTCTTCATTATTGCTGCGGGTCGTGTGTCCCGAGGAGTATCGTCGAGAGTCAAAAAGTTTTTGCGCAGTTAACGTTCATACGAGCCAAGACGGAATAACTTTCACCTGCAATTTCCTCAAAACATTCCTTGGAGTCTTATTATTCTATATACTGCTGTATAGGAAATTTTAACACATTTTATATAAAAATACGATTAACGTATCCATGCTAATATGTTTATAATGATATAATAATGTATAATATTATGTTTCACATTCCGTATTGAACAGTCTCACCAATATTTTAATTAATTATGCAGTCATCGTAGATAATATAGAATATAATTTATAATATCATATTGTTTGAGTCAGAACGTTTATTATAATATTGATAATAGATCCACTGCATTGTGTGAGTTATTATATTTTCAGATTTTCAGAATATTGAATCCACTGCTAAGCTAGATAAGGATTAATACATTTCACTACACGAGTGAGATAACAAGTTTAGAGTGGATAATATTTGAATATTTCCTAACTGCACTTTTTTTATCCATGGTTGATAATCGTACCTACAAAACTTTACTTTAACTTAAAATAAATTAGTGAGTTTTGCATTATTATATTTGAACCTAAACCACACTTACATCAAATTTATTATGTTTCTGATATTGGTAACTACCTTTTTTAGATTCTGAGTAGAGCGACGAATGTATTGATTTTACCATGATGTGTGTGTGTTTTTTTTTTTGTGTCTGTCATCATGTTTGGGCAGTAAAAGTGCTTCGATTTTTGACTTCAGTACCTCGTTCGATCAGAAAATGAATCTAGTTGGTACTTTGGGGAGGGGAGGGGTCAAAAGTAAAAAATATTTTTCTAAATAATTGGGATAAACAAACTAAAAATTAAGGGAAAACGGGAAATTTTAAGCACAATCAGTTTTCGACAAAATCGATTTTGGTTTCGATGTAACTTTAAAACAAATGACCATAGATACATTAATTTTTCACCAAATGTTTATATAAGTATATTCTATCTACCATACAATTTTAAAAAATTTTCGACTTAAGTTGAACTATTCATAGGCATTCGAAATTTTCGATCATTATTAGTTTTTTTTAAATTAATATCGATAAAAATTTATTAATTGGGCAGAAAATCTTGAAAATTTAATACAAGGCTCTTAACATATTGTTACAATAGCAGTTGAAAAATAAAATAAATTTATAGTCACAATTTTTTTTTATAAGCATTCAAAGTTTGAATTTTGACAAAATACGTAAAAATCACAAAAATTCACAAATTATTTTAAGCTAGAAATTCATAAAAAATTTTCTTTTTGAAATCTAAGATTTTAAAATTCAATACAAGATTCCTTAAAAGTTTTTCAATCTTTATCACAAATAAAAAATCCACCGGAAATTCAAATTAAATTTTTATGAACATTTGAAATTTAATTTTTTACAACTTTTTCACTGGATTTCACATTTATTTTAGCGATTTTCTTATTTTGGTGTAACTCTAAAACAAATGACCGCAAACACTTGAAATTTTCACTGAATGTTTATATAGGCATTTTATACATTTGATATAATTTTCAAAAATATTTAGATATGTTTTATGCTGTTTACTGATATTTTAATTTTTCAAATTTTTCGGTTTTTTTTTCTATAAATATTGATACAAATTTATTTGTTAGGTAGAAAAGCTTGAAAATTTAATAGAAGGCTTCTAACACATTGTAACAAATAACAATAGCAGTTGATAAATATTAAAAATACATTTACACGATTTTTTTTTATAAGCATTTAAAGTTCAAATTTTGACTAAATACGTAAAAATTACGGCAATGTTCTAATTATCTTATATAGAAATTCATAAAAATTTTTCTTTTTAAATCTAAGATTGGAAAATTTTTAATAATCTATAATAATATATCCTAGACAGATAAACCGTTTTCACTCAGAATCGTTTTTCGTATACAATGATATAATATCATCGGATTCAAATTTAATTCCATCCATTACAGTAACCCACTTGTAACATACTATACAGCAGAGCGACATCCACTTTCCCGCTTTTTTTTTTATATTGATTAACCTAAAAGAACACCAACATTAAATTGTTTAAAAACTATTTGTTTTATATTTTTTTTAATTTAAAGTTTTTAAAAATGTATTGATATTAGTTTTGATGTGAATATTTTTAAATTTTAAAAATGATAATTCATTTAAATTTGTTTAATCAAACTATTTAAGTAATTTATTGCTGATTTTTTTTTTTTTTTTGCTAATACAAGAAAAAATATTTTAAAAAGTTCAACAAATAGTAATTATATTAAATATATACATTTCCGGAGTATATTTTCTTTTTTAAGAACGAATCATTTGTATTCATTCTTAGTAGGAAGAGGTACTGTTTTAGAGTATTACGTTCTGAAATAGTGATTCATATAGGCTATATTTATAATTTATAGGGATATAAGTTTAACTTTAAAACTTTTACTAACAACAAATTTTAACCAACTAGTGTTATAGTGTATGAAAAGAAAATATTTCTATATATGACTAGATTATAATTTTAATGTTTTCTTTTGAACATTTAAAAGTTATGATGTGTTTTTCAAACATACATTTTTAGGAATATCAATAACTAATTAATTATCTTTTATGCCTGTAGAGTAATTATTAACTAGGAAATCAGTTAAAACGGAGGATCATAGACTATCTCTATCCTTGGATTAATTTCGTTCATAATATCATAAGTTAAATAGGTAATTCTTTAGTTTAGTTAATTATAAATTTATAGTATTTTTTTCTATTCACATCATAGTAAAAGTATTAATTAAATGTTGTTAACAAATAGCATTCTATTTCACGTAAGTGATTTTACATAATATTTTAACAAAGATTTTTTTTTTTATTTATATTAAGCCTCGGCGTCAAAGGCCATTGGCGTTGGTTTACAATAGGTTACATATGTATACAATTATTTACATATTTACAGGTTATATACAATTTATAAGCTTGGACTTAATTATAAATGTTATCATATTACTTTAACAAAGTTTATACCTAATAGTAATTTATACTTAATTTGTATGTGTTTATACACAATTAAGAATAACACTAAATACTAACTGTACAGTAATAAACTATTTCTAAAAAGTTATGAGATAATAATGTAACAAAAATAATATGAATAAGATATATCAATGTATCATAGTTAATTATTTAATTATTTACAAGTTGGCTTTAAGTTCTAACAGTACATGATAGTTCTTAATATTCTAAAACTGTGCATTGGTACGTTCAATTCATGAGTATGAATGTTATTTTGAAACGCATTTACGGTAACTTACTCTTTAATGCTTGAGAGAGTTAATCACAGATTACTGCGCTTTGCTTGTTTTTTCCTATGAATTTCTTGTATCTTATGGTTATATACTATTGCCATTTGTAGCATTAATTTATCCAGATCCTTATATAACCGTGGAAAAACAAATCTCTGGTTCCTTTCTAAACTTTTGTCGGGTATAATTAATAACCCTGAGTTATTAGCAAAAATACATTTTAGGATCGCCGAATATCCAAATAAAAGATCTTAGGGATCCATTATTATGTTTTCTGTGCATATGTTTTTACTATGTTTACCTAGCTATTATAAACTACTACTATTACTACCTAGGTATATTTTTCCAATCGAATTTAGATTATCGATCTATAAATCAATCAACAATTAAACAAAATTCGATGGCCATTCACTTTGACTATTGTCTCATCCCATTTTACATAGTATTTTATATTATGTTTGTATGATGTATTACCTATTGATGTACTCATACTTAGTCTTAGATTATAAATCTTATACGGTTTTAAATATTTTATTTTTAAAAAAAAAAAGGTATTGTATGCTATGCGTAAAACAAAACCCTGTACATATATGGTGGGTTTAATCAATATAAACCAATAGAATAATACACGCGTATATATAGTCGCCTCATTTTGTAAAATAAAATTTATATCTAGGTAAATCAAACATTGATTGACATGATACAGTGAACCTTAGAATTGACCATCCCAATATTCTACATTCTAGTCTAAACACCAGATATTAATTCCAGGTTAACTATAAAGTATAATGTTATAAATCTTACATCAATATTATATTTTATTTAGCGAAAATCTTTGTCGTTTTAATTAAGTCTGAAACACTTTACTCGTATAATATAATAGTTCTCGGCTCGTGGCGGCTCTACGTTTATCTTCGTTGCGTTTGTAATATTTTAGTGCAGATTACCCAAATAATTTATACCAGTTTTAAATCCATTCCGATTGCCTCTAATTCTCCCTAGGCCATCCGTTCTTCTAAAATTGTTGTAAACGTTATCTTTTATGCTAATTTCTTATCTTACTTTATAACGTCCACCCATTTTATTCCCGCTCGTTATTTACTATCATTAAACGGTGTACTTTTACATTATTCTATATTCAGTTCCTATAGTTTTATATATTTTTCTTACCATTGTCCATTACAATCCATTCATCTTTTTACCTCCAACTAAAAACTATTTTGACTAACTTGTCATCAATCGAACTATTTACATTCATACTATATAGTTTATTATATACCAATATTATTAGATCATTGTATTTAATAAGCTGGAAGTTACCAATTTAAGATTAAAATAAGGTATGAAAGATTAATTTTAAAAATGACATAGATACTTCATATTATTTTCGATGATTTGTAAATAACTTAGCTACTTCACTTATATTAGATATTCTTTATGGAATTAATAGTTTTTTTTTTGACATTCTCGTATTGTGAATTATTGGTTATGTAGTAAACCGACGGAGTCGCTATACTATTCTTTTAATTACATTAACATATTATAATTACATTCACATTATCATACTATACTTCATCTGTCTTCCCAGACCTCGAGAATGACAGTTTTATCGATACAAAATTTAACCGTGTACCAATTATAAATAGGTGCGAAAACATAGCAATAAACTAGATTAGAATATTGCCGAATGTATGGGCGTCGTCTATATGAATTTCTGAGAATCCAAACGTTTGCAATAACAACCACATTGCGGTTCCTTTTGATTCACTTCCTACAATATCTACCGTGTACAAATTCTGCATAAATACAGGACTAAGTCCATTGCAGAATTAGAATTAGTTTGTGTCTTAACCAATATAGAACTTAGTATAGTTACATCTATGTTACGTTATAATTCATCGATCCAGGCATTTTGCCTTATATTATATTATTTACAGGATTTTCAAATTATCATGAATTAATCTTTTAGCACCAAAAATAATAATATTATTATAAACGTTTTTCAGAAAATTTTCAATTTTGTAAATATAATAATGAATTTGAAATAGATTTGTACAAAAAAATTTAAAATGCACACATAGGTACTGAGAAAATGATCATAAATAAGTAATAAAAGAACCCCCTAGTTTAATAAAAACGTGTAAACGTTTACCAACGTTACTGTCTTATATATAATTCCGGTTTTACGACTATTTCAGGTAGAAACCTATTCGGAATAGTAATAATATATTTTATATAGTTTGATTGCAATCATTAAAACACAATTGAGATCTTCGTGAGTGTTAAATAAAAAAAAGGATTTGTATCGTTATCAATGGAGTTTCACTATAATAATAAGTATAATAGGAGAGGCAACTCGAACGAGTTTACGTGCGCATAAATTGTAGGTATAAACTGAAGATGAATTTTATTGATAGAGAGCAGTATGTCAACTTTTGACAATTCTACAGATGAATCGATCGCCATAAAAAAATGTCGACCTAATAAACTTAATAAATAGTTCTTGTATAAAACATAATTATTAATTATTTTTTAGTTTAGATATATCGGTATATTATGATACATTTTGAAAGATAATCAGAATACTCTTCGTGGTGTCTTCTGGGTAATACTAACTGTAGATATTTCAAAAATATTATAAGATAACTTTTATAAATTATTATGAGAAGATCTGAGCATGTTATTTTTATTCGGGCCTAGTTCATAATCATAATTACCTACAAAAAAACTAAACCGAGTTTACAATCGTTCAAAATATTGATGTTATAATACATTTATATTACATGTTATATACTTATATTTACATTTATATCTAGATACTTAGAACTCATAAATGTTTGATAAACAAGAACTTTTTTTTTTACTTTCTAATATGATATTTGATTAATTATTAAATACGATATATAATATTTTATAACCATCATTATACAATATAGGTACTTACATATTACTATAAATCGATAAGTAAACAAAATTGAAAATATTATAAAAAATTTGTTCAATATACTAACTCACTAGTCACTAAGTACAAATATATATATATATGACACTTTTTTTTTTAGTTACTTGAGTCTTGTTGTTAATTAATTTAATTGATATTTAATTTAAAATTTAAATTTAATGAATTTATTTCACTTAAACAATTTAGTAGAAAATATTGTGTTTTATTCAAACAAAATTAATTTTATATTTATTGCTCAGACATGTTCTAATTTATTATATAATCAATTTCTAAATTGAGAATCATTAAGTTCAATACTAGAACTGTCGGATATATTTTTAATTTTTTAATTTTTAATGTATAATGGTAAATTCAATTAATATGTATTGTTATAAGATCTTTGATAAAAAAATAAATAAATAAATAAATAAAATAATAACTATGATAACATTCAATTCATTGTAACTATAATTTGTGGAAAAATAAAATCTTGTTTTCTTGTTATAATATTAGGAGCTTATAATATTCAATATTTAAACAACTGAACACTATAAGCACAATTTTCGACTTATAAAAGTATGAATAAATAATGAATAGAAAATGTAAATTAAATAATCACAAAAGGTATACACGAATGAGTTTTCAACAAAAAATAAAAAATAATTTTATTATTTTGACAAATCGGTAGTGTATGCTCTATCTAAATTTAATTTCCGGTCGACCAGTTTTAAATACGTCATGTGAAAAGATCGATACCAAGAATTATATTAAAATTCAACAGTTTTATTTTCAGAGAAGAAAAAACATCATCAGACATTACTGTAAAACTAATAACTTCATCGTTTGGCTTAAATTCTAAAAATGTCTTATACACATGAGTCATTCATGTTGTACGTATAACATAATATTAAGTAAAATATGCATGATAACCATGTATGTAGTATGTATTTATACACCTATACACATAATAATAGTATGTTATTATTATTATTGTCATGTATTGTATATACAATGTACTAGGTTTGTTTTTAGTTTAACATATTATACATCAACGTAAGTAGAGCGTTTGACATAATAATATGTGTATAAAATAGTATCTCTATCTTTAGATATATTATTAAAACGTTCGGTGATTTCTTATGACAGTTATATCTAAAGTTCTACTGGACCGATTTTCATGATTCATTTTTTAACGCATGTAATCGGTATGTAGACGATTTGTCAAAAGAGAAAAATTTCAAAAAATGAATTATTAATATAAGTTATTGGAAGTATAAAGTTTGCCATATTGTAAATAGTTTTTTTGCTGTATTTTTTTTCATTATATATTTAATTAAGAGTTGTTAACTCGGTGATATAGTGGCTACATTCACATATTATATAACAAAGTAAATTATATTTTCTATTTTAATTTGATAAATGTATTATTATTCATTAGAATTTATGTTTTCAATTTTAGAGCAAGATTGTTATTAGTACGAGTAAGTATAATTATTGTATTATGTGAGAATACTGAAAATTTTATTAATAAGTGGGTTAATACTTTTGTTTTACCCCCCCCCCCCCCATAATTAAAATTAGTTTCCACCTCTGATTAGCTGTTTGTTTTGGAAACGGTTGGTTTAGAACACGTAATGTGTGTGTGGAAAGGATTTGTTGCTAAGAACCCGGGAGGTCACCTATCCAGGTGTTAGCAGCACCGGCCGGTACGTACACTGAGAGCGTTACCACAGTTGAGCGTACGACCTGGTGCCTCCAAGTCACATATTTATTTATCAGTGGCGTATTTAGGATTTTGTCAAGGGAGGAATTTATGTAAGCAAACATTTAATTTCCCTAAGGTGAGGGGGTAGTTCACTTACTATCGAAATCACAATATTATAAATTAGTAACAAATAAGGGACTACGGGAGGATCTATCAACCATATTCTCCGTAAATACTAAATACACTACTGTTATTTAATATTATATATTATATACATATAATTATTCAAAAATCTTATTTTTTTTAAGACGGGTAATACAGCTTATATTTTAATCGTTATAATCGTTATGTATCTATATTATGTATGAAAATTCAAAATATACTACTAGCATAATCACAGAAGGATACGAATTTAACATACATTTTGAGAAATATAAGAGGTAGGGTTTTTAACGAGCCTGAAGTGCGCGGGTTCAGCTATTTTTCTTAAAACATATATATTATTATACAACATAATATGATATTTTACGAATATCTGGAGAAGACATACAAGGATAAATTACATTTCATAATTATAATAAACTACATACAATAGTAATATTTTGTATTAAATAAACTAAACAAATAATCTCTCTTAAACGCAAAATAATATTTCATGCTTGTTATTCCTCTATTATTATGTGTGAAATTCATTAAATTACCTAACAATAGTAATATATTTTTTTAATATTATCATTCATTGTTTTAAGATTTAATATTTTATTTCTTTGATAAATCATTACTACTAATATTTATTGTTGTGCGTCTACAACAAACCAACTCTAAATCTAGGTATACATTGATATTTTACAGACCAAATATCTCTAAATACAATAATATTATAATACTTTTAATATAATATTTTTGTTTCATTATGATCATAGAAAATGCAAAATAAGTGTAATAAATCAGGTGAAAAAATAAACAATATTAGTCACGCAGTAGAGGGAGTGTCCAGTAAAACTAGTAACTATCTACTTAAAAGAGACAAACTCAAAGTTTCATTTTGATTTTTTTTTTTAAATATAGAAAATATAACGTCGATAGATATTTAAGACGATTAGGAGGATTTTTCAAGTAGTTTTCTAAACGTTTTAAGTGCTTGCGTTATTTGTATTACAATGTCTACAATTACTGTGACTGGACTGCTGAAGCAGAACAATCATTTTAAAACTAAAACTAATATAGAACTACAAAAGAAACTCGTGTGGACAAGAATGTTTAGTGTAGTTTTACTATATTATGTACACACAATAACAGGGTTTGTCTGATTACGAACGTGTTTGTGAAATTTTTCATTATAATCGTATGCGACATTATAGATAACAATTATTAAACGTTAAGGTCTTGGAGTAGTGATTGAATATCAAAGAATACTTAGAATATTAATATCTATAGATTGGTATAATTCTTTGTTAAATGTATTGTTATACATTAAAAGTTGGATAATATGGCCCATAGGCCAACGAATGACAAATAAATAGCTTATAAATTTGAATTTTACTTTCTATAGGGAGTCACCTTTGTTTATCCATTCTGAAATTAAAATATACTCTCCATAGTTGTTTTAAGTATCCAAGATTACTCTCTTAGCAAGAGTTTAATGCATTTTATCAAGTTCTTAATTGATATTTGTTGGTTATTTAATATAATATAGAGGAAAGAGAGTAAAACAAAAGTAACTTAATTAAGAATATTTATTATCGATGATTTTATTCTCCGTTAATTTTAATATTCTTGTAGATTTTGAAGATTTTCTGAGGTAAATTTCATACCAGTAGGCATTAAAAACAGTTATCTACACTGTATTGTCAGAAAAAGTGGCTAAAAAGCTAGTAGTGCTAGAGTGAGAAAATCCAGCAGTATAATATGTTGAATATAATGTATAATAAAGGATTACGTAAATTGTTAATAATATATATATATATATATATATATAGGATTTCAGAGAGTGTCATATTATAATATGTTGTGTAGGGTCTACTGAAAGAGTATAAGCAGTTAAGACATGAGGAGAATACCACTATTAATTATGTTTGAATCTATTTTTAAGATCTGATGAGAATATATTTACCTTTAAAAGGTCCAAAATGGCTAGAAATTGTGTGGTTGACGTAGGTGAGATGTTTCTCTCCGAGAAATTATTTTCATAATTATAATAACCTTTTCTTAAATAGTTAAGTATTTATCTGAGTTGTATTTTAGGATTTTTTTTACTCCCCAGACTCCTCACTAATTGTACTTGTTTCTTTAATAATATGTACATAATATGGACATTTAAAATTATATTTGAAAAATAATCTGCGAATTTTTTTTATAATGACTAAAAAATCTTTTTTTTAAATACACAAATTTTATTTTATTTATTGATATTATCGTATTATAGTAGCCAATATGTAATTTATATGCAAATAGTAAAAATTATTGTACAAATGTATATTATAGCTGTATGATTATATATAAACAATTATACATGAAACATACCATAGTTATAAATTAACACGAATAATAAATATTAAAAATTGTGAAAAAAATATTAATTAAACAAGCTTAGTTTTTATCATTTTTAGAAATCGCAATGTACAAGACGACGTATAAGAAATCATTTTATTGGCCGGAACACATACCCAAATCCAATGTCCATCAGTAAGTATTAAAATTGTAAATGTTTATTAATAATATTATGTCCCACAAATACTTTATTTTTATTTTCAATGCAGACTGCATAGACTCACTTCACACAATATTATTACTTATTAGGATATATTTTTTAATTATACATAATACACGTATCATGAATCTATATTAACTTCAAATCAAAAAGTGTAGACGTTTTGTAAACAAAAGCCAATTCATATGCATTTGTTTGACTTTTATATGGTGAGTTCTAAGGGATAGGCAATAGAACTTACCTACTATATATCCAAATCCGCATATAAGACCGAAATAGCATATCTATCACATGTGTGTCTTTTGTATTATATTAAGAGGATGTCGACTCATATGTGTTGTGTTCGTCTTACTCACGCAGATTTTCGTTCAATTGTTTCAATTGTGAATTAGTGTACTGTTAGATTTGATATTAGAGTAAATTGACTCATTATCAAACTTTTAGGCAAGAAAATTATCTGTATTCTCTCGTTGGCTTTTTACAATATTTTAAATTTTAATTGAGTTATGAGTATGTAAAGTATAAATATTTTAAAATGCGCATAACTCATTTAAAAATTAAAATATCGTAAAAAACCAACAAAAGATAGTTAATTAATGTTATTATCTAAAAGTTTGATGATGGGTCAATTCACTCTAATACCAAATCTAACAGCGCACTATTGGAACTAGCCAACGAAAACTTTTTATGAAGTACGTGCGTAAGACGGAGACAACACATTCGGAGGCGACGTCTTTTTAATGGTTTATTGACATTTTTCATTTTTCAGTTTCATGTTTACAATTAAAATTTAAAAAATATGTTTTTATTAAAGAGTTGAACCTGAGTTTACCATGATACCAAAGCTAAATGAAGATCAGTACAAACAGCTGTACACGCCTAGAATTTTAAAACACAGAAATCTGAGTGAAAATAAAAGGATTGTACCTCCTTTGGAGTACTCGAATAGTGCACCACCAAAAGTATGTACCTATCTAACTGTTACATTACCATTGAGTGTTAATAAAACAAATAATATTTTCAATTTAATTATAATTTAAATTCTTTTTCGTCTTCTATAAACACATTTTTATGATGTTTCAAAGATTACGATTAAAAACAATTCATATTCGTGTATCTAATTTTCAAACATTATATTATTTATTATACAGTTATACATATATATTCATGAATCATGGCCTAGATTGATATAGTATTAATTAAATTATTAAGCTGCTTAGGTATTTTTGTTAGTGTCAATATTTTGACGCACGCTGAGTTTTATTAAATTACATCGCGTCGGGAACGGAAAAGTTTTGATTTCATAAAGTGGTTTATTAAAACTTTTACACTGAATCTCACTGAAAGGTATTATTTAACAACGTATGAAACAAATACTATTGTTTTCGTACAATAATATTAAATTTTAAAATCTATATTATATACAAATTTTAAATTATATAACACGTGGTAACATAAAAATCGTTTTTTATAATCCATAAGTATTACAAGTTGTGATGAACAGAATTGAGTGATTCAGAATAGATATTCAAAAAATGTTTATCCACTACTTCGTTCATCTAAGCTTGAAATAAACATAAATAATAACTAAAAAATTAAGTGTCTAAAATTTTATTTATTTAAATCGAAATATTTTGGATAATATTTGCTGTAGAAAATGTATTTAAAAAATGTCATTCAAAAATACAAAAAAAAGACCTAAGAATTAGGTATAATAATAAAGAAGCTAAACGTATGATTTTTTTATCTCAAGAAGTTGTTTTGTTAAAACTAAAAAATATATGTAAACATATTATTTTCCAAGACGTAAGAGCTTTCTGAAAATAAAAAGTGTCTCAAATTAAATAGATAACCCCTGGTATATGATAAACTAAGTGTATATCTAAGTTTAGAAACGCTATAAATTATTCAAATGTTGAATTTATTTCAAAAAGCATTTTGCAGGGTATAATAATGGAGGGTCGGAAATTTCTGAATTCCTCTATTTTAAATACGCTTTTTAGGGAATTTTGGTTCATATGTTTTCGTTTTACTCTACCAAACAATGGACCGACTGAAATGACATGGACTTTGAACGGTTCGACAAACATGAACGTTTCTACGGTCCGATTTAGGCGAAATACAAAGGTTTCTAACCTAACCTACACGGGTAATAATTCAAAAGCTAGCTCTTAAGTAAAAAATACTGCAAAGGTTTAATCTATATATTATTATATTCCAAAGAAAAATTTTAATTTTATTAATGTATAATTGATTAATATTATGCAGACTTAGTTCTGAATACTTAAAATAACTATAATTTTGAACTTAAATATAATATGGGTGAGATACAATCGAAAAAAATAAGAAGCGACACGTGTTGATTGTTTTTTTTTTTTTTATTCGCCGTTCATTGTTTCATGTACATGCATAATTCATAAAAATATGAATAAACATAGTATCATTATATATTATTTAGAATCTGCGTTAGAACTTTACAAGCAATAAACAAATGCATAATTTTAAATTTAAATCAGTACATAATAACCTAAATTATTTTAGATCTCCAATAATTTAGGTAGGTACTATTTATGAATGATTCACCATGGATTTATTGTATGTGAATACATGTTAATTAATCTTTTATGTATTATTTTATTCATATTATAGTTTTCTTAAAATTTGTAAATTTTAAATGATCATTATTAAGTATTATGACGTTATTTTTTGAAATATATATTAATTTATAACTATTAACTCCTATTTCTATTGATATCCGATATATATATTATATATATATATATTGATATGTAAATAGGAGCTAACAGTGTATTAAAATTGGCACCGCACTAGTTGAATTTAAAATATTATTAGTATACTCATAGAAATAAATCACAATATTATGGTGTTTAACTCAAATGAATTGAACTTTACTTACATTTAAAAAAATAATTTTACTCAAAAATATTTGTATATAATGAAAAAATGATATGCTATTATATTATTATTTAATTTTAATCGTAAGTGTAAAATTTGATTAGTGGAGTTTAAAACTAGCAAAAAAAAAAAAAAAAAAAATGGTTAGTTTATAAAATAAGTGCTAAATAATCAAGAAAGATCAAGAAAAATATTATTTTGAAACTCTTATAGCTAAGTAAAATTAAATTTAAAAAAAGATGATTAATAACAGTTTCATTCATATCATATTATATATTTAATATATTATTATTTTATTAGTATTTATCCAATTTTAAGTTGGTTTTAAAAACTAATTTTAATTTAGATTTAAACCCATTAAATGTTATTAAAAAAAACATAACTTATTATTGTAATTAATATTAAAGTTATTAACGTGAGGTATGAAATATTACTTAATTTAAAAAATTAACTTTTTTAAATATAAAATGTGGTATATATAACAAATATAGATATAATTAAATATTATATCAAAAAAAAAAATAAATATTCTTTATTAAATTCCAGTCTACCACCACTGATTTTATTCAAAAAATAGTCATCTGCAGATAATTTTTTTCTCAGAATAATAATTTCGATATTTTCCCCTCTGGCCATAATTATTTTATATTCTGATTTAAAAATTACGTACAATAAATAGGAGTAAATAATAAATTGTCTCAAATTAAATTGAACTGAATAATTAGTAACGGCCAATAAAATTGGATTTACAAAATCGTGTAGTTATTGGTAGTTCTGACACTAGTGCTAAAAAATTATGTGTATTATTCACTCCAAAACAAAATTTAATCAACAATCATAAACTACAGTGTCAAGATGAGGATTTAAATTATTCCGATACACACGCAAGATCTTTGTACCAAGAGAGCTATATAAATTGGACGCCAAGTCAAGCGCATAAAAAAGGTTCAACTTAAGTTATATACATTTTTTCTTCGTACCTTATATATATGTATACATAAATATTGATTGGTTATATTTTTTCGCTTATTCACTAGAGGAAACACCAGAAGAGTGGGTTCAGAAATGGAGGAACGAGTGTCACAATGTTCGAGATGCTGACGATTTAGTGCAGGATTTATCGAATCGAATTATCAAATCGCAAAGGATGATATTAAATAGGAAAAAGATTGGCTATGCTTAGTGAGCGGTTTTGTTAACATTTTGATACTATTTTTTTTAGATTTAAATTTATGAAAATAAGAATTCAATGATTTTGATTTAGTCACACAATTTTATATTAAATTATATAAATTCATCAACAAAGTACAATTTTGACCACTAGGTACTTATAATTTTATAATTTTAAAATGGTTTTCAAAAATTGTAAAAGAAAAATACAATTTTTTTATAAAATGTTGTAATGGTTTTCAGCAGATTTAAATTGTTTTTAACTTAGAGAATATTAAAATTATTATTTTTTTTTTCAAAAAGTTTTGCAACTTATAAATCTTTATTTGAATATTACTTTGGTATATCATAATATTTTTATTAAATAATTATAAAGTTTTAATTTTTAAATACAATTATGATTTTTTTCTCAGTATAATATAAATATATTAATAATGAATAATGAGAACACGCCTTTTATGAAATTAAAAATGTTTAGAGTCCAATTTTAAACGTATAATGAAATCTCTTAAAATAATATATGAATAATATACATAAGACTTGTTACAAGTCACAATGTTTGTCCGGAATGAATTCCGAAACTAGTAAACCAATCTTGTATTATAAATATTTATATGTCTATAAATTCTATATTATAATAATTAATTAATTTTCCTTAAATCATAAAATTGTAATTTTTTTTAAGTATAAATTAATTTCTATGAATATTGATTGCACCAAACTCAGATCAAAAATATGACAAAAGTAAAAAAAAAACTAAAATATTTGTATGTGTAGCTACAATCAAATTGAATGATGATTACTGATTTTAAGATAGGTACCCGACCTCAATTTTTTTTTTTTAACTTAACTTAATTAATTTGTTCAATTACCCACAGAAATTATAAATATTTTTTTAAATTCATTAAAATTTTTGTTTTTGGTATGCTAAATAATTATTCTATGAACTCCACTCGATATATATATATATATAAATAACCTAATTTTAATAAATACTCACAAGAATAAATTAATGGATTCATCATATTTATGGAACTATTAAGCCAAGACTTAATTTTGAATAACTCATTTAATTATAGGTTGTTTTCAAAAATTATCATACAATTATTTCTAAATGTATCATTCAAAGGCAATAAATTGAGAACACCAAAAATATTTTTGGCTTAAGTTTTCTTATAAGTACACTAACTCTCTATTTTGATTTTAACGAATATTATAACTTTATAACTCATCTAAATTCAAATGTATAGAAAATAATGACATTTAATATTTAAAAAAATTATTACATCATCATTATATTATTTCCATAGTATTTAATTTTATGTAATTATCTTTCATGAAAGTTATATTTAAATTAATTTTACCCAACCATGAAATTGGACAAAAAGTAATAAGTAATTTTTATGAGTAGGTAGTCTTGTGAGAGTGTATTATTTTGTTTTTAAATCAAAATTCGTATTTAAGTATACTTACAACTTAACTTTCAAATATATTTAATATTAAATTATCACACTCAGAAACGACTAATGATATTACATATTATTAAACATTATTAAATATTAAAATTGTAAAATGTAATTATAGCTTTTCACTTCATTTTTTTAGATATTAATTTAAATAACACAAAATATGTAGCAAATAGTAACAAATTTGCAACACATAATATACATGCATATACGATATACCTACTTTAAACATTTTATCGAGCTGTATCAACACATTCAATAATATGTTGAGATAGTTAAGCTTTATAATAATATATAAACTGACTATTTATATACATAGAATTTTAACAATTAAAAAAAAATTGCTGACTAGCAATTTCCGCTTCTTACAAAACTATATTGAAATTGTTTTATGGTGAAGAATGCTTATAATAATACTACTGAAAATAATGAGGAGAGTCCTCAGTTTTCGAGCAAACTAAATTTCCGTATATATTTGTACACTTAATTTAATTTATAATTAAACTTTTTATCAGTGAATAAGTCAGAATGTTATCATTAAAATAAATAATATAACACAGTTATCAGCTTTTATATAAATTAATAACTATTTATTCAGGTAATATATTTTTTTTTTACCCAACAGAAAATATACATAGGTTTCATAATTGTGTGGGTACCTACTAATAATATATTTTATATAGTGATTTTAGAAATTGGTATACCTACTCAATATATGAACATATTTGTCGCAGTGTACAGCGGCCGCCCCTTTAGGTAAGCATGGTCATCCTCTTACTCCCAAAAATTTTATTGGACTAAATGTATGCCAAAAATTTGCTCTACAATATATTCTTTCGTTAAAACAAAAAAATCAAGAAGATATCATTAGTAGTTCTAGAGTTTACCCCGCACAAAAATTTTAATTTTACATTTATATAGTTAGAATATGTGTGGCGAGTGCCTACGAAGATGCTCAAATATAGCTTAAAAAATCCAAAATATTATTATAAGAGTTGTAAGTATTAGAAATAAGAGATATTTAAAATATATATAAATATATATATATTGAAAGAACTTAACGCACTCACGACACATAATAAATAACGTATGGGTATATAAAATCCTACAGTGGCTTGGTGAGGCGCGGTCGTACGCTCAATCTGGGGAAATGCACTGAGCGTACGTATCGGCCGCAGTTGCTAGCTCCCGGATGGATGACCACCCGGGATTTTTAGCAACATATCCTTGCTACACATACACAAACACGTGTTACAACCCTACCCACTTAAAAACCTACAAACAAACATACAAAAATAACCCCTACCGTACCACCCCCTACGCCAAATGGCCTATGTTGCCGCGGGTTCTCCTTACAAAATAAAAAAATCCTACACTATTTCTATACATAAAAGAAATAAGATATTATCACCCAAGAATCATGAGGTTAAGACTATTTATGTAGTTAATAATTTCTGGTTAAAATAGCCTAAAAATATTGGATGTCATAAAATGTTTATTTTTATGGGGATTCAGATATATAATGTAATAACTAATGATGTGCCTTATTTAATTTATCCTTGCCGATATTCAATAAATACCTTACCCGGTAACTTTTTCATGAATGTGATAAAAGAAAACCTACCAAAATATATCATACTACAATACCTTCGGCCTTCATGTTAAATTTTTCGTTTTATTTAACTATTCGTTTGTTTTTGCTGTTTTAACTTCCTTATATTTTATTGTATCGATTGAATTTATTAGTTTTGATGCTTTAATTTGGGAAGAATTGTCATTTAAAAAAAAGATCAACATTGAATAACAATCTTGTAAATAATTGTTTCGATTTAGAATATTTAAGTTCCTGATAATTGTTTAAAAGTGATGCACTATAGTTCAGTTTTTTAAGCCTGAAACTATAGAATATTATGCAAATAACATAAATTTATAAAAATGTGGGTTTAAAAAAAAAGTTGCCATATTTTTATTCTGAGCACTCCACATTTGAAATTGTAATGTATGACCTCTCACTAATATTTAGCTGCAAATGCATGCAGTATAGTAAAATATGATCCGTTCATTAAATGACGTTAAAAAAATATATTCTGTGTTTTGGAGTATGAAATGAAAATCATGGGTTACCGTTTAAATTTTTAAGAAAAATACAAATCCCAAAGAAAACGTTATTTAAAAGCTATACAAAATTATATATATATATTAACATAACTGTGGGGAAAATGTAGTATTTACTTCAAAGTCATGAGAACCTTTTTATCTTGGATCACTGCAAAACATGACTGAGAAAATGAGTGCCGTAAGTTAAATGGATCTCTTTTCATGTATACATGTATATTTAATGTATATATATCATAAGTAACCTGAGACATTTTAGTGGATTTTCTACCCAAGGCCAAGATAATAATTACATTGCAACGTAAAATATATTCTGATACAAATAATGAACTCCCTGTGGACAAATTTTGACGAGGTATATGAATTAGTGACCTAGTAAATTGGTTTTTAATTTTAATTTAAAGAAATAAGAAACACGATTATCGATAATTTCTCACACTTCATAAAACATTATCCACGATGGATATTTGTAGGCTCATAACTCCTCGAAGTGGTAAACACATTTGTTTTATTTTTTTTTTCTAAAACGTAAAAACGATAACTCCAAGTATTTTATTAATAGTAGTGCTGAATGTTATTGTAGTTATTGTACATAAACCAATTTTTTATTTTTTTGAAATTTATCTCATCACTCAAAAATACTATAAGTATAGGCTCAATGATTATTTTTGTGTAGATAAAAACTAAAATATTGAATTAGTTAAGTAACTAGGTATACTCAATTTAAAATTTATTTGAAAATTTTTTTAAATTTCAAAAAATAAGTTTTGAAAAACAAAAGTATATATGGATTCTATAATATGTAAATTTTTACACACAAAAATTTATTAATTACTAATACATCCTTGGTATTAATGATTCAGAAATTATTTTAAATTTATGCCCATCCTAAAATCGATCTATTTTGAAGCACACCTGGTTCATTAGTTAATACTTATGAGTTATAATTATCACTATACAGAATGTAACAAGTAGGTAATAACCATCAGATGAAATTAACTTTAATAATGTAATAGATGTTATTAATTTAAAAAAAAATATATATTTAACATAATTAGATCCAAAGTTGATTTGTAGTTGGTTTTTTACATTTGGCAGTTATTTCTGTTACACCGCGTACCAATAGTTATGAAACAAATATTATATATTATATTTAAATGAATTATTCTTCGTTCTCATATTATAAAATGTTACGAAAATATTGTTCAAACGTTGGTGGAATTTTAATCATTTATATTTTTCACTTTATAATGCAACAGATTATACGATGCCATTCTATGTTAGGACATAAGTATGTATTCGTACAACACCACTTACTAAATATAACAACATGTTTCGGAAAGGGGATTAATTCAGGCTTTTGTTTTGGCTTACATGTGCCATAAAATGTACCTACACGAATACATACGTATAATAAATGTAAATATTGTAAAAAAACTATATCCCAACCAGCTTAGTTTTATAATTACGTTTTTAAGTGATCTATTTTTACCGATACGTATAATAGCAATGTAATATGGAGTTTACGTAGGTATATACTAAATATGGTATGCATTCGTGATCACATATTTTGCACTCGTTTTCGATGCTTTATTTACTCCTCATTATTAGTATCTTATAGTTATCTTATAGATAGATGTGACGATAAATAATATCGTCGTATGAACTATTGCACAGAAAATTACCTATGCACATAAATAGGTAATATGAGCCATAGAGATTTCATGATGTAAGATTATTGTTTTTCCGCGTAATCATTAATAAACTGATCAAATTGTCAAATTGTACGAAAGTTAAATTATTAAATTATTTAAAAAAAACTTGAATACCTAATGAAAATATAACATGAATTTATTTCCACAGTGAAATATATATATATATATTTTTTATAAATCAATTATATTGACTTAAATATAATATCATAGTCTTTTCCATAATCCATTTTCACAGAGATTCTACTTAAAGCATGACATTTAATTTTTGTATTGTTTTATACACGTAGTATACTATATTATATGGTATATAACCATGTAATATCTTAATTTATCAACAATTGAATATAGGTAGCAAATTCATGTCCAATTTCAAAATTACTCGATAATTTAAAAAAATAAATAAAAACAACAATAATAATAAAAAAGAATTATTATAGAGTGAATTTATATTTAAAGTCAATGTACTAAACCTATTGACTATTGATAAGTAATAACTACTAATAAGTTTAAGTTAAAAGTGTTAGTTACCAATTCATAATAAATAAATTATATTCTGAAATTTCAAATATTTAAATATTAGTTTTTATAGTATTAGGTAACATTATGTATTAACTTATTGGGTACAACATTTTTTTCCAACTGATTTTCGTAACACTTATTTGTTGCTATAGAAATGCAAATCAACACATAAAAATAAAAAGTTTTTATTAAATTCCTAACAAAAAGTAGCATGAAACTAGGTATTTTTCCACGCCACTATACACAAAATAATATTTGCGATTGCGATTTTTCAATTTTCCTTGCAGAAATTGAGTGTGAGAGACTGATAGATAGAGCATACTACTATTATAATAATATATGAATGAAATTTTTATAATATCTGTAGTATTTGTAAAATAATTTTATACCTCATATAATATAATTATTATACAAATGTATAATATTATCAACAATACTCAATCCAATTTGAAATAATATTTGACCGCATTGAAACCAACGTTTAAAACTGGTTTGAATTTATGTATACATTTTACGATAAATCACTTGCCATAGTATTATCCACAGCTAAAGAACTATATAGATGAAAAATGCGTAGTTGTTTTTAAATCTCACGACGACTCAGTTGTGACGGATACCAGTGAACAGTGACGCAATATTAGGATCTATTTTCTCGGAAGGGGTTACAAAGTTGACTCCGATTAAAAATGTTGGAATCCATAATGTTGTCAAAGGAATTTTATTATTATATGTACGAGTAGATACATCACTTTACACCAAACAATTTGAATTTGTTTTAATCACGTATAATATTAATTATTATTATTACTCTGGGACTAACATGCGGTTTGGGACATAATTTGAGTTCACGTGACAAATATTAATCTTAAACACAACGGTATAGTGCCAAGTAAATAATGTCAACGCAACATTTTATTTTGTGAGCAACTTATGTGGAGAAGTCATGATTGTGGTTAAACGGTTAAAAAAATTACGTTTCCATGTAATTATCGTTGCACATTTGCAGAGAGCTTTGATCTGAATATATACCATCATAGAGCCCGATTTAATACCAACTCTAGCAGCTCTGAGTCTGATACTTGGTCGTGAGCTAACCAAAAACGATGGAAAACAAAATACATGCATTTTTAAATTACTGTTTCGATATTCTAATATTAGCTTTATTGGCATACACATACGACATACCTTTATAATTTATTGATGACTGTTAATAAATAATAATATTAGGAATAGGTATTATAATAGTTGTTTTATTATTATTATACACGGGTAATTAGGTAAACAATTAACGCACTTATTATTTAGTACGGCTAGTATATAAATATTGTAATAATTGTCTCATTGTTATTATACACATGTAGATAAATAGGCTCATAATAACTAGTCTTATGATAGTGTGGAAGCTATTAATTCATATTGGCCTGAATCAGCTTCAAAGTATCTGAGTATAACATTATCTATTATTTTTTCGTATTTTAAGTTTTAAACAAAAAAGTACTTAACCAAGACTTTTTTTGACATGTTTTTGTTAAATTACTTGCAGCACTCTTCAAGACGAACTTAAAAAAAATCGTAAAACTAATTAGTTGTGACATAGTTTTATAAAAAACAACTTTAGTCTAACAAGTTTTTAGTTTTATTTAAAAATGTCTGCTTGTTTGTTGCTGTACGCCTGTGAAATAACACTGAGTAAACGCAAATGTCAGCTTTAAAATTAGTTATTTTACAGATATTTTACAAATATTTTCAAAAATATTGATTTCATACTTTGAAAATACTCTAGAGGCTAGAACACTTTTATAGTAATAAATATTGAAGACTAAATGTAATATTTTTATGCTACTTTCATTTTTATTATATAATAGATAATAAAAACAGTACTTAATGGAAAAATTCTTGTAATGTTCAAAAATCATTTAGGTACATGACATAACAAATAATATGCGACATTATGTTTTATCTGGCGAAAATGTATAAATAGGTAACTACCAAAAACGAGTCGTAGCTATATCATAGCTATATTTGTAGATTACCTGCAATAATCATATAATTAAAATTTACATTTTTATCTATATACTGTTTGTATTTTTGTGACAACTTTATAAACGTTTTAATATAATTGTGAATATACATAATTAATAAATTAAATTTAGGTAGTGTATAGTTAAACAATGCAAAGTTGATCAAGCTGTAATTATTGGCATCAATAAAAACACTATTAGATACAAAAAATCATTCTTAGTTTAGACGTCACAATATTTTATTTAAAAAATGTTATTATCTACATAAAACATAATGCATCCATATTTTGGTCATATGGAAAATTGCAGAATTGGTGATAAGTGTTATCGTCATAGTATAAGATGTGAATTCTGAATTAAAAACCAGCTTTGTGAAACAATGGTTGGGTGGAGGGAGTGTGCATAACTTCTTCTTCGGCACTGCCTATAGACTATAATATGGTATTGCGTATATTGAGGTTGTGATATAATTTCTCAAAAGCCATAACCTTTTCTACGGCGATCGATACTGTTAAAAAATTCATTTTTTGTTTTACTTGATGTCTAAAAATATGATTTACATTAAATAGTTTTCTTCTTAACGACCCGTAAAAATAAATAAGCTCATTTGTTATGCTTGTACAAACTGCCTTACAGGTATCAATATGTCGTATATTATAATATTATACTGCCGTAAGAAGGTACAATAATATATTTTAAATTGTAATATATTGTATAAACACATTGCGAGGGTGACTCACGAGCACAACGGATGTTTTTAACGATAAGTTCAAACTTTTCGGCTCCTTGCCAGCGGGTTATTATATTGAGTTTCTACTACCGAAAAAGGCTCGAAAAAAAATGTAAAAAAATAAAATAAAAAGTAACTAGAGAATATAAATCACAAGAGCAATAAAATGACAATATCGGCCGCGAGATCAATGCGCATTTACCAATCGTCTCAAACATTCAACCTCTCTCTCAAACATCCTGGCTCGAGCTGTACACTAATAATAAAATAATTTCTTATTCTATTGCATTAGCGACGAACTTCTCTCCATGAATGTGAAGAATTAGAATCAGATAGGTACTGTTGGTGTTTAAATTTTCTCTGTGTGTGTACTCTTCAGTGATTGACTATGGCAAAGGCCAATGCATTTGAACAGCCCATCTATCACAAATGTGGTATTGTGCACATTTATTTCAGCAAATACAATATTTTAAAATCCTCTAGAATGACTCTCTGTATTATTACTTATGTGTATAATACAGAGTGACTTATCAAGCATAATAACGCATATTAAATAACTTAAAAATAAGTTTACATTTTCATTTTAATATTCTGAATCGTTCAGAAAAATTATACAATAAATAATTTAGGAACTTTAGAAAAGAGAGAGCAGTTTTCAATTTAAAAACACAATTTGTACTTCCATGAGAGACTTTTTAAGTAGCACAAATTAACTCAAAAATTCAAAATATGGTTTTTAAAAGTCCAAAAATCAGAGATTGAATAATCTAATTTTTGTTGAAAAGTGGTTTGGTATACTTGGATGTACAGTATATCTGCAGCTACTAGTATTATAGACAAAACAGTACAGTTTTTTTAAGAATAATTTTCTGTTTTTGATAAACATGTAGAATATTCAATATCGCACATCATGTGAAAAAGTTAACAACCATTTTGTACACATTTAGTACTAAAAATACGAAGATCTAATAATTTTTTTCAATTCAATAATAATTTATTAAACATTTTAAAACGCAACAAGATATTTTTAAAGCCATCCTAAGTTATTGTAAAAGCTATTTTTTGAACGTTAATAATTTCTCATCAATACTAATTTATTGATTAAGTATTTCATAATTTTTGTGTCAATTTCAGGAAAAATATAATGCTAGGGTTTTTTTTTTAAACAATTCACAATAACTAAAATATTACTAAGATGGAAAAAATACATCTTTATAAAACTTTATAATAATACACTCTGTACTATGTAGTCTTGTGTAGACCAAAAAAATGTTTTCTCTTGAATAAAAAATATGAACATATATTTTTAACAACTACAATGTTGGATGCAAATATGATTGTATTATTAAAATTGTGCTTATGGATAATATTATCAACAACTATTATATTCAATAATATACAATATTATTTTAATTATTTTAGTTATAACAGTTAATATTATACGTCGAGCACAACAATAATTTATGTTACCAAATTGTTTTATGTGGTGCAATAGCCAATATTTTTTTATTTTTTTTTTTGCAGTTATATACATATATTTATTCTTTCCGAAACTCAACATAATATTTAAAAATAAAAAGTCAAAAATACTTCAAGAAACTGCCCAAGACATATTTCTTAGGTTTTCACCACTCGGATAGCCAATAATTATAATTTAGTTTCGGGGTAATATTTTATAGTCTAGAATTTAGTTTGCTGTTAAACAGTTGAAGAAGGAAAATTGTCGTCAATCCAAAACGAAAAACAAATGTAAAAATAATTTACCATACAATATTATTGTTGTAGTAAAATAGACTACCGTTAACAAAACAGAACAAGAACAATTTGATTTTTTCCCCAAAAAAAAAAATAATAATATTTATTAAATATTCTGTTTGCTCTTTTCAGCTCGTTATTTTATATATGTGTCGTTATAGCACTGGTATGATAACCGATGATGTTCAAAATTGCTTGTTCTAAATATTATTATAAATCTTACGACTGTTATGCCAAGAATATATTGTATCGATTGAAAACACAAATAAAAATATACGTCCTACACATATTATTATTACTGTTATTAATATTGTTGTATTCGATCGTAACATATAAAGACATTATTTCAATATATTGTCTTGTACTATAGTGAAATATTATAATACGGATCCTTTATATTATATAGGTACGTTTAATGAAACGTGCACCCACGACGCCTGATCATAATTTCTAATGGCACTCAGCGATCATCGGGCATTACCATTATAATAATAATAATAATATAATGGAAAACAACACTACAAATTTTCCAAACTCACATGTAATTATATTAGTTTGTATGCGAATAAATACACTGTTTATACTTTGGCATGCCTACCGGACACACATATACATAGGTACTGTAAATTGTATGAATTGAACAGGGTGTTTCATGTTGTTCAGCTTATACTTTTTTAACGATCAAATTTATGTAATCGGAATCGAAAGCCAGAATTTAATTTAGGTAAATGCTAATTTTGAAACAGCACTTAGCACTAGTGTTGTAAAAGTTACTAATTTTTGCTAATTAAATCGCATTACCTACGAATTCCTTTAAAATTTTTAATTAAATTATTCGATTAAGTTTTATTTTTTTTATTTACGTGACCTTTTATTCAATACCTCACAATCTTAATAATTAAATAGTGCATGTTGAAAATCAGCCCTTCCTCCATCACAATATAAGCATCTTCAAAGTTAAAAATCGATATTTTTACCATATATAAAGAAAAAAAGAAAAAAATAATCATTGTAAAATAATAATACATTCATCGCTCTACTCAGAATTTAAAAGTTACTTGAATTACATCTAAATTACCAATAAATTACTTGAAAAGTAATTTGGATAAAGTACTCGTAAATTATAACTTATGTTATTACTCTCCAAAATATAGATAACGCAAAAAGCATATGTTTTTTGTATAGTCATCCCATTTAATTTTTAGTATACTTATGCAATAGGTTTATTATATACCTAGTTATGTACGGAAGTTTACATGCAATTTTTTATCTCAAACCCCTATTTAGAATGACACTCAATAATGTTGAAATTTTCTGACCACGGATGTGGTGTAAGTTAGTAGACAAATCTATTCTGTTATTTAAATATATTCTGATACGTGTGAGTATTGAATTTAAAAACTACAAATATTGATTCGGTCTATATTTTTTGATAATCCTAAAAAAGTTGTACAGAATAATTTAAAGAACAACATCACGATGCGTGAACACACTTATTCTCAATATTCATTGGTTTTTAGTGTGATTTTATATACAATTTGTATTATTATTGAAATTTGTATTCCAATAAAAAACATATTTTGATGTATTGACTGAAAACCTATAAAACAATTTATTTTAATAATTTTATTGTCGTTGCCTCAAGAGTGTTATTTTCTACCATTTTTCGGAAGTCGTTGTTCAACGATAAATGTGTTTTTTACTGTATGGATATTGTTTTGAAATAAAATAAATAAATACACATATATTATATATATTATATATATTATAGTGAGCGATATAGTTTAACAAATTATTAACACTTGAGCATATTATATACAAACAAAAACAAGGCCGAGTTAAACTGATATATATTTTTTGTGACATTTAAGTAACTTGTACCTTAATATTACTCAACTCATTAATCGTATTAGAATTATAAGATAACATTGAGATAGAAACAACTAATATTAGTTTTAATACGACAATATTTTTCAAAAAAAAAACAAACAAACTTATTAATACTTCAATTTATAAATTAATATGGGCAGTACTTATACAGTATGTTTGTAATAAAATATAATATTTTCATGATTGAACACAAAATTAATAGGATGATAGTATTAAAATTGTAGTTTGGCCTAACAAACATAATACAAATTATTATTATTATTATGTACCAACGTAATTGAATATAATGCAATTATCTGGTATTAAATATAAATGGTTTAATTTACTTTACAAATTACGTATAATTATAAGTATAGTATAATATTATGTTTTCCATTTTTCCATCCATTATACCATTAAAATATTGTAACAAAACATAATGTACCATAGAAAATGTACGTAACATGTTATTCTATAAAAAAATCCTGTATTATAGTTACGTATTTATTACTAAAAGAATACTCTTTGCAATATTGTATTATTCGTAGAATTGTGAGATTAATTTTTTTTTTTTTAAGCTGCTTTTTATTTGATACTTAAAACCAAAAGTAGGTACCATCTAGATGCTAGAATTATTTATACAGTGTACAATAGAATAATAGAGGCCAGTTGGGTTATTTGCTTGTAGAAAAAAACACACATTATTGCTGTTCTTGCAAAATCCTGCGCAATTATAAATTTTAATCACCACAAAGATATCTATGCAGAAAAAAGAAACGAAATATAACTATATCTAACATTTCTTTGGTGGTCATAATATAAATTCTTTTGTTTTAAATTTAACATTGTACGATATTTTCGATGAACTACTACACTACTACCTAGTTAGGTTAGAATAATGGTTCAATCCAACAATGGCTCCGTGACTTCATAAATATTAATAATATAATATATTTTTTGGTTACTGCGTTTTTAAAGCGACACGATTTGAAAAAAAAAACAAAATATAGTTTGAAAAAAATGCTTTCTTTAACTCTATTATAATATTATATTCATTAATATTAATAGTTTTTACTATATACTTGATTTTTATATACTCATACAATTATTTTTATTGTATCTATATATCTTCAGTGCAACATGTTGTATTCTTGTACTTTAAACAATTGTCTTAATTGTATTGATCATGTTATACACCGACCTATTTGTTTATATTATTATAATTATTTGCTATATTAATTTTAATTATGTTAGTTTCTGAAGGAAATTCGTATTACTACATGCATATAAAATGTATGCGACAATTATTATACAATCTCATTAAAATACTAACAAGGATTATAATTGATCATCAGTTGAGTCTTAGAATTGGATGATATGATTAACATTATATTATATTTACATTTTATTCAGAAAAATGATTAAAAAAAATAACCTATACCTTTAATCCATACCTAATTTTATATTATTATCAAGCGAAATTTAAATATAATATATATATTTATACCTCTATTTGGTTGTTGTTGTTGTTAGGAATCTTGTAAGAAGCCGGGTATATTTTGATTTCTTGTTTGTATCGATACGTGCAATTGGAATGCGTAAGTCAATTCTTGGCAATAAGTAGGTAAGTACATTAACTACAAAACAATTTTCTTGGGTCAAACTATTTAGTTGACTTGGATATAATTTATAGATTATGATACTACTTATAGTACATACATCAGGGTTGAAACACTTTTAATTTAAGGGAATGTTCCCAGATTTAATTATATTTCAATTTGTTTCCTTAAAATGTATGATGACATAATAAAGAAATCCAAGTTTTTATTCTTATTATTAAAATTAGAAGCCATAACAACAACAATTATCGGCTTATAGATTCAAAAATGTCCAGACAGTAGTATTACGAAGCACTGAGGCACCGGACGACGAATACAATATTAAATTAAACACCTTTAATTTCTTAAAACTTTCTAAATATTGTAAAATTGTACCCGAGTATCTGATCTAATCTCTATACGTCTATTATCTTAATTATGTTTTTCCTTTTTAATATTATGTATACATATCATACGTTATGGCCTTAAAATTAATATATATATATATATATTATAAATATATTTATGCTCCCAATACACATATTACATTAATAGGTATTATATCATATCAATACTTAATATTATTATATGGTAAGTATACCTACCTATTACTAATCAGCTAGCTGCAATATTATTATATTTCGCGTAAAACAGTTATTGTTTGCCGAACTCCCGCGCATATCATAATATAGGTACCCATTTACAATGATATCAGTTACCTATCTAAATGTAACTCCTGTATGGTTTTAGGCATTATACTTATATATATGTACATACATACACAAGAACGCCCAAGCAAACACAATCGTGACTTACCCACCGTAGAACTATAACTATTCCTCGGGGAAAACCCAAGTTTCATCATTATGTACCACTGGCTAAATAAATTACAATGCAATCTGTTCAGCGTCATTAAACACGAAGTTTGCTGGAGTACGACGTGCACTTTTAATTATTAAACGCATATTTGATATACATAACAAAAAATAATAATAATATGCATGAGGATTATAAACTGAATAAAATATATTTTACACACTAGTAGGTCGATTCAAAACGATATTTTTGTCGAATCAAAACAATACGCAAACAATACGCGATATATTTTTTAATTGTGTATATATGTATATAATATATTGTTATGCCATCAATATTATTCAAATTACATCGAAATCGCGTACTGAAAACAATTAGTTTTTAATATAGTAAAACCTAAATTTTTTTCAAGAAAAAATTATTGAACATATTATAATATTTGTATTGGTAAATAATAATAATATAAACCACTATAAATAATACAACCGCGTGGAATTAATTTGTATTTAAACGCATGACGTTTTTAATCATTAATTCATTTTAGACAGATTGTTTTGTTTTATTCTAAAATATTGTTTATCCTTAGCAATTGATATAAATAAGCAATTACAATAATTGGAACGTGAGTGCTATTTAAAAAAAATAATAATATTAATAATCTATGGAATTAAAATAACATAAATCTTTTGGTGCGTTTGCCTACTCAACGTTTATGACACTTGACTTTCAAAATAAACTTGACCCGTTACTTGCTTTTATTCTGCAGATTCACATTTTTGTGTAGCCTTTAGTCAACTTGTACGGTTTTTCATTATTCTACACATTTTAAGGACAATTTAACGCGAGCGTTAAAACAACAACGTAACAATCTTAAAAAATACAATATTTCAAAGTCTAGATAGAGTATAAATGTTTTTTTTTTTCATCAGCTACCTTCTATTTTTTTTAAAATCTTTTTTAAAATTTATACTCACATGGACTTCCCAAAATACAATTATTCCACGAAACGAAAAAAAAAAACAAATATTTATTATTATTATATAAATTAATGTACAATTGTATTTTAATCACTTATTGTTATAAGTGGTAATAGGTACGCACAAAATTAATGAATATAGTTTTTATAATCTTTTCTATTGTCCTACTATAAACCGAATAAAATATGATACACCGATATTGATTGATGGTCTTTTAAGTCTGCATATATAATATTTTTAGTCTTAGTGAAAAGTTAGCGCAATAAAAACGTAAACCTTAACCTATGTATGTCTTATATTTATTTTATGAATTAAATAACATGTAATAACAATAATAACATGTAAATCATTTTTGGCGATATCTTGTACCTATGTAATATTTTGTATAAGCAAATAACTGTGGTTCTTGCACCTGCAAAATTAAATATGAATTTATTAAAAGTTAGTTTATGTAAATTAATCATTGGTATATAGGTAGGTACTGAAACTTTCAACAAAGCACCATATATATTATTAAAAGGCTGAAAATGAAGAAATTAAATTTTCTGAATTCTCTTTGAAGCAGAGTCCCTACCGAAAAATTGAAACCTTTAAAACGTTACGTTCGTGAGTCTGAAGTAGAAAAACTTAGTCCGCCAATAACAATTTTAGAAATATCCCTTTATTATAATTGTGTTTAAAATGTTTAGGTATTTTATAAAAATAAACATTGAATTCTTAAAGAATTTAAAGAATTCAAAGACCAAGATTAGAACTCAGAATAAGACGAATAATTCATTATTAACATCAGAAGTATTTAGTTTTGTCACTTAGTTTAAAATAATCTAAAACTTTTTAACTCTTTAATTCTCAGTCAACTCTTTAATTGTTTGTACATTATTCCTACAATTGAACACTAAAATAAAATAAAAATTTTTAATAGTATATATAAAATATACGCGATGTTTTTGTTATTGATCAATGTTTTAATTCCATAACATTTACGTTTTTAGAAAAATAATTAATTCAAATATATAAATATATTATGAAATGTCCTATTAAATTCAAGCCGATTCTCTAATTCATTTTTACTCAGTAAATTATAATTTAATTTAATTTTAACTCTTACATTACAGTGACGATGGTGGTATCCTAATAAATGGCAAGATACACTGAAAACCTGCAAATAAACTATACAGCGGGATGAGTTTTAAATATTTAAACTGCAAGCGTTTTAATAATTCTCTACATTCTCTTTTCTTAACAGCTGGAACTTCATACAAATCGGATACCTTTTAGAAAAAAGAGAGTTTAAGAGTTATACAAATTAATCACTTTGTTTGTACAATTATACAAGTTAAATATTGCTCTATTATCATTTACATTTATGATGAAAAAAGTTTCATTTCCAAGAAGTTCTAAAAATAATGGCCATTAAGAAGATAATTCATTCTAAGTAAAAAAGTTAACCATAAACATGTAAAACTTTAAAGTTTATTTATTTGAACAAGATAAGATAACGAATTCCTACCAGATAGCTATTATAATGTACGAGTATTAATACCGACCAGTTGCAATATTAACCTGTATTAAGTTTTGTATTTAATTGATACAATTTATCCAAAACAAATATATTTGATCAAGTTCAATTGTATTTCGACAAAAGGATTTTTATACAATATTCATATACATTAAGTATATAATTTATTTAATATTCTCGTTCTTGAAATTGAAAATAAATACACTTTAAATGTATGGTATTTTATCCTATAGGTATAGACAGAGTTAAAATCATATTTATCATCGTGTAACCCAGAATCTTAACTGTCTTAAATATCAAGAATTATGAATATGAGTTTAAATCCAAGGAATTTAAATTTATTAAAAAAAAAAATAAAAAAATTAGTTACCTAATAATTTATAGAGTAAACATTTTCCTGTCTTTATCACTTTATTGCGTGGTATTTTTAATATTGTTAATTTACATTATAAGTTTTGTTGTAAGATAATTAGTTTTTAACAGCCATCGTCAAAATAATATATTAACTATAGGTAGTATATTGGTTATTTCAGAATATTGGATATTATTACTCTGTAAGTGTACAAGACAACTTTTTTGAGTGGAATGTTTTAAAATAGTTTATTTCATACAGACAAACTAAAGATTAAAAATTATTACACCTATATTATTGTAATTTATAGAAATGTCAATTTTTCTATTAAAAAAACAATTTTTAACGAAAATGTAGAAAAACCAACTTAGATGCCATGGTCAGAAAGATCACTGGTTTCAAATCTCTCTCCAAGGAAGAAAAATTTTTCTATTATTTTACAACTTTTCGATACAAGTAGAGTACTAATATTTTTACGGAATATTTATTTCAGTGTTTTTTAGATAAAATTGCCATTTATAAGACATAAAGAAAATATTGTTGTACTACTTTCAGAAATTTAATTAAAATCTATACTTACTTTAGTTCGGGTTTTGTTTTATGGGATTTATAGATCTAAATTTTTACTAAAACAATCAATCAAAAACCTCGTGATTAATATGACGTATATGATAAATATATTAAACTCATGATATTATACCTACCATATATTATTCTAGATGGTTTTATAAAATCGTAAATTATACTTTGTTTAATTGACTTTTAAAATCTCATATCTAATTTAACAACCGAAAACAAATGCGTTTGTAATCTTACTATTGTATGAGTGACAATGCCAATAAAAAAAAAATGCCGAAATTCAAAAGTATGTTGTTATTATCGTCACGAACACAATTATGGTATTCATCGTGACTTAAAGCTATCGACATTTGTTAAGAAAAAAATCAGTCGACTTGCACAGAAAAAACATACTATAATAGCTACATTGTTAATTATAATGTTAACAAAATTACCGCCATCTATCTATTCAACAACACTTAACCGTCGCATTGTCAAATGCTCAAGAAAAACATCAGAAGTGATTACATTAAAACAATGATTAAGATTTGCTATATATGTCTTATAACATAGGTAGTAGCTATACACTACATACAACTCAAAGTTAAAATAAAACCTTTGAAATTCTTTTCGGTATTCAAGTAACACATCTATTTTAGCTACGCGTATATAAACTACTTAATTTTTATTAAAAAATTAAAACAGAAGTATTTTGTGTACTTAAGACATTTGTGTCAAAGATTAGTATTTTTACGTATGTAATTGACCAGTTTACATTTCCCATACAATTTTAATAATTATTAGACTTGGGCTTTTATTTTGTATGGGTTCATAATTTTACTAAAATGCAATACTATTATTATCTCATTTTGGCGAAGGCGTAACTCAAGCATATACGTAATAAAAAATATTCTAAATAATGTGATTGTATCATTTCATTTGTTAAGTAGCCTATGAATTAGGTTAGATGTTAAAATTATAATTTAATAACATTATATTATTTCCATAAATAAAATTTCTTTAGAAGAATGAAAAAAAAATAAGGGTGAAATACAAACATTATTTAATAATACCTGCATAACTTCGATGCTTATAAAAACATATCATAAGATATAATTTGTTAATAATATTACTCTTACATGTATATGAAATTATTATGTGTATTATATATATATATATATTATGTTCGTACATACCATCGTATATTTACATGAAAAATAGTCACAGATAAACGTTGGAATTATTTCATTGAAATTCATTTAAAAAATGCATTTTTTATGGAATTTATTTTTATTTTTTTTAACGTAATACTGTACGTCAATAATTATGGATTATACTCTTAAATGTGTGAAGAAATCACGAGGTATTTAGTAATATAGGTACAGAGAAATATATTTATATTAAAATAATATAAATAAAGTTGTTAGCGAAAACTATGGACACATTGCAATTGGATTTTTATACTATGGACACAATGTAATGGTTGGTGCAACACAAACTATACGAGGTTACCGAGTAAATGAGTTAGCGACTGCCGAGAGTGCATAGAGTGAAAGCTCATACATTATTATTATACAAATGAGGTGGAAAATTGTTACCGAGTCATCAACTGTTCTCGCATATACTATCACGGTGAACACGAAAGTACAATACTTTCAACAAAATTCAACAAAATTTAAATCGCCGAATATAATATAATGTTTTGCTAGGTGTTTATAAGAATTTTTTTTCATTTTTCTCGGCACAAAAAGCAGAAGTTTTGGTGTAAATCATAGAAGTCGTAAAATTAAATTTTTCAATCAGTATTTAATTAACATTTTCATTGTCTAAATGACAACCCCGTGTGTGTATAGTAAAAAGTCATGGAGCGCCGTGACAATAGTAATTTACGTCGTCACTCATCTAAACGTGGAATGCTTAATATGTAATACACATGTGGGATAAACTATAATTATTACTAACTATAATAATATGTTCGACGTTCACAAATTGAAGACCTGAAAGAACGTCAAGAAAATTATCATCGTCTGAACACGATACCAACAATAATTATAATATAATATGGTTATTCGACGGTGAGTTAAAATATAATATGTATGGAATTCCAATAATCATGTGTACGAAGTGTATACCATAAAAGAAAAAAAAATTATTGGAATCTAATCAAAGTAAATACGACTATAGTCCATAATAAACATTTAGGGTACAAATACTGAAAAAAACACGTATGTGTAATATTACAAGTGCACCTACGTACATTGCAATATTACGGTGTCTCAAGGTGATTGAAATATTATATACCTAATATGCATATATATATACATTATACACTACAGGTCGATTCACTGAGCATACTTACTCCATATTTCTTCTTTAATAACGCAATTAGCTTTTCAAAAATCATTTTTTTTGGAATTATTAAAAATACTTGAAAACCATATTACATAATACTATCGAGATGTTTTGTAATACTTATGAAGAGTCCTGACGAGTTAAAAACTACTGTCCTTCAAATAGCAGAATCCCTATTCCACTGTAATTTATTTGACGGGTGATTTTTCACTCACAAATATTTGTATCGCCACGGGAAATTCCTCAAGTAGTAAAAAAATTTTTAGAAGTTGATGATATGATAATATGATAATCTTTGTAATTACTATAATTTACTGTATATATTGTAATTAATTTACGCTTAACAACTTCATGATAATAAATTTTTTTTATTATATCAATAAGTTCGATGACCTTGTATGTCCGAAGCACTTTAAAATAAAAGAAAAAAAAATTATAATATATGTATATATATTTAAAAATTCTAAATTTATATGAATTGTTTTATAAACGAAGAGCTAGAGGTGAGCATGCATGGTGAATCATACCTTATATATATATTTATATTTATTTAAAATTAGTGTACTTAATAGTTAGAGTCGAAAAGGACGTATGGTGGCAGAAAATAATAATAATAATTTTTTGTGTACAAGTAAAACAGTGACTGGAAAACGGTACGTGGTGCGGTGAAAGGGTGGCATTGAGTGGAAACCGTGTGGTAGTCAGAGAGTGGAGAAGAGCAAAAGGGTTGCGTCTGCGTGCGATCGCCAACACCGCCGACGACGACGCCGACGACGACGACGACGACTACGGTGGCGGCGGCGATCATGTCCTCCACCTCCAGCACCGCCACCATGCCACCAGCCCATCATGTGGGGTGGTAAAACGCGATGCAGACTGCCACCAAAATCACACACCGCTCTCGGAGTCTGTGACGGAATGACTTTTGGTACACCAGCGCGCGTCCAGAGGCAGACTCATTTTCGTTGATACGACTTTGCGATACCGTGAGTACGATTATAATATTATTATTAAATATCGCATGCAAATAATCCACGAGATATAATATACTTTACGAGTTCGTAGCACGACGCGAAAACTGTCGCGATAATAATGATAATTTTAACAAAAATAATATTTATAATATTATAATGCCACTGTTTAAAATAGTCTTAATGTCATCGTAAAAATAAAATGCTACATGTTTTTGATAAGATATTATATACACTATAACAATAATAATATTATACGTCAAGTTTGATACAATTAATGTCATACAAAAAAAAAAAAACATTTTTAAAGAAAAAAACAGACTTATTATAGTTTAAAATTGTGTTTTTTGTTAGATTTTTTACTTTAAAGAAAGATATCAAATTTTTTTATATCATTTTTCGAAGCAGAATATTATTCAGAGTATTTAGATAAAAATCAAATTTTTTACTACCTTGTGGTTTGTTAGTTATACGTATTCAACGTTCAAACGAGTATAATAATAATGTACCAACATTTTGCGGGATAACACTTCACTCTACTCATCTAAACATTAAATACTTATAACTTAAAGGTGGAAATTCAAAACATTATATTACCCAAATAGATTAAATCGAGTTAGATATAGATTCTAATGGACCGTCCGACCTTAGAATAGATCAAATTTTACTATTCCCTGGAAAATTGAATATTCAAAATTACTGGTTAAATCAAAACGAACCCTTTTCATACATACAATATTATATTTAGATAACAAAAATGTACTTTTCCAGTTTTACACTAACAAATTTAGTATTTTCATGTTATACAATTAACCATATCAAAACTAACTATTTATGTAAATCATTCCGAAATGTACTTTTATTGAGTTATTTAAATACATACTATTACTCTGTTGTAGCCTACAACTTGTAGGTATAAGGAAGTAAAATAATTAAACCAAAAAGTACTGAAATTTTATTTTTTAAATTTTATTCATGTTTGAAATTTAATTTAAAATATAATCTTTGTATATTGAACACATTTGAATCGTTTAAAACAATAATACTATATTATTAAATATTTAAAAAAAAATCATTACCATCAAAATGTTTGTCTATATATAAATGGTTGATTTTTTTTGAAAATATTGTGAAACGAAAAATTACTTCACTTAAAAAATCATCATTTTGGTCATAATAAGTTTAGGATTTCCACCACTCACTCATAAAATACTCGTCCAAAATACTTAAATTTATCTAATATTCATATCCAAAATATAAACTACTTGGAAATAAGTAATGAATAAGGCATGTTGCATTAACTATTAAAAAAATATAAAAATTATAAAACTATACCGATAAGATGGTAAAAAAATACTATTATTATCTACACATTTTGTATTCTAACGATTTAGAATAATATTTAAAAAAAATATTTCCAAAAACGTTTATTATTTTTGAAATAATTAGCATCTTAAGTTAAGTGGATCAACTTTTGTGAACTGCAGCGCAACATCATTATATTATATTCATATTATTTGGTATTAATTATTGTTAAATAATTATTGTTAAAATACTTATTGTAATGTTGAAATTTGGTGAATAGACGAGAGGTCGATGATAATTAATAATAATCATTGATTATATATTTATATATAAATACATAGGTAATATGCACTGAGTAGATGATTAATAATAGTGTTTTGCAGGTAACGTAATAATATTATTTTAATTCCGAGTGAATCGTCATTTTGACGTTATAGTTGTTAACGCTTCTATTTATAGTGACGTAAACGTTACTTTCAGACACGTACATTATATTACCAAATTGACTGTTTCTATGATTTTTTCATTAATTCAAGACACATTTAATAACTAATTGTATATTATTGTTCGACTGAAAAGGAACTATATATATTATAGCGTTATCAATTGCTCAGATAACATGTATTTAACATTTAAAAAGCTTATAGCAAAATAGAGTATATTTTAATTAAATAAATTATAAGATACTTATTTGCTTTTAATACTATAATTCCAATTTAAAAAATGTATAGACTCTTTTCGGTACATAAATTTGTACATCTGAATAAATTGATAAGTAAAATATTGAAATATTATTCAATTATTCAAACCAAGTGTATATGTTAATAGTGAGTTTGAGTCGGTATAGGTATTACATATATTATGTTACATCGCTTGATTTTATATTATAATATGCCGCTCGATTTAACAAACATACATTTGTCAAAGGATCTTTTGAATTTTATTTTATTCTTACTGTTTTACTTATTCAGATTATTCTTCTGTTGGATTGAATTCTTTTAGATCGATAATATGAAATTTTATAACACTACGATGCTTATTTCTATTTTCTACAATGTTCAATTCTTGAAGTTAAATATTTCTAAGGAAAACTACATCGAATATAAATATAGATTCTTATCAAGTAAAATTTGATATTTCTGTGCCATCGTCTTTGAAATCAGATATCTTACTTCTAAATTATAATTTTACAAACCTTTTTTTTTCTTTTAGAGAAATAAAAGTAACAGTTTTATCAGTATTAAACTTACACGTAAATACGTATCATATAAATAATAAAAAAGCCGATTTTGGAGATGAATAAAAAAAAAATAATGAAAACAATTTTATTAGAATTTCAGATTTTATTAAACCTTCTAAAATTGATTAAAATCAATTTAGTTTTGTTAATGCATTTAACTTCTATATTAATATAATTATAACGGTGGAGTTTGAAAAATATTTATAGGAATATCAAATTAAATATTTTGAACGATACAAACATAGTGTGTTTATAAGTGGCAATTACTTGGTTTTCAATAACGGTTCAAGTTTGTATACAATTTGTTAGATGATCACGAGTTGAAATTGTCATACTCGAATAATATTTTGAGTATATATATGTTTATATTGTATAATACAAATTCATTTTATGCGTTTATTATATCAGCGTGTACTGTGGGTTAATCACGTATAAAAATAATAATTGTAATTATTTTGCACGTCAGATTACGACAACAATAACCGTTATTAATCGTTTTCGAATTAGTTTGGACATAGTCGCAATATAGGCTTATTGATGGAGAGTCAACCTAAATTAAAATATTTTAGAATTTCCCGTAACATTAATTTTAGCAAATAACTAATATAGGTCCAGTTAAAATAATCGTAATTTGTATTATATTTTTTTTAAATATTAACTAATATAAACTGAAATGCAAAAAAAAAATTCGATATGATGTAAAAAATAACTATAGATATAGTTGATGATAATTACGATTGGTAGTATAATAAATAATAACATTAAGCTAATAAACAATTACTGTTTATAAGACAACGATATATAGTGCTGAATAATTTGAGCGCGCATGTGCTTATATATGATGATTGGTTATGATGAATCGTAATAATTTAATAAGGTAAAAAAAAATAGAAAAAAAGGAGAGAGAGATCACTCACGTAGCACCCTTGTAGTAAATAACACATCGCCTATGTGTTAGTTTACACAGCCTAAAGAAAGAGGAATATAAAATAAACCATTCGATTATATCCTTCGTATGTCACACACACACTCACACGTACTGTATTTAATACAGATACTATAACTACAAGTTTTAATGAAAACAAGTCGTTTTGACCACAATATATAATGCAGACGTGGTTTGCGAGGAGCAAGAAAAAAAAATAAATAGAGACTTGTATATCAATTTCTTTTCTGCAAATTGCCTTGTCACGTCATGTTTACCACTCGTCATCTCGTGTACGTATACATCGACCCCCTGCAGTAGCAGCAGTGTCACTACACCGTCTTAAACCATCACACTTTATCACACCCACCCATTCTGGTCTGTGCTAAAACACTCGTAGCGTATCTTTTTGACTCTTTGTAATCTTGTTCGGAATGTTTACAGTTTATTAGTTTTCAATGTTATCGTTTTTGTTCATGTTTTTTTTTTTTATTATTAATTTATGGGTTACAAATATTTTACGTAACAGATTTTTTACCATAGCCGACCAGACTCATCTGCGTATCAAGCTAAACCATATGATAAATATTATGGTTTTCAGTCGACAGAATTAAAAGCGAGATACCTTTTAATAATACCCCATCGACATATATACAAACAACAATATCGAAAAATATCTCATCATTAGTTTTATATATTATACCGAAAATAAGGTTTATGTTTTGATAACCAAGCAAAATGAATATTCGAAATTTTTTTTTTTTGATTAGCTTCCAGTTAAAACTATTATAGCTCGACAATTATATAAGTACATGATATAGATATAATGACAGTATGGTGTTACAAAAGTATACATTTACAATGGTATAGATAAGAATAGAGAAATTATACATTGAGAAGAGTCTTGGTAATTTATATAATATTAATTAATGATATAAGAGTAATGAAATAGAATCGTAAATTATGATGAGTGCATAGTTAATTTGATAATGATAATATATAACGAGCTGATTGGGGGAAATGGAATATATTCGAAATTGATTCAATAGATTTGAAACGATTTTCAGTATACTAAATTGAAAACAAATTTTATGTTCTGTTAGAACAACATATTTAAGAAATATTATATCCATTGTGACATACATTCTCGTTCTTTATTTAATAATATACATACATATAATGCTTAACTTCGTGACAGTTGACTTATAAAGTTACAACCGTTACCTTCGGGATGACTCTTTCTTTATTGTTGTTTAACACGGCGATTTGGGTAGACTATTTCGCTACACGTTCGTCGTGGGTTCGTTTTGTCTACATGTTACCGGTAACATCATGAACATTATTCTTTAAATAAAACATATTCTGAAATAATGGCAGGTAAACATCATTACAACGACACTCTAGACACTCGTAACATAACATACATTTTTTAAAAGATGAAAAAAGGTTTACTAGGTTTGCATCTTTAATATAAACAAGATTATATTATTATTGTAACGGAATCTACTATTTTGTACCATTGACAGACAAATAAAAATAATGTAAATGTTTTTGATGTATATTGTTATAAGTGATTTAACATAACCTAGACAAAATTATAGAGGTGATAAAAAAAAATCTTTACGTGGGTTGCACTTTTGTCACTGATTTCCTAATGGAATGCTTGTAATTCAAACAATGGAAAACTAAATATTCATCAATATTATGTACCATACCTGTGGTAGCAATAGTAGCAAGTGACTGATCATATTTTATCGGTTCATTTTTTATCCTTGCAGTTTATTTATCTTAATGAATACTTAACGAATCAATATTTACTCAAAAATACAAAAAAAAATAGGTACATAAAAGAATTATTATAACTAATTAGTAATTTTTATGGCGAAAAATAAATGTCGTTAAGATATTAAATATTATTTAATGTAAAATCTAATATTATTAAAGAACAAAGTTAGATTAAAAACAAAAAGGACCTTTTTTAGAGGACTTGGAAGGATCTCAATGTTTTATTATAAAAACTGTTCATCATAATTGTTAATTTTTCTTTAAAAAATTACAAAAAGGTATGCAATTTCAATTTATAATACCACCTCTGAAAAACGGTAAATGATAGACATTGAAAAATGTATTGGAGTTTTTTGATGTATAACATCATACCTAGCAAATTATTATCTGCTGAATTACTGAATATTATGACGATAATCCATATTTATTTTCAATCTTCATAATTGTCATAATAATGGTAAGGGACTACGCATGCTATTGTCGTTGTTATTGTTGTCGTTATTTATTTTCATATTATCTCCTTCTGCTACTTCATAGTGATTTGCATAACACAAAAAGTGATAAGGGTTTGCGGGACTTCATATAGACATGCCATAGTTGTATGCCTATACAGTATGCCATCGTAAAATAAAATATCGAGTATATTATTATTATGTCAGACTACTAAGGGTGTGTGCCACAGAGGTTTGACCTTGTCGAAAAATACGACAGTAAGTTCTGAGTGGAATGTTGCTGGGGTGTAGATAAGGGCGGATCACACAAGTATGGCCTTCATCGCCGTCTTATCGCTCGCAGTGTTTGCTGTGTCCGACACACTCGACGGGAGATGAGGTATATAGAGAGCTGTATTATTCTCGTAATTTTTTCCGCTACTCAGCTCCATTTTTCTTCTGCGTTTCGTCAGGAAACGGTTCGAAAGAACCGGACTCCAAGATTCAACACCTCGTTTTCCTTTTCCTCCTTCAAACCCGACATCGTTTGTTTGTATTATTTTATTTTGCTTTTGCTTTTTATTATTATCGTAAATCTCCTCTTTTCTCGTCTCGAACAGTGGTGGTTTCAGTTTTCGCGTATTATACGAAAAGCTTCCCGACAGATTTTTCGATAATAAATCAACAGAACAATAACTCACCCCGAGGCGTATACCTACACGGCAGAAGCAGTAGCGTTTCGGACCGTGCGTCTCGTGTGCAAGGCACACGCCCGCACGTAGTTTCCGTATTATTATACACCTGTATTGTATATATTATTATAATAATATTATACACGCCGCACATACCTTTTGTGTTCGTTGTTCTAATTTTTGGGTTGTTCCCGATGGATTCTAAAAGTACATAGGGTTATATATATATATATATATATATATATATATATATATATATCAATGATTAAAACTGAGGCAACTCACGGCGGGCACAGAGGTTTATTTTTCCACGTAAATACATACGTACATTGTTATGATGATAATAATAATAACTCAACTGTATATTATATATAACGAACACCCTACCATTCCACACACACATGAAGACGGAGTACCTTTACAGTACACTACATATACAGGGTGATTAATCTTATATGGTCACTTCCATGTTATCATAAAGTAGTAGAACAAATCAATCTAATTTTGATTATTTTTTTTTTAATTTTTAGTATAAGTATTGGTTATTTTTGTAATTAAATAGGTACCACAATATCTTATAATGAATCCCACATTGAAAAAAGCACTAATCACATTTGTAGAAAAAAAATTGTATTAATACGATTATAGTTTTGTTGCTATTCTCGATCAGCTGACAAAATATTTGAGTAATCGACAAACCAACAGATTTTTAGATGTTTAATAAGTTGTTAATATGATAGTAATATTATAAATGTCCATTTTGTACTGTTAATACTGGTATTACTCTTGTTACCTTGACAATAATATTATTATCGTTTTTATAGTTATTAATAACGAACTACAGTTTAATCATTTGAATAATAGCGATATTTTTGAATAAATAAATCACGATTTTCTCAGTAATAAAATCATTATTAAATTAACAACATGAATTATTTTTATAATAATTAATAGCCTTATTGAAATGACAATTATATAGTCAGAATAGAGTAGATTTTATAATGAGGATCTTTTCAGTTCAATATTAACGATTACATTTTTTTCTATGAATTTTGATTTTTTTTAATACATGATATATATAATATTCAAAATGCATACATATTTTAGATGTTAATTTGATATCTGATTTCTATCCAGTTTAGATAATTTTATTTTAAAGTCGCTTCAGCTTCATAAAAAGGTGTAACAACGTATTTAAATATCAAACTAAAATATCTGTGATTTAAAAAAAATTTCATCCAGAGATGATAAAACTTCGTTTTTTCTTCAATTTTACTGTACATGAAAAATATTGATTTACGAGTTATTAAAATAAGGAAAATGTGCAATATTCCGTGATATGTAATAAATTAGAAGATTTGTGGATAGCTAGTGGTTTTAAAATTGTAGTTCTTTATCAATATTATAAGCTTTTTATAATTCGTGTAACTGTTGGAGTATTATAAGTACTAGTCTTGATATTCTAACTTTTTTTATATATTTTGTATTTTTGATAAAAAAATAAAGGTGTAAATAGGAAGTGATCCCATTTAAAAAATAAAATAATAATTCATATCGTTACATGGAACATTTTTATCTATTGAAAATATGGTCCTCGAATATAATACTTGACACTTTCAAAGTCAGAATTTAATCAGTTATATACATATTGTTTAAATGATAAATAGGAGGTGTGGAATTAGCAGCGTGCGGTCATTTACTCAACACAACGTATATTATAATATACTTATAGGTACTAGGATGGGATAATTATAATATACGAATGGCGGTGGAACTTCATGATAGCATGATACACAACCTAACCTACAAATACATATTATCCATTAATAAATTATGCATGTGTGTATTATCATGAAATATTGTGACAGTCGAGAGAACTCATCGGGCGAGTGGAGTAATGCGTGCGATTATCGGACAGGACATAAAAAATATAACACCGTTTGATTCGTATCGCGACGCACGTTGGTGGAAAATCAATGGACAACTACACGATGCGTGTGAATATCGCGCACACGCGAAAAGCGTATAATAATAATATGACATAATAATGAATTATATATTTTTATAATCATCGACTTACTGTTGCAGAGCAAAACAATTTTCCGTATAATGAATACTGTGTGCACACAGCGCAGTCATTATATTGCAGCAACCGGTACACCTATAATATTTTATCCCTCTCAGCCGACCGGTCGGTCGGTGTATTAAACGATAGTTTTACATCGGAAATTACACTGAAGTGTTCGTATGTGTATGTGCTACGTTCGGTTTGAGTGATATAAGCGTTGTATTATAATACAGACATTAAATTTTCAGAAAAATGAAATACCTGAATGGTGTTATGTAGTGAAAATGACGAAAACAAAGACATAAAGATAATACGTTTTATTATTATCATTATTGTTTATTTTATATTTTTTTATTATTATAATTATTAAAGCCTTTATTCGCAGAAAAAAATGTATTTATGTTTTTACTAAGGAAATCGCGCAGTTCGACACATAGTACATATTATTGTTATTGTGTTATTTTATAGCACAGGAAACAGTTCGACTAAACAGTCAAACGAAATGTTTTAATAAATATACGTCGCGTTCGTAGAAGATTACGATTTAAACGGTTTGGCGGCATGAATAGTTAAAATGTAATAATTATGTAGCGAATGGATATTAATGTAACGGTTAATAGGGATGTCCGGGAATATCGTGAAGACGAGTCTGATGTCCGGAAAATAATAATATAATACTATGAATATCACGACGAAGGTATTGGCTGCAATGCTTGGTCATATTATATTTTATGGTATTTAATAATATAGTCATCGTTTATCCCACATTTTTTACTCCACGCGTTCGACTACTCGTCTCGATTATAATTGCAGCTCTCGTTCATGGACGCATATGAATATGGTGATCGAATATTGTATCTGATTGACTAATTACTAACGAAACGTTTGTAAATATTTAATAAAGCAAACATTTTACGACCACCTCGACGAGAATACTGAGCTGTGCAGCATTATTTATTTAATAGTAATTATAAATCATTTCATAATTTGCATACGAAAAAAAAACGATTATCGGCAGATGACTGCGTGGGTATTCGTCCATTAATTGCGGTTAACGTTTTATTTAAAACAACGTCTATGTGTGTTATGTCATTTATATTAATTCAGTTTTTAGGTAACTGAAAAATTAAATATTAAATATACAAAATCATCGTTATAAAAAGAAATTTGTTCCTGGAAACCAATTTCCATTTTCATTTATCACACGATCGAGATAAAATGTATATTCTCAATATATTTTTTCACGTGATACTTGAGACAATTAATATCGAATATATTTTTGTCAAATTGTCGTAAGTTAAGTATACATAAGTATATACTGTATCCTTGACGTAAAAAATGACTAATTATATTGTTTACTGATTAAGAATATTATAACGATGAATAATAATATTATTTATTTATTTAATTTTTTGTCGAATAAAACACTGTAATTAATTTTTCAAAAAAAAAAAAATTAATTCAATTTAATTCATTTTCCATAATAATAATTGTAACAAAGGAATAACAATTAACATTAATTATGGTTTGACGACTAACAATAATTATTAGTGTTCGTTCTTGTTTAAAATTTATTGAGTACCAAACTCAGAGAATAATGTACGAATTCATATTATATAGTGCCTCTTCTGTTGGTGAATAAAATCGGAGAACTGAAAAAAAAACATTTTATAACATTATGTTTTTAATTGCCATTTGCAAATTTATGTTCTGGCAGGTATGCGAAATTCGGTGTACAATTAGTTTCAGCCGTCCAAAGTATAAATCAATATAATAATGAATTAATGTACTTACTTATCTTGTCGTATTATCAGTTTTGCGCCACAGGATTATCAGAATTACCAAGAGGGTCCATACAGGGGCTTGACACTCTCAAAATATAATTATTTTAACCTTGTTCAATAGTTTGACGAGTATTACAATCATATAGCTTGTAAATTTTAATACTATTATAGTTGGAACAATTCTTTACTAATTTAAAATAAGGTTATATTTTGGTATCTGTGTATTTTAGAGACAGAATGTATTTATCTTTAGCCCGCAACCTGTCACAGTCTAGAAACAGATTTTTTATACAAAACATATTAAATGAAACATTAGTCATATATTTTAATTTTTTTATAGTTATATAAATATTATATTTGATTAAAATATTATTTTAGGCTTACTTAACGTGTAATTATTTATAGTACCTACCTATATGTAGTACCTATTTATTATTGTATAATTTATAATATTGAAATGATTAGTTACTTTGTAATAATAACAATAAAGAGAAGAACATTATTTGAAACATATTTAGTTAGATATAGTGATATAGTTTGAAGTTGTTTTTTTATTTGAATCTAAGCTTTCTTAAAAAAATTTAAAAAACAAGCCACCCAAAAGTTTGACCGAATTACTGACTTCATTATATTCTGCACGGCGGAATCGTTAAAATAAAACAATATATAGGTAATAATATATCACACTGGAGGGTCGGATATGAGAGATAGGTGAGTATTATATTTGGATACCATCGAGGAATTGGACAATATTCAAAGTCGAGTTCAATGCAGTCGAAACGCATTTTTTTCAACTATATAGATGATATACTATATTATACTGTTTCCGGGCGGTATATCGATTGGACGCAGAAAATAAAAATAAAACGTAAATAAAAACGTTTTCCATCGAACCGTCCGAAAACAACGCAAGCAGACATAAAATATAAATACATATATACAGAGCGGCATACCGTGTTTCCCAGTTTTCCTCGCGCGTTGACCCTAAGAGAACACACGGCGACCCACCCTGTATGTACACACGCTGCGTGTTTGTGGATTTTTTTTCGTCACGGGTGGAAAAAAAACCAAACCGAAATCCCTCGAGTGCTTGCTTATGGCTCTTTGGTGACGTTTTTTTCGTGAAAATTCGTTCATTTCGTATACACAGTTGAAATATACGTAGGTATTACATATATAATATAATATAATATATATATATAACACTGTCCGGCACGTTTCTGTTGACGAAGCGTTTCCTGATTTATTTTGACCAACACATTTCGTCTATTTCACGTGGACGGCTGACGGAGAAAAAAATTTGTACACATCGATCAGTGACGATCAGCTTGACAGTGTTTCCACACACATACACACTCACATGGTACACGCGAATAAACGGCGCAAGTTTTGATATAATTTCCGTTGCTTCATTCCATACTTCACCGCCATCCTGTTAATACTTATACTAACAGTCCAAATCTAACATTGTCCAAAATATATACGTCAAACTTAGACAATCTGCAGTTGTTCGATTCGCAATATATTATATTATATATTCGTATTTTATTCGAAATCGATATAAGCAATATAATATCATAACTTAGTGTTCAATTATGTAGTTGTCAGTATATGTATATCATTCACAATAATAATATTATAAGCTTTAGAACATTTAGTCCTGTCCGCAATAAACGACAAATACGACCCGGTCGTTTCCACATCACAGTTCATTGTGTATTACACTACTATAAATACGCTCGTGATATAATATGGTATATATATTATTATTATTATATAGCAATGCATCGTAAAAACTAAATGGAAAATTTTTATATTTTCCTTAATAAACGCAATCGAAAATGTCGTATACTTCGTTTACTGTAAAACGCCGGATCACGTGTGTGTTTGTGTATATGACCAACCCGAGGTGTACGTTTGTTTTATAGACGCAGTGACACTTTTATTGCAATGCTGTATATTACTGCAGATGTCCTATATAAAATAATAATTACAAACATATTTATTTATGTGTTTGTGTGTGTATGTGTGTCTATGCGAGTCTATGATCATACTATACAATATTATGATTTTAGTTTAAAAAGAGTTAATTAGTTATTATAATTTACACTTTTGATGAGCGGATTATTCTTTAATTTATTACTTCTGACTATAACTACATTTAGCTACTCCACTCCAATTTTAATTTTTTTACATTTATAATATTGGATTAAATAATATAATATATGATTGTTGCATGGTAAGACTGTAAGTACTTAGGTACTTAACTTAAGTTTAAAAATTATATAATATAGTCCTAAAATGATTTTACAAATATATACTTTTTTCTATAATACATTATACATAGTCTATGGATCATATTTATAAACAATAAATATCGATAGATTAATATAAATAACAAAAAATTAAAACTTTTATGGCAGCTGTTATATATTCCAAACTCAAGTTGAATAACTCAGAAACTATACTTGTTTAAATTTTTATTTTAATACTTTTAAAATATATTAGAAATATAAATTATCTAATAAAAACAGTAAATATAGGGGATTCTCATTGATATGTATATTTTAATAAAACAAAAGTTTATATTTTCACATGTAACACTCAAAAATCAAGGTACATACAATCTCGAGAATTTAAAAATATGACCATAACGTATATTAAAAATTCCTAAATATCAGTTTTAGGATAGCTGCAGTAGCTGCATATTTCAAGCAAAAAATACTTTATTAATATCACTTCGAAAAAATTTAAAATATACATTTCGATTTATAACATGTGACAAATTCAATTCGAAGCGTTGCGATGTAAACTTTTCAGCAGTACTTATAAAGCTTTAAAAAAAAACGAAGGAAAAAAACAGGTTCTTCGTGGTGGTTTTCCAATAAAATGGATCTAACGACGACAAGACATACGATATAACAGTATAACACACACACACACATACACTATTAAAATGCGTATAGATAATACGGTATTATGTGATGTATGTGAAAGTATTTCAGAAACGGTCATCTGGTCGACATACCACTTGTCCGCAATACAAGTCATGGAATTGCGTATAATATATGTATTACGCGTGTGTAATCGGCCGATCCGAATATCGGCGAAACGTATTCGAAGAATTTGCGGTGGAATTCGCGAACGCTGTTGTCAAAAATCGTTTTTTTTTTCATTCCCTGTACAACATGTAAAATCATAATATACAAATAGAACCGTATTATTCGACCCAACGAACAAATTCTTTTTGGCTGTTTTGAGTGTGCGAGTGCATCGAATTATTTCATACTTGTACCACGGCGGCCATACAATTTTTTTACAAATATTATACTATTATTGTTATTATATACGACGTACACTAGTTAATATTTTATATACGTTTAAATATTTTAATAAATTGTTTTGAGTGGTATGGTATATGTAGAACATTTAGTCTGACGAAAAACTTTTTTTCATCTTTATCTCATTCTAGACCAACGAGGAAGGGTACCTATAGTTGTCATCTAAAATAAAAATTATATTATATTATCTAGTTACATGAAATTACATCGTTCTCTCTTCTCTTTATAGCTATAATTTTGATTGATTTTTTACTGTTTTTCATTTCGTTAGATAATCTTAGTATGTTAGTCACAAATAAAATTCCATTATTCATTACACTCATTCAGAAAATAAAATTGTTTATTGTTTATATTTATATTTTTGTGTTGAAAATTCTAAACTGTGCAATGATCCGTATTATGGGTGGTTTATCGTTGATAAAAATGATTGCTATTTTTAATTATTATGCTTGCATAATGCATAATATACTAACATGCTTTTAACTACTTTTATGGATTAAAACATATAATCTATCGTAGGCGTTTAAAAGGTGTATTATAGTTGTGGAAAAAATAATAATTTAACACATATTTCGATATTTGTTTATAATGATATCATCGATATTTTATCTATTTATTTTTTTCGTTTACCTACAAAGTTTTCGTGGCTTGGTTTTAATTAGTTAATTAATTTTTTTTTTTACTATTTGAATATTTAAAAAAAAAAACAATAATCTAATTGATTATAACTGACAATAATACGATAGATTTTAAATATTAATATTATTGTCATATGGTAGTAAGTAAGTAATTCGATTATATCGATCTGGGTTTGCTTACTATTCCAACACGACTTTGAGTTTCGTTCAAACATTTAAACTTTTTTGTTCACAATTTAGTAGGTATTCATTAGTTTGATGGATTATTAATTATTATTTATTCTGTTATACATTTTTATAAAATAAAAAATGATGATTCCATTTCATTAAAATAACAAACTATATATGTGCTATTTTGGTAACAGTTTTTATTGGTTTTGAAATATGGGTCACAAGTACTTAAATTATTGATTAGAGTGGGGGAGACACAATTTTATTGATCATAATTTCAGCCATTCATCAATATAAAATTATTATTATTTAATTTTATTACACCACATTTCCATCCCAAGAACAATAAGATGTAGGTATATCACGTTCGAAGTCTGTGGAAAATATGTCAAATGTTCTAGAACAAAGAACATAATAATAATAATATATTATGTGCATAAATGAAATACAACATGTTCGTAATTGAGTTTATGTCAGCTGAGTTGGTGGATTGTTCCTATCATTCGTTTTTATAAACTCAATGCCACGGTGTATTATATAATATTATTCAAGAAATCAGATCTGATTTTTATTACTATCATTATTATTATGATTTTTCATCATTTTGGAATAGTGTATTATATGAAAAATGAAAATATAGCTTTAAAATGTATTTTAATTAAACGCAAACTGATGGCGTAGAGAGGAAAAATATAATATACTATTTATGGTGGTGGTGTAACCACTAAGTAGTGTTTCTTTTCTTTTTTTTAACTTCAGGACCGCTGAAACTGCAGTGTACTCAGAGAGACGAAACGTACCGAAAGTGCGGGAAACTAATAGAGTTTAATGAAGTAGAAACTCGATTACTAAAAAGAAAAAACTCGCTGGCGTCTCATAGATACGCAGTTCTTGCGATTTTTTCGGAAAACTTTTTGATCACATCTCTCCTCGTAGTAGTAGTAACGCAAAGGCTAATCAAGTAGGAAATGTCACCAAATCACGACACTTCGTCTCCCATCGTTCTCCCTGCCCTTCCAGTTAAGGCACAAGAGTATTGGAATTCAAAGTCAAAATAATGATGTATTTCCGTGGGGACTACTGAAGGAAATAAAAAAACGGTAGGTATATTCCGACTGGCCTAGAAAATATGTGTTCCCCGCGCGTATTTCGGTCACGAGAAAGTGCGTAAACGGGAAACAAGAAGTTTTGCGCCGATGAGGAACTTTTATGGACGACAAAACGTTTGTTGTCGTGGTTTGCACGTTTTTCGTTCAATCAAATCGATTTTCATCTCGCGAGACTATGTGGACTACCTTCACTCCCTTCCTCGCACAATTTTCACCCTCACTCCAATTGTTCCATTGTCATCACCCCCATTAAATGTTATTTTATTGCCACGTCCGGAATCGAAAAATACAACGTGTTTTAGGTATAAAGAATCGTATATATGTATAAATGAATCAAACCAAAATCGTGCTAGTGTGAGTGTGAAAAAAAGCAGAAGGTCCGAGATGTTTATCAAACCGCTTTTTCCACCCTTATTGCATGGCATCCGATCTTTGCAGTGAGTCGTATCGCAAACGATAAGCTTCAGTGCGGATAGTTTTTTCCCTCGTTTCAGCCATAACTTTCATCGAAATCTCCCAGTTTTAATTTCTTTATACATTTAGCCTCGGAGGTGGATATTGCATCCAACAAAGATATGTCCGTATCTTAAAAGGATTAGGTAGTGAAATTGTTGTCACGGCCCATAGATATCCTGTATACGTTAAAATTTAACTCGTAGTTATTCGATTTGTTTTGTTTATAGATATTAAGCTCAAAATAAAATTTTGAAGTACCTAATCGATAAGTATTTATTGGTTTGATTGTTCTAAGTTTGATAAAAAAATATATCAAAATAAAATTTTTTTAAAATAAATTCGACGTATATATTTTAACTAAATTTTACAATAGTATTTTCATTAATAAGCAAAAGTAACACATTTAAATAAAAACCATAATATCTAATTAATTCACCATAAAAAGTGGTATTAGAATAATTATATAAGAATAAAATTTTCTTATCTTATATATTTGCATTGTATTCTGAGCAGTGGCGTAGCCAGGATTTCCATAAAGGGGACAAAAAAAAAATTAAATAAATAATATTTAAATAATAGTGTTTTTAATTTTCCAAATATTTGGAAAATATTGATGATAATGACACGCTTATCAATCTACGATGTTTTGATATACAATAAACATCACATTTTTTTTTAATTTTAACTCTCAAAAGGTACATAGCCAAAATTAATAAATTTACAATTATTTTTTATATATTCTATGATATTATATGATACGGCGCATGGAGGGGGGCATGGCCACTGTGGCCTCCCTTGGTTACGCTACTGATTCCGAGATCAACACTATAAATGATTAAACATAATTTAACTTTTGAGTTTTATTAATTAAAAGTACACAAAATAGTTTTATGAGTAGAGATGCAGTACTTTTATACAATATTATAATGAGAATATATAGACCATGATATGAATGACCATGGTATGAAATTCAAAGAAATTTGATTTTTTTTTAAATGGAATGCCATTTTACAACACTTATCCCTCTCTATTTTATAATTTTTTTTATATTTATGAAATTCAAATATACCGTTATTAAATGATCTCGACTCCTTTATTTTAAGTGGTCGACGAATGCATTGTACGTGTGTGTGTGCAAGAGGCTAATGCAGTGAGAGGCTAAATCACGTTGGCATTTTTTTTATTATTATTTTTATTTTATTTCTTTTATTAGATGAACTCGAAAATTAACTGCGATACGGGAAATAAGTACCCACTCGATTATTTTATGAGTGCACACTCGCATCTAGGATTTTATTATTATCATTATTATTTTTATTTTTTTTTACTCGTGTTTGAAGAGTCAAATCATGATCTTTTTTTCAATCGTCCACATAGAACTTCAGAAAATATATATTTATCCTAACACAAATCCTTAGTGTATTCTGTATACACTATTTTTATTCAATAGGGAACTACTGCAATGACGTGCTGCTTATGTATTAAACATACACTTCAGACTTGCATGCAAATAGTCTTTATATTTTAAACACACAATTATATTATTCCTTCAATACAAAGAACAATACAAAAATATATTAATAACACTATAAATTTGATTTTTGATTTTCTCACATTTAAAATTTAAACTATACATAAATGATTTAAACCTTAATAATTAAGAAAATTTTTGCCAAACGGTTAATATAATTTTATAATATACATAATAATATATAATATTATTAAAATTATGTTTACCTACTACCCGTTTCAAAAATACATTGATTGTTTCCACTTTTATTAAGATCACTCTAGAGTTCACAATAACGTTTTCGCACGCACCGTCAAAGGCTTTTAAATATGGCTAATATATGGCACATTATTATTTAATTGGTTTTTTTTTTGGACAAATATATTTTATTAAAGTTATTTAAAGATATTTTTATTTAAATATTCGTAGTTTATTGGTTATATTATCGGACTCAATAGTTTGACTTGTTTTTTCTCTCATTATGTAAAAGTTTATCCTTTGTCAATTTTCTGGACTCATTATATCAAGCAAACAAATTAAGTCGTGTAACGTTTATTAATTTCAGCTCTAATTTTATTTTTATTTTTATTCATATGGATATTGCACAATATTGACGAATATTTTAATTTCAATTTTTTTTTACATACATTTTGTTGCACTTGTGTAGGTTTCAAAGGCCGATTTGTTAAACATTTTCAATTAGCTTTTCCATTGTCTGATTTAGACTTTTAATGTACATTTGTCTTTGGTAGGCTGCTGAATCGCAAATAATTTAAATTGTGTACAATATTTAGCAGTTAGGTATTGTATTTGTTCTTTCTGCACCTAATAAAATATAGAAAATTAAACAAATGTTTTTAGTGATCGTCAAAAAATACAATGATAAAGCTTACAACAAAACTAATAAAACTCTAAGATGCTCAATGAAGTGAAACATTGTTTGAACAATAATTTTAAAGCATAGTGTTTGTGTTGTTAACAAGGCATTCGTTGAAATTTTGAAACGAATTTCTATGCGTTGACTATGAACATAAACAAAACATCTTTATTTTGTTAAGTAAAACTCAATAGGTATTTTTCCCTAGAAATTCTGTAGTTAAAGTATATAAATAATATACTATACTTATCATTTATTAGAATTACTTATAGAAAAATCTAATATAATATATATACATATGTACGTTTATTGTTTTTATTACAGATAGGTATAATGTGTAGTGCAATCTAATAAATCATTGTTATGTGTTTTTTTAATATTATCATATAATAAGTATGCGTACTACGTTAAGGCAAACAAGTAAATAACAATAATGTTACGAATTTATTACAAATGTTTATTATACATAATATATATCTTAAAAACAAATAATTTATAATAATCCATAACCATGTATATCTGATATAAATACAAATGGAATTCTAGTCTTTTGCAAGATTATTAATTTTATCTTGACTCTGCGGATTTTATGGGACATCATTTATATTAAAAATCATGGTACGCATTATTATAAGTGATGTGTGAAGCTACTAACATTTAAAAAAAAAATTTTAAGTTTTGGAATTTAAAAAAAATGTGAAATATGAATAATTTTTATTGTGCAACATTATGCCTTGAAATAAAAAACGAACACGTTCCAAGCATCGAGTTTAAGCTCTACTTAGTCCCGTCCACTTTACACTATCACGTAATGTTTGCACGTGTTTATTTTGTCAACCACCGTGTTAACTCGACGTTGTTTGCTGTTTAATGCATATATTATATTCAGAATATACTAAAGCCACTAAAATGTTTTAAACGTTTATGAATAACTAAAAATACATTGATTTACCTTTTTTTTTTTTTACTTCAAGTTTAGTATTTGTACTGAAATGAAGTTAAATATTTAAATGAATCAAATGCCATCGTCGTTTTAAAAATTATTTTTTCACAAGGTACCAAGAATTTTTGTAATCAGCACTAAATACATTAAACTGCTTCAAATTTTAGATAAAAACAGTTTTTTTTTTCAAAGTCTATGTATTTTTATATTTTTATATCGTTTTATTACAACTATATCATAAAGTATGATAAATACTGACGTGTTTTGATTTTAAACTGTAATATGTCAAAATCGAATCAAATTGAAGCATTCACACAAAATATGTAGCACTTGTCTATATGTTTACAACATATCAATATGTATTATATTACACGTATTATATTTTACACTGCACCTTGCATAGGCAATTTTGATACCTACTCCACTGTCATAATTTTTATTTGCATAAAATTAATATAGTAAAATTCGTCGTTATTATTTGTGTGTTCTTATGATGCAATTTTTAGGTTTATTCAACAAAGTTAAAGTTTTATACGTTTATGAATCGTTAATATGTATACCACCCTGCGAAATACTTTAAAACGGATTATGGAAGTACTTAAAATCTTACGCTTTAAGGGCAGTATAAAATATAAGCACGTAAGGTAAGGTATATAATATTATAATATGAAATCATATAATAGCAACAATGGATACATTTTAAAAATTTAATATAATTCCTTCCTAGTAAAATCGACATCAATTTAATATGTACATCTACCGATTAAATTTATAAAAGAGGTTAAAATGTATATATGTTTATGTGAAAGAGACATGGAAAAATTGTACTTAAAACAAAATTTTTATTCTAGGTCCAATATACCAATTGCGCTTGTATTTAATAAATGTGCAACATTTAATTTTGATTTTAATCAAAAAACAGTCGTTGCATATTTCAAACGAGCTATATAGGTACATTTTGCTGCTAAACAAGCCTGGCCTGAAATCCTTCTAGTCTCTAGTGGGATGTCGATTTCATTTATCACAAGCTTGGTGGAAGAATATTCAAAGATGTGGGATACAAACAGAGTGTAAAAACCCTAATTCTGAAGTAGGAAAATAACTGCATTTAATTATTGGTTTGTCATTTTTTTCCACACGAAGAAATAGAGGATGTGTTTGTAGAAGAAATAATGATGGTTCTAATTATCTCATCTATTAATACTCCCAAAAAATTATTTATGTGTTTATATATTATATTTTTATTATATTTATAATTACGATTTAATTTTAAATAATTGATAATAAAACTTGTGACTGGTTATTAGTGTACCTATTAATTCATTTGTATTATATATTTTTTTTTAATCAACATGTTCAAATCTCACAATGTATTTTGAATTTATACTCGCAAAAAATCGATTAGGAACTAGGTATAACTAATAAGTTTTCCTTAGGTAATGAAAAAAGTATAAAGCGCAATTGGTATATCGAATCAAAAATATTTAGAGCGCAATTGGTAAACTCTCTGTGAAATTCCACATGAGCGTGTTGAATTCCGTCTAGTTATGAATTACGATTAACCCTGTTAATCACTGAAAGTGAAACAGTTAAAAATAACCATTAAAATAATATTATAATATTTTGATTTAATTTAGTGAACCCTAGTTATTACATACTGATATTGTGTTGCGATGGTGAGTGATCAAATTATGGGTGGGGTTAGAGAGATGATACTATTCCACTATTAACTTAAACTGCTTCGAGAATACCCCTAATAATTATTTATATTGGAAAATCGTATTTTTCGTAAGATATTTCCTAAACATAAATTATTTTTATATTTCATATTTTGGTGATTTTTTTATACAAAAATATCGAGATGTTGAAACTAAGTAAATTAGGCTATTTATAATATAATTGAACTGTTTAAATTTAATAATAACAACCAAAAAAAAAATAATTAGGTAGTTATAACGTACATGTTTTTGATTTTTTTTTTTTTTATCGTATGTTATATTATTAAAAAAATATATTTCGTATATTTATCTACTGTTGAAAGTCTACAAAGGCCTATATGTAATGAATTTTTCCACTACCACTTGATTCAATGTTAATTAATAGGTATTAATGCTACATTTAATCAATCACCAATTAATTTTTTAGTAATTATTATTTTTAATTCAAATACTATGTTTGAGCACATTATAATATATTATAATAATTTTATCTATGTTTTCTATTTAATTAACAACATGTGAGCATATAGAAAAAATAGAACGTTATTCGACGAGTTAAACGGTTAATGACGGACGCGTTTGACAATAAACGTCATACGAAATGACTCATATCCGCCAGTTGTAGTGTTATGATACTAATAATATTAAAACGGCTTTAATAACAGTAGATAGCTAGGTATACCTATACGATTGTAACGATATCATTATTATTATTACCTATATATGCACACGCGTTGTGCTTATATTACGTATATTACGGACGTGGATATCGCGACCATTGTCATACTCACCCACACGCGACTGTTACTGTAGGTACGCAAATTGTATATATTATTATATACATGTTATACATGCAGTGCGTCGTTCGTTGTTTCCTTCCGCCACGCAGGTCGTGTTTTAATTAACTCGTTTTATATGCGACACTGTGGCACCTATCCCTGTAATATTATCCCCAACTCTTTTCCGCCCTATGTCCCTATGTCACACTCACTCACCTCTTTTCTCTCTCTCTCTCTCTCTTTCACACACACACTCACACATACATGCACCACACACACTCTCTCACTCTCACTCTCACTCTCTATCTACCTTTCTCTCCAAGAGCATGTATGTGTATTATGTATCTATCTCTCTTGCTATCGCATCGCCACGCCACCACAACGGGTGTTTCCGGTTTTACATCGTTATTATCAAAAGCCATTACGAAAAGCGAACTCCCTTTATCCGACGTGTTTTTACAGCCCATTCTATCCATGTGTATTGTGTATGTAAAAGCTGTATACGCCGCACAAACGCCGTGCCGTCGATAAAAAAAAAAACGAGAAATTATAACTCGTTTTTATGACAATAATATATATTATTTTATAGCCGTCACCCAACCCCCCCTGCACCGCCATTGAAATAACGAATAGTACTACAGCAGCAGTAGTTGTGAAGCCTATTGTTTTTATTAGGTATTTTCAATAAAATCGTTTCCATCGTATTACTTTGAATGGTTTTTTATACCTATATTATATACAAAACAAATTACCATTTTGTTTTGCATTTTATATTTTAAATTACATGTACAGAATGCAACACAAAAAACTAACTAAATCTATTTTTTATCCATAAATATTAAATTTATTTTCTTAATACAATAGTTATGGTTAAATAATTATTCTAATTTTTTTCTTTAAATATTTATTGGAATAAAAGTTAATCGCAAAATTATTTTGTTTGTTCTTTGCTTCACACTCTGCAAAATAATATGAAATATTATGCTTTATGGCGTGCATCCACTCGTGCAATGTTCACGTTTCATATTTTATTAGCTACAATAATTTTATAAAAAATTAAAGAAAGGAATATCAACTCACGTACCTATAAATATTATAGCAGTTAAATGTTTAAATGATCATACGTGTAGACATATTTGAAATAAATAAACTATATTATATTATAAAGTAATATTTCATACAGGAGATTATTTTATTTGCTTGTTTTTATAAATACTTAGCTTAAAAACAATAGATTGATATTCTACATACTAGATTAAACAAAAAAATCAAGAAATAAATTATTCAATGAAAACTATATAATTATTTTTTTTTAAAGACAGATAAATTAGATATACTGTTTTAATAAAAAGTTCGAGTGTAAAAATAACTCCTTAAATAAATATATATATGAACTTATTGTCTTAGATTATAATACAATTGTAAGTACTATGTTTTTGTGATAATTTTAAGTTTACAGTTGTGTACATTATCTTAGGGTTATAAATTTAAAAAAAACAACACATTATTTGTCGTCTACAACATCAAAAATTCCAAAATAACTAATGTATTTCTGACAATGCCAACCATAAAGTGTTGGCATTAAAACTTCTTTAACTCGAGTTTTATTTTGTACAGTTAAAGTTGTTGTGAATAGTTACATTTATAAATAAGAATTTATTATACTCCTAAGAATTAACGTTGGTTAGACTCAATAACCCTTTCTGAGATTTGCGAATAATAATGTTTAATTTTAGTATATTCAAGATATCCAAAATCAGAATTTAAATGACTTCATTATTAAATGAAAAAAGTGGTAAGGATGCTAAGTGAACCCTATATGCTTTTTCTAATATTTGATTTTTTTCTTGCATAAAATGAAATTAAAATTAATGTATCGTATTTGAATCAAAATTTGTAAGGAGGATAGCAGACAAAGAGAGAGAGATAGGGTTAAAGAGAAAGAGAATATCGGATAGGAAAAAATATTCTTTATTCTACTGAATTCTGCAAGTGAGTTTAAACGACAACGGAAATGATGATAATAATAATAATAATATAATACGTTTAAAACTAAGATAGTGCCCGCGCGAAAAGCAGAGTAGGCGTATATGTATATCATAATTATATACGCCGTATTCACTGCAGTGACTCATGACTCATCATTTTTTTTTTTTTTTACTTTTAATTACCCAGACGTTCCCCGATTTTCATCTGGGGTCGGTAGAATTAAAGAGAATTATTTACAGTGTTGGATTAATCCCTTCGAAAACGGTACCATTATTATTGTATATGCGTAGGGACGATCTTATTGTCAGAGGAGATGAATAGTGTTTTAGATCATTTCGCTAGTGGTGGTGGTGGTAGAAAAGGGCGTTATTTTATTATAATCTTCGTCATCGGCATACATAGTGCTCGTGCTTTGACGGATGAAGAGCGCGAAAATAATAGGTAGGCGGTAAGTGAATATTTAAAAAAATTAAAATAATAATAAAAAAATTTTTCTGAACACTAATGTTAACGGGGAAGCGGCGTGATAATTAATGGTTAATAGCTTTCCGCCGGAAAACGTAATTTTTTGTCTTCGCGCTCACATTATATTAAAAATCTCACTAGCGCAAAAAAAAACAGCAGTAGCAGCGTCGTCGTTTACGCGAATGACAGGTAACTGCCACTGACGGCGTTTGTAATGACGAAACTTAATTTTATTGAGGGGTGAAGGAGGAGCTCAAGGATAAACTAAGCTTTAGTATCATAAATTAAGCAAAACCAATCGGAAGTTTGATCTACGCTCTACTGATTAAAATATGAATTAATAATTTTGGAAAATCGTTTAAGAATTATACAAAATTAATTAAAAGGTACTTAAGAATTTCGAAAAGTGAAAATTTAAAAAAAAAAATAATAATACAAATAAATTATATTTGTAAATACTTTTACTCTGTTACACATAACATGTAACTTATGACTAAAATTAAATTCTCAAGACAATAATGTTTTTTGTAGCTATGTAGCTTATTTTCCTATTACATTTATATTATTAAAATTTAAAATAGATTATATTATATGTTATCCAATTTAAACCCAATATATTGTTAAAAATTCATAGTTTATGTTTAACTAAATAATCAAACTTATTGTTGATGTGTTTATTGTATAATAATATATTGAAAGTGTTTTTTTTTTAAATTTTTATTAGAGAATATACAATCTATATATAAAGGCCTAATAAGAATATGTGTTACAATATAATTTTTAAAAAAATGAATAGGTGGAAGGATAATTTGATATTTTTTTTTTATTTAACTAATCAATATTTTTTTTTTTTTTAACCGTTAAGAGGACGCTACACCCGCATGTGTTGTCTCCGTTACAACACAATTTTGTAACATTGCAAAAACTGTTTCGCGCGGGAAAGAACCGATAAGGCTACAGCTATAACTAAGAAACGAAATTTTCACCACATAATTAGGAGAACTTTTACTGTGCAACGCTGTTTTCAATTTTTCGATATCACAAATAGAAAAAAAGTTCTTATTGTTTCAAAATTCATTATTTTTCGTTTTTCAAAATCGAATAACTTTTTTTTCAGTTCTAATATCAAAAAAATAAAAACAACGTTGCACATTCGAAATTCCCTTTTTATTAATTTCGTTTTTTAGTTATGACTGTAGCCTTCTCGGTTTTTTCCCGCGCGAAACAGTTTTTGCAATGTTACGTACTTGTAAGACGGAGACAACACATGCGGGTGTAGCGTCCTCTTAAGATCTCTGCACCAATTTATTTTTATATGCCGTGGTAGATTTCAAAAAATCGTGTGAGTGGCTAGGCCAGATATTAGAGGGTTAGGGTAGGTGACCATATTTAAAAAAATAAAATACGGGATATAAATATATAATGATATAATAATATTTATTAGTACCAATTTTAATTTTTAATTGGGTATATTTATTATATAGTAAATATACTATTAAACATACGGTATTTACGTCGCCAACAACTATGTGATACAACAATAATTATGGTGAAAACAAATATCTAACAAGTAGCAATATACAACTAAAAACATAGACTCTTAAATTATTCTATTCAATTAAATCGTACAAAAATATAGAAAAAATAATAATTTTTTTATAAAATAAATTTCAAAAATAATAATAAACAGTAAGTAAAGCAAAAAACAAAGTTAATAAGGGATAGAGTTGAAATTACGGGACAAAAAGCGTCTTGAGAGAAGTTTGTCAGGACAACAGGATACAAAGCCGAAATAAAAGACAATCATGTATAAAACAAGACGTATTGTCACCTTAGGTTAGGGTAAAAATGCAGTTAGTTAAAAAAACGTTTGTAGTACGTTTTAGCTTCTTCATAAACCTTTTTTAATTTTTAAGCCATAATGAAGGGTAAAATGAAAAATATAAAATGTGGCATTGGTGATGGAGCGCAGCATTTTGTTTTGAACGATTTATATTTTGTTAAGATTGGTTTTTTTGGCATTTTCCCAAAGTTTTAGACTATATGTCCACATAGACTTAATTAAGGATTTGTAAATGAGCAGTTGTATTCATAATTTAGTATGTTTTTTTGATAACAATATTTTCAGCAACCGGAGACACGCATTTAAAGCAAGTTTTTTTCCTTTACGTGTTGCGCCCAAGTGAGACGCCGATCAATGTATGTATGTGCTCTAGGTATTTAACTGATTGGAATGAAAGAATTAATAGGCATGACGTCATCTAATGCATGGGTTCTCAACCTGGGGAGTGCGCCCCCATAGGGAGGCGTGACAAAATTACAGGGGGTGCTTGAAAATGTTGAAAAAAAAAACGAAAAATGAAAACGTTTCCGTTTGCATACATCAATCTTATAATAGTGAGGGGAGGTGACGTGAACTCATAAAATAGTTTGAAAGGGGGCGTGGACCTCAAAAGGCTGAGAACTCATGATCTAATGTAACTTATACTGAAAGATTACTATTTTTCGCAGTGGCGTCATTTGGGGGGGGGGGAGTCAACTTGGGCATTTGCCCTAGTCTAACATTTACAACAACTTTAAGTCGGCACATTTAAAAATTATAAGATGTTTTATATTTAGCTCGTTAAGGCCATTGTAATGAATCATTCAATCATACAATATTGATATTTTGATAAATAAATAAATTTATAATTATTTTATCAATTATAATATTACTGATAACAGAACAGCCGCCGTGTCCAAGTGGGACAGATAGTACTTGGCGCTCAGTGCTCACGCATTTAGATTTTAGACACTAGACTCTGGTAGTGGCGCTCTGCAAAGTACGTAGGTACCTACTTTGTTCAATCAAGAATGACTATATTTTAAACATTTGGTGAAAATTTCAAGTATTTACAGTGATTAGTTTTTGAATTACAACCATATAAAAAAATCGATTTGGTCGAAAACTGGGCTTGCGTAAAAATTCCCATTTTTCTGTCCCTTTTTTTTATTTTTCTCGAGTTTTTGAAAACTTTTGGAAAATGTTTACTTTTGACCTCTATAATGCACCAAGGATATTCACTTTTCCATCGGAAATCACCCCCCAAAGTTTGAAATTGAAGCATTATTTCGACTAGTTATGCTGTACACAGTCACAAAAAAAAAACACACATCATTGTAAAATCAATACATTCATCACTCCGTTCAGAATCTAAAAATAAAGTTGTGTTTTTTTGTATTTTTTAATGAAATTTATTATTATATTATTAATTAAGATGTCGAGAATGCCAAAATAGGCGTATTTTATCATGGTGTTGAGTGTTTAGCTATGACTGTAAATATTTTTAACCTATAACCATTTATTATAGAATAAATTATTAAAAAATGTATTAGTTTTATTTTAATTTTATTATTATTAATGCTATAACCTATTTATTATTTATTTTAACATTTATCAATAATTGTACTATTAGTCATTCTATTAAATATGTCAAAAAAATGTTTATACCTAATTATAATACTTTAAAATCTGGTATGTGATGTTCAAATACCTGAAAATTCCCCCCCCCCCCACGTACTATGGATTTTATTCTATGTGAATCTGTGTGAAAAAAAATTTGAGTCGGCAAATTAGTGAGTTGTTGCCCTAGTCCATAGGTTCTCAAACTTGTTTTATCCACCGCCCACTTTGAGAATCAAAAAATTTCAAGCGCCCCCCCCCAAAAAAAAAAAAAATTTTTAACTTACCATCTATTATGTCTTTTAAAAACAGATATTTCAATTTATAATATATAAATATGCTATATCTTATTTCCGAGTTCTAACATACATTTTTAATTAGCTTTTTGGATGACAATTATTCCGCGATCAGCGAATGTGTGGTATTTTGCTTTAATAAATATAGATTTACTATTTTACATATTATATTAATATGCATATAAATATATAAATGAGAATTTTTTTAATATAATATAATATTTATATACTTATATATTTTTTCGTATCGCCCCCTAAACCAAACTCAACGCCCCCAAAATTCTTTCGGGTATCCTACCACCCCCCTGAAGGCCACCAACGCCCACTAGGGGGCGCTATCGCCCACTTTGAGAATGACTAGGGCCTAGTCTAATAAAAACTGAAATGACGCCACTGATTTTTTGGTGTTATTTTAAAGATTGTCAAAATAATAAAATTTTACAATTACAATTATATTATGCTTAGTATTATTATCGAACGTCGTAGAATGTTATTGATAAAAGTTCGAAAAATAATGGAATGATGTTAGGAAGAACAGGTAGGAGGTAGGTAATACATTAAAAATGTACTTAAATTATCTAATAATTGACAACGTATTATTTGCATAATATACTATAATATAAATAACACAAAATTCACTTTGATTTATATCAGGATGAGTTGGGTATATTAAAAAAAAAGGGTAAACATCTCTCTTTTTCTATACCTACGGCTGCACCGGCACATGTGGTTTATGCGGTACAACGAAAAGTTCTGAAACAGAAAGGTGAGAGCTTTGCTTCATTCCTCATCCAGAGTAAACGAGTATGTGCACGACGCTAATGACAACGAAGGAAAAAGAAGAAACGTAACGATCGTATGCCGTGTTTGTGAACGTAATAGAAAAAAATAATTACAAAAATAATATTAACCAATGATGGGAAGGCGCGATTTAGACCTTTACGGATAACGAAGTGCACGCGATCCATATGATTTTCATACATTTAAGTGTTTAACTAGACAGTATCCTATCAGTTTTTAATTTTTAATTTGTAAGTTTTTTCAGTACATAATATATATTAATAGGTTATTTGTGGCTGAATGACAACCAAAATCATTGCATCATAATATAGACGATATTACGCTGTTTTCATTGTATACGCCAAGAAGATCAATAATTCAATAATCATGATAATATAATATTGTTTATTTTTTTTCGATCACAACCTTAAATTTTTTAATAAATAGCCAACGGGAACTGTTTAGATAAAAGTATACAAGACAGTACAAAAAAACTGGCAATAAAAAATGTCAAGAATATTTCAGAAAGGTAAAATGTTTGCGAGATTCAACAAAAATAAAAAAATAGTGAATATAGAGGAAGCTGTCAAAAACTCAACAATACATATTATAGTACTTACCATAAAAATATTTTCTACTTAAAAAAAAAAAATAGTTTTACTGAGCTATTCAAAAAGACAATAGATAAAAATATACGCAAACCAAAATAAATTAACGACTTAAAAATGTCTTATGTTTAATATATATGAATAATATCATATTTATAATATAAAATTATTAAAAACTTTTTTCATGAATGATATAAAGCAAAAATATGTCATTTATTTGAAATAAAAATTAAAAAAAAAAAAAAAAAAAACAATGAAACAATAATGCATAAAAATATGATGCAATAAATAGTGATCATTCAAATGGATGGCGTATCCTAACAAATATAATATTATTTATGTTAATTACAGACAAAGCAATTTTAGTTGATTACTATTTCGAAATATGTCAGACAAATATTTAATAAACAGCGTCCCCAAAATGGTCAAATTTCAGTATCCAATTTGAAAAACGTCAATTTATTGGCAGAGTGATGTATTTCCTATAATGTATACGATATACGTGTATTGTATAATATTTTGTACTTGTTATTGATTAAAAGAGTAATATATTCATAAAAAAACATTCATTTTCACCAACGTATTATGAAAACACTATGTTGGCAGAAAAAAAAAAATGACTCGATGATAAAGCTTGCACGTTTTAAAACTAACGAATGGAACTGTATATTATGGGTCTATAAGTAATAATGAGTATGAATATGTATACAACTTTCTATACATCCAAAAAGTCATAAACGCACTTTGATAATGTTACGAACCGAGAACGAACAAAAAAAAAAATCAAAAACATGCTACAGAACACTGCAATAATTCATTGCTTTATAATAATTAAAATACGGTTTGGTTGACGGTGGGTGGCAAACACAATAATACGAGTAATACAGAATAGATGTCAAGTTGTCAGCCAATACCTCAACAAAATAATGAGAACTTATGATGGTCTTGGAGAAAATATGTCCTGAATTGCATTGTTTGTATTTATTATAAAAAAACGATACACTTTCTTGTCTTATCCGTAGTAGGTTAGTATAGAGTTGGGTATTTCAAATGTACTTGACATCAATGGAGAATAAAGTGGCTACCTGTGCTTATTGGCGACGGGCGCGGCGTTTAGTGCGGATCGAAATCATCAACCGGCGTCCAGGTCAAGGTGTTGACGTCTTGTAAAATGTTGGCATGGATTATTAATTTTTTTCATTTCTACCAGTCTCATAACAAGACAGAGGACAACGACAGTACATTTATTATGTGCACCTATAGTAAAATATTTAATATACCTTCCTACTATAGATAGTCGTGTTTATTTATGTGTGCATGAATTGGCAAAACGAATATGTTTTTCAGCCAGTTCACTACTAGAGTGTTGAATAATATAAGATAGTCGAGCGTTCCGTTACAACGATTTTGGTCTGGAGAAATATAATAATAATATATAATATTATGCAAGCGACAACGGCCACGAGGAGACGAATAAGATCGAAGTGGATAGCTATAATACAAGGGAAAACAGGAAGGACAGGACGAACAGGATAAAGAATATAGTAGTCGGTTGCGGATACAGCTGCTGAAGAGTAGATATACAACACAAGAATACAGTACACACACACACACACACACACACACACACACACACACACACACACACTGAGGTAGGCTGTGGCTTCGTGTCGGTTGCACAGCGCTAGGTCCAATTTGTCGGTGCAAAATGCCGTTCATATTTCATCGTATCCCGGCGCGGTGTAAACCTAAAAGTGCGGTGGACCTCGCATACCCCTCCACAACACAACTATTACAACAAGTACTACCTACCACCATGTCGCCGGGAACGACCGGACGACGAGATAACCTCTACCCACACGCGCTCACCCCACGAGCTAAAGTCCGGTGCATGGCTACGCTTCCATAAGTATATATATATATATATATATATATAGGTACCAGACACCACGATCGGGTTTTACAATGGTATAATGATGTACTTGTGTGCCCGTTACGCGTGAAAGCTTGAACTGGTGTGCGTGTTCGAATTTCCGGTGCCCGACCTCGGAGATCCCATTGCCACCGTGGCCGACGTCGTCGTAAGGTTTACAGCACACGTGTACGTTTATTATTTTCTTCGTTCTTCCTGCATATACGTATCTACCACAACCGCACCTGTTATTTTTTCTCGGAAATTCGCACGTCCCTATACACATTTTCATTAAGCTATATAACATTTAATTGCATACAAGTTAAATACGTAATATGTGTGTGTGTGCTTGCAATAAAACCGTGTACGCAAGCACTATATATATATAAATATATGAAGATACATCATGTGAACTAAAACCCAAAGGTCGGTTGGCGTTTCCGTTTGCGCAGAAAACAGAAATTTAATTTCCAAAAGTGTAATATATTATATTGTGTATGGGGTACAATTCTTTTTTTTTTTCAGCAGACGGTCGTTTTCACCTGGGTACTTGGTGTTTTTTTTTTCAAATACGTCTAGTTATAATGACTTAGTAAATTTATGCTAAAACGATATTTTAAAATGACACACATTTTATCCTTGGTTTACGCTGTTAAATGAACCATGCCAATAATATGTCATGCTTAAACTAAAAAGTATTATGCCTAATAATATGTATAATATTTTACGCGTGCGCTAAAAGACGTGTACACTCTATAATTAGAGTGTTTCTGTAGGTGATATACTTTCTCATGAACGTTGGTAACAGATTACTGTGATAGCGACAACTGTAAAAAGTTTTTTTGTTTATGTTTTTTTTCCATCTCAATAACGACTTTCAGAACAATTATTATTTGGCTTACCGAGCAAGAGATCGTCGATCCATTATGAGTGAATGGTGGTGTAAGTGGACCAACCACCAAATAAATTTCTAACGTTCTTCGACAAGAAATATCTTACTCTTTTCAAGGCGATAGTTGACAATTTGCGCAATCATTTTTCTAACTACATTTTGCTAACTATTTGTCAAATAAAGTACGTCATGTTGATCGATTTACGAGGTGTATGGTACACCATGAAAATATATAATAATATAATATTCTATGGTATTACCCATGAATTTATTTAGTTAATTGTACGAAAAGTTTTCTAATTTTTTTGAAACTGACAATATTCGAATACATTTGGTTATTGATTTCAGATGACATATCTTTTTTATGTGATATTACACATTGTAAAGCATTACATTTATTCGTATTTTTGGTAAAATATATAATAATGAATTATGGGTGGTATAATTACAAAATGGTTACATTTTGTATGAATCGAACAAACTGAGTAGTATTATAAAAAATATTTGTTGTTACATTGGTTGTAATACGAATTGTATAAGATACATTTGCAATCATTAAACATTCATAATTATTCTAAAATTATTATTTAAATGTGGTCTGCGAAAACTTTCATTTTAACGCATGTGCAATAAAAAAGCGTTTAAAAATTGTATTATGCATTTAAACTATCCATTGAAAAAAATAATGTTTTATTTTTATTTCAGAGATGTATAAAACTATCTTCAGTTTTTTAAAATTGTAATTGTCTGTTTGTTAAACAACTATACTGACTGCAGATAACGAAAAAATATTTATTTTTATCGTTTTAAAGTTAGGAGAAAAAATTGTTCAGTAACTCAAATGAATAATATATACCTATAGTAATAAATATATGTAAGCATTTATATAGAAATGTAAACTATTTGAACTGTTTAATAACTAAACAAAAAAAAAAAATGATTTTTCTCTGAATTATGTTAAATTTATGCTAATTACGATTTCACCAATTTCACTAAAATATTCTTCAAATGCAGAACTCTGTATTTTAATTGTAAATTAATTAAATGTGTTACTGTCACTACTGTATTGCTAAGTTAAATTCCAAATTAATCTGTTTCTATAGTAATCGATAGTTAATATTATTCAAATCGACAATAATAATTTGTATATAATATTTTAAATAAATATAAACACAGAGCATCTAAAAAGAGTCGAATAAAATTTAATCTTTTTTCTCTATAGAATTTTGAAAACACATGCTTTCCCCACTTATTATAAATAAATTTATGCTTACGAGCCACCTCTGAAGTTTCTATACGGCCCGAATAAAAAAAAAAAACATACTATTTTTCGATATACCTAACTAAATGATTAATTTTTGTGACGATGATTTTAGAATAACTAAACGTAAATCGTAGGTATTCATAATAATATAGTTTAAGTTGAACCACTTTTTGGACATATTTCGTGAGGTGATGCGCAAAACTGGGATTATTGGAAAATTATTTTGTCATCCGTTTAATTTTACAATGTGTTATAAGCAATTTGTAACTGAATTTAATCCACCCTAATATTGTATCACTAATTTGATAAGTACCTATGTATATATTGGGTTTATATACACACGTATTCTGGGTCATATACTTTTGCATATTATATATTATGGTGCAGCGTGCAATTTATTTAATATCTTCTCACGTTACTACGGGTGGCTGCATATTGATAAGTATTATTATTATTATTATACGAACACGGTCGGCCTTTGCGGATATCGCATATGGAAATATGGTTGCGTGGTTTCCCGAAGGTTAGATGGGAAGGAGCGGTGTTACGTGCCTCGCCATGGAATGTCTTACATATTTTTTTCTTCCCGTCGCCTGCCGGATGATGATTTATTTTCGTTCCTGAGGCGTTATTCTCTATCAGAACGACGTATGATGGCGAAAGGTTGCGGTTTTATATTTTTATCAAATAAAAAAAGAACGAAATCTTTTTCTACGCCATGTAATGCGTATTATATATATATATATATATTACCGTATCGGGTAAACATATTATTATCGATTTCGACGTGAGCAACTACTTCGCTAGACATCGCTTCTATATGACACGAATCCACTTATTTTCATTCTCCGCACCCAAATACAAGTTTCACATACAAGTTTTTTACTCTTTTTTTTCTTTTTTTCAATATATTATATTATACATCACATTATATACTGTCGTACTTTTGGGTGGTGTTATATTATTATATCTCCTCTTAGGCAATGGATTGTGTACCTAATATTACAACCAACAGCTTTTTCGTAACTTTGACAATAAGTGGTTATATACAAATATTATTTAAGTCCAATTTTTAAAAATGTTAAACAAACAATTCCGTGGATTCATAACAATTACACACTAAATACCTACTAATGTATAATATTATACTGAACCGTGGCTAAATAATCATAAAATGGAAAATACAAATGGCCATCATTCAACCAAAATGATCAATTAATGAAATTATAAAATATATTTCAAGGTTGATAAGAAAAAAAAAACAACAACAACAAAGAGTTTGTTTAAATCACCGAACACGGTTTTATTTTATTTTTTAATTGTTATAAATAATATGAATTGTGTTCAAAACAATTTGAAAATTTGAACAAAGATTAGCATTGGTGTACCATAAAATTATAATATGAAAACATTAAAGTATAACAGTATTTAATTTGTAGAATAAAGTGTAGGAATTATAAATGTAATAAATAATAATAATCTTTATTCATTATCTGGTTGTAAACATGCATAAATTGTATAGATAAATATAAATTCTTTGATAAATTTAGCTTTTTCCTGTTTGAAATTAAAAGTGTTTTAATGAAAAGTAATACAACAATATAGACGCATTCAATGCAGACAAATATAATATAAAGTACTTAAATTAATAAAACGCATGACCATTTAATGTTCATGTTCTGTTATCTTATAAATATTTAATAAATGATTCATATTTAATGTCATGAGAAAGTAGGTTAGGTTACTATAACTCTGTTCACGTTAAGAAATGTTAGAAGCAGCCAACTTATGTACAGGGACGTAGCAATACTACACCGCAGGTAGAATAGGTACATGTGAGGTAACAAACGGGTGTTGTTGACTGCAGACCGACAAAAACCGGTAGCCACAAACCATGTTTCTTATGTCATCGTACGTCTACGTGTTAGGTGGCATGGAGCTTGGGGCAAGAACATGTTTGATTAAATTTAAGGTATTTCTAGGAAAAACAACTAAAACATCGACGAAAATTTTCAAAATTGACTTTTAGACGCCAGAGCTTTATACATTGTGCCACATAAAACCCCAGTCTACAAAGTTGAGAAGAAAAGATAACACCTACAATTGTATCTTTAATGGTATATACTTATAGATCCGCATTTCTGCATATATCTGATCATGAACCGTTGTTGGAGTGGACGTACGACTGAAAAATATTATCAACTGAAAATTTCACGGTTCATGATCTTAGGTAATCGGTCGCATCAAATAAATTACGACCTTGATTACCAGCGAACGGAGAACTCCACGGACTTATAGATTCTCACTATGACATTCGCGGACGGATATGTTTGAAAACTCGACAAATTTATTGTAAAAATCTGGTGCGAAATTTTTATACCAATGCAGTAAAACCATGGTAATCAGCACCTGTCTGTATTATTCACGGGGTATATTACAGTGGAAGTTTTTATAGCGTCCGTCTCTGTTATCCGAATATCGGTTTCACGATTTTTACTTCCGTATTTTTGCGTCCGCCGAGATCGTAATAAACTATAACAGTGTAGTGGATTTTCGATTAAATTCCGACCACGAATCTATCAACGTTAGCAATGTGTATATTGTATGATATCGTGCAGTAGCAAAACGTGTCTTAATCACCTCTGGCTTAAGACATGTGCCATCCATTTCCCAAGGATTAGGTAGGTACGTGACTGAAAGCGAGTCAGGGTGAGAGATTTATAAATGTATCTATATTATTCACAGGTTTCTCGAAGAAATATATTATCATATATTGAACGTTATTTAGAAATCAGAATTTATTGTATTTACATAGTATAGGGGGGGGGGGATATTATATTACTTACCACCATAATTTTTGGGAAATCTGTGAAAAATCATATAAAAATAAACATGTAACTTTATAGTGAGCTTTATAATATATATATAATAAGTAAGCTTTATAAGCTTTATAATGATTCTTAATATAATATTACTATTTATCAGTATTTTCAAGAACTATTGAAACAGTTTGTTTTAAGCAAGCGACATTTATTATAATATACGCATTTTGGTGTAATGCGACTGTAATACGCAATATGTTACTGTACAAACAAACATTAATTAACATGCAATGTCATTTAATTTGTGAAACGTTTGATCCAAACGTATTCCGAGAAAACTTCAAAGGGTATTTATCTCTGGTATGATTAATGTAGGAATGCGTTTGTCCAAAAGAATGCAACCCGAATAACCCAGAATATGTATCAATAAACCTAATTAATAAAATAAATTATTGTGTTTTTATAAATTTATCACACATACCAACAGGCGCGAAACCTGGAGTTTTTTAGATGGGTGTTTTAAATTTAAATTTAAATATAACTTTTGAGGGTTTCGTAGACTCCCCGTTGTAATTTTTAATCTAATTATAGTAAAAAATAGAATTATATCATTATAACAACTACTTATTTATTTATTTCAGGTGCTTAGTAAATGTATTTATGCGTAAACAAGTTCTTATTTTTAGGAGGGGGAGAATTACTACACCGAAACACTTGCATGACTACGCAATTTCTTACCCACCACCTATATTATTATACATTCATCATTGTATACGTGTATTATAGTTCATATTTATTTATTATAAATTAATTGCTTTCATGTGAAATATAAATTAAACAGGTTAAAAACGCATAATATGAATAAATATGTACATTTTTAAGAAGGTACTACTAAAGTATTAAAAATATTAAATAGTAATTTTCAAAGGCAAGATGATGTCGTTCACTAATAATATGGTTCAAAGAAATATAATTATTAGTATTTTAATTCAATTAAAATGAATAAAGTGGCATGTAATATCATAATTTGGTGTAAAATTATTCAAATAGGTTGTATGTTTTAAATAAAGTGTTATAGGTCCAAACCAGTACGCCGAAATAAGTATGCAATTCAATTTCTTTCAATAGGAGTTGCTGTAATATAATTTTTATACGATACAATTCAAGATTTTGACGGTAAAGAATGATCGGAAAGAGTATAAAATTATATATTTTTTATGTGGACGAGCTAAAATCGTAATGCTGTATTAACCACGGAATTTACGGGACGTAAGAACCCACAGTGGGTGTGACATTTTGTTGAGACTGAATGTGCCCCTTATTACCGTTGTCATTAATTTCATGTTGTACTCGTGCTTATTCTTTTTGCACGTGCACCTACGTAAAATCAATAAATTACAATAAATAATAATAATATAATATAATATATTATATATAATACATATTATGTAGGTACTCAGTTTACCATTCGTTGCATTGGTAGATGATTCTCGTGGAGACAATATTATGTTATATCGTTCACCGATCAAATAATCATCGTAGGCAAAATCCAGGACTGTCTGAAACACTCTGTATCTGTGTATTTGACGAAAACTTATCATTTTAGTTCAAAAACATGATGTTCTTATGCTCATATATTGGCAAAAGCAGTTTTTTTCAGGATGACTTTATGTACATTGCGAACTGTGACTTTTCTTTCTTTAGCATTAACTGAACTTAGTGAAAGCAACTAAAGTTGTTTAAAATGTAAAATGAAAATAATGATAATAACAAAACAGAAGAAGTTGATTTGAACAGTAAAATTACCACAAAGTAATAACCTAACAGAGAAAGGGTACATAAATGTAAATTTTAGCAATTCTGAATCTTAATTAACGTATTTTCCCTTTTTAACTTTAACTTTAGACATATTAACATTTTACACGTATAGGTAGGTACACTAAATTAGAATATAAAATATAAAAAATTAAAAAAAAAAATTAGAAATTCAGCACATTGTTTAAAATTTTTTTATTCAATATTATTGTTTCTTTTAAAATAAAACTATGAAAATCAAATATGTATAAAAATCACATTTTTTAAAATTTCGTAGCATAAAATTATTTCAAATATTTGCATTCACATGTACTAAAAATATGTAAAATACATTGTGTTTGACTAAAATATAGCTGAAGAATATTACAATATTTAGATAGATACTATTGTTTATTAGTTGGGCATATCAACTGAAAAGCCTTCTGATATTTGAATTCCAAAATAACTGCACTGATTTGTCTTCATTTGTGGAATTTTAAATTTAAAAATATTATCGTATTTATGTTCAGTAAAATATTTTACCAACCTGTTTTGGCTATAATTTAGGTAAAAATTAAACGTTATAAATCAGAATCTTGAATTTTTTATTCATTATATCATTTATTTATCACCAATGATGCTTGGTACATTAGTAACTTCATTTTACACACATACTTTAAAATTCTAAAAGCTTTAACACTACCCTTATACTATTGCAAGAAAAATAAATCATTTAAAAAATAATTTTAATCCGCTTACATCGAATCACCCACTCTAACAATCTCAATGGCTTAAGTGAAAATGTCACAGAGAACATTTTCTTAATGCATTTATGTATCTTAAAAATTACTTAAACAGTTAAACCTAAGTTAAAGAATACTTAATTACTGTACTTTCTGAAAAATACGAAATATTTGTATCAGTAATATTCTCGGTAGGTATGTATGTGCTAGTGTTGGTATGTATAATTTTATAAAAATTATTATTAACTAGGTGTCTATGTACATCTGACTATTCGTACATATTTAAATTAATTTTAAGTTAATAAATACTAAGTTTAGGTATCAGAAATGTTTGAATTAAAACATAAGACGAATATTGTGCTAACATATAGAATTATTTAAATAAACCAAAAATTATAGCTAAAAAGAATAATGACATATGACATATAAATAAATTTTATATTTAATTAGTTCATGGCAAACATGCATGTATTATACAACTCAAGCATAGACATACCCAATTACATATATAGACTCTTATTTTTATTTTTTTTATTAGCTCTTAGTTTTACTATTACAGCTCAACGATTATATGATAGACACTTATATTATCACATAACATAATATACTATTTTTTATGCTAAGAAATTTATATAAGTATATACACAAAGTTAAGAATAAATTGAAATAATACGAATACGATTTCATTGCACGATAATTGCAATCCGGAAATAAATTTATCGAGGTTGTGTAAAATAACTTTTTCACAGAATCGAATCAAGCGTCGAATAATAATATTAGTTCGTATATTTTGATTTCCCTTTTAGGCAACAGCCGGCTTTTTTCTCAGTCACGTATTCTCGTTTTGATTTCATATACAAAGATAGATGAATAAAGAGAAAGAGATGGAGAGATAGAGTGATAAAGAGGGGGGGGAGGTAGAGAATGCTAAAATCAAAGTGTTGGGGAAATATGGTGGCAAGGTCGGGAGGTTCGAGTGCTAATGATATTTAAACGTCAGGATCACGTCGGGGCTTCAAGTTTAGAGGCGATGCCATATAACTTTATTATAAGTTTATCCGGTGCGGATTTCTTCTTTTCTGCAGCGAGACGATTGTGTTAAGTGTGTCGCCAGAAGGGTCTTCTCCCCCTTTAATATAGCCATCCCTTGTTATTGATTCTTGAACTTGCCCAAAAACTTACTGAAGTTTAATAACTCATCAATCACCAACGCAGAGAATTTTGCCGGAGAGTCACGGAAGAGGAGAAAATATCGTTCGCAGAGATATTAATGAGTGTGTGTGTGTGTGTATTTTACATGGTAGAGGTTGATCTCACAACAGCACTTTGGAAATAAATTAGTTACTTTTGGCTTAAAAACAGTTGGTTAGGTAGCTAATTTGATATTTTTTTCTCATTCACCCTGAAACGCTAAACCAACGAATCCCATTTGACTCAAATGGAACGGGTTGAATAAACTATCACATAAAAATCAAAATACTACATTTAGATGGTATATTATGGTACAAATCTCTACTAAAGCCAATTTGGACATACGGACTACAGCTATGAGGCGATGCAAACATTTCTAATCTCAATAAAATTTGACGGTTTCGAAATAGAAACTAAGAAAAATTACCTCGAATCCACCTTTCAAAAAATTAGCCTCTACTACCATACCAGGTGGTGTCGTGATTTGTTATAAAAAAAAAATAAAAATAAAAATAAATAATAAATGAATAATAGTATTAATGATACAGATTGTATATTATTTGTAAAAAATAAAATTACCAGTTCTTTGCCATACGTATCAAATCACTCCCTGCATAAAAACCTACACATGAAAACAATTCAGGAAGAGTCAAAAAATTATTATAAACGTTTCCACCAACCACCTTAACTTTTTTTTTTAAATTTATTAAACTTATACAATGTGTCAAAATATTGCATGTTATTACAAGGTTTACACCTTAATTCTCATCCAAACGAACTTATAAAAAATCTAGCTTCATTAACCATCCCTGATAACCCTCCTCGTCGTTTTAGCGAAAATGGTGCAGAGACCTACTAAATCCCTAGCAAAAAAAAAAAAAAAATTATTGTTAAAACAAAATAATTAAAAGATGTAAGTGTCATCAGTACTCTCAGCATCCCAGGTGACCCTAGTAGACGTTTAAGACAAAAAAGGTGTCGGGAGCTCCTGACTGAATAAAACACATTCCCAACTTCAATGGCTGGATGGACTCTTCGCATCAGCCCCTCTTATTTTATTTTTATTTTTATTTTATTTTATTTTATTCTTGTAATATTTCTATCAGCACTTATACTTATTGTAAAATATTATATTTACAGATTGTATAATAAAAAAAAATTATATACAAAAAAAAAGTGTCATCAGTATTATGCCGTTTGGATATAGATTATGTATATATTAATAAAGAAAAAATATATACTATAGTACAATTATTTTTAAAGCAACCTTCTCTCTGTAATTTTTGTTTAAAGATACACTGCATTTCTAAAGCCCCACAAAAAAATATTGTCATTTAGTTTAAGTTCCTAAGTTCATATTATGTGTAACTGCGTGAGAACGAGTGTGTGCGCACATGTGAGTATATGTTTAGGTATTACAAAACTTTTTGAATAATTTGATAATAATATGTTTTTTTTTTTTAAACTTTTGATATCATTTTTAATTTAAATGATAAAATTAATTTAAAATGTTTGTTTCGTAGTATTTTATGAAAGTTTAATTTTGAACTAGTAGACATAAATAATTATTGTCCTAAAATCCATTATTCAATACATTAATAATTTGGAATGAAAACAAAAACTGTATTTAAAAATGAAACAAACGCATGGCATATATTACATTTTATCTGAATAACGTATTCAAATAAAATATATGCTGTTATGAAATATCTACTTAATATTACTTTAAGTAGTTATTGAAAATCATTAGATTTCCCGAGCACTAAAAAACAAAATGGGATCAATTTCAGAATGATAAATACCTGTACTAATATTTAATGTCTCTAACCATTACAATATAATACATATATTTCAGAAATTATCGAAAAAATTTTGAGGAAACATTAAAAATACATATCATAAACCTTTTTTATACTACCCTTTCGTGCATATAGTTACATATTTATATACGTATAATTTTACCTTTTTTTTTTTTAACCAGTATCGGGTAAACTTCGTTTTTTATACTAAGGTATGAGCTATATATACCTCTACCAACATTGTGCATTCACTTTGTTCAATTTTTTTCAACAATAAGCGAATAATCTATTATTATTTTTATACGGGAATATTTTTCTTTATACGTTCAAAATAATCGAAAATATTTTTCAATAAGACTTTTGTCACATTAGATAAACACAATACGTGTAGTGTTGTGATATTATATTATTTATCTCATGGTCCATAAAATAGCTGGTATGTATTGGGCCATCATTTTTCATTCAATCGACACTTCCTGCCTCAAATAATCCGTGTAACAGCATCATAAGACGAAAAAAAAATTAACATTACGAATACACTTTATTTTTAGATAAAATTATATATATATTTATGCAATAAAAAAATCATAAAATATACAGGGTATTCCGTGAGTATATACCAATTAACCGTAGAAGGGTATCTAATTACCATTGTATACTACACCGTCTACACCAAATAAAAAATAGCCCAAAAGTTTCACCAAGCGTTATAAACAAGTAGTTTACTATATTGAATATGTGCTGCAATATTTACAATAAATTTTGGTACAATTATTTGCCATTAACCGGATGAGCAAAAAAATGAAAAAATATGTGACACACGTAATGCAGAGCTATTTCACGCACCGTAAAGATATATTATGTTAAATACGTAAAGTATCGATACTGAATTAAAAGTTAATAAAAAGTTGTTATTTGTACTCACGGTCTTTGTTTAATTAGCCCCGTGGCTATTGTCCATCCTTTCAGTTTATTGTGTTTGTGTTTGAAACTCAGAAGCTTCAGAAGCATTGATAGGTTTTTTTATGATTAATTTTAATTCTCTAGAGAAATAATCAAAATTAGTTAGAATGCCGTTAACACTTCAACAGTGTTTTCGATTGATGCCATTGTTTCAATTAAAAAAGCAGTACCCCTACTCTCATCAAAAAATATAAAAAATATGGAACAAACACAATTAATAAGCAATCGATAGTTCTACAAAGAAAATTCTGTACGCTTTGACCAACGGACATATTTTAATATGTCACCGATCGCCATATTGAAATATTGACAGCTTACATGCTATGAATTCTACGCCTGTGTTATATCGAGAGTTTTTTAACATCGGTGACGAAAGGGTTATTTTTCCACTCGATAATCCACGTTGGTGCAAACACTCATGCTATATGTATTGTTTACTATTATTTTTTTTTTTTGCTTTATCGAATGGAATATATGTATATAGGTACATTATATAGAATATTTAATATGTATATATGTGCAAATATGAATCTTATTATTTTTTCATTCGGTTGCAAAACAAATTTAACCAACGAGCACTTATAGTTCCTTCATATTTATAGTTAATATAATATATATTATAGACGCGTTGATAGGTTCCAATAAAATATTCCAAGTGCTGATGTAGATATAGGTAAAAATACAGTGATTAATTATTCCGTACGATAAATGATAATATGTCAGATGACGAGAGTGATGAAGAGAGGTGAAGTGTAAGAAAAAAAATGCATTGACATAAATGAAAATATACGCACATTGTATCGAATGGGTGGTGGTGTGGAATTCGTTTGAATCAAAGGAGATTTTGCAGTAGACTACATCATGACCAGACAGAATACTAAAAGCAAGTCGAGCAAAATGGATTTTATCTGTTTCGATAGATCAATTAATATGTTTGTATACACTGTGGTTGTTGATGGATAGCCATTAGGTCATCCGCCACTACATAATATTATTATGAGTACTTTTTTAAAACAGCGTTATCTCAGGGAGAATAATATTTGAAAACTATTTTTACGCATAAAATTATATTAAATTGTCATAATTCCATCTTTAAAATGTCAGAGGTTATTTAATTTTTGCTCGACGTTTATTAATAAATATTTTACAATAGTTAGTATGCGGCATATTATAGTTCATTAGAATGGTTTAAGAGAATAGATACAGATTTTTTTTAAATGTATTCAAAGATTTGAAACATTATATGATCTCAATATCGTGAACCAGTTTTTTGTCAACAGATACATAAAAACTACATCGAGTATTTTAACCATTGAGGTCATATACCACCAATCAGTTTATAAATCATAAAAAATCTCAGGTAATGTTTGGGAACCATTTCTAATAATCAATATTGTATGTTACAGTATCTAAATTAATGAAAAAATAAATTATTCTAAGATATATTTCCATCTAAAAATATATATTTTTGATTCAAAAATAATGTTACTTAAATAATTAAATGTAACACGTTCTTAGAAAGTAATATTTCAAATTATATTAGATTAAATTACTTTTTATAATTAGTGCGGGAAAGTTTGGAAATCTCTAGTAATTAATGACATTTTTTTTTGAAATATCTGTAAGTCTCTGGAAATCTCTGAAAAATCTAAAACTGTATTATGAACAAGTGGTTAGTGGTTTACTCTCTAGTAAAAATCACAGTGTTTCTCGAGAAGATATAAAACATTTTGTCAAGTATTTTTTCAAACAATTTGTCTGCTCAAAATAAAATATACATTCATGTCGATTGTTGAACCTACGTTCTACATAACCTCTTAAAATAACACTGTTCACAATTCTTCAATGATTCGTTAATTATATAATATATTATGTTCAGAATTTAGTGTTACACATGTATATAATTTGGCTTTAAAATGAAACTTTGCTCGGATAGTTTTCTTGTTCAAAAGTTATTATCGCCTTATTAGCATAAATAAATTATTACTATAAATCATAGTGACATTGTGTTCTCGTATACCTAGCTAAAACAAAATATGTAAAATATTTTCGGTAAATTAATTTTTATAGCACTTTAATATATTGTTATGCGTCATGTTATAAACTAAATGTACTAAATCTCTTAAATTATAATACAAGTGAAATAATAACATGATGGTTTTCAGCTATAAACTATATTAATATTCCCGGCGAAAAATATACTTATATATTAACCTATGGATGAACTTTGTGCACTATAGTATACATTAGATATATTGATTCGTTTTTCCCAAAACAAAAATACTTTAAATCGTTAATCTTAAAAGTTCCATAAAGAAAACTCTTGACGTTCATCGTCGTCCAACACAAAGTTTTGTCGTCGGGATTGGGTTTATAAATTATTTTAGGTATATTCATGTGATGAAGCAGTTTTATCTTATAAGTCAGATAAGCCTGAAATTCTTAATAATACATATATATATATATATATATTAGGTACATTAATATGTGTATTGCATAAAAGGTACACCCGTGGCAAATATTATAACGACTGTGACCGTATTACCATCGTTAGATACAATTTTTTTTTTAATAAATTGAAATATACAATATTATTGAGAACAGACTTGGGCTCTGACATTGGAATCAGTTGCAGGTGATTGCTTCCCGAGTAAAATTTACATGTATACACTTAAAAAATTATAACCAAATTTTTAAATAGAACTGCTAAGTAGTTTCCACAAGGGAGGGATGTGGAGGGATGAGCAACGTTATTAATCCGTCAATGATATATATTTTATTTATCAAATTTTGTGAAAACATTATATTTATGTTATTTGAAAACAAAAAAATTCATTAAAAATAACAATAGTGTTTTATGAGTTAAATAATCAATGATAAATACAAATTAATCGCATAATACTGAATCATAAATATAAAAATTAGTTGAATAGGTAACTTTATGGCTCGGGAAATGAAGAATAATGGTCAAACATAGTGGAAAGTTTTTTTGTAATAGATATTTATTATCTACACAGTAAAGATTATATTTTAAGTATCTTTTCTTCTAGTCGTCCAATGTGTAAAATGTATTCAAAACATTAGAATTATGTTTATGTAAATCGTATTTAATATGTATATCGTGCATTTATATAAATTATAGCTATGAAAAAAATCTGTGAATTCAGAAATCAGATAACACATATAAATTCTATTCGAGTGAATTTTTTTTTACACATAATGAACATACATAGTAGATTAATTTTTATAATTTTATTATACGTGTAATTTATTTATTTCTATTTCAAAGTGTACTAAGTTGTTAATCTGATTGTTTATTTTTCATGCTGTTAAACACTGTATATATTATATAAAATAATACATTTTTAAAATACCTTATAAAATTGTTATTAATTATAAATTAAAATAATAATATACAACTATAAAAATATTTATACATTTCTCAATAGGCTATAAGCTATATATTTGAGACTGAATATTGGCAGCTTTTGTTTAATATAAAATAATATTTAAAAAAAAAATTGATTTTTGATCATTCAAACTAGTGATAACATTTTTGAAAAAAAAATTTTTTCTTGTATAGGTCTCTTTAAAGTATTGAGTTTACTAAATAGTAAATAGTGAACTGTCAAATTGCTTTTCATTGTTCAAATTCATTTATGTATACTTAGGACGATTGCATTATAAATGTTATGAATTTATTTTGTTATCCGATTAGATAAAATTATAAAATATTTTCGATTTCTGTATACTAAAATTAACTATCCAGTACTACTAAGCTGGACGTCAGTATAGAGTATTGTTTGACGATTTATAATTTATAATTCATATTGTTGTATAAAAATAACATTTTTAAACAATTCAATATAATACAATTCGGGTATAATACTACCGTACATCTTATTATATTATATAAACAAATATCAGCTTAAACTGTGACTTATATAGACTCAAATATTATGTTTTAAATATAGCCATAAAGATAATTAATGTTTTATTAACTAGTATATTGAACAGTATACCTTACATACAGTTAATCTTTTTTATAATATTATGGTATATAAATCCTTTAACAAAATGTTAGACGTCCCTTATAATAATATTTTAATTTCCCATAAAACGTCGTATCACCCGTTTGATATGAATATAATTAAGTGGATAGATTGCGCTCTAGACAAAAATCTTTTCCCCATTCTCACGACTACAGACGGCTTTGTTTTAATTATTCGCAAGAATTCTTCCGTTTAATCAACCGAATGACCTGTTTTCTGAATTCAAGAAACCCCTTTTTGATAAATAACAACCTGTCTTTACAGTAAGTCGGTTTAATTAAAGACCATCTATATGTATACAGCGACCAAAAACACGCACACATTCGATATTAAGTCATTGAAATACAAGGTACATTTTGAAAACGTCAAGGGTGTGCCCTTTTTCTGTTTGCAGGCTTTTAATTATTTTACACGTTGCGTAACGTCACGCCACACGTGTCTCGTATTATGTGATTATTGTTTTATGCTACATAATAGTAATAATTATGACTATACAAACGCTTCTATAATTAAATAGCCAAACGAACGCTCAAAGCTTGCCAATAACTCGTGTGACGCATGAGTGACTATGATATACTCGATTATAATAATGTCGCAAAATATAATATATCAACCATATAGTTATATATGTATATATAAAGATGAAATAATATTGTTCAATATTAATTAAATTATTCTAGGCCATACAGAACAAAACATAATATTATTTAGATCCATCGGCATTTATGATCAATAAAATAAAGTTACAGGTTAAGTAATTGTATATGTTATTAGTTTATATTATAAAAAATGTGACTGCATATTATGAAATTTTAATAATTGCGTGTCACTTTAAACATAGCCCACGAGCATCAGATATTATTATATTATACACGTATAAACAATTTATTTTATCTTATACTTTATCATAATTTTAATAATTTTAATAATTTTGTTCAATTATGTGCTTAAAACAGGGGCGTATTTAGATTTTTTGGGGGGGGGGGGGAGAAGGGCTGTGGTATTTTCTCCAACTGAAATTCCCAATTCAGCCTATATGAGTTAGAAAATTTACATCTGATAGGACATAATAAGCAGACTTCATAGACAATTCCTGGATTTCGGGGGGGGGGGGGAGCTGAAGCCCCCTCAGCCACCCCCATAAATACGCCCGTGGCTTAAAATATGGACTATAAACAAAAAAACTAATTTACTGTATCAATATCATCATATATATTTGTGTTTATTTGTAATTTTTAAGACGCAATCGGGATATTAATATTTTGGAATGCTATACCCTATCTGAATTTTAGCCACAATCTGCCATTGGAGTCAGTCGTATTCTTAATATATTTACGAGTAATTACCATAAATTAATCGAGTCCCAAATTGTTCTTTATTATTTTAGATAGATGTCGATAATGTTCGGATGAGAATTGCCGAACTGGATGGTTCAGTTCCATCAAATATTGCTGTGTACTGTTTATGAATCAATTGTTGATATTTTATTTGAGTGAAATATAATTCTTAGTACTTCCTTAGCCAAGATATTTTGTGATACTGAAGTTGTTGATTAAAAAAATATATATATATCAAATCAACGTAACTGTAACAAATTTAGAATTTTTTAGACCATGCAAGCACATGTTTTGAAAAAAAAATTGTTTCAAACAACGAAAATAAATGTTGTTATTCAAATTTCAATAAAATGATGGAAGATATCAACGAACTTTAAACACGAAAAAATCAAGATGTAGGAAAGTCGGTCAGACTAGGTCTTGCGAAGATCACGTCGACGAACGCTACAGCAGCACGTCTTTCAACAAGATGCGCCTCGTTGATATTATCATAATATTCCTAAGCCATGATGGAAATCTCGCTTTAACCCTAGATTTTCCTTTGATGCCGTTGAAATCAGAGAGTGTTTTGTACAATATAATATAATGTAATAATGTAAATCTCCAGCGTTTCCTATTGAAAACATATCATATTATTATTCATAAAGATGGGCGCATGTAGAATAATTATTTTTAAGTTGTACCTACGTGTGTCTGAAGTTTTTATGTTCTTTAGAAACAAAGTAACATCGTCGGATTGCTTCACCATAAATATTTTTACGTGGTATCACCGACTATGTCATTTCTGATACATGTAGTTTTTATGATAAAAATATTCATTTTACCTTTGATCTATGTAGGTTTTAAAAAGATACCATATATCCAACGATTTTAGAAAAAAAAAAAATTGATAAAAGAGAATTTAGGAAGACGATTAAATAATAATATTTTAATGTACCTATGCAAACATAACGAAATTCACAATTTAAAAACGCGAATGGAGCTGTTTTAGTTTTGACTAAATCTCCTGTACATTGTACACATTAGATTAGATTGTCTAAACTTATTAGCTTGTAAAAAGCTTTGGTAAATTTTTATATAATTCAAATATTTTTTTCAACCGATTTGTGGCATTTTTATGATTATTAGTTTTTGGATTTACAATAGATTGTTGGACATTCTATTAAAATTGTTAATTTCCTGTAGAATATTTAAACGAGAATAGTTACATACTGTTAGAATAATTTAAAAAATCAAATACATGAGAATTTATAAAAAATATTTAGTAAATTAAATTTAGCTAAAGCTCAAATAATATTGTATTTGTCGAAAATAGCACCACTAATAAGTAATTCGATTTTATTTTTTAATTCTAAGAAACAGCACGATTTCGTCAATCGTCTGAAATAATATATCACTATAGTAACCCCATCTAATACAATATATTATTATAAAGTGAGGTCGGTCTCTGGTCTTTTCGTTGACCGTGTTGTCGTCGCACACGACCGACTGTGTAATGTGATAACGACGACGATGATTGTCGCATTAGCAAATTCTTCAAATTCCTCGGAGTTTTCAGTAATTGTAATTCGTTATAATATATAGTGTATAATTGTACAAGTAAAAGTAGTTCGTTTGTGAAGTACTTGTCGTCCTTGTCGACAGTAACACCCTACTCGCACAATATAGTAGTTATATATCGATGGTCTCTGGTAAGAAATCGTTCGCAATTAAATAACGGGGAATGGCGATGGTGGTGGACACAACTCCGTTTACACAGTGATGCAAGTCGTGTAAAACCTAATAACTCTCTTTTTCGAGGGGAGGGTAATCGGGCAGTGGAGATGCGCTGCAATAATAATATATTACGACGGTGGTCGAAGATTTTTCATCCAGTTTTCACGCACACCCTTTGACCGCGTACTATGTACTCCTTTTCCCTATTGGTCACGCACACTTTCTTCCTTTATTCTCTTTTTCCCATTTAGATGCTGTACCCACCCTAATCACTGCCTCATCCACTTTTATATTTTGCGATGCACACAATGTATGATATATTGTTTTACAATGATAATAGTAAGTTACGATTAAGTACACCGACATTTATGAACTATGATAATGTATACAAGATGATTCGCTAATAATTATGCTCACCCCCGTTCTGATTTTATGAATTTTAAAATTTTACAGACGATTGTATTATTCAAAAAGTGTATAGTGATGGTGATATAAATATGTGTTTTTCAAATGAGACCCTTGCCTCCATCTTCTAAGTTGAAAATTATTTTAAAGTATTAATGTTTCTAATTAAAAATTCAATCGAGCAGTTTCTCAGTTATTAAAATGTCAACAAATAGTCTTTGAAAACGGGTTAGAAAAAATTAAATATATCTTATATATTAAGATGTAATAGTAAAAAAACACTATTTATAATACTTATTATACTTGAAAAATAAATAAGACTTACAAATTATACTTAGCACATAAAGTTTTATAACTCAAAAACTACTCGTCGAAATTTTGATTATTCTGCTAAACAATTAATAGATGGGATGGGGAGGGGCCTACATTTGAAAAAATAGAACTGCATATATCTCCACCGAATATGCTTTATATTATTGATTAGATAGTATGAGAAACGTTAATAATTCGAAACATAATAATAGATGCATAATATTCTTAGTTTATATTTTAAATTTTCGAAATTGAAGAAAAAAAGGAATGGACTTGCTTGACGAATCATTCAGTTTAATATTATACGCGCTGACGTATTTTTTTATTCGGCTTAACCGGCTCCACCACGTAGTAATAATAACGAGTTTACTCAGTACAAAATGTTACTAAACATTTCTGCATGAACATCGGATGTTCATCGTCTTGTCGTGGTAATCGTCCACCCCTCTCTCTACACACACACACATATCTACTTAATTCGCATTATACAATATTACGAAAGACCGCGCACGTCGCCGGATGTATATAACGATTTTTTTTTTAGTCTCACCCAACGTTAATTGTTATCTCTATACCACCGTTGCCGACGCCGTTTTTGACCCGCTTTGTTATCCGTCGCGCCTTAATTAGTGATGTGAACAAAAAAAAAAATTATTACAAATCGCGTGTCCGTATTCGAACTAACGACTGACTGACTACAGCGATTGAAATGCCGACGTTACTTTGTTGTATTATAATATTGGCTTTAGCGCCAACCTTTGGGTTGAAAATTAAAAAATCATGAACAGCTATATATAATACGCAAACTATATATTCTGGATGCCCACCACCACGTCAGGACTTTGCTCTCACCGTTATACATTTTTAAGTTCATGCCTTATTTACATCGTAATCGCAAACGCCTCTGGTAATTTATCATCGCGTCGTTCCTATAATGCTGCTGTTTTATTATTAAAACTTTCAAATTCAAAAATCTTATTATTATTATGATTAAAATTATAATAATATAGTTGTACTATTGTAACTATTTTTTCTCACATTTGTTACTAAGACCTATATTATTATTATGTTATGTACACAATGATAATAGTAATAATAATAATAATAATAATAAAGGTTAAAAACAGCGAAATTTATGTGTATACATTATAACAGACCACTTTTGAGATAAACTAATTAAATGGTTTTGAAGGGGGTCGCGCGTATTAAATCATATTTTTATAACAGTCTATTTCAGCCTATGCTATGTACAGCGTCGTTATCTAACAAGAGTCTGATATATATTACATTTTCAGCGCAGTTTTTAAAAATGAAAAACCACGTTCACAATGGTTGTAGATTTCGTTGTTCAAACTCCGCGCACCCAACGAGCGGTACGAAAACTCTTTTCGGGAGCATTCCATCGTGCGTTCACGTATATGTTTATGTCGTTTTTAGATTTAAATTTTGAATCGTTTTCAGAGTTTTTACTCTTTACCAGTTCCCTACAACTGTGAATCGAAAAACGAAAACCACCACGAACAATATTGAATAATGTTGCTGAACCCGTTGTATTGTGTTCCACCGTTCCAGAAGTTGTTCGCTACGACAAGCATAATCGTTCGCTTTTCTTTCCATAATATCCATTATCCACTCATCAATCGCGAGTGAAACCATGTGCAATGTGTATGCCTAAAATTATATTATAGTTTGATTTTATTATATTATGTTACCTACACACTAAATATTTTCGTAAAATGCGATCAAATTTTTCGATTTTGTAAGTCCTGGAAACCAATTTTATTAACACTCGGGTCATATTTGTGTCAAACGCATTCCAAGATTTATTATTGTTATTATATTTCCGTTATAAAACAGCAGGCGGTCGTTTTCCGCCTGTATTGGTGACTAATTTACGGGGTATGTAAATTCTGGTTTCCAGACCAAAAGCACTGTTAGGTCCAGTTCGGTTCGTTAACTATACCGGATGTACGTCAAATACAATTCTGTGCGCTTGCGTAAGTGTGTGTGCGTGTGTATATTTGCGTGTGTATGTGTATGAATAACACATTTGTACTCGTGTGTGTGTGTATAATACGAAATCCTCGGTGAATTCCTGACGAAATGATTCCATTGCGTCTTTATGCATTATTGCGTGAAACTTTTGAAAATTAATGTCTGAACGCGGTCGTAATAATATTTTAATCACGAAAATGTGATGCATGAAAATTACGACCGCCCGCGCAGCACTGTATAATGATACTACCTACTGTTTTTTTTTCTCTTTCCCGAACAACTTTGCCTCGAACGGTGGGCTACATCGTAAATTGTTTATAACCTCTTGTGTAATTATCATGCAATATCATAACGAATTTGAGACCGCTTGTACCGTACCGCTCCTCGCCAAAAGGGGTTATTTTGTAATGTAGATGCCTGTGTTTCACTTTAATTAGTAATTACACTTAGGTTGTAGGTGTTTGGCTGCCATCCACTTGTCCTGTTTCAACCGATTTCCATGCTACCGAAATAAAATATTTTCCAACTTAAAATCATTTTATTTTTCTAAATGATAACTGATATTGTTATTGCGTGAAATTTATAATTTCCTCGTTTTGCCTAATCATTTGATCTTAAATATTAAATATATTATAATATTATTACACATTTTACACAAGTAAAATATAATATAGTGAAGTTATTTTTCTACAAACAATATGATAATACCTAATCACCTACGACTAATTCAATGTTAAAACCGTTTCTATGATAATCTATGAAACATCCTTTACCTATAAACTCTAAACTTCATTAATGGTAATTCATATTATGATTATTCATTTTCTAATACAATACTCAACAGCTGTCAGTTATATATAGTTTTTATTTTCATACACAAGTATAAATATTATGTTTAAACATTTTTTTTTTGAGTAATGCACCATTTATAGAATTCATAATCAATAATGTAATTTCTAAATAATATTTAATTATACGATTAAAATTTAAAATTTAAAAAAAAAAACTATTTAGGTTTTTAAAACCCATTTACTTGTATAGTATGAAAAAAATATCGTCACACTCTCAGAATGAAATAAGTATTTATAAATAAATTTTTCTATGTACACAAATCGAAAAACGTTTATGAAGAATATAGGTGATTCTCAAACCAATTTCAATGCAGTTCATAAACAGTTAACATTTCCCAATGAAATATTATAAGCTACATTTTTAAATAAATAATGATTTTGAGGCAAAACAATTTAATTTAAAAAATAATATAGCCATAACTTATGAAAGTCCCATGAACTTATCTATCATCTTTTTTTAATATAAACCATTTCTCGGGTTTTCGCGTTTAATTTATATATTACGTTCCAGACTCTTTTTGATGGTTGGGCGGTGTTTGGAGGACGAAAACAAGTAGGGAATGAGAAATGTGTTTATTTGGACCGGGACTTTTGCCAGCAACTGGCCAAGGATAACGGTTGTTTCCCGCTATATTGGGAGGAAAAAAAAGAAAGAGAATAAAATGTGTTTTCCCGACATCGAATAAGGTTGTTCTATGCTGCCAGATACGCTTTGGACATATCAATACCACTTTTTGATTGCTTTTTTCCGTCTCCTACTTCGAATTGAAACAATTAAGGCGTGCGTAGCACTAGTTCATGTACCTGCGTATATGTAAGAGTATCGCCAGACAGCTAGAGTTTCACAACCTATCAATTATAGGTAGGTACTTGGTACAGCGCTAGAAGATCCGACGATAGAATTCTATGAAAAAAAAAAAACTATGATCGTTTCAAAGACATCAGATGGCATAAAAATATTTGAATTATATTACGTATATTAATACAGGTATCCAAAAACCCCAGTATTATTACTATAAACGTTATCTGTTTTTTTAAATTTAATAATAATTTCACCTGTAACGACCACTGCTGTAACAATGACATAATCAATTTTAGTGTTAGACTAAAATAAATAACAATTTAACTGACTATTATAGATCGATTACATCGATAGTATTTTTATTTATTTTTAAATTCTGAAACACAACACGTGGGTCATGGAAATTCAGCTAGTGTTAATGTACTAATTAATAATTATTGATTGATTTTTACAAAAAATTGAGTAGAAAAAAATTATGTTCTGTTATAGACTGAAAATAAAAACCGAGAAAAAATATTATAGTATTGAATATCTACGACCGTTTTTATTTTGTGCTGAACGAGTTCATCCATCAACGAGTCGTTTATCGAATGTGATTGAATTGTGTTATAATAATCAATATTACATTTTTGTATATATATATATTTGAACAAACACAATAATACCGTTGTTGAAGATAAAAACAAAATAACTTTCCTATATAATGTTTATGCCACCATTATTTAGACACATTATAATATAAAAGAATAATACATTTACGCGCATATATGTTGTAAAAAAAAAAATATAGTTATCAAAAACAAATATATATTCCTTTATGGTACCGTATAATATTCCAAATAATAATATATATGTCGTGCAAACGGTGTGTGTGTGTGTGCGAGCGTAAGTGCGTTTAGTTCGTTTCGAGTATAATGTTATAATAATATATTGTCGCATAGGAAATAAGATCCCCTCGACCATGCTTCAACGTAAATTTCATCTTATTGTGTATATATAATATATATGTGTGTGTGTGTGTTGTACACAATGTCATCCGCTATAAACATGTCAAATGAAAATGTTATCTTTTTTGTTTTATATAGGTGAACAATGGATAAAAAGAAAATGGCTTCGGTGTTGGCGTTATTGACAGTGATGTACGTGTGTGCGGTATCTGGAACAATAAACAACTGCACCAGGTAACACATAAGACAATCACTAACTAAAATCTATACTAAATATTAAATAAGTCCTACAACACAATGATGTGATGCATAAGAATCAAATGTTGTTTGATAGTTTGTGTCCCCCTCCAAGGTCTGAAGTTCGATCCATAAAGGAATCTTTTGTGGCGATGCGTTACTGTCGTATTACAAAACCAGCAAAACATTTTTTAAATGGTTAGAGGATATGCAACAATTGTGGAAATTTGCGCCTATATACAGAGTGTCCCGTGAGGATTCACCCATTGCGATATCTCCCGAAATAATGGTGATACCGAAATTCTGATTTGCAATAAGACTCACGAGATAAGAACTACAATTATTTTATATTTTAATTTATTTTAATGTTTGAGTAAAAAGGTTAAAAAATATATTTTTTTATTTAATTATTTCCAAAAAAATTAAAGAAAACCATTTTGTAGAGTTAATTTTTCTAAAAATATTGATGTTTCAAAATTTTATTTTCATTCATTTCCTGATTTTTAATATTTTTTTTAGTTTCGAGAAAAATTGCGAATTCTTTAACACCGTAATGTTATCAAACATGTGACCTGCCGCGCCGCGCGCATTCTCATACTGCCGACAGAATACTTTCCGCTTCCTAATAGTTATAATCAAATTTTATTTCTTCAAAACTAGAAAAAATATCAAAAACCAGGAAATTAATGACAATAAAATTTTGAATCGTCAATATTTTCAGAAATATAAACTTTACGCAATGGATACCTTTAATCTTTTTGGAAATAATTAAATAAAAAATATAGTTTTTAAATTTTTTACAGAAACATTAAAATAAATTAAAACATGAAATAAATTGTAGTTCTTATCCCTGTGAGTCTTATTACAAAATCAGAATTTCGATATCACCATTATTTCGGGAGATATCAAATCGGTAAATCCTCACGGGACACCCTGTATAGATTATTGAAAGATTTTCAATAGGTAACTATTCCGTCAAATATTTCGAACCATCTGAATCACCCAAGTAGTTAATTATGGGAAGAAAAGAATATAGTTTCTTTTGTTATGTTCAAGATTTAAACATAGACGTACTACACGTCTATATACAAATTTACCTACATTGTATATAAAATGTAATGTTTCTTTCTTTGTCCGCTATAATATACGCAAATACTACTGAACCATTTTCAATAAATTGCAAATCAATAGATTCCTTGTTGATACCTGAGAGGGGAGAGTCTAGCCTCAATCTAAATCCGTATAGATTAGTCGAGTATGGTTGGTGACACAAATTGTATTTGTTTTTAAATAAAAATATTATGATATTTGAGCTATCAGCTATGATATAAACACTGGAAATTTTTTGTTATGACTTGTAAAGTTGTTTAGGTTATAAATTATAGTATAACCGTATTAATGGAAACATAAATAATTCAAATGGTCAATTATTTTTCTCTATGGTCACTGGTCAGAAATTGTGAAACTAAATTATCGAAGATTTAAAATTAAGTTAACTAAGACCAAGTACAAAGTAGTTTTTATAATCATATGTAACTGCACTGCAACAGAAATCCTTAATTTATTCCTCATTTTATGTAAATAAAATGATAACTATAACAACAACAAAATCAAAATCATAAACAAATTAATGATCTAATATTTATAAAAACTGAAATCATTTGAAATTCCATAAATATGAGACAAATAGCGATTATGATTTAAAATAAAAATCATTTATTTTTTATAAAATACAACCAACTGGTATGTGTATAGTATCTACTCGTACATTATTCCTGCAAGCTACGAAACTAATCAGAATTATATGCATATTTATGATGTTATCAGTAAATTTAATTCATATGCCTGCTTTTTTTATTATTATTATTTTAAAGTGTTCCTGACATACATGGTCACCAAACTTACTGATAAGATAATAACAATATTTAACAATTAGAATAATATCGGTAAGAGTAATTAATTACATTATTTCATGGTACCTACTTATAAAGTATAGACTTCAATTGCGTTATAAAAAATAAAAGTTAATAAGAATATACGCAAAGCAGACATAAACTGTACGAAAATTGGAACAACCTAAAAACTTTATTCTAGAAAACTTACGCTAATGTAAAATATTTTTAAGCTGCGTACATAAATAACTAAAATATATAATTTATTTATTCAATCAATTAGTAAATAATTATTGTCAATAATACTATTATAATACTATATTACTGGGGAAAATTCGGGAAACACGTGCATATCCCTAGGATCATATCAGACTCTAACAAAAGTTCAACTCGCCTGTACCATGCATGTTCATCGATTTTCTGTTAGACCAACATTTTCTGTAATAGAAAATAAAGTTTAAGGTCAAATATTTTAAAATATTTGTTTATACTTATAAACAAACAGTTATAATAACGGAATTTTGTACGCGAGTAAATGATAAAGCATTTTAAAAGTGTTTTTTCTATAAGAATATCAACGACACACTCAATATTATAGAGTTGAAAAAAGATTGAATAATACATACTGATGACTATTCTTATTTATTACAACAAATATCAACAAAAAAATTTCGATAATTAAACCTTCTTTTAGATAATCCAGACGACTTTAACGATTTTAAACTAACCAATATCCCTGCATTCACTTAACTCACCAAAAGTTTAATCCTTATCATATTATAAAACATCATTATTTTTGTTTTGTTACAAAAAAAAAAAAAAATAAGAAAAATTAAGAAAGATATAAAAAAAATATTCCATAATTTTTGAAGAACTGAATACGAGATAAGATCAGTCATCCTCATCCTGTACTAATGCTATAAACTGTGGTATAAAACACTATAATTTTACCAAAAGTAAATGTCAATAATATTACTAAAAAATTAATTATGGTAACACCACGACATATTAATAATATTCTGTTTTTATTAAAACGTATACACATATTATTATGCATTTAAAATAAAATATACCTCTTTATACTAAACGCCAAGAAATGTCCATAATGCTTTCTATTAAACTCGCCAGAAACAAAATGGTATCCTCTGTACAAGCATGCCCTTCCATACAGGTAACCGCTAACGAAAACAATCTTAACCTTATAAATAATATTTCCTATCAAACGCTCATATTTCCAACCATGGATTTAGCTACCTGATAGGATCGATACCTACTCAATTTAATGATCTTCCATAAAACTCAAATAGTCCTCATATCTATACACAAGAGTTAAAAAACCTAATTCCCTAGTACTCCGATTTCATTAAAATTTTCACCAACGCATCCAGAACTCAAAGTTATGTGAAAATCGCTATCATATACAATGACGAAGAAGAAATAACATACAAACACAAACTTTCGACAAAATATACAATGCTGAAGAAATGGCCATTTTAAAAGCCCTTGAATATTCACTGGAAAAACAAAATAACAACTTTTTTATTCAAAGTGATTCTTTAAGCTCAGTAAAAAGTATTGTTAACACACATAAACCTAATGACATATTAAAAGGAATCCATTTAGCCAAAAGAAATGTATTCAAATTAATGTGGATTCATCAATAATGGGCAATGAAAGGGCTCATCTGCTTGTCAAAAACACGGCATTAACAGTCCCTACAGGTAATATAAATATGGCAAACATCTTTTCTTAGGACGCTAAATGCACAGTAAAACTGATATCAGCGCAATCCTGACGAAACGTCTGTTCAAAAAAAAAATACTAATTTAAATGAAATAAAGTAATCAATCCAACATTGAATTAATAATATTACTCACATAGAAAAATAGAAACCAATATCAATAGACTTCAAATAGGCCACACCAGACGAGTATTGATATCTCCCGAGAGGAACCTCCCATATTCACATCATGTGGGGTCAACGTATCTATAAAACTCATCATGACTTAGTGTAATACATATAGCGACGAAAGGATCTGTGATAAATTATCTGAAGACATTTTCGTAAGCCTCGAACCAAACTTGTCATTATCTAATATCATCTCCTTCATCAAGCAAACTAGATTGACCAATTTAATTTAAGTGACGTTATTATTATTATTATTATTATTACTATCATATGAAAATGTATTTATTACTTGTAACTTTATGTTCTTAGCACTTAAGTTCTAACATTTTAACACATATTATTTTTAAATAAAAAATATACCTAATGTATACATCCTATAGTCTATTGGAAATAAAATACCATTACTGTTACATCTCGTTAACAACAGTTGAACAAATATAATATAATACATATTAAAATATATCAAACAACTGGAATTCTATTGAAATCCGAATAACACGATAACAATAATAATAATAATAATATATAAAGTAATACGCACATTTACAGTAAAAATTAGTAAGTACTTGCGTGCATATCAACATTCGGTTAAATTAATTCTAGAAACACACACCATGATAATACACGCAATACACATAATAATATCGAGCAGCACATCGTGATGACGGTTTAGATTTCTCATTTGATCATTGTCAAAGAAGTTTCCTTTAGCCAACTAAACAATCTCCTTCGTTCAAAGATTTCACCAAAAGATTGAATATCTCACACACATATTATTATTACGCAAATATGTCTGAGATCCTTGTTTGTTTCACGTCGTTTCTGCTACACTTTTTCAAAGTTGCACTCCATTTGTTTCAGTTCTATATTACATAGAAAATGTGTAATGGAAAATATATGCTTTCTTTACAGCTTTAAGGTAAACATACTCTATACGTGGTAAAAAAAAAAAAAAAAAAAGTTGAAAGCAATAAAATATTATAATACCTATATGAAAGACGACCAACGTTAACTTTTTACGAATATAATATTATTTAAGATGGTTTTAAATGAAAAAATTATTAATTTTTTTCCTTTTCATTGACAACATTGTATTAATATTTCTTCAAAATGAAATTTCTATATTCAAAAATCACATTCAACGTTTACATGAGCAAAACATATCATATAAATACACATACAGGGTGGTATTTTTAATAGTAACCATCTCACTTAGTAATACCAAACTTAAAAAGTATGTTATCTATAAAAAAACTCATAAAAGATTTAATAATTTTTTTTATTAATATAATTTTATATATAAAAAAATATATTTTCCAGAACGCAAACATTTTTTTGGGAATATGAATGTTACTCTTAAAAGTATCACCCAGTATATTATAATATTATAGTATTTAAGTGAAGAATGTTCCGAGCACTCCGTGGCCTACGGCGTCATTATAATAGTATAATGAATGCACTGTGCAACATTTTAAGAGCTTCAGTTCAATGGGCTGCGATAATGGAGGACGAGGAAATAGTTATTATTATTATTATTATTTTTTTTTTTTTAAAAGCACGACTTCATAATTTATGTAATACTCTTTCCTCTATTTAAGAATTCTATTTGTAAAAATAAAATAAAAGTACATTACGATTTTTCGTATACATACATATCTATATATATTATATAATATACATATTACCTATATAATACAAGATTTATTTGCTTTTAGCGTTCAGTTTTGTCTGTCGCTCTACATTATCTTTCTTGATTTCTCTCTCTCTCTCTCTCTCTTAGCCAACAACTTTCACAATTTTCCATTATTTACGATATTTTTGGAATACTCTGTGACGTAAATCAATTAGTTACTGTTGTTCATGTATTTTTAAGAATTTATCCTAAAGAGTATAATATATTGTTACATAACTTATATTACTCAAGGAACTCAATTCATAGCACTGAACCTTAATGACCATTGCTTACGGACAAACATAAAACCACAATATGATGTATTGCAATTAATATTTTGTTCGTAATATTAAGCCGTGTGGTCATTGATTTTCTGAATTTGCAAAATGAAAGCACTGCAAGTTTCGTATTTCTATGTAAATAATATACCATTGTGGTTGTACCTTGAAGGGTCTCGGCCAACAAACAATCTATTCGTTGTTTTCAGACATCTGTAAGATAATTGATTAATTAAAATCAATTTGCATACATTAATACATTACTATTGTGGGCATATTATAATAATAATAATATTTACCACGACTACTTAAACCACAATCGACCAATATAGGACATACGAGAAATAATGACATTCAAGAAATTTAGTTCGAGTCATATTCGAGTTTTTCTTCTACTATAATTATTATCATTATTTTATATTGGATATAATACGCACTCATGCCGATGACCATTTGGGATCATTCTTACAGTCTGTATACCAAAGAGAAATTGGATCAATTTACGTGAATAAATTAAACGTTATAATTATAATATTGAATATATTCCTCGTTCATTCAATCAGACAATGGGACGGCAATAATAATATCGTTCAGGTTCAATATCAAAGTTAGATCTTATGTAAATTAATGAATATGTATTTTGTATAGAAGCGGATTGATTTAATTTAAGCAAACTTAATAATTTCGATTTGATGATAATTTTATCAGAATAATTTGAATGCTGCCTTCATTATAATTTAAAATTGATAGCGTATTGTACCCATGGATATCACCACCATAGTTCATTGTAACATATTATTATACTGCTCAAGCACAATACACGATGCACGTATAGATATATAAAAACAAATATGTATCGTATGGCATTGTCTAACCAACAAACTGTTTACTAAATTCGCTGGAAATGTTTTTGAATATAATATTACGAGTATTATCAACATTACCGGATGCATTCCAATTATAATAATATTATATAAATACGTAGTAAAAATGATCGATACGGCGATACGCTATTATTGTATGATATCTATATTATATGCACATAATCATTATAATATTGTATTGATATTAATTTAATTTATTTCGTTTGGTTTTATCATATTGTTCATAAATTATTACCTATCTATTTTTCGTTGCAATTATTTTGTATTTGTTATGACTTAATGAAAGGGTAACAAAACATTTTATAATTTTGTATTATTATTTGGCTTTCTTTGTTGTGATCCATCCAAACATAATCCATACGGCTGTCACTGGTATCATTCACCATACCTAGTAGGTAGAGTTTTACCTAAAAACTCGTTTTTCTTTTGTAGTTTTCCATCTTGTGGCACGTAAATTGCTCAGGTTTCAATTTAAAATTCAAATGCTGCTTGAAAATGCATAGACGGCATTTATTCGAAATTAGAATTGATGTTAAAGCATTACTAGCATTTCAAACTTTCTAAATTATTCAAACTTATCATCAGACTTTCTATAGAAAAAAAATGTCTTGACGACCGTTTCACAAAACTATGTTTGTAAGAGTTTTAAATCCCAAACAACTTTTATACATCAGACTTTCACTGTTATACCATCAAATTTGTGACAACATGAGTTTTTTACGAGAAGAAAAAATGTCCTTCAACACTTTTTTCGAAAATAACAAAACAACTTTTCTTTGATTTTTTTCTTAGTTTAAAATAGTTTTCAAACCCCAAATAAATCTTGTAACACATAAATTAAACATTGGATTCCACCAGGTGAACATTTTTAAAAATAATCATAGAAATATTGTAAATATTAATTATACTCTGTCTTCACGTTAAAAGGTATCTTTCTTAAAGTAGTTTTAAATTTTAAAATTCAACTATTTTTGAATTATAAATCTTAAATTAAAAAAAAATAATATTATATTATTACCGATTCAAATATAAATTTACTCAAACATGGTTATATAATATTTTTTATTTATTTTTAAATATTTTATAATATTGTGTAATATGCAAAAATGCACTGAGCATACGTCCTGGTCATTGTTGCTAGCTTCGGGATGGGTAACCACCCGGGATGTTTAGCAACATATCCTTGCCATACAACACTAACACGTATTTCACCCCCTACCAAATTAAAAACCTACAAATTGCACAGAACTAATCTCTATCGTACCATCCCATACCTAATTATTTACGTTGCACGGGTTGCCCCTAAAAAAAACTTTTTCCTTTCATAAATGAAATAAAAATATGTTAATCTTCACTTATATATAATAAGGAAATTATACTAGTTGTAAGTGCATATGCATTTATTTTCAATAAAGATTTTATATTTTGAATACTTATAAACTTACTATAATCAACTATTTTACCAATACATTTAATATTTCTATGCCTCATAAGATCAGTACAGCTAATATTAACACAAAAGAATAAATTTAGTTTATTACAATCGCTAAATTACTTTTTTAAATCTTTTTTTTTCATTTCTTTTTAAATAATTTTTTTATACTGTATAAAAACTTGGTGTACCTTAAATAACTATCAGACAATGAACACAGGCCGTAAAACTATTATATATCATGTCCAATTTTAAAATTGTTCGACAATTTCAGAAAACATTTAAAAATCACAAGAATACAAGAATTATTTTAGAATAAATTAATATTTATAGTAATACTGATATAATAGCAACCCTAATATACCTACTGACAAAAAATAATTTAAATTTCAAATAACATAGTTACCATTCATTTTATACATTTTCTAATAATATTAACTAATATGTATATATATACATATATATATATATATATATATATATATATATATATATATATATATATATATATATATATATACATACATTATGTAAATACAATCTGTATAATTTAATCTTATACCATGTTCATTAAATGTATAATACTAATTCACAATTTTAAGTTTAACAATAAAGTATTATAAAAAATTATCAAATATGTATATAAATGTATGTACTAAATAAAAAAAAAGTGTGATTGCAATTTACAGTAATACGATGAGTACCAGTTGATGTCTTTCAAATAATTATAATGTGTACGTGTAATCAATCAATTATAGGTCTCTCATTTGCATTTAAAATATGACTTTCCAAATATAATTTAATATTACATTTTAGGTACATTTATTATTGGTTGATAATTTAACGTATCGTCATAAAAAATAATAAAATATGAAATTGTTTCTATTTTAATTTAACTGTATCACATAATTAATTACTGTCTGTAATCCATCGATACAAACTCTTAAAAAAATTGTAAACAAATAATAAGTCGTGTTAAACTTAATTAAATATTCTAATAACATTATATATAAAATAGTACAAAGCAAATTTAATATCAAGGTAATTTAAAATAAAACAACTTTGCATTCTTTTTTCTAAACTGAAACTTTTTAAAATTAAATTATTGTAACTTTTTAAACTATTTATTATTATTATTATTAATACAACCCTCCATAGCAACCAAAATAACACGAAAAACTAATTGCTTTGTAAGTGTTAACTTTACTTATAGCAACAAAAACGAAGAGTATTATTATTACCTCTTTTATCGATTAACGATAATGATTATTTAATTATAATATTTAATGGTATGAATATGTAATGTTATGATAATATAAAACATTTATAGTACAGTATGATAAGTTTGATAATATTTTACTCTGATGACGTGATGGCTTTATGGCGGGGTTAGACACTTTTCCAGATTTTACACTACCATCATCATATTAGGTATATTAAAAATCAAAACATAAATAATCTCTTAAATCCAATTGTAATTGATTTACAGTCCATAATAAGAATAATATACTGAACGATTGTTAAAATAATGACCTCATACATTATGCCATTTTTTTTTTTTTTTTTTTTTTTTTAAATTATATTGGTCACAAAAATAATATGTGATCCATTTAAGTGTTTATACTTCTTACCTAAAATTTTTTAACTTTTAAAAAGTTATTTTGATTACTTACATATTTCAACGTGTATAAATTTACTATTAATGAAAAAAAAAAGGTTAAGATAAAATGTTTTTTTGTTCAAAAAACAGACTATTTAATTTGAGTATAATATTTAATGTACTAAAACGTGCCTATAGGTAATTCTTTTTAAACTCTGATATAACATGTTCCAACTATTTTAATAGCTATCATTGTATAATAATATGTATTTATAAATCTTGATAAGAGCCTTGCATAACTAAAATGTAACGTAATCAGTAGAAAAATAAAAAATAATATTATGATGTTCGATTTTAATTTTTCTTATTATAATTTATTTATAGGTATCGTCTAATAACTGTGGTGGTATTTTTTTTTTAAATCGACCTATCTGATGATAAAATACTTCAACGTTAGGCTATTATTATATACTATTCAACGTTTCAAAAACGCTGAAAATCGTAAAAAAAAATAATATATAACATTTTCCAAAAAAATGGTCTTACAGCGTATCACAAAACTTTGATCAGCTGAGCCGTGAATTACTCACAAATTCTCGGTCAAGTAGATTTGGCGTAACGCTCTATTGAACGGCCTGTCAGATTTGACACCACTTTAAATTATGATCATTTCAAATCAGTACTTTACAATACTTCAAACTTGGTTACATACAGGTTTAAAAAAATCTAATCGTTCCTGTTGTTTTGAAAACGTCGTCGTGAATAGAATATGATTTAAGTGCTACTTTTTGTTCAATATAAAAAAAAGGTTTCAACGGTTAGAAGTTGTGTCAAAAAATTGCTTCCAGTGATACCAAAACCGTGATAATAACAGTCATAGCAACTATGATGTAAATATTGTCCTAAGTTATTTATCTATTTGATAAGGTGCGTACAGCGTTATATTTGTAGGTACACGCGTATGGACATGGAAAAATGATATTGCACAAAAATTAATCTAACTTTCAAAAACAATAAGTATTTAATCAATTAATAAAATTCAGAAAATAAGGTCATAACAAAATATTATCATCAATATATTATTTTGAAAATATAATAGGTACTTTCCTTCATTCCCTGTACCTCGAATGCATACACAAAGCGCCGTGTTGTAGTGTTAGGTTTTTATGCGAGCACCAAATTAATATAGTCTATCATCATTCATCATTAAAGAAACAGTAAAAAGTCTTTTGAATAGAAAAAAACTTTGAACTGATATCCACAGCATGTAGTATAATTTTAATTAAATTAAAATTATTATGGAGCATAGTTATATTTATTTTATTATTTTAATTAGCTTTTAGTCGGTAACTATTTCTAATTTTATATTGTATAATATGAAGATTACACACATTCGTTGTACAAAATATACAAGATCATAACATTTTAATAAATGTACTTGTATAATTACGTGTACGCCTTTTACAAATTTAACCTAATGCAAACTGCATAACGTAATCAGTATAAAAACAAATAATATTATTTCTATGACGATGGTTGATATTTACAGTGCTAATAAATATCGTCTAATTATGATACTGTTTTTTTTTTTTTTTTTTAATCAATTCATCTGATGGTAAAATACTTCAACATTAGGCCATTATGGTCGTGATAAATTATAACTTACAAAATAATAATAATAAATAACTATAACATAACATAATAATAATTACAAAAGCTTAATATTTTGAAACATAAATAACAATAAATATTATGAAATCAAAATCCTCAATATAATATTATCATTCAACGACAACAACCATTTCCTCAGACAAACATAGTGCGTATGATCAACGTCAATGAGCTCGCGCATATCATGCATATTATTATCATAATTCGTATACAAGACATCCGGTACAAATTGTTTACATTCAGACGAATATATACAATATACATATATTATTATTCCGTTTCCATTTTCGATGCAACTACGTGTTATATAATAATATATCTTGTACGTTCTGTAATAGAATAATATTTTATATCACCATACGTGTGGCTATTACGACGCGTATTTCGGCCAGAACTGCCGCTATCGATATCGTGTTTTCGACTGCTGCGCTGCTCGGTTATCGAAGTAGAGGATAAATGGATCACTCGCGGAACCGAGAAAATCTGCAGATTTATGTGCATTCTGATATTTTATTTTATACACATATATATTTATCTTAGAGAACGGGACCCATAAAAAAAAACTCTATACATAAACTGTGAGTTAATAATATATTACATATTTACGTCACGATATATATAAAATAAGTTACCGTGAAAATGAGGTATTATCAACAATACCTAAATAAAGTAATAAAAGATTAGAGTATTTATGTAACTAATATGCATTTGTTATGGTTAACTAACACTCTGTCCAGACAACGTTAATTTAATATGATAATAAATAAATATAAATATATATTTCATAAATATTTAACTACATTTTGGTGACGTATTTTAGAACAAATTTTACTAACAGAGTAGTGACATGTGCATTTTCAGTTTTATTTCAGGTCATGGCCTAATATGAAAATTATAATACTTCCTTTATTACTGTAAGTTATGTTACTCGTCACAGATGCTTATTGAAAACTAATATAATTTTGTGTGGTAGATATTATGGAAATTGTTTAAATGACTATCAGTCTACGTGCCATCAGTTCAAGTTGAGCTTGGCTTATTTTATTTCATATGTTTTTGGTGTTAAAACTAATTTTTCCTAAAAAAGACTATAACTTATGTGTGAAATCATGACATTTGCCATAAAAATTAGTATGGCCTTCGTATCAATTCGTTTTAATTATTTGTTTAACATTGGCTACGAAAGTCAGTGATTCTAAAATGTTGTCATTGACGACATTAGTGTTTGTAAATTTAAATTATTTTTCAAAATTGACTAATAAATCAGACAGTTTAAAATATCATCATTGATGGCATATAGTTAAGATATTATTTTATGTGTGCGTATGAAAAATTGGGCCTTAAATAGTTACAAAATTATTTTGTAAACTTTTTAATTATTTAATAAGTTAGTTAATTTTCTAATTGTATTAACTGTAGACATAACTTATCATTTTCAGTTGATTGAAAATTAATTCATACAATTATGGCAAGTTAAATTAATGTATATAATAAAAAGTTTGGTTTTATACATTTATAACAGTAAACACGATTTTGAATAAAACAAAAATTTAATACTATAATTATAGTAATAATAACATAATTTTTGTTGATATTTTTTTTTTTTTGTATAAAACAATATTGCTTATAGGCGCCGAAGATAGGTATCTTCTATCTAAGATAGGTACAACAGAGGTATACGTATGGAAAACAAAATTTATTATTATCGATAAGAAAATATAGAAACTAACCAGATTCTCGAAATTGGAAAATAGAAAAGAAAAAAAACTTTAAAATTAAATTGTCATGTGTCTATTATTGACTAGTCAATATTATTTTACGTTGTTGATACATACAGATCTTGGACCATATAACGAAATACCGTTCATATAAATTAATGTGTACTATTTCATAATAAAATAAATAATAACGATGTGATAAAAGTTCCATAAAATTGTTTATTTTGAAAAATTGGAAAGAATACATTCACTATTTTCGTGATACGTATAATTAATGAAAACAGTTGATTGACTTTTTTTAAGGCGATTTAAGTCAACTTTTTTCCACAATAACTTTAAGCTTATCAAGTAAGACATATTATATATTTAATTGTATAACTCGACGATTTTGTGTTAATTTAACTAATAACAGCAGTACTGATTGAAATCGTCGATCGTGATCTATCGATTTCAGTTCATCTCACATCGGAGTTTTCCCCACCACAACGACAATAGTAAAATTTTACAACGGTGAGGGAAATACGGTGGTATTACAGGATGAAAAAGAGGCGGCGGCGGCGTCGTCGTCGCGGTAGCAAATCGATGTCCATCGACCCGGCACGGTGAGGCCCGACAGAACTGGCAAATTAGTTTAATAATATTATTATTTTATCCTGTCAATTTTACCTCCTCCTCAGATTGGGTGGTCGCGTGGCAACGTTGGCTCGTGGTTTGTTTTCGTATTAGTTTTATTCGTTTTTCAACGGACAGGTCGTACTCTCGTTGAACGGTGGACACCGAGCGGTCATGACCGGTAGAGGAGAGGTTTTTTTTTGTTTTTTATGACGCTCTTGGGAAATGAGTTTTGCTGCCGCGACAACACTCGGCGTCAGCGTCGGCGGCGACGACGCCATGTTTTACAATTATTATTATTATTATTATAAACCCGAACGTTAAACTTCTTGGGACTTCCATTAACGCACAAAGCACACGCGCGCAGACCAGATTCACAAACGTCGGCTCACCCGCGACCGTGGTAGTGGTAGCGACGGAGGAGGATGTTCGAATACGTGCGACCGTTCTTTAATGGCTAGCTTGTTTGTTTTTTTTTTAAATATAATAATCATCTTGCTTTTTCACGGTTGTGACAACCATTTTACGCGAGTTTACCAGTAAAACTCACGTCAAATTGGACGTAAAAAAAGCTAAGGTTCGATTTCTCAAAAACCGTTTCGATAAACGCGTGTAAGACTGTCAGTACTGTGTCTGGTAAACTCTTGGAACAGGTGCAATCGTTTCAACAAAACAAAAAAAAAAAAAATGTTTGAAAAGAAAATTGTATATGTTCTTCACGCGCTCTTAAACAAAAGAGTTCGGTACACTTTAGTGTTAGCAAAAAAATTTCGATGTCTTTTTTATAGGATAACATTATTACACTAACAGATTAGTGATATAATACTTTTTTACTGTGATTCAAACAAACGATAATCGTTCATAACAGAAGTGTTTGGCAATAAATTTATAGTGATCGCTATAAGTGGGAAAAACCTAAAAAACTTAATTTGAATATCATATAACTGCAAATTCTAAGCAAAATGTAATAGTAAATTTTGTATTTTGAACGTCTTAAAATTATATTATTGAAGTTATGACGCTTGGGTAAGCGTATAGAAATAAATTTGGAGAATTTGTGACATAAATACAATTAATAGGACACGCTCTGTCATCCTGTTAGATAATAATAATAATAATATGGATTGAATTTAATTTATTTCGCTGAAATTCACACAGGAAAAAGTAAACTATCCTGGCTTTGTTCACCACGGACGAGAAAAGAAATTATAATCATTTACATTATTCAGACTTCAGGGTAATAATTTACATATTTGTCATACTTAAAAAATATTTCCATAAGGGGTACCATATTTTTTTAAATTATTATTTACATTACGTTACAAGTCAGACGATATGTAGTATAATAATATTATTATTTATTACATAATGCGATATGGGTTGTCAAAAAATAATAAAAAAGTAAAATCACATTTTTCAGATGTTCACTTTAATAATTACATAATGACTATTAAATACCTCTAAATTAAGTCGGTAAAAACATGGAATGTACATTTATGGTTCTGAATAAGTTTAGACGATGAAATAAAGAAACGTACTAAAGTCCAAATGATCGAAAAACATGCTATTCTAAGGCTGTATTCTTTTTTCTTTCTATAATTCCCTCCAAGTAGACATTTAATGGCATTAAAATGGGAAAAAATTGTATGCATATTCTTCGTATTTGTATGTGCAGCACGTAATGCAAATGAGGGGATAAAACCCGGAACGTTAAATTGGCTTTTCAAAAAGAATAAATTTACCAAATTGTCATTTTGATCTGTTTTAAAAAGTCATTATGCATTTTATCGTTACGTTCATTAAGTTTTCCGGTATTTTATTATAATGAATATGAATCGATCATTGTCTCTCTTTTTTTTTTTTTGCAAATGTTGTTTTAATCGCAAACAATGAGGTTTTGTTATAATTCATTTATTTTTTTACCTTCGTTTTTCAATCACCCACATAGCTAAATGATGTATTTAATAATAATAATGGTAATAGTATTAATACTAATATAATAATGGCGATGATACCCGTTAAAGTGCACAATGGACGCATTTGTAGACGACCCAAAGTTCGTACACTATCATCTATTATATACTATACTGAGGGCCAAAAAAATATTTTTCATTAGCATCTAAAATGCAAAAAGTGAAAATCTCGTTTAAGGCCAACTCGTATGTGACTATAATAAATATCCAAGGATATGATTTTTTTTTCAAATAAGGGAAAAAAGGGTACAGAAAACCCCACGTCGACAAATTGATTCCCATTGTGAGATGATGAACGTATATGGTCTATGGTCTAAAGCTACGCCTAAATAAGGGTTGAAAAGTTTGCGGTTGTCTAACAAAAACCTGAGTAAAAAAATGTAGAAAGAACCTTTGATTTACTGTCGAAAAAAATTGTATTTATTAGACCATACGCTTACCAACACACAATAAAACTAGATTTAACAATATTTACAAATTTTCAAAATGAAATTAATGTTGGTATAATTTATAGATTAATTAGTAGTTTCGAAGGAAAGACCTTGGGGAAAAGATCTATAGGTCGCCCAAGAACATCATATTTCCAAGACCTCAAACATCTCATGGAGGTCACAACATATTCAAAATTGAAAAACATGGCAAATTACAGAGACTTATGGCTATCACGATAAGGAGAGGCTTTTAGATGATGATGATGATAGTAGTATACATTACCATGACTAGTAGCGATTCATTGCATATTTCGTAGAATCGTTTATGATGCGTCAAGTTGTCCATTATATTATGTTATAATATCAAACTTCAACGACCTAATCGAAGGATAATAATATTATTACCTTAAATGTCAATGCTAATTTTAGTCATATTGTATGTATATAATAGGGTATAACCCTATTAGTAGATTTAGGGATCACTACATATTGAAAATCAGGAGAGAGAAATGTTCAAGGAAAAAGTATTTAATATCTTTAGGTAGGTAAATGGGTAAAATTAGGACTTGCTATACCTGCAAAAATGTTTTTTGAGCGCCACGATATTTAAATAACATTATTATTATCAAAATGTTTCCATTTATTTTAAAATTACACTAAATCAGAAGTATAATCTTAAATTGTATTACAGGTATAGAATGTTGTATAATACAACTTGTATCTGTTTTCAAATTTTATTAGTATTAAAATAAATAATTTCTTATAAGAAAATCAATGTATTTCCAATAACATTATTTTAATTATATTGTGTTTATAGATTTTACTTCAACTAATACAAAATAGAAAATTAATTTATGTTTTATGTTATATAATAACAAAACATTTAAAATGTTCTTTATAACTATAACAGTAGGTACATTTACTTGAAAAAAATATCACAGATTAAGCATTATAATATATCAATTAATATTTTAATATTATATAACTAACTCGTAAACTATTTAGTTAACTATTTGATTTAGTTCACATGTAGTTAATAATTTCTGAAATAATTTAAAAGAAATCGAGGCTACACCGATGGCGGGCTACATAAAGGGTGTATTATTAGATTGTATGTTGGTTTATAAAGATCGCAATTTTCGACTAGTATTATGCTATTAGAATAATTAATAAGCTGTTTTAGAGTTGGAAAGAAAACCGAAACAGAATCGGAAAGTTGTTAATGAAGACAAATATAAATATTTAAAAAAAAAAGATTAATAATGTTTATAAAAATATATACATAACAAACGCTGGTATACGCGATATATACAAGGTACTTACCGCACTGCGATTTATTACTTTTATAACTTGCAAGGTTTGTTTATGCATTAAAAGAGTAAAATAGTAGCAATTCTGATTCTGGGTAATAAAGACATTTCCAACTTTTCAAATCTAGAACTTTTCACCAGTAATTTATTTTCAACGTGAATAATTTATTTACTGTAAGCACCGCTTTTATAGCCACCCTGACCCGCGGTGGGTTAGCCTTTCACCGATATAAAGATTTTCACAATATTTCGGATACGTTTCCACAATTGAGAGTAAACTTTAAATACTTACATGGTGCGTTTTTAATCACGTTGGACTAACTGACAACCATACTATGAAACATTCGGACTTGTATCGATATTATAATAATATATATATTATTTTTTTATGAGTAAATTAATTTGACACTATAGATAAAGTATTATGTACTTTGTAGTGTTACTAATTCAATGTGATCTAATATTACAAGATTACCTGATGTACCTATAATATATTTATATTTTTGGAGAAAAAAAAATATTTCATATTATTTGGTGAACATAATACTATGCAAAATGTATTAAATGTTTTCCACAAAATTTCGATTTAATATATAAATGTTCTAATAGAATTAATACTAAATATTTATTTTTCAATAACAAGTGTTTAAAATTAAGTGATAAATCGTAGCAAGTCACGTATAATTATTGATCCCTTATTTGACTTCCGAGATCGCATATATATGGATATCTGACGCAAATATACATGTTGCACGTCTATTGCAGTTTATATTTCGTTGCGCATATTGTTCGATCTCCGCACTGCAAAGATCCAATATATTATTCATATAAAAGTACGCGAGTAGAATACGCATACAAAGATATCCATAGTTATGCGGGGGCGTGCTCGGTGACCGGGAAAAATATACATATATGTGCATATACATATATTATTATATTATATACTATTCTTGCAAGCCAACATGACGTTAAAGAAAGAGGATCGATGTGGAAAAAAAATTGGGCTAGCCTAATGCAATCCACACTCGCTCGAACACTATGTATACGATGGATTATAATTCAATCGAATTTGTATCGGTTGAATATCGACCATACTAATAATTCTAATAATACCTTCGCATCTCGTTCGAAACGAGAAAAAAAATTAAAAGCTTTTGCAATGAGTGCCAATAAAAACGAATATTAAATATTATTATTATTATCGCATCAACTATGTTTAATGGATGAACAACTCATTCCCAATGATCAGAAAATAAAGTTCTAGATGGTTCGAGTTTACGGGCCAGACAACTATGGTCCAGAAATGCGGTTTTCGTATTAATAAGTTAAAAAAGTATTTAATTACGCCCTGAGTATTTCATATTTTTATTCAAAATAGCTGTATAATAATATATCACAAAGCATTTAAACAGTCAAAATAATAATAGCGAAAAACTATGAAATTCTCTGTGGGTGAGTATTATTATTATTATGTGCAATAATAATAGCATCGGGTTTGGTTAATTTTTATATTGACAATAATTGCGACGTTTACCTATGTATTATTAAATTATTATTTTGTTTTATGGGGTTCAAGATTATCATAACGTATCATAACATTATAAGTAGTATAAAATATAAGGATATATTTGTTTACTACTCACTATTATTAATTCACCATATATATTACGTACTCACACCCACAAAAAGGCCAAGTCGTCTCTAAACTTGCCGTATATAAACTTTCGGTACCACACGAAATATGGTAGAAAATAAACCAGGAACGAGACAAGGATAACATACAAATACAACATCGTATCTCATCGGTACAGAAAACGTCAACGCTATATACGGATCTATAAAAATATAATATATCATACCAATGAAAGGTACTCAATAAAAGTTCAAATCGCAAATCAATATTTATAGTCGGATTTTTCCTTTTAGACTCCGCTCACTGCTGGCTGATGCCACCTCGGACCTTACATATAATATACGCCAAAAGCGAAATGGACCCAAAAACACAGGCACAAATACACATACACACACACATATATTTGAATAGGATTTAACGGCCTAATGGTGGAAAATAAGCTCCTTATAGCGTTATGTTTGCACAAATCCTATTGTAAGCATCATCATATCTCGGCCGGACTAAAACGTAATATACTTTGCAGTATTTTAGTGATCTAATAATAGAGTATCTTATTTCCGATGCTACGGCTCCCTCAAACGGAATTAAACGCACAGTGGGAAGCTGCAGGCTAAGTACGACGACTTATTGTAACGACAAGATGTATACAATCGTAAATAATTGTCGAAACTGATTGCGTTGCAAATAACTACCAAACCACTTTTGGCCAAATTAAAATTTCGAGAGGACTGAAATACTCAAAGTTTTATTTACCAAAGAAACTCGCCTTGACTCAACAATTAATATTTACAAAACTATTAATACAATAAAATTACGAAAAATATGTCAAGGAATTGTTAAAACCTTGATTATTTTTTTTCCATACAAAGTTGCGACCAAATAACAAAAAATCAACACATTAATAATTATAAGTTGTAATCAGGAGTATGCGAAGAAATTTCATAAAAAAAAAAAAAAGAAAAAACAATATTAATTGAAAACACTGTTTAAAAATTAAACGATCAAAGCATTATTTAAAAACACAAAACTTTTCCTTAAAAGTATTATATGCATAAAACATAAATATTAAATATTATACAATAAAAGTTCAATGTTTTAATATATTATTTTTACATTTTAAAATAAGTTTTATAGTTTTTTTTTTTTTTTGTGCATATAGTAATTTAATAAACATAATTAATATTAACATTGTAGCATATATTAATAATACTTTTAATTACAAATAATCGATACCGCAAATTTGTACCAATAAAGTTATTTTTACATTATGAAATAATGTATTTTTTTGCGGAGCATTTAACTACGTATAATAATATATTAAAACTAGAATCCAAAAATTAAGTAACTACAAATTTTTAGTTAAGTAGTAATCAAAGCATAATTCGTATATTGTGTGTAATAACTTACTGCCTGGTTGCTACTTTTGACGCAACTCATGTACACATAATATGTTAATGATTAATAAACGGCGTTTCTGCAGACGTCTCAAGGTGTCCACGTACTTTATATATTCACAACTCCATCTCTCTACACGTCAATGAAAATATTGATTAAACTTTGAATTTTTCACCACGTACCTGACGACATATGAAACGTAACGTGACTACGAAATGACTTACAAAAGTTTTAGAATTGCTGCAGGAAACAACATTTGTATGAAAAATGCCTTGCACACTTCTCCTGAAGAGATAAAATTATGAAATATACAATATATACCTAGATACCTAACTATAACTTGACGATATGGTTTTAATTCTTCCAGCAAGTCTAAACGTTGTTTGAGTTGGTCTCCGATAATTTTGTCTTTGTTCTGGTTAAGATACGCTACCAACGTGTCACATGGTATGAGGAAAATACAAATTCGTTCGAATGTCATATTTATTGATTGCACGGTTCCTACACAAAAATGTATTATGAACTATAATTTAAAAAGTAGGTATTCAGAGCACAAATTCACAGTTCATACGTGTAGATTATTTCTATGCCTATATAATTGCTACTTTGGGCATAACTTATATTCACCGATATATATAATTGTACGATTATGAATAACTTTTGAACAGATGTTTCAAGGTGTTCATGTAATTTTCATTCTTCACCATCACTTCCCTCTATTTCAACAGAAATATTTATCAAATTTTAATCATACAGCTGCCCAAGCCGTTCTATTAAAGATTGCTCTTTATTCACATAACCTAATAATGTTTTTATAATTCACATCTTACATACACTCATTGCACTTAATTGTATAGATTGAGTATATTCTTGTAAAAATAAAAAAAACCTGCAAATGAGAAATTAAACAAAACGATACACAAAGGTCTCGGAATGGTTACAGGAGCCATCTATATGATAGGATCTAGTGCTCAGTCCTGATGATATAATTTATATTAAATTATAGTTACCCAACCATAACTTACCGATATAGCTTTTATAGTTTTGACAAGTCTAGAAACTGTTTGAGTGGATCTTCGGTAATATTGTGTTTGTTTTGGCGTCGACGTGACACACGTGGTGTGACGAGAAGACGAATTCGGACCGTGATGGTCAGATTTGTCAACGGTGTGGTACACATGGCAATTATGTGCCCGTCGTGACTTATTGTCGTCATTAATATAAGTCTCAGCACCGCCAAGTCGGAGTAAAAAGTTTGTCTTTTTTTCTCTCGGAAATCTCCAGCAATAAATTTAAACCCTAATCCAAAACGTACGAAACTTATTATTATTATTATTATCTTTGTAAGAAAAAAATAAATAGAAAATTATACATAATAATATTATACGGCATCAGCACGACACAACATGACAAATATTTTTCTTTAATGTTTATCTATAATATATTTTCTATTTATATTAAGAACCCTTCTACCCCCACGCCACTAACAATATTAATAATACTCTACCGTAAAATACATAATAGTAATATTACAATAATATGATTTATTATTTATTGATTAAAATATTTAAGCCGTATATCTTTTAGTAGTTTAGTCACACATTAGTACATTATTATAAAGACTAAAATTAATTTTATTTATATTTTGTATTGAAAAGTTAATAAAAAATTACATGTACAATATAATATTATCATTATTAATTTATAAATCATCACAAAAACATGGAACTATAAATAAATTATGATGTTGCTCACTTTATAGAGTAATAACAAATATATTATATTATATAAAAAAAAATTAGAAAAAAAAACAATTATGACATTCTTAAATTTCGCATAATGTTTTTACCAATAATTATAATATAAATTTTAAAATAATGTCAGTACACAATGTAGTCTTTATTTTATAGACTTCAGAGTAATAAACCAACGACTGAAAATGTGAACCCACTTTTCGTATTTTTTTCTTTTTTTTTTTTTTAAGTATTGTAAGCTGATTTTCTGTATTCTTTTATGTTTAAGATAATCAAATTATAAATATAATAGTATAATACCTTATATTATAACAGAAATGTAAACAAGTAATACACGTTAAATTTATATGAATATAAATAAGATATAATTATGTTACAACAGAAATTATTGTTATTCATCAAATCAATAATAATAATAATAATATGAGAACATTTACATATTTTCCCCAAATAAATGTGTTATCAAGAGAAAACCATACATCTTACAAACGCATAACGTAATAAATTGCAAGTTCTTAATAATTCATTTAACTTTGTTATGTTTAGTTATACAGTGAATTGACCAATTAACATATTTAAAAGTAAGAATTGTATCAATTCAATCACATAGGTTTTTTTTATATAATTCAATTATTTAAATCTATTATTATCGAAGAAATTTTTTTAAATCTATAATCGAAAGTTCTTATTTAACTAAGCATATACATAAAGTGCATTTAAAAAATCTAAATATAATTTAAAAAAAAAACTTTCATACCTACAACAATATTTTTACTTATTTTTATTATGTTTAAGCATTTAATTTTCTTGTCTTACTCCTCCTATCACTTAACCTCCAAAACATCCTAAACAGTATTCATATACTATTAATGAAGCCTAAATGAAAATTAACGATGAATAATTAATATGAATTGAATGGAAAAATAAATTATAAATTAGATTTTTGTGTGTATGTTGCAATGCATATAGTTACAATATTATACCTGAACGATTTTGTACTACTCCTAGACATTCAGCAACGCTGCGGAAAAAAAAAACAAAAAAAAATCGTATCCGAAAATGTTCAACACTTCTTTTCTTATATTTATCCATCGTTAACATAATTATATATCGCAGTCTCAACTTTTGGCGAGTGAGTTAAAAAACACAAAAAACGTTTATTGCCGCGGTCTCAAATACATTTGACTGCTTAGTACCATAACATAACACATATTTTACGTTTATTTTATTATAATATGTATATTATATTATGTATTATAATGCAGTTGTTTTACCCTGAAGAGAAAAATTTTTAGGTCACAAAGGATTATAATATTATTATTTATAGCGGGCTTTTTGCGTTGTTTCCGTAGCAGAAATTCGGAAATGAAAACTCGGATTTGGTAAAACATAAGTCAGGATTTGAAACTTGTTGGGAACACGTCGACGTCCATTAAAATAAAAACGATGCCATAGAAGGTCACCGTGATTTATTCGAGCCAGGCGGGTATAATAATACACACGTAATATACAATATAATATACGTGTCTGCTACCCCGTGACACACGGACGTGAGTATGTTACCACCCCCTTCAAACCCATCTGACTTTTAGGCCGCCGCTAACTACGGGCTGTAGTACAACAATAACATTATAGGTATAGGTACTGTTCGATTAACATTTTATATTATGGGTAAATCGTGTGCACTTTTTATACGTACCAGCTGATAGAGATACATGCGCGAAAAATAATTAAAATTAACTGCAATAGTACGGACAACGTAATTTTTTTCCAACACGAATTCGTAAAACAATGTTTTATTGCACGTATTTATATTTGCATATGTAATACTTTTTTTTTTTTTAATTTGATAATCACAAACTTTCAAATCGAATCACATAATAGTACCCAGTTACTGCTAACTAATTCCAATTTGTATATTACGTAGGTAGGTACCCCATTTATTTTACTTTAATCGAGACGAGCACTTTATTATTATACTAGAATATAAATAAAAGTAATTTTTTTTAAAATTACAATAGTGGTTTAATGTCGAGCATATTGCAATAATATAATACATTGATACAATTATATTAAAATTAAACAAAGAAAATAAAATTTTTGAATAATATAATGGAATATTATGCGTTAGGGATAAAAATGGATTTTTTTTATTCTATCATATTATTATCAACTTTTGATTACCAGCAATAAATTAAATATTGTCAATTATTTTTCCCATCAATCAGCTGAAGAATACCCACATCATATAATTTTTAGAATGTATATTTAATTGCTTTTATACGATTTTTGATTTTAATATTTACATAATTGGTAACAATTCTGTCGTAAATGAATTTATAAATATTTTTTTATAATCATTGCTATTATTTAAAATTTCTTTTAATATACTATTAATAATGATTTTCATATTATCATATAATATTTATTGAAAATTATGAAGACACATCGTAAACATACGCTGTGATTACGTATCAGTAATATAATATTTAATTTGTACTTCTAACTATACAATATTATAAACCGTAATACCTAGTACAAAAATAAAAATAAATGAGAAACATAAAAATCGTAATTTACCGATTTTTATATTTCAAAACTATGTATTTTTTCGTTACCTGTTTATATTTATTTATTTATTTTATTATTATATAATATATATATATATATATATATATATATATAATATTTATAATATTTACACAGCTAGCTAAATTGAGTTCCAGCGAACGATAGAATTTAATATAATTATTTATTTATAGTTATGCCGAATTGCAAGTTTTAATTATTCCAAAATAAAAATAATAATCCACAATATGAAGATCAAAAATAAAAATATTCAAATTAACATTGTAATAAACATACAATGTTTTGAGTTTTATCGCATCAGCATCGATAGCGTCCCATCCATATAATCCCTCGTGGGACATCCAATCACGAACAAATCTTTTGAAACGACGTTATGACTTTTTTCACTTGTGGGTTTTCACATCTTCCTGACCCACCATAAACCGACCGCAGTCACTATTTCGGTTTTATGTGCCAGCTCATAGATTTTATTTGACGGCGGCACAGTGTTAATTTCGACATATAGTCTGTGTGGATTTCGGACGTAACTGTATTGTTTAAGTTTCCCAAATAAAATGTAATCAAAACGAATAGAAATTCATCGTTACGCTTTTGTATTTTATAGCAATCTATTGCAGCAACGACAGATATAATGTATTGTATTTGGTTACTTTTAATATTCTTCAGTTTAATTTCGAATTCGGCCAGTCTTTACGTTTATCATGAATTACTTCAACTGTCTCAGAACTACGATTAAGTTCAATATTTATTACTGTGTACGATACGGAAAAAGTATTGAACAAAACTATTACAAGTCCATAATTAAACACTATCGCATTAGCCATCGATGTATATCAATATTTAATTTTTTCATTTGTTGAACCCATTAAATGGGTGACTTTAAATTATATGGCCATAAGTTAATTCCGTTGCTTCTTTAACAGATAATTTTGAAAGTCGAAAACTTCTAAGTGCACATCTACTCGAAACCAAAAGTTTTCTAAGGTCACATATTTTAGAATTTAAGTACACTTCGAAAGATAGCATGGCTTCAAACAATATCCAATGATATTCCTAAAATTATTTTATCACGGCTTTTGGAATAAAAACCGAAATAACTTATAATTATTATCAATATGATTACTATTATTGCTGAATTTTGTAAGCATAAATTTAAACACAAAATATCAATAACGATATTATACTCGTCTTCGTTTATCAGTAATATGATGGGATAAGGCTAGATTAGTAGAATAGTGGTGGTAATGTGGTATGCATATTTTTAATCACGTGTTTCAGCAATTTATTTAAAATGTTTAGTTGAAAGAATATCTATTATATTAAAATACCACGAACACATGAATATACATAATTATCTTAAATAATACATTTTGTGTTCAAGATATACTTTATATTAAATACTTTTGTATCATCTCGTATATTTTAGTATTTTAATTGTATGTAGTGTATATTAGCTTATTTATTTTTTGCATAAATATACTTTAAATTAGATAATATACATTTTATGATATTTTTTTAATTATTTATAATTTTAAATAAAATATAAGTAATTATTATACATTTTTTTTTTTCATTTAAGCAAGTCAGAACTAAAAGAGTCTGCAAAGTGCAGTGTAAGATAAAATAATTTTTGAATTTCAAAAAAAATTCATGTTTTTGGCAATTAAAATCTTAGTGTCCATCTCTTTCTTCTAAGTTATGTAAATAATATTGAAGAGTTTTACAATTTAGCAATTTCATTTACTATATTAATAATTATTTAGAAAACGTTTCTTGTATTTTCACTAAAATGTCAAATGTATGTTAAAATAATAATTGATGTGTCAGATGTTTTTTCAAGTACATTTCTTGACTATGCTCAACTTCATTATAAACCGTATACATCACTACAAACACAATTATAATTATTAATAATAAACAGGTTTATAAAACGATTTAGTGTCATTTCACTAAATTTTATCGTTATGTTTTATTTCTTTATGACATGGGTACCTAATAATTTATTTCTCGAGCGGAAGTCGCGTTTCGTAACCCATAATATAGATCTTATATACACCCATTTATATGTCTTAGACGGATTCGATGAACACTATACATACACAATGAATTCTCAGTAAAACACACTGAACGGTAAACAACGCAACACCGACAATATATTATTACTGTTATTGTTATACGATGTACATATATAGTGCAGCATCTGACTCGAAAGTCAGTCAATTGTGGCCGATCGGTTGCATAAACATCATCAATCTTGCAGTAAGAGTACATTTAAACCCGAGAAACTCACACACACACACACACACACACACACGCACAGAATGTTGTCCAACATCCGATATAGTATCGTGTGGTATATGTTTATATGGATTAGTCATGAGTGAAACATCGAAATGTGGGTATCGTAATTTTGTGAAAGTAATTATACACGTATTCGAATGCTGTGCAACTTTACAGGCCCTGCAGCCAACCTATCTGCGACGGACAATGCGACTACCGAGGGGAGTAGTGTGCGTGTCGATTCAACATTTGAACTTATTGCCTGGCTCAAATTTTTGAACCTCAAAACACTTCCAACCACTAAAAAATATCATGCCTGATAATATTTATATCCAATTCCGTATATAACCTAATACCATATTTTCTTTAAATATTATTTACCTGATTTTGTATCTACTTATAATTCAAAACAATTAAAAATACTGTCCTTAAGATTCATTGCCCTTCACGTTTCTTTAAATTGGAATACTTACCAATGACTTGTAATAATAAATAATTAGTGTACATTTATATAAATATTTTTATAACATATAATTATCCATTATCAAACATATATTCACCAAATTTTCCTTTGATAATGTAATCATTCAAATTCTGTTTGTTGGAGTATTTAAATAGAATTAATCTTAAACAGATTATTAGTGAAACTACAATTTCTCGCCAAAAAAACAAAAAAATAAAAATATATTGCCCTATTTTCCCATATGCACGTCTTAACAATTATTTTTCAAGACGTATTTTAAGCTGTTCTGTCACGTCGTATGCGAATTCAATTCTACTTATATATATACGCACTCATAATATTATATATATCAGAGACATGATGATACCATATCGTATGTTTTATAATAAATCAAATAAATACCGTAACCGCCATTTACAAAATGTTTTCAACCTTTTGATTTTAAATTAATATTTCCTTCGTCACCTTAAGCGTAAATGGTGCAGAGACCTACTTAATCCCTAACACAAAAAACAAACAAAAAAAAAATAATAATAATATTAAAGTTAAAACAAAATAATTAAAGACTTAAGTGTCATCGGTGGGTGGCTTCTTCATTAAAAATTTCATTATATTGTCATTGCTATTAGCTCATACTCGTATTGTGCCGATTGCGTATAGATTGTGTATTTATTAATAAAGTAAAAAAAAAAAAATATATTTTAACTGTTTTTTTTTTTTTTAACTAGCTTAGTAATGTTGACGAGAAACAAGTGGGTAAGTTAGATAGTCTGGAAACCTCCACCTTTTCGCGAGTACACCAGACGACGATGTTAATATTTTATTAGGTTGTTGTAAACGTCCTACGTCAGCAAAACGATATTATTATTATTATTATTATTTTATGAGGCTTTATTTTTATTTTTTATTTTTCATACAGCCTACAGGTGTTTTATTTCACATTATAATACCATTATATACGCGCATATAATATTATATACCTACAATATGCGATGTTTTCAGTCCCTTTGACCTACATGTATAACACGACGGAAAAAGGTTGCAAAAAATTGAACGAAATAACGGGATACGCACAAAAGGCTCAGTGAAGTGTTCAAAAGAAAACAATACTGCTTTTTAAATTATAAACACGGAGAAGAAGCTGACGGGTAGTTTAAAAGGCAAAATACGCAGTTTAGTTGAAATAAGTTTTTCCGCATAATTTTTCTTCTAGTAACATGGGGATGCCGAGGTAATGGTGTAGCTAAAACGATTGAAATAATAAAGCCGCTATAGACTTTATAGTATATCAAACATATTATAATACGATTCCATACAAATCTATCCAAATTAATAATTATTTAAATTTATCATACACTTTTATTCTATTTTTATAAATCATACATATTTTTTCATACACTATCTGACAGACGTCAGTATGCCACATTATATAAACATGATTGATGAATGCATTTTTTCTAAAACAAATTGATTTGTATATAAAAAAAAACTTTTAAATTGAATTGTTTTGTTATTTTATTTATTAAATTATTTCCTAAGAACTAAGAAGTAAATGTAATACCTATATAGTGATAAAAATAAATCATGTTTGTCTTGTAGCCGAAACTATAGTCCTGTCCATGAATCGCTGCATACCATAATATTTACTCAGTGCGCTGAAATATATTTGGACGAGTCAAAAACCTGCATCGAGAGAAAAACAAAAGGACTGATAGACAAAATTAGATAGTTGAATAGGAATTCGATCGGGAAAAAGCTTTTAACGTGAAAAGTTTACATAGGATTTTAGGTTTTCGAAAACCCTTTATATTTGTGGATGGGTGTGTATTTCAGGGTTTCTTTTTTATAAAAAAACCATTACTGCAATCAAGGATCGGTTTAAAGTGAAATGTATGTCAAGGTTCTAATGTTGTGTAAAATAATAATAATGTCGATACAAGATTTTTATATTTTAGACATTAAACAATATTAATATAAATATACCTATCTAAACGGTATAATTTTTAGAACTTAAGTATTATAAGCATGTCACATAATTCTAAATGGTAAATCACTTAAGGCTAAGCACGACGAAAATTTTTATACTAGTATATTCATCTAAATTCAACACTCAAATTAGCGATAATACCAACAAAATATTATTATTTAGTTAATAGGAAAATATAATAAATAAGATAATACCTAGTATACTTTTATTATGATATACGTTATGGCCTTGTAAATATATGAACACAATGTACGCTTTGTTGAACTTAATATCATGTTATATTAAAAACACTCTAGCGTAGGTATTATAACAGTAATAAAAAGTTAGTCAACTAAAGTATTATTGAAATCGATTCTTGCATCTACGTATACGTGCTTATTATATAACTGGTGTTAATTATTGACATATGGAACTTAATAATATTGTTATCGAACATATTATCATAATATAGGTTATAATCACTGCACTTAAAGTTTTAAAGATACATCTTACTTTCTTACGTTATAAATGTTTATGGTTGCGTAAATAATAAACATTCAAATTATGATTTTTGGAAATTTTAATTACCCATGAAAACTTTCATACTTTCAATTCAGCAGCTTTTTTTTTTATTATAAAGTGTTCCTGACATACAAGGTCATCAAACTTATTGATAAGATATTAGAAAATTCAACATTTAGAATTGGTAAGTGTAATTATCGATAGAAATAAAGTTACATATTTGGCCTTCATAGATCTAGAAAAGGCCTTCGATAAAGTAAATTGGAACAAAATGCTGCTCACACTACGAGGAATAGGTGTTGAGCAACAAGACCTAAGAATCATTCACAGTCTGTACAAGAACCAGACAACCTGCATTAAAAAAGGAAAAATCACTGCAACTAACGCTTAAATAAAAAAAGGAGTACGACAAGGGTGTACGTTATCACCACCACTTTTTAACTGCTCCATCGAAAAAGTCATAAATATGGTAAAAGCTAAGCTAACAAGATTAAATATTGGAACCAAAATTGGTGGAGAAATCGTTTCAATGATACGTTTTGCTGATGACATTGTGGTTATAGCAGAGAGTGAAGGTGACATACAGCGTGCAGTTGAAGAAATGGATAAAATGCTTAGAGCATCAGAAATGAAAATAATAAATAGTACAAAAACGAAGATTTTAGTCTGCGACAGAGACCCAAAATTAAAAGCTGATGTATAAATAGGTAATCAAAAACTGGAACAGGTAGAAGAAATGGTATACCTAGGAAGTAAAATCACGTCTGATGGCAAGAGTGTCCATGAGATAAAACAACGTATAGCATTGGCAAAGACTGCTTTCAGGAAAAAACACAAGTTGCTCACTTCAAAAAAGATACATCTTAACATCAAGAAGAAACTTATAAAAACATATGTATGGAGTGTTGCAACATATGGATGTGAAACTTGGGTAATAAATGATACCGAAAGGAAAAAAATAGAGGCCTTCGAGATGTGGTGCTGGAGACGTATGGAAAGGATAAGTTGGATAGAGTGAAAAACGAATGAAGAAGTACTTAGAACAGTGGGAGAAAAACGTACACTCATAGATGCGATAAGAGGAAGACGCTGGAAAATGGTTGGACACGCCCTGAGACACCCAGAAGAATTGCATAATATAATATTAGAGGATATAATAGAAGGAAAGAAAACTGCAGGACGTCCTCGGAACTCTTTTATAGGATAAATTAAATTTGATGCAAAAGTCAAAACCTTTAAAGAACTTAAAGAAAACCCGAGTAATCGGTTAAAATGGAGAATGTGAGTTGTTAACCAACCTTCGGGTTGAAAAAAAAAAGCGTAATTACCTAATTACAATATTTCATTCAGTAGCTTAAGAATTATAACACTAAGTACTTATAGTTCATAAAATACTCTCCTAAATACGGTTTTCATGTATAAAGATATTTGGAAAAATATTTCGTTTTCAATGATTACACTTCTTTTTTTTTAAACATATTTATTTTAATTTGTACAATATGTAACAGAAATTTACAATAAGCACAATGGATGGTTGTATAGAAGGTCGTGGTTGGCTTGGTTGAAGAATCTATTCAGTAATAGCACTTCATGGCGAGTTAACTAGTCCACTAATAGATCACAAGACCACCTACGTTTTAAACGCCGGCCAGGGTCTCTCGGGATTGTTCGTGAACACGTACGTGAAGGTTTCGGTGATTTGCAAGTTTGAGGTGGAAGCGTTTGTATTGAGTTTTGGCGACGTTCTTTACTGTCGGAATGAGGAGGTCCATGTGTAGGGTGTCATTCAACACATAAAAGGGGGCTTTAGTTATCTATCAGAGTCATTTAAATTGAAAGCTTTGGATTCGGCTTATGTTAGAGTCTTTGGTTGATCCCTAGAGTAAGATTCCGTAGGACCAGATAGGTTTGAGGAGTACCTTATACATAAGGATTTTATTATTTAATGAAACGTGTTTGTTTGGAAGAGAGGAGGAGGTGAAACTGTCTTTGACGGTTATTTAGAGCTAGTTGTTTGTTACGTAAGTGGGTAGCCCACGTGAGCCGGCGATCTAGGTACAAGCCTTGGTAACTCATATTTTGAGCGATCGAGAGAGGTTGGTTGTTGAGTGTAATAGAGGGGCAGCTTATTGGTCTGAGAGTGAATGTGCAGTGGATAGTTTTGGATTCGTTGAGTTTGAATCCCCATTCTAAATGATTCACTTAAACTGTATATTGTAATTCAAAAAAGTAAAGGCTTGAAATTTATGATATTAAAATATATAAAAATATTGTTTTATAAGCACTTAAAACCATGTAAAATAAGTATTTACAAATACACTAATACTTTTTTTAATAATGAGTGTCCTACATTAAAAGAATTGCCGGTATACATACAAAAAGGTACATCATTATTTCGCAAAAGTATATCCGTAAGCTTTCCGTCTTCTTTATACTAAAATAAATACAACACAATTCAATAATATTAGCAGAACAACCGGAAAACTTCTTTGGATATCTAAATAAAATAACTAGCCAGAATACCTACAAATTCGCCTAATACCTATATATGGTTAAAATATCAGGTCAAGACTGTAGGGTCACAAGAATTTTAAAATGTGCATATTTTATACATACCTATACCATCTACCATCTAGTGCAGCTATAATAAACTAGTAAAACGAACTTTTTTCAAAGACAGCATTTCTAAAATCAAACATTTCTGAACTCTGTAGGTAGTAAATATCCCATAATACAGTTGTGATTAAAATATATAAAAAATAAATCAAGCATTTCAATTTCGATGAAAATTGTTTAGTGGGCCGTAACTGAAGGTGATTGCTCATCACCCCCATCAACCCTTAAACCACTCTGTATACTAAACTTATAGAGTAATTTTTCTCCAATAAGTATAGCCAGTATAGATAAAAAAGTACGAAGAACAAATTGAAAACAAATTGAGTCGAGATCAAAACATAAATAACTTCTTAAAGGCAACTAATTAATGCAGATCACCATTTTTTTGTAAATATACTGCACCAGGTATTAGTTGTAACTTATAAATCTTTAGCATAATATTACTCTTTTCAGATGGACTGACAGATGTCCACGTGAACCGATAGTTTAAGTAAACATCGGAGTTATATTATGGTTTTCTTGTTGATAGTTCTGATGGATGTTGAGTATAAACAAATATTTATATCAGAGCGTTGACAGAAATTCAAAAAAAACCATTCAAATTGAAAATTGATTTTATCGCACTAAAATATTATGGTTTTTTCTATAGGGATCAAATCTCATTCTGTTCAAAGTAATATTTTTATAAAATTTTAGATTTATTTCAGGCGACTCGTAATACTTTTTGGAGCCAGTTTTGAAAAATAAGATTAGTTTACGTATTTACAGAAAACCATGTTGTTATAAAACGGTCCTTGTTTTATTCGATCTATAATATATTTTTAGTAGGGTTGTAGGGCGGGTGCCTTTGTATATTTTTAAAACAGTGTTAAAAGTCGTTCAAAACCCGTTATGTACAATACATGTTTTATTATAGATAAACCGAGAATTATATAATGAGGAAAAAGTACATCGTAAAATATAACGAGAACCAATAAATCGCTTTCGTTATAATCTGAAATCTGAATCTTAAGTGAAAATTGTATTCGAATACTACAGATAAAATAATTAATTTGTTATTGCTTATTAAATGATTGGAGAATTTCTGAAAACCTTAAAAAAAAAATGTCCACTATAACCCCCGTGAAATAATATTATGTTACACTTTATTATTACGAAATTATAAAATATTTTTAATTTGATCAAATTGTTCATCATATTTCCAAACGTGTTGGTATTAGTAAGTTATAATATGTTTATTATATTTAATCATAATATTATCATGGATATGATATTTTGACTTAATAAACGAATCAATATAATTATTATAAATAATATACATTATATGAATATTTTTTTGATATTACGTAATCTAATATAAATACCACATAGCAAGTACCAATTAGGTATTTTATTTAATTTGTCACTTGTATTTTAGAAAATGTATAAACCAGCATCCAGTTTTATTTTTATCGCCCAACATTATAGATAAAAAAAGTTTGGAAAAACTTTTATATTTTCAAGTGTAACTTTTAGGCGAATCCATTGATTAGTTTTCAAAGAAACACGTGCCAAACTAAATAAACAAAATTATATCAAAAAGAAAGGAAGTTATAGATGTATTTACAACCCTATAGGTATGCAATATGTACATATACATTATTTATTATTCCTAAAGTAAAAACAAATTCAATCAATGAATGTCGTACTTTATTTTACGATATATAGGTATATATATATATATATTTTTTTTTATCGAAATCAATCTTTTATTACCGCAACGAGTAAAAAATAAAGATACATTTTTTGCGAATCAAAAAATGTGAGTATCAGATACTTCCGATGTAATATTTAATTGTATTTAGCGGAAGAGTAGGGTCACTGGCATGTAGAAAAAAACCGTGCTTACCAAACGCACGTATTTGTACCTAAACAATATTATACGTATGTACCTTTTAAAATTACAAATAGGTCTATTGCGGTTTAATTATAAAAAGACGATTATTATAATATTATTTTTATTGTAAATCTACGGTGACTAAATTAAATATAATAACTTCGTTTCTCGTGGCTATCGCATATCTACCACCACCCTACATCACCACCTTCACCTACCCTCAACTAGAATTAATTGAGACATTTCAATTACGCGCCACCGACATTAATTTTCTCGTGTAACGTGAAATTAGCCAAGCCAAACGTATCAAATTTATGTAAATTATATCGACTCGTTATATTAATTTATCAGCTAAAATGGTTTAATTGGCCACGTGCAAAATGGCTGACATCCAATTATAAAGTGCGAAATTGCGCTCTTTCGTCGCTTAATTTTCAAAACGAGCTCTCGAACGAATATAATGATTATTCATAATCTCGTTTTACTCTCTATCTCTCTGCCCCCGACGACATAATAATAATAATAATAATAATAATAATTATTATTATTATTATTATTACTATCTCTATATAAACTATCGTCGACATATATTATAATAATAATATGATCGAGTCGTGTCAGTGTATCACAATAATAATATTATTTATATATTAGACGATATATGGTAAGGAGGTACCATGATGTGGGTGTGCTCGTGATTTTACGCCATTATAACCATTTGGTTGGTATAATCAGGGACAACGATTGATGGACGCGAAGTCTAAGATATATGACAAATTTTCACCGTATAATAATCTATATAGCATGTATAATGGTACAAATTGGAAATTCAGAGACTATAAAGTTAAATTAAAACCAAGCGCAGCCGCAATGTTGGAGCCTGCAGTAAGCATTTAATTATTCAGTTCGATATAAGTGAACACACACACACACACATTCATTTATTTATGACTCTCATATAGTAACAGCTAGCACACTTAGTGTGGTCGTATTTCACGGTTTCCGCACTAACATTATGGCGTTACCTATTAGGCATTTACACTGTGACCGTACGCGATTATTGACCAAAATAATTTGATTAAACGTAATCGAAATTTATATACACTGGTTTCATTCTGACACACCTGCGCATTAACTTGTAATGGCCTGCCCATTGCTCGGAAACGTAAACCGTTAATAACTATATCACTGAAACAAGATATTGTTTAGAAACTCTGATATTATATATATTATATATATGGTGGCAGTTAAGCACCAAATGAGGAGAGAGATTTATATGTCAGACAAGACACAAGGCGCTTATTATATAATTATAGGGTACCAACTCGACCGAGAAAATTTAACGCATAGATTTGAGAATAAAATCCTATAATATACATTAATTTACTTGACCGCGATGTTTCGTTAGAAAAACATGATGCAAGCGATGAAACAAAACTATTGGAGCCACTCGTATATTATCCAACAGGCCAAGATATCATAATTATTATAAATTTTGTGAATTTATCAAAATAATATCATTAATATGGTGGTATTATAGGTACTCCGTGTACAGAACAAATGAAAGATGACAAACACATCAGCAGGGATTTAATGTGATGTATATCATAAATATAAACACTGTAGTGGTGTGAATAACCATTACAATATTGTTTATTGTGCTACACTTATATAGGTACTATAATATTATTGCGGACAGCAGCACACATGCTAAAATGCGTCGAACACATTAAATTTTCAATTTATTTTTGATGAAGAAATCGCGTTTACACTTAACAGTTGCGAGATAAGGCTGGTAGGTATGATAACGTTATAATTACCTTTAAACATGAATTAATTCAATGGTGTTTTAGAAACTTTGTTTACTTGAAAACAGTAGAGAAATTTTAGATTGAACTGCGAGCCAAAAATAAAGTAGACACAGACATGTTATATTTCACGAAAAGGTAAAAAGGAATGCGTTGCAAATAAAATAAATTCATACAACTCGAAATAAATTATTAATAGTACTTTCAGCAAAAGTAAAAGAGTATTATTTTTAATATTTTCAAATAAAGTTTTATCTTTTCATAGTGCACACGTTGAAATTTAAAATTCACCAGAAAAATATAATCGACCGCCATTTTTTATGTTTAGCTTATCAGAGAAGACAATGTATACCTAGCCTTATCCAACTCATAATACCAACTATCTAACACATATTATTTTTATTATTATTAGTTTCAGTGCAGAGTAGACTCAGAATCCCGCTGTTCCACGATGTAATAAAAAAAATATAACGCAATATTTTTAAAAAGAGAAACAAATAACAATATTATATTATCATGAAAATATAACGTCTGGTTTAATTTACATTTTACACGATAAACTATGTTTATTATTAATTGGCATTCAAAAGTTATGGCTAAAATATTTTACCACGCTTGATCGGTTGTATCGTTATTTAATTTTCGAATTAGTTCCGTCTTGCAAAAACTTTAAATTTGATTTTTTGTTATTTTAAAATTGGAGAAATGCATACCGTTAAAAATAAATTCAATTTGAATGAAATGAAAAAAAAAAACTAATATAGAAAGCTGCGTTTCTTTACAAGGTGTACATTATTACAGTCTTTTATTTGTTATTACTTATTACCTACTTATTGTATTTTACTGAACTGTATGTAATAAATACTCCCAATTCGTATTTTATTTTCATTAAAAATTAACAAGCCATTCTGGAAATACCAATTTTAAAAAAATAATTGGGTCGGTACAATGGTTTCTACAAAATGATTCAACTTTTCAAACAGCAGTAAATTATCATATTTTTACCCTGAACTACGCATTTCACAGAATCTGAATAATATTAAAATATCGATTTCAACTGTGAACATAATCAAGCTAAAACAGTTATAACGTTAAATATAGATCAAATCTAACGAAAAATGAATTTAGGTACTTCAAAGTCATATGTAGCCGACATTAGCCGTATCTCTTACTATGACCGTAAAACGCATAGGCATTATACATTTCACGAACATGGTTTGGAATTTTTAATATAATATTTAAGTCAGATAAATAATCTAAATCATGGTGGTTCAACCTGCGGTCTTCAAAACCTTTTTTTTTTGTTATTTTGTTTAGAAGACACAATATTCAGTAAATATATTTAATAATTTAAAGATATTTTTGAGTGTAATAAACAAAAACGATTAATATGAAAATTTTTAAAATTTTGATAGGTACTTACTACTTACCAAGGTTAATATAGACATTAAAAATACAGGTTTTTTATCTTTAAGCATATTATAATTTATGATATTTGTTAAAATTATTTAAGTATAATCAATAACCCCCAGATATTTTAAATATACTATGATATGGTCATATGGACTATGATACTTAAAGCTTATGAAGTTTAATGAATCGGAACAAAGTTTTTATCGAGTTAGACTTTCAATCACCATTTATAAAAAAATTAAAAAATAATCGCTCAACAATTAACAGCAAAAAATAGATTCTAGTTGTAAAAAAATATATTTAAATCATTACAGAAAACTCTTTAATAATGTGATAAGAAATGTCATGTCCAACTAACATTTTTTTTATGTAATTTAAATGAAATTAATTAATTTAACCTTATAGTTTTAGTTAATTGAATGGTTAGATACGACTTTAATATGAAATTACGTTGAAGGGATTATAATCAATAGATTATTTTTATTTATTAATCACCATTGATTCATTGTTTAGTGTATGTTTATAGATATTAGTTATAATAACATACATAATATTCCAAAAATCAATATTTAAATAAATGCACGATACCTAATGATGGATAAATGGTCTAAACAATAATATTCACGTGTATTGAATAATGCCGTGTGTATAATATATATATATATATAAGTATATTATTATGATCGATGCATATGTGATGTCAAAAAAGAAGTAATAGATTAAAATCATTCATTTTTGGAGTTTTTCGAGGACGTATACAATATAAATCAATATATATATATTATCCACGTTATTTGGGCTAAATTTATTTATGGATAATAAATACATATTTTATATACAATGCATAGGTACTATTATTGTAAAGTCTGAAACTCAGAACAATTTTCGATAAAATTCAGCACTGCATTTGTCCATGATACTCGATGAATAATTTTTATTGAAAATTAAAAACGTGTCAATTCTTTTTTTGCACACCAAAAATAGTAATTGATGAATAAATAAATTAACTATTAATATGGTTCAGGGATTTTCAAAGTGGTAAACAATATTATGCGTTTTGCAAATTTTATTCAACAAATTTATTTTAAAGCAAAAATATTTATAGTGTATGCCTTCCTTACATTGACTTTAATAAAATATTAAAATGCTAATAAATTTATACGATTTTTGAATAAAATAATTTTATTTTTACCATGACTGTATATAGTTATAAAATTTTATAAAAATTAAATAACCCTGTCACTAAGATACAGATAATAACAACACTATACCTATATACTAACAAACCACAATGTAGTATAGATAACATGTATAAGTATTTTATAATTCAAGTTGAATATACATCTATCTATATAAGTTTTCGAACTGTAAATATTATTTTTTTCATTTTAACCAAAATATAAAAATTATACCGATAACACTTGTGTGATAATATAAAAATAATTTAAGATTTTGGGGTTTCATAGATGCTTTACGATAAATATCTGTGCCATAATTCATTAAATAACTGTGAAAATTTAAATTACCAATAGTAAATCATACAACTGCAGTTTACATTTCTAGATGGATAACTGCAGAACTTGGCGATAAAAATTATTGCATTGTAGAGAGTGTAATATAATTTGTAATATATTGATTAGATGTTTGAGGTTCGCTAAAAAAGTTTAATATTTTGTCTTCGATGTTTAGAGGAAAAAATGCCATCAAAGTTGCTTTCGATTAGACTTGGCGACACGATAAAATATTAATAATGTTATTATTGTAGTCATGAATACCCTAATAATAATAATTTCGGATCACACACGATTAGGTCCATTGTTGAGGCGTCGATCATTGATTATCCGACCGAATTGCTTAGCGACCCCAACAGGGTTTTTGTTATTATCAGAGAAATTCATTTATAACGGTGGTATAATAGGTAGTAGTTTTTCCTTCGGCTCTGTACCAAATACGCAAGCACATACATACAACTTAAACCATTTTTATTAGTGGCAGATCCATTAGAGTTTACTGGGAAGCGTTGCTCTAATTCTACCGTTAGCACTCCTCCACGATCGATAATATTTCCTAGCACTACTTTTGCCACTTATCTCAGCTATGTACCCAATATAATAATAACAATAATAATAAAACACATACCCAAATAGGTTAGGATATAATATTGGGAAGTTTTGGAGAAGCAATAAGTGTGTATAATGTATATATTTATACAAATGTAGGTATCGGAAATCGACCATTGTCGTAATAAATGTAATACCTAAAATTCTATAATTTTCTACATAATACAATTTATAGTGGTATATTGCGTGTATTCCCTATGCACAATTATCGAAATATGCTGAGATTCGAAATAATATGCCATCCCCGTCATCAATAACGTTTAATTTTTCTAAAAATTATTGTACACCTATCTACTGTATTGTAATATATAGATACCTATAGTACATATTATTATTGCATGCTTGCATGCCATGTGTACGCTGTAAACTATGCTTGGTGGTTATATACCAATCATGACATTTGATTGACTGATGCGCAAATAGGGTCGGGCTTGGGAGGGGGGCTAAGCTCCCCCTAATGTGAATTCAGCCCCCTGAATTTATTATCGTATTAATGTAATTTTTGTAAAGAAAAAAAATTAAAATATGACTATGAGGACTAAAAAAGCCCTCCCCCCTTTATTGAAATCCCTATTAGTGCCTATGGCTGACGGCATGAACTAATTTAAGAATATCATATACAATCTATTGTTATTTGTTTAAAAACACGGTGAGATGAATGGAACGTCGAAAAGTGAAGAGTAATCGAATTAAAATATTTTTCTTATTATATGACGACCAAATGCGATGTTAAAATATACACATCATATTTATGACTATACGTCTTAAGGCTTAAACTATGGTAACAGAATTATGTATATAATATACACTTTCACGTTTAAATAATAAAATATTGTATAAAGATTTGTAACTACTGTTTAGAAACAACATAAAAATAATAGGATTTTGTTTCGGCCGCTTATAAATAACAATATATGTTTTATTATGATCTAAAATCGTAGTTGTAAAACTTCAGAACGCGTGGAAAGTTATGATATATATATATTAATAGCCTATGTTCAATAATAACACACGTAGTTGTACTGTTTTTTTGTTTGTCGGCTTAGTTGTAATCGGCTTGTTATATTTTGTTGGAATGCAGGTTTTTGTTTGCTCAAATTATATGATGACAATATTTTTTGATACTTACATTTTTAAGCATGGATCATGAATTTATATCATATGCAATAATATTTTTAATTCTTATAATATAAAACGATAATGTTGATGTTCCAAAAAATGTAATTAATAATATTTACTAACACGCGTATTATTATATTGAGTGGCCCTCTACTTTTAATAGTACACAGGAATTTGCTTCAAAAATACAAGGAATAATATGGTACATATGTGTCACAAATTGTATGCATACGAGTGTGATTATTTAACTTTTTTCCACGTATATCGTATATTTATTTCATTTTATTTGTAGGCATTACTTTGTGTGAATGTTTTGGACTCAGGCCTTCGAATATAAAGATTTTATACTAATGCCTATACATTGGAATTGATTTAAATATTAGGTAATTTAAAATTTGAAGGAAAGTTTAAAATTGGCAATAAACAATATATATCTACTATGAGTTCATTCGATTTATTATAATTTTTTTGATGAATAGTTGAATGAAAATGTAATCTAATACCTAACAAACCGTCCAGGAACTTTAAAATATATCAAAGTATGACTGCTGTTTCACATATAAAGTTGTGCATGAGAAATACTTAGTAAAGATCCTAGCCCCTAGGTATATTAAAATTCATCGCCGAATTACTAACTTAGTAATTTGGAGAGGGTATCATACTGTACGAGTCCCCATATAACACAATCATATTCCAAGGTACATAAACTAATGATCAGAAGATAACTTTTGGGGATAATCCATTTTTTAAAGAATAAGATGTTAAAATCAAGAAGTTTTAACGCTTTGAAATATATAATTTCAATTTAAGAAGCTGGATAATGGAGCAAGATTGATTATATTAAAACTAAGGTTTATTTACCATGTAAGACATTTTTATTATAACGTCTTTTCGTGACAGTTATTTCCACATTTAATTATATTTAATTACTGTCGAACGAATTCGACAGCAAAACGATTGTTCTGCAATTCTCATAGTTCTCCACTCACATGAATAGTTTTATGTCGTTAGCGAAACAGGGAATATGCAAAATGTTATAACCACTTTTACAAAGGACATAGAAAACAATATAGGCTGAAGATAATTACATTGGACAATTTCAAAAATTGATGATTTTATAAGAAATTTAATACTTTTACGCGATGATATCTTTTTCAAAATAAGATTGAAGCAATTATAAAAGAGGTATACTGAAACCTAAGAATTTGAGAATTAATATAATAAGAAGTGATAAACTGTGTAGACTGCATCTTGAAGTCTATATGTTTAACACTAACATACTTACTTGCGAATGATGTTTAAATGTATAAAAATCAAAATAAATTATTACTATACACGTTGTGGTAGAGTGATCAGAACGAATCCGATGCTACTCTTCATAATGACTTTAAAAAAAATTGAGAAACTTAAATTAGACCAAGCATTAAAATATTTTTAAATATAAGATTGATTGGTTATTATTAAGATGATGGATTAAATGAAACTACTAGTTTTTAGAACAGATGTATGGAACTAAATCAAAACTGAACATGGAGAGAATGGAGAGAAAGATACACAAATAATATAATATAATAAACGATTGTTGAAGCAGAAACAACCAAGTTATTCCATCAAGGACATATGTCATATTAATAATTAAATCCTCGGAACACAGCGTTACAACTTTAGAAAATGTTGTTAGGTCAATGCAGTAAATAAAACATATAGAATCCTTGAATACAAATATCATGGTATATTTTGTTGTTCCAGTAAATGGAAAATAAATAAGAAGAAAAAGAGTAGCTACTTTTTGCTTATTGAACAAACCCATACCGTGAATAGAGAGCTCTTTGAGAATTTCGTGTTTTTAAATAGAATTTTGAACAATCAGGGAAATCAAAAATACTGTAAATTTATTTAAATCAGACATGTGATTTATTTAATAAATCAAAATTGTTTTCTTTTCTACAAAAATAGATCTGAAAACGTTAGTCAAAAATAATAAACATCAATCTTGTTTTGTAAATACTTGCGGTATGATCCGACTTCAATCTCAAACAAATTAACAATTAATATAAAATAGGTTGCTATATTGGTAAACCTTGGGTTTAGTATAGGTACGTGTTAACCATAGACAAATCAGTATCTATGTATCACACTTATTTGTGAAATAATTCGACCAAGATGAGATATAGCACTAGCTAAATTTTTAATGTGGTTCAAACTACACTTTAAGTTTTCTTGATAACTCTAAGAAAAATTTCTGAAACTCATGAAAAATGGTTGAGCCATTTTTAAGTCTATAAGCCACAACAACACGAAGACATTATAACAATTCGAATAACAAATAATGAATTAAATAATATTTTAATTGGTTTAAAGACACAACAATGTAAATGAGGGTTCGGCATCAGCATAGTTTATGCCAACTTTAGGCCATGATGAGCATAGTGATGAATGTGTTTATTGTATAGTGATGTGTGTTTTTTTTTTTTGTATATACTCGATAAGTACAAAGTTTTGATTTTCGAATTCATTTATCTTTTCTGGTAGAAAAATGAATTTAGTCGTTACAGTTACTGACAAACCTATTTTAAATTGAAATGTTTTACTTGTTTATAGGGCATTCAACGTAGTGGCACCCAAAGTTGCCGTTCCTGGTCAAAGAACCGCAGTACTGGTTAGCTGGAATCCAGCATGCAGTCCCAAAGACGTGACTCTACGGCTCTTGCGTCAGATACCGGTAACCGAGCAACAGCGAGCGGCTGACGACGACGTACTATCGCACAACACCGTCACCATACATGGTCAGTAAAATGCATGTTAAACAATTTCGAAGTACCGATAGTATTATCATAATCTGTGCATGAGAAAACACGATAATTGTGTGCTGCAATGACGATAATAGGTTCTTTTTGTCAAACGCGGTTACCGTTACATAACGTCATAACTCGTTGGTAGGTATTTGTAATAGATTCACCAAGAAATAAAGAAACTATGGCTTAGTAAGTAATGTAAGTAGGGCTATGTAAGTATAGTAAAAATGTCTACTAGATCCAATTTCAATCACCCAAAAAACATATGAATTGCTCATTAAGAAATACAGTATTTTTTTAAAACAATATTATCATAGAAAACGTTATGTTATAATTTTTTTTTTATCTTGTTTTATTAAAAATATAAATTTCATCATAATAGAGAGTATTTATATTTTATAAATGGCCATCTCCATATTCCTTGAAACGTAATAAACGTTGTGAACTTCAAAAAACATAAACTCTCTTCTAAATTATATCATGTTACCACGAAACGTCGTATACAAAAAATAATCACTTGCACATTTTTAAATGTATTTCAACATTTGCATACGTTTTCCCAGAAACACACGAATTTAAAATAGGTACCTAATACAAATAGGTCCGCTGACGGCTATTGTGGATTTTTTACGTTGAGTTCGTAGAATTGTGTGCTTTGTGCGGACTACCTCTACTCCGTAGAGTCAGCGTATATAAACCGCTCTGTTAACGAATTGTTGAAGACAATCGGAAAACATCGTCGACCTTTATTAATTCGGATTAAGTGCTGGCTGTTAATAAAATACAAACCGAAACACGATTATAACGGTGCATTGCCAGCACAATGGCGTGGTACAATGAACGCACACAAAATACATATTGATAATAATATATTTTATACGCGTGTTCCTCCTTTAAACACCCAAATTAACATGACGACTAAGAAAGGATTCTCGCTTGAGCTCCACTGGCTCTAGGTACAAGTAAAAGGTAAACACGGTCTCACCTCATACATCCGTGCTTAACGCGACCAATTTGTCGGGGTATAGATGGGCGTTGGTGAAGTGGTGGTGGTGGTGTTGGTGGAGGCGCTGGATAATTGTGGTGGAGGGGGTGGAATTTCTGGTGAAGATATAGTGACATAGGATTATACACGTGTGCGTCATACGATATTGCGGAGAGTGGATTATAGACCATAAAGTAGTGCTGAGGTGAACAATACGTGTTTTTATCAAACCACAATTTATCTTATATTCCTCTTAGACGAGCGCCCGAATAAATGTAACGAATTAACGCGAAACCTTTTATCCATAAATTTAATGAGTGATGCCTGTCTAAGTCAATAATCTTCCTCTAATTATATCGACATGCTTAAAAAGAAAATTAATTCAAAGTTCATGTTCAAAACGGTTTTCATTAACGTATAATTATAATTTGTTTAAAAATAATTAATTTTGGTTTTAATTATATAATTTATGGTCACTGACAAAACTGGTACGCCTTTATAATATAAAATATGAAAAAGTAGGTAAGGTATAAAGAAAAATTCAATAATTATTCATTAATATAATGTAAATTACTTAATCGTTATTAATTTTGAATAATTGTATTGTTTTGCTGGTAACCCAAGTTAAATGACTAATAAATATATTTAGGATTTTAAAAAGTTTTTTGGAGTTTATATTTTTCAATTAATTACATTAAAAATAATATTATTGCTTGTATAAATTAAAGAAGTTAAAATCATTTTTTTTTTTTTTTTTGAAAACAATTAACTTAATAATATACAATTGTTGAAACTGATTTATTATTCAAATATATATTTTAGATGACATGAATTTAGTCTAAGCACCGTGAATTGAGGTAACTTGATAAATTGTTTTGATTTTTTGTTCTTGTACGCATATTTTTTGTAATACTTAAGTAACGAACCTCAACATAATGTTATTGCCTCAAGTACTACTTTATCAGCATTCCCAATTTTTTTTTTCCAATGAACAGTTTTTTTTTCAAATTTTTTTTCAAAGTAACCAAAGTCACACGACTTTTGGAGTGACTTTGATACTACCATTTTTTTTTTTTTTGTATGTTAAACTAATTGAAATGGAATGAAACCTATAAATCTCACCCAATTTTAAATTTGTTCAACTACTTTGTGAGACATAACTTAAGGTGACTTAGACACATGAATTTATTGTTAAGTATTTTGAGTGATTTTAATCTCATTGTGGCATACTAAATTTAATACTACTTGACTCAAATGTTTTTTTTAAGCTTTATTTACAGTCAATATCTAATGATTAATAGATTGTTTACCTTCGCAAAATGAATATTAAGTAACAAACAAGACACTTTTACATGCATATATATTATATATTTATATTAATAAATTGTTTTTATTTTAAATTATAAAAGTCAGTCTCGAGTTTAATTTTTTAGTATCACTTTTTAAACATGTGTAATAAAATAACATTTCTAGCATAATATAGGTAAAAATAAAAGACAATTAGCAAACTTAAAATAAATATAAAATAAAATTTAATACGTTTAACATTGTAATATATAAGTCCGTAGTTACCTACCAGACATTTCTGTGAAGGAATAGTTAATTAGTTTTAGTCAGAAAATGGGTATAATATATCACGTCCAGGCTATTCTTTCTCAATGTGTATATCAAAGGTAAATAAATACACCTTACACAGTCTTCTACTATTTCAACTTTTGGCATAGGAAGGGCAGCAATAACATGTTCAATACCGACTTCAAATAATTAATTTTCAACAATTTTGAACTTATTTTTGTGCTTTCAATAAATTGCAGTTCATTCGAACAACATACACAATACGCAATCAGTATTTTTTTTTATATCTATAACGGCAATATACTGAAATTTATTATTATTGCTTTTACAAAACCTTTGAATAATATGAAGTTGCCTATTTTTAAAGTATTGATACTAGGCTCATAGTATTCTAGCACATCACTAATTGTTTCTTATTTAGAGTTGGTATTTTAAAATGGTATATTGGTATGGTTTCATTTTTTTTTTTTTTTTTTGAGTAATGAGTAATCTCCTAATATCGCTCACCATAAGGACGGTAATAGTGGAGTATTATATTATTCAATCTGAGAACAATCTTATCGAAAACAAAACGACATTTTCCGAAGGAATATATTTTTATAATATTATATTATACAGTTTGTACCCACTTTCTGCCTTATCAATCGTTTCATGATTTAAAAATAAACCACAAGTCACGTACAGGATACAATAATATATTATTATGGTATCATGGAATTTTATAGAGTTAGAACAACAATTGTATCACCTATTATGTTCGACAAGGGAACAAGAATATTGGCAAAGCGATCTATCCTCTGTTATCTGTCAAAATTATATTAAATAAAGGGCTCATCCAGTTCAATGCAAAATAAAAAACAGTTTGTAAATGATTATGAAATTCACAAACGATATCATATTATATAGAATCAAATCTGAAATATTTAAAATATCGTTTTAAAAAAAGCTTAAAATAAACAAACTGTTTGGGTGAACTGTTGACAAAAAATTGATGGATTTCTTCCCGGAAAAGGTTGACGCATGTACAATATAAAATTTTAAAGTAGTTTATGTGCGTGAAACACGTTTTGTGAAGATAAAATATACTAAAAAATAAACTGTATGTTGTTATTGGATACCGTCTAAATCTTAGATATTATACCTTTATACCCCAACAAAATAGTTTCAAAAGTTGCCCGATATCTGAATAACTTTTATTTTTATTCTATGAAGAGGCTAATCTGTTAGTTTTCTACTAATCTACTACGAATGACATAAATGGAAACCTCAAACTCCAAGCTTTGGTCATATTATGCAATGGCATTATGTAAATCTGTTTGTTAAAATTATTTGAACATATGGATTTCTTTGATCATATTATCAGATTATACCCAGATATTATAAATTATTGTTAGAAATAAAACGAGAACTAATTAGGCTCACTGATGAATGTAATTTGAAAGCAAATGAGACTGTGCCACAAGGGAACCAATTCGACATGTGAGGTAGGGTCTCGGGAACCAATTTGGTATCAACCACGAGCCCGGTACCTTAATCGAACGCATGTGGGGATTGCCCAGAAAAGGAAACCCACGCGAGAACCTCTCTATATATAGTATAATATATAAATATATAGTATAACACAGGAGTACAGGACTTGAGTGGTCACCTCTGTGGAGGATATTAAGTCCCAGCAGAGTCGTCAAATATTTGCGAGAGCCCGTGTCATTAATTATTGCGTTTTATTGCGGTGAGATGTGTTGGCAGCGATGGTAGTAGTGGTGGTGGTGTGGTGCTAGCGACGGTACAAAATTTGTCGACGATAACCGCTAACTAAGTGGTGTTTGAACGTCGGCAACGGGTAAATAAAGGAAGCGGAAATTCGCAACCTACCAACCGTCCTCAAAGTATCCCCGACCACCTTCCTAACGTGTATCCTTCCTATCAACCCTACCCGCTATCCCACTTTCCATCATGCCCCTTATTACTTCCACCTTTTGTGAGTGATGCCTCACCATCCCATAGAAAGACTCACGTAGCACCACCGTGATACCACCCGCATCAGTGGTGCTTCCACATACCTTCTGCTGAACGTGACTTTAATCCCTTCACGATGATCCCCTACCAACAGACTCCTGTCCCACAAACTCGTAGTATTCAACCACTACGCCACCGGTCACTCCGGTAATTTCACTCGTATACCGTGGTGTCTAACCACCGTTACCGTCGAAAAAAACACCCAGTACGAGAATGTATAACCCAACCATACGTGACACATAATGAAAATGTATAAATATACATTTCAGTTTTATTTTGAGGTAACATTGAAATTTATACACTCCGTGTCATTAATAAAAAATAATAAAACTGCTTATATAAGTAATTATACATATAAATAGCATTCAAAAAATAAAAATTATAAACTGTTCAAGAAAATTGAAAAAAAAACATAAATCGTAAGTTTAATAATACAATAGAGAAATGTTAAGATTTTATAAGGATAAAATTAAATTTAAAAACGTCCGCAGTAAATCAAATCAAATTAAAAGAGCTGTATGTTTTAAAATTGGTGTAAAAACGAAAAAAAACAACCTAAAACTGCAGCTAATTTTATCACATACACAATCTATTAAAAAAAAAGGCGCGTACGTCTGTTCATCTCATAATAAATTGAACCCAGTATTATACAAATAGTATTTTATTTGTCAATTTTATCTACGAGATTTTTATTGGAGTTGCTCTTAATTCTTAATATAGGTAAATAAATAACACATTGTAATATCCTTAAAAATATATTTAAATGTGCAAATCCCGGGTTCCGAAATATAAGAAACAAATTTAACTTCAACCCTGAAGGGTTAGTAATAATTTTTTAAATGATTACAAAAAAATAGCTAATAGTCGTCATTACTGCATTTCTTGCCGATTTACAGATGATGATAATAATAATTAAATCAGATTTAGACGATATAAAAAAAATAATGAACACTAGATGTTTTATACTAATCGTATATTATTATACATATATACATACGCGCACACCGAGTCCGATAAAGTATTTTTAGAATTAATTGAGTCCGGTATAATTATCTATAATATCTTTAAAATTATTTTAATAACCACTTATGAGAACTTTGTGTTATGTTTTTAAGCTTCTTAAATAAGCAAAAAGAAACTTATTGTTATTTTTTGGAAAAAAATAAAAATAAAATATCTCTAGAGATCTCATGAAATTCAATCAAAAACGTGTAATTAAACATTATTATAGTGTTATAAAAATAATTCGGTTAGGACATAGTCATTTTCAATGTTTTTATTTAAAACATTATTTTTGGCCATCTTTCACATTCTTGTTGTTGTTGTGGTATCTATCGTAATCACTCTATCTGCCAAAACACACACACCCCACACATACATAATATTGACATGGATAAGATTTGGGTTGTATATGCCGATGGATTATTTCGAGCAATATAAACCCCTTAATGGTAGCGGATGAGAGCTCGTTCTCCATGACTATGACTGTGCATATATTATATATAACGCACCATCTATATTATATATTACTATTATTTTTTTTTTTTATTGATAACAAAAAAACATCGATAGCAAAGGCCATTAGTTACAGAAAATTTAAAGATATGCATGAATAAGTGTTTGTACAATATTTACAAAGATGAGTTATAAATAAAATGGGATGTAAATTTTTTTTATATATGATTGTACAATTTGGAGTGTTTTAAAAAATTCAATAAATCTGGGTTATTTTTAGGATTGGAACCGAGTGCAGAGTCCAGGTTGTATGATATCCTGTGCTCAACTCGTTCTTGGTTGTATAGTAAACAGTCGGCAATTATGTGTTTGACTGTGAACATAGTTCCGCAGGTTTGACAAATTGGAGGCTCTCTCTTGCCATCGGGAATCCGTGCGTGATTTTGGTGTGTCCAATGCGAAGTCTGTTGAGTACTGTATCTTCTTTTCGGTTAAGCTTTGAATTTACCTAACGATAGGTATTTACGATATTTTTCGTTTCGTCGTAAAACATTTGGTTTATTAAAACGGTTTCGTTATCGTTATCTATTTTGCATTATTTTTCGAATGTGAATTTTTTGAAAGCATTTACTATATCCACATTATCTAGTTTAGTCACTAGCACGTCACAACCCCAAGCACAGTATAATACTCCACGAGAATATTGAAACATTGTCTTCTTCCCTAAGGCGTTAAGTCGGCGTCTGAAAGTCACACAAATCGTGCGTCGTGCATCGTTGTTTTTGGGTATTCATTTTTCATCCCAATCACAGTAATTCGAGAACTCTCCGTGAAAGTAATTATTTAAATTAAACTATAAGTGCAATATGATAAATCTCACCACGTAAAATATGTTTTCGATTTAGCTCGATGCCAGCACAATGTAATTAATAATGCTATTAGGTTCTTGACGATTGAACGAAAAACCCGGAAACACCCTGTAGCCTATAGGTACACATATGCGTGCACGTGTACACGTGCCTATTAATTTGTAAACACACACACTCGTGTGTGCGAGGGCATATATAAGACCTAAGTACTGGGTATACAGGGTTGCGGTGGGAAAGTTTGGGGTCATGATGAGGAGGGGGGTGATAGAGCTTTACAGGAGTATTATATAAGTGAGTGGTTGCCAGGGCTGCAGGACAGCAGGCGTACAACAATCGTACACGCGTCTCCGCCATGTCTCTGCGCCTGCCGAGAGAGAGCTTAATGAATTTCCAGACACGATTCACGGACGTGTCGCTAATTCAGTATTCTCCGACCACAAAGCTCTTTGTTGAATAATAATATTAATACCCCGATATGCGCATTCGTCTATATACACCACCACCGCGCGCACGCACGCCATCCCTCGTGTACCCGAGGGAGTGCGTCTTTCCCAAGACAATCTAACAGAACTAACCGAACTCGATTAAACTGATTTGTCCGGCACTATCGTGTCCCACTACGGTGATTTGTACCACGGAAACGGGAATATAACACAACTCGTGTTTTGTATAAAACTAGCTTTTAGTAAGTAATTTGCATCCCTGTAGAACGTCGACATGCGTCCAGCATATTTTAAAGCAAATTCTACACACAAACATATTAGAAAATGCGTCTTGAATTGAAAGCTATTAGTCAATAATCATCTAAATCGTACTATTATTACTGTCATACAGAATGATTCACTAACGGTGCTCACTCTGATGTCATAAATGTTTAAATACATTTAAAGACCATATTGACTTTAAGTTCTTCTCATTTTTTGTACTATTTATTAAGAACTATTTTGTTATGATTCAAACTGCTGTTGTTTTTTTTCTTTTTTTTTTAAAGAAACTCCTTTTTATTATTTATTGGATAATTATTTTTCTGAAAATATTGACGTATTGAAATTAGGATTAATAATTTGTAAAAATGATTCAATTATAATTAATACTAGATCCAGCTTTACATCTATTTTATATCTTTCCAAAACCATTTTTAAGGACTAAATTATTTTCATTAGTATAAACATTTAATAACTGGAAAACTGAAAAACTACTCGTTTGAAGTTTGAATTAGGTAGGTACATCAATATTTTCAGAAAAACTATACACTATAAATAATTGTTAAAAGAAATAAACAGTAAACAAGTGAAGTAACAGAAAAATGGTATTATATTATGTTTCTAATTAAAAAATTCTAAACATATACATTTTAATAAATTCACTATTAAAAAGGTAAAAGAATATGAACATAATTGGTCAATGGTCCCAACCCACCCTGTATAGTGAAAATAATATTATTTATTTTTATTAAAACGATAAAACACTTTCTTTTATTTGTATTTGATTACCTATAAGTGTTCGATAACATTATTTTGATTATATTACACAGTCCATTTCTTGCTGCATAATATTATATAATAATACAACGCGTAGGTACTATACCCAATCGAGCCGATGGAAACATAAAGTGAGACCTGCTTATTGTTTTAGTGATGACAAATACCACATCACCCGATATCCGTGGCAGTCATATCCAGCACAACTGTTTCTGTGCAAGTATACCCTTCCAAGATTTGAAAAAAAATATATATTTCCTACCCACCGGCCGGGTCTGAGCACGCCTGCAGAGCGATGTCGTGTTGTCATATAATAATTATTATTATTAGGCTAATATCGTTCGGCTGGTCGATAAGAAACAACTCTAAGTATTTTTCGTGGCGTGAGTTATATATTATGTTTTTTATAATATCGTTTGTACGACAAATTGTGAGCACTACAGTACACATAATATTATAATATACGTACCAAATATTTAGTGAGTACGGCTTAATACGCGAGGTTCGATGTTTGCGCCATATTATTATGATTATAATATGTCTGGTCCCACCACTTTTCCGTCACTAATCGTCCGCGGATGACCGCAATATCATGACATTATATCATTATTATTATTCGCGCACGCACTGCTGTAGCGAAATTGCCTATTCGGTACGCCCGACGACGTCGTAATTCCCGAGAATTCCGATCACGTACACAGCACCACCCGAGTTCTTAACAAATCGGTTACCGCGTGTGCGCGAGCGGAGTTTTTAGTTTAGTTTTCCTTCAAAAGCTTATCTTTCCATTCTAATATTTTATTGTATGCCCGCGCGCTCGCTCGAAGTAAAACCCTCTTAACAAACGAACACTATAAATGACAGGTGTACTTGATGCGATGTCCATGCTTGTATTCTTTACACGAACGCTAAACGCAACCACCAATCAAAGGACTCAGCTTTTTTATCATAATATTTACTATTTTCGTTTTATGCTCATTTTTTTTTTTAATATTTCCGGTAAATTTGTCACTGCGGCGCGGTCCGTGTTTGATTTCCCGTTAAAGCTTCCACAGCTGTCATAAAGTCGAGCGCGTTTATTTATACAAATTATTTTTAGTTTGATATTCGAGTCGATCACAATATTAAGTTCAATGGCATTCACATGTCATTTGAATTCGACAACGGCAATCGTCTAAACGTGTTGTAAGTTGTAATGTGCATATCAAATACAATATATTATTATCATGTTATAATAACGAAAAACCACGTAATGTAATAAAAAAAGAAGAAATACCTCATCAATCATAATAGTTAAAAATTATTAATGGGCTAAAACTCATAAAACATTTTAATATAGTTACTTCGCAATAATTAATAAGTTTTTAAACTGTTTTTCATTATTTTATTGTGACATAAAACGCTATAAATAGACAAATTATTCAAATAGGTAGGTACATGTATATATAAAAAGTATAACTAGCCTAACTTAACCTATATAACTAAATAATCGAATAAAGTATTATTATACATTTTTCTATTGTGTATAATTAATTAAAAATTAAACTAAAAGTTATCAAACACTATTAATTTAATATCATTATAGATAACGAAATATTCTGATACAAAATTTAAATATTATAATTGCAAAATCTAAACTAAACATTTTATTCTCGATTAAATTAAACTATCAAAGGTAACTAAGTTGAATAGTTTTATGAGCTCGCTGATCAACTATTTAATATTCATTACATACTCTCAATTTATAAGCTTTGGGAAACTTTGTTAGAATGAATTATGTCCGCTTATTCATCACATAAAGGTGAAACATTACAATTGTATTTCAATGAATATTTAAATGCAATCAATAAATGGTTAAAACCAAAAACCCTTAAAATTTAAAATAAAATATTGCATGATTAATCATAAAATATTACTCTAGTTTTTAGTATGAAAGTCATAGTGAATATTGTTCACTACGAAAAATAAATACATATTATATAATTTATGTACCTACAAAATGTATTAATTTATAAAAAGTACTTTCCAATAACCATGTAATAGGTTTTTTTGTTTATGAATATTAACATTAATTTTAGAGGCTATTTTTAAATAAAGAATAATATTATATAATGCCACGTTAAATAAATATTTCATCATTATAAATTTCAATTTTTACCGTCAGCTAATTTTATTTATAATTAGTTATGTAATGAAAAATAAATAATTACTTATAGCTTATAGGTAATAACTTATAAATTAATAAATAATGAAGTTTTTTTATTGTTAAAATAATTGACCACATTATTTTCTGTTTAATATTTTAAATATAATAATTTTTACTAACATTTCCTTAATAAAAAACTTCCTAAATACTATATTTATTTAAAAAAAAAAAATATTTACAAATTGTTTAATTTTACTGAACTACAATAATTTAAAAAATAAAAATAAAAATAACATAATGCAGCTACTTAAAGGTTAGGTTAGGTTATACAATTATATTAATTACATAATATACTTACTATAAATTACTATAATTTATAGATTGTGTAATTACAGAAAATAAAAAGCAAAATACAGTAACTCTCTTGAATTATATCACATGTAACGGGGTTGAAAAACCTGATTTAATATAATATGTATGAATAGGTACGTATTTCAGTTAGAGTTTTGGGGTCCCTTTTAATTATAACTTGATTTTTAGGCAGGGTACTTCATGGAATATAGTTTAAATAATAATATTTAATAATTAATATATATATTTCTTACTGCACATGATCAAAATTAAAATATCATTCCATGTTTCGAATGACTACCGTCATCCACAGTTGTTTAGTGTGTTATATGTCTATCAGCCTAAGAATTTTGAACTTGATATGGTGTAATGGGATTTCTCTTTTATAGTATTAAAATTAATGTTTGTGAATGTGAATGACTATTGACTATAGAACAAGCATTATTATTTGCACTTTGTACCTGTTTGTAACCCTCGCCAAAGTCAGCAGGTATACATAAGGTTACCATAAGTCAACTGTTGCAGTTCTTAAGCTAAAATTAAGAATTTCAATATTAATGATTAATATTAATTCTCCAATTACCTCTATGATATTATTACGATTTATAATATAAATATAAATAACATATTATGTTAGTTTAGCCGTCTAGCGTATAATTTATTTTGGAAAATGAGAATACATTTTATTATATTTTAATTATGTTAGTGTGTTGTCAGATTGTCACTTAATATGTGTAATTTAATGTGTAGATAAATTATGCATATTTTAGTAACATTATTGCTTATTTTAAAATATTGTTAAAAATATATTTAAATTCCCTAGTTATTATCATCGTTAAAAACAATCGAAAAAATAACGAAAAATGTGTGACGTTTAAAAATTTATAAAAATGACTTTTTTTACGTATAATTATCATTAACTCTGATACTATTAATTGTAAACAGTTTAATATGTTATTAAATTTACCATTATTCAAAAGTTGTGTAAAGTTATATAAAAATAATTATAATTAATATTATAGTACAACGACGAGCGCACACAGTAACTAAATGATACATTTTAAATGGCGCTACCCTAACAAACATGTTCTTTAATATTTATTATGAATTTAGTAGTATGTCGATGGTTTGTAACGATGTTGCACATTGGTAATCCGTTATCCATCGATATACTTCCAGATTTAATCACTAATTTTATTTTACATATTATAATTGTTACAATAAAACCTAAACTATAATAAATCTTCGATGGCACAATGGACCATTCGTCATCTGTAGAGCTGTGAATGGTTTTGTCGCACTATTATATCGATACATCCATACAATTTTCTAAAATGTAATTTAATTATTAGTGGTATACATTTATTATAATTGAGTGAATACTCGTCGGTACACAAATTATTAATGTTTTTTCAATTCATATGACAACTCTTTGGTTTACATACACTGTTAACAATTATATCCAGTTTGTAAGTAGGTATAGCTTAGTATCAAGTTGCCGAAGTAATTTGTTAGAAGTCTCTGCTACATCATTGATATTTTAAAGAATAAAAATCTTAGTTATTACCTACTAATTATTAGTATGATAAATTATAAGAAATAAATATATTATTTGTAGACATGGATCCTGGGAAGGCTACTAATAAAATACTGTAGATAATAATAAAAACAATATTATAAAATCATTAAAATCATTAAAATCGTATTTATAAGGTTGTGCCAAAATTCTAATTGCATACTTTTCGATACATATATATTTTTATTTTGTTCACCATCACTATGGTAAATATGTTTAAATAAATATAGAACTCTTGTGTTACAATAAATCACAACACAATGGTAAGTACATCGTATTAGGTTATTTATTTAAAATGTGCACAGAACAAATAAGCTATAATCGCACTTTAAAGGTAAATCATTTTTAATAGGACAGTTGAGCAAATGTAGAAACTCACAGGAAATATTAAACACAAAATCAATACCATATATTTTTTATTTATTTATAGCACAAACATCGAGGAATCAGATTTCACGCAACCCAGTTTGTATTTTCTCGAACAAAAAGAGAAAAAACCTTACAACAATGCGTACGAATTTATGTGCATATTATTATATTTAAAAACAGTTTAATATGATGTTACATTCGAATGTGTTCATTATACGTCCATTTTATATATTTTTCAAATAAGCGACTGATATATTATATTACGGAGTACCTACCTATTTCATTGAAACATGACCTAGAGGTTTATTTTTCAAGTATAAAATACTTATTGTATATATTTGAAACGGTGTATTATAGTTCGGTTATCATAGTGTATAGGATAATTAAAGGGGAAAAATGCAAAAGTCATTAACTCATCCTGCCTTTGATATATATGTATATTATTATTATCATAATAATCTACGGATGTGCTTCAATTGATTATCTAAAAAACCGTGCGTAATATATCGGGTATTATATTTACACTACTGAGTGTCAGTGTATGGGTTAATAACGAGACGTTTTATGATTCCTTACCATTAAAAAAGAGGAATAATGTGTATGATGTATATTATTATATAATGGAAAAATAAAATATGTTTTTGATGTATTGCACACGTACTTACTGTATATTATGCGCAGTAGGCCGCAACGAAACGCGATCATAAAAAATAAGATCCGACTATTAAAACTGCCGCTGTTATACGTTCGGTGAATTCAATTACCTATTTACTACCGTGGTTTGAGATTTGATTGATATTTGAAACTATACGTGTCGGATAGCTCCATAGCCTCGAATGTCATAGTTTTATTATTTATTTTATCCACGCGCTTCAGTGTGCCAGCAACACAATATTAGATTCTAATAATACATATTATATAATGCGACACCAATTTACAAAACAATATGCGGAGATACATTTAATGAAAACCATTGACATTTTGGAAAATATTTGTGTTATATAATTTTATTACTCGTTAAAATTAATAAGAGTACAGTATTTTCTTATGTAGTTACAGGTGCATATAGTTACATGGTTTGTTTCCCCAAATTTCACAGGCGTTATGATTATTATGCGAAAACTTTTTTAATATTTCCATATACAAAATAAATCGCCAAAATATTCTATTTAAAACACCAATATTTTATTTAAAAAGAATATATATGTAATATTATGAAATATTTTATTTTATTTTTATATTTAGTATTTCATAATATTGATCAGTTTTAAAAAAAAATGTTAGTAAGCGTTTTTATTTTAGCTTTATAGTGAGTACCTACACCTATCAATACAAAATTATGAAATGGGCTATTAAATTGTTTTAATTAAAAACTACTGTGATGATTACCTATTACAGAGGATAATTATTATAGCATTTTAATACAAAAAACTTCTAAATATCATTAAATGTTACCTATTGACGTTGTTATAAAAAAAAAAAAAACGAATAATTATAATATATTTTTTCAACTTCAAAACGCAAACATAAATTTTAACGTTTAAATCTAATCTTTATAGTTTATACCAACAATTATATAAAAATCTGCATTTAGCAGCTGTGTATAAATTCGACACCTATAATAAAAATATCCCTATGCCACCTGCAGTAGATACGCCACTAAAAATAATACAGACCTCAAACATATATGGCATATGAAATATTTAAACATAAAAAATAATAATAGTTATGAGTATATTGGCGTTTATAAATATCACTCGTACAACAATGAACCAGTGGTGATGAAAATGATTCCAGTATAATATAATATACATATCGAGTGCACATAGATATAATATTATTATTATTATTATGAATAATAGAATGTTCGCCAATCAGCCATATATAATATAACACGCGTGACAGCCTGAGCGCTTTATTCCAGAAAATCAGCGTTTATTTGACAAACAAAACATTTTCATTACGTCATAAATTATATCGAATCGCTCACGGAGAGTATATGTGCGTGTGTGTGAGAGAAAGAGAAGAACAATTATAAATAAAACTGACCTCGTTTGGATGCCAAAACCAACACGATGTTTACAAACAAACGTCACGCCGCACCGCACCGCTATATAATTATGATTGTGATTATTATTATTATTATTATTATTATTATTATTACACATATACGTTGTTGTATATCCGCAACCGATATTTTGTTTTATGTGTGTTATAGTATTATTATTATTATTTTTCGAGTTCATCGTATTCGTTCGTTCAGACAATTAAAACGCATATGTGGTACCAGCACACATTCCCGCTTCACACCCTGTACCAACCACATTGGTAATATAATTTGATTCTCGAAGCTTTTTCGAACCGATCCCCACTATTTACGTGCGATTCATGACATATATATATATATCATCGGTTGTATATGCCTGTATATTGTTTCAACTTCAGCCACAGCATCATCGAATCTCTGCATTATTAATCATCAACACAACTTAACAACATATTCATTATCTATGAAAAATAACAATATTATTATAATGGTTACATAGATGCATTATCGAGCGTACATAAAATATACATACGTGAGATAAAACAAATCCCTATAAAAACATTTTTGAATCAACACAATCATTATATAACGAAAAAGTACTCCTTTAGAACGATTACTATTTAGTCGTTTAGATTTGCAGATTTTTCTGACCTATAGGTCAAAAATATTTTCGATGACCGTTGGGTAACGGTTGTAGATAGGTATTAACTAATAACAATTAGAAAATGTTAAAAATTATTCAAATTTATAATAATCTTTATACATAACAGAATTCAATATTAATTATTCAATAATGCATTATATTATAAAAATAAAATAAAATTGATGTTAATATTATTATATGATGGAATACTAAATATTTTTTTGGTAGTTACAAAATAAATCAATTTGTGAGTCAGCAAAACAAGACAATTGGAAAATACTAAAATTTTAGACTTTATCTTGATCTGATTAAAGATGAAATAAAAATTTTTGTTGAACGATAATATAATAAAATTTTTTATGTCAAAAAAAGCTGAAAAACTTATATAAATGTGGTTCGAATTTCATAACCAAAACGAAAATTTTTATAAAAATTGAATCAAAAAAACCAAAAATAATAATAGTAAATAGTACAATACATATTGGTTTGATGATAACTAAACTTCGAAAATATTAAATATCATGAAGAGAGATTGCATTGGCACTGTTTCTTAACATTATCATTACGATGACTCGCCATGGAAATAATTTAAATAAATTAAAAGATGCCTTTACAAACAAACTTTAAATACCTTTTCATATATAAACTAATATTTTATTTAAATTAAAAATAAATAAATTTAAATAAGTATTTTAAATAGAGTTCTAAGTATTATAAATTATAAAACGTGTGTGTATTTTTTTTAAATATAAATAAAGTATAAAAAACATTTATTGAGAAACTTCTGACCGATCTATCATACTTAGTTAGCTTTAGCTACTTATACCTGAATGCTATATTTAGAACAGGATCTTCGACACTATTTAATTTTTACCGTTTTTGGTTTTTACTTAAAGTTATGCTAAAAAAGAAAGCTCGCACGAGTTGGATTAAACTAAAATAACAAATTTCTCAAAATGTATTAACATTCATTAAATGAATGTTCTATAACTTACTTCTAGGCTCTAACTCGTTGAATTTAATTCAACATACATTAGCAAGCAGGAATCGGTGAAAAAGTGTCAAAACCCACCAAATATCCCATTAGCATAAAAAAAAACTGGTCACTATTTTTTATTATACATGAAAGTCCTCGTTCACACACCTGTGAATAATGTTAGTCCATTTCCACCTCTGAGATGAATCAGTGAATCACCTATCAGGATGGCGTTTTATATTTATATTTTAATTTAACGATCAAAAATAACGATCAGACATACAACCTATTTTTAGTTATCACCGCATATTTTTTATTCAATGTTAATTTTAGTATTGATATTCAATACACCGTCAATATGCTTTTGTCGTCAATGTGTTTTTTCAAAAGCATACTTTATTGCACTCTTTGGACTGGTTCACCGGTTCTGGAGTAAAGGTGTATCGATTGTATTGTATTATTAGTAGATATTTCCCGATGTTTTAGTATAATAATGCTTATACGATGAAATTAAATACGCCTCGTCTATTTACAACCACAGTAGGTACATTTAAATCCTATCATTCACCACTGCGTTCTCCCACGCGCTAAGACGAGTCCTAAATATGCCACTGGTGTAGCCGCGGGGTCACACTCGGTCCTCTCTAGATACGATTATAGCTCAGCGACGAATACCGTCGGTTCTTGGCGTGTGGTGACGGGTCATATTTCACGTACCGACAGATCATTATTCAACCACCGATTGTCAACCATCCCTTCGGCTGCCACCACTGCACTGCTAAGTTCCACCCTTCCACAGCCTTCACCTTAATGCCGTAATGGATGCCTCCACTCCACCCTTATTTTCTGCAGGTGCGGAATCAGACCACAAACGTATACTATATAATTCACGCCACGCGTAATGACGACGACAATCTTTTGGAAAATAATCATCCGACGTGTGTGTACGTTTGGCTATTGAGTTATATAAATAAGAAAACGTAATATTTCGTTTATATTTACAACTTATGTACCTATATACATCTGCGTGCCCTTCATCGTTGACTTAGTATTCACTACCTCGTTAACAGATCGAGCACGTGACTTATTTTTTATATATATATATATGACGGAATTAATCTTATAACATTACACTAGAAAAATAAATTTGATTTAATGTCGATTTTCGATTGCTTAAAGGTTTCGACTAAATATTTAAGCTCCAAAGCCATGGTTAAATGGGAATATTCGTCTATGTACTTATTTTAAAAAACGCTACATATACCATAATTCGATAAATAAAAATACAATACACAGTAAATAAATCGGGACTAGAACAATATTATAATAATAATTCTACAAAAACTTAAAAATATATGCATAACACGTTCAAATTTCAAAACTTGAAACACGAGTGCATTATACTAAAATAACCTCCATGACATATAGTTAGTTTGTGGAAAAAATATTCACCTCCAAAACAAATACATTTTGAAATTTAACTAAAGTAATTGAAATATTATTAAATTTTTACTATATGACTGTGTATTTTATCGTTTATCATGAGGAACTATCACTAATAAACTCCCAGACAGCAACTAACAATTTACAAAAGATATAAATACATTTTCTTAGCATGTGTCAAACGTGAACGTTAACGTAAAACTATTATTTCATAAAACAAAAATAAAAAACATTGTATTATAAAAATTTGTATTTAATTGATGACCGACTTCCATACAATTGTATTTCAAGCTAAGACATTAAATCACTAAATGTCTAGCTAAAAACTAGGTGTGTTACAAAAAAAAAAAAATTAACGAATAACCTCTGATTAATTTAAATTAAGTAGTCAATGAACAAATATAATTTAATGAACAAGTTAAAAGATAACTCAAAGGTTCAAGGAATTTGTTATTATGAAAAATGTATTTAATATTTTGTATTTATGTATAATGTTGAATAAATAATGATTGTATTTTTCTTAAAATTATTATTAATCATGTTAATTTTATGAAGTGAAAATAAATTAAATAAACTTCAGTAAGAACTGCTTCCTCGAATAAAATACTCTTTTGTATTTCATAATTTATTATAAGTTACCTACGATTAAAATATAGTACCAATTAAATCGATTGGAATTCATTTTTTTTATATATATATATATATATCTGTAAAAACATGAAAAATGAACTACGTACAATTTTGTGTTGGTCAACATTATTCATCTAATTATCATCAATATTATTAATTGAATAACTTAAACTGGTAATATTTTTTTTGTAAGATCATTGATTAACCGTTTAAATATTTACTTATAAATACTTACTATATTTACTTCTAAAGCTTACAATAAATTTTATTCAAATATCCAAATTCAAAATATTAATAGTTTTCATCAACTTAATTAAAAATATTTTTGTTTTATACATTTTATAAACAATTAATAAACGCGTGTAAACATTAAGTTATAATATATTAGTCAATTAAGAAATAAATACAAGTAGTATAACGAATTGGTATATTAAGTTCGAAAACGTTACTTTGTTGATATCAGTTTGAGTTAAACATTGTATTCTACAACCTATAATCAATTCAATTAGAATCAAAATTTTATAAATTTTGTTAAATTTTAAAAATAAAAATTTTTTTCATCTATCAACATCATTAAAGTAGTATAATCTTTTTTTTTAATGTAATAAACAATCTGTCAATTAATTTTACTAAACACTATAAAAATATTAGATAAAAGTTAAAAATTCATGGGGTTTTGTTGAAGAAGCCACCCATTGATAACACTTTTTGTTAGCTTGATATTAAATTCATTTTAATTTAATTTAACAGATCACGATACGCCGATACCACTTACGCTTCGAACCTCTCGGAGGATTTCCAGGTATTGTGGGAGTGGTCAAATCTTTTATAAGTTAATTTTGATGATTATTTAAAAGAAAATTAAATCTTTTAGAAAAGATTTTCGCTCCGTAATTTATTTTTTAAGTTTTAAGTCGGTGTGTAGTGTATGGTTGGACACGTGGTGTGGAGCATTCATCAATTTTCAAGATATTTGTCTTTTTCGCATTGCCCCGAAGTTGAAGGCTATGATCCATAGTGGTTATAATAATATTTTGTATATAAGAAGCTTAGTTCTAGTGGAGGTGTATTTATTATTGCATAGTAAGGATTTAAGCAAGCGGAAACGATTATTCAATGCTAATCTTTTAATTCTGTAGTATAATTTATTTTAGCTATTGTAATTTGATGAAAATGATTAAAATTCGAATATTTCATATCGAATATAATATATTATGACAGAAATCCATATTACACAAAGTATTGAATACCTAGGTAAGATTTGGGATAATTATATACCAGGTAAATGATACCTTAGATTGATACTAGTGTTTTTGTGTTATGCCCTAAGTCCAAATGAACAACGCCAGGCTCACATTCCAAGTATCACAAAAGTCTGATAATTTAAATTTCGATATCTTTATGCTTTAAGTAGAATTAGCCATGTTCTCCACATATCAAATATAAAATAAATTTTCAATGGTCATAACATTATAGGTCATTAAAATTCCCAACCGATATAATAAATTAATGTCGATGTAGAATGTTTTTTTGATTAAAACTGTATATTTTGCATACCTTGAATTATATAAAAAAAGTTGTAAAATTCCCACTACACCTATAAACATATTTTACAGTTTTGAACAAAAAAGTTTTTACAAATAATATCCACTATTTCTGAAGTATTTTAATTTCATTAAAAATTAATATTGAAAAAGGTGTAGTACAGTATTTGTGTGGTAATTAATTTTTTTTTAAACAACAAGGAACTAATTATAAATAATTAAAACTTTCATAATATATTATGATTAAATAGCGTTTTAATGTATTTATTCGTATAATAATATGGTATCTATAATATTTGCTAATAACTTGACAAAAAAGAACTATTTGTGCCAAATGTATCATTAATAATTTTACCATAAACTGAAAATAAAACTGAACATTATTAATGAAACTCTATGCAAAGTTTTTACTTCAAGATGCTTTCAAATGTTATTTTTGTTTTAATATGTTTAGTATGTACTGACTTAAGCCATCATCACATTTTTTATGTCAAAAAAATTGTTGTTTTTTATCCATACTGAGAAAGAATTTTGGGCTATGTAACATTTTTATGTGCAAGAGTTAAGTTAAGATAATTATTTGGTTAAGGTAAAAACATAAAAAAATGTATATTATTAGTTTTTTATTTTTTAATTTTATTTAAATTGTTATATTTTTTACAAAACATATAATTTAAATTATGGATTATATAAATATTTCCCAAAATATACTTGCCAATAAAGTCAGCGGTTAATCTGTCAACAATTAAATTTTAACTTTGTCTAGCATAACCTTGTTTCTGTGTTTAAGACTTAAAGATCTAAAATTAACGCAATTGATACTTAAAAAAGTAATTTATTATATTATTTTACATACACTATAAATATCACTAATATGTGTAAAATAATTTATTAATTGAATAGTAAAGTTGTTATAAAAATTCCAAATGTTTTAATTATTTCCTTAAATTCTTTTAAACGAACTAATATTGATTCTATTAAATTTGAAAGAGTCAGATCATAATACTATAATCTGAAGAAAAAATGAAGAACAATTCTCGGGGAATTCAAAATCTACATTTTTAAAATTATATAGATTAAAATAATTTAATAATGTATATCTATAGTAATAAATCAAATTTTAAACAACTGCAGGCAAAAGTTTTGTGTATTATCCCAACCATAAAATATATGGTAAAAAATGTCTTCCAAAATGTTAATGTTTCAGAACATAAAACAAAACACGAGATACCATATTTATTTGTCATTACGTATCTCCGGGTATTAAAACTATAACCACACAAGCAAACGCCTTAACCTATATAAACACACCTATTACATAAAATGCATTTGCATTTACATTTATATACACAATTAAAATGTTTTCATATCAAAATAATAATATATAGTATTATAATAAACTTAAACGTGTGCATATTACCACAATAATATTATACGGTATATATTACTATGGACAGTGCACTTTAAGGCTTACAAGCGACGCAGCCACCGATCAAAACTACCCCTGACCACGGATATTATATATACGTGAGAGGTATAGAGTGTATGGAGATTATGACCGCGTACGTTGGTCAGTCAACCGTTTAATGGGATTTTGGCGTGGCAACTCGGGGATGAACATAATTCTCCCGCCCACCATCGTCACGGACACCCCCGATTCCCAACCATCTCAACCACCCCTCACCCCAATTATATAATTTTCTCTCCGGTGAGGGGTGATGGAGCTTCCGGCCCGCACCAACGTCGCCTGCTGCAGTAGAACAGTGCCGGTGGACTACCGTGGCATTTAATTACCCGGTAACTAGTTTGAAATCGACCGAGTAAAATATTATTACCAATATATTATTATTTTATACTTTGCCACCGAGAAACACGGCACAGCGATTCGTATGTGACACTTTATTATTATCATCACTATTATTACAATATATACGAATCAATCTATGGTCGAATAGAACGCCTGCAGTATCGCAGGACAGAAGGGCCCAGACACGCTTTAATATATATATATATATATATATATATATACAACTATATATTTGTGTGTGTGTGTGTGTGTGTACGACACACGATAAAAAGGCAATTTGATTTCTAGAAAAGCTCCCCCTGAGAAATTGATATGTCCACGCCGTCGACTTGCGGTTCGAATAAAAACGCCGTTTCGCCGAGATTCTATCTCATGCTTTTTTATTTTTTCCCCCTTTAAAATACCTTTATTCGCACGTAAGAACCGATCGTAATATAGTTATATATATATACGCGTGACGTTCCAATGACTCCTATAAGAAACATATTGGACCAAGCTGATAAGCCAATCAAAATAAAATTACTCAATTCACGGTCAGTGGTAAATTTTTGTTATTATTGCAGTAAGTTTCCAACAATTCTATTATTATATAATAACGATGAAAGATACAATGACATTGTATTTTAAAATCAATCAAGAAAACAAAATCAAAATGTATAAACACATATTATGTCAGATTATCCATCTAATGGAGATATACTCTTTCCTCTAAAAACTATCGAAGAATTTAAAAAAAATTTAAGTCGTTAGAAAACAACATTTTTCTTTAAAAAATAAATATATTATTCATTACTTATCAAATATTTTACTGTTTTTATGACAACATATATTTATAATTCCTCATTTTAAAGCAGAATATTTTTTAGAGTACTTAATATATAAAAATTGAATTTCAGATTAAGTAGTTAATGAGTTAAATATTTTAAGTTTGGATGAATGGAGTGGAGTAGTACTGCATGGATACTCCGCAAAATGTTGGGCCATAATTACTTTGATATTCTTTACTTTAAATACTTATAACTAATAATCTACTTTTCTGAAATTTTATTTATATGGTTAGGTACTTCAATCAATATTCTGCTTTCGAAGTAATTAATAATGCATATTGCCATTCAAAAATTACAAACAAACAAATTGGAACAAATAAAAATAGTAAAAAATGTTGTTTTTTTTTTTGGAAAATATAATACATTGTAAAAACTGAATAATTTAAAAGGATTATTTTCTAAGTCTCTAATTTTTTTTATAGTAAAGTAGATTATACATTTAACCTACGTAACTCATTTTATCAGACCATAATATGAATATACAAATATAGTATTATAGAGATATGGATTTTTGGTTATATTTCATATCTAGTTATCATTTTAATTGTTATAGCGTTATCAATAATAATCTTTTTCAGATATGGCTAGTATTATGTTTACCATTTTCGTATAAATTAAAAAATAGTAAAATAACTAACAATAATAATTATAATAATATTATTATGACTTACAAAATACTGGAATAATGAATGCTGTCATAAATGTAGCTAAATTGCCTATCGATGACGCCGTGTTACAATAATCCATTTACGCAGACGTCTTAATAAACTATATGGAAAATAAAATAAACTCAATGGTACAAGTAGAAATATGAAAAAAGAAAGCCACGTGGACTAAGCACGTTTTAAGAATATTTAATTTGATTATTAAAATTACGAGAATAAAAAAAAATGCCATAAATGTGTGTTTTACAATGTTCTACCATTAAATTGGAATTCATCTGATTTTATCGTATCGTTTTTTCAGACTAACTGATTATCAGTATCGACTATAAAATATCATGTCTACCTCTTTTCACTCAATAGCTTTAACGAATTGGAAACAAACATAAAAAACATGTTATCGGCATTCCTTTTTTCGAAATGTACTACGCCTTTGTTGTAATTACGTACCTTCGCATATTACGTGCTTTTCAAAAAAAAAACTCAAGGAAACAAAAAATGCCGTTGACGTGGTTCCAATGATATTATAAGCTATATACAGGGTACCACGGAAATCTGACAAATGAAATAACTTTTGTTCTAATCAATATTTAAAAAAAAATTCTTTTGAATATAATTCATAGACACTTGTGCTACATTTTTAGAATACATGTTTTATTTATTATTTTTTAATACTGAAAATAAAAAACTTAAAAATTGACAAAAAAGTTTTTTGAATTATTCAATATAGCCAATTTTTATATCTCATTTTCAGAAAAATGTATATGGTAAAAACACTTATTTAAGTCAAATGGCTGATTTTTTACATTTTTTTAAATACCAATATTTTTGTTAAGTAAATTACAATCTAGTTTATGTTAGAAACATTTTAATTTCAAAAAATGAATTTATTGACCAAATAATATTATTATAATAAAATAGTAGATACAATCAAAAATTAATTAGATTTAACATGAACCTATAAAATTTTTGAAATTAAAATATATGAAGCTGGTATGTATAATGTGTTTCCGAGAGAAACGCCAAACGGGCAAAGTCGTCGTCAAGTGCACCTGCGACGGACACACGTACAACAATAACTACAATAGGTAATAACAATACGGCGCTAACAACGATATATATATACATCCGATGATTGAAGCTGTAGGTCACGAAACGAAAATCCAAACAGTTATATCTGCCGATGGTTGTAGAGAGGTGTGCGGGGGGAAAAGCAAAGACTATTGACGTTGAGCGGAAGAGAGAGTGTGTGAATATCAAGTTTCTGCAGGTGTATAATATAATATAAAGGTGACGGGTAAAACAATGATCGAATATCGTTCCGCTCAACCCTTAAGAGTTCTACTCTCTCTTTCGGGTGTATGAGTTATTGTACGCATATATATTTAATATTATATTATAATATGGTAATCATTTATAAATATTATAGCTAAGGACAGAGTAATAAGCGATAGGGGCGGGACCGGTGTATAAAGGTCGAATATCATCTTTGCGTTATGCTTTCTGTTTCTATCTTTCCCTCACACACACGTGGCGTCCTCTCACTATTATGCACGTAATAATAATATATGATATCATTCAAATAGTTCGTGTGTCTTGAAGTGCTCGCGTGGTCCTCGTATTCTTTTTGTTCTTGGCTCATAAAACTGTAATATTATTATAATATAACCTCTCGCGCATACTATTATACAGTGTGTGTCGCCACTCATCATCACTCTAATACCCACTCGCCCCTTACGTCTTCACCACCCCTCGGTCTAGGTACCACACGTTTCCCTCATTGCGCACGCACACTATTCTTTTTCTTCGTTTCGCATACATAACTTCATTAAAATAATAATAGTATAATGAACCAAACTGCGTAAGCCTCGAACACTATGCCATAATAATATACGCATGTTCTACGAGAAGTACTTATAAGAACTGCTCATGGTACGTTAATTACAACCGCTATATTAATTTGATATGATACATACAATATCCGAATACCAGGTGTAAACCGCTCACGGAATATGGTACACCATCATTTACAACCCCGTTCGCGGGTTGACATTATACTTTGTATGTATGTATATTTGAATGCGTGTGCGTGTGTGTTTTTCACCTTCCGTGTAGCGGGCCAGTTCGAAACGATAGACCGCTGAAAGGACGAACAGAATTAATGATCTCTGATTGTACGCACATAGTGCAAACCCTAAAACGCCAAAAAGTCGTCGTTGACGACGACGATATATCGTAAATGCACATACACGCATCCACTAAACCTTCGATAGCTATACACGTACGCATATTGAGCGTGTGTGTGCGCGTAAAAGAGAGTATTTAGAGAGAGATAAGGTGTTACGATATAATGCACAAATATATATATATATGGTCATATGCCACGGCCGTGCTTCGGAAAATTAATGACAAAAAGCGCTTTACGCCCAATTGGCACGGATAGTTAAACTTACACTCACGAGAGTTTGTCAGACGTCAAAACGCCACCACTCCTCGTTCGCATCGCGTCACCCTCCCACCAATCCCACTTCTACACTTCTCCTCCCTGGAGATTCAAAGATATATATATATATATATATATATATATATATATACACGAGTATAGAGGCTGAGTGAGAGTGAGCTAAGCGGGTGAGGATAGAGAGATATGTTTTGTAGAGAAAGTTTATGATTAGTTCGCGTACCACCCGCCACCACGCGGGAATTCCCCCTTCTTTTTTTTTTTGTTTTTTTCCCCCTTCCAGTCGGCTGGTTAGTCGGGATCAACGACAGCGACGGAACTTGATATTATATAAATCCTCAGAGTTATACGAAATGTTCGGTGCAACAACGCTCGCGCGGCGTACCGGTTAAACGCGGTTTGGAAACAGAATAGCGCAGAGGAGAAAGTTTTCGTGCTGCCACCACGATTTAACCCATCGCGCGTTCATCTTCTCTGCAACCTTTAATTTTATATAATGTAATGATAATATGTGTACTCTATACCACAATACCCTGATATAATATTATTACGTCAGATTAGTGATCGGTGGTGATACAAAATACTACATTTTCGTAATACTACATCTGTACGTAAATATTGTGTATAGTGGATTACTACAGTAATGATTTCAAATCGTCGATAATATTTTAATCTATACATTGAAAAACTCAACCGTAAAATTTTGTTCACACCGTCGCACATTGTTATAAGTCATGAGCAATTGTTGAAATCGTTGAAAAAATCAGCTGGGTACGATGAAATCCAATTATTCTCGCATTCGAGATTTTGGAAATTTGTACTTTAAAATAAAATAATGTTAAGCGAGTAATGGAGTTTCACATTCGCTGTTCATGAAATATTTTCACTACCTAGACTCTTTAATATTTTTAGGCAGTTGGACTCTAATTATTTTTAAAACATCTCACGGACATAAATCACCACAATGATTAGTTTTTAATACATGCGATGCTTAATGTGTATAATCACGTGCCACAAATGAGTCAAAACAAGTCGAGCTGCCAGCTGAAATCCTCTGATCTAGACAAAAGATTATATTATCATGCTTCATGAAGTATAAAATAAAATAAATTCATCGAAGTGAACATTTATGTTCAGAAATAGTATCTACTACTATATGGCGTATATTATTATGAATTGAAAATGTAACTTTAATTTTTAGAAAATAAAAGTACACAATTCATATTCGAACCGTTTGAATTTTCTAAAGCTAGAGTGTTGAATACTCAACCGTTGTAATAAATTATGATTTTCAGTTAAAACCTAAAATGAAAAACCTATATTATATTAGATTAAATTTCACTTATTAAAACTAGAAAAAAACAACATCAATGATAAGACAAAATCTTAATTTTCATTCGAACTAAGTTTTATCAGCAAATCTACCTTGAATGTGAATCAAATTATTCAAATGTAAACAAGTTTTTAAAAGATGCAATTGAAGTCTTAAAAGTTTGAAGACACATCCAATGATTTAACGATATAAATAAACCTTACGAAATCAGCTCGTACGCTTAATGAAAATTACATTTAGTATTCAATTTTGTTGATTCGAAAATTGTTTTTGATTAGCTCGTATTTTTAATTGATTTCATTAATTTTTGAACCTAATATTGTTATATGTCTAGTGTCTACATACATTTAAAGTTACTGACATATTTAGCTGAATATTATTTTATAGCAATATACATAATTCTAGTAGTCCACATAAAATATGTCATACATACGTGGTTGTTATAATTGACGACCCATAAGAATTGGGATAAAATATTAAAAAGAGACGCAGTGCACAATTATGTAAAGATTGGTGGCACGGTATATAATGAATCCTGGTTCAATACCGTCTATAACAGAAGACTTATTCCCACCAGCCTCACTCCTCTAAGCCAACAATAACATAACATCTTAAGATTGAAATTTACCGTCTGCAGTTTCACTTAACCGGTGACCGAATAAACCTAAAAATAAACATCATGGCAGAATCAGGGATAGAATGGATCTCCGATATTGGAAACCCCACCTTGGGCCAAATAAAAACAATATGTTGTTGCTCAATCTAGATCACAAAATATGTAGATAATTTGTAATATAAAATGACAACGATATCGCAAAGGTTATAGATCAATTTTTGAAACATTGCGGATTTTGTCACTTTTATGTAGGCTGCCAAACCACGCAAAAAATTTTCGTACAGCTACGAAACTATAAAAAAAAAATTAATGAGACTTTATTTTAAGCATGCAAATATATAATCATAAATTAATAATAGATATAAGTATACAGGCTACACCATTCTCGATAATTTCTGGTTATAATGGAAGAATTAAGTTATAAATAAAATCAAGATTTATGTTAAAATTATATAATATAAAATGTAAATTTTAATATTTTGATTTGTCTAACTATTTTATAAATAAAAAACAGGCAAAGTAATTTTATTAGAATTATATCCAAATCTAAATTGTATAAATAATAATAATAAAAAAGAAATTAATAACAATTTGAAATCAAAATGTTTTAAAATTATATAAATAAATATTCTATTTTTACATAAAACTGCTACTATATGGTTGATTATTGTGATCTAATAGTGCTCATCTAATTTGGTACTATATTTATATAACGTTTATATCTTGTACCATAGTTATGATTAACATTTTTGAAGATATCAAATTATTATGTTTATATTACATTAAAAAATGCACATTGGTATAAAACAATATAACATAACTTTATAGGTTCATTTAGTTCACAAAACATGAATTCTGTACTTTACAAAGTGAATCACAATATTGTATGTTACAGGTGACGGAATTATCCCACTGACGGTGCCTACACAGACGCCAGACACGTGTTACCTCCAAACGCTAACTGACTGCGTGAACGGCACAACAAATTGCACGCTTCAGACCACGTCTCGATTGCGATTGGTCGGATCGGTGCGTGACGTAGTCGTACAGACTTCCAGCAAGTTCTATAAGCCCGGAGAAACTAGTGAGTGGCTTATTGATAATAACATCATAAAACAACTTAAATATTTTATTTTCGACCACACAACATTATCAAATTATTATAAAAATCATAGGCGTAATATTAATTCATAGGTAATTAATAGGTTAAATGTGTAACTATTTTACTAAAATCTTAACTTTATTTAATTCATTTACTTATTGTATTATTTATATTTATCTATATCTAAATCTATTTCAAATTAAAATTTCAGTATCCTAGTCAAGCAAAGTTTTTTAAGATAATTATGTTTTTTTAGGATAGATACAGTTTTTTTTCTAACCTAGTTATTATATCGCTTTATTTATCATCATAGAAACACAAATCAACAATAAAAATAAAAACGTATCATAATAATTATGAAATTATTTCTAAATATTCATCAGATGAAAAATATCTAGTTGCATTCACAATTATTTTGTGTTTGGAGTAACTCTTTATGCTTGAAAAATTACTCAGATCATCAAATTTAATATATTAATGTACATATATTATATTAAATTGAATCAAATTGATGATTTTTAAATCCTAAATTAAAAATTCACAAACTATTTAAAATTTGATAAATACTAAAAAAAATGTTAATATTATTAACAAAATAACTATTTAATAACCTTGGTAAATAAATAGTTAGAATGTCTTTGTACAACATTTTTTTTTTCATCGCATTATTTATCATGGAATTCAAATTTAACACCTGATATTTTTATATTTTTATTTAAAATTAAAATATAGTAATTATTTTCTTTGAATATTTTGTTGCATTCAATCATCAAATATTAAAAACACAAACGTATTGAGTTATATTTTTAAGAAAGAAAAAATATGCACCATCACAATTTACACAATGATCCAAAATTATTTAAATTTATGAACAAGAAGTTACATTTTTAATATAATAGGAAACACAATATAAGTACAATTATGAATGTGCTTATATTATATTAATCAAAGACTGACAGGCGGTGAAATACTAAAAAATATTTCTGTGGTAATAAAGTATACTTCGTATGGTATTTAAAATACATTTGAATAAAGTATATAAGCTCGCTTGAAACACAATGTAAGTAAAACAAAATAGCTTTGAATTACCCTACACATACTTTAACAATTCGTTCTTTATATAATTTATATTTTAAAGTGTATGTATGTGTGTGAGTCTGAAAATCTCATCTCATGTTATGAATTTCACATGAAGTAAAATGTATTTTTTTCATATTGTGTTCTTCTGTAATGCCCAGTTAAATCCTACGAATTGTGTTACATGGAGGTAACTACTGAAATCTAAAAAAAAGGAACAAATATTTTTTCAGGCTATAATATTTTTGTTAAACTATCTTCCTTATAGGATTTTGGTATAATCCGCTGTTTATTTGAATGAATTCAAATAATCGTTCATGTGACTCTCTCTCACTCTCTCTCTCTCTCTTGCTCGTTTTTGGCTCGATTCCCAGATATAAAAACAAAAACGTTTACTATGTTAAATAAAGAAAACAGTAAACGGGTATCATGTATATCCTTAAAGATTATTAGAGCGGCTTTTGTATATAAGAGATTGCTCCGGGCACAATGTTCAAAAGCATCTGACATTTGTTTGTCCTATGCCCGTGGGGTGCCAATTCTATAAGCCCCAAACAAATGAGAATGCTATGCGTGATTCCAATTTTAATGGGTATAATGGAGACTTTTATTTTATTTTTTATCAGCTTTAATCGTATTCAACAAAAAATTCTATTCATACTTAAAAAGTGGCTTTCTTGAGAATCTACTAATTAAATTGACCATAATTAGTATTATAAGTTATAACTTTTATATTTACTCTCTGATGTAGTAATCATTGCTTTAATACTGGAGATTTGGTTCCAAAATATATGGTAACACGATATTCAAAACATTTTTATAATTACACTGAAGAATATTATTCTGGTCATCAAATAAATTTTAAAAACTACCCGATTTTTAATACTTTATTTTAACAGTAAAAAATATGTATGTAATATATATAAATTCATTTTACACTGTGATGATTTTACAAATGTAATGCATCCGCATTTTATGGAAGAATAGTATAAGAACTATTATAGTTCTATCATGACTTTTCGCCAAATATAATGTTTGGTATAGTTTTGTTCATTTTTGTGATCAATTTTTATTGGCTAATATTTAATTTAATTTACGAGTATAAAGATATAATGCATTTATTTTGTTTTTAATTGAGCGGAATGTCTATCTACTCTCTAGACTAATCAATATTCATTATTTTATGTTATGTTTAAAAATATTTGTCATTATTATGTATTTATCAAATGTACGAAAAATTAAAATACGAATATCTTATTATAACATTGATCATCCAAACCGATTATAATTTATTATTACATTCTTAACTGTAAATAATTATACTGTATACACCACATTTATTTTGCATGCATATCTATACCCAAAATTTAAAATTTCATTATTAAAAAGAATATATAAATTCACGTGAACGAAAATTAAGTTTAGAAAGCCAAATAACAATGATAAAGAAGTTTACTCCGATCGTAATAAAATTCTGTACCTATATACAATATGCACAAAACACATTTTCGTGAAAAAAAATCGTCAATCAATTTTCATGGAAAAAGAGACGTATAAATATTAAAATACATTCTAAGTCAGTTTAGACAAAATAAAATGGCTATTTTTAGTTCTCGGCTTACGCTAATTCATTAGGCTGACCTAAATTTCACTTTCAGAGATCACTGGAGCTAGAAGTTCGGGAATAGCTTAAATAACGTTTTTTTTTTTTCTTCTAGTTTTAAATTATATTTTATGTAATAAACCTCTACTGAACATTTCCAGGAGGGCCATATTATAAATAATAATATAATAATTCGAGTTATTTATTGTATATTGTTTTAAAAAACGACTTAGAGTTCATGAAATTCACTTTGAGATTAGTACAATAAATTGCTAGTGACTTGGTGAGGCATGGTCGGACGCTCAATCTGCTGAAACGCACTGAGCGTACGTACCGGCCGCAGTTACTAGGTCCTGTATGGGTGACCACCGGAATTTTTAGCGACATATCCTTGCCATACATACACAAACACATGTTACAACCTTACCCACTTAAAAACCTACAAACAAAAACACAAAAATAACCCCTATCGTACCACCCCATATACCCAATGGCCTATGTTGCCGCAGGTTCCTCTTACAAAAAAAAAATAAATAAATAAATTGCTAGGTTGAAATTGGATTTTAAAAAAATCCACTTGCATATTATGATATAATGAAAAAAACTACTAAATAAAGTCAATCATGGTTGTATAAACATATGTATTTACTATCTATACCTGTGGAAAATCTGTGATTAATTTAGGTGAAGTTATATGTGGGTGTAACCCTAAAATTCCACGCCATCAGCTCGTAAAAATGTAGGTATATTTAAATGTGATATTTCGTTATTTAACATTTAATTTTAGCCCCCTACTGCTTGTGAAATATGACATAAAAACAGTTTTTTTTTTTTCTAAGACACTTCGAATTTCATAATTAAACGATCTTGTGAATTCGGAAACGCGTGAAACGCTTGGCCATCATCATTTTCCGTTAAAACTTATCCATGGCTAGATATAATATACCTACATAATAAAGAATAATACATAAAAAAGATCGAAGTCACCAAATTTAAGCTGCGATCAAGACGGTTGACTTTATACCGAGGTAGAGATAAAAACCCGATAGTGAGTTACCGTGATATATTCCTTCTGTCACTCTTCGTGGAATTTCTATGCGTCAAACACACCTTCTGTACAACGCATCATTTTCTTAAAAATGTTTATATAAAATCATTTATTTTTTATCTTGTCATTCGCGAGTGCGTATGTATATTTTGTCTCAAATAAGAGCAACAACCAGCCAATTCGATTACTCTGAATGTCAATTTTTCGTGTTATATTGTAACATAATATTTGACGTGTATGAAAAAAACGTACGATGGACTTTTTTGTTTCATCTAGTGGACTGTATTTATTTTATGTGTGTCCTGACAAAAAAAGAATACAAGAGATGTACATTATATGACAAAAACAATTACTGCTTGATGCTACAACAAAAAACATAACCAACTATCCTAATTCATATCACAGCATAATATGTTTGTGAACATGGTGACAATTGATAATTATATGATAATAATAATGACGATAACAATATAAACATTTGGCAAAACAATATTTAAGTTTAAAATAAGCTGAAACAGATATTATATAATCTTGTTGTGAAAATTTTTTTTTAATTGACTGAGACTATATTATGCGCCGGCCATGTAACAACCAAGTTAAAATCAATCTATTCCGATGGCTGTGATTTTCATTGATAATGAAATGTATTTAGTTTTTATTGTTTATTTTGTTTTTCCTATTTATATATGTAACATTACTTTCAAAAATTAACATTTTACAATATGACTGGTATAGGAGTAGTTAAATAAATTATCTTTCATCAGGCACGAACTAAACAAGACAAAAAGTTACGAAAAACTACATAAAACTATTATACATATATATATCTCCTATTTCTGTACTCCAATATTTCCATTTATACATGGAAATATAATACAATAGTTAGCTAAATAATATTATTATTATTATTAGCACGGGTGCAATACATATGTGCAATGAACATAATAACAAAAACGCAAACGACCATGTAAAGATATTTTCCATTAAATAATTATTTTATAATTTATTCATATTATATTATATACATATTCTGTGTTTTGGGTATTTACTATATCACTAATTTCATAAAGTTGTCAGTACAATAATATAATGAACAAGTTTTCAAAGTATATACATGGTATCTTTAACAACTACAAATTCACTAATCAGTGCCAAAGTTCATATAATTAATTATACTTTGTTTTATTCAAGACAATTGTCTTAGAGTTATTTAGCTATAAAGTCTGTTTACACTATAATTAAACCATGCAAATTGAATAAAAACTTGTCTATAAATCAGATTCATTAAAAATTAATTTAATATACAAAAAATTATTTATTCGCGATACTTCATGAAAGACATTCTAGGAACTTTTTTGGTATTTAAATGTTCACTTAATTCCAAACTTTTTATTTCTAAATAAAGTTCACATAACACATTTTAATATCAAATATATTATCATTGAGTATAAAATATGTTCTATACTCAATAATATTAAATTTAAGGATATGTGAATTAATAATCTATCAATTTTTAATAGCTTATAAATAAATCACGAATTGTATGTAATGAAAAAACTATATGATATATATGCAAATTTGCTGAATAAGTGACGAGAGTGAAATATGCATGGATAATGTTATAAATATCCACTAACAATGAAGTTAAAAACAAATACAATAAATTCACTATGATAGAAAATACTTATTTAGAACTAAAACTATCATTGCAGTTTATTATTAAATGTTGCCTATATCATCAAAATTAGTTTAAATATAGAAAATGGCCGTTAAACCGTCAACAGACGTCACAGGACAATATTTTAACTTAGAAGCCATGCCACTCGTTATTTTATTGGACGGTGAAGTACTTGTATCATTAATGTAAACCTCGATCATACTTAAGGAATCAAAGCCAGGATTTTCGTTCAGTAATCGAGATTATAAATAAAGACAGCTGTAAAAACTTGTCCGGTCAATTACTTCGACTGGTCTGGGTATATTGGTTTAAACACATCTAACCAGTATGTTTGCGTGCATAAAAATACGATTTTATGCCATTTATATTACGAATCAATGAAATATACATACCTAGTCGAAAAGGCGATTATAGGCATATGCATATGCAGATATGAAAATCCATATAATTCGCGATTTATTCATAAATATTGCGACTTATTTCATATAAAAATGACTGGCCATCAATAAATAGTAATCAATATGCCATATATATTCAAGAACACTTACAAAAAAAAAATTATTTGAGAAAGTTTATTTTCAGGACATCTTAAATATGTCATTAAAAAAAAAAAAAAAAACACTGAACAAAAATCATGATTCTTACTTAAAGTAATCTGAGCATGGTTAGAATATACATTATACAAGTAATTGATTAGGGGGAGAAGCACTTCCGAAATAAAAATAAATAAGTCAGTAAAAGACATGAGCGCATAAATTATAGCAATCTATTACCGACCCTGCAATAGTGTGATAACATAAAAATCGTTTTGAATAAACTGAAATGCACTACCAATACATATTATTTAACTACGAACATTTAAATATAAACTTAATAAAAACAATTTAATTCAAACCTCGTATTTCATATTATGATATCAGACGTTTAAAACTCGAAATGAGACTAAGCATAAACAAAATATATTAAGTAAATTATTGATATACCATTAAAGATTTTTATTCAATGAATATAGTGAAAAAATCCGTAGATACATTTAAGATTTAACGATTTATATACGACATAAGATCATCTCCTATACACCTATGTATATTGTCATAATTTATTGAAAGCATCATGCACGTGTTTTGATGTATTATTTATCAATTTTTCAGTTGAATTTTGGCTTCTACCACTGGACCATTACCTTCGTATTGCCGAGGATGTCACTATGGACGTTTACATCAAAAACCCTAAGGGAACACGTGTCGCACTTTGGGATGACGTCCCGTCGAGCCGCAACACTCCGTTCCGTTTCATGTTATCCGAGTTGGCTGTCGTCGGAGAATGGACAGTTGAGGTAGCCTCCGAAGGAGTGACATTCAAGACCGCCGTGAATGTGAGCAATACACGAGGTTCCACTGATCCACCAAAACGAGAACAGACGATAACCGAGGAACACTTCGTAGAGTTACGATTTGGACACGAGATGAGACATAAATACAAGCCTGGGTTACCTTTCCTTGGAAAAGTTAGTGTTTTAAATATAATTTTTCCAATTTAATTGTCTAGGTACAGAGAATTTTTTTATCGAAAATTATAATAATAAGCATGCATCTGTGAAACATTTAATGGATATCGATTGAATTCCAAAGTAATAAATTTCAATCAATGTGGTTATAGGTCAAGCAATACAATTTGAGCTTTGTTTTTAATTTTAGAAGTATTTTATGTATTCACAGGTAGAAGCTATGAGTTCGGAAAAGAATCTTCGAGTCCGCGTTAAGGTATTTGACAACTCCACTACAATATATAGCCAAGATGTTGAAATAATTCAAGGCGAAGGAACCTTCGTTGTTCCAGCTATGTTATCTGACAATGAAATAATTGTACTCCAAGTAAGTAAAATAATTAAAGTATTCTAAATTATTTATTTTTATGATTTGTTGGTTGTTTATTTTTAGTTTTCAAACTATTTGATAGTATACGGTCTACTGCAATTGTTGATTTAATTTACAAATAACATAAATTGTTAATATTTATATCAAATAACATTTACTTCTAAAATACATAAAAAAAATTGAAATATTTAATTAATTGAAATCATTAAAAAATATTAAAAAGATGTAAATAAAAAATACACTGCAAATACATTTATTAATTACAACATTATAAAATTGGACTATATATTTTATATACTTTTAAAACAGGCTGAATTAGTATCCGTTGAAGGAAAAGAAATCGAAGGACACTATGTATTAGCCAAAGAATTTATACAAAAATGGAACTCCACATCAGATTGTTACTTATTGGTCGAAGGAATAGAACATACTTTAACGGTAATAAATAATTACTGAACTAATACAATAATATGTTATATTTTAAGAGATTTTAAATATTAATATTAATTATATATAATATTTTATATACTCTTCAATTGTATAATTAATAAAATGGTCATTAGGCAAACGAAGAAGCAGAAGTGGTTGTGCTATCATCGTGTCCTTGCAATCGATACGTTAACTATGTCGTGACCACCGAGGGGCACGTGGCTATTTGGCAAAAATATAAGCCAGTTGTCCACATGACAAAAATCATGGACCAAGTGGACATTTGTCGATTCAACTTAACGTATGTCACTTCGTTAAAATAAAACCAATCACACATACTCATGTATTTTACTCAATATTTATTTATTTGTTTATTTATCAATATGACTGTAATATAGATTCAACGTAGACCCCGTGATGGCACCTACTAGTCACTTGTTGGTTTATTATACCACTGAGAAAGGAGAAACAATAAATGATGTAATTAGTTTCAATGTCAAACAAACCGATCCAAAGGTAAGATCTTATTAAATGAAAAAAATTGAATGATGAACAATCATAATCCAGAGATGTTCGTTTAAATTAGGTGAAAATAAGTTTAAAGGATGATAAAAATAATTGGTATCCGGAAGAATTGATGGAACTAAATGTAATGGCCGAAGAAAACTCATTAGTGTGCTTAATTGGAGGAAGAGGAACGGAAAACATATCTCCATTAAGGTCAGTCTTACAATAGTTCTCTAATGTTAAAACTGTGTTCTTATTCAAGTAAAATTCTCAACAATAGAAACATGGACGATGACACTGACCTTCTTGAATCCGGATTATTATTCCTTGAAAAACGTTTAGATGGTAAAGTTACAACTTCAAGACAAAGCGATCTATATCCAAAACATCATAGCTTTTTGGATACATTTTCGATGGATCAACTATGGACATGGAAATGCGTAAACTTTACGTAAGTATTCGTTATAAAAATATTTTCCAAATAAAATAAAATATTTAATGTAATTTAATATACTAATATTAAATTATAACTCGGGGTTTGTACTTTTAACGCTAAAAATAATTAAAATATTCACTACTTGCCAATAATACTATTAACTGAAAAATTAAAAATATGCACTATGACACATAAAAAATAGCGAAAATAAAAATGTTTTCATTATTCGGTTTCAATTATCTTATATTAAAAATATAAAAAATGAATCATAAAAAAAAAATAGTTAAACATGAATGAAGTCATTGATATAATGTAATGAAATGGTAGAATTTTACGTATCTATTCACATACACATGTTTTTATTATTTTCGTGCAAATTTTGAGATTTATATAAAAGAAATAATAAATCAAGTTTTATAATATATTAATAAACAAAATAGAGCTTAAAAGTCTAAAATTCTTATAATTACTTGCGATATAAAATGTTATACTTTGAGTCCTTGATGCATAAACTTTGCTATTTTTAATCTGTATCCAATTACAATAAAAAGTTTAATCAAATCCAATAGCCCTTATTATTATTAGGTATTGTAAAATTGATAAAAAAAATAGTAACAATATTAATATTTTTAAATAATAATTTATCAACAGACAACAACAGTGTATAATTTGTAATCAACGCTTAATTATAATGAAAAAGTTCTTTTGCTACTTTCAAATGCATTATGCATAAAATATAACAAAAAAATAATGTTCCAACTTCCTAACAGAAAAATATGAATATTGTTGTTTGCAAAGTGTTTAAAACCACAGCAGTCAGTTTTATGATGAGATGCTAGGAAAACTTTCATTACAGTCATTTTTAAGTTTAAAATGTTTTTGAGAATAACCAGGTGGTCACGATTAATATAGCCATACACAACAGCCACTTAGGTGAACTTTAAAAGATTGAATGAAATATTTAGTTTAATCATATCAACAGACGTTGGTAGTAGTTTAAAACAAAAATCTCAATAAATTTATGAATATTATAAAAATTTAATTTACGAACTTTATTTACGGAAAAAACCATTAAAAATGTGATCTGACACCGATAAATCATTTTAAAAATTAAATATAGAAATACCTAAAAAACTTTATTTTAAGAAACGATGTCTTTTTCCATAAATTAATTTTTAACAGTTAACTCCTTAAACGTAACAGGAGCAATGTCATGAAAAAAGGTATGAATATTCGTGCACCGAATAAAGCTGGCCATTGGAAATTGCGCTTGTTAACTGTTGGTAGCAGTGGACTTAAAATAACAGACACATTAGACATCAAAGTCACTAGTACTTTAGAAGTAGATGTTCGTACACCAGTCGAGATAAACGTCGGCGAGACAGTCCAAACCGATATTTACATTGCTAATAACGTCAATTCTTGCATGGACGTAAGGATTGGATATATTTAAATACCTATATGGCTAATAGTCATATTATTTGATAAAATGTTGAATAGGATTAATAATAAATAAATAAAAACTGTTTCATGTAGGTGAATGCACTCTTGTCATTGAGCGAAGGCGCTGTATTTAGCAGTTCCAATCAACCGTTTGTCGCAGAAAAAATGAGATTAGGTGCTTACGGTGCCACGTCATTAATCGTTAGAATTACAGCGCTGAAAGAAGGATTAAAAAATCTTACCGGTAATTAAACCAAACATTTCCATCGAGCGAAATAATTTATTTCACTCAATTATATGCAATCATAATAATATTATACTATTCATAAATGCATCATATTATAAAAACACACTTAAAATAGTAATTTTTACAGTGGATATATCGGGTTACGTGAGTGAAAAATGTCACTTGATAAACGATAGCAAAAAATCGGAAGAACTTGAGTTGAGTAATTCCACCGCAAGTATCGTCGTAAAATCCGTACCGATCTACGTGCACCCAGAAGGCATTCAACATCAGACCACCGATAACGCTTATTTCTGCGCCAATGGTGACGACTGTTTTATTTTTATTAAAAATTTACTATAACAACTGTTCACTAAATTTCAATCGATCTACAGAACAACTCATCGTGTCAACAACATCAGATTTCCGGTACCAACACATAAACGCGCCTAAAAACCGAGACGGTATTGTATTCGAAATACAAGCGAAAAAAAGCGCTCATATTTTGCTAAGTCAAGAACGCAAACCGACCACGCTGATGTACCAGATTGTATTAGGTGACTTGGATAATACGATTTCGTGGATAGGTCGCGGAAAACATGGTAAATATATATTTTGTTCTAAAAACTTACTAGATCGGTGACCGTAATAATATTTATACTATGATGGTTTAACCATAATGTGGTTCATTGTTTACGTAACTTCAGGAAATGGTGTACATTTGACGAGTCGCAACACTCCCGGAATTTTATCTGAAGAAGAACCCCGCACGTTTTGGATCAGTTGGGAGAAAGGAGTATTGGCATTTGGTTACGGTCAGGAAATCCATCAGTACCCGTTGCTGAAATGGAATATGGACAAAAAAATAAAAATTAACCATATCGGTTTCGCCACCATTCTTGGAACCACAGGGCAGTTTAGAGTGTGGAATTACAACGACGAAGCTGGCTTCTCACAAGTACTGCACTTAGAAACACCCAATACAATGATATCGGGATCCGAATCTGGCACTTTGGTTGTAACTGGAGGTTTAAACTTCCCATTTTTCGTGCAGAATGAACCGAAATTTTCTACGAGGTATGCATTAATATTTTTCTGATCCGTACATTATTTATGTTGATATTATTATTTGTTAAGTTTGGTATCATTCCTATCAACTTTCACGCCACTTCTCATGTCTGAACATAATAATAACGGCACCGAAGAAAAATCACTGGTAGATTTATTATCGAAGAGCATACCAGTACTCCTTTCCTACCAAAATCCCGATGGGTCGTTCGGAGACCATCCAAACGTACCGTGTTACTGGTAAGGTATAAAAGTACCTAGCTCACCATACATTATTTTATATTCTTGTTAACTTTTAGGTGTGACCTTCGCGTTCTCGAAATATTATGGAGAAGTCAGTCTCACGTCGGTGTGGATTCAGATCTAATCAAAGGGCTAAAAACGTGGATCCAAAAGCAGGTTTTCGAAGATTTCTCAACTGTTGTTGGTCAATCTGACATGGAAATAAACCAAATAATATGCGCTGCCGACACTTTGGCCACTCTAATGGAATTAGGCATAGAATCTGAAGTATGTTCAATTTAAAAAACTAACATTTTAATATCTAATTTAATTTATTAAATTTATATATTATATAACTTTATGTAACCAATAACTCTGTCAGTAAATGTATACATTTTTTTTTTTAAACTTAATTTCAACAGATTGATTCAAAAATTGCAAATCACACCAAATCCTATCTCGAACAACATTTACATAATATTGTCAAACCATACCCACTTGCTATAACTACCTATGCGCTGATGATTTCGAATAGCTACTTCACCAAAAAAGCTCAAACAAAATTACAATCTCTTTCGACAAACCAAGAAAGTGAATTTGGATGGCCCAAAGTACATCCTACGTCTGATTGGTACGACGATGTAGTTCCACAAAAAAAAGGTGAAAACAGTGAGTGATATAAATAGTATTAAGTATTTAACTACAGTCATATTATTAAACCCCTATACTATGTTATAGTTTCGATTGACGAATTCAAAGCTTCATTGTATTGTTTAATGATCTACTCGGCAAAACGAGAATTGAAATCATCCGAACCCATAGTTCGTTATCTATACTATAGAACTAAAATCTTGGATATATATCCCGAGGTATGTATCACATTGTGAAATTTCAAAATATATCACATGGTTAACTATTCTTTTTTCCATTATAGTTAGCGTATCTAGCTGTGAAAGCATTTGCTATGTATGATAAAATTGGATCGGATCCTCACCGGAAATTAACAATTTCCCTGGCTACTTCTGGTATGGAATTGACCGATACGTTAGAACTTGACCCCAGTACAAAATCTCAATACTTACATTTACCTTCTTTGCCAACAAAAGTATTTGTCTACGCTACCGGAGCTGGATGCTCAACAATACAAGTTCGTGCTTCTTAGTTTCTTAAATAACATAAAATATATTTAATATATTTTAATTTAAGTTCTAAATAACATTAGAATTACATATCTACATACCAAAACATTTTTCTTCGGTTCTCTCAAAATAAATTTAAATACTACCTAATTTTTCTTAAATCTAATCAGTCGATTCCATATTTTTCTAAACAAAATATAAACATTTTTAAACAGCTATTATACGTCAACGGGTTATATAATACAGCTTACAGATACATTTGTTTTTTCATAGATGTAATTTTGGGCTGGTAAAAACCTTTTTTTCAACTGAATTATGCGAGGCCGATTGTTATAACAATTTTTTTATTTCCATAGAAATGCAAATCTACAATAAAAATTTAAAAAAAAAATTAAATTAAATTTTTAACGAAATATAGCATACTACATAATATTTTCTCACTTTACTATACCCAAAAACCTATAAATACGTTCTTTTATTTCTTTTATAAAGAATACACACCTAATAGTATGCTATTTTGATTTAAGCCTTGATAAGTATTTCTTTTATGAAGCTATTATTGATTTTTCTTTTTTGAAATGTTTAGTAAGCCTATTAGCCATCTCAGTATTAATTTTCAATAAATAAATAACTTATAGTTTAATTAAAACATATTACATAAGTATATAAATTAGATTTAAAATATATGGCCAATATAATTTAATATATAAATGTTCATACAACAAGATTTATATTTATTTAAACCATACATTTAAGAAAAATAAATAAATTGGTGTTATTTTTAATAGTATTTATTTATGTTTAGGGGAGAGTTTTGTATTCTACCTATACTACGGCAGAAAATGATAAAAAACCGTTTGATCTATGGTCAGGAGTCACTGACGTTATTCAACCGAGTAAAGGTTTTACAGATGAAATATATGGTCATGCGATAACATTAAGACTAAAAACATGCTTTAGGTATGTTATACAGTAATTTAAAATCGAGTAACTGTAATGTTTTATTCGTATTACAATTGTGTAGGATGAACAACGAAACGGAAGATGCTATTAGACTAGAAATAAAACTATTTTCGGGGTATTACTTTGACAAGATTTCGTCTGCTAGCGTATCAAATGTCCATCACGACTCACATTCCAATCATATTTGGTTTGTCTTCGCTAAGGTAAGTACAACACTAATTGCTAACATATCTAATAGCCGATCGAGAGTATGCGTACAGATTTACAATAAATATAAATTGTCAAAAACCCGTAGGTGAAAAGTAACTGCATCGTTTGCGTATCATACACGGCCAAGAGCATTCAAAAAGTGACCGGTCTACGACCAGCTGTAGCAAAAGTGTACGTTGTGTCCAGACCTGACCAGAGTTCGTATAAATTATTCCACGTAGATGAAGAACAGAACCCGTTGGCCGAAGGGTTGACTGACATGCAAATTGCAGACTGGATAACCAACGATTCCAACGGTAAGTACCTTCATATATCAATATAATATGACCGAGGATGATGCGTAATAGTATTATATCATAATATACAAATTTTTAATTAAGGCTTTCCCGCGGATAACAACGACCCATGCAAATGTAACGACCACTGCGAATCGACTACGACGGATAAAACGACAGTTGTACCGACTACGTTGAGCAACACTGAGAAACCGTCGACTCAAGCCGCCACTACTTCCACATTTACCAGAGACGTGACGACGGAAGGAACACCCGCTGCGACTCGGTCGACAAAGGCGGAGGAAGTGCTGTCAAAGCCGAGAATCGCGACGATCCCGACTAAGATCAAACGAACGCCGGTGAAGTCGACCGGAAATGTGGTGCGCAACATGAAAAAACCCAACAAGAAAACCGATAAGGACAAAGATTCTAATTCCAAGCACAGGGCGAGTGACAACAGTCCCGACTCGAGTGATCGCGACCCCACACCGTTGAAAGACACTGTCAATACCGACCCAGCGACGATGACCAAAATGGCCCAAATGAATACGATGACTAATATGGGCCAAACTAATATGATGAGAAATGGTAGGCCACCAGTTGTCAGCGGTTCGACAGCAAAACCGATGACGACGACAACTAAAGTCACAACTGTACGCGGCTCAAACGTGACAACGGATGACCGTACGACCGCACGCACTACCACTTATACCACAGTGACCACTCCGACTACTACGAAGCATCCAACCATCACCCCAATGGCTTTGACTTCAACTAGTGTGCAGGCATCTAAAACATCAACACCCAGCAGCCGGGCTACAACAGTTACTGCTCGACCATCCAAGACCACAGATACTCCCGTCACTACCTCCACCGCGGCGGCCACCCCCACCACCACCACCACCACCACTGTCGTGACGCCCACATCCGTCAAACCCGGGCAAGCAACTTCATCCAAGCCATCAATAACACCCACAACTTCAGTGTCACCGGCAACGATGGCCAAGACGTCACTGACCACTGCAGCGGCAACGTCGGTAAAACCCATCACTGTAACTACGGCCACGCCCACTCCAGCGGTGACCACAACCGCAGCGGCAAAAGATCGCACGACACCTATGACGGCCAAACCATTGGTCCCGTCCACGACGCCGATAGCTGACCTGATAATGGAAGCAAATCGAAACAAAAAGATCGCCTCCGACAACCAGAAGAAGGACGGCTCTGAATAATAATCGTAATTGATTTTTGGTTGCTGCTCGAAACTAAAATATGTATTGCTCCAAAATGTATTTTACTATTATTATTATTATTATTATCACCACCCACTATCTGCAGATTAACAGAACAACTATAATAATCTGCGATGTACATAATTTGGGCGCATTACCGCTTTAGATATGGGATTTCATCAAACATTTATTTACTTAGTTATACAAGCAGAGTTGGTTTTTATTTAGATAATATACAATGGCATGATGGCATAATATAAAAATATAATGTACAACTTGTGTACTGCAAACCATATCGTCGTCCAAATTGATATGGGTTTACTTAGAACATTTTTGAGTGTTATCGAAATAATGATAATAATACACATAATAAGGTATCGAAATAAAATAAACTTATTAATAATACATCTTAAAGTAGATATACAATTTTTGACACTGAGTGACAATCAATAGATATGAGTTTCAGATGTTACCTTAGTATTGTTAACATTTATGCCGTTCTGTTTATATTTTCACAACAAAAGTATTATTAAATTTCATAAAAATGCTCAAAATAATATATAATATATTATGATAGATGTAATTTGCCAATTTTAGTGACACATTTTGGTGCTTTTTGCCTAGTCAATTCGTTTTGTCCGTTTCAAATACGTCCGTTTTAAATATAATTTGTGAAAACTGAAACGAATATCAAAAGAATAACAAATATAATCCTAAAAGTAGAATAAACGAATGAAAGTAACGTAAAGACATTTTGCTTTTATAAATTTCGTGATTCATTACTATTAAGAATTGTCTACTAATAGTATTGTAAAATAATAATAGAATTTTTCATATTTCAATAATATTGCACCCATGATAACTATCCGACACAACTATATTTCTAATGTATATTTCTATGTAATAATATAAAATACAAAGTTATTAAATACATTTTATTGATGCACGCATATATTATGGTACACATGACGTTTCCACAAAAATAATACTATTTATAGGTATTATCATTTCCAACTTTTATTGTTATGAAACTTAATATAAGTGTAAAATTATTTTTAATGTATGCATTGCATGTGTTGTGTGTAGTCTCAAGCTCGTAGTTAATCAGTTTGTTTTCAGTAAAAGCATTTAAATTATATTGTAATAATAATTATGCTGTAAATGTGGATAACTAAAATATACCAAACCTTTTAACGTATTATAATAATATAATATAGTGTAATGACATAATTATATAAATTATTGTCACAACGAAAACATTTATTTTATTTTCCGTGTCAACATTATACAATATTTATTTTTTTAATCTTAACAGTTTTTAGATATTTAAACTATTTAATATGTATATTATTTTCCATTAAAAATTGTATTCTTTTACCTCAAGTCTCAACACATAATTAATATAATATGTAGTGTACTGTCGTTGGCTGTTACGACTTTTGTACTTATATTGTTGCAATAAAGTTGTAGTGATGCTCAGATTCTATAAGAGCATTGAGTATGTTGTATTACATATAATGATTATTATTTTTCATTTTTCTTATTATTAAATAATTATAAACACAATTTATCCATCTTCTCTCTTGAACGACATCAATAGTGAAACAAATGGTATAATAATTATATATATTGTATATTATCGTTGTTGAACATGAAACGCATCAACGACATTAACAAAAACGCATACAAAATAATGTTAGATCAATTTTAAATTACAACAAAAACGTATAGTATAGGTGATTGTGAGTTTACGCTCTCATTTTCCGAGCAATATCTTTCGGGTGTTTCCGAAGTTCTGGCCGGCTTGTGTGGCACCTTTGTTTTGTCCGGCTTGCAGTCCAATGACGCCCTCTCCGGCCCGTAATTGCGTTTCAGTAAAATCACGCTTGTTCTCCTCGGAAGGTCTTGGTCCCAAGGTTGGGCCTCTCCACTCTGGGTGTTTGTATGCCTAAAACCATCGATTGGTATAAATATTCTGCTATCGACCACCATGTTATATTATGTTAATATGTTCGTTACGTACATGTTACAAACATATTATATTATTAACTATGCATCCACCCTCCATAAAAACGGCACATAGTTCTCAACATTGTTAGAAAAAGACGGCCAATTTTATGGGTATAAATATGGTTGAAAGTTCTTGAAAGGCTATAATAATATTAATTAACAGGTTGAACATAATATTAGGTTATATAGGTACTTTAAGGAGTTAAGTCAGAAAATATTTGGGACCTTAAGGAGTTTCGGGGTAAGCTCTCCTAATCCCCCAAATTTACACTCATGACCTGTACATTAATGGTATACCTAAAGTATAATCTCTCGACATTAATGGACAGAGATGTACTAAGTTTTATGACATCTTTTTCTAATAACGTTGATCTTCAGATGACCCCTCTCTCATCTGTCTGTCTCTACTCTCTCTCTCTCGCTCTCTCTTCTATTAATTAACTTTATAGGTCACGTACCGTCCTTCCGATGGCGAATATCGTCATAGTCACTCTATATATGTTCTTTTGTTCAAACAAGTCAACAGACTGGAACAGATCGACGTCTGGGACACCGTATTTAATACAAGCCTTTTGAAATCTACAAAAGACAAACGACAAATTTAATAAGCATCGTTATTAATTAATACGTAAGACCCCATAATATAAGTGCATGTGATACATAAGTATATATTTGTTTAAAAACAGTAGACATTTACGGCGTACAATTCATGTTTATGGCTGTTTAAATCAATTTATAACAATCATTAAGTTTACAGAACTCATTGATATACGATGATCAATCAATAAATGTGTACAATATAACCGAATAGTAATTAAGTTTATGAGTTTTTGATTTATATATAATGTTAAAAATAGTTTAAGACCAATAACGATATTTTATTACCAAACATACTATACACAAGGATAATAATATTATCACAACTATTATACCTTTAATCCCTAATCTTAAAATAAAAATTTATTTTGTATCCTAGAAATTATTATTAAGTACCTACTTATTTTATTATTACTGTTATTATACTTTCATTTTTAGAACAATAGGAGCACTAAACAATTTTAATAGGAATATTCATTGACACAAAATCCAAGGCCAAAAAATTGAGAACCTAAAATTTAATGCTTATTGAGAAACTACCGATAACCTGAATAATGAGTGAATTATTCAGGTTTTAGCAGTTTTCAGTTCTTTTTTACAAATACTCAAACATATACGTAGGTATTCACTTTCCACAATATATTTGATAATCTATCCTCCTCATCTTTATTTACACAGCTTAAGTTGGCTACAATTAAAATTGGTGTCTATCTAAATCAATAATAATAATAGTTTTGTTAGTAAAACAAATATTTTAAGGTAGTAAATAACTATACCGCAAATATGTCAAGTATAAAAAATATGTCACCAATTTGAACAAAAACTAAACCACACGATTATAACGCATCAAATAAACAAGGAGAAATACCAATAAAGAAACTGAAATAATTTTGCTAATAACAAAAAAGAATTTGACAAATTTTTAATTGAATATATGCTTGTGGCAAACGGTTAAACCAATACTATTAGAATGTGTTTCCTGTATATTATGTAATACATATTACATACACAATTAATAATTTGGTTTTAAATAATATGGCATAACTATCCAGGAATATGATAAATATCATTTAAAATTACCTAATTGTAATTTGAGTATTTATTTTGCAATAATTGTAGTTTTATTAAAACACATTTTCACTGATTTCAAATAAATAAACGAATCAGTTAATTTCTACTGTATTATATTCCTCTTTCGGTACACTAAAAATTTTAAATAAAATATTAAAAACAACGTTCCTCTCTCAAATAAATCAAGAAACATCAAGCATTCCATAAAAAATGGAATTTTCTTTGTAGCCTAAAAAGAAGAGGGTCATTATAACCATAAGGCTACGCTCACCTCATCCACTCCTTCCTTATCACTAAGGAACCTGCTCCAGTATACAACACGTAAACCTATCGATCGACCGACGACCACAGATGCTCAAAATGCACCAAAGCTCGGTCAATTTTTAAAAACACAACTTCCCTCAGCTTCGACTTGCTCTCAGCGAAGCAAATTTTCAAATTTTTCCATTACATACACTTAAACCATACATTTTAAATATCTGTAAATTTTATTTCTGTTCACATTGTTAAAATTATAGGCTAAGATGTTGAAGCCTTATCATTAATAAAATATATATATATTAAAATCTCTCGTTTATCCCAGCCAGATTAAAATATATTTTTTATTTCGTGATGAATATAAAATCGTTTAGCGGACAATATAATAATAATAAAATTATTGTACGTACTGGCTAATATTGTCCATCATTTTATAATCGCCGCCTGAAGTATTAATTTTGGGTATAATACCTGGTGACAGTTTGTTCATCAGCTTGCATAATAAAATTCCGTCCCTGAGTGCTAGCTCGAATGGCAAACCTAAACCAACAATCAAGTGCAGCCGGGTTAGGTATTTGTTTATCAAGGTATCAATATATTTTACTTTGGTAATTACCGGACATATGTCCAACATTCAATATAACTTCGCAATATAATAATATATATTTACCTGGTGCAAACTTTTCACCAGTCACGGCTTCGATCCATTGTTGAGCTTCAGCTTCTTGATCCAGGTCTCTTTTACCGGCAACCTGAAATTAAATTACCACGATAAATTCAATACGATGTCGACTAGTCTTCGAGACGCACATTCGTGTGACTGTTCATTGCAAACAGTAAATTATTTTAATCGAAATGTTACAATTTTTTATCAATCATACCGATAAACACAGTCATACGATTATATTTACTTTTGAAAACTGATATGAACTGTTAAGCTTATCGAATTTAAATCGGTTGGGACCCTTAATCTAATTTCGTTCATCCACTCATTTAAGTTTGGTTTGGATATTTTAAATGCGTGAAATTATACATGTTTCGCACTGGTGTACAAATGAGAGGATGGCATAAATCCCCCTATGAACCAAAAACAATATTAAAAAACTCAGTTTAAAAATGGTTTGAATTAAGTAAATAATGTACATGAACTCTGAATATTTCAACTATAGTCTATAATAGAAGCACTCTGATATATATAAACATCAAATGTTTTAGAGTATTAAACCCGCTGTGGACGTTATACTGTTACGGTTTTATTTAGAAAGTATTAAAATATAAATATCCCGTTTCAATTAAAAACAATTGCATTTAGAAGAGGTTAGTGTCTTTACTACCATATTGGGTTCTGATATTCCTGGACGTACGTACGTATATGGTATGAAAAAATAAAATATCATGTCAAGGTAACAATAGTCAACAACACCTAAATTGTAAATATAGCTGGTACTCACGTAAAATAAATGTCAAAACACAATGTAATACTTATCCTATATTTTTTTTTTTTTTTTTTTTTTTTTTTATTGGTTAAGCATCAACTACATAGGTTATTAGCTTACATGTATTATCCTATGTTATATTACTATATAATAATACATTATGTAGTTATTCATGATTATAATGAATATAATAAATTATTACATCAAAATAACAAAACGTAATTCACTTGTAATTAAAAAACTAAAGTCACTTAGAAATTTAAAGAATATATTTATCTACTATTTGAGTACATTAAATTTTTCATTTTTTCATTTTGATATTTATAATGTAAAATTAAAATAACTTAATTAATGTTTATAAAATTAAGTTCTACTGAAGATTTTTAAACTGCAAATAAAAAAAAAAAATAGTCAAAGGTATTTCAAATACAAAATAAAAACTGAAAAATAATCTCCAAATTACTAAGTTGTATGCAAATTCTGAAAATTGCTCGAAATATTTTACGAATCACATCATATCATCTTTAAATATTAAATAAATAATAATGGTCTGATGGACTGTTAAGCTTGTTTGTACCATTGTGGGCTGTGGCTTACGAGTTTAAAATTAAGGTAATAAATTGCAAAAGAATTATATGTCAAATAGACAAGAGAAAAAAATCATTAGTGAAAGATTTTTGTTAAATATGAGATATTAAAATAGACATTAAAATAGTTTCAAAATGGTTTAATGATCGTTTTAAGTTACATACATATTTTAATAATGATTATAAAATTTGCACATTGTGAGCACTATACATCGTTTCTTAATAAACATATTTTTTATTGTTATTATTCTTTTTATAGTCAACCGTCACACGTAATCAAAATCTTTTAAATCATATTTTTAATGGTTATCAAAAATTGACTAAGATCCAAGTTCTATTTGCAGGGAAACATTTAATAAAACCTGAACCCCTTTTTCTTTGTAGAGGACCTTCGACGTGGCACGTATATACCTACGTATTTGATTCCTTGCCAACCGAGGGTTTATTTATTTCATATAAATAAAATCCGATAATATCGAACGAAAAATTCATTGAATTGGCATACTCACACACATTTATATCTTTATAATTTATATATAACAAGGAGTCTCATATATCAACGACTGGCCTGTATAGCATTACCTAAGGTTACACCACGCATAATACGTGTATTTTGATCAAAATGTTATTATTTATAAATAAGTAACAACACGTGTAATGACAATTAAGAAACTAACCATAATACAGTGATCACTTATCCCACGCCATACATAATGTTATGTAAATCTTGGTTGTTCGTAAATACCTTTTACCACTGCAGCTGGTAACATAGACATTTGAGATAACAACATAAACAAAAAAGCCTAAAATTATCCTTTGGTCGATTTATAAAAACCTTGAACTGAATTAAACTGAAGAATATACTTGATTTTATATTTAGATCGTTAATGACAAGTATACTACATCAGTCTAACTGACTGGCTTTCCCCTCTACCGATGATTATGAAAATATATTCTTAAGATGTTATGGTGTACCTAAGACACTTTATTAGTTTATTAGACGTGATGAGTGTGATAAAATAGTCTAGCGAACGTGGCCTTGAATTTAAAAAAGTAACACATTAAACTATAAATACATCTATTAAAATTAAATATGATATAGAATAAAGATTAATCTTGCCTAAAAGACAAGTATTCAATGCAGGTAAGCTCTGCATTTATACGGTTTAAACACTATTATGATTGATCGAGTTTTTATGTATTTTAATAATACTTAAATCATAATTAGCTTTGCTTTAACATATTCATAACAATTTCATTATTTAGATAATCAATAACATTGTTGTAGAATCTTATAATCAGTAATTCAAACAATTAAATTAATTTTATAAAAATTAAAAAAATAATTATAATTTTGTGCATAACTTTAAGTTAAAATAAACTTTAAATATATCTTTGATATATCACATTAAATAAATATCTTAATTTTTTTTATTTTTATTTTAATGCATCCCTTGATAAATATAAATATAAAATTTTTAAATAATTACTTGGTTAAAATTGGAAATTAATGCTCATATATTGTAATATATGAAACGTCAACAAGCAATCAAAATATTAACTCAACTATTAAATTAATAAGACATTAGGTTTAAACTAATTTTATTCAAAACGAACTTATTAATTTTTTCTTAATAAATATTAAAACCATTTTTTAGAATAAATTGCAAATACATATTTAACAACATATTATACATTTATACTTGAACTTGTATTCCATCATATTTTGTAAAATTTTCAACAGTTGGAATATTGCCCTACATTATCTCTTGAAATTATTTATTCAGTAATTCTAATTTTATAGAATAATTCAATTGTACACATTTTATAATATATCAGTTTTAGTCGTTTTAGAAATTTTTTTATTTAAAAATACTTTAGAGAAATAATTTTGATAAATGCATCAATAACATATTAATTTTATTGTAATTATACGATTAGCTAAGTACTGCTAAATTATTACTGTTCCTAAAAATATTTTAATATATCTATAAAAATCACGCATACAACGAGTTTGCGTAAAATGCACTCCAAAAATACTCAACGGATTTTGATAATATTATACTCAATGTGTGTGATTTTAACCAACCTAAAATATAGAACAGTTGTTATCTCGTTAAGTGATGTTTGTCTATAAATGGTTGCTATTGGTATATAGGTTATAATAATATAATATAGTAATAGGAGAAATTAGTATTTATTACCATTATTCGGGCATAATAACCTAACCTAAGGTTTGATTGATGATGAGAATATTTAAGTGTTGAATACCATAACCTATACCTAGTATTAAGTAACGAATTGAACAAAGTTTGAATATAGATATCTAAGTATATATTTTATAACAATTTCTAATGCCACTATTTTAATCAGCATTATTCCAAAGTTGTTTATAACAAAATATTTTGTATACAAATTCTTATTAGAATAATATAAAATTAAAATAGGAATATCTACTATATGATGAATTAGCAGTGTTGATTTTCTATGAATTACGAACTATACTTAACTAGAAATTTCAGAAACACAATAATTTTAAATATTATACGTACTTTACAATATATTTTATACACATTATTATAATAACATACTTAATTAGAACCTAAATACCTAAAAAATAAAATTATTCCATAGCAAAACCAGACTTTTTAATTAAATAATAATAAACTATGAAATAATTTTAAACGACAGTTTGCTAAAACTTCTTACATAGATATGCTGTCACTCCTATTTTAATTAATATCAATTAGTTTATCACTTTTAAAAATAAAAATAATAGTATATCGGTGCTATCAATGATTTTTGACTCTCCCCCTTCTCATAAATTAGTCAGTTTATATTTCTACAAGGTGCCCTTAACTTATATACAAATTTTTTACAATATGTAGTAAATTGTTTGAAAATCTATTAAATATAAAAAACAGCTGTCAGTTAAAAATGTAAGACCAAAACAAACTTGTAACACTCAAAACTACTCTATACTTATACAGAGTGTCCCATGAGGATTTACCCATTGCGATACCTCCCAACATAATGGTGATATCGAAATTCTGGTCTTGTAATAAAACTCACAAGGGTAAGAACTACAATTGTTTTATATTTTAATTTATTTCAATTTTTTGGTAAAAAAGTTTAAAAAAATATTTTTATATTTAACTGTTTACAAAAAAATTAAAGATAGCCATTTTCTAGAGATTATTTTTCTGAAAATATTGACGTTTAGAAATTTTATTTTCATTAATTTCCTGATTTTTAATATTTTTTTTCAGTTTCGAGAAAAATTGTGAATTATTAACACCATAATGTTATCAAACATGTGACACACCGCGCCGCGCGCATTCCCATACGGTCGGCTGAATTACTTTCCGTGTTCCTAATAGTTATAAATTAATTATCATATTTTATTTCTTCAAAACTAGAAAAAATATCAAAAATCAGGAAATTAATGGAAATAAAATTTTGAAACATCAATATTTTCAGAAAAATAAACTCTACAAAATAGCTATCATTAATTTGTTTGGAAATAATTAAATAAAAAAATATATTTTTTAAATTTTTCACAAAAACATTAAAATAAATCTAAAACTGAAATTATTGTAGTTCTTAACACTATGAATCTTATTATAAAACCAGAATTTTGATATCTCCATTATTTCGTGAGATATCGCAATGGGTAAATCCTCACGAGACAACCTGTATATGGGATATAACCTATATATGGTTTTTAAATTAAACTGAATCAAATGAATGTTTCTTAAATTATTAAAATTATAAAACTCTTATCAACTACCTACCCACTTGTAAACTAATTATGTAATTCAAATAACTATTCCACGATTAAATCCTGTGTGTAATAATAGTAAATAATTTTGATCATATAAAATTGATAACTAACTTGAGGTTCGTTAATTGTATATAAAAAAAAAATGTGTGTTTTATTATTATTAAATCATTAAAATATATATTGTAATTTACCTGCCACAAAGGACGTCCACTGGGCATTGTATTTTTGTTTGATTTTATGAAAACGAAAAAAAAAGAAGATATTTGAAGCGGCTTCTAACGAATATATCTGTCAGATAGCTGGACTGTTTGTGTGCGGAATAGGCGATTACACTGTCATGCCAATGAAGCTTTCTAGGTTTTAAGAAGGGCGCGTTCATGCTAGAATCTTTGTCCCACGCACACTCATACACCTTACAACTAAACTAATAATAATAATAGTAATAATAATAATAATAGAACGGCTGAAATTTAATGGTATATGAATAAAATAAACAAGCATTAATAAAATATTTTATAAATACACTTTCGAACCGTTTAGGGCATGAATCCAATTATTTAATTGTCATACCCTTATTTTAGCAATTTATACTAGTAAAAATTTGGTGGATTCAATCCAATTAACAATAATTCCATTGTTAATAATACAATAAATGGTTTTAAAATGTTTTTATACCTAATAAGTACACTAAGTAATTAATTATAAAACAATTTTTTTTTATATTGTTAATAAAACTTGTTACACAAAAATAGACTATAAGCGTGTATAATAATGTAGTAGAACTGCTAATAATTGAACTGACTAATCATTCAATTGGAAAATCACAATTTTCATAATTAATATTATAGCTAAAGATATTGTATAGGTAGAAACATATTATTATAATTAGCCAATATAAGCCATTAGTAAGAGGCAAAGAAATCGAACCACAAAATAATAATAGCCATTACAATTAGTCTTTGATTTTTAAAGTAATATTAGCGAAAACATAAAACTGATTAAAAGAAAAATACTTACGAAAGAAAAAAATGAATATGAACGATTTTTATATCAACCTATACGAGAAACTATATGAGTGACTTGGTGAATTTTGATATTTTGATGTTTGCTTGACTTTGCCATAAATATATAATAAAAATCTAAATCTTAACTTTTGGACAATAGGTACCTATACATTCAGGTATTCAAATGATATTTTTCAACAATTTTACATGATACAAGGAAAATATAAAATGAAAGTATTTACATGCGTTGTATGCATTTTTATCAAATAATTAAAAAAATCTCAAAATACAGCAAAATGTCTGAAATAGTTATTATTATTCATATGCTATATCTATAAATCGTATATTATATATTCATTTTGATTGATAGTTACTATTATTTTTCTGTTTTTAACATATTATTAAAATTTAACTAGGTAGGTAGCTTAAAAATGACGATTTATTAAAATTATGTAAGCCTTGTATTTGAAAAAATTTTAAGACCTCCTGAAAATAAAATTTTAAAGTTACTAGAATTCTGTTTTTTAATTCTTTTATTATAAACAGTACAAATATTTCAATTGCAAACCAGTATAATATGGCAAATATTTATTTTGATTTTTCTGATTTTTTCATAGTATACGATTATTATATGTTCGTAATATCTGCCGATTGGTATAGGTACCTACTAATAATTGCATAGTTAAAAATAGGAATATCATCAAATATTTATATTGTATAATAAATTAATAACTATATATCATAATTAATTATCATAATTTAAAAGCAGAAACACCTATATAGTTATATTTGAATTCAATAATATTGTTCAATTTATAATATTTAAGTGTTTAAAATGTTTAGCATGCTTATAATATACAATCGTTTATACACCATACATGAAAATGCATAATTTTCATTATGGTGTGCGTGTTACGGTCAGATCGATAGATATTTAAAGCGCTAATAGTTTACTACAAACCTTAATATTCAACAGGCCAATAAATTGGATAAATATTATATAGTGTATAATTGTATAAACCTATGTAAACAACTGTGGTAACATAAGTATAATCATGACTAAAAAATTTCGTTCGTATAATATATATTATATTAAGTATTATGCTACTAGAAATATTTTCTCTGCAAGTGAAATTTAGAAGCAATTGATATGTTTTGAGTATAGTAAAGTGCAAAAATATTTAATAGCATGCTAGATTTTGTAAGAAATTAAATAAATTAAATTTTTAATTTTAATTTTTTGATTTGCATTTCTATGGTGATGAACCTATAAACAAAGTTTTTAATTACTCTCAAAATGAATCATAAAAAATTTATACGAAACACAAAACATTGTTAATGTGGCCTATTTAATTAATTAAAGTTTACGCTTTAAAAAAATATGTTTTTGGGCTAAATACACGTAATTTCAAATTTGTTTCTGACCGATTTTTCGTAAGATTTTCGTTGTCATAGTTACTTCTTAACAAAAACTTTTTAAACTTTTTAATATACATTTTCCTTGTAGAGTAAAAATGTTGAGCAGCGTAGTAGGTATGGTTTTTATTTTAATGCATATCTTTATTTGACTTAGTTAAAGCAACTTAACTTAGTAACATTGTAAATCGTTAATGCCCAGCAGCCCAGATAGTCTATATTTATAAAATGATTAACCTTAGGTAAAACAACGGGTTAAACTAGTTACGCCATGAACACTGACCTAATGCAGATATGCTTCGACCTTACAAATGAGGAAAAAAATATATAAATATACTCGATTCGGCAAAAGAACATGCCGATTTTCGGCGTCCCCCTCCCCCACGTCACGACAGCAACGACAAACGGTTCACCTAAGACAGGGTGCCGCGTGGGGATGCCCGGAAAAAAACCGATTCTCGTCGATCCTTGTAATGTTCTCTCGCTGAACAGAGAACAGGTGTTAGATTTAATTCAATATTTTACAAATATGTCTGCACAATGACCGGGTACTAGATTCTATCTGTATTCTTAGAATTTTATCGTTTGAGAAAAATTATGATATATTTCGTCATGATCAAGTAAAAATTTCTATTTTACTAATACTATAATAATAGCTTTTCTTTTCATGCAATAATATATACTCTTACTGTCTCGTACATCAGGTAGATATAATTTATTTCGTTCATTTATTTATTGTAACATGGTTAAAGGTATAATTAACAAAATCTATTGCTTTTAAATAGCTAGTTATGTCTCTTGTAATATTATACATAATTTTTATTTGATGTCATTGACCTCCTCTAATTCTCTCACGTCACGATTCAGGTCGCAAATTTGAAATTTCAGGTCGGAAATCAACTACAGTCTACAACAGTAATATACGTTATTAAATATTGTTTAAATATTTTTGTACTCATTTTAAACTAACAGTGGGTTAACAATCATTTGAATATTAAACATATTTTATTTTCTAGGTAATTGAAATTTTGTTTTTAAAAATCTTAAGGTATATAATTACAGTCTTGAACGTCAAAGATAATTTAATATAAATTTTTGGAACTATGTACAAGTAAGCGGATTGTGTAAGTTTTAGTTATTTTTCACCCTATATGTACTTGTATATTTTATGTTTGGTAATACATTACTACATTAGTGATAGAAAATAAAAATATAGATACAAATTGGTACTGCCATAGAATATTCTCAAGTATAAATTTATATTATCCATTATTGTTAGCTGCGTGACAATTTTCAATTAAGTTACAAATTAAATACTTCCTATTTGAATTCAAAAAATATTTAAATCAGTACTGGCTATATGATATAGTATTTGCCTAAAATAATTCTACAATAGCCAATAGGTATTACATCAAAAATAATCAACTAACTCCGCGCCTTTAAATCATACAACTATCATTGTATTCTTATTATACAAGGTCATAATATTTTATTTTGACATATCGATTTCGATGCACATTCGTCCATCGATAAGTAGGTACATAAAGCTATATTATCAATCTCTAGTTAATGGATTAAAAATCAATTTAAGTTGAAACCTGAGAATAATCATGTCCAAAAAATTTCTTTTACACTTCACATAATAATTGTGACGTGGTATTGTCATATTTCATGAAAATTAATTGTTGAAATATAAGTATATAACTACTTAATCCTCTCATTTAATATTTATTGGTATACTATATCTAATCTATTTTTGATTTCGTGAGTAAGAATTGCCGAAAGCGAAACCCACAGTATAATCTACGTAATAAATAGTGTTTACTCTAAACTATTTTTACTCAAGTATATTTATATGAGGAGAGTAATTATATCGCCGAGAGTAATGTTATTATGCTTGCCATGGCAGCTGTAGCGAGGGCGGTGTCCAATCGAAATAGGACATATATAGGTGAACACCTTGTAAAAAGTTAATTATATTGTTCTAATCATCCTGATTAATCCAATAATGTATTAAAATATTTTTCTTTTTATACGTATTTGTATATTATATAATATAATATAGGTAAAGTTAAATATTTATAATGCAATATCCAATTAAACATTGTATTTTTTTTCAATTACAATATTAACCCTAATAGTCCTGCATTATTATTTTTATTACAAAAAAAACAAATGTATACCATGGTGTGAAGGTGTGTGTATAACCAATTTGGGGAATCTTTTACTTGTCATGTAGCTAATAAATTTGGCTTTGAACTAGGCCACTGATGGTCAGTAAGGGAGTCAAATAGCTTAGTTTTTGATAGTTGTTGCACTTATGCACAATTTTATCAAATAAAATTATTTATTTAGCATAAAATATATTATATATCTTGAATTTCTAATTACATAATAATATGATACTAAAATATACATTTTTTAATAAGAAAAACAATACAATTTACCAGGATGAACAAGATGTTGATTCGTTTAATGATTTCCTAAAAAGCTAACATTGGGCCACCGAATCATATTTAAGGTTAGGTCACTATTAAATAATTTAAATAAGTTTAATTATTAAAGCAAAACAACAATGATTTTAACCAAAAAAAATGTTCAAACAAAAACAAGTCTTAGAGACTATATCAATCAATAATTAAAAACATTAAAAAGATTGCTTCAAACACGTGAATTAATAAAACGTTTAGTATATTAATATTATATATATTATTGTGTAAATTCTTATGTACAGAATGCCTGACAAAATACTTTGACCCATCCAAAATAATGCAACACAAAACAATCGGCATTTTATAAAACTATGTAGGTATCTATGTATTTAAATAGATTACGTGAATTACAAAAAAAAATTAATTTTATAATAAAATATGTTTAAATATTATGAAACAATACTATACATAAATGTGATCTACTTTTAGAATACATATATTGTGAATTGGTCAGTATTTTTAGAGCGTTCTGTATACAGTGCCATCATTATTTTCAGTAAATCTGTCGTTTTTGTAATTTTTTATGACAGCGTAACGTCCTTCGTTGGAAATCCGAAGATTTTTGGAGTAATGCCATATTGTGGAACATACTACACGTTTATTTGGCATAAAACAAAATACATGTGTTTACCAATAAGTGTAAAATAAAAGTAAAAAATACGTAAATCAAAATGTTTAAAACATTTTCAACAAAATTTAAAAATTAAAAAAGGCGGGTAAGTCGTGGATGTCGCTCTGCTGTACAGTAGATTACAAGTGGGTTACTGTAATGGATGGAATTAAATTTGAATCCAATGATATTATATCATTGTATACGAAAAACGATTCTGAGACGGTTTATCTGTCTAGGATATATTATAGATTATTAAAAATTTTCAAATCTTAGATTTAAAAAGAAAAATTTTTATGAATTTCTAGTTCAAAATAATTTGCGAATTTTCGTGATTTTCGTGATTTTTACACATGTTGTCAAAATTCAAACTTTGAATGCTTGTAAAAATTGTACTAATATATTTCTTTTATTTTTCACCTGCTATTGTAAAAATATGTTAGGAGCCTTATATACAATTTTAAATTCTAAGATATAAAAGGAAAATTTTTAATGAATTTCTAGCTTAAAATAATTTGTGAATTTTCGTGATTTTTACATAATATGTTGTCAAAACTCAAACTTTACAAATATTTTAATACACCCCCAAAATTGAAATTTAATTCGAAATTATATTTATTATAATTAGTTAGATATCTCGAAGTGAAACTTTATCCCCCTTCAACTTTGAGTTATCGTGACTCGACTGTATTGTATACTTATGTATAGGAGGGGGTTCGGGAGCGAAGCCCCTGCGAGTCATTTTACATTTGATTGTTATAGCCTTCCTAAAAATTTAACCAAATGTCCACCTATGACTATAGGTATTGAGCTACTAATATAAGTGTTTTTAAATTATGATTTATTAATATACAAACTTAAGTGGTAGGTATATAAAATGTTAGTATTGTGGCCCAACTTTAAATTAATGATAACCTGCGTCCACGCCTTGTTTTTTCATTCGTTAAGTGCCTACGTATTTTTTTAGTATATATTTTATTAATGTAACATTTGTTGATGGTTAATGATTGTTTTATTATATATTTAATTTTAATATTTACTTCTCTGTGCGCTCAGGAACCACTTTTTCAAATACTTGCATGCCACTCTGACTCACAGACAACCTCTTTTATGTAAACCCATCTTGACCTATTAGCCTCATGGTACACAGAATGGGGCCTGAAATTAAACCTAACGAAATCGCTCCACTTTACCTTCACACTACGCACCAGAGACTGTCCACAACCACAACTATTCCTCAATAATCAACCTCTACCTTACTCTCAAAACATAAAATATCTTTGACTAACCCAAGACGGCCGGCTCGCATGGGCTCTTCATATACGCTCCAAACGTTTAACGCTCAATGATCGTAGCCGCCAGCTGCGACACCTGCTAACCTCTAAACATATTCATCTGAACAACAAGCTACTTATACACAAAATGTTGCTTAAACCAATATGGGTCTATGGTATACAGCTCTGGGGATCAGTAAAACCTACTAACATCAATAGTATACAAACCTATCAATCCAAAACTCTAAGACAAATCATTAAAGCACCACCATATTACGTTTCCAATCACACACTTCATTACGACCTCTCCGTACCCTTTGTTGTATACGTGGCTAAAACACACTACAAAAGATTCTATAATCGCTTTTTAAACCACAGAAACTCACTCATGCACGATATCTTTTCCTTGACTATCCCTTGAAATCCTCCCAAACGGCTCAAGCGTAAATGGTGTAGAAACATACTGACAGACTAACATTCAATTTTAATAGGTACTCTCGTTTTTTTTTTTTTATCGTTGCTATTACTTCCACGGTTAGGCTTCTACATTCTGTTTAATCTTTCATCTTTATCTATTTGTTTACTTTTTTTATTACTTATTTACTACCTCGATTGTTCTTATTGTTCATATCTTTGTAACAGATTGAATAAAACATTGTAAAAAAAAATTAATTTTTTTTTTATGATTTCAAGAACATCAAAGACGATAATTATTAATTCAAAACTTGTACCTATAATTTTTATATGATACCTAAATATCCGTTTACCTTTTTTTGATCACAGTGAGTTATCATATTTTTTTAGATAGTAAAAATATGTAAATTGTTAAACTCTAATACAAATTGTAAATAATAATATGATTTTCCAAAGTGTCGACTTCATTGGCGGTAATAAAAAATTCTGAATTGTGTTTGTGTTATCACCACCTACCGTGGTGTTGAAACCGTACTTTAATATTACGTCATGTAACCACTTTTGTATAACTATAAGCTATAAATATGCTTTTCGATCTCACTTGAATACACAGTATATGTCCTATAATATTACTGCATCCAACTGTCGATATAGACCTCGAATACCATCACCCGGGACTACTGGGCCAGTATAAGAGGAACTGTAGAACCGGACGATATTTTGGACAAGTCGTGCAACGATGACCACGCGCTGGCGCACATGGGACAAACCACGAGTCTAAGATGTGTGTGACAAGTCATCCAATATCATGATAGAACCCTTTCAGGGCGTTTTTCTCGAGGGGAAAATAATGTTTCAACATTCGTCCGAAATGGCCGGTATAGACAGATGTACCTACAAGTAGCTACAGCAAATAATTTTCCGATTACTTCCTCCGCAATTAATGAAGATCGTTTTAGTGTTAATGTATAACCATAATTCAAAATATTTTGAAAAATAAATTCGTATTAAAAAAGTGTTTTTATGACAGAAATACATTTTCTAGTTACGCCACACTGCGGCAACGGCTCGAATAATAATGTTCCCCGCAGTGTGGAGTTGAAATGCGAGGAGTGCGTCCCTGCAATAATTATTTTTTCATTTATAACATAATTAGGTAATAGAGTAATACAATAATGTATAAATTATTTAAATTTAACGAAATATACTTTAATTATTTGTTGTTTTATTAGGTAGGTTATTGTTCTGACACCGATGAAGATGGTTCTGCAGAAAGGTGGTAAGGCATCTTGTGATGGGAGACATGACTTGCAATAAATAAATATATAGAATAAGCAATATATCCTATTAAATTTAAGTTACTTTGGGTGCACAACAAGGAAGTGAAATTAGCAAATATCCAATAATTATACCCCAAACACGTTTGGTTATATTATTATTTCTTCATTGTTTTGTCCAGCGTTTTAGGTAACACATTTCAATTTTAGATGGATGCACAGTGCTCTAATTTTTATAACATATAATTTTTGTTTTTATTATTATCTATAGTTCAATTATTATCAATTTTTTTTAAATTTTGATGAAAAATTAAATACTTAAACACGTGTGACTATTTATTTATTATGGCACTACTTCGCGCATCAGTCCACTACACAAACTTATTCACCGTAAATGAGTCGTAGTCGTAGTCAGGTATTAACAAAGTTAAATAAAATTATATTTCTCACCGTTTCCAAATTCATGAAAATTACGTATATAATTTTACACGAGTACTACAATAATATAGTAGGTATAGTCTATTATATCGTCGATTCTGTCTTAAATGTTTTAGTTGCGAATCGAGAACGAACTCTTCGAGCAACTCAATATTATAATATTCTGTGGACATCACTGCGGACTAGCGCAGGCTATTAAAAAAGGTAAAAATTCAAAACGAGACATCCCCAGAAATTCAAATTTCCGAACACCTACACACCCAAAGATAAATTTATAAATTACGCGGCGGTGAAAAAAAATTAAAATAGCGAACGTGCTCAACACAATGTCACAATATTATAACATTATAAGTTATAACTATACATGATCTGCACTTGCACACCGTGAACACAAACTCGCAAGCACTCGTCAGCGCGTGCGTCGGATTATAATATTATATATCATTAAGTATGTACTCGCGAAAAATAATAATATGTCACGCTATAGTTAATTATGATTTTATAAATAAAACCACACAGCGAACACGCGTAACCAGGAGCAGCAGCATCATCACCGAAGAGCGGGGTGGAGGGTCCACCTAAATTCCTTTGAGATGAACGCAATAAGTAAATTATTATATTTATAGTTGCGAGGAACGTCATCGCGTGTCCGCTTTCCACATCACGCCGCTGCACCGGTGCCCGGCGGCCCCGCTTTGTCCCGCATACGGGACGTCGCTGCAGCTGCGTAGTATTATTAGGATCACACCCGACCTATGCGACATAATATGGTGACATGGTTGTGGCGTATTTAAGTCCGTCCGTCGGAGACTACAACGGTCATTGCGGTCATCGCTGAGAAGACGACTGCGGTGACATTGTGTCCATCACGGTCGTTAAATTATCATCATCAATCTCGTCGTAGCATTGAGCCAATACTAACACAGCGCCTTAAAATTCAGAGATTAGAACCTTTAGGATTTTTCGGTTCTGTTCCAGTTCCGATTCCGGTTCTTAAAAATTCATTTTTTCAATCATTACCTATATTGTTTTTTAGGTAGATTTTTTACTCATAGTCTTAACTTGACCCAGTCTTGAAAAATATACTTTTAAAATTGTATTTAAATAAATATACAAATATCAAAAAGTATTTAAAATACATTTAAAATAATTTTAAGAAAAAGTATTTAGTAAGTAACCAATACCAACATTTATACTCATTATACACCATATTTGAAATACATTTTTAATTTTACTTAATATAAGTAGGTTTGCAAAGTTAATTTTATAGTTGCTTATTTAAAATAGTGTAATGTTACATTCAAATATATATTATTGGAACTTTTTGAACCTCCTTCTTAAAGTTAAAAATTAAAACTAATAAAACTTGTTATATAATAATTTTGAAATTCTTTATTTTTTTTTTTTTATTTTAAATGAGCCTCAACAACAAAGGTTATTGGCCTTTAACATTAATATTTTTTTACACAAGAATGAATCATTAACAATAATATATACAAAACAAAGGTAATAGAATGAACAAAAAAGGATTGAGATATATCTAGGTTATATAATTTGATATAGTTTAGTTTGTTTTAAATAACTGATTAATTTTTCAATGTTGCTTGGCTGGGCACTTAGGGATTCTTCCAGATTGTCTTCTATGTTGAGCTTGGTTCTGATGTCGGTGAATATACGGCAGTGGCATATTAGATGTTCAACCGTGGAAGTTTCACCGCAAGTTTGACATTGGTCAGGTTCTGATCTGTTCATAAGGTGTTTATGTCTATCCCATTAAATTCTTTATTATTAGGTAATTAAACAGTTATTAATAAAATCAGAAATTAATTTCAATATTTTGTTACATTATTTTCAATAGCTAATAATCATAAATGCGATATCGTTAGGTATCGTATATAACAGCACATTCGGATAAAATTGTCTGCCATTTTTCTCGCAGCGAGTCCACGGTTAAGCTTTTCGATTGTCAGTGATTTAAACAATCAAAATTCTATCACGGGGACTTATACAGGCAATTTAGCAACACCGACGTACATCTGGACAGAAAAGATAGAATCATTCTGTAAATTAGCATAGAGGTACCTATACCTATTACTTTTTTCGTTCGAATTTGAATATAAAATTTTCAAAATGTTAATACTTAACCGTCGATTACAGATTATGATTAGCGGACCACAACCATCTTTGTGTAGATGTGTTTCAGTCTCAATTTATTTTCATTAAGAATTTAGGCACAAAGCAAGGCTCCGAAGGTTACAAAATTCAGTTTGGCATTCGTTTTCGAATAAACGAAGAACTTATAATATTATTACCAAAACATCAACAATTAATCTAGATTAGTTATGATATAAACATAGGCGGAGATTTTATTGAATTTTAGGGAAGCTTTAGTCTTTCCTTACCAATTTAAAAATAAAATAAAATGAGAGTAATGAAAAAGTTCTCTCCGCCTATGCCAATTGGAAGACGCCAGGTATAATACAGTAATAATAAATGATTATAAATATACCTAATCGATTGGGAAAAAATTTTAAAAATTTTAAATTATTATAATATAATTTATAATACCAAACATATTTTATTTATTCATTATACCATAACATAAAACAAAATTGAGGAAAAACTGGAATTTTTACGCAAAACTAGTTTTTGACAAAATCGCTATTATTTATTCTGGCGCCAGTGGTGCCACCCAAAAACAAATAACTTGCAGATACGTAAAATATTCACCAAATCTTTATAGTATCATTTTCTGTGAAATATAGTTTATAACAATTTTTGAACTGCAATAAATGGACTTTTGAGATAAACAATTTTTTTTAGTTTTGTTTCTTTAAATGTTTAGAAAATTAGCATACTGTCAAAAGTTTAACAATCAAATACACATTATTTTTGTAATCAATTTAAAGTTAGAATTTTGAGAAAATTAAATCGAAATCAAAATTTTTATTTGAATTACACAATAATATGTAATTTTCTTTTAGTTTAGAAGTATGATAGTTCAGCTCGGCCTTTTCAAAAGTGGACTATAGCCCCCCCCCCCCTTGTGGTGTTTATAACCTCCAGGGAGGCGGTATAAGACCAGGAGAAATGTTGATGGTGTATAATAGTGTATCGTCTGTTGGATGAGACGAAATAAAATTGAACTAAAATTCTTGCTATTATTTTATATAATGACACTAAGGACACTATTTTGTAAAATTTTAAAATAGGTCTATATGGGAAAGACCCACACATACAATTTTATATACGCCCCTAAGTATTTGAGAAACTGCAGTGGGTTTGTTGCTTTCCAAAATTGAATATCGTAAGACCAAATGTGCATTAATAACGACTTGTAAGGAATTAATTTCACTTACAATCAGATCTAATATTGCAATGTTGAATAAAATATGTTTCTATTTTGAACTTTCCTCTCATATGAACTTTGTTTTTTCGTTCCTCGTCAGGCTTGAAATTTTCCTTTTTTAACTTTTACACTATTTAATTAATATTCTTCACTTTTAATTATCGTATACACGAAGCGTATTATAAAAATCATAAGGAAAGATACAACTAAGAACTACCGATCAAATTGAAATTAAATAATATAATAAAATTGCTAACTTACTTTTGTTGCCATCGTCATCTATACTGATGACTTTATCTTTAAAATTCAATACAGCATAAATAATCACTGGTGGTGGAAGAGCTAGTTTTCGTCTAACCATTATAATAAATATAGTAGGTATTTAAAAAAAAACAATATTGTAAGGACTTAAAACAAAAAAACACGCACGACAAAAAAAAAAAAAAACACTTTATCAATGTAACTAAGACAAACGTACTGAATCATTGTTATCTGTTAAATAGTTATATATTCTTTTTCTATGAGTTACACTGAACCGTCTGAACTATAATCAGTAATCACTCATTGGAATATGCATACTAAAAAATAAGGGAAAACCTAAAAATAGGCGATTTTTAAATAAGGATTTATAAAAAGAAATCTTATCATATTTCGATAGTACAAATTACAATTATCGCATGTTTATTAAACTGTAAAATGTGACAGCAGCAAGACATGACAATAATATTATTTTTATTTAATGATACGGGATCATAATATTTAATTTATAAAGATCAATCAATACCAATTTTTATGAAATACACAGTATAGCAGTAGGTATATTATAAGAATTAGTATAACAAAAATACTGGTTGCCGTCACCTTTTAGGATAGTAAAAATGTGTCCATCCAAACAGCCAAACATACTACTAGGTAGGTACCTACAGTATTTTAAAGTTTAAACACAAAAACGTCAAAAACAAATGGACATATTATTATAATAATACAGTTATTTTCCCACCTACGTTAACCAGTCATAGTTTCTGAAAACCTCCAAGATCACCACGTGCATTGCACCAGCCGCACCCATTAAAAAATGTTGGACAATTTTTGTCAACATTTAGCACGCGATTTGCACGATTAGATTTAGAATTCGCAAGGTATTTATTATATTAGCTGAAAAATGATGAATACTTTGGGCGCGGCTGGCGAAACGTTGCGCCAGTCGAGCCCAACCAAAACTTTTACCAATTTCGAAAAAACTTTTATGCCAGTACCTATTTATCAGGCTATTAGCATGAATTCGCACGATCTTCAACTGAATTCGTACGTCACTCTTTACCTGAGAAAAAATCAACTAACCATTCCGAATGTTGCGCTCATATCATCTGCGTACTCACTACTCTGCTACAAATGTGTTAAGAGTGGTTAGTTGATCAGCTGAGAAAATATTAAATAGAACCGGATATAATGCTGCTAAAAAAATAATAATAATAATACTAATTAAAACGTATAACAGAAATTATTAATATTAGATGACAGTAAATAATCAAAGAAATATACTCAAATTAGCAAATCCTCAAAAATCATAGTTTTAAAAAAGTTTTACGTTCCAATTTTTTTTTTGTTTTTTTATTATTAGAAAATTTACAATCTGTATTACATCAAATTAATTTAACCAAAAAATATTGAATTTAAAAAAAAATTCTTAAAAATAAACTACTTGACTTACATAAATCATTTTACCATCAAAATTGTTTTTATAAACAGATCTACAAATAAGCCATTTTGAATTTATCCAAGTGTCAATGAATTTTAAAATATTAAATACAACAAAATTTATTCCATATGTCAGATCATCTTGAGACACTCTATATTTAATTGGAATTTATTTCACAAATTTGGATTATAACAAAAGACGTTTCACAAAAAAATACAATAAATACAAGTAATTGTTATTTATTAAAATAATTAGTTTTAAACATAAAATAGGTACAACAATTTGTTATAAATATGGCACATAGATTTAAAATGTTATCATTTACAAAGTTATACTTTTTTTGATCTTATTAGAAGTAATATAAAATGAAAGAAGAAAGTCTTAATTTATTTATTCTTCAAATGTAAGTCTCCTATAAGTTACATACAAGTATAAAATTAAAATTAATGATAATAATAATAAAAACATCAGAAAAATGAAATCACAAATAGTAGAACTAGTTGCAAAAATGATTAATCCAGATAATAACATTTACCCAGACATATTTTTTTAGGTAAAATTCATTATCAATATTCACTGTCTAATTAAACATTATAACACAACCAATTTATAGTATACATATAGTATATTAAAGTATAAAAATAAATTTTACAATTTTAAAATAATCTTAATAAAAAATTACATTATTAATCAATAAATCACTGTAAGGAATGCAAAAATGGGCAAGAACACTAATAATTGGAATGAGGCTAAATAGGCAAGATTGCAGTGAACTTTATATTAACTTGGACAGTTGGACTTATCAAATAATAATTTTATTTTTAAGTCACAAAATGGTGATTTGAATATATTTTCTAATACTAGATCTACATTATTTCATGGGTTAAACAATATATTTAAATACCATATTAATTGGAAGCACTTAAGGTTTAACATGGTTATTACTATAAAATCTCGGTAAAGACTAAATAATAATTTTTTTAAATATATAACTAAAAAAATTTGAGCAAAAAATAAACTAAGTCTTAGTTTTAGTTTTTTATTATTTAGTAAGTATGAAAAAGCTTGAAAAGTCTCTAAATGTAATTTAACTTAATTATAATATGTATACTATTAACCAATTATGATCTGTTGGCACAAAATACATTTTTAAATGTTTTAATCTGCTTTTGCTATAATATAAATTAATATTAAAAACACATTATAATTTTCAAGAGTAATTAATAATTATGTATATATTAGGTAATTACGGAATAAAAGTTAAATATTTTACTCTAAAAACATGTAAAATACAAAACAACTTCAATAAATGTTGTAACTTGTAATAAAATACAAAATTTAGTAATTTTAATCAATTTTTTATATAATAATTTTAAATGCATATTAGGTACAGCATTTTGTATTATAACAAATCAGATATATATTTAAAAAAATCTTTTATATTAAAAAATTACATTTAATTTTAATGTTGGCTTGTAAAAATTTTTAATTTTAAGTTTATAAAGATTGTATACAATAATAAGGTTTGTAATTTAATGTCTTACCAGATTATTATAAATCATACCTAGAACCTACCTAAATTTAAGCAACCCTCACTAAGATAATATCTCAATCAGAAAATTAAATTAAATGAGATTATTTGTTATTATTGGTAACATTAGTTAATTGTTCAGATTTCAAATTGACAAGAGCTGCACATTACTATGACTAAATCACAAATTGACTGGTCCATTTATAAATTCAACATTAATTGAATGTTTATAAACCAGATTGAGTTTAAAAAAAAAAACAAGTTTTAACTTACATATAACAAGTAAAACATCTGTACCTAGTATAAAAACAAAAGAACCTTAAATCTAAATAACTACTAAACAAATTTTTTTTTTAAACTGGAGTTCTACATTGTCAGATTACAGAAAATCTATCTAAAACAAAATCTAATCCGCATATAATACAAAAAAAATGATCAGTACCTTATATTAAATCGTCATCAACTGCCATTATCAAATATAATTTTCGATTTACTGATATAGATACATTTTACCATGGATAGTTTATACTTATTATTAAGTTAGTACTATAATAGAAAACATTGTTGTACTGTTATTATTTTTTCATACAGAAATAGGAACTAGTATTAATGATAGTGAATAGCTGTACAAAATAATTATCATAATCTACAATTAGCTGCATATGAGAAAGGAATAAGGAGAAATAACCAAGCAGGTCATTCTTTAATTGTTTGTTTTAAACTGCCGAACTATAATATTGGTAAAAAGTTTTTAAAATTAGTATACTAGGTATTAGTAAGTAATTTACTGTTATGTTTCATCGTGGCTATTTCCTGGTGACAATATTTGATTTGTTAAATTAGTGCTCTGTAGAAGACCTTTGCTTTCTTCACTGCCAGTCACAGATGCACTACTACTAGCACTGTACACAGAATCGTATACTGGGTTTCCAAAATGTCCACTAGGCTGTAAAATAATAATTTAAATTTATTAATATCATTAGACACTAGTGACCTTATAATATATTACTTTTTCTTGTAATGGAAAAGAACGATCCAGATTAACATCTTCATCATCTATATCATCTAGTATATACATTGGGTTATTGACTTCTGCATTTTCTTGCATTCTTACATGTAAAAATGAACGACCTCTGCAAAAAAAAAAAGCATCAACAATTGGTATTTGTATATATATATTAATATTGACCAATTTGCAATAAATCTTACCTTCTTCTAAGCTTGGTGAAATAATATGTAGTAGCAGTAATGATAATTGACAGTACAATTATTAAGAATATTACCCACAAAGCATTTATAGTGTGTTTATTTTGTTGATCTGTAGACGTATATTCTACTATTAATTGGGTTTGGCATCTATCGCCAACATAACCTTTTTGACAACTAAAGAAAAACATTTTAATTGAAAAAAATATTAATGACATTTTAAATAAGAATTTTAAGTTATTATTACTGGCATGATAATATCCCAATTGATTCTTCAGGCTCTATACATGTGCCACCATTAATACAATAATTTGCACAAGTAAACCGATCAGTACACCGTGGTCCAGTCCATCCTGAACTACATTTACAATTAGGTTCATCTACACCTGAATTTGATTCCATGTAACATGTACCATTATTATAACAATAACCCAAACAAGATCCAGAGTCCACAATTATATTGCTACAGTCAGATGAACCCCAAAGGCCAACACATCTAAAATTATAAATTTTAAATTAGAACATATGTTATCAAAATGTAACAATCAACAAATTATTTTAATTTTTATGAAATAGCCAAATATATTTTTATTATTATTACCTGCAGGCAGGTAGTCCATCAACAATGATACAAGTACCGCCATTTTTGCACATTTCTGGATGACACAAATTCGTGGTAGCATTTAATTGATCACATAATGGATATTTCCGATTGGGAGGGCAATATATGTGACACTCGTGGTCATTTTTATCACATGTACAGTTACAAATATCAATACGACAAGTTGGGTCTTTGAATTGTGGCAAACATAAACAAGCAGTTCCATTGTCTTTGATATAACATGATCCTAAAAATATAAATTAATAAAAAAAATGTGCTAATACAATGACTAAGTAATTCAGTAATTTTGGGTATGTTTATGCAATAGCTTTAGATTCATGAAACAATTTTTCAACATAAATAATATAAATTATATATTAAACAATACAATTTATTTATATTATTTTTTGTGGTGCTATATGTTTGGTTGGTATTAATATAATTTGTATCAAAAAATATTAATATTTTTTAATTGAGTAACTGAAAAAGGACTATAATTTCCTATTCTCTAAATTTATCAGTGAAACAGTTGGGAAGAAATACATGCATATACAAATTATCTTTAAATGATATATATCCTTGTTATATACTATTCATAAAAAATCACAACAGCTATTAAATAGTAGTCTTATAATTTCTATCTCCTTACCGCCATTTAAACAATTATTGATATCACAATTGACAAATTCACAATGTGGGCCAGTATATCCTTCATGGCATTTACAAATAGGACCATTGGAATCTAAATAGCAAGTTCCCTAAACAGAAAAATTATATTATAAAAAAATAATTTTTACTTAATAATTTTAAATAATACCTTAATACAGTAGTTATCACAATCTGATTTAGTGCATGAGGGGCCCGTATATCCAGCAGGACACTGACATTCTCCATGGCCAGAATCAGATAAAACACATATTCCTCCATTTTTACAATCAACATTCACACATTTTTCACAAAATTCACCTTTAACAATTTTAAAATTATATTATTATAAAAAAGTTTAATAAGAGTTAAACTTATACAAACACAACTAATCTTTATAAATATATTTTAATTAAAAACCTGTAAAGCCATCCATACAGTCGCAAATATTGTCAATACAAGTTCCGCCATTTAAACAAACCCCTTTTGGACAACCATTTGGAGGTACAGGAATATCACATCTATCACCAGTCCAATTAATAGAACATAGACACTAAAAAAAATATATAAATTACATTAGGTTACTCATTAGTTTTATTATAACATTCGAAAAAAAATTATAATAATTTAACAGTAAGTACCTTAAGTTTGGATTCTTCCAGTATGTCTTCATGGAGTACATAACAAGAGGCTTTATTGTGACAATATTTATGGCATTCATACTCATTACAAGTCTTTCCACCAAAAAATGGATTACATTTACAATAACCTAATGCTGATGTCACATTTAAAACACATTCACCCATATCACATGATGGATCACAAATTAAAGGAGGAGTTTGCTTATCTACACATTCAATGTCATCCTAAAAATAAAAATATAAAATTTAAATAAATTCATGTTTATTAATTATGAATTTTGTACCGTCAATGAGGGAACTTCTACTTGATCATCAGCACACATACAAGTTCTATTTTTAGGATTCGTACTCAAAGTACACAATGCAGTATGATGACATGGATTTATAACACAATAGTTTATCACTAAAATATCAAAAACAATATTAATATTAATAACATTTTAGGTAGTTACATACAACTAAGTAAATAAATACTTACAGTCTTTTGAATGTTTATTCTCTTGCATAATAACTAAGTCTGTAGCCCTAAAGATATTTTTAGATAAGATAGTTACATTCTTATCATCAAACTTGTCAATTTTTACAATTGTCGTCAAAAGTGATACATAAATTGAATCCTCAAATAACTCAATATTAGTTGGATGTTTACCTATATAAAAAAATATATTAAACCTAGTTTATTTCAAGTTCTATATGAATTTCCTATAACTGAATATGAAATATATGTGTGAGAACTTCTACTTTTCAATACAATGAAACATTATTATATACCCTAATATTTTGTTGATAAAATTTGGAAATTCAGAACATTTTTAATACTTAATGAATAAAAATTTACAATTATAATATTATTACAGTCATGTCCTAATAACTCAAAAGCTTGAAAACACTCAAATTTTGTTTTTTTATTCTCCTAGAAGTTAATTTTGATAAATTTTACTTTAGTATCTTGAAACAAATCTTCCTTCAATTTTGAGTTATTGAGACTTGACTGTATTCTCTATTAAACAATACTATTACAAACAAATAATTATATCTATATTATTATTTTTTTTTTTTTTGTTTTTAATAATTATTGATGCTAATTTATCCTTTAGTTAATTGTTAAATGCCTAAAATAATATAAATTATAACTATCATCAAACAATACCTTTAGGAAATTTATGAATAACTTTGCGTCCTTTTCCGTCTAATAAAACAGATTCTATAGTGTAAGGCTTAGTGTCTGACCAATACAAACGGCGAGCAGCATAATCAATTGTGATACCTGCAGGGCTACGAACAGACTCACTAATAAATGTTCGTCTGTTGTAACCATCCATTGAACATGTTTCAATATGTGGTTTACGACCCAAATCAGTCCAATACATTTTTCTAAATAATAAAAATAGATATAAATATAAATTTATTATCATGATGATAAAAATGTAATAAAAAAGAATGGTTTCTCTGACACTTAGAACTCTAAAATAATTCAAATTTAAACATATCAAATAGCTCAAACAGATTGAATTGTTTGAGTATAATCAAGTTCGAAATGTTGGAGTTTAACAGCGTAAAAATTAAATTTCATAACTAATATTTAAATTTTAAATTTAAAAATCATAATTTGGACGTTTAATTTTTAAAATATATAAGATAATGATTAAGTTAGAGTTAATGAAAACTTAAGTTCGACCCATGCCAGAATTACAATTTATATAATAATAATTAATCTTTATCATACCCAGACTGAGGATCTAACACAATATTTTGTGGTCTACGCTCTATTTCAAGTTTTACCAAAGTTCTTATATTTTTCCCATCCAGTGTAGCTACTTTAATAGCTTTAGTTCTGTCGGAAGTTTCAATCCAATACAAATTTTTTGTAATCCAATCCACAGCAATACTTTCAGGGGTGCCTATAGTTTGAATCTAAATAAAAGAAAACACATAGGTATATATGAATACGATTTAGATCACAGGAATACAATTACTGAATCAGTAACTTACGATTTTTTTAGCATTATTTACATCACGGGTAGTTCGATTTGATTTATCAATAATTGTGGAATATAAGGCTTTAGAGTTATGATCACTCCAAAACAGATATGTTTCATTTATTGTCCACAATATATCAATTGAATGTATTTTATGAGATGGTATTGTAACAGCAGAATATTTAAATAAGTTCTCATGAGATTTGTATGGATCAACAAAGAAAATATCTCCTTCGTTGTTAGCTACAACTAATAATGCTGGAGTGCCTATAATGTATCAACTCAAAGTAAGTAAATACATCGCATAAACATAATGGTATTATAACGAATAAAATATGAATCTTACCAATAGCCTGACATGATTTATTAGGAAGAGTTACACTATAACCAGAGGCACAATGACAAGAATGAGTAAAGTTTTTTTTAGGTACGCAAATCTGAGAGCATGTCCCATATTGGCATGATGTTTTAGTAACATTACATAGTTGTTCATCTGAATTATCTGGACAGTCAAAAAATCCATTGCAGCGAAGATGTCTGTTTATACATAGCCCATTTGCACATCTAAATTTACTTGAATCGCATATTTCACTAGCACTGGCACCTAAACCAGAATAATCAAAAAATAATAATTTTAAAATTTCTTGAGTAAAAAATTTTTGCCAAGTTGCTAATAAGTTGCTAATTATTATTAAAAAAAGAGCAACAAAAAATTTATATCTATTAAGTACAATATAATACAACATTGAATCAAACAGATTTAAAAGATGCGACTTGAAAACTTAATATAATTTAATAATAATTATACACATCAATCAGTAATTTTATCATAAAAAATAAAAATATATACTGCTATCATAAACTTGTCAATTAAGAATAACTACTTACATGCCGTTTTAGTTTCATCCGAACCATCACCACAATGATCCAAACCATCACAGACATTTGTATTAAATACACAATTATGATTGTCACAGCGATATTTTCCTGGTGGACAAGCTACTAATGCACACATAGTTCGATTTTCATCACTACCATCGGCACAATCTTCTTCGCCATCACATCTATTTCCAAGTGATATGCAATCACCATTTTTACAAACAAATTGACCATTACGACTGATTGAACATCCTTTTCCAAGTTTATCTGTACAATTCCACTCATCAGAACCATCAGGACAGTCTTGATCCCCATCACACCTCCATTTTCTTAAAAATATAAATATTTTTTTAAATATTTACATTGCTAATTTAACAATAAGAATATTTATAAATTGTGTTTAACATACGGTGAAATACAATGATAGGAACCATTACAGTGAAAGTCGTCACTACCACAAGTAATACGTGAATCACATTCATCTTCGTCACTATGATCTGAACAGTTTATTTTACCATCACATTTTTGACTAGCTGGTATACATCGACCATCAGAGCATCTAAATTCACAAATTAATTAAAAATAATATTAAGGAGTAAAATTATTAGACATTAAATTAAACCTAACATTTTAATATAGCAATTAAGAATAAGATATCTATGAATACATTTTTTTAAACTATTCAATTTTAAAGCTATAAATCAACTAATGTCCAATAAAAATCATCAATATTTATAATGTAAAAGTAGTTAAGATAATGTTAATTATTTTAAAAGTATGTGAAATGAATAACGTATTATATTTGGTATAAAATTGCAATCAATTTTAAGTGTTTTAATCAAATTAACATCTGAAGCCTGATCATTATTTAATATTTAAAATAGTACCGAAATTCATATTCTGAACAATTTCTAGGTGAGCAGCCAATTTCGTCAGATCTATCACCACAGTCATTTTCATAATCACATCGCCAACGACCTGGAATACACCTAGAAAAAACATTTTTTTTTTTTTTTAATGATAAAACTATTATTAACATATCAGTTTGATAACACTCTGTAAAATTTATTTATTATTTATGATGATGGTTTCAGTGGTTGCAACAATTTCTACAAAAGATTGTTTTAAAGTGTTGTTAATGTTTATAATAATGTTGTTAATGTTAATGTTTATAAAGCATAAAAAAATAAATAAAATAATAAAAGATTATTTACTAAAAGCACCTCCTTATAGACTACATTGGTTGTTCTTCCACTTGGGGCAAGAATGACTAAGCTTATACTACTCTTATCATTTTGTTTATATAAGTACAGTAAACATTTTACTATTAGTGGGAGGGCATAAAACAATCAGTCAATTTTTCTGGAATTTATTCTTAGAAAAAAATATTAAACAAAACTTGGTTTACTTTTAAATTGTCCATTATTAGTTACATTATTTTCAAACAAAATATGTCCATAAATTGAATTAAGTTCAAATAAAAATTTTGATTATCTATTTAGTAAAACATAATGTTACTATAAATTCTTTAAAATTATAATTAGTTAGTATTTAAATATTGAGCTAAAGCCCAAATCTATTACAAAGTGATTTCAGACTCTAATTTAAAATGATTTATAATACAATTTAGTAAAAGTTAACTCACTTTCCATTAGCACACTTAAAGTATGTTGGATCACAAGTGATATTATAACATGAAGGTGGTTCATCGTCCATATCAGGACAATCATTTTCCCCATCACACATCCATGTTGAATGGATACATCGACCATTTTTACAACGCACTTCATCTGGTGAACATGATCTCGAAGTACAATTTTCTGGTTCATCAGAATTATCACCAAAACCACAATCATATTCACCATCACAGATAAACACATTTGGAATACACTTCCCAGTAATTTCACATTTGAACTGAAAATTATGTAATTGATATTTATAAGATAAAACATATCATACCTTATATTATAATCAAGAGGACACTACACCTACACCCGCATGTATTGTCTCTGTCTTAAAAGCAAGCAATTGTTACGTTCTGGATAATTTATTAAACTCTGTTATGATAAATATCAGAGTGAATTGATCTATTATTAAATTTAAATATTAAGCAAAATAAAACTTTACATAATTAATTATGGTACTTTGAAATGGATTTCTATATCACCTAGCATTAAAAACATTAAACAAGATTGATATGCAAATGCTGATATGCAGAGGCTGCTCATAACACACTATAAAATATAAAAATAAAATTTAGAAGATTTATCAATTAATATTTTTAGTTGGTCAATTCACTTCGATATTAAACACAGATTTAAATTAATTAATTAGAATGTAATTTTGCTATGCTATGTCTTTGACATCTCATAATATACGAGGGTAAACTATTCTCTAAACAATATTAGATTTTTGCACAGATTAATGATTAACCTTTAGTTACAAACGCAAGGCATTTATTTACTCCAGTCTTTTGTCAGAATACTATAAAATATTTGTTAGATTTTCCACTCTCATGTAGAGGTCATGCTACCTTATAATCACTATCATACAATCATGAAAACAAAAGAATCTATTTTTATATTAACAGTAAATAATTACCCCATGCGCACAAATATATGGTCCAATACTGCACGTGTCACTAAAGGTTAATGCTTAATGAGTATAATATTAATATAATATTAGTTTTAATTTAAATCAAAAATATTATTATTTTCTTTTTACCTCTTTTGAACCACATGTTTTTGATTTACAATTTTTCTCATCTTCGCCATCCAAACAATCATTACGACCATTGCATTTTAGCTGATTTGATATACAAGTTGGCATTGGTAATTTACTGAATTTAGAACCATGTTGACATTTAAAGTCCGTATCAAGACATGTATACTACATAATAATATTCAAATATAATACAGTATAAATAACTTATATGCATTATGTCATATTATAATATTAAAAAATAGAAATTCTAAGAGTTTATCAGCAATACAAAAATGAGTCATGAAATTTCCTAGTTTTTATTGGTATGTACATAAATTATATTATTTTAAAATTCACAAAAGAAACTAAATTAAAATATGGGAAAAAATGAATTAAATAAAAAAGTGTTTAGTAAAGTAAAAATGGTTGAGAATTACCACTCCATAAAAGAAAATATATATATAAAATACTGTTTTCTTACATTTCCACAATTCTCTTCATCAGAATTGTCTTTACAATCAAATATGCCATTACATATTTGTGAAGGCTGTATACATTGATGATTTTTACATTGGAACTGCCCTGGAGTACACCGAAAATCTGAACAAGTATCAGGCTCATCAGAACCATCACCACAGTCATCCTAACATAAATATCATTTGTATAAATAGTAAATAGTATCTTAAAATAAAGTACAAGTTATAATAATCTTACATGTTTATCACAATGCCACCAAAAGGGTATGCATTTAAATGTATTAGCACACACAAAATGTGACGAAGAACAATTTGCAATGCAATTCATATTGTCTGGTGCAAGAATAAAATCTTGCGGACAAGCACATGTTCTACCCAAATTTGGCGATAATAGACACAAACCTTTACATCCGCCATTATTTTTTTCACATGGGTTATATGCTCCTATTGTAAATAAAAAGATTAATATACAATTTTTATATTAAATGAAATATATTTGAAAAAACCGGTACTTGTTCAATATGCTATCTACCGTAAATATTTTATCTACTGTAATTTTACTATAGTTTAGTATGATATCTACCGTATGCCCGTATGCAGTATATTAATATATTACACACACAATATACATACTTTATCATTTTGCAGTTACGATTTGAGATTAATCTTTTATTAAAACCCCAAATTATATTATATTTATATTTTATACCTTAGTAAGTTAGGTAGGTTAATAGGTATACCTTTATATTATACCTGTTTAGTGTGTGTTTGTGAGTCGCGTCGATTATATACCTGGTTTTACTGTGATTTATTTATTATTAAATATTATTTAATAATTATTATTATGAGTTTGTCAACTATGAGTTATTTATATAGACACATAATTCAAAATGAAGAGGTGTGCGAAATTTTTTTAAGTATACGCGGTTTATTACCAATCGACCAACTTGTAAAAAAATTAAAAACCAAGCAATTTGTGGTGGTGAGTTAATAAAAGTTCTGAAAAATATTTGAAAACGTGATTCGGAAGGTAATATTTTGAAAACAATTTATAATCGATGTACGAAAAAAGGATGCCAAACATTTTTATTCCATACACAAGAACAACAACTTTTTTACGTATATGGATAAAAATGGGAAGTGTAACAGTGGTTTAAGTTTGTGCGATATCGTAGAACTTGTTTGGTATTGGGTATTTCAAATAAAGGTAACACAAGCCGAGGCGTTTACGAAAAGATCTAGACCAACTATAGTTGACTGGCATAATTTATGAAGAGACGTAGCAGTAGCTGAATTTCAAAAACGTAAAAAAATGGGAGGTCCTGTCCTATAGTTGTGCAAATAGATGAATACTTGTTCCAAGGTAAAAGAAAATATAATCGTGGAAGATTACGTCTTGAAGATTGCAAACCCGAGGAAATGTCTGATGAAAATGAAGAGAGTTCAAATGAAGACGAAGTAATAAATAATCAAAATTACGGACAACAAATTCAAGGACCATGGATTTTTGGTTTGTGTTGTAAGAATGATACCATTTTAGAGAGACGTTTTTTTAAAGTTGAAAAGCGTGATCGAAATACCTTACTACCAAATATATTAAATGAAGTTGAACAAGGTACTACTATATATTCCGATAAATAACGTGCATATTCTACTTTAAATGAAAATGGGTTTATCCACAAAACGGTTAATCATTCAGAAAATTTCATTGATCCAATAACTGGTGCTGAAACCCAAACTATAGAAACTCTTTGGAGACACGTCAAAAATAAATATAACATTAAAACCCGGGGAGCGACTGACATATTACCATCACAACTTCAAGAAGAGTGGTGGCGCTCGTTACAAAAACCAAATGAAGACCTCTTCGAATTATTCCTTGGAGCGATCAGAAATACGTATACATAACTACACAGTACACAAAAATGACAAAGAAGAAATTCTGCATTATAAAAGTAAGACAATTTACATTTAAATACGTGTTGATATCATACTTCACCAACATAAAATGACGGTAAATAAAAATATAAAATATTAATGGTAGATAGCATACTAAACCATCAAACGTGCAGTAGATAGCATATTGAACGAGTACCAAAAAAACCTGAGTGATTAAAAATATAATTAAGATCTGTTTAAGATCTGTTTAACCAATATAAAACATTAATTTTAAACATTAAATATAATTTAAGTCTTTAAATAACTAATTAGTTAAGAATTATTCTAATTTTAATTTATTTACTTGATGGTTGTAAAAGAGGATGTACAACTTTAATATCCATCGGCCTGTAAAGAAGTGATGTAACATTTCGACATTCTTGGCCTGAATATACATGACATTTATGAATGCTTTTTGTTTCCCAATCAGACCAATAAACAAAGTTTTCAAATAAAGTGATAGCAAATACATGATGTATATTCATAAAAGGATCAATTTCTAAAAAATTAAATAAAAAATATGTTTATCACAAATTGAAACAATATTTTTATAAATAGTAATGGACTAACTTCTACTCATAATAACATGTCTATTGTTTCCATTTAAGTCAGAATAAGCAATATAGTCCTCTTTTGCATCAGCCCAAAAAAGTTCTTCTGTAGCTAAGCTTATTACTAAGGCATTTGGCCAACCAAGAGATTCATTTAAAATAGCTTTAGGCTCACTACCGTCCATTCCAGCCTTACCAATATAAGGCACGTCCCCCCAATCAGTCCAATACATATATCCTCGAATAGGATCTAAACTGATGGCCCTAGGTTCTTGTAAGCTTTTACTTATTAAAACTTTTCTAAATTGACCATTTAACTTAGACACCTCGATTGTGTCTTTACCCTTGTCACACCAATATAAGTTTTTAGCAACCCAGTCCACCGCAATACCATCAGGACTTTTAATGACTGGGCCATGTAATCTCTAAATAAATCATATAAAATAATAAATATAAGTTTTGAGATTAAACATTAATTGAAATTGAAAAATCATTATACCTCAGAAGCCGTGTCTTTGCATTTTCGTTTGATTGTACTGCCTTGATTGGAAATGTCAGACCAATAGAAACAACTATCGGCATAATCATAATCAACCGCAACAGCATTAGTTAAATTATCTACTACAATTTCAATTTTCATTCCTCGTAAATCAATTTGTTTGATATTGTGTTTATTAGCAAAAATAAGCATTGGCTTTTCAACTAAAAAAATCAATTTTAATTTTTAATAATACAAATAGTAATTTGTTTTATATTATAAATTTTGATTAAGGTATTACTTGTTGAAGCTTTGCATGAAAAACCATCTCGTAATAATGTATAACCTGCAGTACAGTCACATTTATAAGATCCTATGGTGTTATAACATATTTGGTTACAAGGTTTTGTTATTTCAGTAGAATTGCATTCGTTTATGTCATGGCATGAGGTACCCACGGACTTATAGCCAGGATGGCATTTACATTCATAACCAACAGGATGATCTATACAAATATGCTCACAAGGACGAAAAATTTGAGTAATAGATTCTAGTGCACACTCATTAACATCTGAAAATTTTAGATTTGGTTTATTTTTATTCCATACAATTATTAAATAAACTATTAATTTTAGTATAGTTAAACTAATTTCATCTTATAATTTAATTATTACACAAAAACGGATATCACGCCTATGTAAATACAATAAATAAATAATTTAATAAATACTCACTACACTTGTCTTCATCACTAAAATCTCCACAATCATCTTGTCCATTACAGGTAAGATTTGCATTGATACACACTTTATTATGGCAAAAGAAATTATTAGGCCATGAACAACTTTCATTTTTATAATGTTCTAGAATTATTTTATAAAAATTAATTGTAAAAAAAAAAAAAAAGTAGATACTAATAATTTGAATACTTACTACACACTTCGGTGTGAAAATTCTCATCAGAATTGTCACCGCAATCATTTTTACCATTGCATACGTCAGTTAATAAAATGCAAGCACCATTTTCACACATAAATTCTTTAGCAGAATCACATACCTTACAGTTTTCAGGCTCATCTGAATTGTCTCCACAGTCATCATGACCATCACAATAATATGCCTAAATATTAAATAATATAAACCTATAGTTCAACTACACGTATGTTGACTGTAGTTTAGAAAAATTACATACCTCAAAAATGCATTTCTTATTAACGCATTCAAACTTGGTTATAGGACAAGTTGAATTGCTAATTAAACATTTTTCTTCGTTCTCATCAGAACCATCACCACAATCATCATCTTTATCACATACCCAAGTAGATGGTATACATCGTCCAGTTTTATTACAATGAAAATCACTACTTGAACAATTTCTACTTACTACATAGAAAAAATATATTTATCAATTAACTCAATTAATTTAAACCATGGAAAAAAAATTAAAAACACTTAACATACAGCAATTTACTGGTTCATCAGAACTATCCAAGCAATCTGGAGTTCCATCACATAGCCATGATGCTGGTAAACACTCGTATGTTTCAAATTTGGTTTTGCAATAAAATTCAGTTGATTTACATTTTATAGCTAAGATATAAAATATTAAATAATAAAAATTTTAAATTTAATAATTATTAAAAACCTTCAAAAAAAAAAAAAAAACTGAATAAAATTTAGTAGGCCTAAGCAAATGAAAACGAAATGTATTTAACATTGTACACCTATCCTAACATAAGCAGTTATAATGTCCCTCTAACACAAAAAAATCTCTATTAATTTATATTCTCACTTCTCAGATCCAAGTGATACTAATGGGATTCAACAGCGTGGCTCAGTTAATCTTTAAAATTCAACCATCAAAATTATTGTATCTATCTTAAAATATCTATATTTTTCATTAAAATACTTTAATTGTAATTTCATTATAAATCGTCAAACTTCTCTACCAGTAAGTCAATTTTTTTCAATCACCTAATCTTTCCTTGCAAATTGACTTAATCAACTTTATATTCAATTTTTATTGTTGTTTGATATTGTTTTTACTAGTTTTAGAACATTTGAAACTTTAACACAAGGGTCCCCATAATGGCAAACTACATAATTTAGTCACTACCAACATTTTTATACTTGACTTCAAGTTATATGCATGAAAAAGTTTTTTTTTTTAATACTAATTGTAGATAATAGGTTTAAAACAAAAATTACTCACGGCAATTTATCTCATCTGAAGAAGGCAAAGAGGTATTTGATGAATCACCACAATCATCATCACCATCACATTTCCATGATTTAGAAATACATTTACCATTTGAACATTTAAAATCAACAGATGAACAATTATTTTCTTCAGGAGTTAGATGTTTTACTAAAAAAATACATATTAATACTTACTAACTAATAACTATTAAAACTATAAAAAGTAACTATAAAAAAATGTGCTAACTTGTTGAGCAATTTTGTTCGTCACTATTATCCCAACAATCATTTTGACCATCACAAATCCAATTTGGATGGATACAAGCAGTAGTTGTATTACAGCTTATTATTTTAGCATTTAAAACCAAATCTTCGCAAATCTTAAGATCTTAAAATAGAAATTATTAACATAAATTATAAAGCATGCAATAAAATAAGTAAATCATTTTTCAAACATACCACAACCAATTTCATCACTTGCATCACTACAGTCAGGATCATGATCACAACGTAAATTTGGAGCTACACATTCACCAGATTTACAACGGAAGAAAGTAGTATTTCTACAAGAACATTCTAATTCGTCAAAACCATCCAAACAATCAAAAAGTCCGTCACATTTTTTGCTATTTGGACGACATTGTTTTAAATCTGGGCAAGAGAAAAATCCTTCTGGACAAGATCTTGTGGCTATTAAAATATTATTTGGATAAGAATAAAAATCTACAATAACATATTTAAATTTAATATTAGATTAGGTGCTAACCACAATATTTTAAATCTTCGTCAGATTCATCAAGACAATGGTTTATACCATCACAAGTGTTTTCAAAGGGTATACATTCATTAGATGAACACCAAAATTCATTATTTGAACAATTATTTTCTAATTTGTTTTCAACACATCTATGTTTATCGGGTAGAAGTGTACGGTTGTTAAAACAAGAACATTCAACAGCACCTTTAATATTTAAATTGCATTTATCTTCACACTGTCCATTGAATAATCTGCATGGATTTCTACTACCTTTAGACATAATATAATAATATAATTTACTAAAAACAATATAAAATAATAAGCTAGAATTTACAATCATTAATATTTTCAGCAACTGCGACTATCCCCATAGGTCTATGGACATCTTTTCTTATCCATGCAATATTTTCACCAGTGTATTTGTCAGCTCGTAAGACTGCATTTAACATCCAATCAGTCCAAAAAAAATAATCACCATATACAGCAATGTCAAATGGATGTTGAGGATATAATTCAGCAAGTACCTATTATAGAACAAATTTGTCAACATTTTAGATATTACATTTTTCAATAACTTATAACAAAAAAAAATTAAAATACCACGCGATTTGTTCCATCATATTCACATCGCTCGATTTTATCTAACTTTGCATCGCCCCAATATAGTTTATGAGTTGTATGATCTATTGTAAGAGCATTAGGAATCTGAATATCAGTTGTTATAATTGATTGTAACATAAATCCATTAACATAAGCTCTTTGAATGCTCGGTTTTAAATCATTCCAATTGGTCCAAAAAATCAGTCTAAATAAAATTATTAAAAAATATTTAAATATTACTATAGACACAAGTAAAACAATTCAATCAGATAATTAGGGAGTAAATAGTAGTTAAAAATAATAAATATTTTAAAGCGTAATTTTTGTTAGAAACATTATTGTATAATTAGTACACATTTTTGATGAAAAATAGATTTATTATTTATAAATAATTGCAATTAAACAAAGGAAAAGATTTTGTTGTAAAAGTCCAAAGATGGGCATAAACTAAAAATTAGACTAATTTTTTTTAAACTATTTAATTTAGCTGATTAAATTGAAGGTTAAAATAACTTAGCTTTTTTTAGTTAAATTCAAAATAATACTAAAATTGTATTATATCTTTGGTTTTAGACATAAATAAATTAAATTAATCCAATTCTATAAAAATACTAAGATTTTTATTATTTTTCATGATAAATTTTTTTTTTAGATATATTTTAGTAGATTAGATAGGCTAATAATAATAATATTATATAAAACTTAAATTGATATTTGATACCTATTTTGATATGTGATAATTAATATTTGCTAAATTATTAGTTAAGATGTGTATAGTTTAAATATTTAATAATCATGTAAAGTAAATTTATACACATTATGATAAAAATTCAGTAAACATTTTTAAAATGCAGTTTATGTTTTTATCCATAGAACTTTTAATTTATTGATCTCGTGTTTCTTAATTTAATTTAACATGAGTAAATTATATGCAAAAACTTGCTCATTTTTATACTAAAAACAATAGCTAAAAACTTAAACTCTAATGTATTACCACCTCTTTTAGTTAATTAAATTGATTTAATTTAGTTCTTTTTTAAATTATTAATTAAAATGACTTTGAAAGTTAAGTACAGTACAGTGTTACACAATATTTTAAGAAAAATTTAAAGAACCAGCATTTTTAAAACATTTAAATTATTAAAATTAAAAAATTACTTACATCTCACAGATGTCAATTGCTATGCCACGTGGTCTATCTGATTGTCCTAATTTCAAAACTATCTCAGGAACAGCATCTGGTTGGCTTAAATTTAATCGACTTATAGATGCATAACTGTTTGTCCAGTACAACATATTTTCACTCATTTCATAGTCAATACCTTCTACAGAACCTTGATCTAATAATAAATTATGAAACAAAAATTAAAATTTAATAATTTAGAAAAAAATTTGAATACATACTTTCTGCTATTACTCTATGGCCTGTATTATTAAAATGAATAGCATCAATAGTTCCACGTTGAATATCAGAGTAAAATAATAAAGAACGTGCATAATCATAAGACAAAGCAATTATATTCTGCATAAAAGTTTTTGACTGCATGACTCTAAATGGTGTGTTCAAATTTGGATTTTCAAATATAGTAACACTATCAATTTTATCCACTCGAGAATACATGAGAAATGTAGTATAATCTAAAATTATAAATATTAGCAATAGGTGATGAAAAAAATTACATACAAATTTAAAACCTAATTAGATGAAAAGTAACCAAATATCATTAGCTAATTTCTAAGTAAAAATACCTTCACATTTCTTCCCATCAGATCCAACAATACCATGTGCACAAGCACAAACCCCGTGGGTCCCATTAAATAAGCATAGTTCTTGACATCCTCCATTATGAACAGTACAAATATTAGATCCCTGGTGACGACTTTTTGAAAATATTTGCACATCTTTTGGATGTTCTCCAAATTCTCGTGTTAATTCCTCAGATGCAGATAAATTATTAATAGGGGAAACCATTAATGATGATGAACCTTGTACTTGCATACTGAAATAATATAAGTTTCTGAGTTATTAAACATTAATTTAAACATAGGTAAACAACTTACATTCCAAGCCAATAAATATAACCATTATGTACAACAACACTTGCAGGGTTACTATCTTTATCTTCATATAATATTTCATATTCAGTACCATCATAATTACAACGGCCAATCAAACTTTGTTGACAAAAGTATAATTTGTGGTTCTGTTTTTAAAATAAATATAAATAAATGCTTAAATAAATGCATTTTTTCTTACATATTATATTGCTGACAAATATTAAGTAAATACCGTGTAATCCAATGTAATATCTTCGACATATGGTTGATCTTTATCAAGTAAAATACTCTTTCTATTCATACCATCTAAAGTCGCTCTTGAGACTCCATGATAACGTCGAATACTCCAAAAAATAAAACCAGCAACAGGATCTACAGCCAATGAATTAGGCCTCTCCATGGTATCTCCACTATCTACCACCACATAAGCATTAGATCCATTAAGATAAGCCACTTGAATAATATTTAAAGACGGATTAGCCCAATAAATATGGCCAGCGATCCAATCAATAGCAATTCCTGAAAGAAAATATACATTTAAAAAAAATTGCATTATATTAATTCTAAGTTTTAACAAGACATACCTGATACCCAAGCACCTGATGTCTCACCAGAATGTTCATGATTTACAATTATTTGTCGACCAGTTCCATCACGTTTTATTCTCATAATAGTGCCTTGCTCATCATCCGACCAGTATATATATTCTAAGAAATATTATTTTTAATTGAAATAATAAATAAATTGCATTGTTTACTAAACTATTACCTTCATAAAAATCTATGCTATATGCCATTGATGTTTTAGATAGTGGACTTAGAACTTGACTTGAATCATTTTTTACTAAAGATATGCCTTTGATTTCAGACTCCACGGTGTATAGTAAAAATTCACTGACACCAATGCATTTTTTCTTATCTTTTGGATCAATAGTGTATCCAATAGCACAACTGCAAACCCAATGATCAGCAGAAGTAGGTAAACAAAGATGAGAGCACATTCCTCTATTTTTTGAACAAGGGTTGATGCCCATTTGTAAAGATGGATCATAAAGACTCAATGCATACACATCTGTTAAGTAAAAATGTATAAAATTAATATTATATAGGAGAAATTTAACTTTTATTTTTGTATTTTAAGAAGAAGTGACACCAGATTTCTCCATATTCCAAGTGCATAATATATTAAAATTTATGCTCAGCAAATCACATTTAGCTTAATTGTTTTAAAAATTAGAGTGAAATGACCTATTATAACATTTAAAGGTAAAATTATTATCTAGGGCAAATTATCATAGGCCCTTATTTTATTTGAATTTTAAAGCATATGAGATGCCCCCTAGATAAAAATCTTACTGTCAAATTGTATAATAGGTTAATCTACTCTACTATTTAAACTAACGAAGCAATATATCATCTACTGAGTATCCAATTTGTTATATTACACACTTGTAATACAAAAACAACACATGCCACTTCTACTTAAAGCAAATTTGATACATTTACAAAAATTAAAAATATTGCACCAATGTAAAACTATATAAGCACAAAAAATATTTATTATCTTTTTTATTTTGAAAATTTTATAAATATGATGATTTTTAAGCCAAAAAATTTAAAAATTTTAGGACTTAAAAATAATAATTCATATTTTATTTCTTAGATATATTTAGATAATAATAAATTACCTGCAGTTATGTTACGAAAAATAACATTTTCATCTCCAGTAATTTTATTTGCAACTCGAATATTCATTAATCTGTTGTCCACATAGTATATATTATTTTTATATAAAGCAATAGATGATGGAAAACCTTCTTCTGGTAAATTTAAAGAAGGGTTTATCCTAGAATCTTGTATACTATAAGACTGTATAGAATGTTTATCAGAATTAACCCAATAAAGTGTATTTGTTTCTTGATCAATAGTTAAACCTAAATGAAATAATAAAATATTCACATTAATAAAAATTATATTTATAGAACCATTTAAAAAACAACTTTTATTACAACACTAAATAAAATATCTAATATGTTCATATCGTAGCTCGTAGCGACAGCATATTTGCTCAAGACATTTAAATTTATAATAAGGGAATAGAGTTATATGCAAATGCATGTTATACATATTGAAATAAGCTATTCTAAATTTGATGAGAACTGTCCCTGATTTAGATTATTTTTATTACGATAACATTTAATGTACTTTGTATATATTACATATTTCAATGTTTTCACCTGTTTTTTTCATATGCAATACATATTTGTAATTTCAAAGAGCACATTTTTGTTTCGTCTAATATTTTCACATTCATGGCCACATAAATGAATCATTGATCAAATTACTTATGAAAATGGATAATAATTTATCTATTATCAGCATAATTATTTAAAATAATTTTAAGCACATATTTTATAGCCTATTACAGTATTTAAAAAATATATTTTGAGGATTTTTGTTCGTGTAAATCAGTGTATACATAAATCCTATTTATAATATATGTGTTATAAAAAATCTTATGTCATTAATATTTAATAAATATCAGTTATTCAAATCTCAAAAAGTCAAAACACATAATGTAATTTAATTTATTTTAGTTAATATAATTCAATACTTATGAAAAACTTTTAACATCAATATGTTTATAGGATAGATCCACGTTTTTTTTTCTGACCAATTTTTTTTAAGATTTTTGTTGTCATAGTTACTAATTAATAAAAACATATTTATGATTTAGAGATTTTCCTTATAGATGAAAAATATTGAGTATCATTAAGATACATAAGCACTATTTTTCATATGGATTTTAAGTTCATATGTCAACAAAATTTATCAAAATTCTGAAAATTTGCAAATTATTTATCTGTTAGAAATTCTCAAACAATTTTTATTTGATATTTAACATTATACATTTTAATAGAAGATTTCCCACAAGTTCAAAAAAATAAGAGTTCACCAGAATGCTACAGCTAAGTAAAACCAAAGAATATTTTCAATTTTTAATTGATTTTTTTTTTCATTATTTAATTTGATTATATTATATAGTAGATACAAATAAGGTGGGATGACAATAATTTCACAGATCAAAATTATTTTTTCTAAGCAATGATTTATCCATTGAATTTAAATATAACATATTCATTACAATGATAAACTCAATAACTACTGTACAGAAGAGCGGTACCATTTGCTTACCATTTATTGAATATTCATCTACTAAGCTTCAACCAAGAGATGAAAGCTATACTCTGTTCAAAATAAGAATGGTAGACACTTCTTTTACCAAGTTGGCACACAAGGCCAGGAACTAAGTCATACCATGTGCACAACTTGGCGGCCGACTATTGTTTATATTATGAACAATGTATAATTTACATTTTATGAATTTAAATTATTTTAAATAAAAGATTAAAAATTAATAATAATTGTCACTCCATTTTTAGATTGATAACTGATAGAGTATGCCAAACTAATATGTGTTGTTTCTGTCTAACATACATAGTACATTTTTTTCCTATTGAACCCATGTCAAATGAATCAAGTGAATTAATCTAATTTAGAAATGCAAAACTCAGATGTAAAAACATTTGATCATAACAGTGATTGTATACAATTTTCATAGAATTTAAATGTTTAACCAATTTTAGTTTATTAAATATTTAAGTACAAAAAATTATTTTCTTGAGTATGCTAATACACAATTGGTTCTGTTAAGGGCAAATATCTGTTATAAATTTGTAAAACAGATATAACACATGTGAGCATAGAGTAGTACAATCATAGAACTATATAATCAATTAATATATATATTTTTTTTTAACAATCAATAAATTTATAAATACTTACTAGTAAAACCTGGTACAAAAGGTATTATTTTTTCTGTATAAATGATTAGAGAAGAAGATGCATTCATATTGGACATTATAATATTATGATGGCCACTTGACATTCCTTGTGTCCAAAACAATTTGCCTTGTTGTGGATGTACAGCTAATGCACCAATTTGTAGAGTTTTATTTGTATCTTCAGCAGTCCAATCGCTAGAATATATGGTAGTAAAATACTCTCCGTCAAGATTACAAGCTATTATAGTTCTAGCACCAGAGATTTTTTCTTCTGTTAGAGGATTTTGATCAGAACTAACTGCAATGAACATATTTTTTGACATCCAATCAATAGCAAATCCATGTGGTTGATGAATTCCTAAAAAAAAAAAAATATTTTGTAATAATAATTATATTAAGCTCAGTTGAAGTAGCCGAGTATTGTAATGATACTTGTTAGATATTTTTAACATATCAATATTTTCTACAGTTTAGTATTAATATTAAAATACCTGTATCTAATATTACTTCAATGTTGCCACCAGATAAACTAGATCTTTTAATTTCGTTAGTAGAATAATCAGACCAGTAAATTTTCTTATCTGCAGCTAAGTAATCTATTTGTACATGCAGTAAAGCTTGTGAATCGTAAGACAATAATGTTGGAATTGCATTATAATATGGTTGTTCTAAATTAACACCTCTAATTTCATTTATTTGTGCAAATAGTAAAACAATTTCATTTTCTAAAACATAGAACAAAATATTTATGTATATAAAAAAAACTAGTTATACAAAGTATATTCTTAATTTTTACCAATGCATGTATGATTGTCTTTAGATAATCGCATAACATGTGGACAGTCACATTTATATTTAGAATTTATGTTTAATAAACACAAATGTGAGCAATTTCCATTATTTGTTCCACAAGGGTTAAATTCAACTAAACAATAGAAACAAAAAACATAATTTATTAGTTATAATTTCAACAGAAAGTACATAATCATTTACTAGATGAATGAGTAGATGGTCATTTAACAGAAGGCTTAGAGTAAGACACATTAACCATTAATATTAATTAAATATACATGAAATTAGTGATGTAGGATTATGAAAGGGAGATGGGTTAGCTTAAAATTTAACTAGGTTAGTTACAGTTTTTGTACATAAATACTATAAAAGATACATTTATTATATCTTTGTATATAAAAAACCAATTCTTTTTTGATATTGTTATTAAAAATTAACTTAATTTACTATTGATATATTTGGAAAACATTATATTCATTATATTTTTTAACACTTTACTATTATAATAGTCTATATTTCTATCCTATTAAATTATTTTAACCTTTTTATTGCTAAATTATTATTTAAATTGCTTCTAAATTAACTAGATAGGAAAATTATTGGTCCATTGGAAATCATGAGTTTAAAAAAAAAATCAAATGAGAAAAATAATTTTAATCTCATTTGTAATACTTTAATTTTAAAATCTTAGATGTAAAAAGGAAATAATATACAAGTTTCTAATTCAAATAATTTGCAAATTTTAGAGATTTATGAATTTGGTCAAAATTTAATTTTATATTCGAAAAATTGTTTGTGAATTAACACAACTTTTTTTATAGAACACTAATAATAATTGATAATAAATCTTGTATTCAATTTTAAAGTTAGATAAACAATTCAAAAAGATAGAAAATACATTTTGAGTATTACCTACAAAGTGTATAGACAATGGTAATACACAAATTTAGAAAACATTTTACTAATCTAGTTATTTTTGAATTATAACAACAACAAAAAAAAAAAAATCAGTTTTTCCAAAAACTGATTTTGCATAAAAATTTCAGTTTTTCCTTAATTTTAATTTTTTTTTTTTTTTTTATCATTGCATATTGAAAACTACTGGGGATGTTTCATTTTGACCTCACAAATACACAAATTTCACTATCTTATAAGAAAATATGTAAATTTATTTTTAAAGTTTGATTTGGTGATTATCATGTACACAGACGCAAAAAATGAATATAAACATCATCACTCCGCACAGAATTAAAAATTAAAAATAATACAAGAATAAAATACAAAAATTGAAAAAATTTTAGATACAAAATACATTTTTAATTTAATATTATGCAGTCATATTTATCAGTACAATATAATTTCACTTCATTTATCATTATACCAAATCATTCATATACATTACATATATATCAATTGTATCAAAATAAAGTAAAATTTTTAATTTTTATTTTAATTTAAAAAAGCTAAATTGATAAAATTAATTTAGTTTTAAGTTGATTATTTATACCTTTTGGTTGTCGGCTAGGGTGCAATATTTTTATATCAAATGGTTGTGTAACAGTATGCTGCACAACAGTTACATTTAAACCAGTCCATTTATTAGCTTTATTCACTGAATTACTTCTCCAATCAGTCCAATACACGTCATTTTCAAAAAGAGTAATAGCAAATGAATGAGAAAGAAGCTCATGACCCTTCAATACGAGATGATGATTATGACCGTTATAATCAACCGTATGTATTGTATCTGATCTAAAAAATAATAATTCTTAATAATTCACCATTCACTATTAATATTATTAATTAAATAAAGAATATTACTTAGCATCAATCCAATAGATACGATTTAATTCGTAATCTAATGTTAATCCATTTGGCCATTCTCCATCAGAATACATGCTTACGAATACAATAGTTTGACGAAATTCACCAGCCATACTGCATCGTTCAATTCGTGGTGCTGACGAATCCCAATCAGTCCAAAATAAATAGCCATATCTTGGATCTAATGCAATGGCCCTAGGACTTTCCATGTCCCCAGCAATTAAACTCCTTCGAAAACTTCCATTTAATTTAGCCACTTCGATTTGATCTAAATTACTCTCAACCCAATAAATATTTCCAGCTACCCAATCAACAGCAAGTCCTTCAGCTGTAGTTAAGCCATTTTGAACTACAACTTCTATGTCGCTCAATGCTAAAAAGAAAATATATATTTATTAACTTATTTCCAACATTTAGTAAACAACCATATATTTAATTTTCAACATACATCCACCAATTATTTTTCCTTTATATATTTTATCATCCATTACATCAGTCCAATAGACCGTATCAGTTCCATCTTTAGCATGGTAAAAATCTAATGTAACAGTGTTTTTCAAACTAGAAATTAACGATTTGACATTCCTTGTAACAAGATCAATTCCTCGTATTTCATGTTTGTTACTAAATATTATTTGAGGTATATTAGTATCTGTAAGAATAAAATTACTTAATATATTTGAATAATTGTTTTGAATAATTATAATACAATAATTTATGGCAAATATACCTATACTTTTACAAGTAAAATGATCTGTAGCCAGTAGATAACCTTCATTGCAAGTACATTTGTGTCCATAGTGGCCAAGCTTTACACATTTTTGAGAACAACGTCCCCAAGTACTACAAGGGCTCACAACTGAACATGTGGTATTATCATTTTGAAGAATCATGTTTGTAGGACATAAACATATGTAACCATCAGGACTATTTTGGCAAATATGTGAACAATCAGATGATAATTCGCATTCATTTGCAGCTAGAAAATTAATCATTATTTATTTAAATTTTGAACACATAATTAATAATTTGTAAAAATATTTTTTTTAAAAATAGAAAATATTCTTCTTTTTTAGACGCCGCTAACTATATTGGGTCAGCCATCCATATCCTATACTCCATTCAGTGTAAGTTGACCCACTCTCGCCGCGCATGCATACTGAGCCGCCAAAACGGTCAGACCTATCTGGTCAGGGGATGGTGATCCGTGATTGGTCGCCGATTGTTGTTAACTATCGGAGACCGGAGTCAACCGGTGTCATAGACAATAGGTAATACTAAGGCAACATCAGACACTAGCGCTGCGAGACATGCACAATCATGACCGGTTTTCGTCTGACGAATGGGTCAACTTAAACTGAATAGAGTATACATTTCCATATGGCTCAGTCCTCTAACTCTTCTTCAATCATCTCACCAATTTTGCTTCTACATTCATTTCCATAACCATAAACCACTCTTACTAGCTCTAAGTAACTTATGATTATAACAAAACCAATCCATTTCAACCTATTCTGCCCTCATGGTATCAACAATTGGTGCCACTCTAACACCCCTAATGAATTATTTTAGATTCTGAACGAAGTGATGAATGTATTGATTTTACAATGATGTGTGTTTTTTTGTTTTGTTTTTGTGTCTGTGTACAGCATAACTAGTCGAAATATCGCTTCAATTTCAAACTTTGGGGGTGGTTTCCGATGTAAAATTGAATATCCTTGGTGTATTATACAGGTCAAAAATAAACATTTTCCAATAGTTTTTAAAAAAATCGAGAAAAACAAAAAAAAAAATGACAGAAAAACGGGAATTTTTACGCAAAACCAGTTTTCGACCAAATCGATTTTTTTATATGGTTGTAATTCAAAAACTAATCACTGTAAATACTTGAAATTTTCACCAAATGTTAATGTTAGTGATATATATATACAGTTTAATTTTCAAAAATGTTCGACATTTTTTGAGTTATTTATAGACCACTGAAATTTTTGATTTTTTTGAGAATTTTTTTTGAAGTGTCGGTAAAAAAATGTTGGGCGACCAAAAAAAACATGAAAATTTAATACAAGGTTCCTTATGAGTTGTTCTAATTGTAGCTAAAAAAAAATTAAAAATCGTTAGTCACAATTTTTTTTATAAGCGTTTATAGTTCAAATTTTTACGAAATCTGTCGAAAACGCGAATATTTGCAAGTAATTTTGAAGTTGAAAAATCATAGAATTTTTTGTGTTTATAACTAAGAATTAAAAATACAACACTAAGTTTTCCATAAGTTTTACTTCAAATAGCTATAGATAAAACTCGAAGCTTCATTATAGGAAAAATTTTAATTGCGTTTGAATTTTAAATTTTTTCGAAATGTTGTAACGACGATTTATCCTCAAACGAATTTAAATATTTGTTATTATTCAAAAAGTATAAGTCGTAGACACATGAAAATTTTACCAGTTATTAAGATTGGCATTTTCTTTACATGATTTAATTTTCAAAATATTTTGACTTTGTTGAGATATTTATAGACAACTGAAATTTTCAATTTTTCAGAAATTTTTTTTTGAAGTGTCGATAAAAATTTTTTGGCCCTATCAAAATACTTGAAAATTTAATACAGAGTTTTTCATAAGTTAATCTTATAGTGATTAAAAAATTATCAGAATACATAAGCACAATTTTTTTTTATAAGCGTTTATAGTTCAAATTTTTACGAAATCTGTCAAAAACGCGAAAATTTGCAAATAATTTTGAAGTTGAAAAATCATAAAATTTTTTGTATTTATAACTAAGGATTAAAAATACAACACTAAGTTTTCCTTCAAGTAGCTATAGAGAAAACTCGAAGAAACGAAGAATCAATAATATAGGAAAAATTTTAAGTGCGTTTGAGTTTTAAATTTTTATGAAATCGCGTAATGATAACGATTTATCCTCAAACCAGGTATATGTTTATCTATGATAATATAAAGTATTATGAATTATGATAACTACATGCAATGATTTTGGAAAAATTGGTTAATCATGCCTTATTCAAAATGCGTCCTAATTGAAAAATAATTTATTTGTTTCAAAATAGAATATATGACAATATTTAAATATAATATATTCTAGACTGACAAATCATCTCCGTTCAGAATCGTTTTTCGTATACAATGTTACCAATCATTGCATTCAAATTTAATCCCATCCATTACAGTAACCTACTGTACAGCAGAGCGACATCCACGACTTACCAGCTTTTTTATTTTTACCCTCCCCCCTAGTCACTCGACACCACAGCTTTCTCATATCTGCTACACTCACTCTTGTTTTGTTTTATTGTGTACTGCCAAACATTTCTATTTATGTAACATGAATTGTCTTACAAAACTATCTACCATTTAATCTCAACGATGTTCTCCAGTCACAAAAAATACCCGATGCTTCTCTTCAGTTTTTCTTTCCACAAATAATCCTATTTCTGACAACATTTACAAAACTATTATTATCATGTATTATTGATTAATAGTACTTGAACTATTAACTCCATTATTAGCTTCCCACATCATTGTCATATGCTTTGCCCATCAATTATTTCCTTCAAAATCATACGCAATTGTCTCTGTTTTAATCTTACTTATAGCTTGCTATTCACAGTCTTTCAATATATGATTCATATCTTCTAGGTTTTATCACACTAATGCAATATCAAATGTGAACATTATACATTATAATTTTAACATTACTAAGGAGAACAGGTAGGATGCTCAACTCTGAACCATTATGCACGCCTACTCTCACACTATAATTTGTTTTTTACACATACACTTTTTTATTCATTCTTGTCATTAGCCCTTCACACATTTTACGTATTACTTCACATATTCATCGGTACTTTTTCCTTTTTAACATCTACTATAATGTTTTTCCTGGAACTATCATATGCCTTTTTCCAAATCTATAAACAGCAAGCAACATACACACATTTCTTTTCTTTTCCCTGTACTCTAATCTGCTTCATACAGAATTTCGGTTACATAGTAGATCTTTCAAACATAAGCCCAAACTGATTGTTCAAAAATAAAAATTAAGAAACATACAAAATTTGAAATTTATAATAAATCAAATCAAATAATTAATATTTAATAAAATTTGATGAATTTATGTGTAATCTAATAAAAATTTACTTATTATTCAAAAAATGAATAATATTTAACAACATACCACATTGTCCACCTTCATCTGAACCATCTAAACAATCATTTTTACCGTTGCATAACATGTCTACAGAAATACATGTTCTCTTATTGTCACAAGTGATATTTGGGTAAGAACAAAATAAAGATGATGAATTGTTGATTTCATGCGAATGGCAATTTTCAAGAGTACAATTTTTAATTGAAGCTAAAAAAAATAACACATTAACTTAGTACTTGGATAGAGTTATGGTTTTTAACCACTTTATCTTTAAGGAGACAGAGCTCAAAAACAGAAATAAACTCAATAACTAATCTTTAATGTAAACAGAACACTTGTGTGTTCTAATTTGATTGTGAAGAAATAACTAAAATTGATAAATATAATCATATAAATAAAATATTTTTATAATATATGAAAGTTTTTAAGTATTTTATTTTCTAATACAATATATTTATATTTATACATTTTAGTTAATAATAAGTAGTTTAAACAATTAAATTTTACTCAAATTAATAAGCTATAATTAAGCATTAATATAAATAATAAGTATATATTACTTCCATTTATAATTTTTAACTTACTACAATTGTTTTCATCACTGCCATTAGGACAATCAGGTAATCCATCACATACATAATGTTTATCGATACAAAAACCAGTGGTATTTAAACATAGAAACTCATCATTTGAGCAGACATAGTTAGTGTTGTTTAATCCACTACTACAGTTTAATTCATCTGTAGCTCCATCACAATCAATAACTCCATCACATTTTTTTTTTAAAGGAATGCATGTATTGTTTTTCACACAAAGAAACTAATATAAAATGTAAATAACACATATAGTATTAAAGAGCTAAAGATTAAAAATACAATACAAAATAATTTATCGTACTTCACCAGAACAATCAGAACACTTTTCTTCATCTGAACCATCTCCACAATTATCTTCTGCATTACAAATATATTCATAAGATATGCAATGTCCATTTGTACACGTAAACTCAAATTCTTGACATGTGGGTATTTCTAAAAAAAAAATTGTGTATTATAAAATTATGTATTATTATTAAATATATAATGTAGTTGATTTTTCTATTATTAAATGTACATAGAATATTTGATTATAGAATTAATAAAGTAAGATTCGTTATATTTCTATACAATGGGCCTACAGAAACAAATAAGCTTAAACTCTAAGAGCCCATGAGACTAACTAGTTAAAATATTGTGTGAAGATCAAACTAATATATCCACTTAACCAATAAGATAGCCTAGGGTTTGAATATGTATAGCTCTAAGTATTCAATAGATAACTAAATCATATGCCTTTATATAAATATGCCTACCAAGTATTTTTATTTTTTTTTTATGCAATCTACAATCTATACCACTTAGGCACAGCAAGTAAATGTGAAACAGATCAGTTATATACAAATTATTAAAAAATAAATAAATACATCATATCCTTAGTGACATTTATACATACCTAGTATTTAAAAATATAAATATTTAAAATTGATCAACAATAAGATAATAAGTACCTATTTAACACTTGCTAAAAAATCTAAATCTAAATAATAACATTAAACTAATTCTATGACAAAATCAATAATTCAAAAGGTTTGATAAAATATTTTATTAACTCCAAAATATAAAATAAATTTTGTATAATATATCTAATTAATGAAACTTTCTAAAAAAATATGAAATGCTTTAATCTTAAATTTAACTGATTGTATATGACATACCACAATATTGGTGTTCGTCAGATGTGTCTCCTTCACCACAGTCAAATGTGCCATCACAAACCCAAGAATGAGGAATACAGCGTTTAGTAATTGAACATGAAAACTGTGATGCTAAACATGATTCACATAATTCAGGATTCTCATCAGATTTATCATCACAATCATTATCACCATCACACAACCAGAATTTCGAAATGCATTTATTACTATCCCTGCACGTATAGTTTTCTTGAGGACAAGTATGTTTTCCTATATTAATATACAATAAAATAATATTTAAAAAAATAATAATAATAATTTTTAGCTGAACTTGAAATCGAAAAATTAATTTTTGATTTTAATTTCAATTAGGCTGTCTGATATTAAAATATTTTTTTTAATTTAAAAACGAAAATTATATGCTAATTTTATCATTTTTAAATTGTTTTCCAACAGTCATTAAAGTGTTTTATGATACTTATTTAGATTTTAATAATAATACTTATTTTAGTTTAAATTTTAATTATCACTTTAAATTTTTATGATTTTAATAAAAAATTATCCTAATAGCTATACATGTGAATTGTCAGTTGTGTGTTCTATAAGTTTCATACATGAGTTTATGAAACAGACCTAATAAAACAAAATATAAATATTTATTTAATTATCAACCTATGAACATTTGCTATAATTATTTTCTAATAAAAAGCAAATTAAAAAAAAAAAAAAAATTATGATCATATTATGATCATATTATAGACTTGATAGCTATTTTAAATTGTAATTATGTAATTTTTTTAATTTTTTAATTTGTTTTTCTATGTACAAAATATAATTTAAAATACACTATTTTGATATAAATTATAAATTTTTGATTTTTTTTTTTTTTTTAATCATAAAATATACTTAGTAAATCATAAAAAAGATTTTGAATCTTATAAGATTTGAAAATTTTTATAATCGATTTCAAACTGATTTTTAATCAAAATTGTATACCACAAGTGCCAGATTCTGAAGTGTCTTCGTCTGAACCATCTCCACAATCATTATCTCCATCACATACATATTTCATTGATATACACTGTTTATTCTTAATACATTGAAATTCGTCCGTTTTACAGGTATTGGGAGTAGAATAATTACTAGACTTGACGCATTCTTTTTTTTTATCATAAGTTGTTTTCAACAGATAACCATCATTGCACATACAAACTGGTCCATTAGGAGTAGACATACATAATCCAGGACATAAATCTAAATTTTCACACCAATATGGAGACGCTTTGACTAAAAACCATATAAAATAAAATAGTAATATTTAGTATCAAAAAATGTGATTAGTCAAGTTTAACAATTATTTTTAAACAAAATGTTTAGTAAATTATGTAATGTGTTAAAAATATTTTAAACAATAATTATTAAACTAATATTTCTTACCTTGAGCTTCACTATTATATACTTTTAATGTATAAAGTGGAGGATTTTCAATTCCTAATGTTTCTTGAGATTTATTTACTAAATCATAGCTTTTCACCAATACTCCAGTAGAAACAGTTTCAGTCCAAAATAATAAATTATTATATATAGCAATTCCATAAGGATAAGGAATTGATCGTTTAATAATTTCCCTGTTACTACCATCCAAATCAATACATTCTATTCTATCCTTGTAAACATCTGACCAGTACAACTTTCTAGTAAAAAAGTCCAAGGTTAAGCTCATTGGCCATTCAACATCCACATTAACAAAATTTGTTTGATTATTTCCATCCATCCAAGCTCTCTCAATATTTCCACCAGAGCTAGTAGAGCCTCGAGGCCAATTTCCCCAGTACATGAAACTTGAAAAAATAATCATAAATGAAACATTATTATCAAATAAACTAGCTTGACTAATTTACATACCCGTTTTTAGGATCTAGTACAATGGATCTAGGATGATGAACTCTATTGGTTATCAATACTTTTTGCTTAGTTGGATCATCAATTTTAAATACATTAACTGTACCCAAACTTTCATCTGTCCAGAATAAATTTCGACCAGTCCAGTCAATAGCCAAACCTTCACAATTCATTTCTGGTAACATTTTTACTAATTCTTTCTTTGTTCCATTTAATCTCATTCGTTCAATTGCATTTTTTTTTCCTCCTGAATAATATATCGATTGTGTTTTGACATCATAATCAATAGTTGTAGGCTTTCTGTCTGCATCCAATGGTAAAATAATTTGATGTTTATGATTTTTTGAGTTCATAGATATGCCTTTAATCATTGGTGGATTACTTTTACCAAATATCAAAAATGCAGGCAATTTGGATGCTAAAAAAGTTATATACATCATATAATGTAAACTAAAAAATATTTTTCTTTTTAAACTATTAGGTTAGTTATCAGTCATACTGATAGCTAATGCAGAGCTTTTAACTGGTGTCAGTATTTGACAATACTACCTTTTCTAACTCAACCACTACATATATATATATATATATATAAGTTAAAATTTGAAAGATTATGAGAATATACTCACAAATACATTTTCCAGAAGTAAGTCTGTAACCAGGTTGACATAAACAGTGGGCAATAGCTTCTTTATTTTTATAAGCAGTAACACAAATATGATCACAACCACCATTATTGATCATACATGGATGATTAACTAAATAAAACATAACAAAAAAATACCATTGATTTAAATTTATTTAAAAAAGGAAATATTGAATAAATAATTAAAATATGTAACAAAAACTCAATTTATTAAGTTTTAAGTATTCAAATAATGTTAAGGTAGCATACTAATATAACTTTCAAAAAACTATTACATACTTTCTGGTTGTTCTTGTCTGTGATATACATGAATTGTGAATGGACGACTTAAGTTTGTGATAAAAGATTCATAATAACTGCTGTTAAATTTATTAAGTTTTATAACACTTTGTAATCTCCAAGATGTTACATACATATGATTTTCAAACACAGATATGTCATATAAATTTATAACCTAAATAAACATGTATTTATTAAGTGTTTTACTTATTTTATTTTAACACTTACAGGATATCCTTTTATTATTGTACGCCGATTCGATCCATCATAATTAATTCTCTCTACAAAATCTAAGTAAGTATCCACCCAATAAATATGTTCTGATGGAATATCTACAGTTAATCCATATGGAAAAACTATTTTTTGTTCAACCAAAGGTACTCTATCAAGACCTGAAAGTTGAGCTCTTTCTACCATTGCAGGATATTGTCCCCATTTTGTAAAAAACATAAATCTACACAAAATAAAGAAAAATATAATTCAAGAGTATCTGTATTCATAAAAATAATATATATATATAAATGTGACTACTTATGAGTTATCAGTACAACTGTTTCAAAGATAAATATACCTTTTACAATCAAATATTATTGAAACAAACATATATATAATATAACAATGTGACTACCCTTGATTACTTCTATTAATTAGAACCTTGTCTTACTACCCTTTTCTAATTAATTAATTAAACCACAATCACATGTCAAAAGTTATCATCAATAAATTACTATCACATTTTGTTAGTACTAGACCAATTGAACCAGTAAAGTCACCAACTAATTTATTTGATTGATACCAAGTTCAACGAGTCATTATGTTATAACAAAAGCTCAATCAATTCAGTAGAAATTTAATTTTTAGATAAAATATAGATTTAGATTATAATATTATATAGATAAATAATATTGTGGTTATAATAATGAGGCCACTTTGCACAATCAATATACGATCAGTATACTAATAATTTAAAAAAGTATTTTAGTAATAGAAATGCATACCCTTTAGTTGGATCCAAAGCAATACTTCTAGGTTTATTCAAATTAACATCAATCAAAATTTCACAATATTTCATATTAGAAGTACACATATATATCATATCTCGATCATCATCAACATAATACCAGTTTCTTGATACCCAATCTAATGCCACATGAGTAGTCGCTGAAAAATAATTATTTTGATAATCATTACTTACACAAATATTTTGAGAGAAAAGTTGAATTCCAAACCTAATAATGGAAAAAATGTAGGTGAAGGTAAATCCCAATACACAGAAAGATTATCAATATTAGCACAACTCAATTTAGTTCCATTAGTTTTGTTGTATTGATGTACAAAACAAACTGTTTGATTTCTATGATCAAATGTCAAAGAAAGTGCTTGGACATTACATCTTTGGCCTGCATAAGAACTTCCATTAAGGTATATTCTTCGAATATCTTTAGAAGTACTAACAAGTATTGATGCATGTTCATTTTCAGGAACTGTAAAATTTATTTTAAAGATTAATTAATTATGTAAGATAAATTATTAAATATTTATTTACCATTGATAGCTTTACATGTTGAATTAATTTGAATATAACCAGGAACACAACTACAACTATAAGATCCTATTTTATTAGTACATATTTGATCACAAGTATAATCTAAAACTTCACATTCATCCATATCTAAAAAAAAAAACATTAAATACAATTAAATATTAATACTAATGGGTAATTATGAAACATTATTACCTATACATTCATTATTATGAGGTTGCATTCCTTCAGGACAAAAACAAGCTGGACCTTTTCCAGTTGGCTTACATCCGTGAGTGCAATTTAAACCATGACATGGAACAATAGTCCCTGAAATTCGTGAGATAATAGATATTATCAAGAAAACAAATTTAAGACATAATTATTTTACCACAAAAACTTCCTTCGTCAGTGCTATTTTCACAATGAGCAGTACCATCACAAAACGATTCAATATATGTACACTGAGTCGAATTACCACATCTCGCCATATTTGGAGGACAACTACTAGGTTTTTGACCTAAATAAAAAATAAAACAAGTTAACATTTTTTATGTAATTAATACATTTACTTAATGTAAAGGGACGGTTGCTTAAATGTATAGTTTTTCACTGGTAACAGATATTCTGCCATTCAAGAAGCTTACTCGTTTCCCTCCTTCGCTCAATTAAATATATTTCACCAGATAACATAAGTATTTTTAATAACATCCTGTTTATTTATAATAACATAATATTAAATAAATAAAAGCACAAAAAAAAACATAGAAGGTATATTAATTGTTATCATGACATTAGGGATCAAAAACTTATTAATTTTTTTTTTTTAATATTAGATGATATATTTTTTTTTAATTTATTGAATCATTTTGTTGTATTCTTTTACTATTCAATATACCTAAAATTTTATTTATAAAATGAAATGCATTGAAATTAATTATAAAAGGTAATATTTTAGATTCTGATCAGAGCGATGAATGTATTCATTTTACCATGATGTGTTTTTTTTTTTTGTGTGTGTCTGTCATCACGTTTTGGGGCAGTAAAAGTGCTTCGATTTTTGACTTCAGTACCTCGTTCGATCAGAAAGTGAATCTAGTTGGTACATTGGGGGAGTCAAAAGTGATTACTTTTCTAAATAATCGAGAAAAACAAACTAAAAATTAAGGGAAAAACGGGAAATTTTACGCACACTCATTTTTCAACAAAATCAATTTTGGTTTTTGATGTAACTTTAAAAAAAAATGTTTATATAAGTATATTCTATCTACCATGCAATTTTCAAAAATGTTTGACTTAAGTTGAACTATTCATAGGTATTTGAAATTTTCGATCATTATTAGTTTTTTTTAAATTAATATTGATAAAAATGTATTTGTTGGGCAGAAAAGCTTGAAAATTTAATACAAGGCTCTTAACATATTGTTACAATAGCAGTTGAAAAATAAAAGAAATTCATAGTCGCAATTTTTTTTTATAAGCATTCAAAGTTTGAATTTTGACAAAATACAAAAAAATCATGAAAATTCGTAAATTATTTTATACTAGAAATTCATAAAAAATTTTCTTTTTAAATCTAAGATTTGAAAATTTTTAATAATCTATAATATATCCTAGACAGATAAACCGTCTTCGCTCAGAATCATTTATTGTATACAATGATATAATATCATTGGATTCAAATTTAATTCCATCCATTACAGTAACCCACTTGTAACCAACTGTACAGCAGAGCGACATCCACGACTTACTTTTGTATGAATTCTAATATTTTAGAGCATTTTATAACATTAAAGATAAATTTCTATATTTTTTTAAGTCATAATGACTGAATTATATTTTACTGTGTTTTAGGGGATCAACTTTTGAATGATAGTCACAAAAAACTTTACATTGCAATGAGTCTTCATCAGATGCATCTTGTTCTGTAGAATTTAAAGAAGCTCCACAGTCAAGTTCGCCATCACATATCCATTCTTGTGGTATACATTTTTTTGATAATGCACATTGGAACTGAGAATACTTGCATGTTGGAAGGCCTAAAAGATATAATAATTAAAATAATATAACTGTATAAATCTATATATAATTATATAATTATATATAATTCTATATAAGTTAGATAATAATTTTTGATTATTTTACCACATGAATCAAATTCATCAGATCCATCAGCACAATCAGGGCTAAAGTCACATTTCCATTTTAAAGGTATACATTCGCCAGAACCACATAAAAATTGATTTGGTTTACAAGACCTGATAAGTTTTCCTAAAAACATAGATAAAATTTAATTTTAAATCAGCTATAATAATATGATTAGCAAAATAGGCAAAAAAACCATAAATAGAAGAAAAGTTATACAGATGGGTTGTAGACAGGATATAGGGATGTTATGTTGTAAAAATTGTAATTAATAAAGTGAACTGTTTATTTTTAAAGTATTTGCTTAATACCCAAATTTAAAATGTAAAACCACTCCACTAAAAATTAGGTTCAGGTTCCAGGTATACAATACCACACACAAGTATAATTTTAGTTTATGTGCTTAGTCTAAAAAAATCATGATGAAATAAATAGGTATGATCACAAAAAAACAATTTTCATCTGCACATACGCCCTCCATTCAATATTTTATTGGACGGCAATGCTAAAAAAATATAATAGAAATGAAGAAATATGCGATAAGGCAAGGATGGTATACATATCACAGTGTTGTGATCATATTTATTTATTTATGGTCTAAACGCTATTTTTTATTAACTAATTACATTATCAGTCAATTTATACCTACCAATAACACAGAACCTATTCTGTGCCAATACTTTAAATATATATATCCCCAGATAAGCCTGCCTATAAAAAGATTCCAAAATGTAATGTATTTATTAATATCATAATTTTATATTGTTTGAGATAGTCTTGGAAAATCTACGTTTATATAATCAAGTATTCAAGTTAAATATATTCCAGTGATCAGTTACAGAATTATTATTTACTCATCAATTAAAATAAATGATAAGACTGTAGTAGGTATCTATATACAGGGTGCCTCATATTTTAATTTATTCTAATGTTTTGATTAAAATATATTTTTTTATTTAATGATTTCCAAAAAAATTAACTGTACCCATTTTTTAGTTTATATTTCTGAAAATATTGACGTTTCAAAATCATATTTTCATTAATATCCTGATCTTTAATTTTTTTAGATTCGAGAAAAATTGCGAATTATTTAACACCGTAATGTTATCAAACATGTCACCCGCCATGCCATGCGCGTGCTTGCACAGCCAGGCAAACATTTTCAGTGTGTCTAGTTATAATCATATTTTATTTCATCAAAACTAGAAAAAATATTAAAAATCAAGAAATTAATTAAAATAACATTTTGTAACATCAATATTTTCAAAAAAAAATTAACTCTACAAAATGGCTATCTTTAGTTTCTTTGGAAATAATTAAATAAAAAGTATTTTTTTTACCAAAACGTTAAAATAAATTAAAATTAAATAATTGTAGTTCTTATTCCTGTGAATCTTATTACAAAAACTAGAATGTTGATATCTACATTATTTTGTGAAATATCCCAATGAATAAATCCTCGCAAAAACCTCTGTATATAGTATTTCTGAAAATATTTTAATGCATTAAGTTTTTTTATAGTACTTTTTCAAGTAAACTATAATAAGCAATAAGCATCAACTATTCAATACAATTCAACAAATTCTTAATTGCATGTTAATATGAAATAGTTAGTAGGTATGTCCACAAAATTTAAAAAAAAATTAAAACAAATTTTAGTATGAAATACAAGTACATATGTAATTTACAAGTAAAGTAAACTATTGAAAATTAACATTAGAATACATTTCTAACTTTGCTAGTTACCAGTATATACAATAAGTAAGTGCATAAGCTACATCACATTTCATCATATTTTACAAAAGATATTGTATCTATTTACACTTGAAGGACTGGATATTAAAACATATTTAAATGTATATAAATATAATTCTCCCAACTGTCAAGTATATCCTTATCAAGTAAACTTAATTGGATACTTCCTGACATAAAGTCAATTTAATTCAACATTAGTGGTTCATTGATATACACAATTACAGTTTTAGTACTTTTTATAACTTATAGATACCATTATTTCAATAATATCATCTAAGCATCTATAAAATAATATCTATTATTTCAATATTTATATTTTTTTTTTCTTATAAAAATATATTATTCTTATACTGTAGTAGGATAAAAAACAAAAACCTATTATATAATTGAACTAAAAAATAATAATTAATAACTTTCATTGTCCCAAAAAAACAAAAATATACAAAATTTTTCAACATACAAATCAAAATTAATATTATCAATAAATAAAGATAACCTTTTGATTGTAAGCAAAACATAAAACATTCATTAAACAACAATATTTTTCTAATGTTTTTATAGAATACTTGGCTATTAACTTAAAAAAATTTTACCATTATAAATTCATTAACATAAATAAAAAATAATCTGATAGTTGCAATGCTTAAATTGAATGAATAGTCTTTAAAAATCAGCCAACAGAAAAAATATTAAGATAATCTATACAGATAAATATCTAGGTCCATTCTATCACTTCATATCTACATTATTTTTATTGCTTTAGATTTTTAAAAACTAACCTAAATTGACATCAATTAATTTTTAATGAATTTAAGAAAATAAAATCAATGTGCATATTGCATATATATTGATACTATCTACACAATTACACTTAATTGTTAAGTATTTATTAATATGGAATTTAAAAAAAATCAAAAAAACTAAATGCTCATTTATGTGTCCTGTAAAATCTAAAATACTACCAACAAAGAACGCAACTCAATAAACCAATTTGAAAAATCCAAAGGTCAATTAAAACAATATTATTTGCACTTAAACTTATCAGAATTTTTTTAATTAAGAACTTAAAAATTTTTACAATGATGTGCCACTGACCAAAATATCAGTTTAACATTACCGTCGTAAGTAAAAACACCATAAGTCACCTTAGGATGATTTTTAAAAAAACGTGTTTTTGTATAGATTAGATCGTATGATTTACAGTATTTTAGTCATTTGATAATTGCTTACATAATACTTTAAGAGTAATATTTAAGACATTTGGCATGTTCATCAACACAAGTCAAGTTTTACAATTATTTATCTATTTTAATCTCATTTTTATGTTTTTGGGGAACTGCAACATTTTTGCTTATGACGGCAGTACATCTATATAGTATACAAGAAAATATTTTTGAATTTAAAGTTTTAACTTTTAAAGTATTTTTGTTAATCACTTAATTTAGAATAAGTCTAAAAAAAGTTGTTAGTTTTTATTAGTTAGGTATTTCATATTATTATCAATTACAAGTATTTATATGTACTTTCTAAAGTAACTGCATATTTTGTTTATAAAACCATAATATTCTGAAGTAGAATATTTTTTTGAGAATTTCATACTTCTAATATTTAAAGCATAGTTGAATGAAGTAATGGACCAACAGTTTATGAGTACCCCTATTCCATTCCACTCATAAAAACTTTGAATACAAATAAGATATAACTACTTGATGAATATTCACTGCAATTTTAAGAAAATATTTTGATTTGGTGTATGAAATTAAGAAAGACGCTTCTTCAAATATATAATTTTGCAGGCAACAATTTCAAATTTCCTTAACAAAAAATCATCAAAAATCTTGAATGTTTTACCTCTAAAATAATCAGTATATTTCGTAAGTATTAAGAATTAATTAACAATTTTGAAGACAGTTATTACATAAAGCTAATACCAGACTTGAAAAATCATGATTTATCATCAGTTTGATGTCAACTAGAGTATATACATTATTACAATCACAAAAGATTTTCAAAACATTCTTAGGTGTACCTATGAAGGATATAATAAAATAACAGAAAGCACTGCACGTTCAAAATATTATAAATTAATATTAAATTATGGTTTTTATAAGAATTTTTTTTGTTGATATATTTTTTATATCAATTTAAATAACTTACAAACACTTACCTAATTCTTACACAGATATTCAACTAAAGATAATATAATTTCAATAATAAGTTATACTATTGAAATAGGTACATTTTTTTTTTTTTTGTAATCACCTATAGGTATTTATCAAAATGTATACAATTTTTGGTGCACAATATGGCAATGCTTTACATTTTCTATAGTCTTCCTATTAACTTGAAAAAAATATATACTCAATTATTCAAAAATGCTGAACGTAATAAATAACAAATAATTGTTTTTTTCATATCACTTTAAATCATACTTAAATTAAAATAAATTATGATATATGTATTTCACATACATCATTTTGTAACTTGCCAATTGAAATATAGAAACTGTTAGATACTTGGATATTTCTAAATTTGTATAACATAAGCACAGATAATATTGGTAGTATGATACTTTGGGATACCTTAGACAAGACCATCGTAATAATAAATTATGACACAATGAGGGGATGAGGAGTGCACTTTTAATAAAGATCATATAACTATTAATGGTTATTCGGGTAAGTAAACAATCTTACCATCGATGGAATCGTCAGATGTACTTGTTGCCAATGGTTTGTTGATGAAAATCAAAATCCCCAACAAACAAAACCGCTGTATCATTTTGAAATCGATAGTGCAACAATAATGGTATTACAGCTACTACGATTCTAACATGTTATTTGTTTTTAATTTGAACTTTGAGTTTATAGCCAATACGAAAACTTCAGATCAGGAAAGCGCACACCGCCTTGCGATGTCGAAAATTGGCAGGCGACAGCCAACAGAATAAATAATGGCAAATATTAATTATAGATAGATGGGCCGAGTATGTCCCTACATTCATGAGCGGAAAAAAAACTACGGACGAACAAACCGGGACCTGTCCTTTTGTTTATTGCGCCATTTTGAATGTTTACTGGCGAACACCGACTGACGTTAGCTGTGATTTGAGAACACTGAACCACAAATTGTGATTGTGAATTGTGATTTACCAATATTGAATATACCTATATATATAATATTTTAATCGGTTTGAGTTTTCCACCGTTCTATTTCACCACCAGACGGGGTTAGCGTTAAGAACCGTAATATGCAAGTCGTTCCTAACTACAGTCATGTACCTACGAAAAATTAATTTAAAAACCTGTAACTTGGTTTTAGATAGTATTATCACTATTATCTAAAATAAATGAAGTTCAAGGCTCGACATGGTTCCATGCTTTGACAACCTGTCAAGAAAAGACTGTCCGAGGAAGGAATGCTTTTATATTTTTATTTTGTACAAATTGCAACACTGTATTTTTCATTGGGTTAGATTGTTTTGGTGTTCAAGCGCATGCGCTTAAGTCACATGTTTGAAATTAGTGTACTGAACTACTGACTACTGAACTTCAATGTGATCCGGCTCCTGCTTCCACCTAATTTGTTTTTTAGTAGTAACTTCATTATATTATACAATGGGTAAGTATTTTATTTTTTACTCTCACGTCATATTTTTCGAAATATAAATGACAAATATGACACTTATAATTGTTTCTTTTAGAGAAATATAGACGTAAACACGTTTTTTTTTTAATTTGAATATTACTTACCTATACTTATTTTATATTCTTTATTTTTAGGTTTTGACCGAGGTGGCCGTGGTGGTGGACGAGGAAGAGGTGGTGGTGGAGCTCCTCGATTCTCAGGTGGTGGAGGACGTGGTGGTTTTGGTGGCGGTGGTCGTGGTGGCGGAGGTGGTCGAGGAGGTGGTGGTGGTTTCGGAGGTGGCGGTGGCTTCCGTGGACGAGGTCGTGGTGGAGGTGGCCGAGGTGGTGGCGGAAGGCCATCCGGGGGACCCGGAGGCTTCAAAGGCGGTAAAAAAGTTATAATTGAGCCTCATCGTCATGCTGGAGTCTTCATTGCCCGTGGTAAAGAAGATGCACTTGTTACCAAAAACATGATTCCTGGAGAAACCATTTATGGTGAAAAGAGAATAAGTGTTGATCAGGTACATTACATAACAAAAACCCACAAATTTTTAGATTTTTAATATGTAACATATTTTTTTTTTAATTTTAGACTGAAGGAGATAAAATTGAATACCGTGTGTGGAATCCTTTCAGATCAAAATTAGCTGCTGCTATATTAGGTGGTATTGATGAAATCCATATGCCACCTGGATCAAAAGTATTATATTTAGGTGCTGCTAGTGGAACAACTGTATCACATGTTTCTGATGTTGTAGGACCTGTAAGTTTTTATAATAACTAAATATGATTCAAATTTCTAAACTAAATAATAATTTATAGGAAGGCCTTGTGTATGCAGTAGAATTCTCACACAGGTCTGGTCGTGATTTGATTAATGTTGCAAAGAAAAGAACTAATATCATTCCCATTATTGAAGATGCAAGGCATCCTCATAAATACAGAATGTTAATTGGAATGGTAGATACAATTTTTGCTGATGTAGCTCAACCTGATCAAGCTAGAATTGTTTCAATTAATGCACAATATTTTTTAAAGAACGAAGGTCACTTTGTTATATCTATTAAAGTAAGTTAAATAATATTAATTTGTGGAATATTCAAAAAGTGCATTTTAATAATTTTTCTAATTTTTTTTCTAGGCAAATTGTATTGACAGTACAGCTGAACCAGCTGCAGTATTTGCACAAGAAATTGAGAAACTAAAGGCTGATAAGCTTAAACCAACTGAACAGCTTACACTGGAGCCCTATGAAAGAGATCACGCTGTTGTAGTTGGTGTATTTAGACCAGTTCCAAAGGGAAAGTAAACTTCGACTAAATGATTTTTAACACATAACAAGTTTTTGTACAAATACTCGATGAAACCAATGTTTTTACTTAAAAAATATAAGTATTTAAGCATTTTATTTCTAATAAAAATTGGATTTTTATTTTATAATATACATCTAATTTGTATTAGTTGAACTTCTATAGTGTTTTTATCCTTCTATTCTCTACTATGTAACATTAAGTAATCGACTAACGTCCAACATTATTACTTATAAGTTCTTGTACTTGTTATCACCCCACTATCTAGTATCTTTTAATTTATAAATTAATTACATTTATAGCCTTATAGGATGTATACATCACTTAAAATTTCTTTATTCCAAATAAGTCTAACGAAACTGCGTTAATCGGAGCAAACTGCAACTCGTTTCCACCATGGGGTTTTGCCAGAATTAATTGCAAAATAGTATTCACATCATACAATATAGCAACATGTAAACAACATAATAAAATACAATTTAAAATTTTACAAGATGTACATTTTGCTTTTCTCCATAAATATATCATTAAAAAGACTGCTGACATAATCAGAATCCTAGGCTTGCGATAACAAACAAGTATCATGTTGTTGGTTTTCTTAGTTCTTTATAACAGGCTGATGCCTTAAAAAATTTTTCTCATGCCACTCCTATTAACCCATTTAAAATTTTTTAAAAAACAGATGTGTCAAATTAGGCATTTAATGCTCAATGTTGATGTGTGAACATAAATTTGATAACTTGCGCCTGTAACTAAAATGTTGGTTGATTTATGGGTTAGGTAAATAACAAGTATTATAAATTATGAAGTGTACATAATAATAAAATTCAAGTGTGATATATTATATTATTTTTTATATTACCCACACCATGTGACCATGGCTATGTATACGATTACACACGCAATTTCTGTTATACTATTTCATGACATCAAATTTTTTTTTTGGGGGGGGGGAGGCTTGAAGATGTTAACACATCAAAAAATGATTATTGACATAATGTAAATAATGCTATAAATCACCATGTTCACAATTTTAAATTTTTGAATACAAATAATTAAATTAATTTAAGAATACCAATTTGGATGTAAATAAATACATCTGTTTTAGATTATTTTTATTGACAATTTTAGATATTGTACTTAGTCTCGACTATTATTTATATAATCATTATGATTGGTATTCTTGTTGCTATTGGTCTAATTATTGTTTTTATATTTAATTTAAATATAAATAAAAGCATAAATTTAGGAATAATACGCTAACGTGTTGATTTCAACCTATAATTTAAGAACAAAAACTCATTTTTTACATTACTGCAAATAAAATAATTTTAATATTCAATTAGCAAAATATGACATTCACCATGATTCTGCTTAATATAATATGGGTATGAATTAGAATAAGTCTTTTTTCTTTTAAAATATATAATAGTATTTTTCTCTAACTAAATAATTATTTTGATTGGACAAAAAGATGAAAAATCAAAACAAATGAATAAGTCCTCACTCAAACATTCGCCTTTAAACAAAGAACGCGCCCTCACGTCACAATGAACAACATTCCAATCTCTATTTGTTCTGAAATTAAATACCTTTGTCTCCCCCTCCCGGGCTCCTCCCTTAGTAAAAGTTAATTTCGAATCCTCGTCCTGCTTTCACCAGCTCAGATCCTCCCACTTAATTCTAAAATGAAAATGAATACCAAATTACTAATTTACAAGTCCTTATTCAGGCCACCATGGACTTACGACATTCAATTATGGGGAGCCACTAAACCTTTCAACACCCGACCTATTAAACCCATTCAATCAATATTCATTCACTAAGTTTCCTCTGCTTCCTAGTACATTACCAACCTCAACATTTTAACTAAATCTTCTATTTATACAACACAAGATTTCACAAACATCAACCACACACAAATCCACTAATCACTAAATTTTCAAATAACCCTCACCGTGGACTGAAAAAGAAATGGTCTAGGGATCTCCTTTAGTACGCATTTAAACAAAATAAGAGCTGTTATTATGTTCACTATTGTTGAATATTTTACCACTGGGTGACCTCCTTAATCTTAATAATCATGTTAGTTATTATCTATGTCATTCATCAAACCTACTCGTACAAAACTAGATTTTAAGTTTATGTTAATCAAATAAAAATAACATAATTAACAATTTTCATTAAGACAAAATGTAAACGTTAACTCAGTTGTGTGGTAAATGCCAAGTGTGAGGTAGACCACATATGGAAAAAATACCATGTATGTATATAATGTAGAAGTACAAGGTTAATATATACATAGTTTCTAAAATTATTGATTAGATACCTAGTTTGTCCATATATTAAGTGATGTGTGTTTAATAATTAATATGCATCAATAATCTAATTTCTAGTCTAACAAATATATTGTTGTTACAATAACAATAAATTAATGAAATTGAAAGCATACAAAGATAGAATAGACTGATAAAACAAGTCAAGATTCTCTTGACACTAGACCCTGCATGGTTTTTGTGAATTTTAAATTGTTATATTACTTATATTTTTATAACTCAGTCATAATATTCAAAAAAATGCATAATAAAACAGATAATGTTTTTACTCAAAAATTAAAGTGCAGAACACGATTAGGCTAAGATGGACATTTGTAAAATTCGCTTACTATTAGCACTTGAGCTCTTTGTTCTTGTTGAGCATTTCAAAAGGATCTACCCGACACCGTAAAAAATTACTCTATAGTGGACTGTCGACCATTTTTTTGTTTAAGTAGGTATATTGTATAATGAAAACTATTGTTTTTTGATCTTAAGATAGTATCAAACAATTCCTAATAATTATGCAATAATAAAAGATAGTCTATTTGCATGCTGTAAATTGTAATACAACTATACAAGCAGGTTTCTTTTCATCAGAACATTCAGAACCATCTGTAAAACATATGTTTTCATCTTGCGGGTCTTATACATAACCCGACAAGAAACAAATTATCTGAAATTTCTTTTAAAAAATGTATTATTTCAAAAGGAAAAAAACCTAAATAGAAGTTATTGTGATCCAAAAAATATAATATTATAACAAATTTATAAAAATCTATTTATATTTACATAGTGCATACTACATACTGCAAATAATTATTATATATAGGTATTAATATTTTAATATATTGCTAATTAGCTAATAGGTAGATAAATGATTTTATTTTTGTAAGGAGAACCCGCGGCAACAGGCCATTGGGTGTGGGGTGGTACGGTAGGGGTTATTTTTGTATGTTTGTTTGTAGGTTTTTAAATGGGTAGGGTTGTACACATGTTTATGTATGCGTGGCAAGGATATGTTGCTGAAAATCCCGGGTGGTCACCCATCCGGGAGCTAGCAACTGCGGCCGGTACGTACGCTCAGTGTGTTTCCGCAGATTGAGCGTACGACCGCGCCTCACCAAGCCACAAATGATTTTTTATATCTGTCTTATATTATATCTTGACTATATGTTTACTTAATTTGACCAAGGAAATGTTTTTTTTAGGTATAGCATTTTAAAATATCAAATCAATTAATATTTATTGATTATTTTTAGTTAGAATAATTAGAAATAATAATCATTGTAAAACACTCTATAAATCATTGCAATTAAACAAATAAAATATATTTTAATAACTTTTGATTTTTGTTGCATATTCAGCATTTATATTATATGATATTACACCTATACTGTTTATACTAACAATAATCATAAGTATCATATTACGATCAGTGGGGACTGTCAATCGGTTATTAGCGAGTAGAAATATATTGTACATCATTACGATTTATACGGTTAACAATAAATGTCTATATAATACGTTTATGTTATTATTTATATATATAATACATAACAAATTGGCGACGAAGAAAATAATAATTTAATCGTAATCACTAGTGCATTAGAAGTTTCAAGTATTGTATTCATACTAATACAAAATGGCAACTCCTAAGACAGAATCCATAACGAACTTCAATCAAGTTATTGGGTCACCTAGAAACTTTGAAACAGGTATGGATATCACAATTTTTGAGTCAAAATTGACAAATTTTTTTTTGGCAAATGCCGTCGAAAAGAGCCATTCTATTATCATCAGTCAGTGAGGAAATTCACAAAGTACTTTTTAGTTTATGTGTTCCTAGCACGCCAAACGATGTTGAGTATGAAACTCTAATGAAAAGTTTGAACAAATATTTCAAACCAATAAAATCGTACTTCGCGGCTAGGTATACATTTTATCAAGCTAAACAAAGACAAGATGAATCAGTGTGCCAATGGGGTGCACGTGTCAAAAATCTTGCTTCAAAATGTGAGTTTTCGTCGGAACTAACAACAGTCATTAAAGACATATTGGTTGTCGGAATGGGTTCAGGACCAATCCAAGATCGTCTGTTAGAAGAGGATGCCTCAAAAATTGGAGTTACATATTCAAATCTAATGGAAATCGCGACAGCCAAAGAAGCTGCAATAAATGACAAGAGTGGCTGGAAAAAAGAAGAACACACAGACTTGAAGTACCAAAAAAAAAAAAAATAATGGACATACTGCCAAGCAGGGGTTCAACACATACAAGGAATCAAAAATCAAATGCGGGATTTGTGGCCGTTCCAATCACTTTCAAAAAGACTGCAGATACAAAGACTTCGAGTGCAACAATTGTGGTGAAAAAGGTCATTTGTCCACCGTATGTAAAAAGGGTAAGAAAGAAAAGAAAAATATCAAAACACAAAATAAATTTTTGTATGATAATAATGATGATGACGAAACAGTTAATTATGATCTTTCGAATACTTTTTTTTCCATAATTGATCAAAATTCTCAAAATAAAGCGGTGAAACCGTTTACAGTAAATTTAAAATTTAATTGTAGAAAACAATAATTTAAGCTTCGAAATTGATACCGGTTCACAACATAGCGTAATTTCAAAAAGATTATATCATCAACTGTTTAGTCATATCAAATTTAAAAAAAATGAAATTTCGCTATCTGATTACGTCGGCAACGACATTAAACCGATAGGAAAAATATTTGTCGATTCGGTGTACCAAAATAAAAAATTTACAATGTGCCTTTATGTTATCGACAATGGTGGTCCTCCATTAATAGGTCGAAATGATATAAAAAACATAAAATGTTTTACCTTGTTTAGTATTGAAAATGACGTAAGTGTCGATAGTATTATAAAAAAATATAACAATGTTTTTAAAGATGAAATAGGCACTTTTAACAAATACGAAATTTCATTAAATATCAAAGCGGGGGCAGTACCTAAATTTTACAAACATAGGTCTATTCCTTTAGCATTAAAGGGAAAAGTTGAAACCGAAATTGAGCGTTTAATCAAAAGCAACATTTTAGTTCCCGTCGACCACAGCGAATGGGCAACTCCAATAGCACCAATATTAAAACCAGACGGCACGGTTAGAATTTGCGGTGATTTTAAAATAACAATAAATCCGGTATTAGAAAGGACTGAATACGCTCTTCCAAAAATAGAACATTTATATGCAAATATTAGTGGTTCAAAATATTTTTCGAAAATAGATTTAAAAGACGCATACCAACAAATGATTATTAAAGAATCTGATCGCAAATATACCACTATTAACACACATAAAGGTTTATTTAGCTATACACGTAACCCTTTTGGAATAAAGTCGTCAGCAGGGGAGTTTCAAAAAGCTATGGAAACTTCCACAGCAGGTCTTGAGGGCTAGGTATATTCCAAGACGACATTATTGTTGCAGGTTTCACTATCACAGAGCACAATGCTCGTTTAGACAAATTACTAAATGTATTGTCAAATGCAGGTTTAAGAGTAAAGTTGAATAAATGCAAATTTATGCAAAAGTCAATTGAATATTTGGGTCACAGGTTAGATGAAAATGGTTTACACACACTAACAAAACACACAGATGTTATAAACGATGCCATTGTCCCAGAAAATAAAACATTGCTAAAATCATTTTTAGGTTTAGTTAGGTACGTATTATATAAAATTTATTCCAAACGCTGCAAATATTTTAAAACCATTGTACACTCTTTTACGTAACGGCAGTGAATGGAATTGGACACCAAAATGGACTAAGCATTCAATAAAGTCAAACAAATTTTAATTTCGAAACCCGTATTGGCACATTATGATCATAATATTCCGATTAAACTCGTTGTAGACTCATCATCTTATGCACTAGGCGCAGTTCTTTCCCATGTGTACCTAGATCGTACTGAAAAACCTATAGCATATGCATCAAGAGTTCTATCTGAGTCAGAATGTAAATTTCCACAAATTGAAAAAGAAGCTTTAGCAATTATTTACGGGGTTACGAAATTTTATGACTATTTATATGGTAGGCATTTTCTATTAGAAACCGACCATAAACCGTTAATATATATTTTCGGTGATAAGAAAGGTATCCCAATTTACGCGGCTAATAGGTTACAACGATGGGCCTATGTTTTATCATCATTCGATTTCGACATAAAATATGTGAAATCCGAAGATAATACAGCTTATTTTTTGTCACGAATAAAAGGTTCAAAATTGAAAATTGAAAATCATAATGAAGAATGTATTAGTCTTAATTTTATTCACGAACAATCACCTTTCACATTAGACTGGTCAAAAATAAAAATTGAAACAAGTAGAGACACAATTCTCGCCAAAGTATTAAACGCAGTCAAAACAGGAGAATGGAATAGTGATTTTTCTAAAAATTTAGAACTTAATTCATATAATTTACGAAAAACTCAAATTGCAGTGGAACAGGGATGTCTATTATGGGGTTACCGTGTTATTATACCAGCTAAATTTCGAAATAATATACTCAAGAAACTTCATTCATGTCATATGGATATGGGTTCTTCCAGTATGAAAAGTTTAGCAAGATCATACTTTTGGTGGCCAGGAATGGACAAAGAAATCGAAAATATCACACAAAGTTGCGACAATTGTATTAATGTCAGGCAAAATCCGCCAAAATCTGTAACATCACCTTGGGAATGGCCAGAAAACCCGTGGACTAGAGTGCATTGCGATTTTCTTGGACCATTTCAAAATAAATATTTTTTTGTCATTGTTGACACAACCACAAAATGGTTAGAAGTATTTCAAATAAATTCTATGACAGCAGAAATTGTTATTCAAAAATTTTCAGAGACAATTGGAATTTGGAATTCCAAAAACAATTACATCAGATGGTGCAAAATGTTTCACTGGTTTTGAATTTCAAGCATATTGCAAAAATCTAGGTATAAGGCATATGACATGCGCTCCATTTCACCCAGAATCAAACGGCTGTGCGGAATCAGCAGTCAAAACAATAAAAAAAATTTTTTTTAATGCTCGACTGCACAATCCCAATTATATAAATTTCTTTTGATGTATCGTAATACACCTCATTCAACAACACGAGAAACGCCAGCTAAACTAATGTTAGGTCTTAGGTCGATCAATACGTTTACAATTTGACGCGTTAATGCCGAATACAAGTGAAATGATTATTGAACGACAAATATCACAAATAAACAATGGTGGTAATAGGATAGTATCATTTAATACAGGTGATAATGTTTTAGCTAGAGATTATAGGAATAATAACAATAAATGGCAAAAGGGTAAAATTATCAAATCCATTAGTTGTAATACACACGATGTAGAGCTCGATGACGGAACTATTTGGAAGAGACACAATGATCAATTACTCATTGATAAATTGCTGACACCAGCGAATAATTCAATTTCACTTACACCCACTAGACAAATAAATGAAAATACTGAAAATATCGAAACCGTAGGTGCAAAACAAAATCCTGATACTATAATAATAATTAAAACACCCAGACCATTTAGATCTAGAAAACCACCTCAGCGATATTCTCCAAGTGATTATAATTAATGTAATTAAACTTACTAACACACTAACATAGCGATTAAGCAATACACAAAATACTACTTATATATATATATATATTTTTAAGGAAAAAGATGTTGCATATTCAGCATTTATATTATATGATATTACACCTATACTGTTTATACTAACAATAATCTAAAAATAAGTATCATATTACGATCGGTGGGGACTGTCCATCGGTTATTAGCGAGTAGAAATTTATTGTACGTCATTACGATTTATACTGTTAACAATAAATGTCTATATAATACGTTTATGTTATTATTTATATTTATAATACATAACAATTTTAAACATGATTTTTGTGAAAATGACAATTTTTGAGTAGATAACATATACAATCTAACCTTGCTTATATCTACCTACCTAACTAGTTAATAATCTCCTTTGCTAATAAGAATATTCTCAGGCATTATATATAGTCATATAGCCATATAGGTGAGAATTGTACATGTTTTGAAAACATTGTACTCATCCATTAAGAGCAAACTGAGCGAAACCCATTGGCCCAACGTCATTACGACATCACCACAGTTCGACCATTTTGATTTGTTTTTTGTAGGTGGTGACTGGTGAGGCTTTGAATTTTTTGAGTGGGCTAAGAATCCAACCACTGTAAATCCATGTTTTATAAATCATTAACTCCTAAACTAGGAATGTACTTATGTACTCGTGACAATGTATCTGCTGCAATCTAACTAAGAAACCTACGATTTTTCTCTAAGCAATAAAATTAGTTTTAAGACCTATATAAAAATAAACAATCAGTTTTTATGGTTTCGATTTTGGTTGTTAATTTTTTTGCCCCTCCTAGTTGCTTGTCCAGTTACGCTACTGATTTAAAGACAGCTAGGTGTTAGATTTATCTATACGAGTCCTAGCTAGGCGTCTATAAAATATTTTTTTCAGAGGTGTTTCAATTTTTTTATTTAAATAATATAATTGGGACCGGTCCAATGTGTGATCTACCGACAAACGGCTATCTGCGAAAAAAGCGTTGTAGGTACAACGTGTGATCTGTGATCTATATTTTAACGAAAATATAATCGCGGTCGCTTACAACGTAGTGATTACGGCCCACGACCACATGAAGATAGTGACGAAACTTTAAATGATGAAAATAAAACTCCGGTAGAAAATAACCAACGAAATTATGGAAATAGAATACAGGGACCGGGACCGTGGATATTTGGTTTATGTTGTAATAAAGACAGCAAAACTAAACGTCGATTTTTCATTTTAAAAAAAGGGATCGACAAACGCTTATACCAATAATAGAAAGAAAGGTAGAAATTGGTACAACGATTTACAGCGATCGGCAGCGAGCATATAGTTCTCTGAAGGACCATGATGGATTTATATATCAAACTGTAAATCATACTACTTGTGATGGTTTGCAAATTCTCCACTGTAGTCATCAATATCCATATTAAAAATATCAAGTATGAAAATGAACCTCATGACAAAATATTTTGTTAAAATCTATAAATTATATAGAATAATTAGCTATATTTTTTACATAAATACGACTAAGGTGGATGTTACAACACCGTCAACACCCAAAAACACCCTTCTGATAACGCCACGGTTCTTAGCAAGGCTGCATCCGAGTTCCGTCCCAATTATAAAAATTGAATTTTTAGATATACTAGTTCCGTCCAGGGTTTTTTTGACGGATATACCAATTCCGTCCCGTGTCAAATCGAATTTAACAATATCACATTATTTAGATATAAAGATAATATGATATTATTAAAATATTTAATTTTTAATTATTATTATATTATTTAATTAATTAGAAATAAAGATAATATGATTTCAGTTATTAAACCAAATAAACTTTTCAGTCGTTATTTGTGCGTGTCCATGCTTCGTTAACATATATTAAAAATGGATAATCTACAATATATGTACAATGAAAAAGGTAAAATGTTAATTATTAAAAATGAATTTAAATTTTGTTTTCACAAAGAGTTGAATAACGATATTGAACGATGGAAGTGCATTCGAAAACAATGCAAAGCATATTATATAAAAATTGGTAAGATAACTAAATTTATAATAATTAAAGAGCGGTTATTTAAGTTCTTTAATGCTTAAAATATAATGCTAATATGTTCTTAAAAACGCTAAAATATATATATACGACTAAATTATGAAAATTATTAAGGACGGAATTAGTATATACCTTTTTTTAACTGGGACGGAATTGGTATATACCTTTTTTTTAACAGGGACGGAATTGGTATAAAAAAATGTTCTCGGGACGGAACTCGGATGCAGCTCTTAGCAAAAACATAAAGTAGCGTTGTTCGGGACGATTTTAACACAATTTATAGACTACCTACTATAAACTACTTGCACTTAAATTAAGTTAAATTATGATAACAACTAACGTGTGTAAACAGTGAAATCTATATTTATGTTTACCTATATAGTACCTACGACCTACCTACTTATATTATGTACCTATAAGTACCCAGTGGTGTACCCAGTGGGTTTCCACCCCCCCCCCCCCCAACCACCAAAAAAAACTTTTTATATTGGTATTTTATCTTCTGTGATACTGATTATTTTTAGAGTAATTTTTTTTTTTGCATTTTTCGCCATACAGTGGCGCACTAGATAAATTTTTTTCAGGTGTAGCGAGAAATGGGGACTTATCGATTCCGCCAGTATCGACTCCGCCAGTTCAGGTAGTCTAAAAACAACCTATCGATTCCGCCACCTTCCAATTTTAACCTCAGCCTAGCAAATGCTTAAAAAAATAATAATAAATTTTAATATAAATTAATTTAGTCAAATATATTTTTTATAATATGATGATGAAAAACTAATGCAATGTGAATTAATATATATGTAAAATAATACAATATACATAGTTAAATAAATAAAATCGATAGGTTGTTTTTAGACTACCTGCACTGGCAGAATCGATGCTGGCGGGATCGATAAAACCCCGCGAGAAATAATTTTACCTAGTAGAAACACAAAAAATAGTGTAATACCTAGTTTGAATTACACCAAAATAAGTATAACAGCTAATATTAAATCTTAAAAGTTTATATCTCCAAGAAGAAAATTAAGACGATAATAAAAAATTATGCTCTATGGACTATAGGGGTTTTTTAAGTACCTATTATAAATTTCTACTTTATACTGTATAATATATTGTATATACCCCTTACTTTTTTCCTACCACAATATGCTTAAATTATACTTAAATACAACAATTGTATTTTATTTATTACATACTAAGTAGGTAGGTAGGTAAGTATTATACCTATCTATACGGCTATGTACCCAATATAACTATCGCAGTTGGTATTGGCGTATTGGCACTTTATTTATCTACGAAACATAAACTTTTCAATGGTATGAAATAAATAAAATATACAAAATATAATTTTTTAAGCCAATTTTCTCTCCTATTGTTTTTTTTTCGAACACGAGGCCCTGAAACCTGACACCTGCATGCTCTTTACCACTAAGAACGGCTTTGTCATCAGTTACTATACAATATACATACATACTTAGATTTACTACAGCCTTGTTGTCAAATAATATATGTCTACTTACAACTGTTAACTACAACTATACGTGAACCTAATTTTTATAAGAATTATAGTTTCTAATAAACCATAAATTGTAATAATTGTTTTAATCAGCTATATAAAGTGTATTACTATATATATTATATTATACCTAGTTTTATTTATGTTAAGCCTTATAAGCAAATAAAATACTGCAAAACAAAATTGAATATCATAAAACAAATTACAAAATATAAAGCGAATTTAAATCATTAAAGCTATTTCATGAAATGTCTGTAAAAAGATGTATTTTTTAATTTTTTAGGTTTCGTACTTTTTTGGAAATATATTTTTGCAATTATTATTATCTTAGCGAAAACTGAGCATTTAATTATTAGGTATATATCCCGTATCTCGATCATTACCTTGCTATTATTATGACATTACTAATTATACAAACATTATGATACATTTGAATATTATCGGTATTTTATACCCTAACTACAAGTCAATAGTCATGCCACATATCAAATGACACTTATTGCGCAGTAAACTGAAGTTAAGCGAACGTTATAACCCGTAAAATATTATAATGTTTCCGTCTTACTAACGCAAAATCCCAGAGCGAATTTTTAGTGAAGAAAAATTTATTATTTTTAATAATAGAGTGAATTGAAATATTATAATATTCGGTTAAATATTGAAATGTATGTCTAATCTAGATGCGCATCTAAAGAGTTTATATACATATATATATATATATTTTTTTTTTTGAAACCAAGTTAAGAATTTTTTTTAACTGTAAATCTTTGTAAATATTGTTCAATGCTCATATCTACCTCGTTTCAAAATAATAATACCAATAACATCTCTTTGATAAAAGTGTTGTTTTTAGATTTGATGATAGAAGTCATGAGGTCAATTCACTGCGTAGTATTATAAATAACAGATTATAAACGAATTCTTCATCTTCTTCATGTAAAAATGTTATGGCATTGATAAGACGGATATCAAACATGCGGAATAACGTTATTCAAATTAAAAACATCCAAAATTATAAAAATTATTAATGCAGTTACACGAAAATGTTGTAGATTTTTAGTTCAAATAGTAACGTCAAACACAAATAGGAAAACGATAATTGATAACACACAAATGTTGTACCTAATAATGAAAAACGAAACTTTTTCAAATAAACCCGGCTGTTAATCATAATATATTATGTAACTTATAAATTATAATTGTAGTAAGTATTAACTACTAACTATCAATATTGTCATGTTTATTGCTGTTTAAAATACAAAGAAGACGTAGCACTATAGCATTTGTCTTAGTCTTAATTCTAAAATGTGCGTAACATAGCAAATGTACACCCAGGAGATCAAGTGTAGCTTCATTAATTTAAAATTTAGACAATGTTCTTACCATCATATTTCATAATAGGTCAATTAATTCTAAATTTCAAACTAACAAAACTATATTATACTATACTGTCTACGCTATAATTGATCTGCTGAGTGTAAATTTGCTTTATCACGCACTTGTAAGGCGGAAACAACAAATGCTAATGTTATGTCCTCTAAAGGTTTATAATGTATAGGTACTTGCGCTTATTAAGTACTTTACTTGAAATGTTTAGAAACGGTCAATAACTTTATATATTTTTTATTTACCTAGTTAAAATATTTATACACTTTATATTATGAATCTATCCAGCTACCATTATATAATATTTATATGAATAATATATTCTTCAATACAGCTATGTGCCAATGTAATTATAAAACTTTAATCATATTGTAATAGTATATAGTCGTTAGTCTAATAATATTATAGGGATGGCTATACCTTATTAGCAGTAACGGGAAATTTAGGTGATCAACTAATAGGCATTTAAATTGATTATAGTTTTGGTTAGGTATCTATACATAATACATATTATCAATATGATTATTATATGTGCTATGAAAACAACAAAATTACGAAAAAAAAATCTATATTTTGGCACATAATATCATAATCTTGGAGATATTATTTTATGGTAGTGCCTAAAAGAAGTAGTCAGACGGGCATTTGTTTTCTTCGTCTTACAAACGTACAATTTGGAAAGTTTAACTTTTAAAATAATATACCTACGTGTTATTGTAATTTCTAAAATTATACCTCTTATAAAATTTAAAGACAAAAATATTATATGAGGCATCTCTAATGATTTTATTGATATTATTATAATTATTTTTAATTAAGTTATGAGCACTTTTAAATTGTTTTTTTTTTGTGTATATTTTAAATGATCATAACTTACTTAAAAATATACCCTATTGATAATATTCTTTCTTTAAATTTTAATATTTTAAAGATGTAAATTCAATCTAATTCTAAAAATTATAGAGTAAAATGTATTTTTGTGGACTTAAAATTTGCCATGTTGTACGTTTGTATGACAAAAACAATAAATGCCCGTGTGGAGTCCTCTCAAATATATATATTATATATGTGGTACAGCCATAGGTATGTCCTGCAAAGTGTAAGATATGGGTACAAATGTTGTATTTATCAATAGACGATGATTGAATGTTTATTTTATTGCACACCTATTTGTATGATGCTTTTCATTTATCTGAAATATACTTTAGATTCATATTTTTCACGAGTTATACAAGTTTAATTTAAATATGATTTCCAATTTCGTTAAATTTTATATCTAAAGGTAGGTATTTGTATTTTATAAAATATTTAAAGAATATTTGAATTCTTTCTCATTTTGTAATGTTATAAATTTTTATTTTTTATTCAATTTGTATCAACTTCGACCAAAGTTACTATAGTTAACTTTAACCAATACAATTAGGTTTGGGTAATTAATGATAGATGTTTGTTTAATTGTTTCCATGTTGCAAGCATCGTATCTTAAACATTAATTATTATTATAGGTAATCATAGTACCTAGACTGTTTTGAACAAATGTTGTCATTGAAAAAATGATGTTTGGAACATTGTAACAGAGTACATTTTGTAATTTTTTACAAGGCTAATTCCAAAAAATATGTACACGATTTGGTTTTAGTAGAAATAGAAATGTAGAAACAATATATTGTACTTAGCATTATATAATATATTTAAATCTATTTGTTTATTTTATATTATGGAATTAAGCATCGTTAATATTATTTACTCCGATTAATTGATACAAACGTCTTATATCTAATGTAGGTAATAATAATACCTAGTTATTATATAAATTTAATTCAATGACACCACGATCGTAAAATTGTGACATTAAAATATGTAAATTGTTTATTTTTTGTTTAATTTTATGGCCATTTTGCATGCCACCATGCTCATGCAGTACCTATATAATATCATACTGACTATAAAGATATATAATGTATAACAGACAACTGTCATTACTTCTAAGGTACTTCAATACGACTGCAAAATATTTGTCTAAAGAAGAAGCAAGCTCTGAGGCTCATATCTCATAAATTAATTTTTATATTTTATATGGATACAATAATATACCTATAATATTTCAACGTAACCACTTATTAGGAAGGTATACGAGTATCGTACACATATCGTATGAGTATATTATATTAAATAATATTATGTTAGGTATATTCCAGCTATATTTTTACGTGTTGTTACATAATTATTATATTTCTGTAACGTATACAATATAATATAGGTATCTTTATTTGCTACATTCTGAATATTGTTTTTTCGTACACTAAATATGTATTTTACCGTGTTCAGCGTGTAACAAAATCAAAACAAAAACATAAATAAATGGAGGGGTTTCCTGCCGCTGCTGTAGAATAGTGCGAATGGTTCGAGTGCGCCTACCTAATAAAACATAAAACGAGTGGTACCTATGTTATAATATTATCGAGGCTGATGGTCGATGGCCACAAACTAGTAGGTAACCCCGTGTGACTGTGACATCAACAATGTTAACGATACCTCGTATGTTATAATCTGGTACTGATCGTTCAGTACCAGGTCGGATCTTCTAGTACACACATGATTGGATTTTCGAAAGGATTATCGTACCTATAACTTATCAAGTAAGTCAAATTACAATTTTTGAGTAAAAATAAATATAGGTATCTCCATTTAATAAATTATTTTTTATTTAAAAAAAAGATAAACCCTTTTATAAACTTGTAATAGAATAATAAACTTATCCAATATAGTGCAATAGGTGTTTACACGGCTTAAGATATATCTCATATTATATTTTAAACCGTAAATATTTAAAATAATATACCACACTATTTCGGATTAATTTAACTGCATCTACAACTTAATATTATAATAATGTATTATATTAATATAAAACCCAAACATAGGTACTATGTAAGTGTGTAATACCTATATTATATTAAATATCCATTTTTAGATAGGTACCCATCATGTAGTATATCCATTATTATTTATTTTCGTAAGTAGTAAGTTCCTAGGTATCTACTTCAAAAATAATTTTGTGAGTAAATTTTTCTACTTAATTGTTTTCGAATACAATATAATATAAGAGAGTCTAACTATATAATATGGTAGATGTAGTCATGTAGATGGCATTACATTAAATATATATATATATATGTATTAAAAATACACGTGCATTTAGTATATAACTGACAACTGTTATATGTAGGTATAATTATTACAACATTCGGTAATCTAAACAATAGAAATTAGTTAAGTTGTTATAGATTTAATATGATAGTAACATGTATGAAAAATTCATATTTTAATGATATTTTTAGCTGTTCAAACATGATATTTTAATAAGTCGTTTTCAAAAGAAAACGAATGGATTTCGTAACAATTGATAGTGTGGCCCAGTTTTATTAATAACCATATAAGTTGTCCGTGTGTGCGCACGCAACACGTCCTTCGTCACTTTTTTCCTTCTTAACTCTCAATACACGATTTTCTACAACTAAGAGCAAGTGTGATAGTTTATAGGTAATTGACCTATCTGTACACTGCGATATCTGAATTGCTATTATATATTTAAATTGTGATAGCCAATAATCTTATATCTGTCTATGGTATAAAACATATATTACTATCATTAGCTTTCTTTCGTCTGTATTTTTTTATAATAAATTATCGTACACAAATTTTAATAGGAAGTAAAAACAATATTAAAAAGTAGGTGCACTTAGGTATCTATATGTTACGTTTATTTACGCCAATAAAACATAAATAAGCTCAACACAAATGTCGTCTCACAGTCCACAGATGGACAGATGGCATAGGAAATAGTCTGATGAGGTTCAATAGATATAAATCCATTGCCTGATAATAAAATAAAATTTTTAGTTAAAATTGTTTAATGCAGCCACTGCAGGTATGTCCACTTCAGTCTTGCTAACTACTATTTTGTATTATTTCATTACGATGTAAGTATTTTGTGTAGTATTTATGTAATATTTTATCTAGATATATTATAATATGATGTTTAGATTGACCTATGTTCTTAGTTCTTGTTTTTTTTTTTAGCTACTTATCTAGTATATTCTTATTTAAAATGGGAATTTTATCCAACTTTTAATTGTTATTATTAGTTAAATAATAATATTAAAAAACATTTAAGTACAGGTAGATGTCCTATTAAATAGATATAGGTACCTGGTATAGAATTTTATAGTCAATGATATTGCTAATAATAATAACTAATGGATATCAATGGTCTTAAGTGTTTCAAATATTCCCATTCATTAAATATTTATAAATATTTAATTGATACAAGTTCATATCATTTTAATTTGTTATTTTTTTCTAATTAAATTAGTCGAATGAGGACGATGTTAGTTATAATGTCTTTGTATTGATTTTTATTTATAAAAGATTATTACTAATGATTGTTAAGTCGTTAAAATGTAATTATTTTGTATGGATATCTTGTTAAATTTGTAGAGACAACGTCTTATTTTATGTTTTGCTTAAACTAAATTCAATTTATATTTTTTATGTTGGTAGGTATCTACCTAAAAATGAATTAAATAAATATTTACACTAAAAGTCAAATTTAAACATAAATTAAAATACCTGGAGTCAATTAAAAGAAGAATTTTACTATTTCAATAAACAGCTTTACTGCTTTAGTTCAATATCTTCGTATTTTAAATTTTTCATCTAGTCTGTTTCATTAATGAATGGTTTAATGGTTATAGTATACATCAGTGGTTCTTAAAATGTGATATGTTGGGCTCCCTGGGCATAACTGTATTAATTAAATTCAAATTATTAAATTATTATTAAATTTCTTAATTACATTTTTATATTTTTATTCAATATAATTTGGACCATACCAATATTATGAATTATTGTTATCTGAAATAGATATTTCTGATTTTTGAGGCTCCGTAATTTTTTTTAAGGAACATAGAAGTGCTCCGTGAACCAAATAGTTTGAGAACCACTGGTATGTAGTATGTACCAGTAACAGGCTTCTGATTACACAATTTTTTTCTCAGTAGTTGTATTGAAACATTTAAATCATCTTATATAATGTTGTAGATTATTTGTCTTGTCCGTTAACATCAAGCTAGTGGCTGACTATAGGTACTAGGTAACTCACCTATATATTGAACCTGGAAAGGATTAAATTCGTGGAAGTTAAGTAATCCTATTGGCATTTTGTCTAATGGTCATTGCGCAAGTGTTTTAAAAAACTTTTAGTCAGTAATATAGTTATTTTGGATTGTTATACATATTTAAGTCAATATTCTTAAGATATAATTACTTATTATAATCCTTCTCAATAGGTTTTCAGTACTTAAGCAAATAAAATAAAATGTAGGTACTCATTAGTATAAGAATTTCATTATATTACGTCTATAACGTTATAATAATTAATAGGTAATAATAACTGTATTGAGATTTTTAAAGCATTATACAAATTGCATTACAATTATTTTTTTTATTTTGAAAAGATTTTAAACACTTATTTCCGTTTCTAAATACAGTTAAAAATTTAAAAATATAAGTACATAGGTATATAATAATTCAACTAACATTAAATACATAGGTACAATGGATGCACCAAATAGCTGATACCTATTTTTTAATGAATTAAAATATCTATAGTCATTAGTTATTCATTTATTATATTGCATATTATATATGCAAAACACACTAAATATATTATTATTGTCTTTGTCTATGACTATTTTAATAAACTGCGTAGATTATTGCATTTAACATATATATATAACTATATTTAAATCTTTAGTTTTTAAGTCTTGTTTGTCTCGCGTACAAATGTAAACACCGCTTGAAGATTATGTATAGATACTTCCGCATAATTTACGAGGACATTATTTTTTTGTATATATGTCTTGCCATCCATCACTGAAGTAATTTCTACTCGTATTCCTCATAGGTATTATTGTTTGCGGATTTTAATCAAATAGTGTATGTCACGGCCATCTTTTAAACTGCAGTTGGTGAACATTTATTTTTAAATTTTTTTTTATCATTATATTATTATATTCGTAATTCGTATGTAAGGTCGACTAGTATTGATTCTTGCGACACACATCAATGCATCATAAATTCATAACATTACGGCCCTTTATTATTTTCGGGTTTCCGTGATAGGTGAATCTCTATTTAGGCAACTTGTAAAATTAACATGCCTTTAAAAAAATACATGTATAAGTGGTATATATATCACAGCAAAAACCGATTGTGCCTAATGTTAATAAAAAAAAATCCTTCAGTGATCAACAAACTTAATATATTTTATCAAAATAATACAAAATAATTTTGTAGATGTCCTTACCTATTACCTAGTGACTATAATCCTTGCTAAAAAGTTGCGTGTTTGGTTTTGAAAACACTAAATATTCGGCCATCCATCAATGAAGCTGTGGTTCATAATGAATTAGTAATTATATATAAATGTAATATGTCAAAAGAGTAGGAACCATTATGCCTCGGTAAGATAGGAAAATTGATTTATTGTCGTGTTTATAAGTGACCTGGTAGACATAATATCGGATATCCGTAGGTATATCATCGATACCCGGTGACCCTGAGGATTTCATGTTTTCCCCATTAACATATTTTATTGAAATATTGTACTATTGCGTTTGTGTCAAGTGACATTAAATGTAGTAGATAAAATTTACAAGAAAAAAAAATTAGAATTTAGAGTGTTTGTGAAAAGAGAAGGGGTAGCGGAAAGAACGAGGCTACCCAGAGCACTTTTTATAAGTTTTCTTAAAATATAATATGAGTCATAGATTATTACTTACCTATCTAATATTGTCCTCTAAAATTCCCATTTTAAAAAATCGTAAGGCGTAATGCATAGTATTCAAATATTATGTAAATACCTACCTTACCTAATATGTATAGTTACTTTACTTACTATATAGTCAAAATATGCAAACGCTCCCTGAATAGCTGTACCTATATACAGTTAAATAATTCCGTCAACTAAAGATTTTTTTTTCCTATTTAACTTTTATAATTTTTAAGATTTTTTTAATAAGATAATATATTATTTAGAGTAAATATATTGTACTAGCTGATCCTCATGCACTTCATTGCCCGTTAAAAATACGATATGATTTATATATTTTTTTTTTAAATAGCGTTTATTAAAAATTTACAATCTATACAAGTTTTGTACAATGAGTAAATTGGAGGGAGGAATGACAATGATGGAGCGGTGGAGAGAAGCTCACAGTTGAGCTACCTTTTAATGAGTCTTAAATCTAGTTAGATAAATATAATAGAATAGAATTTTAGATGAGGTATCTGGGCCAATTTCTGTTTAGTTAGTTTATATTATCTATATATGATTTAAAATTTGTGTTTAATTCGTCGTAGCTGTTGCGACCATAATAGTTTATGGCATTTACATATTGCTTTGTAAAGGTGAAACAATTTTTAAAATTGGTATCTAATAACGAATTGATAATTTCTTATTCATCCATACTGAATTGTAAAACCTATAACAACCATATAATAAATAATATTATATTTAAATTTATGATTTTTATATATCTATTACATATTTCTATAAAAAATCTCAAGTTTGCAATAAAAAAATTAAAGGTCACTTATCGAGATAAAATATAGCCAATAGATCCATGGGATAGTGTAGCTTACTGTATAGCTTTCTGATGGTAAACAAAAATGTAAGTAGTTCCAGACATTTATCAGCCAACTAATATTATTATTTAATAGCTTGTTATATATAAATAATACACAACATGTATATAAATATACAGTTTACACGTATACATTTATTTTTGCCGTTTTCAACCCTTTAAAATTAAAATTTTGAAAAATCTTTTCTTATTATACGGTGAAAGTGTTAGAAGAACCACTATTCCAAATTTCAAGTTCGTACGTTAAGTAGTTTTTTAAATACAGTGGTCAGTGAGTCAGTGGTATTTGGATTTTATTATATACCTATATAGATACTTTAAAACGTTAAGTATTTGTATGCATGGAATTTAAAAGCTAAAAATGTATTATAGGTATACCTAGTCGTATAGATTATAAATATTATGTTATATTGGTAAATACTTGCAAACTGATGGACTTCTCGAGGTTCAGTGTTCGTCAATTACGCTGATTTATCTAGATACCTGAAATCTTAAGGTACATCTTTTACGTCGGCGAATTTATCGCAAACTAAAAAGGTATACATCATCTTTTGCGCCAGTAAATTTATCACAAATTAATGAGGTATATATCGATTGCACCAAGAAAATATAAATATTTTTAGATATGTTATTTTTATGAATTTTATTATGACGTGTACCTATACGTTAATATTATAAGTCTTTATCAAAAACCGTAAAAATTCTAATCAAACATATACTATAAAAATCATAAATATTAAAATATTAAAATACATATTATTATACAATAATTTGTTGAAAATTATAAAATATCGATATCGATATCATGACGATTATTCGTACTCTAGCGCAATATCGCCTGCGCAATTAATATAATATAACCTTTTTTGGATCTCAACATTATCCGACGCAGTTGATGTATTATTTTTATTAATCCCAAAATTAATTTTTCCTTACCTGTGATTTCTGGCACAATTGACATAATATACCCTCGTGGCTTAACTCCATGTCTTGTCCTTTACGCGACACCACCCTATATCAGGCATTTTTAAAAAATTACATTTAATTAGGATTATATTATAAAACACTACCATAATTATTACAAAATGTTCAAAATTCAAATTATGTAATCGGCAATCGTATGGTTTGATACAAAAAAAGAGTAATAACCGTTTGTTAATTCAAATAGAATTCTATTGAGTGTTGAATACTTGAATAATAACATAATAGGAAGGTACCAGCAGGTCCTATTGAAAACCTCATGAAAAGGGGAGAGGGCCAAGCAAAAATTAAATGAAGTACCTACCTATTTTACAATTTTCGTACATAAATAATACATTTATTAAAGGGGAAAATGCAATGTGAAAGGCTTAAACACCAAATACCAAACAAAATAAACTAGATATACGCCACAGCATATCAAGTTATTAAGTATACCTACCTCCCTACATATTATTATTATCAATAATATCAATTGATCCAATGCTAATATTATACTTTCATACAATTCAAGTAAATACTATTTATTTTACTACTCACTAGGAAATTGTATTATTTATGTTATTATAAACACGATTTAAATTTTATATAAACGGGAAATATTATGATACTTATATTAATGAATAATCTTCAGTTTATAGAGTAATTAATAGATTAATAATAAGCTACAAATATAAAATATATTTTTATTTACTTGTTATTGATAACTTTTATTTTTTCTGATTGAAATTTCAAAAACATGGGATTGATAGTTAAACGCATATTATAGTATAGGCACATTCATAATTTCTTCATAATATATATAATTAATAATTAGCTAGTATACATAACATAATACATATAGGTACCAACAAACAATGAAATAAGTTCAAAGAATACATATTAAGTTAGAAATAATTGAATAAAAAACAAGACTTCAATCAATAGCAAACCAACACTTTGCTATGAATTTATGATTTATGAACAACCAATAATTGTACAGAGAAAACGATTACATATTTTTTTACAATACTATAGGTATACCTACTCATATAATACAATATTAAAATATACCTATAGTTGTATTAGTAGGTACTTACAAACGTATACAAACGTATACGTACAAGTATTATTAGTTATACGATAAATTAAATAGAGGCCAAATTATACTTTAATTTATTGTTCACGACTATTATTTGATAATTGAAGATCTGTATTTTTTAATTTATTTATATCTATTACATCTTCATTATGTCATTTGGTTCAAATGCCTGAGGGGTTCATATAAGATTATTATATTTATTCTCTCCGGGAACACTTTTGCTTTCTGTATGTGTTCTCCTTCGGTCAAGGTTGATGGATTCAAGGCTCAGATTTCACTTTTAGATGAACTTTATAATTTATTCCAATACTTACACACGTAATTATACATTTCATTTTATAATTACGTATATACACAATTAATGAAGCAATAAAAATATTCAAAAACAATTTAATCTGCAATATTCATATTATTCACAAAATCGCAAGCACGCACTGCTGCATAAACAAATATACAAATATATATTATATATTACTTTACATTTTAAATGTTTTTAGACCTTGTTGTTAAGAGCTTTCATCATTATTTTTGAGTTTTTGTTGTATGATTGCCATTATCATATAATATGACATTGTTTACGATTACATTTTGTGAGTTATTTAATTTATTTTTCATATATAAAATTATAACCAGAAAAAAGAACTTGAACGTTGGCCGTTGGCCGTTGGCCGTCAAATAAGGTTAAAATATTAATATGTCGTATTTTTGTTTGGTAGTGACGTGATGGCTGTATAATTTTTTCAAGGAGCTCATAGAACTTTTCTGAATTTTTCGTAAATAAAGACCTTCGAAAGTGACATTTTGTACACATCAAAAATATTGTGTAGTTGTATGATTTAGATATTTGCATACTAAATTCTTGTTAAATGACATACTATATTCTTACATATGACTGAATTTCAATCTAAACGACAAAATTATCATTTGAACCTACAAAATAAATATGCATTTTCTTATATAGCCAAAACGTGTACTTAGGTATAACTATTCTGTCTACTATGATAAGATGTTTCACTTTAAAAAAATGAATACAAATAATAGATATTCAGTTTATAACATTAATTTAAAAGCATATACAAAAATGAAAAATAAAATACTCGTAAGATATAGTTTAGCTGACAACTTTATTAGATAAATGTATTTTATTTCAGTATGGATTATTATTTATTAACAATAGAATCTGTAAATGACTGATTGAAAAATGTAAAATGAATTATATACATATATATAAGAGTAAAGTAGACAAGTAGTAGTTTTATTGTACAGGTGTATAATATTTTACGTTAAAAAACGTGACGAAAAGTGTTGACCAGATCTCCAGAGCAACAATAACGTTAAGTAGGTAGGTAGGTATAGCTGGTAGTTCATAATTTTTTATTTTGTACTTTCCCTTTATTCCATGGCTTTATATTACACAATATACATATAGGTTACCTTAAACTTGGCATCGTGTTTATTTCATTTAATATATCGAATTATGTAGTTTACTGTATATACTATATAGACTATTTCAATATAAAACCTAACCTATATAGGTTTCCATGTTTTAGCAAATGTGCTTGTATATTATTAGGTACCTATTGTTAGATTTTAAAATTATTTTTAATAGAATCTTCTTCACATTGCCTATATTTTTATTCGTTCAATGTTTAGATGTAGTACAGTTTCCATTAGCTGTGAAAAGATTTTTTTAAATGTTTCTTTTTTTTTTTTATCAAAAACATATATTATATAAGTTATATTATGCCAATATATAATATAATATCATATATATTATATTACCTATTTATAACGTTTCTGTATATAACAACCATAACGCTATACACAACTTCATTGGTAGTGTCTATATCTATATACATGCACGTGTTAATAAAATGAAGTTACCTATAATATGACATAAGATTTTAAAAACCGCCATAAGTAATTACACTTTATTAGCCGCAGTGGAATTAAATTTAAAATGTTCATCGATACACAATCACAGCACGGTGAAAGTAGGACATTGATTTGGTAATAATATATGGCCAGTGCAGAATAACATACGAGACAATTTTTTATTCATTCCAATTTCCAATACACAATAAACTAGTTGTATTAGTGGATGTGCAAAACGTAGTAAAATTATTTCAATTAGATAACAAAAAATTAGTTATATACTTACGCTTTGAGGTTTCCCGTTAAGACTGACGTGTCTTAATGACTCTTAAAATGTGATTCGTTAATAGTTTAATTTCATTAGATAAATAAAAACAAATGCGTATACTCATAGGTCGTTGGGTGTACTAAACATTTTTTTTTTAATTCCACGCTGTAGAATCATAAATTATGATACCTATAATTACACAACGTATTGTGTAATTATTGTACATTAAGTTGTGAACACAAATTTCATATTTTTAAAATTTTAACTAGATGTCTTGTAATGTTAGCTTACATTGTTTACGCTTAATTTAGGTAGGTAGTAGCCTAGTGGGCACAGGCAGGTAAATTACAATACTAAAATTAACTAAGTTCCTAACCTACACTTTTTAATCGAATATGGGATTTATATGTTATTATAAATAACTGTATAATATATGTAGAGAGATAAATTAATTTTCAGATTTGAATATGGTAATAACTAATAAGTATGTACCTATATCGTGCACGTAAAATGAAAAACCTTAATGTATAATACCTATACGGTTGATGGTCATAATTTCCACGGGCGTAGGATCAATAATAAAAATATGAAAAAATACCTATGCATAAAAAATTTTAAGTTATAAACCAGATTCTGTAATGGAAATTGCATTAAGAAGATGTCAGAGCACTATATGTTTTTTCTCTCTGGTCCACGTTCTACATAATATACAAAATGCATTTACACAGAATCATTTTTTCTACGTTTTTAAGTAATCTTAGAGTAAAATAACCTATTACAAAAAAGATAGAGAACAATATTTTCGAGGAAATGGCATATCGATATTATATTTTATTGTTGTTAGATTTTGTATTCGTCTTTTAAAATAAACAAAAAAATGTTGTAAATTTAAATGACGTTTAAATTGCTTTGAGATAATATTTACACAAATCGATAAAAAATATTATTCTCTATCTTTTTTTGTAATTGGTGATTTTATCCTAAGATTTTTTTTAAGATTTACCCTAAGATTACTTAAAAACATAGAAAAATGATTAAATGCGTAAATAGGATTTGTCTATGTTGAGCGTGGGCCAGAGAGAAAAAACAAATAGTGCACTAATATCCTCTTAAGCTAAATGGTTTAGTCCCATTTTATAAAAAAGTAGATATATAATTTGAATTTATTAATTATTGTTAGATATAGGTAGGCTCAATGTTATATATTTAGGTACTGTGATTCTTTTCTACTAACATAAAATATAATTATTTATTCTGATTTACTAATATTTTTAATCATTATGTAAAAACTTACTTCTTTTTATATATTACACTATAATACAAGTATATATTATTATTTATTATTACCTATACGTTAGATTTATCAATGCTGCTTTATGTTTATAACTTATATTTTACAAGCAATCATACAAATAAATAATAATGAAATAGTATTATATACAACTATATGGTAATATAAGTACATTAACGACATTAATTTTTGATTATTTTCTTTCTTATGAATAGGTAATAACCTTATTATTTGTAATTAATAGTTAACGGTAACGAAATTAAGACTTATATGTCAGACCGGAAATATATTATTTATTTTTCAATGTCATTAATTTAATTGAACCTTAATAGGTATACCTAGTGGCTATTTGGTACTATTATATTATACTCTTAAACTGATAATAAACTTGTCAATTGGAAATGCAATATAGATATTACAGCCATTTTTGTTTAATTGATAATAATTTGAATTTAGAATAACATTTTATCGAGGACTTTTACAGTAATTATTTTGAAAAGTTTAAAGGTTTTGTGAAATATTTTTGTTCCATCATTTGAGGTCACATAAAACTATAGTAATTTTAAAAATTATTTTTTTTTCTATTTAGGTTGATACTTTTTTAAAGACACGATAGATTTTCAAATCTATGTATATAAGTTGTAAAATATCTTTTTCTTAAAATGTCGATGTAGATTGAATGCGTAGAGGTAGTTCATCACCAAGTATTTTGAATTAAATTTTTTCAAGTTTAGATTTATTAAAATTAATCTTAGAGAGTTACTTATCAGTACCGTAATAATATGATGTATATAATATATTAATGTATTAAATAAGTAGGTAAGGAAATAATTTAAATTTCACATGATAATACATAAAAATTAAATGATTAAACATTATTTACGTGAATTAACATAATATTCTATTACATTATATTATGTATTTATGCCTGTGTACCACTACACTATCCTAACAACTACTAACCACCAATATAGGTTTTTTTAAATTATAATTAAGTAATAATATACCCACATGATTAAATCATTTATTTTTGACAGGCCAGTGAGAATTAAAATAATTTGTGAAAAATAAAGACCCATTCAAGATATTTATCTAATTTCTTTTAAAGTTATTAGTAGGTAATTTAATACTTATTTAGATTTTATCGATATAATTATTGCTTTAACTTTCTTAAATTTACAAATATCAGGTATGTGCCCATAAAAATCATGCGGATTACCGGTCATGGTAGGTATATTTTATAATACTGTTTTTAATAATAATAATAATAATAATAAAAGTTTATTCAGTAGAATAAAACGGGCCGAGGCCAATAGTAAAGATAATAAAGTTTGAGTACAAATACAAAAGAGATACAATATTACATACAATAAATATCTTATAGGTATATAAAGTTTACAAAAAACTAAAAAGGAAAAATAATATTAAATTGATAGGCAAACCCAGCATTACGTATTCACATTGTTCATGCGAACATTTATTATCTCCTTTAAGGGAGAAAAGAAAAAGTCAACTCTCGTTGAAAGTTTATTGCATAGAGCCATAGCCCCAGGAATAGGTGAGTTTTTTAAATAGTTTGTGTTATATACTGGAATGTAAAACAAAGATGTGGAACGGTTATTGTAGGCTGGAATAGTAAAGGGGATGCAATTTAAAAGATTAGGATCATCGGTGATGCCATTAATTAACTTATATATAAAGGATATATCTGCTATTTCACGTCTGGAGGATAAGGCTGGAATTTTAAGAAAAGATCTGATTTGTGTATAATCATGATTATCAATGGTCAAATTAAATTTAAAGGCTACAAATTTTAAAAACCTATTTTGAACGCGTTCAATGAAGTCGATATCGGTTTTGGTGTATGGATTCCAGATAGGAGCCCCGTACCTATTCAAGAATAGATCTGACTAATGCACAATACAGGAGTTTGAATGATCTAAGGTTTTTAAATTCAGATGAATGGCGCTTAATAAATCCTAGAACTTTCAACGATTTTTTCACAACACTCAATATGATCACGGAAATTTAAATTAGTGGTTAAATTTACTCCTAAGTCTGTAATTGAAGAGACTGATCTAAGTTGGATATCATTTATAGTGTACGTATAGGTTATATGACTGCGGGATCTGTAAAAACACATTGAGTAACACTTATCAGTATTGAGACACATGCCCCAGTTACGACACCATATAGATAAGATATTTAATTCATCTTGTAGAACTAGGCAATCCTCGAACGAGGAAATGCGAGTAAATATTTTTAAACCGTCCGCAAAGAACAGAATTTGGCATTTTCTAAGAACAAATTGATGGCCCGTTAATAAATAAATTGAATAGTAGGTATGGGCGATAAGTGACCTCCTTGGGGAGTACCAGATGGGACCGGGACCGTTTTTGAATAGAAGCCATGCACTTGGGTGAACTGAGACCTGTTTGTGAGATAAGATTTAAACCAGGATAACAATGGATGACTAAACCCTAATTTACCCAATATAATAATCAATAATTCATGATCGACACGGTCGAAGGCTTTCGCAAAATCGGTGTAAATTACATCCACTTGACAATTATCATTAAAAGCGTTGAGTATGAAATTACAAGTTACAAGTTAAAGTGGACCTCCCCGGTATAAAACCATGCTGGCTATTGTCTAAAATGTTATTGATTTGTTTGATCATTAACGGTAGAGTATTATCGGTTGTAAACTTGACCAAGATCGTTTGTAGATACCTATACTAAATTAATCCAAATACGGGCTGAATGTATTATTTTAAATTTCAAGTAGGTTAGTCAACTTAGTTATTGATTTTTTAAAACACTTAAATCTTTACGACACTTTCTTGAAGATAAATATATTAAAATATATAAATATATTTTATTGTGATCTAGAAATCCTGGTTATATAGCCTGCTTTAGACTAATTCAATTCTTACCGAATATTTAATGTAGACTATTATTGTAAAAAATATATAATTTTTAAGACATGATGATAATATTAGTTTTTATATTATAAGTTTTATATATTAAGTTTAAGTTTCAAATAAGATGTATCTACCTACCTTTTTATACTTAAAACTGTAGAACAAGTGTACAACTTATTATTTTATACAAGGTTACCAAGCTACTTCATATTAACTATGTTTGATTTTTCATTGACCTTATATCATTACTTTGTACTAGCTCTTGAATTTATTTAAAGGTCTACAATTCTCAGTAAATAAACAATATTTTTTCGAATGCAGTAATTTATCACATATTGCTTTCAAGTTTAAAAAAATATTTCAATACCTACTTCTTTTATTCATCCCAGTTTTCGCTTTCTGTGTTTTTTTTTTTTTTATTTCAATTTATTTTATTAGTTAAATGCTTATTAGTTATTTAATATACAAATATCTTATATAAATTACTTCAAATTCGCCTGGGGAGTTTTAAATAAATTATAATTATTATGATTTATAATAATGTGTTTTTATCAATAACTTTATAGTATAGTAGGTATGTATAATATATCAATGATAAATAACTTTATATTATATTTACCTATATATTAAGTATCTACCTACCTGACAACATACAGCGAACGAAACTACCATACATAGTAGTTATGACAACTAGCATTCATCCGAATTTTGTAATATGTAATAATAATTAATTTGTTTAAATTAATTATATGTGAATTAACCTTCAGCATAGTATTGATATGTCTAACTCTAACTGCTCTTTTTATTCTATAAACTTTAATAAGTTGATAGGTTGATTATTTTTTATGACATTTTTATAATACCTTTACTCTGTATAATATACTATATTATATGAGAATATATAATTAATTGTTAGAACATATTTATATTGTTGGACGATATTATAAACGTAGAAGGTATGTTTATAAGATATAGAAACCGGTACCTATATTTTATCAAAATCATATTTATTATTTTTAAATAGTACCTATCACAAATTGTATTACAATTGAGTATCCTCCAATATTTTTAATATTTGTGGGTAGGTACCTACTGAAATAGAGTTCTTAATATGCATTTTAAAATACCGTTTAGGGCAATAAAAATTTGATGAAAATGGGTCATCTATAATATTGTTATAAACACGTAGTTATATTTTATTACTTTTCTAATTATAGTATAATTTTATAAAAGTATAGGTACCTAAGTAATTTTCAGATTAAAAATTAGAATAATATATAAGTCAAGGGCAAAGCAATGTTGTTTGAATAAAGATAGGCATAGATAGGTAATAAAATACCTATATATTTAAAGTAGATATTAAACGTTATTTATAATTAATTATTATTCTAATTACATTTTTACCGTTTGCTAATAGCCGCAAATCGGTAAAATTAAATAATTACATTTTTTTTTTGTGTTGACTATTTTATAATAATAGCTTGCTGATAAAATATTACGATATCTTTAATCTTGCGATATTTGAAACAATAAAATGTAATATGGGTAGTGGGTACGTTATCTATGTATAACTCCGTGAGGTTCAATATTAATATATTGTATTTTATTATAAATAATAATATAATTCCATACTGGCATAGTCACTGTAGGTATGGTATAACGTATATGTATAAGGTATGTAATTGATGTCAAATAGCTATTAAAGATATGCAAAAAAAGCTGTTTAACGAGATACGTCCAAGAATATCTAGTGGGTTGCTAGGACGGGTGTCTTTCAATGTCATCATAGGTATTCCATAAATATTATTCCAGTTTTGGAGCTCAATTTTGCTATTTAGAATATATTTAGTGTTTACACGATGCTTTAAATTTTGTGTTGACAGTATTAAGATTAACTCTTAAGTGATCGTAAAAATTATGTTGGATTAAAATAAATAGCGGAGTGTTTGCCCAATCGATAGGTGTTCCCTTCAGTTTTTACTAATTAATCATTTTCTCAATAAATACTGCAATGAGAAATTATCAAGTCCAAGTTTTCTAACCGATAAAATAAACTTTTCAATTACGGATTCCCCTTATTTTTAGGTATACGAAAAATAACAATAGTCAAAATGTATGTTTAATTTGTGTAACTAACAATTAACTTATCTTTTGTTATTAATAATGAACTTAGTGAAGAGTAAACCGTTGTACCTATCAATACTTATTTTCTATATGGTTGAAAAACAAAATATATCATGACAGCAGGGTAACCTCCTCACCATGGTTGCACAACTGACCGCAACTAATTAACAATCAACAGTATAAGTACTATAAGTACGTATAGCGTATAGGTGGTACCTATACTTATAGTAATGTTGTGAATAAACGACACAGAAACTGGTGGCAGTATTGTGATAAACAGTTCCAACGCATTACTGTTTTTTTAGCAGGCAAAAAAAGTATCTATATAGTATTATATACTTATTAATTATTACCCATATCGGCAATATTATTTCGTATAGATCAGTCATCAGTGGAGTAAAATTCGGGGGTCGTTAGCAGTGTTTCTGAGAGTCATTAATAAAATCATTTTATAATTTATTAAATTTGTATTGCATATCTACACATTACTGATATAGGACTAATAATTAATATTATATATACAACACCTTGCAAGATTAGTCTTGAAAAAGAAATTTCGTTCATGCCACATTTTTGAGTCAATATTTTCAATTTACTATAATGTAATAACCAATTTGAATATATATATATATATATAGAGAGAGAGAGAAATTAGGTTAGCTATAAGCTTCTCAAACATTTTATATCAATTATATTTATATACCTAATAATATTATAATTTAATATATGAGACATGAGTTAATAATTGTTACGGAAATCAAAGTTTCTTAGAAAGTCATAATGTTTAGTTTTGCGTATTAATTTGACTAATTTACTTCTAGTTTATAATATAATACAATCGAAGAAGAATCAGAAATTTATTGCAAACGATTCTTCACCACTCTTAGGCCACCACGATTACTCACTCATTAGAAATTTAAATACCTTATCACTGCCCGATAAATTCCTCGATGACAACTAAAAAGGAGATGGGGTAGAGACCTGCTGCTCTAATAATCCTATTCGATTTTCCTCCACTTCTTTTCTTACTCTTATTTCTTTTTTCCTTCTCAACCAAGTCAAGTTAAGTGTTACTAATGGGTCACTTCTAATTCCCGAATTTACCTACTCGTTATATATTATTTACTTTCATCACATATACTTATTGTGCTATTGCCTATTTGTATAGATTGTATATTTATTATAAAAAATGGCAAAATAAAATAATTTTATAATATATAAAATTACAGTTTTCAAAATTATTAGCGAATATTTTATACAAATAAATCAATAACACTGCCTGATAGTCGTCGAGACCAATGGCATTGCCAATTATTATTGACCGCGAATCAGCCCGTATCTGCTACCTTACAATAAGTGCCAGTAACATTAGACTCATCAAGCTGATTTTAGATCGACAAACTGTCACCTTAAGTGAAAGAGACAAATAATTACTGCAATTCAATCAATTCATAAATGTAAATACGACTATCCGAGTATATCCTTATATCTACATTTAGTTATTACTATAATATTACTTTATAGCAGCCCAGCATGGCAGCATCGATCATTATTATTTATTAGGCATCTACTACAGCAGTGATAACTGTGCAGTACTCTGCGCTCGTTTACATATTATTATATACCTAATCATTCAAACGACGTAACACGTTCGTTGCGAATTTGCGACTTTTAACAGACGTTTATGAGAAAGGTAGGTAGGTAATTTATAAGAATATAACGCTGATTACTTCATAGAATTAATTGCAATTATAAAATAGCTGCATGTTACTTACCAATATAAACCTAAGTATTAGAACGGGAAATTACTAAGAATAAGGTACCTATACGTATTCGCAGCGATGTGGTCACGACGAGCATTACATTAGGACGTAATAGTCAGTCTAAAACTGTGACACTATAGGTGAGGTGCTCTACTCGAATTTATACGGAAACTAACAGTGACCGTGATGTTAATAATAATAATACGGCATATTACTTTTTTATCAATTACCTAATTAATAAAGTTTGGCTGGTCGATAATAATATACGTATAGACCGGTATAGTACATACATCGACGGAAACAATGTGATGATAAATCTTTGATATTATTTCTCAATATTTTAATAAAGTACCTATAAGACATAGGTAGGTATAGGTGCCTTACTCTATATCTTACACGTAGACGTAGTATACAATATATCAATATGAATACAATTTTAATAATACCTACAATTGACAGTTATATGGGGTTATAAATTTAACGTAAGACTTTCACTGTTTCAGAAAACACTTATGTTTTTATACTTACATAATTATATTTTAAGTCCTTGAAAACAAAATTGTTTAGTTATGTTTTATTTTATTTATTTTATTCATAATGATAACATGCATTTTTAGTAAAAGCATAATATTATTTGGAGTATTTTGATGTATCAAGATCAAATTTGGATAGGTAGTTAATTAGTTGCATGTATAAAGTAAGTATTTTAAGTTTTTACGAGTGGATTAATGGACCAACATTTTGGTGGGGTAATCAGTAATCACACGTACCACTCCACTCTGTTCATCTAAACTTTAAATACTTTAATACTTATACCTAACGGCTAACAGATCTACACACCCAAAAATAAATCTTTATAAATTCAAGCAAATACTTCAAAAGATATTCTGCTTTAGAATAAAGAATTAAGAATACATGTGGTCGTTGTGAAAACATTTTTAAAATAATAACGTTGAAAAATCGTAGACACTATATTATTTTTGGAGAAAAAAATGTTTTTTCAAACATTGTTTATATTTTTGAGTTGTCTTGTGATGAGTGCCTTACGTTAAACAGATCATATTGAAATAATGTATAATAACTTAACTTAGAGTACCTACATAGCTTTATAATTTGTATTTTGTTGTAGTTGTACGACTTACCTACATAAATATTTGAAAATGAGCGTATGAAAACTCTGCCAAAAGTATATTTTTTTTGTGTAAACTCCGCTAGTAAAAGAAACAAGTAAAATTAGGTTTATATTGTAAGCTCTACCAGTTAAAAAAATAGGTAATTTTAAAATCATAATTTTTATAATTATAATATTGTCCATATTTAATAAAAGCTATGCGTAATAAACAAAACAATGCATAAAATTTAAACATATAAAATTATTACTTAACAGTATAAAAATTGATATAAAATCATATTTTTTATGGTTATAATCATTTCAATTTAAAAAAAATGGAGTTATGCATGTCTTATATGCACTTACGCCAAAAAATATACAAAACTGAATAATAAAAGTAATAATTGTCTGAATAAATCACACAAATAATATTGTATTAATCATACAATATGTAGGAGGGTATAGTGGGTACTGTGTTACCTATAGGTAATAACATATAACTGTGAAATAAAATTATTTGATAAAATTTATAGGTATTCTAACTTTCTAAGTCTTATATAAATCCATTATTTATTTTTATTTTTTATTAGCAAATTAGAAATCCATTTTCATACCATTTACAGTGTTGTCTTATAATATATTTTTGAATTTATTTGGTTGAGATATATTATTAAGATATTATTAAGTTTTACATACCTAAGCAAGGCTTTATTAACATCTGCGAATTTTCCAAATACCTTCTCATGATTACAGATAAGAAAATAAAACTGGAATAGTGTTTATATTAGACTTTATATTAAACCTTTTCATTACATCTTTATCTAACCAGTATTCTGGTAGGGATTACAATCATTTGAAATTATTCACGCAATGAAATTCTAAACTTGAAAGAAACAAATAAAAAAATTTAATCAAATATTTGATATTTTTGCCTAGGGACCTGTAGGTATATACCTAAAACATGATGACTGTATGATTCTCTCATCAAAGAAAATAACGATATACCTACTAATGTGTTATTTATTTTACGATTTGTTGAATAGGATGTGTAGGGACGCCATCCAACCACAACCACCACCGCTTGCTTCCGTCGAAGTACGAAGTGCATTTAAAAGATATAACGCTTCGGCTATGGTGCTAAGAGGAGTATCCCTGACCGTCCGTAGAAATACAATGTATGTAAAAACATTATTAGTAATTATTAGATAATTAGATATATAAACAAAAAAATATACCTACTAATCATTTTAGATGAATATTAATAATAATAATATTAATTTTTTATTTTCAGCTATGGTCTATTAGGACCCAGTGGTTGTGGAAAAACAACCCTTTTAAATTGTATAGTCGGTAGAACGAAATTGGATAGTGGTATCATCAATCTAGAATCAAATGTGATTGACGATATTGGTTACATGCCACAGGTGAGTATCAATATTATAAATTATAATACCTATAATACATATAAATTATTATAACCACGAATTATGTTTCTAGGATTTATGTCTAGACCCTTTACTTAGCGTCGAAGAAATTTTTTTCTACTTTGGAACAATTTTTGGTCGTTCTCGAAATGAAATTATTAGTCGTTACGAATATTTCAATGCTTTATTTGACTTGCCTAAACGAAAAATGTTAATAAACAATTTAAGGTAAGCACAGCGAACAAATATTAGGTACCCTTTAATGATTTACATTTTCATTAAAACCTATTGTTAGTTAATGCGTACCTACACCATACAGACATCAGCTAGTAGCTTTAATGGTTAGAATTGTTTAATATACAAAATTCAGTGGAATGCTTGGCATTTTTAACTGACAACCATCGTCTGTCAGTGGAGTATAAAATAAAATATTATTCGTGTCATGCATGTAAACGCTTCAAATTCTTTTATTATTATGTTAAGTTAAAAATTGATCAACAGATTAAATATACATACAACATAGGTAATAGGTAATTTTGGTGTGTGTGACAACTGACAAGAGTTAGAGTTTAGTCTAAGTGTATAAACTGTACCTATATATATATACTATATAATAACGAAATGTTTTTTTAAATATATTATTTTTTAGTGGGGGTCAACAACGGAGAGTTTCCCTCGCAGTAGCCCTTCTCCATAATCCAACTCTTTTAATATTAGACGAGCCTACAGTTGGTTTGGATCCAATACTGAGTGAAAAGTAAGTATTATAAGATGGATTACCTATATATGAATAACTATATAGTCTATAGATAATGTCTATCTATAACCTACTATATTACCTACGTTACCATTCGTCCGAACTCATATAATAGGTGCAAACATATCTTGTTTAATTAGAATCTGGTTACATTTATCCGACTTGTCATCTGAAGGCAAGACAATAATTATTACTACTCATTATATCGAGGAAGCTAGAAGAGCGCACACAGTTGGTATGATGAGAAGCGGAATAATACTATCAGAAGACGCTCCTGAAAATTTATTAAAATGTTACGGATGCTCAACTTTAGAAGACGTGTTCCTCAAGTTGTGTGTGATTGATACGTCAAAAGTCATACAAGTAAATAATTTATTTTTCCTACGCCTATAAAATAATATACTTACTAATATTTCCTACATATGTATTGTTGGTACCTAATAATTTATTATTTTTATATTATTATATACCTAAACCTAATATGCGCATTAACGTATGCCTCAAACAGGGGATGGATGTATATGTGCTACTAATACGATACGCGATGGGTACATAATTTAAATTATTGGGAAATATTGAATGACTCAATGACAACATTGAGAACATAAACGTAGGTAGTCAGGTAGAGCAACTGTATATATGGCTGGTTTAGGAAATTATTTGATTTCAGTTTTGACTGTCAATTGACGAACCAGAGTACGGTAGGTACCTAATAGCGGTTTGAACGTCAGCTGAGTAAAAGTAAAGTTTAACAAGTTTTTCATTCATTTTTATCAGGTCGACAAATATGTAGGTACAACAAAAAAACATTTTTTTATTATTCATCACAAAAATAAATACCTACGTCATATTATTATCCATTATTTTTATTTATAACGAGTGCGTGTATAATACTTTACCATTACCTATCAAACACCAAATCTACCAATTATTTTGAAGTTGAAATATAAAAAAAAGTTTTAATGTGAGTAGGGTCTGTCACATATATCATCATACTCCGGCCTCGCGAGAGCGACCATGATCTATAATACAATTCATTGGTTAAAATATAATTATTAGTAAATGTCAAAATGGTCAAATGAAAAAAATCAGCTCTATAACTACATTATTTTAGCACCCACATAAATTTATCTAGTTGCGCCAATGGCCCAATGTAATAACTAGTATTAGCCATTAGGTAGATACCTAACTAAAATGTATAATGCCTAAATGGTAATTACTAATTAGGTATGTGTAATGTAAAAATCTACTGAAGGGATAATTTTAAGTTTTAACGTAGGTACCTAATAAAAAAAAAATGATGTATGTTTACTAATTATTTATATTGTGTGTAAAAATTATATTTATTATTAAAATTACGTTATTGTTTAGAACTCTTCATCGCCTATTGACGGTGATGTACAAAAAAAACTGTTACCTCTAGACAATAACAGGAAATTCGAAACAAGACGTTTTCGAGCTCAGATGTTGAAAAATCGATTTTTACTTTGGAGAAATAAACAGTAATAATATTATAATTATTATTGATAATTATTTATACCTACATAATATTAAACAGTGTTTAAATATTGTTTTTCATATTTGATATAATTTATTTTTTAGGATGACTTATCTAATGTTGGGTCTGCCAATTATTATAACTTTATTTTTCAATATGGCGATTGGACGTGAACCCAAGAATATTAGAATTGGAATTATAAATGAAGAAATCAATTTAAGAGACTGTGCAAATTTTACTTACAAAAACAGTAATAATTGTTTCTTGAACGAAAAAATTTATGGCAGTTGTCAATTGATTAATCAACTTCACAAAAGAACATATAAAATTGTATGTTAATAATACATTTATTTAATTTTTTTTTTTTTTTTGACATGCCTATATCATTCATACTATTAATTAAAAATGGTATATGTGCAGAAAGACTATTATAATGTTGAAGATGCAAAAGCGTCTATAAAAAAAAATGAAATTTGGGCCTTGTTACGGTTCAATTGGAATTATACAGAATCGTTAAAGGATAGGGTTAACACTGGTCAAGACAGTTTGGAAGATGTAGTTGATCACAGCTTCTTGGAGTTTTGGGTCGACGACTCAGGTGATTTTAATTTTAAGAGATTATAAAATAACTTTTTAATTCATTCAGTATTATGGATATGTTTTAGATAGATATATGTCAATTTTAATTGAAAGAGACGTGACTTTGAGTTTAGCTGATGCTTTAAAAAATCTAGTGGGTTCTTGTAAAGATTCATTGGATAAAGTCTTTTCTTATCCTATTAAGGTACCACTAACTATAAATCGTCATATTATTCAAGAATTTTACTGTTCATTTTTTTGAATAAATTATTGTATTTTAGATTCATGATGCTGTGTATGGTTCAAATTCAGGGTCTTTTGCTCATTTTGTTGCACCAGGAACAGTATGCATGTAAGTAATCCTAAATTGTCCATTTATTTGTAAGCTACAATTCAGTAGTTGATAAAAAGCACAATATTTATTATTTACTGAATTCAGTAACTATATAAATTGAGTACATGCATACCAGTATCTAACATAATATAGCCCTACATTTATAAATTGTCACTTTATGTTTTTGTTAAATATTTTTAGATGTATGTTTTTCTTGCCATTAATCTTTACAACTTTTGTTATGCTTGATGAGCAAAATGATGGAATACTGGACCGGGTATTAACTTCTGGAATGACATACCTTGAAATTGCATTAGCTCATTCGATCATTCAAATTACATACATATGTATCCAAGCAATTGAAATTTTAATAATTATGTATGTCTTCTACAACAACCCATATATTGGGTCGATTACGATTGGATTCAGTCTTCTCATAGTCATTGGAATAACAGGAATGATATACGGTTAGTTTTATCAAGAGTACAGTGGAACATTATTAATTCGGACTAATAGGGGCTAGGTTGTCCGATTTAATGAAAGTCTGGATTAAACAAAATAACCAAAAACATGTCCCTATTATAGCTTTATGAATATTAAATTAAACTAATTACTATATATTATATGATATATTGCAACATAATATTACATCCATCAAAAACATTACATATCAACGTAATGCATATAATCATAATTATTATATTCTGGCTGAACCCGTGTACTTCGTAGCCCGTTAAAAATTCTATCTCTTGTGGTCCATGGTCCATAGTTAATATTGTGTGTTAAATTTATTTCATGTGATGATGCTATTAGTATATTTTTATACATAATGATAGATAGTGGTTAAAATATATTATAATCTTACAACGATATTCAATTCCGTATATCATTATGTAATTTTCTTCGTTTTTTCAATATAATGTTGACAATTTAAATATTCAATTCAATGATATTTAGGCATAACATTTTCTAACTTACCATATCTTCTGCCCATATGTCTAATAAAATTCTGTACCAAATTTTGTTGCAATCGGTCCAGCTGTTTAAGAATGTATATAGGACTAACAGATAAATATATAATACCTATATAACCATCACTAATAACACAGAACAATAATAACCGTCACTAAAGCAACCATTTATAAATAAACAAAAATGTCCATCCTAAAAATAAGTCCACCTGCTCTCGAGAGCACTTGTTTGTTTAAATGGTTGCCTTTTTGACTACCAAAACATATTAATATTATTAATTTTATTTTTTACTGGGCAGATGGCGCCACTTTAATTTCATCACACCCTCATCATATTTCTCTAACCCGATAACTTTCTCAAATTTTTCATTCGTAAGAACCTTCTCCTGGCAATTACGACCCAAACAAAAAAAGAGTGAGCGAAATCGGTTCAGTCGTTCTCAATTGATGAATTGTTATACATTTTTGTCTCCATTTTTATATATATAGATTTAGGCACACTTTCATTAGCTGGTTTGAAAAAACTGCTAGTCTTTTGTTGTCTTCCTTTAGGATTTATTTCTCGTATTAATAATTCACGTAGGTACCTCAAATGTTCATAGTATGCAGATATGTTTTCATCGTCATTATCTTCAAGATATTTAAGGACAATATTTAGATGGTCTTTAATTTTACCAAGTTTTAGCTTAGACTTGATAGTTGATACTATCGTCTACTAAGTCTACTTCATATTGTTCATATATTCATCCGTTTCAGTTTTCTGTAGCGATGAGGCTTTCAAAAATCTCTTCTTATGTTTAAATGTGATAGCTATCATGTTTATTTTAGTCTACGGCATATACTGCGTATTTTTTGTAATATTAGACAATTGGTCTGGATTAAGTGAAGTCTGGACTAATGAAGTTCTACTGTATCTTGCATTTAATTTATTAATTTTTATAAATTATTCATGTTTTTTTTTATTAAAATTTATTATTTTAAGGTTTTGTATTGGCTTTGTCAAATGACAGTCATTTTGCAGCTGGATTTGCGGGAGTTGGTACAAATTTTTTGTTGATGTGTGCTTGTGGTAAATAAATTATCATCAAATTATCTAAATAAATTATAGTTTTTCAAACTAATTTTATTCTTAGGTTTTATTTGGCCTACTCAAGGGGCTCGTCATTTTGTTAAATATACAAACAAGTTTGTCCCAATTACATTGGCTATTGAAGCATTACGAGGTATAACCATGCGTGGTTGGTCTATTGATCACACAGCAGTTTACATGGGATTTGTTTCAATGTTAATTTGGGCTTTGATATTTTATGTAATATCTTATGCGTTATACAAATCAAAGAAAGGCACATGGAAGAAAGTGTAGATATGAGATCTGCAGGATCTCAATATAACAATAATTCAATGTGTCAAGTACAAAAGACTGCCAGAATGCTTTATGGCAATCAAATATATTAAGTTTTTTTTTATAATGTTAAAAATCTATGAGAAATTGTAAATAAATGTATTTAAGTAGGATAAATGTAATTTATTATATAGGATTTTAAAATATTATGTAAAAATAAAATATAAATAAATGAAAATGTAACATTTTCATAGTGCAAAAATACTATTTATAATTATTATACATAATAGTTATAATATTATAATAAAAATGTTATCTAGGTGCACTTATTAAAGATAAAATAATTACTTTTTGAAGTTATTTATTAATGAAAACACTGTTTGTATTATTTTTTTAGAGTCATTAATGTGGTCAATTATTTCTAAATTGTCATTAATATCAATAATAAATTGATTAATGTTATCTTCAATTGTTTTCTCGCTAGATTGTGTTTCTAAGCAACTCTTGGCCAAATTTGCCAATGACGATTTTTCAGAACCAAATATACTGTCAAGATCGAATAATTCTAAAAATGGGGATGATAATTCTTGAAATGGAGGTGGATACACCTAAAATATAAATAGTGTTAAAACAATTAAAAATATTTAACTTTTATATTTAAAATTTAATACTTACTGCAAATTGCAAGGCAGGTAAGGTGTCATTGAATGTAGGAGGAATAAGTTGTAACTGATTGTGGGGAACATTTAATGTTTTATACGCTTCAATTGTATCTGGTAACATTGTGGTATTTAAAGAACATAATTTAGTATCTATAAGGGAATTTATGTTGTCGGCTGAGAATAAAAAATGACCCGTGTTGTTCAAACTTTCTTGAAGCTGGAGACAAGTGCGGACACGAGATGATAACATCCCAATATCTGGTACCATTTTATAATCTGAAGTCTTGAACAAAGAAAATAAAATGTATTATATTAGTATAAATTAAAATGTTTTATATTAACTTCAACAGTTCAATAATATTTATAAATATAATATAGGTAATGTGAAAAAAAAATGTTATGAATGTATTATATTATTTACACATAACTAAGGAAAACAATTTTAATTCTTGCCGATTTGATATACGTAAATTTCCTATGTGTCAGTGCATTATAAAAAAATTAAATACATTTCTAATTAAGAAGTTAGATATTAGTTTTATAAATGGATTTAAATATATTAGCTTGATACATACCTCAGGATCATTAGCATCAATTTCATTTAAAGTTATATTATCTGTGATCAAGAAATCAAACAAAATTTCACGGATTTTATCATTTTCTTCCCAGTTAATATATTTGTCTGTTAGCAAATGGCCAGAACCAATGACTGCAAGTTTTCCTTTTTTGGCTATAATAGTATGTTAATTTAAATATTATATTAATAAATATTACTTTAACTGTATAAGATAATTATTGAAAACAATCAAACAACATGTACCTTATTTTTATGTGCACTATTTAATATTTTGAAAAAGTGCAAAGGGTGAATTTCATAAACACAATATAATGCAATTTGTGTATTATTAATTATTTGTTTATGGTACCTTTGTTGGAATACTTTGAAGCAGAATAAAAAGCACAGAGTGGTCTATTAAGAGGATAAGCAACAGAACCACTAGTAAGTATTGGAGCAGCTGGTTTTGCCACATTTAAACTAGCACCATAAGGAAATACAAAACTTATACATCTGAAAATTGTATAATATCTATTATTATTACAATAAAAAGTTAAGGAAAAATTAAAGACAAAAAAGAAAATTGAATTGATCTTTGTTGTGATTTATTAGTTGATAAATATGAGTACATAACAGTGGCAGTCAAATGGTCAATTGTGATCAACAGATCAATACCAGATAATTACAAAGTCGATATTCTTATTTTTTTAACTTATTATTAGGCATATATTTAATAGATTACAGTTATATACATATTTTAGATCACCCTTTTTGTGTAAAATAGCATTTTATTATATGAAAGTTAAAACAGCTGAATACCGAGCTACTTTTTCTTATAATAATTTAGATTAGCGTTTGTGTATAAAGTAGTAAGTAACTATTCTCCAGATTATGATTATTAGTCAACAATATGCAATGACACACATCTACACCAATATAATATAATAATTTATTAGGGATTATTTAGAAATTAAATGTTTCACATACAATTTTAGAAAACTTAATATTGGAGCTCGTGTTATATGCTATCTACCTGTACTTTGATCGCGTTATATGTTTTTTATCTTACGGCTGATATCTAATTTATACCGAGACTGATATTGCAGGTATAACGGTATAATTGTAAACATCTATAATACACGCTACAGCCTACACTTTATACATATCATAGTTAGTAGATACATGACTTACGGTTTAGTTTATAAAAGTGATGTGTGCTAACATTATTTTCAAATTTAATTATTTTTTGTTGAATCAAAATGGAAAATTGTATTGAATTTTATAGACATGTTATTTACAATGACAAAACTTGCAACAATTTTTTAAAACAACATGGTGCTTAAGTATGCTAAAAAATAAATTTAAACAATAAAGTATGTGAAGGGGCTATTAATGAATATATGAATACTTGCAAACGTGATGGAGAAGGTGAAGCTATTATAGAAGTGTTTACGTTGTCAAAAGAAAGGATGCTAAATATTTCAGTTCATCAAAAAACAAAATTAATTCTTTCTTATGTTGAAATAAACGGGAAAAGTGTCAATGTAAAATATGACATAAAAACACGTGGTGCCACCAACTTAGTGTTTATGTCAGTTGATAGAAAAGTGGTGACATTCATTTAATACATCCAAGAACCTTTTTGAAGATATGAAAAAAAGTTCTTTAGTATAATAATGCTCAAATGCCCAGATGACACCTACAATTTACAGATTTCAGAGGTAGAAAATTGTACATTTTTCATGTAGATAGCAAAATATATGCTTAGTAAATCTTAATAAAAAAAAAGTGAGACTAACTTCAGTATATAAGCTAACAAACTATTGTTGAGCTATGTCAATCTTTCAAAAATAAGTATATAAAATAATAAAAATTACACATCATAGGTACCAGAAATTTAGGGTATAGAATGGTCTATCCTTACTAAAAAACCACCCTGAAATGCTCCTGTCAGAATACTTTAAAGTGGTGGAGCTCTGTCATTTATAAGCATGACTGAGTACATTTTCTTGCAGAACACAGTATAAAATATTTAAAAACAACCATTAATTCTATACTTTATCCAATAAGAACACACATATTCTGGGAGAATATTATTTAAAAATAATTAACATTATATTTTCATACTAATTGTTAGGATATTTATAATATTATTTATTGCCTACAGTAAAAAATTATCTATAAAAGAATAATAATGGAAAAGCTTTTGTTATATCAAATATTAATTATAAATTATATATTTATTAATTATTAAGTTTACTTTGATGTGTTTTCATTTTCTCGGTCCAAATATTTAGCCACAGCATCATTAACAACACCATCCTTAACTAGACATTCCTTTGGGTGGAAATATAAATAATAGTGTGTACGTAATACATAGTCTAAAAAAAAAAATATAAAATAAAAATGGTTACTAAGAAAGTAAAATTAGTTAAAGAACAGAACAAATTATTTTTTAGTTAAAAATGTATAAAACATTTAATTTTTATAGTTGAGACTTGAAAATGTTATACAAATTTCCTCATAAGTTGTTATTACAGAAACTCAAAATTCTAAAAATATATATGCACACATTTTTTTTATAGACATTTGAAATTAAAATTTTGATGTAATTGATTATTTAAACTAAGAATAATGATTTTAGTAATTTTGTTGTAATTAAAAAATATTCATGATGACTTACTATTTTATTATATTTATCTACCTACAATGACATTTTTAAAATAGTTAAATTAATAGTTTAGGCCTATTTATACTTTACATAGTATAACAAATAATAAAAAAATCACTATAATAGTAATATAAATATGAGATAAAATAATATAGGCTGACAGTACATCAGAATAAATTGCTTTTGTATGAAATGATTTATTATTTGAATTTGAATTTAAGCCATACCTATTAAAAGGTTTACTCGATTCTAGTATACAGTAGAGGGATTGCCTAAATGTCATTTTTTTTTTTTAAACTATAAATATTCTTACCACTATTCACCATTATGCCAAATTCCTCTAATAAATAATTCATGTTGGTATGCAGTTCTTTTTCTCCTCCTTCAGAAAACATAACTAATACAGATCCTCCTTGATCAATATATTTATGAAGACAATTAAATTCTGCTTCTGAAAACATAGCACGTGGAGCTCCAAATACAACTAACTGTACTCCATTTAAGACATCCACTGTTATCTCGTGTTTATTTCTACAAATCGTTTTAAATCTTAATATATAAAGACATATTATAACTATTGGTATTTAACTTAATATTTCAGTGACTTACATGGCAATTGTATATGATCCTTGCAATTTCCTTCTTAAAATTTTCAAATTATCATTGATATCAAACATTTCATTTTTAGCCATGTCAAATAATATAATATTATTATTATTATCTGCCGTATTCATAATTTCAGTCATTTTACTCAATTAAAAATGTATAAATTAAATTAATTCATTTTTACAAAACTATGATTTCAATTAATGAAATTTCAGTACCTTAATGAATACCGTTGGCTAGTTTAAAACGAAAATAATTATAGGTAGTAGTGTAGCTGGTACAACAGCTACGTTATAAAATTTTATAGAAATCAAGTACTCAAAAATGATGTATTTATCCACAGAACGGAGATTTCGGGATTTCGGAATGATTAAATTTTGAACTCAAAAATTAAATAGTGAATAATTTTTATAGAATATAATCTATGATAATTTCAGACGTTTCAGTGATAAACTGATGACTGATAAGTGCTTTCTGATTACTGATTAGTGTTTATTATATTGGCATTTAGCATAGAACAGTATATTTTATTTGATATTAGTGACTATTAGTGTACAGAAATACAAAATAAATTAATCTATTCCACGGTCATAGATCTATTCTGTGCATATTATGAACAATAGATTTAATTATTGTGCATACAGCACAATTAAAATTTTAAAGTCTAACAAATGAAAAGTATAACCAGACCATAAATACATAATTTTTATTTACCTCTATGAACCAGCCAGTAAATAAAAACGGTTTATATCAGAGTACATAATATTGATCAATAATTTTCTATTACATTTTTTCAAAATTTTAATATTAATATTTAAAATCAGATAAAAATGGAACTAGTCTATTTTACCACAATTGTGTTCTTCCGACACCTGTTCTAGAAATTCAAGAAGCAGTAGAATGTAACTGATGGGATTTTAGATGTTATACAACACATTTAAAAATGAAAATATAATTTTCATTGGTTATATTGTAATCATTGAATTCTAGAATATTATAAATTTCACAATATAATAATAAAAAACTTGTTGAATTTTTAGAATAGCACATATTATAATTAGTAATTACAATATAATATGCTAGTTGACTAGTTGTTGAGCAGTGTTAAATGGTAATATCACAGATTATATAATCTGTGGTAATATAATGCTAACTATAAATTACTGTAGGTAACTTACTTTTATAGTATTATTATTTTAGTAATTTTGTTATATTTTATTTTAATATACGCATTTAAATAAAAAATTAACCTATTCCTATCATTGAACAGTACCTACTACAATATTGACTTAGAAGTTATCTACTAACAATATAATAAAAAAAAACTCTAGTCAATCAGACATTGAAGGTATTTCAATAACCGAATAATTTTGATAACAACAAATTATTTCTAACATAGATCTTACATAGATTTGTTAACTTTTAATTATTACCACATACCAATTTCTATAATTTATTAGTGTTCAAATAGATACAAGTAACTCATTAAAAAAATGTATGAGACATTTTTACATTTATATTACTTAAAAAGTTGTTACAATTTGATTAATATTAAAAGGACAGGGTAGTAGCCACTAGCCATAAGTAGTAGGTGCATTATATCAGTATAGCACTGCTTTCAATTGAAAGAAATTCAGTAAATTTGTTTTTTAATAGAAGATATTTAGATATATTATATAAACATAATGTTAAGCCGTCTTTAATGTTCATAGTTATAAAATACAAATTGTATATTAATTCCACAAATAAAACATTTAAAAAATGATAAATGTTTAATAACATAGTTATTTATAAATAAAATGAGATGTAATTTCAATTATAAATGTAAAAAAGTATTTTAAATGTATATAAAAATAATATGTAAAAAAATATACATACAAGTGGTTTATATATTATAATATATAAAATTAATGAACTAAGGAATACTTTTCTTAGATAAATTTTAAATAAAAATTAGTTTTGGTATTTATGATAGTATCGCAAACTAATTTTTTCATCAAATTTTGAACAATATCATTTTGTATTTCCAATTCATCCATTTGAAAATCAGTCCATTTACTATTTTCTTCATACATTTGTTTCACTACAAATTTATTTACTTTTTCTTCACACTCGTCTATGTCAATAATCTGGTTCATTTTTTTTATTACAACATCACTTAATTCTTTAGGATTTTTTGGTTTAGCCCTAAAATGCTTCAATTTTTTTATAGATCTCTTCCATAAAGGTAAATATGTTTCGTCAATAAATAAGTCTAGAGCAATTTCTTTACAGTAATCAAAAATCAATGTTTTATAATCAACATGTAAAGTTGAATCTGATTCTACAATATAATCATTAGATAATGCACTTTGAGAACCATTGAAAATTTGATTAGAAGCTGTCAAAACTAAATTGTGAACTTCATCAGATGTATAAGGTATGTCAATAAGAGCTTTGGTTTTAGTGGGACTCTTATAAGGGGGAGGTGGCTTATTAGGTATTTCTCTAAGAAAAAATTGTACTTCTTCCGACATTCGAAGACGTTCAATCTGAAAAACACAAAAGACCAATAAATTATAAGATATAATTTATTCTGAGAAAACCATTCCTACTTACTTCTTCTTCAATAAGCTTTTGTTCTTGTTTTAATTTTTCTGCTTCTTTTTGGGTATGATCGAGCATAACATCATTATTTTCATCTTGGAAAGTCGGAGATTTTTTCTAAAACAGTTTTAATTAGAAATTATATATATGAACAAATCCAATTAGTTAATTAAATATTATCAATTTATAAGAACACATAATATATTAAAACCATAATTATTACCTGCTCTAAATACTTTTGATAAAACATTTCAAATGAATTTTCATCATCAACATCAATTTTGGGTTCTAGAGTAAAATCAATACAAGTTTATACAATACATACATATGTTACATTATTTACAAATTTTAAGCAATTTACGATTAATAATAAATTGACATTGCACAATAAATAAATAAAAAGTATCTAAGAAGTATTTATAAAAAATATAAAAACAAAACCACAAATTGAATTCTAGTTTATTATTTAGACAATAAAATGATAAATATGTCACTTACAAAATATACAATTTAAGATCTTAAATTTGGTAAGAGATTTTATTTAAAATAAAAAATGTAAAAAAAAATCAAACCAAAATACATCAAATTGATCCATTTCATAAACAATATGAATAATTGTAAGTAATGGATGTTTTTATGCATACTTGAAATAAATGTAAATATTTATTATTATGAAGCAAATTAACAGCATGCAGTAAAATAAGCATTAATAAAATAAACAAACAAGCAAATATTTTAGAGCAGTCTAATAACAACATAAAATAACAAACAAAAATATCATTCACTTACGAAAAACTAAACATTTCGATAATTTCAATTTTTTTCTTTTAGTAGAAGACCACTTTAAATATACTGTTAATTTTTCCATTTCTATTTCATTCAATATAGGTAAATACATTTGAAGAATTTCGGAAAAAATAGGTTGTAAATGCTGCTTAAAAAGTACATCTGAAATAATTGTTGATTGCTCTGAGAGAATAATCCTGTTTTGATTTTCTTCTTCGCGTTTTAAGATAAACAACAATGGAGTTTCTTCTGTTAAATTTTTAAGATAATTTTTCTCTGGATGAAATAATGATTTATTCATGTTACATTTAAATGATTTTTTAGCATCTTTTAGAAGACAGTTAAAAATGTTAGTGGTAATAACATGAACTTGGTCATCAGTAAAATTCTCATTTTGAACCTAAAATATAATACATAAGAGGTATGTTTAAGTTATTAGTAATAAAAATAACCTATTACTAGAGCAGGGATTTGTATGCATTTGCATATTTATTCTGGTTGATCGCATGATGACATACCGATTTAAAAAATGAAACTTTGTTAGTGCATATTTTTGCATATTTCGTCATTTTTCTATTTTAAGGGCTTATTTTACAATTTTAATTGCATAGGTATTTCATCTTTTCGTGCATATTTCAATGTTTTTTTTGAAAACTTTCTAAATTTATACTATTTTCAATTATAATATAACAAAAAAAAATTATATTTTTATAGTTTCGATTGATTCGATTAATATCAAAATATCAAAATATCAAAATACAGGTAAGTACATTTATTTTAGGAGAAATTTTTGATATAAATTGATTCCTTTTTTAATATATAGATTAAAGCTATCTGAATATAGTGAAAGTGAAAAAAATAAAGAAAAGTGTTTTTAGTATTATTCGATATTTTTTTGTATAATATATTGTATTAATTAATTAAATGTTCCAAAAATAATTTTTTTTATGCATATTTGATTGATTTTTAATGCATATAAATCCACGCTCTACAGTTATTACTATGGTATAGTTTTATAATTTTACTTACAAAATCACTATGATAATCTGAATACTGTTCAATAAATGTTTTATCCTCAAATATTATTTCTCCTTCACTTCTTTCTTCTTCATGAGAAGTTTCACTACTTTGTTCACTATAATTTGATTCTATAATATTATCATTTCTATTAAGTTCATATGACCCAGGAAATTCTGAAGTACATTCATCTGATGTAAAATCTGGGCTATAAGTATCATCCAATCTAGTTTTATAATTAGGTTCTTCAAATTGACTGATACTGTTTTTCTGCATTTTGCATACATCAGTATCATTTTCATTTAAATTAACAATGAAATGTCTTTGAAGAGCACTACTATCAGATGAAGTTGTATTGGAGCAACTAATATTATCATCAATAATCAGTGATTTTGACTTTTTATCATCTATTTCAAAATATAATTCTTGGTTATTGGAAATTTCTGACATAATTTTGTTTGGAATAGAATACTCGCATAATGAAATATCTAAATTTATACTATTGTAAATTGTTTCATTTACTTCACATGAATGAGTTTCTTCCTTTAAATTTACTTTAAGATCATTTGGTGTATGAACGTCTAAAGCCTTCTGTGGTAGGGATATAAAGAGATTGCTTTCTTGAGTATCATTATCATGAGCATTTTTTAGAGCATTTACTTCTTCTGCAGTGCGCTTTTCATGTAGTTGAATATCTTCACAAATTGGGATTGTCCCTAAAGATTGAAATGATTGTTCTATACAATTATAACTATCAATATTTACTGAATCAACATTATTTGTAAGCATATCGTGATTGTCCTTTGATTTATAAACATTTATTTTTTTAAACTCATTTACTGGTTTGTCTAAGGATTTACTATGATTACATTCCTTATTGGTAGCAATTGGATAGAAATATTGCTTACCATCTATCCGTGTTATATTATCTGATTCATACATATGTTGACTGTGATCATTTTCATAATTAATTATATTTTGAAGAACAGAACAACTAGAATTTGTTGAAGGAGAGGAGTCATTTTTTGTTGAAGATTTTGATATAATCATATTTTTTTTCTTTATTTCGACCATCAAACTTTTTCTTGATTCTTCAATTTTCTTATCGTATAAATTAATCTGTTTCAAAAGATCTTGCTCTTTAGCTTTGAGATTCTCTAATTTAAGTTTTTTTTGTTCTTTTTTCAATCTAAAAGATTCTAACTTTCTAGCTTCAAGTTGTTCTTGTAAAGATATTATCCGTGTATCCAGATCACTCTGTTCTGAATTTGTACCTTGAAAATAAATGAATATACATAATTAAGTAGAACTTTATTTTGAAATTTCAACTATTTTATTTACTAATCGATGTTTCTGTTGGATATTTTCTCAGTTTAACAGGAACTGTAGATAAAATTGGAGACAATGATCTTTTATCCTTGGTTTTAATTGCATCAAACATTCCATTTTTATAAGAAAATTCAATTGGATTAGATGATTTTATAATTTCATTATTTGTATGGTTACATCTAAATATTTTATAACTAGTTAATAATCATATTATATAAACAGCTATTAAAGAAAACCCTACACTTACTCTGTTTTAGAAGTTTGTATAGATTTATCAATGACAATTTGTGATGAACATTTAACATCTGTTTGAACTTTGACATTTTGAACTTGATTGAAAATATTTGTTCCAATACTAATAGGAGAAGTTGCTTGGTCTATTAAACAGAAATCTAATGTTATTAAAAATTAAACATAAAATTTTAAAATGAATACAGTAATAAAATGATAAATAGATAATTAATTTAAAAATACAACTGACCTCAATAATAATATTTATCTTTTTATAGTTTATAATATAATAAAATGTGTAACAATAAATACATAAAATGAAAAATTTTGATAATAAATTAACTCACTTTGCGAAATGATTTTAGATTTATTTAATTCAAATAATGTTGGTGATGTATTATTTTTTGATTCAATTGTATTAATGTTATCATGTTCACTATCGTTAGTATCAAAACAGTCAGATTTATTAAATTCTTTAAAAACATGAGAATTAAGTGACTGACAACCATGTTCATCTTTCTAAAATCAAATGTTTCTTATTAATCTCAAATATATCTAAAGTCTAATAAACAAATATTACCTTTAAAAATTGATCTAAGCTTTTTAATTTACGTATAACTTTTTTGGAAGATGATTGGTTTCTCAAATGTTGTAAATGTTCTTCAAGCATTATAAAGCGTTGCTTATATACTGAATCTATTACTCTACCAAGTCGTTTTACTTGAGACAATGAGTGTTCCAACTTTTTTACAGTACCTCGTTGTTTTTGTTTGAATAACTGAAATTGTTTTTCATGACCAAGTCTGTTTTTTAAATTCCTATAAAACATACAAAATATTGATTGTTAAAATTAAATGTAGAATAAAACTTTTATTTTTATTCTTTATTTAAATATTTTCTATATTTTTACAAAATATAAATAATAAGCAATAAAAATAACATGAGAAAAGTATACACGAACACATGAATCACATAAAAATCAAGCCAAATGAACTTTAAAATATTATAAATAGTTCTTACTTCACTTGAAGGTCATACATAGTAATTTCCCATTTCAAACGATTAGTTAAAGATTTTTCCTTTAAACTAAGTATGGTACGGTGTTGGTTTGCCCTGAGTTCTTCATCCTTAATTAATTGTTCAAACTAAAAAAATATACATCAATATTAGTAATAGTAAATATATATTGTATATTCAGTGGTGGGCCCAAAACGCTCAATTTTGACACAGTCGCATCAAATTTTTAAAGAATTGGAGACAGTGGTGCTGAAGTCAATGATGAGGTCCAGCTACGGGCTATAGCACAAATTCTTTTAGTCAAATTTTATTTACATTGTATCTAATTCTATTACAGGTAAATAATGTATATTAGAGTAAATTGTGAAATGGCGGTGTAAACACTTAAATGTGGAATCGCGCTAATTAAAATTCTGAGTATCTCAGTATATGAGAAAATTAGATTAATAGGTTATTTTTTTTTTTTTGTGATCTTGAAATTAATATTTTAATTGAGTTTAAAGTATTTAATTTACTACCTACTAAAATATATTCAATTATTTAATGATAAATAAATATTTTAAATAAAATAATCAGAATTTGCATATTTTTCTATAACTTAATATAAAATCAAATATTGAATAAATAATTGTTTATTTAAGCTGATTTATTCATACATTTATATTTTTATTCATAACATTACAATTTGTAAATAGTAGTGAGTACCAATTCACACTAAGTATTAAATAAAAGTAAATATAATATTATTACCATTTGAATAGAAAAACCAGTTATTGTTTTATCTACACACATCATATTTGACGATAAAGCGTTTAGTTTGGAAAGTGGTGTTGGAATATCACTCTCAATAAAATTACATTGATCATTCAGTTCAACAGATTGTTTCTGAAATGTAAAATATCAATTAAAATGTTATAACTAAATAAAACTATCTGTTGAATTATTAAGAAGAAATATAAAAATATCACAGTATTACTTTAGATTTAATTGACATGTCGCAACTCATTCTTTCGATATCACATAAGGAGTCATTTAATTGGTCGAGTGTATCAAGTTCTGCTTGAAATTCATCATGGATTTCAGGAAACTAATAACATTAATATAATCTTAAAATTGAGCTTATTTAGTAACTTAATTACTCACATGATGCGATGATCCATTATTTGAACTATTTTCATCAAATTTTAAATTTATGCAACTGCTATGTAAATCATTTGATTTACAATAATCATTTTTTGTCAATAAATCAAAGTCATAATTAAGCTTAGTTAAAACTTGTTTAATATCTTTATTAGTTATTATATTCAATTTAGTAAATAGTTTGTCACTATCAATTATTTCTTCACAATTATTATTTTCAATAATTTCAATTGAAGATAACTTATTAGATTTTGGTTTAGTTGGTTTATCAATTAATGAAGGTTTAAAGCTATCTGAACAGTTTTTTGTTTCACCATGGTGAACATTTGATAAATTTACCTCTTCATCACAAATATTTACATCTGTTTTATTAAATTGAGTAGATTCAACATTATTGACTTTATTAGAAAACAAATTATTTGTTATTGTATATTCATTCATATTTAAGTCCCCTGCAGGGTCATAAAATTCCAAATTATTTTTTTCTGATTGTTTTAAATTTTGTTTACATTTTAATACTGAAATAAAACTCATTGGAGGTGGAGGAGATTTAGGAGCCGACAATGATAATATATTGTTAAGATTTTCAGTTTGGGTTGATTCTGATAAACAATTTTTAACTGGCGAACACTGAACAAACAATAATTCTTGAAGCTCTTCTAGATTGTCAATGCTTTTCATAATTTCTTCATGGGATCTAATAGGCAACTGCAAGCCTGTTTGTGATTTAGTACTATTATTTATAATATACGAAGGTTGTATACTCAAATTAATGTCGGGCATAGTCAATGTCTCTCTGTTCAAATAGGCACTATCACTTGGTTGTTTTTCATTATCATAGCACGATCCATTTGACAAGGTCACTAAAATTACTAATCATAATTATCTTTATATTTTTAATAATTATAAAACAATATACTTACCACCATTATTTTCATTATTATCTTTTTGAACGAAAGAAGTATCAGAATCAATTAGTTTAGGAATCGGAATATCAAATAAATTCTTTCCAAATAGTTTATAATCATCATTGAATTTCAGTTGAGAAAATAAATTTTCTGGTTTGGTAACATAACGTTTTTGAGATTCTAAACAACCAACATTAAAAGTTAAAAATATTAAGTATTTATATATACAATAATGAGACATACTTGGGTCTATTAATTTTGTTGTTGAAATTGTATTTGGTTCTGTTGATATTTTAGTAGATGAACATGTACTTATAATCTAAGGTTAAAAAATAATCATAATACATACTATAATTAAATAAAAATTAACAATGTTATTGTAATTATTGTTCTTTAATTTCTAACTAATACAGATGATACAAACTATTCGATTTTCAAATTGAACCAAACCAAATACCTAATAGTTTGGTTCAATAATCCAACTAGCAAAATAAAAAATAAATTTTAAATTTTAATAAATTTTAAATAAAATAATATCTAATTTTGACTTTTTTGGTTTGTTCCAAAAAAATTTGAGTTCAGTTTGGGTTTGATTCAAAGTGTATAGGTTTGAATCTGTTTGAGTTCGTTAATTTAAAAAAAGTTTGGTTCGGGTTTGGTTTAACTTTAAATATTATGGTTTGTAACATCTCTACTAATTAAAATTGAGCATATAAAAATTAAAATACTTTTTATTTTTGATAATTAATAATACCTATAACCACATTTTGACTATTAATAATGTTTTTTAAAAAACTAAATAGTAGATTTATTCAAAATGTAGATTCCATACCAAGCATAATATGAGGGAATATATTATATTGATATATTTTAGAGATGTTACGAACTGTTCGATTTTCGAACCGAACCAAACCAAACTCTGGGTGTTCGGTTTGGTTAGAAAACCGATTGGAAATTCCAAATAATCAAACCAAACCAAATATCTAATAGTTCCGTTCGATAATCGAACCAGAGAAATAAAAATAAAAGTCGACGGAGTAACGGCTAAAATTATAAATTATTATTAAATAATTAATATTAGTTGTTTAATGTTTGCTTTTTCATATCAGTTATCACCATGTTAATAATTAAAAATTAAAAATCTCATGCATATAATAATTAACTATTAAAGTATTTAAGTAAATAGTAGTAAAACCTTTATTCAATAATTCTGAGGTATTGTGGCTAAACGATAAATAAATAAATAAATAAATAAATATTAAATAAAATAATATCCAATTTAACTTTTAATGTTCGGTTCGAGTTCGATAAAATATTTGAAGAGTGCGGTTCGGTTTGGGTTCGATTAAAAGTGTATAGGTTTGGATCTGTTCGAGTTCGTTAATTTAAAGAAAAGTTCGGTTCGACCTTAAATATTATGGTTCGTAACATCTCTAGTATATTTATATTTATATAAAATATTATAAATAATTTAATGGCATGCAAGAAATAGAAGAAATAGGAAATATTTGGCACATAACATATGCTATCCATGTCTTACGATATTATGATTGAAAGAAATTAAATACAAATACTTACATTTTTTGCATCATTTGAACATTCATCTGTGATTTCAAAACCTTTAATTGACTTTTTTTGTACATTTTTTGGAGCTTCTAGTGGTTTTTTTAAACTTTTTATTTTAGGTGGAGGTGGTGACCAAGTTTGATCAACCTAAATAAAAATTTTATAAGAAATATATAAATTTTATAATGAATTAAAAATAATTTATGCTAAGTAATATACTTTAGATTCATTTGATTCAGTTGGTAAATTAATACTAATTTTTTGAAAATTTTTAAGAGCTTTTAGTGGTTTTTTAACACTTTTAACTTTAGATGGAGGTGAACATGTTTGATCAACCTAAAGATACAATTCATAAATATTATCATATAAAATATGTTAGTAATGAATGCCAAATAATTAATGTTGTCAATGTCGAGTACTAACATTAGTTTCATTTGATTCAATTGGTAAATTAATACCAATTTTACATTTGTCTTGAACACGAAGAGTCTAAAAATTTAAGTTAAATTTTGTCATTGGCTTAAAAAATATGAATTTTATAATGTTAAAACTTATAAAAATTTTACTCTTCTAAGAAGAAATGTAAACTTTATGTTTTTATTTGATTATAAATTTAATATTTAATCATGGTTATTTAGAGTATCTATTTAATAGATATTGACATAATATACAATCATTATCCATAATGCTTTCTTTATTTTTGAATATCATTACCTTTTGCTTATTAGAAGCTTTAGCTAGTTCTCTTGTAGTTTGTTTTAATTGATCTAATTTTTTTTTTCGTTCTTCCGCCAACTTTTTTTTCTCCAATAAATCTAGTTTACATTTTTGAGATCGTTCTTTTTTTTTTTTTTCAATGTATAATTTTGTCTCTATAGCTTTAGTATTTTTTTCAGGATCCTTTTGCTCTTCAACAAAATTATTTAATATTATTTTATCAACTTTGGTAGTTGGTTTATTTGTTGGAAGTATATCTGAATTAATATAAATATTTAAGAAAATTAATATACAAATTGGCAGTTAAAATATTATTGCATTAAATATCACTTACATTGTTTATTAAGCAGAACAGTTTCATTGATTGTTGGAATTGGTGGTCTTATAATTGCTTTATTTAAAATTTGAACTTTATCCTTAACTGTAGGAAAATTTGGTCTAAATTGTTGCTTACATGTATCACCTTCTATTATGGCTTCTGATGTATGAATCATATTTTTAGGTTCTTTTAGCTTATTTGGACTAATTTCTTGTATATTCAAACCAATATTTCTGTGAATAGACATTTTTCTACAAAACTGTAAATGGTTGAAGCTGTTTAAGATCACATTATGAAATCTAGTTAACAGGTGACATAGTAGTAAATAATTAAAAACAAACAAATACAAAATAAAATAATATTATACTCACCACAGTTTTGGTTTATAATATAATGTAAAGAAATAGTTTTTTTGAGTGTGATCAATTAAATAATTCATCATTGAATTTATGGCATATTTAGTTTATTAATTTTATTATACATAATAAATACACTATGATAAGGTAAATTAAAAACAAATCATAAAATATAATAAATATATTATAAGACAAATTTTAGATTTTTTTTCTATTTTCTGTTATAAAATATCATAAAAAAAAATAAAAAAACAAATGTATAATATAAATAATTATAATATGAATTCGATGAATGCTGTTATCAATTGTTATCAGTATTTATCATAGATAATATAATATACATGAATAGGACATCCCAGCATATACCACAGAACAATAAATTTATTTTGTCATGCCTATACCTATATTTATACATGGTATGCTGTGAGCGAAGTCGAGTCTACTCGTTACCATATTGGTTATATGCGGTTACAGATACTGGTTTATGATAAATAACATTTTTATCAATCTGATTTGTGCCAATTTTTGAATCAATACAATTATTAATTACATTTTAATTCATTATTTATTTATTTTTTAATATTATTTATTTAAAATACTCATAGAGATCAGTTAAGCGAGGAATGTATTGGTTTTACAATGATGTTTATTATTTTCTTTTTCTTTTTCTTTATCTTTTTTATTCGGTAAACACTTTTTTTCCTTTTACACTTACTCAAAAGTATCAAGTGTAACATCTTTTCTGAAAAGTAATGTTCTTGAGCTGGTACTTTAGAGGAGACATTTTTCGATTTTCGAAACGGTACTCAAAATAAAAGCGGTTAAAGGAGAAAAACGTACGATTTCACGATTTTTTAATATTAAATAATTACGGACGACGTTTTTTACCAGAAATATAGCTTCAAATGAAAATGACAAGAGATCTTTTTTGTTGTATTTTAGATTTTGTTCCTAACGGTTTAAAGTTCGGAAAAATTTAGCTAGTTTTGAACTATTTATAGACATTTTCATTTTGGGAGTTTTTTGTTATAATTCGGTTAAAAACATTCGTATTGAAATTTGGGTTGTTTACTTCAGCCTTACATGGTAAAATTTTCAAAACATTTGAGCGACTTTTTAAATCGAAGATAAACCGTCTCCGCTCAAAAATCGTTTTTCGTACCTATACAATAATGATATAATATTATTTGATTTAAATTTAATTCCATCCATTACAGTAACCCACTTGTAACATTACTGTAAAGCAGAGCGACATCCACGACTTACCCGCTTTTTTACATTTGACTCCCTAATGTACCAACTAAATCTAACTTGTTACCAAAAACCATTTGTTTATGTACAACTGTACAAGTGATACACATCATCGCACAGATACTATTTATGAAAACCTTGGGTCGGGTAATAAAAGACACGGATTGCCATTATTAGCTCAACGTCGAGTCGGGAACAATCCGATCATTACCGCGTTGTAAAATAATATACTAATACCTAATAATATCTGTTTTAAATAGTGTATTATTCAATGTATAATTACCATCAATAAAAGCAATTTATATTCAATATACAGTCCACTTTTATTTCTTTTAAATTTTGTTCAAATTATAAACTGAGCCAAAACACCACTATCAAGACTGAATGTTGAAACATGTTTGGGTACTGTTCCAAATAATTATGTTAGACACAAAAATATAAAAAGATACAAATTATTGTAAATCTACATCACTCCACAGTCCGCAGTTCACTCAGAATAAAAAAAAAAGTACGTACAAAATTACGCATGTACTATAGATTCATTAATCAATAATATAATGTATAATTGTAATTATATTAGTAGCTAAATAAATTATATTTAAATAATATGATAGAGCTTTATTATATATAAGTATATTAAATGATCAGTCGATAATATTGTGGTTAGTTTTGTTATGGTTTTACGATCGTACCATATTTAGAACTACCTAAAGTTTTTGACTTAAGTGTTGATCTTTTTTCATATGCTGCTACATCGTTTGACTCGTTTAAGTATTCATATTCATTTGTTCGCTTCATATACAGCCATCTAAAAAAAAAAACAAAAACAAAAACTCAGTAGACATAATGATATTTTAATCTACTAATGGACTTATTGAATATTATATATAAATATTCAATAGTATAAAGATTAAAAAAAGCAAGTAAGTGGATGTTGCTCTACAGTACATGCGGTAGGTTACTATAATGAATGGAATTAAATTTGAATCCAATGATATTATATCATTGTACACGAAAAACGATTCTAAGCGGAGACAGTTTATCTGTATAGGATATATAATAGATTATTAAAAATTTTCAAATCTTAGATTTAATAAGAAAATTTTTTATGAATTTCTAGCATAAAATATTTTACGAATTTTCGTGATTTTTACGTATGTTGTCAAAATTAAAATATGAAAAAATTTGTGACTATGTATTTCTTTTATTTTTCAACTGCTATTGTAAAAATATATTAGGAACTAGGAACCTTGTATTAAATTTTCAAATCTTAGATTTAAAAAGGAAAACTTTTATGAATTTTGGTCTAAGATAATTTGAACATTGCCGTAATTGTTACATATTTAGTCAAAATTTTAACTTTAAATGCTTATAAAAAAAAATCGTGTCTATGTATTTTTAATATTTTTCAACTACTATTGTTACAATGTGTTAGAAGCCTTGTAATAAGTTTCAAGCTTTTCTACCCAACAAATAAATTTTTATCGATATTTACAGAAAAAAAAAAACAAAAAAAGTTGAAAATTAAAAGCTCAAAACAAATCTAAATATTTTGAAAATTGTAATAAATATAGAAAATGCCTATATACACATTCAGTGAAAATTTCAAGTATCTGCGGTAATTTGTTTTAGAGTTACGCCAAAATAAGAAAATCGCTAAATGTGAAATCCAATGAAAATCCAATATTGTACAAATTTAAATTTCAAATGTAAAAATTTAATTTGAATTTCCAGTGGATATTTTTTTTTTGATAAAGATTGAAAAACTTGTAAGGAATCTTGTATTAAATTTTCAAATCTTAGATTTAAAAAGAACATTTTTTCTGAATTTCTAGCTTAAAATAATTTGTAAATTTTTGTCATTTTTACGTATTTTGTCAAAATTCCAACTTTGAATGCTTATAAAAAAAAAATGTGACTATGAATTTATTTTATTTTTCAACTGTTATTGTAACAATATGTTAAAAGTATTGTATTAAATTTTCAAGCTTTTCTACTCAACAAATAAATTTTTATCGATATTTATTTAAAAAAAATTAATAATGATCGAAAATTGCAAATACCTATGAATAGTTCAACTTAGGTACTTACATAAACATTTGGTGAAAATTTCATGTAGCTATTAAAAACCCCCCCTCCCCTCCCCACCGCCACCCAAAGTACCAAATAGATTCACTTTCTGATAGAACGAGGTACTGAAGTCAAAAATCCAATCAATTTTACTGCCCCAAAACGTAATGACACAAAAAAAAAAAAAAAAAAACACACATTATGGTAAAATCAATACATTCATCGCTCTGCTCAAAATCTAAAAGAAAATAAATTAAACATCATTGTAAAACCAATACATTACTCGCTCCGCTCAGAATCTAAAATCTGTTAACATTGAATAATAAAATCAGACAATGGTGGTAAAATTAAATTAACCATTTTTAGATTGATATGAATACCTATAACATGTTTACTACTTGTACGATTCGAAAAAATATGCCCCATAAATTTTGTGTTGTATGATCTATTAATTAAACAACAAATATGAAGTTATTTCAAAAATATATTTGGCAAACCATATATTTCAACACAACTTTTTAAATTTTAACTAATTTAGATAAATATTTATACTTACAAGCACAAAGCAATAGACGGTGCCATGAATATGAAAGTGATCATATAAAAAGCACCCGGTAGAATATTAATTGTAGTTTCATATAAGCCATTGTACATGAGTCCAAATACTAATGAAACCATGATTTCTGCTATGCCAAATATAGCTGCTATTTGGCCTTAAATAAAATAAATATAAAAATTGTTATAATTATAGATTTTTTTCTTTTATTGATTATTTACAATCTATACACAATTCTGCAGTATAGCAAATAAATGAGATAATGTATGGTTTTTTTTTACTTGAATTACATGACATGAGTCATTGACAATCCAATGATATAGAACTCAAAATTCAAAATTATACAAAATCTTAAAAACTTACATTTTCAATTTAAAAATTTAATAAATATTAAGATCAATTAATTTAGAAACGTTATTTAATTTTTAATAAAGTATCTATAAGGAATAAAATATGATACATGGGAAACTATGATTGATAAATGATAATTCTATTATAATCATATCATATGATTCATATGTTTGTTAAAAATCTTAGAATATTTTCCAAATATTTTATGAAGTTCCTATATGATCTTATTAATAAGATACATAATAAGGTTTTTTTAAAGTTTGATCAAATAAAAATTAAATAATTTCTTGTGATATAAATAATATTTCTAAAAAATCAATCCTATACTCTATTCCATTTAAGTTTGACCACTCAACCGACAAAAACCAGTCGCCGCCGCGCATCCCCTCCTAAAAACGTTACCGACTAGGCGCGCTGGTGTCGACCGTCGCGAAACACCACGGTGTATACGTAGTGAGTTGTATTGTCACAACGTTTTCACCACACTCCGCGTACGTGTTATTTGAATGGATGTGTTTCTCCAATCAATCTGTATACACGGCGACGGCCGCCGTCAACGAGAAGTACCGTCGGTCACCGACGAACGCCGACCAATCACAGACATCTGGCACTGTTTGTAGGGGGTCTGAACGTTCCGGCGGCTCAGTATGCATGCGCGAAAGTGGTCATTCTTAATTGGAATGGAGTATAGTATATGTATTTATAAGTTATAAGACCTGGTCGAAGTGGATTAGAAAGTTGAAAAGGGGATTAATTCTGTTAATTCCTATAACTACGTTTTGATAATCTTCCAATACAGCTGTCATCGTATCGTGCTGATATCTATCTGCTACATATCTGATATCTCAGTTATTAGTGATAAGTGATTACTTATACATTTAGTAGATCTGTAATATATTTAGTAAGTGACATTTTTGTCTTTTGACTTCCAGTTTCAAACACTAAAATTGTAAATATGTCAAATTATTTTTTCAACATCATAAAAGCAAACATTTAGTTTATCAAAATTTAAAAGGGATAGATAATCTTAAACAAAATAAGAGGGAAAGATGAAATATGTCTATAGGTACTTGAATAAAATATACCATCCCCGACCCCCTCATTATTTCCCCTATTTCAATCACCGAACATAAATAATTTTAAGTCATTAGGTCTTACTGAGTTCAGTGTTTGGTACTAGTTTTGTCATCAGTGATTTGATAGCTATATTTTCTGCACCAACTAAAATGTTCACAAGAGGCCCTGTACACATGATTGAGTGTATTAAATAATGCAAAAATAATTCTATCAACGAGTTTCATTACTTACCTATATAGAAAAGGGATTCGCTGTAAGCGAAGATGTAGAACAATGCACTCAGTGTTTGGCTAATCGACGATAACATTCCTAATATTTCATCTGACATTTTCAATTGCTTACTAAGAACAAGTGAGGCGAATAGAATACCTTAAACAAAATAAATTTGTTAATATATCGTCCAAAATGATTTAACATATTAAATGTTAATATTTTTAAGATCTATAATTTTAAAACAAACCTATTATATTTATTACTAATTCATACGATGCAAATACACTGTATTTTACTTCGTTCCAATTGAATTGAACTCGTGTATATAAATAACATACCGTGTGATAACCTACACACGTATAAAAATAAGTAATTAATAAAATATACCATCATATACCTATAGTAAATAACTAAAATGTATTGTTGTTTGATGTTTTCAATGGTCTAATATGAAGTTAGTATAGGTACATTTTAGTAATGTATAAATATTATTAAAAAACATCTTAAATGATTTAATCGTCATATAGCTTATTTTGAGCCAACGAGGTAAATGGCTTTATAATATAATTTCGATAGCAGTAGGTACTATTAATTCGTTCACGTTTTTTTTTTGGAGTATCTGTATATTAACTTGATGTCACTTTGGCTTCTGTAGGTATATATACGCAAATAACACAGAATATTCCTGAAGGTTGATTTCCATACTTCAAAGTATACCATGGCTTAGTTTTTTGAAAAAAAAAAATTGAAAGATATGTTAACAATTAGTATCTGTTTTAAGTTGAATAATTACATTCAAAATCAATATTTTATCTCCAAGATTTATCACACTCACGTATCGATTTTGATGAATTTTATCGAAATTTGAACTTAAAATGCATATAAAAAATAATCATGACGCCAATGTATTATCTATGAACTGCTATTTAAACAAATAATGATGAATCTTGGATTAATATTTCAAGCCTTTTTACAAAGTGAAAAAGTTTTTATGGACAATAATTTAAAAAATTTTTCTAAATTACTCATGGCAATAAATAGCTGAAAATATTATGTATGGAAGATGTAAATATAAATATTTGGTAAATATTTCGAGAGTTTATGCCTTTATGGTTATTATAAAAAATATAGTTTTAGAGTTACACCAAAAATAAAATTGATTTTTCAAAAATTGGTTTTGCGTAAAAATTTTCATTTTTGCTTCATTTTAAATTTTGACCTTCTGAAAGTACCAACTAGATTCATTTTTTAATCTGAAAAGATGCTGATGTCGAAAATCGGAGAATTTCAACTTCCCCTGATGTTGATGATAGTCAGAAAAAACGCATCATCGTAAAATCAATACACTTATAGGTACACTCAGATGCTCAGAATCTGATATTATTATTATTTATTCAAACATGTTGTGTTGTCCAGTCTCAATTATACTAACCAGCATTTATACCAGCACTTGCCATGAATACAATTAGTAAAATTATAATTCTAATCCTTTGTTTGTTCGGACGTTTTTTAAAAGTAGTTTTGAATGACTGGGTTATGTGTTTGAAGTCTAAAAAATCTGATATGGTCGTCCGATATGATTTGTTTTTATTCACTTCCGTAACTGGCGTGACATCTTTGACAAACAATAATCCATACAACAGACCTATTATAATCAACGTAGATGATATACCATATGCTCCGTAGAATCCTAACTTATTATATATTATGCCGGACATTGACGTTCCGACAGCCATAGACACAGCCATAACAGCATTCAATGCCCCAATTTTAAATGTTCGTTGTCCCATCTAAAAGAAATGAAAATAAAATCATTTTTATAGTTCTAAATTATAAGTAGCTCTCTTATCTTTTCTAGGCACTCTCCATCGACTAAGATTATATATTTGTAAGTGACAGTGATTTATAAGTTAGGTATAAGTTATAATAAATAAAAATGTAGGTATAGGTATGTGTACAAATTTTAATTTTATTGTAACATACATTTTTTGTCTTTAAGTTACAATATATTATTGTCATCCTTTAATAAATTGGCAATCTTTTTCAATTTTGAAATAAAATTGAGAAACCGTCTTGCTGAATACTTATATTAAACTAATTATTGGTATCATTGAAGGAAACAATTTTTATGACTATTATTCAATAAATATTTGGGGTAACTAAGAAAATATATTTCTGGGGCTTATCATGTATTCCATTCTAATCGATTATCGATAGGATTATTTATTGAGAAGTTAAGAAAGATAAGCACCGATTATAAATTTTGCAGCACCGTTGATTACGCTCATGAATAATTATTTATCTATAATGGTTAAATCTTTAATAGTATCGTACCTATAAGGTAATATGTGTGGCTACAACACGAATGCACAATTTTTCTTTTTTTGACCTGACTAATTATACCACGATTGCGCAAAAAATTTGTAACACGATTGCGCCCCGATCCTTTTTTACCTGTTAAAATCACAACACCATTGCGTAATAAATGATATGTGTATATATTAAATAATATAGTACCATATATAATATATACCATAGTATATGCTATGTACAATAATTTATGTAGAACATAAAATAATTAATCAATTAAATTAAAAATAAATAATTAATTCCCAATTTTCCTTATATATTATAAGTTATATTAAAGTCAATACACAATATTATTTGTTTTTCAATATTATACTATACATTATATCAAATTAAACGAGTAACTTTTTTCTGCATTGGTTGTTATTTGTATTTTAGATTCTGAGCGGAGCGATGAATGTATTGATTTTACCATGATGTGTGTTTTTATTTTATTTTTTTGTGTCTGTCATCACGTTTTGGGGCAGTAAAAATGCTTCAATTTTTGACTTCAGTACCTCGTTCGATCAGAAAGTGAATCTAGTTGGTACTTTGGGGGGTCAAAAGTAAAATTCTTAATACTTTTCTAAATAATCGAGAAAAACAAACTAAAAATTAAGGGAAAAACGGGAAATTTTACGCACACTCATTTTTCAACAAAATCGATTTTGGTTTTTGAAGTTACTTTAAAACGAACGACCGTAGATACATAAAATTTTCACCGAATGTTTATATAAGTATATTATATCCACCATGCAATTTTCAAAAAATGTTGACTTAAGTTGAACTATTCATAAGTATTTGCAATTTTTCGATCATTATTAGATTTTTTAAATTAATATCGATAAAAATGCATTAATTGGGTAGAAAAGTTTGAAAATTTAATACAAGGCTCTTAACATATTGTTACAATAGCAGTTGAAAAATAAAATAAATTCATAGTCACAATTTTTTTTTATAAGCATTTAAAGTTTGAATTTTGACAAAATACGTAAAAATCACGAAAATTCACAATTTATTTTAAGCTAGAAATTCATAAAAAATTTTCTTTTTAAATCTAAGATTTAAAAATTTAATACAAGATTCCTTACAAGTTTTTCAATCTTTATCACAAATAAAAATTCCACCGGAAATTCAAATTAAACTTTTAAGAGCATTTGAAATTTATATTTTTACAACATTGGATTTTCACTTTTAGCGATTTCCTTATTTTGGCGTAACTCTAAAACAAATGACCGCAGATACTTGAAATTTTCACTGAATGTTTATATATGCATTTCATATATTTGATAAAATTTTCAAAATATTTAGATTTGTTTTGAGCTGTTTACTGACATTTCAATTTTTCAACTTTTTTAGTTTTTTTTCTATAAATATCGATAAAAATTAATTTGTTCTGTAAAAAAGCTTGACAATTTAATACAAGGCTTCTAACACATTGTAACAATAGCAGTTAAAAAATATTAAAAATTCGTAGGTACGATTTTTTTTTATAAGCATTTAAAGTTCAAATTTTGACTAAATACGTAAAAATGACAGCAATGTTCAAATTATTTTAGATAGAAACTCATAAAAGTTTTTCTTTTTAATTCTAAGATTTGAAAATTTAATACAAGGCTCATAATATATTTTTACAATAGCAGTTGAAAAATAAAAGAAATATATAGTCACAATTTTTTTATAAGCATTTAAAGTTCAAATTTTGACTAAATACGTAAAAATTACGGCAATGTTCAAATTATTTTATGCTAAAAATTCATAATAAATTTTCCTTTTATATCTAAGAATTTTAAATTTTATATAAAGCTCCTAATATATTTTTAAATAGCAGGTGAAATATAAAAGAAATATATTTGCACAATTTTTTTTTACAAGCATTCAAAGTTTGAATTTTAACAGCATATGTAAAAATCACGAAAATCACGAAAATTCGCGAATTATTTTAAACTAGAAATTATTAAAAAAATTTCTTATTAAATCTAAGATTTGAAAATTTTTAATAATCTAAAATATATCCTAGACAGATAAACCGTCTTCGCTCAGTATCGTTTTTCGTATACAATGATATAATATCATTGGATTCAAATTTAATTCCATCCATTACAGTAACCCACTTGTAACCTACTGTACAGCAGAGCGACATCCACGACTTACCCGCCTTTTTATAATTTTAACTGATTTTCCACCAACTTTATGGGCAGATAAACCATCCGAAGAAGCTAGAACAACTAATGGTCCAGAATCTTTTCATATGCACTATAATTCGTAGTTTTATACCTCGCATCAGTCGCATCCATCTACTTTCCAAGTAATAAACATATTATTAGGTATTCAAACTGATACCTATTTAAAAATAAATAGTATTAAACGTAATAAAAATTACGAAAAGAGCAAGAAAACAATATTAAATTTATAATGAATACTTGGGAAAAATTTAAAAACAACAAAATATCATGAATGACTATTTTCAATCAATGGGACCACGTTTTTGTGCTAGTCATTAAATGTAATTTTTAAAATCTTAATATTATTATTACATTTATAACGGATTATTTTTATATGAACAAAAAAAATATCGACTATTGACTATGTCTGTATATACATTAAACATACGTCATGTAATTTAGGAAAAAACAATTTTTAACCAAGCTAACGATGATAATTTGTTGACAGTCCTAAGCCTGCAATAATTGGGAAGGAAAATTGTGAATTAATTATTTATTTTTAATTTAATTGATTAATTATTTTATGTTCTACATTTCTACATAAATTATTATACATAGCATTTACTATAGTATATATTATATATGGTACTATATTATTTAATATATACACTTATCATTTGGTATGTAATGGTGTTGTAATTTTAGCAGGTAAAAAAGGATCGGGGTGCAATCGTGGTGTAATTAGTCGGGTCAAAAAAAGAAAAATTGCGCAATCGTGTAACACCGAATATGTGTATCTATATAATCTATATTTATTTTTTTTTACGTATTCATCAAAAACTCTTATCGAAACTTTTGTAATATCACTTTCTTTATTACATTTATTAATCACGCCTATTGTGAAATAAATTAAAAATTATTCAAATATTCATATCTTTAGTAATTAAGAACAATCGAAACTGAATTTTTTATCATTATGACGTAATTGTTGAATCAAGTTTTATCTTAAATCAATTTGAACTAACAATTAACATTGTTAAAGTTGAAATTAAAATCGTTTAACTACATAGTATATTAAGGAATTACATATTTGAAAATGTGTAAGCATATTATATATTAGTTAGGCTCGCCCCCATCCCCTTTAGGATTTTTGATACTTTCCTACTATATGATATTATACTGTATAACAGCGGTCCTCAAACTTGTTTGTTCGTAGAACCCATATGTTGCAAAAAAAAACTTAACGAGACCCAAACATTTTAAATCCTCATAAAATTTACATAATTCATAAAAATCTAATATCATTTTCGACCAAAAAATATATATTTTAGATTCTGAGCTGAGCGAGGAATGTATTGATTTTATCATAATGTTTTTTTCGTTGTGTCTGTCATCACGTTTTGGGGCAGTAAAAGTGTTTTGATTTTCTACTTCAGTACCTCGTTCGATCAGAAAGTGAAACTAGTTGTACTTTGGGGGATCAAAAACGAAAAATTCCCAATATTTTTCTAAATAATTAGGATAAACAAACTAAAAATTAAGGAAAAAACGGGAATTTTTATATACAATCAATTATCGACAAAATCGATTTTGGTTTTTGATGTAACTTTAAAACAAATGACCATTGACACTTGAAGTTTTCACCGTATGTTCTATTCACCATACATTTTTCAAAACATTTCGACTATTTATAGACATACCTATGCAATTTTTGATCATTATTAGTTTTTTTTTAAAATTAATATCGATACAAATTTATTTGTTGGGTAGAAAAGCTTGAAAATTATGTACAAGGCTCCTAACATATTGTTACAATAGCAGTTGAAAAATAAAATAAATACATAGTCACGATTGCAATTGCAGCTGCATCATCAGGAATTGCTGCTACGCTTTTACATGGAGGAAAAACTGCTCATTCTGATTTCAAGTTACCACTCAATTTGAACACAATCAAGACCTCAACGTGCAATATTAATAAACAATCAAATTTGGCGAAAGTTCTGAAAAAATGCAAGCTCATAGTTTGGGACGAAAGTCCAATGATGTCTCATAAGAAAGGATTTGAAGCTTTAAACAACTGTCTGAAGGATCTGAAAAATTCGAAGTTATTGATGGGAGGAGTCACGGTATGCTGGCTGGAGATCTTCGACAAACTCTACCAGTCGTACCTTGGTTCTCTTGAGAACTCAAGCTAATGAAATTGCAGCCTGCATCAAGTCTTTATATTTGTGGCCTCTAATAAAAAATGTTATTTTGACTATAAATATGCTAGTACATTTAAAAGGAGATAGGACTACTAACCAGTTTTCAGAGTTAGTATATCCACGACTCACGAGTTTAGTTATTTCGGCACCAACAGAAATTAAAGCTAATGTAGTTTATAGATAAATATTATATTAACTATAAAAATCAGCTTAATAAACAATTAATATAATATGACATATTTTTTAAATAATCTTATTTAACTAGACAATATTTAATCTTACCATATAACAACAATTAATAAACCCAGCAACGACGGGTAATTCAGCTAGTATATATATATATATATATATATATATTATATATACGATAGAAATATATTATATTTTAATATGTATTTCGTCACAATTTAAACTTCCACTGACTGTTAAAAAACTGTGTTAATTAATTTTTTAGATTTTTTGGTGGTAGTATTAGCCATTTATGGGAATTTTCAAATATCATTAACAACAACTTACAAGCTAATATTATTTGAAAATTCCATATGCCTGAAAATACCTAGTTCAACACTAGTTAAAATATTTTGAAAATGTTATGGTGTTAAATTAAATATAGACATTCGGTGTAAATTTTATGTGTGGTTCATTTTTTTTAGAGTTACACCAAAAACCAAAACTAATTTTGTAAAAATTAATTTTGCGTAAAATTCTCAGTTTTTCTTAATTTTTCATTTGTTTTTCTAGACGCTTTTGAAAACTATTGTAAATTTTTTACTTTTGACCCCTTAAGTACCAATTAGATTCACTCTTTTATCAGAAAAGAGGCCGTTGAAGCATTTCAACTGTCCCAAAAGGTAATGACAGATAAATAATAATTATAAAATAAAACGCATTATTGTAAAATTAATACCTACATTCATTGGTCTGCTCAGAATTTCATAAAAACATTTTAATTGTGGCAATAGGTATTGATAACTTTAATTATACATTTTTAGGATTTCTTGTGCAATAAAAAATGTCAAATTCTTTTAGGAGTATGAAGATGTACTAACCGAAGTGGCGTCGCCGATGTAACTGTAGGCGGTCATGGTCATCAAGGTTTGGCCACCAGTCAAGGCCAATGGTATCGTCTCAGCGACGCCGGCCACTTCCATGGGCAGCTGATAGAAGTAGTAGACGCATAGCAGTTGTCCCGCGTTTCGGGCCAGTTCACCATACAGCGGTATCAACATGCACGGAACGCGCTTCCGCGTCCGGTCGCTCCAAGCGCCTACCAACAGCATGAGCACGCACGGCAGCACGTTCTGTGCACACGTCTGCCACATCATCATGCCGGTGACCAGCTTTTGGACGGTCACTTCGTCTACCGGATAGCCACCCGTGGTCTTCGTCACTAGCGCCTCGCACGTCTCGTCGGGCAGCTGGAGGTTCACGCGGCATGCCTTCTGCAAGTTCAGGTTGGAGACGGTGAGCGTGACCATCGTGAACGCTGTCATGTAGCACGCGACCACCGGTTCGACGGTGACACCACTACAGAACCGCCGCCACACTGACTCCGTGGCCGGCTGGTAGCTCATGTTGACAGATTGACCGGCACTACGTCTACCGGATTGGACGGCGTGTAAGATGTGTAATCTATCTATATATATTATATATATATTATATAATGTAATAATAATAATAATAATAATAATAATAATAATAATCTATTACATTTACATATTATTATAAAGAGGTAACATTTTCTTGTATTTTCTTGTATTACAGGGTTATCTCAATAACTATCACTAATCACTATTGAACCGCTTCTAAACATTCTTTCACTTAAAGAAAGCTATACCATCTTTGAGTAACATACTTATTTTATTTAAGTACATATTATTATTGTGTATTGAAATGTCTTTTATTTTCAAGATAACTTTGGAAACTATTGGCTAGTTTTACATGTGATTTTTTTTATTTATTATGTAGATAATTTCTTGATCATGAACCATATTATATTATATGAGAACGGTTGTATATCATATCTCACACTTCCGATGGCCAGGTTTGCGGAGTTTGATTTATAATTTTGTTATTAATATAAAACATTGCGGCTATGATGCTATATAGATATATTTCGATTTTAGTGTACACTAGATAATTGACAATTCTTTGGTGGTAGATTGGATATAGCACATAGTAGTTAGTATAACTTACTGTCGTAGGCATAAAGTCAAATCAAGTATTTTACTAAGTTCCAAGGCAAATGGTCAAAAAATTAAATTTTTATGCAATTTCACTATCTACATAAACATTTAACTAAACGCCTATTTCAAGTCAGACAAATAATAAAAATGTTAAATTTTCCAGAAAATTCCATTAAATAATAACTTGTTATAATAAGTAATGACTTGAATTTAACGAAGAAATTTTGTAACTATAATATCATTTTTTATAATTTTTATACTCGTAGCAATGGACACGAAATTAAAAATATTTCATATATCTATGTATTTTAAATAATCATAAATAAAACAATTTTTTTATAGAAAATAGAAAATTTACCTAATTAAATTTTTTAAATAGGTAATAGGTACAATATGTTTTATTTTTATTATTTGTTCTGACTTGAAATAAGTATCTAAACTTAATGTCAACACTAAATGTCTAGATGGATAGTAAAATTGCATGAAAGTTCAATTCTTTGACTATTTGAATGCCTGATTTGACCATACGCCTACGATAGATATTATCTATGGTATAAATCGAAAATGCTTCAATCTACTCTCAGAATTTTCGTAATTTCTCTAAGAAAAATTTGAATTTTTCACAAAATTCGTCAAGTTTTTAAGTATATAAGCTACAAACATACATGCAACTCTCATATTTGTTTTAAGATATGATTTCTTATTCGAGGTATAAGGAAATGTGCTTTTACTTCATTTTTCCGAGTAACTATAATGGCAACCATTTATATACAAAAATTATACTAATATATATCTGTAAAATATAAACAATGATAACCATTAAAAAAAACTGCCAAATCGGTTCAGCTGTTTTTAAGTGATTACCAACTAACAACATTTAAATTTAATAAAAGTTTCAGTATCAGAAAAGTTTAGAAAATAATTTAAGCTACGTTAAAAATATAGCATATTATGTTTTTTATTTATTTATTTATATATATTTAACGCCAATCGGCAGTTAACAATAATACATATTATGTAGTAAATAACATTTAAATAAAAAATTAACAGTAGGTAATAAAGCATTAAGAAATCTATAACAAAAACAAGAGCCTACAATGTATAAATGATAAAAGTAGCCTCAGAATGCAACCAAAACAACTAGGGCACATTTAGTTTAGTAACTTTGAGCATTCTGTGTAAAAGGATGATTGTAACCATAGGTAGTTAGAGTGATGGGGAACATAAAACTGGTCTAGGTTTCGTATTCCACAGGCAGGAACTTTGAATGGAATTTCAGCAAGTAAATTGGGAGCGTCTAAGGTACCATTTAGAAAGGAAGTTAAAAATTTCACATCCACATCGGTTATATTGCTATGTTATATTCAATCCGCAGACTCATTTCTCATCTCAGTAGAATCAGCTCACAAATCGAGGTAATTAGAAGACTTAATGTTCCCGCAAAATGAGGTAAGTACACTAAGACAGAAATACACCCATTCAGAATCCAAGTCTGAGATTTAATTTAAAATACACAACGATGAACGATTGTAACTTGTTACTTATTAGACATACTTAATTAATGGACCTGTGACAATCTGTAACCTATCACATAACATTTAGGTTAAGTATATACTGTATAACACCTATTAAGTTAGGTTGACTTAATATTATAAGTTAAAAGTTACCTTATTTCAATCGACTATTGCTCCATTTAGATGGCATTAGGTTTTTGACAGTGACGGTAATTTGACAATCAAACGTTTCATAAAATTTTTAACATGAAAAACATTGTGATATATGGATATGTAATTTTTTTTTTGGTTAAAAAAATTCTTAAAACGTAAACAAATTTAATCGTTAAAATGTAAAATAAACAGTTGGCGAGTGACCTGGACACAGTTGTAAAGCCAACTAGATAACAGTACACTATATCGTTTATAATATAGTTTATTAGTCTAAATAAAATGTATGACTGTATATAATATATGTTTAGAATGCTATGTAGGTATATGGTGTATACATGGTGTGCTGTGGTATTTTATTGTTTTCCTTTATCAGTTATTTTAATGATTAACTATCAATAAAAAAACCAATGCTCATCACGTACAATCTGCGAACCATAGGATACTCCTCCCTCCCCATTCATCCATTCTATACATCTAACGTTTCGCATCTTCTTTTCTTCTTACTTACTTAATTTTAATGCTATAAATGAGTATCGTTCATTTTATTTATTTAATAGTTTAACAACAGAAAGGAAATATTATATATGTTTTGAAAAACGCATTCCAAAGATAAGTTTGATATACTTTATAATAAATAACTGAGATATATATATATTTAAATAATAAATAATCAAGTCAACATAAAAAATTCACGTATAATATTATAATGTAAATAAATGTCGGTTATTTTTCCACACAATATCATTATTAATATTTCGTATCTAGGTATTTTTACATTCTTCCTATTATAGTCTGTTTTAAAAGGCATTCTTTGTTGTGAAGTAAATAATGGGATACGACTTTATTAATCAGGTGTGTTATATCATTGTTTACAAACTTCTCTGTTTACTACGGTAAAATATAATATTTTTATATTTAATCATATCATTGTGTATGATTCAATGATTGTATGAAATGTTGAGTTAGCAGTTAGGTTATTAGTGTTATTACATAAGTAATAAATGTGAAGTATGTATGTATCACTGATTATTGTAATTAATTAGCTATTAGCTACTTTTTACTAAGTAGATATAAAATAATGGCTGGATGGTCCTTATTGTTTCATTGTCTATAGTTATTCACTAATTATTCTAAAATAATGAAAAACACAAATTAATAGATTTATTTGACAAATAAATTTGTAAAAAATTCTATTAAACGATAAATCTATGGAATAAACTCAACTTTTGTTTAATTAATGTGATGAAATAATATATTGGGAACTTAAACCTTCTACAAATAGACAAGGAATGAGTGCGTGGAAAGCGTAACAACATAGATGGTGATTTTTTCTTACTCGTTTACTCATTATTTATGGAAGTGTGGAGCTGTAAGGTAAGATATATAGATTATAGATGACGTATAGATTATTTTATTGCTGTCGGAACGGCTTACATCGCTGCGAGATGTTTGTATGCAGCTTATTACATATGTGTTAATTATGAGATTTGAAATATAAAATATAATATACTCATAATCATACTGCAGTGCTAAATCATCGAGTTAGTTTTAAGAGACCTAGTAACAACTAACAAATATGATAGCGATAGGAAGATAGATAACTTCAAAGTTGATTTCTTGAGAGGCCATGAAAAAAAATACAATACTAAATGATTATTATAGTTTTATAATATATAATTTTACTTTAAATTGAATTACATGCAATTAAGAAGTAAAGCACGATAATAATCTTTCCGGTTTTACAGTCATGTAATGCAAATGTACTGGTACAGTTTCCGTTTATATATACATATATATTTTTTATCTCTAACAATAAATGATAACAAAGGCTATCAGGCCATTAAATTTTCTAACGAATTTTTTAATATAAAATGATTTCTATATTTTATCGCTAAATAAAAAAAGTCTTTTAAAGTTCTGATTATTCGGGACTTTGATAAAAATAATAAATTAATATTCTATCAACTATTTATTAACAAACTATGACTTTTTCTACATTATCAATAAGCAGTTGCTGTACAGTGTACATTTCTTAGTACAAAAGATACATCAGATGAAATGTTTACAAAATTTGCATATAATTTTATAATTAAATACATATAGAATAATATAGGATAAGGTCATTGTTTTTTAAGGAAAAATAAAATATGATACACGTTTACAAGATATCCATAAAAAATTTCAAAAATTTCAAATATATATATATATATATATGTATTGTAAATTGTTCAATATCTTGTGTACAAAATATTATTAGAGACTTGATAAACTCAACCAAATTTAAGTACATGGATGAATGGCAAAACCTTTGGTCGAAATGTGATAACAATAAACTAAGGGAAATAAAACATTCGATACTACCATGGCCCAAATCATTTGAGATGTCTATAAGATACGAGGTAATTCTTGCCCGCCTACGAATAGGCCACACGCGTATGACTCACGGATATCTCATGGCCAAAGAAGACCCTCCATTATGCCTGACGTGCGGAACAATCATTACAGTCAAGCATATACTGACAGAATGTCGTAAAATCAGTGAAAGGCGCATTGAACTAAAACTACCTGAGACACTATACAAGATGGTATCACCCACTCCCGAGACAACCAAAAAACTCCTCAATTTCGTCAACTCAACAGAACTGCGTCAACTGATTTGAATATTCTAACTTAAATTAAAATGTAAATCTTTAAATATAGGTAATAAGTAGAAATTAAGCAAGTATGTAAGAAATGTATGTAACACCGGCTAATAACCATGCAGTTGATGCCATAAACAATTAATAATAAAAAAAAAAATATTAATATAAATATTTTACGAAAATTTCAAGTGTTAATAGCTGTTCATTTTTGAATTAGTATGAAATAAGAAAGCTTTATCAAAGATTAGCTTTGAGTGGAAATTCTAGTTTTCCATAATTTTTTTTGTTTTTCTAAATTATTTAGAAAAGTATTTAGACTTTTGAATATTTACTTCAAGTTATAGCTAGATTAGTTTTCTTACAAAAACAGATACTGAAATTGAAAATTGAAACAATTTTATGATTTTTATCGTTCTGCTCAAAATCTCTCAAAAGACAAAAGATCATGCATGTCAAAGATATGAAACCTATATTATTGTAAGCTGATTTTTTTTGTAAGTTCACGAAACACTGATATGTATAAATTAATGCAGTTATGCCATTTTAATTGATATGTAGAAAAATTAAGATATCCTGCTTTTATAATAAATAAGCTGTTTTAATTGCTTAGTTTACTTAAGCAACTATTTTAATGTACAAAGTCCGAAATATTATAGATATGTATCACAAACATAAGTGCTTACAGAGGTTTTTTTTTATTCTAGATAAAAAATAAACTTCGTCATCATAGCTATTGGGAATAGGTGCTTACAAATTATAAAACTGTTTTACAGGATTTTTAAAATATAAGTAATTTATAATTATTCATTTAAAATATACCTAAATATACTTATCTAAAAAGGCCTAAAAACGAAATAAAAAATAGTTGGTTAACATATTGAAAAAAGTTTTAAAAATTAAATTCATTGTTGCATAATTTAACTGCAGTACCACTAAAAATGTTAAGTCTTACATGAGCTCAAAAATCCATTTTTTTACAAATGCATTAGTTATAACAAAAAACCATAATCCTACTGATACAACGATACCTAATCTAATCTCATACTTTTATTAGGTAGTATTTTTTGAAAAGAAAATTACAGTCAAAATTATTTACATTTACATTTATTGATATCTTAACTATAATGATCAATTATAGTAATAATAATTTTAAACTGTTAACGATGGATCAGAAATTCTCCACCGTAATTTATCTTACGAAGGGTAATAGAAACAATATTCTCAAAATAATATTATTTTCATTATATTTTATATGTCTATTTTGTTTCTTCAAAATAATAATGATTATTTGGAGCAGAGGATGAACGTGTTGATTTTACAATATTATGTGTGTATGTGTATTTTTTTGGTTTTTTTTTTTGGGGGGGGGGGAGGTGTAGACATGATATAAATAGTTAAAATACCACTTTGTCTATAAGTAATATCTGTTAGTTCTTTAAAAGCCTTTAAATAAATAATATTAATAAAATGTAAATACAGTATTCATATTGACTGAATTGAACGACGTAAATTGGCTTTCAAGTACCTACGAAACATTATTATTTCCCTTAATAACTATACAACTTTTTAGTATCTTATTTTTAATAAAAATAAGTAAAATATATTTTTCTTCGATGCTTCCACGTTGATGATCTCCAATCTCTATCATGTTTAACTTTCTGCGAATAATCCCATTGACAGATGCCATCAGATGCAAACCATTACTTCAAGCTTCAAAGTTTGGTATTCTCAAGTTTTACAGATTTATCATCGATTTTTTGAGATTGTTTGCTTTCTTTGTACATCCATCTATTTTGTAAATCAAACAAATTATTATTAATTTTAACTGTATTGATAGTAAAATAATTTTGTTAATTGTTTACAATGATGCATTTTTTTGTCGATAAATACATCTTTTGTTAATAATTTCAATTTAGCTTATTATTTACAGCTATACAGGTTAAACATTTAAGAATTATAAGATAGATTTGACAAATATTATTTTGAATAAACCTCTTTTCACTCATTTATAACAATTTATTAGCTCAACTATATATGAAAATATAACATACCGACAATTGGAATTAGACAATTTATATTTTAACTAAAATTTAACCATATGATTTAGCCATACAAGCTGCTCACATCTATGTGGATTACTTACAAGTATATTATAGTCGCCGGTATGGCTAAAGTTGATCCTATTAAACTGTACGCTCCGGGTAACGTGTCCACTGTATTTTTGTAGATCACAGTGTATAGTGGACCGAACACAATAGGAACAAGAGATTCGACGATGCCGTAAATAGCCGTAACTTGTCCTATATATTTTAATATTATATCAATAACTAATAGTATGGGAATTTTAAAATGTATAGAAGAAAAATTTACAAAACAAAAATTCTTACCTAATTCATCGGGTCTAACTATTTTTGCCATAATTGATCTCGCTGTTATGAAAATTGTGCCTCCCATTATGTCTACTAATGGCCCTGAAATCAATAATATTTTTACATTAAGCACTTTTTTTGTACCACTTTATCACTATGGTACTATTATACTAGTAAATGTTATTTGGTCATTTGAATTTTGTTTGGTCCTCGTCAGAACAGCAGTTGAGCGTCGTATTATTTGTAAACAATAACACACACAATCACTTTGGAAAACGATTATAAATTTATAAGTTATGGTAATTTAATTTAACTGTTTATTGTATAATACCTATATAGTATCTATTCATATCAGTATGCACTGTGCATAGAAATCAGAATATCAGCGATTTACCATTAAATTGAAATTATTGTAATGATTTTATTAATATATAATTCTACCCACGTGCGACGAGAATGAAGTGCTCTGGGGTAAAGAAATGATATTCATTCACTGTACCCTTCAGTATGTTAATAAGTGATTAAATAATAGTTTTCGAGTATAAAGTACACACCCAAATAGTATACCCATTCTTCTGTCGCTAAAGCATAACATATTCCGGCAACAATTTTTCCTGCACACGCCATCACTCCAATCAAACTATCGTCAATTTTAAGCACATGGCTAAATAAGCCAATGCAAATTGCTGTACCTAAAATATAATACAATATCTGTTTTTATAAAAAGTATATATTTATATATTTAAACGTTGAAATAATGTGAGATAGTATAATTTATTTTTTATAACAGCTGATTTTAATAGACTAGCATTTTTAAAATTATTTATTCAAAATAATAAATATAATTATGTTGTATTGTCAAATTGTATTTTTCATAGTACCTAAACTATAATAATTATTTAATTATTAAAAAATTTAGCGGGCAGCGGTTGTGTTAAGCTTTAGCACTCGAAATTATGGAAGATATGAAAATAAAATTGAATATTCTAGGTATTATTCTGTACAATTAATGTCGTTATTTAGAGTTATATGCGATTTACTTTCAAAAATAGTAATTTTTTTCGGAATTTTTTACTTTTTTAAATTTAATAATTATTTTTTCTTTTCTAGTGGTGTATGAAAGATGTTGAAGATCCATACCTATGACTTTTTATTGTAAGTATTTAAAATTAAAAATTAAAATTTCGTAAAATATATTAAAATCTCGAAAATGTCAATGTAAAATATTTTGCGGTTAAAAAATTATGAAATTTTAAACTATTATAGGTAAGGTTATATGGACTTTTTTAAATAATTTATAATGGTATCAAAAAATCGATAAATTTTAAATCAACTACTTATGTTCTATGTTAAAGAAAATATAACACAAAATTCATTTTTGGCAGTTACATTTTTGAATTGTTTCAAAAGTTTAAAGTTAAAATCGTTCTTTTGAACAATTACGAAAATTTCACAATATAATGTGAGAACTATGCCATTTCCATTGATATTGTGTAATATCAATTGAAAACTTAGCTTAATGCCTACCAAAAAATATTGCTTAGGTTAGGTTAACTATCATTTTGGTCCAAAAAATTTGGGTTTTAAAATTACCTGCTACACTAGTGACCATGGAGAAAGTAGAAAATACACTGAAATCCACTTCATTCCATTTGAATCGGGCACGTGTATTCAAATACGATACTGAAAGATCACCTGTAAGTTGCGTGCAACTTTAGTATCATTAGAATAATAAATAATAAATTCATCATTGTTATAATATATGTACTAATGTTATACTTGTATTTAGTTTTTACAACTTCATTATTTACTAGATACCTATCAATACAGTTTCTTAGTTACTCGTAAGAGTATAAATATGTAAATAAAATTGTCTACTAACCATTTAAAGGTCCCATAATTAAAAACGCAATACACAGTAACATGATTATCCTGAGTTTTCGATTATGTGGCCCGTCTTTGAACGTGACTTTAAACGCTTCTTGAATGTGTTTTGCGTTAAAAAAACCATTAAACAAACCATTATTTCGTGTCTGTGTTATTGAATTTTCTGGTTCGTTCGGTGACACTTCTTTTATAAATACTAGACCATAAAGAAGACCTATTATACATAAGGCCGAAGATACACCGTACACACCATAGAACCCCAGCTTCTGAAATGTAATACCAGACAACGCTGTACCGATGGCCATGCCTACTGTGGATAGTAAGTTGACTATACCGATTCGTAGAGTTTTCATTTCCTCCTGAAAACGTAATATACATATTTAGTATATTTATATTAAATTATCACATATTCACATCACCGATACCTATTATTAATTATTATTATTATTATTGGCTGGCACTTTAACAATCGGAACAAAAAAAAACTAATGGCACTATTATTTTTTGTCCTGGCTGTACGTATCCATATGTTAAATTCCGAGGTGTTATAAGTTTAAATGTATTTAAGTCATATCATATCATGATATTTTTTGCATATTGAAGTTGAATTCAATTATTTATTGTTTTCAAAATCTATAACTAATTAAGTTTGAGCAATTTTACTAAAAAATTATCTGTTTGGTATTAATTCATAAAAGTGCTTAAGTCCTTATTAATGTCAATATTAATTAATTGATTATTATCAAATAAACAAGGAATTTCATTGTGTAAACTTGAAAAAACCTATAGTTACAAGCAAAACATGTTTTTAAGCAATTTCATTGATCATTTTCTCTATTTAGCATACAATTCCTAATTAATAAATTAATAACTATCAAATAAATGATTTATTTGTGTAAAAATAATTGTTTTAATTGCATTTTTTTTATTCGATTTTTTCACGATTTTTATTGCAAAATAATTTATGCGGTCATACTCCATATACTCTATATTCTGTAGAGGTACTGAAGACGTGGTAAACTTACACCGGTGACATCGGCGACATAGCTGAACATCGCGTTGAACAGAACCATCCGACCGCCGGCCAGTGATGTGGGCACCGCCTCGACGAGGCCGACCACTTCCATGCGGAGTTCGCTGAACCAGAAGACGCAGGCCACGAGGCCGACGATGCGGACCAGTTCGCTGGCCACCGGTACCAGCATGCACGGCACGCGCTTTCGGCGCCTGTCGCTCCAGGACCCGATGAACACGGCCAGCGCGCACGGCACAGTGCTCTGGACGACCAGCTGCCACGAGAGCATGTCGGCCACCAGCCGCTGGGTGGCCACCTCGTACTGGTGCAGTGGCTCGCTGGCGTTCGTCTTTGATTTGGCCAGCAACGCGGCGCACGTGTTATTGTCAAGATGGAGGTTGACCGAGCACGCTTTTTGCAGGCTCAGGTTCTGCGTGGCCAGCAGTATGAGCGTCCGGGACACGATGTAACAGCACACCAGTGGTTCCACGTGGATCGCGACCAGCACTCGTTTGATTCGCGACCAGACGGTCACTTGCGCGTCCTGCAGAGGAGTGTCGCCGTTTCGGTCACACGAATCCTTAGACATATTATCGGCGTGGTTGTCACTGCAGGTCATTCACCGTAGTTTGTTTTCCTCTGTTGTCCGTCTGTTTTCAAGACTACCACATTTGACCAACTTGAAAACCTTAACAAAACACGTGGTCAAATGATATGTAGGGGTTGACGATGGTATTTCAATAATACAATCGATGAGACGTGTATATGCTGCAGAAACGTCCCTCTAAAAGTAGTTACAATTATTCAATATCATGATGGGCTAAGTTTTTTTTTTCATATGACGGTAAAATGTATCATGTGACAATTTATGGTTTTCGCGGAAATGGTAATCCACAAATTTATAATTTGGAGGGAAAATAAATCGTCGTAAAAAAGAAAGGTATACTGTTGGCAGAAACGGGCAACACCCTAACCGGTCAACTATATTACGTTTTAAATGGTAACTATTAAACGTTGTCTGGGGACAAATAAACTTTACCACCCCCTCACAAATTTCACTATTTTTTTTTTAAAAAAAGACGTAATTTTCAACGCTGATTTTTAAGCTGTTTGAATTTTTTTTCGGAAACCATTATTTTGGAAGTTAAGTTATAGCCTTTCAAAGTTTAAGATTTTACATTTATACGCATGCGTGCAACAATACTTCCACGCGCAGTACCTACGAATTTTGATTTTTTTTACGTAATAACTAAATAGTTAAGAACATGCTTATTATAATTGATAAGGATAACTCGATCGAAAGCCTAAGTTAAAACATTTTAAATTCAAATTGACATATAAAATATATATTAATAAGCAATATTATCAGTTTCTTCATCATCTTTTGTACCGCTTAGTTAAAGTAACACAAGTATATTAAAGTGACTCTCTTCACCTAACGGCTCCGGTCACCTAACGGGATCCATAGGACATCTTTCTCGACCCTCAAACTCAAATGGGGTAAAATAACCAACCTGAGGGGGAAGAGTAGATAACTATGACCCCTTCAGAGTCGTGTGGAAGACAAGCATCCCTGCTCTTCGGGCAGACGGATAACCTAAAAACAAATAAACTTAACCTTGTTAGTTAAAGTAACATATGTATAATGGAGCTCTTCAATTACCGGCTCTGGTAGCTAAACTTAAGGGACCCCTCTCGCCTATCAGCGCTGGGTGGTAGACTACCAAACAGACCAAAGTAAAAAAAATCCGAGTAAACAACTCGCCTAATAAGTGGCTAAGTCTACATGCATATGCGTATAAAAGTAAAATCTTAGACTTTGAAAGACTTCAACTTCCAAAATAATGGTTTCCTCGAAAAAATTCAACCAGTTTCAATATTAGCGTTGAAAATTACGTCTTTTGAAAAAAAAATTGAAATTCGTGAGGGGCGTGGTATAGTGCATTTTAGCCCGTTGTCTGTCTCTCGTACGATGTATCAGTAACAGATTTACAGTGGCACCGAAGTCTTAAAAATCTAGTAGAGCGAAAAATATTTCAAGAAGAAATTGCATACCGTGGAGAGGAAAGTGATCAATATAGAGCTGCCTTATCCTAAATTTTCAAAATATGTTGGGAAATGGCCCGATCATAACATAGGGATCGGCACCACTGCAGCTTTATATTAATATTTAATAATGATAATTTTAATAAAATATGTTATCAATGAATAAAGATAATTATCCACCTATATGTGGAATTCCACGATAGTGTACAGAGCAAATGTAAGATGACACACGTGTCTGGAATTTATGTTTATACCTACGTTCTACATTATAGGTATGATAAATTATAATACTGTGTATAATATAATTGTGTTTCAAAGTTAAATTCACTACAGACATCTTACACAAATTTACAGAAAAAAAATTAGTTATTAATAGACATAAACGGAAAGATTCGTTTAAACTTAAAAAACTGTTTATTTCGGAAAACATTAAAGTTTTTATATTTCTTCTACAACTTTTGAAGTCGAAACTAAACAACAGTTTTGTAAATTTTTATCTCTATTTCATTAGGTATCATATTTTAAACTTATATTACCTTTTGGATGATAATTTTCTGAATTCAATAATATGCCTACAAAAAATGAGATTTTGAGCGAAGACGGTCAAGCGTAACCATGATTATTGATTACAAAACAATTATTTTAATAACAATATTAACATTTTAAAATATATGATACTATTTTTTTTCCTGATTGTTAAGAAAAGTTCAACTACCTATAAATAAGACTTAATTTTCCATCAGAAACTACGTTCGAAATTAATGATCTAAGAATTTTTTCATTATTAAAAGTATTTACAGACCAGAAAACATTGTTGAAAACCAGTAAAAAGATGCTCCATCGATAATCTAAAATAAATTATATATTTTTACTTACTTATTTATTATTGATTTTTAATAAGCGTGCAAGTATACGAATTTGATATTAATTAATATATGAAATTCATTAATATATTATGATGGTATTCTCAATAAATTTTTAATGCATAATTGGTAAATGGTATTATATAGTTTTAAGATATTTTGTTAATTTATATTAGAATTAGAATTATATTTAATATATTTTAATACAGTAAACTTTTATTAATAATATTGTTTTACCTGATTTAATTAACAAAATATACATGTGAGTATTGAAAAAGTTAAGTTGTAATCATAGTTAAATTACGTTATTTTATTTTTATTTCAGTTATAATAATAAAAAAAAAATATCAAGTTATATTTGAGAATTTAGTAAAAATTAAGTAATACACGTACCACGTACGCGAACATACTAACTAGTAACTATATTTGTAAAATAATAACGAGGAATAGTAAGTTAGCATGTCTCAAACACTATTATTATACATTGTATTTTGTTATCATGGGTTCAATGAGGTCATTTAAATTTAACGAACAGAGTAGGTATACAAAAAATACTAGTTATTTTTAATATTTACTTAATCACAGACATTTTCGTACAAATAATTAAAATTATATTATTTTCTAATGATAACAAAAAAAAAAAAAAATATGATTTGTAAAATTCAAATCTAAACTTAAATAATAGTTGTAAGAAACCATTTCTACTGATTTAAATTACATCAGCGGTCAGTCTGTTTATTTTATATTAAATTAAAAGGTAGTTGGTACACTGAGAACATTAATTATTAAATTGACGTACTTACATGTGGGTTTTAATGCATTAATTTTAATTGTTTCACTCAGACCTGTATAATACAATCGTCTAGTTGTCTACCAGTAGCAAAGTATTTTAAGCATAAATTAAACCTAACTGGAATAACAAATTTGATAATAAAACAAAAATGTATAAAACCTATATGTTATTACTTATTATAATTTATAAATAATTAGTTTATTTTATCACGAAATAAAAAATATAAGTATTACTGGTACTTGTGAGTTGTGAGTAATAAGTCATCTCTATTTATTATTTATATTTTATAGTTACCACTATTTTTCTGGAAATTTGACATCGATATAAAGGAATAATTAGATATAATGTATAAAATATGCCAATACTTACACTGCTTACACTTAAAAGCCATTATAAGTAATAACTTCAAAAACGTCAGTTTTCAGGAAACGATAATACAGTTTTAAACACTTAACTAGTCCATAGAGTAAAAATAATAATTTATACACATCAAAAAGATGGAATGTTATATAATATATTTTACGAGAAAACTACTGATCATATAAAATTACATAACTAATTTATGGGTTTTAGTAGACTTGTTGCATCATATTAGATTATACGGTATATGAATCAGAAGACGAAATTCAGTAAGTATCGTTTTATTTGGTTTTACTGCTAAATTTATTCTAGTATTATTATAGCGTAATATTATATTGTATTCATAGCAGATGCGTACACAAGAAATATATATTTTTTAATTTTAATTTTTTTTTTTTTTTTGGGGGGGGGGGTTAGGTTATAGTATATATTATATAACCGTTATAACATTGATTATAAATAGTTATAGTTAATTATTTGTGACTTGGCGTGGCGCGGTTGGCTACTACCAATCTCGGAATGCGACTGGGAGTAAGCAACGGTCACAGCTACTAGCTCTCGGATGGGTGACTATTCGGGACATTCGGGTTCATAGTAGTTGAAAAGGTTTATACCCATTTTGCCGAATCCCAATTCACCGACAACTCAGTTTGTCGACATATATACCAGTTAAAAAATATTTTTTAAATATTCTCTTTTCACCGACAGTCTAGTTTGCTGACGTCTCGGTTTGCCAACAAATTATTTATAAAGTTTCAATTTTCCCGATTCGCCGACAGTTGATTGATCCATAATGGTTTTATCAAAAACGGATAAGATAGCGATAATATTATGGTATGTTATCGAATAAGTTCAACGTTTAGATGTTTTTTCGCACATAAAAATATAAAATCCATATGTACCTAGTATAGATTGGTGAATTTGCGCCGCGGAAGCAATGCGAAAGGAGATCCCGCGGCGTCGTCGGTTAAAACGGGGGAAAAAAAAAAGATTGGTGAATTTAGTTAATTCCAGCCGATTTTATAGTGAACTTTAGTATAACTATTAAAAAGTGTTGATTAAAATTTGAATTAAAAATAAAATATGAAAAAGATCGAGATTTACTAGTTGTTGATAATTTTATTCATTGAGTGGACAGAATATAATAATAGATTGAAATCAGAAGAAATAATATCTTTAATAGAGTATGTCGATATAATAAAATATCTCATATAATAATACAATAATTTTAGATTCTGAGTAAAAGTGCTTAGATTTTCGACTTTAGTACCTCGTTAAAATTCTCAATATTTTTCTAAATAATCGGGATAAATAAACTAAAAATTAGGGGAAAAACGGGATATTAATATCGATAAAAATTATTTATTGGGTAAAAAAGCTTGAAAATTTAATACAAGGCTTCTAACATAATATTACAATAACAGTTGAAAAATAAAATAAATTCAGTCACATTTTTTTTTTATAAGCATTCAAAATTTGAATTTTGACAAAATACGTAAAAATCACAAAAATTCGTAAATTATTTTAAGCTAGAAATTCATAAAAAAATGCTCTTTTTAAATTGAAAATTTGAAAATTTAACACAAGATTCCTTACAAGTTTGTTAATCTTTATTACCAAAAAAAATAATATCCACCAGAAATTCAAATTAAATCTTTATGAGCGTTTGAAATTTAAAGTTTTACAACATTGGATTTTCACTGAATTTCACATTTAGCGATTTTCTTATTTTGGTGTAACTCAAAAACAAATGACCGCAGATACTTGAAATATTCACTAAATGTTTATATAGACATTTCGTATATTTTTTAAAATTTTCAAAATTTTCAAAATATTTTGATTTGTTTCGAGCTGTTTACTGACATTTGATTATAGATTTTTAAAATTATATGGATAAATGGACATGATTTTTTTTATGAGCATTGATGTTAACATTTTGAAAAAATGAATGTTGCTAACATCTATAAAATGTTCAATTTTTGTACATGAGGATTGTAATTGTATACATGCCTTCTTATGAGTATAGTATAGCTTATACTCAAACTAAAAATATATAAGCACTATTCTTTTTAATAGACATTTGAAGTTCAAATTTGACGGAAATCAGATATTTAAATGAAGAAGAAAAATGTTAGTTACAATTTTGTGATAGTTAAAAATATTATTTGTTGCTACATGAAACTTATTATAATACAATATTTTAAATACATATTGATATTTTAATGTGTAGTAAATATACACTAATTAGTAAATACTATTTACTCTTTAGTAATAAATGATAATTTATTATTACCTACTAATAGTAAAATAACCTAACGTAACATAAATACAAAATTATAAAATACACTACTAAATAATATAGATCATCTTTCTGTCTAAGAATTATTCTCTGCATGCTATTTATTCATTAAATCATAATTACAATTGCATATATAATTAAAAACATCGTTAAAAGTTCTAACAATGCTAACGATTTAAGAAAACAATTTTTTCAAAATGTGTAGTTTTGACTGATCATATTTTGATCATCCTATTTATTTTTCGAATTATACAACAACGAAAATGCTTATGCTTAAATACTTAGGTAACTACATTAACCCATATTTAATTTAAATTATTTTCTGAAGTTCAGTCGCTTTAAATAAGTTTATCAATCACCACGTTGTATGGGAATACCCTAAAGATTTTCTATAGGTCTTGTATAAGTTTTTAGGGAGTAGTTCACATGAATTTACATCATATTACAGTATTCTGTGAAACTGTGCTTTAAAAGTTAAAATTAGTTATTTTTTACATTAAACACATTTATAATAAAATAAAATAATTAAGCTTATATTAATACTCACAATAGTGTTTATAATTATAAAATAATATTGCTGAAAACTTAAGACTGTTTTGAAATATTATTTATTTCCATTAAATAATAAATATAAAATATTTTCTTGTTTCTAATATTAATGAAAGTTTTAAGATAACAGTGAAAAAAAAACACAAACTAATATCGAAGTAAAAACATCAAAGAAAAAACATGGAGTTTTATACACTTTTTAATTTAAAAAAATCATTATAAAATGGAATTATAAATATATATATAGAATATAGAATTGTACTATAGATACTTAAAAATAAAACAAATAATTTGAATAATTATATTCAGACTTTTGGAATATTATAAATAGTCATCAATTAATTTCAAAACCAAGATTATCATTTGATTTAATTTCTTCAACGGCGCATGTTTTCTTGTCTTCCTGTTTGTTTATATGATACATCCACCTGTAAATGTAAATTTGATATTATGTAAGTATAATTTTTTTATGTTTACAAATATACAAAATGTTAGGTTATGACTTATGAGAAACTTAATAGATTGCTGTATTTGACTGTTTTAAGTTTACCACACCACACCAAATATATATAACCTCGAATATATAATATTTTATGATATGGCTATATTTGATTTAACTATTATAATTTATAGCTATAATAATTATTGAATGGAACATTATATTATAAATATCCCAGACATTTTACTATTTATAAATCAAAGTAATTTTTTTTTTATTTAAATAAAAAATATTTTTACAGATTTTAATTATATTTATTGATTTATTAAATAAGTTAGAAGAAAAGTTTATATGGGGAACTCCTATTGAGAATGAATAAATGAGAAAGCGTGAATGATTAATGGTGCTTAGCTTTGAATAAAAGGTTGATGAAAATTAAATTGAATCAAAAATCCTAAAGTGATAAATTACATATAAATCTTAATTAATTATTAATATTAAATTTAAAGTGAATCACCATTATAGTTATTTATGAGCAGATTTTGGTGTTTTTTCACTCTATAGGAAGAAATTGACAAATTAACCGATTGTAAAAGTGTCATTTTGAAGGAATAATTTAGAGACAGCAGATAAAATGTTTGTAATTTTGTGTCTCTTGTGTATTGGTGTGCAGTTTTAAAATATTTCCATTTTATTTAAGTTTGATTTTTTAGTCAATTTTATTTTAAGAGTGTCTTATTTAGCAGTTAAGTTTTAGGCTATTCTTAATTTTTCATATCCCTATCAATTTAATGTATTTTGCTGTGTTCGGCTGTATATCGTCAAATTGAGAAGATTGAGAGTTATTTTTTTGACATAAATTGTTTTATGAGAATTCAAGTAATTCATAACCTGATTGGTGAGATTGGAGCCGAGAGCACTGATATCTTGGTTTAGCATCACGTTTTTTTTATTATTGAGACGTTGAATTTGATCAGTTGCCAAAGGAAAATATTATAACAAGAGTTATAAACTTTTCTGGACATAAGTCCAACTAATAACAGTCGTTGATTAAAATTGAATAATATTTTCTCTTTTATGGATTTTCTAATTCGTAATTATTTTGTTTGTCATTTAATGCCGAGGAACTAAGTTTTTTTTTTGGTATTTATATTCCTGATTACAGAATGTCTGAATGTGAATTTATATTCTATATGGTAAATTTATTATTATTGATTCATAATAGATAATATATTCACCAAATTAATTAAAATTTAAATAAATATTTTATTTAGCAAAATTACCAAAAACAACATTATAATTTACAGATTTAATTTATTTAACAAACAAGTTTATATTATTGTTATTAATATCAATAAAATATATCTGTTAAAAATAACATTAATTTGTAAATAGTATTTTTTTTTTTTTTTTTTTTAGTAATCTTTCTAAAAAAACTTAGTGCTGGTAATTTTTTTGTTTAAGTATATTTTCCAAATGAACAAATAAATTGTACCAAATTGCCCTTGGAATTTCTGCAGAATTCTTATTATGAAATTATAGGTCATATATTATTTTTTTAGAATATTACACTATATAGTCATAATAAGGCAGAAATGATGTGAAATCATATATTTATATCCCATCCGGACTTTTAGGCATTATCACGAAATATTTGTTATTAAATATAAAAATTCATGTTTTGGAAATATGAAAATAGTTTTAAAATATTTGTTTTTGGACTACTTGATTGATTATATTTGGTATAATTAATAATAACTATCATATTTATGTAATATGTCACATAATTATCCTGTAACTATAAAAAAAATAAAAATAATAGTTCATTTTTAATGATTTTTAGTTACCAATATACAAATATAGCTGGTGTGAGCATTATGGAACTAATCACGTAAATTGTTCCTGGAAACGTGGCCAGAGTCGCTCTGTATATTGCAGAGTACAAAGGTTTGTATACAACAGGCACTATTGTTTCAATAACTGCCATTATCGCTGACACTTGACCTGAAAATTAGCGAGTTATTGAGATACCTTTATATTGTTAATAAAAAATAAAAAATATTTATGTACCAAGTTCAGCATGAGGTACAATCTTTGAGAGAATCGATCTCATTACGATATATGTAGTACCACTCATTACGTCAACCACGGCACCTGTAAACAAAATTTAACCTCGTTCGAAAAAAAAACCAAGATGTAATAACTATTTACACAAAAAAAAAATTTAGATACGTTACAAACGTTTCATACACGTTATCACCACACGACCTTCCGTGTACTTCAAATGGTACCCTTATTTGAAAACCACTGAATTGTTATACAAATTTGTGAGTGTATCAATACAAATTATGCAATAGTCGCCTAAGCATACTAGTATTTGGTAGATATCTAAAGCGACTAAAGCACAATGTCATACAGTGTAATACAGTACCTACCATTTTGGAAACTCGATTACTCCTTCAGCTATCGTTTGTGTACCAAAATAATATCGAACCATTGGAATTCATAACTATATAAAATATTGAAAAGTTTATTTGTTATACATCTCAATATATATCAATAGAATTTTTAATACCAGATCCATGTTGTTATAAACTATAAACTCGCATACCTAGTAAAATATATAGGTATATTTTATTTTATTTTATAAAATAATTATAGCAAAGCAATTACAATATAATGATGTATCAAAACAAAGAAAATATTTACAGACAATATTAATTAAATATTAGCATTAAATGAGAAAACCAGCGGTATGAATGAATTGGATAAGAGAACGGATGATAGGGATGAAACGGGAGTTGAGAAGAAGATTAGAATCGGGAGAAATATTGCCAAAAGAAGAAAGAAAAGAGAAAAGGAGTTGTTTACTAGTTATGAGAGAAGAGCAATTGAAAAGGATGTGATTAAAATCGCATATCGATTCGTCGTGATGTAGTGTACAGAGAGGGGAAGAGTTTATGTGTCTATGCCATGCAGCATAGTTAGGTGGTAGAGAGTCCAATTTAGTTTGCCAGGCATTGCGCAATAGTTTGCGGCGAATCGGAAGAAAGTCTGAAGCAGGTGTTTTAAAAGGAGAAAAATAGATGAGGGATTTTTTGAAAAAGCTAGGTGGTCGGTTCGCTCATTACCGGCTATACCCACATGACTAGGGATACAGAAAAACTTAACTGTTTTATCAGCAAGACTCAGACGATATACAAAAGATTTAATGATGAGAGCAAGAGGAGACAGGATAGATAAGAACGAATCAAAGAATATGGTAAGAAGACATGATTGCAAGTCGGATAAGATAAGAAAAGAACTGTATTCTAATGTGATATATTCGTTAAACAAAGAATCAATTAGAGTTTAAGGCAGACGTGGTAGTTCTTTTGGGGAATAGCCGAGGAAATTGGGTGAAACAGTTACTTCAGGAAAAAAACGAGAGTGCAGCGTAACGCCTATCATAAATTTGTAGCCGGATGCTGGGGCGATAAACAAGTGGTGAAAAAGGTAGTATATTTTATGAAATTAAAATTATTTGTTATGAATAATTAACTCACTCTTGTAAATCTAATATAATATACTATTTTTATTAACGGTGCAAACTATTTGCGCCCAAAATCATAACCCATTTAAGCCCGAAATATTTTTAGTAAAAATGTGTTAAACCTGTGCGACGTCGCCAAACTGTATTCTGGAATACAAGCAATACTACTTATTACCTTACAAAGTTAAAACTATTGTACATATTATTATTTTTCTCGTTTTAACTATTTTTAATTTTTACGTTACATTGTTATCGATATTATCGAATTTTTTATTATATTATGACGTGTGGAAAAAACAAAAGTATTAATTTTTATAATAATTGATGTACTTTAACAGTTTACCATATATTGTATTTTATATCATTTTATGTGAGATGAATTATGACTACAGTAAATCAAACTTGGTGTGAATTAATTAAGTGTTGTTTAATTTAGAATTCTTAAATGCGATGTTAGTTATTGTTATATTGACTATTTTTTTTAAACCCAAAATGTTGAAAAAATTATAAAATTAAAATTATATTATTAAAGACAATTATAATTATTAGAGTACTAATAATTGTCTAAATAATAGATTATAATATAATATACTAATCTACTTAATTTAAGTATTTATAAAGATAAATATAATCTATAATAATAAGAATCACAACGGCAACGTTACATACGAAATGGGCGCATATGGCGCATGGGCGGTGGTAAACTCTCCCAATGGCGTAATTACGGGGGGATTTGGGTGTCGTATTCCCCCCATGACCTTTTTTTTTAAGACTGGTTAACTACATTCACCTATGTACTTCTTTATCTAATAATATTATTATAATTTTATATATATATATATATATTGAAATCAAATACCTCGGTGAATTAATATTATTATAAATAGTCCATTTTATATTTTATAGAAATAATACAAAATAAAACAAATCCTTTATGCTAGTTGTACATAAATACTTCGTAAGTACTTAGTTCGTTTAAATGCAGCCACGCAAGTTTAAAAGTATCATTATTGCAATATGTTTTGTGCATGTTTTGAGTTTGCTTATGCATTGTGTAGTGGTACAAAAATAAACCACCGAACAGTAAAGTTTTATTGTATCGTGGATCGACGACGCTCGACGATTATCAGATTATTTTATCTAGATTAAAGACTATTGTCATATCTATCCTATCTTATCCTATCCTACCATTTTTCCGTAGTCCTATTGAACTAAAAACAACTTATCGATTTGTACACTTAATCGGAATTTATTCCATGTCTCATGTGTACATAAATATATTGCTCTGAATTCTGAAAGGTGCTTATAATAAATACTTTTTATTTTTTTTCATAGGGGGGGGGGTATAGGTAAAATGTTAAAACATTTTATCCCCCCCCCCCCCACAAACATGGCCAAATTACGCCACTGAACTCTCTCGATGGTAAACTCTCGCGGGTTAATATTATACTTACCTGAAGTAAATGTGTAAACTCTCACGGGTCAAAATTATGTTTACCTATAGTAAATGTGTAAATTATCCCGGGTTAACTTTATAGTTACCTGTAGGAAGTATGTTAACTCTCCCGAGTTGTTTTAAATGTTAAAACATTTTTTTAGGAAAAAAAATAAATTCGCTAGCTTTTTTAAAATCTGTATGTTCTTATTATCAAAAATAATAATAATTATTAACATTTTTACGCATATTTTGTATTTGTAACTTATATCATTATTATTATTATTATTAACTATTTTTAAAAGAAACTTAAATGTATATTAGATTTTTTGAAATTTAATTTTTTATTGTATTTTCAATTTTGTCTATAATATTATAGCTCATAGCATCTAAGACATTAATTTATATTGTTATTATATATGATCGACTATTTTTAAAGGCAACTTAAATGTATATTAAATGTATTTTATGATTTTTACTAGATCTAGGAAAGCTTACATATTTCCATTAGGTAGTACAGGAATAGACCTAAGAGAGTTTACATATTTCCGTTAGGTAGTACAGGAATAAACCCGGGAGAGTTTACACGTTTCCGTCAGGTAGTAATGGAGTAGACCCGGGAGAGTTTACCATCAGGAGAGTTTACCACCGGGAGAATTTACAATCGCCCTGGTGCATATCGACAGGTAGTACCTAATCTTTCGGGCGTATCTGTCCATATCGCTCGGTGCGCAAATGTACTACTCTGGGGTGCAAATAGGTTGTAGCCCCTGTTAATATACAAAAAGGGTCAACCCGTATATTCTAAAATAAAAATAAAATAGCCATACAATTATAACACATATATCAATAAATAAATTACAATAACAATCTATAGGTTGGTCGTGGTAACAAGTCATTCTTCCGCTTTAGTTAACATAATAACATATGATACGTAAACATGTTATAAATTATAATACACTTATACCTATACTTATAATACACAAGGCTACAATATAGTTTATATTTTTAAACAGAAATCAATACTCAATATTTGAAAATTGATTATTACGAGCAACAGTTCTAATATGAAAGTTAATTAACAACTTTTGTTTTTTGATTCTCCAAATCTTTTCCAGATCTATTGTTATATATCGATAAATTCGAGGTTACATATAGATACTCTATGCGTGCAATTTACTAAATACATTTTTAGAAACGAAAAATGCCGAATGCAACTTAAAATCACCGTGCCAAAATACTACTTGTGTGAATCATATAAAAACAAAGTCCCTTATAACATAATATAAGATACCACAAATCCAACAACAATCTCTAACGAATATCCCACATTCCCACTAAACACCATGCACCTTCTCTATAAACAAATATTTTTGATAACCAACGGTATTCAACTATGTGGTGCACTGAAAAATTTTTAAAATCAGTATCTTTTTAAGAATTTCCAATCAAAATGCCTTGTCTCATCTGTTATGTCTTTAGTACATTAGAAATCTCTTTATACAGAATTTAAAATATCAAAATCGCTATGCTAGACTTATACTGTTTCAAAGAATTTCATACAAATACTATTATAATCATTCTAACTAAATATTTATATAATATAATGATATTATTAAAAAAAAATTCAATATAACTTATATAGGTATGACCGTTTCTTCCATCGCTTACCCTGACAATCCAAATCAAAAATGGCCGAAAGCCTTTCTGAATAATTAAGCTCACTGTATCAATAGGCATACCAACAATCAATCCATCCTAACTTGACTTAATCTCCATATTGTAATTTAGTGTAAACAGATTGTAAATATAATCTTTCAAAAATATTATACATCAATAACATTAATGTATTGATTATTTTAAAAATTAAATTCATGCTTACCAATATAAAAATATAATTCTGAAGGTGCAAATGCAAATACCAATCCAGCTAATACTTTACTAAGGCAAGCGATCACTCCAATGAGTGCGTCGTCTAATTTCAATAAGTGGCTCAAAACTCCTATCGAGAATCCAACGCCTAAAATAAAATTGATCCACTCTATACATGTATTATTTACTCTATATACGAATAACTGTCCTTACCTACAATGTTTGTCATAAATAAGAATGTCGAGAATAAACTGTAATCCAATTCATTCCAATTGAAACGAACTCGAGTGTAAAAGTAGGTAATTCCAGATTCTCCTGAAATAATTGTTTTATGTTAGTGAATGGTAAAGGAGAATAATTTCACAATAAATTATAACTAATATAACTATTGGAAATCTTTCAAGATGATTTAGCAAAACTGATGAGGTGATCTATTTATCTATTTACTATTAACTATAACTCGTCTAACATAAACAATTTAAATGTTTAAAACTTATGAAAGAAAATAGCTAATTTTTTCATTAGTGGTAGGCTAATTTTTTAATATTCTTATTTCTCTGTTATTATATTCTTATTGTGTCTTGTGGTACAGATTGTGATGAAATATGTTTTTTTTTTAATGCATTGCTTAAAAAAATAACATTAACGTTTAACAACCGGACATTAGAAATCTGAGCAGCTATGATTTTAGTATAAAACATAATATTTTTAATACACACCATGTGAAGGACCTTGGATTACAACTATTGTAAACATCAGCATGATGATTTTCGTCCATCTTTTTCGTGGGCCTTTTTTGAACGTTGTGTGAAATGCTTTTTTGATATGTTTCAGATTGAAAAAATCTACCACGAGATACATGCAAGAGTTGGATGTCTGCTTGGGCTCTTTTAGATCTAATGGCCCATGATGTTCTTTGATGTTGACTGAGCCGTAAATAAAAGCTATCATATATAACGCTGTTGAGATATAGTACACTCCGAAAAATCCTAGCTTTTGATACAAAACACCGGAAAGTGCTGCACCGACTGGCCATGCCACACCAAAGAATAAATTCATTAAACCTACCCTGAGAGTTCGGTTTTTAATCTGAAAATATAAATAATCTTTATTATGTACACTTATCATTAGAACTCAGGTTTTTGTGTAAATAAATGAATTAAAAAAATACATAATATATTTTTCATGAGTATTTAAAAAATTTTTTGTAAATATTTAAATTTAAATTTAATGAACATAATTTATTTTTGTTATTTTTTAGAAAATAGGTCTATTATAGCCACAAGCCCACAAATAACAAAGATATGGATGGGCCACGTCTGTGTTAAATATATTTGAGGCCACGTTCCCGGAGAGGAAGGCAATTGAGGTCTTTTTATCAATGATTTTATATTGACAGTCGATAATCGATATAATTATATAAATATACTTATTTGGCCTCAATTGTACCCCTTATTAGTTATTTACCGCTGATAAGACCGTTAGGTCCTATCTATACCTTTATTATCTATTATTATAGTTCATTTATAGGTTATATCGTTTATTTAGTATTTACTATTTATTATTTTATGTAACAATTATTGATCATTTTAAAGAAAAAAATTTGATTTAGAATTTACCCATTAAATATAGTCTATTCATACAGTACGTATAAATTTATATACAAATTAATCAGTTAACTTTGAGATGAGTTTGAAAATTTAAAACTTTAGTAGTTAGGAATACAGACTTATATCTTGAAGAACTAATATTATTTTAATTTTTAACACATTTTAAATATATAAGATAAATGCAAATATCTTATACGACTTATTTTTGTTAGTCAGAAATAATACATTTATATGTTTCAATAGATAATATTGACTGAAATATGATTAAAGTATTCAAAACTGAATGATAGACCTAAAATCTAAAAATGATGAAACGTAGAGATTTTTATCAATTTTTTTTAAATTTAAATAACTGAACAGAAGGTCTTAAAGTTATAAATGTGTGTGGTAGTGTTAAATGATCACAAATTCTAAAAATGTAACTAAATCAAGTGATAACTGTACAATGAAATGATTTTCGATGGATTGAATCGTATAGATACCAAGGAATAGGTTCCTTGTGAAGGATAATGATATTTTGTGCTGATGAAAGGTTCAATTATTAATTTTAGGGAAAACAAAAAGGCTTTACTCACGGAGCTTATGTCCCCCATGTAAGAAAATGCGGCCAGATAGAGAACGGTAAGTCCACCGGCCATGGACGTGGGTATGGATTCCACTAGACCGGCCACCTCCATCCTCAGCTCGTTAAAGTAGTGCACGCAAAGTAACAAGCCAATGTTCCTGACAATTTCACCGATGACCGGGACGAGCATACACGGTTTGCGTTTCCTGTTTCGATCGCTCCACGACCCGATAAATATGACCAATATACACGGTATGCTGCTTTGGATCATCATTTGCCATATGAGCATGTCGGCTACCAGCTGCTGCACTTGAACTTCTTGGTCAGCGTAGAACGACAAGTTCTTGTTTTCCAGTCCGTAACAGACGTCGTCGTCCATCTTCAGGTTTACCCTGCATGCCTTTTGCAGGTTGAGGTTCTGTGTGGTTAAACTTGACAACACAGACGACACCTGATAGAACGCCAATAGCGGTTCCACTGTGATGTTTTGGAACACATATTTCACTCTGGAACCGAATCCCATCCGTCGCCAACTGTCACCGTCTTCGTCTTCCGGTGTGAAGCTTTTAACTTGTTGGTTCGTTTCCATTGTACCGTAATGTTTTACCACAGCTCTAGTAGAAACTCTACAAGAATATATTTTGAATTGTATTATGTTTACTGTTATTTGCTTATGTATATAAATTACGAACATAGAAAATTGGAACATTAATGCGTGTTTTGCATTCCAAACCAATCAATCAATTATAATATTAATATTCATATAAATTTATTATTATAAAGAATATAAAATCCAGAATCGGGAAGATTGGAGTACAATCATGGTGGTGGTGAAAATTCTTAAAGAATTGTAAAACCAAACAAAAAAAAAGAAGAAGGAAATCTATTATTTTTTTTTAAAATTTATCTCTCAAAAATAAATTACTTATAAACACAGTTTTTGTATTACAAAATAGTGTAAAAATAGCATATATACGACGTACCTATATATACGTGTATAATATATTGCATTCTGTGAATAATATGAATGCCCAATAAAATACTGTATCTTAAAGAATTGTTAAAACAGAAAAAGAATACCAATTTAATGATTTTAATATAATAATTGACAAAAAAAAATGTCTAATAATTAACATTTTCCAATTTTGGGCAAGTGTTTAATATTAATAAGAAGTGCGTGTTAAACATTAATATTTTACTGTTTTAGAGTAAAATACTAAAATTGATTAAGATTAGTTTTTTACCAATCAAATTCTTGGGGTGGTTGTTCAAAATTCCTGCAAAATTATCTCAAAAAATACTTCCTATCAAAAATACTTATAAAATAATTTATTATTATGTACTGTATTTTACATGCACAACTTAAAATTATACTTAAATTATCTTTGGATAACGATAGTTCTGCTGAACGATAATCAGAGAAATACATTTTTGTTTTGGTTGATAATTGGAATTCCATTGATAATAGTATAGTACTTATCTAATGTAATACTACTATATTATTTCTATGGCTTATATAATTTAATTTTTAATTCATTTTAATTAAAAATATTAGTATACTATATTGTGCTATTTTAATATAACACGTTTATTTTGTCAGTTAAATATTGAGTTTTAGAGTTTTATTTTCAGCAGCTATAATTGACTCGAGATACTATTTTCTAAAGATATTTTTTCCGAAGACCAATAACTGAATCTTTTGGTTCGATGAAATCGTATGCAACAAAATAGGTTTCATATACTTTTATTTAGGTAGGTACTATTATTGAGCTTATAATTTTTGGTTGGTTATTATTATTTTGATTTTAGCATCTTATCTTACTAAAAATTACATTATATTGTTAATTTATTTATACAGGGTTATTCTTTTATCAAACAACAATCATTATTTCAAAAACTATTGACTTTTTTCAATTTTTTTTTTCAAAATTTTAGATCCATCTTGTTCTAGAACTATATATATATTTTTTTAAATATTTTCACCCTTATATTTATCAGGTAAACCATCATCAACTTTTGATTTTCAACCGCAACCTATACTTAAAATTTCATAAACTAAAAAGGTTATTTTTTCAATGAATTTTCACGTTTACATTTTCATTTTTCGTTAATCCGTTTACAAGATATAGCCTCCCAAAGTTGGGTGGTTTTGGGTGGTGTTTATGTGTTATAGCCTATAGGTGTATGTTAGGTGGTATTTACACACAAACACCATAATATAAATGTTGTTTGATAAAATAATCACCCTGTATAACGTTATTTATAATTATATGATACACTAAGTACCACTATTTACCAAGAAGTAAAAATGTTATACAATCGCATTTTATGTTTTATCTATAATGGGTTATAATGCCGTTAGGTATTGATAAATTTGTTCACATGTAAGACGCATATTATAATGATCGATAATAATTTTTTTAGTATATATATTTGCATATAATCTGTTACTATTGGAAAATGTTTGATTATTGTGATATTTTTCTGAGATATATTTCAATTGGCATAAATTCACAATACTATTGTTTATTTTCATGTAAAAAATATATATTGCAGTGATCGAATGAAAAAAATAATAATGTGAATCAAATAAATTATCTACTATAAGACATATTACACTTTTTTAGTTAGTATGGTAAATATTAATTTAATAAGTGAATTATCGTATTAAAAACTATTTTAGTCAAATCCAATCAGTTTGACGTAAATCAATTTAACTGTTACGAATATATTTTTTTTATCTAGATTCATCGGAGAATTGATCAATGTACAAAACTTAAACAATCAAATAAATTTATCTCTCATAGAAAGATTTTTAGACGGATCAAATTATTAAGCATTACATAATTCAAAAATTACATACAATACATTGCAGTTAAGTTATCAAAATCAATCATCGTTAGTATCTGTTGTAATAAATCATACGATTTGATTAAATTCAAAACGTAGTAGGTGCACGAGACACAGTTAGGCCCATAAAACAGTTTACATTTGTTTTTTTTAATGATTTATAATAGTTATCTAGTTACCTATATAATATTAAATGCTTGATAAAATCAAATATCTAAAATTAGTTTTCAGTATTATCCTATTTTATATTAACAGTTTTTCCCTGCATTATATTAACTACACAACAAGTTAATGTTGTTTATAATTAAAATACAAGCTACATCACCTAATTCTTAATATAATTTTGACATTTGGTCGAAATTATAGATTTTTAATTTGTCTAACTTTTTACTAGTCCCCGTGAGAAAAAACTAGTCATACATTATTTTAACCTTAAACCATACAATGGTAAGTACTTCCAAATTCCTCGAAAAATACGTTTCAAACAAAAATAATTAGGTTAGAATTATTATATTAATTTATAAAACAAATATTGATGATAACCTACTGGTAAATGTACACTTGAGTCCATAAATTGTAAATTAGGTATTACCTGTGAAATATCCTGGTTGTGATATTCAGTCACCAAAGTATTATTACGATTAAGGAACATGTAGACGTGTAACGCATATAAGGTACTTACTACTACAACTAATTAACTACTTTAACATACTACATTGCACGATCAAATAAAATCATATCGTATATGATTATAAATTACTGGGGCCGATTTGCTCCAACTGTTTCCCACCACACTCGCTGAATAAAATTTCGAACTGATAAAACCATTCCAAGTTATTATATGATGTCAAAAAACATTTTGTTTTAAATAACAAAAGTCGTATGCGATCATTATTGAATAGTATTGTTATCACCTTCAACGACGATTAGCAATAATTATAACTAAATAATAAAGTAGCCTTGTATTAATATTTATCCAAGTATAATTAGACAACATAGTAAAAACAGTTATTAAAATATATTATACTATCTATAATTTCTAATATTTGTATAAGAGCCTGTAGTACCTACCTATTACGTACACATAAAATATTTTATGCTTTTAACATTTTGCCGATTTAATATAATAAAAACTATACTATTCTTAATTTTTTGTCCATTGTAGGTACTACGATAACTCACAAATATAATATTATAATGGTAAGTATAGGTCACTCAAAGATGTGCCATGTGCAGCTTATGCGCAGAGAAGAACCTGCGATGTGCCTAACCTGCGGAGAACTTCTCATAGTCAAGCACCTCCTCATCCACTGCCGTATCCACATAGATACCAGAAAAAGTCTAAAATTGCCCGAAAACCTCTTTAAAGCCCTCAGCCCTACCTATGACAACACCAACAAAATAATTACATTTTTAAAACAAATTATATGTATAATCTAATTTAAGAATCTATTGTATAACTATATTTTACTATGTACTTAATACTTAATTTTGTTGCAAGCTAATAATCTTAGCAGTTGAAGCTGTACAATGAATAAGAAAAAAGGTAAGTATACACCATGAAGGCGCTCACTAACATTATTAAACATGGTTATTTTAATAGTTTAAAAATTGCATGGTAAGAAGCTTAAGATCGTTATTACCTACTGGTTTAGCATACATTTTATTAAATGAGATACAAAACTACTATTTTTTCTACTATGATTATTACTTTATTAGGAATGATAATAATACTAAAAAAGTAAAACTAAAAGTTGGACAAATTACATACCTGGGTCTTGCCATCTTGATGCTCAGATATTCAATAGTAGCGATAACATATCATCACAGGATTTAAGTTTTTAAATTTTTAAAGCAATTATATTAAATAATTGAATTTGGAAAATGATATGAAGACTAAATAATATGGTTAGGTTGGACATTTTAAGGGGTTTGGTATAGGCAATTTTAATGTACCTTTTGCTGAGAAAAAACAGCATACCTTCAAATATTAAGAGTAGCTCTCAATAATTGGTCTAAAATAGTGATCTTAATATTGGCTGTTGTATAATAATAAAGGTTAATGGAAAAATTGCTTCCTGCAGAACAGAAACATGAAGCCAAACAGGTATGTGCTTAACCGCCAATCGGGTTAACATAAATACAAAACCAAGTTGTTTCCATTAAACAAAGAGAACCCTGGATATGTTATTTTGTTTTTATTTTTTTAATGTCACTTATACATATAGAAATATTTTTATAATTATGATTTTAAAATTTGAATACAAAATATAATTTTCGTTAAAGGCTATTAAGGGCTAATACACTCTTCAATAATATCTCGTTGATTATAGGATATACATTGGTTGATAACATTTCATTAAGTTTATGTGAAAAATATTACGAGGTGTAGATTTAAAATGAAATATTATACTTTAAGTCTAAGATGATATCGTAAAACGGGATAACTTTGGACCCGGGTGGTAACTTTGGCCTTCCATTAGAATTTCACATACTTTTATATGCTGTGATAAGACATGTGACTATTATCAAAATGTTGTGAAGGATTCTGATAGCTGACAACACTGACAACCGAATATATTAACAGTTTTTGCCGTTTTCAGTTGCCTTGTCATCAAAAAACATATTCGTTAATAATATTTTTTGTCAACGCTAAAAAACACGTGTAAAAACTTTTGTCCGGTACTAAAAGAAAAAATGGTCGCTGACCTCTGGAAGTCTGATACATTTTCATAAATAAAGTATTGATAAAGTATTTATTAACAAATTAAAAAAAAATGAAATTTTTTTTAGTAAAAACACGTTTTTGAGGTCGGGTTAACATTGTCCCGCTATTATTTGGTGGGCCAAAGTTACCCAGAGCTACTATCTGAGTATGATATTAAAAAAAAAATTGTTGATAAATACAAAAAATAAAAATCATATTCACATATATTTTGTGGTTTAATTAACATTAATTTATTTTCGACACAAAAATTATTGAAGTTATTATTGTATAAACGTTTTATGGATATAATATGATAGCATTGATAATTAATAAAATGGTTTGGTTGTATATTTTACTATTACAACATATTATATACAAATATTTGTATCGTATCTTTCCACAATAATTATATAAATTAACAGTTCAATAATTATCATATTAAACACTAGTTAGTGAATAATTATAACACGCTGCAGTTAAAACTTAAGATAAGATGAAAAATAATATAACAGTCGTAAAATTAAATAAAAAAGAAAACAATATATACAAATTTATTTAGGTCTTACTTTAATAAAATAATTATAGTTGCATATACTTAAATATTGCACGATTAATTTTTCGTACATTAGTCAGATTTAAATCCTGAGTTTTCGTAACTATTTTTTTCTGACGTTTCGTATAGTTTAGGAATTTTTATTGTATCGTTCGTTAATTCAGAATTTTTCTGCATTATTTCAGATTTTTTATTTTCTATATCACGTGCCTCTTGTTCTTTATTTCCTTTATACATCCACCTAAAAAAAAGAAAATTATTAGTTATCAATCAATAATTGTTAAGTATTTTTCTATAATTTGCAATTTGCTATTTGCTATTTTATATAATAGAAGGTAATGCAAATCTGTTGGTATCTTTTTACCATTGTTTTAAACTATAAATTGTTATCTAGATTATTGTTAGAATAAATTTGCTTTTCTCCCTACCCTTTTTAAAACTAATAAGAATTTTACTACTAGAAAATATGTTAAAATGAAAATCAAAGCATTTTTACTGCACTGAAAAGAAATAAGCTGATTATAGATAGGAATAAACACACAAACACACAATTTAAAATCAATACATTAATCACTCAATTTATTAAGAAACTGAAAGTAATAAACTTCGAAAGTGGAGTTTTTTTTGGAAGAGGGAGGGGTTAAACCTTCCCCCAAATTGTTTGACGAAAATATTTTTACTTATCTATTATACATTTTCATCTCTATTTTTGTACGAGTAATTTATATTAGCTATGATTTATTAACCCCCTTAAAAGTATTTTCATCGTACGATCCTGATTTAACTGTTTTATAATACTTTAGTATTTAATAAATACTAGATTCATTTGATATAACTGAATATAATAGCACATTTTATAGCTTCAATACTTACAAAAATATGAAAACTGCTGGTATAGTTAATCCTCCACCCAGAAGGAAATATGCTCCTGGGAAAGTTTTCATCGTTGCTTTATAAAACGCACTGTACATCGGTACATATATCATTGGGACAAAAGCCTCAAAAACTCCTACTACAGCACTTACTTGACCTAAACAATTCAATAATTATTATAATCATGTTAAAATTATATTGTAATCGTCGAAACAGATTAAAAATTACCAAGTTCGTCAGGAGTGACAAGTTTGGTGAATATGGATCTAGTTGCAATGGAACCAGCGCCATGAATAATTTCCACAATTGGGCCTGAAAAAAATTTATTTTTATTTTTATATTATAATTTTTAAATTTATTCTTTTACGTGTATTAATAATTTACTTACCCAAATAAAATATGTATTTATTGGGTGCAAATGCGAAAACAAAACTACCAATGACTTTACTGATGCATGCCATTGTAGCGATCAATGCGTCATCCATTTTCAATTTGTGACTGAAAACCCATAACGAAATTGATGTTCCTAAAATAAATATTGGATAATGTGTTTCATATTAAATTTATACTTGAAACTTTCTTTTAACATTAGTAGATTATTAATGATTACTTACCAATAAAACCAGTGACCATAGTAAATGTAGAAAACATACTGTAATCTAATTCGTCCCAATTAAATCGTATTCTAGTAGACAAGTACATAACTGACATTTCACCTAAAATGTATGATTAAAGAATGATTAGTTTTTATTTTTCCTTTATTTTAAATACATATTGTGGCCCTTTTAGTATTTTTAGATACCTATGATAAAATGTATAATATATCACATAAAGTATAACATATTATATAAATGTCCCAATATAATTTACTAACCTGTCATAGGACCCATTATTATCATGAGAACTACCATCATCATCAAAAGCCGGAGTCTTCTGTTGTTATTACCTTTTTTGAAAGTCACCTTAAAGGCATTTTTAATGTGTATTAGATCAAAAAACTCCTTGACGTTTGTCGAGAATGACTGTTTTTTATCAATTTTATTGTCTTCACAAACGGTTTGAGAATTGCTATTTTTTACATCTTTAAGATAAAAAAATCCATAGAGTATACCCAGGAAGTATAAAGTTGAACATATTGAATAAATTCCATAAAAACCGAGCTTTTGGTACAGAATACCAGACAAGGCTATACCAAAAGATATTCCTATGGTCAAAGATAGGTTAAGCACTCCAATTCTAAGAGTCCTCATTTTCACCTGAAATAATAATTTCAATAATTTAATAAGTGTAGGTAGGTATATTTTTGGAATTCAGAGTAGTATTTATAAATATCAAAAATTGTATGCCAACCGTGGTTGCGTCTGAAATGTACGTGAACACACCCATAAACATGATCATCCAACCACCCGTTAGTGACCCGGGCACGGATTCAACCAGACCTGCGACTTCCATCGGTAGTTCGTAAAAATAGAACACACAAACCAATAAACCCAAAACCCGCACGAGTTCTCCGAAAATGGGTAACAGCAGAACCGGCTTCCTTTTTCGGGTCCTGTCACTCCAGGATCCGATGAAAATTACGAATATGCACGGTATAGTGTGTTGTATTACCGACTGCCACATTGTCATGTCGGTGACCAGCCCCTGGACTTTTGCCTCCTGGTCAAGAGTGTAATTGGCCTTATTCCGTTGTTCCAATGCTCTGCAAACTACGTCGCTCATGTTTAAATTGACCCTACATGATTTTTGTAAGTTTAGGTTTTGTGTGGTGAGGTTGCCAAGTACACTTGACACGATGAAAAATGCGAGCAGAGGCTCCACAGTTATGTTTTTAATTATATATTCAACTTTTGAGCTGAAATTCATTTTTTGCCATTTTTCGTGTTCCGCGTCCACTTCTTCGGCCATGTTGGTATCGTCAATTGTAGATTTTTTTGAGAGCTTCATTATTGTTTTGTTTTAGTTCGGCTTATTTCGGAACGGACATTATTTAATGCCTATAAAATAAAATCCATCATATAGTATCATACAAAATATTTTATATAATTATTATATAGGTAACTAAATTATCTTTAAAAATGTATACTATTTTATATTTAAATAGTATGCAATAGACGTTTTGAGTGGTAAAAATATATTTATAAAATTATCTACACGTCGAGTTTTAAGCAAATAAAAAATATTATTTTATTGTCTGACTTGGAAATTTGACCGAAAATCCAACTTTATGTTGAACTAACCTAGAATTCGGCAATTTAAAAATCATTGCTGAAAGTAATTTATAAATTTAAAATTTTGAATCATAATGATGATTTAATTGAAATTTATAACACTAGCAATTCTTATATCTAATTTTATTATCAAAAATATTTCATAAAACCATGACTTGAAATTTATTTATCAGGATAGTACTGAAGCGCTTGAGCAATTCAAATTTTAAAACACTTTAAAAACACAAACGATCAGGCATGTTTATCAAATTTGTTAGCTTATTGTTGTTTTAAAATTTAAAACAATACACCCCTATTATCTTGGATTTGAACAAAAATGCCGTCTCCTGCCAGAATTTCTGGCTAAAAGTTAAACTAATAATTAATAAAACATGTATTGATTACATAAGTGAATATCATCTATATTTTTAAGGATTTTATGTATTCTCATAATTCTAAAAATAATCTATTACGTAAAAGCCGTTGCCATAACTATTAAACAATAGGTAACAATAATGGTGTATAATATATTTTAATTGCCTGATAAAAACGTTGGAGTTAAAATAGGTATACCTACAACTCAATACTAATAATGTTTAAAATGATAATAAAATATAGATTGTAGCTACTAATAATTATACAATAACTACGCAATTGAAAATAATAACGTTACAAATCATAATGATAATCACAACAGTACAGTTGTATAAACAACGTAACTTTATATTACGAGTTAGCATAATGATTTGGTATACGATTATTAAGTACATAGACATGCAGTATACATGTATCGTAGTTTAGGATTTTGTGTGGATCTGCGAATTTATTAATTTCTAATATAGTATTTAAAATATGACATGCGTATATTTTAATTACATAGTATACGCCTCTTAAAACAATTATATAATTTAAAAAAAAAAATGATTGTGTGTGTGTGTGTTTTTAATTTAGTCACGTACCTATTATAACATTCTTGCATCTAACATATAGAAGAAAGGCATACAAATACATTTCCACTAACTGTGAAAAATCAAATAAACTATAAATGAGTTATACCCATACAAATCCTCTCACGTATAATACATAAAAACAAACTAGAAAATTATATTTGATAAATTATGATATATACGTTAATATTACTGTGTTACTTACAGCTTTTAAATAATCGACCAGTATACCTAATGGCTGAATACTTAGTTTTTAAAACGAAATTCAAATAGGATACAGCCAAAGGTGAAAATCATGGAAGTGGCTCACGTTGATGTTAATAATGTAAGCCATATATAATAATTTAAATATGGTTACAGTGAAACCTCTATTAATGGACACCAATCAATAGTGGATCCTTCCTAATAATGAACACGTTTAAATTCCCCAGCAAAAATGAATGCACATAATAGGAGTTATAACCTATTGATAGTGTTCCCTCCTAATAGTGGACGTGGTTACTAAAAAAAAATTTACAAAAAAATAGAATTCAGACTTTTTTTATTTGTACATAAAATTAAAATTTTAGATTCTGATCGGAGTGAAGAATGTATTGATTTTACCATGATGTGTGTGTGTTTTTTTTGGGTCTGTCATCACGTTTTGGGGCAGTAAAAGTGTTTCGATTTTCGACTTTAGTAACTCATTCGATCAGAAAGTGAATCTAGTTGATACTTTGAGGGGTCAAAAGTGAAAAATTCTTAATATTTTTCTAAATAATCGAGAAAAACAAACTAAAAATTAAGGGAAATTTTACGCACACTCATTTTTCAACAAAATCGATTTTGGTTTTTGATGTAACTTTAAAATAAATGACCATCGACACTTGAAATTTTTACCGAATGTTTATATAAGTATATTCTATCCACCATGCAATTTTCAAAAAATGTTGACTTAAGTTGAACTATTCATAAGTATTTTCAATTTTTCGATCATTATTAGATTTTTTTAAATTAATATCGATAAAAATGCATTAATTGGGTAGAAAAGTTTGAAAATTTAATACAAGGCTCTTAACATATTGTTACAATAGCAGTTGAAAAATAAAAGAAATTCATAGTCACAATTTTTTTTTATAAGCATTCAAAGTTTGAATTTCGACAAAATACGTAAAAATCACAAAAATTCGCCAATCATTTTAAGCTAGAAATTCATAAAAAAATTTCTTTTTAAATCAAAGATTTGAAAATTTAATACAAGATTTGTAATAAGTTTGTCAATCTTTATCATAAAAAAAATGTCTACCAGAAATTCAAATTAAATTTTTATGAGTGTTTGAAATTTAAATTTTATAGATATTTTTATACCCACTTTTTAAATACATACATATTGTACATAATATAATAAATAATGAATCAATATGATTCAATTTCAATGAATGTAAACATATGAACATGTATAACTGCAGATTCTCTATAACTGTCTCCCTATAGTGGAGGTTTTCTCAATAGTGCACAACTCTCTATAGTGGACATATTTTAATCCTCTATGACTGTCCAATATATAAAGGTTTTGCTGTGTATGCTTTGATTCTAATATGTATCATTTATTTTGAATTCATCTATAATGAAATGCAAATTCATCTCACTCGAAGTCCTAATCGTGACTGTTATTTTTTTAACGTTCCCTTACTTTAGAGATTTTAATTTTATACACAACACATAACATTTAGCATAGGTATCTAGTAATTATCAATATAATCACTTATTACATTTCACGTTTCTTAGTAAGGCAGCGTTTTAATTACAATTTTTACATCATAAAATATGTAGATATAGTGCATAGTTGTTTCAAAGACGAAAAACATTATATACCTATCTAGCATAACATATCTCAGTAAGATATTGCATTTTAATGCATCAAATCTTGTACTAAATTCATTGTATTTTTTGTAGGGTATATAAATGGTTTAGAATTTATTTGTATTTATTGTTTTATTAAAAACTTAATTTATTTTTTGTATTGTTGTAACCAACACTTAACAGTGACTATTAATTAAAAGTAACATATTCTATTAATTTAATTTATATAGAATTAAAAATAATATAAATTCATTGTTTACTTGCTAATAATTTAAAAAATGTATTAACTGTTTAATATGTTATGATCAGAAAATTTGTATATGCATTTAGCGCTGAAATAATATTTTTACAAAATTCGAAATTAATTTACCTGTTTTTCTTTGAAAATTATATGTTGCATTTTGTTACATCACTTTAATGGAGTATGAATATTTTTTTATACAAAAATGTTATTTAAGATGATCTAAGAGCTTTAATAGATTTTATTTAATTATTTAATTTCAAATAAGAAAAAAAAATTATAGAAATACACTTTAAAAATTAGAAAGAAATATTTAAATTATTTAATACTTCTACGACTGATATCAACACTATACTATATTCTATATGGTTTAAAAATTATAATAATAATATACTATCAGCTTATAAGGCCTAATTAGTCTGTAATCCAACTAATAGTTTTACAGATTACATTACATAAATATATTTAGGTACTGATTCTATGAAATTATTTTAATCTTTATTTACTATTATTAATTAATTTTATGTTCTAAATATTGGAAGTTATTTACGAATTTGATTATATAACATTATAATGTTTACGTTTAGAGACTAGGATTGACGATACTGCGGTGTTATGATGTATAAAATATTTGTTTATATTATAACGCTCATGTCAAGTTAAGCATTTTTTTAAAATGTTTAATGCCTACGATTCTGTCAAATTATTATATTATTATCCAAAAATATGTGTCATATTGGTAAATAACATACTTTATATGGTTTTTAGTTGTTTTTAATTGTTTTATATTTATTAATTTTTTTAGGGGGACCCTTGGTAATGGGTGTCGGGTGGTACCGTAGGGGTTATTTTTTGTGTATTTGTCTGTAGGTTTTTGAGTTGGTAGGTTAGAACACTTATTTGTGTATGTGAGGTAAGGATATGTTGCTAAAAATTCAGGGGGGTCACAAATCTGGGAGCTAGCAACTGCAGCTGGTATACGTACGCTCAGTGCATTTCCGCAGATTTAGCGTACATACAACGCCTTACCAAGCCACTTTATATTTATTAAAAGTAATAATATTATATACAGTGTTTTATATACCTACACAAAAATGGAAACTATAAAAATTTGATTTTTCATAACTACTTTTAAATTCATAAAAAAATAGTTTTGGCTGATAACTCAAATTTTGTTAAGGTTAAATATTTTAAAATATATTTTAGATATAAAGTGAACAAATTAAATACTCTCCGTAATCTACATAAGATATACACAACGCACAATCGATAATATGAATTCCAAAAAATTTGACTATATTAGTTAGGTACAGATATTTAATTACGGAAGAACTGAAGTGATCATAAAAATGTTGTTATTTATTAAATCTGTTGAAATAACAATGGCCAACGGTTAGTACTTAGCATTGATATAATATTTTTATATTTAAATAGCTTTGTTTTATTATCAAATAGCTATTTAAATTTAAAAAATTTACTTATAATGTGATTATTACATAAATAACATGAATAAATTATAATCATCGTTATATAAGAAGACTTAATTTGTTTTTATTATATCTTGTTATGCACAAAGTATGTAGTAATGATGTAATTTATTAATCATTAGTAAATTAAATTTCAAAAAAATAATTAGACTAAGTACAATCGGTTTTTATTGTTATACTATATCTATAGAAGCCATCCCAACATCATTTGTTTTATTATAAACAGTGACTCATAGTTAATTTTTAAAGGTCATATATCTACGTAAAAAAAGTTCAATTATTTTCTTTGTATTATAAGGAATATGCCACTATAATATTTCCTCAACAACCGTTTATTTTAAATAGATTTTGTTACGCTGTAAAATAAATAATAATTATAATAATCAGGTATTTATAATATTATTATGAAGATTAATCGAAAATAAATTGTATCAACGTGTATTCATATAAATTAGCAGGTGTGTAATTACACAGATTGATTATGAATAGAAATGAAGAGAAGATGTTGGGGATATTACGCCACAAAACGAAGATTTATACAGTAATAACAATTTACTATCCACTGATTATAAAGTATGGTGTTTATTTTTGAACTATAATATAATATGTGCACGTGTGTATTATAAACAGGATATGTTGACAAAAAATGTGGACGATACCATAGATAGTACTAAGATTCTTACTAAACATTGGGAAAACATATTGTCTGAATATAATGACACAGATTTGCATAATCAAATTTTGGCAAGTCATACACTACATATTCTTATTTCTTACTAACGAATCAGATTTGTAATTAAATTCTAAAATTAAGTAAAAAAACTTATCTGTGAAGGTATTTTTTTCACCTGAAAAACATTAAAAACAACCTTAGTTATTATTATTTAAGCTATTAAAGTTGTTGGACACTTAAATACAATTATATTTTTCAATAATTTATTGGTATTGAAATAGTAAACATTTTAATATTAATGGCAGTTTTTCATTTTTTAGTCCTGCCAAAGATCTCTAACTATACAAATGGAATTTAAAGATAAAATAATAGAGAAATTACAAAACGAGTTGGACGAATGCATAGAATATCGTTGTAGAAATGGTCAAAGGAATTTGGAATTGGTTAGTACAACATTAGGTAATTCAATTTATATCAGCTATACAATAAAATTAAATAAAAGCGTCTGTCTGTGTGTCCGGGCAAATCTTCAACTAGACAGTTGAACAAATTTCAATGGATTTTTCACAAGACTTAGAAAGTAGTGAACTAAGATTTTTTCCACCTCTTTTTAACTTCTAAAGGTGGTGACGTGAGTGATCATAAGAACTACCGTAGAAGAAAACAATAAAATAGTTCTTACATCTTATGGTTTAATTTAGTTGTTGTGGAGAGAATGTCTCCTTTTAAACATAATTATGTTCAACATTTAGATATTTGATGCAAAATAATAATTTTTCTCAAATGATTTTAGTTATTTTGTTGTGTTTAAGAAAATACTTAACACAGACGATTTAAACATTCCACAATTACTTATATTATCATTTTATATATACAGTGCAATTGTTCAGCATTGTGTAAGTTATATTATATTATGTGACGTTCTTGGCAAAAATTAATGTAATCTAATGAATCAAGAAAATAGTAATAGTAATGATAATAGAAAATAACTTAACTATCCTTAGAGACAAATGCTGATCTTCTTAGCCCAAAAACTTTTTTTCTTATATGTAGGTACACAATATTAAATGGAGCACAGTTAATAGTAAATTTTTGATAAACAAACTAAAACACATAAGATGATTTAAGGATCCTTTAGATGCTTTATCGTCATTTATTAACTAATATCACACATTTAATTTGTTTTCGTGGTTTTACTAATCATGGTGATAAACTTTATGTGGCATGGTAGTGCCCCGTTAACACATAAGTTAGGTTACCATATACATATTATAATATACTCGTTACACAATAATACAAATAAAATATTTATGATAAGCTTATAATCACTAAATCATCTACAATCGACTTATAATGTGTTAATTTAACTATAATTAATTATTTTAGTAAATGTACGAGATATTTTTAAGAACCTTGTCTCCACAACAATCTTAGCTTACAGAAACAATCATTATGTATAATGAGTAATGACATTTTATAATATGTATAAATATTTGTAAAAAATTACATGTATGTATAAATTTCTATTTTTAAATGAAAATAAATAAATAATAATAATAATTAATTGTTACGTCATGAAAGGTGCATTTAAAAATGAAATTGAAGATATACATCACCAGTATCAGGCTGAATTAGAATTAGAACTACCTGTAGATTTGGCAGAACTAGAGGTCAGGATAAATGAGAACGACTCGTTTTGGAAGATGCTAAAATATGATAGCAAAGTGGTACAACTTGAAATAGATAAGTGGAAATCTAAAATTCAAAACAAGCACATTGAAAATATGGACATCGAACGTGGGAGGGTAAGTACAAAAAAACGTACTTAACTTTAACTTGCACATTTATGGCTAAAATCAGATATTTAAAATATTACAGTGACGACAGTGCTATTATTATTAAAAATATTCATTGGATAATTTTTCAAGTAGTTAACTATAAAAACATTAAGATTCTGTAAAATTGATATATTACGTGATAAATTATACTTTTAAAGTTTTAAGCTAATGGTGATAAGTTGTTATATGTGCCCTTATTGATAGTATTGATTATAAATATTTTAGAATGTCCACTATCTACGCAATAATATTGTGCACCATAGAAAAACCAGCCAGTGTGTAACTTAATGTATTTAATATTTATAATCAATGCTGATGGTTATAAAAATTGAACGAAACTGATCACAAAGGGCAAAGAGTTACAGTAACGGTAATCAATGACGAGTATTATATTGCTGTATAAATAAATGCATTTCATTATAAATTATACAAATAAATAACTACTTGTATTATAGGTAACATTATATTCATCGGCGATATTACTGTACCTTGTATAACCATTTACCATACTATGGTGATATGGATGACGTATTATAAAATATCTTATGTTATATAAAATATAGTATCTTATTCAATGAATACATAAAATAAATAAATAATATTATAGATTAAACTCTTAGTCTTATAATAATATAGTGATCAGATGTACAACTTTAATCAGGTATTAAAAATGATAGCTCCAATGAGTACGATTACTCCCTGATGGCCTGATGTAATCATATTTAAAATAGGTGTAGGTAAATCTTATATCAGGAATCGTATACATTTTTAAAATATCTAATTGTATATCGTTTTAAATCTACCAAGTATTGGCCAATGTCTAAAAAAACCAAATCTTCTTTTTTGGTCGACGTAGTCGTTAGGTACACTCTATGCTTTAAGTTCATAGTTTATCTTTTGATTTAGTTCGAATCAATTATGAATAAATTTTGTTGGAGGGACTACATAATGCATTACACTAATATGAAGGATGTATATTCTTCTGTTTTGGATGATTATGTAAAAAAAACTCAAAATATGACTAAAGAATACTCGAAATTTAAATCATTGAACGATCAATTAATAATTACTACAAAAAAATTAAAAATTCGAATTAAAGATTTATTAGTGAGTTTAGACTACGGATTTACAATAACTTACGAATCGCAGATTTTTACTGTGATATTAATAATACAATTATTTATTAGAATAAAATAAGTACCTTGGAAAAAGAAACAGGCAAACCTAAATTATTGAAGGAATTAAATATATTGATACAAAAAAGAGATGAAGCACAAGAGGGTTTGAAACTTTTCAGAAACAAAGTCGCAAATAATTTTAAGCTCGGCCACAAACAAAAGTCACTTCTTTGCCAATCTACCAAACAAATAATTAGCGTATAGCTATTAATATTTTATAATGTTAATATAATTAATTAATTTTACATTGAAATACAGAATTTAAACATTAAATTGAAGATGGGTGAAGATATAATGAAATGTATCCACTTATGTCAAGAATTGGAAACATCCGATGACAAAGCGAATATAATTCCAATATTCAATGCCTGTGAACAAATAGAAGAGGTAATTTGATTTATCGAATTAAACGGGATATTCTACAAAAAGTTGTTTGTTACGAGTGTGAATCAAATGAATAAAAAAAACGTATTTATAGCATTAGGCATCGGGCATACAAAACAACATATGGAATGTATTATGCAAATCATGAACTATTCTGACTATACTACTGTAGCATAATTCATGATTTAAATCTGATTAGTTAGTAGGTACTATAAGTACTATATTATATTATACATACATAATATATTTAAAAAACAACTAATGGACGTGTTTACAGTGCTGCACGCAAACTATTCTATATTTTATATACCAAACTGAGTAAAACATTGCATTTAAAATGAATAAATATTTTTCAAAAATTTCTAAAAATGTAATCAAAATTAATTTATGCTTAGTTATATTTCAAAAATAAAAAATTGTAGCAAAATTATTTGTTACGACTTACAAGTGTTAATAGATATTTATCAGTTAATTTTAATTTAATCATTTTTTATTATTATCAGAAGTTTTTCAGTTTTGAATATTGCATGAAAATTTCTGACCGTGGTTATTTGTCAAACACTTAATCTGAATTTTCGTTCCAATAGCTTATCTCATGTTTACGTGCATCTCGATCCTACCTGACCGTGGAAAAAGTCATGAGTTAATCCATTGTTTAATAATTAATAATTATATACGAACAAAGAGTTTGTTGCACAATATTGAATAATAGTTATCAAAATAAAATTGATCATTGTAAAAATATTCTGACACACTTTTACCCAGAAGAAATTTGATACGCAGTGATATTAGTGCAGTGTAATTCATTAAGAATAAATGAGAAAATCAGTATAGACCAATTGCGACTAAATCACAATTTTTATTTTAGGGTCAGTATTCCAATTTATTGCACTGCATATAGTTTAGATCAGTATACCAATTGAGTTGTTTATATTTTAGGCTTGTATTCAGTAGCGTAGCCAGAAATTTTATGTGGGGGAAGGGTAGGCTAAGTCTGACAAAAAATACAAATTTAATATTTATTTTTATTTTTAATTTTTAACCTAAAATAATATTTTTAATACATTAATATATATATATTTATTATTATTAAAAATACATTTTTTTGTTTATCGCTCATATTTATATAATTTGAAATTCATACCCACTTTTCGCTACTCTCACAAAAAATGAATAAAGTAACAGCATAGACCAATAAACTATGTCTATGAGTTACAGTAACTGGTATATAATATATTAATATGATATAAATTATCATTTGCTAAATGTTAATGTCAACCATCATATATTTTGTATTATTGTATGTCTGTTTACTAACAGTAAGCACATGCTTCATATGAGATAAGGGCATAGTAGTTATTGGTATAATTGTAAAAGGTAGGTTCCGAGGCTCGTATTATTAAAGTACTGTAGAAAACATATTAACTGCATGTGGCTGTGTGATTAATTCATAATTATTTATGATAATGTAAGAAAAAATATTATAAATATTATATGTTTAAGTGATTTAATTTCTAATAAAGAGGACTTATAATATGTTTACTATATTTATAATATTTCAATATTTTTTATTATAAATTATAACATATGGCTCTAATGGCTAAAATAAACACAGTCAATGAAGGAGCTATAGCTCCTTTGGCTTCCCTGACTACACCACTTCTTGTACCTATTATAGATTCATGTATACAAGGTTTATTATAAATGTACCAACTATATTATTAACGTTAATAATTTAACATTTAAAAAATGTTCTAAACTAAAAATAGTTAGGTATAGATGAATCATTGAATCAAACTAATTAGAAATGTATAATTTTATGTAGCCAGATCATCAATCAATATTACAAGAAGTATTGTTTAATATTCAGTATCGTGTATCATCTGTAAAGATCGAATGTAAAATGATAGACGAAAAGAACGAAAAATTACAACATGAGAATAATGATCTAAATGAAAAAATACGCAACTTTATGAATCAATTAAAAAATATAAACGAAAATAGATGATTCGTTTAAGATTATAATATACTTCCTTCGAAAAATAATAAAATATAATAAACATTAAACATTGTATCCTTTTGATTTAGACAACAGTTTAACAGATTATACTAAAAAAAAAAAAAAACGTTAAATACATAATATAAAAATATCCAAAATACATAATATAAAAATATCCAATGAAATCTTCGACTACTTTCGTCTAACCCACAAATCTATACAGGCGCTTCTAAAACCAACTCAAATGCGATGAACATTATCATAAACGGCGATCAATTATTTTTGTATAAGCTACTCGACCATTACAGTGTACATAACATATACAACGGAATACATTGCATTCCTCAAAGGAGTCCACGTAGCCATTCAACTGCCCAATCCTACCGTTAACATTTGTAAAGATTCGTTCAATGATCTTAACAATTTCAAGCATAACTCAAAGTAGGACTCAAGTATGTCAGATAATCATCTCATCCGCAGAGAAGAACATATAATGTGCCAAACATGTGGAGAACCTCCTTGTCTACTATCGAAACCACATAAAAATCTCAGGAATGTCTGACAATCTCTTCGAAGCCCTTAGTCTGATATAAAACAACATAAACAAAACCATCTGATTTCTAGAACATATTGTTATGTACTACTTAATCCATCCAAGATAACAATTGTATCTATTTATATAGATGCAGTTAATATTTATTTTGTTAGAAACTAGTAACCTAGTTCACTCTAAAAGAAAAAAAAGAAAGAGAGTATTGGCACTCCATGTAAATACTTCAGTACACGTTTATGTCATGCGGATATTGAATTAATTCAACATAAGAAATAATAAGTAATTAATATTATTATTATAAATTATTAGTGATTACCTTTACGCTTAGAATCTAAAAAGTATAATTAGGTTGTTATGGTAATGTAATTCTATTATTATTTATCATCAGTTGCTAGAGGCGACCTAACTTTATAACATTTATTTCATCTTTGCTATTGTTTTTTTGACATGTCAACTATAATGTGAAATCGGTCAAAATATAATTTTACCAAATGAAAAAAAAATATATATAAGTATCCTATTGATGACGGAACAAGTGAAAGAACTGTAATGTATCGTTGAGGTTCAAGCCAAAGTCAATCAACCACGTCCCATGTTACTAACTATAATTATATGTTTGTGTTAGTTTACTAACTTATTCTAACCTACAACTGGTGCTGAACGTGAGCGAAACTTTCGAGCTCAAAAATAGAGAATAATCATTCGAAAATTGTGTTAATTATTACCATTATCATCTTCACTTCCCACAAGTGTACTATTGTGACACGCGCTTTTTTATTTTATTGAAATCGGAAGTTTACTTAATATCTAGTTTTAGGATCTATACATACAACAGTAAAAGTAATATATAATTCAATAAGTAAATGTCATGTATAACATTAAATCTATTCAAATTAAAAAGATTTATTTCAGGTAAGAAAATGGTCAACCATTGTTAGAAAACCAGTGGTGAATAAGTTAGATATTAGATATTTTTAATAAATATATTTCAAATTAGAATTTAAATATTCTATATAAGTCATATATAACTGGACAACGATGTTTAGTTCTATTACTTATGACTATGAAAAAAATTACTTATATTATATTATATTATATTATATTATATTCATTTTTGATATAGTAGAATAAGAATAAAAATAAAATATTCAATAAATTATAATAGATTTTTAATAAGATACCAAAATTAACTGACTTAATAATTTATTTAAGATTTAAAGTTACAACACAAATCTGGGTAAGTTAATTAAAAAACATTAATTTGAGTTAATTAAATAAAGCCATTATTAAGTTATATTTAATAGTGATTAAGTTAAAAGTTAAGAAAACGATATATTTAACTATTTATAAGTTTAAAGTTTTAAACTCTTTTAGATACACGTTTTAACGGAACTCAATCAAAAACAAGTTAATGAAAAAGATAATATAAATTTTTTTAGTCACGATTTTTGATTGTACAACATAAAATTATTTTTTATAATACCTAATTTAAAATTCTTAAATACGTTTTTTTTATTGCAAACAAGTTATAATAGTGGTTTAGGCAATTATATGGTTGTGTCAACTACATTATTATTATTACATTATAATTTTTTTTTTTTTTGTTTATTAACATAAATATATTTTTAGGCTTGGCTACAACTTTTTTTTTCACCAATTTTAGTAACGCTTATAAAATATATTATTGATATTATGGTATAACCATCCTCCAATAAAAAAACAAATCATATATTTTATGGTTTTCCTTGCAGAGAAAAAATATCGAGCAGTAGCTACGTTACTATTTTTTATTTAAAATCATTGCAGTATACAGAGTGATTAAACAAAAAAAATATTGATCAATTATAATTATACAGATCATATTTCATTTTCTCGGCTTTAACTATAGTGTTAATGTCCAATTTTGGACTATTATTCAAACATTTAAAACTAAAATTGACCTTTATATTCTACGCCATAATAATATTATTTTAAATGTAATTATAGGTATTCGAATAAAATATATTAATACAGTCAAGTGCTATATTTTATCACACAAATATACAATACGAGTGATGTACAGAGAATTAAAAGGCATGATCTCTATGTCAGTAAAATGTAGTGTTTGAATCATGTACCTACTAGATATATTAGTTTGATATTGCTTTTTCCGTTAAAACTAAGTGCCAATGTTCAACTTAACGAACTAGATATCTATTTATTAATTGGACATCCACCCACCGACCCACCTACGGACAGCCATTGTGATTTAGTCTATAATCCTTTGCTAATACACGCATAACGAATTATAGATACCTGACAAAAGCTAATAAACGGATCCGGTCAAGGCTCTTAGAAATTATAAAATATTACCTTGTCATAATATTTTTGATATTCATCGACGGGTTGGATGAATTGATTTATTCTATTTTTAGCTTAAATACACTTGTATAGAAACTTACTATTATTATATTTTTTTAATGTACTGGTACATAATAACGGATTCTTCTCTTTGATTAATTAAACCGATAGTGTATACCTAGCATATAGCTACCGTATACTATAATATATACCTACTATCACTCCATTGTAAATGTAGGATTTAAAATTTGAATTCTTTTTTTCGCATACAATTATTATGTAACGATGTACCTATATTATTATTATTATAGAACTGTAATAATTTCTAGAAAAAATAGTGTTTGACGTTGTGCATTCAAAAAAAAATTTGTTTGAAACGTGCAGATTCGATTAATCAATAAAAAAAGATTTTTTTTAATGGCTAGAAGCCAGAATAAAGGTCAACATCTCAATTTTTATTAGAGATGGTAGAAGATTCATTGAATCAAAGCACAATTTATTTTTTATTTTATATGTATATTTAGATTACATTGTAATTTGTATTCTGTTTATGAATATATTATTTTAGATTTATATAGTAGCAATGAATGCGTACAGGTTTAGAATAATGAGTTATTTTGTTGTGCCAGAAAATACATTTTACAGTCGAATATCTCTAATATTGCAAAAGTGAATAAAAAAAAATATATAAATATGATATAATCTTATAATCTATACCTACTATGTTTTTGGAAAAAGTTGGTCATAAATATAAATACATTTTAAAATATTACATTACGATAGGTACTATCAAATCTTTCTTTATCTTTTTTTTATAAATCATCATATCGCAGTGTCCGACATACTTTTACTATAAATGTTTATGAGATGATGAAAATAGTAAATTGATATTTTATATTAAAATATATATGATTTACAGTCCATAGCCTATAGTGCAAATCGTTAAAAATAAAATGAAATGAAATCTTACCTTAAATATTCGTACGGAAATAAATTATGTTTCGAAACCTTGATAAAACAACAGATATTTACATACATTCGTTAGTAACATGCAATTATTTTATGCAATTATACGGTAGATTACTAAGCATCACTTTATTATGGTTCCGTACGTCACGATTCACGAGTAAAATGTGCTACCTTGGACTCGGTCATGTCTTCATCAAAACAACGATGATAAGTGTGTTTCTTTGAGCAAAGTTTCATGCACCATTCAGGTTGTGTATTATTTATTTTACATTTACTTTTATCATTATAATTAATTAATTATATATATAACTCTTTGCTCATACTATTAAACTTAATTATATACGACAACTATATTATCTTATAATATAGAACTGAATAAAACCGTTTTAAAAACCATAAGTAAACAGATGTTTATAGACGTATAATAGTATTATAACTTTACCTAATTGTTAAATATTTGATTATTCATGGCGAAAACAAATCATTCCGGTCAATATCGAAACGGAATCTAACGAAACTATATGTACGACAAAATTAACGGTCCCGAAGTTTTCAGTTTTCACGGCATAACTCGACAGTCGGGTCTTCCTGTACCAACTGCAGTTACATGAACACGGCTTTCGCGATACGTCTCATATCGTACATGACTGTTGCAGAACTGCATGTTCAGTTGAACGACCTTCCACGCATTCAACCTGTTTCCATTAGCCTACTCCCCACTTTGACGATCCTATATTCAAAAATATGAGGCAGGGTCTGAATCATGCGTAGATTTTTGTGATAAATATGCAGTTTTTGTTTTATTCATTAATAATAATTATTGCCTTGAATTGTTTTTATTTTCATAAAATTTTTCGCGTGATAACCCAAAACAAAAATATTGAAATAACCTTACCGACTCAAAATTACAAATAAAATAAATACCTATGTTGTATGTACGATGGTTTTTTTATTACAATATTAGTAATTAATTAATTGGCATATACATTTCAAAAACTTATGAACAATACGAATTAAGTGATTATCGAAATTATTATTTTATTAGCACATAAATAATATCGGTATTCGGTTGAAATAAAATAATACCAAAGTTAACTCTATATTATGAATGATGAATCGTGATACTAACAGACTGATAAAGCTTATAATTTTTATTACAAATACGAGTGTTTATGCTGAACATTTTAAAACATAAAATACTTGTCTAATAAACAAAATATCTTGGAATCTGATTGTGTATAGACACTAGACACAATACTGTTTTGTTGAAATCATTTTTAAATAAATTAAGTTCGTTAATTGATAAAAGTCAGTGTTATAGAATGCGAGGAATTCAATTACTGACTTATTACCATATGTAGTTTATTTATAGTTCAAGAATGGTATGTAATTCAATATAATATATTATGTAACTGAGACATGAGATCGTGGAATAATCCAATAAGTTATCTCCGTATAGAGAATGTATGAATAATGTAAATTTTGTGTTATATTCAATACAGTTTATTAATTTAATAAGCGACACGAAAAATATAGTAATTTTTACTCTGTGTAAAATAGTTATGAATGTGAATAATATTTTCTTCGTGTAAAAATGATGTATCTACCAACCGTAGTGCAACGTTTGTCTGGGTAACATTTTATAATCTTTTTTTTTTTTAAACTCAACCAACACATCCTCATTGTGAGACGCATCATCATTGTTAAGACCACTTATCTCAGACTCGTTGTGAGTTTATTTTGGCGTGTCCTTCTTCGGCATGATATTTTTATAATATAATTTCACTATAACACATGTGTTACACGACGTTTATAATATTAAATACTAATATCATGCGTCTATCCACGATACGCGTAGGTATAATATATTTACATAATAGATTTTTAATCTTTCTAATTCGAAAAAAAGTTTAACAGTTCATCATGATTTGTAAACAGAATAATATTATGTGATGTAACATTATAGTTTATACACGTAATTTACTATACATCCACACGAGTCCAACTGTTAAAGAATTGTATACATGTTTATAGCTTAATAACAGGATGCTAAAATTAATATATATATATATATGTAGATTGCATGTATATAATGTAGAATATGAATTTATTATCAATATTATTACATAATAAGGAAATTAAATCATTCATTTGGCCCTAATGGTTTATTATTTTTATATCTAGTACTATCTAGTACTAATTAGCTATTGTTTAAGGGTCTTCGTCGGAAAATATCGTTCATAAAAGAAACAATAATTACAATATTCTGATAAAATAAACTAATTATATCAGTTTCAGCCAGCTGTAGTATCATGTTACGTTTTCCAATAGGTAACACAACCGTAATTCGTAGCCACAGTTACTTGAATATTTCATATGATAATAACAACTAATGAGTAACATCTTAAAACTTCCAAAACATCAATACATCATACATCGTTTAATATAATAAATTATTTATATAAAATTATCAACATTAATATCAATTTCATTATCACTATTCGTAAATGGAATGGTTTTATTTAAATTATGCCTATTTTTTAAAACAAACTATAGAACTTATCAATAATAATTGTATGTTATCTCTGAACATAAGGTATTAATCTAAATGTAATACACGGTCAATAGAACTATAATATAAGTATATAACATTTAGTTATGATTAACTAACTTTGATTAAAAATATTGTAATCTCACATAAAAAAGGTAATGTGGTTCTAAGCAGTGATAGGTACATAATATTATACTTAGTAAATATATTAACGTTACTTAACTTATTTTATAGAATCAAGTATATTAAATTGTGCAAGTGGCCTCAATATTATTCCATTGTTTCAAATGTTTCAATGCCTAAAAGAAGAAAAAAATTGAAAATTATAATAATATCATAGCTTTATAAGTACGCAACACAGAATAATTCATTTGGTAGACAAAAGTCAACGTTCATTACGCACCTGAGTTAATTTTATTAATTTGCAAAAATAAGTACCCGTAAAGTTGTAGCACTAAATTACGTGTACCCACATTAAATCATTAGGATGTGAATAGATTGTACAACATTTTGTTGAAGCATATTTTAAACATTTTTTCCGATTACTACGGAGGACCCACTCCAAATTGTCATCACTGTTAATCTATTCTTAAAAGACTATTGTTTATTACAATAAATTTACAAGTAACCCGGAAGTAGGTGCACATAAGAAATTAACTGGATCAGTATTGATTGCACACGATATTATAAATAATTACAGTATTCATCATAGAATGTATTTATTTAAATGTAATATCATTCCAAAATTTAAACAATTATTTAGTAAATTTGATCGTTTGCAAAAAATATTACTTTGTGCTTTTTTATTAGAAGAAACCCGTAAATTGTGGGTGGAGGCAGGTGTTTGGAACCCTGAAAGTCTGACCCCTACGGCATTGTCTTAACATGTTAAGACGTAGTAGACCACGAATAAGAGAGTATAATTATTTTTCATTACAACCCCTTAAATTATTTCATATTTTTTTTCTCTTATAAACAATGTATACAGACTATCACATAATTGTAAAACGTTACATTCGCCAGAATCTAAAATAAAAATATTTGATCATTCATAATTATTATTTAATTTTAAGTAAAATAAATAGGAAAAAATATCTAATTATATTTTTATTTTTTGTCGACGTATCAAGACGTATAGTGTATTACATTATACAATTGTAAGCCATAACGCCATTTAATCTCAAAAAAAAGAACTGTAGAATATAATTTTCTACAATAATAGGTATAGTTTTCATTAAATGTTGTATGTGAAACAACTAGTTATTTTATTATTTTAATTATTATATATATATATATATATATATATATTTTTTTTTTTTATTATTATGAAAAAAGCCTGGTAAATTATTATAATTACCTAGTCGATAACTTGTTTAATTTATTCCCAATAACCCTGAGTTCGTGTAGTATATTTTTTCCTAAATTTTCCCGTTTAATAAGTCATGACCATCAACTGCATAGCTGGTTATACTATACTATACGAAATGATTATTTATGTCATTATAATATTTGACATGCATTTGCATGCATTCATTGAATTCACCAAGCGTGACTAACATATATGTAGGCACATGTCATTAAAGTTGTCCATAAACAGTTATTATAAAGTATATGTATATTTTTTTTTTTACTGCGTTTATGTTCTTTAACTAAAAGTGCACAATCATAGGTATAAACACGATATATTGAAATAATATTTACTGTAAAAAAGGAATAATTTATTCAAAAAAATAAACTAAAAAGCATATTAAATTCTAGATAGCTTAATTGTGTAGAAGTACCAGCTTAATACACTACCATAAAAGTTAAGTTAATTAGCTGCTAAATTCTAAGCGATAAATTTTTCTTACCAAAATTTGTTTTTCCTATTAATATACCGATTTGAACACCTATAGTTATCATCCACGTGACCAGATATTTACTTATATACAACGCATTTCTACATACCGCTACCTTTATCAATCCATTAATAACTGAAATTAAATTTTGATTTACTTACAAAAATATAAAACCTAATAATACTCTTGATGTATTTTATCTATCTGATCACTCTCAAAAATGTTGCCTCAAATTACAGCTATTATAATACTACAGTAATTAAGTTAATTAACTTGGTATAGATTATTTACAGTTACATTTTACTGTATAATTTTTGACATCACATAAATTATTATATTTACATTTTTTTTTTTAGACAATTAATATGAAAAACAAAAACTGTATATCACGTAACACTTTACAAACAATATTCTAACAAAAATAATGCTTTCTAGTGGATTAGTAGCGACACCTGGACTATTTTTTTTTTTTTAACCCGTGGCAACATGGGCCATTGGGGATGGGGGTGGTATTGTAGGTTTTTTAACGGTTGTGGAGGGAACACGTGAGTGTTTTTGGAGCAGAATTTTTAAATAGGCACCCGTAGGTTTCTGTCATGCCCGGGTGGGAGGCGGCGGTCTCTCTTTCCAGACAGCTGGCATGAACTGCCCGGAAAGCGATGCCGCCTATGACCTGGGTTCGAACCGGCGACGGAACCGACGCCTTAATCCATTCGGCCACTACACCCCCCCCCCCCTGGACTATTGTTACTGACTCACTGTATATTCGTGCTCATTTTTAAATGTGTATTGAGTAATTAGTGTATCTAGCACACAATACTGTTATTATATTGTGTATTATAATACTTTTACAGTCATCTCTGATAATATTTAATTGCATTTCCTATACAATTAAACCTTTGGTTTTATCTGAAGGTTGACTTCTATAATTAAAACTAAAATTGTTGACGCTTGAGTGCACACGTACCGCATGTTTTACTGTAGAGTAAAATACCAGGGCTTGACATATTAGTAGATCAGAAATTATAAGTTATGAATTATGATAAGCATTAATATCTTTGATTAAGTAATCTAAAATGATTTATATATTTATCTGTTAATTTTACGATGACCTGTATGCCAATATACAATTTTTTCTTGTTGTCTGTCCTGGTTATTAAAAAAAAAACTTAAATTTTTTTATACAAAATATGTTTAAATTTTTTTATGGTATAAATGGTAAGGTTAGATAACGAGTAACAAACAAAAATAAATGAATTACAATAATTAAAACGAAAAATCCCCTGTATAATATTTCAAAAAAGTATTTTTTTTACTTACCACTGTCTGTAAAAATTAATATTATCATAATTATCTATAGATAAAATATAGAAACACGTTTTTAAGAACCTACATTTTCTCATCGGTAGAGAATATTTTTATTTAAGTAGGTTTAGTTATATACATATCTAATGGACTGATAAAAGTCAGTAAAGCTCAAATGTAGTAGAAAGTATTTTTTTTTAAATCTATTTAGATTGCAATTCTGTAACTTCCTTCAATAATTCGTTTAATGAAGACATAGTTGTCACTTGTAAATTCATGTATGTTTTTTTTTTATCTTTCCACAGGGAAAATAAATTATTGTGCAATATATTTATAACTTAAGTACACTATAAATACTTTTTGATCACCTTTTTGTGTAATATGAAATATAATATCTTGTAATTACGTAGTACATACTATTATCAGTTCTAACTAAGAATATAATAATAAATTAATAATTATAGGCATTAACTGCTAATAGAATTAATGTTCAGCAAAATCAATTATGTGTGGTTAGATTTAATGTTAAGGTGAGTTGACTAAAATAAAATGTCGGATTTCTTCGAAATTTTAAATTTCAATTGGTTAATATCTTTGGAAAATACAAAATATACATCACCAAGTATGAATAGTATGATCTATCTTCATTTTTTTTTTATTAAAATTAATCTTTAATCATAAATAAATAAAATCTTTGAATATTAAAAGTTCTAAAAATTAATTACTAAAGGTAAAAATTGAGATGAGTACATTTTATGAATCTCCTTGTTAAACTAAAAACTAAAAATGTTCATAAGTCATAAACTCATAACTAACTTAAAAACAAAAAGATTGTAAAACAATGTACAAACACACATAGTTTTTTCAGCTTTAAATTTGATACTGTAGAATCTAAAGTATAAGTGTAACTATTCTAATAGTAAAGTTAATAACACAATTATATATATATATCCAATTGGTTTCACTGTACACTTATTGAAACCGGCCAGTGAAGCCGTGGGTGAATGCTCTTCCCGGTATTAATTTAAACAAAAAAATAGGATGTCTTAATTCGTTCTTATATTACATGTTTAATATAGTCATACATCTTATGGGGTACTTCGCCAATTGTGAAGATATACCTAATTGTTGAATTCCAAAATAGTAAGAGTAGAATATTAATAATATTTAGCTGAAATTGTATTCAATAGCTTTAACTACAGTGTTGGTCTCCTCCTATTTATCACTATATATTCTGAGTAAAATTTTTACTTTACTGGACATTGTCAATATTTTTCAAAAATATCCTTTATCACAACGTCGATGGTTTGAAACGTATTTATGTCGTGCAGCATAGTAACTGCGTATTTTATTTATCTGCAGCAAAATCTTGTACCTATAAATAGGTTTGACGAGATTCGCATTGATTTAACAGACGAGTATTTCGCGATGTTCTATTACATATTGTGATGGTCATGGCACACAATTTGTAATTAATGAAATGAATAAAACTACGAAGATACCTTCTAATTTTCGTTCGTCATTGTCCTGTAGGTAAGAAACTTATTGCACTTGCCAAGCGTTTAAACGCGTACAACGTATGATACTAGGTTGCGTACTTGCTATAATATCATATAATATATGCGATTGATATCAATAAAATTGTACAGTCAGTCGCTTAACGATAAAAAACTCATAGCTATCGCCTACTATTATAATATTTATAATACCTTGCAACATTGTATGTAAGTATTACGTCTTATTAATGAGCTATTATGAATAGCATACCTATACGTTTGATCGTAGGTAGAAAAATTCTATAACTTTAAATTAATTTCCACGCGCACACTCACAATCACCCTAAACCTCTAATTTCTAATCTTTCCTCTGCCACCATTCCCAACAATCCTCCTCGCCGCCTTAAACGTAACTGGTCATGTGATTTACTTTTATAATCAGCATAAAAAAACTTATAAATAAAATCAAAAATCAAAATTTATTATTGAAGTAGTGTCACTGGATGGGCCCTTCTATCACGCCCACATGCCTTGTAAATAATGTTATAAAATTTACTTATTGTATCAAATGTATACTGATTGTAAATATATTGTGGTTTTTATTTGTAAAAAACTAAATTAAACCTCCATGTTTCCCACTGACTGATTAGACGATAAAAAAATAAGAGTCCACGACATCAAAATGTTCCTTATTTTTAATCTATAAATCTGAATTTTATAACTGTTGAGACGTCAAACATCAAAATAAACATTATTGTGGGATAATATTGATATTAATCACAAATATGTAACGATTAGTAATAATAAATAGCTTCGAAAATTGTACAAAAAAAAGTTTTAATGTATTCATTATTCACAATAAATTCATATTACAAATTAAAAATGTACTGTTGCATAACTATAGAGGTACAAGGTACAGACGATTTTTCATACATTACTTAAATATATATATATATATAATTAACAATGATTAAGTACCAACCAATTTTCACTTTTTTAAGGAGCTTTAAATAGGCAATTTTAAGAATTTATTGTAAATATTTAAAATACCTATTTATAAATTAACTTCAAAAGTAGGTAATTAATTAATAATTTTGTGTTAATATATTTCTATTGTCTTATTGAATATTACTTAATTTGTATAATGAGTAAAGGAGAACTTTCAATATAATTTTGTTTTTTATAGGTAATTCAAAACAGAAACTTTACAATAAAATTGTAACGTTTTTTATTTCTGAAATAGAGTAATTCAATTTTTAGCAATTTATCTGTAAAAATTTGTTAGTTTTTAAGATTTTTGTTCAATTATTTTATAAAGTTATATTATATTATGTAAAATTCTTAAATATTTATGGTACAAAATATTATGATCATGATACAGTGACTATTTTCTTAGTGGTATTGCAGAGAAAACCTCACCTACTACGATTTTACGAGTGGAGGTTTGTTTGTGAAGAGATGGCTCACGGTGCCCGATGAAGATTACACCACCCAACGTTTATAAAATCAAAAAAAAAATTAATTATTTACAATTTAATTTTGATGTCAACAAGTTTATTTATGAACACTTATATTATATCTTCTTAAACAAAATTCAATTTTAACATGTCTAGTACTTAATATAATAAAAATATGTACATATATACAATTTTTAAATTACTATTCTATAATTTTGATTATTTCCATATTTTATACATACTAAATTTACTTATGAATTATAGTAAATAGATAATAATACTAAAGTAACATCCATTCTTTGAAGTTTTTATTTATTCACAGTTTTGTTTTTTTGTTTTTACATATGGTATTCGGAAAACTATGAAGTAAATTATTACTTTTAATTGACATTTATTACTAATCTTATAATATTATGGTATTGATTACTTTTATTTGATAAGTACTTGAAATTACTAAATTGAATCTGTATGAAAATGATATTTAAAATATTTAAAGTATTGTAGTTTTATTACTTAACAAGTAACACACAATAAACATATTATATTATTATATTTATAATAATAAACATAACAAAAAATAAAAATAAAATCAAAACTATGTTAATTGTCTTAAATCTATGTTGTTTAACTGAACCGAAATAATTCAATTATTTTTAATACCTCGCGGTGAAAATATATTATAAAACATGCAATGTATAATTATATACTATATGCATGAATATTTATGTGTTTATGTAGGTATATTTAAATGTACAAAGATGGGCAACTTAAAATTAAGATATTTAAGTCTGTTGGGAAAAATTATAAAAACTGTATATTACGTTTATAAAATACAATATACTATCAATAGTATAACATTATTATATAACTCGCCTCACTAAATAACTATTAAATTTATATGTATACATATAAACTATACAATATTTTTGTTTTGGAATGGGACACTGAAGTCGTCAATTAGATGCCTGCAGGTGGCTATTAGCTATGGCTACACGTGTAATACAATACTTCACTCTTAGAAAAACGATAGTCAAATTTTCAAGAAAAATTGTTCCACAAGGTAACTTTGAATTTCCTATTCACCGAAAAACGGTAACCGTATACGAAAATATTTAATCGCAACCATGACGATACTAATTTACAGACATAAATTAAAAATGAACATCAAGTTATTGATTTTGAAAAAGAGTTATTGTACAGTTAATGTTTACGGACGTCTTAACTTATGTACACATGTTACACACGATGCGAATGAACGAAGTTGTGATTTAACATAAGAAATAAAAAATACTCAATCATTGAATTATACATTGTTGATCGTTAGAATTATTTTCCATTGGTAGCTCCCTCTTCCATCTGGAATGCTATGTTGTCGAATCCCAAACTTGAAAATTGTCCCGAACTTCTGTGAGTCTGTGTCCGCCTATCTAATATAGTTTTCAAATCAAAGTCATGCGAGGATATCCTAAAGTCCAAACTATTTTTTTTCTTCAACGCTTCAGATTTCTTTTCTTCATCTCTGATCTCTGCTTCTTTTTCTCTTTCTTCCTTTTTATGTTCATTATACATCCATCTATTATACATACACATAATAACATAACATATATTATATAAATGATTATGGAAATGATTATACAGTTAATAATCGAGTTATCTAACAGATAGGTTGACATTTTCTTATCAGATTTTATTGTTAGCTATTAGTGTATAAAAGCCCGAATTGAGACCTTTAAGTCATATGTATTTTTCTTTTTAAGCCAAGAAGGTTGCTCTGTTGTCAACTGTAGGTACCTCGTGATTGAGTAGGCTACTGTAAGTCCTACAATGTAGGTCCTACATATATATTATTAACCTCTCTTGTGTAGAAAAAAGTACAATACTGTTTTTTAACACTGTTTGAACAATATTGGCGTCGTAGGTGTTATAATTACTCACATAAAAGGCCCGAGATTATACTCGGCAGTCTTCCCTTAATCCGGGCCTGAGTGCACCAAAGAATTAAAAATAAAATAATATAATGCTAACAAAACTGTATAACCTAACTAATTGCTGAATCTTATAATATGATTATATTTTTTTTAAACCATATTTATAGAATTATAGATAAATACGATGTAGAACATCAATATTATACTAACAGAAATATGAGAGCTGCAGGAACAGTTAATGCGCCACCGAGTAAGAAAAACGCTCCAGGAACCGTCTTCAGTGTGGCCTTGTACACAGCGCTGTACATTGGTCCATAAATTAGGGGAACCAGAGCTTCACATACGCCAAAGAGTGAATTTACCTTGCCTGAAAAAAATTAAGCACGATTAGATACAAAAAAATCGATTTTAAAATAACCATTGCAACATACCTAGTTCATCTGCCGGTACGAGTTTGGAAATAATCGATCTCATCGCGATAAATGACGTGCCGTTTACAATATCAACAAGTGGTGCTGTAAACATAATATTTTTAATATCACTTGTATTTATTTTTACATTTTAAAAAATGAACAAGAAACATTTGTAGAAACATATTTGCTTTGTCTTGACACTTGTATATTTATAAAATATTACGGAAAATAAAATCAGAAATATCAGAGCTACGAAATTGTATTGCTGACAAATTATTTGAACATCATAGTAATTATTATAATATTTAATTTACACATTAAAAAATGTGCATGGGCGTAAATTATAATACAATATACTATTTTTTACAAACATTTAGATTTTCAGAACTATATGTTATAGTTTCTTCACGTTTAAGGCGATTCTTCTTTTAAGAGCAGTAATGAGTAGGTACTTCCATTTAATTTTTTTCGTAGTTGAATTGATACAATCAAAACTAAATTATAAATTTCATTTACCTCCACTTTTTATTTTGATTAATAGGTACTACTAACTAAATTTTTACCTAATTGAATGTTTTCGACGCTTACGTACTTAAATAATATTAATTGATAATGATGTTCTTACTATAATTATCTAATTTTAGAGCAATAAGATTATATTATTATGAATTATGATTGCCAGATATTATTATTATTATATCATAGGACATTTATTATTATGGGTACCCATCATTAATTTTTCACTTTTAAACATGTGTACGGTTTATTATTTTACAAATAATTGTCATACCTATAGGTATTATATTATTTTTATACACATAAAATTATATTGCATTTTCAGAACCTATAATATTATAGAATTATCGTGACGTTAAGGCGCTTTTTCTTTAGCTACTTTCATTTGTATTTAATTTTTTTGTTGAATTGTTACTAACCCAAATAAAATACAAAATCCGTTGTAGCGAACGCGTATACGAATCCGGCCAATATTTTGCTTATACATGATATTACTCCGATTAAAGCGTCATCGATTTGCAGCATGTGACTGAACACCCCGACCGAAAAAATTGTACCTGTTTAGATAAAAAATAAAAACAAAACACGAATATATTTATCCTAGTGTAACATTGTCTAAAAACTTGAAACTTTAATTGTTGGATAAATGTTGACGAACCTACAAGATTAGTGATCATCGAATAAGTGGAAAACATACTGTAGTTCACTTCGTCCCAATTGAATCTTACGCGTGTAAACAGATACATCACAGACATTTCACCTGCAACATTTTATATTATATTTTATATGTTTGAACTGTTGAATTACAAACCATAATCTTAATATTATATTTACACTTAATAGTTAACACAATATTGTATAAAATTATCTAATTACAAATAACGTACAAGAGCCTGGGACATACAGTATTCTCTCGCCATTGCAGAGTCCAGACGTCATTTTTAAAATCTTTTGAGCCATACTACGTGGTAGATGCAATAATGTTGCGTAGTATGACTCAGTTGACTTAAAAACGACCGTTCATAGGCCTTAACATTCAATATATTTCACGATGTTTTAAATTTCGTGGATTCCATTGAATTATTATTAGTAGTAATTAGTAATAGTAGTTAGCAGTTATAGTAGTACTAGTAGTAGTCGATGAATTGATATTTGAAAAACTATAATACATTTTGTTTTTATGTTAATACATTTTAAAGAAATATTTATTTTTTGACCATTTTTTTTTAAATTCAAATTCCATTCATTACTGCCGTATTATCCAACTGTCCAAGGTTATACTTGGCTCTTGTTTGAATATCAGAATAAATATTAGGACTACTGACAAACTGAGTTACAATTTTTTTAGTTATATAACTATTAAGTATAATTATAAATTATTTATATGCTTAATTTAATTATATTTACTTACCTACTTGAATATAAAAAAAGAACGTTTTTCAATCCGATTGATAGGAATTATAAAACGATATTCATAATAAGCATCAACTATTCAAAACCATTTATATATTAACAGACAGCGATGAAAAATTTAATTGTAAGTAAAAGTTTTCAAAAAAATTTAAAAGCTTTGTTCGGAAATCGAAGGTCATCGTGATTAAAACAATTACGTTGTTAAAATTTTAATTTTCTGCTGCTATTATCTTTTTCACTTTCTTCTATTATGGGAATTTTTCTATATTACAAACAACAAGCTATACCTAACATTATTATTGAGTTTCTTGACTTGTAAATAACCTCCAGATATCTGCATGCACTTCGACTTAAATTAAAATTTATAAATATTAGGTAGAAAAAAATATATATAGGTAAGTAGTTTTTTTTTCAATATGAATAACATTTGATGAAAAAATAATCCACCTCAGAGTACCTTATAAAATAGTACAATTTAATAGATATTAAAGAGATTATTCGAGAGGAAAACATACATTTTTTTATTATATGTAAGTGTTATATAAAGCGTAGACGGTAGCATTGATTAGATATGCATTGCATATTTTGTATTTTATATAGGAGATGTTGATATTAATTATTAGGTATAGGTAATGTTTTACAAAATTTATATCCAGCATTGTATATATAACATATTTTTGTATGCCTATCAAATCAATCTTATAAAACAATATTTTATCAAGCCTTAAGTTGTACAAATTCCAAGGTCGATTAAACAAGTGAAAAATGAAAAAAAACATTGTTCACTCATTATGAAAAAATAATAATACATTCAAGCATATAAATTATTTGTTTAGTTTTACTAACCGTGCATAGGACCCATTACGGTAATGACGATAAACATCAAAGCAATAATTCTTAGTCTTCGGTTGTATTGTCCTTCCTTAAATGTCACTCGAACGGCTTCTTTTATATGGCTTAGGCTGAAAAAGTCCTTGAGGAAATCCACACAGGACGTGTTCCTCGGCGGGGCTTTGCTCTCAATACTAATCTCTGGTGTTGTCTCTTTGATGAAAATCATGCCGTATACAAAACCAAATATGTATAGTACTGTGGCTATGATGTAAACGCCATAAAATCCGAGTTCTCTGAACAGTACACCCGATAACGCGGTACCGATGGGCACACCTACAGAACAGAAAACGTTCACTATACCAATTCTCAAAGTGCGCATTTTCACCTGAAAAAAATCAAAACGAACCAATTTAAAAAAAAAATGTTAACCTTTTAATATGGATCTCTGCAATGAAAAAAGTATTTTTACACGTTTCCAAACGGAATCACGTGAATAACAGCGGATGATTAATAACTCCACGAGGAAATTACAATAACTCTACGATTTACACCTTAATACCTTATATTTTCATGAAAGTATTCAAATTACAAAAAGGACTTATAAGGGAAATTACATTATTAGCAAGACTGTGATGGGTTAGGTTTTAACCTATGGTATAGCTTAAGATAGTATGTATATAGTCACTTGTTTTTATACTAACCGTAGTCACGTCTCCTACATAGCTGAACACGGCCATAAACATGGTCATCCATCCACCAGTTATAGCCGGTGGTACGGACTCCACGAGCCCAGCCACCTCCATAGGGAGATCGTAAAAGTAGTAAGTACAAATCAACAGGCCGATGCTGGTGAGGAATTCGCCTATGATTGGTATCAGCATGCACGGCTTACGCTTGTGGTTCCGGTCGCTCCACGACCCGATGAATATTATCAGCACCGACGGTATGCTGCTCTGCACAATCGTCTTCCATATTATCATGTCAGCCACCAGCTCTTGAACTACCACCTCATCCTCCGTCGTGTAGTTGTCCGTCGTCCGACTCTCCAGCGCTGAGCACGTGGAGTTGTCCAGATGAAGGTTCACCCGGCACGCCTTCTGCAAGTTCAGATTCTGCGTGGCGAGTGACGCCAGCACGCTGGACACTATATAACATCCCAACATTGGCTCCACCGTACAGTGTTTCAGCATGAACTTGGCTTTTGACATGATGCTCATGGCCTGCCATGATTCGTGATTTTCTGACGACGGCGACGACTTCTCGCGTCTTACCCCGCTTGTGTCGTAGGTCATTGCGTTTTCGGGGTTGTATGGGATAGTGGTCAAACGCAGCTATGAGTTAAATCGAATATGTTTAACAGCAAAGTACACTTGAAATCTGGACTCAAACATGTCGGCTGAATATCTAAAACCAAACATAAAAAAAAAAAACTTGAAACAGTTGTTAAATATTCGTAGTTAGTCATCGTCATAAATATAAAAATAGTATAGGTGAGGATTCGATTTTACCTTTAATTAATTTAAAAATAAAATAATATCACGTCTAAAAATATAACATAGATGCCTGCTGCTTAGTTGAATGGAAAATTTTTAAGAATATTGTGCAGGGACTATATTTACATATTTTTAAAGTAATTCATATATAGAATAACGTTGAACTTTATGAAAACAACACAGAATTTACAGAGATTATAACTTCAAATCGATCGATATTTTTTTCGTGCAATTTATTTTTAAGCGTTTTTGTGTCAAGATCATGAAGAACTAAGAGAAAATTCTTTGCCAAGTAATAATAAAGTGCTTTAAGGAAGAACCATTGTAACGTCATTGAGATTAAAAAAACCACAAAAATCTTCGGCAACATAATTATTTGAATTTTAAAACAATAAAATAAAAACGATAGTAAAAATATAATAACAAATTATTATGAGCCGATGTGATAGGTTTGTGGTAATAATTATAATCGAGCGGGTCAATGGTCCACAGCAGTAACTTATAAGTTATAAACAATGACCTTATGACACACTTTGTGCAACACCATTAAAGTGACAAACTATCGTGTATATAATAATAATCAATATTACTTCTCTCTTCATCTGTTTTACTCTTCATTTTGCTCTCTCCGTCTCTTTTTATATCTCCGATCACGTAAGTGACTTGAGTTTTTTAATTTTTTTTCTTTATTAAATAATGCATACTCAAAAGAATGTCGACAAATAACCGGATAAATCGTGGTGACCATTAATGATCGTGATATCATAAACGTTTGTCGTCCATAGCATCACACAATAATATAATTTTCCAAATTAATACGAAACAATAAGTCGACGATTTGTGAAAACAGAGGCGCAACCGCGCAACTAGGATATATTTTTTTAGATAACTCTAAATGTGAACTTTATTTTTTGTAAAAACCATAATATTACAGTGAAATTAGTAATTGCCCTATAAACTCCATATTTTAATACTAATATTAGACTTAAGTTAATATGAACTGTAAGGATAGTAAAATATACATTTATAATGAAATAAGAATAAATAAGAATTTAAAATAATAATAAACATTTTAAATAATAAATAACTAACAATTTTAATTGATTGTTTTTTTTTTCTCATCAAGAAGACGTTACACTCGCATTTAGAGTTTTTGTTTTACAAGAATGTCACATAGATAATTTACGTTTAACAGTTGATGTTAAGTTTCATTGGTTTTGATATTAAGTTCAATCAATTAATCATCAAATTTATACCTTACGATATTCTTTCTATTTTCTTAAATGATTTTTCAACGTTTTTAATAAAAAGCTAATCATACAAATTGTAAAAAAACAATAAAAAGTAAAATAGTAAAACATATTATGCAATGCTAATGGCTCACTTTAAAATAAAACATAAAAAGCACTCACAAAGAGGACACAGATAATGTTGTTACCTTTATAAATTTATCAATTAGTTGATTGCTCTTAAAATTTCAAATTAATAAAACTAACGTAAGCCACTTAATTTAAATTTGAAGTACGATGCACTTGTATAACTGAGACAACAGATGCTAGTTGGAGCGTTCAAGGAATTAAAATTTTTTTTCAACTCTTTATCGGTTATTGACGTTGATATAATTTTAATTATATTGTTTTTTTTTTGTTTCATCGTAATTTTAATTGAAAAAAAATTTTTTGTGGAAAGTTCTATATTATATTATACATTTATACATACAACATTTGATAGCTAAATTATTGTGTTTTCAAAAATTGGAACATTGAATAAATTTAATTCATAAGTAGTTGGAAATTTTAAAGTTTCAATCTATACATTTTATGATTATTAACAATAATAAATTAGATTAGGTTACTGTAATTCTAAACTATAATTCACTAAATAGAAAACAGAAAATTATATTAAGAATTAACCTTGAGTTTTGAACCATGTCATACGCCCATATCCTTAACCTACCACAACATCAATACATAATTTATTCAATATTTAAGTGTAATACCTAATTTTAAATAAAATTGCATAGAAACATAAAGTAATAAAATATATTTTATTCTCAAATATTTAAACGACACTAGTATTATTCTTTTTTCTAGTTTACAACATTTTTAGAATGGTTTGTCAAATTCGCTTTGTACCAGTTAGGACTATTGTGTTAAAGGGTATTTATAAAATATATAGTGGTTTTTGTTTGACTATTTTTTCAGTATGGTTGGTAAAACATAGATGAGCAATAAAAATATATTCATAAGTAAGAAATACACATTATTCAAATAAATAATATTTTTTGTAACAAATTTATCTTTCAGAATGTCTAGACCTCTAGACACAAGCAAAGAAAATATAGTTGTGCAATTTTCTATAGTTCAGTGTTATAAGTCTATTATTTTAAGATAAAAATACGAGTAGGTATAAGGTTGATATCAATAATATAATCTATTAATTATTATGTTATATAAATACTATTATAATAATTGAAGTAAAAATCAGGTGCTTAGATTATACCTATTATTCTTATATTCTTATGTTAGTAGTTTTAACCATAACAATTACAACAGTAAAAGACGTAGTTTATAATAATGTAACAAAATATAAACAATAACGGTATAGGTAAGGTATTATTCATAGGCGCAAATGGGGGCTTAGCGGGTATTAGCATCCCCAATTTTAAGATTAGCACCCTCAAATAATATTCGTGTTTATTTATCAAAAACTTCTATTTACAAAGAAAAAAACTAAAATGAGAAAATGCATAGCTTAAATACCCTTAGTTTTTTTTTTATTAAAATTGTGCCTAACTATTATTTTTGTCAATTAGATTTTCAAATCGTTAAAATTAAATATATTTAATGTTTTAAACACGCCTTTGTCAGATTATTATTTGATTTCTATAGGTTCACAATTTCATATAGTATTATGTACAATCGCACTATTTATCACCGAAGTAGTTACGTTAGAGGCTAAAGTTTATAGTTAAGGAAAATAAATCAAATTTTCCTAGAACCTCGTAATCACATTATACTTGTAGATTTTTACCGATTTAATACTTTCAAAACATTTAGGATAAATACGCGTTTTGTTACCTACCGACAAACGTCATTAGGCACAAGCACAATACGATTAGTCTAAAAATATCCATTGCACATATTTATGTATTATGAGGATTGTATTTGTGCATTGTTACCACATTGAATTATATAATTATAATTTGGTAGATACTGTACCGACAATTAGTATATATCGAAACTTATTATCGTGCACCTTAAGTAAAAGTAATTAGGCGCATAAGGTGTTTGTAGTGATGAGTTAAGAACCACCACATTGACCTACAATTAATAGTAGTAATAGTGATTGAACATTTATAATGTTATAATATTATGTTGCTGGCAATATCAGCGGTAGGTGCCATCGTCCCAATATTGTTGTTGTCAATAAAATCTGCTTTGTTATACAACTACTACAGGTATCCTCAGAATTAATAATTGCGCTTTTATAATGAAATATGTTACATGGCAGGCCGATATGTTTTTCAAATGACTTTTCTATTGAGATTTGTATAAATTATTGTAAAACACAAAGGTAGGAGGCGCATTGATTAGTAATAATAATCAATGGTAAGAGTTAAGAGTCACTACTAATTTATAATAATTTCAAAATGTATGTTTGTAATACAATATGTAACTTTCTTGTTATAAATTTATCATCAAGTGGAATAAAATAAATGTTTAAATATTTTAATTTTACTATAAAAAAATACCTTTTTATTGAATATAATTATTCAAAGAACTCGTTACTCGTTTATTAATATTAATACTTCACATGTCACTGAACCGACTTTTTACCAAGTACCTACATTTTTTTTTTTTTTGAATAATTGTTTATAATCTGTATATTCTACGAATCGGTACTTAACAACGTGAACCATTTAACGTTTATTACAACTGTATAAATAATAAATAACATCATTCAACTAGTTCAAGGCTTGATGATCTGGCAAATAGTGTACTATATTGTATGCGATTTGCGAATCTTATTAATTTATTATTTTAAAAACTTGAAAAATTCAATAAATATTTTAAGACAAGAAAATATACACACGTCATCTAGCTTACAAGAATTAAAAAATGATTAGTGTCTATTTCATAGACTGTGAATGAAAGTATTTTTTCGGTACGATCGTTTGTGTGAGGCTTGAGAAAATACTCAAAATTTCAATTGCTGTAAATTTTAATATTAGTTTTTTTTGAAAATAACCATTTCCTCAAAATGAATGGTGATGAGTTATAGCCAATTACTTAATTCAATGTGATATTCAACACAAAACGTAATACCTACGTAACATATTATGATTCAAATCTATTCTACTGACAGTTCTACCTGTTTCTTTATACTATTGTCTTCAAACCGTATTTCAATTATATTATTATTTAGTTTTGCATATATTATGTTATAATATGCTCGTAAAATATCAATTAGCTACCCAGATCATAATTTTATAAAAATCTTGATATCGACCTTGTAAAAAACAAAATTCATAATATGCGAACCTAGTTTTAAGTTCCTTCTCATCATAATTTAATGGTATTAGTAGTCATTTGGCAACACGTGTATATTTAGCATGTTATACATCATTGTGCTAAAATCGGTAATTCCCGTAACCTCGACCCTGCAGTATCTATAAATAGTTTCCCTCGAAGAAAGTTTAGTGTGACTAAGAGGTCAGGCTAAACTTCCACTTCCCTCCCAAAAAAAAATGTAGTACGAACTCGAACCCGAAATCTGGTTCAAGATAAATTTCCCGGCCAACACGCATAATAACAATTAATGTACACCACCCCCGAGAAATTGGTGTAAAAATCAAAAATATAGACATGCATGGAACTTCAATAAATTGAATATCGTTAGTACATCTTATCAGTGTAGTATAGTAGCTATTTAAAATAATTATGAGTTCATATTGAAATTTTTATACTGCAGAGATTTTACGACGGAAAAGGGGTTGATTTTAAAGATAGTGTGTATTCTATTGTTCACAACTTTTTCCTAAATATTTTATTTGGAATCTAAATGACAAAGAAAACAATTGGGCCATCTCCACATTGTTAAAGGGGTAAAACATCCATATTATAACACATAATTTTGTTTCATATTTTACCAATTTCATTTTATAGTAGGTATCTATACAAATGGTTATAAATATATAAATATGATGTGTGTATGATTTTAATCAAGCTCTTCGATTAGAAACATTGAGTATTTTCATCATCAATGACAACAATATTCTGTCCTTGGCCTCAATAAAGTATTCACCAATTTTTTGTGGTCACAAATCACAATTTTATAATATTATTCCACGGATAATAATACTCATAAATAACTCTAGAGATTTAATTCACAATAATAGTGGATTATTAAAATTGTTTAGGACTAAGTTTTGTTGACTACTTAAAGGTTTATATATATTCTTGGTAAACCTGTTTATAATTTTCTTCAAAACTTGTGAACAAGATCCAATAAGTAAATTATACAATAACACAAAATTATACTTTTTATATTACAAACTAAAAAAAGTAGCTTGTGAGGCGCAGTCGTACAGTCAGCTGTAGAAACGCTTTGAGTGTACGTACGGCCGATGTTGCTAACTTTCAGACGAGGGATCACCTAGGGTTTTAGCAACAAATCCTTGCCACATATCCAACTAGGGTTCTAAACCAACAGTTCTTCCCCGACAAAAACAGCTAATGACCATAGATTCCAAGTTTTATGATCAATAAATACAAATAATAAAAAAATAATATTTTTTGGTTATTATAGAAAAAAAATTGTTAAATTTTATAATATAATATTATTATTATTATATTTTAGGATTTATTAGATAATTTGAAACTGTATGGTCATTCTTATTTAGTCTTGAAACTATTTATTTTTGAAAATACTATACTGAAAAATGTTACCATAATATGAGGTATGTATTATATAGATGAAATGATAATCAAAATTAAATGTATTCAATCCTCAAACAGTTCGGTTTAATACACAGATAAACCTATGGGTGTTGGTATATCTCTTCAATTTTAAGAGAATAAAAAAAATCTTCAACAAGAACACTTTTATATATTAATTTATATATGAAACAATTCCAAATCAATTTACGGAGATTTTGTAGTGTAAAGGATGTCATTACAGACAGTTCTAATTTTAATTTTTTTTTTCATATAACATGCTAAAAGACCTTGATAAATAACCACACTCAGTCCCTTTATTAAATTAATTTTAACAACAACCGCTCAACGCCAGTAACTAGTAACGTGGTCCACAACCACAATGTTTCGGTCATTAAAATGGATTTTTGAATTTTTGTTAGAAATACACAATGGAATTTCCTGTATGTGATAAATGATAAAATATTTATTGAAATTAAATCAAAAAAACAATAAATTCAAAAGAGTCATATTTTTTAAATACTGTAAATAAATAGGTATGTATTACACTGTATTTACACTAACATTTATGTAACAGTTAATTATCCCTATTAAAATATATATATACATTCTAAAACCGTGTAATTTTAGATGAATTAAATACGTATAATATAAAAATAATTTCTAAACCATACTGATAAATAATCTAAAATTTTTGGAAAAATTTTTGATGGGTAATAATGAATTAAAATAATCTTTTTTACATAAAGTTGTAACTTACACATAGAAAACAAAATATCAAATACAATGATGACAGAATGTCATGGTTATATAAATGAGATTTATAGAGTAGGCAGCTTTTTCTTATTTCTATTTAATTGTACAGTGTACACTGTATATAATATAATAAATATACATTTATACAAATATTGGTTATTTTATACACAGAATTTACACTAAAAAATACTCACAAGGACACGTAATTCAAAAACTCTATGATAATTTTATATCATTATAGTTGTGCCATTGTGTCATGTGTCATCGTTGTTGTCCTGTACTCCTGTGTATCTAAACTAAATTATGCAATCAACAAGTGCTACATTTCTATTATTAGCAAAAAACCGAATTCTTTCAATCACCACCATCTACGGTCGATAAAAATCGAACGAGATTAAAAAATATGCAATAAAACGTTCGTTTTTGAGTACTTGGAAAATAAGGCAACTTGTCACTTAGTTTAAACAACCTCTTTTACTTATAATAACAAAAATGTTACGATTTACATGAAATTACTTAAAGTATTGAAATTATACAATCCAACCTACGAATACATGCTATTTTATACGTTTAATCAACACATTTCAGCTATTTTTTTTCCTATTTTTGAAACTTTTAACTAGTAAATTAATTATTTAAATTGTATTTAACCTTATCCCCCCTTCCCCTCACACACACATGGTTAATATTGCATAGGTGCAATATACAATTTTTATTTTAATATTATTTGTTAGGTATTTGAAATAATTAACTGACGTATAATATTCAACACAGACGCGTAGTACAGTTTGAAAATATTCATCGCATAATTGAAAATAATAATAAACGTAGCAGTCAATATTTCAAGTCCCTATACGTTTAATAATGACTAAGTACAGCAAAATAATTAAACTTAACTTGAACTTAAATCGCTCACAAAAATAGTATGTGACTTTTGTGTTAGACTTTTCATTTTTAGTACTACAAACTTATGACTTTAAGAGGAATCATGTTTAAATTTTCAACCCGAAAAAATTCAATAGCAAAAACTTTTGAAAAATTTCAAATATCTATAGTTGGCACAAAAAAAATCTAAAATATTTTGAAAAGTACCTATAAAATATATATGCAGAATTTCAAGATGTTAATATTATATTTGATGAAAAATTCAAGTTTATTCATTAAGCTATTCATTTTTGAATTACAGCCAAAACGCTTAATCAATTTTATCAACAAAATATTTTCATGTACCTAAATTATTCATTTTTCTATAATTTTTTTTTTCAATTTTTCCCGAATATTTTGAAAAATACTGGGAATTTTTTTATTTTGGCTTTCTGAGATAAATAGGTTCCAACTTGATCCAGTTTGCTACCAGAAATCACTCTCAAAGTTTTAGATTGAATCATTTTTTTCTCCATAAAAAGTGCACACACAAAAAAAAAATAATAACTCATTTCATTGTAAAACCAATACCTACATTCATCGCTCCACTCAGAAATTAAAACTGTGTCAATTTATTATTGAAATGTCTGACCCACTTGCTTTTCTTCATCTTAATCATTATATCCGTTCACATAACACAACTGGATAACAAAAACCCTGCGCGGGACTATATGTTAACTGTCCAAAATGTGTGTCCAGGCACGAAAATATAGGTTCAAAATACAACAGTAAATTAAGATCGAAAATGTATATAATTTAAGAACTTAATGAAAACAGTTGAAAAATATTTTATTTCAATTTATTTTAATATTATTTTTACATTGTAAGCGTCGTTAAACTATTACCTAAGTAATATTATATCTTATTATTAAATTGAAATTTTAAAACATTGTTAGAACAAGTTGCAAAATTATTTTTAATGTACCCATATTATGAAAAAAATAAAGATAATAGAATAATTAATACTTATGACATGAAAAGTTTATTTAATTGTAAAAAAAAAAATATTCTTATAAAGCGTCATCATATGATAATAAATCGATAAGTTTTTGAATCAATGATGGCTGTTTGTATTATTATTAAATCTTACTTTTTTAATCGTACTTTCGTATGTGGTATAAAATCATTAAGAATAAGCGAATGTAAATATAATGTTAAACTATCCAATTTGGGATACAAAATATTTTCAATTAAAAAAAAAAGTAGATAAAGTTGAATAACGAGTTAAAATATAAATTAATTATAATCCACGTTTCTCAAAATAAATAAATTATTAAGCATTATACTTTTTAAAAAATAAAGTGGCTCATCGATTTGAGAAGAACTTAATCAAACTATCAATGTGTGTGATTCAAATAAATGTATACGCGATTCATTTTTTCAATGTTTACGTATATTTTTTTAATAATATTACTACTCGTAAACTTACATAAGGTCAATACGATTTATATTATTATGTACCCTTTTGCCGAGTTATTTGATTTAAAACATTTAACAGTGTGGGGGCTCATGAATGGAATTCTCATTTATCAGACAGTAAATAATAACATATACTTACATATCGTAGATACTAAGTAGATATAATAGTCTGGTTGTAATATAATCTTATATTTAAAAAATATCGATTTGTATAATAAAATGTAAATTGTAAATATGTAAAGTTTTTGTAAAAAGCTAATAACCTGTGTAGTTGATGCTTAACTAATTTAAAAAAAAATGTAAAAAAAAAAAATTGTCTGGTTAACAATATTAGTAAACTGAAAACACAGAACTTTAAAATGGTATTCGATAAAAACAGAGACGAATTTTCCCCTACTTGCTATATAAAATAATAATAATAATATTGTGTAACCTAACCTATCGCATGTATTATACTGCATCCACGAGGAGATTGTTCGTTCTGCGACGTATTTAATTTTAAATCGTTCTATATTGAAACTGAGCCTATAGTGTATTTAATTTCTAACTTGGTATATATATAGATACTTATGTATCTATTAAAATAAGCTACCGAAAATAAAATGTGTCTGTTATCACCACATTCTTGTTCAAATTTTTTCTGTTGCTCAAATTTAATGGATAATAATATAATATACCTACATTATTCGTGGGATCCGTTATTAAATTCGATCGTTTGAATTATAGCGATCAAAATCATTATTTTCACTATTTGTATCAAGTGATATATTGATACATATTGATACGCACACAAAACTAAAAAAAATATAACACGACAATTTTTTTTTTTACTGAAAACTTGACAGAGCAGCTCCGCTAAATTTCGTAAACGGAATCCTCAGATAAAAAAACAATATAACATACTTAATATGTATAAATAATGAGATTGACAACAACAGTAAACTGAAACAACAATGAACACAGACATTTTAAAGTGGCGTTCGACGAAAATTCCTGGACGAATTTTCCCCTACTTTCCGTATAAAACAAATAATAATAATATAATGTAACCTAACCTTACCTAACCTATATATTAAACGGTAACCACGATGATATTGCTCGGTTTGCGACGTATTAAATTTTAAGTCGTTACGTATTGAAACTGTATAGCGCATTTAATATCTAACTAGCTATATACATATATATCTGTGTATTAAAATGAGCTACCGAAAATAATACGATGTCTGCAGCTATCAGCACATTCTTGTTCACATTTTTTCTTGTGCTCAAATTTAATATAGATACCTATACTTAATATTAATACAGTATGCACAGAATCCATTATTAAACTAGATCGTTTTAAACTATGGCGATAAGAGTCATCACACTATCTGGATCGAGTGAATGATACGTACACAAGGCTAATATAATATAACACGATATAATTTTACATCGAAAAAAAACACTAAATTTTAAATTTTAAATATACAACAATTTAACAATTGCACACAATTCATTATAAGCATATCATGATAGTTTCTATAATATTTACATTTTACGACTGTAAAAATTTTCGTTAAACAGGAATATATAAGGTACTAATTGAGAATAATGATTTATGGAATTATGTGATTATGTTTTTATTTTATAATATCAATATTGTATTAAATACCTAAAAATTGTTTTATGATAAATTGTACATTATATAATATACCAATTTGATACGAACCAATAAGTACATGACGTAAACTATTCGGCAGTCTTATGATGGGTTTTGGATAACAGTGTTTTGTTTTATTTAGTTTCAACGATGAGAATAATTTTATCTATTAATGCTAAGCGTTTTTAGTTGTTTAACTAAAAGAAAATAATAAGTAGTAATATGATTTACATGGAATATTTAATTAAGGGTTTAAAACAATCTACATTAGGTACTCATTATAGTTAATCATGATTTTAAACAAGAAGAAAATTAATATTTTTTTAGTAAATTATCGATTATAAACGTATTGCATTAGTTGATTTTAATGTACGGACGATTTTGATAAATATCATCTACATATTTTAGAAGTGATTATATTTATATCCAGTGTATTTAAACAATAGATGAGGGAATTTTTTTAATTTTTTTTGTTAGAGGTCCACATAATTAACTTTTATTGTTTCATTATACTGAATCTGTGAATGTACCAAAAACAATGACATGTTATGACATTCGACTGAAATAATAATAATATATCAGTTAAAATAACAGTGATAGAAATATTTTAAAATAAAAATTATGAAATAGTTCGTTCAAAAATGTGTCGTCGCTATAAATAATAATTTGTGTTTTTAAACAATAATAATTATAATTTAAATAAAATCGGTTTAAGAGAAAATGTATTATATTTTGGTAAATAGGTTTGTAAAAAAAAAAAAATAGATAAGTAGATCAAAATATTATTAACACTCGCGTAAAAATGTGATTATAACATTCCGACTATATCCTTATAAATCATGAGTTGCATTATGTATAAACAGTTGTTATAAACAAATTTTAACGACTTTATAGTTAGATAATGACTATTAAAAGGCTTAGACTTTAATGGATGTTACATATCGTTACATACACCAGTGAATTTATAAAAAGGTCTCGTATAGATACTTGTACCTCAAGAACACTAAATTGGTCTGAATAATAAAAAGAAGTTTAGTTCGATCTTTAAACCCTACTGAATAGATCTTCCTAACACAAGGTTAAAATAATTTGTTAGTTTTAATTTAAAAATAATGTGAGCTTAAGTACATTATGGATTAGACAACATTTACGAACTACTTAGCTGAATTTATAAGTATTTACATTGTACCCACCTATAATACAATCTACGGACTTAAATCTTTTTCTGTAAAATTAAATAAACTCACATCATAAATGATTACATACAATTGTATCTAAGAAAACTGAAAACCAATAATTATCCCGACAGACCAAAAACTTTCCTATTCATAATTCCTAGACGCAAGTGACTTAAAATTGTGTACAAACTTTAACATATAAAATCCATTTCGTAGTAGGTAATTAGGTATGCCATTCATTGGAGCGTGGTTACTGCAACAAGTACATGTATTAAAAGTTCGTGAAAGCCAAACAAAATACGGTTAACTGTAATAATATAATATTGTATTATGCATATACGAACATTTAATTCAAAAATTAAATTATTAATTTTCATATCTCTATCTTCAATGGCTGAGCATTGCAGCAATTATTAAAAATAAAATAAAAACTTTTAATGACAACAAAATTATTGTTACATTGTGTCTAATTGAAAAAATAAGCAATATATCATAATAATACACCATTCTCCAACACATATAAGTGTTAATATTAAAACGTAAGAGTTATCTTACCTTTCGTCCGAAATCACGACGATTTGCCGGGTTCATGGTGCAGCGTTAATCTCGTAAAGTCAATCGGTTTATGACATGGTTTGAAATAATTGTCATCAATCAAATGCTGTATAGTGTGTGTACAACAATATTATATTCTTAAATCACGAATTGAATCAGTCCGAGTCGTCACGAAAATGTCACTCTCATATAATATATATAATTATATATAGGTATATATATGATAGTGATATAACTATAAAATATTTGTGGCCGGTGTACAACGATATTAAATATTAATATATTACTGTATTCCTCGTTTAAGACGTCATCTCGAAATATATACTACGATATTGTATAATATTGAGCTGGTATAATATGATAGTCACCTTTTTTAGTATACCCGAGAACTTATAGTATGGAATGAACAAGATTAAAAAACATAATATTATATTATATCATCGATCATTGGTCATTGTGGCGGTTTTAATAATATTAAATCGTAAACGTGTGATATGCGTGTGTGTACCACAGTCGGCGATCGACGTCCAACTTGTGGCTGCTGTTACGCGCTATACTACTATGGAAACAATCGTATGTATCCACGAAGGCTGCTAATTTGTCGTCACTATATAATATAATATATACCTTCGCTGCCCTCTGTTTCCTCCCCACTTCCGATGCGGCAGCACTTTTCCATTTCGCTCGTACCCACGGCAGCGCGGCGAGTGTTTGGTAATAGTAATAATAATAATATCGCCAGCGCGCGCAAACACGCACTTGTTTTCGATAATGATAATATTAATATTATTAATATTATTATTGTTATATGCGCGTTTACGATGGTAATTATTACATTTAAAAAATCATAAAATTACATTACGATGATATGAAATGCTATGCAAACAAAATCACAGCAATTTCAATTACCTGCGCCGCATCGGACGTAAACGGCACGACAATAATGAAATTAATAATACTTTATAGATTCTTCGGCGCAGGTCCTTCGAAGTTTGTCAGCGATTTCCGCGCACTCGCGAACGTCGATCACCAGCAGGATCACGACGCAATATTACACGCCATGTAACACGTGGAGGTAACTATACGATGAAATTATATATGAATATAATTTATTAGTTCGCGCACAATTCAATTGTATTTTATTATTATTACTATTATTATAAACGTGAAAAAACATAATAAAAATAAAAACAACGATTTATAACTATTGCTGTGTAGATAGGTAGGTCCGTATGCTGCAGAACCAAGCTATACAACAACACAACAATGACATTTTGAAAGAAATATGTCATTTAGTACATATTATTATAATTATTGTTATTTTTATTTATTGTCATTGTTTTTTTATTTAACGAAAATAAAATGAAAATATTTATTATATTTGAATAAAACCGGTGTGATACTTCAAATCACACATACCTACCCTAATATAATATGTGTTGGCAAACACTGAACAAAAAAAAGTATTAACATAACCTTGCAAGGTGAGATCAAGGTATAATTTTGTTGAATCCAAATTACTATTGGTATATATTGTATTTACATAATAACAATTGTATCCCAATGGCCTATGTCACCGAGGGTAATTTTTTTATTAATAAAGAAATATATAGGTATATACATTTTTTCAAAGATAAATCAGCAAGGCAAACACGTAATATACTGTAATAGATAAAGCTCAATAAACATATTTGTACAGTTTTTATTGTAATTTTAAATTATAAAAAAATACATCAAACCCATTGAATAAAATACATTTGTATCGTACATAACCATGTATTTTAATAGGTGATCTGTAGATTACGAATATTATATTACCTATATTATATTGTCAATACTTTCATATTCAATCAAAGAAAAATTTCAAGAGGTACCAAACCAACTATATTGTATTGTGAAAATGTTTACTTAATACGCATTTTTAAGTATTATAATAAATTATATTAGGTAATAAAAACCTTCGTAATTTCAATTTTAACAATATTACAAATTAAATTTAATAATTAATGATTAATATCATTACAGTATTTCACACATTCGTATTTTGATTATTTATATTTTTATATAATATACATTGTGTTATTATTTGTAAATTTAAATTAGGCGTTATACCTAATACATAATATATTATATAAATAATTTTAATTTTAATTATAAGATAAATATATGTTCAAAGCATTTAATATAAAACAGTAAATACTCATTTCGTTTAAAGTAATCCCATTTTATAATTATTGAAAACATTGTTTATATATTCGAATTTATTACAAAATAACATTATTGACAATAAAAATATGTTTTACGTTTTTTTCTTTGCATTTTTTAAACTGTTAACTTTTTTTTTTACGACATATATTATTTGATTTTATATTCAAAATTTGAATGAAAAAAAAACATCAGTTTCATATTAATTAATTATTTTTGCACATCGATTAACTTTTACCATATCTGATTTCTATACTTCTTGAAATAAATATTTTATAATTTAGAATACATTTACAATACGAGTATATAACATATAATTCAACAGGGTGCCGAAAACATGTTAAGTCACGTTATATCTATTATTACTATTTTGGTGCACTATAACAAACTATTTGGAGTTAGGATTTTTCTTCTTTGAGATTATAAAATGTATATCGACTTTGATAAATCTATGACTCAATAGAAGTGTAACCTTACCAATCGGTCCAACAACAATTTAAATAATTTTAAAGTCAATTAAAAAAGCTGGCGAACTTTTTATTACAAAATAATCAATGACTAATGTTAAGCATTAAATGGCGTATTAATATAGTATAAATTTATAATACAACAAAATACCACTCATCACAAACTGGGCAAGTGGCTCTGCTGTATATTAGCTATTAAAGGTGCCGATTATCGAGTGTACTTTTTCATTGTGTAGGTATGCCATTGTAATGGATGTGTTAATTTTTAATTCAATGAAATATCATAGTTACCTACAGTGAATAACAATATTCTGATTAAAGACAACCGTCAGCCTATTTTTCTACAAAATAACGGGTATGGTCGAATTGCACTTGGGTTTAAAAAAGGTAATGGTCGAACTGCACTCGGGTAAAAAAAAGGTAATGGTCAAACTGCACTCGGGTAAAAAACAGGTAGTGGTCGAACCGCACTTGTGCTCAAAAGTATTTCAATAAAATTATCATGCATTTGAAGGGGTTAAACATTTAGTTAACACTCATTTTCCTATAATTATTATATTATACTTTATATTAATTATATTTTAAGCTCAAATATGAGGCTTTCCACGTGAAGTTCAATAAATCATTTTCATCACCACATCCAAATATATTTGTTTGTTTTCATTGATGTTTTAACACAATTACAAATCGACACCTACATTTTAATGCAGAATACTGACACAAGGCCATCAACAACACAGTACCAGAAAAAAATAAATAATATTAAAAAATATATTGAGTTATATACTCAAAATCGTATTACCAGGCTAGAATTTTTGAATACAGTTAGTCATTACTACAAAAAATTATCTAAATGACAAAAAAATATTTATAATAAGTAATGAAAATAATTAAATTTGACGATTAAAAAAAAAAATGTTTAAAATGTTTGATAATAATGATAATATAATATAATATAATATGATGTATAATATAATAATTATAATGTAAATATATAAAATTAACATAATATGATGTTTAAAACAATGATATTTAACCACCAATCATTAAAATCATTGTCAGTCCAAAGCCTGTAAGTGGAAAGAAAAATGAGTGTTAGCCCTAACTGCTTCAAATGCATGATAATTTTATTAAAATACTTTTTGAGCCCAAATGCAGTTCGACCACTACCTGGTTTTTACCCGAGTGCAGTTCGACTATTACCTTTTTTAAACACAAGTGCAATTCGACCATTTGTTTGTAGGTAATAAGTGCAAATTCGACTACCCCGAAAATAACTGACGATTAAAGTGATTCTAATTCTGACAAATTTTGTCAACATATAAAATTCATGAGTCCATATTAGAAAAAAATACATTTTTATAATTCAATTTCCATAACATCCATAACAATGGATATAAATATATATATTTTTTAAAGAATTTCGTTTATAGTATTCTATAAAAACTTTTTTTTAATTTGAACCATTTAATAAATTTAGTTAAATTCAACTTTTTAATTAGCTTATATTTTAGTTTTCAAGGTTTTTCCCCTACTTATAATGAAATCTGCATAAACGTTATTATAACAGTTATTTGAAAATAAATACGCATTTAAAATAATTAATAGAAATTAGTATGATTGAGTTTGCTAAAAACAGTAATCAAATAGGTAGAAAAAATAAACAATGGTATAAATGAGTAAATTCATATTTAAATAATAATTATTGTCATATTTATAAACTTAGACAATTTTATTAATTGAAGTCTACTACTAAATTTCACTAATTTATTTTATTATTTCTATAAAAATGTATACTTGTCAGTATTAAATAATTAAATAGAACATTTCACTTAATATTATTTAATAAGAATATTTTATTGTTGGTAAAAAAATTTTGGTTAATTTATAAATTCAAAAATTAAATTGTTTTATTTAAATCAAATCTAGTTAAAATTGCACTTGGCTCAATTCGGCATAAACGTTGTGTTTTAATAATAACGAATTTGTTCAGAAGAAAACCAGTTTACCAAAATAGTATAATTTAATATAAATATAATATTCGTTAAATACTCAAATTGCAATTTACTAAATAATTTGAAATTAAAAAAGTACATATAATTATATTTTTATTGATATTTATTGGTATGTTAAGTCCAACACAGTTCGATTGGTTTCATCTTAGTAGCTTTACAATATTTAACGAGTAAATATATAAAAAAAATTATAAGAAAAATCATATCTCGAACCCTAATATCTGCCACATACCCACAGAAAAAGAATGATTTTTTCGACATCTTTTGTAAGATTATTTGAAATGACAGTGTTTATTCAATATTGGTATCAATCCAATTTTTTGATGGGCAAATAAATTGACACTAAAACTATCATTATAGTATGAATATTAATTATTATTTATAAAATATCGATTTAAAAGGTGCATACAACAGATCAAAATCTGTAGTTTAAAATGTGGTATAAATTATTTTCTATGTTTTATTTTCTACAACTTTTTATGACCTATGAGGTAATGTGATTTAAATCTCTCTTACTAACATTCTTCAATTACTAATATTATTGATAATTTTGTGAAAACATTCAAATTCCTAGAACTAAAGAAACACATAGCTATGTTTAAGTATGATATTATCCATTTCTAATAAATAAGTTACTGAGATGTAAGCATTGAAATCATAGTTCAAACTTCAAAGTATTATAGATGTGTATTATATTAAAAGAACTATAGGTATTGTTGAGTGCAATAAGTTATGTAACTGTAGGTGTTATTTTTTTAACAAGTATGCAAATTTGATCTATCTTAAAAAAAAAAAAAAAATATGAATACATAACGTAGATATCTAATTCAACTTATATCTCAAACAAAGTTTTATAAAATCTATTCAAAATAAACTATATTATTTTTATCTACTTCTTAAATTTTAATATATTTTTATCCATATGAATATATAGGATACATAATATTCTATGTACCTAAATATAAGAGGTGATTAACCAAACATGCTCAATGCTCACTCCTCTTTTATTGTTCAGTTATGCATTTATTCAAATTCTCATTTTAAAGTTTTTAATTTTACTAAACGATAATCACTTTTTAAAATACTTAGATTGTATTATATTCCAGGAAAATCACGTGGTGGTGTTAACTTAAGTTCATCTCATATGAGAACAACCCTAATTTACTCTAATTTATTATTGGTGCATGGAATTGAAAAAATCAAACTAATAGTTTCTGAGTTATTTAACTGTATACGTCTACTAAGGATAATAGTCGGATAGTCCTTAAAAATAATTTTATATATAATACAAAGTTCTTACCTATACTTATTAGTTACTGTACATTTTATACTATAAAAATATATATATAATCTGTCAAACTACTATAATTTTAAAATCTTCCTAGCCCCAAGTATCTGAACCAGTTATTACTTATTGATGACTCTAACATTAAGTATTCAGAGACTACTCGTTCGAATTTCGATTCAAATTCGTCAATGTTTTCAAAAATATAATCCTATTAACAGTTTAAAATAAAGAAAGGTAGTTTTTATTTGAAAAAAAAAATAATAATTGTATTGGTGCAGGACACTCTTAAGACCCTAAATGGTATAAAATAAATCCAAGTATTTTAAAAATGGTCCTTAAGAATACATGAAAAATTAAAAATCACAATTTTAATAAATACATTATTATATATATTATAAAATATTATAAATGAAAAAATGCTTTGTGTATCAAAATATTAAAGTATGATTAATAAATACTGTTATTATTAATTATTATCAATAGATTTTTAAACAGTCTACAGTCGAAAAAGTACCAAATATAGATGTCATCGTTTTAAAGCTAAGACAATCCAATAGATATATTTATAAAATATGATGAGATTTGTTTATGATTAACAAGTTCATTATTTGGTACCAGTGTTTCAGTGTAATGCTATTAAAATTATTTAAAACTTAATACTGAGTGCATAAACATTTACTTATTATTTAATAAATCAATAATAACCGATTAATGACCCCTTAAATATGATTTGGTGTCCCAAAACCCGTGCATTTAATTTTAGTGAATCAATTGAAGTAATCAGTTGTTGAAGCATCCAAGTGGCATATGTATAAACTATTATATAGAGAGCAAATTTTCCAAAACAATATTAATGTATTATTATTACTAGAAAAATAATCTAATGCTTATTCATTGCTGCTTATTATTATACTACTGTCAAGTGGGATTTATTTTCCGAGGAATGTGTAAATAAAATATTATATTTTAAAAACGAATTAGAAACCAAAATATTGGCGTGTAGGAACTTACAAAAATACAAGAATGTATAGTAAATATATGTGGATAGTAAGTAGGTAATATGCATAGTAGTCCGCGTGCTGCGTTCGACTTGGTATTAGTACCTATTGGTCCTTGGACTACAGCCGGGTCGCAACAACATAGGGTTTGGTCTTCGGTATCTACCGTCTGCCGCAGCCATCGCCACTATAAAATAAACCGATTCACACACGTGTTTCACCCAAAAAAGTGCATTAAGGATAGAAGCTGAAGTCGATGCATAAAAAAAAAAAAAATTATAATATAGATGGATTTAAGATGTTTGGTTGTGAACAAGTTTTTTGAGAAATATTTTAAGCGTTTGGAAAGAAAATATACGATCAAGATTTACTAGGATATATTATTTCAAGGTGAAAATGACGTGTGTTTGAATGAGGCGAAAGGAGTGGTTGTAATAGATGTATCAATTTCGATAAATGTTTGATGAAAGTGAAAAACAGGTTTTCAAAACGTATATTAAACTAGTGAGTTGGACACACAATCGTTAGTAGAGGGAACGATGTTTGAAAATCAATATTTAAAAAATCATAAATTTGAGGGTGATATTAATTAAATTTTACAATTAAATTCTACATTGGATAGATTCTTGTAAATATCATAAATCATGAAGAGAAATGTTGTCTAGTCATTAACAGAAGTATAAAGTTAAATCCCAATGACGGTTAAATACAGTCAAAGTATAATAAATACCTACGTATTATTTAAATATAATTTAGTATAGGTGAAATAAATAAAATGGTTTTTTTTTTTTTTAATTTAGATTTTATAAACATCAAAAATTATTAAACTGTTGCATAGTTACTATTAACATTAGTAATATGTTAAAAACACCGAGACAAAATAATATAACTAGTTTGTGATATTGAGCTACAATATAAAATAATTCTTAAAATTATCTCGTTTAGAAAAAATTTAAGTCAATTTAAATAACAATTAAAACAACACTATGCAAGAAATAGATTAAGATAGTTATATTTAAAAATATTTATTCATCATTAACTTTAATTCAGAAAAAATGGTAATTATAAATTATAATACATTATGCCATTAATAAATCGTATTACACTGTCGTATGCATAGCGAAAGAATATAATAATATCCAACATCATTATTTTTAATAGACAATAATAAACTGACACATATAATGAAGATACTAAGAAATAATTTGTTTTTATAATTAATTTAATATTTTCGGTACCGCACAATTTTTGAAGATATATTATATTAAATATCATATTGAGTAAAATTGATTTTTTTCTTAATAATATAGATTACCTAAGGATTTTTAACGTAAATAAGAAAACACAATAGACAAATATCACCGAGTAAAAATGTATTTTTGGTAAAGTTACCACTGATTATATGGAAGTATTGTTGTTAATACATGAATTTGACACTTAAATTGTAAAAAGTGTACTGTTATGAACTCTTGAAATAACTATATTAAACAACATTAATGATAAATTATAATTACATAATATGAGATGGATGAGATAAAGCTAATACATAATGCGAAATTTGACCACAGTTAAAATTTAATATAAAAAATAAAAAAACACAGGTACCTACCTAAGTATTATAAAAGAAACACTAGTAAATACATAAGACAATATAATCAAGCACATATTGTGACTACTTAGTCACACTTCCATTTAAAACAATTAATAAAAATAATTGTGTTAAATATGGTTGCATAAAGTGTCACGGTTTTTTGTGAGTATTTACTTGAATACACTGAAGTATATTGACCGTATCGTAAATGTATTTATTGTGTGTCTAAGGTATAATTTTCAAGCGCCGCGACAGTAATGCGAAAGCTTTTCCCGGGCGCTGTCGGTTCAAACAGAAAAAAAAGTATAAATTGCATAATTCATGTAAAAAAGTGATCATAATGCAATTAGTGAGGTAAGATGGTATATATGTAGTATGTACCATGTAAGTATTTTTAGATACATATATTTTAACATCTTAGTGGAATACTTGGAAAAATCAAATTTTTCATTGTAAAACATTAAATAATTATTTCATACAAATACTTTATGTTTTACTCTCGTTCATGTAATTTATATTGTTTAAAACCAATAAACTATAATACTTTTAATTTTTGAGGTGTAATAGTACTTTTATTTTTTACTAAAAGCTTATATAAAATTAAAAAATATAATACTCGACATAAAAATAATCCATAGATACGAACCTTACTATCCAAATGTTAAAAACATATGATGTTGTTTACAAAGTATATGTTTTGACTTATTAAATAAAGTTTCAATTCAAATGATTAACAACAAATCATATACCTAAGTACGAGCAAACTGTTAAAATTTTACAAACTAATAACTCAAACAATTTATAGATTCTATACAGCATATAATGCGAAATTCATATAATGATCACAATTTATATTCTTATATCCACCTATGTAAATAATTTTGTTAATAATATATTTATTATATTTAATTTCGGGTTTTTTACAAAATCTAGAAATACGTAACGTTTTAGAAAATAATTTTGTAAAATTGTTGTGTTTTATTTTTATTAGTACTACAACTTCACTTATGAGATGATATCCTCAATAGTAAATTGTCCTATTATATTATTGTATTTATATTAATATAATTATCTGGATGGATAAGTTATTATTATTATTATTATTATTTATGGAAAACTATTGATTATTATTCTAGCGTATGAAAATGCCAAGAAACTGACAAATACTACACCTAGTTAATTTGAAAATTTTAAAGGCAAATAGGTAATTGTTAAATTAATGTTTGTATTTGATTTCGAAATTTAATTACTAATAATTTTAATACTTGGTTTGTTGACAAAATATGAAATAATGATCCTATAATGCAAATTTATGTAGAAAGACTTATTTTTAAAAATAGCAAAAAAATTCAAAGCTTAGTTATCTACCTGGTTATTACATTTTTTTGTTGAGTAAAGCTATGGATTTAAGGATAGTCTTGATAAAACTAAACTTCCTTGGCATAAATATAAAATTACATTTTAATTTTAATTAATTTTAACTCAATTATGACACATAATAGATAACATATTAAAACATTAGGTACCAGAGTGCATTGCTCTGAACCAATATCATAAAAATATATGTCTAGTCACGCGCAATTTTTTTTAATGATCTTTAAATTTAATAAAAAAATCCTTGAGTTTTATATTTATGTTCCTGAAATGTAAAAATCAAATTTGACTATCCTATAGTAGGTACTCGTAAAAGCTATATTTACGATGACGTTAAAAAAGTCAAACAGATAGTTTTTGAAAAAAAAACATTCTGATATTTCGAACAAAATAATTATTTTAATCTTTAATGTCAGTACTTATATAGTTTAAAAAAAGTCATATGATGCTAAAACCACTTTAAAGCAATAACCTTAGGTGTTTTTAACTTAATTAGTCATGTGGTTAACCTCTCTCAGATATATTAATTTAAAGTGCGTCATTTAATATATGTAAGATAAATAAGTAGGAAATCTTTTATATGGCTAAGGGAGAAATTAATGTACTCAAAAACGGATCGAAGTAAATAATTGAATAGCAATAAAATAGCCGTGAAAAAATCAAAAGTAATGTACCACGATAAACATTTATACTTTATTAGAAACATTCAACATATAAGCCATAAAGGTAAAAAAAATTTAAAGTTAAAAAAACGTCATGGATGCCTAAATAAAAAAAAAATAACAGCTGAGCTAATACTAAACACCACGCATTGTCACACAGTTTTAAAAATGTTAATTCAAAGGATAATTTAAAAGAATATTGTCCATCGCATATAATATTATAATGCTGTGATATTTCTCGTTTATAAAATGTTAGAAAAGTGTTAGAGATAAAATCAACTTGTTTAATACCTATGTATTATGCATTGTACCGTATAGAAAATATATAAATTAAATTTAAAATATGAATAGTTTTGCAATCGTACAATCACCCGCATGTAGTGAAGAAAATAGATAATTTATAATACCGTCTGGCCACCGTACGTGACAAGAAATTTAATAATATAAATATTAAAATTAATGGTCTATTGATAGTGATAGATGTATTATGTATTATTATATCACGAAAAAACTTTCCAAGACAAAAATACAAGACAATTATTATTAACACGAATCCCGTGAGACTTAAACGCATATCATACTCGGTTGTTCAGCTGTCAAATTACATACGCAAATGCATACATGATGATGGGCGCAATGAGAAGACTTCATCAGCTGCAGATTACCAACAACAAAGATATTAATAATTATAATATATAACTGAACCCTGGTCTACATGACCTAGTACAAAATTCTGTTCTAAAGAAATGGCTGTTCTACGAAGAAATATTACAGTATTACGATAATAACGTTTAATTTACTCAAAAATTAACTTAATAAATATGATTTTGCTTGATAAAATCAATACGTGATAAACGTAGGTATTATATATAGAAACCTGCGCAATTTAAAGATAAAATTTTTATATAAAACTGTAAATACCATACCTACTAAGCACCAACTACATATTAGACGAATGTCAACGACCTCCCTTGACTGATTTAGATACGTAATTAATAACAACAATTATAACAAATTCTGTAATAAATAGATTCGATTTTTTTAAAATTCAAATTCAAATATTATATAACTCATATTTTATTTATTTATTTTTTGAAACCGACGTATACCTACTCAAAACGGGATGTTAGTATCGACTCCGGTGTTGTAATTCTCTATCATATTTCTGCCGGCTATCAATTCCGCCAGATATTTTCGATTCTGCAGAGCGGAGCGAGGAGTGTATTGATTTTACATGGTGTGTGTTTTTTTTAAATTTATTTATTTTTTGTGTCTGTCATCATGTTTTGGCGCAGTAAAAGTGCTTCGATGTTGTTATTTATATGATAATAATTAATAGTACCTAGTGTTAAATCAAAATGATTACCTATCGGTTTCTACTGGCACCTTACAATGGTACTGCTGGGGCATATACCAAAACTTTAAGAACGCTACACTATGGGTGTTCTGTAAAGGGATGAAATGGGGTATCCATAATATATATTAATTATGCAATATAAACAACAGATAACGGAAGATGTATTAGGCTTAAATGGCCTTTTTTTTCTTGTTCAAAAAAACAGGAACGGGTGGGAATAACTGTTCAACACAATACTGCCACCCGTCCCTGTATCATTTATTCACCAAATAAGACAATCAATCTATACAAAATTGGGGGCCTCTAACCACCCAAAAACAAAAAACAAAAGAAAAAACACAAAAAACAAAAAAGCTGGTCTTCGGTCCATAGAAAACAACATTTCTTATACTGCCCATCCACCTCTGTCTAACTGGCGCGCTATGCAGCCTCCTTCTGCCCAAGTATTGTATCCACTATCCTGTCAAATGCAAGCCTCTGCTTCTCTGCCGACGCCATAATCCGCGGCGTCCTTGTTATATCATCTGGGAGGAGCTCCTGCTCCGGATCCAGAATGATATCAGGGACATGCTCGGGCCGCAGACGCCGACCAATGCATTGCTCCATCTCATGTCTACCTTCCTCCTAGTACGGACAATGGAACAACGTGTTTTCACCGAGTCTTCCAGCTCCTCGCAGTAGAAGCAGTGAGGATCAGGCGCCCTCCCCCTTTTCCATAGGTACAGCTGGAAGCATCCGTGTCCCGACAGTGCTTGAGCCATATTATGGAATGATACATTGACTATCCTTGTCTGGTTCACCCACCTCCGGATGTCTGGGATCAACTTTCGCGTCCACGCTGCCTTTGATGTGTGGTTCCACAGCTCCTGCCACTTATGCAAAGTAACTTCCCGCTCATGCCTCTTGATGACTGCCACTGTCACGACCTCGTACTTGCACTCCTCAATTCTAAACCGTTCTTCGGCCAAAAGGTGGACAGGGGGTAATCTAGCCAGGAGTCAGAACTAGTTCAGCCATATCGGACACGGTCCTATAACACCTCGCAACCCGAATAGCAGCCCCTCTTCGGGTCTGGCTGAGGGACGATCTATTCCGTGCAGTCTTCGCCATCATCAGTGCCCAAACCATGTATGCGTACAGCAGTTTTCTGTGCGCTACCGACATAAGCAGACGCCTCCTACACGCTGGAGGCCCCAAAACGTTGGGCATCAACCTTCCAAGAGCGTTGGGCAAGGCCTAAATGGCCTTGAATAAGCCTAAAAATATATATACCTGTAACAATTGATATGGTGGGAGGAGTACAGTAATACAAGACATTCAGCATGCTGAAAGAGGGGAGTCCAAATGCACATGGCCTTACTTCATAATTCGGTAATGGTCCAATATGCGACCTACAAATAAGATTGTGTTAATCAACAGGATCCTATATCGCGGTTATTGTCATTATATGGACATTTTATTCTATATTATTTTTGTTCTCCAATACTTACGATCATTAATACCTGTATTTACTGTATTCAGTCAGTATAGTTCCGATTTCATTCGAGTGCAATCGTTTTGTGAATTTTATTTTATGCATGTGAATTTTTAAGTTTTGACTCCACATGAGGGGGGGGGGGGGTAAAAATTCTCAATATTTTTCTAAATAATCGGAATACAAAAACTAAAAATTAAAGGAAAAACGGGAAATTGTATGCACAATCAGTTTTCGACAAAATCGATTTTGGTTATTATATACTATTATTAAATAATACTCAATATTGGTTCTTATTTATTAATTTCTTGTCAATAACATTATTATTTTCAGATTCTGCACTGATATGAATAACGAAAATCTAAAATTTATTTTATTTTTGAGACATATTGTAATTTATTACAATAAAATGTCAAAAATATATTTAATTCTTATTTACCATGCCAATAAAAAACAAAATTCTAGAATAATTTTTGACAGTCATCAAAATCAAGTTGAGATCCAAAATTGGGTCTCATGGGGTTCAAACCTGTTAAACTGTTATAAATCATAATAATTTAATACCTTTATACGATAACCAGATAATCTTCACGTTTAATCGTTTAGTAACACGAATCTGTATGATAACATACTAATAAGTAAGTTACATAAGTTACGATATTATAGAGGAGAAAATTTAAAAAAAACCAAACTATTTCCATTTTTTCAATATCTATGAGCATAATATTCGCCAAGTTAAATGAAATAAACTTCTCTTTTTCTCCTCATGTTTTAAATTTAATAAATTATTAAATATTTTACTTGAATAATAATTGTTTTACGAAAATTAAAATTAATTTATTTCATTCTCCAATTAAAACAGTAATGACCGTGACTGACTACAAACTATTAATTTTAATTTTATCTACAATGACCTTTTTACTGTATACTCGAGTAGTAAATACAAAATACAATAATCTACATTCATAATACACAATCACCATTATTTGATATAATTAAGTAGGTATTTAAGTTTGTTTTCATTATAACTCCGTAAGCGTCATATCAAGGTAAATAAAATACACTCAGACCATACATTTTACCTAAAAATTAATATACATCGTAGAAATAGTTTATAGGTACCTACCTGGATTGGTTCAATAACGTAGTTTGCTTTATAACAGGGTCATCCAAACTTTATATGCAATTTTGCTGTTAATCGTATTTAAAATTGCAATGTAATCACCACCAGATTTGCAAAATTTTAACTAACTTGTTGATGTATATATATATATATATATATATATATACTGTAATTATCATATGATTAAAATCAGAAATTCAAATAAATTAACTGTTACGCCAAATATGGGGTATAGTTTTATTTATTGTTTTTTAAATATCCATAATAATATCCGTTCAATCAAAATTAATTTTACAACATATTTAAATAATCATAAATAATATATTATAATATATTACTATCCATCTGTATTATATTTATATTAATATTCCATCCAGTCGTACATTTTGTTGCCTAATTTCCAGGAGTAGGTACTTACATTTTTATTTTTGATCAAACGGACCAATACCTTGGTGATTGATAGCAATTAACAGCTACGACCTATAATATTGGGTTGTGTGCCAAAGACAAATTGTGTCTTATATAACATATCGAATAATAAAAAAATTATCTTATTATGTATGCACTCGTCTCCAACGGTAAAGGGGCAATTATTTATTAACGACACGTCATCATTGCAAATTAATAAACATTTTCTACTACCTATTATAATACACTCAAGACATAAAATCATCTCCTTGCCGAGAACTTTCCAAATTTATACTAACATTTTATTTTCGTTGTATTTTATAACGTTAATAATATTATTAACGTAAAAACTATTAGTTTTTAATATATATACATTTTAAAAATAATGAACAGGGTGAGAGGGTGAGCCTGATCGTGGAAAGAAATTTTACCTCTTAAAATTACCACTGTGTGTTAAACGATCAACTTCATTATATAAATTACGAAAATTGTGTTATACGTTTTAAAATTTATTTGCACGGCTACGAACTATTGACTGTATAATAATATGTAGTTAAAATGTTATCATATAAACTGATAAAATTACAATATCGGCATATCGTATACTTTAATATTAGTAGGTAGCAGGTATGTATCAATGCTAAATGGCAATGAACTCATATATGGTCAGTGAACTTAATTTATATTTCCTTATATTATATTGGAAAACCGAACCATACGGAAATACCAACGCATAGTTTGAATAATAAATGTTTAGTTAGGGGACGTTGTGGACAGAAAGACTTTTTCATTATTTTGTAGGGAGGATACTGTAGAGTTTTTAAAGTTGAGTAGGTTTTTGATACACGTGTGTATATGTTTTTGGCAGAATTTCTAGTGGGCTCCCGTAGGTTTCTGCCACGCCCGTGTGGGGGGCGACAGCCTCTGTATAAATGTAATTGTAAATACATATGTATCGTATCATAAGTAGAGAAGGTGATCAGTATTTAAGAACAACGGATATGGTATATTGGTATACATAATTCACTACCTCTAAAAATGCTGTGGACTCCCTTATTATATCATTATAAATTATTTAATAGTATTCCCTTTCTGTTTTCTTAGACTAGAGGTTCTACAATTTGGCCAATGCAGCAACACCCTCGTTATGATTTTGAAAGTAAATGCTGTTTTTATAAGTGCGAATATTAGATAGATAGTAATTTAAGCTATTTAATTACAATATTACTTGAATTTGGGTGGACAATATTCGGTACATTGGATAAGTCCAAAACCGTCTTCAATTAATACTTCTAAATGAATCTTTCTGTTTTATTTATTAACATATTGTAAGTGATCATGATTCCATTATGATAGCGTTATTATACGTTTTAATTTACAACATGTTATTATTTTTCCAATAAATCTGGGACGTCATAATAGTCATGTATATGTCGTAGCCACTTCGTGAGATCGAAGATGACCATTTCGTGAAATGGAAACACGTTTTTTACACTTTGTGAGATTCAAAAATATTTTACGAAATGGTCACTCAAATTTAACACCGTGTAATTTTTTTCAAAAAGTGGTCGTCCACTTTGTGTACTGAAATACAACATTTAACAACTTATTCTACCCTTCTACCCTTATATATTTATAACTTAAATAATTATATATAGTAATACAGTTTATTTATATCATATTAATTTATTAACCATATTGTAAAAATGTTTTATTTATTAGAGCAGGAAAATGAATTGTGACAACTACTGTTACATTTTAGACTACCTTTAAAACAAACACATCTTTTGGTTTGACGAGCACATTTACACGAACAACTTAAAAATCCCTGACCTCCAAATACAATTTGAACAGTTTCACGCTAGGTTAATTATTTATGATCGTCATTATGATTATGAATGTTATCAAAACCAATAAATATCATCTACTCATTTCAGATAGTCTATTAATTGCAGGATAATAGTCTTATATAATTTAGATATTATTTAAGTATTTATTGTAATATTTGTGTATTATTTGACATGATCACGAGGTTAATATGGATATAATCAAACTTGACGTTTTATTTAAGTTGTTCGTGTAAAAGAGCTTGTCACACTAAAAAATGATGTGTTTGTTTTAAAGGTAGTCTAATATGTTACAGTCGTTGTCACAATTCATTTTTCTGCTCTAATAAACAAAAAAATGTTTATAATACGGTTAATACATTAATATGGTATAAATAAACTTTATTACTATACATTATTATTTAAGTTAAATTTATAAGGGTAGAATAAATTGTTAAATGTTGTATTTCAGTTAAATTTGAGTGACCATTTCGTGAAATATTTTTGAATCTCACAAAGTGTAAAAAACGTGTTTCCATTTCACGAAATGGTCATCTTTTCATGAAAAGATCGATTTCACGAAGGGGTTACGACATATATAGTTTCTACTTTCTAAGAACACTTGAGCTCGTTTACAGTGGATGCATACCTTACTACGTTCTAGTATACTTAAAAAACACGATAACCATTATGTATATAGTATGATATTTTTGAAATAATTTAAATAGGTAGGTATTCAAATAATCATAAACGATGCTAGATTTATAATTAAATTCAAGGTATATCTATACCCAAATTGTATATTAAAATTTTTAAGACGTCAAATGTATAACAATCACAAAAATTAGGTAAACAAAAAAAATTACAATAATAAGTAATAATTATAAAAATAATAATAATTAATAACCAAATGATAGTGAAATAAAATTGCACATTTATCAAAATTTTTGGCGATTTGTTATGTATATTAATATTATAATGGACTAGGTCTTGCGCGATTTGATAAATGCTCTTTAATAGACTTCACCGCGTTATTGTTCTATTATTTTGTCTTAAAAACTATTCTACAAAAGACTACCATGACGCACGAGTGACAACCATTTTATGTTTAATATTCTGTATGACATTATTAGATTAAATTGCATATTATTATTATGTTATATGCGTTACGTAAAAATAAACAAATTTTACCTCACTCGGCAGCTTTTGTCGCAAGCAACCTGCGTCATCGCTGTGCATGCAATATTTCTGAAATAGGTGTGATATCATATGAAAAAATGTACTTGTACGCACGCTGTACCTCGAAATATTATCGATGTGTACATTCATACATTCAGCAAGTCAAGTAATGTATATACTCGTAGACACGATGGCCGACCAGTTTCATCATTTGCATAAACGGCCTGTGCCGAGTAAATTAAAATACCAGCACGTCCTAGGTATATTACACATATAAAACGTTAAATTCAATCATACAAATTATTTCTTTTGTATTAATATGAGACCGTATACATCTGAAGTTAACGAGGACTAAACTATAGTAGTAACTATATACTTATATAGTATATATATATATATATATATATTATTATCATGTTAATAATGTGTAATGTTACCTAAACTCGGTGCAATCAATCATGTCGAAAATACAAAGGTGATTTTTTTAGGTTGGTCTACGTGTTTATACATTTCAACTGCTGTATACCAAAAGGCTAACTAAAATAGCATTAAATAAAATAACTTACGAATTAATTTACATAATGATAAACTAAATTGAATATCTCTGCAAGATTTTTACTTAGTATATTTTAACCAGTATCTATCTAATTATATATATATGCATAAAAATATACTGCTAGCATAATCATAGGTAACGAAATTAACACACAGTTTGAGATACATATAAAAGGTAGGATTTTTAACGGGCTACGAAGTGCATGGGTTCAGCTAGTATTTTGTAATATTGGACAATATTATTGCATAAATCAATAGGTACGTTAAACTGTTCGATTTAGTTTGAGTTAACTTTTTTTCTTCAATTTTTCGGAATATTCATGTAAATTCCAAAAACGAGCCAATAAAAATACAAGTTATGTATAACCTTATTTACAATCAATGGACAACTGCAAGGTTGTATGTTTAAAACTACCTATATTGAAATATTATTTCTAAACCACATTATGTACTTATGGATGCTGTAAGTACATCTTACACTTATACTGCACTACCACCCCGTTAAAGTCATGTATATTTCACAGGAAAACAAAATACGAAATAGGTATAGACGTTTAAATATTTGAACCTATATTTTCAGTGTTAGGTATTATTATTATTGCTCAGTGGTTTATATAACATCTATATATATAATGTATGTTTCAATTTTAACAAGACATTTTTATAAATCATTTTTTAAACAACGGATGCAAAAAAATAATAAAGCAACCGTTCATAGTCGTTCCAAGAGATAATTATTTACAAGACTATCATTGTCGCTTTTCAACGATAGTCCGCGCTTGAGTGAATATTAACTATTCACATTATATATTCTATTATTAGCATAACAACGCACCACAGATACACATAAGTTACTATACAATGTACATGACCATACAATTGCATAAATAGTTAATTATTAAAATTCTAGTTAATACATATATTATGGTATATACTTTTTTTAACAAAATTAATACAGTACGTACACAATATAAGTACTATAAGTGATTACTGAAGTTAAGTTCAACCTCTTTTTACTGAAAACGTCATAGTTTGCAATAATTCTGTAATTATATAGGCAAACTTTACCAAGAAGTCGATTTATTTCATATCTTGACGATATTATACGAGCGTAAAAACAATTTATGTGTAAGGTTTCAAATGGCAATTAGTCCCAAATTCAGAGGAAAATAAATAAATATGTAAATTGTCTCGAACGAAGAATCCGAACTAATATTTATACATTGTTGTGTATTTACCTAAACAATAGCCTACAAATAAATATGTAATTTTTTTTAATAAATTACTTTTTACGAGTGTGACGTCGTAGTTCACCGAACGGACTTATAAAAATATGTTCGTACTTTCGAAGGCATATTATTTATACATGTAATTTACATAAATTTAATGTTTTCATTGCATTTTCATACAGTTGAAAAATTTTTGTTTGCCATGAACTTTGCACGTATTCATTGCAACACACAATAGACACGTCGCAGAATCAAACAGATAATTGTCGCCAAACTTGCTAAATTGAATACTTGAAAAAAACAGTTGGTAGTGTTGGTACAGTAAAAACGTTAGAACACATTACTACACAAATTGCTTTGTTATTATTTTTTAAAAATATTGGATGGTATAATAATTTGAGCATGGTTTACTGGTTTTTAATAGAACGAAAATTGTTCGCTAATTTGCGCAATTCATTGTAAATATTGTATGCACTGTTGTAAATTATTTAATTTTTTCTTATACGATAATATTAGGTATAATATTACAATAGTATAAATCGGTATTGCGGTAAGGTTGTACTTTGGGTTAAAAGTGTGTGATAAATGTTTATATTGTTTTAAAATACAGGTTTTCGATTACTTGAAAACTAAATACCCCCCTATAATAATAGCTACTGACGATTTAATTTGAATACTTGCAGAAAATCTCGTCATTTTATCTATACATTTTTATTTTAATGATACCTACTTATTCCAAAACTATATTAGATTGCCCACGAAGATCGTTTAACGATTTTAATATCTTCCAATTGCGCCAATATTGGGTTTTACTTTATGTACTCGTACAATAAAATTCTCAAGGTTTAGCCAATTTTTTTTCGTATTAGAGTTTAACAAACATGACGGAATCATGATATTTGGAGAGCATGATAACCCAGTATAGGGTCTACTTATGTGGCTGTCCTTTTTTTTTTTACTTTACAGTAAGCAAACATAATAATCTGACTATAAGTATAAATATATTATGATTGATGCATAGAAGCCATTTTCATTTCCATAAAAAAGGCATGTGGTCATAAGAATATGACCCGCTTATTTCTTAAGACCTTAGATAAATTACTTCAGAGGTCAAAGTTAGAATTTTTGATGGATAAGGAAAGTCGTTGATAATATTGTAGGAATGACTAAGTTTTACAACTTTCTTCCCTTATAAAATACACAAATTTAGGACGGCGCTATGTGTATGCAATTTAAGGTCTTTAAATGCTTATAACAATATTATAACAGTGATAGCTGTTTCAGCTATTTCTTCTGTGCGAAATTTTAATCAAGAAATTCACCACATTATTAACTTCAGACTTAATTCTAACATTATATTATTCACTAATTTACAATTATTATACTACCTAGTACCTAATAATTATGGCAGAGGACTTGAAGCATTTGCATATTTGTTTTACACTGTCACAAAAATAGCAGAGTACGATACAAATACATCCATATCTTCACAAAGCTAGTTTTGAAATTTTATTGTGCATATAAATGCATAATTTGCATTTTTTTTTTTTTGTTGGTTTTTAATAAGGCATATTTTACAGTTTTATATGCTATTTTATACTTTTGGGATATATTCATATATTTAACTTAAGAGGACGCTACGCCCGCATGTGTTGTCTCCGTCTTACAAGTACGTAACATTGCAAAAACTGTTTAGCGCGGGAAAGAACCGAGAAGGCTACAGTCATAACTAAGAAACGAAATTCTCACCACAGATAAAAGGGAATTTTGACTGTGCAACGTTGTTTTTATTTTTTTGATATTAGAACTGAAAAAAAAGTTATTCGATTTTGAAAAACGCAATAATAATGAATTTTGAAACAATAAGAACTTTTTTTTCTATTTGTGATATCGAAAAATTGAAAACAACGTTGCACAGTAAATGTTCTCCTTATTATGTGGTGAAAATTTCGTTTCTTAGTTATAACTGTAGCCTTCCTGGTTCTTTCCCGCGCGAAACAGTTTTTGCAATGTTACGCACTTGTAAGATGGAGACAACACATGCGGGTGTAGCGTCCTCTTAAATTAATTTTTTCCACTGTGACATTTTTATTTCAAACAATACAGTCAAAATGTTTGGATAAAAATGTATTTATTTTTAATTTTTTTCGAATAATATGGGTTTTCACTGTCCACGCGTGGACACACATTTTTCGTATAGAAGCGATAACGATCTAACGTCGTATATTATACCTATGACATCACCACCACAGCTTTGTGCACACCACGCGGGCTTTTATTCAATTGGGATTTATTTATAAAATGTTTCTAGACATGAAAATAATCAATATTTTAGTATTTAGTCTGTTAGTTCTGCGGAATGTACATTCGTGTTAAAAATAAAAAATAAGTGCATAATATGTAGGGTTTTTAAGTGCATAAGTACTGAGAATATTTTATTTCCATTAATTTCCTGAATTTTGATATTTTTTTTAGTTTTGATGAAATAAAATATGGTTATAAATTTATAACTACTCGTAAAAGGAACACGGTTAGTATTCGGCCAGCCTAATGGGAATGCGCGCGGCGCGGCAAGTCACATGTTTCAATGTTTGATAACATTATGGTGTTAAATAATTCGCAATTTTTCTCGAAACTAAAAAAAATATTAAAAATCAGGAAATTAATGAAGATAAAATTTTGAAACGTCAATATTTTCAGAAAAATAAACACTAAAAAATGGCCATCTTAAATGCTTTTGGAAATAATTAAATATAAAAATATATTTTTTAACCTTTTTACCTTGTTACAATAACAGTTGAAAAATGAAAAAATGCAGTCACATTTTTTTATAATATTATTCAAAGTTTGAATTTTGATAAAATACATAAAAATTACGAAAATTCGCAAATTATTTTAAGCTAGAAATTCATAAAAAATTTACTTTTTAAATCTAAGATTTGAACATTTTTAATAATCTAAGTACCTATAATATATCCTAGACAGTAGACAAATAAACTGTCTCCACTCAGAATCGTTTTTTGTATACAATGATATAATATCATTGGATTCAAATTTAATTCCATCCATTACTGTAACTCTATACTATACAGCAGAGCGACATCCACGACTTACCCGCTTTTTTAGAAATGAAGTTACAAGTTACATGTGTTCAATATTTAAAAGACCGAAGGCTTTAACTGGCCGATAATCCGATGACATCTATAAATGTGAAAAACGGTGTTGTATATAATGGCCTACTTATGGATTATTTAAGAAATAGGTACTAAAAAACGAAATTCTGATGGAACTATATGAAAAAAGTTATGACATTACGATGTACAAAACGGGGTTGCCAGACTTAACAATCAATTTGAAAATATAATGCATTTTTAACCTATAAGGATCTTAACAGCCGTTGTAATAGTCAGCTATCATTATGTGAAATAATGGAAATAGTTTGGTTATGGGTAAATTTAGGTACCTAGTTCTTGACTTCAGTTATATACCCGAGAAGTGAAATAAAATAAAGATTGCTTAAAATTATTTGTATTTTACATTTATGACGTAAGTCACGTATTGGACCGTTACCAACAGTTCTAAGCTTTTTTTATGTTGAGAACTGAGAAGGTCATTAGGCAAATTACGCTTAAGATGACATGGTGGGTTATCAGAAACTGTAAAATAGAAGTGCCAGAAGAGGTATTTGAAATGACCTAGATGAATCAAGTGGATTGAGTGTTATTGAAAAAGAGTAAAAACGAAAATAAAGATTTTTTACATCTTGAACGTAGAATGTCAAGTATCTATATTAAAATTATTTTATACTTTTTTTCAGTTACAGCCAGCTTACATATTATATATTTTATTTGATGTTGCGTCTGAAACCCGAGTTTATTGGACAAATTTATGTCAAAAATAATATTACGATCTATCATTTATTGCCTTATGGGACGTAAGTGCAATTAAGATTAACTGAATTAACAAAATAATGAAGTAACAACTAACAATAATTATAATATAATAATATATTAATATAATGGACTGGAAACAAACAGGTTGGGGGGAGGTAGTTGAGAGGTAAATCCACCTATTCCACCTTAATGTATACAATGAGCGGGGTACGGGGGCTTCGAGTTCTTGTCAGCGCCATCTAGGTATCTAAAACAAGAAATTAATAAATCAGTATGCTAATCAACATTAACAGGAGCTTAATTTCCCGCCTTTTTCATGCTTTGAAAATATATAATTATACAATATTACCTATAATATATTATTATACACTTTATACCTACTTAACATAGTATAATTATAATTCCTAATAATTGTGTCTGAAATTTGAAACAGAAAGAATGACTAATATTTTCCAATACTACATCACTATGAGAATGGAACAGTTTACTTTATCACAAAACAAACAATTAAAAAAGAAAAGTTACAAAAAAAAAATTATCAAGACTTATTACTACATAGGTAATAGGTTCTACTTATTTATTATTTATTAAATGCTACCTATATAATAGATATTAGCAGTCCTGTAAAGTATTTGAGTAAAAGTATTCAAATACTTTTTTAAGTATTGAATACATTTTTAAATACTTTCAGCATAAAGTATTTTGAATGGTATTTTAAATACTTTTTTAAGTATTTTTGTATTAAGTACTTGTTTGTATTGAATACTTTGGTTTTTTATTTCGAACATTTTATTTTTTATTTTTTCATTAAATTCAATACTCCGCTCAAGCAGTGCTTCAGTGGAGCGGGTATTAATTGTGGATGGAGCAGCCATGACTAAAAAGAGAAACAATATGACTGATGAACATTTTGAAAACATTATGTTTTTAAAATGTAACAAACATTTATTCAATAAATAATAAATAAAATAAATAAACTTACTCTGTGTCTATATTACGATAAATCATTAGAAACCTACTTTAAAAACCAAAAGTATTTGAGTAGTATTTGAAATACTTTACAATTAAAGAATTTGAGTGTATCTTAAATACTTTAAAAAAAATGTATTTGAATATTTACTTAAATACTTTTTAAAAGTATTCTTTACAGGACTGGATATTAGACACCTATGTTATGTCTTATTTCCATGATATGTTATAATATAAAAAAGAACAGCTCAAATATTTAATTATTTTTTTACACGTTACATGTAATATATTATGTATTTTTTTACTATATTATGTTTGGGTTGCTACTTGCCAGTTGCTATGATAATTTTTTGACCTTGACGAATCTATTTTACAAAACTTTTTGGCATTTTAAATGCATAACTGAGAAATATCAAAATCAATAATAATTAATAAGTATTAAATAATAACTATTAACTCGGATAGCGACCGCCGGCTTAGAGTTGAGCGCTAGTGTTGATAAGAACCGAAATTCCCTCGTCCCCCGCACAATCTTAATATTAAGGTGTACTCGTATCAACATTCGTTTCCACTGTTTCCAGTCCTGACGTGTATCTCAGTAAGTTCGTGTATAAGACCCATAGAGTATTACTCTATGATAAGACCACGGTCCGAGATAACGTGATAAGTAAAATGTCCGGCACAACTTCGTAGCTAACTTCTTGCTAGTAAATAATCTAAGAATGACGTGTTACGCGGTGTTCAATTTTTATTTTAAATAAATTGCCTGTTCGTTCTGTTTAGGTACATTTAACAAAGTTCTTTTTCAAATTTCAACTTATACAATTTTGTATTTTAAGTTGCTTTACCAACATTCACGATGTTTGACGGATTTCTAGATGATTTAAAACGCATGAATAAACGACAAGTAATGGAAAACAATTATGTTATATTATTTTTACAAAATAGCATAACTTTTCAATTTTCTTAATATATCATTATGGCTTTAGTTTCTCTATCAAGTATTGAGTTTTGGAATGATTGTTTCATCTGCATTAATGATATGGAAAGGTTTAATGGTTTTTACTGGTAGCGAGAGTCCAATTGTTGTTGTTTTAAGGTAAATATACATACTTTTTTCAAACATTTAAAATGTTATTTATATATTATCTTAAATAATAGCTAGTTTATTAAACACTTTAAATATTTTTAGTTACTCCTTGTATTTACTTGCATAAATTCAAATATGAAAAATATTTTACAGTGGTAGTATGGAACCAGCCTTTCACCGAGGGGATCTATTATTCCTCACTAACTATGAAGAAGAACCAGTCAGAGTTGGTGAAATAGTCGTGTTTAAAATTGAAGGACGTGATATTCCTATTGTTCACAGGGTTTTAAAACTACACGAAAAGTTAGTTTGATTTAAAAATTATAATTTAAAAAAATTAGCTATATTAATGTTTTTTTTTTTTTTTAGAAATAATGGCACAATTAAATTTTTAACCAAAGGTGACAACAATAGTGTAGATGATAGAGGATTGTATGCTCCTGGTCAACAGTGGCTAGAAAAATCTGATATGGTTGGCAGAGCTAGAGGATTTTTACCATATGTTGGAATGGTTACAATTTTAATGAACGAGTATCCTAAAGTCAAAGTATGTATTAGGTTTTATTTCATTAAAATTAATTGCTAACTTGGTGATTTTTTATCAATTCTTTTAAACAATATTTGAATTCAAAATTCCCCATATGATTAAAAAAAAAAAAGTAGGAAAGTTCTTTACTGTATAATAGATTTGAGTATATCTGATAATTAAGTAAATCACTAATGGATTTGTTTAATATAAATTTATTGATAAATCAATGAAAAATAATTATTCTTTGCAGGATATTTTATATGTTACTAGCTGATTCCAGTGCACTTCTTGCCCTTGAGAATACAAACTCTATATGATTCAAAATTTGTGTTTAATTTGTTGTGTAATAACCAATTAGCGTTTTTCAAAACTTACCGTGACAAATTCCCATGGATTTGCCATATACAAAATATCAATTAAAACTTTTAACACACGCGAGACATTAAAACAAATAATAATAAATTCAAGGATTATAATTTATTTCACACTAATATTATTATTATTATTGAAAGTAATAGCAATCATCTATAAACAAAAATTTCCATCGTTAATCTCAAAATGTCTGTTTGAGTACCTCCCCGGGTTGGCCTATCACTTTTTAACTTAGCCTATCTTCAATCCATAGGTCTAATACATCTCTGTACCAAATTTTGTCGCAATCAGTCTTATCCGTTTAGGAATGTATAAAGGAACAAACAGACAGAAATCCATTTTTATATAGGTAGATAGAAGATAGATTATTAATGGATCAAATATTATTACATTATTTAAAGCTTACCTGGTGAACTATTATAACATATTATACGTTAAAACCTTCCCAGAGACGTGAACAATTCTAGACCAACTAAAATAACTATAAAAGTAATAAGTACAAAGAAGAAAAAAAATGTGAAAACAATGAAAAAAGTTTGGGCCATCAAAACTGGTTTAAACTTGAGACACTCAGTACATTATTCCTACTGAAGTGCCACTGTGTCAGAATTTTCAGTACATGGCAATAATTTGACGGTTTTTTAAATAGCAAATTTGTAAATTTCTTTTAAATTCTTAAGTTCCAACTCTTCAGCTTTCTAATATTAGTATAGATTTACATTTTCATTAGTATTTGATTAATTATTTTACTGTATAATAATGCGCTGTGGATATATACCTGACATAATATGTTATCGTATATTAAGAGTATGTTACAGTAGAATTTGTTGTCTACATCTTACCAGTGCGTAATATAGCAAATTTACGCTCAGCAGAACACTTGTAGCTCCTTTAGTTTAAAAATTACAGTGAATCGACCTATTATGAAACTTGATGGCAAGAACATTATCTGTGTTTGTACGTTGGTTTTTTACGATAATTCAATTTTTAAGTGAGTTATGAGCATATTATATACAGTACATTAAAAATGCCCATAACTCACTTAAAAATTGAATTATCGTAAAAAACCAACGTACAAACACAGATAATGTTCTTACCATCAAGTTTCATAATAGGTCGATTCACTGTAATTTTTAAACTAAAGGAGCTACAAGTGTTCTGCTGAGCGTAAATTTGCTATATTACGCACGGGTAAGACGAAGATAACAAATAGCATTGTTACGTACTCTTAATAACACCAATGTTAGGTAGTAGATATTTATTGGATATTGTTTGTTGTTAAAATATATAAATATATTTAACCCGTTGACTGCCATGCAGCCGCCGGCGGCCTCAAGAATATTTATCATGGGTACGCCAAAGAAATTGTTCAGTGTCATTATAAATTTGTATTTGAATATATACTATTGAACTTGAAAAAAAATTAAAAATACAAAAAAAAATGTTAAAATTATGTTTATTACATCAAAAAAATTGCAATTATTCCCACTACGCCACAGCATATTTTCAAGATCATTATTGTAGCACCACAGAAAAATTAATAATATAAATCCAAATTAATTTACGGCAGTCCGCGGCCGTATGGCCTTCTATGAATAATATGGTGCAGCAGCCGGCGGTCTAAAAATTATCAATACCTAATTATTATTATACGGATGCCGACAGCCACATGGCAGTCAACGTGTTAAAACACATGATAATATGTATTACAGTTTATGGATAGTGACTTGCTTTTGGTGATTTTATAGCATAGAAAATTATCATCAAACAAATAAAATGTTAACGATTGGTCAGTTATTCAAGTAGTACTCCAACTTTCAAAGCGAGTTTGAAAATTACAAATGCTTTTTTTTATGATTTTTCTACGAGCCACTGTTGTACATTAAATGTAACTCGTTGAAATTACCCGAAGAAACATGAATTTGTTCCAGATAGTTTAAAATATTATTTTATTAAGTTTATCTGCATTGATGCCGGTATTTTCAAAAAAAGTAAAAAAAAAATTTGACGGTTATGTAATTATTACTATAAATTATAATATTATCATCAATATGGTCGACTGATGAGCTTCTACTATCAATCTGACCATGGTTGGGCGCTTACGATAATCTCTACCATGGTTGGGTGTATATCCATACCCATAATAGTGATCTATGTTATGACTAAAAGTTTCATATCACTGCATTCAATTATTTTTGAATAACTTAAGGTGTCTGAGTAAAAGTTGTTTCTTTTTCATTTAAATATATAATTTTGTTGAAATTGATAACTTAAATTGTCTATAAATAAAATTGTCCCTGTGTAATTTTGATAATACTAGAATGCTGTAAGAACTACCTATGAAAAAAATTGAAATGAATTTCAAATTTTAGATAATGAAATAAAACTGGACATTGTATGTTTTCTTAAATGCTAAAAATAATTAATAAATGTACATTTTTATTTAATTATTATTTAATATTTTGTAATTACTAATTTGTATGTCACTCAATTAATTTATTTTTTCAGTTTGCTGTTTTAGCATGTCTTGGACTATATGTACTAGTTCATCGTGAATAAACCTTAAATCAATTTGTGTTGAGCAAAAAGAAAATATGGAATTCTTTAACTTGTTAATTTAAATTCATGTGATGTGTGTTTATTGAGGACTGCTAAGCTTTTCTTATTCTTAAATATTTTGTGTTATTCAATTACTAAAAGCGGATTATTACAATTTTTTCCTATCAAGCCAAACTTAAAAAACTATTTATGTGGTTCAAATATATTATTTAAATTACATTTAAATCTCAAATATTAAAATAAAAATAATTTGTTGTTGTACATAATTTAATTATTATTATAAATTGCAATTTATTATTAGGAAACATTATATATTTTCAATTAAGAACTACTATGTTAATTTGTATGATTTTAGTATATTATTAATATTAAATTATGATTATTATAGTTATTCTAAACATTAAAAAAAAATAGTTTTCTAGTCGTTCGAAATAAATTACTGAAAACTAATAAAAAAAATACTACATGTATAATAATAAGTAATATAAATATTTTATTTATTTAACTTTAAATTTTCTTTCAATGTCAATAAAGTAATAGGCATTTGATGTGTTCAATTTTAAATAATAAATGGTATCAATAACTTACAAGGTTGTTAATTTGAATATTTTAATTTGTATAATTTTTAATTTTTCTCACAATACCTTATATTTTTAATCAATAAATCCCTAATGATCATTTATTTTTATTATTGAAATTGTTGTTTTTATATAATTTATTTTTGTTTAATATTATATTTTTAGTTGAAACCCCCCTTTTTTTAAATAATACTAAACAGTATATGATAGATAACAGACCAAATCGCCAAATTATTATGCTGTGTTAACTATAAGCTAATTAATAATTATTAAACTAGTTATTATGGGTTTGGAAGGTGTGTAATAAGTTACAGTTTTTTTTTTTTTTTTTTTTTTTATTTAAAATTAAGCCGCAACAACAAAGATTATTGGCTGAAGTTAAATTTAACATAAGGTGATAAAGGATGGATATTTATACAATTCAAGCTTGGGGTGTGAAAGTTTACAGTTTTTGTATACAGTAGAAACAAGGTTAGTGATTATTCTCTATCTATCTGAGAAAATGGTAAAGAAGATATTTTTAATGAATTCTTTGTATAGAAATTAATCAAAGGCAGCATTAAAACCTTTCATCTTTGTGTTTTGTATTAATTTTCTTGTTACAATCTTTATATTTTGATGGATGAGCACCATTGCTAGGTTACATGATCAATTTTCATTTCTTAAATCATACATTTTCCAAATGTAATACACAATTTTATGTTTGGTTTTATCTAGGTTATGTGATTATTAGTCAATACCTCCAAATAATATTTTTCTATGAATTTAAAATGGTCAAGCAATAATTGCATCAACTATGAATAATGTATAAAACCAAATTTAAAATATTCATTTTTTGTAAGTTAATTAAAATTGAATGTGCGAGTGTTTTTTAACATGAACATTTTTATATTTTATAGAATTTGGTTGTCATAGAAAAATATTTCTTTAATTTAATTTATATTATAGAATTTTAATTTAATTTAAACTATTTGTGAAATAAAAATGGCATTTAACCAAGATATTGAATGGGAATATATACCTGTAGAAACAGCTGATGAAATTATGTTATGTGGAGATGTGGTAGAGAGTAAACGTCTAAAGAATTGGAACAAATGGCTTAAAATAAGAAAACAACAACATAAACACCTTGGTTTAATGGTAAATATTTGACTGTATTATAAATGAATACAATTTAAAAAATACAGTTTACAGGTGTGCCGTAGTTCTACATCATTGTTAATGAATGACTCTGATAAATTCAGATCAAAAGTTGAATGTAAATGGTTAGTTGATATAGCACTCAAATTAAAAGCCAATAAGAAATATCATACAGATTTTTCTGATTCTGTTGATAGAGAAATAAAAAAATTTACTAGTGTATATATACCAGATGTAATACATTCTGAAAAAGGATTATCGGGCATTTGGAAAGATGCTCGCTTTGATTTGCAAACACCTAATAAAGAGTTGATTTACAATGAATTAAATACTTTGAAAAGTTTAATACCTTTTAAAAGTCCTGAAAAATTAGCTATTATTGGGGAAAATATTCTTAAAAAAGCTATGAAACATAAATTTGATTACAAAGGAACTATTCCATCAGTTTATGTTGAGTCTGCTCATAAGACAAATAATTATTGTAATTTTCCATTAATTTTCATTAGAGTAAATGATTATATAATAAAATCAATTGATGACAGCACTAAATGCATGACAATTAAGTTAAAAACAAAATCAAAACCAATTAATATCGTAAAAATAAATGAAGATTCTTGGGATGAGATAACAGTGGAAAACTGTGGTCAAATAAGTATTTGCTATAAATGGATAAAAGAAGAACATACAACTACAAAATATGATGGCATTTTAAAAGAAAAACCAAAAGAATGTTTTTTTTTTGATACCAGGACCAATATTTTGGGTCCTGGTCAAATTAAACGTTTAACAGTTTTATTCAGACCTACACAAACTGGGCCTTACAGAGAAATGTGGTTTTTACAATTATACATTCAGGGAAGATTAGACTATATAGCTAGAATTAATGTACCTTTACAAGGATGTGCTATTTACTATGAAGATAATCTATCATCTATTCTAAAAGTAAGTAGGTACCTACTCACTTATGTACCTATTACTCTAGAAAAATCAGTTTTTTCAATTTTTAAAAACTTGTAATTGACATGGCGAGTAGGTAAAAAATTTGCATACCTACATCAATATTCAGTGATGAATATCATTTTATCTACACGTGAACATGATTTAAGATATAGGTATCTTTAATCGTGCTGATGAACCATTCTGTGAAAGTCCCACCAGTGAAAATTCCACTTCGGAGATTTACCTATATGTCGTTAACTTTCTTTCTTTTTACTTTGTAATCTCGTGTCGTTGTAAAGTTAGGTACTGTGTTTTGACATTTTTAAGATTCCGAAGTAGCATTATCGAGGGTGGAAATTTTTAATGTTAGTTCATGGCATAGGCGTAACATGGCTGAGACGAATAGCAGCAACTACCCCCCCCTCCTCCCCCACAAACTCAACTATAATATTAGTTAATTGCAAGCTGTTCTAAGGTAGTCAGGCGCATAGCAAACTCATACCTAATATTATGTACGTTTGCCACACATATACAGCTAAATATAATTGCATATTAATATAGTGAGGATCGCAAAAATTATTTTTACCTCCAAGTGAAAGATTCCAAGTAATGGCTATTGTTCATTTAGTTCTGAAGGGTTAAGTAAATTTAAAAATTCAATCGGATAGTGAATTTCTTCATCTATATTTACGACTGTGTCTGCGGACACTAACATAGCTCATAGGTATACTTAGTTTTATATTCAGTGCTAATTTTTTGTGGAACTATTTTGTCGAGTTCCTGTGTGATTTGATTTTTGTAGTTACTATAGTAGTATAGTCTATATAATACATTTAAAAATCCAATCGGTACCTTTTTATATTAGATCATATAATACCTTGATAAACAAATAACAATGAATGACTTGATTGGATTCAAGTTTCTAAGCTACCTATTCAACATATTTTTATGTTGATATTCATAAGTTGATCTGTCACTATAAACTAAAGAACATGTGCAAATTGTTCTAAATTTTGGTTTCCTCAATTATGTACCTACTTGCATATTAATTGTCAGTTGAAGTCTATTTCGACATGTTTCAAAACGAGACCTTATACTAAATTACTAATAGACAAGAAATGAGTCTATGGAAATTGGCAAAAAAATGGTAGTTACCAAGTTTACTCATATGTATGCCATACAGTGTGGGGTAGTACAGAAAGGTATTTATATATCTATATATAGATCAAGGTCGCCCTTTGGGGGGGCAAGGGAGGGACAAGTCCCCTCCCCTGGAAAATGTCGAAAATCTTGAAAAATTGTTAACTGTGATCAGAATCTATTTATTTAAATAGAATTTAAAAATTTAATTTAATATAATAAGAAAATCTGTAATTTGTTTATGAAAAATCGGTTTATTTAGTTTGGCAAATCAGGTTATCAGCTATAAATAACAACACGCTTTTTCCTTTCTATTATATGGATAGTTATCAATTCTTAAAATATTTTTATATTGCCACAAATACCTTCCTGCCTCGTGGCCATTACTTTTTATAAATAGATTGAAAAATTAAAATGTTGTCCCCCTCTTGAGAATTTTACTATGGGGGCGCCCTTGATATAGATTATTGTATTTTGTCGTAAAAACAGCTTATACACCACTGAAATATGTTTTACTGTGGTCCTTAATGCTGTTCTTTTTCACTTTACTTGTCTAGTGCCTATAATAAGGTCTATGTTATCCAAACTTATATTTTTCATAGGTACCTACCAACACAATTTTATAATATTTGAAAAGTGAAAATGTACCTTTATGCAGTGCTGTGCTAAATTTTATTGACGCCCGGGGGCAATAATATTTAGCCACTCTATTAAACACACATATTTAAACATTTACCGACCTTTAAAATGTTATAAAACTTGCCACTCTAGGCCCTAAATTACTTTTTGTCGGCCGTATATCATTTGCACATCGTCTATTTACCAGTCCAAAAAATATCGTACATCGTTTGCGCATCATCGATAGATTATTGTTTACGCAGTCTGTTTACCTGCACCAAATAATCGTACATAAAATGCGCATCAATATTCTGAACAATAAAAAGGTATAAAAATGGTATTACATGATGTATAATTAATAATAATTAATATTATGTAGAGAAAATGAATAATAAAAGATTTTTAAACTTAAAAATAAAAATAATAAACATTAATTTAAGTTCAAATTTTGACAAAATTCATTAAAAAGTCGAAAATTTGATTCTAAAACATTACATTGGTATTCAAATATGGGGGATGGCCAAACCCTCAAACATTCGCCCCATCCAATCTTTCCAAAACATTGCCCTACGTACTTTAACTGGTGCTCCATGGTACATGACAAACCTTTCACTTCACAACGACCTCAAAGTTACTAATGTCAATGACTACGCCAAAATTCACTACCCACCATTTCCACTCCCAACTCAACTCCAGTACTAATCCTCTCATTAAAGATATGGCTTCACTGCATATCCCAGGCAACCCCCCTCGCAGGCTCAAACGAAATTGGAATCGAGATCTCCTTAAGTGATCTAAATCCAACTATAAGTTCTTAGGTGTTACCAATGGGTGACTTCCTTAAAAGTTGTTGTTTTTTTAAAAAAAAAACTATGTATATATTCTATATCAAAATTACTAAATGTGCTTGTTGTACAGATTGTTTTTGAATAAAAAAAAAAAAAAAAAAAAAAAAAAAACATTACATTATATTTGGTATCACATTATACCTATGCAATATTTGAAAATTTAATTTATGTGAATATTATTTAGAGAATTTAAAATCAATGTTATAAAACAACTTGCGCTTTGGGTGTACATTTTAGATTTTTAGATTCTGAGCGGAGCGATGAATGTATTGATTTTACCATGATGTGTGTTTTTTTTTTTTTTTTTTTTGTGTCTGTCATCACGTTTTGGGGCAGTAAAAATGCTTCGATTTTTGACTTCAGTACCTCGTTCGATCAGAAAGTGAATCTAGTTGGTACTTTGGGGGGTCAAAAGTAAAACATTCTTAATACTTTTCTAAATAATTGAGAAAAACAAACTAAAAATTAAGGGAAAAACGGGAAATTTTACGCACACTCATTTTTCGACAAAATCGATTTTGGTTTTTGATGTAACTTTAAAACAAATGACCATAGATACATGAAATTTTCACCTAATGTTTATATAAGTATATTCTATCCACCATGCAATTTTCAAAAAATTTCGACTTAAGTTGAACTATTCATAGGCATTTCAAATTTTCGATCATAATTAGTTTTTTTTAAATTAATATCGATAAAAATTTATTTGTTGGGTATAAAAGCTTGAAAATTTAATACAAGGCTCTTAACATATTGTTACAATAGCAGTTGAAAAATAAAAGAAATTCATAGTCACAATTTTTTTTTATAAGCATTCAAAGTTTGAATTTTGACAAAATACGTAAAAATCACGAAAATTCACAAATTATTTTAAGCTAGAAATTCATAAAAATTTTTCTTTTTTAATCTAAGATTTAAAAATTTAATACAAGATTCCTTACAAGTTTTTCAATCTTTATCACAAATAAAAATTCCACCTGAAATTCAAATTAAATTTTTATGAGCATTTGAAATTTAAATTTTTACAACATTGGATTTTCACTTTTAGCGATTTCCTTATTTTGGTGTAACTCTAAAACAAATTACCACAGATACTTGAAATTTTGACTGAATGTTTATATAGGCGTGTTATATATTTGATAAAATTTTCAAAATATTTAGATTTGTTTTGAGCTGTTTACTGACATTTTAATTTTTCAACTTTTTTAGTTTTTTTTTCTATAAATATCGATAAAAATTTATTTGTTCGGTAGAAAAGCTTGAAAATTTAATAAAAGGCTTCTAACACATTGTAATAACAGAAGTTAAAAAATATTAAAAATTCGTAGGCACGAATTTTTTTTATAAGCATTTAAAATTCAAATTTTGACTAAATACGTAAAAACTACGGCAATGTTCAAATTATCTTAGATAGAAATTCATAAAAGTTTTCCTTTTTAATTCTAAGATTTGAAAGTTTAATACAAGTCTCCTAACATATTTTTACAATAGCAGTTGCAAAATAAAAGGAATACATAGTCACAATTTTTTTTTAAGCATTCAAAGTTTGAGTTTTGACAACATATTATGTAAAAATCACGAAAATACAGAAATTATTTTAAGCTAGAAATTCATAAAAAAATTCTTTTTATATCTAAGATTTGAAAATTTAATACAAGGCTCATAATATATTTTTACAATAAAAATTGAAAAATAAAAGAAATGCGTATTCACAATTTTTTTTTACAAGCATTCAAAGTTCGAATTTTGACAACATATGTAAAAATCACGAAAATTCGCAAATTATTTCAAACTAGAAATTCATAAAAAAATTTCTTTTTAAATCTAAGATTTGAAAATTTTTAATAATCTATAATATATCCTAGACAGATAAACCGTCTTCGCTCAGAATCGTTTTTTGTATACAATGATATAATATCATTGGATTCAAATTTAATTCCATCCATTACAGTAACCCACTTGTAACCTACTGTACAGCAGAGCGACATACACGACTTACCCGCTTTTTTTCATTTCTATTGTTAAATAACATTGATGCGCAAATGATATAGGACCTTTTAAACGGTCAAACGCAAATGATGTATAACTCAATAAAAATCGAACGATGCATAATATTGTCATACAAAAAAGGTTAAAATTAATAATAGTGATGCGCAAACGACAACCGGCGTTTTTGTCACCTATTGGTACGGGTCTGCCTTCAGGTACCTGCCAACTGGTAACTATAGTAAAAGTTTGCCTGTAGGCTGAAATTACTAGTAAATACTGTATAATTACACTCATCGTTTTTTTTTTTTTTATTATTAATTTTAAAAATTTTCAGCTACAAAATACTATATTATCTGAAAAAGTTAATGGATTATATGATAAATCAACCAATAAAAATCGTCAAAATTTATTTTTGGAAAATAATTCTTTTTCTTCTTTTATTAAAAAATATCATTACCATGATGAAAAGATGGAATATCTTAACCATGTATTACAAACAGAAAATACTAAGAGTATTGAAGAACTTCTATGCCAGTGTATGCTATTAAAAGAATCGCTCAAAGAAAAATACTTAGATTTGATTAGTCAAACAGCTGTTACATTATTAAAAAATGAAATTTTTTTTGAACGTAGTCTGATAACTCAACATGAATTAAATGCACATAAAACTATGTATATTACAATGGATTGTATTGATTTGATAATGAGTACTTACGAACCTGATCATTATGAAGTCTGTCAAGAACTTTATAAAAACTTTAGTGAAAATAAACCCAAATCGGGTAGGTTTTTCAAGTCATAATAATATTCATAAGTCATAAATTGAACGAGTATTTTGGTTTGTATAAACATTTACCAAGTTAAACTTTACTGTTGTTAGCATAAAACTTATTATTATAGTACATACTACATTATTACTATTTACTAGAAAGTTATAGGAGACATCTATACAATAATGATAATTATTATTAAAACGCCTTATTAAAATAATATACAATATATTCAGTGCCGGTGGAAGGCGTGTGCGACCGGCACTGATAATATTACAGCGGATCCAATTCGAGTAATATCAAAAATAATACCGCGGACCCAACTCGTGTTTTTTTTAAGGGATCAAATATCTCGGGACCCAACTCGCGTTTTCCCTCCGTGACACTGTTGGTAAAAAAATGAAAAAAGGTGTACCCTATACCGGAAAATAGAAAATATTAGATAATGGTCCGCCCGATACCTAAGTACCTATATTGGCTATTGTAGGTAAAATATTTATTCCTTCACAATAAATTTAATAATATGTAGCTCCTAGATATCTGTATAAAACAATTTAATTGGTAAGTAAGGTAGGTAACCTCGTACATATAAGACAATACAATAGGCACCTAACCATGATAAGTTTAAGTACATATTACTTTTTTCTATAGTAAGAAATAATATATTAATATTGAAAACTTTTAATTTATTTTGAAATTACGTCTAATATTGTTCAGATGATGAAATATCCGCGGTTGATATTACTATGGAACAAAAAACTGAATATGCAACAATGAGCGAAGAATGGCTTGAAATGATAAAACCCATGATTAAGAAAAGATTAGAATGGGCTGTAGAAAGAATATCAGACTATGATTTCCTTTGGCCAGAGTGTCAACATGAAAACCTTAATCCGACTGTAAAGGACGAACATACAAGAAGAATAGAACCTTATGAGCAAAAAGAGTGTAATCTTTCACTTGTTAGACAATTTTTTATAAACAAATATTTATAATTTCTAACTAATATACGAGTACGTACTATTTTTGTAAATAATGATTTGGCACTGTAAATTTTCTCATGAAAAATTGGTCTTTTAGTTATGACTGTAGCCTTCTCAGCATAGACTTAAATAAAAGGGTGTTTCATAAAAAACGCAGTTCTTGATTTTGCTATAAAATATAAATTAATTATTTTATAAGAAATACATTATTAATGATAGCCGGTAGGTACATATTGTTTCACTTTTAAGTTTTAGTTGAGGTTTAAATGTGAAATGCGATATTGTGCACACGACCTTCTCTTGAGTCGTTAACAAAAGTGAAATAACGATTAACGTTAACGAGTAACGACTCTTCCAGTTTCCAGTGAAATATCTTCAGTGCAGAACTGCAGACGTGTAGTACACCATTGACAAAGAAACAGCTGTTTTCATCCGTATCTATCTTGCTACAAAAAGAATATTGAATGTATGAGAGGCTTTGAGTTATTTTATTAGAAAAACCCGAATGGAACGACCCGAACGACATAACGAGTCTAGGCCGCAGGGATGGCAAATAAGTGGCACGCGTGAGATTTTTGATGGCACTCGAAAAACTTTCATTTGTCCATATATATTTATAGATTTTTAAGTAAAATACAATAAAGTGCACATATTAATAATATATATTTCACAACGACGTATTGTTATCTTATCTTTATTATTATAAAATATAATTTAAATGTTGTAATATAGTGGGACACTAGATTACTAGAAGTGTGTGAACAAGTTAATATTATATACCTATACCTAATCAGTTTAATGTTCATTGATCATTCAGATTCAGTTCTCATTCGTGTATTACTGTATTGAGAGAATACGACCGTGTGCGAATTGTACGTTATAATATTAATTTTTATTCAAAATGTCACATACAAAAAAACAAAAATTACACGATGTTCGAAATTTTTACCATCATGGACAATTGAATACGGCTTTATTAAATATGGAGATAAAAGCCGATGCCTTATATTTAATAATTTGTTTACATTATTTCCATTTTTACATAATTGTCTACATTATAGTCATTAATTTTTCATTTGTATTTTTCTTTGTTAGTAAAAATAATTATGGCACGGCTGAAATTTTTTTTTTAATTATGTCATAAATTGGCACGTTGAAAAATCCTATTTGCCATCCCTGGTCTAGGGTCTAGCTAACAACTAGTCCGGCTAAAATTGAAATTTTTTTGTTCTATGAAATATTATTAGAATCGTATTAATATTATCTCCTACGAATGTCGATGATTGAGAATTGAGATTTGTCACAGGATTATAGATCTTATAGTATTGATATATGAATATGATACACGCATCTAACTACACGCTCGTTATGTAATTTGTTTTATTATGTAAGTAGTAAGTACCTACCTATATATATAGGTTCTCTGTGTTTGTTTAATAATAGTTTTATATGAAATACTGTTTAATAGTAATGTTTTTTTTAATTAGGTACCTAAAAGAAACTAGGGAACTATAATCGTAATTTTTTCGTTAAATCTCAAACTTTATCAAAACTTGAAGTTGACGTTTAGATATATGAAAAATGGGACAAATAATTGGTGTTTTTAGTTAACTGTAAGAACAATATTAACGAGTATATTTTTATTAAATTTGTAGGTTTTGTTTCAGAAATAATCAAATAAACATTTCATATATAGTTGTTGATTTATTATTTTTATAAATATAAAAGAAAACTATTTACAATTTACCTATATTAACATATATAGCTGAAAGCTATTAAAATATGCATATTTGAGGGGGGGGGGGGTGATTGCCTAAATTAAAACAGTTTATGGTAAAATAAATAAGGTATAATTTAAGCTTATGCCCTCCCCCCTCATACGCCTCTGGTTTGAATTTATTTGTTAATAATGATGAAAACCTTAACATTGGCAGTAATCATGTTATTATAAATTATTTTATTTAAATTTATCTGTTTTAATAATTAGGTCCTAAATTATAGCGGTAAATTGTGTTTTTGGAGAACTTTGAAAGGGAGAGGCTAATATTTTTAACATCGATGTGAGCAGATTCCTCACAAGTCATAACGAAAAACCTGTCGATTTTTTACCGGGGTTCTTTTTCAGGGGATTTTTATTTCGTAGTTCCCGTGATACTGACCAGTGAGGCAGTGACCAATAAGTACTTTAATTTACAAAGACGCTGACGTATGAACTATGAAGTATAAATCATGAGTTAGAGCAGCGCTCGGCTAGATCAATAGCAGAGCTGCACGCGCCTCTGCCAAAATAAAAATTTGCTCCCCACTCCCTAAAAAAAAAAATTAAATGTTAACTTATTTACCTTTAAGTATATTAGTATAATTAATGTTTACTTTAAAGCTTAAGAGTTAAGTTTATTATTTTAATAAATAATAATATTAAAAATAACAACTCAGACAACAGACTCAATCAAATGTCAATTGTAAAATAAGTAGTAACCGAATAATCGTGAAAAAAAATTGAATTGAACTATTTCGAATTAGATTTTCAAATTTAATTATATACAATTTTACACCCCCATTCCTATTCCATATTTTGAGCCCCTGGGCCGTGGCAGGCGCCCACCTTTCCAGGCCCCGAGTTGTGTATATTGTAGTGATATATATTCTTACCTGAAAATCTTGATACTTTTGTACGTACCATTATCAATTTGTGGTGAAAACTAGAAAATGTTACAAGTGATAATAGAATCTATCTTTTTATCTATATCGTCATCGTGTGACATCCACCATAGACACAAGTCTATGACATCCACAGATCTATAGATCTTATAATATCTACGGTGACAACCTAAAATATTGTGGTGAACTGTAATTTTAGGGCGAAGAGTAATATTATATAATATTATATATTATATTATAATATTATATTGTTCTGTGATTATATTATATGGCTTATGCCTTATACGACTACCACTTCAACTAGCGCAATCTAACGTTTTAAATCCATGTCGTATGAAACATATGTAGAGTGATAAGTTCTGAATACAATTGATAACATCTACAATTCCCATTAAAAATATTTGCATTTCATCATATAGTTATAGTTTATACTAGTTACTATATCGTCTATATCTAATATTCGTCATACTCATATTATATATAAAATATAGTCGTATTATAGTTTTTTTCATCAAAACAATACGGTTTGTCGAGTTGTTAACTGTATCATATCTTTCTATGTTGTTTCATTGAAATTCTGTGTACTTGTATTAATTATTGAGTATTTAACATTAATTGTTTTTGTTTATTCAACATATTATTTTGTATATACCTACACTACACCTTATAAATAATACGTTTTATTTTAATTCCCCACATTCATTGTTCTGAATGCGCCATTAGTTATGATACGTAAATCAAAATGGTTCTTAGTGTTTATGATCCTATTTTTGAGTTGCATAGACGGTTAGTATTATAACAACATTTGTGTTGACAATTCATTTGATATGTGTTGATTAACTTTTGTTAATTTTAATTTTTCTAATATTATTACCTATTTAGTTTATGGTTATCAACTAATACTGAACAATAACGGTCCAGTAACTACTGGTTCAACAGTTATCTTGAATGCTACAGTTGTCGATGACAATGGCTTATGTGCTAAAGGAAGTCTGTTGTTTTACTATGAAGATGATGCATTTCCAAGTCATAAATTGGAAGTAAGTTAACATTTTAGTTAATAGTTTTATTTTTTTTACTCAAGGTACCTAGATTATTACTTGTTAGCTCTAATGTTAAACCTATACCTTATAAAATAAAGCATCTATAAAAAATCTGGTTCATCATTTTACTGTTAAGAAGTTTCTAACTCATCTAGAACTACCTATATGATTGTGCACTATTTAAGATCTGTAAATAGGTATCTAACACCTACTTAAATACAAGTATTCTTAATAAAAACAATATAAAATAGTGTACCTATTTGAGTACCCTTTGTTTGTATATGCTCTGAATTTTATAGACCAAAATTTCAGAATAATTTTTCGCAAATTTGTGAAGTGCTATCTATCTAATACTACCCTTTGATAAAAATAAATAATGAAAATAATTGTTATTACTTTGTCTTTTCATGTAGGTACCTAGTACATTAGATAAATTTATTTTTAACTTCTTTTTTTTTGTAATTGTTTATATAATTGTGTTTTTACATTTCATGTTTACATGTTTTAATTAGTCTGAGATCTCAATCCTAGGTGGCATCCCAAATGTAATTCTTAAGCTGTGTATCAGATTTTGTTTGCAATTAAAATATTTATAAAAATAATGTGTAAAGCATTTAAAGATACAAAATAATTTTTTTTTAAACATTGCAATTTTTACTATTATAATGTATACAAAAAAATATATTTATACCACATATTTTAAAATGTTTTAAAGCTTTAATAAATAAAATTAATAATTATAAATTAGTAAATGCCAAACAAACATATGATTGGTGGGTATATCATTTTTATTTATTTTTAAGCTTTGTAAATAATTTGATTTTTGGTTTTTAAACTTATAGATCAAACATAAAAATTGTGAAGCAATTTTCTGCATATCATTTAATACAACAATCGGGCCTTCAAATTATAGATATAAAGTAGATGTTTCACAAGAATTAATTCCTTTTATCTACCATCCAATTACCAGTGGTCGTGGCGAGTTAATTGTTACAGGTAATATAGTTTTATATCTTAATCATATAATTCAATAATTTTTCTGAATATAAACTTTAAGAATTAATATTAGAACAAATATATGATATGTATGTAATACTTTAAAGAATGATTAATATAAAAATTATAAATTTTAATCATTTTATATTCCAGAAAATTTGAATGGTGTACTTCAGCTATTTCAAAATAATACAAACATTTCAAAAAATTCTCCACAGACTATTTATGTATCTACTAATTTAGAAACTGTTCACCAAATTGAAATCAATGCTGCCGATTTAGAATATCTTAATAAAAGTGCCAATTCAACTTCTGTTTACTGGTTTGTTGATTGTATCTATCAAGAAAATACTACAAGTTATACATTTTCTAGTAACTATACTGAACCAGGCATTCAGCATGAAATTCTTGGCATTGTTGTAGCCAATATTCCCTCATCTATACCTACACCTCCAACTTCACCTCCACCTACAACAGAATTTACAGTCAGTCAAATTAATTCTACCAATATTAATACGACTATTGCTACTACTATATCTACACCTCCCACTACTGAAGCATCTTCTAAAACTGATGTTACATTATCTCATCATGTAATCAATTCGACATTTACTACTGAATGTCAACAAAAAAAACATGTTGATTTGTTGTTGTCTGCAGTTAAATTAGAAAACCAACAAAAATATGGATATTTTAGTCGTTCTCTGCTTACCAAAGGTAAATATTAGTATGGATTTTGAGTTAATTAATTATAAATTTGTGATCAATTTTTGAGTTTATATGAAATCTTAAAATTATAAAACCTTTCATTTATTTAGATCCAATAGCAAATGTTAAAACTCAAGGAAAAGTGTGGATACAAGAAGGCGAAATGTTAAATCTTCTGGTAATCAAAATATCATATTATAGATATTAAATGGTAATATTTATTAAATGAAACGTTAATCAATCACTAGGTAAACTGTAATGGCAGTGGCCCTTTCCGTTATTGTGCACATTATGTTGAAGGACCTTATAATGTAACTGGTAATGAATCTTGTTTATGGGATAGAAATTTAGTACAATGTCAAATGCAATTTGTTCACTATTTTCGTGAACCTACCAATTATACACTAATTGTGATTGTGGCTAATGATGTTTCAAAAATTGTAACACCTATTGGAATTAATATTTATAAAGGTAATCATTATTTCTATGAATTATTACATTACATTTTTGTTTTTTAATTATATTATTGTAATTTTTTTATATTTTCAGTACAAAAGCAGCCGCAAATATCTGTCATTGTTGTACCAGTAACTTTCAGTTCAATTGCAGTAATTATTGTTGTGTTTGGAATAGCTTATTACTTTCAAAATAGATCAAGGTACTTTTTTTTTTATTTGTTAACGTGGGGCAACATAAGCCATTGGGGGGGGGGGTTGTGGTACTGTAGTTTTTTTAACGGTGGTGGAGGGAACACGTGAGTGTTTTATGGTACGCGTCGCAGCTGATGTTTTAATCCGCCCGGCTACTACACCCCCCACGATCGAGGTACTATTAACTATTCAAACATACAAATTTATGTGTTAACTGCTCTCACCCAACTGAAAATATTTATTTGACATTGCTCATGTAATAATTTTTTTATTGGACACCAATATTATTATTAACCATGTAGATGTAGATTATTCTTTTAACTGCTTTTACAAAAGTTTCTTTTAAATATTTTTAAGTAAAGCTATACAAATATAATATCTTAATTAACAACAGTTAATGAACAATAATATTATTTAGTTCAAAAATGATTTAAGATTATATGTCATGAGTATTGTTTATAATTTATTGATACTAAATTGTTTGTGTTGTACATGTTGTTTGGGAATTAAAATTTTTCCTATAGTCATAAAAGAATTTATCTTTCATAATAATCATTAAATTATAATGAAATACCTTTATAACTTTTTATAGGTATATGGTAGAAGTAGCAGATTTTGATTTTGCCAATAACTCCGACATGGAATATAAAACATTTAGAGAACGTTTGCGTGATGCTATAACCCAAGCTATTAACCGTACACAAGACTATTCAGAGTATGATGGCAGTGAAGAACAAATTGGTAATTTGGCTACACCCCAAAATCAAAAATATGGTAGTATGCAATGACCAAACACTGTAGTCGGTCCAAAGAGATGTAATGTCTAAATGACAATACATTGGACTGACAAAATGCATTTTAATTCTATAGTGTTACTTTTTTGTTACTGTTCCTTTCAAACAAACGATTATTGAAAAATAACTTTTTGGCATTCCAAAAATTTTTGATTTAAACTTATGATTTAGGATTTTTCGTACACAATATATTATTATTTTTATTAAGATTTGTATATTAAACAATAATCATCACACTTGAATAATTGAAGTCTACCGATTATAGATTATATTTTTTAGTTTTTCAATAATAAATAAGACTTAAGTAAACATTTATACATAGGAGTATTAACAGTAATATTTTTTTTTTTTGATTTTAAAACATTTTATTTATTTAGCATTAAATTTTTTTATTATTGTCCATTTTAAATAATAAGCTTTCCAATTTAAATATTTTCTGTTTGCATCTTGAGTTTCTTTATTACATACTTTATTATAGTTACTCCATGTATTCCATTAATTTATTTGGTTGTAAATAATTTTTAGGTAGGTATTGTAAATTTTCATATTTACTTCAAACTTCTAAACCTTCACAAACTAGAACTCTAATTATACTCGTACATCACTGTTTATTTATAATTGTATGTGTTAATCTTGAAAAATGGGAACTCATTTTAGCCCATAATAATATTATTTATTAAAATCAATAAGTTTTAAATCTTTGATAATGCCAATTAATATATTATTGTTTTATTTATTTGTAATTATATTGTATAATAACTAGGATGAGTGATAAACATATAAATAAGATAATTGTTATTTTTAAATATAATAGTTCATTTTAGCTATGTATTTTGAGACATTTCAAACTAATGACAATATTTTATCTCCAAGTGTTATTCAATTTAATCATTAAACATACAAAAAATTTTGACTCCAAGACATATAATATCATTAAATTAACTATTTTTATGCTCTTCTGTATCATTTAAAATTGTATTTGATTATATTATTTACTTTGAAAACTTTTTTAATAATTTTAATTGTGAATGATATATGTTTTGTTTTGATTATTTAAATATCCTATAATAACTATGTGCCAATATTTATAGTAAGGACAATATGCCATAAAGGCAATGACAATATATGCATTATTTCTTATCCTAATTATTAATGTCTCATTTTTGGAGGTTAGACCTAAGTTAATTTCTTTAAAATGTATTATAATTATTGTACTGGATAGAAGATGATTGAATGGAACACTATTTTTAATTTAATAGTATATTCAGAGTCTAATGTGCTCAATGGTTTAATTTGTAGCTCATTAGTTAATCTTCATATAACAAATATGTTTTTTCTGTATTACATCTTGTAAAAAGTTATTTTTTTTATCATATTTTGACGTTTTCTAGTGTGATTAATTTATAAGATTGTATTTTTATTCATTAGAAATAAGGAAAAAGTCTAATAATTGTTGTAAATAGTTATATTTTATAAAATTATTGGATTTCTGAAATAGAGAATTATACAATTTTAATATTGTTACTCACATAAACTATTATTGATCAAATTATTATATTATAAAGTTCATTATTTTATTCCATTAATTGTTTTTTATTTTATCTGTTTGTGAATTATTTAAATTGTATAGAAATCATATTAAATATTGTTAGTTTAACGTTCATTGATTATCAATAAAACTTATGTACACGTCATATATTAAAAAGTTAGAATGTTACCATATTATTATATCTTCATTATAAATATTAAATAATAATATTATAGTAAACTACAACTAATGTTTACATAATTTTAATTTTTCCTTTTATTGTATAATATCTAAACATTAAATGTTAACTTCCTTTTAGTTTTTACAGACAAAACTATTCATATTAGAATGGCACCATGCACTTGCATTGTCGGCCTGGCCATGACTGTGAGGCCACGAACGTACCCAGATCCCTCGGCCTATTTGTGTCGAAGGATCATAAAAACATAATATTTCACTACTTTTAAGCATTTTTATCATTTTATAAATTAACATTTTTGGGGGCCCTTCTGATGATGTCCTTTAAGTACCACGTCAACACTGTGCACTTGTGTACTATTTTCTTAGTACATAGTAAATTTATTCACTGAAAATATAGGTAATGCGTGTTAGACACAATATTTTCATTTATCTTACTAGTACTGTCATTAGTAGTTCAGTTCTCCATAAATTCATTGTTCTTAACGTTAATCCTTTAAATTCACTATTATTATTCATCCTCTATGGATATCATCTCCTTTGTCATTAACTTCAAAAATTGATCTATACAAGCTTGACTGTATAAAATACGCCTATGAATATGTAAGTTCTCAAACATAACCATAATGTTATTTAAAGTTAAAACTATTAGCTACATCCAATTATTTTTTTCCTCTCTTCACTATTGTTCTAACTTCTAATGCATCACAAGTAAATAAGGTATATTCCATCAATGCCATCTTCATTTTTAAGAACCAAACAGTATTAGAGTTTACTAAAAACATTTGTTAAAACGCCCATGTCCCATTAATATTTGACAGAGTTATGTAGGTGGTTAGTTAGTAATATCGCCATGCTTCCTGTAATAGACTCAAATCGTGGGGGAGGGGCTTAAAGGGCTACCCCTCAACATTTCTTAAATTTGTTTAAATTTATTCTATATAACTGCCTACCTATAGTAAGGCTTCAGCCCTCCTAAGTCTCAAACATTATTCGTGCCTTTGCTTTTTGCAAGTCTTCTCCAAACTCCAAGGGTAAACCCATTGGCTATCATCCATTTGCTCATTTCTATGTTTTAAACTAGTATCCCCATAACTATAAAACTCTGGTTCATGACAGATAAAGACTAAAGAGCACAACATACATATCTAATTATCATATCCAGCTAGGTATTAACTTCAAAATTGTTTTTTGGCATGGCTTGCGGAGGTAAATATCTTCTTTACATTGTATCTTTCGCTTATACAATACTTAGTGTATTTATAACATTTGATAGGTAAAACAATTTTGTTATATTGAACAGACACCATACATTTTTCACCAAATTCAAATAAAAAAAAAAAAGTTATATGATACATTTATAATACCTTTTAACGTAAATAATAATGAAGATGATACATTACCTATTATAATAATAAAATACCTAAGTGGAAACATTGTTGGATGTAGAACGTATCCAGAATCCTATAAATATACCTCAAATGTTTTTCATTATAATATTACATTACCTAGGTATAAGTATAATAGTGGCAACGCTACTTTTCATGGTTGAGGGTTTCAATAACTTTTTCCTTTTTTGGACACTAAAAAATTAGGTCTTAGGTAGGTACCTATACTATTTATTATGACATATGAACTTTTCAATGGAAACAAAAACTTTATTTTTTTTTTTTAGGTTATTTTTCATAATCATACAATGAGCATAGCCTTATTTATTTAGATATTAAGTACAAAATTAATTACCTAATCTGTTATGATTTAATGAATAATAAACATTAAACAATAAAAGAGCCATTTACAGATTCAAAGATTTTGATTTTGATTTTCCGACTATCAGCAGTGTAGCAATAGAAATTAATTTTTAATTTTAATAATAGTTCATCGCATAGGTTGATTTATTAATTTATTGAAGTTGGTGCACTCTACTCCAGGACTTCAGCACTTGAATTGTATACGTCTCCAACATGAAATAACCATGCGAAATCAATTGGGTTAGTATGCGTGTTGTTTTTATAAATATTTTTTTCGTTGTATCTTTTAAGTTGTATCTTGTAAGTTTAACCAATTTCGGCAGTAATTTTAATTCTGCTTAAAGTTAAAAAAAAATTACGTGGATTTAAAATTTGAATTTCACAATTTTCTGTAGGGTAGAGTAAGTTTAGCTAGGGCCCTTCTTGGACTCTGTGAACCACAACTGAAGTATAACTAACACCTAAGCACCTACCTAGATTCTGTGATGCCACTATACCAGTCAATCGAAGTTATCAGTGAAGAACTTCAAGTAAAGTTGTACAGAGATGGTGGCATAAAAGTTTTGGTGATACGCTAACTGAACGAAAATGGGATTCTTATTGACATAGGTAGGTACCTATTATAAATGTATTTTTTTTTTTTTATAAGATTCTGATAGGTACTATTATTAGTATTATTTCTATTATAATTAACCAAATTATAACAAAGTATACCTACTACATTATGTAGTCTACATACCTACCTACCGCCTTTTTATTAGGTTTGATTGTGTTATCGACAAAAGTAAAATTAATTTTCCATCTGTTACCTAAATACCTAATCATTTAGGTAGTGATCAATTTTTTTAAAACTTTTAAAACTAACTGTCTATTATTAAATTAAAAATTTTAAGAATTCAACCATTTTTCGATTATCAAGTTAAATATAATAATCTTTAAAAATAGTTTTACAAAACTATAATAATATATACCTATTATGTGATATACTGATATTGATTATTGGGATTTAGTATTTATTATACTAAGACCATTATTATAAATTACAATTATTAATTATTGATAGATTATTATAAATTACTAAAATATATTCGTATTACCATTGCCACCAAATCTTCTAAGCCTATTTTCATTGAATTATTATCCTTAGTAGGTACACACAGTTGAGTGACCAAAAACTACTCGCGTTCAAATTTTGAACTAAGTACTTTAAAAGTTGTAGAAAAATTATCCACTAATTATCCGATAAAAAGACAATTCTCATTTGAAAAACTGAAGTTTGTTGGATATAAGTTTTTTTTTTCCGTTTTAACCGACGACGCTGCGGGATGTGCTTTCGCATTGCTTCCACGGCGCCGCCATCGTTTCTGTTGGATATAAGTTTATAACAAGACACTTTTGCTCCTTCGGCACCTAATACAAAAAATCGCGAAAATTTAAAATCATGTCTTACTTTGATATGTATTAAAATATTAAAAAATTAGTATATAATCATCATTTGGCATGCATAAACTCAACCCACCCACCACCCGTATAAGTGTATACGATCTACCTATAGGTCATATAGATCAATGATGTTTCATTCGAAAATAAATGCGAAAATATGTTGTATACATATATATGTATATAATGTTTAAGTTTAGGGGTAGGTATAGCTATAGCGCCTATAGGCAGGACATTGCATTATCGTGCAGCTATATTAAAAATAAATGCCTGCATGTTTCCTGTATATTTTTATACCGGCAGTAGTTTTAAAATACACAGTAGTAAATTGTATAATATTGGTCGCCTGAACAATACCTATTATATAGTTACCTACCTATTCTTATGATCGTGAAATGTGAAAATTGCAGTTTGAAGGTCTCAGATAAAAAGCATAATCGCAGTTTGTGAGTTTTTTTTAAATATACAGGTATATAGGTAACACACAAATTGCACAACAATGAAAAAGTCAAGAAGTTGTTATAAGATATCGAATAAAGTTCAATATACCATTACTATATAATAATACCTGATAATTCTGCGTAAGGATAAAGAAAGGGTGTAGTCGTTTCATTATAAATTATTGTCATAAGGACATACTTATCCATTTAAGTATTTAACGTACTTACATGGGTATGTATATTATAATTATATAATTATTAAACGCCTCTGGGGAATTTTTTAATAATTAAGTAGGAACCTATACATATATATAGGTACATTATATACCACGGATTTAATATATACACGCAGTTGTTGGTAGGTACCTATATTTCGGATTTATTTATCTTTTATATCTAAGATTTAAATATTCAATACAAGATTCTTCATGAGTTTGTCTACTTATATCAAATAAAAAATGTCTACTAGAAATCCGAATTAAATTTTTATGAGCATTTGAACAATATTCAAGGATATTCACTCAATTTCTCTTGTACCGATATTCTTATTTAAATCTTATTCAATAAAGAATAACTATAGAAACTTAAAATTTACACGATATGTTTATTTTATTGATTTCCTATAATTGATAAAAATTTTCAAAATATTTCAACAATTTTTTAGTTATTTATAGACATTTGAAATTTTCCGTTTTTTTAGTCTTTTATTCTATAATCTATGTCAATAAAATGTTATTCGTTGGGTTAAAAAACTTGAAAATTTAATACAAGGTTCCCCATAAGTTGATATAATAGCAGTTGGAAAACATTAAAAATACATATAGGCACGTTTTTTTTATAATCATTGAAGTTCAAATTTCGGCAACATTTATTTAATTGAAAATTTACAAATTCTTCAGTTGTTAAAAATTTATAAAACGTTTAAATTTTATAGCTTAGGATTGAAAATTTAAAACAAAGCTTCTCGTAAGTAGTTAATTCTGCTGCCAAAAATAAAAATCCAAAAACTATTCAAAAACCGTTTTTTTCATAGTTATTTTAAGTTAAAATCTGGATGAAATTACATATTAAATAAACAAGAATACAATTTTTAGTTATAGTTGGAATTTGAAAATATTATTTGTGGGTACTTTCATTTTTAGAATATACGTTATATTCTAATATTAATAGCTAAATTATTAATATGTCGTTAATGAATTATATTAATACTTTATAATAAATTGTATACAATATCTATACTATGAATCAGGCACGCCCGCAGAGATGCAGCTCAGGGGGGGCAAACAAAATTTTTTTTAAATAAAAACAAATTTAACTTTATATAAAATTACACTATTAGTTCTAATATTTATAAGAAAGAACAAATAATCGTAATGTCTTTTATTGCGATTAAATACCTCCTATATGACTTGTTAGATACAAGGATTGTCGAATAGTCGCTCAAGATCAACTTTATGTAAAAAAACTTCCAATTTCGTAAGTGACACGAAAAATCTCAGGGGGGGGCAATGGCCCCCACTGGCCCCTCCCTCCGGGCGTCCCTGCTATGAATGGACTGAGTGAGTTGTTTTGTTAGGTACATAATGAATACTATTTGATTAATTTGGAATTTATTTTACAGGTACCTATCTACATTTTTTTTTTTTTTTTTTAATAATAACACTATAATAAATTAATATAGTATAACATATCCTAGACTGATAAATCGTCTCCACTCAGAATCGTTTTTCGTATAAATGATATTATAATTATTATATCGGTGAATACAAATTTAATACCATCCTTTACAGTAACCCACTTGTAACCTACTGTACAGCAGAGCGACATTTACTTACTTAACCGCTTTTTTATGCTTCAAAATTCTTCGAATAATATTCTATACAGTTTCGGAATTAAATATCTATGCTCCAGTACTGTAGTCATTCAAAACCTTAAGAACTTAAAAATCTATACAACAATAAAAAATTGAAAAAAAATAATTTTCTATCAAACATATATAGTTTTATAAAGACCTAAAATTATTTGAAACATAGGTAATATGGTAGTATTTTTTAAATAATGAATTTTTTACTTTAGGTAAATTATGAATCCACTACTTGTGTAGTTATCATATTATATTACATAATATTATATATTTATATAGGTAGTAATATTAAAATAATCGACCACTATTCGCCATGCATATATGATACACGTATTGACGTATTAGATATTTTTATTGTAGAAAATGTTTAGTATTTTCTCTCTTCATCCCTACTTAAAGCGTAATATAAATAATTAATGTAATAATGTGCGAAGACACGACGGTGTATGTAGGTACATACCTATTGATAGGTACATACTGCACAATATGCAATATATCATTTATATATGTGTAGGACGTAGGTATAGGTACGTTCATCTGCTAAATCATAATTCATAATGATATTCTTCCGTGTCAACGTTACACCGTCTATCCAATAATCGTATCCATAATATATCAAATAACATACTTTTATGATATGATAATATTATTATTACCTGTTTGGAGTGCACGCGGTGCAATGCATACGAAACACGAAATAACGGTCAATAGGTATATATTTCGCTATGAACTCCGGTAGGTCCCTAAGTTATGTAGGTTGGTACTTGCCTATAACAATATTATATTGTGTCAATAATAATAATAATAATATAATATTATGTAGGTATGCGCTGCTCACTCATTTCGTATATACCTATTATAATATGGGTCTTGCGAGACGTTATTATTATTGTTGTTTTGTATATATATATTTTTTAATGAGGAAATAAAAATATCGTGTGCAATATATAAAACTATTTGCATTCTTAATCGTTTCGGCAATGTTGTGTACTATATTATATTAATATAAAAATATGGGTAGTTATATTACGTGGCGCATTTACATGTGTACCTATTTAGAAATAGGCAAAGGTATTTATCATAATATTAATATGTACCCAATATTATATTACATTGAGGTTTCATATTATATCGAACTTCCGTTTATTTTTGAGAACCACGACCTTCATTGTAACAAATATTATATGTAATTCTATTTAACGTATTTCTTTGTATTACAATTTTTTTATGTTCCTCGTGCGACTTAGTTGTATGGAAGTTTCGATGTATATAGAACTAATATAAGACAGTGCCTAATCTCCTTGTTTGAATTTCGATTTAGATGCATCAACAACTTCGATCTATAATAAAATTACATACGTTTATAACGATTTATAGTAAAGAGGACTGCAGTATATTTTATTTGTACGAATTAAATTTCGAACATCATGGGTCATTGGTGTAAACAAATTTAACCATTTAAAAAAATGTAATATGTACCCTTAAAGGCCTTGAAAATTCCTAAAATGAGAGTTCGAAAAATTAATTATACAAGAATGAAATTGGGGGGGGGATGCTTGATAATTCACCTCGCATATTTTTGAGACTACATATTGTATATATTTTTGGGAATGGTCAGCACTCTGCATTGTGGTCTCTTACGAATCCCAGTTTATATATTATGCTCAACTACTATCTATATTTTATAGCTTGCTTGCGATCGGAATGTTACTATTACATTTTGTACTTATATAGCTATATATTATGGGTAAGGTACCTAATGTATGTAACGTTAAAAAGCACGTCCATTTTTAATTAATTAATATTGTATAACAATATTTAGAGCGTGGTTTTCGCATTAATTAATTAATATTATTCTTAATGAGAATAACTATTTTCTACATTGGAAAAACTTATAGATATTAGGTGCCTATATATACTATTTGCACAAAAAATATGATTCGTTTGATAACATGATAATAAATGACCTCAAGTGTATTCACTTTACCCCATAGAACTATTCTATATGAATTCAAATAAGATTCATGAAAGAGTGCACCGCAGATGATATTAAGAACTATAATTTTGTATTCTGAAAATATGTACAGGGTGATTTATCAAGCATATTTTGTTTATTATCTATGGTATTTTATTTTTCACTTTTTTTCAACTTTCGTTTTCACTTGCTTTTTTCCCGAACTCCGGGCTGGTGTGCGAGTCTATAAGGTTTATGCATCACCAACATATAGTCGGTCTTCTTCCTAGCCATGGTTGTATGTTATAATATCGGAGGTTCTGTGTAGTGTCGCAATCTGCATATTGCATAATATAGGGTGATCTGATTTATTCAAATTTAGGATAATATTCCTAACGTGAATAAATCATTCACGATTACCTGACAATAAGACGGATGTATATCACCTTATCAACTTATAACGATTTTATAATAGTTTTTCATTACGATGACAACTAAGGGAAGAATTTCTTCTAAAGAACGATCTTAAGGCTTTGTTCATCGGATAACTTATAATAATAATATGGTACTGGTTCTGGCACTGTATGACTGTATGAACTACCAGTTGAAGCCATAATTTAATATATATAATATTTTAAACCGTGCCTGAAGCGTATATGATTTAATATTTAAATCATCATAAAATTGACGGTATAAAGTATTTAAAATAATTGCAATGTGATGTTCCTAAAAAAAAATGTAAAGAGCATTGAAGAATGACGAACTATCTATGTACAATTAACGGAAAATTAATTTAAAATTGATATCAGGAAGATACAAAACCAACACTTACAATATAATTGTGTATAATAATAAATTCTGCGGAAAGTTTCCAAACGCACGCATCTGTGGTCGTAAAACATCCGGTAAGTTGTTATTTCTAAATCTGCGGAGCAGTGATAGATACTAAAAACATTCGGTTATTCAGTTCGGTCATTGCCGTAGTAGTTGTTTCATTAGGTCTTCGATCAAACCATTTGTCTTTAATTCTTTATGTATTGTTTATATTATATTTTTATATTAATATAATTAATGTTTTAATTATGTAAATATAGTGTAACAGACGACATCCCAGCGAAATGTGAAGATTGTAAATTTGTACGTTATATTTACGAGCTTTCGGTATTTTTGCCAGCTGTTTTCTATGACTGCAGTCTCGTGCTCGTAAACTAACTACTATTTACAAACCTATACTATTATTTTTTTTTGAGAAATTAATAAAAAAACAGGATTACAAAAGACGTTTTTGACGTTATAATACGTAAGGGTGTAATTATCCTGCTTTAGGCTCGGCTAGGCCGGAGTTGGAGATAATAAGTTCACGCTGAGGGTGGCACTTATTTAAGGGGTGGTAAAATTTGATTTTGCCTCGTTCTCTATTTTTGCTTGCGCTGGTTCTGTTTTTCCGAATTGTTTATGATACTTATAGGGTAATGAATATACCTATGTAAGATACTTAAATAATGGGCGACCACCACAAATGTTTTCCCCTGTGGGTGGTTTTATATGACACATTATTTAACACAGCTGTGATTGTAGAGGGGTTACAGTCGTATTTTTATTAACACACGAGAAAAATTATATTATTTCGTATTCCACGAATTCAAAAAGTCATACCACAAATATCAAAGCCTGGCAGTTTTTCTACATTTCGAGCCACATTATAGCTATGTTGGTGGCATTAAAACGAGTAGGTTTTTTCATACATGCATAACTAAAATGTGCTAAAATAATAATAATAAATATAATCATATTTCATACACATAACACGGTCGAAAGTAATTCTCAGTTACGATTTTCTTATAACTTTTAAACAATAAAGGCATTACTAGGGTTTATAAAAAAATATATATAAATACATATTTTGTACGATTGTTGTTTTTCAAATTTAGTATGATTTTAAAGTATAATGTTATAAATGCATTATAATTTATTTAGAGCGGTGAACAAGTATTATTAGAAGTCTGTTATAAATATTCAAAGAAATCCTATGTAATGGACTATATAGTAGTTAGGTAGATAGGTACTATACTATTTACAAGAGCCTAGCTAAAGCTGACAGAAACCGCAGTGACATTATAATAGTTGTATAACTGCAGGTGCAATACAATTATTTTAAGTTGGTAGGTACTTTTAGCTTCACTTAAATTCAAAAACAAACTCAAATTTGTATTTATAGTTGAAATACATACCTAGTTATAATGTTATACCTAGCGTAAAGGTAGTAATACCAATTGTTCATATAGTTGAGATGTTAGTTTAAAAGTTTAATCAGGTGAGTAGAGTGGTATATATTGTAAGGGTATCTTATAGTATTTTAAAAATAACAAATAAAATTGAATTTCAAAAAAAATCAAAATAATGATAATTAATGTTCTTTAATTTTAACCTTTATTGTTTGTGAATTTATATTCTTTAAATAAAAAATAAATTGTCATATAAGTTAATATACAAGTCATTCGATCCGAACAACAGTGATCATATTTTATTCTTATTAGGTATTCAAACATACAGTAGAGTTCTCTTTAAAAAATAATTTAAAGAAATAAAGACAAACGCTGTGGAGTAAAACGGAAATATTAAAGCATTTCAACACAATTAAAGTGTTATAGGTATTTTTTTCGTAGTGGGAATATTATTTTTAATATTACTACGTTTGAAACATGATATTTTTGAGAGAGCTCGAATTGAAAACGTGGCAATAAAAATGAGAAAACAATAAAACATGATGCGTTATATTAATATAAAAAAATAAAGCGTTGGTTAACAATTTTATTCGATTTAATAATATTACGATATATTTTAATTATCCGTTTTTAAATATTATTATACAGTATATAATATATGTATTAACTGATAATTAAGTAGAAATGATATGTGCCTGTACCATATATTACCATTAGTTATGGGTGTTTTTTTTATATTTTTACGATGAATAGATAATAATAATAAATATATAAATTATTGCGAATTTTCGTTAAAAAATATGAAACATTTATAAAACGATCTTGCACATTATAATAATATAGTTTGGCTTGTATATATTATTACCTAACTGTTGTGTGTGTATACGTCTGATGTGTTATATTCTCTATACCATTAGTAGATTGCAGTGAGAATAAGAATACGTTCTGTTTTTTGTGAATTTATGCTTACACTTTATATGTTAGAACTCATATAATAGCACTTGTATTATTTTAAACCTAACCGTGTTTTATTCATTCATATAAGAAGCGATCGTCGTCGGTGTCTAAAAACAAATGAATTTGCTTAATCATATTGGTTATACTCTCGTAATACATCATAATAATAAAATTATGGGGTTGGTATGTGTTTACATAAAAAATAAAATAGGTAATTTATTAGTTTATTACTCTAAATATATATGTTCTTTAAAATAATTTGGTCTCGTAACCATGTTATTGTTTGTATAAGTGCCTATGTTGTGCTTCGAACTAAAAAGAAAACCACTTAACATTTTTTATTGTTTTAACTCATTTCTGCCATACTTGGGTTAGAGAGGAGACGATGTAAGGGATGATTCCTACATGCAGTAGACCATCAACTAAAATTGTTTTTCATCAAAAACAATTCTTATCTGACCTCTCTAAATAGTAAACATTATAAATTGTAGACGTACAATTATGTTTTGTTATTGCTAAGCGCTTGAAATCATTTTTTCGCAATTATATTTGTCTTAGTTAATATATTATATAGCTATTGATTCCACCCCCTATTTTATAAAAACGATACATATTTATTTAGTTTTGATTTTCGTGACGTCATAATTGTAATTCTTAAAAATGTTTTGGCATTTAGGTCTGAAAATAGATGAATATTGGTGCGAGAAAAAAATCATTATCAGTCTTATGTGTATTAATTAAACTATTTTGTTGGATTGGTTAGTTAGTTGCTTTGTTACAAATAAAAAACATCATTATTTAGTTCTGCTCATACTAGCTGCAGCTATTACAACAACATTTAGGAGACAGGTCTCCAGTTTACACCTAAAAATGAGATACCATTTCTATAACTGTACATTTTTTTCTCCACAGATAAATATTTTAGTTTTTATTTTCTCCAAATATTTAAGTATTAAGCCGATATTTTAAACTGATTTTTAGCTATTTATTTAATGTGTATTATTCATAAGGTAAAAAAAATAATAATAGTATAAAAAGTATAATAATAATAATTCAAAGGTAATTTTTCGCTTATATTAAATGAATAAAAGTATAATTATTATATTTTTAATTTTTTATCGGAAGAAAACGGCCAGTGAAAAAAAATGATATTTCATTATTGGAGGACAATTTAAGACCGGGTAATTTGGAAATTTTGTTTATGTGGGTTTGGGGCTAAAACTAATTACATTTTAGGATGTTGTTGAATTACCTTTGATTAATGATTATTCATCAATGTTGCCATATGGCTTACGGCGGTCGACAACAATTATCTAGCGATAGCGATTGGTCTCGCACGATCCTTTAACAGCTAAAATATCGATAATATCCTGATATTGATGGTCCATCGATTAGATCATGTATGTATAATAGTATATGATCTAAGATCCGTCGCCTGCCGGTTCATAACTACGATGGTTGCCGCTGAACAGCAACAATAACAAAATAATGATACATTATATCATTACATTGTAATATCACGACGTTATGTATACAATATATAAAACACTCAAGGTACGTGAGTTGATGCTGTCTTAGTCGACGTCGCTCGAAGGACACCGACTTTATATATATATATATATATATATATATATATATACATGTATACATGTATACATGATAAATATACAGGGTGATTCACCAATCATTCTCACTACCTACGTTCTTATTTCTCCAATAATGCAGTTTTTAAAAAACTAATTTTGGGAAATTTAAATACATATTAATATGGGTAGGTAGTATTAAAGACCATAATTGATGAAATTATAGAGATTTCTTGTACCTAATTCTTTAGGAGTGTCTTTGGAGATAAACACTTTTATTTTCCATGCGAGGACCAACACATTTTTTTGTCTATTATAAATTATATAGGTAGCATTTACACTTTTTCTGAATATTTTCACGCTCCAAAATTAAAAATTGAACAGCTACCTTGTTAAATTATTGAACTTTGTGTCTAATGATAATAGGTCTACGATTAAATAATGGGTTTGGGACTTGGGAGATATGTTGGCTACTGTGTTTTGAGAATTTAGTGATCAATATATAATCCATTATCATTCGAAATTTTTAAAAAATGCCTCGTGGGGCCAAGTATAATAAGAAATAGTGCATCCAATAGCATCGCATCTATTTTATATTTTCGTTAAACCATTTTTAAGAAGCAATATCATCCTTAGTGTACAAACATTTTAATAACCGAGAAACTATACTCGTTTGAATTTTGGAGTAGTCACTCGTAAAGTAGGTACATTAAAAAAGTGCGATTTTCATTTAAAATACAGCAAACAGTTTATGTATCATCACACGACACATTTCTTAAGTGCAGGTAAAAAAAAAAAAATATGCCAAAAACTACCATAGTTTGGTATAATGTTTAAAAAGTATGGCAAATCAGCTGAATTCGAATTATTTCATTACAAAGTCTGTTAAAATGGCGATGAGCTTGGTCGGGGTGAATCACCCTGTATAAAAAATATAGGTACCAGCTACACCGTCTTCATGAATGTAGACATTATAACATAATATGAGCACTCTGTAGCGGCAACATCGTCGGCTGGTCTTTTATAATAATAATATATTAAAATAATAATAACAACAATAACAACGACGACGGCGTCGTCATGTACCGATGTGCATATCTCGCGGTACGTTATAGGTACGTATATATAGTACATCCGCGGTGGCTGTTTTTCTCTTCGCCGCGTAGGCGGTCGCGCGTGCTGAAAAACGGCGGCACCGGCACATCGGCGCGTCCCTACCCAACCGCGGACGGCCGACGATCGCGTTCTCGCGGGCAGACCCGGCGCGCGCGTGTAACCGATCCGGCGGAGAACGGCCGTTACGGTGCCTAGTCGTTGCCGTCGTATAAATATTGTAGTCAGTGGCAACGTGACCGTTCGCGCACGCCGTTCACCGTCGCGCTGGCACACAGTATAATATTATCCATACGCGATACCGATACGTCACAACACCCGTCGCACCCGTGTCGTATAGGTACACATTAATATTGTTGTTGTTATTCAAGCCGGACGGTTTGTTGTCTTCAGCGTCCACGCGCGCGTGTTCCGGCAAGTCCGCGTGTCCACACGCCGTCCCCGACCACAGTACGTTCTTCAGATGCGCGTTTCTGCGATCGCCGCCGCCGACAGCTGCAGTGTTCTCCGCGCATCCAACTAAGTGGGCCCTAACCCCAAATTCGTCTGTACCTCCACCGCATCACGGAAGCACTGGTTTACGTTTGATTTTCTTGCGTTTGTGCATCATTCGTTGCGTTTTTTTAGTGCGTGTCCTGTGCACTCGCCGCGTGTGCGTGTGTACGTCCAACCGGATATCCTAACGAAGCCGAAGATGGAGACCGAAGAGATTACCAAACTCGTAGATGGCATCTATAAGGTACATTATCGAGTTTAATATACGAATTATAGATTTAATATATTGTTGTTGTTGTTGTTCCATAGTGGTTTGGTACTTGATTCGAGAAAAATGATTTTCTTGTAATAGTGTCTTGCAGATAGGCCTATTGGGTAAAACTTTAGAGCTATACAATGCTAGAATAAAAAATTTTATTTAAGTACACAATCTCATATGCTTCTAATATTCTTCAAAACAATATTGATTGCTCTTGGCCCCTTAGCCGTTTGTTCTTTTTGGTTTAGCGACGTACATATATAATATTATCATCACCATAGAATGTTACATTTTATATGCTTTTATGGAAAAAGTTTTGTGACAAACTATACGCGATTAACAGAATTATTATGAGTTAATTGTAAAATTAATATAAGATACCTAAATATTTTTACGAAAAAATCATTATCGTATTTTAAATTTTATCATTTTACGCACCAACTAAGCCCGTAGTTAACGATAACCGTTACAGTTATTACTATATTTAATATTAAGAATATTATGCGCACGATACCAATTTTAGTCTTACTCGTATTTTTAAGTTAGAGTCGTTAATTTTCTATTTCGTCTTCTATCTTATATTATACGTAATGCGTATGGATCATACACGAAACAATGTCAACATATTATATAATACGTAATTTCAGGACTGTTAAGCCCGTTTAACTCAATATAAATAAATATTATATTATTTTCAGTAGGTAGTCAATCATCTGGAAAAATCATAATTTCGTGATCAGAAACGCATAATATTATTGAAATACCTATAGTTATCGAAAACGAACATCCCAGCCACTCCCGACTCGTAGTGTCTTTGAAACCGTTTCAAATACGCCATAATATTATATTAACTCGAAGAAGTATAATCTCAGTAGAGTTTTTTTTTTTTATAGCGAGTAATTTTTACTTAAACCAAGTTGAAAATTATAAATTACCCAACACTGGTATATCTAAACTTGTTGAGTTCTGTATTTTGTTTTGCCACATTGGATATAGAAGTGTCATATTAAACTGTCCATAGTCGTCTTTCGGTCTCAAATATATTTTCGTTACGCAATCAGTAGACAGTTGTAAACAAAACTTATTTGCTGTCACGTGGGATTTTATGGTAAATTAAAATTTATCGTGTTTTTAAAGTTTGTTGTTAAAGAGTTATACGTTAAAAAACGCTTTAAAAACACGACAGTTGTATTTAAACGCGGCACTGCAGTTTATTATACCATGCACACGTTCTAATGAATGTTACCTGCATGCATGTACAGTATAAACCATATTTTTTTCTCGAATGTTCAACCAAAAGTAAAATCTGTCTAATTTAAATTAAGTCATAGCTGTGTGGAAATAAGATGTGTTTAGGTTTTATGTTTTTGTGTGGCTGCGTAGAAAATATTAAAATGACTATTAATTATTGTATTATAATATTCCTATAAGGTTTGAGTTTTGAATGGGTTAATATGATAATATTTTTCATATTAGTTTTGTTCGTGGAGTTTAAATATTCTTACATAGAAAAAATTCCTAAAGAATAGATCGATTTTATATATTATTGTTCATTATATTTATAAACAAACAATAGTATAACGGTATAACGATATGTCTATAAATCAAGTAAGGAACAACTACTTAAAGGCGTTGATAGAAATCAAAAACTAAATTTCATAGATTTCATAAAAAACATGGGAAAAAATTCAAATATGTAAAGTTTACTATAGTTTTTCTGTAGTTTCTCGGTTTAACACTATTGTGAATACTGAACACCCAATACTGACCTTTTTATAGTATAAAGTATGAACTCAATGTCATTTTCTAGTCAAAAAGTTATTGTAAGAAACTTTTGGAGCACACTTTTACTCTACCATGAACAAAACTAACTGAATAACTTATAAATATCTTGGTAAACTCAGAATTAAAAATATTATGTAATCATAATGTTATGTATTTTAACTGAAAAAATAATTATTGTATTCAAAAACATTTAGTTGTTACACATTTTTGTTGATACATATTTTTAATATAAGTGTTTAAAAATTAAATAACAATATAATTCATTTTTTTAGTGAACTATATACTTCAAATATAAATAATGACATATTTATATGTATAATAATTGAATTATTCTTAAGAATAATATTGTGTTTGTGTTGACTATATATTATTTAAACTCATTTTAAAATACTATACCAATATACCATGATAAAGTCTATACAATCAGCTTTATATTATATAATTCATAATAGTGATTTTAGACGAAGTTATCGAGTAGTTTAGTTATTTAGTATAGAATTCAATTTTGACGATGAATGTTTAGGTATGTATCTACGTATTAACTAATGCGTACACTATTCTAAGTCGTTGATCTCCTGACTGGAAAACGTGTTTTTTTCTTACTTTAGTACAAGTTGTATTTATTAATGCTGTAATGACTCTTATAATAAGAAAGCTGAATTTTAATAATATTAAATGATATGGTAAGATGTTTTGAATACGTTTATATTTTTTATGTTTGAAATATAAACAAAAAATTTTTTTGATAAATTTCATTCATAATTACATTCGGTTCATGTTTGTTGTAAGATTAATTTTCAAATTTTTAAATCTTAAAATTAATTATTTAAATATGTTCGTTATTATAAAATATATATATGTAAATGCTTGGACTATATAGAAGTTTTGAAATTGTTATAATGTATTTCAATTTATTAACGATCTGTATGGTATATAAATTATTGATTAAATAATTTTTCTTGTCTTATCGAATACATCGTACGATTGTTTTAAACGACTTTTTTCAGAGTTTATTAAAATCATTGATACGATGTTGGCTATTATTTATAAGATGTTATTGATCCTATAATATGCGGTTAACCGCAAATCGAGTAACGGTAAAACATTTTTTGTTTTAATTTTTTACATGCTTAAGGATAAGAATTTAAAATTAGATATATTGAATGTGCTGAAAACAATGTTCCTATAAAATATATGTTATTATTATTTATGTTTATTATCTATTTCAATTTGTTTATTATATACAGTACTTTTATCGTATTTATGGTAACTCAAACTAGCAATAATTAATATAGATCGTTAAAATTTTTATCCAGTTTTATGTTATTTAATAGTAAAATTATTAATTAAATTAATTAACCTTACTATTTTTATTTAGTTTTATAACGCATATGATTTACGAAAAATAGGTATGCAGTTAATGACTTTGTTGTTGAGCAACATATTAAGTGGAATAGATCAAGGAGAATTAAAAGGTTTAAAACTATTTAAAGTTGAAAGTTCTGGTAGTTGATTAGCTAATTTGTTGTGACAAATATTATAACAAAAACTTTTAGAAAACTATAAAACTATATATTACCTGTTTAATAGTCTGTAAAAGTTTAACAGCGCCTATTTGATTTGAGTTAAGCAAAATACAAAAAGAAGCTTGAAATTAATAGTCATCACTCATCATATATTTTTAACAAAACGTTGATTAATGGCTAATCGTATTAGTTAATATCATGTTATCATCTTTATTATAAACTATTGAATTATAAAATTAATTCCTTGTTAATAACAACGTTATATATTATTTAATAATATAACCAAGTCAACTAAATAATAATATTTAGGCACTTGTCACTTTAAATAATAGTGATATGACAAATAATTTCATATTATATGTTAAGATGTGATGCCTTGTGACTAATTGAATAATCACATACAATTTTTTTTACAAGTCATGTGTTGTTGCGAGAAGAAATAAATTACTTAGATATTATATTATTTAGGTAATTTCTTACGAAAGTTTATGTGTGTTTAGAAATATGGTTACATTAGTTTTTACTTTTTTGCATTAATATAATAAAAATAATTATTATGAACATTAAAAAATATATCTTATACACGTTATTTATGGAGTTTAAATCATTCTTGAAAATGTATACATATATTATATCATATTATATCATATGAATTACATATAAAAGCAATCATTTAAACTAAAATATAATGTAGCACTAAATTAATTTTCTGTATAGCCCAGAGTGTACAATATTAAATAGTTTTTCTGAAACAAATGTAGCCATGTTAATAGATAAACAAGTTGTGTTTCAAATTAGAAAGGACCATAGAAATATATGTTCCTAATAGTAATAATTTATTTAAATTTTAAATTATATCTTGTTATAATTACAGTACAGTAATATAATAACAAGGACAATAACACTAAGTCATATTATATCAGTGTGTACGAGTATATTACAAAAATAATATCCAATCGATCATTTTTTTATGAACTAGTGGGTGTTTTAATAAAATATTTTTTTTTAATGATAATGTTTAAATATGAGATTTATAACTATTTCGTTATACGACTGGTTGCTTATTTGCTTACTTAGAAAATGTGTACATTAAAATTATTTAACGTTAAATAAAAGCTCCTTTAATAATTAGTATACATTTTTAGCAAAATTCCTTATAGAATTTCATAGGCGTATTTTTCAAAATATTTTTTTAACTGAATTTCCTTACGCGTAATAAAATAACGATAGATAGTTTGGTTTTTTATGTTTTTATAAGGTATTTGGACAAAAATAATACGTATATTGTGTGTTCACTTGCAATTTGTTTGTTTTTTTTACGCGTCTTAAAAGTCATTGAACACGACTTTCGTTGCCGGTAATAATAGGTTTTAGCATGACAAATACATGAATATAATACCTACCTATTGTCATGGTCATCGTATTGGCTCTACTCATATTGCTCTGGTTATTACATGTGATTATTGTACTATGGGTGTACGTGTCATCAACATAAGACGTTAAACAATTTTTAGCATAACCGCGAACAATTAGCCCTATTGTATTATTGTATACGGAGACATTGTGATGATTTTTTTTTTGTATTTGATATTAATAATATAAACACGACCCTATTTTCTTCGATCTACCTGTGTACGCGAATATATCGTGAAAAAAAAAACAAAATACCACACCAAGTGAACCTGGTGCACGGACACTTGAAGGTCGTCCGGTCGGCGATGACTGGGAGTGCCGCAGATTCCATTCGAGCTAAACGCTGGTAAAAAAATTATTATTCAAGAATGTTACCTGCTGGGGCGGCTGCGTATGGAACAGTTTGCCTTCTCTCTCTCTCTCTCTTTTTCACTCTCTTTCTCTTTCCTATTTTCTTTTTAATAATTCGTTCTTACTATATTATCACATACACACATACATCGAGTTATTAAAGTATATGTATCCAATGTAATAATTATTATGAACTATAGTGAGTTATATTTAGAGAGCCCGAGGAGGTCCTTGGAATGGATATAATCTCACTTTCCGGAGCTGTTATTGGTACCAAAACATATACCTATTAATGTTACCATCGTTACCTGTTCCAAATTGGTATCTAAATAATGTCCAATAATTGATAAATTCCTTTAGGCACCCACTATCATATTATTTAGAATGTTATATTAAGTTTATTATAATAACATTATACATATAACACGTTTATTATACATGCATAGTTGATAAGATATAATTATATATAAACGATTACATTTAATTAAATATTTAAGGACGTGCTTTGATTCTAAATTTAAATTAATTAAATTTAGAATCAAAGATAGGGTGATTTACAATGGTTAATTCTATAGTTATATTCAATATTATCAGAATTTTAATCAATAATTAAAATTTGTTTTAGATTTAAGCTCATATAGAAATATTATATTAATATGAAAATTCCAATTGCATTAATTGTGGTTTTCTCATTTTGATGACATATACAAAAGATCAGTTAGGTATTGATGGATAAGGAAATAATGATAAGGTCAAGGAAATAATATTTGAAATTAAATAGGACTTTAATTTTTTCCAATAATTTGGTGTACTATTTTCAATCATATTATTTAAATATTTGAAGTATTTAATCCAAATAGTTAATTAGAAAATATTTTTCATTTTTAAACATATATTCAAAATGTGTTTAAAATATAATAATAATAATATATATGTAAGGATTACGCAGTATTTTATAAATCTAATATGTATACGTAAATATTCTTTTTTTATTTTACTCTTTAGCCTTTACATATTGTAAAAGAAACTCAAATATTAAAACATATAACAAGGTTATATATAATAATAATATAACATCCGTTATCTTTAATGGGATAAAATATAAATTTTTTTTTTTTTTTTATTGAACTAAAAAAACATCAACAACAAAGGTTATTAGTTTTTGTTAAGAGACAATGTTAAGGGTATTACAATGTTTATATGATGCTAACTACATATGGTTACTATTTAAGTTAATGTTACAATTTTTTTTTTTTAATCAATACGTTTAAATTTTGTTGTATAAATCCGATCCTTTGAGAAAGGCTATCATGTTCGATGTGGTCTCGTTGCTCGGTCCCAGAGCTCCATACAAGTTGTGTGGAATGTTGTATTTCTCCATAACTTCTAAATATAAAATTCACTCTCCGATTATTGTTATTATTCAATAATATTAGGTAAGTCAATAATTTAACTTATCCTTATATTATAATGAAGTGTTCACAATTATTTTTTACGAATCAGAAAATATTCAGGAGTATTGTAGTGCTAAATCATGGTAACAAATTAAAGTATCTAAATTTCATTCAAAACGAAAACAATTGTCATTGCGTTAAACTAACTATAATATATACTGAGGATGACTTATACGAGAAAGATATATGAATACAAATCGTTATAAGCGATTGGCTTCAAATCATATTAGTAACATAATATTATACTCGTAAAGATAGGTACCTATGTACATTTAGCAATCTTATAAAAGATAACGTAGCTAATAATCGACCTACCTATGGAGCCTCTATTGTTGTTATCAAACACCGTTATAGTTAATTGAAGATTTTACCTACGTCCATGTCCTACAATGTCTTATGCATTCTAATGCACCATTAAACCAGTGTCTCGCATAATATATAACTTGTCAGAATTTAACGGTTAGTTTATTTACGTAACATCATGTACTATCTTGTGTTGTCGTATGACCGTACCGTTTAGATTCCTTACTGTTTTTAGCGTTTTTGCAGTACATAATACAGGAAACGGGTATATTATAATACCATTGGTGATTTTCCGATAAGACATCTGTAATAAATTAATGATTTTGTGATAATTGCATTTATGCAGTAGTTTTGTATCGATGGGTAGATTAGTTACAATACTTTTGAAAGGACCTGCATTATTTAATAATATAATGATTAGAGTTGATACGCAATTTTTATTTCAAAATTATTGTTCTATCACCATTAGGGTTTTATTTCTAAAAAAGTTATATAAATATTAGTTTTATTTTGTAAGCTAAATGTATTTTTATTTGAAAATGGTAAATAAATAAATATACCTTGGGATTATTTTTATACTCATGACATTTTTTAAATAATATTGTAATTACTTAAATTAGCTTAATGCTTACAACTTTTTACCTTAATAATAATGATAATAATGATGTAATTTTAATAAATGTTGACGTCACGCGTTGGAGGAAAATCCATATAACAATAATACCTTAAGTTAAATCTCTGTAAGTAAATCGTAAAGGGGCGTCGAAAATTATCTTTTAGTCAATTTTATAATTTGTTTTTATTTTTACATAAGCTTACTAAATTAGTAAAATTTATAAATTTATAAATGTGCACTGTAAAAACATAAACCATTATATAATAATATATATTTATTATCATATCATATTTTTTTTAATTTGGTATCCTAAATAATGGTTAAAAGTTATAATTTACATTACTATTAAAAATTGTTATTAATGTTATAATAAATCATAATGTTGATATTAGAAGTAGGTGCAAACAGATTTTACAGCAAACTATAAACTGAGTATAATGTTAGGTATTTAGGACCTTAAATTAAAGTACATTTTAATCATATAGTTTGTTCTAGTTTATGTGCCAAAACCATTAATTCTTGTTTGATAACTCCAGAAAATCACTTTTAAACTTATGGTTTCAAATGATGTTTGTGAAATGTTACTTTAAAAAACTCACAGTTTAGCCCTTTAAAACAATTTCTGTTGTTTTATCAAGATCATTTGAAATTTTTTAAAAGTTAAATTGCTGATATCTATTTGTATGTATATTGTTGATAATGTTGATTAATTTTTTTTTTCCATAATGAATACTTAAGTCTTAGACGAACATATTTTATGTTAGTACAAAAACACATATTAATGCTATGACAAAGATCTTAAGATGTTTATTAAGTTTTAGGTGCAGTTTGAATTATAAATATTACTAGCTGATTTGGTACAACATAGTAGAGCATAATAATAAATCATTTATGTGTTATATATTATTTATCAAATCATCGTCGTAATTTATATACAATTTATATACAATATTTGTAGTGTTTTATTAATTATAAAAAGATTATTTTATGTCTGTCAAATTGTAAGAGTTTTGATTGATTGCTTAGCCTCCATATATATGAAAAATGGGCGTCTACAGATTAGGTAAAAATATTATATATGTGTTAGGCGTGAAGTGAAAGTTTTTATTTTCTAATTCACATTGTTAAATATAAAATTATTGAAAATTGGTTGATGGGCAATTTTACGTGGGGTAGAAGAATTATTATATTTTATATTTTGGCGTAGAAATAGTTTAAACGTAGGTACCTACAGACATTAAATACTTGTATTTATTTACAACAAGGTTTTTTTCAATTGTTTGTCATCAAAAAGTTTTGAATATACTTTAGATAAAGTTATATAATTTTGTTTGTTTAAATAATAATGTATTAGCTGTTAATAAGTTAAAGTTACCATGGTTCAGTGATGTCATTTCACATTATCTATATAGGATATGTATTTTAACCTCGATTTTAACATGCACAGTTTTAATACAAGTAGTTACTAACTATTCAGAAAAAATAACTATTTAAGATAAAAATATACATAGCATACTTACTAAAAAAAGACGCCAATCTTACCACTACTTATAGTTTTTATATTAGTCACTAGTTATATTATATTGGCATGTATATTATTGTAACGTAATTTTTATATTTTTATTATTATTCACTAAGAACTACATATTATATTATATGTTTTTAAATATTGTAATGATAAATATATAGATTATTTAAAAATTGTTTTACCAAATTTTAATCAGTTGTAATTTATAAATATTTATTATAATGCTACATAATAGTATTATACCTATCAGCATTCCAATTTCACATTTCCAATTTAGATTATTTAATATTTAGATATTTTTGAATGTATAAAAATAATTTATTAATTGAATAATATACTGTCAATATTTTTTCAATACATTAACGCTATAATAGGCAATATCCTTATTTCAATATTTTACAATTTTCAGGAGGTGCCTTTTTTCTAGGATAGAAATCTAAATTAAAATGAAATAATTTCGTATTATATAAAAGTTTACATCCATTTAGATTCATATAGAGTCTTCGTAATAGACTTTCAGTGAATCATCATTTGTAATTAATATCTATTATATTACTTGTTTTAAATATAAATATAGGACTTCCAAGTTCCAAATACAGTTACTACAATGTATCTTTAAACGCCATTTGAAATTCTTAACGCATAACTACCACAACATACGGCTAACTGTAATTTTTTTTATTTTACTTTTGTTTTTGGCTTGCTGACGTTCTATGCATTGGTAATTTAAAGCGAACATAATAAACCTACACTACCAAATACATTGACATATATATTTTAAATTTTTTATCGTTAATAATTCCTATAAGTTAGATTTAATAATACTTAAGCATAGAATTTAAAAATGTATGTGAATATATTTTTAAAAATATGACTTATTAGTATGATCGTTGTATTCACATAATTTATAACTTTTTTATGATAATCAATCAATATTGTCTATTAAAACCTACACAACACATGCCTATAATACTTATATAGTAGAGAATTAATTTTTATGAAAGAATTTTGGTTACTTTATTAAGCCAAGTATTTTATACCATTTAATTTTGTTCTAACATTTATATTAATTAACAAAAAAAAATTATAGGTATATCATAAGCATATTTTGGAGAAAATTCTACGTATTGATTCTTAGATGAATGACATAAAATAATTTTTTTTTGATGCATCATTTGCCGTATTATGTTATAGAGTATAATACCTACACAAACCGCCTAAAAGTTATTCGAATTGAACTTATACAAATATAGGGGTTGCATATAAGAGTCATATTCAACATACTTTACAATTTTATATATTTAAGCTTCAAATGAATAATTATATTTACGTGTATATAAAGACTAGTATACTCAACTTGGAAATATTAAGTATCATCATCGACTTTTTATAGAACTATAAACATTGGTTCATATGTTGGTGATCGATGAATATGGGAAATGCTTAAATACTTACTATATACCACGGGTGTGGTTCGCTTTGGATACAGTCCCAAGGCTTCATTAGTGTGCTGTCGTTCAGTAGTTTTAGGTCAGACTATATGCTGATATTCATAATATTCCAGTCACGATTCGCGCTGAACATAAACTGTAAACTTCTCAATAGCTTTTTTCTGTTTTTCTTTGTACATCATCAAATTGTGACAAAGTACACCTGAAAGTACATGAACTTAGTGTATATACCTATACATCTATATTTCTATAGTAGGTTATAGGTACCATTATACTCATAGATTATGTAAAAAGTATTTCCATCGATATATGCGTGTGACGTGCCGCTATTTATTTTTTAGAAAAAAAGTGTATTGTATTTTTTTTTGCGTAATAGTCTTATTATTCTGATTATCAAGTTATTGTATTGTGTTCAAATAGAATTTCACATTATAACTTAATTTCTAATTTTCGATCATCTTTGTTTGGAATATTCTATGTTACACTTAAGCTTATTTGCCCATCAAAGTAATTTGGATCAACTTTTAAGGTGAACATTTATATATATGCATAGTACTCTAAACTACGTACAATAATATACATACAAAAATAAACAACGACGAAGAATTAAGCACACATGCTAAGAGAAAATTTAAAATCTTAGAAATTTTCATAATTCGCTTCAAAATTAAAATATAAAAAAAAAACCAATAGAGTTGTACTAGATAATATTCTTACTTTTATTGATAATGGCTGGTAAATTCCCTCTAATACTGACAATCATAGTATAAAGCCGATTCTTCTCTACGTAAAACTATATTTGTTATACAATACTAAGACACAGACAATACATGCGGGTGAAATACCCTCTCAAGACTAATGTGGCATTGTTAAAATTTAGGAAAATTTGCAATTAATTTATGTTTTTGATTCAACTTTCTAGATTAATAACATATTTTATAAATAAACGTAGTATTTTGTTTGATCGATTTTATTATAGTGGTATACGCACCTTTATACATTCAGATTGAAATGGGATACCATAGGTTACTTCAGTAAGAACAGATTCATCAGTAGGTTATAATAATTTATCCTTGAAAGCATTTTAATTAAAAATTAAAATTTTGAGGAATCATATTGGCATTTACGCGATAACAACACGTAGTTGAAGAACTCGTATGATATATTTTATTAATTTATAAAAGTGACTAATCTCAAATACTTGTAAGGTCGAAATTTATTTCAACATAGTTATTAAAGAGTAGGAAAATCGTGACTAAAATTTTTTGTTTTTCATTAAGGTAAAATTAGATATAGTTGTTGACTACCGTATATCATTATTCGTGTTCCTTATGGAAAAAATTAACAGATACTTTTTGAACTTGGATTTTATTATTCATAAATTAGACATAAAATTAAAAAATAATTGGTACCAACTATAATGGTTCACCTTTGAAAAAATTATAACATCGGATATTTTAAAATAAGTGGTTATACATTATGATTAAATATTTTCGTTCAGAGAATTGAAAAGTTTATCGAGTAAAAAAGATTAAGGAGAATGAATAAATACTTTAAAAAATACTTGTTTCACAATAATTTGAATGCGAATAAAGACATAATATTATACCATATGATTATTATATGCTTTGAAAAAGATCCAGAATCAAGATAGACATCAACAGTGAAGGTTATGTCAGAACTGCGCAGTGTCTGTGCAATTTTCACGATAATTCTGGTGACTCGCCCATAAAAGGTCTGATGGCCTCGGGGAAGTGTACGTTATATCTAGACTTCTATGCTTCTACAATAACATTAACAATAGATTGGTGAAGACATTTTTGTATATTATCTATTAATGCATTTAGTTTAGAATGAATTTGAACAGCTTTTCACCTTTCACTTTTTATTTTTGTATTTATAATAATAACTATATAGGTATATAGGTCGTTCAATTTGGATGTAATGTATATTACTTTGTTAGTCCTATGAATTACGTTCAATTAGGTACGAGAATAATAAAGCTTGATTTTCATTATTACTTATTCCCAAATAGTAATAATATGATAGCTGCTTACACAATTTACCAATGAGAAAGCTTAAGAGAGGCCTATAGATGAGATAAGAATAATATATACTAGATATTCTATTCTTTTAAGGAAACAATAGAGTATAACCTTTGGCACCTAGTTGGTTTCACTTATATACGCAAAACATTTTTAATTTCTGATTCTGAGCGAAGTTTATTTATTATTGATTATTAGATTATACAATGATGATTTAATTTTATATTTTATCATTTTTCTCAAACACACGTATTGCTCTTGCAGGAAGAGCTAGCATTCCAAAAGTTTCTATTATATAGTTCTATAATTCTATCTTTCGTTTGAAAATCGAATCAAGTGAACACTTTTAAAAGGTTTTTTCAATATTCTCTTAATTTTTCTACGTGTAAGAAAATAACACAGAAAGGCGTTGAAGAAATTATGAAATTAAACAAAATTTTATCTAGCTTCTAAAAATCATTTTTCGAATTTTATGTTACTCATTGCCAACATAAAAGAGCGAAAATAAATTTTGAAATGTGCCATTACCTAGCTGAAATAATGATCAATATCCAGTTTTTGTGCCCTGTATGGTATTTTAAAGTTTAATATTTGAAAAAAAAAAACATTTTCATCAAGTTGAATGAATTTTAAAGTTTTATGACCATTCCATTAGATATAATTTAGATTATTAGTGAATGTTAAACGTTAATAATTCATTAATCGATTATAATATTTATATTTTATGGGGTAGTTGACTAAAACACTTTTTACTGTTATTTATTACCAAGAATTTAATGTTTAAATTTTAAAAACATTCGTCTTTATCTCATTTGTTCAAGCAGCCAAATTATAATGTTGAAACGTATGAAGAAAGTCTGGTACTTAGTATCGTTTTTAACTAACCTGACCGAACAATTTGTATTTTTAAAAATAAATATAATTATTGAAATATTGTGTTTTATCATAATGATAATATACTGATTTTCTTAAACCTTAAAAATCAAATTTAATTGATCATCCATAAAGTATCCAAATATATTTTTTATTAATGTAATAGTTGTAATTAATTCTCTCTTATGATATCGTTTTTCATATTTGATGGAAATTTGAATTGAGAAATGCTTAAGCTTTTTATTTTTAAAACAATGTGAAACTTAAAAAAAAAAAGAAAAACGAGTGGTTTTATATTTTGCTTACTTTCTTAGTTTTCTCAAAACAAAAATGCGAACGAAATGTCATCTAGATTTATGGATGTTTTCCCCTTGTGACTTTCGGCCAGGACATGTGTATACACACACTCATATAGTCATGTTATGCCTCCGAGGTAAACGTGATGTTCCCACTCGTTTCGTTTGGGTAGAGAGAACTTCAACAATCCCCAGAGTTCTTTCTCATATTGAGAGATATGGTCGCGTATGGTACATTTGTTTTGGAATATGTAAACAAGTAAATAATGATGAAATTATTGAAAACAAAATACATTTTTCACATTGAGATCAGTATACCTACTTACAAAAACTTTAAAATGTAGCAACGTTAGAGGTATTTTTATTTTCATATTTTTAACAGATTTACAACTGAAAATATTGTGGATGTGTCTTTTCATCCCAAATAAAATCATTGTTGTGTTGTATTTTTTTAATTTATTAGTTTATTTCGAAAATACTCTATCTTTGACAACAATTAATTGAATTTTATGTCACGACATTTTTACGTTATGTTTCATTAATTCTTCAAAACTAAAAAAGTGTCTACTCATCGTAAGAAATCATAGGAGTTTGATAATTATTTAAAGTACATTGTACAAGACGTGTAATTGCTTTGTATTCATAAAAAAACAAACGTCGTTAATTTTTTGTTAATCATAATGCAAGGAATTCTGATAGAAACAGTTTATTGGTTTGATTCATTACGTCAAATCATTTCATAGGCCAGAATAAAAAGAGTATAAATACATATCAGATTCAGTATCAACCCTCTTTTCTTTTTTTGGAAGTGATTAGTGATAGAGTTAACATAACATTAAAATATCGTCGTACAACATTTTAAACACTTGTTTGCGTTATTAAATGTCAGATGGACCATACAAATATGTAATTTAAACAAGAAATCAGACCGGAATCAACCGTTGGTATACTCACACATTACAATTACATAACTTATAGGTTGCGTGTGTTATAAATAATGATTGAAAATTATACCATTATGTATTACGAATTATATCACTGTTGGCCTTTAAGATAGATTTTCTCCTATTACACCTATTCTCGAGGGGATAACTCGTTACGCTCATGTAACATATTTATCTCAATCGATTTTAATCGTATGTCCATATATCTAATACTTCCAAAAGCCTGTCTGTAGGCTGAAAGTATTCGTAGGTCAGAGATGTTCTTAAGAAAAAATATTGCAACGTAGGTATTGGATTTTATCTATAGTTAAAAGTATTCTAAACATTATTAATGTTTTTGAATTTCCAGAAAAATATTTTGTCGTAAGACATAACATTTAGATGCCCTAGCTAAGATAAAAGCTTGTATTCTTGGTTATTTTATAGTTGACTTATTAAGACTTAAAAGTAAGACATGTATTTTAGAATAATAATCATGCCTAATTTTCAATGCAACCATTGATAGTATAATACTAATTATAAATTAAAGAACAAATATTCTTTAAAGTTATTACTTATGAAAATGATGTACAAGTGTATGAGTGACTGTGACTGTATAAGTCACACATCTTGAGTATTTAAAAATATTAAAAGTTTATAGATTTGGATATATTTTATAACGATATGATTTTTGAATATTTTATAGAAACTTTAATGCGCTTTCATTTCCTATTAATTTACATTCCACAATATTAATTTGTATATTCTTTATTAAATATCTTGTGAAAATGACTAGAATAACAATGTTTCGAATAGAAAAAACAATATAGATCTATGCATTTAAATACATATTTAAACCTGATTAAAAAAATTATAAACTATTATAAAGTTTGGTGTGCAACTTATATTGGTTACTTAGTTATAACTTATAGATAGCTATATCAAGATTGACACTGCGGCTTAGTTTTTACCTGGTAATTTGTAATTATGTAGAAATCAAAATAAAATGTTATTTCCCCTAAGTTGATCAGATTTTATGAAACTTACAGTTTTAAATCAAAATAATAATTATAGATTTGATCTCTTGATAAAGATTATTTATTGTAAAATTTCAAAAATTTAGATTAATGAGTATGTTTTTCTATTTGTTTTACCAAGTGAAAAATTCAAGAAAACGCTTCCTGGTTACATCAAACATGCCCATTGGCCACTGTGTTTTAATAGTTGATTATGTTTGTGTTTTTGATTAGTTTATAAAAGCTGACGAATGTATTTGATATTCATGGTTAAAATATTAACATCTTATTCCTCTAGCTAAAATATTTATAGTATTTTGATAATATTGTTAATGATTAATTTTTTAAATTGTTTGTTTGTTTGTTTTTTTTATTTTACTTTGATTTTCAACATTTAATTTAGATTTTTAAGTTTGGATTGGTTGAGATTATAATTTTAATTCAGATATGGGTTTTTTGGAATGACTTTTGATTAGGTATCTATTTTGTGTTTGAGTGTTGAAATGTTTTTGTTCAATTTTTAATTAAACTTGAGTCAAAAAGTCGTATATATCTATATAATAGTTATAAAGTAGGCAGCGATTAGTTATGTTAAATATGTATTGCTAATCTAGAGATAAAATAGTTAATAATTTGTTTTCCTACAAAATAAAATTTTTTTCCGGGATTTGATAACGTTGATAAAAAACATAAATTAATAAAATAATTTTACTTTCTAAAATATGAGTTTTTATATTGAAGGCATCACATAACCTTTAAAATAAAATATTTTTTGAATATACACCCAGATTAAGATATGAGATGGTTAAAGTTTTCAAGTTATAATATAGTAATTTAGTATTATGCCATCAGTTCAAAATATATTCGATAAACTCTCTATAATATGTAGATGGGACGCGTACTGGATTTACTAGTTTTCAGTAGTCCACTTGTCGATATAACATTAATTGAAAATACTTTCTCCGACGGGATAAATTCTCATAGTGTATAAAGTATTTTGAATATTTATTTTTTTATTCTTAATTCCAAAAAAACTTTGTGAAGGATATCAAGAAAAGATAAAACATTTTCATAAGGTATACCAATCTACCTTACATACATAATAACTGTTATAATTATTATACCTAAAAAACTTTAACTTTTTCCAGTTCATTCAAATGAGTTGAAACACTATATTGGTAAATGCGTTTTTAAGAAACCGCATAATATCAATAATTGAAGAAACAAATGAACTGTTGCATAATGTTCGTGGATTTTCAATTTTTAATCTTAATGTGTTGCTGCAGGGTAAAAAAAAATGTGTGTTACGTCAGTGTTTAACTTACATTTCTGTGTAGCTACCAAAGTAATAATCTTGGGTTCAGCTGTAAACTCGAGCATAGTACGTTTATAGTATAGATATTTCACATAATAATTTTTTATTCGTTTGATATTTTCTATTAAAAAAAGTCAATTCAGAGTTTTAGTGTGAAATTATTATGGCGTAAGAATTAGTATATTTTATAATAAGTTTATGGAATTGTTTTTCACGATTTCATGTACCATCTACGATACTGTATAATATTATGTAAATAAAATAACAGGCTTATCTAAAAATAAGCTTATATAAAAAAATATCAGTCTCAGTGAAAGATACCTATAACTCATTTTCCATTTTTGCTTTTGAAAAAAATTTAGAGATACATATAGTGTCAGCATATAATAATTATTTTATAATAATTTAAAATTTGTATGTTTGTACACAATATTATGGGTAACCACCTGACCACGCAATAGTTAAGTTATGATATATGACATATTTCGGTTAATAGTATACATATATGTATATTTAAGTAAAAAATGATTTTCAAAATACAATAAACTTTTGAAATATAATAGGTATATTGGGATTTGTGTTCATACAAAATAACGTATATTATGTTACAGAATAAAAAAATCATTTGATATTAAATAACAATACATTACTAATAATATAATATTCATATAATATATTATTATATTAATATTCAAAAGTTTGAGATTTTGCATCATAAAGTTTATTGTCGTGTCTTGAGAAATTGCAGTTGCATTTTGCAATTGTTGATACGGAGTGTTGGGTGACCATATATAATAATAAAGAGTGTAGAAAAAAAATAGCAATCTCACCAACGGGATCATGTCACCCCTCGAGAAAGCGTTTAATTTATTTGAGTGATATATATAAGACGTGGTGGCTATAACTCTGGCCTTTGAGAAATCTACCAAGGATGGTCTGCGGAGCGAGGGATTTCCTCAGCTCACTTGTCCAGCCGTCGTGTCCCGTATAAACGGACAGACGAGACGATATTGGCCCCGAGAGAGCTCAGGGGAGGAGGTGACGGGATATTGTGGCGGTGGGTGGAAAAACGTGCCGAGACCACACGCACAAAATATCATTGCGAGTTTGATTGGAATTGAACAAGTGTTGAGCGGCGGAGGACGGAAACAACGATCGCGGAATACGAAATATAAGGGGCAATCGAAAGTGCTAACGTATAAATAGGAAGATGCGTTCGATTCTGACACCTTTTTTTCCGTGTTAGAATACTCTTTTTACAGAATGTCTGTATCGCTTCCATTGCCTAAGTACTTATCCACTGTGATACACTTTCTTAAAAAATTATGTAAAAAAAATATACATAAATAGTAAAAATAGGACACCGTCAAAAGGGTACAACCTTGTACATCGAATTTATTTGCACGACTAGAAAATATTAAAATACATTTTTTACGAAATCGACTATATACTATAAATGAACAAATATAATATCGCCTCCCGCATAATTATACGTTATACATAACGTACTGCGTGTTTTTATATTTAGTTTCGGCTGTATGTCATGGACAGATCACGGAATTGTTACGGTATTATTATTTAAATCTGAAATAAAATGATGCGTTCATATATTTTAAAATATAACATATATTATGCATGTTTAATATATTTGATGCAAACGGCCGTAATATTTAAAAGTTCGTTTTTTTATTTTCTTAAGAGCTTGAAACCGGATTTTATAAAATATGAATAAATATGTTATTTAGTTATTATTTTGTATAAAGTACATTTTGTTTTAGAAAAACGTTAATACTGAGTGTTTGATGTAAATACGTCTTATTAGTTATTTGGTGTCAATTTTGAAAAACCATTGACACCAAGTAAAATAAACCCTTGATTAGGTACTTAAAAGTTAAAGTAGTCAAAACTCACAATAGTTAGAATTTTGTTCAATTCAATGAATCCTTATATAATATTCTAGTTTCCGATAGTTCCCTTTGATAACGAATTAATTAGAATTATTAATGATATCATATAATATAAGTTACCTACGTAAATTAAATATAACATTTAAATTATTTAATTGATATATAATACGCAATATGCATTATGCATACCTATGTATTTATGTTAGTTGCTCAAACTATTAAGTTCATACATTTAAAACTCAATAAATCATTTTCAATGCCAACCTACATATTATAATTATTGATTTATACAAAAATAAACTACACCTAAAGTTTTTAATTGATAACTTATGCTCAGATGGTCACATAAGTACCAATAATAAATGAACATTAGTGTTATTAATTTATATTTTAATAAATGTGTAATTCCAATTTTTTACTAAAAACAAATAAAATATATTTCATAACATAGTAAGTAAAATATTATGTATAATTATTTAAATTTAAATATAGGAAGAATTAATACTAATTTATATTTATACCACATAATTCATATTGTTTCATTTTTTGAATACACTTGAGTAGCTTTCGAAACTTTGGCTGGTAAACAATTAACGGAATATACCAAACGAAAACGACGCATTACTGGAATTAGTAGAATACGGGACTGTGATACGCAACTAAAAACATATTATAAAGTGTATTACGCCTCTTTGAATAAAATAAGTAACTGTGCTGTAAACTTGTAACATGTGCTATGTTCTAAAATAAAGAAATGATCCCTATAATTTAGAATTCTTTTTAAAGAAAGAAAATAATTCAAGTTCAGTTTTTAAAAACTTATATTTTAAAAAAGCGTATTAAAATTGTACGTTTCAAACTTATTGTGAAGATGGCGTATACATTTTCATGCACGCGTTAACTTTGATGAGCACATAATTTCTTGTGTTTAATATTGAATTAAAACTTATACTGTAGAATATTTACCAATAATAATTTACTGTGTTGTACATAATATCGTTTGAACGTATATTTAAATTATTCGTCTTGATAGTATTTGTTACCTATTATGTAGTATTTTATACACATAATTAAATGAACACACTAAAAATTCGTAAGAGTATTCTTTTTTGTATACTCAAGTATCAATTATTGGTCAATCACTTTCGCTCATTCATCATTGACTTTTATAAGTGGAGAAAACGTGTGCATAAAAAAATATAATACATCGTTCTCAATCAATAATTTTTTTTAAGTCTTATATATGAATAAAAAAATGTAGGTGACATAGAAAATGAAGATGATTAAAATAGTTGAAGTCCTTTTTTGTACTCCGAATTGAAATGTTACCTACCTACTCGTCTTTAAACGATTCGAGAACTGCGATTTATGATTAAAGCAATTTTATGTTGTTACACACATGTAACACTTTCTAAAATCGGATTAGAATTATAATATATGAATATATCTATATTTATACTACACGATTTAATGCATAAGAAAAGTATAATTTAATTCGGAGAGCGATTTAAGCCTATTGTTATTCGTATTGAGAAATGTTTGATGCATGGGTACAATCTGACAGTTTATACGATTTATTTATTAATTTTTAATTTTAATGAATACGATTTAGTATTGGTTTTAGATTTGGTCTATTTTTATTAATTATTCTTTATTTTAGTATAGGTAATAATAATAATAATATAGGAACTAAACAAACATAAATATTTTCAACAGCAAATTTACTAACCATCAATGATAAATCATATATTTAACCATTTACATTTTGATAATTATATCTTACCATAATTACTAAGATAATTGATTTTAACAAACACTATATTTTAAACTAATAATATGTTATAAGTTATAAAAACTATACAACTAATCTTTTTTCTATATTTCTTAAAATAATTATTAATAGTTTTGTGAATGATAATGGTTAGGCTTTAAAATAGTAATTTTTAGTAATGAACATAATATTTAAATGTTATGCATAACAAATTTATGATGATTATGATTTTGATTATTTGTGATAAGTCTGCAGGAATAGAACAATGAATCACTGTGCTAACTGTGCATACCACAATTCTTCAAATATCCATCTCGTATTCTTTTTAACACGTTGCAACTATAATTTTAGATTATTTTTAATATATTCTTGTAAAACAATTTCGGAGAATAAAAAAAACATTTTCTCATATATTTTTTATTGTAAACAATGCATAGAACAGTAAAAATACAAAAATACATCTATAGGTTTGAATATATTATAATTTTTTAATAACATTTTGTTGTTGAAAACACTGATATTATCCTTAATTCGTTCTTCTTTGTGTCTTTTGTAGTCAATTGTATAAAACTAGAGTATAATAATATTATTATTATGATACTGTTAATGTAGTTATATGCTGCACTAAAATACTTACTTAATATAGTTCTAGATACATCAATGAGGTATGACAAAATCTTTCTGATTTCTGTTATTCAATATAGATTTATAGAGCATTGATGTAATTGATGTAATTCATTTTTGTAGTTTAAGTATACGTCATATTATCTAATAAATAAGATAAGGCTAAGGTTTCGTATAAATATTACAAAACGTTCTCTAAACATAGACATCAATCATAAATAAATTTATTTTGTAGAATCCTAAAATATTATTTTACCCATATACAGTAACGGTATATCAGAGTTTTAATTGAGTAGCTATTAATTCATGCATATACTAACTTAACTTGACCCAACCTAACCTAATAAATGTATCTAGTGAAAACGATACATTTATATTATTTAGGATAATAATTTTGATGTTGTTTATTTATGCATATATAATTATTATATGAATTAAGTAGTTTAATATAAATAAATAAATAATATGTTAATAGATAAGATTATAAAGTAGTGTGCCCCCTAAAACGTATTATAATTTTTTTGGTGGACAGAGGTGAAATTTTGAATTGGATGATCTTAACTGATAAAAATTTCATAAAATATTATTACTTTAAAAAATTTAGAGAATCCAACCCTTTCTACTTCCCTCCCAGGTAACCCATTAATATTTATATGATATTTAAATTTATATAACTGAGTGATACCTACTTAAAAATGTATTATTTATTTATTTTTTTTAAAAAACAATCAATTTAATTTCATATAAAATACCTATAGGCATTTAATGAGTGATTTACAATATTGTTATTCAGTAGTTATAATATAAAAGTAGCAAACAAGTTATATAAATATAGAATACATAATTCATAAAACTACTGTAAATCATAGCCTATAAATTAGTTACTGTCAAGATTTGAAATTGTTTGGTTAAAAATTTAGTCGTCATTTTTTCTAAGACTATTTTTTTTCGAGGTTGTATCTTAATGGTAGCTTATAAATAGTTTGAATGTTTTTGTATTGTTTTATTACTCTCTTTCTCATTCCCCAAAATAATATGCAGACAGTGCAGCATAATTTGTTTACTTTTTTTTTTATTCGGTTTATACATTTAACATTGTTTAGTATTTGTTATGTCGAAGACCATAATACTATGTAATCGACCACGCACTGAATAATTAGTGCCGGGTATCTACTCTACAGTATTTATAGATTACCATACCTAATATCAAATAATATGAGCCACTGCTGACTGCCCGTCAACATGTTAGTGATAATAATAATTATTTATTGTTATTCTTAATGTTTTGGAATGTAAAACAGTAGAAAGTTCATCAGCGAACATGGACGCTGAGTTCTAGGCCACAGCACAGGTATATGTATAGTATATACAAATACAAATATACAGTTTCTTAGGTGTTTACTATTAAATATTTATACACCGATCCGATGCCGAGTACTTACGTTCTACATTGCAGGTGGATTTTTGTGAATACAAAATGTCAATATTTATAAGTCTTCTCGTGACTTGATCGTCCATGGGGATTTCTGAATAAACGCCCGAGAGATTTTCCTGATAAAATTAACCCATCCGAGATATATATTCATTGGCAATAGGCTGATTACGATTTTCTCATCAAATTCTATTATAATTGAAGTCAAACTGTACGCAATCACACGAATCAATTAATCACCGGAGGCGCGTACAAAACGTGAACAATAAAATCTCTTGGATAACAAGTGGTGTATTTCAGGCAAAATCCGAGAGAGTTTGTCGGGTATATGTTTAAAACCATCAACAGTATGATTCGATACTGAGTAGTACTGACAGTGATATTTATAATCATTAATTGTAAACAATTTTCAATCGTATCATGTTTTTTTTTTTAGACTTACGGACTGCGATGTGTTCATAACCTAACAATTATTAGGTAGCTGTAGTATGAATTTATCATATACCATTCAATATTTTAAATTTTATATAGCGAGTTATTATATCATCTTAAAATTGTAAATTTGATGCACATTTTAAAGTGCTAATAACTCGCTATTAGATTAAAATATGAAAAAAAAACTATGAGATAATATTTTTACTTCTAAATTGGTAAATAGGTCAATTCACTGCAATATTAAACAAAAAATGTACCAGAGTTAAATGGATTATTCAGATTATACAATTTGTCATGTTAGGTATACTTTTGTAAGACAGAGACAACGCATGTGGGTGTAGTGTTTTCTATTAACAAGAACACTCCACGAAATCAGAAACATGGATTTTATCACAGCATCTTATTATTTATTTTACTTCTGTTCTGGATTAAAATAAATTCATCTTAGGAGCAATGCTTGTTGAAATACGATCATGTACAGACATATGATACCAAAGTTCAATTTTCTAAAAATATATTTAATATACATATGCATACAATATAATATACAATAAATTATTTCATTCTGCGTATAAAAAATATGTACCTTCGTAAAAAATAATTACAATATTTCAATGTTAAAAAAAATATCTCAAAGTTTTGCAAAGTATCGAATTCGACTTTTAATTAATTAAAATTTAAAAGTATAATCTTTATTTTTTTTTAAGTAATCAATTTAATTTGTATAATAAACAATTATACAGGAAAGCTATACTATTTCAAATGAAGTAATAAATTAAATATGGTTAACCTCCTACGATCTACTTAGCTTGAAATACACAGAACATTATAAAATACTTCCTTCATCTTATAACTATTAAAATCACACAATTACTATTATATAATAATAAAATAATTGACAAGATTTGTAATTAGTTGCATAAACTAATTCTATTTTTTTATTTTGTGTGAGAAAAAGTATTATTTTTATTACTATACGAGGATTGCATTTTATGAAACTCAATAATTTACCTATAATGTTATGAATTTAATATATAATCGTGTTATTAGCGTAATATAGAAAAATCATTATATCATCTTACAATAAACTCCATTGTTCGGTTGATTAAATGTGTAACATCATCGTAACGTGGGAACTCGGTAAAAATTATGTTATGTATAATACTATGATATACAAATATTTGGGAATTAATTGATAATATTATTAATCTGATCCACGATTTAAATTATATTTATGCAATAGTTATTATTACGAGAATAACTAACATCACGGTGATGTAAATATTTTACATTCTCGATAGTCAAGCGTATTAAATTTATTAAAATAATTGTTTATTGTTAGTTGTCAAGCAGTTTTATACAATACATGGAGCGATATTGTATTGTGGTGTTGATTTTTGTCCAACAAATTATGCGTGTTCACAGCCAAATTAACTAATTTCCGAATTTCACATATTTTAGTATTTAGTTATTATAGGTACATACTTAGCCACTTCACCAGTATCGGGCGTAATTTGATAAATGGTATAGGCGAAAGCTGTTATGATAATAATAAATAATAATAATAATAATACAACAACATGGGTTGGTCGTAGCCTGTTATCCCGTGAATTATATCTCAGGGCCAGGTTGAGCAAATGAAACGCGCGCCATTCGCGTACAGTTAATCTACCATTGAACGTGTTGGTGATTAATAGTCAATTCCATAATAGATCCCTATTGGAATTTATCGGGGAAGACGGGGCACGTAAAGTAATAATTTAAGAGAAGCATGCGGAAATTACGACTATACATTCCCTTGGGCTACCAGTTTTACGAATTTATGACGTCATGTGTGTGTATATGCAACGTGATTATTTTATCTGCTTATTTTCCGATTGCACGACGCAAAATGTAAAGAACACGAAATAAAAGGAAACTCTGCCGAAACAACAAGATAGGTCTCACGATCCGCTCTGCAGTGATCTATATAGTTACATATAAATGTATACGTACAATACGTATATTGTATAATGTATGCATTCCAATGTTACAAAGGGGGGGGGGGGTAAACAAACACTGTAGTAGTCGATAGTCGCGCATATGTGCGATGTAGCCATGAACCAAAACGGTCGGGGGGTGCAAAAAGTCATGACAGCGGTGGCGTTGGACGAGAATACTACCCTTGTCGCTTCGGGAAAACAAACGACATGCGTCGAGTCGTAGGGAATTCGCTCGGGTGGTAGAACGCGCGCGCGAGTATGGAGACGAGGGAAAGGCAAAAATCAAATGGGCTGGTGAGAGGTATTTCTAAACGGCTTTTTTTTTTTTACTATTATTCTGAAATCGTGCCAGGAATACGCGAGCACGTTTCCTTTTTTTTTTTGTCCGTTAAGTGAAATAGCAAATTATTTAATCAACGAGCGGCCATATATGGAAAAATGTTTGATTTATTATTACACTTAAATTTTATACCGCTTTGGTGAACATTTTCAAAATAAATTTATCAAGAAGAAAAGATATCTGTAATTTTTAGAGTTATGATACGGCCTAACGTTATATTTTGAAAAACTATTTACTTTTATTGGGGTACTTAATATTATGTTTGTACTTTGAAGATAAGTACGAATTATTATTGAAATTTCGTTTGGTTTGACATCAAACATTTGAATTTTTGTTCAAGTATATTATGATTAATTTTTAATAGATATTAAATCAAGTAAATAATAGAACAAGAATAATAACAACTAATTCAAAGGTAATAATTAAATAACTAGGTAGTGTAAATATTTAGTGTGCAATTTTTTAACAAAGTAAAATATTATAGTAATCTATCCTAACCTTATCTTATCTTCACTCCAACATTTTTTTGATCCTTTTGAATATTAATTAAAATACCATATATTTATACTTATAATGTTTTTTATGTCTGAACATAAGACATTTTAATATCTATAAGGTACTAGTTCTATTATATATAGTTGGAATATTTTCATCTAATCTGAGTGAAAATGTAAGATATATTAAAATAATAAAAATTTAATATTGAGTCATTTGTATTATTATCAACAACTATTGATAAAATGTTTTTCTTTGGATACATTTTTTTATATTCAAAATTAAGTGTCCTGTAGTAGGTTTGTTACATGCGGCCTATTTTAATTATCATTATTTTATTTTTAGTTAAAATTTAAAAACTGTCGGTATATTATTACCAAAATGAATTTAGTTAATTGTTTTGTATTCATTAGGAAATGCTAAACAGGATAATTAAATTAAAAATATTAGTATGTAAAGTTATAAACAAGTTTTTTTTTATGTCGTGTTTAAATAATCAAACAATGTCAAGGTCATCAATGTTGATGATTTCTGATAAATTGTTAGTGTGTAATGTTATATATATATATATATATTGTACTGATATTATCATTACGTAATTATATTAAAGAAATATATTTTTATACTGATGGAGTATTTCTGATTAAAGTTTAAACCAATAACTCAGGTATTTACAGTAATTTATATTTATTAGGTACCTACTTAAAAATTCTAAAAGAAGCAGTAAATCTATTGGTATTTTTACATTATCAACTTGTTTTATTATTTGACAACATTTTTGAAAGCATTAAATGCATGTTTTAGTAAGCTGGCAAGTTCTTTTCAGAAACAAAATTTAAATAATGATTTCTTACCTCGAAGTTGAAAATAAAAACGCCGCTCTAATGGACTCAGTCTAAAAAATAAAATAATTTTTTGTATCCAACCAGAATCTTTATTCATGTATAATTATTAATACAATTATTGATACAGTATATTTTGTATATTATAATAATCTATGTCTATTATTTAGTTTTTTATTGTAATATAAGTACGATTTATACATTTTATTTTTATTAAATAAGCAAAACTTTTTGGATGATAATCATTTTGACATAATATAGTCTTGAAAAAGGAGTTCATCATTAGTGACATTTTTATATGTGAAATTTTACTATATAAGTCGTGACATAATGCTATTTTGAGATGACCATAGGATTTTCAATCATAGATATTGCAGTTGCGATACATACAGGTGAATTTTGTGGTTTGAAAATGAGGTGTGATAGAGGTGATATAGACATACGGTTATGTTTTTTACTATTTGGACATGGAGATTGGAATGGATAATTTAGTTCGTGGCATAATATACGAGACGATTAGTTGAAATGTTTTGTTTGAAATATTTGTAAAAATACAATGATTGGATGCCACATATTCATACGGGTTTGAGAACTATTTGATTGTAATGTAATTTTATTTATTATATATGAAGTATTTATTAAATTGGAAATTGTAATAGGTGTTACTAATCTGATTCTTACATTTTAAAATCAAATAAACGACTGTGCTGTTGATTCATTGAAAATATGTTTAATTAGACACTTATACAAATTCCTTCAAAATATAAATAAATTTTATGTATTTAAGTATTTAACAAACAATTTTATGATTTCAGAATATATTGGAAAAGTTCAATCCAGGTGCTCGGCAGATGATTAATGCGGGCAAGGCATATCTGAAAGCGCTTCACGGTGAGTTAAGATTTACGTGCTGGTAGATTAATTAGTAAACTCTCATTAAAATATATTTTTACAGGCAAATATTTTATATGTAAATTATATTTTTATAACATATTTATATATCATATTATAACGCATAGGTAATAAATAAAAATATAAGATAATGATAGTTTTTTGTGGTTGGGAAAGCTTAAACCGATGAAAAATATAACTTTAAATTTTTTAATTTTAACATATATTTACAAACGCGTTATAAAAACTAAATATGTTTATTATATTTTGATGTAAGATAATATTAACATTTTACAAATTGTAATATATTATATTATTAAATGAATACTCAAGAAATTCTCAATAATAGAAGTAACAAATAAATGTTAAGTTGATAAATATATTTAGTGTACAAATCATAATTTTTGATGATTGCACGGTTTTTTGTATTATATATATATTAGTGTACAAATTAAAGCAAATAGATACCTAAAAATGTGCCTATACTAAGCTTTATTTTTGGAAAGTTTACCATATTATGAAGATTTATGCAATATACGTTTTACATCATACAATTATCTGACAACTCTAGTTCAATTAAATTTAAAAATCTACATTTTCAAGCGATCCAAAAATATAATAATATGCATTTAATATTCTTAATCCTTTATTTATTGTCATTATTATTTTGTTTAATTTAAATGTTTATTTGAGCTGAGAAAGATTGATTTTAATATGTAAATACAATGGAACAGTCGATAGTCATGTAACTTGTTAATTATTTAAGTAGTATTGTAAACAAATCAATAAGAAATATTATTAGTTAAATACATACAAAGAATTTACGTAAGAGGATGATTTATAATTAATTGTCATAACTCATGTGACAAATAAAATGGTTTAATTGACATTATCGTTCTTAAGATTGTAGTTTTGATTAATGATGTATTTAACCTCAAACTTTCGAAGATCAAAGATAGGTAGGTAGTATTAAAACATTTTGAGTGATACATAATTTTTACCAGTAATGGCCATACTTTAATATGATTAATAAAAATATGTAAATATATTTTACTCACATTGATCTAACAATCTATAATATTGAACAAATTGTGAACATAAAACATATAAGGTTACGATCAACTGATAATATAATAACGATAATAGAAAAAAATTTTTTTTTCTGTATTGAGATGGTATAAATACCAAGAAGATTATAATGCATTTTCTACTTCTACACACGATAAGCCGATGAATGTTAAAAAGTTAGTAATCCACAGTAGTATAAGCTCAGAGTCTTATAATATAATTCATAATGGGTTGGAAAATTCGTTCTCGGGATTCGTATAATGAATAATGATTGGATCTAATACAGTCCCGAGTATTGCATTTCGTTTAAACAAATAGCACCCCATCGGGCACTACTCATTTGAGTATTTTTTTCTCATTGGCCAATGCCAGAATGGGTAGGTACTGTTGTAGAAAAACAAATTGAATAAGCATGCAAATAATAAAATATCATATTATACATAGGTATGTATAATGTTATTATTATTCTTTGAGTAATATTTCCTCTTTTGTCGTTACTGCAGTAGTAGAAAAACGTACGTAATAGACGTACATATATTGATATAATATTATATAAATAATAAATACGTATAAATGGAAAAAAATACATTGGACGAACAATAACAATAAAATATTTTTTATACACATTATCCTCATTCGTTCTCTCGAGACTAGAATCGGCGTTTGCACAAACGGTTGCCATTTGTGTGTGAGTGAAAACATAGACACATCATAAATATTTATCAACATCGCATGATTGATGACATGCATGCATATCGTATGCACGAACGTCTTTATCGTACTCCAGAGTTAATGTTGTCATTGGTCAGGATAGGGTGGAATATGATTGATATATGCACAGCTGTGTTTGTACTATTACCATTATTATAATACGATCTCGTCTGCTACGCACTAAACTTTTTTCTTTCTCGAAATTTTATTAAAATTACTACAAATAATATTATAATTTTCAAGGGCATGTGTGTCATTTACGCTTTTCATGTTTAGACTCTAAAAATTATGCATGAAGCAGGTATATTATATTGATTTTATTTGTTAAAAAAACAACGAAATGTACAGAACATAAAATAAATAATAATAATAATAAAAAGAAAAATATATATTTGTAACAATACATTAGTATTAATATAAATATAAATTTGAAATAATTCCAAAATGAATTGATATGAAAACATTAACATTTCCGAATTATATTGTGGTTTATTTTCACAGTTTATACTTTATTTAGACGAATAAAAACATGTAAAAATAATTATAATTAAAAGAAAAAACAAAGCTGTATTATAATTCTTCATTATTTTAAGTAAAAATTCATCGGGAATTAAAAGCGCTTAGCTTACTAAAACACTGCAATTTTCGTGAATTTACTATTTAATTTTAATTATTAATTAATATTAAACGTTTTAAAATGTTTTTTCTATGTACCACATGATTATATACCATTATTTACCACGGAAATGCGTGAAACGAATTTAAAGTGTTGTATTATACTACATATTATAATTATTATTAAGTCAAGCGTCAACCAGTAGATAACAATTTTTTAGTTATATATTGATATTTTTATTATATTATACATACTTATATAATAAGTAGTAGTACTACACATATAATAATGACAGCGGTGTTGTTTTATGTATGTGTTATCTGTACTGATTGATTTTATATATTTTTGGATTTGTGTGTTGGGCACATCGTTATATTATTGGTCCGTAAATATATTATATTATATAATGTGTTAATCATGATGTTTTTGAAAATTTTTAAATTCTAATTAGTCATTAATTTTATTAAAAGTCTGTAATTAATTACTCATACGTTGATAGTTGTAACCATTAATTGTAAATATCAATTAGTAATTACTGATATGATATGATAGTTACAATAAAATGAGAACTAAGTATATTTTTAATATGCTGATCTATTATAAATCGATTAATGGTTATGTACAAATTATTTCATTAAGTACCTATTGCATGTAGGTAAAAACTCATTTTTTAATAAGAAAAATTATTATTATTTTTAAAGTTGTAGTTTTAATTAAATAGAAAGTCTAAATAAAATTTTAAATTATTTTAACGCCTATACTGAAAAAAAAAACAAAAAAAAATTATTTGGTCGAATAAATCTAAAATTAAGTTAGATGTCATTTTTTTTTCCTGCTCAAAAAACCAGGAACGGGTGGGAACTGTTCAGCACAATACTTCCACCCGTCCCTGTATCGTTTATTCACCAAATAAGACAATCAATCTATACAAAAATTGGGGGCCTCTAACCACCCCCCCCCCCCCCAAAAAAAAAGAAAGTAAGTTAGATGTTTAGAATTTGGATTAAAGTTTGTTTATTTTTTTGAATATTATCGTTATTACTTATAATTTTATAATCCAATTACAATGCATAACATCTTGGACTTGTATATTAAATATTCATAACTATTAGATATTAATATTTAGAATATTTGAATTTTATGATAGGGAATGATCATAGTGGAAGGTAATTTATCATTTTTTTTATACGAAGAAAATCAAACATTTTAATTGGTATTTGGTACAAAACATTTTTTAAAACTATTTGAAGAGTTTTTGTTTTGATTTCTGCATCTAATCTGAAATAGTTAACTTATTGTGTATTTTTTTCAATACCGAAATTTATTATAAATAACATAAAATGTAATTTGTGGTTTTACATATACTCGTTATAAAATTATAGACTAAAAACAATACTTTGGTTAATATAAACATTACTCCTTTGAACAGCTTGAGGTCATATGTGGTATAGGTAATACTTCATATTATGAAGTTTGAATTATATTATAATTATTTGGAAAGCGGGTAACTGAAAATGGAAGTAATTGGATTACGTGTGTCAATGTGAAAGGAAAAAAGGGCCGGGAAAATTGACGCGGAAAAAATTCTACAACTTTTGATTTAAAAACCTTTTAAGCTGTCAAACTTTACCAAAGCGCAATAAACAAAGTTATTTTTTAAAGGCAGGAAAAAAATGCTTTTATGTTGTATAGTTTTCATTAAAGACAGTATCAATTGATATTCTCAATTTAAGGGGATAATCGTCTCGAAAGTTTTTATTGCTCCAATGCAAATTAAACATTTTAAAATAATTTCAACACCAAAAAATCTAAATTTTAAATACTTTAAAAACTTTTATATTGTATCAATAATACTTGATTACATTACAATTAACATTGTATTAAATATAACTACCATCTGTGTGTAAGTTCAGCAACCCTTTCAAACCATTTCTTAAAATACTTACATATCGTAGTGTGAAAATGAATCATCATTTTGAGTCTGTATCTACTTGAGATTTGAGTTAATTGGATCATATGATTATATTTAAATATTTAATCAACATTTGCAGTAAATAAAGGTAGAGTTTATGTAATTATATGCATTTATAAAATATATAATCATAAACTTACGACTATTTTACTTAAATAGTTATTAGCATTAATGTTTAAAAACTTCTATATACGAAAATGGCCTAATATCTGATAATAAAATAATCACCATTTTTAGTTTTTAATTTTCGAATATTGTTTATATAGTTTGGAAATCAAGTATAATAATAATTACTCTAGGCTACTATAACATCTAAACTACGATCAAATTTAACGATAAATTTATTATGAAATACATTTAATAGGTAATATATATATAACGCGCAAGTTTTCAATAATTGTTTATGCATAAGTACACCATTAACAAACAAATATTAATAATAGATTATAAAATAATTAATCATCTAATTTGCATTGCCGATAATAAAAAAATACATTATAGGTAATTATCTGTATAATTTAATATAGCAATCTAGATTGAGATAGTTTTGTTTTTTAGTCTACTTAATCCAACTGTAGTAGAGTTTTTGATAATAGTACATTGGTTGGTGTACTTTATGTTTATAAGAACCAAAATTACAATTAGACATTGGAAACGGCGATAATTTTCCAAACTACACCAGGATGAAATTTAACGGGATGGAATGAATTAGATATTAATTTGAAAATGTTCGTTACAGAAAGATTTTTGACGTTCGAATACGTCCACTTTGCCATTTAATTTGCAAACGTGTCTAGTGAATAACAACTATAGTTTTAATACAACTTGACAGCGAACAATTTAATTTTTCTCTTATGATTTAATGAAAAATAAAAATTCACGGTCTAAAAATATAAATAATAATTGAATTTTGAACACTTATTTTAATAAGGGCGGTGATGAAGTATAATTGAATGTGATATATTTGTTATTTTAAAAATATTATAGGTGCAATTTTAAAACGAAAAAATGCTAATAAGCTACAAGTGTTAGGTTGCCCCAGCCAGTGTATTAATATCTCTCTATCTTTTTAATGATCCTTTATTTTAATAAATATTACATTTGTTATAAACAATTCATTATTGTTAACTGAGGTTTTGAAAGCGTTCTTTCCGTACCTATATAGCTGATGAACTATTTATTTAATATCAATTATTTTTTAAGAAATGATTAAATATCAAATTTTCAAAAATAATTTCTAAATTATGTAATTTTAAATAACTGTTTATAAAATATTTAAAATTAATAACTTTGTGTTAGCTATTAAATTAGAATATTTTCTCATTATTTAATATGATATATCATGTTATGTAAGACAAATTACATATCATTTAATTTGATTATTTAAAAGCTAACTTTGCATTAACAATATAGTTCATAAGAAATTAGTTTTCTTGGAATTCATTATAAGCTTTAACACAAAACATCATGTTCTTACTTTTTGAAGAACACATAATATGTATTTTCCTTTTCTATGGGGATAATCCCAGTCTTGTTTTTTTTTTGTAATTTGCTTCATTCTTCAGGTGATTCTTATTAAAAACGCTTTAAGGAGCGTTCAACTTGAATAAACTTAATTCGAAACCAAATTCGTTAGGGGAAAAAATAAGAAAAGGTTCTTGGGGTAGAGATGAGCCGTTTGCGATAAAAATAAAACGATTCTGTTGTATATGAAAACATCCTAACGAGAAACTTGCCCTTAAACTTCAATGCAAGCGATAGGGAAAAATAAGGAAGAAGAGGAATAAATGAATTGCATTAGACCCTGTTGTAGTATTCCCTTGAGATAAATTTACCGAAAGCAAACAACACTATGGCGAGTGATTTCTCATCTTTTTGCACGACAAAAACACACAAAAAAAATTTCACCTTTGTGCATTTTTTAAACAGTGTTTAATAATTTAATATACGTGCAATATAATCAAACACTATAATATACGGTATATCATATTATAGTAGGTATATAGTAGATAAGAAATAACTATTTCCATTACTTATTCATAATAAGTATGTAACTATGTAAGTAATAAAAATATATTTTTATATTTTTATAAAATATTTAAATTTAATAACATTTTAAATTTGATAAAAAAAAAGAGAGGGAGAGAGGATTGTGATACTGAGGATTTCAAAAGAATTCAATATTGATGTTCTGTTGATGTTTAGTAACAAAAACGTCTAGATACTCTATAGTTTATAGATATAACCATTATTCGGGTTTATAGGTGGAAAGAAGATGAGGGTAAAAATAGAAAATGTAACCGCAGTCCCCCATGAAAATTCAAATCGTATTCTTATCTTTATCATTGTGATGACACACTCAATAAAAACGATTCAAACAAATTCACCTTATTTATAAGTGAAAAAATAAAATTACAGCCAAAACTAGCTTACAATTTTTTTTTTATTTATTAAGATTAAAGTTTCTCAGTATATTACATGCTATTACAAGTCAGTTTACAAATTAAAAATTACAAGATTCTTTCCAATCTTTTAGAATATTACTAATTATAGTTAGTTTAAGATATTGCGATAGGTGTATACATTTTAAAGTTAGTATTTGTGATGGTAAATTATGGTTGATCTTTGTCTTCTAAGATCTTGCGGTAGACGTGGTTTTAAACGCCGATTTTTCGTTTTGATTCAGCTAGATTGTAAAACGGTGCGCCATCGGATGTCTTGAGTTTAACAGCTTATCGATTATATTGATTATAACATAAATTATAAATCAGAATGTAATATCTATTAATAATTATAATTTTTACCCATATTTTATTGTTTATAAACATAACATACCTGTATAATATTATAGAAGTATTGTCAGTATTGATAAATACATATTTTATTAATTTACTTTTAATTAGTTATGAATGTTTATAGTACCTACACTAATTCAATTTCAATGTACGGATATATATTTCTATTCGTAAAAGTGAATTGAGTATTTTGTAGATATTTCTTACTTTTGTTTTATTGAATGTATAGATATAATATTTTGTTAATTTCTTTGTTAATGATTATTATTATTTTTTTGCTCATTTATTATAAATAATTTTGACGTTTCCCAATAAAAATTATTCTGGTCCAACTGGTGCTGTTCTTAACGAAGCATATTTTTCTCTCCATCTCAGTATCTTAAAATTAATGGCATATTGTATAAATTAATATTAATGGCGAACGGGAGCCAATGAAGTTCATCATTTGTTCGCTGTAAAATAACATTTGACTAATAGACCATAGCCGTTGGGTGGATGACAAATAGCTTGCTCGTAGAATTGAATTTTTCGAAAAATACTCAAGGCGGAAATTAAAACGCATCTTTACAGTAGTGTTCTTTGTCGCATTAACTCCACTCCAGTTTGTTTCCCTTTGGAATTTCAGCCAAATGACTTTTATTATCCAGAAGCAGGGTCAATGACGAGGGAGAATTTCTTCGCTTAAGTATTTTTAACCACCCTTTTCACATAGACGAATGCTCCCTTAATACTTTGGATATATTTGAGCAGAAGAACTGAAATAATTTAGCCATTAACATTTGGGTACTTTCGTATGTTATTTTATGAAATCGGTAAATGTACAAGATACTCAACTGAAATACATCTAAGCGAATATAATAGAGAAAAATATTTTATGTTATTTTTGTGAGTTTATTTTAATTAAATATCGCTTATCAGAAAGTAAAACTAATAAGTAATAAGTAATACTTATCATTGTACATGTAGTTTGAAACGTATAAGTGATATAGCTTTTGAAATCTCAAATCTCAATACTCAATATTACAAAAATTATGAAATTATACTTGAAAAGTGAATACTGATGCATCATACACCTATATAATAATTTTATTATATAAATATAATATTATATATTATATATAATTTTCCTTCACACTACAGCTTTTCTTAAAGAGAAGGGCAATCAAATCATATAAACTGTTTATAAATACTTATATTGTACTATGTTACATTATCAATTTAGTTTATATACATTATTATTATTAGTTATTTATTGAGCTATATTTTATAATTATAACTTATAAACAATCTTAAATATGATTAGTTATAATAGTAGAAAAATGTTCATATAAAGAATAAACCATAAATCATTTTTGAAAATGTTTTATTTTCATTTTAAAGTACAAAAATTAAGAGTTAAGTTGTATAATACTTACGCTTATATTAAACCATTTTCTCTTTCAAAAAATTCAAAAGAGAAAATCTTTCGAAAAATTCGATACAAAAAAAATTAATTTGTAATAAACTCATGTTATTTGATTTTTTTTGTAGAATATAAGAAGTATGAGTTAAGTAAATAATTAAATAGCTGGAGAATTAATTTAGAGTAGAAAATTAATGAGTCAAGTTACATTAAGTTGTATTGGTATTTAATTTAATATGTTTGTGGGTAGGTATTTTGTGTTACGATCATATAACAACGTAATTATTATACACTTATTATATATTCATCTATTCAATAAAACAATTAGTTCTTCATATTATAATACTCAATATTAAGTCTTCAAAATGTAGTTTAATTATCAAATTAATTACGTATTTAATAATTTATCGAGTTCTAATAACTATATTTTACATTTGAAGAGTAGTTAATGCTTATAGAAGACTTTTTAAACATAATTAACACGAAATAACTACGCGTTTTGTCCTATAGATTAGTTATTTGTTAGTTTATAGTAGGTAGTTAGGTATTTTATTTTAGATTTAGATTTAATTCAAACAATTTTATTCTTAAAGTTAAAAAGTTAAAAAAATATATATATAACATATAATGTGTTTGATAATAACAAGTGAAACTATAAGTATAAAGTATAAGATAGTACGAAATCGCATTTTCATATGCGTTTTAAATTGACTAGAATTATACTATAAGGTCACGCATATTTGATAATTAGGGATTTGTGTAACATTATAGGTACCTATATCACTTATATGAAATGTTATTAATAACGTGTAAATAACTTTAAGTCACTCAAATCTGTACAAAATTACTAATAATTTAGTGCAATTTAATTATTTTTAAGTAGTGTTATAATGCACACAAAATTTAATGACACTGTTATATAGAAGTGATAGTATTTGAGAAAAGTTTAATGGAGATTGAAAGCATTTTTATCAAGAATAGTGCATTAAACGTACACATTAACTTACTCCCACCCTCTCTCAAGAAAAAAAGAAACTGGTTATTAAATTGCGATGTAAAAATAATCACAGACCGTTATTAAAACAAATGGTTTTACTGGTGTGATAAACGCTGTACAATGTATACATAGTATATACGTACCCTTCTCCCCCGACCGCTTGTTATGCCAATAAAGCGCAAATATGATAGGCGTCCAAAGAAAATTACTTTTCGCTTTCAACATTGTTAGTGTTGTTATGAGGGTAAAAGCATTAGTTAAGGAAAGGCTTCTTGGATGGGTATTATTATTTTATTATAATATTTTTCTTTTCTTTTTTTTTTGAAACAAAGTGTTAATCAAGAAATATAAATAATAAAAGTAGTAGTAAAGGTAATCCCCGCCATCCACGGCCATTTATCAAAAAGGCGGTTTTACGTAAAACGCTTCTGTATATTATGATAATCAACTTCTAAATAACATCTCTTTATTATATATTGTGAGGTTAGGATAACGCATAGGATAGGATGGTGAGTTATTGCCTTGAAACTTTTACATCCCCTCCCCCCCATTCTCGCATTTGTTGAAAACTTTCGACACAGTGTTAAACCACGTAAAGTACACGAATGGTGATAATTACAACGACCCTGCAGTCCTTGATGGTTACCTAACTCTTTTGGGAGATGACTTCTGAGCCAAAACTATGTATACTTATAAGTTATAACATATATGTCAAAAATTCTGACCTTCATAAATTCAACTAGGTATCTATTTCTCTCGTCCCCTAAATATTTATACATGTAATGCGAAATATATTTTACAATTTTTTTGGCCTATTTCGATAAAAAAAAAAATAAACTAATACAAATTTATCTTTTACGAGTAGTTTAAGAAAATATTAGTCAATATAAATAATTTTAAAAAAAATGTCTCCAAAGTGATTTGTATTCAACTATACTTCAGCAACTTCAATTAAACAACTACATTCTTTGTTGCCATTCAATTTTCCCAATTTTTCAATTCAGGATTGTTATTTATTTACAACATTGTATTATTATGGTTCCGATTGATGTGTCTTATATTATGTTTGTTAGTCAAGCAATGCAAATTAAACTTGTCAAAACAAAAAGATAATAATTATTTAAAGAAAACATCTAGCTAGGGCCTTTTTTATATTTTAATAAATAAGTATATCAATAATGTTATATAAAATTAAAATTAATTTAAAACGTGAAATAATGTTAGTATAAAACTATAAAGAATTAGATGTTTATGAAGTGTATTACCACAAAATTGTGACGTATAATATGTTATTCACAAGAACATCATAATATTTTATAAATGTATATCTTATATTATAAATAATTATAATTAGAAACGATAAGTTTTCGTTCTTCCTGTTTTTCATACATTTTAACCTAATAAATAAATAAAACTCATAATGCGTTATATTATACACATTATTTGTTGAAAGTTGTGTCTGATTTGAGCAATGGAAATCGAAATGAAAATTCATAATCATAATATCGTTCTCATTAAATTATGATTACAGGATTTACGAACTAAATATCTTCTAGTATAAAAAATTTTCAACACGGAATTCGATCAGTGGACATTAAACTGCACTCTCGCGTAATAACATCACTATCATCTATGCAATTTAAATATCATAATATGCGTAATTACTTTTATACTGATTTTTCAGCAGATGTGCTATTCTCACGGAACCTGTATCACGACTGTATATATAGTCATATAGAACATTAATATACATTTTGAAAAAGGAAATATCAATATTTATTTTTTTTCTACCAGACCACATTGCTTGGGAGAGGGTGTACTGTAATAGGAGGTTTTAGTGCGGCCTCTGACAATCCATGAAAACAATATGACGCTAAAGCCGTTTTCTACACCCGGGCCAATATATACGCGATATTTGAAACACAATACAAACATAATATACGGGCCGATCCGTTCTATATTCAGCGTAGGCCGTAGTTGCAATACGGCAAACATAATAGATATATAACTTATCCTCCATAATACGTCCTCGTTTACACCACACATACCCTGAACAACGTCGTTTACAGAGTTGATACAGAATGACCACGCGTGTCAATAGTAATCGTAATTATTATATTCGGTGGGCCGTGGGGAAGGGGTGTAGAGAACAGAAATAGTGAACGATAACGTGATAGGGATGACACCCCGACAGATAAATGGGATAATGTCGTTTGACAAATATTGTAATGGTATTGTAATGTACCAACTATATTAATATTAATATAGTGTCGAAGTGCTGCCTAATCGTGTTTACTGTTATAACATACGTATTACAATTTACAACCATCACGATTCACTAATCGCCATGTGGCGGTCGTCGGGAATGCCTCTAAACTCTAAAGCCAAAAATACTGATATGAAAAATATTCCTATTTACAATTTATTATGTGATAGTTTCAATGTGAATAAGTAGAAATAAATATAGGTACATTTTGAAAAACGAAATAGATAAAAAATAAAAAATAATATTGCAATAAAAGATAATAATATAGGTAGATGCATATTTATTCAACTAAAAAACTAAAAAAATAATGAAAACCCGAAAATGATATTTTTTAATGTTGTTACCCAATATAATACACATATACAACTGTTATCGTTTCTATGATATATAGGTCCATTTTGTATGATTAGTAGACTTGTTGATGGTTCTCGTTAATTTTGACAATGTAATTTTGAGAAAAAAAGTCAGTAGAAACCACTTTAATCTTTGAAATCTAATACAAAGTAATTTATTTTTATAATTGTTTTAAAACTTGTAATTGTACTCTGTAGTAAATGTTGTGTATAATACTTAAACATAATTCACCTTTAAGGTTTTTACTCGTTTCAAATTTTTTATGAACTTTTAACTTTCTAATTTAAACAATTGAAATTGAGTTAAAATAATAAGTCTTATATTTCAAAATTTAAGGATAAATATTTTAGAGTAAACTTAATTCACATATAAATGTTGGTAACATATTATGCAGCAAAATAACTAAGAATATTTGTTCATTCGCCTATGGACGATAAAATGCAATATTAGATATATTATATAATTACAATTTCGTTATATTTATTACAAAATATATAAATATTAAAATAATCATTTCACGATTTTTACACTTTGGTAAACCATTTTGTGAAAAATTTAATATTATATTTATAAGAAAATTTTTTTCTTGTATATATCATTAATTATTGGTAGTTTTGCAACCAACTTAAACATTGAACACTTTAAAGCAGTAAAAGTTACTAAAAGCAGTAATAACGTCACGATTTCAAGGCAGAAACTTCGATAAAATATGTAAAATTATTTATAATTTAATAATTTAACTTATTAAATAAACTACTCTTTATATGTTTAAGAAATATAAATATATTTTCATTGAGTATAAATGTATAATAGTAAATTGTGCTGTAAAAGTTGAACAGACAATTTTATAATATATTTTAAATAAGGTAAAAAAATTAAGAAAAATATTAATTTGAAATATTATATGTATTGTTCTGTGTATTACATAACTAACTATTGAAACAATCTCATTTTACTCAGCGCACTAACTCATTTATCACATATAAGAGTACCTATACTAGAATGTTTAATCTTTGATAGTTTTTGTACATATATATCTCTCCTAACCTATACTCATCGCATCTCTTCTAAACTTAAAAAATTGGATAAATAGGTAATTGGATAGTAATAAATAAATAAATAAATAAAATGTTCGCATAAATTAGCTCTATGGATTGGCTATATCAGATTTCGGATAAGCGTGAAAATAAGATCGAATATTACATTATATTTTTTATTTTAAGTTTAAGTAAGTAATATGAATCATTATTATTGTGCCTCTCCATTTCAATAGCTATATTGATTTCCAAAAATATTATTTTTTAAAGTTTATCAGTAAGAATTAACATAGTTAATATTGACGAAAAATATGATTAGACACTATAGACATACCTATTACTTACATATAATATTATCGTATATAAAATACTCGCTGTCAACGGTTTTTATTACATTCTCATAGAAAACACCCATCATAACTTCTTCACTGCAAATCGACTGTTCGGCCCTTTTTGAATATTTTTTTGAAGACGAATGGGCGTGAAGCCTCCATCGGTGTGGCATTTAAGTGACATTCATATTTCACCAGCACAGATGTTGATCTTGTCAGGGATAAGAAATTAGCTCCACGAACACACCCACCACACGCTACGTTCGCTTTTTTCTTGATAGCCATCGCCGACACAGTTTCTTAAAGATAGGTACATGCTAGCCTACAAGCAATTATTATTTTATCGAACAAGTGGGCGTCGTGCCCACTATAAAATGCGTATGTACTGTGTAGGTATGCATGTATGTATGTGAGTTTTTATGTACGTACGTACCAAAAAGCATTGTTTTTATTATTTTATTTAGAAACTTTCTTCCAACAATATGAGATGATTACGTAATATAATATTTAATATACCAACCAAAGTTTTTTTTCATTGAACAAAAGCATTACTTTGTATAGTTTTAGATTTTAAATTAAACATTTTAATAATGTACCTATACTTAATTGTGTAAATAATTTCAATATGAGAAAATCAAAAAAGTGTTACGAAATTTCATTGTAAATACGTTTAGATATTCAAATTTAAAACTAAATTGTATCATTATATAAATATATTTATGACTAGCTTCAAATAAATGTGTGTCAGATATCTATTAAACTTTTATACTTCAACGAAAATGTGTTTTAATAATGCGTGAGCCATAATCGACATCTGGTTAAATTCCAGTGAAATAATCTGTGGTATATATTAATATTATAAACTAAATGATTTAATCGTGATTAAATTGAATACAAATAATATTATGGGCAGTCAATGTTTTGTTAGATTTATATTTATTTGATATAAATTATTAAGTTCATACACATATTATTTTGTTGTTTATTTAGTATTATAATACAAGAAAAATTATTATGTAATAAACACGTGAATGTGTTACACATTAATTTAAATTTAATAAACTTAAAAGTAAAATTAAAATAAAACTACGGTTTTAAATTCGTTTAATATCATTGTAAAATTCTTACCACCCGATTAGTGTCGCACTACACATAATTTTAGGCACTTAAACTGAAATAGTACGAGTATTACAAATATCTCTACGACTGTGTTTGCACATAATACTAGCTAGTGTACCTATATAATGCAAACAATATACGAAAGTGAAAATTACATTGTAAAAAGAATCCTAAGTATTTGCCAATTGTAAACTCTAATGGGGTAAAAACGTGTAAGGTTGACTTTAGGCTAAGCTATTGTGTGTCACGTGTGTACAGTTTTGTTAGAAGGTAGGAGTTTCCTCAAGAATCCTCGAGATTCTGTAACAATTTTCGTAGAAATTCGTTTTGTCTGAGTGGATCGTGCCACCAGCATCGTGTTGTTCTATAATATAATATTTGCTTTTCTGAACAGTCACTTTTCAATTTTCATGCATATTATACAACAAAATATCAATAAGTATAAAATTCGGTCTTGTTATGCAATTCAAGTAAATAATATGTTTTTCTATTATTTGTTTTTCTTTGAAGATTCAATCCATTAATAATAGTATACGATCACGTACTAGAGATGTATGAAACAGGAATTTTTACGCAAAATCAGTTTTTGACCAAATCGATTTGACCAAAAATTTTTTTATATAGTTGTAATTCAAAATTTTTTGACTTTTTTGAGTTATTTATAGACCACTGATATTTTCAATTTTTTTGAGAATTTTTTTTGAAGTGCCGGTAAAAAAATGTTGGATGACCAAAAAACTTGAAAATTTAATACGAGGTTCCTTATGAGTTTTTCTTATTGTAGCTAAAAACAAAATTAAAAATCATAAGTCACAATTTTTTTTATAAGCGTTTATAGTTCAAATTTTTACGAAATCTGTTGGAAACGCGAAAATTTGGAAGTAATTTTGAAGTTGAAAAATCATAAAATTGTATGTGTTTATAACTAAGGATTAAAACTACAACACTACGTTTTCCATTAGTTTTCCTTCAAGTAGCTATGGAGAAAACTTGAAACATCATTATAGGAAAAATGTTAAGTGCGTTTGAATTTTAAATTTTTACGAAATAGCGTAACGATAACGATTTATCCTCAAACGATTTTAAATATTTGTTATTATTCAAAAAGTATAAGTCGTAGATACTTGAAAATTTCACCAGTTATTTAGATTGGCATTTTCTTTACATGATTTAAATTTCGAAATATTTCGAATTTTTTAGATATTTAATGACAACTGCAATTGTCAATTTTTCTGAAAATTTTTTTTTGAAGTGTCGATAAAATTTTTTTGGCGCCATCAAAAAACTTGAAAATTTAATACACAGTTCCTCATAATTTATTCTTATAATGATTAAAAAGTTATAAGAATACATAGATACAATTTTTTTAAATTATTATTTGAAGATCAATATTGACAAAAATTCGTCAAAACCATGAATATTTTTTATTTGTGTCTGTCATCACGTTTTGGGGCAGTAAAAGTGCTTCGATTTTTGACTTCAGTACCTTATTCGATCAGAAAGTGAATTTAATTGGTACTTTGGGGGTCAAAAATAAAAAATTCTTAATATTTTTCTAAATAATCGGGATAAACAAATTAAAAGTTAAGGGGAAAACTTGAAATTTTACGTACAATCAGTTTTCGACAAAATCGATTTTGATTTTTGATGTAACTTTAAAACAAATGATCATTGATACATGAAATTTTCACCGAATGTTTTTATAAGTGTATTCTATGCACCATGAAATTTTCAAACATTTTTGATTTAAGTTGAACTATACATAGGTATATTATACAATTTTCGATCATTATTAGTTTTTTTTAAATTAAAATCGATAAAAATTTATTTTTTGAGTAGAAAATCTTGAAAATTTAATGCAAGGCTCTTAACAAATTGTTACTAGCAGTTGAAAAATAAAAGAAATTCATTCTCACAATTTTCTTTTATATGCATTCAAATTTTGAATTTTGACAAAATACGTAAACATCACAAAAATTCGCAAATTGTTTTAAGCTAAAAATTCATGAAAAATTTTATTTTTAAATCTAAGATTTAAAAATTTAATACAAGATTCCTTACAAATTTGTCAATCTTTATCACAAAACATATGTCCACCGGAAATTCAAATTAAATTTTTATTAGCATTTGAATTTCAAATATTGACAAAAATTCGTCAAAACCATGAATATTTGCAAATTATTTTGTAGTTAAAATTCATAATATTGTTTGTATTTATATTTAAGGTTATAAAATTCAACACTAAGTTTTCCATAAGTTTTGCTTCAAATAGCTATAGAGAAAATTTGAAGCGTCATTATAGGAAAAATGTTTTGAGCGTTTGAGTTTTAAATTTTTATGAAATCGCGTAATGATAACGATTTATCCTCAAACCAGGTATATGTATATCTATGATAATATAAGGTAATATATGAATTATTATAACTATACATGCAATGTTTTTGGAAAAATTGATTAACCATGCCTTATGCAAAATGCGTCCTAGTTGAAAAATAAAATATTTGTTTCAAAATATAATATATAACAATATTTAAATATAATATATCTTAGACTGACAAATCATCTCCGTTCAGAAACGTTTTTCGTATACAATGATACCTATCATTGCATTCAAATTTAACCTACCCTAGTCAGAGGTCCACCCCACCCCCTAATGTACAGCAAAGTGACATCCACCTACCCGCTTTTTTTTTCTTATGATACCACCAACAATATTGCTGTCAAAACACTAAAAAAAAAAATGCTAAGTTCATAAGTATACAAACTATGTCTAAAATAAGTGATCACAAGCTTTCTTTTTTTGGATGGTGTTTGAATTTAAGAATTTTATATGAGTAAATGAGCTAATTTATAATTTAGTAAAACACATCAGTTTAAAGATTTATTGATAATTATTCCCACTTGGTTTTTTCTTGAACCTTATTACGTCTACTAAAAAAAGCTCGGTATGGACAATAATTCACCGAGTGTTCAATTCCAATTTGTTACTTAAATTTATATTTTTATAACTGTTGCTTGAGAGTTAAATTGTAACAGTATCTGAGTTTTCTTGTTAATTAATAACTACAGTATAATTTTGACTGTTTTATTAATAATTATCCATACTGGCTAAAGAGTACCTAATGAGTAATGACTTCGAATTGTGTTGTATTCCATATCATATTGTATTAACCTAATTCAACATGTGATTGTGAAATTGACCAATTTTTCGTTTGACATTAATATAATAAATATAAAAGTTATTATAATTTATAGTGTTTGATATACTGAAATAATTAAGTGTCAAATGTATTTGAGTACGTTTTAATAATTTTAACTTGTATAAATCAAGTATAGTTGAAAACAATATTATACATAATATGTTTATTTAAGTCATCACATTTTTTTGTCTATAAATTAAACAAGGAAACATTCCTGAGTATGTTTTGAAATATTATATTTATAGGTCATAAATTTATAATAATATTTTATCAATAACGGATATGGAATACTTTCTGGATTAGTAATATTATACACAGTCGTTATATTGATGTTTTTATTTAAAAAAAATTGATAATTGTATAAATTATTCACGGTTGACAAAGTGAAGTTATGAAATTATAATTCTACCTAGGCTGCTGATATTTTGATTAGATTTTAATATTTCAAAGTACCTATCCATGTTAGATATCTATATTTAATAAAAACTACAGTACCTATATATAATTATTAACGAATACGCGTATAATTTATGTTAAACTATTTAAAAAAAAATTAATATCAACTCTATAACTTATATGTAAGTTGTAATAATGTTATGAGCAGTAATTCAATATTTCAATGATTTATAAAATATACCCAAATGGTGATTTTATTTAGATATAATATTTTATCAGTAAATTCCGAGTAATTCATTGTGTTCGAAAATAAATTTTAAGTGTCAATAAAATTTATTGAACTGTATTGTATACCATAAAAATGTATTTCTATGTCATTTAATTTGCATTTCAAAATGAATTATTATTTAAATATTGACAGAACGTGTTCAAAAAAAGTAAAATTGTCTTTCGTATTATATTATGAAAAATGTTTGCACATAATAATGTTCAGCTTGCCAATAGTTTTAAACCGCTTTTTACAATGTTTTATACAGACAACTGTGATTTCAAAAAATATTACCACTTCAGCATCTTATTTTATTCCTTTGTAAGTTGTTGGTATTTTTAACTACTTTGAGTGATAAGCGGCGCTCAATAGTAATTTAATATATATAATGTAAAGTATAGGTAAGTACATTTAGTACCTATTATACATCCTGAAAAATAAACTTATATAGTCTTAGTAGGAGTACAGCGTGTTTTCTGATTTTCTGTTCAATAGTTATTATGCGGCCGCGAGTTAAGTTAATAGCTGAATTACACCAATTTGACGAACTAGAAATTCAAAAAATAATTGGCTCTGTTTTTTCGTAAACGACATAATAATTCTTTTTGTCGTCATGGCTCATTATGCACGTTTTGTCGAAAACATTTAAGCGATTACAACGAATTTCCAAAAGTGTTTATATTATGCGTTCCGATGAACGTATATTATACGGAAAATAATAATTAAATATTATTCAAAGGATAAGGATATAATTAGAATAAACTTGCACTAACTGTTAGAACACATTGTTCATATATTATCTTGCATTTGAACGAAATCATTTACGATCAATAATAATTCGATGACGATAAAACGCAAGCCGTATCAATGTACCATAACAATACGATAATATTAAGTAACTCGAGTGTTTAAAATGAATAATTGGTGTTCTTAATCGATCGTACTTAATAATCTTCATCATCATCATCATCATCATTATATTATTATTGTTGTATAGTTATGGTGTGCAGTTCAGTTGCGATGTCCCGGTCAAATGATGTAGGTATTATTTTACGCGACAGACTCTTGTCGATTAGAGACGTGCCTTAAAATAATAAAGGTAGGTAGTTCCGTATAAATTACCCAATGTACTGGGTGATTCATTTAACATGAGGCATTCATAATGTCATATAACGTTTTTGAAAATATTTTTTTTTACATCATTTTAAGTCGTTATAAAATGATCTTTTTTGAAAATAAAAGTTGTGTTTTTAGTTTTTACTAGTTATTTTTTTATCAAAATAACTACAAAAAAAATACTTCCCTATTGAATGACGACATACGTATTATTCAATATCGCATACTGATGTACCTAATAATAACCTAAGAATATTGCTCGATCTATAAAAATTAAATTTTTGACGTAATTCACCATAAACTACTAGTCCGAAATTAAATTCATACATTTTGAAGTAGTTTCTCCTCCCTAAGACATATTCTGCTTTGGAATAGTACGAATCAAAAAAATAAATGCATTCTGTCATTGAAAAAAAAATGATGTATTGTAAAAAATTGGTTTCTAAAAATGTTGATACCTATGTTTTGAAATAACGATAGTGTCTTACGTCGAATGGATCACCCCGTACATCACAATGTATATATAGATAATGTTATGTATTTAATCATGCAAACGAAGAGAGTACATCACCGTGTCTCGTGCATTTCCGCCACCGCCTACCGGAATGATAATAGTAATGCGATTTGAAAACGGCTTGACGGGGATGATGGACAGGGGTGAAGTGGTGTCGGCGGTGCACTTGTACAAGCGGCGGTAACTCGATTACGGGCGTCGTCGTCGGCTGAATCGGCTTCTGCGTCTACCAACACTACTACTACTGTCTACTACTATTACTACTACTTCTAATACTACTACAGCTATTACTACTACAACTACAATTGTGTCATCGTCGTCGTCACCGCCTTCAGTCTTCGGTCTCGTGTTTAATTTGAACGCGAACGAGAAAACCGGACAAACTTGCGTATTTATAATATAATATATACCTATACCTATACCTTCGACTGCTCGATTATAATACGACCGTGTCGTCTTTGCAATCGTGGCAGGATAGGTTCCGTTGCACTTTGGAAACTTCAATTTGTTCTCATTTGCACCGGATGTGCTTGTTTTTTCCATTTCCCCCGGGGTAAACACTATGGATTCGCGGGGGTGTGTTTTATTCATCTCACCCACGCCGCGTCTCACTCCCTCGCCCTCTATCTCACTCTATTTCTCTCGTTTTTCCGTCCTTATAAGACGTTTCCTGCTCATAACCCGCTGAGCTACGTTTGTCGTTTTACATGTCTCGCTCCCTTTCGTCGTTGTGTGAATCTCCCGTGAAATAAAATTCCGACAAAATTTTCGATGCATTTTTATTATAAACGTTTGTCGCTGCCTGAATTGTTTTTATAAACATCGTTTACCATTGAACATAAACGCGCGTTTGTTAAAATATATTGTTTATACATGTAGTCGTATGAAGAACGTGTTACGTTTAATTTTGTCTAATAATTAGGTAAAATGGTGTTTTATTTATTTATTTTAAACAAATATATATTTTTGTATTATAATGAACATACGTTTTATATGCCAATCGTTAACCATGTCAATCCCAGATTGACAAATGTTTAATGTATAATATACTTATATAGTGTTTATAAGTTTAATTTTCTTTCACCGATCGTAGGTATATTGTTATTCGTTGTATTGAAATAATTTAGAATACAATTTGCGCTTTTATTCTATCATTGTTTGTTTTCATATTAATTTTCATCAGATTGTATTTTTAAAGTGAATCGATCAATTTTAATACATCGTGTACGTCGAATCTGTCAGTACGGCGTATCGTATAGGTAATTCAACTACACCCGTGTCAATGTCAATTTAACGTATGGGTAACATATAGGTACAGTTTCTTCTCAGTGAAAACGATATTGACTTAGACTTAAAATACCATTAAAAATAAAAATTCCTACTCAAACAAGGTGTTTATTATGCATATATGTGTTATGTACATACTTATTGTGTCTGTAGGAAGCTTTTCTAAATTATCAATTGGAATTTAACTGTTATACGTATCATAATAATGAAAACATTACATTCTATACTATATATACACATTGTATAGTAATCAAAGGTAATTGTTATTATGAACAGATTTATGATTTTGTGTGCAAAAAAGTATATTAAATTTTTTGTTTTCTTTTATTTTCGTTGTTTTTAATAAAATATTATTTAAATACATCATCTAATTTAATTGCACATAAAAATAATAAATCAATATCATAATAGTTCCTTGATTATTTTCTCTTTACTTTTCATTTTTTTTTTCTTAAATCAATGCTTAAAATATCATTTTTGTTTTAATAGTATATATATTATATATAAATAACTACATTGATATTTTAGACTCATAAATCATAACTACAAATTCATTCATGTTCGTTTTAAATTGTATTCTTAGAAAATTATAAGCTATTGTAATATTTTATCTCGACATATAATTAGATTTATACCTACTTATGAATACTTTTCATATTATATGAATATTAAATATACCTTTCCGACCTCACTTGTTATTATATCTTTAAGCATTCAATTATATGTAACGATATATTTAATTACTCTTATCTTTATTTTCTTGTGGCTTAATTATTTTATAGTTGAATGCATAAATATTATGTTGCATGATTGTTATTTTTATAATTGTCGAGCTATAATTGTTATTTACAAAAAGCTAATAAAAAATTTAAAAAATTTAAAAAAATTAAATATACATTGATGCTGCTTTACTGCTGTACATTTAACTCAATAACTTACAGCGAAGCTCGATAAAAATTAATTAATGATCTTGTTCGGTTATTTTCGTAAAAATAAAACCGAAATCAAACTTATATTTTTAAAATATCATTACAACAGACTTACATCTAGAGTTGTACTTATAAAGACAATGAAACGTTTATAAAAACATTATACTTCTGCGAACTATGCAAAATAATTCGACAGTTTCAATCCACGCACTTCAGAAACCATTGCTATTAACGGCATAACCATAAATTTAAGCTGTCGAAACACTAAACATTTTTTGATGACATTTTAAGCTAGGGAGGAAATAGCGCAAAGTCACGGATAGCTGATTTCCAAGACATAAGGGTTGCTTTTCCCCCTTTTACGAATACGAAATTGAAATTGTGACAAGACATCAATTTTTAAAAGCCAATAACTACAATATTATGTGCGTTGATTTGTGAGTAAAATGTATTTTTTAGAAATTTTCAATACACATTTTAATATTATATAGGCGTATAGGTGCGTGTTTCAGTGTTTGAAATTAACTGTCAATGGCTGTCAGATTTAAGCGGGAAACAGTTTATCGTACACAATTGAAATTTAAATAATACCGCTAAGAGTGTATAAAGTTTTTCCTCTGTGGGTGGGTATTATTTCCGCTCTCCGTGAACAAATATCATAGTATGCAACGTTCGGATGTATGGAAATATGTCGTTACGTCAGCAGTAGTCGGGTGAATCCATTTTGGTCTTACGCGTTTTCTGTTTTCACCCGAGCATCCCTATACACAATGTCGTTTCAAGTTTCCCGGTTTGTTATGCAGTATAGCTGTTAGTACAATGTCCTACGGAAACGACGGGCCTCGTATTAATTTGATGTTATATTATTTTCTTGTTATAATATATGTAGTATACACGCGGTCGATATATATATATATATATATATATTTCCTTTTTTTTAGCAACTCAACCACCCCTTGTTTTTTTTTTATTAGGATTATTAAAAAATAACTCGTGATTTTACAAACCCCGTAGGGTTTAAAACGAGTTACGTTGGCAAAAACGCCAAGAACCGCATTTCATATATATATGCGGTAATCCTGAGGTTTGATTATAATCGTAAAAAACACCAGAGACTTTCATTTTAAACACGCAGGGAACCCCTTGATGGTAATTAAATCACGTAGTACCTGCTTCGTTTTGGCGTATCGAAAGGTCATTTGTTGTTACGGAAATTATCATTCGTTTATAATATTATTTTAATCTCTACATCGTCTCTGAGTGGATCAGTGGGATCGGTTCACGACGACGTGCATATTTCAGGGTAGTCCACCAGATTATACTTATATACATTATATATATATATAATATATACACATAATTTATTATGTTTCACATGAATGGAAAGGGATTGAAAAAAGGTGCAAAATCTGTTATCTGCACTGTTATATAATGATGCGTGTCTAGTATAAACCACTCACAAACGAATAGCGATGATGAATATCATGGATATAGTGGCAGAGACCTGCCACAGATATCATTTTATCAATATGGAACATCGAAGGTCGAACTATATCATTATATTTTTTCTTGCTTTTACCGAAGATCGATTAACCAGTGTATTAATATGTCTATGCCGAGACGAAATCGAAGAGAAAACGACCACGGTGAGTGGTGATAAATAGTAAAAAAAAAAATAAAAATCATACTTTGCAGGATCGGTTTCCGAGTCATCGTCATACACAATAATAGACAGATCGCGGCCATCCCAGACACAATAATACGCTTTGTGTTGCGAATGAAATAGCACGTGATACCCAGAAGTAATGGAACTATTATATGCGCAACATTATTATATTATTACAGTTACGAATTTCTCGCACACACACAAAATAAAAGTTCTGCGGTTATCCGATGCACCGTGTGATGTACGCGTGTTGTTTATTGTATACCTTCTAAAGATTCTACTCTACAGTGCCGCACGCACACGGTCGTATTTCATAAAACTTTCGTATAAAAATAAATTAGTTATGATAGGTACAAAAGGAGACGCGGCGACCTGAACAGTAGCTGCGGGAACGCTTTTCCGACTTCGACGATGTCTTAACACGCACATTACATGTATAATTTACACTAAAATAGTATAATCTTCCACGACGATAAACCGCCGTGGGTCTCTCTTCTCCGACAGTTTCCTCTGCCACGTGTCACACACACACACACACACACACACATACGCGCGCACTGACTTTCAAGTATATTATAATTATATCATGTAAATTATTCAAACGTTTTAATATTAATGTGTATATAATGCTCGATGAACACGACGGGTTTTATGCGCACAAATCAAATTCGGTCATACGCACTTTTGTGAAATTGGAAACTGTCAACTGCGAATAATGCGTTCGTCGTACACACTCATATTGTACTCCATTATCCCTCATTTTAAGATGACTCGGATAACCTTTTGAGTATGACTGGTTCATATAATGTACAGTTGCATCATTAATATTGTTAAAAAAATTTTGTTCGGTCATAATATACCGCGCAACTAAAATAATATCGTAGACGATATTCTTAAAAATTACGCAATAATCATTGCAACAATATGTAACAATAAACGTGGTATATTACTGTTAATGTAAGATATTTATTAGTTTTATGCATAACAATTAGCACACATAATAATATATCATACCAAGACATCGAGTGATTTGTCATTTTTGTCACCCGTCCACAACAGTACAGAAGAATTTTTTCAAGAACTGTAAATTACTGTAGAAATATAAAAGCTATGTAATAGCGGCTGAGTTGGTGACTAGTTAAAAAAAATAACATAATATATTCAATTGTATTTAAATTAGCAGTCATAAATCATAGCTTATTATTTCTAATTATAGAAAATGATTTAAGTTTTACAAATGTTGTAATAATTAATATAAATATAAAATATAAAATTTGTACAGTAAAAAAAAAAAAAAAAAAAACAATACAATATGAATTTATCTTATCAATGTAGTATAATATACCGCAAGACTAAGTTATAATTAATTTTTTTACGCAAAAATTAGTTATAATTTAGTGTAAAATCTAATAATTAATACTATCCGATATTAAATAATAAATATTGTGCTTATTGGAGTTCTTTTTTTTTTATCTTCAGGAGCCGCTTCAGCTTCCAAATTATATACGGACGCCATAATGAGATTGGCCAGACAATCACAGCAAGGAACTTGGGGAGGATCAGCCGATATTGGTAAGTTATCATACAACATTACCTCTCCCCCTTCGTGTAAACAATGATGACACTTCTGCGAGTAGAATTGTGGGAATAACGTGCAATTATATTTTATCAATATATCGCGCATATATAGTTTTATAGTTTTTATAATCAATCACACGTATTTTTGATTGCATTTGACTAGAAATTCAAATTGGTAGATTATTCATGCCCATAAACAATTTATTCGTTTTATTATTATTATTATTATTTTATTTTTTCACTCAACAGCACGTCACGTGTTTGTGTGCAAACAAATCGATTTGTCGAGAAAATGGCAACCAGCTAATTCCTGTCGTTTTCCTCCCGAAAGGCTATGCAAATACAAGAGATAAATATTGCAATTTCGACTCGCATTTCTCTACCCCTAATCCTTGTCTCTGTGTCGAATTAACAATCAACCACCGACAACTATTGTTCAAATATTGGTTGTTATCTTTTATTTGGCGAATGTTACATTAAAAATGAAAATGTATGCTTAAAAAATAGAAATAATATTAATAATAGAAATGCATTACAGACGATTTATTAGAGTTCTATTCTTTCAATAGATCTCAATTTTAAACAACATATTGTTCTGTCGGCTTCATTGGTATGAGTGTATAGCTGTATTAAATATATCGTATAGAGCAGTGTACATATTACATTGTACTAGTATTATATATAATTCTGTCATCTAGTTCCGACCTTGTTTAATATTTATTGCAACAGTGTTTGAGCTAAAGCAATAAAAATATATTGTCATTTATCGAATCGTTAATTCAATAAACTTAGAAAATAAAATCGAAAACATTAAAAACGATGATAAAAAAATTCGTGGTGAAATAAAGTTTAAGTGTACAAAATATATAATGGAATTAATGTAATGCAGTATATTTTCTTTAATACAATAATATATTTTTTTTATGATCCGGAATAAATCAGTATAATATAGTATAGGTATATAACATTTTAGCTATATATGTAGTATTACGTGACTGTGTTTTTAAAATCTAATCTCTAAATTCTGATTTGTGTCAATGATATACCAAAAGTTTCGATAATACATCAGATTATCATTTTTATTTATATTATAATGGGGTTTATAATAATAAAATGATAGGTCAGCTCTATCCATCGCACTGCGTCCGAACCTTGTGAAATGACATAACTTTGGTTATTAAGGTATTATAGAACAGTATAATAGAAATAGGTATATTTTTCTTTGTACACGAAACTCTTGAGTAATATAAACTTACACTCTCATTGGTAACATACGCACGGGTGGGTAGATCAAGTGTGTTTTTAATACCTAGGTATGTAACATTTATCCGATATCAGTTTCTTCGATCTAGAAATTCTTGTCGGTTTAACACTATATTAAATTGTACATTACACAATATAGTACGGTGTTCAACATAAATTATAAATGATTCTTGTTTTTACCACAAACTATGATAAATACAAATTACGACCTGATAAAGACGTTCGATTGGATATTATATTTTGGAATAGGTCACAACGCGAGTTTCTAATACTAACTTTATTAAGTGATTATATTATTTAATTTTGTGAAAATAATAGCGATTCTTACAACTGTCGTCGATATAGTCTTTAGATGATTAAATCATCGTAAAATGTAGATTAATCATAATTATGATAAATCGTTTTTTAAAATAATAAATGCTTTTTAAATGTTTTGATAGGTAGCGTCTTGCTATCAATATATCATAATTAAGAAGTAAAAACCGTTCTACCTCAATAAGCACAGTTCACGAGCGCCGTTATATACTGTGGCATGGTTTAAATTCCAATTGAATTATTGTGGTGAATAGTATTTCCTTAAATTATATTTTAATTCAAATACATATATTCAGTGTTATTTATGAGTAGAGTTATTTCGGATATAATTTAATTTGTTACAAACTGTAATCAAGTGTGATATTATTATGTATAATACTAAAAAAACCTACATAAATATAATGAGAAAGTTGAAGTAACTGGTAGGTATTTTTCATATTATTTTGATTAAATATATTATTACGCTTCTTATTAAACTGTTAAAGCTTTCACAGAGTGGTGAAAATAGAGAAATATTAGTGAATTGATTTATTCAACTAGGTTTTATCTCTGTAGAGCAATTTCGAATAATAAAATGTATATTTCTAATAATTTACTAAAATCATCCATCTATCATATTAATCATACTATACGTATCATACGAAAATCATCAATTTCACTTATCGCATACGTCTTGCACTCCTAACTATAATCATATAATCATTACATTGTATAGATTGTAAATAACGAATTACGTTACAAAAAAACTTCTTGTATACATATACTCACGGTAACCTAACCGTGTAATATCAATAATTTTATGTATAAATTACTATGCATTCAAATAGTATTATGATTGTTTTTAAAACAATAACTCAACACTGTATTTACAACACTGTAACATTATGTATACAATAGTTGTAAAGCTTATTATTAAATGTTTTTATGTTGTAAAGTACCTAAATTTTTAAGAAATATTTCATCGCATAATATTATTATTACTATTATTAATATATTATCTAATAATGTTCGACGTTTAAAAAATAACAAGACTATAACAACAGTGAAATCAAAATAGAATAAATGTCAAAATATTATATATATACTGCATTGGTAGATAAATATAATCAAATTGTCTTTGGTCCGAATCTCCGAATAAAATGATATCCAATCGAATCTTCTAACCTCAGCTAAAAATGTTTGAACGAAAGATATTAGTACCTATATTATGTTAAATTACATTGTATGTTATAGTGTTATAATTAAAGCACAGATATCTTCTAAAACTAATCCCTGACGAATTTGACTATATACATTTTGTGCTTATTTGTATTTATAGTGAAAAGGGACATACGAATTATATTAAATTGCTATACTGCGCACATCCGACCAACGTGAGGATATAGAATTTCGTCGGCGTTTTATAGTTTTGATCGTTATGTGTGTTACTGAACACTCAGTGAATAGTTTGTGGAAACCAAAAAATAAAGGAAATTGTCTGTATAAAATTGGATTTGAAAATCTAATATTTCACTGTATTGCTGTCAGTCTTTATGATTGTAAAGATTATTCTCCCTTCTCCGTACAAAAAACTTTGTCAGATAAAAAATATCGTTTGCTTTAGTCGTATATTACATACTATATGAAAAATATGTAATATGAGTACCTCTATTTCCATATTTGCATTAATTTCTTTATTTTTACAAATTCACATAATTTTGAAAATTAACTTACCGATATAATAAAAGTTTTGAAAAAATTTTCACTTTGTTATTCTGAATTATACTTGTACGTAAAACGTTCATCAAATAACTTTAAAAAATAAATTAGGATAGTACCTATAATAATAATACAGTTTTTTTTCTAAAAATAAATAGAGCAAGAATGATAAATTAATAATGATATTTCTTTAAATATATTTGTTTTTATTAATTAGTTATATAAACAGAATTTCTGTTTTTAGTATTGGTAATAACTGAAACATTTATTATCATTATTCTCAATAATATTATACGCTGGTAACAACTCGGGTAAACGTCGTTTTCCTGTTGAAATCGGCTCGTGTACGAGGGAGTGAAATGGAAAAAATCTCGTATACCCATAATTCTGTCAAATGTATTGTGTTGGTAGGGGTGTTCTGCCGATAAAAGGTCCTCCAACCCTTCCCATCCTAACCTCTTGAAATTTATTATGGCGCCATCATACTAACAGTGTTTTTCAAATAATGAAAGAGCAGTGATTTCGAGTCAAAGGCCGTATAAAAGCCTGAAACCCCGAAGATAAGCTAGTTTCCAGGGGGTAGGTGGGTTTTTCTTGGTTTCCTCGCAAACGCTTCTAAATTAAATACAGCGAATATAACAAGAATGGAGTAGGTAGTTGAACCATGGTAAACGAAGACTTACAACTACTTAAAGGATTTCTGAGTTCAGGTTTCGTCATGACTTCCCGACACATGTATACAAACACCCGTTCGTCAACTAAGGGTAAACGGCTCTTAGCCGCCCTCAATTATATAGTTCAGGCATGGAAATACGATATCATCAAGTTTACTGTCAACTGTTATATGATATAACACAATAGGATAGGGTTGGTTGGATTTTTTTAACAACACGCCTAGGTAATTGGAAATAATACACTAAGAATTTAAGGATTCTTGTAACTTATCATTTCATAATGGCTTATTAAAATAATTATTATTACTTATGTCAGCCATGGAATCGTAAATTGTAATGACATTGTAAAAGTAATAATATGCAGTAATATATTACATCGTAAATGCGATTGCTATCATTTAGTTTTCACTGTACAAAATATATTATGGTAAATCAAATTAACTTTCAAATGTAAATTAAGAAATAATTCTGAATTACTTACAAGATATAAAGTCAAGAACATTATTTTAGTTCTATAAAAACTTTTTTAATAGTTGTAAACAAATATAATTGTTCACAATATGCAAAATTATATGACATCGTTTTTTTGAAAACTGCAAAAATTATGAGAATCATAATAGGAATACTATATTTTTCGTAGCTATATAAGTACATTAAAGCGTTATTATTTTGATTTTAAAATAATTAGTTAATTGATGTCTGATAATAATTATTAGTTAGGTGCTGAAAATGTTAATCTTTTACTTTAAATTAAGGTTTTAATCGTTTATATATTACTTATAGTTATTTAAATTTAGTAAACAGCAGGATTCCAGAGTGAATACATGTATATCATTAAAATACTGTTTATAATATTTGGCGATGTATTGTTCTTATTAGTTATTAATTGATCAATATACAATACAAAATCTATAGTTATCATAAGTAACAGAAACATCACTAGGTATTGTCATTGTTTTAAAATCATTTAATTCGTTATTGTTCACACAAAAATATCTTATAATATATTTTAGTTATCATATGTTCTCTAGTAACTAATTATTTGTTTATTACTTTTTTAAACTTTCAAAAACAAAAGGTCTTAGCGTCGTATAAAACGTGTAGTCGGTGCCAAGAAGTTTCCAATAATAGTATATATATTTAAAAAAAAATTAAATATAAAAATACAAATATTACTATTGCAACTCTTAATCAACTAAAATAAATGTCTTATTTTCGTTTTTGGTTTTGAATATTATTCTTTAAACGATACAAACGCGAATTACATTTCTGGATGGTAAGAAAGTTCAAGTCGTTCTGGCGGTAATACCTACAATAATACAAGAACGTTTCTCTTATTCCCAAATTAAACCACTACGCCTAAAAAATATTTAAATAATAATATGTGGTCGGCTAAATAAGTAGAAAAAAAGGTATCCATTATTGTACAGTACGCACTTCCCTTTTCGTTACAAGTTGAATAAGTCATTTACCGTTTTATGATTTCACATTGTCGTCCCCTACAAGATAATACAGAGTAACTACATTATATAAGCACATCTCGTGAAATATTACCCTCTTTTCAGCAACATATAGTCGCTGCCGTGTTACGGCCGAGATAATAAAACGACGTTACTCGAATGAAATTGAACGGCCGTATAACTCCGATTAACCGGTAAAGGTTGAAAAAATTTTTTTTTATATATATAAGATGGAAACCCGTACCAAAACCTAAATAATATATCTGACAGTTGTGGAATGTAGTATTATATTGTATACGTTTTTTTTCTATCGATTTAAACTATTAAAAATAAATAATTAACTAGATGTACTAGATGTAACCAACTGTTGACAAGTAGTGTATTACACGTTTTTCGATTCTCTCTCTATGTATAACATACATTTATATATTTGTTCAATAGAAAAAATCGCGATCTAGACATCCGAGTTTCGTCTGTATTAACGTGAAAATTGTACGATGAAAAACGAAAAGTTTGCTTTTGTCGTTTAATGACTGCATGTTGTGTTTTTATTCCTCCGGGGAAAACGCCATCTGTAAACTTTCAGTCCCAAGCTCGCACGAACATGAACTTTTGCGTTTCAGAATTGCGGACTTATTTCTTCTGCATTATGTTGCCTCTATACCACCCGATACATAGGATTGATATTTTATACTAGGGGAAATTGTTTGATTTTTTGATGGGTATTTCCTATGATTTTATAAAACAGTATTATTATCACATAAATACCTAAAAGTGATCAACATTTCTATAAGTGAATGTGTTTATTGGTTTTTTTTTTCATATAAAAACGAATAAATTATTAATACGTTTCTAAATGTATAACATTTTCACGGATTATTTTCCAATATTTTTTTTATGATTCGAAAATTATTTTTATGATTTAAAAAGTTGGTCTTGTCTGTACCTTTTATGTGTTTTATTGTAATACTTTTTTCAGTTGGTTTAAATTATAATATGATTGTAACTTTTTATTAAAATAAAAATAATTGTATATGTCAAAAAATATGTATTTTTAAAAATTATTATATTAAAGTACATACATTTTCAATTGAAAATATTTTAGTATAAATGTACAATATTATCAAATTAAAAAAAAATATATACATATGTATATATATTTATAAGTGGTTCTTATTCTATTAAATCTATATATATATTATAATGTTTGATTAAGAATATGGTCAGGTAACATATTATTTAATGTACTGACATTCATACAAATTTATTTAAAATTTAAAAGCTTTACTATTTTCGTACATGAAATTCCAAAAGAGTATAATATAGACACACTCCATAATATCAAAAATGATTTTACGTTCGTTTAATGATTGTAAAATAATTATATTTCTAATAATTGTTTACTTAAAATATTTTTGAATGTATGTACTATACTACTATGATCATGATATCAAACAAACATTTTATTTTGTTATGATTGTCTTATGTGAACTTTTCTTACTAACTGTATTTCATTATTAATATCCTTCAACACAATCAAATAATAAACTGCAACAATATTCTTTAATTTGTATGATATATTATATTGTTTCTTATAAATCAACAATATTTTTTTATTCACCCACAGTTACACAAATAATTTGAAATTGCCTCGCAGTTAATGTAATTTTTTTTCTTATCCCACCCAGTAATGGAAAGTAATATTATGAAAATTAGGTTGAGATAGTATAATTTGTATGAATATTTCACTTTTCATCATTAAAATATAGTTTTTAGTATTTTTAACCCTATCAACTATACGTATAGCTGCTGTGTATCGTTTACTTGCGGTTTTTAATATATTATTATATTATATCGTTCATTCTCGGGTTAGGCTTAAAAAAAAAATTCCCCGCAACAGAGCTTATTACGCGCGTCTTGTTCACTGGGGCAGCTCCCCCAGGCAAATGTTATTATTATTCCATTTTCACGCCCGACCGAGAAAAGCCAGATATCAAGTGGCCGCTGCCGGGAGGGGGGAGTCGGTTGGTTGGCAGAATGAATAAGAAAAACTCCTCCCGTATTATCAGTCTCATCATCCTGACAGATATGATCAGAAAAAAGTTAAATCCTCACTTCTTCACTATTCCATCGCAGCTATTCGGGCGAAGGGTGTGTTCGGTATGGGACGATGAAGGTGGCCGTGAAGAAGACGTGAGCAGATTAAATTGCAAATCCCCGAGCCCATAAAGCAGAACGGGTGTGACATCTGCCGTTGACAACGCGCGTGTTAGTATATGGAGAGCGAAGGAGAAAAAAAAATGTCGGACAGTTTTTACCTTATTGTCGTGAAATATACGCTCCCGTATAGTAATATGGGCTGAAAAGGTCGTAAATTCACAAAGAATCCCTGCTCGTAATGGACGTGAGGGCAGGTGACGAGAAAACACATTTTGGGTGTATAGAGTTTTTGTGACACCGCCACTGCACCACTCATCGTAGGGTTACTGTGGCCAAAGGTTAGATACGCAGCCCAAATAAAACGATGCAGTTCAACTTGTTTGCCATTTCTTTTAATACGGACAACTTCTGTTGACTGTTTTAATTGCAATGAAGAAGTTTTGAATTATGTAAACAATGATGAAAAAACATTTGGTAAAAATTCAAAAGTATAATATAGAAGTTGCAAAGTCATGAACTCTGTTTTATTTATTTTAACTAGATGGGATAGCGAGTATCAACCATGGCCAAATTACTTTTATCTCAACGGTTTTATTTATTCTGTTCTTTGTATGGTCATTAAACAAAATTTGAATTATTAAGAGATGAAACGTTATGTTCCTTTGAGTAACATGCATCATCATAATAATACTATTAAATATAAAATATATGGATGGAGTTCGTTATAAGTAATCTTAATAACGTTTACTGAAATTATTTTTATCATTATTTCATTTAATTCGTATAATATTACAAAATATATTATATTAATATTTTGGTCATGGATCGATTATGAAATATAATTATATTCTAGGTTTGTTTAAGATGCGGTTTGTTTGTTTTTCCTACTGTATCATGACATTTCCCAAAGTTTTCGGACATAAATTACAACTTTACCTTTTGATAATAAATAATAATATATTCATATTTTAGTACACGTTTTACTAGTTTATTATATTTATTTACGTTTAACGTAAATTTGAATACTTAAATGTAAATTTGGTGAGTTAAGTTAATTCAGCTAAAGAAAGTTTGTGATGAGTTGAGATAAATCAAACGTGTGTAAATAAACATTATAAATTTATAATATAATACACTATAATATACTGACTATCTGGATTCTAGCGGTTGTGAATATGCATACTTTTGATAGTGTGTGCGCTCAAGAGCATAAAGTTTACTAGAATAATACATTACTCTATTCAATATGTATACAAATATGTACCTTATATCTATATATATTCCATAACTGCATTTATTTAACCAATAGTTTTATGTAGATATAGGTACCTAAAGAAATGTATTATTGTTACATTAATATAAATTAATCATATTATGATTTTAGGGAAGGTTTGCATCTATTTTTTAATAGGTAGGTATCACGGTATGATATGCATAACTTTATGTACTTGAAATTTTTCCACAGTCAAAAAGTGAACAGTTTATTGTTCAATTATCAAGAAAAATATGAATTATCATAATGTTTGTTTACCATTTCACATTTTTACGTTATTACCAAAATATATATGTTTAATTGCAATGTATATTTTCGTTTAATAAAACGTAAACGTAAGTAATTATATTTGTTTAAACTTATACATAATTTATCGTTGCGCAAGTTGAAACAATTAACTTTTTAACTGCGTCTTCTATTTTTGCGTCTTTTTCATTTTATCTATACACGTACCTACATTAAACATACTTTTTTCAAGAAAAGTTCATTGTGGTATATTCTGAATAGGCCCTCCAGGCCAACGGTTATAACATCGCATTGTGCACCGTCCAGCGAGTCGTTCGAAAATAGAAGTGAAATTGGAAAAAAAATTGCGTTTTTCATTGAACAGTAAAAATCACGATGGCTATTAGATTTGGCGAGGAGACCATGGACATGCAGTGTGCGGGGAAATAGCGTTTTGCCGTCCTACTGCTGTACGGGAGCTTGCACACGCTACGCATATGTGAATGTGACAGCTGGAAACTTGTATTGTTGGGTTGGACCACAAAGATATGCTTTTATACTCTTTATCAGTTTATAGTTGATTACACATGGCAAATGCACGGCTATTGTATGTACATGTGGCGGCAGCGGTCGTGTTGTAAAAACTGTCGGTGGTGTCGTCCTACTGAAGATTGGAAATTAGAGAACTCGCGAATTTTGACGTTGAACGAATACCATATAACTACTTGTTATTTAACGAAAATATAAAAATCATTGACTATTATTTATAATAATGATAAACCTATAGAAGCGGAAAACAATCCTGGCTTTCACCACGAATGCGGGTGTTCAGTCACCGAACAAATTTGGTTCGGGACCACAATATAACATTATTACTATTATTATTATTTTTTAGAACTTCAGACCGGCGCCAAACATATTTTAACATTGTTTAGTAATAATGTTGGTCTTTATTTATACCCACTCAATGTCTGTGGTGGTCTGGTCTGACAATTGATGTGTTATTTCGATGAATTATGGTTGTAAACAGGTAAACATTCGTCTACAAGCCTGAGACCGCAACGAAAACAATCCCGCAGAATATTGTTGAGTTAACATTAATATTCGACAAGCGATGCAGTGATGCATAATCCATTATTCTCGTAAAATTTATCTTACTACATAATATTATTATTGTAATGTTTGACGAGAATTACCACGCCAAGTGAAAAACAGTTGTTAGTAAGGTTATGGGTTTTGTTTAGTTTGATAGGAGTTGGTGAATATTCCTTTTTATACAATCATTAAAGTATTTAAACATTAAAACCACATAAAATGCGTCCTCCTTACAAGTTACAATGATAATATTATTTTTATTTCTATACTATTGATATATAGTTTTTGAACGCACGTTGTGTGCGTTCACAAATTCAATTTATGGTTTTATTGCATTAAGTATAGTTTTGTTTATTGAAAAAATTATAATAATCCATTTGTTAATATGCAAGTTGATTTTACGTTTATCTAACGCTTATTTGCATAAAATATTCCATAAAGATAACACCCCAATATATTATATTGTCACACCCTTTTTTCATTAAAAATCTGGAATACCATTTGATATTTTATTTCAACGTTAGCTTACTATGTTTGAGTTTAGTAAATGAACATATTATTATATAGGTACACACACACACACACACACACTCACATATATATATCTAAAATTGTTACTTAAATATTATTATATGTTGAATTTAGCTAACATTATGAGCAGTTTCTTAGTTTGTTTATATTACTAATGTCTACACAAATATTTTTCCTACCCGAAAAACATATCACCAAAGAACTACTAAAACTGTATATAATTCCACAACGGTATACGCTGCATCCACAGAATATATTATACATAATTTAATACTTATATTCGTGATACAATGTATGCAATAATAATACTTTTTAATATTCATAATAGTTTATAAATGATTATCGAATGGTACAAATACACAGTGTAAATACTATTAAATACTATTCCTCTGGATTTTTACACGGTCAGATAAAATTGCTTTCTATGAAAACCATGAAACCCCATAGCTCACTCGCTTCACTAGGAATCTAAAATGAGAGTTTACTATCGACCTGTATTATAACTGATACCAATTACATAGTGCACTTTAAAGAAGCCCCATGTTGAGTATAGAAACATGTTTCTACGTATTTATAACTTATAAGCATTCAGCTATTCAATCGGTTAATCCAATTTATGTTCTACGAGCCGAATAGCCGATTTGTTAAAATCATGTTGGATTTTAAAAATATGTACACAGAAATGGAAAAAAAACTTCCCATAAACTATAAGTTACATACATAATATTATAATTTAATCTGGAATGAAGTAATACAGGAATATAATTTTAATATGTAGTTATCAATTGTGTTTTGTAAACGATTCCGGGGTCTTATTTTAATCAACATTTTATTAAGACGCACAAATAACTCATAATACCTATACAGAGTGTCCCGTGAGAATATACTCATTATCCGTAGAGCGGGACTCGACACCTGAATAAAAACTAGTTTTTTGCCGTTTTATCTATAAACTAAAAAAATTATTAAAAATCATGAGATTAATGAAAATTAAATGTTGAAAGTTCAAAATTTTCAAAAAAGTAAACTATAAAATATGTATCTTTATTTTTTTCAAAAATTAAAAAATAACTTTTTTCTAAAACATTTAGTAAAATTATAAAATAAAATACATGTAGCCCTTGTTTATGTGAGTCTAATAAAAGAAAACAGATTTATGATATATTTATTATCTCAGGAGATATCGCAATGATAAATTCTCGCGGGACACCCTGTATACACTACTGGAAATATGTAATAGTAAAAACAAAACATATTTATGTACCTACTTACCTAACTTATGTCGTATTAAAAATTTGTTAACGATGAATTATATAAATTGTAGGTATTATCTTCAAACTAAAATATCATAAATTAGAGGTAGAATAATTGATCTTTTTATAGAAAACTACTATTATATTTTATATTCACTTTCTACTAGTTGGTATTCCTAATTATATAATATATTATTATTCATTAATTAAATTACACAACAAAAAGCGGTATTTAATAATCACGTTTGTCTTCTTTGAATAATATCTATCGGAATTCAGTGTTCGTTTTAAATAGGTATATCTTAATTTTTTTTTTTTAACAACATAATTTCTAAAAATATTTAAGAAATGAAAGCATTACTGTATTAGTTTTATGGAAATTGAAGTTTATAACTTATAAAAAACTATTAACGTTTATGATTTTTATTTCTTAACGACTATTGAATTAATTTAAGCAATTAAAAATTTTAAAATTACTGTAGAATTATAGAAATTGTATTTATTATTTTTGATTAACTTTTATTACGTTATTTCGATTTAAAACCGTGTATTTTTAATTGTGTATTCATGAATATTGTACTATATTTAAACCGATATTTATTAAATTACTTATCGTGTACAATAATAAACCTTTATCTAGATGTAAAACTGCAAGTCAAAAGTAGAATAAAAAAATATATATTTATCTTTTGTAAAAAAATTGATCTTAATATTATGTTATAAAGTTTTTAGTGGTTAAAAAAAATTAAAAACCTTAAGTTATATATTTACTTAAAAAGAAACACAATCGCATAAAGAAATTAAAATTAATTTTTGTAGATGGATATTTATGTACTAATTTACATAATTATTGTACCTATGTTCTACAGTTATAAAATGGACATTATGTTATGTATACGTGACTCTTTGTAGAGTATTGTAATTTTCATATAAATTGAACAAACTATTGATTTCGATTTAATTTTTGAATTTTTAAATCTATATTTTAATTGTAATTCACCATACCTAAAAGTTCCCCTTTGGAGTGGAGTGAGTATTATAGGAATAGTATCATTATTCATTCCGTTTAAACTGTAATTTTATTAGGATATTATTTTGGTGTGTACATATATTGTAGGTTATTTACTTCGAAAAAAGACATAGTAAGACGTTATTTGTTAAAACGATATTACTTTATTATATCACCACATAGCTCCTTGGAGAGCATTGGTCCGTGGTTTTATTTGATCCTTTGTCTTTTTGGCAAACACATGAACGACATATCCAACGTATGAAAAGTACAATATACGCGAAGAAAACAAAAAAACTATTAGCAAATAATTGAGATTTAGGTCACGTATCTTCTGTATAATATCACCGTTGAAGTTTTTCGCATGTTAAGCATATGATTGAAGAAAAAATCCAAAAATGAAACAATATAAAGAAGAACTACATTACGCAACGAGTTGAACTTTTGAAGCTATTCAGTCTTTTTTATTTGGTAATTTGTCATTACAAGATTTTGGTATTTAACAGAAAAATGTATAATTGTAGAAGTCTAAAACTACGTTCACTTATGATTATGTATTATTTAATTATTGCAAATAGATTATTAGATTCAACGATTATTTAAAAGTTGATATTTTGTAGTATATAGTTATATAGATGAGTCGTAATATCCAAACCAATGAAGTACCTACTAAATGGCAAATAATCTCTACAGAAATAGCCCATAATATACGATACATAAACTATTCCTTGATTGAAAGCCACCGAAAAATAAAACGATAAAATAATCAAACAATACTAAAAACTTATACAGGGTGATTTTTTAAGCATCGCCACCATTTTTCCCTTTAATTATGTATTTATTAAAATTCTGATTCTTATAATTTTTAATCATACCAATAGACTATATTCTAAAATTCCTAATAAATATTTTATTACATAAGGAGTTTTGTGGTGATACAAACTTCTATTCTTAAATGAGATTATGAGACCCCCATTTTTACTGTAAAGTATTTATAGTAGTTAATTTTCTTGAAAATGTTTAAGTATCTAAATCAAAATTCATATAATTAGTTTATGAGTTATTAAATGTGCTTACTTAAGAATAAAGATAATAATCCTTAAATATAATTTAACAAAAATAAAATAATATGTTATACTAGATATAGTATTTATTATTCATAGAGATCATTTTTATCAATAGTTAATATTGATAAATTAATAGTAAATACTATAATTTTCAAATCATCTAAGCCTTAATATCTACTTAACTCATTACCGTAGACATATTATCCTCAGTACACAAGTTGTATGTATCATAGGCGAATCTAGGAATTCATAGCAGGGTGGCATTTACCTGAAAAAAGCCCTCTGTAGTTCAAAATACCTCTCAGTTATCACATGTTTAAAAAAAGTTTCCCATTTATTATTATTAATTATTTCCCATAATTACTGGTAAAATTAAATTACATAAAATAACTATTTTACAAATTACGACTATAGTCGTGCTATAAATAAACAGGCATGTTTTCTCTATTCATTAAAATAATGCTGAAATTTTATCAACTATGCTTATCACTATAATATTTATTGACAATATTTTTACCCATAAAAATGTATTAAAATTAAAATAGAAATTGTTTAATGTTTAGACTCAATACCATTATAACTGAAGTCTGAAATGAGTATTATGGGCCCTACACAGGTTTATAAGAGTCGCAGGGTGTGCCCTGGCACACCAGGCACACCCTGTAGATTCGCCATATGTATAACTCAAAAACTAATCGTTCGAATTTTGATTTAGATATATCAAATTTCTGTACAAAAATATCTGCTAAATAATAATAAATAGTAAAAAAATAGGCAGGGTGGGGGGGGGGGGATTTATTTGAAATACAGAAGTTTTTATAGTTACAGTTTATCACACTAAGTGATAAAAGAAATCTCAAGTATTCAAAAAAATTATTTTCGTGTGTATTTATAAATTTAAAAAAACATAATTTTAGTACCTGTATGTGTAATATACTATCAAAAATTCGATGAGCATGCTTAAAAAATCCTCTTGTATAAACTACTTATTATCATATTTTTAGTTTAAAACTAGGTAGATATAAGACAACTAACTAAATTACAAATTTTCAACAAAATATAATATATATAAATAAAATATAGGTGGTATCAAAAAAATTAGTTTCCGATTGTGTTTTGAAGTTTGTAATAATTTTGTCAGAAATTCCTACAAACCAAGCGCATCAAAAATAACAGTATTTTACATTTCAATGCCTACTGAACTTAAATAATAAGTTACTACAGCTATTAAATCAATAAAAAACGTGCCTATTAACCAATATAATACTATTTAATTTAGATACTTCTCTGAAATACCTTATAAAATCATTTTATAACATAAATAACATAGAAAATAATGACTAACTTGGTATAGATTTGCGCAAAGGCATAAAAAAACGTTCTTTCAGCTTTTGGTTTTGTTGGTACTCGGTAAAGGAAAATATGATATACATTTAGGTATCATCCTTTTTTTAAGAACACTACATAATTAATATCTATCAAAATTAAAAAAGAGCGCATTTTATAAACTTATTTAAAAAAATCCAATGATATATCCAAACTGTCACCGTGAACAAAATAACTATAATGACAATACCGCACGATACTACTAATAAAAGGTAAGTTTTGGTAAAAGTTTTTGATGAATTCAAAATTAGTATTTGAAAGGATATCTAGTCCATGGGAGGTTATTATTCGAGGTATTTTTGTGGAATATTTTGTTGTGGATACGTAAGGAATTTAGGTTAGATAATAGTATGCTTGTTATATGCTTATTCATGCTTGTACCTATATGTCAAGTTTAATATGTATTAGTATTATATGAAACTATTATAACTTAGTTAAATATATTTTGGTCATTTAATTATGCGTGTAAGTCTTTTTTTTTACAACGTGTTGTTTAATCGTAAAGTGAATTAAAAATTTTAATTCGGTAAAATAGTTGACTTTAGAATATAATTTGGTAAACTACGTCCACAGTTCATAGTATTATAAATAGGTTAAATATTTTAGTTATGGAGATAATGTCTTGAAAGTTTATACATTTACATAAATACTAAGTTTTTTTCATAATTGTATTGTAACACGATATAAATGTCTTAATTTATAATTAAGTTATATAAAAATTCTACATTTCGTCAAATAGATTTTTCCAAGTATTTTGATTCATAAAAATCGAATTTAGGGCTAGTAGATTTTGAGTTATAAGTATTTAAAGTTTAGATTGGCAGAGTGGAGTGGTACGGGGTTACCCCTCAAAATGTTTGTCCACTACTCCGCTTGTCAAAGCTTTAAATACATATAACTCATAAACTACTCGTCTTAAATTTGATTTTTATGAATCAAAAATACATAAAAAAATATTCTGCTTTGGAATATGAAATTAAAACTCTATGTTGTCATTCAAAAAAGTAAAAAACTTAAAAAATGATAAGGATAAAAATATTTAAAAATATAATTTTTAATAAAAACATTGGTTTTTTAACAACTTGAAACCATGTAAAAAAATATTTTGAAAAAAGTAAATACTTTTCGAGATAATTAGTCTACCCACTTAAAAGAATCACCCTGTATACTACTGTGCAGTGTACAGTGTACACTTAATTGGAATAGGCATTTATTTTAGTAATTAAATTTAATCACTTGTGACAAGTAATTTAACAAGGTCGTACAAAAAGGAACGTTTGTTCGGAAAAATACGACCTGGGGTAGACCTTTCTAGATAGGGATAAAAGTTAAGTGACTATGTACATTATGTTATCGAAGTACAGTAGATAGATTAAATGGAAAGCTAAATAATTATACGAATTTTTGATTTCTCTTAATGTATGGATAAATGTTTCACGATAGGTACCGAAAACAATAAAATAATGCAAATAAAAGCAATAATAACAATATTCGCAAGTTCAATAATATTGTAATAAATGGAAAAAAAAGTGTGTACTCATCTCGGACTATTATTAAACATAAAAACAAATTAACATCTAATGAAATGTGAACATTCAGTAGTTTAAATTGGGTAAATGTATTGCCCTGCCAACACTAACAAGATACAAATATTATAGCAGTGTTTGTTATACGGAGAACACGAGAATATGAAGTAATATATTATATTATGCAAAGCAATAAGCATTTCCACACAAGTTTAACAAGTTAAGGAATCCTTAGAGCAAAACTGAAACAAGATCAAAGATGTGGAAACTACATATTTCCCGAAAGAAACTTAAAAGTGTAATGTTAACTAAATTATATTAACAAAGCAAATGCAATTATGATCGTAATACTCGTAGGTAGCTAATAAGCGATTATTATTTTTATGCATAACAATAAATCAAAATCGTATAATTGAGTGTAATAAAAGTTTTGACTTGGCTCTAGTGTCGGGGTAGGTACATTAAACAGTGGAACAAAACTTGGGTTAAATTTTATTACAATATCTATACGAGTTGGATTTAACGTTTAGCGAGTGATATTATATGGTAGGAAAAAAGAAAACAGGCACGTGAACTGTTGTATTAGATTTCTCACTTAGAACATTTTTACTTCCTGAAGTGCTTACTATAATTTAGTACGTTTAAAATTCACAAACCGTCGTGCGTCGGTAACAATTTATTTGCTTTTATGCGTTTGCGAGTGTAATAAGGTGAGTGAAGAGAACGAGGCCTATTGTGGTTTTAGTTTTTAAAAAGGACTTTTAAGTGGAGTAAACACAACGTTTACGGAATCGCCCACTCGACCCCGTCGACCTTTTTTTCGCCTAAAAGGTATCGGATTTATGGTTTTTACTTAGTTACTATAAACTAAAGCACACTGAATGTTAAAAGAAAGACCTGCTGTTGTTGACAAGGATCTCTCGGCCGCATACTTCTCTGTGTAGTGTATAATGGGATTAGCAGTGTCTCCGGTGGTTGCAAGCGTTTGCAGTTTGAGAGAAAACAATCAACGATGAGGCGCCCCTAAGAAATTTGCATTTTGAGTACGGTTAAAAAACATTTAAATAAGTGGCTCCAGTTCGCAATCAGTGGATAAAAGAACCTGTATAGGTATTACCACGTACACTAAAACTTCAAAATGAAATCCCGGGTTAGGTTTGGTATAGAATGAAACTGGAAAGTTTTAATTGTCACTTTCTTCCACACCACAACGTATTATTATGGAAATAAGTTTTGTTAATCACGGAATATCATACACAAACGACAGAGGCAATTTGGTCTATAAATCTATATTTCATACAAAAAATAACACCGATAAAGAACAATACATTTAGAAATTCGGTGTATTTAACTCTATAAGAACATATTAGATAATTGTATTGACGGGAAATCCTTTCATGAACGTAATAGATTTTAGTTATATGATATTATAAAATTAATTTAATTAAATGTCAAGCGTAAATATTTTAACCGTTGGCTTAATTATAATAATATGATCAAAAGAAAATATTTCTACATTTAATTATACTCCTATAATCAATATTTATATGATATTTATATAATTACTGAAGGATAAATATAACAGCTCTACAACGTAATAAAATTGTCTTTAAAGTAAATATTAAGTATACTCTCATAAAATTAACATACTAATCAGATTGAATGAATACTGTTATATGTATACTATAAAGTAATAAGCGTACGTCATATTCATATTATAATGCCTAAAATGTAGTTTAAAGAGGGATAAAAGTATAAACAACCTAAAAAATCAAAAAGATAAATAAATATAAAGTAAAAGTTTCAAAATTAAACTCGTTGTTTCTAAACTCAAACTTTCTGTTTAGAAAGCTGTGTTTTACAATTAACTAAAAAGAATTCACTTTACTCCCTTATTTATTACAATGGTCAATTGTTATGTATGTTATATTTTACTTTAGTGAAAAGAATAAAAATAAAATTATAAATTATGCAAAAACTTCGTTTATAATATACTCGTAGACGTGATTATTAAAGCAAAATAAGGTTTCCAGACTATAGAAAACTTTAATCTAACTTTTTGTGTGTGCTACAAATTTATATAGCAACGTATTAATTCTGTAAACGACAGCCGATATTACTTTAGCATAAAAAGCCGTTTCTCTTCTGTCGAACGTTCGGGATGCAGAATTATTTTTATTTCTATATATATATATATATACAAGTTTAAGTCGATAAAAGTTTGTTTTCTTCCGATAGCACATTTTATTTATGTCACCCCACACATTATATTATATACCTTGCCCGGTTAATTTATATATATTTGCGCATGTCCAAACGCTCACGTAGGAGGGAGTACTCAATAACACTAAAATGCCATTATACACATAGGCCTCGGCTCGGCAGGGGACAAGTTTGAGAAGAAATCGGAATTTTTATGGATTTTATATAGTACACGCGAAATCAATCGGTTGATTAAACTATTAAAGCCAAAGTAGAATGTAGTATAATAGCTTCGATTGTCGCTAAGCCGCTAAGGATCTCTTCGGGCGCGACTTGGATGTAGTACGCATCCGCATACATCATATGTGTGGCTCACTAAACGTGATTATAATTTGATGTTAATTTATTGTACTCGATGGAGTAAATAATATGTTTCCGTTTTGTGGCTGAATATAGAGGATTTCACAATGCAGTCTGTGGTTGATCAAAGGCATAATTTCCTCGTAGCCATGCAGTGAAAACTACTCGGAAAGCCTTGCAACTAAGACAGTTGGGTTTTGCAAAGCTCATATTACACCTATATACATATTATTATTATAAATTACAATTTATAGTGTGAAAACTATGAATTTCGTAAGTGTTTTGTAGTTGACGTATGCTCGCCGGCCCCTTCACTCATAACGACCTTCCGTTTGAGCACACAAGTATGGACAAATAGAAAAACAAATATAAAAATATATATACGTACATTTATTAAAATTTAAATACCAGCCTAAACGTGTTAAAAAAAGGTACTAATAATAATAATATTAAGTGATGATAATTTCAAATTTGTTTCGGAATATTATTCGAAATGTATCTTATAAATCGAAAAAAAAAAACAATAAATGAGGGATGATTATATATTTTTTTATTTTATCTATATTTAGAAGACAAGTGTGCACTTATTTATTTTTACTTTAGTAAAAAATGTACCACTATTTGATCGTTTATAATAGATGAGATAAACGCATGAGGTACATAGTTTTTAAAAATAAATTTGAGAATCTATATAATATTTTACATATACCTATACCTAATACTCAACACACCATCATCCAGACACCGATGAAAACCTGCAGCGTAGCTTTCCCGGAAACTTCTTGTGACGAAATTTGCGCGTACCTTCATCCGTGACATACACAAATACCTACGATTACATTATACCGTTCGCCTCACGTAGTCGCCGTACTAACAAACCGTGTTAACGAACATTTTTCGCACGGTCTACCGAACCTCCACGCGTTTCGAATATGATGACGACCGTTTCTCGGCTGAAAGGAGTTATGATAACATTATAATATCGTAGAATATCAAAGACCACGGTGGCTGCTGCAGAAAGTCAAATGCGTATATAATATATATATATAATAATAATATGCGCTTGGATTAGTCGAACATCCCGCGGAAACCCTCGTGGGAAATCTCTTCCGGTCGCCGTTTGTAACCTGCGCCGTCAAAACCGCGCCGACTTGCAGCTCAAATGCTATACGAGTACTTTATGCGAATGATCGTTTACGTACGTCACATGACTATTATAATATGTCGTGGTTTGAAAGATCCATAATAATTGGCGTGTTAAACACTGGAAACTACGAAACGGTTGTCGAACGCGTCTCGTAAAACATTTTCAATAAATCCGATACCGCAGAGATCTGAACGTGGGAAATCGATGATTATGCGTAACAATCATTACGTAATAATAGGCCACATGTTTCCGGGGAAATATATTGGATTTCCTCAAGCCAGACGCCTGGAGAGTGCAAAAACAGCCACTCGAATGTTTGATGCTGCAGCCAAATTTGTTGAACCGTTTATTGAACAATCATTTTCAAATCTATTTCACAAAATGTACTTTTAAATGCTTATATAGGTACTATATAATAATATGTAGTTATTATGATATCGTCTATAAGAGCTCTTCATGAGACGCGGTATTTGCACAGATATATGTGTCTGGTCTGCAGGGGTGAATAGCGCAGTGAATTACGCAAGAAATGACTAAATATATTTTTAAAATGAGAAAAAACAAAGTAAACAAAATTATACGATTTAAAATCACTAAATAAAATTATTTTCTATTAATGCGTTTGTTGCCAGTTCATATATCTGGTTATTATTAAAATATTTATCCGTGATTGGGGATTAGTATAGAAATCATAATAATTTTTAAACATGCTGGGCATCGTATACGAATACAAATAATACGTATTTTAATACAAATAAATATATATATATAATATTTATACGTAGTCTGCCGTCGCCCGTCTATATATTGTATAGTCTGTGCGGGTTTTACTACAATGGATGTTGTTGGACGACAGACGGAACTCATTCACCTGCACTGCTGGATTGCGAACGACGAAAAACCACAGACAGTTGATCGAATGGTTGTGTTCTCGATTTCACCAGCGTGTCCCGGAGGGTGGTTTTCGCCCCGACAAATCCCTATCGCGTCGCGGTCGTATATGTACCTTCGCGTCCGGCTTGACTGTTTTAATTAAAACCGCCAGAGCCGCAGCACCTCGTCTCGTCTAAACATACACACACACACACACACACGCGTATATAGGTATTATATAATATAATAATAATAATAATAGTGTGAAGATTGTTCAGTGTATTATATATGTGTACGTGCAAACAGCCACCTTCCAGTGGGTGATACCGTCACCGTTGCACGCGTGGCCTGATGGGTGAGTGGGTGGAGGTGGTTTAAGGGGATTCCAAATGGAATATTTTTCGCCTCTCCCCAGAGACCCCTAGGTATAAACGTCATTACGGCAGGAATTGAACCATTAGCCCTTAATAAACAATAGTTTATAATCCTGTCCAGGAATTCTGCGATTGCGTTGGCCATGCGTAGGCATAAATAAAGGTGTATATATATATACACGCAGGTACATTATAACTACTGTTTCTGTGTGTCGTCTGTCAGGCCCCAAAACGAAGGCGGGTGGCGGGCCACGGGTTTTGACGTTCATATAAATAATGTATGTTGACTAAATTATCCCATTTACATCTCTCTAATATTAAAATCGAAAGTATTTTCGTATTTTACTATATTATACAATTTATAGGCACAACATTGTGCGTAATATTTATGTTTTTAGAAAAGTTTTTACATAATTCCATTTCATAGAAGTTGTAAATTAACTAAACCAAATATTTATCGAGAACATTAATTAATTAATATTAAAATTACGATAAAAATGTATTTTTCAGAATAAATAGTATTTTGTGCAGCGAGTACTAATAAACGTTTTTCGAAAACTTGTCTCTCATCTCACATCTCACGACGATATTATTTGCGTATATATTTGAGATCAAATAGTAATATTTTATTTCGTGTAAAGTTGTAACAAGTTTATTAAAATTGACTTTGGTGATAAAATTACGCTGCAGTGGTATTCACAAGGGGAAACAACAGAAAATCAAATTTTCTCGCACATAAAAATAATTAAAAAAGCTTCCTTTTTACGAGCGGTACGCAGCTATACACGGTACGTATTGCGACGACGTAATGGATTTGCGCTATTTCGCTGTTTACTCTGCACGACGGGGGTGAACAGTCGTTTATTATCATTTTTTTCAGACAAGATCGACGACAGTCATTTTTCGGAAGACAATCTTAACAATAATAATAATAATAAAAAAAGGAAAACTGCACATCAACCCGACTGCCGTTGACGGTACAAATTCGACTGGCTGGTGATTTATAAACGAGTCGGAACTTTTAATATTCTACGGCACGACTCGCGTCGAGTTTCGAGTTTCGACCAATAATAGATCGTTATCGAGCATTTCGGCAACGCTTTTGCCATACAATGACTGAGTTTCAATGGAAAACGGATTATACGCTTCTAAACGGTCTTCGAGCTAACGGCAAAAAGGCAAAAGGTCGGCAGCGGCGGCGGTCTCGCCAGAGTTTTGGCAATGGTACAACAGCTAGCGGCACGGCGTCAACGTGCACTATTACTCTGTTGATGTTACATGGCAGAACACGACTTATTCGCATTGTTTTTAGCGCCTGGAACAGTTTTGGTTCTTTAGACGTCCAAAACACGCTTTCCTCCCTCGGGAACGACAACGGCTACAACGACGACGACGACAAAATTATAGAAGAACGAAAAATAAAGAATTGTTGTTCGGCGAATTTTTCTGCAGCAATCTTCCTCGCTACAGCATCATTAACATCATTATATTATTATTCATACTTTACGATATTATAACGTGTATAATATTATAATATTGACTTTTTATTGAGCACAGCGACGCGAAGAATTCAATAAACTGTGCACATAATATTATTATGAACGAAGTGAAAAACACTTTATTACAATATGACGTGATGTTTATCACTTATTTATTAATCGCTATAGCAGTATAGCGTGTACTGCACTGAGCATTTGAATGAAACGCAATTATATTAACCTAATGAATTGAGTATTACGACCAATTTAAATTTAAACGAAATAAATTATGCGTAAATCAAAATTGTCTTGTTTAACAGATATCGTAAGATTACAATATTTATTATTCAGAATATTATTGAAACATTATTACATAACGTTATAATTTATAAAGATACGAAAAAAAAATTAACAGCACATCAAATATTATTGGTAATTACAAGCACGAATGTAATAATATTTTTGATCTCACATTACATTTATCTGAAATTCACAGGCGGTAATATTGGATAGGAGTTTACGAGAGCTTAGTTCACTCAAACAATTAATCTCTCCCTTCTTAAAATTGAATTATATTTTGGTCTATTTTTAGAAGTCAATAGTTTATATTCCTATAATATATAACATATCTCATCGCGAAATTAGAAACATTTTGTCTAACTATAAAGGAGGTAAATTATTGAAAACATTGACAATTTTTTATTATTTTTTATTCAACAAAATATCGTGTATTTTTTACTGACATTGCGTTTGTATATAATATTATTATATATATTGTGTCATTAAAAAACATGTAGTATTTAACATTAATTGAACAAAAATTACTTGAAACATAGATAAGAGGGGGGTGTGATATGCGAATTAGTTTTTCTGTATATTTTAGTAAATTAATTCATTTAAACACCCACGAGAGCGTCGTGAGCTCAAGTACAGTATATTATAATTACAGTACAATCTATTAAGGCATTAAGCTTAATACAAAACAAAATACACGTTACAAGTAATAAAAGAAATTAAAAATAGATAATAAGTTAACTAAAAATTAGAAAACTTAATTTGAGATGAGGTAAAAAGTGTAAATTAAATAATATAAAATATTTATAATGATAGACACGACATTGTCGACATTATATTATAATTATTGAAAAATCGATTGAACGAGATAAGACCAACTTAAAATATACCAGCCGTTCAATGTTTTTGACGAAATCGTCAAATCCTCCCACGAAATTCTACCCGAATTTTCCCATGGCTATGCCGAAGTGCACAGTACCGAGCTAACTTGCGAGACTCAAAACTACGGCCGATTACATTATTATTATAAATCACTCTGGCGAATCCGAAAGAATTAAACAAAGTATACATCTCGAGTGGAGTGTCTACTCGTTAAATGCGTCCGTTTCGTTGTTGCCGTCGAGGTAGGTACATATTATTATTTCTTATTGCCGTGTAATATAACAAACGCAAATATATAAAGCAATATATTATCATGCGCTGAGCCTCGACGGGCGGCGGAAAATATATATTCCGCGCGAGCCAAACACAATACGACGCGAGAAATCCGCTGGTGCTTTTTAGACGCGTATTCGATATAATATTGTTTTATTTCCACCGTTTTATTTACGCGCGAGTTTCACGCGAAATATCAGTTTTCAACGTTACAATAACAGTAATAATAATATATTATATATATATATATATATATATATATATATATTATTATGTCATGACGTATACACGCGCATTATGATAGTAATAATAATAATATGGGTGCTTGGCGGGCAACAGCTGCGGCGTGGCGTCAGACGTTATTGTAGGTACCTAACTCTTAAAATATTATATTATCGTTATATGCCTGCCTATAACTAATTTACCTACCGAAAGACACTTACCGTTTTGCGATAAATCGTTTTCGATTTTTTGACGGGGCCCCATTTCACCTAGCGACGCGTATAATACCGCGGCGATAACTCTTTTACGGTTCACTTTCAGACCGATTGATGTCGAACGCATTATAATAGCTAATATACTTATATACTAATATATTATTATTATACAGCGACCTACACGAGTTTCGCACAATATCGCGTGAGTCGTAGTATGTATTATAAAATGCATTAAAATATTGTTATTATTAATACCAATATACCCATCGTATTCGCTTGAACCAGTTGTAATTGTCAGAGTTCAATACGTGACTGGCAGAATCTAGCGAAAGAATGTCTTCAAAGCGAGGCGGTATGTAGGTCGTCCCTATTCACGGCGGCTTAGATGTTATTCTGCTAATTCTTATTCCCATCGCTAATGTTTTTTTTTCCTAATGAAGTCGAGGGTTAAAAGTGAATGTACTAAGATTACAACTGTAATAGTCGCAGTTATTCAATGCATATTATAATAGCATTATATAGCGTCAATAAAATGGAAATAAGACGCACGAAGTAAAAATAGCTGCCAATACTGGACGAACCATTTAACGTGAGACACACTCATTATTTCAAAAATTATTGACGTTATTACTGTTTTTACATAGTTATTAGCAGGGCTAGGATTTGTATGCAATAAAAAATTGTAATATGCATTTTATTTACCAAAATATGCATTTTAAATTTTATAAGATAAACACAAAATATAAATATAGTTACCTACAAAAAAAATATTTATCTATTGAAATCCATCAGTGGTCTTAAAATAATATAAAACTATAATTGAGAAATAAAATAAAATAATTTAGGAATAAAATTTTTAATCCACATTCACTATTTACTTGCTATGACCACATATTGTTTTAAATTTTCGAAAATAGATGATTGGCGATTGGATCGTATTATGGCTTTGTATTGACTGAAGCTCCGTTTAACGTCATAATATGATGTAGGTAGTTGGCGCATATTTAAGTAAAGAAATTTGTCCTGGTGTTAGGTTTCAACTGAAATTGTCCTCATCCGATTCACCCTTTAATATTTTATTTATTGAATGTAGAGTTTTAAATCCTTTATTTTTTTGTAAAATCAAGGATAATTTGTTCTTAACTTTATCTGCGATTCTTCCGTTACACTCAAGAAGTCGATCCCTAGCGTTTATTATAACTGTAGACTTTCATAAAGTGTTAAATTCTTATTTTGTAGTTTTTAATTATGACTTGGGATAAAAAGCCAAAATTACTTTTAATATATGCTATATTTATACATTAAAAAATTATAAATATTAATTACGAAATATGCAATAATATTCAGTTTATTCAATATATGCATTTTATCCAAAATATGCAAAAACATGCAAAATAAAAACACCACCATTTATCTCATCATGAGGTGATTCGTGGACATTACTGACAAAATTAATAATCAGAAGCCGCAAAAAAAACATGCTGTAGCATACAAATCCTAGCCCTGGGCATTACAAACGATATTATTCAAAAACATCAAAATGTTTTATTATTTTTAATGACGGCAAACATTTTTTATTTTTTATTCCAAAGCAGAATATAACGTTTTGATAGTATTTCGATATGGTTAATATACCAATCGTATCTTGAACGTTTATGTGTTATAAATTTAATATTTAAATTTTTTTAAGCCGATTAGTGAAGTGATACAGGAGTACCCCGTACAATTTTGATCCAAAACTCCGCTCATATAAGCTTTAAATATTTATAAATAATAAGCTTTAATAGTCAAAAATTTTATTTTGATAGATAAAAGTACTCCAAACAATACTCTGCTTTACAATATAAAATGTAAAATGTTTGTTGGCATTCGAAAATCATGCAAAAGAGTAACAACTGAAAAAATATAACGGTAAAAATAGTAAAAATTATTACTCAATTAATTGTAATAACTTAAGATTATGTGCAAGAAGAGTGTTATATATTTCCAAACATCTTTGCTGATTGTATTAAAGATGGTGTCTCCTGTTAAATTCATCGTTACATATAAAAATAGCCGATATCTACCAGCTACAGCTACAAATTATGTTACTGTTATTTTTTTTTATTTTTTTATCAATTTAAACCTAATTATAATATTTTTAACATTTCAAACGTACCAATTAATACCACTTCTTCTGATTGCTTTCTGTTTGTATTGTTTTAATAATTAATAAAAGAAACTATATAGGACATAGCTACGTATTCTTTGAAGTTTTATTTTTATTTTTGTAACAACACAACTTCTGGAAATTAAATTAGTTACCTACCTGTACTGTGATTTCTTAGCATTTTTTTAATTTTTAATGAAATTCAGAGTGCAAGAATTATAAAAATATCAAATCTTAAAGTTTGGAGAATATACTAATTATTTAGCAACTAATCTGAATACATATTATGTATTTGTATATAAAACTTAGAAATTGTAACCAGAATAGAAAAATAAATATGTCTAAAAATTATAAAATTATAAAATATCACTATTTATTTATTAAGAAATGTTGTCGTTAACACTGGCCTATGACTGAGAAGATATATTATATATATTTTTTATATTATAGTGGAGGGGATCAATGTATGTTTTTTATTTGATTCTTGTTAATGGTTTATCCATTACCTCTTCCCATCTGGCTACTGGCTACTATTATAATTTTTACAATACTTTTATAATACTTTTACTTTTTTTTGTTGGATCTTCAATTGGTTTTTTCTATATAATCAGTATTATCATCGAAATTAAAAATGTTTGGTGGAACCTGCACTATACAGTATACATATTTAATTTTTGTTTTTGTTATTGCGCGCTAATACAATGTTAATGTAGCTATACATTTTATGATTATGTAATTATTTATGTGTATAATACTATCATATGCAGTACAACTAGTTTGTACTAAACATTACTGTTTTATGTTTTTAATGAAAATGTCGTTTATTATCTATACAACCGATCTTTGACGGTTACTCATTAATGTAGATTCACCATTTTCTATTTAATTTGACCCATATGCTTAGTCAGTCACCTCGAGGCCAAATTACATTTGCATAAGACTAAGATATTGGAACACACATACTCGTTAAGCCGTTATTATAATTACATCGACCTTTCAGACTCGATAATATTATAAGTCACTGTGAACCATAACTTGACTACAACTAGTTCACATAACTCTTACATTTTATATCATTTTTTTTTTTAAACTTAATACACATGCGCGTATTATCCTCGCTAAGAAAATGGTTTCATGTACACTTGTTGGTTACCTTTATATCCGTGTAGGTATCGCTCAGCTAAAAAAACATTTGCATGATTTAAGATCTTATATTAGTTATTATATTTTAAATTTTGCAAAATGCGTGCGGATTTGAAATCATATTATTTTAAAAATCGTAGGTATGTGTTTATGGTTTTGGATATTTGACGCGAATTGCTTCAAGGACATATAATAATTAATAGAAATTACATAAAAAGAGGAACTAACGAACGAAAAAACTAATAAATATATCATATAGGAAAATAGGTACGGTCAGCTGTCTAAACTCGATGTATCTATTCGTTTATTAATTTGTTTTAAACGCAATTATTCATTTAAAAAAAAAAACAAAAACAACAACAAAGTAATTTTAAATTTTAAATTAACTATCAAAAAAAAAAAAAAAAAAACAGCACAACAAAGTTCTAGATTCTAGATATCGTTAATTCCCAGTCAAGTGTCAAAATATTAATTTTACTATTATAATATTACATATACCTATTGTGCTACGTTGTACAAATTGTGTATATCAAATTGTAAGATAAAAAAAAAAATAATAGTAATCTATCAATATTGAAATTGTTATTGGATAATATAATATATACAGTTAACGAGTGAAAAAACAATTTTTATCAGCACTTTGTTATTCTGCAGTTATTCAATACATAATATTTGAATGCATATACAACCACTTCACTTTATAAATTTCTTTGATTTCTTTTCTTGTATTTATCTCTATAAGAAAACATAAAAACGCGTTGAACTTTGTGATCGTAAAACATCCGAATATCGAACACCCTCCATAAAAATTACGTGAGAGTTCATGACAATCGTGATTTAGAGGTATAGAAGATGTATACGGTATATATATATATATAAACACATATTTATCTAAATATTTATATTAATATTATATACACACAAAACGAGTATTCCAAGGAGCTTCCTGCACGAAAACGGGTTAACTATGGGGGAGCACAACTAAAAATAAAATAGAAATGCAGACGATTACATAAAAATAACACCATCATCGGTGGGTGCGTAGTTTTATTTTAAGTGTCGAAAACCCATTTATAAATATAATAAATACAATTAAATACAATAATATGTATTTTCAAAATCGAATGCCACATTCGATGGCTGATGCTTATATTATTTTTTATGACGAATCGTTGATGGTGAATATAATAATATTACACATCATTGTTTAGTGGTACCTATATATTTATATACACATGTAATACCTATACAAGTTTCAATATATTTTATATACCTAGTACATAATAATAAATTATATAACATAGAAGTGCTGAGTCCATACCATATTTTATAGTTCACCTTAAGTATATTATATATATTTAATCAATTTCGTTTCATTAATGTGTGAATTTCACTTATAAAATAAATGTCATCATTAACAGTAAGTTTATTTTAGATTTAGAGATAGAATATTATTCATAAGTAGTATTTTGGCATCCCCCAATGTGCCACGGAGGTAGAAGCTACATGGTATAATACTATATTCAACTTTTCTGTTTTAAATATTATTAAATCTGTCTACACTATTATGGATGACAGTCTTGTAAATCATTTGAATAAATGTGTTCAAACTGTTTTATAGTATGTATTTAGAATACCTTTTAAATTAATTAGATATCTAGAATATATTTTATTATAATGCTATTAAATGGGATTATAATATAGGCTATATTACTTACTATTAATAAATTACAATATTTATTTTTAACCCACTCGTACAATTAAATTATAAAATTTATAAAGTTATTGAAAAAATTAAAATACATTTAAAGAATTTTTATTTTTTAGAATTTTTGAAAATATTGGTCATCTCTGTTGTCCGTGACTCTATTTAAAAAAAAAAAAAAAAGGTTTAAAGCCATCATAGCTGTAGAGGTATGACGTATAACCATTTATACGGATGTAAATCTTGATCCTCACTGCGGTTATCCGTTGGTGCAGATATATATATATATATATATTATATTCAAGCTTGGCTTGAATCTTGGTATATATACACACGCATACACACAACACACACCATAAGTACGTATGCGGTCAAAAGGCAAATGGCCCGAAAATTATAACAAATAGATACAAGCGTTCCGAGCCGGTCTAGTTTTTATGTATTTGGCCTCGGGACGACGTTGTCTCGATATCAGAGAGAGACGTGAGAATAGCAAGGAGGAAGAGTAGGACAGCGGCGATATGATGAAGAGGTTGGCGTGCGAAATTCCGTTCCGGCGGCGGCGTCTGCGAATTGCGGTTCGTCCGGTTTGAGTAATCGTCGTCATCGCCATCGTCTCCGGACCTAAATCGGACAAATCGTTTTGCACCCGATTGTCAGACATTTGTCTCAACCCATTTGTAAATCTTCTCCTTAGTGTATTATTTTTTCTCTCTATTTGATATATCCCTCATACGAGTGTGTTACGTCGCGATTGTCACGGAAACACACAAATGCGGTGCTTTACAGTTACATAATAATAATAATTGCGATTCCGCGTGAATAATCACAATAAAGTATTTTTCGATTTTTGACGTGGACGTACAAGAAAATCGACGGGTGGCGCATATATTATAATAAAACAGGTTATTATTTCTTCTTCCGCAAACAAAATGGCTGATTCGTTTCCGCACGCAGTGCAAAGATTGTCGAGTTGTCAAATAATAATATAATAATATCATATACCTGCGTTATGTATGTTATAACACTTTAAAGTTTTAAATAAATAAACAATATTATAATATGGTATCGCAACTGACATGTACGATGTACCTACTTACAAAGTTTTTCATGTTTAATTGCGTGCAGTGCAATGTGAGACGTGATAAAAAAAATGACATATAAAAAAAATATTGGTATAAACCCCGTCAAAGAAAGCAAATTAAACTTATAAATAACAACAAATATTCGTAGAAAACCCCACAGTATAATAATATTATAGCGCGTAAAGTCTGCAATCATCGTCATGTTGTTATTATGGATTCGATTGAACATGCTTTTTTCGTAAAAAGAATAAATTTTGAAAACCCATCGCGCGATGCCTGTTCAATAATAATAATGTACTTCCCACAATAATATCATGTGGTTTTTTTTTTTCGCGCACCCACTCCACGAAGGTTGTACGACACAAGAATTGATTTTTGAACCTTTGAATTCGTTATCGTTTTGTCAAAATGTTTGGTTTATGTACGACGGTAAAAGATACGTTTGAGCGTCATTTTGCCAAATATTATAAATTATAATATTATGATACAAAATCTATATAATAATACATATTATATTATGAAAAAATATGCATAGCATATTGTTCCGATATGAATATTTAGAGTTTTTAAATATAATGATTATAACTCAAAGACGAAATTCATATTATTTTCGTATAATATATTATACAATGGTTTTATCAAGATATTCTTATTTTAATTGTATACAAAATTATAAAAATATTGGATATTTTTTGTGTTTATAGTCATCTGATGCATACAAATCAGTGAAAAAATTACACATAAAACTAGTAATAAGTATAGTATACTATATTTGTGTACTGCTGCGATTTTCGGGGAAACAAAATATAACAATTATCACGTATTACGAAGTGAGTACCTATAGGAGATACACATGTGTTAAATTCTGTGCATATTTCAGAGGAAATTAAAATTCATGATGAATAATGGTATACCTATTATTTCTTAAGAGAAAAAAATGGGCCATAGTATAATTTAAAATACATTTTAAGCCAGATATTTTGTAGTTAGAATATATAAATGTTCAAGAACTCATGACATTTGTTATATTTTTGTTTAGTATGTAAACCATAAAGTAAGTAAAATTAGAAAGGTTAATGCCATATAGGTACCACTGTCGTTATTTTTTGTGTTTTATCACTAAATTATGCTTTTATTTGTTTGTGTAACGTTTATATACGCGAAAGTATAGAAAACGTCATTATTTTTTATTTTTATTTCACTTATCACTTAATATATTATATTATAATACTTATGAGTTACCAGTTATACAACAAGTTTCTAAACTTCAACTGACCTTTATACAATATTTTGAATGAGTAAAATGTATGCATAATAATAATATTGTCGACTTTCGAGAATTTATACACAATACTATCACTACAATTAATAAAAAAATATATCTCTATAACTAAAATAAATTTTCTTTAAAATAAATGTTTGTAAATTTAACATTTGATTAGATTCACACATCATAATTTATAAGACATTAGTTAAAAGAAAATAATATGAGAAAAAAACAATAACTGTTTCCTTATTTTTATCACTTTCGATTTATATATATTAATTTCACATATTCTCTTGTATTGAATTTTAGGTTTTTTCTTTAAATAATAAATATCTTTAAGATTCCTTTCAATATTTTATATCGATTATTATTATAGTCATCACATTTTAGAAGTTAACTGCGTGTTAAATCATACTAAAGTGTATTAATGTTGGCGTAATTGTCGCAAAAACATCTTAAGAGCTTAGCACTTTAAAGTTGTAAGGTATTTTTTTATGTGTGTCTTCCACTCTAATTACACCTTACATACTCAAAGAGGATTTAAACAGGCGTCGTATCGGTGAAGTAATTAAGTTCTATCCCAAAAAAGCGATCAGATGTTTGCTGGAGGGGATGAGTGAGGAAGAGGGAGGGAGTTGTGATAATCCATTTTGCTTGGTAGCATTTTAGAGGTTTTAATCGAATCCGTTCGCTTAATTAACGTTTGACAACCAATTACAATTTTAAATAAACATATGCTTCGGAATTTAAATTAAGTACTATTTAATTTACTAATGGAAAATAATTTAAAATAATAATTTAGTTTTTGAGATTCATCATTTGTCAGCGTTATTATTTCCATAGCAATCATTTCTTAATATTTATTTGATAAAAAATGATAGAATCTAATATAAAACCGGTAATTTTTATTGAATAAACTAACATTCAATTTTGTTAAAATATTACATAAAATGTAAAGGAGATAAAATGTAGAAGTTACTTTTTTCCTTTTTTTAGAAAAGCCGTTTATAGTTTTACGGTTAATTTATGGTTCATTAACAATTATTTAATACATTTCAATTGACATGGTTAATAAATAACAGATCAAAAAAATTGAAAATTATTATATACTCGTATTTTGTGAATACAAATGTACAGTTCATTAATAATTAAAATACTTAAACATTTTAGATACATAAAATTAGAATTAACCATTAACTCATAGATATTATACATCTTAATTCGCGGTATTGATAGAAGTTGAAATTTATTAACATCGTTGACGGCGAAAAAAGGATTTTCAAAAATAAATTGTACAACATTAATTGTATTACGAGTATATAAAAGAATCAAAAAAATTGTTTTCTTTCTACAAATTTAATAATTATAAAATATTATAGTTGTCAAAACATTTTGAATTTTTATGATTTTTAAAATGGGCTGAACGTTTGGGAACATTCATATTAATGTTAATGTTGTATTATTTTTTAAATTTGACACGATTTCCTGGAAAATTCCTAAAATGTTCTGTTTAAAGTATGTATGTATTATTTGTGTCAGATTTCTGACCCTTAGAAATATGAAATGAAAAATGTTGATGACCTACTGAACTAGAAATCATACATTTTTGCGGAATCAATAAATATTTATATATCAAATATTTACATAATACATATCAGACATTATATATCAGCTAGGAATAATAAATAATAATAATAATTTACAATGTCAGTTTTGATACATAATTATTTAATTATATTAATATAGTGATAAATTAAATAAAGAAACTTGATAAATTATGTATTATTATTATAAATGATAAATTTCAATAAACGGAATAGAGATTTTTATTTTATTTTATTAATAGTTAGATATGTTGTGGGTGCATGCGTTTATTCATTTGATTATGCATGAACTTGAACTTGAATTTAATTTTAATTTAAGAGATTGCATTTAAACATAAATTTAAAAAAAAACTTGAACATTTTTTTTTAAATATCAGTTATTACTATATTTGATGAATATTCAATTAAGTAAACGCATTAATTTATAATTACATTTTATGACCATATATTATGCATTGACTAATTTAACATACTTTACATTCGCTGATAAATCAACAATAACATAATTACATTTATAGACCTAATAAAACTACTTCGTTAGTAATTACTAATTTGTATAAGTACCTCTTTATGCAATGATGTTATTACTGATGAATTTGTCTATATTGATATTTTGTAATTTGTTACAAATATCAATTTTATTTATTACAATAATAATATAATAGTTGGTAAAGTTTAAAATGAGTAACAATTGAAAATTTAATTGGATAGAAAAATTAAACACCCCTCTGTTTTAAAATTAACAATTTATTTATAATCGAGAATATTGTCAGGGAAAGTAATAAACAAATTGATGGTATCACATGAGTGTTCTATGACACTATGCGCGTTATGTTGGTACTTATGTAAATCTTCAGTTTAATTTATGATCTGTGATACCGTACTCTCTTGAGTATCGTTTGTTATGGTAAAATGTATAGACTGTATAGTACCTACCATTAACGAAATTTTTTTTAATTACGTTACAGGTTCAGCACTTATGCAGATCGTTGAGGTTTACAAGGAAATCCAATCACAGCAGCTAAACATCGTAAGTTAAAAATACACAAATAAGTTAATTCATGTTGTATAGAAAAAATAGTTTATAAATTCCTTCTTCTGTTTTTGATCACATTATCATTTCTAAACCGGTGTACTGTAAACTATAAGCACATATCTAATGGTTTAACTGTTTAGATAATACAAATAGGTAATATAAGTTTTATATTCAGAAAATTAGAAAAAGTAAATTAAACCTAATAAAATTATTTAATACACGAATTTTCGATATTTTTAAAGTCAGAAATAGTAAAATAATCTAATTTAATTTGCTTCCAACAAAGTTCATAAATTATAACATATTATACAACCTAAATAGCATTTTTTAATATGTTAAAAAATATGAGAATGTCGAGAGGAATACTTATAGGATAGTAATCAAAAAAGGAAATTAGTATCCTACTTCGATGACCTGTTGGCTGTTAATATAAACTTTTATTATGAATAATTGATTAGTTTTGGATCCGTCCCTTAATTAATATTTCATCACGAATCGAAGTCAAAAAAATTACATTGAATTCTGTAATAAAATAATGTAAACAGCGGACGGTATACGAATGAAAAAAAAACGTATTTACAAAAAACTTAATGTAAAAGTATATTCAATATCCTCGGATGGTTGCATTATTTATCTAAAGGAGAACTATAATAATATGGCTTATAATTTATATATTATTATAATATTATTCAGACGTTTTTATAATATTTAATTAAAATTCAATATAACTTTTCTGATAACGAACATACATGTGATGCGTAATAATACTGTTTTTTTTTTATTTCGAAAATATATTTATCGAGCCATAGCAAAAATAACGTTTTCACAAACCTTTATTATACTATTATGTAAATTATTCAGTCTATTCATACCATGTGCCGACGACGTTTAAATCTTGTGCATCTGAATCGATTATAATATTCTATAAACATAATATATTATAATGCAGCCCCGTCTCTTTATATATTTTTTCGAAATCCTAAGAATTCAACAATAATATTAACTCGCCCAGGCGCACTTATGTTGTACAATAATTAGGTAAGTCCGTACATTATTGTCTTAGCGCTATGACTATATTATCTTGTCCATGATACTCGTTTGTTTTGTTTTTTGTAATCATACTTTGTGCGTACTTTTTTCCGCAAATACTCTCATTAAAAATCTAAAACGAATCCAACGGAGAATAAGTGTACAAAAAAATATGGGGAACATCGCATAACAATGTATAGAGCATTTCGATTTTAGCCCCAGGTTTTGTAAATTGTTCACAGTGAGAGAATTATTATAGTCATGCGAGGGTTCTGGCATTTATCCCACTCCCTCTCTCACACGCAAACACTCACAGACACTCACAGACTCACAACAGTAATAATTTCAGCCTAACTGCAGATCGTAGGCTACCCTCGTTTTCGCGCTAGTCGTTACAATCATTAACATAATAATATATCCTGTCGTCTCTTCTGTTCGTTCTGTTTTGCTCTTTTGGCGTTACAACTATTGGCCGGCATTGGAGGCGTTCGGTTACTGTATTATATTGGCGTTTAAATTCCATTGCCAGTCGGTAGCTTATTAATTTACACGCACATACTACATAATATGATTATTCTATTCGACCGTCAAATTTAACATTGTAGCGATACATTTTGTTTTTTATTTTATTTTTTTTTGAAATCATCATAATAACTTACAAAAAAATTTAATTATAAAAATTATTCACGATTATCTTTCTCTTTTAAGCTAAAAGTTTGTGTTAGAGAAATAAATAAATTAAAAATGTCCATTTATAATTATACACATGATATATATAATAACCGTACACCCACCCGATGACGTTCCGTTTATTATTACTGTAAGTAGCAGCTAGGTGGTATATCTACAGAGCATTAAATGTGCGCAATATAATATAGCACGCACTTTTGTAACACATTTTCCACTTTCTGTTCGGTATAATGTCACCCGACTCCGAGAAACAAATCTAAATGGTCATTAATCGACGGAATCGACATCTTATAGGTGAAACTATTAGCGAAAAATCGTAGAAAGTTAATACTTATAGTATATTATGTATTGCAGTATTTTGTCTTATTAATGGATTATAATTCATTTTTAATAATAGTCAAAACACTATCGGATAATTATCGTCATATTCAATTTAGGCCTCTAATTGGTATTACATATAACCATAACATGTAACTATATGGTATAGGTACCATAAAATCTAATACCTATTATATTAGACTTATTTTGTTACCGCCTACCGCCATGCAGACCGTCAATTAAACCGATTTCACTCATTTTTTTGATGTATACACATTTTAAACGTACAATAAATGTAGATAAATATTATTTATAAAAATGCATGAACCAAAAAGTGTTAAATTGTTATAACAAGCAGGTGTATGCTTGATTTATGTGCATTATACACGCAACAGTTTAAAATAATATTTTAACTGTATAAAAAAACAAAAATCACATCTCATTTTTACACCTGCAATAATTACAACTTTTGACCTCTTAAATTTAATGGACTATAAAAAATACAAATTTAAGAATGTGTATAAGTATTTAAAGTTTATGGTTTAATTGTGTTTGTAAAGAAAACTCACAAAATAACAACGAAACTTCGATTGTACCTATCTACTATAACTGCGTAATGAACAATATTAAACTTATCATTTAATAAGTGATTAGTGAGGATTTATAAATACGAATTTAACTTCGAATATTTGATCTAAGTTTTCGTATACTATGCCAACATTCAACTATATACAATTTCAAAACAGTAAACAAAACGAATTATATATCAATATCCTAACTCCTCTAGTTAATAATTCCATTTACAGAGTTCGGTTCATGGATATAATATGATTGAGTAGGCAACGCTTATTAAGACTTTTATAAGGTTCATTAAAATCTTAATCCAATTACCCATGAAAATATTTCGATACGCATTATACGTATTTAAGGAGAAGAAATTCGTGTTTTAACAGTTAACAAACCTTATACATTTTTGACAAGTATATAGTTGCGCAAAAGAACTTGGTGCCAAAGTTGTAGTAAATCAAATATTTTAATCATTTCATATATATACTAATTACTCAATATATAATTATAATAGGACTATAATATAATGGTCGATGTAATTTGATTGACTCGTCAAATATAAATGTCGTCTGCCGAAAGTTTTCTTTACTTAGAGAACCTTATCTGTGACTGTATCGGTCTTGAATTATGAACATAAGTCCGCATAGTCAAAATTAAAAATCAAATAGGTTTTTAGTGTTTAAACTTTAAATATTTCAGGTTTCTAATGAGAACCTGAGTACAAATGGTTTTTGTTTTTAGTACCGGCAGGTTCGTTGTAATTCCGGTTTTAGATCACCAAACGTGTACACAAAACATAATAAATTACGAGATTTAAGTTCCGATTTAACTTTTTTTTTTTTTTATTAAAAATAAAGTATATTTACAATCTATACATGTAAGTGTATAATGAGTAAGTGTGGTGACAGAGTAATAAGTAATATGTGAAAAAAAAAAAGAAAAAAGTAACAAGAGGAGGAAGGCTCCCAGCAGTGCCACCTGACCAGAAATTAGGGTTTGAGTTTATTTATTTAATTTTTTTTTTTTTTTATTTTTTTTTATTTAAGTTAGATGTTGAGGAGATCTCTTGGCCATTGCCTTTTTAACCTTCTAGGAATGATGGTTATCCTCTGATGTTATGTAATATTATTAGAGTAAATTGACATATTGTCGAACTATATATTGCATTAGTCGAAAATTGTTCGCTTGTGTTCGATCAACGGTATTTTAATAATACAACTCAAGAAAATGTTTATCATAAAATGTTGTATGCACTATACTATGTTCAGCGGGAGAACACGCTGATTCTGCGCATCCCCCTGCATCGAAACCGGTTGAGTAGGGAACCAGTTTTGGTCGTCACGCTGTGTGTTCTCTCGATGAACAGAATATATACTACTATCACAACTCGTATACAAATTGATTGAAAATATTGCCAGAAAAGTTTTCCTCCGAAAGTAGATAATATAATATGATAATATGACTATATCACTTCTAGATATTACTTTATTTACCATCACGTCCTCTTGTACATTATTATGAAGTATACTAATTAGTGATTACTGATCAGTTTTTTCAGTAAGATTTTATTGACCTTTTATTTGCTTACAACTAAGTTTTTTTTTTTGCTACGATAACTTTATAATATGCTTAACATTTTACAAAATTTCAAAAATGATTTTTCAATAAGAAAGACAGAAAAAAACTATTTAAATAAAATTCCAATTTTATTTTTTCATTGTGCATTTGAATCCTACAGTCTATGACGTTTAGCATTCTTAGTGCATATAATAAATTAATGCGGTTGAGTATATGTTATGACTATTGAAAGGAGAATATCAAATATTTTATGGTAATATTTATTATATTCAGATTATTATTATTGTCGTTAAAATGCATTTGAATAATATATTGACTTTCCACAGAGATACATAGATATGTATATATAATGTATACGTATATAGGAAACTACGTACAATGCTTTTGGAACGTGTTACTGCAGTACATTATTATAATATATCATTTTACTCGTCCTATCACCTATAGGTCTTATCGTATGATTGGACTTTGGGTTGCGTATCATTTCGACTTTCCATCGAACAGCGTGTGTCATAATATAATGTATAACTATATACTTTAAAACCTTATCTCGAATTTCCGCATAGTGAGAAACTTTTATCGATCATATAAAGTTTTTCGATATAATCTATTTGCCACTACCTCACACACACACACACACACATATATATATATATTATACGTAACGTCACAAGGCTATGTGGCCACGTTGCGTCGTCGTGGTTTTTATACTTTTCAAACGTATAGAAGACTTCTAATGCCGCCATCGCGGCGGCAGAGGCGTTGTTCGGCGCGACGGAGCAGGGGGAAAAATAGTCGTCGAAAGTTTTATTTTTTCAAATGGCCGTCCGACGCTATGCACGTTTTCCATTATTTTTCTTCATAATGCACTGGCCCAAAAGGAGAATACGCGATGTACATACAGCCATACAGGGCGATCTGCAGACGTGTTTCGTCGTTAGACTAACGCGGGAAAACGCCGAGGTAATTCGCCCTGTATATCCGGAAACGATGGCGATGCTAGGGTAAAAACAAAATATGGCAACAGTCTGAGCCTCGTACATATAATATATTATTAAATTATTCTATATATATAAGCTCGGTCGGATTGCACTAAACTTTTCCGATTTCTCTATATATCTGCAGTGTGTGTGTGAGAGTATGTTGCATGTGTCTCACTCTCTCTCTCGCTTTATATATATATATATATATCTTCCTCGGTCCATAGTCAGTAGATTTCAATTTAATGTGAGATACGCGTCGGCTGGTCAATTTGGGGAAGCCCGATTTTTTTCTCGCGGTCCTTTATCAGGCTTTAGCTATTGTAGTTCAGACGAAGTATATCATATTTTCAAAATGTAAATCTAAAGAGAAATTACTGCAAAAAAAAATATTATTTCAATAAATTTTCTTAAGTGATTAACAATCGGACATGATACGTTAGTAAAGCTCTATGTGTTGCATGTTGCATTGCCATGAAAATATTATAATTTTATGTAAAAAAATGTATAAAACTATAGAAAACTAAAACGGACGTTTACCTGAAAATATATTGTAAAAAATCGGGTAAGTGGATGTCACTCTGCTGTGCAGTTAGGTTACAAGTGGATAACTGTAATGGATGGTACCAAATTTGAATTCAATGATATAATATCAAAAATGATTCTGAGCGGAGACGGATAATTTAGGATATTTTAGGGTGAGACCCGTTTCGATCGAAATTGACCTTTCTCGTTTTAGTCATCTTAAAATTAAGTTGATAATGGTTATTAAATAGTATAATATATTAATATTATGTTTATAGTCATCGCAAAAGTTTCAAAAAAAATTCACATTAAATTATACTTAGCTACATTATTACAGTTATAACAAATTATTATTGTCTACTAAAATCTATTCAAATAAAATACATTATACGCAATCCACGGTGACTATACGGCTATATTGGAATTGATCACATTTTGATATGGAAACTCCTTCATATCAGTTGACTATCATGCAGTGTTGGGATTAGATAAGTACTTTTTTATCTAGATAAAGATAAAGATAACAGGACAAAAATGTATCTAGATAAAGATAAAAGATAGCACAATTCATTTTCATATTTATCTAGATAAAGATGATCGATAAATACATTATTATCTAGATAAAAAAAGGATAATTTATTTTAACACATTGAAATCTAAAACATTTTAAGGGTACACCTTTGATACTACTTAGTACTTCAATATTATATAAACACCAGCTATATGAGTAAATTAATGTTAGCAGTAAACATTATTATTAATAAATAACTAGGGTATAACTGAAAAAAAACATTTTTTAAATTAAGTATAAATATAAAGAAAAACTACATATTTTACACGACTCGTAACAATGTAATGTAGGTATATTTGATCTCCGTGCCCCTATTTTTGGGATGAGTTATTATTTTTCTATAGACAGTAATATTAGTTTAATAATTAATATTATATTAAATTGTGTTATATTGTTATGTTGGTCCGTTAAAATTTAACCAAAACATAAAATATGTGAGTTAGGTGCACTCGACATAACGGCAGCCTTACTCCTCTATAAACCAATTACCAAACTTTTGTTTATTAAGTTGTTAAAATTGTATCAAAGTTTTGACACTAATTTTTTATAATAGATGATTGATTAAAAAGAAAAGAAAAAACAATTTTATTAATTTATAATATGCCGTGTTTTAAATTAATTTATTGTAATATGATTAAAACAAAAATATATATACAATATACATAAATACATAATTATACTAATGTATATTATTATGCATAATAATGTAATCAATTAGGATTTTACAGATTATTACAACAATATTGCTAACACAAATATGCAATTTTCGCGTAAAATTAATATTTATTTACTAAACAATCTTCGTGATATACACTGAAATGTAAAAAATAAAACTACTCATGTATATTGTATTTGTCAATATAGCTATGTCATGAATCTCGGATCAATATTTATTGAACCGTTCGTATTATATAATGAAATTTAATGCATCAATAAATAAGTAACGATGGACTATTTGAAATACAAGTCTCACTCAACGTTGATATTGTGTACACAATATTACCAATGAGCATATTGTGCAAAATAAAAAAAAACACCCGTAATTGTTAGTAATTTATTTTAGGTATAATAAAAATAGTCAAGCAAATCATAAAAAATACGCGTTTTATAAATTTGATTTTGGCGATAATTTCTGTACCATAATAATGACAAACGGCCAACGACAAACAATGCAATATAGTATTCGGAGATTTAAATTTGAGTTTGTACCTATTATGATTATTATTATTTTTTTTTTTAATTGAAACCATCGGTCACACACTCGCACAATATGTTTCACATTAATCAACAAAAAATAATATAATGGAAGTAATATGTAAAAGGTGTTACTGTCACGTAAAATAATATAGAAAACTATAATGTTAAATTGAAATATGCTTAATGCGTATTTTTAGGAAAATGTAAAAATAATATTTTGCTAATCACAATATTTTATGGAATTTATGTAAATTAATATTGTTTTGTTTTGTTTTTAGCTGAAAGCGTTTTACGTGGATTTACTAGTGCCGCTGGAGACAAATCTCGAAAAGGATACCAAAGTTGTTCAGGTAAAGCTTTACCTATAGGATGATTATTCTATTCTATTACTCTATAGTACTATGCGCATATAAATACCAAAATACTGTGAGTAGGTACCTACAATATACAATGCATATGCGTCAATTATTTTAATAACTTTGTGGATGAGTTTTGACTTTTGGGTTATAATATTACGATGAGTAATTTTTTTACCATCGGAAACACTATGAACCAAAATATTTATAATATTCGATTTATTCGTTTCCCTCATCATTCCTTATCTGTTTCGATCCTAATAATTTATGTATGCCATTAAAAGTAAACATGGAAAAATGCATATTATAATAATAATGTGTGTATCTGATATTTGGTATGGGATAACGAATATATGTATATTATATGCCTATATATGTATATAATATTATACACCTTTACTGTATTACGAGGAATGTAGAGCAAATAAAATGTCCCTGTCCGATAAATAATCTAACCTTTTAGTTAGTTTAGACTGCTGATTAACCCCTTGGTACCATTTGGTTGTTATCTGATGAAATTTAAACGACAACAACTTAACTTTTATTTTCTATTAATGTTATTACCATCATTTTGTTTTTCAGTCCGAACAAAAACGATTTTTGCAACAGCATAAACAAAGATCCGAAAGTTATAGCAAGGCCGCATCAGCTATGAAAAAGTGCCGTAAAAAGCATAAGGTTGGACCCAAAGCAGGATTGGCCATGGATAAAGAAATTAAGGTAACATTTACCGGTTTATCTCATCTGTAATATTATGTAATATATTTTATATTTACTTACTTATTAAAAACTTTAAAATAATGTTTTTTTTATTGTTATTAAGCTACAGTTTTGCTCTTATTACTCTTGGCTAAATGTCTATTAAAACCTTTGAGTGATATTATATAGTTACCTTTAATTTAATTCTTCTTTTAAATGAATCGGTAAATAAAAAATAGTGTTGTAAGTTCTCTACTAATGGAGTTTTATTTTATTTATCTTGATAATAATGATCTAATATAATAAAATATGAAAATTTCAATATTTTTTATAATTATTCTTAGCATTGTGAATAGTTAAAGAAAAAATATCATCATTTCGATACTAAGATAATGATTGACCAAACATCTGTCACAAAATATAATGCACAATAATAATGTCTTGAATTTCGATTGAGGGTAGTTTTATACTTTTTTTAAAATGTAAAATGTGTACAACGGTCACTATATAGTCATATAGATGTACGCATTGGTGAGGTTAAACTATGATTATTCAAATGTATTACTGCCGAGTTTTTTTTTATTTGTTTGGCACCATAAAGCTCGAATGTGTCGGGAGATAAAAATTATTACCAGCCCATTGAAGATAGTCATTGTTTGAAAAGTACACACATCGTTTATATAACAAACCATGGACTTTTTACATTATTATTCCTATGTATAAATATCATACAATGTACAAAATGTTTTGTTTGTAACGGATTTACATAAACAAAACAAAATCAAATCCTCTATTTAAAACATCTGAATAATACCTATTCGTCGTTATTGTTTTTGATAAGCATTTTGACGATGGATTTTAATCTTTTTTTTTTAATACAGACCATGCAAATTCTAGAGGAAGAAAAATCTAAATTGGATAATTTTTGCGAGCAAAGTTTGAAAAATGTTAGTATTATTGTGTGGTATTTTTTTAAAATTATACAACGATCAAATAATGTGTATTTTTTTTTTTTTATTAGGCTATGACACAGGAGAGACGTAGATATGGGTTTGTACTGGAAAGACAGTGTTCATTGGTTAAACACTGTCTAGCGTATCATACCAATACCCAATCAATGTATGATGAGCATCTTAATGACTGGCTCGACGTGGCTAAGTCTCGAGAACGATTGCCAGAATCTGTTGAAACCATGTTTGCAACAAAACTTCGAGTAAGCTAAAACCTATTTAGTATTTGGGAGATAATATGGATATACTTAAGGTTCCTACTGATTATTTATATTGACGATGTGGATATTACAGCAAGTAAGCTTCTGGCTGGATGATGACGTTAGTTCTCCAAGAATCGACGATGATAGGATTTCAATGACATCACAATTGAGGAAAACGAAATCAATGGATGCGTCTTGCTTGGATGTTCGAGCCATGAATGATATATCCAGTCCTGTTTTAAATTATCCGCTTTCTAGAGCCAAATCAGATTTCAATTTAAACGCATCATCGCAATCTCTGAATAGAAGTATATAACTATATATAATAATACTATTTGACTTGAAATGCATAAATATATGTATATGATTATAATATTATCAGGGCATACGAAATGTTGAAATTGGTTCAGTAATAATAATGTAAATTGTGTTTTACACCTATTCATATTTATTGATCACCCTGGGTATGTGCATGACATAATATATAATATGCATATTAATTTAAACACCCCTAAGCATTGTTTCAACTCATCGTAATTCTAAATTTCAAATTATTTCTTGATTAAGGATTCAATTGTTGTTGGTGACCTACGATATTTACATTTATTGAATTTTCACACTGCACGCGCAAAAACTTATTAATATTTCAATATTAATTTACAACATTTCATTATGAGAATTCAATGAAACCGTGCGAATCAATTTACTATTAGGTTACATTGTCGTGCATTTCGAATTTCACTAATCAAACTATTATCACATTTCAGTGGAAAACGGGTCAAGTCCGGGAAATAATGGTTCCAGGCCAAAGTCGATGGCAGTAGTTGATAACGGATGGGAATCTCAGGGTGCGAATCTTGTGCAAGCAACGCATGCTTATCTGTCGAGCGGTGAAAATCAACTAAGCTTTCACGAAGGAGACACAATCGCTATATCAGGTAAGTTTCACATTTAAAAACAAATTTCACATAATCAAAAAAGACCGGATTTGCGTTTTAGGAGAACGAAACAAAGGATGGCAATTCGGAGAAAATTTACGTACTCAATGCAGTGGTTGGTTCCCGTTAACGTATACCGAACCCGTAATGGATGACTCGGTTTTTTCGTACGTGTGATTAGTTAAAATGAAAACCATCTACGGATGTATTGATGATTGCATTACACATAATTATTATGTTGTTGTTGTTTTTTTTTGTCATATACAGGGACTCTCCGTCATCATATCGACGAAAGGATTCCATGGGTCAGTCCACAGTAACCTCGAATCACAATAGAAGTGAATCAGCAACGATTGGTAAACAAAACCGTTATCAAACTACGACACTTACGAGATTCGGCGATTCTTTGTCTCACAGAAATCCATATCCGGTAAGCTCCCGGTAGATTTCTATAACTTTTCATAATTTTATTGTACTGCACTACTGCCTATGTCCCGAAGATTACTTTTCCGCTGAGATGTTCAGCAACATATTTATATTCATTCTGACACCTCTTCGAACTCAATTACTACATTTGCGCTGTATAGTTTATATATGTGCCAATTATAAATGTATTTTAAAATCACATTACATGATTTTATTTAATTCGTGGACTCTTCAATAGTTTTTAACGTCAATGATATCTATCAGTTAAGTTATGCCACGACACTTAAAAAAACTTTCTCCCCCGTAGAAATATCATAGTATTCTTCAGTATGTATAAATTGGATGAAAATAATATTATGATCACTCTGCGTTATGCCATATAATTACCATATATGCACTACCATTTACCCGGTAACTCATTGTCATAGAATAATTCTTTACTCAATAACTATTAATAATTGTCATAAAATGGTTATTTTTGCGTATAGACGCGATCCAGGGCGAACAGTAGATCGAATGGTTACGGGATCAACTCGCACGGGCCTCCACCTCCGTCCGTTCCTGCTCCAGTAGTGCCTCGTCAGTATGGAGGTCACATACCACCTCCGGTCGCATTTTTCCCTCCACCACCGCAGACATTGCCACCTGCACCCGGAAAACCAATTGCGATTGACAAGAGGACCGGTGGAGTCCACCACCAACACGGTAACGCGAGCTTGCACAGTAGCAACGATAGCGGTTTTAGTAACGATCCGCCACCGGCACCTGAAATTGACTATTCGGATGACGAAAATGCAAGGTAACTTAATAATTTCATCATTGTTAATCATATTATTTTATCGTAGTAACCATAACATTAGTGAATCGCTTAACATTATCACATGCATGAAACTTAGCGTAGGTAGTGCAATCCAATGAAAAAAAAAACCCATAGAAATATACGATTTATTATTATTGCTTTTATGTTAAGTGAACAAGCATGCGCCTAATACAGTAGTAATATGTAACACATATGCATCTACAATAAAAGCATTTAATAAACAATTAAACAAAACACTATCATGTTCGCTAATTTACTTGGTAACATCTATGTATATTTTTAAAGATATTTTATAATTTATTTATATTATATTATAAATATATTTTGATTTTAATAATGTGTTTGTAGATTGAACAAAATATTGTCGAAAATATCGAATATAATAACTACCTATATAATATTAATTTTTGAATTAATATTTCATATAATATTACTGGTTGATATTAACTTAATAGTCAAAATCAATGAAGTGTTCATTCTTGTTTATGGTATAAATAGCTTAAAATGAATCTTCATATTTTAAAAATTTAATTGTGTATGTATATAAATTAATAAATTAATGGTGTTGGTAAGAAAGTTCCCTGCGATTAACATAAGGTATATGAAATTACAAGAAAACAGCTTCTTTTTATTTTAGTTTTATCACATTTTATTCTTCTACACTCGTTATACTTATTTTGGTATTGATATATTTTATCGGGTACATTTACTTAGTTTTGACTCACATTGTATATATAATAATATTTTTAACCGATTGACAACAATAATATTGTATTGTGTTTACAATGTTTATCGAAATACCTAATCCATCGTCCCTACATGTGGATATAATTAAAATTAAATGATAAATTATGTAATATTTGAAATGTTTTCTCATTATTTAATTTTGATCTGATTTTAAAATAAATTTAACACTTTTGGAATTTGAATCAATAACATGCAAGCTGTTCTGAGCTAATTTTAAAACTTTACTGTTTAGAACAATTTTAACGCGACCCGCGACTATAAACTCATTTTCACATATTATTAATGTATTATTATTGTTATTATGATCGCTTTATGCAGTTAGGTTAGGTTATACCTATAGGTTAGGTTACCTCGGGACGATTTAATATTAATCGTGATTGTGAATAAGTCCGCGGTTATTGGATATAGGCTCGTAGTTACTAGTTCATAAACGAGAATAATACGCGTTCGTTAACACTTACTGGCTGACGACGTTTATATAATTCCATAAACAGCTGTGTAATCGATTATCATAAACTACCGGTACCGTGTGGAAAACGTTGCAATAGTAGCTAGGGTACCGCGGTCAAAAGAAACCGTACCAGTTGTTTTTAATCGTCTTTAATCGGCCAATTAAATATATACTAAACAACTTGGGCGTAATTACGCTGGATGGTCCAACAACGAAAAAACAAACATAATAATATTATAATCACTCGGAAAACAGAAAAATAATTAATAAATAATAGATATAATAATTAGTTATAATATGCATATTATTTAATTGCAATAACAATAATAACAACAATTATTAACCCGTGTGGTTGGTGAAAGTGCCATCATGTTATGTTTTACACGAGCATAAGCGGTCTTGGGCTCGTAGCTATATATTTGTAACCGGGTAGTAGCTAAGTAACCATGGTTACGGGACATGTTCGCCCTTGGTGCCTGTGCTACGCAATTGAGGTGCGGAGGTGATATGGTGTTGGTTGTGGTGTTGGTGTTGCTCATATAAGCGCGTGCTAATAATGTAACCGAGTATGATGTTTGTCAACCAGAACGATCAAAGATCCAAAGAAAGACGCGCGTTCCAAACAAGCGACGTCTTACAGCAGGTCACCTGAAGAGGACCGTGGTTACCATCGTCAAGGTCATCATCACAGCCAGACGTTGACGACGACGATGGGCGGCCGACAGTCAACGGGAACGATGAAGTCGTCGTACAACGGTGGCGGCGGCATGAACACCGGCAGACGGAACACCGGCACGTCGTCCATGCGTCAGAGCACAAGCGTCGGCCACCTGTCGTCCTTTGGTGGCGACGGTCACTCGCTGTCCAGACAAGCAAATTCTGCGTACGGTAACGAAGACGACGACGCGAGCACCATGCAGGGCAAGAAGATCAAGAGGACGAAGTCCATGTGGAAGTTTAAAAAGTCCGGTTCGAGCGACGAAGTGCTGACTGGCATGTCCTTGTGGAAGCACAGATCACTTGTGGACGTGAACGCAGCGGAAGCGGAAGAGGAGCAGCAACAGCAGCAGCAAAACAACAATAGTTACAACAATAAGTCGTCGGCGGGTACACCGGTTACCAACAAGAAATTTACGGTGACTTGCCGGGACATCGACATAGCGGCGGATGACGACGATAGTCAGACGATAATGAACGGTGGCGTGGGCGGTGGATCGTCGACTGTACGACGGATGACGTACGACAACCGTAAGCAACAACCGCAACAACCGCAGCAACAGCAACAACAACAGCAACCGCCGCAACAGCACCGGAGCAGGAGATCGTCCTCGTCGAGTTTCGGCGGCGGTGACGATTCCGAGTCGTGCATCGTGGTGGACGATCACTTGAAGGACGTCAGATCAGCACCGCTACCCCCTGCCAGCCTGTTACCCAGGACCAGATTGATCAAACAGACGGCGGCCGGCAAAGACAGTCAATTGAACGGAATGCAGTCGCCGTCCGCGGCCGCGCACCACCACTACAACCACAACCAGCAGCCGACGACTATGATGATGATGATGCCGCCACCTCCACCGCCGCCACCCGCTGTCAGGACCGCTACCGCGGACGACGGGTACGCACCACACGACTCGGACGCGGACGTCCGGTTCGAAAGTTCCAAACTGCAAACGTTCAAGTACATCAACGCGACACACAACGACGGGTGGTACGACTCGTGGGGAGAGAAGCGAAAGAAGTAGGATGTCTAAGGTAAAACCAAGTCTTAGTAAGACTATTACGAAAATCTATCTAAATCTACGAATTCTATTCATTAATAAAAGGAAATGTTTACTTAGAAACCATCCTATACCCACGAGGATGTTCACCTCAAAGCCATTTTTTTTAAATTTTTATTTGAAGGTGGGAATCATTATAATATATTGTGTGGATTTGTGTATTCACGAAAAACAAATATATATATATATATTTTTGTATCTAATATCTATAAATATATGATTACAGAAAATAAAATAGTTATTATGATTGGTTATAATTTTATAGGTACTTAAAGTTTTATATTCGGTGAATACCGGCCAATTAATATATTATTGTATATATAATGTCGCATCCACATATTAAAATTGCTAATTTCATGAACTAGATATCCAGATGGTAAAATTTGTCTAGATCGTGAATTTTGATGAAAATACATTATATGGCCATTCATTTCATGAAATGGACAATACCTTCCTATATTATGTACTTTTTATAATTATTTTAAAACAAAGTTGTTATGTTATTTTACAATAAATAATTATAATACCATATTATGATATTATAATTGATTGGCTTAAATAATAATTAATGAATTATAGGTAGAAACCTATACATTTTTCTTCCTTATAAATCGACTGCTACAAATCATATTATTTTATTTTTAAAACAAGCACATCCACTTGATTGGTAAAAGGTTTTTGCATCACACGAACAAGACAAAAAATGTTTGCCCTCTTGAAATATATTTAATAATTTTTCCCACAATCATACCGAAAATTCAACATTTTTATCAACTTGATCAGTAGTGAGAAATTGAGTTGTTTATTTTTTCGAACATTCACTATATAAGTACTGAACCATATTTTAAGTAAGGCATATTTTATTTCAAGTTTATGCAATTCTTTTTTTTTAATTATTATTTAAGTCAATCAATTAATTATTTTGTTCATAGAACAATATAGAAAAGTATAGTTATAGTTTAGTTATAAATTATAATATTATGATATAATTATTTATTGCAAAATAACATAACAATCTTGTTTCACAATAATTACACAATATAAGGTAAGTATTGTCTGTTTCACGAAATTAATGTCCATTTAATGTGTTTTCCTCAAATTTCACAATCTGGATGTCCAGTTCATGAAATTAGTGATTTCATTATGTGGATGCGACATATACATTATTAACGGAGTTTAATACAGAGTAAGCTATAATATAAATAATCTAATGCCTAAATCAGACGACCCTTTTGCTAACTCAAAATTTTCGTCGATAAGTTCGATAAGTTTTTTTTTTACTTACTTTTTACTTTACAACACTCAAATGATGAACATTTAATGGATTTTTAGAAGTGGTCAAGTGGTTACATCCACGGGCAATGCCAAGCAAGATCAGCTAGTAATAAATAATATTATGTTAATTTTTAAAATTATAACAATGTTGTAAATTACCTACAAAATCGGTATAGGTTATTTAAGGTTGGTCCAACAATTGTTTACATTCAGACAATTGCATCTTCTTTGAATCTAAAACGATAATCTTACATAGTTGCATGAGTGAAAGTTAGTTTTTTTTATGAATAGTTTTTTCATGTTTTTGTAATTTAAGATAGCACAATATTATATTTTGTTTTTTTATTGCGTAAAATCATTATTTTAATATTTTCTTTATTTACTATAAGTCCTTTGCGTGATTTTAATCTAATCCCACATATCCCGTTTTTCGGTCAGCTTATCCAACTATTTTTTTTCATCACTAGTCTGAATAAATATTTTATATTAAATTTATAATTCATTAAATTATCAGTTTATCTGTATTTTTATAGAAAAGAGACAGTTTGTAATTTTTTTTAGACCTTGACAATCCGAAAAATATTACGTATATATCATAATATAGGGAGAGGTTATATAGAAGGAATTTATTTTTTAATAGTTCGAAAACTATTACTAGGTAGATATGTTCGACGTAACTATACCATAACTTGTTGTGTTGTTTATCATTATTTACATAAACAACGACGAGACGTCGTACATTTGTGCTGTCGAATATTATTGTAGTTTCAACGTCGATGTTGGCGGAGGAGAGTTCGTAAACAAATGGCCTTTATAATTTGGTTAAGGTACGTCTCGTGTACAACAGATGATGTAGTTCTACGCTAGTGTCTATAAATTTGTACGTATACAGTGGAAAGAGACACACCAAGCCTATTTATCTGAAATAAATTCTGACTTACGATCAAACGACGAACTTTAACGCAATTACTGTATCACTTAAGACTTATTGAGCGAAGTAAACATTGTAAGAGCTTCGGTGTAATATCAAAAGTAGTATAGTAGTGTTGTTTAGTAGTAGTGTTAGTATTTAGTAGTTGTGTTAGTACCTTTTGTAGTTAGGTAGGTAGTAATGTAGTATATAACATTACTAACTATTTATACGTCATAATAATGATAATACTACGCCCAATATTTATTCAATGTGCATAATGGACTGCTTTGTTCAATGTTATTTTATTCGTTGTTTTCGTTTTATTTTTTGTTTTAAACTGACATCGAGCTACTATCGCGAACTTTTCTATTGATAATAAAAAAATGCATTATGCTGTTTCGAGTTCGTTTGTTTTGTTTTGGTACATTTGAACAGTACAAAGTGGTCTGCAAATAAAACTATACAATAACAGCGTAGTAAAAACAACGAAAAATTGCGTCGGAGTATTATAAACGTTAAAACCTTTAAAACAATTAAGTATGCATTTTTTACGGTTGCAATTATGTTGCCTTATGTTATTATGATGTATTGTATCATTTAAATAAAAATCGATATTATATTATTTTAATGATTGATATACGTACATCGAACATGACACACGAAGATAGTTTGTTGTTCTTAGAAAGTATTTGCTTTTTATGAGTAAACATTAAATGTAAATAAAGTATAGTTTTCTATACATACATATATTGTATTGTATTTTTGTATAAGTACAAGTTAACAAAAACAAAATTATACACATGCAAGTTAAAAAAAAAACTCGTCAATGACGAAAAATTCTATAGTTATATACGAATACTTAACATAAGTATTACAATAATAATAGATGACTTTCAAATTTACATTTTGAATATGAATAATATTTTAAAATAAAATATGAAAATTGTAAATAATATAGTTGTCAATAATGTAATCTCAACCCAATGAAATTAAAATTTTATAACCCAATGGCCTATATCGCCGAGGGTATATTTCGTTTAATAAAAAAAAAAAAAATATTTTAAATTTTGTTGAATCCACATTTTTAATTTGATTTTATTGTTAAGTTTAATGGTTTGAAACGAAAAGAAAAAATACATATTATACTTTTTATTATTTTCAAACCTAAATTATTTCTCTTGTGGTCAACAAATAACAATTTACAATATATATTATATAACATTATGATATCTTATATTATTTGCGTTATATTTTCATATTGAAGTAACTTTAAATACTATAGCCAGGAATATTATAGCCTATTAGAAAAAAAAAAGGATGATTTCCGGCATGTCCAGTGAAGGAATGGTATTATGATGAGATACTATTAGGTATACACGCTATAGTTAAATATGTCCTGAAGAAAGCCGAGGAGAGGTAAGACAAATAAAAAGTGGTGCAGAAGAAGATACAGGAGGTGGTGGATCCAGGGAAGGGGCAAAAAGGAAACACCCCGAAAAAAAATCATAGTTGCGCTATATTAATTTACTTTATTTATAATGTGATAAATTGTAACAGTTATAGTGCCTAATTAACTATTCAGCTTAATGGAATTTTAAACTTAAAGCCCTTTATTAAATATCAGTATCTATTAAAATAAATTGCAGTGCTGATGTTGTAAACTGTCAATAATATTAAAAAAAAAAAATTGGACTGAGAGATCTTGCATTTAAAGGGGACGTGAAGGCGTGTGGAATGTATATTATATAGATACGATCCGATGTATATAAATGGGTAGTTATAGGTAGAAGTATAGGAATTAAATGTTTTAATGGATGAAGACTGAAAAGAGGAAGACGCCACAAGTGTTTTAAATTTGGCAAACTGTCGTGTAGTAATGTATCATCTAACCATCATGCACATGTTGCTGCCAATACTAAACCTTCAATTTAATCTATGATGGATATTATTATGTATACCTACCGTGTTTCGATATTATCGAATATTATATAAATATGTATTTAATAACTTATAACGTCGGCTTGTAATTAATTAATACATGAAGTGTCATGTGTGATTTTTATCAATAATTAATAATAGGTACCTAATAGTTACAATATTTTAATTTCAGGACGAACGTGTTTGCGACGATCAAACTCCGCAAAACCAACACCAATGACCGATCAGCGCCGAAGATTATATAATATAATATTATTCGTCATTGAAATATTATATGCCAGCTATAGCATAATATTTTTCTACATTTTTTTTCTACAACTTTATGTTATCAGCTTAAGTGAAAATATTTTTCGAAATATTTTATCATAACATTATTATATTATTATAGTTAGTTGTTTTTACACACACACAAAAAAAAAAAAAACTGTATATACACAATTTATATGCAGGCCAAATATTGCTCAACTAATCTAATAGCATCCAAACTCTATATGTACACGACCGTTGTTGAAAATGTGTACTGTTAGGTTATAAAGGTATGCAATAATATATAATAATTAATAAGTATTTATCATAACGTATATATTATGCTTGGCGAGGTTACGCGGTTATAATTTTATTATTTTTACCTTTTATTTTTGTTTTTTATCAACCAGACAACCGCCACTGATCGTAAATAATAATATATATAGGTAACACTAATAATATGTTATTACGATACTTTTTCATTTTTCAATTCGCTTTCTCTGGCAGATATATGTGTATATCGTATGCCTTCATGATATACCTACATATAATAGGTACTACGTATGTATGTATAAAGAATACATAAATCAATGAAATTTTTGTTACAATAGACTAGCTACCAATGCATACTTAGACTACGTATAGGTCAATTACTTGTGTCTTATTGAATAATAATGACACACGCGTGTTGACACATTGACGTTCTTTTAGACAGTTATTATTTTCTTTAATATGGTATAGACAGAGATTTCAAACTTTGCAAAGGTGTATATAATGTAGTTATTATTTTTTCACATAGGGTTTTTTTTTATACATTTTGTTTGTCTTTTAAAATATGTTATATTACCTATATTTATATATTATTATATTACCTATTCTTACGTTCCGTCCGTGTAGAATATAATTAGTTATTCTTATTACAACACAATACACATATGACATATTTATATGATATATTGACATGTATAGTTAGGCGGGCATTAAACTTTACGGCGTAAAGTAAATGATATGACGTATCCAAGGCAAAGTTTACGCGTGCATACATTATTTATTATTATATAATACGTCATAAACTAAAAAGTTTAATAAGTATAATAATATGGACTCGATATTATATAGGTACCTATAATATTTTCATATTATATGTTATAATATATAATATCATAATATTATAGGATTGGTACATATAATAAATATATTATTATATATTATACACTGCGCCCATACTGTACGACTCCGATCTTTACCCATTATAATAATAATATGTATCATTTCATGGTGACATAACGATTCAAACGTAACATCGTCAAAATCGTTTTACCTATTACGCAACTGCACCACATGTGCATAGGTAGGTACTGCATTGACCCTATTTATTAAATTATATCACTCGTACGTTTATCGATTTCAAAGTCCATTATAAGTTTCATCAGTAGATGAATTTGTTTTATTTCGTACCTAACTAGTCGTTTCCACACAATCGATCATCGTCGTCGCCGTCATCAAAGTGTAAAATATGCGAAAAGGATAGTATAGGATCTATTGCGGGGTGGCAGGGGGTGCAATGTACCTACCAGGGCTTGAAGGCTGAGTATGTTTTAGAGACCTCGGGTTGCAGGTTAGATTTATCAACTTTATAAAGCTATAGACTATTAAGGATATTGAATATGTAATTTTCAAGAAGAAAAGTATTTTAAGAAATGAATTGCATCTGTGTATTTTAAAGTTAATTTCGTCTAGGTTTTATTCCTATACGTCTTGTGATAACAACTCGGATGTAATAGGAACACATCAGGCGTGAGGTGCCTACCTAGCTTAAATGTTTTTTTTTCAATCAATTTTGAATAGGTATCAAATATATACATCATAAACACACATCAAATAATGACTAATAAAAAGCAATTTTTTTTAAGAGGTCTCCAGCAATTCTAGTAGGTGCACCCCAATCTTTTAAAACATAGATCCGGGACTGAGTCTAAAAATGGGTTCAGTTTATTCAAATACGAATATTATTATAATATGATACGCAGCCTACAGGCAGTCTACGGTCTATCGTGTAGGTAAGTAGGTTGTGTCACATCTCGTACTGATTAATCTATATCATTTAAAAACTTTAAAAAAATAATTACGATTTTCTACTATTTTTATGGATCAGTCCAACCGGATAATAATGTTTAAACCATCATGGTAGGTATGCACTAAGCAGTTTATTCATTCGCAAGTGGCAGCCGTGTATCGTTATATTTATACATTTTTATGCGCGTTTGTTTTTCATTTTTGTCTGTAAATATATTATATATTATCAAATAATCGTTTATACTATATATAGCTGCTTAATTTATCGTATAATAGGTAACTACTGTACCACTATAATAATATTAAGATTGGCATTAATTTTGTGTTTTAATTATTATAACTATTGTTGTTATTTGAACAATTACAACAATATTATGATATTGATATTGTATGTAACTTTACCAATAAGGCTATAAATTATAAATACCAGAAATGTTTAAAAAATGTTAATGTTACTAAAAAATTATTGTTATTTTGGTATTTGTGCAATTGAACATTTTATAATATGTACCTACTTATTACGTATAGGTACAAGGTACATAAAATACAATCTATCTAATATATTACAATCGCATTATTATAATATTATTATTATTTCGTTGTATGGTAGATTTTTGTACGAATGATTATTTACAAATTTATATACCTACTCGTATCTTCTAATTTTTTTTTTTTATTGTATTTTATGTAAATTGAAGGTACACGGGATATATTATTATTACTATTATCATTATAATTATTATCATCATCAATTAAAGAGTCTGGGTGGTTATTGTAGATGGATATGAAACGTAAATCGTAATTTAAATTAAAAACATTTGCTGAATTTTTAAAAACGTGAAAATTTGGACAAATCTTTTATTGACTCGACGCATTTGTACATACTCTATGATATTTAGTAATGTATACTGTACGACTATCGAGCTAGTAATATCGGTCATAGTTTTGTTTCCAAAATCCATGTGCATGACCGCGGCCGACTCTTGTGTTATATTATATTATTATATATATTTTTAATCAAATACTGTTATTATAATGTAATCAATAATTAGTTGAAAATGCATAAATATTTTATTCATGTATCTACACGTCTTGTTCTATATTTTAGCTTATTTCCCAATCATTTTAAATCCTATTTTATTAATTACAGCTGCATACATGGTAAGTATATTCCGACTGAATTACTTCAAATGTCTACCTACAATGTCCTTGCGAGTTATAAATAGTAAAAAAAAAGTTTCATTTTAAATATTTTATTCCTATACAAACATTATACTTTAATGTTAGTTACCTAAAATAGTATACCTTATAATTATATAGGATAAATGTTTTTTTTTTTTTTTAATGGCAAACTGGAAGTTACTACAAATTTATACATTAATTCGCATTTTAAATCAACAATTTAATCTATATTTATGATATTTTAGATTCCGAATGGAGCGATGATTGTGCCCATTGATTTTACAATGTTTTGTGTGTTTTTTGTGTACCTGTGTGTACACGATAAGTTGTCAACATAATGCTTCACTGGAAGGTCAAATTTTGAATTTCTCATTAGTTTTAAAAAGCAACGAAAAAAAAATCAAAAAAAATTAAGAAAAACGTTTTACGGAAAATCAATTTTTGAGAAAATCTAATTTTGATATTGTTGTAATTCAAAAACAGACACATACAATTTTCATTGAATGTTATACTGACATTTTATATACATGATAACATTTTAAAAATATTTCAAATTTTTGAAGTTATTTATAGACATTTGAAATTTTCGAATATTTTTTAGAAATTACATTAAAATGTTAATTGTTTGGTAAAAAAGCTTCAAAATTTAATACAAGGCTCTTAATATATTGTGACAACGACAGTTAAAACATATTAAAAGTACATAATATTACAAATACAAATCACAATTTTTTTTAATAAGCATTTTTTTTTTTTATAAAATACATAAAAATCACGAAAATTTGCAGTTTTTGAGTTAGAAATTCATAAAACTTTATCTTTTTAAATCTAAGGTTTGAATTTATCTACTTTTATTAAATAAAATATGTCAACTAGAAAATCGGAAAGAGAACTATATTCTATAATGCTAAATCTTTGCATTACTTATACTAAAAGTCTATTTCTTTTTTCTAAAGATACTTTATGATACATTTATATAACTTCAAAAGATTATTATTTTTATTACAGCAGGTTAAACTAATTATTGACAAACAAATATTGCTTACCTAATATTACAATAAATATAATATTAGGTATTAATTTTATTATCTATGTCAGAGGTATTCAAACTTTTTCAGCACGCGGCTCCTTTGGGTGTTCACAATATGTTTACGGCTCCCAAATTATTATGAAAAAATTGAAACAACACACGGATACAATATGGGAGATATATGTTATATGGGTGATAATAACAGTGACTTTAGTACTAGAAATAAAACTTCAAATGTTCGAATCGTAAGGTGTGTCGTTTTCATTTCAATAATGATTGCAGATAATATTTATAATAATTATACAGGACCTAGGTATATGATGTTGGTTTTCGGTGCTTTGACGCGGCTCCCTTTGCAAAGTCTCGCGACGCTCCTGGGAGCCGCGACGCACAGTTTGAATACCTCTGATCTATGTAGTAATCTACATTGACATACCATAGAATTGTGTGAATTGGTTTGTGATACAAACAACTCAAAATATTTTAAACATTTAATTGTTAAGAGTCTCCGTCTTACAAATGCGTAACATGGTACATTTTTCGCTCAGCAGAACACTTGTAGCTCCGTTTGCTTAAAAATTAGAGTGAATTTACCTCTTATAAAATTTAAAGATAAGATCATTATCTAGACAACCTCATATGCTTTTTATTTTATATTAAATTTAAAGCGAGTTATGAGTATTTTAAAATTGTAAATTTTTTGTGCACCTTAAAATACTCATAACTTCCTTTAAAATTTAAATAAAATAAAAATCATATGAGGTTGTCTAGATAACAATCATACCTTTAAATTTTATAAGAGGTCAATTCACTCTAATTTTTAAACAAACGGAGCTACACGTGTTCTGCTGAACGCAGGGGCGGATTTAACAATTTTCCGCCCCCATGCCAAATTAAATTTGCCGCCCCTATCCAAAAAAAAACTTTTAAACTACTTTTTTAATAAGTTATCCTCATATTAATTTATTTTTTCAATACCTAATACCAATACAATTAATTTTCATTAAATAAACTAAAAAAAATTCTGATTCTAATATAACATCTTTTGTTTATTTTTTCAAAGTAACAATACATAATTTAATAAATATAATAAAAAAATTAATTATTTTAATTAATTAAATACATTTTATTTAATTTTAATATTACATAGGTTTTCTTCTTGATTTAATGCTTGAGAATTCATCAATAATGTCTTCATACTCTAATGATGACGTTAAATACACGACAAAACACACAATACACACCGCTCTTCGTCTAACTAACCACTGATTAAATAATAGGAAATATTCCAAGCAAATATCAAGTAAGATAATCTATAATAAAATACGATCGTCGTTGTGGTAATCCGTAGGCGAGTTCCTGGGAAAATATTATTTTGCTAAAAATAAACGAACACAAAATCAAAAATTTCATGATTTTGAAGTGATCGATAAAATTTAAAAATTATGTACCTAATTTTACAAAATCGAAATAAATATTCGACATAATTTTGCCGCCCTCCAAAATTTGCCGCCCTATGCGGCAGGTTAGCGTATGGTCAGCCTGAACGTAAAATTTACTATATAATGCACTTGTAAGACAGAGACAACACATGCGGGTATCACGTCCTCTTAACAGAAAATAATAATATAAGATATAGTAAAATACTAAAATGTTTCAAGTTTAAAAATAACTATATTGTTTGAGATGAAATAATTATTTAATGTAAAATTAAAATATCAAATCTTGCTCACATTTAATCTTGAAAATAAAAGTATTATTAAAAACATAACTTGTATAGGCTGCGTCTGTATTGTGGTTGTTTTTGATATTTTTGAATATTGCATTAAGAAATACTTATATTTATATATTAAAATTTATATTTTCAGGCAATAGTTATTAAATTAAAACTATTTTTAATTTTTACCTACAAAATGATTTGCTTAAATATTTCAAATTTGGGTAATCACGACTGTATTTAATTTATCATATTGTTCCCTTTTTTTATTGAAAATACGAAAAATATACTTTTTGTATTTTATTTTAAATATTATACCGACAGATGACAGCTTATTTAATATCTATAATAGCTTATATATGTTGATTGGTTTCCACAAAAAAATAAATACATATTTAATAATTATTAAATTGTAATGGATTAAAACTAAATTTAAATAACAAAACAAAAGCATTTATTTAGGTTAAATTAAAATAATAATTAAGTAAGTCAAGTGGTGTTTGGTAAGCAAAGTATTTATTACGATCATATTATAGACTATGATATAATTTATTGAAAATGTAATTTAGGTGAACTCCATGCTAATTATTATTTGCAATAAATTAATTTCAATTCATTAAATTAATGTCTATTGATTGCCTAAATGATACCTTACCTACCTATATATGTATAGCCAAAGTATAGCTTTATTAAGTAATAAGATATTATAATAATCAAATGTTAGCTTTCATGATGTACAAAATGCACAAATATTAATAAGTATATTTGTAAATAAATATTAATTAAATAATATTCAAGAGTTAACTTTAATTTTGTCTAAACAAGTTATTATAACACTAAAACAAAATGTATATCAGCTGTTCTTTTAAACACGAAACACATTTATAGATATCTTATGGAAAATACATTAGTGACAAATAATTTATTGTATTATTGTATACCAATATTATGCTACCCATTCAAATTTCAATGTTAAGCATTTATACCTAACTATAGTTAGGACCATGAGAAGTTAGTAGTTATCACATCAGTTTTAACTTTAAACATGGTAATAATTTAAAAAAAACATACCTTATGTTAGTTTAGTATGTGTACTATATAATATATTAGGTAAAATTGTGTATATCTATAATTATATTAGCATAACTCGTGGAATGTATTTCAGATTATTAGTATATTTTTAATACAGGAGTAGTAGAATTGATCAGTCATAGCAAACCTTTATGGTCCTAATTATAATAATAATTATCAAGTGTCTTATTTCAAGATATTTTTTTGAAGATTAGAGGATATCATTATTAAATACTAAACAAAATTTAAAAATGACTATATCTAGGTATAAAATGTCTTTAGCTTTTTATTTATTATAAACATGCTATATATCCATTCTTAAATTCATTCTAAATTTCAATATGTCAAATCATAATATATTACAATGAAAAAAATAATCATCAATAATTTTAGTTATTCCTTAAATATAACTTAGTTATTACCTACCTAGTTAATATTATGATTGTAATAGTAGTTTTAAAAGTTAAAACTTGTATTTTATTTATTAGCAAAAGCTTCATCTAAATGCATAGAGTATACAGATCTTAATATGGAATATATCTTTTGATTTTTATAAGGGTGGCCGGTCAAAGGATCCCTGTATCTGGCATAATCTTCAGTAAATACACATTTTCTAGGGGGTCTGGAAGGTTTGGCTATTTTCTTGGGAAACATTCGTTCAAACTCATGAGGTTCATTCACTGTGATGGAAGTGCGCTCAAAATACTCACAACGTTCACGTTTCACGTCATGTTCTTCACCTTCAATGTTTATATTGTTATCTTCAGCATATAATGGATATGCTTTACTAAGAAATTTAACAGATGTCAGGTATGTGACGCGAGGTTTAGCTCTTGTCTGTTTTCTAGCCAATTCTAATTTTTCAAATTTTTCTAATGATTTTAAATTTTCTTCTTCTGTGAGTTTTGCTTCTTCCAACAATTCTTGCTGAGAAGGCATTTCTTCTGGAGGCATAGGTTTATTTCGTTTAATTTTACTAACACGTTCTTTAATACGTTCTATTGTCTCCTGAGACTTAACTGCTGTTGATTGACGTATTGACTTTCGTTCATATGACGTCTCAGCGGCCGCCACCACCACCACTTTTTCAGTCCTGGAACGTTTTCTTTTTGGAGTTTCATTTTTTTCAACAGGTTTTGGTATTTTAGGTTCTTGGTATCTGAAATAAAATAAAATTATTAAGAATAGTTAAAACAAATGAAATAAATTAGGTAAACCTCTCTACCAGTGGTTCTTGATCCTTTTATATAACCCTCAAATTTTGAAAATATTCACATATCACTAGTAAGAAAATCCAAATCATCAACAAGTTTAACGGTGTCATTATTTGTATAGTTGTATGGGCAATAATTGTAAGTGAATTTATTAATGTTCAGTAAAACTAATTTTGAGTTAAAATTATATATCAAAAACCTTGAAATATACACCTAATATGCTCTAATGATAAAATGAGACAAATTAAAGTTTTTAATCATGGACATCAAATTGACAATATTAAAGTACAATAAAAAAATGATTAATAGAAAAATCTTTATTTTTAAAATATTATTCAGTCAAATAAAATACATTACTAAGTTACATAACAATTTAATTTTTTTAATTTTAATTTTTTTTTTAATTATCCTGCGGCTACTAAGGCCATTGGGAAGGAGGTAGTACTGTAGGTTTTATGCTCGGTTTTATGGAACGGTAGGTTGGTTACACGTGGGTGAGAGTTTTGGCAGAATTTCTATCGGGGCACCCGAAGGTTTCTGCCATGCTCCGGAGTGGGGGATGGCGGCACTTGTTCTCCGGACACCGGACTTGCCCGGAGAAAAATGTCGCCCGATCGTCGAGGATCAAACCCGGTCCGCCTGAGCCACAGCCGACGCGTTAAACCGCTCGGCCACCTCGTCCCCCAACAATTTTATTATTCACTAAACAAATTATTAAACGATGCACACCATTTATATTGTTAAAAGGAAGCAAAACTTGTTGTGTTCTCTCTATCTTACAAACATAATACATAGTAATTAGCGTTAGCATAGTAATTTTGGGTTGTTTAGTTAAATAATATAGAAAATTGATTTATTATTAAATTTGAAGATAAAATATTATCAAGGATATTTATTAGTAAATTTTAGGTGTTTATGAATATTATAATTTTGAAATGAGCAATAATATAATAATATAGGTATAAGGTATTACAATTTTTATATAAGTATTTAAGCCTTGTAACTGGATTAAAATTTTAAAAAACGATAAAAACTATGAGATGATTTTAAAAATGTTCTCACTATTACATTTTATCGTCTATTCACTTCAATATTACTGCTAACAACACAAAATTGGTTCTCTTGAATGCATATTGTAAATTTGTAAGACAGAGATAACACAATATTGTTTCTCATTGAGTTGATTATGAAATCTTGAGTTCTACTTAAAAAATCTACATTTTTTTAAAGTCAAATATCATTGATAGAAAATTATTTCTCTAACTATAAAATGAATTTATTCGATAAAATAGATATTTACTTAAAAAACTATGAAATCGTCAAAAGATATTATCACACTCACGCAAAGCATTTACTTTTTCTATTAAAGGTTTGTTTATCTTATACTTTTTAATAATATTACTTATTCAGTTAATAAAGTACCAATCAATCAAAAATCAGAATACATAAATAAACTAATCTATATTAAAAACAATTACCAAAAAGGAACACACGTGACCCGGCAGTCTTGGGTTAGTCCAAGATATTTTACGTTTTTGAAAGTAAGGCAGAGGTTAATTATTAAGGAATAGTTGTGGGCAGTCGCTGGGACGTAGTGTGAAAGCAGGGCGTAATGATTTCGTTTGTTTTAATTTCAGGCCCCATTCCATGTACCATGAGGCTAGTAGGTCAAGATGGGTTTGCATATAAGAGGCAGCTGTGTCTGGATCAGAGTGGCATGCAAGTAGTGCTTTGACATCCTCAAAGTCGGCTACCATTGTGTTTTAGTGGGTTGATCCGCAGTGTAGATGTTAAAATGGAGTGGTGCAATAACTGCACCTTGAGGGACACCGGCTTATATTTTAGAAATATTTGTAAAAGTTGTTCCTGAGCGCACAGAGAAGTGCCAATCATTAAGATATGATTTTATAAGTAAATACAAGTATGGGGGGAAAATTGCTTTAATTTTGTGGAGGAGCCCTTGGTGCCAAATTCGATCAAATTCATTAAATGTATATTTAGGTAATTGTATTTATTCGGGTATTTATCTATACATCTATTTAATAATAACAATTGGTGTGAGACCAACTTACAGACTGAATCATAAAAATATACAAATACTTAAATAAATATTTAAGTCACAGAACTATAAAGAAATGGACTGATAACACAGAGAGAGGTTTAGGGGCCAACATTGATAGAAGAAGATTGAACACAACTTAAGTACTATTTATACCCATTATAACAAGAGAAAAATTTTACAAGGATAACATTTCTTTTAGAAAAACATAGCATATATTTTAGACAGTAGGATATCATTATAATACAGATGCATTGACTATCTCTTTTTAACAATGTTCACACTGGGCAATCCTCCACACACAGTCTACATATTAATAAGTCTATAATTTAACTACAGATGTATATTAAGCCCGATATTGTGTAATTGTATTGTACCTACCTATTTGTTTTTTTTTTAGCTAATTCTTCATCTTCAAAGTCTGATATCACTTCATCATTTTCATCAATACTGAAATCTGAATCAACTTCATCTGGTGCTTCTTCATCGACAAAATGAAAATCATTGTCTTCCTCATCTTCATTGAAACCACCATAGGTAGTTTTGTAAAATTCATCATCTGCAGCTTCTTCTTCATCCAATAAACGTGCTAGTTTGTTGCCAGCATTAGAACGGCGTTCCCTTTCAGCAGCCATAGCCTGAATTAATCAAATATTGAACATTCATTAACCATATACCTAGATTAAATCACCAAAACACTTCATAAAACTAAAAATATGTTAACCAATAGATATGCATACTTTTGAATATAACACACGTCACTAGAATAAAATATTTAAATATGTACAGTTAAGTATTGAGTGTGTATGTTATACAGCACAGACTGTAGATTATGCATAATCTATCAAAAACATGACATTTCAGGTGTGCAAAATTTGATCACGAGAATGTACAACCTTGTAATACAACCTTTGGTTTGGGCAAAATGCAAATTAAATATTAATATCAATCGGAAATTATGAAAATTCAACACGGTAAAAATAGTTATATTATACTATATATTACTTTATAACACAAATATTAACTTTTCGGAACTATCGGTTTTTAGCTTAACCGCGATAGTGCTATCACGGTGGTATCTTATCAGATGAAGTTATAAACGAATATTTGAAAATTGGAAGTGTCATTGGTTCTCAACATTTTATAATAATTACTAAAGATAGGTATATAGGTTACCAATAACCATATCTAAAGATTGGTTCGTGAAATGTAATTAATGAACCTTATGGCAATAATAATTATAATTAGCTAATAGCTTTACTTGGAACCACCTAAATTAACACATTAAATTTTAAAATTAGTAAATGAAAAAAAAATTGAAAAATATGCATGGGTGGTAAAGTACATTTTAACCTGAGGCGATACCGTAAAAAATGATTTTTTTTTTGTAGTACCTAAGTTCAAACAGGAATTTCCAATTTCTAAAATAAAAATTTTTCACTCGAGTGACTGTTGAACATCATTTTAGGTATTTAATAAGTGCACTTAATTTTACCGAATATAATATAATATAAAATTATAGTTTATTGTGATGTTGTATTGAAATACATTTAGAAATCGGGAATTCAGAAAGCTCTAAAATTATTCGATTTTCATAAGCCAAAACGTAATTCATGTGTGGTGACTGTGGGAGCACTATTAACCACTCAATAGAAGTCTACATGGATGTTGAAAAACGAACCATAGAGCACACTTTGAACACAAGGAAAATGTGTCTATATACCTGCAATTAGGATTTTATTGTAACGATTATTGATATTAAGATATTGATTTATTTTCCGTAGTTAATGTACATACATGATACATTGTACATTAAATTATAGTTTATCGCTTTTTATTAAAATAGTTTAGAAAAATGGAAAAATTTAGCACTCTTACAGAGAGAGCTTTCCTAATTTATTTATATATTATACACTATAGCTGATTCCGTGCATTTTTCGTTGCCCGTTAAAAATGCCAACTCTACAATATAATTCAAACTTTGTTCAATTCCTTATTTAATATTCGGTGAAATAATGTTCAAAACATAATAATTTCCATTTTGAACCTCAAAATACTTGTGCAAGCACCGCTTTAAAATTAAAATTTTGAAAAATGCTTTCTTAGTGCACATTCGATGGTGTTCCGTGAAAATAGCAAGCCTCAACTGAAATATTTAGACTTTACGTTGATCAGTTAGTGAATCAATCAGAATACATTATTATTATTTAATACAATTATATTATAGCCATTCCACCCAGCGTTACCCGTAAAACACATTTGTGATTATGCAAGTAGTATATTTACTGTTTACAGGTAACAAAGTGTCAAGGTGCGTATATACAGGCACGTATACAATGGGTGGGTGGGAGGGGGGTAGGTTAGGTTAGTTCACCCCCCTTCTGAAATTTTATTCTGTGTACGTGCCTGTGTATATACGAATGTCTTATTGACACGTTGAGTCTTGAGTGCCAAGGTGCTAATGATGTGCATGATGTGTAAATTCAAAGGATAAAGATCTAAAAATTAGCGTTAGCAATACTATTTTTACCAAGTTAAATGGTTTTGAACAAATATAAAATACAGAACAAAAATTATAAATTCAACCATAATAACTATTTTATTTTTTTAACTAAAAGTATAAACTTGACCAAATAACAATATTAAATAAATAAAAATATTCATCGTTCAACATTCATACTTTATATCAATCCCAACAAATCTTTTTTTCGTTACAAAAGGCAAATTAGGTTCTACGTCTTTTCTAAGGTCTGATATATATTTGTACCAGATTTCAAAAAAATCGGTGCAGTGTTAAGTTAAGGCATAAAAGCGACAAGCGTAACAGACAGACACAGTTACTTTCGCATAGATATATTAGTAAAATCGACCACACCACTCATTTAAAGATCTATTTTTAATTAATATTTCAATAAATTGTCTGCTATTTTCTTTTAAAATTCGTTGATTGTTTGGTGCACATGGTATAACATTTATTTTTTATAATGGAAATTAAATCAGTCATCACCCTTCCAAGCATAATATAACATTCATCGGCGCCAGTGGTCATTAAATTTTTTCCGTTAACATTGTAAAATTACCTAGTGTATCGACACAATTAAATTAATAAATAAAAAAAAAATAAAAAACTATTTTCCACTGAGTCCAATGACACTGAATTATTAATTGTAACCTTTATAAATATTATTTAAATTATGAGTGTGTTTTCATTTGTTTCTGTTCAATGACCTGCTGTTTATTCGATTATCAGATAATATTATGTTCTTTAAATATTTTACTTAATATTGGGTAGTACTTCACGTCTTACGCTGCAGAAATCATTGAATTATAGTCACTGGTGCGCAACTAGGTAGGTGTTTGGGTTTTTAACACCATCTAAATCAAAATTAGCTCCCTAAAAAGTTAGGTCTCATTAAATCACAAAAAAAACCTGGAGCTTAGTTTCTCCTTGTACAAATGTCGAGTTTTTTTTTGTAATAAATAATAATATTATAGTGTGCCTAGTCTATATTTTATGCAATATTTTTTATAGTTAAAAGCAAAATGTACCAAATTCTAAAACTGAAATTTGTCGTGGCGGAAAATATATTTTTTTATACTGATGGTAAACGAATTTGGCGGATATCGAAAAGATAGATTTTGGCAATTAAGTGGTGCACAAATAAAGCACATTCAAGTGTATCTAAAATCTGATTCAATTTTGGAATATACACATTATTATATCTTACATTTTTAAGTATTGTTTGTATAAAAATAATTTTTTATAATATTTTCTTGTTCATCTACATTTGTAAAATCATTAACTCGGAACTCAATATATTTCTAGTGTGTTGTTACACAGGTAATAGTATTAAAGGATGAAAATATTTCTCGGAGTCTATCAAAACGGAATATAGTAATTAGATTATTTAAAACTAAGTTGGCTGATTCTGATAATGTCTAGTCACTAGCTATTTATAAGTAGGATGTTGGAAATTCAGCAATATAAAACGAAAATGAACAATAATAGATAATTAGATATATTTGTAAAGAACATGACGAACTAACTAACTAACTAACTGATTAAAAAATGTGTTGTTGTGGCATCATTAGTATTCATAGATATTATACCCAAGGTGTATGTTTATTAATTTTTAAATCACTTAAAACATTCTCAGATTTAAATTTAATACTTTTATTTGGTTGGTATATTATTTGAATTACATGTTAATATAATATATATGCGTAGAATGTAGATACATAAAAAATAACGAAATTATATTTTATAAACATGGTCCAACGTCGAGATGGTGGTTTCTCGTAGGTCACACCATTGGTGACCTCAAGGTGAGTAATTATATTGATTTCATAACTCAATTTTAGCCATGAACCTTAAAATCCAATATACGTGCAAATATTATGTTTTCACGTACTTTTAAAGGTATATTCATACATCATAATAACAGAGTATGTATAGTACCTATTATATACGTAAAGCCGCGTCCAAACCTGAGCACGCACAGACCGAGCATGTGTGCTCACGCGTCACGCCGAGCCGACCGACTCGGCTCGCGTTCGCTGTGCGTCAAAATCATGCAAATTTGTAGAACGCACAACATGAGCACACAATATGCTCGGTCTGCGCGTGCTCAGGTGTGGACGCGGCTTAATAATAACAAGATATTATATCCATATTTGTTAGGTAATATCTAATTATAATATTATTATATATGGTCATATAGATATTTATTATTCATGAAACAACTATAGCTAAGAATATTGTTAATTAAACAAATTATTTGTACGTTATGTTAAATTGTTAAATGTTTGTATGTTATTTACGTGCCAATAAAAAGTTAGACGATATAATAGAATTGACTGAATTGAGAACAGAGAGATGTGTTTGATTATAATATTATACAAATAAATATTTTTACTGAAAATCATTCAAAAATGATAAAACATTTAAAAAATAATAATTTAAGATCCTTAACAGTGCGACGAACGTATTAATCTTACACTTATTGTTATGACGTGTTTTTTATTCATTTTTGTGTCTGAAGACATAGGCGCCCGCAGTATATATACTTTTATATACTTTTATACTTTTTCCCGTATTCTAAAAATGTAGCGCAAGTGTCTATGAATTATATTTAAAAGACATTTTTTTTAAATATTGATTAGAACAAAAGTTATTTCATTTGTCAGAATGTCAGATCTCTGTGGGACACTATGTATAGTAATTTATCTTAAAACATTCAATTAAAAAAAATATTTTGAAAAAGCCAGGGGGGAAATGCCCCAGCTTGCACCCTGCGGGCGCCTATGTCTGAAGAGACACCTTTTACAAAGAAAAATGTCTCCAACATTATTCTTTTTGAAAAAAGGTTCTGGTATTTAATTAAATCTATTTCGGTAGTTTGATGGGTCAAAAAAATTATTACCAAAATGGTTTTTTTTTCACAATCGTGAAAAAAAAAAAAAAAAATAATAACAATTAACACGAACATTTATTAAAATAATTGTTTTGCTTTTCATGATTACCAAAAAATCAAACTGTCTCCGTCCAAAGTATTTTTTCGTATACAATAATTGAATTAAAATTTAAAATATCTGTTACAGCGATCCAAAATATTTTCATAACATGTTTTTCGGAATATTTTGATGAAATCGCTATACACAAAAACAAAACAATTTTTTAGTACCTAATACTAAAATATAGTACCTAGTATCGAAGATCGAACCATCACTTAAAATATATATACTTGTTCTTATATATAATAATTATAATACCTATATAAAATAACTATTAAAAAGCGGGTAAGTGGGTATCGCTCTGCTGTACATTTAGGGGGTGGGGTGAACCTCTGACTAGGGTAGGTTAAATTTGAATGCAATGATATTATATCATTGTATACGATAAACGATTCTGAACGAAGACGGTTTATCTGTCTAGGATATATTATAGATTATTATAAATTTTCAAATCTTAGATTTAAAAAGAAAAATTTTTATGAATTTCTAGTTAAAAATAATTTACGAATTTTCGTGATTTTTACGTATGTTGTCAAAACTCAAACTTTGAATGCTTATAAAAAAAAATCGTGCAAATGTATTTTTAATATTTTTTTAACTGCTATTGTTACAATGTGTTAGAAGCCTTGTATTAAATTTTCAAGCTTTTCTACAGCACAAATAATTTTTTATCGATATTTATAGAAAAAAAAAACCAAAAAAGTTAAAAAATTAAAATGTCAGTAAACAGCTCAAAACAAATTAAAATATTTTGAAAATTGTATCAAATATAGAAAATGCCTATATAAACATTCAGTAAAAATTTCAAGTATCTGCGGTCATTTGTTTTAGAGTTACACCAAAATAAGGAAATCGCTAACAGTGAAAATCCAATGTTGTAATAATTTAAATTTCAAATGCTCATAAAAATTTAATGTGAATTTCCGCTGGACTTTTTATATGTGATAAAGATTGAAAAACTTGTAAGGAATCTTGTATTAAATTTTTAATTCTTAGATTTGAAAAGAAATTTTTTTATGAATTTCTAGCTAAAAATAATTTGTGAATTTTCATGATTTTTACGTATTTTGTCAAAATTCAAACTTTGAATGCTTATAAAAAATAATTGTGACTGAATTTCTTTTATTATTCAACTGTTATTGTAACAATATGTTAAGAGCCTTGTATTAAATTTTAAAGCTTTTCTGCCTAACAAATACATTTTTATCAATATTAATTTAAAAAAAACTAATAATGATCGAAAATTTCAAATGCCTATGAATAATTCAACTTAAGTCGAAAATTTTTGAAAATTGCATGGTGGATGGAATATACTTATATAAATATTCGGTGAAAATTTCATGTATCTATGGTCATTTTTTTTAAATTACATCAAAAACCAAAATCGATTTTGTCGAAAAATGAGTGTGCGTAAAATTTCCCGTTTTCCCCTTAATTTTTAGTTTGTTTTTCTCGATTATTTAGAAAAGTATTAAGAATTTTTCACTTTAGACCCCCCAAAGTACCAACTAGATTCACTTTCTGATCGAACGAGGTACTGAAGTCAAAAATCGAAGCACTTTTACTGCCCCAAAACATGATGACAGACACAAAAATAAAAACACACACACATCATGGTAAAACCAATACATTCATCTCTCCGCTCAGAATCTAAAAAAAAAAAAAGTAAAAGCAATGAAACAACATTTCTCTTGAGTACTCGTGTGTTACTTCACTACACTCGTCCCACGCATTCAATATTTATGAGAAAGGTTGTAGATGTGTAGGTACCAAGGTACCTATGTTTTTTCGTATTTTTTTAGTGTTTGTAACTCGATAAGACTGATAAGAGTAAGAGACATGCCATCGACCTGCTGAATAGACAATACATTTTTTGAACATTTTTTATGGCATCTATAAATATATATTTTAAGGATAACGGCATATTTGAGAAATGTTGCTAGTTTAAGCATACTTCGTAGAAAAGTAATTTTTATTTATGTAAATAAAATAAAATACTGTAAAACAACGCATGTTCGCGATTTATAAATTTATAGTTTGAGGGACGTATTTTTAGAATTATTTGGTAATAATTTGTTTCAAATATAACTGTTTCGTTATATTGCTTATATTTTTTGTTCTGTAAATAAATTATTTTCTATATAATGATTATGATTTATGAATCTCCTCGTAATAACCTCGCTATGGTATTCACTGGAATCGTCAAACGATCTTTTCGGTCATTCACTGCAGCTCTATATGGGTGAAAAGCTGAAAACTAATTTACGACTGTTATACCTTTGTAGTCTGTAGTTACAAGCAGATATATATTTTTTTTTTATAGCGGAAGCGCTTAACGACTAATTATAAATTTGTTCCAATACGACAATTAATTATTACACGGTGAATATTGATTATTTATAGTGCACCACATATATAACTGTGAATAAAATTATCATCGATTATCATTAAGCCAGAGAACAACCGATGCTCTCCTATCGTGTTATTATTTCGTCGTTCTCGTTACACCGTGGTTAGATTTTCAATTGATATGCGAAATCAATGAATGTTGGTCGTAGTGAAAATTATCAGAAATTCAAATTCGATATTTTCGTAAACAAATATTAGACGAAGACGTTCAGTTACCCTCTACCTTCGTTATGGAGGAAACAAAGAAGGTAGAAGTAGTCATTTCGGGTATAGCTGGAGTATTCCCCGAAAGTGACAATGTGGAAGAATTGAAAGATCTGCTTTTCAATAAGCAGAACGGGATTACGTTGGATTCAAGACGTTGGCCTTTAGGTGAGATAGTTATCAATATAAATATGAAGATTTTTTTGTTTTGTCGATATTGTTATTATATTATAATCAATTAAATAAGTTAATTTTTTTTTTTATGAACAAAAATTATTTAATTTGGTAGGTTACTATACAATCATATGTAGTATACATAGTTGAAAAAACATATGAAGGATGATAAAAAGCAATAACTAAATATTATGTCTACTTTTTATCAATTTTGTTTTTCCATGTTCAGAAAATAACATTCGGATTCAGTAGTGCAACAGACACAATCTTTTGATTGTTTTAAAAATATTGATTCCATCGTCTGGATGTATTTTCATTATAATACTTTACATTTTTAGTTTTATTGATAACAATACCTAATCAAAACCTTACCTTCAGGCAAAATTGAATATAATTTTTATTTTTATTAAGGTTTTGGTATTTTACCTAGTATAATAATAATCATGTATAAAAAAATAAGTTTTTAAAAAACTATTATAAACAAATTAAATAATATTCAAAAACATATAATATGTAAGTTCATAAAAAAAAATTATATAGTTATTTAACTTGCAAACGTTTAGAAAACAGTTACCTAATGAAATATTATTTACTAGTAAACATTAGTATTAGTCAATTATCGCTGTCAGGAATTTTGAGTATTTTAGGATACCAGTTTACCGTGTTTTGGTAATTAATAATTAGATACTTACCATAGTTAGCGAAAATGTCGTATTATTGTGGCCGTAGCCATTTTACTCCAAAATAGATACCATTTTCCTCTACTGTCAATTTTTCTCCAATAAATAATAAATAAAATATTAAAATAGTCGGTATAAATAATTTATACATAGAAAAAAAAGAAGATAAAGAAATTGATTATAATGTTATACTTTCTTAAAAATATAGGATATTTCATCAACAAATGAATACCTGTTAAAAGAAATGAAAAATTAGATATAATATGAATAATTATTTTACTTTTTACCATTACTCGCACTAGCGTTTTTCGATAACTGATATAGATAGTATATATGTCGTAGGCATATAGTCAAATCAGGCATTTTATTAAATGCCTATAGGCATATAGTCAAAGAATTTAATGTTTATGCAATTTCACTATTCGCCTAGATATTTAGTAAAATGCCTAGTCATTAAATGACTAGGCATTTGACTAAATGCTTATTTCATGCCAGGAAAATAATAAAAAAACATTTTGTATTATTTTAAAAATTTTAATATATTTTCTATCAGTTATTTATTGCTATTTTATATATAAAAAAGCTGTGTATTATTTATTAATATAAAAAACACGTAGGCATATGAAATAATATGTTTAATTTTGTGTCACTGTGTCAACTATTACTATTGCTTTAAAAATGAAATAATAAAAAATAAATAAAAAAGTTATATTATAATTACAAGTTTTTGTTACCTATTACTTGTTGTCACATGTTGTTATTTGGTGGCATTTGCTGGAACATTTGAGATTTTTCTTAAAACATAAGCACCTATTGATTTGACATTGCCGCTTTCCTGATTGACATTGACATTTAACAAAACCTTGACCGTTGAAAATTTATAAGTTTGCTACTGTTTCCATATCTTTTTCCATAACGCCATATTTTTGTCGTTATAATCGATAAGATTATAATTTGTCCCACGGTACTCAATATAGATAAGGTTCTCATACAACCTAGTACCTACGTTAATTTTCCAAGGTAAAAACCAATGGAACTTTTATTTTTATTTAATAAGAATATATAGTACTCATTACTCGTACAACAGACTATACTGACTATATAAGCTATATAATATAATCGTAATTATGTCTATCACATCTAATTATTTATTACCTGAATATATTTATGATTTCATTTTTAAAACAATACTAAATAATAATTAACACAAAATTAAACATATTATTTCATATAGGTACCTACGTGTTTTTCATATTAATAAATAATACAAAGCTTTTTTTATATGTAATAAAATAGCAATAAATAACTGATAGAAAATATATTTAAATTTTTAAAATAATTCAAAATGTTTTTTATTATTTGCCTCGCATGAAATAGGCATTTAACTAAATGTCTAGGTGGATAGTGAAATTGCATAAGCATTAAATTCTTTACTATTATGCCTAGGCATTTAATAAAATTCTTGATTCGACTATATGCTCACGACATATAGATACCAGAATGTAATCATCAATCAACAAGCGTAAACTGCGATCCTAGACTTACTCTATCTTTATAATACGGAACTTAATACTACAACTCTGGCTAAAATATTGGAGGAAAATAGTCATAATTTTAGTCAAAAATAATGTGGAGGAGATTAGAAACCATATTGTTACGTATAAATGCAATTTGATATTAATTTATGTTATGCGCTGTATTTATTATCTGATTTACTTTGCCAACTTGAATCTGGGCAGGGTATACTGTGTACGCCAATCTAGAACAATGCCCGGTCAATTTATGATAAATTTGAGTATTAAAAATTAAAATGATGATTCTTACTTTGCCCAAAATATTTGGGAATTGTGCACAGTGTCTGGATTTCCTACTTTGCTCGTAACATATATATTGTATTGTATTATTAATTATTAGAGTAGATACCAGGTTGAGGTAAAAATTGGTAGGTGGCGGAATCAATAGATAGTTTTTAGACTACCTAGACTGGCGGAGTTAATACTGGCAGAATTGATGCTACATTGAAGGAATATATAGGTTCCAAATATTTATTATATACCTACCTATTTCCATATTTTTTACATATCTTTATGCATTTTTTTTTTCATTAAAAATAGGCCGGGAAACTATGGCCATTAGGTGTTTGTAGGGGGGGGGGGTTACGGTTGGTTTGGAACATGTAATGTGTGGTAAGGATTTGTTGCTAAAAGCCCAGGTGGTCAGCGGTCACCCATTCAGGATTTAGCAACACCAGTCGGTACGTACTCTCAAAACGTTTTTACAGATACATAGCGCCACAATTTATACATTTATTTGGGTATTGACATTTGATAATAGTAATAATATAGCTCATATGTAATATGTATACATATATTTATTATTTATTAGATTTGTTAAATAGTAGATTAATAATAATTGTCCAATTAGTAGAAAAATATTGTTCACTAAACATTTTGACAGATTGTTGTTGGTTTTGTTTTCAGACGAGTATGGTGTAACATCTGGAGTGGGCAAAGTAAAGTCTATTGATCGATTTGACAACGTTTTCTTCAATATGCACGGAAAACTTTGTGAGTGTTCGGAGACCGTGATTAAGTTGAATTTGGAGAGATCCGTGGAAGCTATTATCGATGCAGGTTAGCATAGAACCATTACGTAATAATACAATATATTCTACACACCAAATCCATGTAAATATATTAAAATAATATATTTTGGTAAATGGAAACACACATTGACATTGTATTCATTTTTGCAATACATTATTATATATTATTTCATACTTTTATAGATTGAAAATGTTTGTTATTTTTAGCAACATGCTATAATTAATTGTTGCCACTACCACATACCCGTGATTTAAAGTTGTCAACATTTGAACTTTAAACGCTAACAAAAAAATAAATAATTTTTATCTAGGTACATTGACATTGTTTTGAATTACTAAAAGTAAACTTAAATGAGATCTTTTATCAAATATTATTTGTGTTTCTATAGCAATAAACAAAGAGTTTCGAAAAAACGGATATATATTATATATATAATAATATATTATAATTAATCAAGTAAAAATTTTATTCAACTAAAAATCGAATTTTTTAAATTTCTAAGGTCCATATTTGGCGAATGAATTTAAAATAACAAAAAACAATTGAGAATAAATCGGCATTTCGTGTGTATTTATCTTATATAAACTAAATTTGAACTTAAATAACACATAAAATAATATACATAATTTGGCTTTACATAAAACGTATTTTTTTGATTCTAATTAAAAAAAAAATAGGATTTTTTAGTAAAGTCCTAGTGTTAAAATTTGAAAATGTTTTGAATTTGGAACATTAAAATTATTGGAATATTTCCACGATTTGGAATTGTGCCAAAAATTTTCATTATTTTTAAATTGCTGCAATCTTGTTTTAAATATCATTGTTTTACATTGTTTAATAAACATTATATCGTACATAAATCTAAAAAAAAATGATCATTTTATTTTCCAAGAAAGTAGTATAAGGATTTCCAAAATATTTTTAAATTTTTACTATATTATACAGAAAATACAGCGTATTATGTGTAAAATGCAAGTTTCTAAAGGTATTCATTTTTAGATTACAATAAAATAACAAAAATGAATTTATCTAAAATTGTAAGTAAAAATTCGTGTTTTTTCTTCACTTCCTAATACCGATAAATGTTTTTTTTTTTTTTTTTTATTTTTATCTAAAGATACCCGACCATCAGAAATTTACGGAAATTGATGATTTATCATTTATATTGCTCCGAAATGTGATGTCAGACACATATGTTAATACACCATAATAAAATACTCATCAGAATCTATAACCAAATGTCACATAGTCTAGATTTTCTAGAATATCTTTAGATAAGTCTATAATATTTGAATATTTTTCTTTTTACAAAAAATGATGCATCGCTAATATAAATATCAAACGTCACAGTAGTAGTGCAACCAGGGGGGTTATGTTGTGATTCCCTCCCGAAATGTTTTTAAAAGTCAAATTTCAAAGTGAAGATCCTTTTTTTGTCAATTTTTTTTTTATTTATAACCCTCCCCAAATATCCTATAGTTGCGCCACTGCAACACAGTGTCCCCATATTATAATTTAACGATATTAGTGATCTTTTAATATAGGTACAATCGATACCTGACAATATATATTAAATAATATTATATTAATATTTAATATGATTTATATTTTGTGTATTTTATAAATATTTATAAACCTATTATCAGGTATTAATCCGGGAGATTTATACGATACTAACACGGCAGTATTCACATGCTCTTCCGGTAGCGAAACCGATACAATTGCGATTTTTGACGAATCGAAATTAGGATTTGCTATAGTTGGTCACAACAAGGCCATGCAGGCTAACAGACTTTCATACGTTTTAAATTTAAACGGTGAGTATAGTCTACTGTGTTTTACCATTTTGTGTGACTTATTTATACGGCTTAACGAGTGTTTAATTAATTATCGTCGTGTTTTTAAACATATCTATTATTTTTGGAAAATACTATGTCTAATCGAAAATGGTAATACATTTCGGCCAAGAATCATTAAAATGATTTACTGTCTCATATATAGGACCTAGTTTCACAATATTAACATCATTCACTGGTGGTGTGGACGCAATAGTGATGGCTAAGCACATGATTGAAAAAGGTCATATCAGAACTGCGATAATTGGAGGTTGCAATCTGGTGCAAAGACCCAATTTATCACTTCAATTGAAAGGTTTAGGTGTTCTAAACGACGGGATAGAGACGCGGTCGTTTAGTGATGATGGTGAGTTATTTATTTTCAGATAGCACCAGTTAACTCTAATGATTATCCAATTAACTACTAAACGTATAGTTTATGATATTATATAATGGCTTAATATAAATTAGTTTATTTCTTAATTTTTTTCCTTAGCAAACGGCTTCAACAGGTCTGAATCGTGCGTGGCCATATTACTACAAAATTCTTTGGACGCAAAACGATCATATGGTACAATAATGAGTGCAAAAATGGAACAGTATGGAGACCTCAGAGGAGTATTTACTAATTACTCCACTGAACGTTACAAACAAATAGTAATGGAGGCATACGCAGAAGCTGGAATAGATCCTGCTAACGTGACTTATATTGAAGCTGATGGATGTGCAATCAAGGTATAATTTTTGTAATTTTTTTCACATAATCTCTTATCTTTACAAACGGATGCCTATAGTATTTATTTTAATTTAATTTCAGAATGTAGATGCAATGGAGTTAGACATTATAAAAGATGTATTTTGCCCTTCTCATCGAAAAGAACCATTGAAAATCGGTTCGATAAAAAGCAATTTAGGCCACACTGATGCTTCAGCTGGTCTTGTATCGATAGTAAAATCAATCATCGCAATGGACACCGGTTTTATACCTCCTAATATAAATTTTAACACACCAAACAGTGGATCAGATGCTCTTACATCTGGAAAAGTGCAGGTAGTTAAATTTAATTAAATTAACTTTTAATAATAGATTATACCTAGAACCACACAAAAATATGATATTTTTTCAACCAAACTATACGAAAGTATTAATAAAATACTTTTTTTTTCTGTGAGGCAAAAAATAAATATTAAATTGCATCTTATTCATATTATGTACTTTATTATTTTGTACGCTTATTTAAAATATATTACCGCGGTATCACGGTATCTTGGTACCTATTCTTTTAGATTGTCACAGAAAAAACTCCATTAAATGGTGATATCATAGGATTAAATATTTTCGGTAGAACTGGAAATTATGGTCATGTTATCATGAAAAAGTTTAACAAACAGAAAAAGAGAATATATGCAAAAGACGAAATGTTCGATGACGGTTTACCGAGATTAATTCTTGTTTCTGGCCGTAGTGATGTTGGGGTTAGGAAAACAATAAAAACGGTATGTTTTAATAAGATATTTAAAGTTTATGTAATGAACAAATGTCAAATGATTTTTCAAAATGTTTGTATGTAGATCGAAAGTTACAATGTCGATGAAGAATACACTTCATTGCTGCATAAAGTATACTCCAAAAACATAAATGCGCATTTCAATCGAAGTTTCTTCATCATTCCCACGCCGGGCCCGTGTAGAGAAAAAGACGTTTATGTAAGTTTGCTTAAACTTAAAATATTTTATTTTTTTATAGGTGCCTTTTTAATATTTATGTCAATATGTGTTTGTTAGTCAATTACAAATGAAAAACCTCCCGTGTGGTTCGTATTCTCTGGTATGGGGTCGCAATGGTTTGGTATGGGTGCGCAGCTGTTACGAATACCAATTTTTGCCAAAGCCATTGAAAAGTGTGACAGGGTCCTGCGGCCGTTAGGTGTCGACATAATGAATGTTATAACGAGCCTGGATCCATCGTTGTTTGACAACATCATAAACTCGTTTGTTGGTATATCGGCGATTCAGGTATGTAAACGGTGAAAAATATTCTAAAACCTAAATAATTGAATCATACGAGTAGCTTCTTTAGGTATAATGGTCTCATGCAAAGCATGGATTTTGGAATCGAAAATGAACCCTCTTCTATTATAGCATTAGTATTCATTTATCCTATATTCTTATTACTTTAGTAAATATTTATTTACATATAATAGTCAGCTTGAATGTTGGTTATTTATTTAAATTATATTTTAAATTTTAGATTCTGAGCGGTGTGATGAATATATTGATTTTACAATGTTGTGTGTGACTGTTTTTTTTATTTGTGCTCATGTACACGCTAAGTTGTCGAAATAATGCTTCGATTTTAAACTTCAGAAGCTTATCTGGTTGGAAAGTGAATTTAGTTAGTGTATTGGGGAGGCGTGGTAGTTTTAAAAAGCACCGGGAAAAACAAAAAAAAAAAAAAATAAGGAAAAACGGAATTTCTACGGAAAATAAATTTTTTAAGAAAATCGATTTTAGATATTCGTGTAACTCTGAAATAAATTACCGTAGACATGGAATTTTTACTGAATGTTTATATTGTCATTTTTATTTTTGATAAAATTTTCAAAATATTTCAAATCTTTTAAGCTACTTAAAGACATTTGAAATTTATAATCTTTTTAGTTTTTTTGTTTTATATAAATAATAATACAATTTTATACATTGGGTCAAAAAACTTGAAAATTTAATACAAGGTTTCCCATAAGTTGATATAATAACAGTTGGAAAATATTAAAAATACACAATTACGTTTTTTTTATATAACCATTTGAATTTTAAATTTTTACAAAATTTATTTAATTGAAAATTTACAAATTCTTTAGTTGTTAAAAATGTATAAAACGTTTAACTTTAATAGACAAGAATTGAAAATATAAAACAAGGTTCCACGTAGGCAAGTAGTCAATTCTGTCACAGTAAAAATTTAAAAACTATACCAACACAGTTTTTTTTTTTTATAGTTATTTTAAGTTCAAATTTAAATTAAATTACATGTTAAATAGCTCGAGAATAACAATTTTAGTTATACTGTTGTAATTTAAAAACATTATTCGTGGGTCATTTAGATTAAGAGTATTTAAAATAGAGTATACTTTATATTGTAATTGTAATAGCTAATTTCGTTAATGACTTATATTAATGCTTTATAATAAATATTATATGCCTATTATGAATGACTGAGTGATTTGAGTATATAATGAATCTGATTTGATTAATTTGGAATTTTTGACTGACTAACCGTCTCCGCTTAAAATCGTTTTTCGTATACAATGATATAATTTTATTCAATATTTAAATACCATCCATTACAGTAACCTTCTGTACAGCAGAGCAATATCCACTCATCCGCTTTTTCACTATTACTTTAAATCAATAAACACATATGGTATACAATAGTCATATATAGTGATATTTAAATGAAAAACGCCTTTTGAAATGTTATGTGGCGTCGTTAGTCAGCTTAGTCCACGGTCGTTGTCTACTCACTAGTCACTACTCAGGTTGGCGCACAGCGTGTTATCGCTGGTTGATACGGCGAAGCAGTGAACTAAAGCGCTAGTAGTCAATAGGCCTGAGTGGCTGCCGGCTGTACGAGTTCACTACTCATGACAAAATAATTTTGTTTATTAATTATTTCATTTCAATTGTAGCTTAGTCCAACATATTGACACAGATTAAATAAAACCCGATAGTGCACTTCCTATTCGGCCTATGTAATTCTCAAAAATGCGAAAAACCAAAAACCAACCTCAAATCAGCGTCACCACGAATGGGGAAAATAAGACTTTATGAGAAATTATTGTTTATTAACTACGCATCACTGCATTTTTGACACTATTCAGCCGTTGTAATCGTAGTTCGTACCGAATTATTGTTATTGTTTTGCTGCCCAACGTACGCTGAATGTGAAATTTATTATTCATTTTACCTATTCTTAATTTATTTTTGCATCATTTTTTTGTGTGGTTTTTCGTTTGGAATATGAAGACTTCAAAAAAATAAAATTATAATAAATGAATTAACACTCCTGCCACAGACCAAAATTTGTTTTTATTTTTAAAATTATGTATTTCCTCCTTGTCTTTGTGATGTAACACAGGAAGATATTTACGAACATAAACCCGAAGATTACAACAGTCTAATCGATACATTGAATTAAAGCTACACAACATTGTTGATGATTTTTGTTTTCCATTAGCATTGACGCTCAAAATAAACATAAAATTATGTTTTAAATATTATTATTATATTTTTTTTTAGGGGTTTATTGGGCCTTTAAGACCATACCGTCTCACAACCAAGCTTCCATCCTTCTCTACCCAAAGCTAGAATTCTCCAATTAGAACAACCTCCCAACTGCTCAACGTCCTTCTTTACAACATCTTCCCATTGCATTCTTGGTCTTCCCAGAGGCCTTTTACCTACAGGGTTTTGTTCAATCACTGCATGTAAAAGTGGATTTTGGCTCCTCCAAGCGTGGCCAGCCCACCGTAGTCTTCTGCTTCTGATGACCTCCAATATGTCCGCACTACCATACAGTATTTCCAGCTCTATGTTCTTTCTTCGTCTCCACTCCCCAGTTATTTCGTCTTTGACCGGGCCATATATTTTCCGCAACACTTTTCTTTCAAAGACCATGAGCCTATGCTCGTCCATTTTTCTAATTGGCCATGTTTCCGATCTATACAATACAACCGGTCGTATTAAGGACGTATATAATCGTTCCTTCATTCTTCGCGATACTGTTCGTGAGCTTAGTACCTTAGTCAGTCCATAATAGCATCTATTCCCGGCTTGAATCCTTGCTGCTACCTCGTTTGCTACATTATTTTATTCGGTCAAAATAGAACCTAGATATTTGAACTGTTCTACTCTTTTAAATTCGTAGTTATCCACTCTTATGAACTGACAGAAAGGTAGTTCCCTTCTACTCAAAAACATATACTCTGTTTTTCCTTCATTTACACATAGTCCTACTTTTGACGCTGCATTATGCAACCTACTGAATAAACTCTTCAACCTATCTTGAGACTCTACCATCAATACTATATCATCAGCATAAGCAAGTATGCCTATCGACGTGTCTTGTAGCCTAATACCCTCGTTAGGCCCAATTTTCATTTCTCTAATTACCTTTTCCAATACCACGTCGAACAGAATCGGCGATAGCGAATCGCCTTGTCTTAGCCCCGAGTTCACTACAGCCGGTTCAGTTATTGAATTTCCTACCTGAACCCTTATCAAGGTCTCCATAACACTTATTGATACTAAATTGACCAGCTTTTGTGGAAAATGAAATTTTTTCATAATATTCAGTAGACTCTCTCTATGAATACCATCATATGCTTTCTTGAAGTCCACGAAAAGTGTATGAATCTCTTTATCAAACTCCCAAGATTTTTGATATAATTGTCTAATTATGAATATCTGGTCCGTCGTAGACCTGTCAGCTCTAAACCCTCCTTGATAGTGTCCTATTATTTGATCCGCTTTTTCTTTTATTCTGTCTAAAACACAATTCGAGAATATTTTATACGCTACATTGAGCAAGGATATTCCGCGGTAGTTGTTGCAATCTTGCTTGTCTCCTTTTTTTTGAATTGGGCATACTACCGCCATGCCACCTTCCAATCCTCTGGAAGTTTCTCTGTTGTCCAAACAATAGTAATCACTTGCCAAATCCACTGTATAACATCTTCTCCTCCCTTTTTTAAGAGTTCCGCTTGAACACAATCCTCCCCTGGGGATTTGTGGTTTTTTAATCTATGCACTTGTTCCTTTATTTCTTGCAATGTAGGATATGTACATTCTTGTGTATTTATGTTCTCAATATTAAAGGGGAACTTTTCGGTTGTTTCTTCACAATTTAATAGTTTGTAGAAATACTCTCTCCATTTTTCAGCTATTTCTTTTTCTGCCGTTATCAGCTTTCCATCATCATCCTTGAGAAAAGGTTCTTTCTTTTTAAAATCTCCTTTTATGTTCTTTACTCTCTTTAACATATCCCGGGTTCTATTTAGTCTAAAGTCCTGTTCTGCACCTTTCAATATTTTGGATATATTTCCTTTTTTCGCATCTTATTATGTTGTGAGCTTCTTTCCTTCGTCTACTGAACTCTGCAGTCCTCTCTTCATTGTAAGTGTCTTTCAACCATTCCTCTCGGGCTATCTTTCTCCTCTGTACTGCGTCTTCACATATTTTGTTAAACCCGGGTTTTTTCCTATTTTTCTTTATTCCTATTGTTATTTTTGCAGTTTGTTGCACAGCATTTCTAATTTTGATCCACACATCATTCACATCGTTTGTATTTGTTATATGTTGTACTTTAAGAGTTTCACAGATTCTTCTGCTATAATCTTTCTGTATATTAACTTCCTCTAATTTCTCAATATCGTATCTATCCATAGTATTTAATTTGTATCTGTATTGTTTCTTGAATTTAACTCTTATCCAAATACCTACTAGGAGGTGGTCGGAGTCTGCATCGGCTCCTCTTAATGTTCTTACATTAGTTATACTATTTCTGAACCTATTATTGATCAGTACATGATCTATCTGGTTCTTGTGCCTCCCATCCGGTGACACCCAAGTATATTTATATATATCTTTGCGTGGGAACATTGTACTCTTGATTATTAAACATTTTCCTAATGCAAAATTCGCTAGTCTTGAACCATTATCATTCGAGTGTTCATGAAGGCTGTGCACTCCTGCCACGTTATGGTATATCCTTTCCTTTCCTATTTTTGCATTAAGATCGCCCATTACAATTTTTATATTTCCCACCGTATTATCAACTACCTCCTCTAATGTATCATAGAACTCCTTTTTTATTTCCTCATCTTTATCCTCCGTCGGTGCATGTACGTTGATTAATACTACGTGAAGGTTTTTATCTTTCAGGGTCAATGTTGAGATTCTCGGGTTTACATCTTTGAACTCTTTAATCATATGTATGATCGACTCATGCACAGCGAAACCAGTCCCTAGTTTGTGACCTCGTTCACTTCTTCCATTTATGATTGTTGTTTGTGATATCTTTGTTGTACCCACCTCTTCCATTCTCACTTCTTGTAGTGCCACGCATTTCATTTTATATCTCTCTATCTCTCCTACTAATTCCACAGTTGCTCCAGGTTTATATAGTGTTCGTATATTCCAAGTACCACATTTTAATTCCGATATCCAATTTCCAGTCTTTTTTCCCAATCTAGTTCGAGGCTTGTTGTTGTTCGATTCCTGAACAGAAATTTTTTACAAGGTCGGGTTGTTAACCCGACGCTCAATCCCCAACCTGGAGGGCCAGACCACTCCGATCACTTAAGATCAGAGTGGGGCTATTGCAGCACCCAATGAAGGGCACTGGGCGATAGGGACGCCACTTTCCCAACGCCGTCTTTTAAATATTATTTGATACAATAATTTAAAACTATGGTAAAAGATGTTGTACATTAATTTATTTATCTTATGTGGTCTTACTGATTTGAGGTAGGTTTGTATTATCAGTAAATCGAAGAAGTGCACCATCAGGTTTTATATAATCTATGATATCGACTTGTGTGCTTACAGTGGTACCACAATAGAAAATAATATTATAAAATTATTCTACTATAAATAATTTTTTTTAATAATTATTATTGCACCACGTTCATAATGTTAGTTTTTATTATAGATTGGTTTGGTAGACATTCTGAGGGCATTGGATATCGAACCGGATGGTATGATTGGACATTCCCTCGGTGAGTTAGGTTGCGCTTACGCCGACAATTGCTTCACCGCCGAAGAGATGATAATGGCTGCATACGCTCGGGGTCGGGCCTCCATAGACTCAAATCTTTTAAATGGCATGATGGCTGCCATAGGTCTTGGTTATAATGCCCTTAAAGACCGGTTACCACATGACATAGATATAGCGTGTCACAACTCATCGGAGAGCTGCACGATATCTGGGCCCACCAAAAGTGTGTCGGAATTCGTTGAAAAACTCAAATCGGAAAATGTTTTTGCTAGGTTGGTCAACGCTTCGAATATCTCATTCCACAGCCGGTACATACAACCAGCAGGCCCGATTTTACTTGATTACCTGACTAAAGTGTGTAATAAACGCGTTTTTTTAAATAATTTATTCAATACGTGTTTCGCCCACAGCGTCACTTTCGGGTATTTATTGATACTTGTTTTTCACGGGCTTTTAGAGCATACCTAATCCAAAACCGAGATCGTCACGATGGCTCAGTACTTCCATACCAGAGTCAGAATGGAATACAAATTTAGCTCGTTATTGTTCAGCAGAATATAATGTCAACAATCTACTAAGTCCCGTGCTGTTTGAGGAAACATGTGTGCACATACCAAGCAATGCCATCGTCATTGAAATTGCACCACATGGTCTTCTCCAAGCCATACTCAAACGATCAATGAGCAAATTGGTTCACATCCCGTTGACTCAAAAAGTATTTGGAGATTCCGTGAGATATTTGTTGATGGCTATCGGAAAGTAAGTGAACATCAAACATTACGATTCGAATCACTTAGGTATTTCATCAAACATTTTAAACAGCGGTCATTTAAATCGTCATTAATTTTAAAATATAACACTATGGTATTGGAACTTATTATAACTGGACAATTTATTTATTTTTTCCATTACTATAAAGTACGATACCAAATTATTGTGAACGAAAGATCAGATGATATATATATATATATATATATATATGATAGTTTGTATTTATTGTAGTATTGTTCAACGTTTATAAATGAGCCAATTGTAGAACACAAATAAAAAAGTACTTAATATCTTAAATAGCACAATAATTATTATTGGAAATGACAACAAAAACTCTTCTACAAATCTAGAATATCAAAAAAAAAGGTAAATAAAAAAATATTTAATTTTCATTTAGGATGTATTGCAGTGGATTGAATCCAAACATAGAAATGTTGTACAACCCTGTTAGTTATCCAGTGGCTAGTGGTACTCCACCTCTGCATACGTTGTGTTCATGGAATCATGAAGAAGTATGGTCAACCCTCGATGTGAAAATACTGGTATGTATAATGATATACAAATTTAAAAATATGTCAGATACAACAAAGAAATTATAAAAATTACAGATAAAAAAGAATAAAGGTGAGAGGCTTATTTCGCTGTCGCCTTCCACAAACAGTTCAATCGAAGAATATGAAATAAACGGCCACCACGTTCTTCCACTTTCAGCACTATTGGTATATTTATTTAAAAATAACAACTTACAGCTACCAATAATAATAAAAAGTACCTAGACTCCCTAGTCCCTACAAACTAACAGATATTAAGTTTTACCTCTAATATGAGCTATATATTATATTGTTATTATGATAAAACGATCATTATCTGTTTTTTCTATAGTTTTATACGTGGGAATCGTTTAATAAATTACGTGATGAACCCGACATGACCTTACCCGTTGTCTTTCAAGATGTTCACTATCATCAACATGTCGTAATAAACAAGATCCGTAAGTAACGTGTTGTGTTTAGATATTAATTTAGGCCTGCAAGCCTGCAAACGTTATGATTATAAAGTTATAATGAAAAAGAGCTATGTTATATCGTTCTGAACCCTATTTTTAACCCAATAATTTTTTATTTTCCTTTGAAATATTTCAATGAAGTTATGAAAAATGTTTTTATTTTCTTTAAACGTATTGCATTTTAAATGATTTTAAATGATTATTTATTAGTTTATTACACATAGATAATATCGATATTAAATAGATTTAAATTTGGTATAAATGTCATTATATTATCGATTAATTTTTCACTTATCAATTGGTCCCTTCAATAAAATAAGCTAACTTTTAAAAATGTTCTCTTGCTGAATACCATTTTTTTTATTTTAGCAAAAATCGAAGGATGTTTTATCGTTCCTGGTTATTGAAGCGTTACTAGTTAACTAGTTCAATAATATTGTTGAATATTTAATATTATTGTTATTTTATTTAATGAATAGAAATTTAAATTACGCCTTAACGATTATGATCCCACAGCATAAACCCCCTAACGTGCAGTAGAATTCTATTAATCATTTAGATGACAGTTAATAATCATATTATGTTATTTCCATATTTTTATCGTGTAATATACCAAATAGTCTATCTATTATACAATTTGAAGGCAAAATATTATCAAGTATATCTAGAGAGGTGTATTGTATTATATTTTTATTTTAAAACTAGTTATAATCATTAAACAATTTTAAACAAAAATGCAATTTAAAAAAATTATCACTTGGTTGAAAATTAAAATATAAAAAAATGGGTAATGCTCTGCTATTCACTTAAGTGTTTAAAGAGTTACTGTAATGGGTGTGTTAAATTTAAATTTAATAATGTATAGCGTAATAAAGGTCTTAAATTATTAAATTAAAAACAAAGCCAATCCAATGATAAATCGATTTCAAGCATCCGTTTGAATACTTTAGCCTTAAGTACGTATTTTGTTAGGTAACTTCTTAGGCAAGTCTCTTATTATAGTTTTCTGGTGGTGGTTTGTTTTAGAATCCGGTGATTTGTGTACGGCAATACAAAGTGGAACTGGACGATTTGAACTGTGCTTAAACAACATAATGATTTTGTCTGGATACATTATTGAATTTGACCAACTGAATTCGAATAAAGATGCAACAACGGCGCATGAGGAAAACGTGAATAGCGGTGGCAGGAATTCTATAGTATCGTTGAGTCACGACGATGTCTACTCAAGTCTCGAACAGTTCGGCTGCAATGTTGGTGACGTTTTCAAGACAATTCGGCACGTGAACATCTACGAAGATAGTATGCGAAACATAAACATAATACTATTAATATTTTATATTATTACTAATTACCACGCCAGAAAAGGCTTGAAACCGTTATTGACCTTTATGATTTAGATTTGGGTTTATTTAATGGTTTTTATTTTTTTGGTACAAATCCTGAAGGTATGGTTTCGGTTACAGTATTACAAAACCTATGAGTACTGGTAATAAATTAGTATTAGGTAGCTCAAACTTAAACCTTTTAAATTATTAAACGGGACCTTAATCTTTCTAGACTACTAATCCTAAAATACCAAAAATACAACTTGACGATTTGTTTTGAATCCATTTCTCAGGATTAGAAGCAGATGTATCGTGGGATAACAATTGGATACACTATCTAGACGCCATGTTGCAGCTGGCGACAGTTCATCATATGGAGAAACGTGGAGAATTCGTGGTTCCAGTTTCGTTCCAAGAAATATTTATCCATCCATCCACGTTGTTGGAAAGTTCAGAACCGACAGGTAAAATCTTAAGTTACTCTTGAAATGTCTAGTTTTTAAATGCGTATAACTATATTATAAATATTATAGCCTGGTGGATAGTAGGAAGATAGTAAGTACCTTACTACTATAATTGTTTTACAAATTGCACAATATATATGTCGACTTAATAATACATTCTCTTTTATTAAAAATATGATTTAAATGAGACACGATTTCTATTAAATAAACGTACAATTCTGTATTGCAATATTATTGTGATGTTATATGAAATTAATCTTGAGTTCATATTGATTTCTTGCTTACTGGTATACCGCGTTAAATTGAATATTTGAAAAAAAATGTATTAGAATACAAGTATATTATTATAAATTTTAATATACTTCGACATTTTTATAAAAACCAGGAAAGTCGCACTGTTGTATACCTATATAGCAATATATAGATACATTATCTATATATATTAAAGTATTGACTTTTTTCAAAATATTTTTTTACATGGTTTCAAGTTGTTGAAAAACAAACGTTTTTTAAAAATTGTATCCTTATCATTTTTAAGTTTTTTACTTTTTTAATGACAACATAGAGTTTTAATTTCATATTCCAAAGCAGAATATTTTTCTTAGTATTTTGATTCATAAAAATCGAATTTAGGACGAGTAGTTTATGAGTTATAAGTATTTAAAGTTTAGACAAGCGGATTAGTGGATAAACATTTTGCGGGGTAACCCCGTACCTCACTCGGCCATTCTAAACTTCAAATACTTATAACTCATAAACTACTCGTCCTAAATTCGATTTTTATGAATCATAATACTTAGAAAAATATTCTGCTTTGGAATATGATATTAAAACTCTATGTTGTCATTCAAAAAAGTAAAAAACCTAAAAAATGATAAGGATAAAAAATATTTAAAAATATAATTTTTTAATAAAAACGTTGGGGTTTTTAACAGCTTGAAACTATGTAAAAAAATATTTTGAAAAAAGTGAATACTTTTTGAGATAATGAGTGTTTTACGTTTAATTAATCACCCTGTATTGTATAACAAAATAACTAAAGCTATTAATTTTTGTTTAAATATTCAAATTTAAACTTTAAATGACTATATTAATAAAAAGTTATTTAATTATATATTTTTAAATTTTTAGGGTTCTTGTATTAAATTGATTGATGAATATTTTTTAGTTAGTTTTATATGTATATTTAGATTTTTCCGCACAGTACAATGTATTTACAAACGAAGTTACATGCGAAGGCATCAAGATTTCTTTACCCTGTTTCGAAGTAATGCCATTGGATCCGTTGGTGAAGACCACGTTCCAGCTTAGAGAACAAGGTTTAATCGATTTATCCAATCCCAGTATAAAAGTGAGCTATATTACCGATGCCATTTTATGCTATTATCAGGGTTGGATTAATAGGTATAGGTATAATAAGTAATTCTCTATGCTCAAGAAAAATTTACCATTAACATTGAACCAATTAATAAAAACTTCTTAATATCAAACAAATTGTTTTCATTTCTATTATTATACAATTAATTTTTGAGTATTTTCGTATATTACTTGTAAGTAATTGTATAAAACATGATAGTTATGTAGTTTTAAGTGTGAATTTGTTTATAGCTTTTAATCAAACTCTGGCGAAATTAAAAAATGTAACATGTCAAACTAACACATTGCTCTAATTTATTTGTAGAGTTCGATAGATTTCATTGACACATGCATGGACATAGTGCTTGAACACAGACAGTGCGACGATTTTGAAAATGTTTTCATGTATCCATTGTACGATGGTCAGGATGCCGAGATGGAAAATCACTCCAATCATATTGTAAAAACTAATGTACAGTGTCTACAATTTAGTGTGATTTTAGAAAAAAAACTTTAGTTTTAGTTGCTATTAAATAATTAAATATTTATTTTTAGGGTATTGATGTGGTAATGATAGAAGATGATGACAACTCGGGACGACAAAATATGAAATCAGAAAACTCGCAATACGTTGCATTAACTCGATATGAAACGTTGTCACGAGCTATGTTTTTGATGAAAAATAAAAGTCGTGTTCACTTGATTGTATTTTCAAACGGTCCTTTATCTGACAGTAATGATTATACGGTAGTGCTGCAACAGAAATTCGGGAACAACTATATTTCTTTAGTTAAAAAGGTAATACTTGAAAGTATTTTATAATATAAATATTTGCGCCTTACACAGTATTAAAATTATAAACAATTTATGATGAATAAAAAAATGCAAAAAATGCAAAAAATGCAAAAAATGCAAAAAATGCAAAAAATTCAAAAAATGCAAAAATTGATAATATTAATTAATAACTCCATTGAATGGCATTAATTTTTACAGATTTTAAAAATCGACAGTGATGCTATTATACAAAGATTGACTTCAGAAAATATAAATTGCTGCGATCAATTTCAGGATTTGATAATTAATTTAAAATCTTTAAATAAAACCATTTACCTAGTGTCTAAAATTGAACCGGTTGATGGAATATTATCGTTAGTGAAAAAAACAAATAAAATAAAAAATATTCGGTAAAGAAATTGTAAACTGTATTTATGTAAATTAAGTAAACCACATACAAAATCTCTGTTTTTTTTAGGTTTTTCTTCATGCTGGATAATTCTGCTCCTGGATTTAGTACAAGTAATCCATTTTATTCAAAACAAATAGCCAAAGACTTATTAGTTAATGTCTATCAAAATGGACGATGGGTTATGTATAAGGAAATCAAATTCATAAATGTTATAAATACCCAAAAATCTATGAAAAAGACACTTCTGGCTAACTTATCTAATACATCGTGAGTTTGTGCATTGTATATAATTTAAATAGGAATTGATATAAATAATTGTTTAATTATTGCAATCACAATATAGTATATTATGTATTTTTTCAACGAAAAGTGGTTATGCAAAAAATATGTTCCATGCCTATTATTGTTTAAATTACCAAAAATATAGTTTAATAAACTATAATAACACCGATTACTACTTTTTATTTTTCTAACTATATTTAAAACACTAAATTGTTATACAATTTGACATATAAAGATATTTATAAGGTATGTCTTTATCTATGGTAAACGTTATACTTATAAAAAAAAAATCGAGATCCACAATTTGTATGGTGGATAATAGGGTTTGATTATAATTATAGCTAGCTGAATCTTTACACTTCGTACCCTATCAAAAATCCTACCTTTTATATGGATCAAACTGTGTGCTAAATTCGTTTCATGTGATGATTCTAGCAGTATATTTTTACACATACAGATAGATAACGATTAAAATATATTAAGTAATAATCTTACAACGTATTCAATTTCGTATATTATTGTGTAATTTTCTTCGTTTTATCAATATAATTTTGACAATTCAAATATTGAATTGAATGATATTTAGGCCTACCTATCACTTTTTAACTTGGCCTATCTTCTGCCCATAGGTCTAATGAAACACTGTATCAAATTTCGCCGCAATCGGCCCATCAATTGGAATTGGGATGCATGAAGGATAAATAGACAAAAATCCATTTTTATTTTCATATTAATTGCCCACTAAAAATACTAATGCTTGTGATTTATTAATTTACTATCTTATAGACCACCATTAATTATTTTTTACTTGAATTAGGCAACGGTGTAGATCAAATAACAACACTAATGTGAAACGATTTTTTTTTTTTGGGGGGGGGGTTGAGGCATCAACAGCAAGGGTCACTAGCCTGTGGAACTATGGGGGAGAGGACTGTTGGTTCCAACGTCGGTGTTTGGTAGAATTTTGAATGAGCACCCGTAGATTTCTGCCATGGCCGAATGGGGGGCGGCGGCCTCTCTTTCCAGATAGCGTGAACTGTCCGGAAGCGATGCTGCCCATCTGACAGCTTCAACCAACGTCTTAATCCACCCGGCCTTTACACCTCCCGTGATACAATTTAAAACAGTTATAAAACAAATTTGTCCCAACTATGAATTTTGAATTCAAATTGTTGAAATTAAAAAAAAAATGTATTCGAAAACTTAGTGTTTATTATTCTAAATACTTCATGATAAATAACATTTTTTGTTTTATTTTCTGGCACATATAAAAAACAAGTGTTGTTGGTATTCTGACACGGAAACATTTAAAACAAATGATTTATTTTATTTCATTTATTTATTTAAATGGTTGCCATTCATTAAAAAAAAATATTATTACTTTTATTATTTAGCTTTTTTTGCTGGACAGATGGCGATATTGTAATTTCATCAACACCTCATCATATTCCCCTGACCCCGTAACTTTTTAAAATTTTTTCTTACATAAGAACCTTCCCCTGACAATTATAAACACAAAAATAAAAGTATAGTGAAATCGGTCCAGCCGTTCATGCCAACCAAGGGAAACAGGGCTCTATTTTATACATAGAGATATACACTACCTATATAAAATTATATTTTCATATTATGCATGAGATTAATTTAATGAAAAATGATAATTTTATTACTGCCATTATATTAATTTTTACTTACCGATATCACATGTAATCTCTATAATAAACCTAGAGTTATATTAACGCTTTGTATTTTTTTTATGATATGAATTTGGATATTAAATTATTGAAAAACTATCAAAATTATAATATTTATATTTATTATTTTGATTTTAGAATCAAAAATGTTTCTGTAAAGTATATCGGTCTGAATCCCCAAGACACGATTGTCGATATGAGAAACAACAATGTTGAGTACGACGAATTAGGACCTATTGAGTACTCCGGTATGACGTCTGACGGGTCTTTGGTGATGGGCATTGCGCCATTTATACCAACAGTTTCTGATATCACTGCTGATCCTATTCTATCATGGACAGTTCCTAAAAATATGTCTCTTGAAGAAGCATCGACCATTCCGGTGCCATATTCAATGGTAAGCATTATGTCTGTTCGCAGTGAATTGTTATAATTATAATAATATTATTTACGATCATTATTATCATCGGTTTTATATTATTATATATTAAATATATCATTAAACTGTTTGTACATTTTATATCGATCCATTTCAGGCGTATTACATGTTGATCGTAATTAGTAAGATAACCAAAGAGCATTCTGTGTTAGTACATTCTGGATTAACTGCTGTAGGCCGGTCAGCCATAGATATATGTATAGAAAAAAAATGTCAAGTTTATGTCACCGTATCAGATTCCAGACAAATGGAACTGTTAAAACAGAGATTCCCGTTGGTACGTGATTATACGCTGAAAAGCATCGCATCGTAGAATTTAAAATTCACATTGATTTGATAAATTACGCGTATGATTTATAGCTTCCACATTCAAACGTAATAATTTACGACAAAGAAAATTTCGAAATTAAATTCCTCATGGCGAACAATAAAATGAACGTAATCATAAACTGCCTGGAAGGAGAAGATTTTCACGCTACTGTTCGAGTAATTGCAGATCATGGACATTTTTTCCAACTGACCAAAAGTGACATGAAAAAGAAATATAAAATGGGTACATAAATATTATATAATAGTATTCAAACGTGTCTATAAATATTAAATTCAACTATAATGTTATCTCTGTTTGTTTCAAAAAGGTATGTGGGCATTTATGAATGCTTTATCGTTCTTTTCTATCGGTATGGGTAAATTAATGGCAGAATGTGAAGAAACAAAGCAGGCCATTAAACAATTAATCGAACAAGGCTTACAGAACGGTACGATCAAACCATTTGATCGGCATGTACTGACCGGAGCATGCACGGGAACCCAAGCTCTTGAGACCCTCGAGTGAGATAGCAATAATTTGTTAATCATATTTATGGTACAATATTCATAAGTTCTTATTTGTTTAACGTCACGACGTGTTGTAGGAAATTGACTCGAGAAAACGAATTTAAACGCGTCGTGATATCCACGTCGAAAGCCAACAACGTCAAAAACGAGATTCACCAATTCCAGTGCTGTCCGGACAAAGTGTATTTTGTAATCGGTAAATCCAAATCCATTATCGATAATACCTGATATTTTTATACCTATGTAAATTATGTTTAGGAAACGCATGTGACGATTGGTTGTGTTTGGTGGAATGGTTGGCGCAACGAGGTGCGTTAAAAGTAGTCGTGGGTTTGGAAACTCATTCACTGACGCCGTCAGTTTCGCGGAAATTCAACATCTTTCTTGATCGTTATAAGGGGATCACCGTGCAATTGGTGTCACAATCACTGTTGGACACCGAACAATCGGCTCGCGATTTATTGAACAGTTCGATAACAATATATCAATTGGCTGCGGTATTCTTCGTGAGTGGTGTAAGTCATCAATATTTGAGCTTAAAGTGCAAAAAGAGACTGAGTAGGTAGTGATTCGTTTGCCGTTTCTAAAAATCGCTCTGTCTAAATTTCATGACATTGGCCCATGGATATATTCAATATAACATTAGTCCTATATTAAAAATGTACACCATAATCGTATTTATCATAATTTTAGTTATTTTCTGAACTTAATTTAAAATAGTAGATGTAATGTACTAGTGAAGTGTAGGTTTATTATTTTCTAAATGACGAGTACAAAGGTAATGAAGGTATATTATAGATGTATAGTCAATGAATTATACTACCAACGGTATGTGTTTTGCATGAATAATTTAATAGATATCGTGCAATTTGGACACTTTTTACTTCTACATTTTTAGTATGAGATTCGAACGCACAAACCCTTACCAATTATTTATCCCAGATCACCATGAAGTTTTATAATATGTGGTTGAAAATTTGATGTTTCAAAGGTGAAGGAAAAAATGATTGAAAACATGCGATTGGCAATGGATCAAATCACAGAACACAATAGGAAAACGCTGTTCGCGTGCTTATTCTGCGGTGGGGCAAAAACGTGTGACCGATTAAAGTCAACTGGCATCAACGCGCTGTGCTTATCATGGGGTCAGAACGGTGACAAACCCAAGCTAAGAAAAATCATACCCATACTGGAGAATTTAATTCTGAAATCCGACACGCTCACTAATGCTGTAGTCGTGTGCTCGGAACACGTAGCTGAAAAATTGACAAGTATGATAATAATATTTAATTTATTTATATTTTATTACTCAACGGACCATAGGCCCGGTTAACTTTTAATTTACATGTCATACATATTAATTACAAACTTTCAAATCAAATTAACATAGAGAAAACAATTTTAATTAAAGTGAAAATAAAAAAGGAGAATGCCATCGGCTCAGAAACCATAGATCTTTAAGATAAACTTTACTAATAATAATATTATCTCAAGGCTGTTGACTTAACCAACCAATAACTGTTAATAAGATTAATCTTCTATATTTAATTTACGATTATGATACATCATTTAATGTGACAAAATGTTGACACGTTCGTTTTATTATTAGCATTCATTATTTATTATATAATTATAGGTACTGCACTTTATTCAATCATACGATGTACATCGTACCTACATATTTATGAATCTATAGATTTTAGTAGGTTATGTACATACCTACATTTATTTAAATATTTTTTGATTTAAGATTCCAAAGTGCTGCAGAAAGACCACAACAACATGTTTTTACCAAGTACCATCGACGAATTGGAACATAATTCAAAGTACATAGTTGTCGGTAATCCGGACTTTGTGGAAGTGACTACCAAAAGCGTATTGTACGCCGACGCCAAAGGAGCGTATCCCATATTCGTTTTACCAGGTTTCCAACCCAGCTGCATGACAAACTTGTACAACAACCTGGGATACCCGACTTTCGAGGCCCGATACCCATCTAAATTTGAATCAATCAATAGCGTTGCCAGCGATCTCGTAAAAGTGAGATTCTATAGCCTGGTCTACTAATCAAACTATCCCTATTAACCTCAGGTTTTTGAACTTGGGAAAAAAATGATAAATATTCCTGGCTTAATTAATTATGAAAAAATATTTCATGTTCGATATTGCCTACCAGAAAAAATTACAAATTAAAGAAAAATTCATATATTTTACTTGGTAGTTGGAAGACATATACTTAACCTGACAAAAAAAAAGCTTCTATTATAGGTAGCTATCATCAAACTGATTTGAAAATATGTCGTAAGTACAACAGTAGGGTTGCGATAGTACAAATATACAACATCCAATTTTGTCGTAGTTATTTTGTAAAAATATTGCCATTTGTAAGCACCATTGTCAAAGCATATGTCAAATATCGTTCATTATTATTCTTATCATTATTATTATATCGAAAAGTTCATATTAAAAGACTAGAGTGGCACACTAACGCAATTACTAAACAACTTCTCGAAAACTCGTAAGATGTTAGGTTCCTTGAAAATGTTAAGTCCTATGATTTAATTTAAACGTTTTAGACTAAGAAAAGGGGTGATCTCGTGCGAAGTATAATTCCCAAATATTTCTCGATTACTATACATATACCTATATACGTATGGTATTGGTATATATACATTACTCACTCAATACAAAATGGTGTAAACATTGTATTCATAAAGACAAATCTTCTTTAAAATACTAATGTTACTTAAAGTAATTAAATATCGTATATAAATATATTTATAAATCTACCGAATTTTTAACGTTAATATTCATATTTTATCGATTATAATACGAGTAAACTTAGCTAAATCTTGACGTCATAGGTAGTTATTTACTTTATTCATATCAAGGTTATTTATAATAGCGATACATTTATATTGTACGTAAAACACTCTTTTTGCAAAGTTTTGATCAGTAACCTTGGTTTACCGCCTTATCTTCCTATGATGAATGATGATATTATGTGTATTTCAGAAACTTAGACAAATAACCGAACACCGCGCAGTCACTCTGATCGGAGAATCTTGGGGTGGTGCAGTTGCTCTGATAATGGCTCAAATATTGGAAAATGAAGGCATTTTGGTATCGCTGTCGCTGTTGAACGGAGTACCAAGCACCCTTCTCAGTTGGACCAACAAAAATTTCCTTATTGACGACAGCATAAACGCGTCGTTGCTTTCGAGATACTTTTCGATCGACTGTGAGGTACAAACCCGATCGACCACCAACCTAATTCTCTTCATACGACTTTTAAATGGCTTATTCTAATCTATTTTTTTTTTTTATCTCGACGAATAACAGACGGCCAAAAGATTTTCATCTCAACATGAATGGGACAAGAACATTATCCAGCTACTCCAATCGAACGAGATCACGGCTACTCGTGAAGTGAACAGCTCGTTAAACATGATACAAACACAACTCGACACGTTGATTAAACTGAAACCATTATCCAATAAACTACTATCGATACCCCAAATATTCGTATCTAACGAGCTATCCGACACGACTTTGGATGCCTTAAATAAAGTGAGTCGCTTTAATATTATCAAACATATGGGTCATGAATTATAATAATGTCCTATGACTGAGATAATAATGATTATGTTGTTCATGATACGGATATATCATTTTTATCTTATTGTTAATTTAACTTATATGTATAGTGCGATATTTTTGTAATATTGTTTGTTGTTCTTCTTTAGTTTTGCATCAACCAGCCTGTTATTCACATTGTCGCTGAAGCAAACTGTAGAAATATGTTAAAAAACTCAAATGTTATCAAAACGATCAATGAAAACGTAGCGTTTGATTACCCACACAGCTCAATATTGTCTTTGGATGACAAATATAGTCGACACTATTATAGTACCGAAGTTTCATTAGTGTGTTAACAAATATTTTATTTTTCAAATAGTTATTGATTCAAGTGCCAATTATTTGTCAGTGAATTTGATACGTTTGAACGATGATATACTATTTAATATTGTTTATTTATTATCGAAATAAAACATTTCGTATTTTAGAGTCAATGAAATTTTTTTAATCCTTGTTATTATTATTATTTTTTTTTTTTTGATATAGACAGAATATTATATAAGTAAGAATTTACTTAGATAATAGGTATTTGGAAAATCTAGAAACTGTATTTGTTAACGCAATAAGTAAAAAAGATAACTGACATACACAATTATAAAGAACAACGCATGAGACACAAGATGAGGGAAGTCATTCAGCGAAAACATTTGAATATCACAATATTAAGAATATTAAGAATATAATAATATGGTTACAATTTCTATAAAAAAAAACTTTCACCCTGTAAAAATGTTTAAAAATCGAAAACAAGATTCCTCGTAAGATTTTCGTCTATTAATTAAAAAAGCGGTTAAGTGGGTGACGCTCTGCTGTACAGTAGGTTAGTTAAACAAGTAGTCAGTAGGTTACAGATAGTTATAATGTATGGCTTATAATTTTAGTTCAATTATATAATATTATCATTGTATATGAAAAACGATTCTAAGTGGTGAAGTTTTGTCAGCCTAGGATATTTTATATTATATTTATATTGTTATTACTACTGTAGCCGGTTGGTTGAATTAATATTGTTTGAATGTTGTCATATTTGTAAAAAATAATATATTTTAGAAGTTTCAAGTAACCACGAATAATATTTTTTAATTATAGCAATATAAATAAAACCATTATTCTTGGTTATTTAATATGTAATTTCTAATTTCGTTCAAATTTAAACTTAAAATAACTATATTTATATTATTTGGACGGTGATGAATTTAAACTTGTATAAATTGTATAATCACATTTTTTTTTAAATTACTGTTAACTATTATATCAAGACCCTATCAAATCTCTCAGTAACTGCGGCTTGTCTTGCCTTCTCAGATATTAAAACAAATTTGAACACAATACTGCATAAACTAGAAATCAGTGAATGCCATGCTACGACAACATTTAAATTACAAATTAAGCTTATACGTTAGTGTTAGATTTGTACTAATGTATAATTTGAAATTTAATTATTCATATTATATTAATAAACATGATTTATGTTTGCTGTATCCATCGCTAACTATTATTGTAGTCAGCATTTACGTGTTCTCAATTACAAAGAAATTATGCATATCAAGGACATTACAGTATAAAAAAAAAAACCCCACCACGTGTAATACCTCATACTTTTAAATATCATGGACGATGTAATATTATTTCGTATATCAATAATGAATTGTGATGATGAAAATTACATAGCCATTATGCCATCCTTCCAAACCATTATTGGTAAGAGCTAATCCCTACATTGCAATCTCGTAGAGATTCCACTATTGTGGTTAAAATTTTGGCATTCGTCTTATCCGTCTCGTCGACCTTCCTTCAAAATTAAAATTTTCAAAAATTAGTAAAATATTAAACATTATATATATATATATATATATGTATATCAGGTATATGTACATAGTTATAATATACCTATAACCTATCAATAAAATTATCTTCAAAATAGTCTACACTGGCAAAATAGATTCAGGTAAATAGTCTACAAGTACTCCAAATGTATTGGCTACATCCTGTTGTGGTACAAAAGCCAACGCCGCCAAAATTTTCTCATTAACTGCAAAGCCAACATCTATTGAAAATATGGTATTGTCTGTGAATATTCTTGTTGAATTTTGTAACACAAACATTGGGAAATTTGGAAAAAAACAGGCAGTTATTTGACATGAATGATAAACAGATGTAAATACATTAAAATAGCTGCTGATTCCAAATGTAACACTATATTCAAATTTGTTAAATTGCGTGTAAACAATGTGTTTAAACAGGAAAAATATCTAAAAAGTATAAATATATTAATTTTTTTTCACATTTAATTTTTATTAATTAGTTATAAATTGTTACTTAGTATATGCTTCTTCAGTCATACGTGTCATTTATATAAAGGCACCTGCTATTAGATAATTGTTTCCTATTTCTGCATGTAAGTTGTACAATTGCTTGAAAATAAGTGGTGTTGTTTTAAATGTACCATCTGCATGCCAATGCGTTGACATAGCAGTGCACGAAGTCCAGTCATTGATCCTACAATTATGAATATTTGGTCATCATTTACACAAGAATCATGAAGAATAAATTGTGATCCATCAGGTATTATTAAATCTCTATTATGCTGGTTGTACAAAATGGATGCCAAATAAGCTTCACCAATAATTTGTGGATTGGAATTGACTCCGAGTGTTGCATTTTTCATCATTTTGGTTGTAGCTTCCAGTGCAATAACTTTTGCTAAATTTGGAGCATGACTGTGTATTTTTTTTTTGAATGAAATATTATTTATCGAGAATCTATGTTTGTGTACAGGAGAATCATCTTTTCAATCACATCTCCATTTTTTCCAAGTTTAATTTACGAAAAAATAAAAATAAACTAAGCATATACAAATTTTATACTTTATATTTATATAATTTTACTTACTTTTTCGTTATGCGATTTGTCTATAATGTAGCAATAATTACTATCGTCCACCAATTTAGGTTTCGATCTAATTGTTATTGAATTCATAGTTCATAAGAGTTAAGAAATATTAAAATTAACATAGTGTTTAACAAATATGGAACGTGGAACCGTTTGATTTCTACTTGATCACCAATAATACATTGTAACTTTAAAAACATATTTGGTTATTAGTTATTACGGTTTGACTGAAAGTTGTCGTTATACCTAACTTTATCAGACAAATAACAACGTTATGATAGAAAATACAATTAAAGATAAAACCTGCGATCGTACGATCCCCAATTCCCCATCGATAACGTATTCAATTACGAACAAACTCTGTGTTACGTTTATTTGAAGATTTATCTTTAATGCATTTTCGCCGATATACACTTTCGCCTAAATTACTTTTGTGGAGATGTCTTAAATTCTAGTAAAGAGCGTTGATTGGAGAAAATGTAGAAAAATATCACAACAAGCCATTAACTATTTTAACACATCTTTATACGTTTTATTTATTCACCCAATTTAGTTAGAATTAGCTGGGTTGTTAGGTAGAATAACCCATCACAAATCTATCTAAACGGCATCCATTAAAACAAAAATACGAATATTAAATATGTTAATATGGAAATGTATAATAAATACTAATGTTTGATAAGAATATGTGATAAGAATAAGGACAATATTTTAATTGTAATTAGAAAGTTAAATTAAAAATGAAATTAGAATAATAGTTATATTGTATAAATGTTTTTTAACAGGTACCTAATTGCTTTTATGGGTCAATAATATGGCTAGCCAAAGTGGGTTAATAAATATAGAATGTATTCCGTTTTAACAGCAATGTGCATTTTAATATAATTTTTTTTGTTTTATTTAAAGAAAATACAGTCCACGGCAACTATGGCCATTGAACGCAATATTAAATGTATACTATTAATTATTATATACATACGCCAAATTTCAATGTTACATGCCTGGTAAATCAAGTGAATTTAAGAATCCCGTTGGATATTTTACAACTTCGTCTAGATTAATTACGGTATCGTTGGACTGGTACGTTATCGTGTCACCTGGAATTTCGTTTAGAATGGTGATATTGATTGTATTTACATCATAGTTTGTGGATGCTGATATAGCCCGTGAACTGATCCACTGAAGCTATCTGTAATTTTTAGTAGGTTTGAGAAAACTTTGTCAATAAACTCATTGGTCGTTTCTGTTAATTTTTAGAGATTTGTTGGCAATGTGGTGCATTGTGTCGATTCATCGATCACTAGTTTCTCATTCCCTATTTCTAACAATTGTTTTGCGAAACTATCGGCTGATGCATAATTTTGTAGATATACACGCATATATTTCATATCGGTTCCCAATCTTGTATCTCGTTGCTTTGCTCAGTTGTTTCAGATGAATAGAATTGAACTTGACGTTCTTTGGTGGTTCCCAATCGTGCATCAATTGTTTCTGAAACTCGTATAGCCATTTTTTTTCTTAAAAAAATGTATAAATATTTAACTCTTCTTCTACAATATTGTAGGCTTTGATATATTATTTATAATAAATTAAATATAATACTTTCATGTTTTCATATTTTTCATAACATCTAATGAAATAAATTCATAAAAATACACTGTAAATGTTAAAACATTCCTTATTTAAATATCAAAAATAATTTTAAAATATCGATGGATATGACTCTGAAAATGGTTCATCAATAATAGGTATATTACTTTCATATTAGAAAGTATGAAATATACATAATTAAACCATTTAAGAGATAATGTTAATATGTAGGTACAACGTCTTGAATGTAACGTTAAATAATGAACGTCATAATTTGTATATAAAAATTAATCATTTTTTTCGGTTTATTCAATTGGAATTCTGATCAAGGAATAAATTAATACCTTATAGATTATGCCATCTTCCAAACTTTATGACTGGTGTTTGGAATTACAATTGATTTATAAATATAATCGAATAGGTATAAGTTAGTTTGGGTTTTCGAATCATTATTGTTTTATATAGCACTATGTCATTATAATCGAAATTACAATGTTCCACGAATATTATTTTGTTATGTATATATTGATTATCTTTGTTATATTTTGATAATTTTTAAGCTATCATAGTTACACTAGAAGCTATAAATAATAATAATAAAAAAAGTATAAGTTATGGTCTATATCTTTTTAAAATAAGGAATAAAAAAATTAATATTATTCTAAACATTTAACTAAAAAAAAAAAAATGATTTTATATAAAAAATTCCTATACCTTATGTTGTTATTATATTTGTGTCTAATGATAAATACATACTTTAGAACTTTTTAAACATTTAACTGTTCACGCATCTGTATTTAAATACCAAAAAAATATCTTTTCACAACTTTTTTATTAAGTTAAGATTTCAACATTTGAGGTCTTCAGGCTGCATCAGATATGATTTTTTTTACTTTCTTATTTTATTTTTTAATCTTAGGCAGTACTAACTACTAATATTTAATATTTTAGTAATTGTTATTTACAGATATTAAAATAAAAAAATTATAAGTTACTTCGCAGTGTTGTAAAAGACATTTTTAATACCTATTGTATTTAAATACAGATACAAAAATATCTATTCAGGAAGTTTTTTAAATACTTTTTTATTTTACTTTTCTACTATTCGATTTGCAAAATTAATTTTGTAATTACCTAATTTATTATCATGTTAAATTCAATTAAGTGTTTTAAAAACTTTTAAGGAAAAAATCGTGTACTAAAAAATGAAAATAAATTAAACTTTTTATGTTATATATGTATTATAAATCACAAAGATGTAGAGAGCATTTTGTTTGATAGTTTTAATTTACCGATTTGTAAAATTTCTAATGGTTAGGGTAGCGGGTAGTGTTTCATACTATTTATGTTTTGAATTATAATTATAATATTGAAATAATTTGGAAATAAGTTTTTATGTTATATATGTTTCTATTGTTTCGAAAAAATAATTTATTTCCAATAAGAAACCAACAATGCCAGTGATGATCCTTGTGAGATCAAAATGAATCTGAAGTTGATAAATTGTTTCATTATATTTATCATATAGAGGTGCAGAGGTATTTTTCTAAATCCATCAACAGGGTGTTATGTTTTTTTCTGGTTTGATGATTGGAAATTATTATACATTTTTTCTATTTGTATGGTATTGCTACTATTCTCCGTATCATGTTTGATCGTTAATTAAGTGATTTTAGCAATGTTTCTGAAGTTGTGATTGTAAATTCAGCAGTATAGTTTTTATTGAATTTAATGAGTATATTTTCTTAATATGTTGTACTTATATTCACAATACAGTTTTGCTTGTAAATCTTGTTACTGAAATTGTGATTTTTATAATTGTGTCCCCTATATGATGCATAAATAGAAAAATTACCTAAAAGTAATTTAATTGCCTACCTAACGTCCAAATAATATTTATAAAAATACCATAACCTACGATTTTTATCCAGATTAATTTAAAACAATTTTTCAAAGATAGTATATTAATTTCTTTCAACTTTAACATCGCAAACGCATAATTATTTAATAGACTTCCTTGAAGTCAGTAAAGTATAAGACATTGTGATAAACATTAAAAATAAAAACTGTTTATTTTTTAACTTCAACAGACTAAATAATTGTACCCAATACAATGATAATACATTTCATGAAAATCTTATGTAGGTACCTATATATTAAATATCAAACGCGATGGGTTTATTTGTTTATTTTTGTTTAAAGATTTAAAGTTGAAGCGAGTGACTAATTTGAGAATTCTCTAGATCCTCAGAAATGTTGATCGTAAATAATAATACATTCTCGATATCCTGAATGGATTAAATTAGTATAAATAATTAACTATACCGACGCCATATTGATGTTTGGTTCTACTTTTAAAAAATGTTCATTGTTTAGCAATTAAATATTTGTATGCCACTAGCAAAACATGGCCTATATATTCGCCAAGTATAGCATGTAATTTACATGTTAACCTTTGTACCTACATGATTTTTAATGAAACTAATTTAATGAGCTGATTAACAAACGTTTTGTTCTCGTATTACAATAATCCGAATATTTTTGATTGGAATAAATACAACAAAAATCTCGAAATCGATAGTCAGTGTGATTTTGGTTGAGTAGTTGAAAGCTGCAGATAAAGGATCCATGACAATCTATACTCAGGTAATAATTTGATATATTATTGCAGTATCGTAGCATTGTATTCATTTTTATTTTTTACTCTAAAATGACGGAATTTTAGTAGTAACACGTTTGATTTATTATATATATATATATTTATTCATATTAACACAGGGCTAAAAATTAAGTGTCATATATACGCTATTCATTTCGAAATTCATGATTATTTTTATTTATATTTGCGTGTTTTAGCTCAAAAAAATATTGCGCATATTCAAAATGGTGTAGAAATATTTTTATAAATCAAAAGTTACTCTGTTATATGTTCCATTTTTCTTAAATCACACAACATCACAGAACACACTATTTTTGAAATATATCCTGTTCATCCGACACGCATAATGATTTTCGTCACAACAGTTAAAAATTATTACCATTGGTGATTAAAACAAAAATTATAATACCTAATTACCCGATAAATGATTTTGATATATTCGTAAACACCTATATCACTATAGGTATACGTATTGTGTTTTATTGATTTATTTATAGTATATAAGTATAACTAATAATTATCATAGTATAATAGTATTTAATTATAACAAATAATTAAGCCTAAACTATTATTTTATACGTCTATTCAACTGTTATGCGCAGTAATCATCATTTATTGTTTCGGGGCCATATTATATTGGTAAATGCTGTGTTTTTATTTTGGAACTATATGTTTGTAATTTTCAACTTCAGTAGCTTTTTCGGTAAGAAGTTAATCTAGTTGGCGCATTGAGGAGGTTAGAATTTTAAATTATTTGTAGCTTATCAAAAGTGACGGAAAAATTTTTAAAAACTTAAGGAAAAACGGGAAATTTATACGAGTATATTGACGTAACTCTAAAAAATTTAGTGTAGATACATAAAATTTGCACTGAATTTTTATATTAGCATTTTCCACACTTGATAAAATATTTCAAATCTTTTTAAGTCATTTATAGACATTTGAAATTGTTCGTTTTTTATTCTGTAAATGTCAATAAAATTATTTTATTCGTTGGGTCAAAAAGCTTGATGATATAATATAAGGGTCCTCATAAGTTTATATAATAACAGTTGGAAAATATTAAAAATACACAGGCAACATTTTTTTTATAACCACTTAAAGTTAAAATTTATTAAATTTATTACTTGAAAAATATCTAGTTGTTAAACTCAAGTAAATTTCAACTAATGAGTTGATTTATTATTATTATTATTTTTTTATTATATTATATATATAATATTATTATAATCTTTTTAAAACCACCTAAAACCCATATATTGTGCACTTTTCAAAACACGTGTTTAGTATAGTTCAAATATATAGGATCTCGTACAGCTGATACGTGGTTTATATCTTACTCAGTAAATTTTTCACAGGTTCTGTTGATTCATTTTCTCTTCTAACACTAAAGAACTTAAGGGTTCCCTTTTGATCCACCCTCATCAGTGTTTAGAGTTGTATGGTTTCTAGGATTACATCATTAGTTATTTAAAATACGAACTTATTTACTTAAGTATTTAAGTTGTTTTTTGGTTTTTGAAAAATGTTTATGTTAATTTTTTATTATTATACCATATATTTTAACTTAACCCCCGTTTGTATTTAATAAAATAAATTATATATAATCGACCATTGATAGAATAACAACGAATAATTAATTGAATAGTGTATGCACGTTACCGAAGTAAATAACAAGGAATTCAATACAATGGCAGAACACAAAGAAGAAGTTGTAATATCAGGTATAGGTGGATTGTTTCCAGAAAGCAATAACTTAACTGAATTAAGCGATTTGTTATTCAACAAGATAAATGGAGTAACAATCGATGGGAGAAGATGGAAACCAGGTAATTATGAATGTTATCTACAATGCTGAATTTTATTTAATTAAAAAGGTAACATTTTTTTTTCATAGATAAATTAGGCGCAATAAGTAGTACTGGAAAAATTAAAAATATCAATAAATTTGATGCCACATTCTTTAGTGTTCATCCAAAACTTTCCAAAGTTATGGATGTAATGACAAAACTATGCTTAGAAAGATCAATTGAAGCAATTATCGATGCTGGTTTGAGTCCATCAGACTTGCATGGAACAAATACAGGAGTATTTATGGGATCTTCAATTAGTGAAACGGAAAAGATAGCAATGATTAACGATTCATCTACAGGATTTGTAATGTTAGGTGTAAGTAGAGCAATGCAAGCAAACCGGCTTTCTTTCATACTCAATTTAACAGGTAGAAATCTTTTAATACAATAAATAAGTCACTTTTGAAATTGTAAATAATATGTTATCAATAAAATTTAGGACCGAGTTTTTGCATGGATGGAGGATGGATTTGTGGATCCAATGGTTTGAAAAAAGCCAAAGAAATGATTGAAAATGGTTTCATATCATCTGCAATTGTGGGTGTTACGAATGTGACTCTTCGACCAGAATTACAATTCTTATCTCAAGGTTTGAATAGATTAACCAAAAGTGATCAAACTAAATCATTCAGTTCTGATGGTAAATATATATTTTAAGGCAATCAATTCAAAATAATATTGATCATTATATTATTCCAATGTATGAACTTGTATTTTTAAATCACAATCAAATATTAGATGTTTAAATAAATAAAAATATACGGCATCAATTTCTCTTATCATTTAGAGATTAAATATATAAATTAAAAGATATCATACCTAAACTTTTTCAAAGTTTGAGTAATTTAATGCGTTAACTAATTATCAACCACAAATATTTATTTTACTCAGTAAATAATATGACGACGTTAATTTAGCTGATGGATATAACAGATCAGAGGCTTGTATTGTTTTGTATCTTCAAAAAGCTTCTGAAGCTAAACGTTCATACGGAACATTATTAAATGTCAAATCGGTGCAATTTGGTAATCATGATGGAACAATAACCGAGCACGATAGAAATCACTTTAAATCATTACTGTTAGATTCTTATAAAGAAGCTAATATAGATCCGGCTACAGTTGATTTCATAGAAGCTTATGGATCAGGGATTAAGGTGATACTAACCAAAAAAATATGTTAATGATTGATAATTAAATTTAGCACTAATGTTTACAGAACGAAGATGCTATGGAATTGAACATAATGGAAGAAGTATTTTGTACCGAAAACAGAAAGACACCTTTGAAAGTAGGTTCTGTGAAAAGTAACGTAGGTCACTGTGAAGTGTCTAGTCTATTTATGTCAATTGTAAAAGCAATCATAACGTTAGAAAGTGGAAACATACCACCCAACATAAATTACACTGAACCAAATGAAAATGTACCAGCGTTAAGAAATGGAAAAATTCAAGTAAACGTTATATTAATATCTATTTTACTGTACTCACTTTTTATTTTAAAAATATAAACGGATAAATAACTATCCACATGTATAGAAAACTTATTTTGTTAAATAAGTCTGTTATACTATTTCCATACTTTGAACAGATATAAATCTTGAATTTATGTTCTTCATCTAGGTAATCACTGAAAAAACTCCGTTTGTTGGCGATATTATCGGAATAAGTTCATTTGGGTTGATAAATGCATTTAGTCATGTAATTCTTAAAAGAAATAATATCGTTCATAACAAAATTGTAGACGTCCACAATCCTACCAATATGCCGCATTTAATATTAGTATCGGGGCGGAATGAAGAAAACGTCAGAGAAACATTAAGCAAGGTATTTATAAAATCGTTTTTTTAAATCAAAAGTTACAATTATGTATAATATTCTGATTATTAGATTAAAATGCACGGAAACAATGCAGAGTTTGTGTCATTGACTAATGACTTATTCACTAGAAACATAAATGCTCATTTCTTTAGAAGTTTTAACATTTTTCCGAATATGGACGAATCACGAAAAGATGATATCTGGGTAAAACTCATTGCGATTATTGTTAATTTATTTTGCATACTCCTAATATGGATTTTTTGACAAATTTTATTTTAAGAATGTTGGCATAAAACGTCCGGTATGGTTTATATTCTCCGGTATGGGATCACAATGGCAAGGAATGGGCACAGATCTAATGAAAATTCCAGTATTCGCTGACGCTATTAACAAATGTGATATTATTCTAAAACCACGAGGAGTTGATATCAAGAATATTTTAACCAGTCAAGATCCGAAACTTTTCGACAACATTCTTAATTCGTTTGTTGGAATTGCTGCAGTTCAGGTTTGGGTGAAACTAGTCATAAATACGTTCGGATGAAAGTATGAATTATCATATTTTTTAGATTGGATTAGTAGAAGTTTTGAGAGCATTAGACATTACACCCGATGGGATCATAGGCCACTCGGTCGGGGAATTGGGATGTGCCTACGCAGATGGTTGTTTTACAGCTGAAGAAATGATATTGGCTGCTTACGCTCGAGGTCGAGCTTCATTAGAAACAGACGTTATTCCTGGAATGATGGCCGCCATCGGTAATTTTTATAATAAACCACTAAAGTTTTTTAACTTTATTGTTGTTTTAACTTTTGTTTAGGACTTGGATATGGCCAAATTAAAGATAAACTTCCTCATGACATTGACGTCGCTTGTCGTAATAGTGCAACTAGCTGCACAATATCCGGTCCAGTTGAAAGCATCAATGAATTCGTATCACAATTAAAATCCGAAGGCGTCTTCGCAAAATCCGTCAATGTAGCTGGCATAGCATTTCACAGTAGATATATTCAATCCGCTGGCCCTACATTGCTAAAATATTTAAAAGATGTTTGTTTAAAAATTAAATTAAATTATTTTCATTTCAACAATGTTTGTATAACTTTTTTTTTATAGGTGATCAAAGTACCAAAAAAAAGGACTTCTAAGTGGGTTAGTAGTTCGTTGCCAGAATCTGAATGGGAGTCTGACCTCGCAAAATATTCTTCTCCAGAATATCATACCAACAATCTATTGAGTAGTGTGTTATTTGAAGACGTTCTAAATCACATTCCAAAGGATGCTATCACAATTGAAATTGCACCACATGGCCTCCTTCATGCAATCATAAAAAAAGCATTACCTGAAACAGTGATCAATATTCCACTGGCGAAGAGAATGTTTGGCGATTCAGTTCGTTTTCTACTTAATTCCATTGGAAAGTGAGTAATAGTTAATCCTTGGTGTATATAATACTTATGAATATCTATTATCTATTTTTTTTTTTTTTTTTTTTTGTAACATTAAGTTATTCTATAAATACTATTATTCTACATTTATAATCATTAATTTTAGAATGTACACTAGTGGATTAAATCCAAAAATTAAAATGCTTTATCCAACAATAAAATATCCTGTTAGTCGTGGAACACCTTCAATTTATGGTTTACCGTTTTGGGACCATACTGGAAGATGGTCCAATGAAATACATGAGTTTGTAAGTATGTTTTTAGTTGACTTATCAGCCTATCAATGAATTAGTTTTGCATTGTATATGAATTTAACCTATGATCCGCAATCTTATTTTGAAGCATGGATAAATTAAGAATTATATTTAATTTAGAATTAAAAACGATTTATGTGATTTGTTGAAAAATTTGTTTTTGCATAAATAAATAAAAAAAAAATTATATGTAGTACTAGTAAATTTATAGTATAAATAAATGACATAGCCTTAAAGTATAAAATTTTATCTTTGTATATAGCCCCTCACAGTTTGTTCAACTTTTATGTTTATTTTTCAAATTTAAATTGAATTTTATTCTTAACGCGTAATTGAAATACTATTGCATCATATTTAGAACATCTATTAATCAGTAAATGTTTGTCTGTGGAAAACATAGACTGTTCGTAAGCTACAGAAAGTAACAGAAAACCACCCTAATTTTTTTTCCACAACCTTATAGTCTAATTTCCAAAATATCTTCAGGGTTGAACTAACAAATATCTAATTTGATAAAATTTTATTTTAGCTAAAAGAGCGGTCTGGTGAACACATTTTTTCATTAGTCCTCAATGATGATATACACTTAGATAAGTACCAAATTCATGGTCAGAATATAATACCATTTTCTGTTATATTAGTAAGAAAAAAAATTTTTACATATCTATATGTTTTGTATAATATTGTAAGTTTAACAATTTTCAGTATAATGTGTGGAAGACATTGATTGAAATAAACTCTAAGAGTTTAAACAAAAATTCGGTTAAATTTCAAAATCTTCGATTCAAAAATAATATCAAAATTCATACAACTGGTACATAATTATATTTATAATATTAAATAAATTAATATGCAAAAGAAAACTAATTTTGTTTTTAGATTCTATTGATGGATATATCATGATTCAATTGGGTTCTGGTCTTTTTGAGTGCAATGTTGATAATGAAATTATTTTATCGGGTGAAATTCAATTTTTAAATGATAAAGTGTTATCTTCGACTGAAGAAAACTTAATACACTTCGACGAAACATCTGACGACTTCTATTACAATGCATCGGAAAATGATATTTATTCTATTTTAGAAAATAATGGATTCAATTTAGGATTCAAAAACATTACTAACCTTGAAATTTATAAAACTAAAATCAAAGGTTCCGTAAAATGGGAAAACGATTGGATTAATTTTTTGGAGGGTTTATTTAAGTTTCCATATTTAGAACATTTAGGTACACGCCCTATAGAAATTCCAGTTTATATAAGAGAATTGTGTATAATTCCTAAACTATTTGAGAATCGCTCAGATAAAGGTACATTAAAAATAACATTTACCAAATATTATAGATATGATGAATGTATTAACTTTATGTTTTGTTGACAGATAATATAACCGTACATTACAACAAACTAACAAATGAAGTAACTTGTGACGGAATTAAAATAATAGGTGTCAAAAACGGACCCATATCATTACCCATACTTAATCCTTCGGTTATTAAATTACAAGAAAAATCGTTTACTAAATTTAACCATTTAAAATGCAAAGTAAGAAAATATTTAAGTATATTTTATACTTACAATAATTACAATCACTTATTACTAATTATATTATTATTTATTATTTATAACTAAAATAACTTAAATTTTTGTGTTCTATCTTTCATTAGGTAATACTTTAAATTTTTTAAATTAATTTCAATAATCCGTTACGTTAAATTCATATTTTCGATTATCTACCTATTATTATTGTTATCACCCATATGCGTTGTCTCCGACTCACAAGTGAGTAACAGAGTAAATTGTACATTCATAAGTCCACATTTAACTTTATTAGTTTAAAATTTAGAGTAAATTATTGATCCCTAATAAAGACCAGATAACGAAAAATATTAGGAATGAGATTTAATTAATCATTGCAAATTTTTTAATTATCTATTCATAGGAAATCTCACTGTTTCAGATAAAATATTTTAATTAACCATCAAAAATATTTAATGTTAATTGAATAAGTACATAAATTTATGTATTTATCTACAAATTTAATAGGGTCAAATTACTTATGAATACGTTAACTATAACTCTTACAGGTACACAATAATTTGATTTTGACTACCATTTAACACTTCCGACATAAAGATAATTATAAATTTGTAAGTACCTTTAAGATGTGACAAGTTGGCGTTGTCATAAAAACATCCCATTCTAGAGAAGAGCTAAGGTTTTATTTTTAATTTGTAGTCAAACAATTGAAAATAAACTAAACCTAGCATAACGTTTCCAACGTTTTTTCAAAACATTTTAATATTTTATCGAATATTTTTGAAGCACTTTTAAAACTATTTTGCAATTTAGTAATACATAAAATTAAATCAGATATGAATAGATTATTTTTATTGAATTAACTCTTTTTCCTTCGAAAATTGTAAATATATGGCATAATAAAAGATACGAATGAGATATACATAAACATTATATTATTAAACATCATACAAATTTAAATTTAAATTATGAATTTCGATAAAAATACTATTAAACAGATCTTAACAAATAAAAGTCAATTGTATAAAACTATTTAGTTACATAGCTTAAAACATAATTTTAGATCATCGTAATAAAATTATCCAAAATATAAGTATAATATTTTTTATTCCAGAACATCAGCAATTTCATTCAAGATTCTATGAATATAATCATAGATATTGACCAATTTAATTTTGAACCCAGTGGAAAAATTATTTTTAGTATTCCATATAATTACGATGATTCAATGACCAAAGCATGTACAGATGAAATCATAGAAATTTTGGAAAACAAATTATGTATTAATGTAAGTGTATAATGTTATGAAATAACAGATTCGTAATTAATAATAATGAAAATAATATGAACTTATCATAACAATTAGAGTAAAACAATTAACTGGGAAAACATTAAAGAAGTATCAGATATTGATGAATCTGGACCGGGAAAGTTTGTCACTGTGACAAATGCAAATTATTTACAAGACACGACCAGAGCATTGGCCGATAAAAAAAATTGTTTCATTATTGTATGTTCGCTAAAAAAAGTTCAAGAACTCAAAGACTGGAAAATAATTACACAGCAGGAATTCAATAATAACAACTATTTAACATTGATGAAGAAGGTAAACGGATGAGTTATTTACTTAAAAAATTATACAAAAGAATCAATTTTTTCAGATAATGACCTTAGAAGAAAACAGCATATTTATTAAACCAACCAATGATAATTACGACTTAAGCATCTGGAGAGCATTAGAAACATTTAAGTTATCAACGGGGAAAATTTACATAGTTTCCAAGTCTGAACCATTAGAAGGCATTACCACATATGTTAAAGAAATGTTAAATAAGTATAAATCAAAGAAATTAAGGTGAATATACAAAAAACTATTTAAAAATCAAACATGCAAATTTATACTGATATTTTTGTTAGATTCTTGTTCATTTTGGATTCAAACGTGCCAGATTTTGAATCCAACAAATCGTTTTATACATCTCAACTATCAAAAGATTTATTAGTAAATATCTATAAGAACGGTGATTGGGGTTATTACAAAAAAAAAATTCTACATAATTTAAAAGACGATATTAAGGTCAATGAAAATCTGGTAATTAAAAACATTACTAAAAATAGGTAAGTTGAACAATTTTTTTTTAATGTTCATTGTTACGTCAAATTATCACACAATTTTACTTTCTTTCAGTAGAAACAAATTAGCAGTAAAATATCTAGGGCTGAATTTTAAAGATTTAGTTGTTGAAGAAAATACAGAAGTAATTATTTAATTTCAAAATGATTTATTAAAAATATAATATTTCTTTAATTTAAATTAGAATAAATTTGGACCTCTGGAATACTCAGGGTATATCGATGAAAAAACCACCATGGGAATAACTTCGCTCAATGAAATATCTTCTGAAATGATTTATGACCCACTTTTGTCTTGGCCTGTACCATCGACATGGTCACTGCAAGATGCAACCACAATTCCTCTGGCTTACGCCACGGTGATGACACTTTTAATTAATTAACACGACAGATTGACAGACTGAATATAATAATTAATTTTCGATGTTTCAGTGCTATTATGTGTTTAACATATTGAGTAAACTTCAAAATAATAAATCTGTTTTGGTGACCTCGGGGTTGCATCCAATAGGTCAAGCTGCTATTTCGATATGTTTAAACATGAAATGTGAGACATATGCTATTGTTGACTCGGACCAACAAGCTGATCAACTCTCTTGTACCTTCCCAGAGGTAATAGTTCATGATGAGAGTGATTAAAGACATCAATAATAACTACAATTTGAATTACAGCTATCACGGTCAAAGATAATTATAAACAAAAACAACAAGTTTGATGTTCAACTAAAAATGATAACCAAGTCCAAGGGTATAGATATTATATTGAACTTTTTTAGTGGTGAATCATTTTACGCTGCTACCCGTGCGGTTGCTAAACATGGAAAGCTCTTCAGTTTTTCAAATTCAGACATGAAAAATCAAAAATATATGGGTAATTTTCTAATAGAACATTTCATCTGTTATCTTTATTTCACGAAGAATATAGTTAAAAAAAAAAAATTCTTTATATTAAGGTATTGGAATATTCTTGCAAGACATATCATTTTTTGCTGTCGGTTCAAACATGTTGTTAAATGAAAGTATTGAAAATAAACAACTTGTACAACAAGCATTCATGGATGGTTTAAATGATGGCGTGATAAAACCTTATCGTAGTCGTATTGTTTCAACGCCATTGAGCGATAGTAGTTTGTTTGATACAATGAGGTATATATTGAGTAATACAATATAAGCAATTATAAAAACTTGTACAAAGTTCTTTTTGATATAGAAGTAACGCAACATTGGCTACGTCAGAAAAAGTAATATTGTCAATAAATGGCCATATCCATAATGTCAAAAGTTCTAAGATAAAAGAAAAAGATGAATTTAAGTCGTTTGAATGTCATCCAGACAAAACTTACCTAATAGTTGGTAAATATTTTATTACACATTTGATTTATTATATTCGTTAATCATAATATATTTAAACATGGTATATTTAACTATTTTGTTATTTGATATTGTAGGAAATAGAGGTGATTGGATTGACCTCGCTGAATGGTTGGTCGAACGAGGGGCCCAAAGAATCGTAATCGCAGTTAAAAGATGCTTAATGTCATCAACTATTTCTAGGAAGTTCGTAAATACTTAAATTAATATCTAATATTTATACTTGATATTCATAATATTATTTATAACTATGTTTTGGATTAAAGATTTGATAAACTCATCTCTCAAAATGTATCAATACAAATCGAATCAGATTTACACTTAAAAACTAAAGAAGAATCGCTTAACTGGTTAAATTTTTTGACGTCATCTAAACATTTAGGAGCATTATTTATAGTGAATCAGGTATAATAATTTTGATTTTAGCTAATCATTTTTTTTTATATACTTATTGATTTTTAAATTTTAGACTGACGAAAAAAAATTATTTAATTTGGGATATTCTTTCGAAAAGCTTAAGAATAAAACAACTGCTACTCCATTTATATGTATACTATGTAAAGCGGAAAACATTTGTGCTGAGCTTAAAGCAATAGGTTTTAACGCATTAAACATATCGTGGGATGGAGTGCCTTCAGGACCAAAAAATACAGGAATAGTATTGTCTTCTCTCGATTTTTTACTTCAAAATTCAAACACTTCAGAATCATATTCATTTATATGCTCTAAAAAAAACAACAATACATCAAAATGTAATTATTGGTTAAACAATTAAAATATAAATAGACGATTTTAGTAATAATTTATAAATATTTATATCATAATATGAAAAAAAAAACATTAATTTCAGGGTCTTACCCAATAAACGATGTAATTGCGAATTTTTTCCCTGAATCCACCAGTGAGTTACACCTTTTAAATAATAAAATAACAAAAGAAGCCGGATTTATTGAAGTTGCTACAAGAAGTCCTAGGTTATCACAATTGAAGTCTGTTATACCTGTGTTCACCATACCTGGATTTAATCCAAAAGCCATCGAATCGTTTTATAAAAAAATTTTTTATCCTGTCTTTGAAGCACAATACCCTGAAGACATTACTTCGATTGATATCTTAGCCGAAACTTTAGTAAATGTATGTTTATAATGTACAAAAGTACCTATATATTTTTCAACTGATTTATATTTTATCTAATCCTTAGAAACTTAGAAGCATTACGGATCGTGGATATGTATCCATTATTGGTGAATCTTGGGGCGGAATTATTGCTTTAAAAATGGCTCAAATATTAGAGTCGCAAGGAATTTTGGTCACTGTAACACTATTAGAAGTTGACCTAGAGTTTTTAACTGGATGGGCTAAACGTTTTCTGTCAAATGATAATTTGGCCGAAAGGTTAAATAAAATGTATAATTCATACTTTAGTCAGGTAAATTCTGTTTACAGAAAGATTAACTAGTATTAATTTGTTAGTAGTTATTAATTATTATCTTATAACAAAATCAATGATTTTGTCATAGAACTGGGCAGCAATTTGTAATGAGTAAATAATTGCTGTTTTAATTTTGTTTATAACTCTTTACTACTATCCAATCAATTATTTTTTAATTATTATAAAAGTCATTAATTATGGTTTTATCTAATTTACTAAATCTACAATGCAGACGAATGACAATGAATTTCAGTCAATTAATATGGCTTTACAACTTAAAATATTTAACGAAAACACACATAGAGCTTTAAACTTGATTTGGTCTCTATTACGGACAACCTTGGAGTCTATACCTCTGTCAAACAGATTGCATACGAATTTGTTGGTATTAAGATATGAAAGGAAGTTTGAATTCCATAAAACAGATTTGAGTGATGTAAGTTTACTTGAATGTTTATTATTTTGTTATTAATAAATATTTTAGTTTTACGTTCGTTTTGTGCAGTATTGTATTAACCCGCCATTTGTTTTCATCATACCTAAGCCAGATTACAGAAGTATGTTGGAGGACAAGAACACGATTGAATCCATAATTAAAAACGTAGCACTATTGTATCCGGTTGGAATTGAAATATCATTGAGTAATAAATATAAAAATTTTTACTATAATGTTGAAAAACATTCGATTGTATAAATAAATCATAACATTTGATTTAATTTGCTTACTTTTAATATATAATAATATGCTTATACTTTATAGTTAATGAAGTGAATAAACAGATTATTAATTATGCATTGAACAATAGAGTATTGTTTTTTTTTTCAAGGAAAAACCTATTCACTATCGTATACAAATAAGTACCAATATTATGTGTATGTTGAACGAAACACAACAAATAAAATATTTTTAAATGAAAAATTAGGTACTTGAAATAATTTGTCATACTTTTAATTATTAAGCTTATATAGTTATATATGACATACAATTTTCAGTAAATTTCTTTAAAATCCACGAAACCTGTTCATAACAATAATTTATTATCATTATTTATGTCTTAACTACCTGTATTTTGTCATAGCAAATTATGTAAAATATAGGCCAGATTCTAAAGATGATATAAAATCATTGAATATGAAAAACAATTCTGAGCCAAGATTCTGTCTGTCTAGTGTCTATAATATAACAAAGTAGGTACATATTGTGATATTAGTGTGATAATTAAAGTAATTTATTCTACAATTAAATGCTATTACTGTGTAATGGGTATATTTTTTACATTTTTATTAATAGTCTGAACTATTAATGAGAATCATTGCTGTACCTACATTTTTAATCCATAGCAATACAAATTGAATATTTTAAAGATTTTTTAATTAGTAGAGCGTGGATTTATATGCATTAAAAATCAACCAAATATGCACTAAAAAATGTTAAATATGTATAAAAAAATTATCAAAAAAAAAAAATTTTTTTAAACATTTAATTAAAACAACATATTATTTTAAATTATGGAACCCTCTTATAAATCATTTTTTTCGTTTTTTTCTGAAATAATGTCAATAATAAATGATCAAAATCTATATTTTCTTATCATGCTATACGTATTTTATTTCGCCAATTATTGATCTAAGGTCTAAGATCTTTATTAAAACCGTTTATACTTACAAGTATAGCGATTAATTTAATTTTGTATTAATCGAAACTACAAAAATATAATATTTTTTTCTTAGGTATTATTATAATAGTATATACAAAAATGTCTAAAAAAACAATCAAAAATGAAATATGCAATACAAATTGTAAAATAAGCCCTTAAAATAGAAGAAAAAAAATGCGGGTAAGTCGTAGATGTCGCTCTGCTGTACAGTATAGGTTACTTATATATATATATTACTCAATATTATAAAAATAAATAACAGTAAAAATTAAATTTTTAATACCTATAATTAAAGATGTATTACCTAATTCCTAATTATGATTGGTTTTTGTACGATTTTGGAAATTTCCACATTTTAAAAGCACGTTTTTTAGGTTACAGCTGAACATAAATCTGGTCTTTACTCAAATTATATGTAAAATTTTCGCGAAAATAACACAATATTCAATATTAGAAAATTCTTGAATTTTTAAAAGACAACTGTTTTTTTTTTTTTTTTTTAAATAAAAACTGGGTGAGTATAAATAGCCATTGCATGTAGATTTTTTTTACTGTAGAAAAGCAATGGGCAGTGCTGGATCTTAACTTTTTAACACCCGGGGAAAATGTAAAAAATACTCCCGTCTCCCATTTCAAGGAGATGACTAGAATTAGTATTTTATTTTTTTTTTTTTTTTGAGAAAAAGCACATTCGCACAGTATTGTTAGGACCAACCATTTAAAAATCCGTTCAAAAAATAGGTACTAGACCAATAAATTACATATTTACCACAAATAATTAAACGATTTAATATTTTAAATCAAACATTTAAAATTTTAAACTGATCAAGGAATAGTTTTAGAAAAACCTATTAATTGTGTTTTTAAAGTTAAACTCTGTGGTCAATATTTTTAAGTTTCAAGTTTAGAAAAAATGATATTGATAAAAATAACATAATATATGAATTATTTAAAAGAAATTAAAAAAATTATAAAAAAAATTATAAAAAAAATTATAAAAAGAACAATATTTAAAAGAAATTAAAAAAATTATAAAAAAAATTATAAAAAGAACAATACTTAATTTACAATATAACAATATTATACATTTTTAATATTTTTAAAAATCAAAACTTACCTAGGTATGGAAATGAAATAATAATGTAACTATAAATACTGAAAATGTTAGTATAATGACTATGACTTATGGATTAAATGTTTTTTACACTAAAATATCTACATTCTACATTTTCTAAATTTCCAAAATAATAAGAACCCGGTTGTCTTTTTGACATCTTGGACCTTTAAATTATATGAAGAATACAGCAGAAAAAAACTAACCAATAAAATATAAATTTCCTTTTAAATTGTTTAATTATGATATGTAAAGCATAATAATCAATCTGACTTAAGGTACGTATCAATAGGATACTATTTTTGTTTTAATCAAAGGAACTTTGCAAAGTACTTTATACAAGTAAGAATTATTGTGCTATATGAATATGTGCGTAAAAAAAATGTTGGGTGGTGAATCTGTGAGATGTTGCCCTAGTTTAACAAAAACTGAAATGACGGCATTTATATTTCATATTATCATATATTATCGATTTGAGTACTAATTACTGGCACAAAGAAAATTGCGAAAAGTTAAATTTGGAAGGTAGGTGGGGCGGTACTGGTTTGCGCACAAATACCAACAAGATAACTTGTTTGGGCACAAAACTACCACTCGTTTGGGAACAGTTGAACCGTAACCAAGTACATGGTTTGAACACAATTACCTTTTATCCTAACCTTTTAGACCTTAATAGTTTAATACCTAGCATATTAATATTTGTTTATTTATAAGTAAATTATTAAAGTACTTACATACATTTTCCTTCTCACTTAACAGACTTAGGACTGTCTATGAATATATTCATAGGTATGGTTAAAAATGCATGTTAATACTTGCTTTTTAATAATAATTGTTAATAAATTTATAATATGTTAAAAATGCATACAATATAATACTTGTTTGTGTAAATTTTAATTTTAATTTTAATATAATATGATTGATAAACGTGTCTATTATTTTCCGTAAAAACAGTTTTCCATTATTTTTATGTATTTCATTTGGTCTATTTCGCCAGATCTATATCTTGTCCATAAGTTTATGCGACGTTCGACTGATTCTATTGACTCCTTACTCCTTATTTTCGTGTGCGCAAACCAGTTGTATATTTAATATAACTGTGTGCGCAAACGAGTTCCGATTTTTCAGGTAAAAGATGTAGAATGTGCGCAAACAAGTAGGTGGTGCTGGAGAAAAGTTTCCCCAGCCCCACGAGGGGAAAATTCGACTTTCCGGTAAAACCGTTAGAGCAGGAATTCTGGGCTTTGCGGCAGGAATTGAGCACTAATTACTGCTGCAAAGAAAATTGCAAAAATCAATTTGGGAGGGGGCTGGACGCTGGGGTAACGTACGTCTGACCTCCACTAATTAGAGCCTAGTCACCTACTTATTGCGGCAATTATATTGATGCTTGGACGCTTGATGTTTCTTTTTAAAAATATTGCATTGTTTTGCAGTTTGATACTTGTTTGTAATTTTGTATGCCACTAGAACATTGGTCAACAACTTTTTTTATGTCAAGGGCAAAAATATAAACATAACATTTTTTACGGACCGCAATTTGAAAATATTCAGCTAATTGTTTATTTTATTTTTAACAAAAATGTGTAGTCATATAAAATTAAATGTTTTTCTATTTCAATTCATAACTATTATCTACAAACAAAATTTCAACCTTATTTCGTGATTTTTATACAAATTTTAATTTTGCTCGTGAGACACATAGAATTACGATAAGGGCAGCATGTGACCCACGGGCCACGGGTTGCTGACCCCTGCACTAGAACAATGTGGCTTATGTAATCTGTAAATATAATATCTAAATCACTTACATAGTTAACCTTTTATGGATGACTATTTTTATGAAACTATTTTATGAGATTATCAACAAAATATGTTTTGTTCACGTATTACAGTAATCAGCAATTCTTTTATTGGAATAAATACAACAAAAATCTCAAAATCAATTATAATTAGTGTGGTTTCATCAAGTTGTTGAAATCTGCAGATACCTATTCAGGTACCTATTAATTTGATATAATATTGTAGTGTTATGAAGTCTTAGTAGTAAAACATTTAATTTAATATATTTAATTTCCTTTTTCTTTTTTTTTAAATCGATAATTCAAATAATTTCAATAAAATATTATAAATATGTATACATTTCAATATTGTGAGATTTAATCACGAATTTGTTTTAGAACGTTAACTAAAATTAAGTAACAACAAAAAAAGCATATAGGTAATGCCTGAAAATAAAGAAGCAGTTGTAATATCGGGTATTAGAGGATTGTTTCCAGAAATTAATAATATAACTGAATTGAGCGATTTGTTATTCAACAAAATAAGTGGAGTAACAATCGATTCAATAAGATGGAAACCAGTCATTTATAATTTTTTCAGTACATTGCATTTTAATTAATTAAAAATTACATTTTAGATTCTGAGCGGAGCGATGAATGTATTGATTTTACCATGATGTGTGTGTGTTGTGTTGTGTTTTTTTTTTTTGTGTCTATCATCACGTTTTGGGGCATCAAAAATGCTTCGATTTTTGACTTCAGTACCTCGTTCGATCAAAAAGTGAATCTAGTTGGTACTTTGGGGGATCAAAAGTGAAAATTTTTTAATACTTTTCTAAATAATCGAGAAAAACAAACTAAAAATTAAGGGAAAACGGGAAATTTTACGCATACTCATTTTTTGACAAAATCGATTTTGGTTTTTGATGTCACTTTAAAACCAATGACCATAGATACATGAAATTTTGACCGAATGTTTATATAGGCATTTTATATATTTGATAAAATTTTCAAAATATTTAGATTTGTTTAGACCTGTTTACTGACATTTTAATTTTTCAACTTTTTTAGTTTTTTTTTCTATAAATATCGATAAAAATTTATTTGTTCGGTAGAAAAGCTTAAAAATGTAATACAAGACTCCTGACATATTTTTATAATAGCAGTTAAAAAATATTAAAAATTCGTAGGCACGATTTTTTTTATTAAGCATTTAAGGTTCAAATTTTGACTAAATAGGTAAAAATTACGGCAATGTTTAAATTATGTTAGATAGAAATTCATAAAAGTTTTTCTTTTTAATTATAAGATTTGAAAATTTGATAGAAGGCTCCTAACATACTCGTATTCTTACAATATCAGTTGAAAAATAAAAGAAACATATATAATCACAATTTTTTTTATAAGCATTCAAAGTTTGAATTTTCACAACATATTATGTAAAAATCAAGAAAATTCACAAATTATTTTTAACTAGAAATTTATAAAAAAATTTTCTTTTTAAATCTAAGATTTGAAAATTTAATACAAGATTCCTTACAAGTTTGTCAATCTTTATCACAAATAAAAAGTCCACTGGAAATTCAAATTAAATTTTTATGAGCATTTGAAATTTAAATTTTTACAACATTGGATTTTCACTGGATTTCACATTTAGCGATTTTCTTATTTTGGTGTAACTCTAAAATTTTATACAAGGCTCCTAACATATTTTTACAATAGCAGGTGAAAAATAAAAGAAATATATTGGCACAATTTTTTTTTACAAGTATTCAAAGTTTGAATTTTAACAATATATGTAAAAATCACGAAAATCACGAAAATTCGCAAATTATTTTAAACTAGAAATTATTAAAAAATTTTCTTTTTAAATCTAAGATTTGAAAATTTTCAATAATCTATAATTTATTCTAGACAGATAAACCATCTTCGCTCAGAATCGTTTTTCGTATACAATGATATAATATCATTGGATTCAAATTTAATTCCATCCATTACAGTAACCTACTGTATAGCAGAGCGACATCCATGACTTACCCGCCTTTTTTTATATTGATCAAATGGTTGAAATAAATGGAACTGGAAAATTAAAAATGTTGATAAATTTGATGCCACATTCTTCAGCGTCCATACAAAACTTTCCAAAGTTATGGACATCATAATAAAACAATGCTTAAAAATGTATAAAAAAATATTATTTTACACAAGTGATAAACACTTCTTATACATATAATGACATAATTACTTATGTTTATCTTTTGATAAATATTTTAAAAGTAATGTACTGGACAATATATAACAATATAATGGATAAATACAAGTATTTATATATTTATCTACAAAAAATGTATTAAGGTCAAAATAGTAATGAGTAACGGCTGCGGGAAAACGCGAGTTGGGTCCCGAGATATTAATTGATCCCTTAAAAAAACACGAGTTGGGTCCGCGATAAAAATCGCCTGTTACAATACAAACCAAAATACTCGTGCAATTTATGACTTAATTATGACTTGGAAAAAAAATTAATACAATTTTTTACTGAGTTAAGTTTATTTTATTTTATATCTTAACTTTAATTTTAATTAATTTTAGTTAATTATTTTCATTGACTTGCCCACCTTTGCATAAAATATACCCGGACACAACTCATGTACTCCAAAAAATATACTGGGACCCAACTAATGTACTCCATAAAGTATACCGGGATCCAACTTGTGCTGTTTTTGAAATCTGGGACCCAACTCGAGTTTGTCCACGGCTGCATACGAATTGATTCCCGGATTATTATGTGTTTTATTTAATATTTAGTAAAATATTTTTAAATAAATTTTAGTTTTTTCATATTTTGAAAATCATTCAATTTTTATTCATTAATTATTTATTAATTGTATTATATTTATTATTTATTAAAAAAATTATTATTAAAAACATTTAGTAATTATAGGTAAAAAAATATAAAACAATTTAATAATTTGGTAAAAATTTGTAACTCACTGTTTTTATAAATTGGTATCTGGTAATGAGATTAACAGTATACCGTGACATCACTTCTCTTAAAAAAATTGGTTTTTCTTGGTGTTTTTTAGATTTCGTAGTTCCATTACTCCTGCATTTTATGTATGTTTCTGATTGTACATCTGACGGCTCATCTATAAATACGTAAATATTTGGGTGCCCACTATAAAAACAACTGTTGAGTTTAGAATGAAAACTCTCGCAGCTGTTTGTAGTTCTATTTAAAGTAGTTGAAAATTGAGCCTATATACTTGGTGGAAAACTTGCTTCTGGGGAAATATAATTATCAAATACATAGTCCATAAACTCTTAAATTCTTTCGTCAGCTGTTGGTCGAATGGCCATCAACTCGTCAGTTAAGCAATCGATAACTTTTATTGGGCTTAAAAAGGGAAGGCCAAAAAATAATTTCAAAAAATTACTGGTTTCATTTTTTGAACCAGTATCTTTGTAAATTGCCGAGAGACCTAGATTCTGAATTTTCCGCCACCAATTTTGGGCTAGATGAAATCTGCACCCTCGTATTTGTGATATTAGCCACATGCTCTCTACTGCCATATGAATCGCAATCTCAAAATCTATAAATACTTGAAGAGGTGTGAGTTTCATACCGTGCTGCAAACTACAGTGATCAACCAAATATTTGAAAGCTAGCTCGTAAGTGGTCTTCTGTAACAAAAAAATAAATACGAGTGGTATATATATATACCTCATCTTTAAATCCATGAATGGTAAAAAGTTGATTAAAGTACTTAGAGCAGACATTAAAAGCCCCATTCAAATAAATGTCTGTAACGTCACATAAAACATTAAAATTACGTTCAGTAGAAAAACCTATAATAGAACTTTCGCTATTATTAACAAATATAAACTGTTCATTGTTATTGGTTTTGTAGTTCATATATTCTAAAATTGCGTGTGTTTCCATGGCGCTTTTTGACAGTGAAGAGTGAATAGTAGAACGAGTTCGATGTATATTATGTCGTATTAGAGATTAGTCATTATTTGTTAAAGTACATATATCTCTGTGTTTCAACTCTCTGCGATTTATATTTGGAGGCTTCGCAAAAACAGTGTTGGATATCGTTTGCTAGCATTATTTTATGGAAACAAAACTTATATCCATCCATTGGTATTAATGGTTTGGACTTTTTGCTCAATATAAATTCAATATTTATTCAAAAATGTACACAAAAAAAATACACAACGATACAATTTATGTTGAACTAATAATGGTTGCAACAATACTGAAACACGCCTAATACTAAGAGATTATGTTCAACTATAAAAACTGCTATCTAACCATCTAAAATCAATTATCATGACCAATAAAATATACGTTATTATATATAAACGTAGATAATAATAATGACGATAATCTTTGATAATATTGTGTTCAACCAACACACGCGCGCGTCTGCATGCGCGTGGTCTCTGTGGATAAGAACAAGTTGTGTGTGACGGTCGAACTTTTTTCGGTTATAAACTCTTTACTTGTGCAATCTATTGATAATTAAATATTATACAACAATAGGGAATCAACTTGTACGTCCCTCTTAATGACCCGGGAATCAACTAATACATAAAATAGGTCTCTGGAATCAATACTCACCTACACCGTGAGTAACTATATTCCTTACACGTACACGATAATTAGATTATTATACTACCATTTGACACTTTGACATAATGTACAATATCGTAATAATTATAATGGATCTCATACAACTAAGATATCATTGTTTAAAAATAAATACACTTGACCTGTAAATTTGCATACAATTTCCACTTCTTAAAAAAAATATAATAATAATCATAAATACAATATGTACCATGAAGTGACCGTATGGCGTGTCTATTTTTTAAGACGTAATGTTTAGTCCAAGAATTATTAAACAAACTGAATCTACCATAATTTTACAACGTATTTTTAAAACATTTTAATATTTAATTGAATTTTTTGAAGCACTTTTAAAACTATTTTGCAATTTACTAATATACAAAATTGAAAAATATATGAATAATTAATTACTGTTATTGAATTTAAAAAAAAAAAATACAATTCTGTTGAATTATAAAATAATAACTGTAGTTAATAAGGCATTGTATTGAGCTATACGCGAAATATATTGAAAAAAAGTTAGTTACTGTCAACTTATAAAACTTAAAACATAGGAATGTACGGCATAATAAAATATAGAAATTACTCAAATGAGATTAAATATTCATTAGCAATCATAAATAAAAGTAAAATGAATCATTACAAATTAAAACATTATATATTTACACCACGTATGAAACATCATACAAAATTAAATTTAGGTTATAAATTTCAATTACTCATCGATAAAAAATACAATTGAATATATCATAACAAATTAAAAGTACATTTTAACAAAATATCTATGTATTTATTTTATTTTTCAACTGCTATTGCAAAAATATGTTAGGAACCTTGTATTTAATTTTCAAATCTTAGATCTAAAAAGAAAATTTTTTATGAATTTCAATATAAGATCATTTTAACATTGCCGTAATTTTTACGTATTTAGTCAAAATTTGAACTTTTAATGCTTATAATAAAAATTGTGTCTATGTATTTTTAATATCTTCAACTGCTATTGTTACAATGTGTTAGGAGCCTTGTATTAAATATTCAAGCATTTCTACCCAACAAATAAATTTTTATCGATATTTATAGAAAAAATTTAAAATTAAAAAGTCGAAAAATTAAAATATCAATTAACAGCTCAAAACAAATCAAGATATTTTGAACATTTTATTAAATATAGAAAATGCTATATAAATATTCAATCAAAATTTCAAGTATCTGCGGTCATGTGTTTTAGACTTTTAGAGTTACACCAAAATAAGAAAATCGCTAAATGTGAAATCCAGTGAAAATCCAATGTTGTAAAAATTTAATTTGAATTTCCGGTGGACTTTTTATTTATGATAAAGATTGACAAACCTGTAAGAAATCTTGTATTAAATTTTCAAATCTTAGATTTAAAAATACAATTTTTATGAACTTCTAGCTTAAAATAACTAATGAATTTTCGTGATTTTTACATAATATGTTGACAAAACTCAAACTTTAAATGCTTATAAAAAAAATTGTTACTTAATATTTATTTTATTTTTCAACTGCTATTGTAAAAATATGTTAGGAGCCTTGTATTATATTTTCAAATCTTAGAATTAAAAAGAAAACTTTTATGAATTTCTATTTATGATAATTTGAATATTGCCGTAATTTTTACGTATTTAGTCAAAATTTGAACTTTAAATGCTTATAAAAAAAAATCATGCCTATGTATTTTTAATATTTTTTAACTGCTGTTGTAACAATGTGTTAAGAGTCTTGTATTAATTTTTCAAGCATTTCTACCCAACAAATAAATTTTTATCGATATTTATAGAAAAAATTAAAAATTAAAATGTCAATTAACAGCACAAAACAAATCAAAATATTTGAAAATTTTATCAAATATAGAAAATTCCTATATAAATATTCAATAAAAATTTCAAGTATCTGCGGTCATGTGTTTTAGACTTTTAGAGTTACACCAAAATAAGAAAATCGCTAAATGTGAAATCCAGTGAAAATCCAATGTTGTAAAAATTTAATTTGAATTTCCGGTGGAATTTTTATTTATGATAAGGATTGAAAAACTTTTAAGGAATCTTGTATTAAATTTTCAAATCTTAGATTTAAAAAGAAAATTTTTTATGAATTTCTAGCTTAAAATAATTTGTGAATTAATCGGCCACACCCACCTCACACATGGACACCTCATGAAGAACCAACCACCGTCAGAATGCACCACATGCGGAGTAACCCTCTTAGTTAAACACTTGATGACAGAATGCCGATCAAATGAAGAAGAAAGAGAAAAACTAAATATACCAACCAACTTATACGAATCAATCGGACCCGACTGTCAACCCGAAAAAATCATGTTATTCTTCAGGACAACCAAAATAGATAAATGCATTTAGGTAGAATAAATATAGTCAACAGCCCTTATTATTGTAATTAAATTGTCACCTAAAACATGTAAGTTGTAAGTAATAGTATAATGTAAATTATGTATAAAGCTAATCGCCCATGTCACCGAAGCTATAAAGATCAATAAAAAAAAAAAAAAAAAATTGTGAATTGTTGTGATTTTTACGTATTTTGTTAAAATTCAAACTTTGAATGCTTATAAAAAAAAATTGTGAGTACATATTTCTTTTATTATTCAACTGCTATTGTAAAAATATGTTAAGAGCCTTGTATTAAATTTTCAAGCTTTTCTACCCAACAAATAAATTTTTATCGATATTAATTTAAAAAAACTAATAATGATCGAAAATTGCAAATACCTATGAATAGTTCAACTTAAGTAGATTTTGTCGAAAACTGATTGTGAATTTCCCGTTTTTTCCTTAATTTTTAGTTTGTTTATCCCGATTATTTAGAAAAGTATTAAAAAAATTTTACTTTTGACCCCCCCCCCCCCAAGTACCAACTAGATTCACTTTCTGATCGAACGAGGTACTGAAGTTAAAAATCGAAGCACTTTTACTATCCCAAAACGTGATGACAGACACAAAAAAATAAAAACACACATCATGGTAAAATCAATAAATTCTTCACTCCGCTCAGAATCTAAAATTTTAATTTTATGTACAAATAAAAAAAGTCTGAATCGCTCCGCTCAGAATCTAAAATTATAAAAAGATTTGATCACTACGATGTTCTGTTTACGTATAAAAACAGCTCAAGAAGTTATGGGTGAACGTAGAGTTGAAGCCAATTTAGCTTTTATTAAATCAAATTTTTCATTCTTATCTTCGACTATAATATCTCTCGAAGAAAAGGAGAAATCTCTATCAAGTTCTGTTGCAACTATAAACGTCGTTTCAGAAAAATTATTAATTGCAGCTTCATCTTCGCATAAGGTAAATCAATATACACAAAATTTCAAAAATTCTGAGTATAAAGTATTATCCAAAATTTCTAAAATAATAGATGGCAAAACAGATTCGTTTGATGGACTTCCTGAAACTATAGAAACTATCGATATTGTTAACTTTAAGTACGCACCGGCCAACTCTGTGGACGTGGAGCAATCATTTTCAGCTTACGAAAACATAATACTTTCAGATCGTCGAAGATCTTTCAAATTTGAAAATATATCCAAAATAATTGTTATACAGTGTAATCTTAATATTTAAATTATTTAACTTACGTAACATGTATTTTAGTTTATATATTTATATTTATAGTAATTTATTTTTATCATTCATTTTTTAAATAATTTATTTTGAATTAATAATAACCCCTTTTTTGCATATTTTTGTTTAAAAAAGGTATATTTGATATATTTGAAGGCATATACTCGTAATTGCATATTTTGAAATTTTTAAATGCATAATATTTTAATGAAATTTTGGTCATTAATATCCGAGCTTTACTTATGAATAATAAACTGCCAACGTCGTATTGACGTTTGGTTTTACTTTTTACAAATATTGCATTGTTTTGCAATTACGTGTTTGTATGTCACTAGAACAATAAGGCTTATGTACTCAGTAAATAGAGTAAATCATTTACATGTTGACCTTTGCACATGATTTTTAATATAATTTATTTAATGAGATGATCAACAAACGGTCTGTTCACATGTTATAATAATCAGGACATTTTTCATTGGAATAAATACAACGTTACATTTAAATTCAATAGTCAGTGTGATTTCGGTCAAATTGTTGAAAGCTGCAGAAAACGGATCCATTTTAAATCTAAACTCAGGTAATGATTTTACATTATATTGTGTGTAGGAAATTTTAGAGCAAATGCAAATAATTTTATTTCTTCTTTTCATTTCGTGTTTTGGCCATAATAGCATAAGTATCAAAAATTAGTATTATTACGGTTATTCTTAAAATTCATAATTGTTTTTTTATTAATTATTTATGTTTATATTTTATGAGGTTACCGGCTTATAAAAATTAGTCACAATGCTGGAGAAATATTTTTTATAAACCATAAGTTACTGAGTGTCTGAGTTTTATGTTTCTATTTTTCTTAAACTAGATACACGATATTATAGAATCCATTATATTATAATATTCGTAATATCGTGTCCGTTCGACGTTCATTGTCACTATAGACGCAACGGTTAATAACTATTATCTACGATTGTTGATTGACAAAAAAATAATAATATTTACATGAAATATATTATTTTTTCTACTGATGAACATATTATACTTAGCATTGATCTACATTCTACATGACTATATTGAATTATTTACAGTATGCAATGATTAAATAATCTGTAATATTATTTTATTAATCTAGTTTATTTGTGTCTAATATTATCCATTTATCGTTTTAGCCGTTTTAGGGCCATACATTTTGATAAACCATGTATAACTATTCCGTTTTTACTTTCTTTGTGTGTGTACATAAATTAATAATTATAAAGATATAACTCAATTATCAACATACTAGGTAATAATTATAATATTAGAAGCAATTCCGTGCTAAATATATCATTGCCATAATATCATAGGGCAATCATAATTGGTTTCACTACTTATTCAACATGATTCTCAATGAAATAATTTTTGAGGAAGATCAGAATAATATATTACACATATTTGAACCTGTATTACCACATTATATTTAAGGACATCGTTTTGTATTATCAACCCACAATAAATATTATTCAAAATTATCAAATCTCATTTTTTGTTAACTTACTTTATATTTTCCATATGACAATTTCTAAATAAAACAATAAAACAACACCAATATTAGTACAAATTAAAATTGATTAATAAGATATTTAATTAAAAAATTAAAAACAAAATTGTTTTAAAATATTTTATATCAAAAACGTATACGTATCATAAATGTTATTTTTCAATAATAATGATTTAATATAAAACGTACATATATTTTTTATAGTTTTGAAAATGTATACTTACTATAAACTCGAGCAATCTATTTTTGGCAATTTCATTTTCAGTACATAGTATTAATAGTATTAATCGAGTTGCATTTATGCGATTGCAACATTAAAGAATTCCATGCTTGAGAATAAATTATTGGGGTATTTTTATATTTTTTTCCTATAAAGAAATATTTTTAATTGAACAATTTTCACATCAAATTCTATTTTAAATTATAAGTATACAAAATTTCTTCAGCAAAATCTCTATGAAATATAAATATTTTAACCATTTTTGTAATCAGATGATCGATTAACTCGCCGAATTCAATAAATAAATGATGTTTAGCGTTTTTCTTAACTCTAGCTTCTAAATAATTTTAATCGCATAGTAATTCTTGAGAAATTTTATATACACCACTCAATACATTAGAACCTTTTTGTTTTATTGAATATTTTTAATAGGACGTGATACCCGCATGTGTTGTCTCCGTCTTACAAATGCGTAACATGGTACATTTTTCGCTCAGCAGAACACGTGTAGCTCCGTTAACTTAAAAATTAGAGTGAACTGACCTCTTATAAAATTTAAAGGTAAGATTATTATCTAGACAACCTCATATGCTTTTTATTTTATATCAAATTTAAAGCGAGTTATGAGTATTTTAAAATTGTGAATTTTTTGTGCATCTTAAAATACTCATAACTTCCTTTAAAATTTAAATATATTAAAAAGCATATGAGGTTGACTAGATAACAATCATACCTTTAAATTTTATAAGAGGTCAATTCACTCTAATTTTTAAGCAAACGGAGCTACACGTGTTCTGCTGAACGTAAAATTTACCATATAATGCACTTGTAAGACAGAGACAACACATGCGGGTATCACGTCCTCTTAAGGTTGATGCATTCTACACTGACAATTATTTTTAAAAAGACTAATTCAAATTATGTTAACATGTTACTCGTTTGCTTCATGTCTAAATATGACGGGATTTGATTAGAATCAGTATATAAAATCTCTAAAGTTCTAAAACTGCAAAAATTTCAAATTATCTCATCTTAATTGATTTCGCATTTGAATTCTATGGTGACCAACAAGATATACATTTTTTTAATTTGTAGGTCGTCTTAAAATCTTTTATCATGAAATATTTAAAATAAATTAAAATAACTTATATTTTTAAATAAAGTAAGAACAAAAATATAAAAATCAATTTTTAATTTCGTGACCACGTCTTGCAGCTAAAGCCCTTCCCCCCATAACTTTAAAATGGATTAAATTAAAAAATTAAAATAGTATAATTTTTGTAAATATTTAAAAAATACAATAATAATATATTTTTATGATATACATTATAAATGATCACTATAAAAATAGTTGATCCAGTGCAGTTTATGTACATTAAATTATACGAAACTTATGGTTTTAGAATTTATAATATTAATTTAAATATTTGGATATAATTAAGGAACAAACATATAATATACTTTATTTTATTTTTGTTGGTTTTTTTTTAAAAATATAACTATAAATTTAATTACAAATAAAATGTTAATAATTCTTAAATCAATTAACTATATTGATGTACATATATTATTGTATATAGTTGCAAGTTCAAGTTCGATTTATTTATGAACAATGATTTAATTAATTATTCAAATACGAAAAGAAATATGTTTAGTATTAAAATATTAAGTTTAAAAAGGCCATCTAATAAAAATATGCGAAGTAAATAGGTATCCATTAAAGAAATAATAACATGAATCAATTAATGGTAAGTAAATAGATACATAACTAAACAATTTTAATTAAGTTTTAAAATAGAAGAATGTTAGTACAAACCAGACATAACCAAAAAAAAAAAAAAACGTTATTTACACAGAGTGTACATAAAAAATATGTTTTCTCATAGTATATTTTATTGTATTTATTCTAGACCATTTTATATACATTTCTCCATGAATAATGTATTTGATCTACACAAATCTACATAGATACAGTGTCAATTTTATTGAATGCAATAAAATTAAGACATATTTATAAATAATCAAATTTTATCAATAAAATATTGAAATAAGGTGTCCATTACAATTGTGTATTTTAATCATGAAATTATTTTAGAACGTTAAACTAGAGTTCAGTAATAAAGAATAACATATAATGGCTGGACATAAAGAAGAAGTTGTAATATCAGGTATTGGAGGATTGTTTCCAGAAAGCAATAATATAACTGAATTGAGTGATTTGTTATTCAAAAAAATAAATGGAGTAACAATAGACTCAAGGAGATGGAAACCAGGTGTATATCGGTTTTTTACCTCAATATCGAATTGTATAAATTAAAAATTTTATTTTTACAGATCAACGAAGTGAAATAAACGGAACTGGAAAAATTAAAAATGTTGACAAATTTGATGCCACATTCTTCAGCGTTCATTCAAAACTTGCCATAGTTATGGACGTAATGACAAAATTATGCTTAGAAAGATCAATCGAAGCAATTATTGATGCTGGGTTGAGTCCAGCTGACTTACATGGAACGAATACAGGAGTATTTATGGGATCTGCTATTAGTGAATCGGATATGATGGCCATATATGGCAATAACAAAGGATTTGCAATGTTAGGTAATAGCAGAACAATGCAAGCAAACCGGCTTTCTTTCGTACTCAATTTAACAGGTAGAAAACTTTTCAAACAATAAATAAGGCAATCTCAAAATTATAAATAATATGTGATCAATAAAATACAGGACCTAGTTTTTGCATGGATGGAGGATGGATTTGTGGATCCAATGGTTTGAAAAAAGCCAAAGAAATGATTGAAAATGGTTTCATATCATCTGCAATTGTGGGTGTTACGAATCTGACTCTTCGACCAGAATTACAATTCTTATCTCAAGGTTTGAATAGATTAACCAAAAGTGATCAAACTAAGTCATTCAGTTCTGATGGTAAATATATATTTTAAGGCAATCAATTCAAAATAATATTAATATTTTATATATGTCAATTTTACATTATAACTAGTTTTTGATATTTAAGTTTAATAATATTTGGATTAATTATACAATCTAACTCAATAAAGTATTTTTGTTTTTATTGAATTTAAAATTATTCAATGCCTTAATAAATTAACGATTTTATCTATATAGGTAGTACCTGACACCAAGCTCAATATAGAAATAGAAAATCTTATGTGATACACAAAATTTAGATTTATTAAAATATTTTTTGTAAATTTCATATTGAAATAATATAAATTACAAGGAATACTATGTTATTACATATCTACATATTTAACACAATATACTAACAAAACATTATAGAATTATTAATTTATAATAATAATTTGTTATATGTATTAGTTTGTACATATTATTACACATTACATATTACTTTATTAGTGAATAAATGAAAACATTATGATTAAAAATTCTACATACACACATTTTAAAGCGTGAATCAAAACCTAGACAGACTAATTTAAAAAAATTATGTTATTTTTTTAAATAAATTAATTTCTAAATTTTAATCAAAAATATTTATTTTCTATCAACTTTTTTTTACGAAATTTGAATCTTATAAACGAAGTGGCGAGTCTTATTATAATCGAATTTTTTATAATGTATTTGGATACGTCTGAATCGTTTTAAGCTACTGTAAGCAGTAACTGTATAAAAGTATAAATTTAGATTATACATGTAAGACTACGAAACTGTAATTTGTTACTGAAATAGTGATGATAATCTTACTCTAAAATACTGGACTGTATTTACCCCCAATTATTCTTCTGAAAAGTAGGGTTGCGAGTAAGCGCAATAAAAAAAAAAATATATATTAAAATTATTTTGGTTCTGCATACCTATCTTTTAAATCTATGTTATTCGAAAATATATGCTTGATTGGGAAGCAACTTTATTCTAATTCTCCTTTTTACTTAACCTAAATAAATAAATACAAAAATATATTTGAACTATAAAGTCTCAACTAATTATTAACTACAAATATGATATTTTTCTTGTGAATAATATACGAATTTTCATTTAGCTGATGGATATAACAGATCAGAGGCTTGTATTGTTTTGTATCTTCAAAAAGCTTCTGAAGCTAAACGTTCATACGGAACATTATTAAATGTCAAATCGGTGCAATTTGGTAATCATGATGGAACAATAACCGAGCACGATAGAAATCACTTTAAATCATTACTGTTAGATTCTTATAAAGAAGCTAATATAGATCCGGCTACAGTTGATTTCATAGAAGCTTATGGATCAGGGATTAAGGTGATACTAACCAAAAAAATATGTTAATGATTAATAATTAAATTTAGCACTAATGTTTACAGAACGAAGATGCTATGGAATTGAACATAATGGAAGAAGTATTTTGTACCGAAAACAGAAAGACACCTTTGAAAGTAGGTTCTGTGAAAAGCAACGTAGGTCACTGTGAAGTGTCTAGTCTATTTATGTCAATTGTAAAAGCAATCATAACGTTAGAAAGTGGAAACATACCACCCAACATAAATTACACTGAACCAAATGAAAATGTACCAGCGTTAAGAAATGGAAAAATTCAAGTAAACGTTATATTAATATCTATTTTACTGTACTCACTTTTTATTTTAAAAATATAAACGGATAAATAACTATCCACATGTATAGAAAACTTATTTTGTTAAATAAGTCTGTTATACTATTTCCATACTTTGAACAGATATAAATCTTGAATTTATGTTCTTCATCTAGGTAATCACTGAAAAAACTCCGTTTGTTGGCGATATTATCGGAATAAGTTCATTTGGGTTGATAAATGCATTTAGTCATGTAATTCTTAAAAGAAATAATATCGTTCATAACAAAATTGTAGACGTCCACAATCCTACAAATATGCCGCATTTAATATTAGTATCGGGACGGAATGAAGAAAACGTCAGAGAAACATTAAGCAAGGTATTTATAAAATCGTTTTTTTAAATCAAAAGTTACAATTATGTATAATATTCTGATTATTAGATTAAAATGCACGGAAACAATGCAGAGTTTGTGTCATTGACTAATGACTTATTCACTAGAAACATAAATGCTCATTTCTTTAGAAGTTTTAACATTTTTCCAAATATGGACGAATCACGAAAAGATGATATCTGGGTAAAACTCATTGCGATTATTGTTAATTTATTTTGCATACTCCTAATATGGATTTTTTGACAAATTTTATTTTAAGAATGTTGGCATAAAACGTCCGGTATGGTTTATATTCTCCGGTATGGGATCACAATGGCAAGGAATGGGCACAGATCTAATGAAAATTCCAGTATTCGCTGACGCTATTAACAAATGTGATATTATTCTAAAACCACGAGGAGTTGATATCAAGAATATTTTAACCAGTCAAGATCCGAAACTTTTCGACAACATTCTTAATTCGTTTGTTGGAATTGCTGCAGTTCAGGTTTGGGTGAAACTAGTCATAAATACGTTCGGATGAAAGTATGAATTATCATATTTTTTAGATTGGATTAGTAGAAGTTTTGAGAGCATTAGACATTACACCCGATGGGATCATAGGCCACTCGGTCGGGGAATTGGGATGTGCCTACGCAGATGGTTGTTTTACAGCTGAAGAAATGATATTAGCTGCTTACGCTCGAGGTCGAGCTTCATTAGAAACAGACGTTATTCCTGGAATGATGGCCGCCATCGGTAATTTTTACAATATACCAAAATAGTTTTTTAACTTTATTGATATTTTAACTTTTCGTTTAGGACTTGGATATGACCAAATAAAAGACAAACTTCCTCATGACATTGACATCGCTTGTCGTAATAGTGCAACTAGCTGCACAATATCCGGTCCAGTTGAAAGCATCAATGAATTCGTATCACAATTAAAATCCGAAGGCGTCTTCGCAAAATCCGTCAATGTAGCTGGCATAGCATTTCACAGTAGATATATTCAATCCGCTGGCCCTACACTGCTAAAATATTTAAAAGATGTTTGTTTAAAAATTAAATTAAATTATTTTCATTTCAACAATGTTTGTATAACTTTTTTTTATAGGTGATCAAAGTACCAAAAAAAAGGACTTCTAAGTGGGTTAGTAGTTCGTTGCCAGAATCTGAATGGGAGTCTGACCTCGCAAAATATTCTTCTCCAGAATATCATACCAACAATCTATTGAGTAGTGTGTTATTTGAAGACGTTCTAAATCACATTCCAAAGGATGCTATCACAATTGAAATTGCGCCACATGGGCTCCTTCAAGCAATCATAAAAAAATCATTACCTGAAACAGTGACCAATATTTCTTTGACGAAGAGGATGTTTGGCGATTCAGTTCGTTTTCTACTTACTTCAATTGGAAAGTTAGTCATGATATGAATTATATTAATTTATAAACGATAATTATTTCTAGGAAATTATTATTCTAAATTTGTTCAAATTTATTTTAGTATGTATGTCAGAGGATTAAATCCTAAAATAAATGAGATTTATCCAACAATAATATATCCTGTAAGTCGTGGAACACCTTCAATTCACAATTTACCATTTTGGGAACATACTGATAATTGGTTTGATAGATCAAATTTCTTCGTAAGTATAAAATTTGTTAAGTAACCAAAATATTAAATACTATAGTATTGTATTTAAATTTTACATATATTATTTAATTCGATATTGAAGTCTAAGAAAACAGAGAATTTTATTTACTTTGAATTAAAAATTTTTTTCATATGATTTTTGAATTATAATTTTTGGAATCTCTAAAATAAAATTTAAAAGTTACAATAATACATGTTAAGTTGGAATAAGTATAATTATACAGACTTTGAAATTTTACACTGCTCTAAAATATAATATACTAGTTGATTCCCGTGCTCATCGTTGTCCGTTAAAAATACCGGCTCTATATGATTAATTCGTCGTTTATACCAGACCTAGTCATGATAAAAACTTCCCACGGATTTACCAATCTTAATCTACATTAATGAATTTTAACACAGTCGTTTAACATACATGACTAAAAGTAAATTCAATAACATTATTTTATCGGATTATAGCTTTGTATAAATGAAGCAATTTTTAATATTGCAGCCTCATAACAAATTGCTTATTTTTATTCTTCTATACTAAATTGTATAAAAATATATTTAATATTATTATTATTTCTATAAAAATCTCAAATTTACATTAAAAAATTATGAATAACTTATCAAGATATATAATATAGCATATAGATTCATGGGATTTTTGTAGCTTTCTTATGATAAAAAAAATGTTAAAATCAGTTAAATAGTTCCAGAGATTAAACCAATGAGAGCAATTTTCGTTCTTTATTAATTTGTATGTGTATGTTATCGGTGTGCATTTTATCGTTCGACGATTATTATATAATACAAGTATAATATTCTATTGGTTTATTAAGTATATATTAGTGTACGCGCGATGCATGAGATTATTTTCATTGATAAACTTCTCGGAACAAGTTTTATTGTTCACCTTCGGTTAAAAAGGATAGGTTGCTTGTAGCTGGAAATCCTCGGTCTCTCATGTGCCCGTTCCGTGCAACACAATACGTTTTGGCGATGAATAATTATAATTGTTAATTACTCCACTAAAATGCAATATTTTTTGAAAATCCTTTCTTATTGCTCGGTGAAAATATGAGAGGAACCTCTATTCTAAATTTTAAAAGTTCGTACGTTGCGTAGTTTTTGAGTTACAACGATCAGCGAGTGAGTGGTATTTAGATTTCATACGTATAGATAATTTAAATGGATAGTTCATCTCAGTTTTTCCAACAGTCTTGTTTTGTCTTCTGAAATTAATTTAAATATAATATCAACATATTATGGAAACCTTTGCTTTTTATTTATTTCATCTTATAAATACTAAATAAGTATGTGTGGAATTCGTAAATAGTGCATCCTAAATAACATAATAAACCGACAAAAAACTATGTCACTTATTTTTTTCAGAACAGAACAATCTATAAAGTTAATTTTCTACAGAAAAAAATACTGAATTAATAATATGCATACCATTTTGTTTTAGAATAATGATCGATCTAATGAACAATTATTTTCAATAATGCTCAATGATGATGTACATTTAGCTAAGTACCAAATCCATGGTCAGAATATAATACCATTTTCAGTTGTATTAGTAAGAAAAATGTTTTAATATATCCATTTGATCTGTATAATATTGTGTATATTTTAATTTATAGTTCAACGTTTGGAAGACATTTAATGAAATAAACTCTGCATTTTTAAATGAAAAACCGATAAGATTTGAAAATCTTCGATTCAAAAATAATGTCAAAATACATCCAACTGGTAGATAACTAAATTTACTTTATTAAATAAATTAAAATATAAAAAAACTCAAATTTTAATTTTTTAGATACCACCGATTGTTATATAATGATTCAATTGGGATCTGGTGTTTTTGAATGCAATATTGATAATGAAATTATTTTATCAGGCGAAATAAGATATTTAAATAATATTGCACTACTTAAACCAACTCAAGAAAAATCAATACACATCGACGAAACATCTGACGACTTCTATTACAATGTATCGGAAAATGATATATATTCTATTTTAGAAAATAATGGATTTAATTTAGGATTCAAAAACATTACTAATCTTAAAATGTATAAAACTAAAATCCAAGGTTCCGTAAAATGGGAAAACGATTGGATTAATTTTTTGGAGTGTTTATTTAAATTTCCATATTTAGAACATTTAGGTTCAGGCCCTATAGAAATTCCAGTTTATATAAGAGAATTGTGTATAATTCCTGAACTATTTGAGAATCGCTCAGATAAAGGTACATTAAAAATAACATTTACCAAATATTCTAGATATGATGAATGTATTAACTTTATGTTTTGTTGACAGATAATATAACCGTACATTACAATAAACTAACAAATGAAGTAACTTGTGACGGAATTGAAATAATAGGTATCAAAAACGGACTCATATCTTTACCCATATTTATCTCTACAGTAGTAAAAATACAAGAAAAATCGTTTACTAAATTCAATTACTTAAAATGCAAAGTATGTAAATAATGTTCACTATTTTTTTTTTTAAAAAAAAATCAATTTATAACTGCTTAATAAAATTATATCATATTAATTATAATCTTACGTACATAAAATAAAATTGAAAAAACTACCTACATCATGAATACCTTAACATTCTTAATTATATTTGTTTTTGTTGCAACTTAAAAAATAACCTTATTATAAGATCATATGATTTTTAGCTGATCCCCGTGCTACCTTGTTGCCAATTAAAAACAGCAGTTCCATATGAATCAAAATTTTTGTTTAATTCATCGTTTAATAACCGGGTAATCACATTCAAAACTTCCAATGATAAATTCCTGTGGATTTGCCCTATCTTAATCTCTATTTAAGTATTTTAACACAATCATGTAAAACATAGGACTAAATTTAAATTTAATCATAATATTTCCTCACATTTTTTAGGTTTGTAAAAGTGAATCAATTTTAAAATTGGTACCAAATATTAAATTGCTAATTTTCATCCATACTAAATTGTATAACTAATAACAACCCTATAATAAGCAAAAAATATATTTATATTTATTATTATTGTATCTATTATTTAAAAAATTTCAAATTTGCGATAAAAGAATTTATAGGGCCACCTATTTAGATAAAATATAATTGTCTATTGAAACATGAAATAATATAGCTTTTTTATTGTAAAAAATAATTTAGATCGGTTAAGTAGTTCCAGAGATTAAACGGAACGAATGGACAATTTTTCTTCCTTATTTAACCCATTCAACCCCTGTAGTATCTACAAATTTCATACAGCTTCAGCAGTTCCAGCTAGACAACAATGAATGAACTAGGACAAGTCATTTTATAAAAATTTCGATATTATTTTTTATCATACAATTTTAGTTAAATAATATATACGTTAAGATAACATCATGTTTGTGGTCATCTACCTATATTAGTATGATTAGAACTAATGAACTAATAATTTGGACTTAAATTTCATAGCATGTTTTTGCAATAAGAAAAATATTTAGTATAAGATCTTTTTGAAAAACCACATAAAAAGTAAAATAGATTAGTTTAGTTTAAAAAATAGTTAAATTAACTTTCTAACTTTTGAATCCTTTAATCTTAAAATCGTATAATGATTTTAAAGATGATACGAGGAAATTACGAAAAATTGTAAATGTATGACATCATATAAAATTATCAATATAAATTAAAACATTATACAACTTATGAAACATCATACAAAGTTATATTTAGGCTTAAAATTTTCATATTACTTATCGATAAAAAATACTAATGAATATATCATAAAAAATTTAAAATAAATTTTAGAAAACTATATTTTTTTATTATTATTATTATTATTATAAAGGGGAACCCGCGGCAACATAGGCCATTGGATGTGGTACGGCAGGAGTTATTTTTGTGTGTTTTTTTGTAGATTTTTAAGTTACTAGGGTTGTAACATTTATTTGAGTGTATATGTTAAGGATATATTGCTAAAAATGCCTGGTATTCACCCATCAGACAGGTAGCAACTGCTTCCGGTATGCACCTATGCTCAGGGTGTTTCCGCAAATAGAGCGTATGACCGCGCGTCACCAAGCCATGTAAAACTATATTGTTACCTTCCTATTTGGGGAATAAAATATATATAATAATTATTATTATTATTATTATTATTATTACATATATTAATTTATCATTGTGGATCATCTTAGTAAAATTATTCACAAAATAAAACAAATGTATTATTTTATCCAGAACATCAAGGAGTTTATTCAAGATTCAATGGATATAATTATAGAAACTGATCAATTAAATTTTGAAACCGAAGAAAAAATTATTCTTAGTACCCCATATCATTACGATGATCCAATAGCTAAAGCATGTACAAATGAAATCAAAGAAACTTTGGAAAACAAATTATATATGAATGTAAGTGTATAATGTTATAAAATAACAAATACATAATGCATAAATATTAAAATAATATGGACTTTAATATAACCATTAGAATAAAACAATAAACTGGGAAAACATTAAAGAAGTATCAGATTTTGATGAATCTGGAAAGTTTGTCACTGTGTCAAATGCAAATTATTTACAAGACACGACCAGAGCATTGGCCGATAAAAAAAATTGTTTCATTATTGTATGTTCGCTAAAAAAAGTTCAAGAACTCAAAGACTGGAAAACAATTACACAGCAGGAATTCAATAATAACAACTATTTAACATTGATGAAGAAGGTAAACGGATGAGTTATTTACTTAAAAAATTATACAAAAGAATCAATTTTTTCAGATAATGACCTTAGAAGAAAACAGCATATTTATTAAACCAACCAATGATAATTACGACTTAAGCATCTGGAGAGCATTAGAAACATTTAAGTTATCAACGGGGAAAATTTACATAGTTTCCAAGTCTGAACCATTAGAAGGCATTACCACATATGTTAAAGAAATGTTAAATAAGTATAAATCAAAGAAATTAAGGTGAATATACAAAAAACTATTTAAAAATCACAACAATATTAATCAAACATGCAAATTTATACTGATATTTTTGTTAGATTCTTGTTCATTTTGGATTCAAACGTGCCAGATTTTGAATCCAACAAATCGTTTTATACACCTCAACTATCAAAAGATTTATTAGTAAATATCTATAAGAACGGTGATTGGGGTTATTACAAAAAAAAAATTTTACATAATTTAAAAGACGATATTAAGGTCAATGAAAATCTGGTAATTAAAAACATTACTAAAAATAGGTAAGTTGAACAATTTTTTTTTAATGTTCATTGTTACATCAAATTATCACACAATTTTACTTTCTTTCAGTAGAAACAAATTAGCAGTAAAATATCTAGGGCTGAATTTTAAAGATTTAGTTGTTGAAGAAAATACAGAAGTAATTATTTAATTTCAAAATGATTTATTAAAAATAAAATATTTTAGATTCTAAGCGGAGCGATGAATGTATTTATTTTACCATGATGTGTGTGTGTTTTTTTGTGTCTGTCAATACGTTTTGGGGCAGTAAAAGTGCTTCGATTTTTTGACTTCGGTACCTCGTTTGATCAGAAAGTGAATCTAGTTGGTACTTTAGGGGGGGGGGAAGTAAAAAATTCTTAATATTTTTCTAAATAATCGGGATAAACAAACTAAAAATTAAGGGAAAAACAGTATATTCTATCCACTATGCAATTTTCAAAAATGTTCGACATAAGTTGAACTATTCATAGGCATATGCAATTTTCAATCATTATTAGTTTTTTTTTATATTAATATCGATAAATATTTATTTTTAGGGTAGAAGATCTTGAAAAATTAATACAATGCTCTTAACGTATTGTTACAATAGCAGACGGAAAATAAAATAAATTCATAGTCACGATTTTTTTTAATAAGCATTCAAAGTTTGAATTTTGACAAAATATGATTAAAATGTTTAATAATCTATAATATATCCTAGACAGATAAACCGTTTCCGCTCAGAAACATTTTTCGTATACAATGATATAATATCATTAGATTCAAATTTAGTTCCATCCATTACAGTAACCCACTAGTAACCTACTGTACAGCAAAGTGACATCCACAGCTCACCAGCTTTTTTTAAATTTTAATTAGAATAAATTTGGACCTCTGGAATACTCAGGGTATATCGATGAAAAAACCACCATGGGAATAACTTCACTCAATGAAATATCTTCTGAAATGATTTATGACCCACTTTTGTCTTGGCCTGTACCATCGACATGGTCACTACAAGATGCAACCACTGTTCCTCTGGCTTACGCCATGGTGATTACACTTTTAATTAATTAACACGACAAATTTACGGACTGAATATTATTATTATTTTCTATGTTTCAGAGCTATTATGTGTTAAACATATTGAGTAAACTTCAAAATAATAAATCTGTTTTGGTGACCTCGGGGTTGCATCCAATAGGTCAAGCTGCTATTTCGATATGTTTAAACATGAAATGTGAGACATATGTTATTGTTGACTCGAACCAACAAGCTGATCAACTCTCTTGTACCTTCCCACAGGTAATAGTTCATGATGAGAGTGATTATAGACATCAATAATAACTACAATTTGAATTACAGCTATCACGGTCAAAGATAATTATAAACAAAAACAACAAGTTTGATGTTCAACTAAAAATGATAACCAAGTCCAAGGGTGTAGATATTATATTGAACTTTTTTAGTGGTGAATCATTTTACGCTGCTACTCGTGCGGTTGCTAAACATGGAAAGCTCTTCAGTTTTTCAAATTCAGACATGAAAAATCAAAAATATATGGGTAATTTTCTAATATAACATTTCATCTGTTATCTTTATTTCACAAAGGATATTGTTTTAAAAAAAAAAATTCTTTATATTAAGGTATTCGAATATTCTTGCAAGACATATCATTTTTTGCTGTCGGTTCAGACGTGTTGTTAAATGAATGTATTGAAAATAAACAACTTGTACAACAAGCATTCATGGATGGTTTAAATGAAGGCGTGATAAAACCTTATCGTAGTCGTGTTGTTTCAACGCCATTGAGCGATAGTGGTTTGTTTGATACAATGAGGTATATATTGAGTAATACAATAATAAGCAATTACATAAAACTGTTATTAATTTGTGTATAATTTAGAGCTAATGCTGCATCGGTTACTTCAGAAAAATTGGTATTGTCGATAAACGATAATATCCATAATGAGAGTTTTAAGTTAAAAGAAAAATATGGTCTTAACACGTATGAATGTCATTCAGATAAAATGTACTTAATAGTTGGTAAATATTTGTTTTCACATTCGATTTATTATATTCGTTAATCATTATATAATTTTAAAGATGTTTTGATAAATTATTAACTAAATAATTTTGATATTTTATATTGTAGGAAATGGAAGAGATTGGCTTGACCTCGCTGAATGGTTGGTTGAACGAGGTGCTCGAAAAATTATAATCGCCGTTAAAAGGTGTTTAATGTCATTGACTGATAGTAGGAGGTTCGCAAATACTTTAATTGAATATGTATAATATTTAGATGTGTGGTTTGTAATATTACTTATATAATTATGTTGTTCTTAATAGATTTAATAAACTAATCTCTCGATATGTATCAATACAAATCGAATCAGATTTACACTTAAAAACTAAAGAAGAATCGCTTAACTGGTTGAATTTTTTGACATCATCTAAAGAGTTAGGTGCATTAATTATGATGAATCAGGTATGGTAATTTTGAATTTCGATATAATACATATTTTTGTTTTTATTAATTTATTCTTTAAATTTTAGTTTGATGATAAAAAAATGTATAATCTGCGATATTCTTTCGAAAAGCTAAGAAATAAAATAGCTGCTACTCCATTTATATGTATACTATGTAAAGCGGAAACCATTTGTGCTGAGCTTAAATCAATAGGTTTTAATGCATTAAACATATCTTGGGATGGAGTGTCTTCAGGACCAAAAACTATAAGAACAATATTGCTTTCTCTCGATTTTTTATTTCAAAATTCAAACACTTCAGAATCATATTCATTTATATGCTCGAAAGAAAACAACAATACATCAAAATGTAATTATTACCTATTGATAAAACAATAAAAATACTGATAGATAATTATAATAATAATTTCTAAATATTTTAATTTAGTAATTTTATTCGAGCAAGAACTAAATAATGTAGAATATTTAATTAATACATTTTCTGTGATTTTTTAAACATATTTATTATTCATTTTAATTATTATTAATACTGCGATTAAATTTTTATATTTCAAAAGTAAATTGTATTATTAAATATTAATATTTTGCTATAATTATTTTATAATAAAAAGCAAATTAAAAAAAAAAAATATTGATATTGTCAAAAATAGCATTAATTGTGGTTTGTTTGCTTTAGAATACATAATATGAAAAAAAAACATTAATTTCAGGGTCTTACCAATTGAACGATGTGATTGCGAATTTTTTCCCTGAATCTACTAGTGAGTTACACCTTTTAAATAATAAAATAACAAAAGAAGCCGGATTTATTGAAGTTGCTACAAGAAGTCCTAGGTTATCACAATTGAAGTCTGTTATACCTGTGTTCACCATACCTGGATTTAATCCAAAGGCCATCGAATCGTTTTATAAACAATTTTTTTATCCTGTCTTTGAAGCACAATACCCTGAAGACATTACTTCGATTGATAACTTAGCCAAAACTTTAGTAAATGTATGTTTATAATGTACAAAAATACCTATATATTTTTCAACTGATTTATATTTTATCTAATCCTTAGAAACTTAGAAGCATTACGGATCGTGGATATGTATCCATTATTGGTGAATCTTGGGGTGGAATTATTGCTTTAAAAATGGCTCAAATATTAGAGTCGCAAGGAATTTTGGTCACTGTAACACTATTAGAAGTTGACCTAGAGTTTTTAACTGGATGGGCTAAACGTTTTCTGTCAAATGATAATTTCACCGAGAGGTTAAATAAAATGTATTGTGCATTCTTTAGTGAGGTAAATACTAAGTTTATAACAATCAACTAGTATTAATTAATTGTCAATTATATTTTCTCGTACTTAAATATAAAATACTGTGTCCAATCATCGTACTAACTATTAATTAAAAAATCAGTTTTTAATATAACTTGCTTGACCCTCAATTGCTACTTTTCAATAAAATTTTTTTGTTTGTTTTATAAGTAATTAATTTAATATTATTATATTCTAGCTTACTAAGTTCACAGTTCATACGAGTGACAATAAATTATTTCAGTCCGCAAATATGTCTTATCATCAAAAACAATTTGAAAAAAACACACACAGAGCTTTGAACCTTATTTGGTCTTTGTTACGGACATCTTTAGAGTCTAAACCTCTGTCAAATAAATTGCACACAAAAGTGTTGATATTTAGATATGATAGAAAGTTTGAATTTAATAAAACGAATTTAAACGATGTAAGTTTAATTGACTATTTTGGTGTTATTAATTATTTATTCAATTTTACATTTTTTTTTTTTTTTTTTGTAGTATTGTGTTAATCCGCCTCTTGTGTACATCATACCCAAGCCAGATTACAGAAGTATGTTGGAAGACAAAAAGATGATTGAAGCTACAACAAATAACGTAGTCTTATTGTATCCTGTTGGAATAAAATTATCATTAAGTGATAAATATAAAATGTTTTACTTTTACGTTGAAAAATTTTCATCTAAATAAATGACGATTTTTAATTTGCTTAATTTTTAATTAAAATATACTTATTATATGTTTGTTATAAATGGAATTAATAAATGGATCATGCTATGCATAAAACAGTAATGCTAATGTGTTTAGCATAAATATTCACTTGTGTAAAAATAATATAAATAATATACATACATGATTACCCTATTACATTATGTATTATGCCACTCTAATACGTATATCATACAATACAACGACATTCAAAACAAAAAAATATCATTTTATATGAGTGTTAAAAGATTGTAATGGATTCAGAGTCGAGATGGTCTTTCAGTGATCCTATAGAATAATGTTATTTTTAAATTACAACAAATTAAAGTTATTCATTGTTTAGAAATTTAATATTTTTCATATTTGAACATTTAATATGATAAAATAGCGACGTAAAAACTTTGTTTATGTATGTAACTTCTAGATTTTTTAGACACCGTATTAAATACGTGAGAGATACTTTATATCAAGTTTTCAATCCTTATCTATAATACATTTTTTTTTTAAAACACACTTTTCTATAAAAACATATTTAAAAAGTATAAATATATATATTAAATTGAACTAAAAAATATTTTAAAAATTGCACTAAAAATACAAAAATAATTTTCTGTACTTAAAAATAATGAAAAATTTAAAAGTGTGTGTTGCATCATACAAAACATTTAAAGCCGAGCAAAGTCTCACATACACTTCTTTGTTCAAACCTGTTTAGTGTTCATAAGATAGTGATTGGGAGTATATGTCAAGTGTAAGAGCACCTCACACTTTTAAATTTTTCATCAGTAAATTTTTCATTATTTTTAAGTACAGAAAATTATTTTTGTATTTTTTGTGCAATTTTTAAAATATTTTAGTTCAATTTAATATATATATATATATATTTATATTTTTTTAAATGTTTTTATAGGAGTGTGTTTTAAAAAAAAAAATTTTTATTTTTTATTTTCTACTTTTTAGTTGAAAGTAAAATTTTTATTAAACGTTTAAAAAATATTCATGAAACAAATTTCTTATATTTAATAAAACGAATCAAACTACTGATGATTATGATTTATTAATAAATAAATAAGTTTATGTGGTCGTGAAATGACGAATACCAGCTCTCATGCGATGCCCTGACAACGTTTGCGAGTGCCATTGCACAGCATTGAACACCAGCATAATATGCAGAAGTGAAAATGCTAGACGTTGATTAATTCCACGACGCCTTCAAAACTCGTGATACGTTATTAATGGCAACATAAAGATTCTCTGCTGGTTGGTTGTTGCTAAACTCTGCTGGTTGTTGATCGCTGGCCTCTGATGGTTGTTGCGTTATACGAACCAAGCCTGTTGATCAAGATCGATGTTGCGGTCGATAATTACGTCTTGATAGAGTGGATTGTTGTCCAAGAACCATTGCAATGCAGCGTAAACTTTTGGAGGAGATACCGAAAACTGACGAGTGATGTTTAAGTTTTCAAGGTTCTCCGTTATTACCACTAATACCGAATCAGCCAGAGCTCTCGGCAGCATTTGAGGCAACTTCTGGGTGACCTCAAAATATAGATCCTGTTCAAACAGGATAGCTTGACGCTTGAACTCGTACTGTCCAAATCTGCCATCGAACTTGACGATTTTTACGAAAGGAATTATACGTGAAATTAAACGCTGTTCCGCTTGCGTCAGATCTTCGATTACTAGTGGAATCGGTTCATAATTTAGTAATTGTTAGGTTAACCCACCTTGACCCAGAGAAACCCTTCGTGCCTTTACTTCCTCGGAGACGACCTTTGCACATCCGTCATCGCCTACCTGGTGGTCCGTGTCACAAAATGACAACGGATTATTGTATTGTCATCCAATACCAAAGTCTATACCAATTTTCAGAATTTTTCATCGTTAAAAAGTGCCTCAAATCGAGGGCGTAAGATTTGATTACAGACAAACAGACGTGAAAGAGACCTTAAGAAAAGTGTGTAAAAACCGAAAATCTTATAAATTTGTAACTACAAAATAGTTCACAATTTTTGCTACTTGAGCGATTTTTACCAAATTTTTTTGCTTTAAATTGCTTAAAAAAATAACCATGCATATGTATCATTGTTATTTCTTAACTTAATATAACATCTTGTGAGGAGCAACATTTATGACCTTTCTATTAAACTGTATCAAAGTTTTTGACCCAACAAAAATATTTTATTAACATTTATGGAAAAAAACTAAAAACGATTAAAATTATCATTGTTTGTGATTCAAATTTCGTGATTTTGACGAATTTTTTTCAAAATTTAAGCTTCAGACGCTCATAAAAACTGTTTGTGAATTTATCATATATCTTATACTTATCCGTAATCGCATGAACTTTTTCAATAATGCATGATATAATATAAAATCATAAATTTATGATTATTCCGTTTTTGTTATTGTTGATGGATTTAGTAAAATCAGTAGAAGTGTTAAATAGTAAAATTTAAAATATAAAATGATCATACAATCCCATAGTTCTTGTACACACGTGCGTTATAGGTATAGGTATGCGTGGCCGCTGAAACTAAGTAGTAGGTATATGTACCGTATATTAATATATTATATTAAGCCATAAAACATTTATACAATTTGTACTCAACCTTTTTTTTTTTTAATTTTTATTATTAAAAACTTATGAGGAACCTTTTACCTATTAACTACATCTAATATTTCAATCGAACAAAAATTTTTCATCTACAATAATAAAAAAATTTAAAAAAACAAATAACTCAAAAAGAGTCAAAATATTTTGAAAATTAAATGTTGTATATACAATACAACATTATGATATATAAAATATCTGGGGAAAATTTAAAGTATCTACAGTAAAGTATATGGTATTGTAACATTGTATTTATGTGTTAAATAATTATTTACAGATTATTTTTAGTTGCATCGTTTGCGTTGAGTTTGTAATTTACACTTATGCCTATAGGTTATTATATTTTATTTGAGAACACATGGTTTCTAGAACGAAATTTTGTTCATAACCTTGTTTTGACCATAAATAATTGTTATACAGTTGTAATTCTTTGCATTCTTATAAAATAGTTATAAAATATTTATAAAATAATTTGGAATTCAACAATTGTAGAAATGATTGTACAAATAATGCTTTTTTTGTGTGTCAAGATATGTCCAAATTTTGTTCTATGTAGGTATAAAGAATAGTACCTAAAAAAATTCTTCGATTTTCAACTTGGGAGTGGTTTCTGATAGGGAATATACTTTTTAGTAAATTTTTTAAAATACTTAGGGAAAAACGGGAACTTTTACGCGGAAATATAATTAAGTTAAGTCAAAATAAGAAAATAATTGTTTTAATGGTATAATTAAAAAACAAACAATCACAGATACTTTTATTTTTTGCCAAATATTTATATTATTTTTTTCTGTACGAGATAAATTGATATTGTATATTTATAGGTTATGTAGGAGCCAAAAACAATTTAATCAATTTTGTGAAAATTTCAAAACTTTCTTGAAAGTATCAGAAAATGTAAAGAGTAGGTAGCTTAAACCACGTTTAGTTTTGTATCAATAAGAGCTATCTAACTTTCCTAAAAATAACCAAACTTTATAACCTCATATAATTTCATATGTTTTCCTAGATATTACCCTACTTTAATTACACATACCTACCAAGAATAATTTTATTGTAATATTGTAAAATGTATTGTAAATTGTACCTGTATATATAAGTAATATTTTAAAATATGTAAGCTAATAACCTTAGTTGTTGAGGCTTTAAAGTAATAAAAAAAAAAAAAAAAAAAATAAGAGCTATATTCAAATATTCAATCCACCACAGGTGAATTGTCAATTTTGAGTCAAATTAGTTCACAAAGCACCGCTGCAAATTTGAACGTGGACTAAAGTATACTAAACCAATAGATTAACTTATAGAATGTTGTACTACAATTTTTCATTATTCCACGGTCGAAGTCGGGTTACACCACTAGAAATAAATGTTGGATCATTCGAAGTCAATGGGCTGAAATATTAAAATTTTTCAATACCGGTTACCGGTTTTCGGGTTTTTTAGAATTGGTGGTACTTGATTACTGGTTACCAAAATGATCTCCAAAAATGTGGTTACCGGTTATTTGTTTGGAAGCAGTTTTAATTCTTCAAGATTACCGGTAACCATTTTGAAAGTGGTTTTTAATTTAATTTTTTTTGTTAATAGTCGATTTTATTTTATTTAACATAACAAACCATTTTTGAAACCATTTAAGAATGTTTTTGTGACTAGGTAAGAAAAAGCATAAAACAAAATAAATTATCACATAATTACATAAGTAGTACCATTGAGTAGTACTTATAATTTATAGGTTTTTTTCTTTAAGATATATAAAAATATAAAATTAATTTTTACAGTTTGATAAACATGAAAAAAATTAAAACACAAAACATTTTATCATAATCAAAATTCAAACCTAATACTTGATAAACTCAAAACAATAAACAGAACAAAGTAGTCTGTATAGTATATACTATGTAATGTAGTGACTGTATACTTATAAAATTACTAAAATTATATTTAAAAGTTAAAATATATATTAAATTTCCATTTCCATCTTATTTGCTCTTATGATCATGATTTCGTTGAGCAAATCAGATGATAATGATGATCTTAGGTCACTACATATAAATTTTAGCCTAGAAAATGTACGTTCTACAGTTACCTATAACAGTTCAATAATAAATAATAAATATTAAATATTATTTAATTATACATCTAAATGCCAACTAATAATTACTTAGTACCTACTTTTACATGGTAACATTAAAATGGTTTTAAATCCAGATATTTGTCTTATATTTTCTAGTAAGATATAAAATTGAAATTAAAAGTTACTAACCAATGGTGTATCAATTGGCTTTATTCAATAATATTGTGTTATTTACGATTTATTTTTTATTTACTTTTTTGAACAATAAGCACAAATATGATAAGTGAAAAATATAAGAGACACTTTCTAGTTTCTATTAATTTATAAATGACTATTACATTTTAAATATTACCTATTACGCAATGATTATTTTTGTTTTAGTATTTACTGTTTTTACATTTTTATATTTACTTGATAGTTATAATTTAAAAAAAAATTAAATTAAAAATTATTTTAACGTTAATTGATTTTGAGATTTACGGTTTTGATTAATTAACCGGTTCTAAAAATAAACGGTTACCGTTACCCTCTTTATCGAATTACGCGATTACCGCCTTACCGGTAATTAATAACTTCTCTAAATTGAAACACGAGAACCGGGAAGCGGATCCCAGTCCAAAAAGTAGTCATGGTAATCGGTTACCGGTTTCAAGCCCTGAAACAAACTAAAGAGTAAATAGTCACAATTTCACAATTTTTTTACAAGCATTCAAAGTTTGAGTTTTGACAACATACGTAAAAATCACAAAAATTCGCAAATTATTTTAAGCTAGAAATTCATAAAACATTTTCTTTTTAAATCTAAGATTTGAAAATTTTTAATATTCTATAATATATTCTAGACAGATAAACCTTTCCGCTCAGAATCGTTTTTCGTATACAATGATATAATATTATTGAATTCAAATTTAATTACACCCATTACAGTAACCCAATTGTAACCTAATATACAGCAGAGCGATATCCACTTTTCCGCTTTTTCTACAAATATATTTTAATATTTATTAAAAATACAAATCTTGAACCGGGCAATCTCAGGTGGGACAGATAGTATAATATACATTCATTGAAACTTCCATAAAGAGAAGTTACATGAGGAACAAAAAAAATTGTAATATAGAATAATTCTTTAAATATAAATAATGTAATTTACGTATAATTTACAATGACGGACATGGTTCTCAAGAATAATTCGTAAAATTGAAAATGTCATTCACATACCTACCTAAAATATTCATCACCTACCTGTTTGTGAAATTGTTCACTCTTTATATACTCGTCTGATGAATTTTTATACATTGGTAGGTGCCTGAATATTAATAATGTACGTTGTAATGACTAAAATTAGTAATTTTTTAAGTTAGTTAGGTAATTTTATAATATAATAGGAAGGGGGTTATTTACTTCTTTATAAATATTAAAAACCATTCAAGTATTGTTATACATAAATAAGTTAATTAATCGTTTATTGACGAAAAAAAACCGTTTACTTTTTCAGTAGTTAGTACTCATCAATATGTATATAGGTATAGTAGTGTGATTCAAATTAAAAATAAATTCTTATGAATGTAATACTTTATGATAATGAATGTTTACACTTTATGTATACTATAAATAAACAGTGATGGGAATTATCATGTTATTATAATATTGTAATTTATTTTTTTAGTTACCTAGTCACTAACCCATTACTTTTTCACGCAGTAGGTTAGGTTAGGTTTCTTAGAAAGTGTATGATTAAATATATATTTAAATTTTGACCTTTATACGTTTTTTGATGTTAGAGAGTTTTAAATAAATTTATTTCATGTTTAATATATGAATACAGTTGAGTTGTGGGGAATTCTGCGTTCAGTACAATTTTCTGAATGTGTCAGACATTAGTTAACGGTTTCGAAACAAATTCAAAAGCAGGTAACGTTATAATTCATACCTAACTAAATTTTAAAAAATATAAATAATATTTATTTAAACAAAACACTTAATAATACTACACTTATTTCTATTCAAATTACATAGTCTATTCATATCTAGATAGTGAATTTTTATTATTTTAAAATAAAACAAACTATATAATAAATCTTTATTAACAATATTGTACAGTCAAATAACTTGGCAAGGGTGGTTTATGAGAGACTTAGTGTGAAGGTTAAGTTTAGACATTTATCGGTTGGTAATTTTGATTGAATTTTTTTGGAAATCCTCATTCTAAAATTTCGATGATTGTTTTTTTATATTTTTTTTATAAATTACTTATTTATTTTATTTAAAAAATTTTTTCACGTAGGTATGATAAGTGATTTAAGTTATCTTTTAAAATCAGTAAGATTCAATCCAAGTCCTTTAAAAACAAACTACCATCGTTCCTATAAGTTGATAGTTTAACATATTATACCTACTCTTAAAATAGAAATATCTTTTCTATAAATATAGATTAATTTAGAATAATTTTAAAAATAAAACGTGTAGTACGTAAGTATCTAATTTTAAAAATATCGTAATGTATTAAACTTTTTGAACAACTTAGTAAAACTCTTTTCCTCACGAAATTAATATTCTTTTATAAGTAAACAATGAGTATTTATTATATATTTATATGATCATTTAATTTAGCATTTAATAATTAAGAAAGTATTTTACCATTATGATTGTGTGATTTTCAAAAAATTTTATTAATTAGAAAGTATGCACCGGTATACCACATATGGCCTACACGTATGAGTATCTACATTTTGTGTCGATAAGTTGTGCATATAGGTACTAGCCACTAGGACAACTAGGTATTTTCGTAACAAAAAAGTTAAACTGAAATGGACGCAAGTTATCTAAATTCTAAAACATATAATATAAATTATTGACATAAATAATAGTTGTGAATTAAATGTTGATATATTTGTGTTTAATGTTTATATATTATGTTACGGACGTAATTAATTATTAATTAATTTTATAGTATAACATGTTTTTACAACTTTTTATTCATACATAATATGATCATAATAATTTATTTAAAATTTTTTTTCAGTTATTATCAAAAAAAAAAAACCATATTAAAAGTTTTTAATTTTAACCTGTTTACAAAAATATTAAATATGTATACGCAAACTCACAAAAAATAATAAAGTCAGTTCAACTGATTTGTATTAAGTCATTAAGACCACCTGTTGTTTATGATCTATATCTCAAATATTTTTTTATATAATTAAACTTTGAAAATAGAGCATCATACATATTGAATCAAACATTCAAACATCATAAATTGTTTTTTAGTCATTCTTAGCTTAGATTTTAAGTCTTATTTTTTAATTTAACTAACATATTTTCAAAAATATTGTGCCGGTACGTAATAGCATTGTTTTGATTGTGATATAAAAGTATAAAACTTTTTTATTTTAATTTATTACATGCCATCTGGACGATTTAGACATAAGACATCAAGGAACCTACAGTGAAACTTAAAAGGCATATTATTAAGTTAAGTGCAGACAAATAAAGATCATTCTAATTAGTAATTAAATAACTACAAACTAGTACGCAATAATATTAGTAATAACTAAAAATGCTAAATTGCAAATCCGTATTATATCACTGATCTTTATATCATAATATAACAAAAGTATTGCATTTTCATATTTTTTATTTCAATTTTCAGTGAATACGATTTCTATGGTAATTATTTACTAATTATTGAAAATTTAACAATAATAAAATAATACAGTTCACGATTCAGGGGCATCATTTGAAGTGTTGCAGGGTATACTTTTTTACCGTGTTATCGAAAACCAGGGAGGGGACTGCTGTTAGCATTGCTTCCCCCCTATTAGCATTTCTTCCCGCCTTGCAAGGTATACTTATGCATACCTACCTAAAATGTATCAATATTGCATTTTGGCTAGACTATAATTTATCTGTGCTGGGAAAAAATGATCTTTTTTTAAAAATTATTTATCTTGAGTATCGATAACTATGGTCATGTGAATTATTATTAATATATTAAAAATATTTAGTCTATATTAAATATTTTATGCGTAAATGAGGATTTTAAGATTTGTTATGGGTAGAATAGTGTTTATAAATATTTAAATTTAAATTAGGTAAAATAATTTAAGTATATTAACTTTGTACTTATTTTTAGGTTTATAATATCCTCAACGGATTACAACATTAGATTATTAGATTTAAAATATAAACATCTTACAACAAAATGTTTCTGTAATAACTGCAGTAGGTACCTTAGTACAATATATTGGCTTTATTGAAAATCGTTTTGGCTTGCCTAGATGTTACTTGTTCAAAAAGTTGAAATAACGAACCTGTCACGGTGACTATTAAAATATATTTTAATAAATAAACATTTTAGTTTTAGACCAACTTTAAGTACAAGAGTCTTTTGTCATTTTAGACAAGTGTGTTTATAAATATAAATTATTATTATTATTGATGGGTTTTTATCTATGGAATCGATTAATCTTTATGAATATATACGATTATTATTTATATTACTATCCTGGCATATAGTTACATTAAAACGCATTCATTTCACAAGGAAAACACCAGAATATAATTATAACAAACAAGTTATATGGAATTACACAGTTTATTGAAATCATAAGGAAAAATATTAGCTAAGCGTTTCATATAATACCATCAAATGAAAGGAAACAATGAAATAATTATTTAATTAACAAATATAATATGAGCGAAGCCTTTGTTTACAAAATTACAATTCATTAGTAAATAATTTTGAAATATAGAAAACAATTAATAGGTACTAAAAGATTACAATAAAATAAAATTAACTATGAAATAAATTAACCTTTGCATTTTACAATAGCACCCAATGGAAACTATTATAAATATATAATGACTTAAATGCAAATACGTTGAATGGGTTAAAAAGAAGAAATGATTTAATTGTGGCCTTATGTTTCCGTTGCATTTATTATATCATATTATGCATATTATACATACTATGAATACAAATTTTCAATGATTCCATCCTGGAACAACATGATAATAATTTATAATAACATAGGTATAGAATTCGATTTAATTTCAAACTTTTATCTTGTTATGTAAATTCCAATTAGTACAATAAAAATGAAAAATATGCTTCAATTGTTTTTTCCTAAATTCTAGTACACATCACAGTGCCAGTTGTTATGAATTAAAGCATTACAAAATATACGTTAGAATCACAACTATTCACTCAAATATTTAAAACTTAATTTTATTTTTTCTTAATGTTATAATTAATTTTTAAATGTATTTATATAGAATTCAAATAAGTACTATAGAATATAATCACCTACACAGCGTAATTTTACTCACAGTGACTATTCAATAATTATATGTAAAATGTAAAAATAAATTTAATCAGAAAATATTAATATCTAAAAGTTTTCTAATTTCATTTTATTATAAGGGTATCAATTATATACTATTTTATACTAAAGTATTAAATATTAGTATATTACTTCTCTACTAAATATATAGGTGAATTAGTTTGGATTCAAAAGTGATTCAACGGGGTAATTTTTCAAACTATGAAGCTATAAAAACATTCAATACATAATCGTGGTTCATCTCCAGAAAATAATGATTCATAGCAATTTTAATACTATTTGGCAAAATTTACTATCAAACGAAACTCAAGGAAATTCTAAAATTCTGATTAAAAATCTAAAAGTATTATTCATAATATTATTGTCACTAATGGGTATCTGCTCTCAAACTTAGCCATGTATATTTTATTTAGATATTATATTTTTTGTATGTACAAATGTTTTAGGAAACATTTTTCTGGTCGTTTTGTCCTGGTAGAAGATTTTAATTTGGTACGGATATTTTCAACGATGTCAATTGAGTTACTATATTATAGTTATTAGTGTTTGAAATTTAATGAAATTTGTTATATTATAATGACTCATTATTATTTATTTATTTTAATACTGCTATAAATTGTCTATGATTTTCTATTAATAATAAACTATTTGTAAATATTTATTGTAAGGAAGTGAATAATTAAAAAACTATGGCTATGCAAAAAGAAGAAGTTGTAATATCGGGTATTGGAGGAGTATTTCCTGAATGCGACACGATGGAAGAATTAAAAGACTTACTATTTAACAAAACCAATGGAATAACAATCGATTCAAGAAGATGGAAACCAAGTACGTAATAATTTTCCAATTTTTTCTATAGTAACCGCATTAGTTACAAAACAAAAGTGACACAACTAATATTGTCGATCTATGGACAACAAAAACTTAATTTCAGCCCTGCATATATTATGCTAAGTTTCAGATTTAATTCAATATTTTAATTTTTAAGCAAGTAAAGAGAATTTTTATTTTATAATATTTCACAAACCCATACTTTTCATAAAAATTAAAATATTGACGAAATGCCAACATAGTTAATGTTCTTAACTAAATGTTTGATACTAGATGGTAAATTCACTCTAATATCAAAATTGACTTTTAGCACTATTTTTTAAGTAAGCAAAAAATATTCAGTCACGATTTGCAATACAAATTAAAAGGTTTTAGCAAACATTGGTTAATAGCATTAATAATAATACAACAAAAATTACAATATCTATCGATCATATTTAAAAACGTATTTAACATATAAAAAAAAACGTAAATATTTATTAAAAATTTGATTTATATTTTCTTTTTTAAACCTTAAGCAACTGATTATTAAAAGTTCTAGTTGTGAGTTCTGAATTGTGTCAATATTGTTTTATTAGTGCTATGATATGTTGAATAGATGAACTTGGTGCTATTGCTGGAACCGGAAAGCTGAAAAATGTTGACAAATTTGATGCAACATTTTTCAGTGCTCATCCTAAACTAGCCGAAGCAATGGACGCAATGACAAGAATCTACATAGAACGTTCAATTGAAGCGATTTTCGATGCAGGTTTGAGTCCAGCAGATTTACATGGGACAAATACAGCAGTATTTTCGGGTTCAGCTATCAGTGAAACAGAAATGTTTACATTGGACTCATCTAAAACTGCTGCTTTTTCAATGTTAGGACGGAGTAGAACAATGCAAGCAAATCGCGTTTCATACATTCTTAATTTAACAGGTACCTATATTAGTAGTTAATCATACTAAAAGTAATAGTGTAATTGATATACAAATAACTTTAACATAGGCCCCAGTTTCACAATGGACGGAGGATGGATTTGTGGATCAAATGCTTTAGAAAAAGCCAAAGCAATGATTGAAAATGGTTTCATATCATCTGCAATTGTTGGTGTTACTAATTTGGCTCTTAGACCAGAAATACAGTTCCAATTCCAAGGATTGAATAGATTGAATCAAAGTTTTCAAACAAAATCATTCAGTGCTGATGGTATATATTTTTTAGCAAAAAATGAATAAAGCAAACTATGTAATACTAACTATAATTATACAAACACATATATTATCTATCAATAAAAACAAATATATGACATATCAATGCGTACACAAACAGCACAACCCCCCTTATTTATATTTTGTTTGAATTTAATTTGATAAATATTTTTTTTTAATACACATTTTAATTTTAGCTGATGGCTATAACAGATCAGAAGCTTGTATAGTCATGTATCTTCAAAAAGCATCTGAAGCAAAACGTTCCTATGGAACGTTATTGAGTGTAAGATCAGTACAGTTTGGAGACCACGAAGGTCATATAACTGAGCACAATGGAAATAACTTTAAGTCATTACTTTTGGATTCTTATAAACAGGCTAATATAGATCCAGCTTCTGTAGAATACATTGAAGCTTACGGATCAGGAATAAAGGTGACATTTACCTGTGTTTGTCCAACACACTATATTATGGTTAAATTATTAAAATGTATATAAAATACGTTAATAATTTTTTTCAATTTATCATTGCTAAAGAATTAAAATGTATCGTCATATATTATTAATATCAGGATAAAAAAAAATGTACTTACGAATAAACTACTAAGTGGAATTAATGATACTTCATGATTAAAAATTGAACTTATTACTCTATTTTGATGAATTATTGTTTAATAAATATATTTAAAACTATTATTTTATAATATACTAAACCAATTGATTATAAGTATTGCAAAATCTCATGAATATATATAATTCGTTAATACATTTTAAGTTCTAGATACTAATTATAAGCCTTAGAAACTTAAATCATGAAGTTCATTTTTCACGACTCCGATATTAACAATAAATAGATGAAAATATGTACAAATAATATGTTGGGTTAACTTAATAGAGCGAAGATGCTATGGAACTAAATATTATGGAAGAAGTGTTTTGTACTGAAAAGAGGAAGACACCTTTAAAAGTGGGTTCTATTAAGAGCAACATAGGCCATTGTGAAGTTTCTGGTCACTTTATTTCAATTGTGAAAGCCATCATTATATTGGAAAGCGGTTATATACCACCCAATATAAATTACTCGGAACCAAATAAAAGTGTATCAGCATTAAAAAATGGAAAAATTCAAGTAATATTTTATAACTGTTAGGTTGTTTACAATTTTAATAAACATTTTATGAGAAATTAATGTTGATTAAAATAATTATTGTACCATAATCCGTATGAACATAACTTTATCATGCAGGTAGTTACTGAAAAAACTCCTTTCAAAAGTGACGTAATCGGAGTCAGTTCTTTCGGATTTTTAAATTCATTTAGTCATATTATTCTAAAAAGAAATAATAAAGTAAAACAGATATTCAAACACATAGGTAGTAATGATTATATACCAAGACTTATATTATCTTCTGGACGAAATGAAGAAAATGTTAGAGCAACTGTAAAAAAGGTAAAAAGATATTGAAATTAAATTATACAGTTTAAGCTATTCATTATCATTAAATGCAACTACATACTTAAGCTATATATATTCACTGTCATACTTTATTAGATCAAATATCACGGAAATGATCTGGAATATTTAGCTTTAACCAATGACGTGTTTAGTAGAAATATCAACGCTCATTTCTTCAGAAGTTTTTCTATTTTCCCCAATATAGACGAATCACGAATAGATGAAGTTTGGGTAAATCATATTTATTAAATATTATTATTGTGATTTAATTATATAATATTCAATAAAATAATATGACTATTTTTAAATAAAAATATAACACAAAAATAACATTTATAGAATGTTAATATGAAGAAACGCCAAGTATGGTTTATATTCTCCGGTATGGGATCACAATGGCAAGGAATGGGCACAGATCTTATGAAACTTCCAATTTTTGCTGATGCTATAAACAAATGCGATATTATACTAAAACCACGAGGTATTGATATCAAGAATATTTTAACCAGTCAAGATCCGAAACTTTTTGACAACATTCTCAATTCATTTGTTGGAATTGCTGCGGTTCAGGTTTGGGTGGAACTAATCATGAATGTATTTGGAAGAAAAGTATAAATTATTATTAAATTATTTAGATTGGACTTATAGAAGTGTTGAGAGCATTAGACATTACACCCGATGGGATCATAGGCCACTCGGTCGGGGAATTAGGATGTGCCTACGCAGATGGTTGTTTTACGGCTGAAGAAATGATATTGGCTGCTTACGCCCGAGGTCGAGCTTCACTAGAAACGGACTTTATTCCTGGAATGATGGCCGCCATCGGTAATTTTTACAATAAACCACTATAGTTTTTTAACTTTATTGTTGTTTTAACTTTTCGTTTAGGACTTGGATATGGCCAAATTAAAGATAAACTTCCTCATGACATTGACGTTGCTTGTCGTAATAGTGCAACTAGCTGCACAATATCCGGTCCAGTTGAAAGCATCAATGAATTCGTATCACAATTAAAATCCGAAGGCGTCTTCGCAAAATCCGTCAATGTAGCTGGCATAGCATTTCATAGTAGATATATACAATCCACTGGCCCTACACTTCTTAAATATTTAAAAGATGTTTGTTGAAAATTAGATTAAATTATTTTCATTTCAACAATGTTTGTATAACTTTTTTTTATAGGTGATCAAAGTACCAAAAAAAAGGTCTTCTAAATGGGTAAGTAGTTCGTTGCCAGAATCTGAATGGGAGTCTGACCTCGCAACATATTCTTCTCCAGAATATCACACAAACAATCTATTGAGTAGTGTGTTATTCGAAGACGTTTTAAAACACATACCTATTGACGCTATCGTAATTGAAATTGCTCCGCATGGTCTCCTCCAAGCAATTTTAAAAGGAGCATTACCAGAAACAGTGACCCATATATCTCTAACAAAGAGGATGTTTGGAGATTCAATTCGATTTCTACTTACTGCAATAGGAAAGTAAGTCAATTTTGGTTTTCTTTAAGTTTTTTGTTTTTAATTGCTTACACAGTAAATAAAAATATAATATAATATACTATAAAGACATATTATATATCTTTGTCAAATTAATTATATTTTATTAAATATAATATTGTTATCTGGGACACCATGTTACTAGATACGCAGCTATGACGCTCTGTATAATATTATATAGTATTATTTTACTAGTATATCGTTTATTTTAGAATGTATACTAATGGAGTTAATCCGAAAATCAACAATATTTATCCAGAAGTTACATTTCCTGTTAGTCGAGGTACTCCTTGTATTCAAAGTTTACCTTTTTGGAACCATAATGAACAATGGACACCTGTTGTAACTACCAATTCACAAGTAATATTACACATTCTATTTTAATGTTTACATATCCGAATAGGTAATATTATTATTTTGTTTTATTTATATTATGATATTATTATTAGTTTTGTTTTTATTTTTAAATATTAATCTCATATATTTTACTTAATTATTAGATGCATGGATTCTTTGGGGAAAAAACAACATCAATACTTATTAATGATAGTATTCATCTAATCGAGTACCAAATCCACGGTGTTCATATTATACCATTTGCTTATATTCTAGTAAGTATATTGATACCATACGTATTTTTTATATTCGTTTAAACTTATTTTCTTATAATTAAATGATGATTTATTTAGATACAAATTTGGGAAATGTTTGTTGAAATTAATTCTAAAACGTTTTCTGAAGAGTGTGTTCAGTTTGATAATCTATGTTTTAAAAATAATATCAAAGTTTATCCAAATAGTAAATATTGATCCCAGCTAAAATACTGAATTTCGACATTGTTTATTGTAATAACATGATACTTTAATCTTACAGATGCAGCTGAAGGTAATATAATGATTCAATGGGGATCTGGTAATTTTGAATACAATTTAAATAATGAGATCATTTTTTCTGGTCAAATAAGCTTCTCGAACAATTTACATTTAAACATAGAAACAGCAAAAATAAAAGCTTTAGATATATCATCTGATGAATTCCAAGAATGTATACTAGAAGAAGAAATATATGCAGTCTTCGAAAACAACGGATTCAACCTAGGAGACAATTTCAAAAATATTACCAAATTTAATATTTATAAAGATTATATCCAAGGGAATATTAAATGGAAAAATGATTGGATTTACTTTCTTGATGGATTAATAAAATTTCCTATATTAGAAAATTTAGGTACATGTCCAATAGAAACTCCAATTTCTATTAGACAAATTAGTATTAACCCAATGATGTTCAAAAATAATACCGAAAAAGGTAATATCTATGGCACACATAATAATAAAGCCATTTTATTAACTAAAATGTACTTCCTATCATTATTTTACAATATACTTTTGTTTTAAGATGTATGTGTAAATTACAACACAACAACTAAAGAAATAACATGTGATGGAATAAAAATAACAGGTGTAAAAAATGGACATTTAGCACTGTCAACAATTAATTCAGCAGTAGTCAATTTACAAGAAGAGATATTTATTCAATTCAACTACTCACGATGCAAAGTAATATTTTATTTAACTACCTTTTAAAATGTATACATAAATAAAGATTTTTTACTATACATATATAACTGTTAACCACATACTATAATATTAACTATCATATAATATATAAATTGAATTATTAGACAATTTTAAAGCTATTCGTGGGTTCAATTAACTACAAATATATTCATACTCAACATATAATATGCAAGTTTTACAGATACATCTTTAAGTATAATATTATATTCTAAAAACAATAATTGACAAATAGAATGGGAAAGTACTCTAAAATAAAAAATAAAAATATAATATACAACATTAATATTATACATAAAATATAAAACGATTATAAAATATAACTGTTATAGATTATTGTAATACATAACAACATTTGTTTTTACTTTTAGAATATTAACGAATTCATCAACAACTCTATTGATATAATAACAGATAATTTCGATAAAACCTCTGAAAAACTAGTTTTATGTACTCCATACCATTTTGACGATCAGATATCTAAATTATGTACAAAAACAATCAAGCAAATCTTTGAAAATCAACTTTTAATGAATGTAAGTGCATTTATTTCAAAGGATAAAATTTAAAAAGTATATATTATTAAAATCATGATAACATCTTACCATTAGAATGAAACGTTAAGCTGGCATGACGTTGAGAATGAACAAGTAAACGATGAATCTAGAAAGTTTATCACGGTGACTAATATTAATTACATACAAGATACGATGAGAGCTTTAGTCAATATAAAGTATAGTTACATAATAGTATGTTCAACAAAAAAACTGCGAGACATCAAAGATTGGAAAATAATCACACAACAGCAATTTGACAATGACGTTAATTTAGGATTGTTTAAAAAAGTTAGTATTTTACTTTTTACTTACTGTGCTATTGTTATAATCATTTTTATTTTTAGGTAATGACTATTGAGAAGAATATAATATCAATAAAACCAACAAATGATGATTACGATTTGAGCATTTGGAGAGCATTAGACAAATTTGTTTCATCAAAAAGCATGATCTATATAATTTCAAGATCTGTGCCGTTAGAAGGCATCAACACTCATGTTATAGAAATGTTAAAAAAATATAAATCAAAAAAATTAAGGTAAATATTACACTAGCCAGAACTTAAGTGCAATTAATTACTTAACATAAAAAAAAAACACTTAAAAATATTTATACTTTTTTGTTAGATTCGTATTTATTTTGGATTCCAACGCACCAGATTTTGACTCTCATCAGTCATTCTATACAGATCAACTATCAAAAGATTTAACAGTAAATATTTATAAAAATGGTGGTTGGGGTTCTTATAAAAGATTTGTTCTTCAAGATTTAAAAGGTGATGTTAAAGTCAACAAAAATCCAATGTTTAAAAATGTCTTTATGGATATGTAAGTTAAATTCAAATAAAAATGTCCAATTATATATTCATATACTCTGACACATTATTTCAGAAAAAATAAATTAGCAGTAAAATATCTAGGGCTGAATTTTAAAGATTTAGTTGTTGAAGAAAATACAGAAGTAATTATTTAATTTCAAAAATGATTTCTTAAAAATATAATATTTCTTTAATATAAATTAGAATAAATTTGGACCTCTGGAATACTCAGGGTATATCGATGAAAAAACCACCATGGGAATAACTTCACTCAATGAAATATCTTCTGAAATGATTTATGACCCACTTTTGTCTTGGCCTGTACCATCGACATGGTCACTACAAGATGCAACCACTGTTCCTCTGGCTTACGCCATGGTGATTACACTTTTAATTAATTAACACGACAGATTGACAGACTGAATATAGTAATTTATTTTCGATGTTTCAGAGCTATTATGTGTTAAACATATTGAGTAAACTTCAAAATAATAAATCTGTTTTGGTGACCTCGGGGTTGCATCCAATAGGTCAAGCTGCTATTTCGATATGTTTAAACATGAAATGTGAGACATATGTTATTGTTGACTCGAACCAACAAGCTGATCAACTCTCTTGTACCTTCCCAGAGGTAATAGTTTATGATAAGAGTGATTATAGACATTAATAATAACTACAATTTGAATTACAGCTATCACGGTCAAAGATAATTATAAACAAAAACAACAAGTTTGATGTTCAACTAAAAATGATAACCAAGTCCAAGGGTGTAGATATTATATTGAACTTTTTTAGTGGTGAATCATTTTACGCTGCTACTCGTGCGGTTGCTAAACATGGAAAGCTCTTCAGTTTTTCAAATTCAGACATGAAAAATCAAAAATATATGGGTAATTTTCTAATAGAACATTTCATCTGTTATCTTTATTTCACGAAGAATATAGTTTTAAAAAAAAAATTCTTTATATTAAGGTATTCGAATATTCTTGCAAGACATATCATTTTTTGCTATCAGTTCACACATTTTGTTAAACGAAAGTGTTGAAAATAAACAAATTGTACACCAAGCATTCATGGACGGATTAAATAAAGATGTCATTAAACCTTTGCGTAGTCATGTTTTAACTTCGTCGTTTAGTGGTTGTAACATTTTTGAAACAATGAAGTAAATAACCATCATAAAATCTGAGTTGACTATCTAATATTTTTATTTATTCATATTTAATTTAGATCTAACGTTACATCAGTTATATCTAAAAAAGTTGTATTATTATTAAACGATAATATCAATAATGACGAGAGTTTTAAGTCAAATGATAAAAATGAAAGTTATATGTACGAATGTCATCCTGATAAAATTTACCTAATAGTTGGTAAATAAGTTTCTTCTTGTTATATTCATAAAATGTATTGAATCAATTCATCAAAATGTTTGATAATCTAATATTGCAGGAAATAAAGGAGATTGGGTAGACCTCGCCGAATGGTTGGTGGACCGAGGTGCTCAAAACATTGTAATCTTAGTCGAAAGGTGCTTAATGTCTTCAACTGTTTGTAGAAGGTTCGTAAATACTTATATGGTTGTTATAAATTATTATATATTACCGTCAAATGTGTGATACTTTTTACGGATGTTTTTTAAAACAGATTTGATAGACTCATATCTCGAAACGTATCTGTACAAATTGAATCAGATTTGCATTTAAAATCAAAAGAGGAATCGCTTAATTGGTTAACTTATTTAACAAATTGTAAAGCTTTAGATGCAATTTTTATAGTCAACCAGGTACTTAATTAGTGTGTACACATTATACATTTATAATTAAATTGTTAATGAATGTTTTTAATTTTTTGACATAGATTGATATAAATAAAATTAATAATCTTCGATATGCCTTGGAAAATCATATAAACAAAACATTAACGACTTTGTTTGTATGTATATTATGTAACGGAAGTTCTATTTGTGCTGAGCTCAAATCAATTGGGTTTAATGCTTTGAATATTACCTGGGATGGAACGTCTTTTCCACCGACAAATACATCCAAAATATTGCCTTTGTTGGATATTTTGCTTCAGAAATCATATGCAATAGAGTCTTCTTCATTCGTGTGCTCTGAACCTGGCTCCCTTAAATCCGAATGTAATATAATAATATTATAAATTACAAAAAATGTGGTAGGTTAGACCGGATTAAAGTCGATTAGGCACCGTTATACCAGATATTTTGGCGAGCCCTGTTTTTTTATGGACGTGTATTCAATTTTGTCTTCTAGGGAAAATGAAATTATAAAGAAAGAAGTAATCAAAATAACCATATCATAATAAATTATTCAAACATACACTAATTCACCAAAAATCATTGAAATAATCAATTATATTTTAAGTGTTTTGAACAAATAAAAAATATTGTCATCTCATTCTAGTAGGTCAAAAACAGGTGACAATTAATATTGATTAATATTTAAATATTTTAAAAATATTAATTATGCAGTACATTGACTTAATGTATTACGTATAAAAAGTATTGCAAAAACATATTGTTTGAAACTCCCATTTTCACTAATTTATCAACCTCGTAATATTTTTATCATATTCAATTCATTATGAATTCGGCATTACTCACAAGTAATTTTAATATTTTGATTATATTATTTAAATTCCTTTTGAATATATGTATTAAATAACTTAAAATTCTTTTAAAATCAATTGACCCTATAATCGGCCTCCCTTCCTGACCACTTTTATTAATCCAGACTAGGCGGTAGAAACCAATTTTTTACGAAATAAATATATTTGAATCTTAAAATGAATTTATACTATATACATAAACGTATATTATTAAATTTCTTGATATTTTTATAAGTAGTAATATTAAATAAGCCTCATTTTATTTTAACATGGATATGTATTTAATTTGGTTGTAATTTTTTTTTTCTAACCGATTTTCGCAAAAAAAAAATAATAAGATATTGGTGTTGAAAATTCAATTTATGTACCTAAAGTGAATAAGTTAATTCATATCTAAGTATTAAATTATGCATATGTCATTTTTAATTTATTAATTACTATTATTTGATAAGTTTTATATATATATATATATATATTTACTAGGCTATCAACAAATTAATAATATTATCACAAATATTTTACCTGAATCAAGTGATGAGTTACATTGTCTTAACGATAATATACCAACTCAAGAAACGGAATTTGTTGAAGTTTCAACGAGAAGTCCAAAATTATCACAACTGAAATCTGTTATACCTGTGTTTTTGATTCCGGGATTTAGACCAAAACTCATAAAAACGTTTTATGAACAATTGAGCTACCCAGTTTTTGAAGCTAAATTACCAGGAAATATCGGCTCGATTGATGAAATATCGGTGATCTTAGTAAATGTAAGGAGTATAAACGCATTGACTACATGTCTAAATATAACGAAATTGATTTATATTTAATTCAAACACAGGAACTAAAAAAAATTACAAATCAAAAATATGTATCTTTAATTGGTGAATCTTGGGGTGGAACCGTTGCTCTTAAAATGGCACAAATATTGGAAACGGAAGGAACATTGACAACAGTAACATTGTTAGAAGGTGATCCAGAAATATTGGCTGGATGTGCAAAACATTTTCTCTCTAATAGTAATATAATCACTAAAAAACTTAACTCTGTATATGGTTCATTATCAAATGAGGTAATTAAAAATGTATTTATCATAATATTTATTATGTATATACGTTAAAATAATAAGTCTCAATTGCATACTATGTTACTTCCATTTTCCGTAATATAAATAAATTTAAAAAAAAAAATCATTATATCATGTTCAAACAACGTAATTTTGGTAAATTCATATAAGTCCTATCGTATTAGCTATAACCAATAACTAATTTTATAAACCTACATACTAGGTTAAATTCATTTCTGCAAAATCATTGTATATTTATATACCAATTTCCCTAAACTTATAAATTATTTTTTTATGAATAACTACCTACTACTTGTATTACATTTTCAAGCTTTAACTCTACAAATTTAATATTTGATAAATTTTTAACTACAAATTAACTATAATTTTGTCAAAATGTAGACTTAAAATGGTTATAAAAAATAATCGTACTCATGAATCGTTAATATTTTTAAATAGCTATTATAAAAATTAAAAACCTATTAGGAACCTCTTGTATTAAAGTTTTAAGCATTTTAACCGAATGAATAATTGTTTGTTAAAATTTAAAAAAAAATAAACATTAATTAAAATTAATTTAATACAATTCATGGAAGATGGTTAAACCAAGGTTCCCAAACAGTTTTAACCACACTTTTATTTACTTATTTTTGTTTTTCTCGATTTTTAAAAAAAAATGTACTAAGAATTTTCAATTTAAGCCTTTCAAAAGTACAAACTAGATACAATTCGCTTCCAAAAACCTATATATAAATTTCTACTAGAAAAATTAAAAAATTGAAGTTGTACAAACATTTCCAAATATTCCACATAAACTTCTAAAATTATTAAATTGAAAAAAAAAAAAATATTGTAATTAATTTTCAAGCCCCCTTCTCCACAGATAAATCCTGCTTACACCACTGGCAAGTATAATACACTTGTATAATGTTTGTGTTTAGGTATGTACCTATATAATATATTTTATCTATATAAAATTATTTCTTTCACGTGCATAAAATATACAATATTACATTACGCCATTTTATTTCTTAGATATTAGCGCTACTTATGCAACAATTTTTAATTATTTATTTAACAGATTCATATAGATACGTATGGCATTTTTTTGATGTCTAGTTAACTTGTATTGAAAATTAGTAACATACAATTTTTTTGTGGTTTATTATACAGTTATCTATACATACAATACAAAAATATGATGAAGAATTTCAGTTTTTAAACATCTCTGCTTATCAAAAACAATTTGAAGAAAACACACAAAGAGCTTTAATTACCATTCGCTCTAGGTTACAGGCATTAATAGAGACCAAACCGCTTTCGAATAAAATACAATCGAAAGTTGTTATATTTAGATACGAAAAAACGTCTAAATTCAATAGTACCAATTTAAAAGATGTAAGTTTAACCAAGGAATTTTCCATTTATTTCCTGTTTTTCCGTGTTAAAATTTAAATAATATGTTTTTTCTTATTTTACAGTATTGTGTCAATCCACCATTTGTAAATATAATTTCTGGAATGGATATTAAACACATGATGATAGACGAGAAAATGATTGGAATCATTAATAATAACATTGTTCATTCATATCCAATCGGGGTGGAATTGCCACTGTGCGATAAATACAAAAACTTCTACTATTACATGCAAAAATACTTAAAAAATACTTAGATAAAAATAACAAAGCTATTTTGATTGGTTTTTTGTTCTATTTAAGACTTTAAAAATTAAAATAAATGTCTAATTGTTAATAGAAATTATATTGAGGTTAAAGTATTTTGTAAGTCAATATTAGTTTGATCATTTATTTTTGGTACCTACACATGACAAATTTTTGGTTTGATTCATATTGAACAATGTATCAGAAGTGTGATGATTTGAATTGATGAAGAATAAATAAATAAAAATTATTGTGGATAAAACTACTGAGTATTTTTGAGGAAACTTGAGAAACGATGATGTTTGACCACTGTTTTTTATATAGACCACGTTTTATTATCACGTAACTTTTAATTGCAAAAATTGAAGAAAAAAATTATAAGATTCCATTCAGCCCCGTTACCGTAACTGAAGTTTTGATAAATACTCAGTTATTTTATGCTACCAGTGCAGAAGAAATATACTTGTGATAGCAGCTGATATACTCATTATCATAGAATGTTTAGAGTATACAATATTTTATCACGAAATAATAATACCTTCCCCAAACGTGAAATTATATTGTATTTTTAGTTTTAGATGTTTTAGTTCATAAAAAACTGAATTAATAATATCTACAGTGCTTCTAAAATAGATTTATAGTGCATGCTAAAACTCAACTATCAATACATTTAATTTAATTAATTAGAAAAATTCCAATGTATAGTAGTTTATGGTATTTAGACTTGAAATTGGAAGGATTTGTTTATATTAATTATTCATTTTTTAAATTTTTTTTATCTTAAAATATTAAAAATCGTTTTCATTTGATGATTTATTACTTTCATATTTACTTATTAAATGTATGGAAACATACAAAAAATATGTTTGTGAACTCACACGGTGGCTATTAAAGGAATTTAATAATAAACATATCATAAATAATTAAAATATTCAATTGTTTAACAAAATATATTATATTGTTCGCATGTGAAGCCAGTAGCTTTTTGTGATTTGGTGTTATAAATATTTTCTTCAGTTTATGATTGTAAATTGAATGGGTAAACTATAGTCAAAATTGACCCACAGTTTTTTACTGAATTCAGCACCACTGATTAGACTGATCAGAGAGAAATGAATACATATTATTACATTAAGTGCATAAAAACTAAACCCAAATAATCATATCTGTGAACAGCATTTATTCGGCCGAAGACCACGACGAGAAGGAACAAATTACTCAAATGAATATTAATTTGAAACTATTTTTTGATTCAAATACTTAATATTATACGTAAACTTGTTTGTTACTAATAGTAACATGTATTTTTTACGCAATAAATTATTCATTTTTTTTATTATTTAATATATACCTACAATCCTTTTTATTCAAACTTTTTAAAGCGTTCCCGGTTTGTTTTTGATATTAAAATACTTGCCTAGGTAGCCAATTTTTAATTTACTATTAGAGAAACTTAGGATATCGATAGTAATTAATTTTTAAGCAACCTATATTGATATAGTCTTTCTTAACTGAATATTCGAATGTATAATATCGATATTAATTCTATAGTATTATAATATGTGATAGTAATTATGCTAATGCAATGATAGGATTTTAGTGTGTCCGTTTTTTCAGTTCACATTTTACTGAATGACTAGAATAATTCTAGCGCCTAGTGTGTGATGTAAATTTAATTTTGACCTTTATACATATTCATTAAACTTAAGTTGGAAAATATCCCAAAACTATTTAGTTTGCATACAATAATAACACGAAAATTTTTTGTTGAAATGAATTTAACAGTATAGTTTCAGTATGATATCTACACTCAGTATGATATAGGTATAGGAGTTAGACGTTCCAGCCAACCGACTTATGACAATAATATAACCAGGTAATGATTTACACTATCTGCAGATATAAGTCTAATATTATATTATACCGATGATATAATAATTATTTTTAAATATAAATTGCAATAATGTTCGACGTGCTTATTTGAATTTAAAATCACATCTTACAGATAAATGTTAACATTGATTAATCGTTATATTTTATTATTTATAATTTTTTTCGTTACAAAGATATAATTTAGTGGTTTAATTCTATAACTTATTCATGTAACTGAAATAAGTTTAAGCCTTAATTTTTCTATTAATTTTTTTATTTTTAATAAGTTCAAATCGATTATTTAAGGATACTATTTTAGAAAGCATTTAGCCCCATTATATTAAAAGCTAAATTTAAAATTATGATTAGGTATACCGTTAAAAATAAAAATGTTAGTTCAATGTTTAAGCTCCCTATCATAAAAATAATTAGACAAAGGTGAGCATTAACTGGTTAGTTTATTTTCTAATCAACTTATAAACTTAACTAGTTTAATCGACAGTTGAAATAACTTAGCTTTTCTCAGTTGATTTAAAAATAATCCATCAAGTTGAAAACATTTTGAAATTTTTCTTTTATACGTAAATATTTATATAAAATTAAAATAATCCTATTATACCTATAAATTATAATAATACAAACATTTTTGTTCTTTTTCTTGATGAAATAATTTTGTATATTGATGAATGATATTTTATTAGATTAGATAGACACAGTCACTCTTTATGTGATTAACATACTCGTAATCGTTTTAAAAAAATAGTTCAACTTTTTTAAAACTGAGTTAAGTTAATATGTTTGTTCATATTAACCTTAAACTTATTGAGTTTAATTTATAATTTGTTAACTTTTAACTTAACGATCATTTAAGTCCTCTTAGCTTATCTTGAGCTAAATATTATCATTAACTTACTCGCCTTTTTTAATTAGTTAATATTAATTTATAATGTACGGTATCATTTACTAAACTTTATTCAACATTCGATATGATCCATGATGAATAAAAATAAATTATATTTATAGTTATTATCCACACTTTGAGAATATTTAATTAAAATAATATATTGATGCACGAAATAACTACGAAAGCTACCAAAGAAAAATAATAAATATCTAATAAATATTATTATATATGCTATTTTTAACATTCAATATATATTTACATATTCCAATTAATTAAGATTCAAACAAAAATTTTGAGATTTACTATGGAAATCGATAATCGTTTTTGTTTATAAATTGTTTCTATTGGTTATATCTTAGAGTTTATTATAGAAATAAGAGAAATTAATTTTGAATTCTGAGCGTTACGAATGAATTTATTGTATGTAGGTGTCTTTAGTTTGTTATTTAGTATACGCAAATGCATTGTTAGTTTTCGTGAATCATTTTTAAAACATGATTTAATGATGGTTAAAAATAAAATAAAATGTTGACACTAAAATTAATCAAGCATTTATTACTAAAGGAATATAATCTAAGCTCTTAAGTTCTATAACTAAAGGATATTCATATACCTATTAATATTGGCCTATCAAATTTTGATAAATATCTATTCATACGTGCAATCATATTGAAAACTATTGATGACCCTTAATGCTAATACATCGAAAAGGTTAAAGACAAGGATATTGTATAATGTCAACGTGTCTCTATCATTTCCGTTACATTTATTACACCGAGCACATAATATTATGAATCAATAATGAAACAATATACCTAACACATGTATATTAAACTATATTAAAAATTCAGCTCTAATTGATCTGATACCATTTAAGAAAAATATTTAAAAGACACTACCTACAACCAGAATTTAATTATAAAAATGAATAATTTATGGAACGATTGCAACACGTGTTATTCTGTTACCTACAAATAACTAATTTGTAACACAAATTTGGTTTGAAATGAAATTCACCACTAAAAAATTGTTTGTCCCAATATATTGTACAAAACAAATTGTTGGTTATACCTATTTAATAGGATGTAGCGCAGTATTTGTTTTCTCTCTTACACTTACATAGATAAAACTTTTCACCTAAAATCATTTTATATGATTTTTGAGGAATCTTAGATAAAATCACCTATCACAAAAATTATAGAAGATAATATTTTTGAGCGTATGACATATCGGTTTTATATTTTATTACTATAATTTGACTTTGTATTCGACTTTCAAAATAAAAATAAAATGTGTACATTTCAATGATGTTTAAATTTTTTGAGACCAATACTTATATAAATCAATATGTCATTCCCTCAAAATTATTATTTTCTATCAATTTTATAATAAGTGATTTTACTCTAAGATTATTCAAAAACAAAAAAAAAAAATGATTCTAAATAAATGAGAGTTGCCTATGTTGTACGTGGGTCAGAGAAAGAAAACAAACAGCTGACATCCTCTTAAGTTATTTTACATAAATCCCCATTGAATCAATACCAACAACTTAAAAACACGCCCTAAATAATTGTTTTGCATTATGTATTTTTCTACTTAATCTTTTTCACAACTAAGCTATAAACTCATTTTTTTTTATTGCGTTTTTATTTGATTGTGTATTCCACAATCAATCATTATGACATCATGATCATTGATATTTTTCATTTACATAGAATTTTTGAACAAAAATTCTTAAATTTGTACAATATTCACGATTCCTACCATTTTATCACTAGGTATGATATTAAATTGTTATATCATGTAGGTTTTTTCACATAAAATATATATAATTTCTGTAAAATTTATATTTTTAAATAGTTAATATTATATATATAAAACTGTATCATACTTTCAAAAAAAAATGTGAAATGCAAGATCTTTTAACGATCCTACCCAATTTTGTGTGGGTAAGAATATAAATAAATATTATAAATTGAAAAATAGATAATATATTTAATTAACTATCTTCTTATTTCAATAAATTTAAATAGTTTAATGCATAATTATCTGTTCAGTAGCAGGAAATTTATAGCTAAAATGCCCGAAAATAAAGAAGAAGTTGTAATATCGGGTATTGGAGGACGGTTTCCAGAATGTAATAATATGGAAGAATTAAAAGAACTGCTATTTAACAAGATTAACGGTGTAACAATCGATTCAAGGAGATGGAATCCAAGTAATAAAAATATAGTTATAATTAATATCCATTTTTCAATTTTATCCTAATTTAATATTTACATATTAATATTTATATTTTAGATAAAATAAATGGAATAGATGGGACTGGAAAACTAAAAAATATTGATAAATTCGATTCCACGTTCTTCAGTGCTCATCCAAAACTTGCTCAAAGTATGGATCCATTAACAAGAATTTGCTTAGAAAGATCAATCGAAGCGATTATCGACGCAGGTTTAAGTCCATCAGATTTGTATGGAACAAATACAGCAGTATTCACGGGATCAGCGATTAGTGTTACAGAAATGTATACAATGGATTGCTCTCAAGAAAATTCTGGTTTCTCAATGTTAGGACGTAGCAGAACAATGCAAGCAAATCGTGTTTCATATATTCTCAATTTAACTGGTAAACTATACCCAAATAACTATGATATAACTTAAGACAGTATATTAATAACACTTATATATTTATATAGGTCCTAGTTTTTCAATGGATGGTGGATGGATTTGTGGTGCAAATGGTTTAAAAAAAGCTAAAGAAATGATTGAATGTGGTATGATATCTTCAGCAATTGTTGGAGTGACTGGTTTGATTCTTCGGCCCGAAATTCAATTACAATTTCAAGGATTGAATAGATTAAACAAAAGTAATCAAACAAAATCTTTCAGTTCTGATGGTAAATATTATTTTTGTAACAAAATAGTTATAGTCGTATACATATTTCTAATTAACTAATTTCGCTATACACACACAATTTTGACACGTTTTCTGTGTATGTATTAATTTAATTTCATACGTTATGACCAATAATTATTATTGCATGAAGTTTAAGGTTTAAGTGCAGTAAGTAAGTAGTTACATATATTTCATAATACATAAATCGACATGTAAATATTTTATTCCACCTAACTCCTAAAACTATACATATATTTAAATATTTGAATCTTATTTCAAAAAAAAATAAAATATGTTTCATTTTTAGCTGATGGATATAACAGATCAGAAGCTTGCATTGTTATGTTACTCCAAAGAGCATCTGAAGCTAAACGTTCTTATGCAACCTTACTAAGTGTAAAATCACTCGCATTTGGAGATCATCAAGGACATTTAACTGAACATTTTGGGAATAACTTTAAATCGATATTGTTGGATTCTTATAAAGAAGCTAATATTGACCCATCTTCAATTGAATTCATCGAAGCGTATGGATCGGGAATTAAGGTGATATTGTTTAAAAGTGTAAGTTTATACATATTTCTATAAATTTGGGATATTTTTTTAGTGTGAAGATGCAATGGAATTAAATATTATGGAAGAAGTGTTTTGTACTGAAAAGAGAAATACACCTTTAAAAGTGGGTTCTATTAAGAGCAACATAGGCCATTGTGAAGTGTCTGGTCACTTTATATCAATTGTAAAAGCCATAATTGCATTGGAAAGTGGTTACATACCACCGAACATAAATTATACAGAACCAAATGAAAATGTACCAGCGTTAAAAAATGGAAAAATTCAAGTAATTATCAAGCTTTATTGATGTGTTTTTTAAAATTATTTTACAATAGTTATAATTTTATAAACTTTTAAATTAATATTATTAGAGTAAACCTATCAAAACAACTTTTTTCGTAGTACACGATGTGAGCTGTAGGGTGTGTTAAAAAATATTTTCACTCGTTGAAATCGTTTATTGCGATGTAACTTCTGAATGAATATAAGTGGTAGAAAATTAATGACAATAATAATTACTGTCAAAGTTGCATACAACTCTTATGATATAATAACATGCTTGTTTTAGCAGAAATTCATAAGTTATATAAGAACTAATAAATTGATTAATTACTCAGCTATTAATATTTTTGTCATTTTTACTAAACCTTGGAGGCTAAGTAACAGTTATTCTATTAAATTGTTTTCACTTTGAAGTTTTAAACAAAAAATTCTTATTAATATTTTAAATAATCAATAATATGGAGTTAATTCAAGCATAAATAGCGCATTTTAATTTATTTTATTAAATTATAAATAAATGTTAATAAGGGTATAGGTAATGTTTACCGTTTTATCACATCACACGAACTGTGTAACGGGAGAGATAAATTACGGTGTTCATTTTTGTTTTTGTATAGGTGGTCACTGAAAAGACTCCACTTGTTACTGATGTGATCGGAATAAGTTCTTTCGGTCTCATGAACGCATTTAGTCACGTCATCATAAAAAAAAATAGCAAAATACAAAACGATTTCAAGAATATCAGTCGTGAATATGATATACCACAGCTAATTTTAGTATCTGGGCGGAATGAGGAAAATGTTAAAAAAACCCTAGAAAAGGTTAAAATAAATTTTAATTTAATATAACATAAATATATTTTTATCGTTTATAAATACTATATTAGATTAGAAGCTACGGAAACAATCCTGAATATGTAGCATTGACCAATGCTGTGTTTACTAAAAATATTGCCGCACATTTTTATAGAGGTTTTACCATTTTTCCAAGTCCAGAAAAATCGCAAATCAATGACGTTTGGGTAAATTATTTGTAGTTATGTTAAAATTATAATTAAAAAAAAATATTAAACATATATTTTATTTTAAGAATGTTAATTTAAAAAAACGCCCAGTATGGTTTATATTCTCTGGTATGGGTTCACAATGGCAAGGAATGGGCACACGCCTTATGAACCTCCCTATATTTTTTGATGCTATAGAAAAATGTGATTCAATTCTAAAACCTCGAGGAATCGACATCAAATATATTTTGACTAGCCAAGAGCCAAACGTATTTGATAATATTCTTAATTCGTTTGTTGGAATTGCTGCAGTTCAGGTTTATATCAATAAAATAATATCTCAATTCGGCCAACAGGTATACATTTGATTACATTTTAGATCGGATTAGTAGAAGTATTGAAATCATTAGACATTAAACCTGATGGGATTATTGGCCACTCGGTTGGAGAATTGGGATGTGCCTATGCAGATGGTTGTTTTACGGCTGAAGAAATGATATTAGCCGCTTACGCCCGAGGCCGAGCTTCACTAGAAACAGACTTTATTCCTGGAATGATGGCTGCCATCGGTAATTTTTACAATATACCACTATAGTATTTTAACTTTATTGATATTTTAACTTTTCGTTTAGGACTTGGATATGACCAAATAAAAGACAAACTTCCTCATGATATTGACATCGCTTGTCGTAATAGTGCAACTAGCTGCACAATATCCGGTCCAGTTGAAAGCATCAATGAATTCGTATCACAATTAAAATCCGAAGGCGTCTTCGCAAAATCCGTCAACGTTGCTGGCATAGCATTTCACAGTAGATACATTCAATCCGCTGGTCCTACACTGCTTAAATATTTAAAAGATGTTTGTTCAAAACTTAAATTAAATTATTTTAATTTCAACAATGTTTGTATAACTTATTTTTATAGGTGATCAAAGTACCAAAAAAAAGGTCTTCTAAGTGGGTAAGTAGTTCATTACCGGTAAGCGAATGGGATTCGGACCTCGCAAAATATTCTTCACCAGAGTATCATACAAACAATTTATTGAGTAGTGTGTTGTTTGAAGATGTTCTAAAACACATACCTAGTGATGCCATCACAATCGAAATTGCTCCTCATGGCCTTCTTCAAGCTATTATAAAAGGTGCATTGCCGGATACAGTTACTAATATAACATTAACTAAAAGAATTTTCGATGATTCTATTCAATTTTTATTGACTGCACTTGGAAAGTAAGAAACCAATAGATTATTAAATTTTCATTTGATTATCAAATATTCTGCACAATTTATTTATATGTCTATCCTCTAATTTTAAGTTAATACTGTACAATGTGCATATCCTGAGATTCAAGAAACCTTATATTTGTATAATATATGCTGCTTATGAATTGAGAATAAAATAATAATTATGAAATAAAATAAATATTTTATGTTTTATAAAAATTATGAATAAATAATATAATTTAATATTTCTTTTCAATTCATATATGTAATATGTAGCTTATTTAACAGTATGATTTCGTGGGCTATAAAAATGTTATTGACATTCATTTTTTTCTTTTTTAACACAGCCTTTTTCTCTACCTGAAGCAATTTCCAATGAAAATTATATTTATTTGTTAAATTTAATTAAATTTTCATTAAAACTCTATTATAAGTGTAATATAAAAAATACCATCAAATCAAGATAACAACTTAGTTTGGCTGTTAGGATCTAAATGAATGTTGGCAACTATATGGTCATACGAGTATTGTGATTTATAACTATATTTTACATTCATTATACAATTTAAATAATATACAGTTTTTTGGAGTAAACTGTCTTTGATTTAGAACCCTTTTTTAAACTCACATGAAATTATTATTGTAGTTTTTTAATGTATTGTATCAATTTAATGTAGCATATATATATTATTCTTTATTTTAGAATGTATGCAAGTGGTTTAAATCCAAAAATACAAAATATCTATCCACCTATAAAATTCCCCGTTCGTCGAGGGACTCCTCATATTCACAGTTTACCATTCTGGGACCACACTGATCAATGGATAATCACAGTAGCAAAAAATGTAAGTTTTATTGTATAGAAAAATAATTATGAGTTGAGTCGAATTTATCCAAACTCGATATCTAATTCAAGTTACCACATTCAACTTTTTATCGTACTTTGGATTTACATATGTGACGAATATTCTTTTCTATCCTAATTCGTAAATATTGAATAACTATATATCATATTGTTTCTATTTGAATTTTTTTATCCGATCCATTAACGATGTTAAATTTAATTTAAAATAATTTTTTCATAATTTTTATTGTAAGCATTATCAAATTTTATCAATGTTAACTATTTAGTTTTATTTTTAGATCTAAACTGACGGAATATGAATAAGTTAAAATACGGACAACTCGTAATCCGTTTTTATTGAATTTCGTAATAAAATAGTTTGTTCTTCTGGTTTAATATAAATTTAATTGTAGTTTAACTAAAAAAGTATATATTATACTCTCTGTTTAACGACTATTAATTTATATATGTAAGTAATACATGAAAATTAACTAAACATTTTTGTTAATAGGCACACTTCTTCCCCGGAGAGAAAATAAACTCGATATTTCTAAACGATGATATTTATTTGATGGAATATCGAATTCATGGATATCATATTATACCATTTTCATACGTTTTGGTAGTTAAATTTAAAATAATTATTTAAATAATATATTTTATTTTTATATAAATTTAACTATTCCAATAATATAAAAATGTTAAATTTAGATAAATGTTTGGAAAATGTATGTGGAAATGTTCGGTAAAAATTTTCCTGAAGAGCCTATACAATTTCAAAATCTAAAATTCAAAAATAATGTCAAAATTCATCCAACTAGTAAACACTCTTACTTTATAAAAAAAATCATGATATTCTCATACTCATATAGAAAAAAATTTCTAATTTTACAGATTTAGCTGAGTTTTATATAATGATACAATGGGGATCTGGTTTATTTGAATATAGTCTCAATGATAAAGTCATTTTTTCTGGTCATGTAAATTTTATAAGCAACTTGAATTTAAATGCCAAACCAGAAAACTTAAAAATTATTGATAAAACATCTGATGATTTCCAAGGATGTGTATCAAAAGAAGAACTTTATGTAACTTTGAAAAATAATGGATACAATTTAGGAGATAACTTTAAAAATATAATGAATTTTGAAGTCTATAAAAATAAGATCCAAGGTTCCGTAACATGGGAAAATGATTGGATTTATTTTTTAGATGGCTTATTGAAATTTCCTATATTAAGAAATTTAGGCACTCATCAATTAGAAGCCCCAGTTTCCATAAGACAAATTATTATTAACCCCACTGAGATCAACAAATACACAATTAAAGGTATTAACGAAAATATTTTTCCAATAACTTTAAAAACATCATCACATTTTTTTAGATAATATAAACATCAATCACAACATAATTACAAATGAAATAACATGTGATGGAGTACAAATATGTGATGTGAAAAACGAACCTATTACAATATCCAAACTAAAATCAGCAGAAATCAAATTAGAAGAACAACAATTTATTCCATTCAACTATTCAAATTTCAAAGTAATAATATTATATCTTTGAAAAGACAGTTAATAAATAACTAAATGTGTTTTAATTATGTTCTAAAAATATTTTATTAGTTATTTGTAATAAACTAAAACACAAGTTTAAATGTTACAAATTATCTGTAAACATTCACGGATTATTGCTTTAAGTACTTGAGTTAAAATTGAATTTATAATTTTAAATGAATTGGATTTTGTTTTGATGCTATTTTCTTGTAAGATTTATTTTACAAGTATTTTAAATGTATTTTTCCTTTCAGTGGAAGATAAACAATTATTTGAGACCAAAATAAGAATTAAAGTTGTATGATTTACTAAGCAAAACATTTACTTATGAATCATCCATTTTTATAAAAAAAAAATACGATAAAAACATTATAAATTATTGAAAGTCACACTAAATTGAACTTATTTATAATTTTTGAAATATTAATATTTAGGATTTAAAAATGCATGTTTAAATATTAAATACGTATCCGATTTCAGAATATTAGTGATATTATTTACGACTTCATGAATATTGTAACAGAGTCTTACAAATTAAATTTTGATCACACATCAGAGAAACTCGTTTTATACACACCATTTCATTTTGATGATCCATTATCTAAAGAGTGTATAAAATCGATCAAACAAATTATGGAAAACCAAATAGCATATGATGTACGTAAATTTGTTTAGTTAAATAAAAACTATACATTTTATAATGAAATATTTTACCATAAGTGTATCATATTGAACTGGAATAGCGTCGATAAAATATCAGAAAACTATGAATCTGGAAAGTTTATCACAGTCACAAATTTTAACTACTTACAAAATACAATGAAAGCGTTAGCCAATAAAAAATGTAGTTATATAATTGTAAGCTCATTAAAAAAGCTCCATGATAACAAAGACTGGAAAATAATCACACATCAAAAACTGGACAACGACAGCTATTTATCATTGATGAAAAAAGTAAATATACTCATAAATCGTAAAAGTAATACAATATAACGACTTAATTTGTTAACATTTAGGCAATAATAAGAAACGGAAACAGCAAATTTATAAAACCAATTAATGATAAGCACGATTTAAGCATTTGGAAAGCACTGGAGACATGTAGTACAACGAGCATGATTTATATTATTTCTAAATATGAGCCACTTGAAGGCATTAATACTTATGTTAAAAAGTTGTTAGTTAAGTATAAATCAAATAAATTAAGGTAAATACACTAAACAGAACTTCGATACAATACATTTTAATTAAAAACACTGGGATATATTAAAATACCTTTTTGTTAGATTCTTGTTTATTTTGGATTCCAACGCACCAGATTTTGACTCTCATCAGTCATTCTATACAGATCAACTATCAAAAGATTTAATAGTAAATATTTATAAAAATGGTGAATGGGGTTCTTATAAAAGATTTGTTCTTCAAGATTTAAAAGGTGATGTTAAAGTCAACAAAAATCCAGTGCTTAAAAATGTCTTTATGGATATGTAAGTTAAATTCAAATAAAAATGTCCAATTATATATGCATATACTCTGACACATTATTTCAGAAAAAATAAATTAGCAGTAAAATATCTAGGGCTGAATTTTAAAGATTTAGTTGTTGAAGAAAATACAGAAGTAATTATTTAATTTCAAAAATGATTTCTTAAAAATATAATATTTCTTTAATATAAATTAGAATAAATTTGGACCTCTGGAATACTCAGGGTATATCGATGAAAAAACCACCATGGGAATAACTTCACTCAATGAAATATCTTCTGAAATGATTTATGACCCACTTTTGTCTTGGCCTGTACCATCGACATGGTCACTACAAGATGCAACCACTGTTCCTCTGGCTTACGCCATGGTGATTACACTTTTAATTAATTAACACGACAAATTTACGGACTGAATATAATTATTATTTTCTATGTTTCAGAGCTATTATGTGTTAAACATATTGAGTAAACTTCAAAATAATAAATCTGTTTTGGTGACCTCGGGGTTGCATCCAATAGGTCAAGCTGCTATTTCGATATGTTTAAACATGAAATGTGAGACATATGTTATTGTTGACTCGAACCAACAAGCTGATCAACTCTCTTGTACCTTCCCACAGGTAATAGTTCATGATGAGAGTGATTATAGACATCAATAATAACTACAATTTGAATTACAGCTATCACGGTCAAAGATAATTATAAACAAAAACAACAAGTTTGATGTTCAACTAAAAATGATAACCAAGTCCAAGGGTGTAGATATTATATTGAACTTTTTTAGTGGTGTATCATTTTACGCTGCTACTCGTGCGGTTGCTAAACATGGAAAGCTCTTCAGTTTTTCAAATTCAGACATGAAAAATCAAAAATATATGGGTAATTTTCTAATATAACATTTCATCTGTTATCTTTATTTCACAAAGGATATTGTTTTAAAAAAAAAAAAATCTTTATATTAAGGTATTCGAATATTCTTGCAAGACATATCATTTTTTGCTGTCGGTTCAGACGTGTTGTTAAATGAATGTATTGAAAATAAACAACTTGTACAACAAGCATTCATGGACGGATTAAATAAAGGTGTGATTAAACCTTTCAATAGTTACATTTTAACACCACCATTTAGTATTGAACCTATTTTAAATGATATGAGGTAAATTTAACTGAACTCATATTCAAGTTATTACCTTTATAAATAATCCTTTATTCATATTATATAGAAATGCTTTGGCCACTTCGAATAAAATTGTACTTTCTGTAAATGATGACGTTGTGAATTCCAAAATTTTTTTTGAACATGATTCATATCAATTTCACCCCGATCATGTTTATGTAGTAGTTGGTAATAATTTCGCTTTTGAATGTTTTAAATATAAAATACTTGTTTAATACATGATTTATTATTTTAGGAAATAAATCTGATTGGTTGGATGTCACTGAATGGCTGGTAGACCGAGGAGCTCAGAAAATTGTAATCGTTGTTGACTGCTGTTTAATGTCATCAACAACCTATAAAAACAGGTTTTAAATCATAAAATAATTCTGTTTTACGGTTATATAATTTATTTTAAATTATTTTTTAACAGGTTTGCTAAATTGATATCCCGAAATATATCAGTACAAATAGAATCGTTTTTATACTTAAAAACAAAAAAGAAATCTCTCGAGTGGTTAACCCGTTTAGCGTCTTTCAGTGTTTTAGGTTCTTTGTTTATTGTTAATCAGGTACACTGTATTGATATATATGCACTTTTTAAAGTAAATAATACTTATTATACTCTGTATTTTTTTTTTTTTTAGCATGATGATAACATAATTAATAATTTGCGGAATGCTTTTGAAGACCTTCCAAAGAAAACCAAAACAACTTGGTTGATATGTATTTCAAGTAAAGGAGAACATATTTGTGCTGAGCTCAAATCAAAGGGTCTAAACTCATTAAATATACTCTGGGATACAAATTCAACACAAATAAATGATATAAAGAAATTACTCATTCCACTAGATAATATACTACAAAAATCCAGCACCATAGAGTCGTCTTCGTTTATATGTTCGGAATCCAGCACTAATAAATTAGAATGTAATACATTTGTATATTAAATAATATTATAGAATATGGAATATAGTAAGATAAAAAACGAAAATTAAAAACATACAGTAGGTATATTCAAATATTTATACAAACAGTATAAATAGTTTAATACCTACTTATTTGAAATAATAAAACTTGAATAAATAACTTTTGAGATAAAATATTTTTTGGGATTAATTTTATACATAATGAAATGATATTTTCAGGGTCACACCAAATTAATGATGTTATTTCAAATTTTTTCCCTGAATCAACCCAAGAATTACATCTCCTATTTGATAAAATAACAAAAGAAGCCGGATTTATCGAAGTTCCGACAAGAAGTCCTAGATTGTCTCAAATGAAATCTGTTATACCTGTGTTCGTCATACCCGGATTGAAGCCAAAACTCATTGAAACATTTTACAAACAATTTTTTTATCCTGTCTTTGAAGCACAATACCCTGAAGATATTTCGTCGATTGATAACTTAGCTGAAATTTTAGTAAATGTATGTTTTATATTTACTTAAGACTATACATTTTGCATAACTGACTGACGTTTTTTCTGAATTTAGAAACTTAAAAACATTACGGATCGTGGTTACGTATCCATTATTGGTGAATCTTGGGGCGGAATTATTGCTTTAAAAATGGCTCAAATATTGGAATTACAAGGTACATTAGTCACCGTGACATTATTAGAAGGTGATCCAGAATATTTGACTGGGTGGGCTGAAAAATGTCTATCCTGCAATAACATCACCAATAAACTAAATTCAATATACAGTTCATTTACTAACGAGGTATTGCAACAATTCATTAATGTTATAACAGTATTATAACAAATATTTAACCAAACTACTTACTTATAAATGTCTAAAATAACTCATTGATACTTTTGGAAATGTTTCTTGTTAGTATTTTTAAAGCTTCGAAGATTTTAAGTATAAAAATGTATTATTTGATTTTCCGAAAATTTCTTAAATATATAGAAAAAACTAGATAAATTGAAAATAATATTTTCACACTAGACATCTCACAAGCCTTTGAGGCTTTGACCACGTTTGGCATGGCGGGCTTTTATGAAGACTTAAGAAATTCCTTCCTCCCACCTACTGCTTAGACATCAAATCCTATCTAACAGATCGTCATTTTCAAATACGATACGGTTCTGCTTTATCTGGCGTAGCAGCTATAAATGCTAGTATTTCCCAAGGGGAAATTTTGTCTCGTATTCTATACCGGTGTTTCCGAATTGCGGACAAAAACCGTAAAAACATGTGAGTTGCGGACGAAATCTAAAAAGGTAACATACGAATTGCGGACACAAATATAAGATACTAATTGCGGACAAATTACCTATTATTATTTTTAAGTCATCCTAATATATATATCAATTGATCGAGGCCCTAAATGAAGTACAGACTAGTAGCTATACGAAAATGAATTGTTCTGCAGTCCGAAATTTAAAACGAGCAAAAATAACTGTTAAAAAAGAGGCATTTATTAGCAATCAAATTTTGCAATATTCACGTGGTGAAATCAGTTCAGTAGAATATCATATATACAGGCTGTTTCAAAAAAATTTTTACCAAAAGATTTAAAGATCTATAAATACTATGACGATAATCTATAAGTATTTTATAAACAATTTTTGTTACAAAATTTAAACATTAAATAATTTAACAACATTTTAATAATAACGATTGCTCTTTTACAAGACACAAATATTTTTAACCCCATCACCTACCAACTTTTTGGTAGCTTGTCCTAAGTCCTGAAAAAGTGGTGAAGGGAAATATTTGTGTCCGCAACTCACCTGATTTGAGAAATGTGTTTGAGAAAAAAAACTCTGTACGCAACTAGTACTACGATAACGAAACTCGTGTCCGCAATTGTTATGTTACAATATTGACCTGAATAATTTCGTCCGCAACTAGTATGTGTCCTTCTATACAATATCTTCGCTTTTGACCAACCTACTACCCCCCCCCACCCCCCCCCCCCAACACATCAGTAGCAGACTACGCTGATGACAAAACAATAATATCTATTGACAATCACCCACTCTTAGCATCAATTAATCTCCAAACTCACCCTAACACTATGGAAAATTGGTTTACCAACTGGCGATTCAAAGTAAATCAAAGTAAATCTGTCCATAAGACCTTCATCTTCAAGCATGCTTCCTGTCCTAGAGTTTTTCTATACGGTATTCCTATCCCCTTCTCTCCAAAAATTAAATATATCGGGCTCTCTCTCGACCAAATATTAACCTGAGCTCATCACATCAGAATCAAAAGATGAGCACTGAATCATAGTATCCGTATCCTCAAACCTTTACTAAGAAATAATAACTCCACCTCCATTAAAACCAAACTCATTTACAAAATACTTCTCAAACCCATATGGACATACGGACTCCAACTTTGGGGCAACGCTAAAAAGTCTAATATACAAAAAATACAAACATTTCAAAACATTGCTCTTAGAAAAATAATGAACACCGCACCCTACGTGTCTAATCACACCCTTCATACTGATACCAAACTCAAAACAATTAATGACGAAGCCAAAAAATTTTATAAAAGATTTCATTCCAAGCTAAATAACCACCCTAACGAACTCATAAAAAACTTGACTAGTCCTACTATACCTGGTAATCCCCCAAGACGCCTGAAGCGTAAATGGTGTTGTGATCTCTTAAGATAAGCATTAGTCAATTTAAAAAAAAAAAAAACCATAGAAAGTGTCATCTATGGGTGGCTTCTTTCATCAAATTTTCAATGTTAATCAAACTCTCAGAAAATATGCTTATTATACCTAGTCTGATACAGATTGTGTATTACGTTTAAAAAAAAAATAATAAAAATATTTTCACAAACATTCGAATTTATTTACATAGAACTTTTCAATAAAATAATTGCATTCAAATCTATAATAGTAGATAAATAGTAAGATTTGTATCACTGTCTAATGGAAATTATTTTTATATTATTATTCGATAAACTTTTATTAAAAGAAATTAATTACCACAAGTATTCTGAAAACTTTTTGATTCCTTCTATAATCAAAGCTTGAGTTGAAGGTAAAAAGTAATTTTCTTTAATTTGTTCAAAGTAATTTTATATTATTCATGATTAAATCGAAAAATTATTTTGGTAGGTACATTTTCAATTATTTTATTATAGTTTAAAGTTATCAATAATTAATATTTTTTTTTATATATATATATCAAAGAATTTTTCCCATAATTGTGCTGATGAAGTAAATAAAATACCAGATGAAACTTACCTCAATAAATCCTTCGAAGATAAAACAAATCAAGCACTCAATATTATTCGCTGTAGATTACAAGTATTATTAGCATCGAAGCCTCTTTTGAATAAATTGCATACGAAAGTTTTAATTGTTAGATATGAACGAACATTTGAATTTTATTTAGCCAATCTAAATGATGTAAGTAAAATGTATTATTTAATTATGTTTTATGTATCTAATTGGTTTTAGTTTCGATTATTTTTCTTATATTTGTTACGTATTACAGTATTGTACAAGCCCGTCATTTGTAAATATCATTCCTAAGATGGATTACAAAAGTATGATGGCTGACAAAGAAACTATTGATGCTATAACGAACAATGTTGTTATATCTTATCCAGATGGAATTGAATTACCATTGATTGAAAAATACAACAACTTCTACGTAAACATGGAAAAATTCCTAAAATGTATCGGTTAATTGACCATTTAGAACATAAAATTATTTTCAGTGTTCGAGAAAAAAATATGAATATGAATGTGATTGAAATTAAAATAATCTTAATAAATACTGTTTAAGAATTATTAAATATTAATAGAAACCAATGTTTATTTGAATTGATTATTTAAAAAAATTACACTATTTTTTAATTTTGTTTTATCAACTCGTGGTTGTATAGGCAATTAGGTGGTTAATTTCAGTAGTTTTTTTTTAACTGTGAGGGAGGATACGTATGGATGGGAACATGTGTATGTGTGACAAGGTTTGGGTAGTCAGCCATCCAAGAATTAGAGGCAGCAGATGGAGCATATACGCTCATTATATACTGCATCATTATTCACGTTGCTTGAATTATTACAGCAACTGTTCTACGCCAAGCCACTCACCGAAAAAATTCTCAGACAGTTAGATAGTACCTAACAGAACTACTTATTTCTAATCGAATTCGTAAAAATGTATCCTCCAATATATTAAAATAAAAAAATTATTTATTCATAGGAGTTCATAATTATTCTTTAGAAATTATAGCTAGCATATTCATAATTTTTGGGAGAACTTAACCTTAAAAGCATTTTTGGAGTATTTTAATAATTATAATTATTTATTTTACGTTTAAAATTTCAAATATTCTATTTGTTTGAAATTCAATTAGATAAAATAATATGAAATATTTTATTAAATCTATGAGGTTTTAAGGCTAAATATTATAATTCTAATCGTATATGCATGGTGTAATTTTTAATTGTATTTTAACTCTTTTCAAGTTGACAAGTTAGTAGGTACACTAAAATTAGCTAGTGCGCAGAGCGCTTTTAGACTCCGTCTTGTTTAACTGTTTATGTTATACATATTAAATTTTATGTTTTTGTTTTATTCTCATTATAATATAATTGATATCTTACAAAAAACTTAATAAGTGTTAATTTTTAAGATTGTAATAAATCCATACTTTTAAATATTATTTATTTTATTTATTTTAATTGTTAATCGGTAGCTTGTGCTAACTGACACATAAATAACCATTTATCATTCTCCAGTAGTGATGGAATAGTGAGTTATATTTTAATAAAATTTATTATGCGAAATGAAAAAAATTAAATAAAAAGCACTGATCAATTTACAATTAGGTAGGTTCACGAAATACAAATTAAATTTGAAATAAATATGCAGTCAAACATAATTTCATATAGTTAACTATAAAATATAATTATAAATAAATATAAAAAATTAAAGAATAAAATATCTATAAATAAACTATCAACATGCGAACATTATTTTCACAACTATTTTTAATGATTATAATTTTGAAGATAGCTAGTTATATACATTTGTTTTCGAATTAAATACTCCGGAATAAAGATCTTTATTTGAGGTAATAGGAATTTAGCTATAACTGTTTGAACCTTAATAATCAATAAAAGATTTTTACCAGGGTTGATAATTTTATCTGAGACTTTTAATTCTTACCATATTTCGAATTATTATAATTATTTAAATAAATATATTTAGTATAATATAGTTCAAAATTTAAAATGGCATTACTGCAGAATGTTTTATGCTCAATCGTGTTGTGACCGCCAACCATAACTCAAATACCGTATTGAAATATGGATTGATAACATGCAAAATTTTTGTCGCGTATATTTTGAATTAGTAACATGTATTTCATTTTAACGAATTTATAAATTATGGAGCGCAGTTTACCAATATATAGATCACGCCACAAATTACTATCATAAGACCAAAATAGCGGATTTTCGATATTTATTTTATTTATTTACAAGTTTCAGATACGCATTTTATACATTTATAACAGACTACAGTTATGTATATGAATAGAAAAATCGGGGACATAAAATTAATAATCATTATTATTTTCGTATTATTATTTTTCATTATAATAATTTCACATTGTGTTGATATCTATCAGCATTGATTTGTATCATTTTAAATTCTAAGTAGAGCGATGAATGTATTGATTTTACCATGATGTGTGTGTTTTATTTTTTTGTGTCTGTCATCACGTTTTGGGACAGTAAAAGTGCTTCGATTTTTGACTTCAGTACCTCGTTCGATCAGAAAGTGAATCTAGATGGTATTTTTTTTTTTATTTTTTTTTTTTTGGGGGGGGGGGGGGTCAAAAGTAATAAATTCTTAATACTTTTCTAAATAATCGGGATAAACAAATTAAAAATTAAGGAGAAAACGGGAAATTTTACGCACAATCAGTTTTCGACAAAATCGATTTTGGTTTTTGATGTAACTATAAAACAAATGACCATAAATACATGAAATTTTCACCGAATGTTTATATAAGTATATTATATCCACTATGCAATTTTCAAAAATTTTCGGCTTAAGTTGAACTACTCATAGGTATTTGCGATTTTCGATCATTATTAATTTTTTTAAATTAATATCGATAAAAATTTATTTGTTGGGTATAAAAGCTTGAAAATTTAATACAAGGCTCCTAACACATTGTAACAATAGCAGTTGAAAATATCAAAAATATATAGACACGATTTTTTTTTATAAGCATTTAAAGTTCAAATTTTGACTAAATACGTAAAAATTACGGCAATGTTCAAATTATCTTAGATAGAAATTAATAAAAGTTTTTCTTTTTAAATCTAAGATTTGAAAATTAAATACAAGGCTCCTAACATATTTTTACAATAGCGGGTGAAAAATAAAAGAAATATATAGTCACATTTTTTTTTTATAAGCATTCAAAGTTTGAATTTTAACAAAATACGTCAAAATCACGAAAATTCATAAATTGTTTTATGCTAGAAATTCATAAAAATGTTCCTTTTATATCTAAGATTTGAAAATTTAATAAAAGGCTCTTAACATATTGTTACAATAGCAGTTGAAAAATAAAAGAAATTCATAGTCACAATTTTTTGTTATAAACATTCAAAGTTTGAATTTTAACAAAATACGTCAAAATCACAAAAATTCACAAATTATTTTAAGCTGAAAATTCAAAAAAAAATGTTCTTTTTAAATCTAAGATTTGAAAATTTTTAATAATCTATAATATATCCTAGACAGATTCTCCGCTTAGAATCGTTTTTCGTATACAATGATATAATATCATTGGATTCAAATTTAATTCCATCCATTGCAGTAACCCTCTTGTAACATACTGTACAGCAGAGCGACATCTACGACTTGCCCGCTTTTTTTTTACAATGAACTTAAGAACGGATAGTATTTTATTACAGCGTAAGCACTAGAGTATAATCTAAAACTATAACTTATACACCTTTTCATACTTTTTAGTCTTATGTTTAATAAAATTTATTCCTAAAGTTAATTTCTTAAAGTACGTAGATACTGATTTTAGAAAATAATGGCGTTTTATATTTTAAGGAGTTATATTTAGGCAATTCATACGACATATACATTTTGGCTATGCCTATGTGGGAGTAGTAAATAAACATAAGACGTGTGTGTTTCGGAGAATCATAGCTGCACCGGACAACAGCCGCTGGATACAACTCTCGAACTCCCACGCACGTGTCAATACATCCCAAAAAATGACTTATATTATTGTTTGAATAACCATAAAAACTACTAAAAAGTAATAAATTAAACATACTTCCTTTATAAGCATCCAGACTATGTCCTTTGGGAATCACTTTTTGGTTTTAAATCAGATGTGCCCAGAATAAAAACAAATGTAATGTAATTATTTCATAGGATTTTTGAAAAATTTATCTTAATTTTAAGGTCCTTTCTCACTGTTTATTGAAAAGCGACATCCTAAAAATCCTTGATTAATAATCCTAAATAGTTTTTCAAAGAATGTATGTATTATATTAATTATAATTTTAAAATTTTATTTGAACATTTCAAAGTATTTGTAATTAACCATCGTTTATTGGTCTAAAATGGATGTAAAATACTTGTTCTTCGATATATTAACAAATTAAATCTTCTGTACATCACAACGATAAAATTGTGATAAGTGCCAACTAAATCCAGTAGTTCAAATGGTAATGCATAATATTATTGTTATTATTATTTCATTGCCTATTGTAAAATGCCCCGACGTTCATGATATATGCAATATTACAAGCATATCTGAGATTTTTGCTCAGGTTGTTGAACCACAGATACCGTGCGAGAGACAACTATTTCGTACAAAGTCAAGGGCATGCAGTATTTTCAAATCATAGGTTTTATACCATTTAAAACCTCACCCACACAATAAATTGTAATTATTATTAATTTACAACAATTTGCATTTTATTATTATTTTTTTCCATATAAAGCTATAACATAATACTTACGTTGCTACGATACTATTTACTATAGGTATTGATTATACGTTATCCTCCTTAAAGAAGACCTGGAATAACAGCATTTATTCATTTTATTTACCTAATATAAGCAGGTAAGTTGTTTCGTGTTTCGATATGTGATGTAACAAAGGTCAAAAATTTTAAAAATTTAATTTAAGATATCGTATATTGTTTACTTATCATTAAATGGTGTATTATATTCTTTACCAAGTAGTCCAATGGGCATAAATCAATAAAATCTTAATTACTTTACAATTCCAAATCGATTATAATACATAAATAACAATACTATGGAAAATCTCATATCTATCTTAATCAAATAAAACATAAATTGAAAGTGATTATTGATTTAAGTATGAGAGTAATAACTAATAAGTATAATATGAATTATAAATATTAATAATATAATAAAAAGTTATTCATTTACATAATATGTCATATGTGAATTATTATCACTAATTTATTTAATTTATTTAATTTATTTAATTTATTTTTTCAAATTCAATATTTAGGTTGTCAACTCATAGTGGTCTTTTAAATTAATAAATTAATTGCACACATTACGAATATTATTTAATAGTGATTGAAATTAAACGTACTCACATGTATTTATTATATTATTCTAAAACATATTATTTAGATATTTAATATTCTTTCTTTTTAGGTTTTTTTCTTAAAAAATTGCATCATCATGAAAAATCCGTCAACCCTTAATCGTCAGCTCTCAATGTGTGACATGATTTCCAATGATGTATCTGAAACAAACAACCAAGGTGTTCTAAAATCATGTGTCACTCATAACATCTGTGCAGATAATCCCAAACCGGATAACAATTTTTTATGTCCATTTCTTCAATGGCAGAAGCACAACGAGGAATTACTAAGCCGATCAGTTCAGGGGCATCATCAATCGAATGTGTAAGAATTTATGAAATGTTACTATTTAAATGTATTACATATTTGAAAATTATCTTATTACCTAATTATGTACTCATAATAAATATAAACTTAGGGTTGAGTATAATGTGCAGCGTGCAATAAACACATTATCTGGATCTGTGGATAAATCTATGTTGGATAGTACCAATAAAATTGCTGGTATGGCTAGAAGCATAGATAGATGGAAAGAATACATGATTCAAGTTATAGAAAACATGCGAAACGAAATTGATTTACTAATTTTGAGTAAAACAAAAATCCAAAAAGCCCAAATGGCGTTGCGTATTATATGTTCCATATCTGCCGAGTGCTTAGAACGACGGTCGTTTAGATTGGATACTGATCTCACATTAGATCCTGGACAAGTGGAGCTTGTTAAAGTATTACTTTAATCCTTAGATACATTTTTATTGACAACTTAATATAATAACCTGTAAATAGGAAAAAGAACTAATTTCTGAAATTGGAGATATATTTTGCCGCATGTTGTGCCAGATAAAAGTTCAAATAAACCGAAATAAAAACATGAAGGCTCGACTCGAAAAAAATTGGAGTGATAAATATCAGTCATTTCAAATTGATACCACAAATTTAGGTCTGAATATTCAGACGCCTATCATTATGTCACATGCGGACGTTATCAAAGATTCTGAAAAGTATGACCAACATATTGACACAAAATATTTTTAAATTTGGACTTTTTGTATTTTAATATTCGCATATTATATTATTTTTTTTTTTACTATAGCACTTGCTTATCAGTACCAGAATGGGAAACAATTACTAAAAGTTTATATGAAGAAGCTGAACAAATTTTGAACGAATCAAGACAATTAAGATCCCTAGTTGACGATGTACTCAAAAAAAGCGCAAATAGGTTAAGAGATCAAGCTGACACAGTTGATATTGCTCTGGCGCGATTTATATCCGATACACAACAAATTGGGCAAGCAATTGAGAACGACTTGAAACAAGTAACTAAATAATTTGAAAAATAAATTATATTCTTAAACTAAGAAATAGATATACTATGTATCTATAATATGTAACAAATTTTAATTTTTTAACTCTAAAATATTTCGTTGGTATTATTATGTTGAATTTAATTTTTGACCTTTAAATAGCTACCTATGTGTATGTATTAAATTTTTTTTAGTTTTAATATTGCCATCAATTAAATATCAATTGTTATAACATACGAAGCTAATATATAATTAAATGAAAAAATAATTATAAGCTGAAGTGATTACGCATTTACACCTTTAATTAATTGAAACTTAAGTTCAGCGGGGATCACACAATAATTTCATATTTTATTCTCAAATGTTAGCCATTACTATCTATTTATAAATTATGTATAATAGTCTTAAACATTTATAGCAGTGTAGAGTAAATTAAATTTAAAATGTAATAAAAGCATCTCACTTCCTTTGGATAAAAGTTACTTTTACGTTACTTATAAAGTAATTTCGTCACAGTTATTCATCATTTATAAATTTCAATTTATACTGATTTTATTTATAATAAGTAGTTGGGGACTTCACGTTTTTAATTCATTGCAATTTATGAAGTACTCTATTTTATACATTACGTGTTATTATTATTAATGACTAAAAATATTATAGGTAATACAAATTTAATTATGATAATTAAATTAAATTTATATTTAAGTTCGTTATTTTTTCATTAATGTCTTACGTACGTTATTCACAATCGGTATAAATTTCAACTAGAAAATGGATCTACAAATAAAACAATAATCTTATTTGTATACCGATCTTCTATTAATAATTAATAATGATATTAATAAAAATTGAAATATATTTTGTATGGTAACTTTTTATGAATTTGATTTCATTGATTAAAAATAAACTGTAGGTGGTTCAACGGTTGGGTGATTCGGAAAATTTAATCGGAGACCTCCTTCGCGTAATAATGAATTTAGAAAAAGCGAAGCAAACTGCTGAAACAAGATTACACAATCGGCTAAAACGTCCGGGGGATGAGAATGTCAAGGATAATGCACAACTAAGGTATTTTACATTATATTTTTCGGATCTACTGTAAAAAAATGTGCCTAATTTTCCTATGTTATATACATATTTTAAATATGCAATGTTACTGCATATGATACCGCTTCTCAATCAAATATTTAATGATAAAAACAAAAAAGGCAGTAATAACCGAGCAAATATATACTTATGTACTTATATAAATTCGCGGGGCTTTTGAATTTGTTAGCTTTTGGCAGTGATTTTTCATGATAAATTCATATTAATTGGGATAACCCTTTCCGAATCCATTTTATAGTTGGCGATAACAATCCTAGTCTATGTGCAATCACGTACTATATATTTCAACCATAATTTTATATACATAGTCGTTGATGATTATACATACTAGTAACAAAATCAATAAGTAATCAATTCTGTAATGTATAAAAATAAATAATATTTCTTTTAGCCTTATTTCGGAAGTTAAAAACCTAAGCGATCAATTAAACACTCTCAATTATCAGTTGGACTGCGCCAGAACTGGACATTTGGGTTTGCAAAAAGCTCGTTCGTTACTCGAAGACGATTCTCGAGTTAAAAGGAAAACACTTTGGATCGATAGCATTAGATGCCAAAAGATACGAGCGCATTATCCTTCCATGAACATATTACTTGGCCAATGAAAATTGAAATGCTATGATTATTTTAACAGTTAATAAAAATTAAATAAAAATATTTTTATTGTAGCCTATCAAAATACTAATAAATAATAATATATAATGCGATATATTAAGACCATAGGTACTCGCCATAATTAACTATCAAATTATCATTTAAAAATATAAACACAAATTATCTTGGCACTGAGCTAGACCACGTATTAAATATTAATACAATAATATGCATTTACAAACAATACACATTTTTATTTATCAAATCAAATAAAACACTGTATTGTAAATTATTGGTGTTTAGTAGTAATTAGTGTATTACCTATATTATAACATTGTAATTTATAGTTTGGCCAGCGTCATTCTAAATTTGTTCAGAAAATATTACAATAATCTAGTGCACCAGCTTCGCCATTTCTCGTTGAAAAAATTAAACAAAAAAACAAAGCGACACACTACTACATACACAAATATTCGGTTAGGCAAATAGTTATACACGTGTACGCTATACAGTCTGTAGGAATATAAAACACATTGATTCAGGAAACCTAATATTTTAGTCATTGTGATCATCTTAATTATTAGATTCTATAACAGCATCAAAATTCTTAAAATAATATATATATATATATAATATTAGATTTATTATAGATTTGATATAAAATTTTCTTTTTATTGAAGCGATTTTGTTTATTCATAAATTTTCAATGTACTTTTCTTATTTTTAGCTTGCTTTATTATTAATACAGAGTGTAACAGAAATACCTGACAATAGTGAAATAATTGTTGTTTTAATCAAATTTTAAACTTAATACCCACCAATAATGACATTTTAATTTTAATGATTTTTTTGGGGAAAAATAGTGACCAATTTGTAAGACTAATTTTTAGACAAATTTCGACGGTAAAAAGTCTAAATCAAGTTATTTATTTTCTAAAATATCAATTTTTTTCGGAGTAAATCTTTTTTTACGTTATAACCTTATAATTTATAAGTTTATAACTTTTTTCTAAATATTTTTTTGGTAATTTCCTGACATAATTATACATAAGTATAATTCTTAAATTATTTAGCGTACAATTTTCACGGTAATTTGTCACTCGTTTAACTATACATAGTATCAATTTTTTTCGGGTCATTCAGATCAACCCTGTAAATTTATATTATTTTGGGGAAACTTAAATGCTTAATATATACTGTTTAACATATTGTTTTTTATTATATATTTTACTATAATTTAATTTAATTTAACTCTATCCCTTTTAAAAAATAATAGCTTCTAAAGAAAGAAACAAAACAACAAAACATAATAATGTCTAATACAATTTTGTAATTTGGTATTATAATTATGACTGTTATTATTATAACGTGACCATAATTTATTTTCTTCTATATAAGTCGGATACGTGTACATTTTAATAAGAAAACCATATAATTTTGGGTAAAATAAAATTTTTTTATTGGAAAAAACTTTAATTGTTTAAATAAAAAGTGATAATAGAAAAACGTAGCTGTGGCCAATTTGTTTTTTATGTATGAATGATCTCTTTACATGATTTTAGATTCTGAGCGGAGATGAATAATGATAATAAATAAATAATAAATAATAAACATTTATGTTTATTTCTTTTTCATTTTTATTTTGTAAATACTTTTTCTTCCTCTAAACTTGCTGAAAAGTATCAAGTGTAGCATCTTTTCTGAAAGGTAATGTTCTTTAGCTGATACTTTAGAGAGGTCATTTCGATTAGGTACTCGAAATAAAAACGGTTAAAGCAGAAAAACGTATTCAAATGTAATACCATCCATTACAGTAAACCACTTGTAACCTACTGTACTGCAGAGGGACATCCACTTACCCGCTTTTTTATTTTACTCTTTGTTAATGAATTTTAATACAGAGACTTCCAAAGTCCCAACAATCTATGGACTATGGGTTTTGGTATTTTACAGTATATATTATAAAATATGTATAGGTAAACTAGTATACTGTAAAGGTAGTTAGGTACAGTATAAATGTATGATTGTGATACGTGATCAATAAATCCTACCACAAGTCTACTTATCTTAAAGCGGGACATTTTTAGGTTCATTGGGAACGGCAGGATACTTAGCTCGAAAGCGGGACGAAAATTGTCACGTTATATTATTATTATAATGGATTTTTATATTTATATTAATAGTATTATCATTATTGTTATTTATTATAAAATAAAAATAAAAATTTATAAATTCGGTTTTACATTTGCGCTCATCATTAATCTTATTAGCTGCTAATTTGCTAAAATAATTTTATTATTTGGTGGTGACATGTAGGACGTACAATTGAGTAGTATATCAAATACTACCAGATACTAGTAGGCAGTGGTTGAATTGGGGAAGGACGCAGGTGGACTGATCTACCTACTCTTCATTTTTCTTCAAATTATAGCGTACCCCCTTCTATTATATTCATCAAGGAATAGGGTTACTACTAAATTAATTTGCTTAATTGTTAACGTCATTTAGACTTTCCACCTTTATTTATTTTTTTCCAATTCAACCACTGCTAATAGGTACTGATGGGAATTTTAACCTAGGTAGGTGCATAGACATATTAAGTATAAAAATCACGCATATTTGGAAAATATATTGTGATTGCTGCAGAACGTCCTTCGGGTGTCATTGTTTGAACTTATTTGAATAAACGCGATAATGCTGCGGATTTGCTGAAAATTATAAATGACAAGTGCCGTTGGATCGTGGAATTTCAGCATGCGTATTTATATCTGCTGCGGCCTGCAGGTGTGTGTATGCATAACATTTTACACGCGCACACAGATATTTTCACCATATTTCGTATAATAATAATAATAATAATAACATGAAATGATAATAATACTTTCGTAATATCATACGATTATTATTATTATTATATTAATTTGCCCGTGAATTCGATACCTGTCGCCCGTATTTGGGCTCGTGAAACCGACAGACGGATGAAAAAAATCTTTATTAGTTTTATTTTTTTTTGTAAATATACGCGAGGCGCGTGCAGTCGTGAACCTTGTCTTCATTTGCATTGCTACGGGAACGGCTGTGGCGGCAACCTTCAACTTGGACCGCGAATACCTTGCGCCGCCGCACGGGTGACATCACTCGGATGATTGTATTCTTATTATTATTTTCATTTCACGTCGGGGGAGGCCTTTCACCTGTACGCATTAACATATTATTATTAATACCTACACTGTTTTTATATAACGTTATATCGTCTTATTGGCAACGGGAATTATAGCCTAAAGGCAATAATAATATCGGTTTCACACGCACCTACCTATATAATATAATATAGGTAATACTGTAAATACGAGCACGACCATAATATACATTTATTATTTTGCATATCTATAGCATCTTTATTCTATATGACTACAACGGGACCGCTTGTCCGATCGCAGCAATGTTTACAGAGAAACTGGGTGACGAAAAAAAATATAATATATACGCCAAACACGCCCATCGTAAAACGTTTCCTAAAGCGAAGCTACTTTGATTTTATTTGATTTTTTCGTGGGTTGAAATCTGCAAACAATGGTGGTTTCGGAAACAAAACTGACTAAACGAGCATTTCGGACGCGAAATAATATTTTATCATTCGAATATTTAAATATAACATACCTTGCAGGCATAAATGAATAATACACAATATTACCGATATACAGGGTCCGTCAGAACAATCGCATTTTTTTCAAAATTATGCTATGCTCAAAGTAATTTCAATAAAAAGTTTTTATTACATCAAAAAATGTATACACTATACACATATGCAGTTTTTTATATGTAATAAAATTTAGGTTTTGAAAATCTGACCAATGTCAGGTATATGGCGCCCTTAAGCTACAAAGTAGGGAGGCAGGCACTCGCAAAACGATCCTATCGCGTCGATCAGCATCTGTCCCAAAACTTTTCTCACCACTTGAGTGATCTTGTCTTTCAATTTATCAAGGGTTCGTGGTTTGTATTGGTAGACTTTTGATTTTATGTGACCCCACCAAAAAAATAATGCATGTTATCAAGTCAGGGGAGCAAGGAGCCACGTAGTTTCCCCAAAACGCGAAATGAGCCATATGTATGACATTATTTTCAAAACCTAAATTTTGTTACATATAAAAAAACTGCATATGCGTATGCATTTTTTTATATAATAAAACATTTCTTATTGAAATTACTTTGAGCGTAGCATTATTTTGAAAAACATGCGTTTTTTCTGACGGACCCTGTATAATGTAAAATGTAATAGTATACATATATAGACATAATATGTTTATTGCATAGTTATACACTACTCTCGCGATTCCAACGACGTTAGTGCGGATAACGCTAAAATTAGGTAGTAACCTACTTAAAAATACCATGTCTGTAGTCATACCTGTTTAATAATAATCGTGCAGATTCATGAAACGTCGTTGTTCTGTGTTCACAAAGTATTCAGTAGAGCTAGACTTAACACTTAAGATGGCCATTCTTGCGTTTGGCCAGGGATAATCTGACTTTGCTCAGAAAATATCACAATAACCTAGAACATCGGCTTTACCTATAATATATCTATTATATAGATCAGCAATAATTATTTACGTTAAAACTTAAGTTTAATTTCGATATAAAATAATGAAGTTAGTTGCATACTACGTGTCTACGTTTATGTCAATTCCATAGTGCAAGTGGGCCATTGGGTGCAACTTAAGTCTTTTTTTTTTAATTAATAGTTATTTAATTTAAAAAAATGTATATTAACATTGTCATAACGTAATTAGGTACGCTACTTTGATACACTGTCATGTCAACCACCATTATAGATAATATTTTCACGCCAGTAGCTGTCTTAAAAAGTCACCCATCAAATTGTATTTTCGATTATACTTGAACGTCTATCTTTTTCTTAAAATAAATAACGTTACATTTTTTGCACTCCCCCTTAAAAATACATTTCTGATTATAGTAGTGATGTACACGGTAAAAAATAAAGATAATGAAAACAATTCCAACCTTTTGGTTGTTCTTTTTATGTTAAAAATCTATATTAAAACATGACACTATGCATATTTATTATTGTATAAACTATAAAGTATAATAACGGTTTCATGATGCAAATTTCCAAATGAAATGTTATTAACATTTTTGATTTAGCGATATCTGAGTTACAGTCGTTGGTCGTTACATATATATAGCACATTTATAAATTATATAACATTTATAATAATGTTATATATTATAATACATACATATTTTATGTACCGAAAGTGTAAACAATATACATAATATTATAATATAAGAATATTTGTGTTAAGTGCTTAGAATCATGTAGATACTTATACTTTGAATGTTTAAAAGGCATTGCTTCTCAAATTACGTACAACGTACCTGGTCTACCTCTATAGGTATAATACTAAACCATTTCATCTTTTGTTAATTAAATAAATAGTATAATATTTGATTAATAATATGTTATAATTCATAACTTTACCGTTACGTTGGTTTTATTTTTAATTTTTAATAAAGCATACGTATCCAATTCTTCGACCGTCTGTGTATTCAGCCCTAAAAACAAAATGAAACCAGTTTGTGAATCACGTTGTAACAATTGAGTGACCTGCCTGGATACTCTTTCCACCGTGTCTGTCGAACCCGTTCAAGGTATTCGTACATGTCATCATCAGTAATATAATATTGTGGAAAATATGCTGGATTCCCCAACATTTTCAGTGATACGGATTTTATTTAGCTACATGCCTACATATCTGTTTAGTAACACCGATTCAACCAGTTTTAAATAATTAATGCTAATGGGCTTTCTCCTACAAGGTGTCACATAAACAAGCTTAATTACAACACTGATAGTGACTCTAATGGTTATCCTGGCGCCAAATTTACAATTAAGTTAAACTAAACTGATTAAAATTTATTAATTATGTTTACGTGTTTTGTTGCTACCGGAAAGTACTTATTTAACTATTAAATTTAATAAGGTCCAATACGTAAACCACGTTCTTTAATTAATAAGTCATGCGGATTACCTATAATATTATTCGACAACCTGTCATATTATTTTATAATATACGCAAATATGCAATACATATTTCAAAGATTTCAATATTTTATTTTGTATACCTATTTGGCTACATAAATTAATATAATTTACGTAGCGTGAAATTCAGTGGCCCTACCATATACCTTAAGGCTGGTATACATACGAGGTTATCCAAAAAAAAAAAAAAATCATTATCGTATACCTATAAGCAAATACCTACTGAATTTATTTATTTGTGTTTATATTAGTGGAGTAGCAGAAAAAAACTTAGGAGCTATAAGTACTCGAGTAGTCCTATAACCTATAAAAGACAGAGGCCTCTTTATAACAGATATTAAATAAAATAAAAATTATTATTAGGTACTTGTTATTTGACTACATATTTACACTTATGAAAACATTATAGATTATAATTTATTTAATATACAGGTACATAATATTTTAATAATATTTTTTTGTGTGTGATTTGAGTGAACTTGCAGTCAATGGTTTCTTGACTATTTTCAAATTAAATTCCCCAACCAGCTTATTTCGAATTGGGTAACGCCAAGTACAAAATAAAAGCAGTGATGTATGATGCTGATGTATATCAGTGTACCTATGTTGTTGTAATAAGACGAGAATATTAGATTAAAACATTCCTCTATTTTTAGATTCTGAACGAAGTGATGAATGTATTGATTTTACAATGATTTGTTGTTTTTTTTTTTTGTGTCTGTGTACAGCATAACTAGTCGAAATAATGCTTCAATTTAAACCTTGGGGGTGGTTTCCGATGTAAAAGTGAATATCCTTGGTGCATTTTAAAGGTCAAAAGTAAACATTTTCCAACAGTTTTCAAAAAAATCGAGAAAAACAAAAAAAAAATGACAGAAAAACGGGAATTTTTACGCAAATCAGTTTTCGACCAAATCGATTTTTTTATATGATTATAATTCAAATATTTTTGACTTTTTTTTGAGTTATTTATAGACCACTGAAGTTAACGATTTTTTTGAAGTATCGGTAAAAAAATTTTGGACGACCAAAAAAACTTGAAAATTTAATACAAGGTTCCTTATGAGTGGTTCTTATTGTAGCTAAAAAAAATTAAAAATCGATATTCACACTTTTTTTTTATAAGCGTGTATAATTCAAATTTTTACGAAATCTGTCGAAAACGCGAAAATTTGCAAGTAATTTTGAAGTTTAAAAATCATATAATTTTTTGTGTTAATAACTAATGATTAAAAATACAACACTAAGTTTTCCGTAAGTTTTCCTTCAAATAGCTATAGAGAAAACTCGAAGCGTGGTTATAGGAAAAATTTTAAGTGCGTTTGAATTTTAAATTTTTACGAAATAGCGTAACAATAACGATTTATCCTCATACGATTTTTAATATTTGTTATTATTCAAAAAGTATAAGTGGTAGATACTTGAAAATTTTACCACCCAGTTATTAAGATTGGCATTTTCTTTACATGATTTAATTTTCAAAATATTTTGAATTTTTTTGAGATATTTATAGACAACTAAAATTTTCAATTTAACTGAAAATTTTTTTTGAAGTGTCGATACATTTTTTTTGCCCTATCAAAATACTTAAAATTTTAATACAAAGTTTCTCATAAGTTATTGTTATAGTGATTAAAAAATTATAAGAATATACATAGGCACAATTTTTTTTTGTTAGCATTTGAAGTTCAAATATTGATAAAAATTCGTCAAAACCATGAATATTTTATTTTTTTGTGTCTGTCATCACGTTTTGGGACAGTAAAAGTGCTTCGATTTTTGACTTCAGTACCTCATTCGATCAGAAAGTGAATCTAGATGGTACTTTGGGGGGGGGGGGGGGGTTCAAAAGTAATAAATTCTTAATACTTTTCTAAATAATCGGGATAAACAAACTAAAAATTAAGGAGAAAACGGGAAATTTTACGCACAATCAGTTTTCGACAAAATCGATTTTGATGATTGATGTAACTTTAAAAAAAATGACCATTGATTCATGACATTTTCACCGAATGTTTTTATAAGTATATTCTATCCGCCATGAAATTTTCAAAAATGTTTGACTTATGTTGTACTATTCATAGGCATTTGAAATTTTCGATCATTATTTTTTTTTTTTTAATTAATATCGATAAAAATGTATTTGTTAGGCAGAAAAGCTTGAAAATTTAATGCAAGGCTCTCAACATATTGTTACAATAGCAGTTGAAAAATAAAAGAAATTCATAGTCACAATTTTTTTTTATAAGCATTCAAATTTTGAATTTTGACAAAATACGTAAAATCACAAAAATTCGCAAATTGTTTTAAGCTAGAAATTCATAAAAAATTTTCTTTTTAAATCTAAGATTTGAAAATTTAATACAAGACTCCTTACAAATTTGTCAATCTTTATCACAAAAAAAATGTCCTACCTCGGACTTAAAAATAACCTCGGAAATTCAAATTAAATTTTTATTAGCATTTGAATTTCAAATATTGACAAAAATTCGTCAAAACCATGAATATTTGCAAATTATTTTGTAGTTCAAAATTCATAATATTGTTTGTATTTATATCTAAGGTTATAAAATTTAACACTAAGTTTTCCATAAGTTTTGCTTCAAATAGTTATAGAGAAAATTTGAAGCGTCATTATAGGAAAAATGTTTTGAGCGTTTGAGTTTTAAATTTTATGAATTCGCGTAATGATAACGATTTATCCTCAAACCAGGTATATATATATGTATGATAATATAAGGTATTATGACAGGGGTGAACACGGGTGGGGGGGGTTAGGGGTTTAAACACCCCCCGAAATAGTAGGTACAAAAAATAAATTATCTCACCTACAAATGTATTAGTGTATTACTAATAACATTTCAAAAAAATTAAAATAAATTATTAGTTATTAAAAAGTTTCCCTTCTCTCGTGGTTTGTAAATTAATGGATACAGTAAAATCACCAATAAAATGTATGATAATGCAGTTTCGAAGTGAGTATGACAGTATGTTATAACTTATTAATAACTGATCGACATCGAAGGCCGCCAATCCGATGATGTACGTGATGTAGACAGACGACGAGTGTAATTGCCGTCTACCGGAAATTCCTACAACTAACCTACACTAACCTACAAATTGTAATAATTAGTTATTAATTATTATCTATGATATTATATTATTATGTAATATGTATATTATATATGTATTATGTATTTATGTACCCAACAAAACATATAAGTAAAATGATAGCCAAGTTCAATTATGTAATATATGCTTTGGTTGTTGACTTCAACGACAAAAGAAGTGAGATCTAAATGGATGCCAAGTTCAATGGTCAGTCCTGACATTTATTTATAACAACATGAAATATAATTTCTTCTTATCACTTAGGCTAATGTTTTGAAGCCTAAGTTCTGACTTGGCTAGTTTCCATATTTTACGAATTATCATCAAGTACCTACTAAAACAGTCATGGAAGAGCACTATGTTCGATAGCTAGTTTCTAATAGCAAGCCAAATTTTTAGAAGAATAAAAAAGAACTCCTAATTTTTTAGAACTTGCGAAGGCTATAACATAATTCGTATATAGAAACTAGCCAAGTCAGACCTTAGGCTTCAAAACATTATCCTAAGTGATAAGAAGAAATTATATTTCATGTTGTTATAAATAAATGTCAGGACTGACCATTGAACTTGGCATCCATTTAGATCTCACTTCTTTTGTCGTTGAAGTCAACAACCAAAGTATGTATTACATAATTGAACTTGGCTATCATTTTACATAATATATGTTTGGTTGGGATATCATTACTTTTTGTATGTAAATTTTTAATAACTATTTATTCATAATAAAATTATTTCCAAATGGTTTTTATTAAACTATTGTATTTTCCTACGTTTACGGGTTATAATTTTTTTTTGTGTTATTATTTATATTAATATACAATATAATTTAGTTACTAACGTATAACATTAATAATATTTATTATAAAATATTTTCTGTTTAATATACAGAGTATAAAATATATGTAAAATTAATATACAATTATTTTAACTCTTTTTGAGTATATTTTTAATTATCATAATTTTATTGACTATAATTTCTACTGGTGGGTGAATAATTCATAATTTGTAAGAATAATTATTTAATTATTTTAATTGTAATATTTAAAAATAATAATATTAATTACATACATAGATAGAAAAAAAAGTATTTTGCTGCGTGCGTGTCGACAATATCGACACATATTCGGCTAGACGTATTTTTGGAGCGGCGATACGGGAAAGGTTATTTAAGTCAACATTACATTAAATTAGAGGCAATTAATTAATTAATTGAAAAATTAAACATAATAGATAAAATAATTGCAAAATTATAATAAAATCAATTGATTAAAAAATTAAAAATTTTCAAGTTTCTGATTTTTTCCTTTGTATTAACCTAACTACCTATCTGTATGCCAAATTTGAACTTTCTAGGTCATCTGGAACTGGGTTAGAATTTTGATCTATAAGTCAGTCAGTGATCAAAATGACGATTTTCGGACGTTAATATCTAAATAACGGTTTGAATTGTGTTTATGAAATTTAGAGCACATATGTATCTCGTTAGTCTCAATATATAAGCCAAATTTGATATGTTTATGTGGAATAATTTTTGAGTTATAAGGGGGTCAAAAGTGGCTCCAAATGGTTCGTGTAATATTACACACGGTGCTGCTCGCCGGTTCTGTTAGCTAGAACTTGGCTTGACACGCTACCGCGTGTCTAGATATAGTATAAGTGACTAAAATAAAATATAGAAAAGTGTAATACAGTATGAATAATATGATATTTATGAATACCTACTTTAAATTTTTCCTGCGTTCGCCACTGTATTATGATTATGAATTATGATAACTGCATACAATGTTTTTGGAAAAATTGATTAACCATGCCTTATGCAAAATGCGTCTTAATTGAAAAATAAAATATTCGTTTCAAAATAGAATATATGACAATATTTAAATATAATAATATATCCTAGACTGACAAATCATCTCCGTTCAGAATCGTTTTTCGTATACAATGATACTTATCATTGCATTCAAATTTAATCCCATCCATTACAGTAACCTACTGTACAGCAGAGCGACATCCACGACTTACCCGCTTTTTTATTTTTTAACTGATCAATAATACTTATCAACTATTGGCTATCGTAGAAACTCCAATTTACCTGTTTTTCATTGGTACAAAAGTAAATGTTTAATTTGATGTGATAAATAAACTAAATATTGAATTATGACAAATTTACAATTTAATGCTTATTAAAAATAACTCTCAAGTCTTTATAATTTATAAGTTATCATTGGGACAACAATTATTATGATTTATAAATAATAATTAAATAAATAGGTACCTATATCTCTTCATGTACTTATATTTATTATAAAAAAGTTTTTTTTTTAATCTATGTTTTTCATGCAATTTTATATGGTGGTAATTTATGTGGCACCTTATGTCCTTATAGAATTTATTCACTAGTATTACATATAAGTTTCTGAATAATGATAATTTATTAAAACTTCAAGAATTTTTTCCATAACATTTGCTAAATTTGAATTCCAAATATCACAGTAATGCAGTATCAAATTAATTTTCACGCATAACGCACATTAAAACTTAAGTACCTACCAAGCTTATGAGTTATGACATAAAATAAATATATAAAGGGTTATAATTTTTTCATCATCAATCTGCTATTCGACTTTACGTGAAAGCACCTTAGAAAGATGGATCCACATTCGTTTAATTTTTCTAACTAAAAATTGGTTATTGAAGTTTGAAAAGTAATTTCAGAAATTTATATACACTAACATGTGTGTTTTAAAACTAAAAAAAAAAATAATTGTAAGAATATTTCAAATTTGTGTTTTATTATTTGAGTTTGAACAATTGATTCTTAAAACATATAGGTATTCCAGAGTATAGGGAACAATTTTTAACCGGTATACTATAATATGTAATGAATACTGAGGATAAAATATCCAAAAAAAAATGTCCAAAATCAGAAATTCCCGATGTAATCAAGTTTATTTTATACATTAAATTAACTAAATAATATTATTTAATCATCAGTAGTGTTAAATGATGCACTGGTCTTGATAAATGCGCTGGTATAAGATAGGAATGTTAATATAGTTTAAATACTGCAAAGAACCATCGGAACAGCGATGATACATAGAACGGTCTTTACACAAGCAATCATGGCGGTAGCAAGACTTCTCCCTTTACGTTAAACTGCCAGAAAGAGACAAAGAAATTATTCAAGAAAGACGGAAACAAGGATAAGTAAGAAAGACCGTGAAAAAGAAGAACACGACGAAACATAACATACAAAAGATTTACAGGACACGCGCAGGACTATAAAGGATTTTTGACATATTTATTTTCATCTGAGAAATTGTTATTGTGCCACGGATGCTTTGGTTTAGTACCTACAGAAGTTTAAGACCCATCAGGAAGACAGATATGGACGATACGGAATATGTCGTATTCGGATCCAAACGTTGATGATGACAAGGCCTTGACAGGACGTTCCAGGGATTAAATGTTTGGATATGGTGGGGATGAACATCTTAAAGTTACTGTTGACCAGAGAAATGGGAGAACGAGTTGAGACAACGAAGAATCGAAAAAAAATGTGTGTGAAAGTGATAATATAGAGACCTTATATTACATAGAGCCTTATTATTCTTTTTACATTGGGAAAGACCTACAAGGTCGACGTACTTCATTGTAACGCCGTGATAACTCACAAAAAAAAACTAGGTTCTATTCAAACTAAATTAAATCAATAATTAACCATTTAGTATAATATAATATGTATTGTATTAGCACTAAATCACGGTGTAGATAAAATCTACATCGTGCGCAGTAAACATTTGAGTAGGTACCTAACATGTTTCAATTATTGCAGTGTTATTTGTTTGATTCTTTAAGCGTTATATTCCACTAACATAATAGGAAGTTAATAATATAATAGTACCTACTTGGTAAGATACCGTCAGCTACTCATCATATAGTAATACATATATCAACATAAGTATATTATAGTAATATAAGTATAATACCTAGGTATTATGTATACAGTAATAATAATACTATAATAATAACAGTAGTAGTCAATACTTCAACAGTAACTAAACTAAACATTTAAAATATCAAATCATATTTCTTGAAAAAAAAGTTCTACAGTAAGTACTTTAAAAGATTTAAAATAAATAAAACATAATTTGTTTAGGTAAACACATTGAGATCAATCATTATTGTATACCGAGATTTGCAAGTACCAAATATCATATTTTATTTTATCGAATTATTAGAATAATTAAGAATATATTATATTATCAGGTTTAAATATAAACGCTTAAGTTAATATTAAGTTCAAATATTAAATCAAATATGTTATTTTTATAAAAATTTAAGTAGGTAGTGTCTGAATAAAGAATTATTTAAGAGTTTAAAATTATTGCAAATTTTATGACATCGTAGCTAAGCTTCCATATATTTTATACAATTTACTTTTAATTGCTTTTAATTTGTTTTAAAAGTCGTTATTTAAAAAAAAAATAATAATAATAATAAATAATGCTAAATCCAATAATATAAGCCGGTAGGATAACAAACATAAAATAAATGCGGACGTCATCTTTTAAACTCGGTTTATGTAAAATATTTTTACCGTACGCATGCTTGTACAATATTATATATAGGTAGGCACTATAATTTCATACTATTCATACCAAATCGCAGATCATTATTATTCTAATATCGGTATGCATAAATTAAATAAATACGGTTGTCGAGTCAATATTTTGCCATAACGCGTGTACCTATATGGGTTATGAATTTATGATACTCGTTTTCCGGCCAATTAGCAGACTACATGTCGTGTTAATACATATAATTATAATACAAGACATATTATTGTGATGTATATACGATGGAAAAAAGAAAATATATGGAAACAAAGTACAAACATGGCGTCCGAGTTACATTTTTCACGGATCATTTAAAATACGATCGGGACTACGTTAACAAAAAGTCGACTGAATCGCGTAGTGATATGAATCTATATATAATATGATTATAGCTGGTACGTATAATCATATTATAACAGAGGTGCAGGTATTGACCCCGACTGCGAAACGTTTTACAATAATCATATAATAATAATAATACTGAAGCAGTACCTATTCGTTAACCGAACCGTGCGTGTATTTTGCGGTCGTCAATATTATACGAACACGCGAATAAATCATACACTGTTACGTCGCTTCGGCCGCATAGAAGACTGAATGTCAGAACGTGCAGTATAATCATAATAGTAATAATAATAATGTACGGACAACAGTCTGCAGCTGGTATGATCGTCTCGGGCGAGAGATAGGCCGCGGCCGGTTAACCGGAACCCAGGACCTAGGTATACGGCCCGCGGGGCGATTCGCAGCGGCAAATCTGGACCGTTAGTGATTACCGTGCGAGTGTCTGTGCGCCATTATATAAACGTTTTTGCACACACACACACACACACATTGGCGAATTATTAATTTTGCCGTTAGAATATAATAGTTGATAGGCAGACAGCTTGTGTTACCCCGCGAGTCGTCGCAGAGGGCGGTCCGGATATGCGCAATGTTCGATCCGATGGCACGCACCGCATCGGCTTAATAATACCTATGTTTATTGAATTGATATTGTAATAAAAATGTATTATAATAATATGCAGACGAGCACATACGCGTGCCGATCGAACGAAACAAAAAAAAATATAATAATAATAACGTACAAATCGTACAATAATAATATAATATATATATATATGTGCGCATCATTGATAGTTGTAGCAGGTATATAATAAGAAGACGAATACTCGTATTAAACGCTTACCGGCTTGCACTTGGGTGTTCGATTGAGGTATAACATTATAATATAATTATATTACAAGAATATAATATTATGATTTATTATGATGAATATGCAGCAATTATTATCGACACTCCCGGGACGACCAGCAAATCCGCTCGGCTGCGGTTTTATTAATTAACATGTTCCAGCAGACGATCGACTTCGACTCGCGATTAGGTACCTCACTTGCGGTATTAGATTTTACGGTCGCGCGCGCGTGGGAAGTACCCTCCGTCGCGCCGTGACACTCGTCGATAGAGTTACAACAAAGCCAAATGTGTTATTATTTATTTCACCCGATCGTCGTTTCATTCGAAATCACTAATGGCGGCGCACCTTCATATCCAGTGACGTAGCCACGTAGCTGCTGGGTGGGTAAAAAAAAAAATAGGGAGACTTACATCATTAAATAACGCACTAATAATAGTATACACAATACACGTATGTATACTCAACGATTTCAGATACCTACAATTTTTGTTTCCATACCATATATATGACAATAATAATTTGATATGTTATATTATATGTGTTCGTCGAATGAATTTCATTATATATTCTAGACATTTCAAAGATTCCTTTGGTAGGCTCCCTGCAGAAAATTAATACTTTTGCCCTTTGCAAAACTTTATTGAGCGGAGCAAATACGATTATATCACAAAAGTGATTATTTTAGTGGACATATTGGTGGACGGAATCGAAAGGCACGAATTCGAAAGGCTGCGAAGACGATCAAACGAACGCATATCTGAAAATAAAGCCCCAAATGTACTCCCATATAATTTATAAATATTATAATATTGAATTTCTATTAGGTACATATTTTTAATTTTTTTTTTTTTTTGTTAATCACAAACATGTTATCCATATACTGTGTCAGAAATAAAAATGTACCGGTGTCTTAATACCACGTGCGATTACTAACTTACTATTGTTTATATATTTTAACATATGTTGTATATATTTATACATGTCATATAGTCGAATATTATTAAACTTGTCTAGTACGATCGCGCTCCCCGCCTGTTCTATTACATACCACGCACAATAGTATACTTTCCGTAAAAAATTCTATGACCTAATTCTTATGTTTGATTATAATTATAAAATCTCATTCTAGTTCTCAAGCTGAAATGTGTATATATGATGTATACATGTGTATTGTGTATAAATAATGCCATATATTATTATTTTAACATATTATACATACGACGTGGAATATCGAAATTAAATGGGTACGGGGCTATATGGTGAATTGTGTGAAAAATGTTTATTTTTCTGTGAATGGAATACTATGAATTTCAATATGAGTAGTTTAATATTTTTTTTAAATCTATTGAAGTATTGGCACAAAATCGGCCTGTCGATGATTTCTCTAGGATTTATTTCATTTATTAATCCTATTGTTTTATAAATTATCATTTTAGTAATTGTATTTTTCTTTTTTTTTTAATCTAAATACATCGGCCAATATTATGGTCATTAGTTAAAAAGTCTTATAATTGCATAGTTATGAAGTCTATTATTTACAATATAAGTAGTTACTCGTAATATGCTCAATGAAAGTTGCATTAGTCTCGATTTTGTAATCAGTTTAAAGTAGATAATTTGTCGATAATCCTATAGGGATATTGTTTTTATTACTATTATTATTTTGATGTAAGTAGTAGCATGTGCAGGCGAATGTGTTCTAATATGGCGAGGATATCATATGACCTATTAGACTATATTCCGATGGTTATATTGTTTTCATTTCTTTGTATATATCATTCAATTTAAAAATCGTTCTGTCGTCGAATATGTTTACCATGTGTTTATGTAATATACCGTGTAATATTATTTTGTGTGGATTTTCGGTTAATTAACTAGGCTATAACTTAAAAATTATAAGTTTATAACTTTTTTTAAAACCGGGTGTTTCAGTGGAAACGATAAGTTTCCTACTTAAATGTTTCTCCAAAAATAAAATAATCATACGATATGAAAAATTTTAAAGGCCACTAATACCATGAGACGAAAAGAGAGTGCTGTGATAGATGATGAGTGCCAAACAACAGGTTTACATCTTGACTGGATTTTTTGTTACAGTGACTATAACATAAAAGACATTAAGCTATTACACTGTATATACACAAAGAAATCATATTGAACGTAACAATTGATGTGGACATTAAAAATCGAAGATGAAACTGAATAAAATAAAGATAAGAGAAGATAAAAAAATATAATTTCAAATTTAATTAACGTAAGCGAATCCTTAAGAAGAATACGTCAGCTAATGTCACTGTATAACATCTAAATTTATATATAACAATTAATAAAATATGCTATTTCATTAAAAATAATAGAATAATGTGTTAGTAGGACATACATAATATATTATAATTAAAAAACCAATATGTTATTTGAAATGATATAAATATAATAAAATATTTATAATATAATAATATGTATATAAACGTCATTTTTATTTTATAACCATATGATGTAGGTACATATAATTTTTTTGCAAATCGGAAGAAGTATCATAAAAACCAAAATCCTAAAATCCAGAGACATATTACACAAATTGGTTGATAATTTCACATTTTTTTTTTTTTTTTTAATATTTATTATCTAATAACTTAATTATTTATGTAACAAAATCCAACTGCTGTACAGTGGTAGGTGTCTCGTAAAAAATCTTAAGGCTAGTGATGAGCGATTCCAAATGCCCATTTTCACCTCAATTGTTCCTATAGTTGTAGATAATGTCAGTATTGACATACTGCAATCACTTGAACGTACATCATCATTCAGTAGGTCACTGTATTGGATATTGTATTGAATTTGGATTCAATGATTAATCAATTTAATTATACCAAACGGTTACAACGATTCCAGATTCAGTGTCAACTATCAAGACGGTTGCCAGTCTATATATATTTTTTTTTTGAATGAAAAAAAAGAATATACATTTTATATGTACAAAATAGTCTAACAAATTATCTCGTCGAATGTTACTGCAACGTATACTCTAGTAGTTAACTACTACAGTACTACCCTCAAGTATTTACTGCCAATACATCTATGGACTCATATGTTTAATGCTTATATTGTAATAATGTTTAAAGATAGTATAACATTGATATTTGATTAAATATATAAAATTAGTATATTTAATTAAGAGGACGTGATACCCGCATGTGTTGTCTCCGTCTTACAAATGCGTAACATGGTACATTTTTTGCTCAGCAGAACACATGTAGCTCCGTTAACTTAAAAATTAGAGTGAACTGACCTCTTATAAAATTTAAAGGTAAGATTATTATCTAGACAACCTCATATGCTTTTTATTTTATATCAAATTTAAAGCGAGTTATCAGTATTTTAAAATTGTGAATTTTTTGTGCATCTTAAAATACTCATAACTTCCTTTAAAATTTAAATATATTAAAAAGCATATGAGGTTGACTAGATAACAATCATACCTTTAATTTTTTTAAGAGGTCAATTCACTCTAATTTTTAAGCAAACGGAGCTACACGTGTTCTGCTGAACGTACAATTTACTATATAATGCACTTGTAAGACAGAGACAACACATGCGGGTATCACGTCCTCTTAATGGTATAATATATTCTAATAAATATTAATTATATAAATATATATAATATATATTTTAAAGGATTTTTTTTATAGAGTAAACGCTCAATTATTAGTGATCTTTTGCGGAATTATGTACAGTATATTATATTATAATTTATATTTAGGAAAAAAAAATGTAAATATTATAATAAATTATATTACATTAACATTAAATAAAAATACAACCAGTTCTTATCTAATTTTCTTTAAATACTATTTTATATCTCGTAAAATCATTTTGTTCAATAATACTTTTTTATTTATATAAGAAATTTACCATCTGTTCTTAGCTTGAATTATAAGCAAATGTGGACTAAGTAACCAATAACATTTTAATAATTATTATTAAATAATAGCATTTTTGTGACAATTTATATTTTGTGGATAAGCCACGGAATTCACTTATCTGTGGTCACCATGCCACACTATTTCGTGTATAATCGGAAATTTAATGTATAAATAACTTATTTGTGTAAATTTGTACCTAAGGTAAATCCCATAAGTTATAATATTTATAGTTATATTATTTCATATAATATTGAAAGCTGATATTATATTACTATTATTACTTATTAGTTATTACTGTTATTAGTCAATATTAATATACCGTAGACCAGTATAGCGTTACCGTACAGGTTAAAATTAATTTAAATATTTTAAAAATTGAATTGTGTTAAATATACAATAATATATGCAATGGTGAAAATTCCCTACAATTTTTTTTTTTTAATAACAACAAAATAACACAAATAATTTTACTCGAAGTTTAAATTTAAAAATCCTATAAACAGAAATATTGTGCGTTTGCATTTTTGATATTTTTAAGTTTCTGAAAAACAATTTATGAGAAACCTTAAGTTAATTTTCAATCCTAAGCCATCAAAATTTAAAATCTTATCTAGGCTCCAATTATATACCTAAGTCGATTAAGTTTTAAACATTGATTATTTTGAAACTAATGAATTTTAATATTAACATTCTTAGGTATAACATCTAATTTTTGCAGGTAGAGGCATGATTAGGTACCATACGACAAAAATGTAATAACCTGTAATAAGCTAAATAGGCTTATCTGCATAAAATATTCAGTTTAATGGTTCACTAAAATTGAATGGATTGATTCATCAAATGTTTAGTAATTGATTATGTGATCCAGCATTAAAATATAAAATAATTACGAAAACGTAATATATTGCAGTATAGCAAATAAGTTTATCATTAAAATAACATAATATTTGATTTATTTAAATCACTGTTCATGAAAAAAAATCCAATACAAGCTAACGGACACAAACTGAAATCCAGCAGACCTTGACAGCGATAGGTACTTCCAATTAGAAAAGACCATCTATGGTTGGTATCTTGGTATCAAGATCGGAATCGTAGCTCACAGTGTTTATTAGCTTGAAACAGCATGGTAAATCTGCAGCATATCACTACAAAACGTAGTCGCGACGACACTCGAACATAGGACGTCAACTCCTATGTTTGTATTGGATTTTCTTAACAGATCATAAGATCTAGATGGTAAGTCGTCAAGATGGGATGTATTTGTAAGGTTAGGTTAGGTATATACGGGGCGATACATTTAATGAAAGTTTCTTCATTTCTGAAAACATTAACGTATTTGACTATTTGAGTGTATTTCAAGAAAAAAATCTAGTTTTTTATCATAAACATTATGTAAAAAAAATGTTTAAAACGTTAATAGTTTTACGTACATGATTTGGTACATATATAATTAATAAAATATTTCGATATTTTTGCGGACACGGGTTTATCTACACTATAGTTGCAAAAGTATTATTTTTCGGAATTTCACGTTTTCATCGCAGCGATCTCGTTTAGGCTGTTTAAAGTATAGGTACTTCAGATACTTGCATAACACGATGCACATAATATACGAGATAAACAAAACTTAATGTTTTAAAAGCCTATGTCAGTGTCACTAATGAAAACAACGATTTCACGGTCATTTCGATTTTCTTTATTCGTCAAATTCACTACTATAAAATTATATCGTAATTTAACTCTCGCGAAACATAACGTGTTCATTTTTAACGTCAATCTATGTAACCTTATTATCGTTACATCTCAAGCTGAACCGTTTCGCTCAAAGTGTTGTGGTATTGTATACTTACTAGCAACAAGACGGAATATATTATTATAATAATACATAATATTCTATAGGGATAGGTAGATACACTATACATATATCTGATATATCGATCACTAAGTAAGTGCTTTACTGCTTTACAAAATATAACCTTTCAAATAAATAAATAATTTATATCATACTGTCTCAGTCAAGTATTATGTTAATTATAAGTATAAACAAATGCGTATTTTGAATTATTTTTATTATAATATATTATAACAATATACAAAAATAAGAAGCATATAAAAAACATTAACAGACAACAAGAAAAATAGTTTATTTCATTCAAGAAAAAAATGTACGAACAAGTTTGAATTAAACATTAAATGTGTAATATCAGTAATTGTCCCAATGAGCCTAAGCTTTTGGAGGAGACAATATTTTTATCTATATTCTACGGTAAAATTATTTTAAAGTTCTAATCAATAATACATTTATACATAACCTTATTGGTTTTAATTAAATGACAAAATAGCAGAAACGATAAACAAATAAACAATAAAAAATAAAATGCATTAGACGTTATTTTTGTGAGCATGAAAAAAGCTCGATTAGATGATTGTTTGATCATTCTTACTAGTTACTATTTAGTGCTAGTACTAGCTCAACATTTTATATGTTTTTTATAAAATATTAACAGATAATACATATATATTATTCATTAGGTATACAGTACAAATTTAAAACTAGATCACACAATTATTATGTGCCTATATACGTAGGTTGAATTACAAACAAAAAAGCGATAAGGCTCAAAGCCCAAAATAATTTTTTTTTTATAAAGTTTAACGGTTTGTTATTTTTCTAAATTTAAAGATTGATTGATTAAAATGCATATTACTCTAGGCATTATCATAACGTATGATAAATCATGAATAAAAAAAGTATTAATTTTATGCGTCATAAATAATAATCACAGTATAAAATATGTAAACACTATAACGGTTAAATATCACGAGGCACAACAATATAATTTAATGTTTTACTTAAATATGTATTCATCTACTGTATGAAAATATACACGGTAGCTAGTAGTTATTAATGGGCATTATGTATGGTCAAAAGTGTTATACGACATAAACATAATAGGAATAGGTGTAATCCAATTATCAATCATGACCTACGTGAATACGGAAAGCTTAATACCGAATCGCAACACATGTGTAATTATTTTTCAATTTAAGTGTTAATTTTAAGTATAACTATAAAGGTCGTTCTGGAAATAAATTTCGGTCGAAAAAAAACATGTTTTCATGCTTCAAGTTTTCCTTGGCCCTCGTTAGTCGTATAACACGATTTGTTCACCAAAATAAATACGAGAAATTAATCTAGATAACTGTGTCCCAGATTTTTGAATTTTTTTCAAACCAATTATATTTCGAAACAAAACGTCATTTCTTGAGCGTTATATATTTTTCACTTCTACAAGAATGGTCTCTTAGATTGCTTAAGACGCCATACCAGCACGTGTTGTCTCCGTCTTACAAGTGTGTATAACATAGCAAATTTTAGGCTCAGTAGAACACGTGTAGCTCTGTTAGCTTAAAACATAGAGTGAATTGATCTCTAATAAAATTCAAAGATTACATAATTATCTAGGGCTTCTCATAGGATTTTTATTATATTTTAATTTTAAAGCGAGTTATGACGTTATGAACATTTTAAGATATACAACAATTTACAGTTTTAAAATACTCATAACTCGCTTTAAAATAAAAATATAATAAAAAGCCTATGAGAAGCCCTAGATAATAATGTTACCTTTGAATTTTATTAAAAGTCAATTCACTCTAAATTTTAAACTAACAGAGCTACACGTACTCTGATGAGCGTAAAATTAGCCATGTTACGCACTTGTAAGACAGAGACAACACATATGGGTATCTCATCCTCAAGCAATAATATAATTATTGCTTTAATGTGTTGATCTGTTTTACTCTAGCAAAGTTACTTTTATTCTTCATAAAAATCGTTTAAGTTATACATACCATAAATAAGAAGGTGTTAACAATGTGTAATTTATTCATCATAATTGTAATGCCATTTACGTATTATTTATTAATTTATTATTATTTGTCACTATTTGTCCATTATACCTTGTTTTATAAATAATTTAAATAAAAATAGTAAGGTTAGGAACAGAAGGAAATATTTTTAACTAGTCAATATAATTCTTATTTAATCGCTAAGAAACTAGAGTTATATGCCAATTGAAACAGCACTGATATCACACAAAGATCTTAGAATAAGGATTAGAATTTCGAAGAACTCAGTTAAGTTCGAACATTAATTTATATTACATATAAGTAAATGTGAAAATCAACAAAAGTCATACATTTTATTTAGTATTTTGATAATCTACACTAATATAGACTTTCAAATCAGCAAGATTTTATTTGATTCCAACAAAATATTTACAATGACTAAAACTCAGTAATCTAATACAAGTAATACAATACACAAAAAATAAGAAAGAAATTAATTGAAATGAAGTTATTTAAGAATCAATTTCTTATTAATATCGAATCATAATATTGTTCTAAGTGCATTCAATTTTAATTGAAAAGAGTTGGTTTTCATTTATACTGTTATGATTGTTTTATCTACATTCGCAGGTAGATACTCATTATATTTACAAAATCATAGCTTATTAAGATTTAAAAGTAAAAGTATTAATTAAAACAATCCACTAAAAAGCTGTAAAATCTAATAGAAAATGTTTCTCTGTAAATAATAGAATACTGTATTTTCAGTAACAAAGCTGCTGTAACACAATGTGCTATTGTAAAAAGTTACTTTCTTTAATTTATTTAAAAATAAACTATAGTCTATAGTACCTTGCATAGATAACTATGAAAATGTAACAAATGGATTTCAATTTATAATTTTTAAGATTCAAATATGTATCACAAACATTAACATTTGGAAAATAATAGATAAAAGTATAAATAAGAATAAAGTAAAAATATTTAGTTATAATTATAAAAAAAAAGGAAAAAATAATATTAATATTATTTTTCCTTTTTTTTTTAGATAATACATATTTTAACCGTTTAATGTTATATAAAACTTATAAAAATCAATTTCCAATACCGACGTATCGTATCATGGCGTAAATTTTTTTAAATTAGTCTAAATATTTAGAAAATGTCGATTTATATTATAGTCAGTACCCAGTAATACATATATAATAGCAAAAAGTTTTAATTCCTTAAGATTGATATATTAAATTGCAATGAAATTACTCTAAAATTGTTATTTTTCATTAAAATGTCAAATTTCGTAAAAATTTGAACTTAAAACTGTGAGACTAACTATGTTCAGCGCCGGATAGACATGGATCGGCTAATCGAATTTTAGTTGTTTAGCCGATATTTTTAAAATGTCTATACGTAACAAATAATCAATAAAATATATAAATATTTTGAACATTGTACTATGTATAAACCAATTTCAATATAATTGAATAGCAACTATGACAGTGAAATGTTTCTAGTTTTTACAATTTAATATTTTTTTAATTTGATCAAAAAATTTAGTACCAATTTCGTAAGCTAGAATAATAAAAAATCGACGAACTCGAAGAAAGACAAATAATTGAATTGCATAAAATTAAAAGACAATACAATTGTTTGGTAAATACTTGTACCTACGTTGTACAATAATTCTTATATTGTATTATTTAATAATAAAATATTTATATTTTTTTCATAGACTTCCTTTTTAAATGTATTATTTATTTCCGTGTCGACGTGGACACGTGGAAATACATTTAATAGTTACATGCAACAAGCTATGACTTTTAATAATAATAAGTGATGTCACTCATTATCATTTGTTGCACACAAACTTTATTTTGTATTTAATCCAACATATTTTATTGTTACTAAAAAAAATACTATTCTTAATTAATATCTCAAATTATTAATATCGTATATGTGTATATATCATAGACTTAAGTAAATATTATGTAGGCGTGTAAGATGTAGCTGCTAATATAATATATAATTTGTAATAACATACAACATTTTGACACATTCTGAATTTAATAAATATTTAAAAAATATAAATATCCTATTATAGACTTTCATAGTTAAATATTGTTTTAGAACTCTGTCGATATTACATCAATATATTTATTTTCAATCACAATTAGCTGCGTTAAGGATAATTTTTTAAATAGCATGAGTAAAATATTTATTATAAATAATACCTTATAAAATATTTATAATAATTTTATAATTTTGAAAAAAAAACTATTTTTTACTGGCTTGTGATGTTATATTTAAAAAGTTTTTTGGTTTACAGTAACAACTTACATTTTTAAATTTATATCCCAAATTAGAATATATTTATTAGAATTTAAGTGGATAAAAATTACATGTATTTCCGCAAATCAAAATTAATACTTTTTGAGATTATGAGTGTTTACTGTTCAATATAATACCACCCAGTAGGTACATGATTACATACCTACGTAAATTGTGTCTGGAATAAGAATTCATTGCTATCTATATTATATTAATTTCAAATAAAATGTATAAAACGCATCTATAATTTGTTTATTATTAGCATTTAGCTGATAATTGTATAGTAATTTCGCTTATTTTGCGCTTCTATTTCAATAGATTTAATCATAAAACATGGATACATCAGTGCATTATACAATAATAATAGATAAGCAGTTGTACATTTTGTAAAATGAACTTTAAATATCTATGATATATCTATATTAATAATTTTAATTGTACGATTGATGTGCTTGTATGCTACCCAAAATCAACCACACATAATAATTTATAAAATATTACATGACTATTTCACCTTGGAATTAAAAATAATCATTATAAGTTATATGAAAAATATCAAAAACTATTAATAACTTGAAACATTTATACTATACACAACTAATTTTTCTATAGAAATATTTTTTTTAATTGCTGATTATTTAAATACCTATATGTATTTTAATTAAAGTGCATTTAGATTTAATTTAATTTTTAACGTATTATTTTTATTTTTTTTTTTTGGCATTAATTTATTACATACGTTAAAAACCAAGATTAATTACTTAGATAATTGTACACAGTGTAGACAGTGTACACAGCAAAGAGATCTTTCAGTTGATGTACTTCGCCGTGAAATAGTTATGACTTATTATGAATATAAAATAAGTACGTATTATGTTTAAATAACTGAATACAAACAACAAATATTAATAAGAATAAAAAAAACAATCTTCGGCTGACCTAACCCCTTTCTAAACCGAATACCGAATATAGGGTAATATTCAATATATTCTGCATTGGCTGGTCCCGTCTAATACATGTATATCTCATAACAAAAGAATAGAAACCAAGGTTCAATTATTGTGGGTATATGAACTCTCAGTCAACCACATATTCACAGAATGTCTCCAATATACAGACTACATCAGCAGCCTCAACTTACCTAACACCTTAGATACAGCACTCATAACACCTCAAAAATTTTAAATTTTATTTTAAATATCAAATTTTAGAACCAAATATAAAAAAAAAAAAATTGTAACTAATGTATATTGCGCCAATATTAATATAGATAACTAACAAATAAAATAAAATATAAAAACTGATTTCAAAAATTAATTATTTTTAAATTCTTGAAATTTTTTGTACTACTTAAAGAATGTCCCGAGTTGAAACAAACTTCTGTTTTTGAAATTACACTCCTTCTTCTGCCCTCCACAGTAAATTATTTATCACATATTTTTTTTTTTCTGGAAATTTCGATGCACAGGATTAAAATTCGAAAGAGTAATTTTTTGATGTTTTAATTTTGTTTACCTACTTAGGTCCATAATAGGTACATAATAATGGGTTTGAAAGATAGGGGAACTTAAAAGTGATTCAAAAATTATGGTGATTAATATAATTAATCTCTCAACATTAATAATTTGTAAAAATAGTCCAAGTATAATAAATACTAATTTGTATTTTTGTAAAACAATTTTTAAGGACTATTAATTTTCATTAAAATAAATATTTTAATATCTGATGAACTACTCGTTTGAGTTTTGAATTAATTACAAAAAAGTTATCCACTAATTAATTTACTGTAAAAAGGGGGGTTTTTATTTTAAAAATAGAAGTTTATATAATCACAGGTCATTCTTTAGAAGTAAAAAACATATTCAAAAATTTGAAAACATTCTCTATGAGTAAATTTTAAAATTCTAAAACCCGAAATTTGAATAATTTAACTATTAATTAAAAAATATAGGGATGAGCGTGCTTGGTGAATCACTATGTATATTATTGCATACCCTTTTTTTTATAATTACTATGATGAATTCAGTAATTTCTCTACTACTGTATTGTTAACAAGCAAATTATGTGAATACTGAAAGAATACTATGTTCCCATGTAATGATAACATAATTTAAGTTATAGGACGTAGATAGTTAACTACTTAAAAACTTAACAAAAAATCGATTTTACTGACCTACATTTTTAGTAGGTACCTATTGGTTGAAAATGAATAATTTATCTCAACTATTATAACGGCGTTTGTGGCTTTTCGTTCAATATGTACATAGCCTGAAGTATTTTATGTGCGTAGAAAATTGGCATATATATATTATATTAGATACCTGTAAATTATAATAATTATAAGGTAGAATACAATGTGCAAAAAAAATTATTATTATCTCTTAAAATATATAGCTTCATATAGTGTTGTTGTTGTTTAAAATGTAGTAAACCTATCCTTTACTCTAATGTATAATTCATGAAATAGTTCAAGTAGGAGAGATCAAAATTTTTTTTTTAAATGCGTTAAGATTGCTTAACATTATACTCGTATACAATATATTTATTGTATTAAACCAATAATAGTATATATTATTATTTATTATACCTACGCTATTATTTCGGTTGCTCAAATACATAAAATTAATTTTAATTAGATTAGTTCATACGCAAGTGTATATTATATTCAAGAGGAAATAAATAACTGGCCGATTTTATGAAATTGTTAACATGTATTTACAATAACTTATGATACTATTTAATTAAAGTCAATTTAAAGTATTATATTTGATTTATAATGGGTCACCCTAAAGCTTAGAGTAGATAATGATAGTAATTTCTCCTGTAAGAACCAAAACTAATAGTTTATGAATTATGAAGGTATACTAAATTACTAAAATAATTATTAATGCTTCTGTAAACAGTATCAAAATTCTTATTCCGACGATAATAATTATTAACAAAACTGGTATGATGTACGATGTGTTTGTATAGATAAACATAATAATATATACTCATACATTATTAGGTATTATGAAATGCATAATTTATAAATGTAATATGTTGAAGACGAGCCCAAAATTTTAAGATAGCGTAGTCAATCTAGAATCATAAACATTACCTATATATTTCGTTCATTTCACTATGCTCTGCAGGAAGCATTTCGATAGTACAGTAATATGCCTATCATAATCTACAACTCTATGATATATTATTATTATTATATTATCTTTACAATCGTCAATAAAGTGGCACCTCGTAAGCAATATGTTTTGGGTTATGTTCCACATATTTTGTGTTTCGAGCGTGCGCGGGTGTATTTGTATTCGATAATGGACGCCAAATAAATTAATATATATACTATTATAACAACAGAAAAACAACAATACAACTACTCGTAATCGTGATCGGATGATCATAACATAAAAAAATAATATTATCGTCAAGAATGTAAGTGGAATTTTTAATCGCGCGATATCAATCGTTGTCATCGATGTGTACCACGCTAATTGTTACACGATGTACGTGTCCCGGTGTCCGAATAATATTTAACAACAAAAACTGCTCTACAACATTTTACTGATGGGTGTCATAGACTACTAAGATCGAAAGGAAATTCGTATTCACAAGAACGTATGCGCATTATACAACCAGACAAAAGGTCACGGTAAAAAATCTATGATTTTAAGTATTTTTTTTTTTTTTTTTTGTGAAAACCATGTAGCAATTAATAAAATCTGATCATATAACCTATTGCATATCTGCCTAAATAGTATGCATAATATTTTATGATGTTGGTTATATATATAAATAGATCTGTGGCCCTATAAAATATACTACCTATATATTCTTATTATATAGAACAGTATAATATGTACTAATTGTACTAACATTTTTATAATGTGGGAGACTGTGGGAGTTCGGGATTTGAAAAAAATTTGAGCAGAGGACATTGGTCACGAATTAATACTTAACTGTAATGTATCCAATATAAATAACTCCACAAACAGAAAAATATAAAAATAATATAGCAGATATTCAACAGCACAATACTTTCTTTGAGTTTTCATATAACACGATAATATCAAGTTTGCTGCCAAAAAATTAACTAATATAATTATATAATTACAACAACTTATAAAAGTAAATGTGTTTGATACCTCCGATTGTAAATACAAACATTAGTTTAATTTATTTTTTCTTAAGTAAAGTACTAAAGTTATATGATATTTGCTAAAAAAATCTGTTTTGTATCAAGTTTCATAGATATTTTATTAATTTAAGGTCGTTTGTATACCAAGATAATCAAATAAATTTTTTTTTATATTGACTGAAACGAATCAAGAGTTTATTGTACCACATTTTTTTTTATTAAAACATAATTTGATTTCAAAATTATATTTAATCATTTAAAAATCAAACAATAACTATCTCAGCTCATCTATTTTTATTATCAAAGTTTTATTTTATTGACAGTAAAAATAACAACATATTATGTAACTTTTTAAGTAGAAAGCAGAAGAACAAATTTTAACTATTTTAATCTTTAACTTTTTAAAATTGAAAAAACATAACATGAGTTTTTGATTTCAAGTATATTCAAACGTCAAAAGTTTAAATTTTATTACTACGAGTCACGACATGAAAAATATTACAATATTTCGAACCCTGCCACTGGGGACAATATCCGTGTTTCTAATTACATTTAATTCATATGAAAATCTTTGGTTCGTACATTTATTTTTACTATATTGAACAATTGAAAATATTATTGTAATATACATTATAAGAAAGTTTATTGTACATCACATATTTAAATATCTACACAATTTTTGGAGTAGGTAAATACTAAACTGTGTCCCCCAAAAAAATCAGTGATAAACTGCGTAAATTGCAACCCAGGTATTTTTAAAACATACGTAGACTGCTTCCAGAGACATTAAAAGAAAAATGCAAAGTGGTAAATGTCACATGGTAATACATGGTTTTTGAAAATTCAGAGAGAAAAAAGTTTAAAAAGAATGAATAGTGGTTAAAAAATAATTACAAACGAAAAACAAAATAATTGTAGCCAAAATCAAATACTTGGTTTATAGACTTTGTTGGTGAATTCATTCATACAAACTTTTACCAGTTATACTCAATTACTAATTTTTAATCATAATATAAGCAATATAGGTACACAGCAAACCTAATATTAACAAAACTAATACTGCAGTAATACAATATTACATTTCCCGTCCTAACTCATAGATATATTGACATGATTTACGCATGAATAAAATAAATATTTAGGCCACAATTTACATAAATACAAATATCAGTTATCTAGTATACCCTGGTAAACCCTGGCTGGAATTTATACGTTTGTATAAAATGTACCGGGGCTGTGATGATTTACATAAAAAATGTAAAATGGAACGCAATTAACCGCGATCATATATTATAATAACATACATTTTCCGTTTGATATTATGCATATTAATTATTACCTATGTGTCATCATAATGTATTGCAAACAGAGACCGCGATCGACCGCATACGTTTTTTTAAATAATTTACACGTGCAGCAAACATTATAATAGTTAATGGTGCAGATAACAATCGATCGGGTTACCGCAATCGATTTATATATTATCATTGTGGCCGAGTGGCGGGTAAATAATATATTATAATATGTTCCTATACGTTCCTATATATATACATATATATAAATTATTTTGAACGTGCGAAATATTATGTACAGCGGTCGTTGCACGCGAATTAATTTATCATAATACGCGTATGTTGGCGTGCAATATATTTTACGGTTTACAAGAGACCACTTGTTTGCGTGTATGTACAGCAAACACGTGAGTAAATATCCATAATATCCACAATAATGTCGCTCGCCGGCCGTATAATAGTAATGATAATATTTATTATATTATTATGTGTGTACGTCCGGCAAACGGTTTGCGCGACGTTTGTTTTGCGAATAAAATATTTGCTCTTATGACGAAGCGCATCACAATAAGACGTGATAGACGCAAGATGGACGGATTTTTTTTTCTCGTTTTATTTTATTTTATTTTTTTTTGTAGTCTTGTCAACCGTCACCGACCGCGGAAGTGGTTCCCGTTTTGGTAACAACGGCCCACGCAAGCAGTCGCACCCTGCAGCTTTATTCTGTGCATCACATCAAATCTAAACAGAGTAGTAAATAATTGATGGATGAAGCCAATATTGTGCAGCTTGTGTATGTATAAGACATCTGTGACTAACAAAATACCTACAAACTCGACATTAAATGCCAGTGAATTTTTAAAAAAATCGATTTTCCGAGCAAAAGTGTTTATAGACACGTAGGTAGACCTTCCCGAGTGGCAGTATTGTGATAAACAGTTCCCACTGGGTCCTAGTTTTCTGTTAGTAAAAAACGCCTCAGAATTTTTCGAAAACTTTGATTTTGGCACGTCACACGTGATAAAAACATTCACAGTGGCGTAACGAACGTAATATTTTAGACGATCGTCGATTTTATTTATACTAGAAATTCTGACAAAATCCGTTTAGGGCAGTTTTCGTGAACAAATCTAGATACAGACACCCACAGGCACACACACACACGCGCAATATTATTGTTGTGTTATTATAGTATAAATAGGTAATTTATGTACACACATAAATGAATTATACGCCGCCGACGCGATGATCTACTGAACTCTACTGAAAAGAGATAGTTCCCCAGATTGCAATATTATAATATAGGCAACAGGTAGTCGTACCTATTTTCGTCGGGCTTGACGCCGTGCAAAACTGTTCGCCGCGTGTCAACGCTGGCAATAATTTCAACGACAACCGTCGGTATCGTAAACTACGATTGTGGGCGCGTATCCGCATACCTGTCTGACCGGCGGCCGTAAACGTGTATCATGTGAGCGTGTGTGTCTGTTAAACGTCCGCGACACAGTGAACTTGACCTGATTATTTGGTACCCGTGTACGACACGCATATTATTATAATAGGTGTATGAATGTGTACACCTAAACGCTGTTATTTATTTTCTTCTATCGTATTCGTATTTTTGTTGCGTAGGCCCACTCGTTTCGGTAGCCTCGCGGCGTTGGTGGTGCATACATATAATAATGTATAGTATAGCAGGTTGACGGAAATAAATATATTGTGACTATACGCATAATAATATTATATTATACGGTGTGATCCATTCAACGTCAGACACCCTTTGTTTCAGCAAACACTATTATATTCGAATATATTTATTTTACATCATTTCAAATCGTTAAAAAACGAAATTTTTTAAAATATATTGTTTGTATTATTTTTGAAATGTTATACTTTTTTTAATGATACCATCATACATTTTTAATTTCATAATCTGAAGAAAAATATTAATCGGAGTAGGCACCTTTTAGATTCATTAAAATAAAAAATTGTCGAAGTACCTACTCCAAAAAATATTTTACTTTGAAATGAGAAATTAAAAATACTTGTTGTCATTTTAAAAAAAGTAAAAATAGAAAGACTTTTGTTTTTGAATCATTCAAAATTATGTAAAAAAATATTTTTAAAACGTTGATAGCTTTTGAAATATCGAGTGTCTTATAACGTTAAGTGGATCACCCGGTAAATACGAATACGATCATTATAATATTATAAGCGCATGGACAAGATAATATATGATACAAGTATAGACAAGTCGTCGCTCGTAGGTGTACCAACAACTACACTGGGACGTGGTACGCGTAGGACAAATCGTACCACAAAATAATACGGTATCACAGATACCGTGGTGACACGTATATTTTTGTTAGTATTAATTTTTTTATCTGTTTTACATACGAGGACACTGAAGAAAAAAAACGGTAAAACTAAATTTTAGTCACTTGCCGTTTGTATTATACGGGTCGCGACTGTCGAGTGTTTGATCGATTGGTTGAATTTAATGATTTGCCATTGTTATTATATATAAAATTATAGTTCATAATTAATAATATTCAAATATATTATAATGTTATATGTATATGTATACTTGCCACAAGAGTGGCTGACACTTGAATCGTACACAAAAAAAAAACCCGTTCATGAAATTATGTTACGTACTGCATATTATAGTATACTATATACTTAACGATTGACACTTTAAACATGATTCTTTAATGTAAAATAATTAATATTAAAATTTGTTCGACCTTACCACTAATTATTAATAAGAATACCTCCGTTAGTTTTACGAGTAAATGAGTTACTTATAATAGATAATATTATTGTATGTTATTTTACAACTTAACAAGCATCGTGCAAAATATTATACGACACCCAAATTTATTGTTCAAAGTAGGAAGTGCTTACAATATTCATTGTTTGTACATCATACTTACCACTTTGACTGAATATCATTGGGTGCAGAAGAACATAATTATTAATTATTATCCGAAGTCAACGGATTAATTAGGATAATGTTCTTGTTTTTATAAAATACCAAGTATCTACAGATATATTTTAAATAAAAAATGTGCCTCAAGGTGTAATTATTGTTCTTATATTTTCTGGCATTTTGAAATATTTGGAGTAATTAAATATTTTTTAACATAAAAATGTTTTTTGGGCTAAATATGAGTTTTTTGTTTCTGACTGACAAGTGATTTTTCGTAATAACTGTTTCTTGTATAGGAAAAATATTAAGTAGCGTTTTATGGTTTTTTTTTTTTTTATCATTAATTAACTTACATAAAACGACAAACTTATAATTTTATTTATCATTTAGCAAGTATATTTCATTCAATATTTTTTTAAATCTATTTTTTATACAATCCGTCAACCCATACTGTTTTATTTAGTCTAATGTACACATATCCATTTATATTTTATTAGAGTATTATTATTATTAATCACAATAGCTAACAGGCTCGCAAAAAATATGTTATATTAAATTTTGGGAAATTATCATTTTTCCGTACTAATCATATAAGCAACTGTCAATAAACACTCGTCAGTCAATAGTCATCCATGTTAATAAATGATTTGTGCATATTTCATAATATTTAAGGTATATTTCTTATAACCTATTATAATATGGTATTTACCTGTAATGCGTACCTAAACGTTTATTAAAATTATAAATAATCCTAATTAACAATAAATCGATTATTATTTATTGTTAAATTTCTATTTATTATTTTATTTAATACAATTATGACCTTTATGTACAAAGTTATCCTGAATATTTTGTACGACTATACAGTTTTGGGTTGAACACTAAATTTTTCAAGTACGTATCATTTTGGTTTTGATAAATGATTTAGGTAATTACAGTATATAACAATACACACTGTTATAAATAGGTACTACAAAAATAACAATACACCAATATACAGATAACCAGTTGACTATCAAATTCATCTTCTTCGTGTATAGAGGTACACGTGAAGTTCGCTTCCGCTAAACACTATAATTATACATAATATAAAGGAAGTCCATCTCGTTGCATCAACGCCGTCCCAGGTGTTATTCACTGTTCCGACAACAATTTTATCTGTAAGATCTCGAACCCAAATGATTATGGTATTACAATAAATCTTAAAATAGGTACTCAATTTGTATAAAATAAAAGTTATTCTATTTGACATAATACACTTACATTTTCAATTGTCTAGACTTTAGAGGATTTCAAGCAAATATTGGGCTATTTTATTATTAAATGTGGTTAAAAAAATAATAATTTGTGTGTATTCTAGGCGCATTCTGTTAAGTTGATTTCACTATTAAAAAAATATATCCAAATAACATTATACCAAAAAATAAATAAAAGTATTTTACATTATTATGTGTATTTATATATTAGATAGTACTTTAGTGAGTGATACACTGATCGCTGTCACTAATCCAAATCCTAAAACAGCATCATCTTAACTCCTAAGTAATCTTAACCAAACAAAAATTTCGGGTTTTTAAATAAATGTTATGAAACTAAATTTATGCATTACGTTTTCTGAACTGCCCAGAGTAGTAAGTGATAGAGTAAGTACATTAACTAACTAACGGCAGAACAATGTACTAACTGATTAAACCCTAATATATCTTGCAGGGATGTACAATGTACATATAAAGATACATACATAATACTATATAATATATATTATATATACACCGTAGATCAGAGGTATTCAAACTGTGCGTCGCGGCTAGGAGCGTCGCAAGACTGCGATAGTTTGCAAAGGTATAGCCGCGTCAAAGCACCGGACACCAACATCACACCTAGGTCTTGTATAATAATTATTATATTATAAATATTATTTGCGATCATTATGGAAGTGAAAACGACACACCTTACGACGAGACCATTTGAAGTTTTATTTCTAGTACTAAAGTCACTGTGATTATCACCCATATAACATAATATTGGTCATATTATATCCGTATGTTGTTTCAATTATTCATAATAATTTGGGAGCCGTCAAAAAATTAGGAACACCCAAAAGAGCCGAGAGATAAAAAAGTTTAAATACCTCTGCCACAGATTATAAATACATATTCCTGATTAATTTATAAAATAAATATATTGTGAGTTTGATCTAGTGGTCTCAAGATAATATTAAAATGGATGTGTACCTATGGTTATTTAAAAAATGCTCAAGTATATAATATATAATATAAATACACACAGGATGATTTATACCCACCTTTGCTCCTTTAACAGCTTATTAATACATAAATTAAAATTCTAATTCTTGGTAAATGGCCCTGATTTTATGTAGGTACATAATATACATTATACAATATACTATAAACGAATATACGAGCTAGACACACGATGCTATGACGAGAAGAAAAAATTAGAATATATTATTAAGTAATCAAAATTGATAATATAATACATGACTTCATTTAGGTCTTTGAATAATAAATTATGAGTTTACTACTTTGCATTAGCGAAAATCATGCTTTATTTATTTACACAATATAATGTTGACACGGATAAGTACACTTTAAGTGAACAGTCTTCACTTCTTCAGAAGACGCGTGGGCGTCTAATTCAATATAAATATAAGGAATATATTCATTTTTTTTTTTTTTTTTTGACATAGACTAATATTTGCCTATAGATGAAGTTTTATTCAAGTCCTAAATTAGCTTTAGTTATTCCGTTTTAAACGTGATTCCAAATTAAAATTATACAATCCCATAAGAGGATTATAATTATAAAATATAGGTAGGTACACATTTTAAATAAAATATAAAAATATAAATTACAAATAATGAAATAAAACATTATTTATTTTTATTTTATCATCGTTTTTAATAAAGCTACAACAATAAGACGTACTAAGCATTTATGACAAATAAAATTACAGGTTACAAACCTACCAACAGGTTATTTACTCAATGTGCTGTAGGTACTAAATAAGTAATAACGTTAAATTAAGTTCATAAATTAGATTATTTAAAAATGTCTAGAATTTTTTTTGTGTGTGTATTTTTATGTTAGAGTCAAATACTTCAACCATATGATATTATAATACGTCTTATAAAATATAAATTATTCACTCAATAGATGAAACATATAAATGTTTTTAAACTAAAATCATACGGTATTCATGCAGTATGTGGGTGTTCAATTTAAGTTATTCAAAATCTTAAATCTTACCTTTTTCATAATTACGTATTCCTACAGATCCTTTATTTTTGTTAGGAATATTTAATTTTATAAAATTAGTGTAATGTTGCTTTTAATTGATCTTTTCAGTTTATGGTTTTCGTTGTGTGTACTGCGCCAACAGTAAAACGACTAAAACGTGATGTGTAGAAATAGCAAGTCATGATTTATAGATACTTTAAAATAGGTAATTCCAATCCGAAAAACTCAATATAAGTTGTTTCTTTTTCCATTATAAATTTTAAATTTATAATTATTACATTATTAGTTAGCGTATACACCGTTACTAGTTACGCATTTGGTAGTGGCGTTTATGTTTTAATAATTTAATTTAGTCGTTATTTTAAACGTATTCATTTAATCATGTTATATACAATGATGGATACTATACTACTACAGCAGTCACCAAACTATTTTTCCAGTGAAATTATTCATCTGAGTTTCTCTCTTATCTCAGCAATAAAGTATGCAAATATATGTTAATTCACTGACATTTTTCTGAATAAACTCCTGATATTTTTCTTTTTAAAATTATTATTAATTAATGATAAATTAATTATTAATTATTTAAAAATGTTAATTGATGACAGTGTTATATTCTTAGAAGTGAAAAACTCTGTCATTTACATTTTTATATCATTATCGTGGTGTATCATAAATGATTTAGAACAATTTGAAGTTTTAATAATGATATACATATATATCATATATATTCTAGTGAACATATGTTACCTAATATTATTGTATTGTAACACTATCATATATTTCGTACTTAAAATTATTAATTTTACTGTTTATTCGCTTATATTATTAATGCGTATTTTGTTATCGTCTTGTATTTCAATTACTTCACTCAAAAATACTCGACCATTACGAATTCGTTTCCGTCGAGTGTATAATCATATAAATATCATCGAAAACCACATCGATTAGGTGTCTATCAATAGTATCAATACAGTAGTAGCAAGCGAAGGTGTCATGTAACTCTGACGCCCGTGACCTCTCTGACCTTAACTTATAATCAACTCGAACCGTCATGGTTGGAAGTAAGTGCTCTGGGCAGTCATGAGTTAATGATATTTCGCTCACACTAAATAAATTTGTCACACGTTCGATGAACACCGGAAACATTGATTTTGGGAGTATACGAGGAACAAGGTGGAAAATTGTAGGTAGTTATATAGTCTTTACCGTCATAACCCCATACTATATAGATATCGAATTCCGGCTAAACACCATTGTGCAGTATGAGTGTTATATAATCAAAAGAAGATGAAAAAATATTACTAGTCTCTTTTATAAATCGTCTGTAGTGATTTAATAAATTACCACGTCACTGGTATAATACATGTAACTAACATTTTTTACAAACCATTCGTTTAAAATATAATAATATAATATCTACAAAAAAAGGACAAAAATACAAAAATGTATATAGTTGTAAACATTTTAAATACACGAATGTATAATATTGTAATAATATAATACCACTGTAAGTTATCATATACATACGAGTATATCATCTAGAAATAATCTATAGAAAAAAACAGTGTCTGTGGTTACACGTTAATATGATGTTTCTATAAAATATAAAATGATTAATTAACACATTAAAATATAAGTGGTTTCTTTGATAATATAGCGCATTATTTATTTCAATTACATGCCTGCATTTAAATCGAAAAATAAAGTATTTCAATAAATTTTAACATGAGTTCTGCTATAGATGAGTATTTAAAAGAAAATTACAATGTAAATATCTTAAATAGTTAAATATGTGTAATTATATGGACATTTCTAAATAAGTACTACTATAATACTGTTAGGTACAATGAGATTGAAGGACGTAATATTATGTATTATTTATTTATTTATGTAAATGTGAAATTATAAAAAAAACTGTTTATTAATTACTTTTATTTTTTTTGTTTAAATTTTAATCAATTATGTATAATTTAGAAAAAATGTAATACTGCATTTATGAATAATTAATACATTTTGATTTTTGATATTTTACACGCAACTATCTTAGCTTTATGTGATTATTTAATTTAACAAATTAAATTTCAAATGTTATTCGATTGTTTTCTACAAAATCATTCACTGTATTATTATGTAAATGAATGTTACCTACATCAATTACCTATAACGATAGTATTCTTGGAAATTAATTTTTGGCGTTAATCAATTATTTTTGACTAACAAAAATTAATAATTTAGATCACCTTGAACATCCCAAATTTTGAGATAGAAGAAAGATGAAACAAAGTAGGTAGGTACATCTGATCCTTGAGTGGTGGTCACATTCCCATATTTTAATTAAATTATTAAAGTAACAAAGAGGTCTCTATGTGCGGAAGGTCACGATCACGATAATCGTGAAAACTATAAAATTAAATCAATTATTTTGATAAGATTTTTCTCGTGATTTTCAGGAGAAGACATGTACGTAGTAGAAATTCCTGCGGTGACGTCGTCGACCGTCGTAATGATTCACGTAGTAGGACGTTCGCATATAGCATGTGCATCATAAAAATATGATGTTCTTGACGGGTAGAAGCAAATATAATGACCAATGAAGTCCAACGTAACGTACGTAGGTAAATTTGTTGGTAACTTAAATACGATTAATAGCCTAAAATCAATTTTTCTAAAAACAACATAATACATCAAACAATACAACACTTGAATTTGTCAGCAGCACGTCTTGTTTGTATGATTTTGCAATATCCGGCATGCACTTGGACATCAATCGCAAGGCCATGATGTATCAGGTATCTTTGTTAATACGCGTGAATACGTATAATATGTTAAAGTTTCTATACAATTATATTATATGACGTAAACTATAAGTAACAATCGCGTGGACGCATCGCGAAAGAAAACTTTTTTTTTTAATTCAGCTGACAAACTGATAAAGCACTCTTGAACTTTACCCCCGCAAGTCGACTTGAGGTTTCATATTACGCTGCAAAAACAAAAATCATTTTTAACAATTTCATTTAAATTTACAATTAAAAAATATTATTGAAAGGGGAACAAATATAGGTATATACTGTATATATAATATAATATTTTGTATTTTCAAAATATTTTAATCAACATACCACACATGTCACATATTATTCTACTATTTGAACAGTTTAATTGAGATACAATTATAAAAAACTGATTGCTTATTACTTAAGCTGCTAAAATAATTTCATATCTGCGAAGTATATTTTGGTAATTTGAATATTATCATGATGTTATAAGAGTATTACGATGGTTAGTACGCCAGGGAACTCGCTCTGCTATTGTGCTTCGAGTATATCTATATAGTAATGGAGTAAGTCATTGTAATGGATTGTGGATATGTTAAATTTGAATACAAAATATTAAACGTAAAATTATTCCAAGTGGAGATTTTGTTTATGAGATGATTTAATGAGTAAAACAGCTGAATATTATAAGCTTGTATTACATATTCAAACCAACCTTATATGTTAACATTTATAACAGTGACCTGCTATGAACTTCAAAATAATATCAAATTTTAACAATATTGGTATTACATAAATATTTCTATTTCCCCGGTGTTTTTCATTAAAATAATTCATCATTCAGAAAAGCAATAAGAATTTTTTACTTTTCACCAACCAAAGGACCATTAATATAATGTTTTTTTTACCAAAAATCACTCTTGATGTTGATAAAACGTAATGAATAATAAAAAAAAGTTCCTTGTTCCGCTCAGGATGTAAAACCACACTGCAAATGTGAGGTAGACTACGAATATAAATGAAAAAGAATTATGTATAACTTGTGTACACTGTAGTTTAAATATAATTAATAATAGATCTTCATAATAGCAATAATTGCATCAATATTTAGCTCTTATAGTTTTTGAAAAAATCAAATTAAGAAAACGATATTATACTGTACTACTCCGCTGAACCAAAATCAAATTATTCCATTATTTAATATTATTGTTATTATTATTTTTTTTTTTAACCAAGTAATGATTTTCTTTTGCATTTAATTAATTTGTTTGATATATTTTGAGAACGTTAAGTTGTATTTTATTTTACTTTATACGAATGTACGATTGTATCAATTAGTCAATATGACTTTTTGTGCTTTACAAATTAATTATTAACAACACGTTAACATTAATATTTAAATATAAACTTATACCATACAATGAAATTTATGGTTTCAAATGTTGATGATTTAAAAACTAAGCAAGTCTGATTAGTACTATTGACAAGTAACTGAACACTGAGTATGCCTTAAGACATATTTCAAATATGTAAGTCGATTTTCAAATGAATTATAAGATACAAATAGCGTAACTTCAATAGGTTTTTAATTAATTCTTAGGTATAAGAACGATAGTCAGACAAACAACCGATTTCTGCGATCAATGTATGTGGAATGTAATGATATCATGATGCACAGCTCATCACCCGCAGTTGTTTTTGCTCTGTCCTATTCATAATATTACTCAAATAGAGATGACCGGATCTGTTAATTAAATACCTTACATATAATGTATTTTTGTAACGACAACTTCAGCTATTCGATTAATTTTATCACTTACATATTACGTTTGAATGCATAATAATTAATAAGTAATAACGGTAAAATGTATACTATTTCCTACTTTAAACTTTTTCTAAAAAAGCAATGCTATTTAAATAATGCACCAAAATATCAGAAACACCGCCAAATTGCATTAACTGTAACTGTGCACATCCCGCTAATTACAAAGGATGTACCTACATCAAAAATATAAAAAATAAAAAAACTAATAACACACAAACAATTACATCGACTGAAAACAAATCGCCAACTAAAATAAACACAAATAATCCTATCATTAAAACATCAAATCTCACATATGCAGAAATAACTAAAAAAAAATTAAATCCTAACCAAACCACACAAAACAACGCAGATAGTGTGTTCACAGCATTTCTAAATGAAAATTTACAAAAAAACTATCACACAATTTATCGAAAATATTCTCCACAACATACAGACAATCAGTTCTATTTTCAACTCTATAACAAGTGTTAAGAACCCCGATTATAATAATAATTATTATTATTAATTATTAGTATATAATTTAGCATTATAATATTATTACTATATGAACAATTTGTAATGTGGGGAACGGACGTTAACTCGACATTCAACGTGCGTACAAGGTATAAGCACAGATTATATAATTTATATAATCTGTGGTATAAGACTGTCCCGCACGGGCGGGTTGGAGTCAGTCGATGTACTCGTATGTCTGCGTCCATTAAATATAGTGTGTAGTAAATTTTGTCTTCAATAAATATCTTTTCTTATATAATTAAACCTATCAGTGTATTATCACATCTCATCTTCCTTTTTGAAAGACTTTCGAATTGACGAACTCAACGATACCTGGTGTCAACGGTCAACCCGGTAAGACCATAACACAAGCAATATATCTATACCCGTTAATAATAAACACAATTAACCTAAAAGAAATCAAACTCATCAACTGGAATGACAATGACATAAAATCTAAAAAAATCTACCATAATCAAATTTTTATCACGCCATAAAATAGACATAGCCTTTATCGCAGAAACCCACCTTAAAAATACCGATAGATTTAAAAACAATGAATTCAATATAATATATAGAATCAACAGAGACTCCATTCACTCCTAAGGAGGAGTAGCAATACTAATTTAAAAAAAATATCAAACATCACCAATCAACCATCTCTGATATGATAAATTTTGAAGCCATCGCCATAACTTTATCAAGAAATAGACACGATATAAAAACAATCTAAGCATACAACCCACCTAACTAAAAAATTCAGGACGAAGATATATCTGGGCTATTTAAAGACAAACCAACCATACTCTTAGAGGACCTCAACACCAAACATCAAACCTGGGGCTGTTTGAAAACAAATCAAAATGGCAACAAACTTTTAAAAATCACATCTGAACATGGATAATAATATCACCTCCCTCTAGCCCAAACTTTCAATGACCTGGAAAACAACCAGAACCAGAGATATACTCGATATTACTCTAATCTATAATCTCCCAAACGATCTACACCACCAAATCCTAAATGAACTGAACTCAGATCACGTCCCTATTATCTCTACCATGAATAATCAAATAAAAATCAATCATCCGATTCTAAAACTAATTAACACCCCCATAATAATAATATGGAAAACCTTCAGAGAAAATCTAGATAAAATCCTTAACAACCAAAAACAATATCAAAACATAGATGATATCAATAGAAGCATTGAGCACATAACAGAAACCATAAAAATAGCAGTGACCCAAGCACAGATAAAACTAAACATATAACACAACCCTCTGAACCCCTCCCAATCGCCGTACAAAATCTAATTTAAAAAAAAAACACAGTGCCTACCTGGGAAAAATTAATCCAAATGACTCAAATCTTTGGTTAGCTACAAAAAGAATACTTAAGCAACGCAATTTAATATCCCCATTAAAAAACGGAATAGCCAAATATAACAAAAATGCAGAAAAATCCGAAGCCTTTTCAGACTATTTCGAATCATTCTTCACCACGGAAAATGACACATTGACACCCATTATCAAAACGAATACACAGAAATAATATCGAACAAAACTAACCATGAGCACAACACCACTATCACTACACTATACCCCAAGGAAATACAATCAATCATAACAAAATTAGCAAGCAAGACAAGTCCCGTCCACGACCTAATAACAAAACAATATCTTAAAAAACCTAACATCAAAAGCATTAGCGTATTTAGCCTCTCTATTCAACTGATCTATGCGTTTAGCTACTTTTCCCACTATATGGAAACATGCTATAATAGTCCCCATTCATAAACCTGGAAGACAGACCAACTCTCCCACAAGTTACAGGCCAATCAGCCTATTACCAACTCTATTTCAACTATATGAAAGAATTCTACTGAATAGGATAAAACCCTATTTACACAAAATCCTAAATCACCAATTCGGAAGACCTCATAACATTATTTCTATTTCTATTTTTATTTGTATTCGTATATACTAGAACTAATAATATCTATGTCATTAATTTCAAAATTCATAAACCGCAAATTGTAAAAAAAAAAAATTTGTAATAGCACAATATGTGATGAAAATGTTTATGATTAATCAAATAAAAAAAAAATTGAATAGTCTTATTAGTTTCTTAGATATTTTATAATTTATTTATATTACTATGAGTAATTTATTTTTCCACCAATTATATGGTAGGTTAACTGGTCCCAAATAAATATTTGACCAAAACTTTTTTAGTAGCATACCTACTACTTGCGTCCCCCAAAAAGGTATATTTGGCAGGCAGTAAATTTAACAAGTAACTTGCGTCCCGTTTAGATGACGCAACTCGACCAATATGGTAGAATAATATATTCTTCTTACCTGCTATAATAGTCATGACCGAGGCGTGTCCATAAATATTATGTGTTACAATAATCATGTATGTGTAAATTGTGTATATAATATAATATCTATGAATGTCAATAAATTAATATTATCAGATATTATAGAGTTTAAAACTTATTACGCACCATGACAATGTCCGGTTGTCGCCAAACAATTTCCTAGTCATATTTATAAAACTGAATGCTTTGAAAAACCTGCAACACCAGAGATCTCATTTGATTGATAGGTATATTACAAAAAATTCAAAGAAAAAACAAATTCTGCTTTTATATATTTAAAAAACGTTTCGCTCAAATTTCAGCGAACATTATTTTAATTTAGTAATTAATAGTTTTATAATTTATCTAATTTTCTATTTTTTTGACAGTTGAAAATTCTATCTGTTTCGATTAATAATAATAAATATGTTTTTACATAATCTGTAAATAGTTTATATAGTTTTATTAATTTAAATGTGATTAATTACTAATAATACTTAAATTGATGCTATGTTTATGACTTACTTATGCTGGGATGCAACTTTCGGTGCCTCAAAAGGTACTGTTGGATGCAAATAAGCTATATGACTTTTTTTGAATCTTTTTTGGTGGTACGCAAATTACCTACTGATAATAATCTCGAACGCAAGTAGTATGCACCAACTTTTTTCACACTTTTTTAACTTATAAGATTTATTTTTAGCCATAAAAAACCATAAAACAATAGAATATTTCGAATGTGTGTAACTAATAATTATAGATCAAAAAGAACCAATCTTTAAGCACATTAAAAATATTCTAATATAACTGCATATATTTAGTGGCAATTTCATACATCTAAATTTTATATTTATTCTTTTGTAATTACAACAAAAAAACATAAGTAATTTTTCAAAAACTGGTGTTGTTAAAATATTTCCGCTTTCTACTTAGAATCTTAAATACAATTTACTTATACAACGAATGACCAATTTCCATAAATATAATATAAGCAATAAGCATATAATTTTGTATTTCGTACTCTGCTATAATATACATTTTGAATATTTTGGATGTTTCAACCAATAATAATAAGTTTTAAAAAATGTTTATGAAAAACATTATTACCATACTTTTTCATAATTTTTCTAGCTTAAAATTTGATTTCGTTAAAATAAAAATCTATATATTATATTGAAAATATAACAAGATATTTCTGCAATTCAACATTGACTTCCATTTAATTAAAATTAAAACACATTGCACATTATGTTTATTTAATCAGGGGTACCTAATAATCTTTAATACTACATAATATTAACTATTTAACAAGCGATATAACCATATTATAATGATTTACAACATTTGAATTACTTTATATTTATTGGCTAGTAGATTTAAATTTATTCAGATTGAAACGATCATACTACGCAGCACGCACCTTATCTTGAATATTTATAAAATTCCGTCACCGTGGTAGTAAATATTGTTCATGCGATATTAATAATATATTGTTATTTTATACAATATATCGTACTTTGAAGTAAAACTATAACGTATGACAATATTTATGATTTCTATACAAATTCAATGTATATAGATAATGCATATGTAATAGGTATTTTATCAACTAAATATACTCGGTAAATATTAAATTTTCGATATTTAGTAAGCATTTACTCGTCATTGCATAGTAATTAAATTACATATTCCCATGTAATATAGTTAATAATGACATCATAATAAATTTAATTTTATAAAAAACAAAATGTATACATAGTCATTGAAAATCATAATATATGTGAAATGTGAATTTCATGGATACTCGGAAAAAAAACCTATGGAAAAAAAATCCCCAAAGTTTGCTTTGTGGAGTTTGCAAAGTTTACTTATATAATAGAATTGTACATCCTAGGTTACATTTAGGTATAACTATTGAGGAATTTTTGACAGCTGTGAGTAATAGGTAACATACGCAAGAGAACTGATTAACTTTTTATTATATAGGTATATAGATATTATTTTTATTTTATGCGCAATGTATTTACTATTGTTCATTATTATCATAATTATTTTTAATTTTTGCGTAATCTAGCTGTGTGATCAAGATAATATTATAATAGTTACCATTCAAATTTTATATTTTTTTTAAATTATTTTATATTATTATTAATTATTATTAATTATTATTTTAGAACAGTTAGGTATATCTTTGGGGATTTTTTTTCCTAGATTCAATTTCATGTCGTATGATAGAAATATAATTCTGTTGTCAGGTGGTCACTATAATTAATGAATGATTATAACAATACACTCTTGACAAACAAATTAGTAAAATTTATGTATACGACCGTTTTAATACATTTATAAACAAATTACGAACATCGAATCAATGAAAACACTATTTTATTGCCTTATTGTTACACGTTTAATGGGTACCTATACTTATCCGTCAAGCGTAATAAAAGTTCTATGATCGACTAATACATAGTATAACATATTATTTTGTTAGTCAATTTAATACGACAATATAAACAATTAATTTTAATGGAAATTTAATTAGTAACCACTAATTGGTGTATAATATTTAAGTGTAACGACTGCTTGGGGACACGGAGATACTTACAATAAACCAATGACCACAGACAGCTGCTATGAAAATAGTTATTTAATTAATAATAAAAAAAATAATAATAATATGCTCAATTGTTTGATAACGCATCAGGTTCCTGATTGCGGTGGAATCGATTAGTCATCCTACCTGAATCGCGTCAGTTGGAATCATTATTTATTTATATTCACGTTTTTGGCGGTAATTTGTTTGAATTCTCGTTTTTTTCTTCTTTTTAATCACTTTATTGGAAGTATATTAAATTACAGCGTAGATAGGCATAAGCTGATGCAAATAACATATGACGTCACTTCAATAGTCTATAGAGTACTTGGTAATTTACGAGTTGGCGCTGGACCGGTAGTGACCCATGTAAATCATTTGCGACCTCACGATGGTAATAACATTTTCACCACAATGAATCGTCCCTATACTATTAGAGCATTACCCATTACATTATAAGCATCAACATCTCTGAAGATCATGTTTCTGCGTTTGAATACTTCCTATTGATTGTTTTTGCAATAGAATATCGGCAATGCGTAACTCATAATATATTTAGTTTTTCGAATTATCGAATTAATTAATTTAACGCCTAATTTAAATTTAAAACATTGGGTATAATAATTAATGCACTGCTATTTAATCAAAAGTATATAATTTATACGGGCACTTAACTTAAATACCTCTCGCATTAAGAATAATCTACCAATTACTGAAATACGTTACTAGTTGATGATCATTAATGGAAACTGATAATATAAGTAACTTTGAACAATTAAAAATTCCCAAACAATTTCACTTTTTCAATTATAATAGGAAATAATCTTAAATGTAGTATAAGTACTAGACGCAATTTATACAGCTTTAAAATGATAAGTACTTATTTCAATAATATGTTGTTTTAATATTTTAATTAATTAAGTACTTGAAATTTTAATAAATAAAAAATATTATCGTAGTTCATAAATACTGGTTTAAGTGTAAAGTTTAATCAACTTTTTAAGAATATTTAATCTCCAAAAAATAAATATTTTAAGCCTCAATTATACGATTAATTTTGGTATTTACCATTTGTAAAGTTGTTGGTTATAACTCATAATTATGTGGTTACGATAGGCGTACAACGGACTTATTATATTGTTAAACGTCTTTGAAGTATATAAGATGGATATATTATAACATCTATTTTTATTTAACTGTTTTGGCAATATGCTGTATAGTGTATACAATGTATATTCGTAATATCAAAATTCAAAATATTGTACATTTTAATTATAACATTCAAATTCCGATAAGTATCTAGAGACTAGGAACCATTAGTAGATTAACGGGAATCAAACCTCAACTTAACCTCACCAGAAATTTGATCTAATTCAACAATGAAACAAATCATTGACAGTTATTATTTAATAAAAACAATTTTTATAAACAAAATATGTAAATAATGCGTAATCGACTATTGACCTGCAAGTAGTTTATGCCCAAATCTAATGAAAAAAACCTTAAAATTAAGCCTTTTAGTATTTAAGTTCAATAGCTTCGAAATTGTGACACATAAAGTTAAATAAAACTAGAAATCCAGAAGTGAGTACCACCCTATCTAATATAATTCGTATATTGTACGGAGTAAATATCATAATATGAATTAAATGTCATTTGTTTAAAGGAAACTATTGATTTTTATTAATTCAGATTTGAATAAAATATAAATACTAAATAGTATACAATGTTTTAGCTATAAGTATGAATAGTATGATGTACAAATTGACTGTTTAAGAAATAATATTCGTATAATATAATATTATTGTTTTCGATTTTATTCGAATATATCCAAATTGTGTTTTTGTTTCTACGTTTCCACGGTTTTCGTTATATTGCTATATTGTATGTACATATTTATGTACACACACACACACACACACACACACACACACACACACACACACACACACACACACACACACACACACACACACATATATACGTATATATATATACGCATTAAAACCACAAAATACACTTGTTTTAAACGTTAATTAAAGTTTATTCACATGAGTGTTACAGTGTGAACTGTGAAGACCCCATATATTATCCGTGTGAACTATATGAATACCACAAAGATAAAATTGACCACCCAGATCAATAAAAATGAAAATACTGTTAACTTAACCTCAATGTATTAGTTATATCGTCATTTATGTTTTCGTATATTTTATTTTATCATTTTTTCGCTGTTTCTTGCTTGAATTTCACACCTACTCAATTTTCCATCCCAACATTCCCAACTAATAAATTCAATCGAAAATTGTATTTTTTTTTCAATTCAACTTAATTTGATAGCTATACAAGTTATATAATATGAGTTAATAAATATCGTGAATCCTGATAGTACGATATTATTGTTTGATAGATATATAGTTATGCAAGCCTGAGAGTTCGATGGACCATGCGCATTGCTTTTTGGTTGAAATCTGAAATCATTTGAATACTGATGTTGATTCGAAGCAATGGTTTGTTAAAATTATGCTTGCTAAATTTTTAACTTTTCAGCTAGTCGATAAATAATAACATAGTCACAATTGAACACTTTGTAAGTGACTTTTAATCTAAAAAGGGGTACGTGTCAAAAAAATGCAACATTATAAAACAAATTTTTTGAAAGATCCTAAGACTAAACAGCTGCAGGTAACTACATTTTTTAAAAACAATTAATTTGAGTTGCCTTAGGTGAGAACTACAGGCCACAAGTAATCATTTTTCTACAACATCTCGACAAATATTATTGTATTTCATTGCGGGTATTCCTACAAATTAAATGTTATGAGATTTCATTGGCAGTGAATAATTTTTATAAATTATAAACATTTTCACAATCAGATTCAGCATAAAAATGAACGTACGTCTTAGAAAAATAATTCGAATACAAACAGAATTGATTAGGTCATCACTATGATTAGTACAACAGATAATAATAAAATGTTTTTTCCTCGGTAAAATATCTTATGAATAATATAGGTATAACCAGTTCAACGGTAAAGTTGGACGTTCAAATTTACCTCCAATCGAGATAGGTAACAACATATACACATATAAGCACCTTGCTGAATTTAAAATTAAAATCCTATTTTGAGTTATACAATTCTATAATTTTGTGTTGAATGTTACAGTAAATAAATTACACTATTCAAACGGGAAACAAATTTTAAGTTTTGTTTCTTTTCTGTTTGTAATTAAAAAAAAAAAAACAACAACAACAACACGGGAATCATCCCAATAGACAGATAACTGACGTAGTTTATAATTTATATAAAAAATAAGCAATTAATAATTACTAGTTTGAAATACATTTTAATTTTCAAATCAAAATTAATAAATTAACGGCGTCAGGATGTAGAGACAACTATTATTATTATATGTATTCAATTTTGTACAGGCACATCTACGATTCGACGCAGATACCTTAGGTGATAATTACACAATAAAAATGACTAACGCTTTCATTAATATTTATTTATATTATGCTATTAATATTATATATTAACAAATAAATACATTACATATTTGATATTCTTATATAAATTCCGAAATAGCATATTTACTATTAATCAATTAGTATTCAATTGGAATGCTACGACTCTCATTACGTTATATACCTATTTATTATCCACTTATAATACATAATAATCTTCACCCCGCACATTTTTTAGTAGGAAAAAAATTGTTTACGAGTCTATTAGTTTAATACCTAGTGAACAAGTGTAAATGCTTAATAATATTGTTATTGTACAATACAATATTTATTAATGAATAGGTAATATCTGAAAATTGGAATCGTACTATTATTGAAATTATTAATACGCTATATGCTTTGTGTATTTTTAATGTTGAAAATCTAATGGAACTTGATTTATATTAGCCAGTTAGTGTTAAAAGTACAAAAAAAATTGTTTTAGAGTAGAGTAGGTATAATTTTTCAAAAATAATACATACCTATAATATTTATTACGATCAAATTTAATATCAAAACCGTAAATTATTGTATAAATTATATGGTTATTTTTTTCCAATTATTTTCGTGTACAGGCGTCATAATATATATGATACAATGATGACGGCACTATAAAGTTGATTGATGTAGGAGATCTGTAGGTACATTGTAAGTACATAGTAAACATAATATACTGTTTACTGTATAGAAACACTGAAACACACAATGAAGGCTATTTTGTATTTTTTTAAATATTGTTTATGCACACAATATAGACGAATTATATGGTTTTATATACCATATTAATTATAACTGATATGATTTTACATAAATAAACATTTCTTTGTTAGTTTTAAACATAAAACACATCGAACCTTAACACTATTTTCCATATCGTTACATATGACCAATCCCAACCTCAACCTAAATAATATTTAGAATATACTCGTTCATCGTTAATTAGAATAACAAACATACCTAGGAACCCATATTGTATTGTGCTGTACTTTTTTATTTTCTATTAGATTATTAATATCTAATGATATAACATTATATATATTTATACGCTATCTATTATACTATTATAACTTTATTTGTCATATAATTAAATCAAATACAGTAATAGTTATATTAAACATGTTAAAATAAACACCCCTGCAATGAAAGTTTTTCATTATTTAATTTTTTTTGAAAATTGTAGCTTAGGTACCTATATTAAATAATTTTAATTGTTTTAGGTACTCATATATTCATTATATTAATCAATATGAACATTTTTTAAATAATATATTTTTGACATTTTATGACCCAATTTATATTCTAGAGATAAAAAGTTAAAAAAAAAAGCTTCAAATTAATTTCTATCGATAGATGATTAGGTATGGCAGAAACTGTTTTAACTTCTAGAGTATGTAAACAACATTTAATTCATAGGTACTTAATAAGTTATATAAAATATATAAAAAAAAAAAATTATGATACCTAATAATAATAGTAGTTAACTTTAAATTTATAATAATAAGCACTTATAAATTTATGCACGCCAATCTAGAAATCCACCACCATAATAATATAATAGTTGGTCAAACCACTCTAAAACCCAGAACCCACGTTATCAAAATGAGGTCCGAACTTAATTTTTTCACAATAGAAGGGAAGGGGCAAATATATCATTTTTGCGTCCAATGGTCGTCATGGGAACGGAGATTGGGTGCCGGCAAACATCTGAGGTGATGGGTTTAAGGAGGAAGGATCTCGCGGCTATTTGTAGGGCGCCGAACGGATTGTGTTGCGAATTCAGTCGTCGCGACGCTGACGAACAAGCGATATTATTCTAGCCGACGGTGACCTCAACGGTCGTGTGTTAATTCGTCCATAAATTCGCGGGTAAGTAAAAAAACTTTGATATTTTTAACTTAAGCGTATCACGTGCTTAACATTAAGGATTTTTTATTTTTTATTAATTTCCTATATATTACATAAAATTATATCGATGTTTAAAAATCATTATATTGAGTAAAAATGTAATGTGGAAAATTTGTTTCTTGTAATTCGTGTGGCTTTGAAATAAATTATACGATTTTGGAATTTAAAATCACCGCATTAGACATTATGTAAATATTATTTAAAAAAATTAAATAAATATATTTAGTTAAGTAATATAATATTTTAATTATAAAAAAGGTATACTTTTGTTTAAAAAATAAATTAAATAATTTCTTTGTATAAGAATAACTTTACTTATCAATTATTATAATTTTAAACTGAAGTAATATTTATAAACTACAGCAAGGTACATTTTATTTAATAATGATTATTATTTAAGCTATTTTAAATCTCTAATCTTACTGAATTTAACTAATAATAGTAATAATAATATACCGCTACTCATATAATAAAACATACAAAATTAAGAAATACATTTAAAAAAATATGTGTAACAAAAATATACGTAAATTATACGTTTAGATCTGTGATTCGAAGTTAAATTTTACATTTATTCGACCTCATTCAATACATTTACCTTGTATGTTATTTTTTTTGTTTAGTATTTTTGTCTAAAAAATAAATATATACGCAGGTGGTATATAATATATCAAAAAAATCTATACATATAGCGTTGATATTATTGTAAAATATTTTTGATTATTCAAATCATTTCATTGGAAAATAATTTTTCATAATTTACCTTCGTTGCAAATAAGTTACGTGTTATGCGCCCATTATTCGTGTTTAAACATTATGACTTTTATTTGTTAAAATCTACCTATATATTTTAATTTGTATTATACATTCCAATGCCAATACAAGGTTTACCGTTGATCGTTAATTTTCACGAAAAGTGGATGCATCGTTATCGTTAAGTTTTTTACACTATTATTTCCCTGATTATCAAATAATTATAATCTTCTGTTGTTTATACTGCGTATATATATACGCATTGATAACGAATCTAATAATTTATTTATTTATTATATCTATGTGGTATTGTTATAAGTTCGTTGCATATTAATTTATTATTTTTAACGAATAATCCTCATTCCTCATAACATACGAGGCGAAAGACGTACGCGGTCAACGTAATAAAAAACGCATTTGAAATTTATATGCCTGTTAAGAGGATTGAAATCGGTGATGATTTGCAACACGCAACTCAGGAATTCATTAGTATTCGATTTCCAGCGCGTATACCGATGTGACTATATCGATGTAATGCTGCGGTAAGAATTTTTGAAAACAAAGTCCTATGAATTTGTTTCAGCATATATTATAATTGTTATAAATATATAAGAGTGTAGCATTTGAAAAATTCGATTTCATCGTGTTCATCTCTATTGCTGTTCGTATTTTTAAAATGTTCATTAAATTACTGCGTTAAAATTTGCATACAAGCATAAAAATCCGGAAACCAATTAGACGCAATCAAAACAAATATAGCTTATGGGACCCAATTAGTATGTAAAAATAGTACCAAAAAATTAATTTAAAAATGAATCAACTTTGGAACCCAACTCAAAGATGTTACACTTTGACGTGAGGATAATATTATTATAATATTCATATCGTTAACAATAATACGTTCCGTATAAGTGTAAGTCAATCATATTTTTTGCCCATTATGTCGAGTATAAAACTTCCTTACTACGTTTAAAGTTAATAAATTAAAAAAACTCATTCAAATCCATAGAAATATTAAAATATAAATAATTAGCAACAGAAATAGTTTGTTAGATGAATTCAGATTGAAAATTATTATTATTGATCAATGATCAAGCCTTAAACAATACCTACACTGAAGGCGATACGAGTTATTATAGCGGGTTTATGATACTATGTCAATCTGCGATAGAAACGCATTCAAAAAATGTTTAATCTAATTAATTAGGAACTGCTCCGTTTGAAATTAAATTAACACGTTTGGTGCTTGAGCAAAAAGCAAACTTAGTTAGAAGTGAATAACTGAAATCAATAACTTTTTATGTGACACTATGAAAATACTCGCGCGTAATAACTGCGTTTAAATACCTAATGCTCATCTCGGAATTGCCCCAGCCATCCCGGACATACTTGGTAAATACCAATAATATACAGGTAGGTACCTAATAATACGCACGCATAACCGCAAGAGTGATGTATACAAACTGTATAACGTATAATAATAATATATAGTACGCATACCCGGTTTAAAACAGCTAGGTATATAATTAGAATGCGTTAGGTAGGTAATAGCGCTATACTCACGCATCGTGTCCGTCGGGTTGCGAAACGTGACCGGCGACGTCTATCGCAAGGTCGGACCAAATGGTCGTTATAACCGGTAGCTCGTTCAATATTATTATTATTTATTTCACCGTAATATATATAATATATATATGTATATGTATTTGGTGTTTATACGACACGTAATATTTTAATATGGATCATGATTTTTCGTCTCGTCTTCCACTCACCCCGACGCAATCGGGACGTTGAAATACATAATATTCATCATAAACACGCCGAGACACGGAAGTTCGTATATATTAAAACTGTTGTGCTGAACACATTTTTTTCATTATTGATGTAGGACATATTTTTCGGCGGGAACAACGCTAGATCGAACGTGTTCGTTTTTGAAACTTATTCTTTGATATTTTCGGGTTTTAGGTCATTTTTAGCACATCACTTCAGTTTTTTAGAATATATTTTGTTTGTCGTCGGTAATTTCAAAATTCATATGGTATTTATCGTAGATTTTGTGAATTTAAATGAATTTTATATTGCACTCGCATCCTTGCATATGAATAATATATAATATGTGATACCTATGATAATATTCGATAACTAGGTCTCTTGCTCTTGTCTCATGACAATAGACATCCCGTGGGGTGCCTTTAGACCGAGCATTATACTATTATTATACAGTAGGCACACACACACACACACACACACACACACACACACACACACACACACACACACACACACACACACACTACACGCGCGAGCTATCGCGTAATCCAGGCGACGAGCCCCGTGGCCATTGCGATTTTTGGGAAAACTCGTGGCTCACCGAACGAATATTATTTGCGTCGCGCGTGTGAAATTAAGAGCTGGTAGGTACATAAATACAGTCTCGGGAAACCGTTAACACGAGGGTCGGTAGGAGCTAGTTGCGGGCGAAGATGAGATATATAATAACGTATATAAATTATACAGTTTATCAAACGAGATAATAATATAATATAGTAATAATGTAACTTATTTCGATCGTCATTCGTCGTATATAATATTTTTATAAATATAATGCGTGCGTGATGCGCGCAAACGCGCGGGTGCTAAATACGAGTTTTTAATTTTTTTACCTTGATGTTTTTTAACGGATCGGACGTTTAGCGCATGTGGCCCTCGAACGTTCGCCAATTTCATTGCGGGTGTAATAATAGTAATAAAACTCGTTTTTAATAACATCTACTGACCTACATAATATTAATAATATAATGAACTCCGAGTGTGCGCGGTTATCTGCGAACCTACGTGTATGCAGATTTGCAGTGGACTCGCTGTAGAACATGCCAATATAGCTATGGTGTCCTGAAGATGACGTGCTCAGGTCGGCATCATGAGTCACATCACTCGATCGTTGTCGTTATAATTTTGTCCGGCGATTCTGCTAAACCTTACCTTTCATTCAATTATGTATATTATTATCATAATTGTCGCACAAACCCAAAAACACTCGACGTGTGTGTGATTTGTCACGATACTGTATTATTAGGTGTGATGAGAGGAGAACAAATGAGTTCATCGACCATTGCAGCAGTCATCAATGTTGTTCGTCTAGAATAGTATGACATTTGCACTATAAAAATAGTTAGGTATATTATATTATATAGGCAAAATTACTAAAGTTTTTTTTTTTTTAAATATCCGATAGCATTTATCTGAATGTGTCAGTTATAAATTAAATCATTTAAATGAGTCTTCCTTTGGAACATTGTTTAAATCGTATTATACAATATTGAATATATTAATATTCGTTACCTGTACTTAACTTTGGATAAATAAAAATAAACATACATTTAGGTATGCATGAGATATGTCAAATGACGTGTTCTTGATAAGGAAACATACGTTAAAATAATACATTTTTATAGTCTTGAATAATATTTTTTTTGTAATCGACTGCTGTATTGAGTACCTAATCATAATATTTAATTGAAAATGACCCAAGTGTTCTTGCATTTTTATTTGTTTGAAAAAATTACTTGTTATATGGAATTAATTTTTAATACGTACCTAATTAAATCGACTCGTTGGTATTTTTATAGACTTATTCGAAAAGATTTTAATCGTTACATAGTATGAACAATATGATAGTAATAGTATATTATAATTGTTTATTATTTTGATTAGGTACATAACGACTAACGAGTAACGAGTAATAATATAGTAGCGCAAAGACTGACTAGGTGGATAGATACAACGATGTACCTTACTTAAAATACTATTAAATTAGCAGTTCTGAAGGACTATAATATAGAGGTAAACGATCATAAAAAAACATTCCGTACATTAAGGCATAAACACGATTTAAATATTGTTTACAACATAACTTATTATATTGAACAAACCGTTATGCTTTGACGCTGGAAAACTGTTACTTAGTACTTTTAGACCTTAAAACGCTATTGTATAAAAATTTCAACAATTTTATAAATTTGGTACTTAGTATGGTATCATAGAATAAGGATAAATAACTTATTTAGTATCATAAATTTTGAATTTTGACATTTAGCATGTTATAAACACGGATGCAAATACTAGACATTTACAAAACAGATTCATCGTCGTGTAAAGCTTTAGCCTTGATAAATAACAAAACGATATTTATTTTACATTATTTATTATTATTTATTTATTTATTTTTTTTTTTTTTTTGTATGATTTATCTATAATAATTGATGGTATCTATTACAAAAATATTAGAAAAATCACAGACAATACCCATTATGATACATAAATTAGCGGATTTAATTTTTATAAAAATTTAAAATTGAATATTTCTGAATAAATAAGAGTTGGTCAAACAGGACCAAAAAAATAATTATTTAATAATAAACGGTTTCTAAAAATGCATATTTTTAATGAATATTATAGCAGTATATTAAATCAATTATTATTTCATTAATTTAATACATTTTAAAAGATTAAAATAATATGTGAATTTATAGTATTGACTAGTGAATGATATTTATAAAATATTTGTCTCGTAGCGTTTGGATGACTATTTGTTTTTCTTTACTTTTAATTCAAAAAGTTCCGGTCGAAGGCAATTACACAAAATCATTTGTCTATGCAAACGAGGACCCTTTTTTATACTTGGTGGCGTTTTACTAACGTCAACTATAACGGCGAAATAACTCATGGACAAAAAAAATAAAATAAATAAAAACGTCGCACAGAGTTAGTCTTACGTTTAAATTACGTGTGCATATTGTGTGGATTACTTGCATGGTTACAAAGCGGGAGGTTTAAAGATGTCTTTCAACAAGACATCTGATACATCGAATATAGACAGAAGTGGAAGCAGAAAACGCAAAAGAGGTGGGATACCCCCATACTTTTTTGTTGTTGTTTTACCAATACAAATCTAATGTTCCAAGAATTTCATAAAAAAAAATACAAAATAATAATACTCTCGTGGATATATATTATTTATAGAGATAATAACATGGGTAGTATGCGTATTATACAACTTCCAAATAGGTAAACTACAAAAAAAATTATGGTCAGATATATAGGCGTAGACGTAACACTGCAATTCAATAATACAGATATTTAAATCTGTATGGATTTGACGGTAGAACTTATGAAACCGGTTTACAGATTACAAATCATCAACTGTTGGTGAAAAAATAAAAATATCACCATTTCGGTACCCGTGCCTACCCATGATAATATTAATTTAATAACTAAAACTCAAAACATACGGGTAATCAATTAGGTGCTCGTTAATCCGTTCCGAATGATCAAACATATTATTATTATTTGATGCCTTCGTCCGGCAACACGTCGCGACCGTGGCGGTTTTTTTTCCCCGAAAAGTGTCATTAGCCGCACGGAAATCACGATTTGAGTACGAGTGATGTACACGTTGCGCGCATAATATTATTATCATGAGCAAATTATCTATGCTCGTCGGCGGCGAAGTGTTCGACCGGTGTCGAGTCCCGTCCCAATGTCAATGTCGCGATTGTTGAGACTATAATATAATATGTGTAGAGAGAGAGTGTTAACAGTTTACACGCCATCCGTCTTCGGCCGGTTATTATGCCGAATTAGCTTGTACGAAAACATTACGATACGACACGATACGTTGCGCGATCATAATAATATTATTATTAAAAATCTTAATCATATTAAGCTCGGTTCATGGTTCGTTTGTTCGACGACGATCGACATAAGAACGGTCGAAATGTCGAATATTGTTGTATACACAAAATAAATAAATAAATAATAATATTGCACACATAGGTATAGGTATTCGTGCTTCGGACGATCTGCAAACGGTACAGCACGATCGTCGTTCGTTTGCGCAGTAACCACACTTGGCATGATATTTTAGTGACGACTAGGCTTATACAGTGGGTGGAGCGGGTGAGGATCAATTTCAGGAGCCGGTATGGTGATATAAAAGTATACAATTATAATATATGTAAGTCTTACTTGAATAACCACCATATTATGATGATTGCTAACAGTTCAATTTTAAAATAGTTTTAAGAAAATGTCATACTTAAAACGTTGTCTACTGTACATCTCAGTGACGTAATTAGGGGAGGGGGAGTGAACGACGAAGCACAAGTACTCCTTGCGCCCTGTAGGTATAGTTTGTTAGTAGGCCCTGATATGATTTTGAACCTATTGAAACTGAATTTTAATTCTATTTAAATATATTGCTATTGCTATTTCATTAATTCGTTGAAATTTTCGATAAAAAACAATACTACCTACTGGATAAATAATAAAACAACGTAATGTTGTATATATTATATAACTTTTCAATTATACCCATGTCAGGATCATAGATTACATTTTTATAAAATAGGAACAATTTTTTTTCAAAATATATATTTAAGTCTTGTATTATATTTGGATATAATACATTGCAGGTAAAATTGTTTTCAAAACAATCATATTTCAGATTAAATCACCAAAAGTAAAATAAAACTAGATTCTTAATTTCATAAAATGATTCAAAAATATACAATTTATTTTTATATAATCTATTTCTTATAATAATAATATTATTATATTAACCTAACTACAATTAAAATATAATTATTAATTTTATATCAGGTATCTAGTACCTACTATAATATTTAGACGAAGTTTTATTATTCAGTGAATTTAAATAACTATTTAGATTATAACAACAATAAAACTAAATTTATAATAATAAATAATACTTTATTATTAGGGCTAGGATAGTATAGGATTTTGCATTTTTTTTTAGGATTTACAGGACATAGCTTTTCAAGCACAAAATGTGATTTGGTCATATACGAGTCCAAATTTATAGTTTTTATTTTGCTTTTTTTTGCATTTTTTGTACTTTTAAGGATATAGGGTCATTTTTTAGCATTTTTAGGTCATTTTTTCAATTTTACGGGCATTTTTTATACTTTTTTTAAATCTAGGTAATATTTTTATACATTTTCATTTACACTAGATGTTCTCGATAAAAGTTTTGAATTTGTAACAGAAATAATATCATATTCAATATTTCAATTACAGAGATAGTATAGAGAATAATCTTCGATACCTCGAGTTATCTTAATCGTTAAATTAAATGACAGTGATGTGGAGAGTACAGTGTGTAGTAGTGTGTTAATACTCGTTATCGATAATAAAACCATTTATATATTACAACAATAAACTTCGATACCACGAGTTATCTTAATCGTAAAATTAGATGACAGTGGTGTGGAGTGTACCTACGTATGGTTTTGTTAGTGTCTTTACTTTCGGGATTGCGTATCGTGCTTGTAACGAAATATGCCGAAACAAAAATCATCGCAATCGAGTCGTATGCGGCTTTATGTTTCGGAATTTGGCGCCGACGTCTTTTCTACCGATGGTTTGGTGTTATTTTGTAAAGTCTGTGAAGTTAAAGTTGCAGCAGATAAAAAATATACAATTCAGCAACATATTACACGCGATAAACATTTACGTGGTATTCAAAAACGAAACGAGCAAACGACTTCTTTAACACAACCAATGTATTCTGAGTACGGAAATTCTAATTTTAATCTAGATTTGTGCAGGGCATTTTTAAGTGCAAATATACCGTTACATAAATTATCTCATCCAATTTTACGAAATTTAAATATTATTATTATTATTTATTTATTTTCATTTAAAAATAGAAATGTTTATATACATGTAAATTTATACAAATATTTATACATATTATAAAATGTAATTATACATAATGATTGTCTCTGTAAGCTATAGGCTTGTTGTGGAGACAAGGTTCTTAAAAATATCTCGTACATTTACTAAAATAATTAATCATAATTAAATTAACACATTATAAGTCGATTGTAGTTGTAGATGATTTAGTGATTACTGATTATAAGCTTCATAAATATACATTTTTAAATATTTTTTGAATTACAGAATAAATATAACAATTTGACAGCAATACAGATATAATAAAATTTATCTATATTAGTAATTTAATTTTTTCATTTACCATTTTCTTATATAATCTAAAGATTTTAAACAAACCATCGTCAATATTTAGTTCCATTGCCATCTTAATTCCAGCATTCAAGGGGTTTCTTTTTCCAAATTCCGTTCTACACATAGGAATTAAATATATATCAGTTTGTTTCGCTCTTGTACAATGGTTATGGTTACTTACAATTACTTATAGCTACTTTTTAAAGTACGCATTTTAGGTACATATTGCTTTTTAATGCTTTCTAAAGGTTTAAAATTGATTTTTAAAGTAGGGGGGGAACTTTTGGGCGTTCAGGGAAAACGAGCATTGTTATCTATATTCTATACAATTGGCTTCTGATAAAATCAGAAATATCTTTATCAACATCCTATTCCCGAAAGATTTAATAGATAATATTATCTTCAATAGAAATTTTTAATTTATTACTTCCTCTTCGTGTACTTTACGGAAAAATGTATTTTGTATACATACGTAAAAGTAGACTTGAATACGCACTAGACCTTGATTGCACAGAACCCAATCCTTGAACCTTGATCATCATTTTTACAATTCGCTACAATGTCATCACGTCATCCACACGCCATTCAAGCTTTCGTGTGAATCCAATTGAAGCTCATGACATCATCATTATAGGCATACATGCATGCCGTTCACGAGCTATATTGACACACAAAAATAACACGCACGTACACGTATACATTCTATATGACTGTATGTCGTACGTGTTTAGATACGATAAACGTGACTTTGGTTATAAAAAAGAATAAAGTTGGCCCGAACATTTGGGATTGATAATATATTTAAATTCCCTAGTATGATTATTTATTGATGTCATTTTGTGCGTTATAAAATGTTTTCATTCAATAGAATATAAAAAAGTCATGACAAAATTAAATTAAATTATTAAAATTGAAGGTATTTTATGGATAAACTAAATATGTTATCGGTTGACTGATTAATTATAGCACATATTTAAGTAGGTTCCAATTGAAATAATAGTTTCACACCAAGACACTTGTATGTACTTGATTGGTTTGTATATCACGTATACAACCGTGTTGACATGTTGTCCACTTTTACTCATTTATTTATTATAATGTACCTATACGCTATACTACCAATAAATTATGTACCACATACTCGAACTGTAGGTAGGTATTATAAAGTACACCTCAAATATGGTTTTAAATAATTAAATGTTAAAAACAATTTTCATGTAAAATACTACTTCTTTTTAGGTTGGTTTAAATTTAAATTTTAACATAGATCTCAATGCTATATACAATATTAGCCATTATGACATTTTGAAATACTCCTTTATGTAAAAAAAATGTATTTCCAATATGGTTTACTGCTGTAAACAACGTGATTTTGTGACTCATATAGAACCCGATGGCGCTTCGTCCGATTTGCATAGTCATTTCGGTCAACGGCCAACCATGACCTCCTCTCTTCGACCTCATAAAACACGATCTGGTCGTACGAAATATCAAACCCACCTCCCCCAGCTTTACTTTCTCGCCTACTTCCGTGTTAATTTCTTGTACTCGTACGCACATTTATTGGATAAACACATTTATATTCATCTAGTACCTATGCCTTCACTAATGTATTTGATAATAACAAGACATTCATAATTACGTATTTTACTTGTACCTATATTGTATAGTGTTCTACATAAACGCATAATAATAATAATAATACTATATAGATATACATAAATTATGAATTAAGTTTATATTTTATATTTGCCTATCTGAATAGTTTTAATCAAATAAATCATGCTATAGATGTTTCAGATTAAATTTTAAACTGCGACTTAAATAAATATGTTTATAACGATAGGACACGTCATGTGTTCATATAATTTTAAAAAAACTATTACGATTCAAATATGCCTAAGTAACGCAGTTTATTTTTTGTAACTGAATTATTTACCTACATAATTTTAAATAATTCAATCACACTCGTGGTAAAATCTTATGTAATAGATATTTGTATTTGATTCGTGTGTTATTATTATTAGATAGGTACCTACAAAATAAAATGTTTATATTCACACGATCATTAATCATGATTAATATATTAGTACATACTACCATTTAACAAGAAAACTGTCCTACTATTACCTGTTATATAGGTTAATCAGTTAATTTATTATGTGACGATTATTTTTTATGTGTAGTGTATTTTCAATTGATGCAATTTTATACTATTTATAGAGATTCGCATATTCTTATGGGTATAACCGGTTTATGATTCCGTTATTTTAAAAGATGGTATATTTGCATATAGTATAACATTTTTAACCACAAACAGTTTTTTTTTGACGTGTAATACTAGACAATATTTTACGGCTGAAGTAGTTTTCCGGCCAATGAGTCCTTCAAAGAGTTTAATGTATTTATTTATAATTATTTTGTTTTCAGGAGATTTTGATTATATTATAACTAAGTGACGAGTCATATACAATCATGATGGGTTCGATGAGCCGAATCATCGTTTTAGTGTGCATGATTTACTATTCTACCTGTGGTATGTTTTGATGTAAAACATCAGCTATAACCAAATATATTTCTTTCTTGATTTTTATTACAGACGTAACTAGCAGAGAATCAAGAGCTAATTCAAGTCCAACAGAAGGAACATTTAATTGTAAATCAGAAGGATTTCATCCAGACCCGTCTGACTGTACGTCATTTTACAGATGTGTCAACTTTGGAGCTGGCACATATTACACCAAGTTTAAATTTCAATGTTCTCCCGGAACTGTTTTTGATCCAGAAAACTCTGTATGCGTACATCCTTCTTTTTCTAGTAGAGAAGAATGTAAAAATGTAGAATTTAGTAATCCCGAGCCAGAACCTAGCCCAGAAGAGTCTAATTCATGGAATCCACCCCCTAATGGTGCTCAAAACCAACCAAACACTAATAAACCAAATAACTCAGGTTACGGTCCAACCGCTCCCGAATATTTAAGCCAGCCGTCTTCGAACTATGATTATGGGCGTCCACAGACCGGTTACAAACCAACACAAACTGAATACGTTCAACCTCAATCACCACCAAGTTACCAACCTCCCCCATACATATCACCACAAACAAACTCTCCACCGAGTAATTATAAACCTCAAAATCCAGGATATGTAGAATATCAACCTCAACCAAGTTATAACCAGCCACCTCAATCTGGTTACATTCCAACTTCATCACAACTAGCTCAAAAACCGAATTATAATCAACCACCACAATCTGGGTATATACCACCTAGTCAACAACCAAGTTATAGCCAACCACCACAATATAATTATGTACAACCTGTAGTATCAACGTCACAGCCAAATTATTATCAACCATCACAATCTAACAGTAATCAACCATCACAACCTAATTATAATCAACAACAATCGACTTATGCACCTCCTGTTCAACCAGAAGATGGCTACAATCAACAATCATCATCAGAAAGTCCTGAAAATGAAGTAGATAACGAATTACCTGAACAAACAGAAGAAACTAGTTCTAATGGACCAAATTGTGTGTCAGAAGGATTCCATCCATACAATGAAGGTTGTAGTAAAAAATTCATACGATGTGTGGACAAAGGTGATGGGACTTTTACTAAATACGAATTCGACTGTGGTGAAGGAACTTTATGGGATGATAGTCAACAAACATGCAATCATGCGAATCTAGTAAATTGTGGAACTACGACGTCAGCTACACCTTCCACAATACAATCAGATTCTACTGTGGCACAGCAAATAACTACAGCCAACATATGGTCTAGTTCAGTGACATCTAATTCATCCATGATGTCTAGCTCGAGTTCAAGTTCTAGTAGTTCTTCTAGTAGCCAGTTTTCAACTTCAGCTGTCGTTGCTGGCCAAACAAATGGAGGATTTAACCAACAATTTTCATCTCAAGATGGTTCTTTAACAACAGTTGCTATGAATCAAGGTTCAAATCAGGCTGGAAGTTCTAGTACAAATCAACAATCTGCTTCTTCTAGTTCTAATCAAGCTGCCACATCTGGATTTAACCAACAAACAACTAGCGCCGCGGCTAACCAACAAACAACTAGTGCCGCGGCTAACCAACAAACAACTAGTGCCGCAGCTAATCAGCAGACAACTAGTGCCGCAGCCAACCAACAGACAACTAGTGCCGGATCCAACCAACAGACAACTGGTTTTGGTTCAAATCAACAAACAAATAGTGCTGTACTCAATCAACAAACTACTAGCGCTGGAGCTAACCAACAAACAACTAGTGCCGCAGCTAACCAGCAGACAACTAGTGCCGCAGCTAACCAACAAACAAATAGTGGCGGATCTAACCAACAGACAACTGGTTTTGGTTCAAATCAACAAACAAATAGTGCTGTACTCAATCAACAAACATCTAGTGCTGGATCTAACCAACAAACAACTGGTGCTGGATCTAATCAACAAATAAATAATTCTGGAAATAAACCAACTTCACCAATGTCATCGACCTTAAAACCAACAACGCCTATTAATACAACGAAAAAACCACCAGTATCGTCAACTCCAAAACCTACTACCAATAAACCAACCTCTTCACAGCCGACAACTCTAAAACCAACTTCTCCAAAACCGACAACTCCAAAACCAACAACTCCAAAACCAACCACTTCACAACCATCTACTCAAAAACCAACTACTTCAAAACCAACCACTCAAAAACCAATCATTTCAAGTACTACACAAAAATCCACAACAACAACTCGGTCGACACCTACTTTACCAGCAACTACTACACAAAAAGACACTAAAGCACCTACTAAAAGACCAACGCAAAACACTCCAACTTCTAAACCAATCACTCAATCAAATTCAAAACCAACAGTTACAACAACCATTAAACCTGTGAACTCGAAACCAACAGTAAAACCAACAACGGTTGCTTCCACAAATAAACCTCAATCATCAACAACTATTAAACCAATAAGTCAGCAATCTACGAAAAAGCCACTTACCGAACCATCATCTACAACAGACACTTGTGCTGCAGAAGGATTTTTCCCAGATTCTAAAGATTGTAACAAATTTTATAGATGTGTAGATAATGGAAAAGGATTTACTAAATATAACTTTAATTGTGGGCCAGGAACTGTTTGGGATCATGTTAATAATGTATGTAATCATCCATGGGCAGTGGATAGAGATTGTTCTAAATCAAGTTCGTCGTCTACAGCTGGATCAACAGAATCATTTGTATCTAATAGTTCTGAAAATCCAATATCAAGTCAACCTAGTAACCCAGAAACATCTACAGCATTGTCTACTAGTCCTTCTCCTCCGACATCAATAAGTAGTCAAACTACTCAAACCCAAACTTCAACATCTAGTTCTAGTCAACAAACATCTTCAACCATAAGTCAAACGGTTATTTCATCCAATAATTCGACTGCCCCTTGTAATACTTCACCAAAGCCACCTAGCAAAATAGTGTGTAATGGAAGTGGATTTTTCCCTCATCCAGATGATTGTAAAAAGTTCTATAGATGTGTCGATTGGGACGGTGATAAAGGTGAACGATTTTCTGTGTACCACTTCGACTGTCCTGAAGGAACAATTTTTGATCCTAGCCTAAACGTATGTAATCACGAAGCTTCTGTATACCCTCCTAGAGATTGTTCTGGATCAAGTACTCCGCAAAATCATGGAACTAGTACCCCTGCTACTGAAGCTACTACCACTGAAGCAAGTACTACAGTGACAACTGATGATCCCAGTGAAACTACAGGACCGTCTGAAACGAATGAACCAGAAGCAAAACCAACTTCAAGTATACCTGAAACAGAATCTACTACATCTAATCCAACAGGAACTGATCCGATACCATCAAATCCAACTGAGACTACAACTAATCAAATAGAAACGAATCCACCTACGACAAGTCCAACCGAAACAAATCAATCCACGACTATTGAGACAGAACCAACGACGAGCCCCACAGAAACAAACCCCCCCACAACGAGTCCATCAGAAACAAATCCACCAACGACTAATCCATCGGAAACAAATCCGCCAACGACAAGTCCGTCCGAAACAAACCCACCAACGACTAATCCGACAGAAACAAATCCACCTTCAACAAGTCAAACAGAAACAACAGATTCTGAAACAAATCAACCGTCAACAGAAACGTTACCCGCCACAACAACTTCTCCAGAAACTTCAAACTCTACAGATAATTGTCCAACTTTAGAACCTGATCAAGTTTCATTAGTGTGTCCAACAGGTTTTAGAAGACATCCAAAAGATTGTAATCTATTTTATCAATGTACAATAGCAGCTAATAATGACATAAAAGTATTGGTCCTCGCATGTTCAAATGGCACGTTTTATGACCAAAGAAAAACTCAATGTTTACCACCAGATGAATCCGAATCATGTCCATCAATTGATGTACGCCGGTTAGAATCTCGTGAAGAAATACTACCAACTGTAAGTTATTATAATTGGGTTTTCAAATATGCTTACATTAAAACGTGTTTATGTTCACATTAAATAGGTCCAGATTCAACCTTACCAGCAGTTATGTCCATCAGAAGGAACGTTTGGTTCTCCAACTGATTGCCAGACTTTTATAAAATGCAATAGAGATGCTAAAGGAATTCTCAGTGGTAAAATATTTAACATACATTTTATTGGTAATCTCGATACATTTTTCTACGTAATATATGTTATCTGTTATAGGTCAAATGTTTCAATGTCCTGAAGGACAGAGCTTTTGGGAAAAATCTAAGAAATGTGAGAAAAATAGGAAAATTCCAATGTGTAATAAACTCGGCCCTAAATTAAATTGGCAAACGAGTCTAGCCCCTGTACTTACTGATTAATGAAATTAATTTTATGAACCAAAATTTCAAATAATAATGTATAATTAGCTCAATCTAAATGTATTAGTTTAATATTATCATAATAGTTAATTAAGTATTTAAATTTATTTTAGATTAAAATTAGTCTACATTTTGAAAAATGTTTCAAAGATTTACATAGGCAACAAAAATACAAAATTTTCTAGGTACTTACGTTTTGTTTGCGAGAATATGAGTAAAAAAATATCCATATTCATGACGTAGTAGTATCTATCAAGTACTAGATATTAGGTTTCTAGGTATTAATCTATTATTAGTGATTATTTATAGCAATTTAATATTCCTGTTATTAAACATTGATTAAATAATACATTAATACCAACTTATATTTAAAACCTATGCACTTGATTTCAAAAATAATGTGCCATACTAGATAAGTATTTTTGCTTAAAATTTTTATAAATCTTTGAAACATTTTTTAAATATTACAAATGATTAAGTATAAGTTGCATTTTTATTTTTAATACAATATTGTGATGATTTTTTTTATCTTATTTATAATTCTTGTACATACATTTTTTACGAAACATTAAAACTACATCATAATTGAATTTATATATCCTTTTTTAAGTTGTAATTTTGTTCAATAGTTTCAACGATTATATAGTCACATAAGATATAAACAGTAAGTAATATACCCTTAAGTATCAAATATTAATTTGATGAATTGGTGTTCTCAAACTGTAAAATATTATTTAATATCAATATATACAATATACATTGTATACCAATATGACGTTCTTTAAATAAAATTACATTTATAAATAAAAGTTTATCTGTTAAGCTAACTAGAGCAATAAAATTACTACCAACTGAAAATATTTACCTTCATTTGATATTTTGTATCAAAATAATGGTAAAAACAAAAAAATATGATATATTTTATTTTTGGTTTATTATCATTATAATTTCAAACACAATTTTTGTCCATATTATATAAATTTATTTCTCAGTGTTGAAATGTTTTAATAAAAAAAACTAATTTTTTTGCCGGGGCAGGCAAAACTATATTTTGGCTTTTAAACCTCTTTAGGCATTTAGCTATAGGTTTTAATAACAGCTATATTAAATCTGTCATTAGATATTGAATTTGGATTTAAATAACAGTTAAAATAAGTTTTAAAAAATGCTCAAATACGATTAAACTTGAATCTTAAAGAAATATCCATGTTTATTTAATTATGAGGCCTAATCCGTGTATTTTAAATAAACAGTTATTATGTGGCCTTTATTAAAAGATAATGAAATAAAAAATAATATTACATTTTAAATGTATAATATATTTATCACATTATAAGTTATTCTTTATAACAATTTACACCATCATAATAGAAATTATACGGTAATTGGAAAAAAATACCCGAGGAAAAAATAATACCCATGAAAATAATATAATAATTTAATAATTTATTTATAATAAATAATATAAAAGCAAAGGTGATAATTTCTATTCAGAAAAATTACATAATAATGGTTAAAAAAAATCAGACCTAGGTATATAGTGGTATATTATATTATATTTATAATTATTTACAATTAAAGTCCCAACTCGTAAAAAAGAAATTAAAATATTATTCAAATGATATACACAACCATTGCAAAATAATATTATCGTGTCACTTTAAGCCTAATAGCCTATGTTTCCGAGGGTATATGTACAATTAAAAAAAAATATATAGTATCGGAATTCAACTAACGATAATAATTGATCTCTTACGATAGCATACACGAAATTTATATGATATCGGCGATTTTACTCTCTTTTTCTACTATATTTAATTGTATACTGAATACTCTTATTATAATCGTATCAATACACAAAAATAATAATTTCCTACTTTGAAATTACAGTTTTTTCCGTTTTATATATGTTCTATACTATTATATAGGTACCTATTACACCTTTGTAATCTCGTAATGTTATAAACTTGGTATATCCTAATTATCTAATGTATTATGTACCTATCAGTTATATTTTCTCTATTTTACTACCTATTTAGTTGTATTTTGTGCTATCGTCTGTCAGTCAGTTCTTTACTCTCTACCGCTTTTGTATCTGAGAGCTACAATGAGTGGTCAACATTTTATTTTTATTGTGACATTAATAATTATTAATACTTATTTATTGTTTTATACAAATTGCCAAATTATTATTATTTTACTATAACAATACAATATAATTATTTTTTCGAGTATTTATGTCAGATATGGGTATTATTTCCTTGGATATTTTTTCCATTGGGTATTATTTCCTAGGGTATTTTTTCTATCGGGTATTATTCCTTAGGGTATTTTTTCTTTCGGGTATTACCTATTTCCTCGGCCATTTTTTACAGGGCATTTTTCCGTGGGTATTTCTTCCCCATATTTCAAATTATACCTATTATATTTTATATTTTTTATACTTATACCAAAATAATAGTCAACAAGATAGTTTTAAAACCTGCAGATTGCATTTTGTATGAATAAATAGGAAAATTCTGTTTTACAATTTTGTATAATGCATGAGAAATTAGATGAACGGATGGTACGTATAATAGTATGGCTGGAACTCGATTGAGCACAGTTAACCTTTTTCATTACTCGATTGAGCACAGATACAATTAAACAATAGATATCCAAAATGGCAAAATATAACACGATTGAGCATAAAAATACGCACAACGTTGCCGTCCCACACAGCAAAATAATAATTGTTCTAACGCGAATATGTCCGTTACTCCGGTACCATCAAAGCATATTATATAAAAGTCAAAAAATATCTTATCGATTGTTATTTTATTGCTGCCATATAGTGTGTGTGTATTCGGACCTCGCGGGTTGGTTTTCCACACTCCTCCCGTATGCATTTCTTGATTTTCTTTATATCATATAAAATTATACCCCTTTTGGTCACTTGATCATATCGCATATTCGCATGTCTTTCTGTGACGCATCAACTACGATTGTATGTTTATGAGTATTTCAAAATGCGCTTGTAACCTGGTTGTAGTCGGACAGAAAAATTGGCAATGTTGCGTTCATTTGACTGTGCAACAACCGGGTTATTAATAAATATGGACCGTGCTCAATCGGGTTGTTTCAAAATAAGGACCGTGCTCAATCGAGTTTCACCGAATACTATAATGTATCACATAAAAAGACATTTACGGGGTTTAATATAGGCAATTTTAATAAGTAGTTACGCATAATATTAAAATATTTTAATTAATCGTAGTCTACCTACGGGGTGCGTGAATGTTTATTTAAGTTGATCGATACTCAATAATATAATTACTAAATAGTATTAACTATAACACCGGATATACAATTATGTATCTGTTTGACGGAAATGCCTTTTATCGTATATTCTATTGGTCATCATTGCAAAATTTAAAAAAAAATAAATACTTTATCCGGTAAAGTAAAAAAGTTTCGGTAAAACAAACTTTTGAGTTCGATACTTCAACGCGATTGTCATCCACAAATAGTCACGTGTCGGTGTCATCCTGCCATGCACTTATGCAGCATCAGTAGCATCTGAGAAATAATTTCTATAGCCGTTCTCAGATTCTAACCATAACTGAAATGTCTTTCCACTGCAAAAAAAACTTATACCACCTTTATCAATAGACAGAGTGATAAATTTTTAATCATTTTTAATAGGACGTTATACCCGCATGTGTTGTCTCTGTCTCACAAGTGCATAACAACAAATGTTATGCTCAACAGGTCAAGTTTAGCTCCGTTAGCTTAAAAATTAGAGTGAATTGACTTCTTATGAAAATTAATGGTAAGATTATTATCTCGGGCATCTCATGAGATTTTTACTATATTTTAATTTTAAAGCTATTTATGAGTATTTTAAAATATACAAACAATTTTCAATTTTTAAATGGCGCTAATATCGAGAATCATAGTTTCAGTCTTAATTTGGTTGATGTATTAATTAGATTAATTAATTAAAATATACCTATGTCTTAATTCATGAGTAGAACATTGATAAATGTGGTTTATACCATAATCGTATTATCGATTATTACCACGTTTATTACGAGATTTGAAAATTGTTTAAATCAATTATATAAAAACTGTTAAGCTAAAAATAATGTAAATGGTGATAAATCTCTCCCCCCGTGGGTCTGTGATTAATCTTATTGGTAAAATCTAATCGACCTATAATCCTGCGTACTCTACCCTACCCACTAAATATTTAGTTCAGTGACTCTACTGCAAGAGCCTTTTCTTATTGAGATTTAAGACTATATTTCCTTTTTGAATCCACTTTGTATAGTGTTATCATAAAAGTCTTCTGAGTCTTTGATCTGGAACTCCTTAATCCCTAACTATATGGGAAAAAAAATAGTAGGTACTTATTTTTTGTAGCCACTCATACAATAACATTTGAATTTGAAAGTGAAATAAAAATTTGGGGGATAAAAATGGGATTTTTATATTTCAATATTGGTACACATGCATTTTCGATCTTCCCCTAAAATCTCTCAAAGTCGGTGTTATTGTGAACTTGTAAAGTGAATTTTTTTTTTTTGTTAGGTATTTGTTGTAAGTTGTTGTTCTTCTTCTTGACTCTTCACTCTTGTGACTTGGGAGTGAAGTTTCAAGTAAACTCATTAGATATTCAGTATATGAGCCGTATAACAAAACACGATTTACGACTCACGAGTTCATGTAAACAATATTATTAATTTAGTCGGTTTACTTTCTTCCTATATTTAGTGCTTCTGCATTCAGTATTTATCAGTTACAAATTATTTACAATTTTTCATTATATAATAATATAACTTTAAACATAGTGTAATGGGTGAAGACAAAGGTTGGTGCTAGTATTATACTTAATACCAGAAATTTAGTATATTTTTGTTATTCTAATAAACTTACATTATGTTCATGTAACTTAGAAAGGGAACGAGACAGGGGAGAAAGAGGAGAACGTGATAAAGAACGTGGTGAAAGACGGAGACGTTCACGATCTAGAGATCGCGAACGACATCGCCGACATAGATCAAGGAGCCGCGAAGGACGTAAACGTAGTAGATCTAAGTCACCTAAAAATAAATCTAGACGTAGAAAGCCATCTCTCTATTGGGATGTTCCTCCTCCAGGTTTTGAACATATTGCACCACTTCAATATAAAGCCATGCAAGGTAAGATATAATATTTAACTAACCATATACATTCATTTTAATTTTTTAATACATACAAAATTGAAAGAATCAAAGTTCTATAGTTGCTTGTTATTGGTGGGATCACTTCTTAAATTTAAAATAATATTAATCTAATAGATATAACCCATGCCTAGTATAAGAATTAAAAGTACCTATACATAACATGATCCATGTTATTGTCCTAATTCACACATGTGTATCGCCCTGTTTTCTTACATACTGGATTGTATGAAATTATATAATATGCGATGCCAGTTTGAGTTTATTATTAGTTGCATGTATAAATTACATTCATATATAATAAATTATAAACCATCTTAAATATTAAATTAATTAATTTGTCATCTTGTAATAAAATCATATTTAAAAATGTTAAAAGCAAGCAATATACATAAAATTAAAGAAGTTATATATAATGTTATATAGATACTTTTCCCCCTTTATTGAGGATGTTTGCCATAAACATGGATCGCATAAAGTAACTATATACATATATCATTGATTATTATATACAATTTATTTTATATTTTTATAACAAAAATAATCCTATGTATACTTACTTATTCAGAACATTTTTGTGTGTTGTTTACTTTAAGTAGATTTCTAAATATTAAATAACATTTATTTAATTTAATTTTTTGTTTAGCTGCTGGACAAATTCCAGCGAATACAATGCCAGATACCCCTCAAACAGCTGTCCCTGTTGTTGGATCTACAATTACACGCCAAGCTAGACGATTGTATGTTGGAAACATACCATTTGGCGTAACTGAGGTATTGCCATCATTACTAATTATTATTAATTTCTACAAATTCTCATATTTTTTATATGAATATAAAGGATGAAATGATGGAGTTCTTTAATCAACAAATGCATTTATCTGGATTAGCTCAAGCTGCTGGTAATCCAGTGCTTGCGTGTCAAATTAATTTAGATAAAAATTTTGCATTTTTGGAGGTATGTAAAGTTTTAATGTAATGCTATTAAAAATTTCAATGGAAATTTAAATTTCATTCAATTATTCAACTATAGTTTAGGTCTATTGATGAGACTACGCAAGCAATGGCTTTTGATGGTATTAATTTCAAAGGCCAGAGCTTAAAAATAAGACGACCACATGATTATCAACCAACACCTGGAATGACCGAGAGTAATCCAGTAACCAACTATAATTCTGGAATGACATTAGATATGAGTATGTGAATATTTATTTTCTTTGGGATCAAAATATAAATTATGGTAAAATTTTTTGTTATAGTGAAATATGATTCCAGTTCATTTGGTATTGGAACAGTTCCAGGTTTGTTTTTTGCCTTTAATACATATTATAATTTAATGTTTTTACACATCTTTTTTATTTTTTTTTCATTTTTAGATTCACCACACAAAATATTTATTGGAGGATTACCAGCATACCTTAATGATGAACAGGTAAGTCATTTCAGTAGTAAAATATCCATTCCAATATTTTTAGCATAGTAGTCCATCATTAGCAGAGGTACATTAGGTCAATACAAAAACTTGGTTTGAGAAGATGTAAAAATAGTGCTAATTTTTAGCACATACATTTCAAGTTTTATTTTATTTTTATTTTTTTAGAAAATATGTTCTTGTTTTGTGTATTAAAATATAACAGTTTAGATTTGCAGGGACCTGGGGTATTTATTTAGGGTCGCCGTAAGAACATGGATTCTCCTTGCCAGTCTTTTATTGACTTTTCATTATGCTTGTGATACATTTACTTTTCTTTCTGTCTGAAAACAAATGTAAGTAAAAAAAAAAATTTGAGAAATTTTAATGAAACAGTAAAAATCTAATTATTGTTCCTCTGCTATACCCCTTGCCCTTAGCTAGAGTACTTGGTTGAAAATGAAACTCTGAACTACTTCGTCTGTCCAAATCGGCATACAGGCAAGTGGTGTTTCAGAATATTACATTGGTTATGTACTTATGTGTCATAGGGACTAAATTGTTCTTATGCTTCTTTGAATAATATACATATAACTAACAAAAATAAATATCTGTCTTTATGTACTATAATATTTAAAATAAACTTAAAATGTAATAATGAGTTGATAACTTGTAATAAGTAATAATAGCAAATAATCAATAATTAATTTTCTTAAAAATATTTAAAAATGAGATTTCAAAGTAAAATCTTTAATTGGAGGATTTTTGGTATTAATAAAATATATTTTAGGAATTTTACTTGAAAATAAATATCATCAAATTAACTATTTAATAGTTAACTCATGACCACTTGGGCAGTTTCCATCACCACTTTATTTTCTATGGGTAAATCTTTAACTCAGTAACTCAGTATAATAACTTGTTGAGATAAATGTTTTTAGCAACGGTATATCAAAATACAATATTTTTTTAAATGTAGATTATTATATTTATCATTATTACTAATTAGAACTTATTAAATAGTATAAAGTACAAATAAAATGGATATTATGATAAAATACAATATACAAATATATATATGTATATACAATATATCAACACTTTTTACAATGTTCAATACCATTTACAATCTTCCTCGTTGATCATGTTAAGTTTAACTGGAGTTAATTTTTATGCTTCGCTAATGGTTATGAGTTAAATTATTAATATAAACAAATAATAAATCATTAAATATTAATATAAACTAAATAAGTTAAATTTTAAACATCAGTTTACCTTAAAGAGTATTTAGCATTAAGTCTGCTTTATCAATACCTATATTACTACTTTATGCAATATAATCATAAAGCATAAAGAACAGTAAGTTGTAAAATAGGTTTAATAATAAACGTAAATTAAGTTTAGTTTAAGACTAAATTATAACCTATAAGTTTAATGTTTAACAAGTAACTATTTTATTAATTTATTTTCGGTTTACAATAAATAATTAAAGGTGCACTTAGGTATTTGAAAATAAAGGTTAAAAAGTAAAATATTTTTTAAGATTTGAATAAATCAATTCTTTTTTCTATTTTTTTTTAATTTTAATTGTATACCTTTGTTTATTAAGTGAATAACATTATAGAAGTCTTAAACAAATATTACTAAAGGTTAATTAGTATCCATTAGGGTATAATATGTTTTAAATTATATATGTGCATGATAATAGGTGAAAGAACTACTTACATCATTTGGTCAATTAAAAGCATTCAATTTGGTTAAGGATGCTGCCACTGGTTTAAGTAAAGGTTATGCGTTCTGCGAGTATGCTGATGTAGTAATGACTGATCAGGTAAAATCATTTACTCACTATTAAATATTACATTTTTAATCATTGTTTGCTATAAATATTTATTATTTAACTTTTGTAAATATAGGCCATTGCTGGTTTGAATGGTATGCAATTAGGAGAAAAGAAATTAATTGTACAGAGGGCTAGTATTGGAGCTAAGAATCCTGGGCTTGGTCAAGTACCTGTCACAATTCAAGTCCCTGGACTTACAGTTGTGGGAACTGCAGGACCTCCAACTGAGGTAAATGTTTATATATATATAACATACAAAGTAAACATTCTTAAAATCATAATAATTTGCAGGTCTTATGTTTACTGAATATGGTAACTCCTGATGAATTAAAAGATGAAGAAGAATATGAAGATATCCTAGAAGATATTCGTGAAGAGTGTAATAAATATGGCGTTGTTCGTTCACTAGAAATTCCACGACCTATTGAAGGAATTGATGTGCCTGGTTGCGGAAAAGTATTATTTTTATATTTTATTATTTTCTAATAAAAAAATATATTAAATATATTGTCTTTCAGGTGTTTATAGAGTTCAATGCTATTACTGACTGTCAAAAAGCACAACAAGCTTTGGCAGGTCGAAAATTCAATAACAGAGTTGTGGTTACTTCTTTCATGGAACCAGACAAATATCATAGAAGAGAATTTTAATTACAATAAATTTAAACTAATAAAAACATTTGAATTTTTTTTAACATTAATTTAAATTATAGAACCCCACAATATTAAATTGTGACCTTTAAACTAGTAACATAACTCTTAGATGCATCTTTTTTAGTTTTTGTGAGAAATTATTTTATTTGACTTGAATATTACCTACATTAAAAACAAATAATTCCTCTTATTTTTATGTTTTTTGAAAACATGTATGCAGTAAACACCACCCATAATAAATTTATCTGTGAAAATGGTTCTGTGCGGCATAAACTTATGGAGAAATTCATAATAGCCTAACCAAATTTTTACAATACAATAAAGAAGTGTATTGTGTTGAAACATTTTTATTAGTTTGAAAAAATTATTATAGTGTTTATGTAGAAAATAAATAAAAACTGACTTAAGTTTTGTTTTTATTCTTTTATAGTGTGACAAAATGGTAAATCTACTGTAGTCATGAGTCTGTAAATAATTTGCTCAAAATTTTGTCCTGTTATAACTGTAATTTTTAACAGTTTATTAAAGGCAACTCATTCATTATCACAATCAAATTTATTTTTTGAAAATTTAATTTTTGTTGTATAATGTGTTATGATTATGATTTTGAATTTCTTAAAATAGTATTTTTGGCTAACTAAAATTGTATTTTGTACCACTGTGGAGCACTACTTATTATTAGTTAAGCACTAATGTTTTACGATATGAAAATTCTTAACAAATATTGATTTAATTATCCATCTATTAGACGCAAAGAATAATTAATATTCTGTATTAGAAGTAAAATTGATATAGTAATAAGTTTATAACAATACATAAAATCACTAATTTTCCAAATCAGTATATTCATAATATTCGTAAACGCGAAAAAAGCGAAATGCGAATTTATAACATATATTATTCATTGTTATGAAATAATGCAGTGGCGTTCTAGGGAAGTTTTATTGGGGGTTGTGGATAATTTCTAGAAAAATATTTTAATTTGTATAGGGAGGGTATCGGCGCGCACCCCTCAATAGTTATGACATCTTATTTAATTTTTTATAATTACAATATTACTATCAAAGTATCAATATTTTTTTGATACTACCAATATATTTATATTGTATCTTACTGTGAATATAAAGTATACGACGAAATAATTAATTTTCATAGACGTTTAAATATGAAACGAATTATGTATTTTTTTCAAATCGGTTAGTGAATAATGAGTGAACGCGAAAGGAACAGCAGCAACATTTAATCTATTCTGCGTTACAGCGACAGCTGCAGTACAGGCTGTGTCTGGGCAGTGGGCACGGATAATAATATAATATATCTGTGGAGGCTGGGTACAGATTTCCCGATTTCGATAACAGCGAGATATCATCAAAATCAAATTTCTGGAGATTGGTTTTGCCAATATTGGAAAAATAAAACTCCCGCTAACTATTAAGCGCAGGCAGTGTGTATCACCACAGAATATATGAAATTTATTTCATATATTCTGTGGTATCACCGTGAGAAATCGTTCGCGTGTTCGAAGTCAGTGATGGTGGTTACCCTGGTTTTCGGCATCATCGGTTGACAACATCAGTTATCACGTGCGGTTTCCCGTCTTTTTCCAAATTGACCAAATATGTTTTGATTCTAAAACAAAAACACTACTAATATCTAATTTGTTTCACTTTTGTGTTTTTTCTTACAAGTCGTAGTAGTCGTACGAGTCGATATCCACTGCGTATTATTGGAATTGAACACGTCACAAAGCTTTCTCACTTTCTCAGACGTAAACATGAAATTAGTCAAGTAAGTTGTTTGTTTGGTTTTAGCCGCGGATGCCGGTATGTTATTTCAATAATTCGGATTTCGGGGCTAACTTGATTACTGAGAGGTTTTGAGTTTATAAAATGTTTTTAACATTATTTAAATGCTCAAGAAATTACTATTTTCTTAACCAAATAAATAACCTCATGAAAATATTTCAATAACTGTTATGTTTACTAATCAATCTGTGTTGGTTCTAGTCTCCCATAGATATCTTAACAACTGTTATATAATTTAACCAGTTTTTTTAAATTTAAAAATTATAACGATGCCTTAAAAAAATTGGTTACCTTGCTAAACTAATATATTATTTTATACATAGGTAAGAAAATATTGGCACCACATTACCTACGAGTTGAATATTATTTTCGACTTTTCAATCCATAGTGTAATGTGAACCCCACTTAAAAGTTAATTTACTGAATAGTAATTAATAGACTTATATTATTAGTATTACCTGTAACATAATAGATAAAAAGTAATGTACAGATAATTTATGTTTATATTCTAATTTAAAAAACATTACTTAAAATAATATTAATTTCATCTTTACTACATAAATGTAAATATGTATCAGGTCCTATCTTGTATTTTATATTTCCCTGACTGAAAAAGGTGCTCTTTGTTATCATTTTCTTAATGGTTTCCAATAATATTTATAATAATTATAAAAGACCTAAATTAAAGTTGGTTTCCAGTGCTTTGACACGGCGCCCTTCGCAAACTCTTGTGACGCCAATAGGAGTCGTGATGTACAGTTTGAATATCTCTATTCTATGTGTGAATTAGATGTATAATGGAAAAAAAATAGTATATATGTATTTAAGTAAAATATGGTGTTCTATATATGTTTAAAATGTTATTAATAATCGCCATTATTATAGGCTTGTTAAAAATCTAGTGGTTTATATTTTATTGTTGTTATTTTAGAACAGTATATAAAAATTACTTAACTACTTATTATTAAATAACAAAACAAATGTATTAATTGTTAGATAGTTATTGAGCATATTATTTTTTAGTACATACAATTATTACTACACTTAATTTTACATAATTCATTAATTTTTAAATTTCTTATGTTACAGATTTTTGATGAAACTCAGTCATGAAACTGTGACATTAGAACTTAAAAATGGAACTAGTGTTCATGGAACTATTACAGGTAAGACAAAAAGTATTTTGAAAATTAATACTCAGAATAATACTCAGAATACTAATGTTGTGATTGGCTAAAACTTATTTGATTTCAACTATATCAGAATTGACTAATGTATAATGTATAGCGTGTATAATAGATTATATTACTGTAGTAGAGTTAAATTTAGCAATAATTCACCAACAAATATTAACATTTGATAATATTGCCAACAAATGCGAAAATAACCAAAATTTATCTTAAAATGTTAGATTATTAAAAAAATGTATGTACTTAATCAAGTATTCAAGTTAAGAGAATGTTGATAGAAATCTATTATAATGTCAACTTATAACAATTTTAGAAGATACATTATATGTTAATTCAAATGCATTAATTAAAATTATCTTAAATTATTTTTATTTCAAGATTAAAAATAATCAATGATGATTTGGAACATTTATTAAATACTCTGATATTGAAATAATTGTTAGTTTTAATACTAAAAGCCACAATTTTTATTTTATAAATCTAAAAAATAACATAATAAATTATTACATTATATATATATATATATATATATGTATATGATATAAACTAGGTTGTCATAAATAATTTTATTTATTTTCTTTTAGTAATATTTTCTTAAATGTATTCCATTTGTATAATTTTAGGTGTTGATGTAGCTATGAATACTCACCTTAAAGCTGTTAAAATGACTGTAAGAAACCAACAACCTATACATTATGAAACACTTAGTATTAGGGGTAACAACATTCGTTACTACATTTTACCTGACTCTCTTACTCTTGAAACCCTGTTAGTTGACGATGCACCCAAATCGCGAATGAACCGCGGTGGACGAGGAGGTCGTGGAGGTTAGTATTTGTATTTTTCAAAGATATGATTACTCCTAAAGTAATCAAATTAAAACAAATCAATGTTGAGTTATCAATTATACAAAATATTTTTTACTTAACTATTGTCTTAGGGCCAGGAAGAGGTGGTCGTGGACGTGGAGGTCCTAGAGGTCGAGGAGGTCGCGGAGGGCCACGTGGAAGTGGTGGTGGACGTGGGCGAAGTGGCGGACCACCCAGACGTTGATACTTGTTTGATGTATAATATGTTCAAACTCAGTTCAAACTTCAGTGCATTTTCAAATTTTTATTTGCTCTACATTTATTTTAAAAATATTTTAACTTTATTTATAAAGTTTTATAATAAATTGTCTCGTATGTATAAGATTATTGTCTAATGTCTCATACTCATAAATACATTTAATAAACATTACTGTATGTATTGTACACTCGGACCCACCATCCACTCTATAATATACCTAATATAAATGTATTTAATATAAGTACTGATTATATGACTTATTATTTGATAGTTAGATTAAAAACTTTTGTAAAAAAGTTGACATATTTTTTAGTTATCTTGGTTTTCTTTGTATATTTTAGATTTTCAATAGTCATGAGTCATGACTTATGATCATCTGAATTAATATTTTTTTCAAAAAACACATAAAATTAGTTAAATGTAATGAGCTTTTTACTCCTAAAAAATTGTTAATAACAAAATATAGCATGCTTTAAGTATAGAAAGATTTATATTATTTTGGTATTTTTCAATGGAGAAATGTGAAATCTATAAACTATTTTACATCTTTAACTAAAGATTTACAGTACATTATGTATTATGTCTATGATGTTAAATAATAATAATAAACCTTGATTTTATTGCATTAATTTTCATTCAAACTTTAAAGCTGATTAATATTATCAATATCGATAGTATAATCTAAGTTAGGGTATTTTGAATTTTTTGCTTAAGAAGTAAAATTTATTTTATAACTGATTCTTAACAATAATTTAATGAGATTATTGACTGATAGCCATAGGTACAAAATAAGTGTTAAAAAGCTATAATTTTAAATTAATATATTCTTTTTTGTTTAATTTTATTCATATAATTATGTAAAATTCTACTATATTCTATGCGCGTTTAGAGCATGACTAAATAAACATGTGGAGAGTACATACATCTTTAAAGCATAATCGTGGTCAGTTTTGTGTACAGTAGTCATTAACTGAAAAGTGAAAATGCTAGGGAAACTAATTTTTTTAAATATTATTATTTTATATTCACCAAAATTTTTACAACAAAGAGTTCATTGAGAGTTCTTGAGAACTATTTTAAATCCAAACACCTCTGAATAATGTATAACAAAGTTGAAACTAATTTATTATAATAATATTTGAATATTTAATTGATTAAAGTTCCATCATATAACTTGACCCTTGTAATTAAAAATGTTATAACTCATTGCAACCCATAAACATTTAATTATAGGTTTTATAAAAGATGAGAAATATGAATCTTACTTTTTTTCAGTGACGTACCCTGGATTTTAGCACTTGGGGGCTGCATCACTTTTAAGAGGCCACTGTGTAGAAACGTTAGAAACTTGAACCAGCTATTTAATATTTATTATAAAGTTATTCCTTAATTATTTAATAGAGTAATATTAACTATTCATTTATTTATATCACAGTTTGATACCAACATTCAATACAATTATTTATATGAAATAAGTCATAACTACCTAATTGGTTAAGTACATTTAAAATTTTACCAACTTTAGTTTTTCAAATAGGAACCTTAAGTATTTTTTATTAATAAGCAGATTTTTTTTTTCGATAACTTTGATGTCTTAAAATCAAAATTCAAACTAGTAGTTTTTGAGTTATATAACTTTGTTCCTTAAGAGGACGCCACACCCACATGTGTTGTCTCCGTCTTACAAACGTGTAACATAGCAAAATCGGTTTAGCGCGGGACAACTTTACTCCCTTTGTATTTATAGTAGAATTACCAAAATTCCACAACGCATAGGTGAGAACTTTATCTGTGTCGTAGCGTCGTTATTTTTTTGATAACATAAATATAATTAATGTTATAAGCTTAAGAAAATACATTTATTTTTTATTTTTTCATTAAATTACTTAAAATTATTGGTTTGTGTTATCAAAAAAATAATGACGCTATGACACAGTTAAAGTTCTTACCTAAGCATTGTGAAATTTTGAAAATTCTATTATAAATATTGAGGTAGAAAAGTTGTCCCGCGCTAAACAGATTTTGCTATGTTATACGTTTGTAAGACGGAGACAACATATGCGGGTGTGGCGTTCTCTCAAGGATAATGTCTATGGTAATGGGTGAAGTAGATAGGGATCTTAGACGATTTGAAAAAATTAAAAATTACAATTGATTTATTAATACCAATAAATAATTCCTAAAAATAATCCGAGTATGCTAAACATTTTATCTAACTTTACATATAGTTTTTATTTTTATAAAACCATGTTTAAGGATTATTATCCCTGCTTAAACATTTTACTAAATCAGAAACTACTCATTAGAATTTTGATTTAGATACATCAAAATGTATAGCTAAATTATCTGCTAGATAATTATCAGTAAAAAAAGGGGGTTCTCTATTGAAAAATAAAAGTTGGTACCGCCACATGATACTTAACCTAACCTTAAGTTATGTAAAAAATATCAAAAATTTGAAAATATGGTTTACTTAAAAATTTTAATAGGAATTTGAATAAATGTACTTTTTATGGGATAATCCGGGGTGAGCTTACATAAAAAATCACCTTGTATACATTATAATATACTCTAAAAGTATATTAATATATTTTTAAAGAAATCTTTCTGAGTCTTACATTTTATAAATTTTTATTCCCTATTTAATATTAGTTTAATAATGATTATAAGTGTACATATTTTTATTTTTTTTTTTGATTTTTGAATAAAAATGATGTTATGTAGTTTGTCATGTTGAGGGGTCATATTTTACTGAGGAAAAAACTGTGAATCAGCAAACCTCCCAAACCCCCACCTAGGTTTGCCCCTGCTTTTGTATTTTTAAATGGAATAGAATCAAAATATTTTTGCCAGCAATAATATCAAAACGATATATTTATTTGTGTCAATAATTGTTTACAAAAATATTAATATTTCCTTCTTCGGATTATATCAGGCTTCCAATTAATTGGATGACTTTCTTCAGTCTAAAACAAATACAAAAATATAATTACTTTTAAACATATAAAGTTTAATTAGAGTTATAAATAAATGTTTTAATTATATTAAAATAAGTTTTAACTATAAAATGATGAAACAACTAATTATTTTCATAAAAAATATATATAAAAAAAATTTAGATGTCTAATAAATTGGAAACATTCAAGAAAAATTGAATAATAAATACTTTTTTGAAATGGGTTTAACTTGCATCCTATTCAAACTTTGGAATTTTTAAAAATGTTAACATACATTATGACATATATAACAAAAAAATTGAACTATTAATCATTGAAATAGATTAATATTTGTTAGTTAAGTATATTGGACTTCATAAATATCATACCAAAATGTATTGTGATAAATTTATAAATGTTTTAGTATTAAAGTACTCCATAAAAAATAAAAGATAATGATATTTATAAAAAGTAAAACCAATAGTTTATCATTGATCCTTAAGATTAATAGCAAATACTTACAGCAGTATCGTCCTCTCGGTAAAGTTTTATAGTCTTATCAGCTTCCGCTGTAATGAGTCTTGTACCACTGTTATCAAATGCCATAGCAAATACTCCGGCTTCACTATCCATTGATCCAGGTTGTACAGGAGCCTTTTTAAATTATACATATTTTAGTATAAACAATCAGTCAAAATAATTTACAGTGCGCATAAAATATCAAATTACGTACCTGCATTCTCTGAAAATTATAACCAGTTCTCCAATCCCATGCATACATTGATCCATTATTTGCTCCAGACATCAACACCCCATCAGAATTTACAGCCATACAATTAACTATAGCATTATGACCAGTAAGATTTTGTATAAATTTACCATCTGGACATGTCCATTGTTTTATGTTATCAGGACTTGCACTGGCAAACATGTACCTTAAAATCATATACCAACAAACAACTAAGTAAATCATTATGGTTCTGTAAACATTAAATTATATTTGAAACTTACACTTTTGGATGTAAAACTAGTGATCTCACACTTTTTTTGTGATTTGTAAGAGTTGCACGAGTCTTTCCAGCAGCTAAATCCCATAGCCTAATTGTACAGTCATGAGATCCAGTCATTACCTAAGTATAAGCCAAAAATATTAAATCAAAATGCATTTTTTTAAATGTTAAGTAAATAAATTATTTAAACTCTCATACTTGAGGTTCAAATTCATGGGCAACAACACTGGCAACTGTATTTGTATGTCCAGTAAGTGTGTGAACATTAGCTTTCGTACGCATGTCCCATACTCGAGCAGTTGAATCTCGTCCAGCAGTTAATAATACATCAATTGTTGGATGTAACGCAAGACTATATACAGCACTCAAATGTCCATGATAATGTCGAACTACTTTATTATGTTCCAAATCCCAACACTTCACTTGCCTATCTTCACCACAACTGAATAAATAAGGGTGTCTAGGACTTACTTGTAAGCCTCGCACAGTACTCACGTGTCCAGTTAAGGAAAGTTTTAATTTTCCAGTAGCTAAATCCCAAATCTAGAATTATAAAAAACATATTAAATACAAATAGATCATGGATTTTTTTTGTAATATTACTTTAATAACTCGATCAGCAGCACCAGTAGCAAACCATTCATTGCCAGGTTCGACAGTAACACAACGCACCCAACCCAAATGTCCAGATATTACTCGGTATAACTTCCATGGAGGATGCCATTTTGGTTTTGGCATAATATGATTAATCAGTCGATTAGCAGCAGCTATGTTTTGTGTACTTGGACTCGATAAAACCATACTGGTCTCTGTATTTTTATTTACTTTCTCGGGATTATCAGCTAAAAATAAAAAAAATAATTAGGTACAGTGAATAATAATTAATAAAAAATAATAATGTATAATTACTTATGGCTAATGGGAGATGATTATCTTTATAGATATCAAGGTTCTCTGATTTAGGATGATTTGGTTGAGATTTCTTCATGTTTATCTTATTACGTTCCACTTTGTCAAAAACCAGACCATAACAATCTCGAGCTTTAACAAGTTTTTTTATCCTCTCCCTAAACACAACCATTGAAAAATGTTTATAACATTGTTTAATTACAAACAGTGCACAAATCAACTTACGCTTCTTCGTCTATTGGTGGTAGCATCCCTTGACATGATAAAAACATATCATGAGTCCTTTTGAGTGATCTAAAAACTAATGTGTGAACAGAGTGCCGTTGTACTTCCTAAAGTATAATAAAACAAGATTTGTAACGTAAATTTATCAATTTGTAGGTGATTAATAAATTAAAATCCATGAATATTTTAAAATAGTATTTACCTCGGAGAAGCTCATTGCGTTTTGGCTTCTCGTTGACATATTGAATATAATTGATTAATGTAGGAAGTGGCTATTTTAGCGTCCAATATCGGCAGAGCGGCAGACTAACATGATTTATAGATATTATTTATGAAGCATAAATAATGGTGATTACAGTCATTCTCACAATTTAAAATAATATAATAACTGTCTGTTCTCTGCTATAACAATCACAACAACCATGTATATGAATGTTTAAGTCATGAAGATAAGAGATGAGGAGCCTAAACTCCGTAAACAAAATATGGTATATGGCCCGTCAAAAGTCGCAAGGTTATTCTGCCACCAGGGGCGCGTCGTTCGATTGCAGTGTTACGTATTACAAATGTAATAGTATAATAGGGATTATGTACGTTTTTCGAATTAAAATTGATTTATTATTCCTTACAAAGACTTTATGATCTGGATCAGATCCAAAACATATAGTATACAAGAGTAGGAGGATCTCGGTTAAAATTGGTTCCATATATTATACGTACTTTACTATAAATGTACGTTCTTTTTGATTTTTTTAAATTTGAATGAAATATAAATTATGATTTATTATTCATTACCTGGTCATGTTAAAGTATACCTAAATGTCCTAAATATATAATCAAAGTTCAAAAGGTGTTTGCTATAAAAGATAAAAGAAAGTTAATAGTACACCACAGGATCCGCTGCAAGCACTTGCATCGGTTAGCCGGTTTTTGTTTAATTTGATAAGAACATTTGATGGCTTGACGCCGTTTTCCTTTGACTAACGCACCCATATAGTATGTATGTCACGATTTTCCTGTAATGATTACAGTCTTACATGGCTACATTGTGCATTTAATGTATTTTGTTTTAGACATTTGGCTGTTGACTACCATGATTAAAGATAAGGTATATGGTATGTCTAAATAGTAAATATCTCTAACAGTCAGTCGTGGCGGTCGCTAGTCGCTACTTAACACTAACGTCAGATCGTCACGCGTAGTATCTATAACCGATCTTATCCATATGTTTTTTAATTCATACAATTTGTGTCCGAGTGTGTTCAGCTACAGTCGAGATTCTGTAATATTTTAACGTTTAACCGAACGTTCGTAAAATTTGTTATTTTTTAACCGATACCTAGTTGACCACCAGGCACCCGCAGGTAAATGATAAAATTGTTCTTACATATTTTGTTAATAAATAGCCAGTGGTCCCCAGGCAGGTTAACAAGTAATGCAACTGCATATGACGAATCGCGGAAAAAATGGCCACGGAACCCCCCCCCCCCCCCCCCCCCCAAAAAAAAAAAAAAACCCAAACTACAAAATACACCCCGGAAAAAAAAGCCCAAAAAAATATTATACATAATATATTTACATTTATTTATAGATACATATTTTAAATAATATACATAGTATTTAATTAATTCTTTTTAAACTTTTAATTTCAGTTAAATTTTGTATTGTTTTAATTTAGCTTTTTATAGTAAATTATTATCATAATTGAACAGTTAAGTTAATTTACAAGTAAATCATGTGATTTGGGTAGTTAAAGGTAACACCAGCGTGTAGCTGAATTAACTTTATAGTTCAACCTAAATAAGTTATATTTAAAATAGCTATAATGTCAAAATAATTTTGTATTAAATATTGATTCTAATAATTGTATTAATAAATGAGTTAAATTGATCCAAGTAAATGATTATTAATTAACCCTTAATAAGTGTTTTGTTGTTAAACAAACTTAAAGAAACTTAATGACTAAAAAATGTCTTAATGTCTTTAAAGTCTAAAGACTAGATTTGTACGTGTGATAGTTAACAATACAATCTATATTATTATGTTACCAAAAGTCCAGAAACGTGAATATTTTGTATTTTTAATATTTTGTTCTTATGTTCTGTTAAAAAATAATGTATTATTCTATCACAGAAATAAAAATATTATATGATTGTAAATCCATTGTATAATCAACAATCGACCATATTTTATAAAATATTACAATTTACAATGATTGCACTTTAATTTTCTTGGGCTTTTTTTCCGTGGGTTTTTTTCCGAGGTGTATTTTCAGTTTGGGTTTTTTTCCGTGGCCATTTTTTCCGCCTACCGCATATGGCGTGTCCTCGAAAAGGGTGGATGTATATTACTGCAAGTGTTACGCGGAAGTTTTTAAATTTATAACTCAAACTGTAGCCTATAATAATTAATTTCCTTGAACTAAAGTGATTAATAAGTGAAAATATTTTTATAAATAAAAAAAATTGGTGGATGGGTGACTAATTTTTAAAATACCTCTGTGCACCCCTCCACCCCCCCCCCCCCCCCCGAAAATTTTATTTTGTGGAACGTGCCTGAGTGCACCACTGTCCATTGTAAGTTATGCAGTTTCAAGCATTTTAAAAATAATACTCGCTGTAGACGCCTAGAAGTGACGTTATAATCTTAAAATAAATAGCATCATTTGAAAATATCATTGTGTGTATACGATGAAATAATGTTCTTAAAAGCCAAGTACTTACCCACGATTAATATTAGTAAGATATATATATATTTATATAAATATTATATTAAATATGAAAACTACTATGAAATAAAACAAAAATAAGTTATCATGTTGTAAATTGTATATGCTACGGAGAAAAACGGTTGGGCATCACTAGAGAATATAAATTAGGTAAAAATCTATAATATGAAACTTTTGAAATAATATTATTCCACCTACTGCAGCATAGAACATAATATATCTAACCTAACCTACCTAGCCAATATATTCGATTGAATTGCATATTACATTCATGTTGTTCTCGTCAGCTTGATAAAATATGTAACTTAATGGACTCAAACAATGGTATCTAATCTAATTACGATTACTTCGACATATAGAGAGTAGGGAAATGAGGTTATGTTATGTTATTTAAATCTCTCAATTTTTTTTTATCTGTAAACACTTTTAAATTAATGGATCTCTCGAAATTCGATTACGTATATTTTTCCACTCATGTTTAATGTATTTACCAGACGATGATTAGGTAGCTTATGAATTTCCAAAAGTACCTATGTAGACAATTTAATAATAGTGGGGCCAGTATATAATCATTTAAATAATATTTTGTATTCAACGTTTTTTTTTTCTTACAAATTTAATGCTGACTCAAATGGTTCGAGGACTGGATTTCTAACAATTATATTATGCTGTACGTCTTCGTTTACGGTAATAGTTATTGTTGAGATTGCGGTTTAAAATATTTCTAAAAACATTCCACAAGACAACAAGTATAGATAACCTGACCTATAGATATTTAAGGGACGTATCTACTTATAAGTATTAGGTACAAACAGGTATGTTTTATGTGATATGTTTTTAAAGTTATTTTGTGAAATTAAAATATTAAAGTTCTTCATTAATCGTTCAGTTATTTGTTATACAACAACCTACTCATATATTTTTCCAGTATCTTCATCGATTTATCGTTATAAGTACGGTATGTACATTAGAATAATTTTATTATATTAAGTGCACGACTTATCATTGACAACCTCACTGATACCGGACTATACCTAACCTAGTATGCTTTCAGTGAATCTAATATGTTTCGAATTTATACCTAACAAAAAATTATGCTTATTAAATGATAATTTTTAATTTTTATAATTAATATATATTAGGTATGTTTGTATATTTATTTTACTTGTACGTAATTTACTAAAATATGCATAATTTATTGAAAAAGACACATTTTCCTATAATTAATCAATGTGTAATATCTATCTTATTTACGTGTATTTTAATATTATAGCTATAGCTACAGATAATGTGTAAATTAATAGCAAAATAGACAGCTCTATGTATGTTTAGATGGTTTAGGAACCAAAACTATTTACTTAAGTACATAATAAGTACACTTGGAATTTATCATGTATCGTTGTTCATTTTTATCAAAATCAAGGGAAACATAAAAATAAACAATAATAATATGAGTGGGCGTCGGGCGATATTATGTGTCATTTTATCATTAACTAGATAATACAACTGATAACATTCTACTTTTCACTTATTAATATTTTACTTTCTTTATTTGCCATATATATATGTATGTATGTTAAAACAATTACTGTTAAGTAACAATTTATTACATTCTTATATAATCTATATTTTACTATCATAATATAATAATAATAATAGCTTCATATTTTATAAATAAAAAAAAATATATTTAAGCACATATAATTATACTTCTTTATTCGATATTGCTATAGTTTTGTCATACTTTTTGAATGAAAATCTTTTTTTCGCGAATCATTACAGACCTTATAAAATATCTTTTTAGAAAATGTATAAAATTGTTACCCACCGCTAGATAGATTCCTTCTCATCAGTAATCTATTTCTGCATTATAGCAGCAAAATTCTATGATTAATAAATGAAATAAGACACAATTAGAAATTATTCTATACATCATATTGATATAAATGGCACTGAATCTTGAGTTTGTAAAACTTTTTATTTTAGTCTAACAAGTATTTGGAACTAAAATAATCAACACATTATATAAAGTTTATTAGAAAAAAGTTCATACCTACAATTTTAATTATTTTAACAAAATTAAGATAATTGTGGTCTTTACATTTAGATACAAGACTACTTTAATTTATATTTTTCAGAATTAAGAAGGTAATAATTAAACATGGACAATTTTCGACAACGAATATGTTTTTCTTCGCCTACAGAATCAGATATTTCACTGGATCACGAACGAAATAATGTGCGACGTTTTTTATTTTTATAATAAATGCTCTAAGCATAAAATATTAATTTCCTTCATCTTTTGTTTGTGTAGGAGGTTCAAGATTTATTGATATTTTTTGGTACTGATAAAATAGGAAGTAAAATTATATTATGTATTAATCAAAATTATAATTTAAAACAATCGAACTCTTTAATACACATTCGTGATCCTACAGGACATGAATTTACAAATCAAGGTAAATATATATTTATCTTAATCTATATAATATATATAAAATTAATTCCACGTCTAAAATTTGGATAGATTATCTATTGGTTGTATCGCTCAAGCAATAAGCTTTTGTGATATAAGTTCTGAAGTATGAATCTGTTCTTTATTATGAAGACATTTCACTGATTGACGATCATTCATAATAATACTGTCAACAAATAATAGTATACATATTCCTTGCTTTTGTTTATTTTAGAAATGGGTAAAGGATCTTATGCATTTTCTTGTTGGAAAACACCCAGTCTTCATTTTCAATGTATAGTACCTATGCGGACTTGGAGAATCGTGTTCAGTGGTCGTTTACGGTTAGAATATATATTATAATAATATAATAATAATATACTTATATTATGTAAATTAAATCCTAAAAATACCTACCTATTATATGTATATATATTTTTTTTTCTATAGAAACGGTGAGAATTATCGTCACGTTAAAATAAATTTCTTGTAAGTTTTCTTGAAAATATTTTTTAATTCGATTAATAGGTATATTTTAGATATTATACATGCTGCTAATACGGTTGTTTTGAAAAAAAAACATTTTAATTGGAAATATATAGTCTGAAAATGGTTTAAATATCTAGTGTACATTAAAAGACAATTTAAAAAAAAGTCTTATAAAATATTATACCTCATAATTTTTATACCGTCAGTTTAAGCATACGTATAGTACACACTTAAACATACCTATATACATTATACATATAGCTATAAACATTTTTATTTATTCTCGCTTCATTTTCTAGGTGGAATTCATTTGGATTTCCAGTATACTGCGATAAAAATAATACGTTTTTCAAACATGAAATCGACCATACGAATCCAGACTAGTAAATGCTTCTTTTATCTTTATAAATTGTAATGTATTATTATAGGATTCATACTTATTTTAATTTTACCATATGGTTTTAGCATTAAAAATTTATTGGGATTCGATCAGTTCGGTCAAATTTCTGGTTCGATAGTCGTAGATGGTAAAAAAGAAATGATGAACATGCGTGCCATGAAATTAAGACGGTGGAATATGTCAGTCAACGACTCTGCGTTTGTTGGATTTATAAATAGTGATATAATGTGTTCCGTACAGAAATTAAAAAGGCAATATATGTAACTATTTATATTTATTTATTATTTATTATAATTTTCTTACATAATATTTTGAACCATGTTATCATAATAGGTCATTGGAATTAAAAATATCTTTATAGCCTATACTCTATAGATATTGTATACATATAGTTTGTTTTATATTAGTGTAAGATATAAAAATAAATTAGTTTTGTAATATAAATGTTGGATTGAATTTAGGGTAAACTGCAGTGGCCATTTAAAAACAACTTCAGAACACGAAATAACCACACCTGGTGGATTGTATTTTGTGAGTGAAAATAACTTAGAAAATGACAGTCTGAAAATCGAAATACAACATAAAAGTGAATATCTGCATGTTCTATATATCTTATCGTTTTTTTCCAAATTCTCTGCTGCCCCAAACTTCAATGATATTATAATATTTTTATGCAATAGATTTTATATTTTTATGCAATAGATTTCAGTTTAAATGCAAGCTTAAAAAGCCAAACGACTGTAATTCTAAATACTGTATCGATTGCAATCCTTCTTGGAGACGAGTTTAAGGGAATACTTCTTTGTTTCAAGTAATTATATTTTCTACGGCACAATACTATTTTTAACATATAACAATAAAGATAATATCTTTTACCTGTGACCGTGTGTGACTAATATATATTCATTTTTCCATAATAATATAATACTATATTTTATGTACTCTTGTTTCTTATTATGTGAACAATATAAAATACAATTTGGTATATGGATTTTCAGAGATGCACATATAACTGACAATATAGTAAAATATGCAGAAGAGATTTCAGTAAATGATCATAAAATTGACTTAACCGTAAACTTAGACTCGGAGATGTGCATGTTTAGCAATATAGTAGGGAACAAAGCAAAATCTTTGTTCCAATTAAAAAAAGCAATCGTTGATGGTCTGATTAACGACGTGAGTTACAAATATGCGAAAAAAACGTTTATACTACGTTATATACGCTTTGGATTATTGAAAATGAAGTTTAGGATAAATATGATAAATATGCGTTGATGGTTTTTATAATATGATAATATTATGTTATATATTGTTGTGACTCGAAGATTATTATCCCAGACGGTATATGTATCACGACGATGGCGATGAGAACACATATAAGAGAAAATAAACAATTGTCAATCGATTTAGACAACGCGATCGAAAAAGCAAAACAGAGCGATTTCGAAAAGTTAGCGGATTACTGTGGACGGTAAGCAGTAAAAACAACATTATACCGCGATATTACCAATGTGTATATAATATACGTTATATTATAATAGCTAGCTGATCCTGCACGGCTTTGCCCGTGACAATTTAAATTCTCATAGATTTAGATCTTCTCGAACTCTTTTAAATGTATAAACTTCATATGTTTAATATTAATGTTAAAAATACCCGTATGAGCTCTTCTTTACAATTTATAACTTTGGCTCACGGACTATGATTATAATGGACTGGTCTCGAAATGAAGAGGACTGTAAAGCGGAACGGGTCGCATATGTACCTGTACTCTTCCTTGATACTTGGGATTTTTATGCTCTCAAGCGCAACCTGGTTTTTAAGCACGAAACTATCATATATTCCTTGACAACACTATACCGCCTTATTTTTAATATATTGATAGTGAAAATAATTTATTCATTAATTATAATTATTATTTGTTCTTCGCCGAAGATTCTTCGGTAATCGGTAGTTCGATACTAGACATTTATTATTATATATTCTGTTTTACATTTTCCACTAGGAAAGATCTGATGATTTGTCATTATTTAGTGAATTTAAAAGTAATTTCAATAAAGTAGTTTTGCCAGAAGGATGGACAACAACATACTTTAGTAATAATGAAATCGTTTTTTACAAACCAAATTTCCATGATGGTAAAATGCTAATTGAAAAACAGTTAGTTTTTAAATCTACATTGGAAGTATGTTTGTACATATATCAATTATCTGTTCAAATGGATAATTTAAGCTTTAAACTTGAATATCCTTTTTCCTTAAAAGATGTATCACAGACAATTGAAAAACTGAACCACAAAAATATTTGTACAGGTGTTCCTAGTTCAATACATTTTCCAGATTACTATATAATTATTGTTTTTATTATTATTTATTTCAATCCCCTGTGAATTCTGAATAGCTGCTATAATAATATTTATTTTTTTGCATACATACAGGAATTTGTGTGAAAACGGCAACTTTAGAAAATAACAATTTATGGCGTCATCTTGTTATCTTATGTGTCCAATTTTAATAGTTCGAAGAAAAAGATGTGAAACTTATGATAATTTAATTCAATATTTTAGAAAGTGTAAGCAAAGGTCATTAGTTAAACGTTCGTCTTATATCGGAAGTGTCCTTACTCCTACAAGACGTAGGACTTTGATAAACATTTTAAATGACAAAAAAAAATTTAAAAAATCAAATTCAAGGTACCTAGCAGTATAGTTCAGGTTTTTGGATATTCCAAGTATAAATAATTTGATAAAAGTATTATATTATAATTGTTTGTTTTATGATTTTATTAGTTAATATCACTTTTATATTTATTTATTTATTTTTAATTCATTCTCCATATGTAGATTACATAATGTTATTGAAAAATTAAATTTTGAATTGGGAGGTATGCAAGAAAAAATGAAATCATTATCAGATGCTTCTGTAAATTAAATACTTGTTTCATCAAATTTAAGTGATCCCCAAAAAATTTTAATTCAAAAAATTTTTAAGACGAGCCAATACAAAAATTAAAAAACCGACGATATTCTGAAGATTGGATTCTCTTATGTAAAAAAATTTTCAAACCCGTTTGTACCTAAAAACTACCTATCATATTAAAATTTAAAATATTGCAATATTGTTTTAATTTTATATTATGCATTGTTATCATTAAAACTGAATAATAGATGGCACTGTTTTCCGAAAACTCCCCAGTCATTTTGACATTTCGGTTCCATTGATAATGCTTCGAGACCAGTCCATTATAATCATAGTCCGTGCTTTGGCTTCAAGGTGCATATTATCGGTTACAGGGTTACCGGTTACCCATTTACCAAATTGCAGAACCGTGAGTGTGATTGACTTCGCTGTGGATTCCTTTTATGGCTTATATACACACATAAACATTGCCTTCTAAATTGTTATTAATATATATATATATATATATATATATATATATATATTATATTATATATATATATAATATCATATTGATCCGTTCAGGTTGGATGATCAATGGCGGTCGACGGAACTGAGCGCTGAGTTGTTGGAGGCAGTTTCGAACGGCGTGAGCGAACACAACTTGTACGCAGTCCGTTCGTCGGGAATATTTGAGGATGGCGAATCGACGTCCTCGGCCGGCCAATACTTAACCGTGCTAGGCTGCACCGGTCGTACTTGTGATATAGTTGCTGCCGTTTTAAAATGTTGGTCGTCAAATTTCTCAGCACGAGCTTTGACGTATCGAAAGTATGTTGCACGCATACATTCATGGGCATAACTGAGGCCAATTTTTTGTGGGTTTGTAGGCTGGTATAGCAATTTCATTTCCTCCTTAATAAAATATAAACATACATCAATATATATATAATATATACATATATTTATATATATCCAGCATCATGATGTATTACGCATGTGCATCTCCATAACGTTTCCCTTTAATAATGTATATTATATATTTATTCAAACTCTGATAATTGAGATTTTTTAAATAAGTCATATTTTTCATTATTTAGATTTATAAGCACAACATTATATAAACTTAAGAATTTATAACAAAAAAGTTAATTTCCATTTGATAAAAAGAAGTTAGTATCGCCTCCACAGAACACTGTTTAAATGATATAATACAACACATTTAAACATTATCAAATTTTGAGAAACCCAAAAAAATTAAACTCTTGAGGATGTTAGCACATTATAATATACATGTTTTTCTGTCTGACTCATTTATGCGTTCAGTAGAACCAACCTTGTATAGTTAGGTATTGTATTAGAGTTAATAATTGACGTATTATAACAAATTAAGTAAAACTTAACTTTTTTTAATCTATGATATTATCTTGACTTTAAATTAAGAACGTTACCTATATGTGTTCTTACGTTGGCTTCTTTACGATGCTTCAATTTTTAATCAAGTTATGACTTATGGGTATACTCAAAATGTTAAATTTAAAGAAGCTCATATCTCATCGCTTTAAATTTGAAATTTTATAAAAAAAGACAACGCAAAAAGTAATTACACAGCAGTAGTTTAATGTTCTTATAACTTTCAGTTTGATAATAAATCAATTCGCTCTAATCTATTTGAGCTATAACAACTAATCAGCATAAAGTTGGTTTTAACTAAACTCAAATTTTCCATGTTGCTCATGAAAGAAAACTTATAGTTCATCGACATCTTTTCAAATTTAATTAAAAATAAAACAATGATATATAATATATATATATATATAATTAACATAATACATAAAATCGCCACAGCCCCAGTATTTTTTGATATTTTGTTCCGTTTTTAGTCATTGTGAACAACTGATAATTGTGGTTTTACTTTACAATGTAAACTATTATAGCCACGGTAATTTTCATAGGAACAATGGACAGCCATTAATGTGTGACATGGGGGTGGTCATACAAGACCAAGTGAGCGGTTCAGGAGTTGCTGGAGTTGCGTTTTCCAGAGACCCGAACACCGGTGATCCTGGGAAGATCATCATAGCCGCAAGTTACGATTTGGAAAAAGCGGTAAGTCTAACCAATAACCATAGGTGTAATTATTGATGATGGGAAGGGGGTCTCCCAATATATGCCGCTATTGATAGCTTCCATTGATTGTAATATACGGAAACGAGATCGAAGATCTATCGTTCACAATTATTCGAGGCTAAAATATCTAAATTCAAAACTTCCGTACTGAATATTTTATGATATGAGACTTATTTTTCCATAGGGATAGTTTCCCCTAATACATATAAATTGTAGACAATGATAAACAAACTTCAAACTAATATTAGTCTAAATATTTTATACACAGTACTACGCCAATAGTACAGTACATACTTTCCCCACTGCACTCAAAATTTCTTACTATACATAAAGTGCGTGTTATACACTTGAACTATACACAATTTTAGTCCTTGATACATTGTAACTTTGAATAAATGTGACTAAAAATTCTAAGCTAACATACTACTTTTTACTGCAGGGGGTTGTGTCGGGATCAGTCGAACCTCACGAAGTCATTGTTTCTAAACTGCGGTTCGAAGCAGTCGAAGACAATTTCACTACTTCTGCGGGACTTCTGCAGGAAACATCGAGTAAATATAGTTATTAATTATTTGACCTATGTATCGTAGTATCCCTATAATACGTTTTTAGCTTACATTACCGACAATGTAAATGCGTCATAATCGAAGTAGCGCGTATAAATTTAACCAATGTAAGTAACTGAAAATGCGCGAGTACATGCAATATGTCACGTATGATACGTATCTATGCGAAACGGTCCTAGTCCCTAGATTAGGTATAAGATGACAAGAAATCGGATTACTTGTATTATATAATAACTTTATATGCATAAGTTGTATAATAGACTAATAAATAACAGTGTTATATATGCCAACCAGTGACGGTTTTGTGGCGATGAGGCAAGTGAGGCATTTACTAGTGAGAAGGGTAGTAATGAAGTACTGTGCACTTTCGTCGCACTGATATGTGGGCACACGGCTGTAACTCGTGATATAATCATAATAATTAAAAGTAATTATAGTCATAATACTGGGGCACTGGGTATTGGTTAATTTTTCATCTACCTACCTATAACTCATACATTTAAATAATACTTTATAAGTGTGTTAATAGCACAGTGTTATAGTATTAGGGACTAAGGTAATATAAAATAATGTATTTAATATTTAGTAGCCTAACGTAAAAATACATGTGAGAACTCCCACTGTGACTTCAACTCACTATAATGTTCGCGCGTGTTCAGCATCATTCGCGAGGATAAGTCACCACACTTGATAATATGTAGATGGGAATTATAAATTAATTAATTGTCAGATTATAAATTATAATGATATCTATATTATATTTGATAATGTGAATTCGAATGCTATTCATATTAAATTGTTGGTATAATTTTTGTGATCAAGTTTTCTTAGATTTATGATTTATTGTGAATTGTATGATTATTACTTATAATCAGGGCCGGATTGGTATATATCAGCCCATCGAGATTTTCACTTCTAAGCGGCCCATTTACATATTCACTGGCCGAACATTTGGGTCTCTATTATTTTTTATTGGTTTATTACGTCTAAAATCGTTACGAACTTATTTACTTATCCTAACATGTATTTATTTTCACCCACACTCTGACACTACCGGCCTTAACTTTAAGCGGCCCACCGAGATTTTCTCGGTAGCTCGCCTAACCAATCCGGCCCTGCTTATAATTAGTTATTATTCCTACTTCAACTGCGAGTGTAAGCAAAGCAATGACTATTGCAGTCTACCTGCAGCTACTTTATACAAACTCGTTATATGCCACTACGATTACTCTGTTATTAATAATAACTAATAAGTATAATAATTTATATATGAAATGTAGATTTCAGTGTTGAAAAATACGATGATGCGAATCCGCTGCAGTGTATTCCTGTTAATTTGACGAAAAAGTTGGCTGACATCTGCGTCCGAGTGGAAGGCGTGTTTGGTTCGCCACAAGACATTGAGTGGGTGGCTGTAGAGGTATTAGTTTTTTATGTATTTATTGTGATTACTTTTTATAAAACAGTTTTGTGGTAAAAATATAAGTTCGAAGTTTACTAATTATTACAATAGGTGAGCATTGTTTGAAATTTAAAGTACATACAAATATTAAACCTTTAATAGTATCTCTACATTTTACAGTAAATAGATACCGAGTTTTATGAACTAAATCCTAACGATATTATGTACGCACATGGGTTTAATAAATAATAATATAATTACAATATGGCTATAAATTATTATAAATTATGTACCTACAGGCTACAGATATAAAACTAACCGTTTACTGCAGTGTTCAAATTAATCTAAAAAGATTACTTAAGTACATGAATATCTGTTGATGATCGCCTTCCATTTTTTATACAGGATCAAATTTACCTTCTCCAGTCGAGGCCGATTACATCTATATTCGCTTGGACTAACGACGAAATAACGCGAGAATTTGACTCGCCATTTACGAGCGACGACGTGATTATGTTTTACAATGTGAAGTTAGATAGCAGAGCAATTATATTGCCTACAGAATACAGTATGTTGAAATTAACACAGTTATTTGTCCAATTTCAGAGAAGTCTACCCCAATCCTATGCACACTTTATCGTTGACTTTGGATTTCTTTTCATCGTACCCACTGTTTAAATTGGCCGAAACAGAGCCCACTGAGATCTATCGCAACAAACAGTTATCCTATACGCACAACAACATGTGTCTAAACGTATGTCAAGTAAGTATATATACACAAAAACATTATAAAAATATAACTAATTTGCTATAATACTTAAAAATATATATTATATAATGGCCTAATTGTTTTCGTATTATCAATAAAACAATAATTATAGTATTGACGAATATTTTTTATGGAAGATGTTTCAAGATTTAGAACCTGGCAGCGTATACGTTAAGATAATTGAGTACTCGATAGCCGGAAAATGTTTCTTAACAAGTGATATTTGGGAGAAAATACTATTGAAAAATCGCAGTTCTGCTTTAAAAAAAATTTTTAAATCTATTTCTACGTTTAAGGTATAGGTATTTATTTTGTATATTATATAATGCAGGTTAAAATGTATCAAAAAACTCATAAATTATCATTTAGGAAACACTTTATCTTGAATCGCGATTAAACGAAACATACAAAATTATTTGTGACGCAAACATAGAAGAACAATCAGACACGGCGTTGGATCTTTTGAACAATATCAATAGTGTTGTGGATGTTCTAGAAAAGGTATTAAGTATAATATATATAAAAAAGAATATCATATAAAATAATAATACACTTATAAATATTATAACAGTGTTGGTGAATAGCTTAATTTACAAATTATTTATATGCCAATGCCGAAATCACTTTTTAAGTAATTTCGTGATAAATTGATTACGTTTCATTCTAAGAAGAAACGATTTTCTGACAGTAAAATTTTTGTAATAGCTATATTTAGGCAAAATAGTTTTATTTTTAATAAGTATAATAATTTAGAAAATGTATTGTTCTTTTATAAAGTTTTTGTTTAATTTCATATTTGGGAGGGTGAAAATTAAAAAAATTAAAAAGTTAACAAAATCTAGTTGGATATCGGTTCTTATACAGAAAAAAAACATAAATAAATCATTTGGAGTCGTCAGAATAGACAAAACATACTATTTCAAAAAAGAATGTTGAAATAATAGGCACCAATGAACCATACCAAAATTACAAAATCCGTAATTTATTCCAAAACGCACTTTCATTATGTTATGCCAAAACGTACTCTAACCCGTGTAGGGTTTATAGGGAAGTAAAAAAATTATTCTGAATATACTAAAATTTTTATTAAGTTTAAAATTAAATTAAAAATATAGTTCTAAAATATCGAACATATTTGACTCATTTTAATGTTTTAATTTAATCATAATTAAAGAATTTTAAAAATTACATCATCGTCAAAATGATTTGTCTACAAATGGTCTGTTTTCAATGGAAACAAAAAAATCTCTTCTCTTGAAAAATTAGTATTTTAGAAATATTACCTTTTGGATTTCCTTCCATTATTTGTGATTGTCGTTATTATTAGTTAATGTAGTGAGAACATGCCTAATGATTAAGCTTCAGTTATATTTTTTAAAATAAAAAGTAAAATATCTTTAATATTATAATGAAGTTTTTTTTAACTAAATAATAATGTAGTTTGGCCATATATTAAAAAAGAACCTAATTTAATTACAATTTTGAAAGATAATTCTTAATATGATTTAATTAGCAAAACAAATTTCCCTACCACAGGATATATATACAATTTACAGGTATAAATACATTGTATATTAAATTATGTTTATAATATTTCATAAGTTTCAATATATTTTTTTGAACGACATATTTAAAGGTCACTTCTTGTCACGTGACATCGAGCATGAATAATATCATATCACATACATTATTAGCAATATTTGGACTAGACTTCAATAAAGGTAAAACTATTTAATCATTACAACTTTTTTCCATGAATGCAATTTATAATAAAAACTATTGTAATTTGAATTTCTAGATTCACCAATCAACATGTTATCCAATTTATCGACCTCGATTGATACACCAGACATAATAAACGTTTCAATCCTAAAAGATATTCAAGTAAGGTCTAATAAGCATATTATGATGCATGTATTAATTTGAAATATTTCTTCATAAAAATACTCGATTTTAATGTTTAGGCTATTGCTGGCGTTATTTCCGAAATATCTTCAAAAAAAGAATTTTGTGATTTGCCTGTTGAAAACTGTAACAAATGGTTAAAGTTGAATTGTAAGAAAGGTTATGATCAAGTGGAAGAATTCATTAAAAAATATGGACACCGTGGTGTCCAAGAGGTTTGACTTAAACTTACTAGTTACTATAGTAGGTACACTCATAATAGTTATTTATGAGAAAATTAAAATTAAAAATCTTGAATTTAACTAAAACTTTACGATTAAAACATCAATACTATAGGACATAGGTAAGTATAATATGATATATTATGTTTGTACAATTATAACAATTTGATAATAAAAAAAATCATATTACATTTTTACTACATATTGATTTCTTTGTATTATACCATTGATTATATAATCAATGATCATACTTATAGAAATTAATTTTTTAATCGTCATCACTTCTGTGAGTATTAAGAATCAACTATTATTTTTCTGGTTTTATAGTTAGATTTTGGTTCAGAAACATGGTCGACGGATCGCAACCGATTGTTTTCGTGCCTTCAATCGTTAATATTATACGAACACCGTCAATCCGATAAAAAGCTAACAGATATCGATTCTCATACTGTTTCAAGGGGATATATTAAAAAGTATTTTTTATAAGTTTTTATAGCTATTTATAGACATTCATAAAATTTATAGTGTACTTTTCGTTCTATTAGGATGATATTCGATTATTTATTAAAGAAATATCGTCAAAGCATTTCGTATAGGGAACAATCAAAAGATATGCTGGTGCAGATCACTCACAAGTTGAGATTAGGTTATCGAAAACTCGGCCAAAAACTCGTGGCTGAAGGAAAAATACCGGATTCAAAACTAATATTTTTCATGTCTCAGTACGAAGTTAAAAATATTTGCTATGACAACAATCGTTCCGAAATAGTGCAAAAGTAAGTTGCTATAATACAATAGATACCATTTATTATAAATAGGTACTGTATAATAATACGTCAAATCCAAAAACCGCAAACCTTAGAGAACATACAGGACGATATTATATCCCATACTTATTTTTAAAGTTATTATTGTATTCAAATATCAAAAATTTTATAATTTATCCATCACGAACGTTATAAATATTATTTATTTCAATTAAATTAAATAAATAAGAAATTACCGCCAGCTAAGAGCTTGACACAATAATTACATAAGAATTCTATATATATTTTTTTACGCGTTTAAATAACAATTTTATCTTTTTTGTAAGCATAAATATTTATTTTTATTTTTGGGTGGCAATTTAAATTAGAATTCGCTATTTAGTGCTTTTTAGAAATCACTAAATAAATAAACTCAGATAGATAAACTCAGTACCCAAAAGTTTTCGATGTTCGAAATATATTTGGAGTCTGAACCGTCCGTTTAATCTACAGTCCGTCCGACTGTAGATTAAAAATAGTAAGTGATATTTTGGTATACAGTAGTCAGTGAGCCGATAAAGTGTTTGATTTTTGCCTATCGACTTTTTGGAGTCAAAATCATAAGTGTTTTCAAATCCAACCTAATAATTGTATTTATCATCTTAAATACTTTCTAATTAATTTGACGCATTGGATTTTTAATCGTTATTCGCTTCCCTTAATATTATTAATAATACGTTATTCACGTGTTCGGTTTTTTTTCTTGAATATTTGTTTAATTTTATAGAGCAACGAAAAGACGTAAATTGTGGCCCGATTGGATCTTGTTGCAGTTTGACGACGTGTGTTACGGACCACCTGTTCCTAAAACATTTTTAGACGAGGTTGATTATGCTATATATTATATTATATCATATACATTTATTTAATCCTTCCAAATTGTATGTATATTTGTTTTAATTATAACTCCATATACAGAAATATGATAACAGTTCCACGCGGTTTAAAGGTTGTTGCGTGTTTCCTGGACGGGTTAAAAATCGTGCGTGTGTACTAGAGCACATCGAAGACGCGCGTTGCTTGCGGACGGGAGACATTTTGATCGTGAAATCTGTCGACATAGCTTGGTCACCATATTTCCCGATTATTTCCGGTTTAGTCACGGAGATCGGTGGTGTAATATCTCACGGTATGCAATGAAAACAAAATAATTTAAAACCAACATACAATATATTAATCACTATTATCGCGTTTGTTTATAGGAGCTGTTGTCGCCAGAGAATACGGGTTACCCTGTCTTGTTGGAGTACAAAATGTCAAAAAATATTTCAAAACAGGTAAGGTGATAGTAAAAAAATATTAACAATTTCGAGATTTGAAAGGAGAATAATATAATTTTGGATTTCAGGTGATATGGTAATTCTAGATTCCGAAAAGGGATTTGTCATTAAAGACGACAACATCATGACAAATTGATATTGTATCCATCATAAAATAATAATTCATATTCATGGTGTATCATTTAATTTTTAAATAAATTATAATATAAAATATATTGAGAACAATACAAAAAGTGTAAAGAACATAAGATTATAAAAAATATAATAATTAATACTAACTTAAATATGTACAAAAATTAAATTATATAAATATATATAATTTACGAGACACGATTATTAACGGTAAATATAATACTATGCTTATATCAATTTACGTTTTCAAGTTTTTTGTAATCCAATTCATAAAACTTGTAACTCTTGTGTATACTCCTGGGTACTGGCCTTTTCCGCATCCTATTCCCCAACTGACAATACCCACCTGGGTCCATTTACCGTCGTTGAGCATCAAAGGACCTCCGCTGTCGCCCTGTTTTAAGAAAAATAATCGAGTAAGTTGGTAATGTTGTGCTGTAAATCAGGTGTATAGAAAGTCATTGTATTTAATGGATGTGTTAAATTTGAATTCAATGATACAAAACCACTATATATTATACAGAAACGATTCTTATTGATGAAAGTCAACATTTTGAACATAAAAAACTCATTAAAAAAAAAGCGGGTAAGTGGGTATCGCTCTGCTGTACATTGAGGGTGGGGTAGACTTCTGACTAGGGTAGGTTAAATTTGAATGCAATGATAGGTATCATTGTATACGAAAAACGATTCTGAACGGAGACGGTTTATCTGTTTAGGATATATTATAGATTATTCAACATTTTCAAATCTTAGATTTAAAAAGAAAATTTTCTATGAATTTCTAGCTTAAAATAATTTGCGAATTTTCGTGATTTTTACGTATGTTGTCAAAATTAAAATTTAAATACTTGTAAAAAAAAAAATGTGACTATACATTTCTTTTATTTTTCAACTGCTATTGTAAAAATATTTTAGGAGCCTTGTATTACATTTTCAAATCTTAGGTATAAAAGGAAAATTTTTTTATGAATTTCTAGGATAAAATAATTTACGAATTTTCGTGATTTTTACATATGTTGTCAAAATTCAATCTTTGAATGTTTATGTAAAAAAAATTGTGAGTATGTATTTCTTTTATTTTTCAACGGCTATTTTAAAAATATGCTAGGAGCCTTGTATTACATTCTCAAATCTTAGATTTAAAAAGAAAAACTTTTATGAATTTCTATCTAAGATAATTTGAAAATTGTCGTAATTTTTACGTATTAAGTCAATATTTGAACTTCAAATGCTAATAAAAAAATGTATTCTTATAATTTTTTAATCATTATAAGAATAACTTATGAGGAACTTTGTATTAAATTTTCAAGTATTTTGATAGGACCAAAAAAATTATATCGACACTTAAAAAAAAAAATTTTCAGAAAAATTGACAATTTCAGTTGTCTATAAATACCTCAAAAAAAGTCGAAATATTTTGAAAATTAAATCATGTAAAGAAAATGCCAATATAAATAACTGGTAAAATTTTCAAGTATCTACGACTTATACTTTTTGAATAACAACAAATGTTTAAAATCGTTTGAGGATAAATCGTTATCGTTATGCTATTTCGTAAGAAATTAAAATTCAAACGCACTTAAAATTTTTCCTATAATGATGCTTCGAGTTTTTTCTATAGCTTCTTGAAGGAAAATTTAGTGTTGTATATTTAATCCTTAGTTATAACCACAAAAAATTTTATGATTTTTCAACTTCAAAATTACTTGCAAATTTTCACGTTTTCGACAGATTTCGTAAAAATTTGAATTATTAACGCTTTTTTTTTTAAATTAAAAAAAAAAACTAGAAACTTGACATTTTCTTTTGTCTATAGGTAGCTTAAAAAAAGGGGCGGGACCATTTTCCTCAAAAACAAAAAAGGTTGGTTTCCATTTTCCTCCAAATAATTTTCAATTCAACTGCTATTGTAACAATATGTTAAGAGCCTTGCATTAAGTTTTCAAGCTTTTCTGCCTAACAAATACATTTTTATCGATATCAATTAAAAAAAAACTAATAATGATCGAAAATTTGAAATGCCTATGAATAGTTCAACTTAAGTCGAAATTTTTTAAAAATTGCATGGTGGATAGAATATACTTATATAAACATTAGGTAAAAATTTCATGTATCTATGGTCATTTGTTTTACAGTTACATCAAAAACCAAAATCGATTTTGTCGAAAAATGAGTGTGCGTAAAATTTCCTGTTTTCCCCTTAATTTTTAATTTGTTTTTTTCAATTATTTAGAAAAGTATTAAGAATTTTTTACTTTTGACCCCCAAAAGTACCAACTAGATTCACTTTCTGATCGAACGAGGTACTGAAGTAAAAAATCGAAGCATTTTTACTGCCCCAAAACGTGATGACAGACACAAAAAAAAAAAAAAACACACATCATGGTAAAATCAATACATTCATCGCTCCGCTCAGAATCTAATATCACACATTATATTGTAAAATCAATAAATTCATTGCTTTGCTCAGAATCTAAAACAAACATTAAGTATGATGAAAGAAATCCAACAACCCATCACTAAATACGAAGTAAGTAGGTACATAATATTATAATATATTAATATATTAATGTAATACATTAGGATTTTATTGGTACTTACACTGCATGAGTCTCTTGCTGCTTTACCCGCACACAAGAAGTGGTCTACGATCCCGCCCGGGGCTGCGCTTCCATATTTGTACTTGCACTCCTGATTTGTCCACACTGGTACGGTGACCTTCTGCAAAACCGCTGGTTGTGGTCCACCTGAAAACAGACGAAGTACCGGGTTGATTATCAATCGCGAAAATTGTTATCTCCTTCAACACTCACTCTCTCTCAAGCTACCCCAGCCGATGACAGTGGCCGTCTGTCCCGCGTACATAGATCTGCTCGTCGGCAAACATATTGGGTGTACTTGTTTATCAAACTTCACTGGTTTATCCAGAGTCAGAAGCGCGATATCGTTGTACTGAAGTTAAAATACAATATGAGTTATTATCGGAAGTAAATATATCTTATTCATTTATAGCTAGTGGATATATACACAACGTTTTACTAACCAGTGTTCTTTGATCAAATCCTTTGTGCCGAACGACTCTTTTGATTTTTCTCTCTAAATGTTTTACGTCAGATTTGCTTTTGATATTGTAGTCTCCGAGGTTTGCTGTCAAACGAGCCACGTCCCATGAACTCATGCTACAATTAAATTTCAGAATATCAAGACGATGTGGGTCGTTTAAAAACATCGGGTTATTCTATATGTCAATATACTTACTGAGCAACGCAATGTGCTGCTGTCAACACGTGTGTGTCATCGATTAGAGATCCTCCACAAAAATGTCTGCCAGAATTGAATATAGCTACCTAAAATCGTTTACAACTCGTCATAGCTAAAAACGCCTATGTGTGGAGCACATAATTTACGAGTAATTGAGTATCTACCTACTTACACCTATACAAAAACGGTGAAAACATCATCACGAACCATTGTCGTTTTAGATTTGAATTCACTATAAATTATATGTAAGTGTACAGATAGTATATGTACTAACTATATGTAAGTAGAAATGGCAGAAATCATAACCTAACTATGGATCTATAATATGGCAGCCGAAAATTATACACCGGAGAACAATACTACCGAGTGTAATAACATAATAAACGAGATTACAATGTGAAACAATTATTTTCGCTATTATTGGAGCATATTATGATGTCAGCAGTTCTATAATATGTGTATCGTATCATCGCATTATAGATGATCTCTCTATTTCGATTGATTATGAAGACATTATCGTACCGTACATGTGACGGACATCGGAAATGTATAGATTATAATATATAGATACCTACTTATAGGCCATCAAGCTCAATCTTATGAGCGTATAGACTATTTTTCAGATTGACCTAGTTTCATCAATTTCCACTGAACATAAAAGATATTTTACCATGACATTTGTTAGTATACATTACACTTGTATATGAATTACTATATTATCTATAGGTATACTTACGATCCACGGCCATTCTCCGGGATCTGCGTTTTGACCACCGACAATCCTCTCTTGATCTTGTGGACCGTTTTTCAGCCCACATTGAAAATCATACCCCTCATTATTGTCGACATAAGACGGTGTGGTACTGGTGGTGGTAGAGGTGGTAGGTTTGTTTTTCGGGGTAGTAGTAGTGAAATTTTGATGATCGTGTGGAGGCCATGACGGTATCGATGGTTGCTGTGGAGGCCATGGTGGCAAAGCCGGTTGCTGAGGAGGCATTGGTGGTGGCGTTTGTGGAGGATGTGTAGGAATCGGTGGAATAGTATGGTCCGGAGGATGCGTTGGCAAAGGCGGCGGCCAATTCGGTGGCACTACCATCGACGGGGGTGGTCTCATTCCTTCTTCTTTGTGACTCTCTCCGATGAAGCTCGGGTGATCGCAACATACGCCAAACATCTAAATGCCAATCAATGTACGGTTAGTGTTATTCTGTTTTGGGGTATAAGTTTGTTTTTAACGTTTTATTAAAAACTTTCGGTTTTAATTTTAATAGTATAAAATAATAAGCGCAAACTATATACCTAGTTACATAATATATTATTTTACTATTTCATCATTTAAGGCGATAATCTTAGTTGTAAAACAACATTGTTATAATTCCAGAAATATCGATTCATAGACGGGAATTTTCGGTTATACATTAAAATATTAAATCATATGCTATTGTACATTATAACAAATGTATATTGTATATTATATTGTGTATTCACCTGTTTGTGGTCGATACTTATATAAGTGCACGCGTCGTACATTCCTGCCATCCACGAGTCCCAGTACTGAAAGTTTGGTACTTTAATGTATGGATAGCACGCCCGAAAACTCGTGCATTTGCCCAATGTGCCTCTGCTCGTCAGACACGGACCCGACACCATCGTCCACGAACCCTGTCTTTTCGTTCTCGATGCTCTGTTGGTACTTAACTGTTCGACGCTTTGAGGGCCGCTATCGCTATTACTCATCATCGTATCATAGTCGTGACTGATATCGTGGCCCTCATCTGCAGGATATGCTATAAAGTGACACAACATTATTATAAGCACCTACAACAATTCAAAATTTATATTATTTTACATTTTTAAATTTCGAACGTTATTCGCGGCTGAGCGCAGTATGATAATATCGTCCATGCACGAGTGCGGAAAACGAAGGTCCGCCGCAGCTGGGAATTTTCTATGGGCCATGGGGGAGGGGGGTCAAGTTCCATAGATATGAATTTTACAGAGAACATCATCATAAGATATTTTATTGAGCACTGTAAGGGTAAAATATTATATTTTCATGATAATACTGAATCAATTTTTCTCGGCTTCTTGGCCATTTCGGCATTCCTTCCCTGCGGACTCCGCAGACGCATGCTTGATATTAATCATTAAATAATATTATTAACTCGATGCGGGAGCGCCGGTGGGATTCATACTGCAAAATATATAAGTGCAGTATGATTCATATTATTCATACTGTATGAATAGTATGATGTGTGTACAACACACACGTCAACCTAACAAAACTGTCGTTATTTTATCACAAATATTCATCAATAATTTATACGGGACGTTTGCTACACCTATAATAATAATATATAGAATTACACGTTTACACGCAAGTGGACAGAAATATGGTTCACGGTGACATTAAATAATAATATAATATTTTAAGATAAGTCTGCAACGCACTTTGTGTTATCGAGACCGGTTCGAGACGCACGCGCATACTCATATATTATATAATATACACAATATATAATACATACCAACCTAGCTATATATAAATAAGCTTAGCCCAGTGACGTGCGCAATAATAAAAGCCTTTATGACGACGTTCGTTACTTCGGTTTTTATAATCTATTAGGAGAATATTGTTATTAAATTATTATAATTTATAATACACTAAGTGTTAATCCCGATCCTGATTCCATTAGTAAGAATAGAACGGATAAAATAATAATAATTATTATTATAGATCATTTATTGTAGGTAATCTCCATGACTCTTATTACAATAATACTCTCGTTCATAATAATATTATACGGGTTTTCGGGATTTTATTTATTTAGGCAGGTGGTCTAATTTTGTTTGGCTGTTATAAGGTTGTAATAACAATCTTAAATCTGGCTAAACTCATATAATTTAATAGTATGTACAATGTAGGTAGTTGGTACTTCTATAATATGAAATGCATAAATGCATTGAACAAACACTATACGAATGTTACATTGTTACTCCGTCGACTTAAAACGAAACGATTGACGCCAGTCACACAAATAGGACTAATTTTATTTTCTGGGTTGGAAGTCATCGCCTTTATAGGCTTATTTATTCTATCCGAAAATTCTCTTACATCATACGCCCTCTATGAAGTTATTAAATATTTCTAAGTAACTTATTATACGAGGAATGTACGTATAGGTAATACTAAGTAGGTACAAGGGCGCCCATCAGGAGGTAGAAGGGGGGGACATGTCACCCCCCTAGAAAAAATATTGTGATTTTAAAAAGTCACGCAATTTACAGTTTGTTTTAAAATCTTATTTTCATTAGCTAATAAAATAAATTTAATTGATTTTCAAGTTTTTTATTTCATGACTGTCACCCCCTTCGTATTTTAATCATCAAATTTAAATTTAATACTAATATTGATTTTAAATTATATATTTCTAATGTATCTTTATTCTTTCATAAATTGACAACATCTCATTCAATATTGAGAATAGCTCAATGAAGTCATAATACACACACATGTATATATATATATAATATACCTAGAATTATAGATTAAATTGTTTGCCTAATCGACAAAAACATTGTTAAGAGTTTAGAGACATCGAAAATATTATTTTTTCAATTACTTTTATTTATATTTAATTTCAAAAAAAAAAAAAAAACCAAAACCAAAAATGATAAGTATTTATACTTAGTATAAATATCATTATAACTTATACCATATATTATACTTAAGTACACATGTACACTATCGTTTGAAGAGAATTTGATTTTTTGGGGGGAAATCCAAGTCTCCCTTACAGAGCCACCAATACATACTATACATTTATTGCATCAGGTGTACGATTTTTTAATATTTTTTTATTAGTCATATTGATTTGTATACTGCAAGCATATTATTATAAGGTACGACGTGTTGTCGCATATATCTATTACAACAGGTGTCTGTGATATGACGAGTGTTTTTCCCAACATTCGCGAATTTAATGAACGATAATCATAGGGTGCAGTAATGCTTTAATAGAATGATGCTGGGCTAATTACCCTGCAGCGGCAGTCCGATTAATCATGCAAAAACGGACCACCGTTGTGGCGTTGTCGCTGCGTGCGTATTATTATTAAATATGACGCGGCTTAATCGAAACACGAAGTCGCTTCCGGCGACCGATACAGGTGGTATATATGTATAATATAATACCGTTTACTTTATACGCCATAATGGTGTAAATGTGTAATTTAGATATCTGAAAACAAAATAATATAATGTATATACAAACATACATCTATCTAGAGCTTATGTTATTTGCGCGTAATACGAATTTTCTTTTCATACTCCTCACACGGTACCTAATCGTTTTCTGGCCTTCCCCCCGGATATGGGCATTATTTTATCACGATCGCGTTGTAGGAATAATTTATTAGCTTTTTGGATACGATGTAAAATTCCACGAAACACCACTTACCTAACCTAATATACCCGCCGCGCGCCGCGAGTATATTATTAAGACGTGTTAACCGCGCTTTGATCTTTCACGTCTACCTAGCTAGGCGTCAGTCTCGATAGTCGATGCGATTTAATAACTAAGAACACGATGTCGTAGATTGTTTCTATAGGTGTACAGTATTATTGCCTACAGATTTTTTATCCCCGCACGAATTCATATAAATTAAATATATACATATTACAAATTTGTATACGCGTGTTGCGTGTAATGTTTCAATAATATCGTCTGCAGCCTGCGGTTGTGATAACACATATTATTTTCTTAAACGATCGAGTTTTTTTTTTTTTTTCAAACCGCAGTCAACAGTCATGCGATTTTTATTGTGATGATCGGATCACATGTGATTATTAATCAATCGCATCATTTTAGTTTCTGCGAATATATAGAAAGAATAAATAATAGAAAGCCGTTCGTCGTACAGAGTCATAACGACTTCCACGGCTACCTACACGTAATTACTTTGTGACTTGTAAGTACAAGTAGTTCTTTAAGAGATCAAAACAATAACAGCTGTTTAAACTGATGATTGTATACAATATAATATTATAATGTATAAAATGTGCGTATCGGATAAAACTTCTATTGCAACAGACTTCGCAATGCACGTAGTGTAAAGTGTTATATGGCAAGAGCCAAGAATTGCCAGCATTTGAAATTAAAGTATTTCGTATATGAGATCAATTTTGATATATTGGTAGGTACTTTTAAATATATCACATACATTTTGAAAATATACAAAATACATTTTTCACGCCATGGAGATTACTAAAAATAAGGCCTGAGCCACCCCCAAACTATAAAAATAATATGTTGAACAATAATTTTTAATACTTGTATAAACGTATAGGTGCACTGTATATACTGTACTCAATATTTGTTTTTGTGTTCTCAAACGGAAATTTAACTATATCTACGTGTCGTGTAAATGAGTAAAAGTCAAATAACCGTCTCTCAAATTTTCGTTAATATTATTTTAAATTACTAAGACTCCTTTCATCCAATAAAAAGTTTGTGAATCCACCATCGTCTGAATTTATCCAGTTCTACAGCCTGTCAAAGTTATCCAATCAACATGTTCTCAAGTATATGTTCTACAAATATATATTTGTTTAAAAGGAAACCAACAACGATTCTATTAAAGCTTGATAGTTAATACATTTTAAAATACGAATTACAATTAATTGTGTTAGTGTAGGTATTACTAATTACTATATATTGTAAAATACAATTTATTAATTTATTTTCAGCTAAGAAAGTATCATCTAAGGAGTTTAAAAAAATAAAAAGCGGTTAAGTGGGTAACGCTCTGCAGTAGGTTACAAGTGGGTCACTGTAATGAATGATTTCAAGTTACACATTTTTTGAATTACAACGGAATAGGAATATCGTTCCATTTGAATAAAATGTCCAAAAATGTAGAAATTCGAATTTCAAATGCTCATAAAAATGTAATTTAACTTTTAGTGGACATTTTTTTATCCATTAAGATGTATAAATACATATGATAAAATTTGGTTCGAATTTTCAAATTTTCGATTTAAAAAGAAATGTTTTATGAATTTCTAACTGAAATAATTTATGAATTTTCGTTATTTTAGCGTATTTCGTCAAAATTTAAAATTGAGACGCTTATAATAGAAATTATTGTGGATAACAACTTATGAGGAACCTTGTATTCAATTTTAAGTTTTTTGACCGAACTATAATTTTTTATCGAAATTAATTTTTTTTAAACTAATAAAAATCAAAAATGTCTTACGCATTTATATATAGCTCAACAATGTTTTACGGTCTATAGAAAATGCTAATATAAATATTTATTAAAAATTTCATATACGCATCTATTGAAATTTGTTTTATAGAGTTACACCGAAAATTAAAATTAAAAATCGATTTTGTCGAAAATTGATTTTGCGAAAAATTCCCGTTTTTCTTTAATTTTTGTTGATGCTTTTTATTCAGTGCTTTTGAAGACTACTGAGAATTTTAAATTTTTACCTCGCGAATGAATAAAATAGATTCACTTTTTAGCGTAAAATATACTGATGATGAAAATCGAAGCATTATTTTAAAAAAAAAAACAGATCGTAAAAATCAATGTACATTGCTCCGTTTTAGAATCTGAAATGCGAAATTCATGAACTTTTGAGACCTAATAATAACCAATAAAATAACTATCATAATATTATCACCACGGTACTACTTACTATAGAACCTAATTTCCAAAAACTTGCTAGTTCAACCATCTCACTTTATTTAATTTTTTATAAAACAATCAAAAATCATGTCTATAAAAGCAAATAAGACTAGCGATATATTTTTTTTTAATAAACTAAAAAACAAATTTGTTATTATAAATTAATAACATTATTAAGTTTTTTTTTCATTGTCTAATTCAATTAGTTTACTTATTAATAGTAGTGTACATACAAAATATATGAAAATTATAAACATAAATATTTATAATAATACTAACATAATAAATGAAAACATGAGTTATTAGATTATTTCAAATTTTTTTTTAATTTTCAAAATTATCAACTCGCTTCCTATCTGGCTTCCCATACTCTTAACTACAAATTTTTCACATGAGGGAGGGGGGCGTTAAAAATTATTGTAACTCAAGGGGGTGATAACTTTAAAAAGGTTGAGAAACACTGCTATATATGATACAGTTACTATATTTTTATTTATCGGATATATAGCCGCTCTCCGTGTATGTGCCGACCAAACAATGCACATCGATTTGTAACAAATTGAGACGGGTAAACGATAAAATTATAGTAGGTAAATTCATATTTAAATTGTAGCCAGACCTCGTCAGAATAATACATGGTATTAATGTAGGTATTAGTGTAGGTATTATTATAGATGATATATGGCTGGTATTAGGTAGGAACAGCCAAATCGGAATCAGCCAAAAACCTAAAACGTGTTTGAAATTCACTTTTGTTCCTGTTCCCACTTATTTGCACACACGACACACACACACACACACACACACACACATACTATACTACATATTACAAATAAGTAAAATATATAGCTATATAGTACCTACCTATATATTGTGTTATCACACAAAACCAATTACATCTCTGCCAAAATACCCACACACACACACACACACACACACACACACACGATCTGTATGTCTCCATGGGTCACATCCAAACTCATAAATTCGCACGCCATTTATATTAATGTATTTTTAACAATATTTCTGTATATATCAAATAGATGGTTTTTTCGTAGCAGGCAGAGTAGTAGTTTATGTACATACATACATATATATATATATATATATAAACACTTGAGTCTTGGACTCGGCCACTTTGTTTTCTTTTTTTTTACGTTTTAAATATCTTCTAAACTGGTCATTCGCAATAATATTATATTATGCTGTATTAAAAGTTGAACAGTCAACGTGGGTCAATATACTCTAATGCACACATCATGACTACACTCGGGTTACTGTTGTACCTATAGAGGGGATGCAATATATATACATACCACATGATACCATTATGTATATTATTATAAGACGAGTATATAATATATATAAATAAACATATTTATGTTTTATACATTTTGTATTCGTTTGTAGGTTATTATGCTGCGCAAATAAACCTAACGGCTAAAAATATAATTCGCATAATGAAACCAATAACGCGCTAAAACCTAACTCTGTATACAGTAGCGCACACATAACCTGCCCAAAGTGAGTGAAAACGATCAATTTGAAAATAAAATTCGCTAGGTCTTTCAACTGGCCATACGCCCATACGGCACAGGTGTTAAAAGTATATGTATATGTACATTTGTTTAACTGTAAAGAAATAATATATGTATTTATCGTGATTTCTCCTAAATCCGTGTCACCGTTTTCGTGGTCAATTTATTTAGTAAATAATTAAGTCGTGATTTATTTATTGATACACACATAATCATATACATCAAACATACAGCCGAAATTAAAAATATAAGTATATCCAACATACTTTTCTAGAGAAAACTCTAAATTTTAATGTGTTGAAAATGGATGACATTTTCGATTCTGAACGGAGCGATGAATGTATTGATTTTACCATGATGTGTGTTTTTTTTTTTTTGTGTCTGTCATCACGTTTTGGGGCAGTAAAAGTGCTTCGAAAAATTCTTAATACTTTTCTAAATAATCGAGAAAAACAAACTAAAAATTAAAGGAAAAACGGGAATTTTTACGCACACTCATTTTAAAACAAATCACCATAGATACATGAAATTTTCACTGAATCTTTATATAAGTATATTCTATCCACCGTGCAATTTTCAAAAAATTTCGACTTAAGTTGAACTATTCATAGGCATTTGAAATTTTCGATCATTATTAGTTTTTTTTAAATTAATATTGATAAAAATGTATTTGTTGGACAGAAAAGCTTGAAAATTTAATACAAGGCTCTTAACATATTGTTACAATAGCAGTTGAAAAATAAAAGAAATTCATGGTCACAATTTTTTTTTAAAAGCATTCAAAGTTTGAATTTTGACAAAATCACGAAAATTCACAAATTATTTTAAGCTAGAAATTCATAAAAAATTTCCTTTTACATCTAAGATTTAAAACAAGATTCCTTGCAAGTTTTTCAATCTTTATCACAAATAAAAAGTCTACCGGAAATTCAAATTAAATTTTTATGAACATTTGAAATTTAAATTTTTACAACATTGGGTTTTCACTGTTAGCGATTTCCTTATTTTGGTGTAACTCTAAAACAAATGACCGCAGATACTTGAAATTTTTAATAAATGTTTATATAGGTATTTTATATATTTTATAAAATTTTCAAAATATTTAGATTTGTTTTGAGCTGTTTACTGACATTTTAATTTTTCAACTTTTTTAGTTTTTCTTTCTATAAATATCGATAAAAAATTATTTGTTCGATAGAAAAGCTTGAAAATTTAATACAAGGCTTCTAACACATTGTAACAATAGCAGTTAAAAAATATTAAAAATACGTAGGCACGATTTTTTTTTATAAGCATTGAAAGTTCAAATTTTGACTAAATACGTAAAAGTTTAAATTATCTAAGATAGAAATTCTTGAAAATTTTCCTTTTATATCTAAGATTTGAAAATTTAATACAAGGCTCATAATATATTTTTACAATAGAAATTGAAAAATAAAAAAAAATATTTAGTCACAATTTTTTTTATAATCATTTAAAGTACAAATTTTGACTTAATACTTAAAAATTACGGCAATGTTCAAATTATCTTAGATTGAAATTCATAAAAGTGTTTCTTTTTAATTCTAAGATTTGAAAATTTAATACAAGGTCCTAACATATTTTTACAATAGCAGTTGCAAAATAAAAGGAATGTTTTTGACAATTTTTTTTTTATAAGGATTCAAAGTTTGAATTTTGACAACATATTATGTAAAAATTACGAAAATTCACAAATTATTTTAAGCTAGAAATTCATAAAAAATTTTCTTTTTAAATCTAAGATTTGAAAATTTAATACAAGGTTCCTTACAGGTTTGTCAGTTTTTATCATAAATAAAAAGTCCACCGGAAATTCAAATTAAATTTTTATGAGCATTTGAAATTTAAATTTTTACAACATTGGATTTTCACTGGATTTCACATTTAGTGATTTTCTTATTTTGGTGTAACTCTAAAAGTCTAAAACAAATGACCGCAGATACTTGAAATTTTCACTGAATGTTTATATAGGCATTTTCTATATTTGATAAAATTTCCAAAATATTTAGATTTGTTTTGAGCTGTTTACTGACATTTTAATTTCCAACTTTTTTAGTTTTTTTTTCTATAAATATTGATAAAAATTTATTTGTTTGGTAGAAAAGCTTGAAAATTTAATACAATGCTTCTAACCCATTTTAACAATAGCAGTTGAAAAATAAAATAAATTCATATTCACAATTTTTTTTACAAGGATTCAAAGTTTGAATTTTGACAACATACGTAAAAATCACGAAAATTCATAAATTATTTTATGCTAGAAATTTATAAAAAATTTTCCTTTTATATCTAAGATTTGAAAATTTAATACATGGCTCCTATCATATTTTTACAATATCAATTGAAAAATAAAAAAAATGCGTAGTCACAATTTTTTTGTGCAAGCATTCAAAGTTTGAATTTTGACAACATACGAGTATGTAAAATCGCGAAAATCACGAAAATTCGCAAATTATTTCAAACTAGAAATTCATAAAAATTTTTCTTTTGAAATCTAAGATTTGAAATTTTTTAATAATCTATAATATATCCTAGACAGATAAACCGTCTTCGCTCAGAATCGTTTTTCGTATACAATGATATAATATCATTGGATTCAAATTTAATTCCATCCATTATATACCCACTTGTAACCTACTGTACTGCAGAGCGACATCCACGACTTACCCGCCTTTTTTTTTAAATTTTAACTTATCATTTTTTTTTTTTTCATATTAAAATAAATATATCAGATCAAATCTATAGGTACTTACATAATATTTTTAAATAACACATTTAACGACAAGGAGATTTGTATTTCAGATATTCGTAGCCTCTAAGGCTATATAAGTCAATATATCAACATATTATAATAGCTGATGTTATCTAGAAGTCGTTATAATTGATATTATTCTTCGCATAATTTATGATATATTATATACAGTATAGTGACATAAAAAAAAATCCCATTTCTGAAGGTGACTGACTCTAACTGATAGATTGGACGTTAACTATGTATAATTTATGTAGAACTACTTGATTTAATCTAGCTATACCTATATGACAATGCATATTTTTAACTAAAGATCACGTATTTACATTCATATTATTTGTGTTAGACATATATATATATATATATATATATATATATATATATTTACCATGATAATCTGACCGAATAAAACAATAGTGGCCCACACTTTATATATTTAAACATATTAATTAAATATATAATTATGTTTAATATGTAATGTGTACACTTGTATGATGTATAGTAAATTGCCGACGACTTGTCGAATATACAGTTTATTATAATATATACATAGGTACGGAGGCTTTTATATTATGTTTTCTTTAATTTGCTAATTTGTAAAATCTCAATCTGTGTTTGCAGTTTGTCCAGCACGTGATCTACAGCTGCTACGGCTGCTGTGTAACGGGTTCTCGTTCGATAAAAATGAAAATCATATCTAGACTTGACGTAAAGAAACACAGCATCGTCTCAAACTAAAAGAGCATTAATATTTTAAACAAGTCGTAAATTTTGTGTTTTATCATATCTGATTATAACAAGCCAGTCGCACGTTTCCATTTCGATTATACATATTTATTTGCAGTAGTGAGACAAAGTAATATATATACATGATCATGGGTTCGAACTTCGAAGCAATGATATAAATATATAATAATATTTTGTACAATATACCTAATAATATGCATTATGCATAAACATATTATATACATATTTTCATTTCAACGTATCAAACCGCTTGTATTCGTTTAAACCGCACGTCGGCACCTATCTGAAAGTTGAAACCGAATACATATACATATACAATAATTACTACAATATACCTACACCTATAATCTCGTATTGATCTAGAGCAGTTAGAATTTGTGTTATATTTTATACCAACGAGTATTATAATTCGTTAAACGTAAAAGGATTTGTTGATAAGAGAAGATCCTCCTACGTGTATCTGCTATGACACCCACATATTATATGCATCATTTAAACACGAATTTTAGGAGAACGTTACATAACCACACATATTGCGCTGTGTCCGTCTTTACTTAAATTTACAAACGTAAATAACATAACAAGACTTACGTTCAGAAAAATCCGTTTACTCTGTTATTTTTAGTAGTATTATATATATAGTGAATTGACCTATTATTAAATTAAAGTTAAGAATGTTATTTAAGGAATCACAATTTTAAAATTATACATTTTTTTGTATATTTTAGAATGATTATAACTTTCTTTAAAATTAAAATGTAAAAAAACCATCGAGATGCCCCAGATAATATTCTAACCCATAAATTTGATAATATGACCTAATAACTCATTTTTTACCTATAGTCAGTTCACTCTTGCGTTAAAAATAATATAGAAATATATTAAAATGGATTCTTGCAAACATAAAATTTAGTTACGTTACTATTTTCCATATTGTGTGTAGTGTGTTATTTATTTATTTTTTTTATAGTAAGACAGAGACTATAGACGGGCGTATATCGATTCCACCGATTTTATATCAACTCCGCCGGCTATTGATTCCGCCGGCTACTGTTTATAATATCTACATATCGACTCCGCCGGCTACTGTTTATAATATCTACACATTGATTCCGCAGGACACTTTTCATCCCCCCCTTCCCGTTCCCCATTGTATATGTATTTTAAAACGTATAGTCTAATTAGAAAGTTTCTAAGTTCACTTATTTAAAATATGTATCCAAATATTATCAAAAGTAGTTACTTATATACATTTTAATTTTATACCTACATACAATTATTACTATCAGTTTATTCAATTTAAACATGTGACCAAATTTGATCAAAATTAGTTACATTTATACATTTTAAAATAGACATACAATTTTTGGTGGGGGGTTGGGGGGGGGGGGATGAACAGTGTCCGGCGGAATCAATGTGTAGATTTTATAAACAGTAGCCGGCGGAATCAATATAAACCTTTTTCCTAAGCAGGTAATTTCGGCGGAATCAATAAATCCCCCTATAGACATATACGCCATATATACGGGACACAGGTATAACGTGACGTACCTTAACTAAATGTGTGTAAAACATATGAGGAGGAGAGAAGCTAATTGAGAATCGCCAACGATCTAATTGAAGCTCTAAGCACAGAACCAAGCAATATAACATTCTCAAAAATAGTCAAAATATAAAAATTATGATCGGAAACAAACAATATCGATCAAATATACCAATAATATGGTAAATAATTTTTCAGAATTTAATATTTAATGTTTTTCGTTTGTAAATAAAATTCAAAATTAATATAATGTAACCTAATTAGATCAAAATACAAATGTTACGCTCAAATGCTCAATGGTATTATAGATACCAAGGACCAGGGGCGTATTTATGGGGGGGGGTCTGAGGGGGCTTCAGCCCCCCCCCCTCCCCGAAATCCAGGAATTGTTTATGAAGTCTGCTTATTATGTCCTATCAGATGTAAATTTTCTAACTCATATAGGCTGAATTGGGAATTTCAGTTGGAGAAAATAACACAGCCCCCCCCCCCAAAAAAAAAAAAAAAAAATCTAAATACGCCCCTTCCGAGGACAAATTAAAATAAAAGAATAAAAGAGTTTGTCATTATGGAAATCACTTATTAAGGAAACCTGGCAAACCTGCACCTATTGAATTTTTGACAATATTATTTTTTTCATCTGACAATGTAATAAATATTATTATTTTCTATTGTTGAATCACTCGACTATTAATCTGAATATTTATATTATTTATTTCAAGTCTAGTACTACCAATCTACGAGCTACGCCAGATTAACTAGTGCCAATGATAGTTTTGAATTTTAATGACTAACATTTCTGTCACATATTATTTGTATCACAAGGTTGAACATAATAAATATGCATTATGCACTTAAGACACGGCGGTCGACGGAATATACGCAGCTGCCAGATAGTGTTAGGCCAGAACTCAACAGAAACAGGAAATCAAAATATGTGTGAGTTATATTTTTCTTCTCACAAAACAAACATTTATTATTACGTATGTCCTCATAATATGTAGAATATTTCTTGGAAATAGAGATCTAGGGCAATGATTGTTTGGATAGACCGTGTCATCACGAATATATATATAATATAAATATAATACGAGTCACAAGTTTAAAACTGGCTAAATTCTGAGAATATTTTGGGCTTCGAATAATAATATTTAATTATGTTAGACTGATCTAAAATTATGATGAAAACGTAAAATAGTGAGATCTACTTAAATACTTGAATATATCTACCAACAATAATGTAGTGTTTTCGAGAGTTCGAGGCTTATGTATACAGGGTGATTTTTTTATCATGAACCACTCATTATTTCAAAAAGTATCAATGTTTTTTAAAATATTTTTTTACAAAGTTTCATATTGTTAAAAAAACAACGTTTTTATGTAAAAATTATATTTTTAAATATTTTTTATCCTTATAATTTTTTAAGTTTTTTACTTTTTTGAATGGCAACCTACAGTTTTAATTTCATATTCCAAAGCAGAATATTTTTCTAAGTATTTTGATATGTAAAAATCGAATTTTGGACGAGTAGTTCATGAGTTATAAGTATTTAAAGTTTAGACAAGCGGAGTAGTGGACAAACATTTTGCGGGGTAACCCCGTACCACTCCACTCCGCCAATCTAAACTTTAAATACTTATAACTCATAAACTACTCTTCCAAAATTCGACTTTTACGTATCAAAATACTTAGAAAAATATTCTGCTTTGGGATATGAAATTAAAACTCTAGGTTGCCATTCAAAAAAGTAAAAAACTTAAAAAATTATAAGGATAAAAAATATTAAAAAATATAATTTTTTCATAAAAACGTTGTTTTTTTAACAACATGAAACTTTGTAAAAAAATATTTTCAAAAACATTGATACTTTTTGAAATAATGAGTGGTTCATGATAAAAAAATCGCCCTGTATATGGTTAATATTTTTAATCAATATAACTAGATTTAAATTTTCCATTTGATACCATTCCTTAGTTATCATATAAATTATTGAAAAATTTAGAAGTCAACTATAATATATATTATTTCACGTGTTAGTGTTTAGTATACTTTTGTCTGAAAAACAAACATTCCATTTTTTAAAACCATCTCAAAGGATCTCAAATTTTAATTTTAAACTTTTATATGAAACAGCATTCAGCAGACAAATATTTTTGGAAATATTAAAATTTGATTGACTATTAAATGTCTATAATGACATAGTAATAATATTACCTAATTATTACGAATACTAATAAATAATAACGACTACATTTTTACTAATTTTTCGTGTTTGTTCTTTCTATATACTAACAAGATATCAATCTTAATTAAACTTGATTTTTGAAATTTATTTATTTTAGGAACCATATATTATTATATTCAAACTTAAGCTTACTAAAAAAAAAGTAGTAAATAATTAAAACGTAATAGTTGATACGTAAAATGTGATTTTATAGCCTACGAAAAGACACCTACTAAACTAAAATTTAATTATTTATTTATTTTGGGTAATTTATTATAGTTATTACCTATATGTATGTACGATGGTACATGAATATTTAAACAAACGGTCTGTTGTTTCTTATAATATTAAAATTGTCTTATTATATGCAACTCTATGATCATAAATGTATTAATTCTTATTTGAATGATAAATATTCAATATAAATAATATTACAAAAATGCCTATCATATTTTGTGTTATTTATTCTCATAATAATTATGATTTATGTGTGTGCTTAAAACGATACCAGTTTAATATTTTACGGAATACATCATGAACATAAAATGTATTAATAATACACAGTGGTTATTAATTTTAATATTTATTAATAATAATTCAATTATCTACTCAATTTAAATATTTGTTTGTATGTTAATATGTTTTATTTATGTAACTCTTTCTGACCTTGCCACCTATTCGCAAGCTATATTTTGCTCCCGGTTTATTTGGTTAAATTAGATATTAAAATCAGCTATAGTCATATGCAGTATCTATCTACCATGCCTATACATTGGCTATAAGCTATTTTAATTAACTATAAAATAGAATACTCAACAGATCAAATATATTACACATCTCACATTGACACATTGTGTTATAGGTATACGAGCATTACATATTTTATAATTTATCCACAGTGTCACTCAATCATTCTAAAATTACACCGTTTTAGCTAGCAACATTGAAGTTTAATGATAATTTTTTTCATTTATTTTTATATAAGCTATTAAGTTGAACTTCAGAACATGCTTGACATTTTTTAATAAAGTTTAATTCATGATATGGTATCACGATGGAATTATCTAATTAATCCATATTAAGATATACTCAATACCGAAAAAGGATTTTTTTTTTTTAATCATAAAACATACAACGGAGAATTTATTCATTTGGTGTGTCACCAATAGATTACTATAAGATCGCGAGTAGAATATTAATATGTTTATTATGTATGTGTTTTTGTGAGTGCGTACGAAGTTTAATTCGTATAGAGTACACGGAGGAATGTCCTGTAATGGATTTTTTCTAACCGACCGGAGATGTCTGATAGATGACTGTAATTTTACCTAATAAACAGGTTAGATATACGGTTTGTATTACTCATTAATCTAGAAATACTAAAATATATTTTTAGTTTATACATTTATGTTATTGTCGATCAAGAAAACTGAGCTTAAACACGCAATAATGATGGTCTTGATTTTAATAAGAATGTAAGCGTGGATTTCGAAGATAATATCAAGAATCACAATAAAAATTCGAAAAATTATTCGTTCGGCACCAAATATATTTGTTAAAAATACATCGTTGAAAACTCTTAATATTGTTAGAATTTTATCATCAATTGTTTTAGTATATTACTGTGGAATATAATCCGTTTTAAATATATTATTCCAGAAAAAATAAATGCGATCGATAAAGTAATTTTATGGAAAATATTTTGTTGAAAACATATTATGTTGTTGGGCATTATGGTTCCGATAAATATTTTTTCTAATACTATTCTGACAAAATTCAATTCCTAAACAATATTGTCCAATGGTTTTATTTCCAAACGTATGTGTTTTACAGTAAAATTCTTTTCAATCGAAATACTTTAGCAATAAAATATATTTTCAAATCAATACAGTTTTAGAAAAATAAATACAATTCAGAAGAAAAACATGTTTTTCCGAATTTCTACTTCTCGATCAATTATTTTCTAAAAAACACTATACCACTCCATTACGATTATAGAAATATTATATACTATAACTTTTCAATTATCATTGGTACCTATTTTAAAGGAAAAAATACAACTGACAATATCGCTTCAATTATTGTAAATTTGCAACGTTTGTATATATGCACAGTACACAGTATTTCTTTTAATAATTTTTTCATTTTTGCACGTTTTATAACGGTTACAATGATTTCAATTAAGATTGAATCAAAATTTACTAGGTATCAACATTTTTGTTCATTCTCACCTCCTTATAATACAGATTTTTTTATTTCTTACTATTTTATAGTACCTATACGGTTCTATTGGAATGATTTTTTCGACTCTTTGCCAGACCAAAAACGGTATTTCCGTAGAGCTCATCAAGAGTTCACACAGTGTGAACGACCGTCCGAATTCGTTTTTTTTCACATTTAATTATCCGTATATATTTATTATTTTTGCATTAAAAAAAATTTAGGTTTAAGCATCCATGTAGTAACGCGTATTAATATAGTGTTTGCTATATCATGGCGTATATATATGTTCATAAGTCACAGAGTATTAGGGGCGACACTCGTGTGGGATGAATCAAATTAAGACTATTACTATTGTTCGTTGATTTTTACGGAAAAACTGCATACGCATGAACCACAAAATTGTCTAAATCAATATTGAATAATATAGGTATTATATATATCTGGGATGTTTACGATAAAAAAAAAACCGTTAATTTGACTACATTATGTCTCTCGGTGATACATGGAATATAAATCATAATCGAAACTTATGAAGTGAATTATTGACTATTATTAATTATTACAGACAACGAATTCATCGAATAAAAATATATATATTGCAATCGCATGTAAACAAACGGATACTTTTTTGCGCTGCCGCCTCCACCGTCGCTGTCATTGAACCTGTGTCGCATTGGCCGGCGACCTTGACGCAGGACAACGTGTTCGCATCGGCCGAGTAAGTCATTTGTAAATATAGGTACAGTAATTTTCGTTCGATTTTTTTCTATCTTTACCGCCAACCTTAGCCCTCGGCTCAACAATAACATAATTATTCTTCGTGTGTGTCCTAACATCCTTACTGTTGCCCTGTTGCGATAAGTCGATGAAATGAATATACCTATATTTGCAAGTGTGAAGATAAAACTCATACTACCCACTCGTTTCGCGTTCAAAAAATGTGTTGACTAGGAGAGCACGAATAATTATTGAGAATGTGTACCTATACGAGTTTAGTGCGGTCGTATATGCGAAGATGATAGCGATTTATTCTTTCTCGACTCTCGAGTGAGTAACCGCCCACCGGAATGGAATGGGTTATATGTAAAAAATGTATACTTCACTTCGAGTAGAAGTTGACAGACGTGCTGTTTGCAAAATAAATATTAAAATTATATTTGGTATACCTACATTGTATTCGGACGACTATTATAAATCGCTATTTAAACATAATATTATAATATATACATTATACGCATATAGAACAGACGTGCGAGGTGCGAGGTCCTACATTTTTCACGAGACGCACCCGTATTTAGGATTTATAATAATAAGCGTGATACTGAATAAATTACGTATTGTTGGATTAAATTGAACGCAATTACATTTACAAGGAATTATAGTAAGAGAAGCTCGTATAAAGAAACTAAACGATTTGAATTCAAATTATACTTCAAAAATCCATCCCTCTAAATAATTAAATCATTTTTATCGTACCTAATAGATACCTATTTCGTGACGATGAAATTTATACAATTAATAATAATAATATATATTAAATATAAGTGGTATTACATAAAGTCTAAAATTCAATTAAAAATATACCTGCGGGATAAAAGTTGTATCGTAAAATTGCGCGTATTGCAGTTATTGTTTCGTATTTAATATTTTGCCATCATAATCATAGACAATCGTAATCGCTGTAATACAATATTTGATTACGACTTGAAGAAAGTCAATAAGTTATAATTTCAATGATTTTATGAAAATTTATAGCTATTGGGTAATATAAAGATCAATATAATCAAACTTCTATGATTGACAAAAGTAAATTATTGAACTCGTTAGAAGACGATTAGTCAGTCAAAAATAGTTATGATAGACTTTCTTCTTAACACGCTATGTCGCAATGTCTCACCAAAATCGTACGCTAATAATTAATATAATACTTCTAAAATGATTTATTTTCACTATTATATATTGTCAATTAAGAATTTAATTTTCAACACAATGATAAAATATTATCATTGTGGGTTGATATGAAATAAAATATTTCTAGCTGTGTTCCTCTTGTGTAGTTTGATTTTTATGTATTAAAAATGATACATATAAATTGTAATACATAATTATTATGGTATTATGGTACATCATTTTCAAATGTTATATATGGTGCCAGCATGTTGTTTGAAAATGAAATTACTTACAATTATTGTCTTTACTTTTTTTTTCATCAAAAAATATAAATAGTTGTACAACCACATACTTATATTATAAAATATAGATAAACATAAATAACATTTCGTTTCAAGTATGTAAACGAGAATTAAGAATTAATATAAAACATGAAACCAACGTAGTCACATTGATTTTATTTTAAATATAAAATGTTAATAATTATATAGATATAGCTATTTATTTAATTTTACTACAGAGTATCCACATGTAAATTTGGTGAAATTTATTTAGGTTAGTTCAGCTTAATTAATAGCATTTTTTTTCAGGCTTTTACGAGCCATTTAGACTCTTGGCCGCCAAAACTAATACCAAAACTACTATAATAGCATTAAACATGGTTATAACCCTTCAAGCACTTTAAATCCTAAACTGAAAATTAAATAACTTATTGACTTTAGAAACCAAATAATATATAATTATTACAAACATTATCGGCTACACATTTCATTATAATAAAATGTGTATAAGTATAAATTAACCGCATAATATGAAAACATAGCCAACTAAATAAAAATATATTTAGTAATTATTTATAAAAAATAATCTTTTATGAAACTTAAGATATTAAACGACAGTTGAATATGTAGGTACAACATATCTTTATATTAGAAATATAAAATAAATCAATATTATTATAAAATAAAATTTTTCAAACTTAACTTTTTATACTTTAAAAATATATTATAGTTTGTAGGACATACAATTTTAAATTTAAGAAGATTTTCAACTATACTTACATATTCATGAGTTATTTATTTATTTTTAATAAAATGCATAAGAACGTTTAAATTTAACTATATAATAGTAGATATAAACAATGTATTTTTGACATTTGTTTGTATATTATCTTTCTTAATTTTACTTCGGAAAAAAAATATTAAATTAAAGTTTGTATATAATTTTTGGAAATCTTTATTTCAGTAGTGTTATTTTATTATTGCAACGATTGTTTTAACAGATTAAATTAAAAATTAGACTGGCCTCCAGTCGAAATATCACATATTATGCTTGCGACCACGACGATCTAATGAGATGAAAAAACGAATGAATAAAAAAAACTCGAAACCAGTTTTTGAATATAGTTAACTGTATTAAAAAAAATACATTTGAATATGATATATACCGTGGAAGAATGTAAATTACGTTTGCAAAAATTAAGTGTTGAACAAAAAATATCTATAAATAATAATTTTATGTAAAATACAAAATATAGTCGTTTCGGAATAGATCCGTCATGAAAGATTAATAATTCAAAATATGGTTTTTTATGAAGTCGTCAATAAATGTTTCTGTCTATATTAATTTATTTGTATAGGTATAATTACGAGTAGTCCCGAGTCACCATATAATTAGTCCTTACCTTCGAGTATGACCGCGTCGTCTGTGTATGTCTCGCGGTACACTTCATTCCTCAGGGACAAGGTCGGAGAGATAAAGTACAAGAGCAGCAATAAGACGGTGGTGATCTGCAGCCTCAGAGACAGGCGGTAATGATTACGAGATGGTCGCTGCTCATCTGGCCGATCCGGCCCGGAAGACTTCATCGTCGTGGACGGTTTCTCTTAATACTGTCTGCACAGGGCGGTGCGGCCTTTGAATCGTAGTAATATTATAAATGATGGTGATGACGGCGACAGCGTTTGAATCGAAATGCGACGGCGACGGCAAAACGATTTCGCACTACGACCGGCTGTGATGCCGGCAATCAGTGCAACTGACCGTTGGTCACGAGACGCGCCCGCCATTTATTGAGAATCTTGTACGGGCATGAGGTTGCGGTTACTTCTTCTTCTACTACTGCTGTAGATAGATACTACTACTTAGAGTGGCTCCAGCAGTTTATTACACGGTAGCGGTATTATATGTATATACACTGTACAATGTATAGGGTGTCTCAACCGCGTGTTTTCCCCCTATAATACAGCCTGTATACATTTATAATAATATTTATCTGTTCGAATACTGATTGGAAATCAAATTTTATTCAACTTGGGAAATATTTTAGAATAGGTACACTTTAAACACTAAAATTGCAGACAATCACATAACCATAATATATCTTGTGGCTTGAGAAAACTATAAATGACTATCACAAGCCCCCCCTCCTCCCCATCAACCACTTAGAAACTTTAAATTTAAAAAATAAATAAAATGTATAACTATGATTGAACATTCGAGCCACAACAAAAATAATAACGTATAATTTATAAATCAATTTATCTCAAAATTACATTTTATTACCCTGAATTAGTTATATAACAAAGGTGGCAAAGTGTCTTAATAAACATGAGGTTAAATTAATAACAATTTTAAAGTGTATAACGAAAAAAAAACATCTTGTTTTTTATTTTGCTATTATTTGATACCTATACTATATTATATGTGTATATAATTATAATATATGTAGATACAGTATAAATTTAGTTATATATATGTGTGTGTGTGAGTGAGTTATTATTTAAATTTATGGTTTTAAACATTATTATTTTTTTAAATTTTAATTGAATAAAACTCAATTTGTTTTATTATTATAATTAAATGCAGTAATTTGTGTATAGATACACAAAAACGTATAATGAAAAAGTTAGATTAAACTAATAATCATAGGTAGACTATAGGTACGTATTAATAAATAAATTATTTAAGAAAAAATTATATTAAGGAATTTATTTATATAAGTATTATTCAAATATATTAAAATTTCATCAGCTAAAAACTTATAACTAAAAATGTACTGGTATACTTTAACTAACTTTTTTATTTTTCATGAAGATAATGGGTCAAACTGAACATGTTTGAGGGGGGCATAGATTTTACAATACCTACCTATAAAGGTACCTATTTTAGTCTTGAATGTAAATTTTAGAAACTAATAATTAGAAAGTTCATTTTAAGTGGTTGAATATTTGGTTATAAATATAAATATTTGTCTTAGATTATATACAAGTATATAATATGATCTAAGGTATTTAAAATCATTAATCAATGATAGAATAGTTTTAGTGTGAATATGTAATAATTTTTAATCTTTGAAAATATACTGTTAGTTAACCAAGTATATTCACTAATTTAATACTAAAAATAATTCATTTGATATACTTTAAAAGTCTCAATTAAATATCAAATATCAACGTATAAATGTATAATATTTTTAAATTACTACAAAACAATAATTAAGACTGTTATTATCCTTTTAGATTTCCAATTTTGTTCAAATTTGAACTTAAAATATCTTTTAAAAATTACTGTGTTTATATAATTTCCAGATTTTTAAGGTTATACTATAAAATACTTATGAAAAGTCTAAACAATTATCCACCCTTAACTATAAGAATAATTGAGCATTTTATAAATTTTTAAGTATACAGTAATTTGCCAATTGTTGATGATAGTTAAAATATGAACTTAAAACGCTTTAATAAACGCTTTAATCTATAACCTATAAGGATCCTTGTATTAAATTTTCAAACTATTTAACATAGCAAAAAACTTTTTACATACCTATCTATAATAAAAATAGAAATTGATAGATCAAAAAAATTAAAAATATTTTGGAAATTGTATGACGTATAAAAAATGCTGGTCTCAATATTTGGTGAAAAATTTTATTGTAGGTATATCTATTATATAGGTTAATTTCTTAGTTACACCAAAAAACAGAATCAATTTTATTAAAAATTAGTTTTGCGTTAGAATTCCGGTTTATCCTTAAATTAATTTTTTTATTTTCCTTGATGCTTTTAAAAATTATTGAGAATCTTCCCGTTAATTGTATAGCCCTACTAAATCCACTTTCCCACCAGAAAAGAATGAAAAGATACTGAAGTGGAAAATCGAAACATTATTTCGACTACTATTATAAATTATAATGCATACAGACACACACACTGATGTAAAAATGTAAAATCAATGCGTTAGGTTAGGTTTTAATGTTTTTACAGTGATACATTTTATACTACATATTTATACGGTGGTCTTTCAGGGTTGCCCAACACTTCATAATCGAATGCCTATACTGATACATCGGAACTTTTCATATTTTATGGCTCAAAAATTTCTTGTCGAGGAGTGACGATTATAAAAAATATTTCATTCCCATTATCAGTTAATTTTAATTTGTAAATCAAGTAAATAGTTAATTTTATCAATATAACTCCGGCTGCCGAAATAATGACCATCTTTACAAAGGCAGTGTGTCATAACCCTCCATATCTCCACTGGCCCATCTTCCATCCGGTCATGATAATACTACATTTATTGAATAAAGTAAACTAATAATATAGCAATAGGTTATACGTGCCTAACAGAGAAATATGCTATTTTATATTATAATATTATTGATTTGAAAAAAAATAGCTATAATAGCACCTTACCAACACCTCGTATGAAATATTTATATTTATGCTCAATAATAAAAAACTACATAAAAGATAAAAAGAATTTAAAAATAAAATTCTTACATAGTTAAAAAAATTCAATGATATTTCAAATTTTAAACTTTGTGAAAAAATGTTAATAACTGTTTTTTTATTATAGTTTAAATACGATGGCAAGGTACCCCTCCCCCTCACTGTTGGCGGTAGGTAACAAACCGGTCGACACTTTTTTGTACAGCATAACTTATCTGTATGTTCTAGAAACCGATGGAAATAAAAATTTGAAATATTACTTATGCATAAAATATACATATATTGTACAACAAAAAATGTGAACTTCCAAAATATTGTATAAGTATACAACTCTTAATCTCTTATACTGCAGTTATGTAAGCGTTGTAAACTATACGTGATTGAAACGTTAGGATAAACATTTTAAGGGACTCCATGAAAAACTATTTTTTGTCAGGCTGGCACTGAAAGTTAAATTTTCGATCGTGGGTTATTGTAGCGTTTGCCGTTCTTTTTCCATTCAGCTGCAGACATAGTAAATCTTCTGTTTCCAATCAATGTGCAGATTGGCAGGTGGTAAAGTGAAAATTCTCAGAATATAAACGGCAGAAAAGTGGAAATATCCACTACAAAGCGGCTTTACTGTCCAAATCAGATTTAAATAATATACATGCTGAATATTAAATAGTAGGTGGGTTACACCCATTATGCTTTTTTATATGAAACAGAGACGTGACAAAAAATCGTATGTGTAGCTCGTGTGGGATTACCAAATACTAATTTCAGTATTGGGCGAATAGCATCTCTTACCTGTGACTCGTGCCACAATCGTCGTTCGAGACTGAAATTGCTCATTTCTTACCATGGCCACATCATATACTATTTTTCGTGCATCGGATAGTAAATATTATTTTCCGCTAGCGTCGCACGCAACGATTGAAAAAAATACTGTCAAAATCTGATGCACATAATAATATAATGATGAACGTACATATCGAAACGCTTTGTGGTTTGAAACTTTTATCCAATAACTTTAGGGTAGATAATACTAGCAAGTAGTAAGTGGGTTACTCCCGTAATGTTCTGTAATTATGGTCATTTTGTATAACTAATGGTTAAAAAGAATCTCATCATAATTATATTACTTATCATCATATTATATTGATCGTACTGTATAGACAGTGACAGTGACACATAGTTTTTCATTATAATATAGATATTAAGACATCTGTAGCTTTATATTATTATGCCTTTATCGAAATAAACTGTTCAATCGGTTCGGACGACACCCACCAACCTTTGGCCAATTCTTGACAACAGCACTCCTCCGCGGCGTTTGCCTACCGATGTGGTCATGTTATGCGTAATGAGCTTTATAATATACAACCAATATAATATTTCGTGTTTATAATTAACAAATATATTTTTTTAATTGCCTATTGGCTATTTCTAATATGCCTATTAATTGCGTTTTTAGTTAATATTAAATTATAACCAAATCAATATTAAACCTATTTATTCTCTCTTCGATCGTCGAATATATGACAAGTTTGCAATTGAAGTAGAGTGAGTTAATTAATTATATAATATAAAACCTTATATATATATATATATAAAGTAGTAAACTGGAGTACGTTCACAAAATACAATAATAAATCATGAGTAAAAAGAACATCCCTTCATTTTTATATTATTACAGTTGTTTACGATAATTAATTTAATCTAGATAACGGAAATGGCAAGAAAAGTAGTTCGTTATGGAATACCGTAAAATCTATAAACAAATAGAAGTGTCTTCAGTTTGAATTATAAAAACACTAATTCAAAAAGTAGTTAAAAGTTAACCACGGACTTACAATATTTTTTAATCAAGAACTAAAGGTAGGTACTATTATAGCTAGGTATACTATATAGTACTATATCTATTTTAATATTTTATGTAGCTGATCGCTGCTAAAATTAATAACCGCAGCCCAGTAGCGTAGCTGGAGTTCAATATAGAGTGGGGGGGGGGGGCTATTTAAATGTTATATTATTTAATATTTTATTTCTTATATTGACCATAACAGAATAACCGTGATTAAAACATCACTAATAAGCAAATCCAAGAGGAAAGGGCATCCACAAAAACCCAGCATTGGTATTGCCGCAGACTGTAAAACTAATAATTGGAAATTGGAATTATTATCGACAAGCAAACAAAAAGTAAACGACATACGTACATTACAAACGCCTACAAAAACTTAATAATACTACAACTATTTATAAGAGTTTGTTGGGTTGATCTTCTTTCTTTATCGTAGTCAAAGTATATTATAAGGTATTGTTTATTCTTAAAAATATCATGTGGTAGCACAGAAGAAACAGTTATTGCAACTGGTAGTAATCAACCATGTGTCATTATGAATTTTAGATTCTTTATCCCATTTTTCTCTATAATCTTTAGTAGGAAACCTGAAACAAACATTACACTATATTTTCAAACGTTTAGATATATATTTTTAAAATCTCAATCGATGGTTGGGAAAAAATTCTCGGAAAAAATGAGTATCCGGAAAAAAGTTTAAGGGGAAAAATTCTGTTGTATAAAGACAAGAACTATTAATTATGTAACAATAATACGATATAATAGCTAATAAATACAAAAGATATATTTAAAAAAAAAATAAATAATAAAATAATTATAAAAAAAATGTCATTGAATCGTAGTCAATAATATTATTTTAAAATTATGTATTATACATAAATCACTGAACTACTTACTTGAATGACTTGTCTAGAAAAAATATCATATATTTATAAAAAAAAATCATTGTATAAATTATTTTCTCTATAACTTAATATTTGTTGTAATAGTTAAACTAAAAGCTAATAAAAAAAAAAACTTAATATTTTGGGCTATAGCTTTAAAAAATCTTGGAAACAAAGTTTAATTTAAAATGTTCCAAGTTTCATAAAAAAAATGTTCTCAAGATTTTTTTTCCATTCCCTACTTTTAAAATCTTAATTATACCTGTGAAAATATGTATTAGCAGATTTATCATTTTGATCCTTTGTTCTTCCACACACAAGACAACTAGGTATATTAACAAAAAAATAGGCATTGTGTGAATAATTATTAATTTAAATAATAATTAGTTAACACTAAACGCATATGAAGTTACAGTCAAAATTTAAAATTACTATAAAAGTATCAAACACGTCTAGGCAAACATATAAAATAATATAATCATAAAACGTAAACCGTAATATAAAACGTTGTCATAAATTGTAATTCGTAATCGTAAGCCATAAAAGAGTCGATAAAAAGTGAATATCTCGAAACAATATTTTTTTTTATCAATAACGAAGGCCCTGTTAAATGTCCGCACTTTGTACATCAATTAGTTAACATCAGTGATAATAATATATCTAACGGCCTCTCTATATTTCCTTTTATTGTGAACCTGTATCAAATACCAATAAATTATTTTAAGTTGTATTTTTTGTTTCAAATTTTCACCAAGGTCCGAAAATTAACAATTCTACCTATAGAGATTTGTCGCAGTGATAGTCATGGCTAAATTATTTAGGTGATATTTATTTAGCCATGGTGGCATGGTATTAATTATCCTTAGTGGCGCCTTAAATTTTAAATTGTGACATGCCAGTAAAGTTGAAAAAATTCTGATTACAGTTTGTGAATCAACAATATTATATTGATATCATAGACCTATAGGTCTAGGCCCCATGGTTAATATACTTACTTAATATAGTAATGACATTTATAATTTTAGATAGATCATGACAATTGAGTCACCTTTGAATTTGACAACAACTTTTCAAAAATGAATGTGAGGTATCATTCTATTGTAGACTCAATTAAAATTATTTCCAAAAGATATTGCAGTCATAGTGAACAATACTATGCCGAACAAATAAAAAATGCAACTGTTGTATGTACAAACCACTTAACTCCAGAAATAAAATTACATTTAATTACTGAACAGTGTAAACTGTGGCATTCACCTGTCTATGAATGTCAGTTTAATGATCCATTCTGGGCATTTTATTGGCCAGGTGGCCAAGCTATTTCTAGGTAAAATAAATTAGGAAAAATTATATTCATACCTGTACAACATGCTTTCCCTAATATTTGTTTGTTTGGTTTTAGGTTTATACTAGATAACAGCAAGTATGTGAACAACAAAACAATTTTGGATATTGGTAGTGGTAGTGCCGCATGCAGTCTTGCATCAGCTTTAGCGGGTGCCAGTCAAGTTACAGCCAATGACATAGATCCTGGTACAGTCATTATATTTATTTCACTTCATTTCATAAAATGTATTTTTTGGTTTTGACAGTTGCCTGTGTAGCAGCTAAACTAAATGCTCAATTAAACAACATCAAAATTGATGTATTGCCTAAGAACATTTTGTTCAATGATTGTTCGCAATGGGAAGTCATCATTGTTGGAGATATGTTTTATTCAAAAGATATTGCTGATGAACTGTGGAAATGGCTGGATGCACTGAGTAACAGTGGGAAGACTATATTGATAGGAGATCCGGGTAGACATTGTTTCAAGCCTGAACGTCATTTACAGGAGCGTTTAAAAAAACTTGAAGAATACAAATTAACAGAAAATTGTTGTTTAGAAAATCGAGGATTTTCCACTGCATCTGTCTGGATTTTAGTATAAAATTATTAGGTATATACCATGTATCCCCAAAAACAGGTTACACTTTTTTACATTAAACTAGACTTATCGATCATAAATTCTTATGACTTAAACTTCATTTTTTTTTAAATGACATTCATTATTTTAAATATATTTTTCGTATTGATCGATTTTACTCAAGACATTTTTGATGAATCAACTTGTTTTAAACTGAAAATTGTATAAATTGGAGGTATATAGGTGTAATTTAAAAATCTTAATAAATTTGAATATTTATTTTTATTTCTATAGTATTAAAAAAAGAGTATAGAAATTTAGAATTTTGTTTCCTGAAAATACTTGTTTAAATTATGTTATCTCATAATGTATAACAATAAAATGGAATAATAATTTATTACTTAATAATAATAATAATAATTTTGATAACATCATGGTGTTTAGAAGAAAATAATACAAACAATTATTAAAAATAAAATAATGAATATTCAAATTTAATAAGATTTTCAAATTATACCTATAGCTGTAATTTAGCCAATTTTGAATTTACAACACAAGTTGATTTATCAAAATTTTTTGAAAAAATCAATCAATCAGAAAATGGTATTTAAAATAGGGATTGCCATTTAAAAAACATCAAGGTTTGCTGCGCATGCACAAAATTCTTTGGTTAAAAAAAATTTAAGCCATAGAAATTTATGATCGATTAGTCTAGTTTAATGTCTTGCAAACAGAATCGAAGGATATTTACAGGATAATGAATGATAATGTGAACCCTGTTTTTTGGGATACACATTATATGCATAATATATTTTGTTAAAATAATTAAATAAATATACAAACTGAAATAAAATGGCATTATATGCATATGCAATGAGAGCAGTTTTTTTTCTATACAAATCACTTTGTTAAGAAGTCACCCAATATTTATACTATTACCTAATATTTTATATTTAGAAGTAGGTCAAATGGCTCTGCACCATCTTCTTTTAAACTGGCGGTGGGGATTTTCAGGATGTGTTAGGGTATTTATGTCTCCGATGAGTAGGTTATTAAGGTTTGCTAGATGTGAGAAGAATCGCTCGTAATATACAGCAGATTTCCTCTTCAATAGTGTTGTAATGTAAATTGTTGGGAAGTTAAATTTTTTAATGTAAGATGGAGCATTTATGGTTTCATGGAGTGTGTTATCTTGATAAGTTGTAGAACATAAGATAAAAATTTTAGTAGACATATAAAAATGTTGATTCTTAAACTTGGAAAATTGTTTATTAAAATATAGTTTTAAGCATATGAGAATGTGAATTTAAAGTGTATCTTTATGCCCTTGTGTTGGTTCCATGTTAATCTCTTATTTAGTGTAAAACCTAAATATTTAACAGTATCAGATGAAGGTATAAAATATTAAAATATGAAGCCGGCAAAAATCCTTGAATAAAAGTGAAAGCCACGTGTATAAATTTGATGTGGCTTGATTTTATTCTCCATTTAGAGTACCGTACACGTAGACTTATTCAGGAATTTTGCACCCCGGGTAAAAAAAAGGATGCCCCCTTTCAACTTAAATTTCTTTAGCAATAGGTGTATTTAAAAAAAAAAAACATGATAGTTTATTAGTATCTAAGTGTCATTACTTTTTTTTTATTACTCAAGTGACCTAGGTACTGTATTATATCAAAATGCTCTCCAAAATTTAGAGCTCCTAAAAAAGTTAATACCTCAGAGTCCCGCTTAAATACGTCACTGACCATACAGAAATAAGATTGAGATGAATTTGTAAGTTAGCTGTAGGTAGTAGCTATAAAAAGACTATTATAATTGAGATTATGGCTTTCATCAGCATAATTGGCAATACAGGTTGATCTCAGTCATAAGCATTAGGTATATTAATGTAAAAAACATAAGCTATTTTATACAGAAAATTATGGTTAAAAATTTGTCCAAATATATTAAAATTATATAATACAATTATTTTTATATTATTAAATAGTTTGTTTTAATCAAGTAGCTGATAGCTATTTAATTTTTCTGCACTATAAAATCCAGCTTTTACTTGTCTACCGCCAAAAAATCTACCGTTTAGGTCTACAACAGCTGTAATAAAAAAAAAATTAAATTAAATTATTTAATATACATATAATATTTATGATATTACCTTTGATTGCCGATTCTATACGTTTAAATTCCACAAATATCCGTACAGCTTCTTCATGATCAACATTTGGAACTTCATATATAACTACTTTATTTACATCCCCATATTTGGTGTTGCATTCATCCTTTACTTCTGGTTCAAGATCTTGATCAACCTCACCAGGCCCAACCATATTTCGTAAAAGTACAACCTTTTTTTTATTTTTATTTAATTAGTATCAGATTTAATAGTCTCGTTTAAAAAAAAAAATAACAATATAAAAAACTATCATATAGTACTACCTTTGATTGTTCTTTCATTATTTCTGTGATACTTTGTAGAGGTTTAGGAGGTGGCGGAGCAGGTGCTACAAAATCGTCTTGTATCATAGCAGCCATAGAAGTCATAGGTGGTGGTGAAACATTACCACCGGGTTTCTCATGAATAATCCTACCACCTCTTTTACTGGTTTTTTCTACTTGTAAAGCCACTGAAATACCTTGTTCTTTCTTTCCCAATCCTTGCCCCTCCTGGACAATAAGCAAAAAACATTTCAATCATTTATAGGTAATATACTTTATAAAATATTTTATCAATAAATATACTGATGACAGCTAGTGCTATGGTACATAGGAATACGTGAACCACGAAAAAAAAAAAGTCACATATTAGCCAATAACACAATCAAACTGTGTATTACACAGATTTTTTTTATGTCAAGTCAAAAATAGCGATTGGCATATGATTGGCAACTATAGCATTCATTTTTCCATTCTAAAGGTAAAAGTATATTACATTAGGTATGTGAATACAAAAATTGTTCTTATTGACATCCTATAAATCACAAAAAAATTTTTGTATACCACCTTACAATAACCCCAGAAGTCACTCCACTTAATACTCATTTAATAAATTGAAAAATCTACTTTGAATTACATATTTATACTATTTATACTATTTTATCTATGAATGGAACTTAAATTCAATTCAATTATTTTATCAATAGTAAAAATATAATTTTTAACTCGTAAGGAGAATGATAAAAAAATAATGATTTAAATGTAGTTGTAGGTATTGAGTTCTGACATTTTATTACCTTAAAACCATATTTGGCCATTATTTTAGCAGCAACACCCATGCCCATGCCAATCCCAGAAGACTGTTGAGGTCCAGGTGATGTTACAAATGATTCCTGCAATGATGGCGGTGGAGCAATTGCAGCACCAGGGATTCTACTCATGGGTTTTGGTTCATCTTCTTCGCTATCGCTATCTTTACGTCCACCAAATCCGGTAAATCCAGTTTTGCGTCTTTCATCGGTATTGGGTGTAAAGCCAGTTGGTAAATCCATCATATTATTGTAACCACTAAAGCAAAGATCATTAGAATTAAAACTTATTCTATTTTATAAATAGTTATATAATTTACGGGTCTCTATTTTTATTTCGATCTTCTCTTCGTTTTCGTCTTTCGTCATCTTCTTTTTCTTTTTCTTTATCTCGCATGTCTCTTAAATCTAAATATTAATACATTAAAAATGTAATTCAGTCATTAAAACCTTAGAATGGTTCTATGAATTACAATTACCTCTAACTACTCTTTCGTAATCATTAGGGATCATGGGGTCATATTCATTGCCATCAAAACTCCAGTCCATGGGTGGAAATGATGGACGTTGTGGTTTTTTTCCTTCCTATTGGTAATTTATGCATCAATATATACATTATGACATGGATTTGATGATAAATAGTATATTTGTAACATATAATAATAACAATGTTTATTTTATATATTACTCGGGCCATGGGAAAAATTGTAAAGCCAAGTCCTGGATCAAACATGGATTCATCATCATCTTTTTTCTTTAAATCAATTACTGGTGCTAAAACTGATGTGGATTTACGGGTTGCTTCTCTTCTTGGCTAAAAGCAAAATATAATAATTTTATAGTCAAAAAATAAAATTAGTAGAACTTACTAATTTACTATTACATCAAGATTTAAAAAAAAATTTCGAACTAAGAACTAAATACCACAAACTTGTTTCATTTTAAGCTGATAAGCTGTAAACCGTATGACGCCTCCTTAAGTAAAATTCAAATTGGATAAATTACAAACCTGAGTTTGAGCTGCTTTTTTCAACTGCATTTGCGTCTGAAAGAGCTTCATGCCTGAAGACCAGCCATCAGATTTTTGTTTAACAACATCGAAATCGTCGTATAAAGACATTATTTAATTTTCCTCAGCTAGCTAATTTTAAACAAAAATTACGTGTTCAATTGAGACTTGAGAACAAGTATTTACCAAATAAAAAACACGAAAGTAAACACAAAACAATAGCTATAATGTAATTGTAAATGATAATAGCATTAATCACTATAATAGTTTATTACAATATATTATAATAATTTTTTATTATAATATTATTAAATTTAATGTTTCAAGTTTCAGTATATTATAAATATTAAATATTTATTATTTACTATAATATTATTATTTCAATTTTCAATAATGATAATGAATAATATATATTATTATATTAAATTGTAATACGAGATATGGCGGTATGATAAAACAATTGATTTGGCTTATCATGAATTTTTTTTTTAGATAATTTTCACTGGATAGAGCAGCTGCAGCAATGCTGAGCTATAAGCGTATATCACGTGTAGTTCGTGTCTGAAGCCGACCTAACCAGTAAGGCAGTAATCGATATACTTATTGCGTAGGTATGAAATAGATAAAATCTTCGACCATATAAGCTATATATTAGCTTATATGGTCGAAGGATAAAACAGCAGCACAGGACATGTTATCGAATTAAACGACGCATGCCCAATAAATGATACAATAAGCTGTACCATGCTCTACAATATTTTAAAACGCGGGAATTTGAATCAGTCATAGACTTCTATAAATATATGTTAATATTATGTATAAATATTCAAATATATACATAAAATATATAAATTATACAGAAATATTTTAAGGAGATACTAAAATACTCTCATCAGTCTCATCTACATGGTAAGATAACCGTGATTTTATAATTTCAAAGTTCAAAATTTTAAAAAACAATTATTTTCTTTTAGTACCTAATATATCACCTTTGGTTTTGGTCGTATTGAGTTATAATTTAAGAGTGACAAGGGTTGTAGTTTTTACTAAAGTAATTAAAAGTACCTATATTATTATATTCAAATTAAAATGGGATTGAAATGTATTATTTGTGGAGTGCAATAAGTGAATCAAGTGAAATCTGATAGCCTAATTTTCATTCGTGCAAATTTTTGTAGTATTTAAAGTCACGGCATCAGTTTCTTTTTAAATCATATGGACGTCTGGTTGGATTACCGGAAAGTCTTAGTGAAGTTAATTTGTGGATTAGTTAGTTGGAACTTGAAATTATTCTATAGTTAGGAGTGGAAGCGTTTGAGGTAGATATTAGTAGTTTCGTTTATGGGCGGTTTTAAGGTCGAAATTTAAAGACTCAAACCAGAGACGAACTAGTTTGCACCAGTGATTGGATGTTGACGGATGTTTTGAAAAGGTTGAATAGTTGTTTTATTTGAGTTCTTGACAGGGCCCCAGATTCCGATACTTCTATATCAATTGAAGAAAAATTGTACATAATAGAATGATTTTGATATGTAAGGTTAGGTTAGAGTTAGAACGAATGCTTTAACAAATGGAGTCTGATATTTAGATTCTTACGCTTGTTTTTAAGATGGAGAAACCTGGTTGTTCTTGCCAAGTTTCGTTAATTTTAATTTTCCAATTGATGAATCATCGTGATAGAGTATTTAGATGAATTTGTAGCTGTTAAGATGCAATTTTTTAGTTGGAGGAAGCTATAATAAGGCCGTATCATCAGCATGTGTTCCAAGTGTTCCAACTATAGTATTTTCTGATGTAGGCAGATTCGGCGTGTAAAAAGTATATAAGAATGAAGCGATATCGCTACCTTGAGGGACACTATCAGAAATATGATAGTGACTCGAGTGTTGCAAGTTGTGATGGGCATTAAATGAGTAGTTTTCTGTATAGGATTTTAGTATTAGGTATAACAAGGATAGAAATTTGTATACGAGTTCGTTTTGTAAGTTGTAAGTACCTACCTATAGACTTTAGTTTGCCGTTAATAGAATTGTACTTTATCTTATATACCGTGTGGTAAGTTTTTTTTTCATTTTGATCCGGCTTTGAGTTTTTCAGCAATGAGTTGTCTTAATTCCGGTGGTGGATTTAATGTTTGAGAATAGAATGGATTCTGAGTAGACAAGTCCTTGGATACTTTTTGAATGGTATCAGAGGGATTGGTGATTGCTTGGTCGACATTATTAGTTGATTTAAATTTGATATCAGTTGTTTTGTTTGAGATGATAACTTTGAATTTGTTCTAGTTTGTGGTATCTTGTGTAATAGTTGTTCTATTTAGCTTCAAAAGTGTTAAGAGAGAATGGTGATAAAGAAGTCAAAGGTGTCTGGATGACGGTTGCAGAGCTAGTGTGATGACCAGCAGGTTGGAAAGAGGACGCTTTTACCTTGATGTGATTGAGCGAGATGAAACTTTTTTAGAGTTCAACTCCTGGTGTTGGTGGAACGAACTGCTCAAAATGTTGTACTTAGCATTGAAGTCCGCGCCGTTAATAATAATACAGGTGAAGCTTAGAGATTGAGAACGATTTCTAAGTTCTGCAAAGGTAAAGTTCTTCCTGAATGAAAATAGTATTAAGAGATAGTTACGGAGTTTATTTAAATTGATGTACTTGCGGCTTGAATATTTGAAGTAAAATATGGTGAAAGAAGGAAGTGATCAATTTTATTGGAGACGAGGAGTGTAGCATCACCTCCAAGTACTGCATCATCTAGAATCTAGATGGTAGAATCTGATAACATCAAAACCAAATATCTTGAGCGTAGAGGTTATAGTTTTGGTGAGTTTTTGTAATAAGTGCTATAATTACTTATTTTCATTGAGAACTAATTGTAGTTAGTTTAAATGTTGAAGGATGCCGTTTGCATTTCATAAAAATATGGAATGGTTGCAAGTTATTTGTATTTGTTAGTATCGATGGCTAGAAGTGATACATGAGGATTTATTAATGCTTTAAATTTTAAATTATTTATAAATGAGGAGAGTTGCGCAGAGATGTTTTAGTTTTAGTTTGAGTGTAAGAATGTGAATCTTGATCTAATGGGAGACAATTTTGGGAGTAAGCTTGGTGCGTAGATTCGTATGAATCCATTCCAAGTGGTTAACGTGGAAGGGGAATTTTACTCAAGGTATTTTTTAAATATAGTTTTATAATATTTTTTTAAGATCTTAGTGTGATTGACAACTCCTAGAGTTAGCCAGGTGATTTCCACTACATAGAGCGCATTTAGCCAGAAAGCTGCGATCTTTAGTATACATGTTATTGATTTATGATGCCCGATGCAGCGGACACTACGAATAGAATGATTACAGTACCATAATATGGCCATATATCTGACAGCGGTGGCATTGCGAAATTACTTTTTTAAGGTGTGAAGTTTCAACTTTAGTTTTAGTATAACACAATGAGTTAAGTTTGAAAATATCGGAGTTTGTTGGACCCGGGTCAATATAAATAAACATCGGTAAGGGGCTGTTCGTTAACTTTTGAGTTACAGGAATTTTATTTCTAGTGATTAATCCTTTATTAATTATTTAGAGTTACTGTTTTGAAAATTATGAGTATGAGACACCTTTTTAAAAACCAAAGCGGTATCACCGATAGTTTTTTTATAGTATGTCTATTTTTCTTTTGATTCTATAATATTATCCATAATAGTTTACTCAATTATAATTGGAGAGATTAAAATAAAAAAAAAATCTTATAATGAAAAATGTATCATCATTACAAACTTAATAATGTGCATACACAAACACAAGTTAAGGGGTTTAAGTATAAATTTAACTTAATTTTTCTATAGTTTTCGTATACTTATAATTATAAATAATATCACTTATACTTTTATTGGGGGGAGGGGGGGGGGAGGAAACACAAAAAACCCCAACTATGCCACTAATTAGATCCAATAAACATAATTATTAATTTTTATATTTTTTTAGGGTAGGCTCGTAAACATAACTTATCTCTGACTGAAGGTTGACCGTCACTCTGTCCCATTGGGCATTGACCATCGATTACGATTACACCACAGAATATATGAAATTATTTTATTATTTTCATAATATATTCTTTGATTACACCAAGTGTGTTACCACAATCATTGGGACTTCGAATAGTTATTGACGTAATGGGAATGACATAGGTACTTTACACCGACTATCTAAGATCTAACCAATAAAACTTTGTGTGTAAATACTCGTTTTTGTATATTTTTGATAATAATTTATATCTTATTAATTACTATCAAACTTACGTTTTATTTATTTTTTTTTCATAACTTTTCTTCACTATCAAATAGAATACTTGATTTTGTATAAATTATTGTAAATGTTGACATTGTAATATTGTATTTATAATAATGAGGAGTCTGGTATCGAATAATAGGACAATAAGTTCGTGAAAATAAGTTATTTTAGCACTCCTTCTTAACGTTCATAATTTACTATTTATTTGAAAACGCTTAAATAATTTTTTCAAATGTTGTGTTTAGTATGGTATGAAAAAAAGCTACGAGATATGTCCACGAAAGTGTATCATGTATTCGTGTATCGTTATTTGTTATCATTTTTCCTTATGTATAATTTCCACCGTACTTCATCATAGTCATGATTAAAGATAATAGTTATAATATCGTTTCAAGATTTGTTTTCAATCTGACCACCACCACAAGGAGTTAGTACGTTCATTGTTCTGTAGAAGTGTAGATACTGGAGGGCGCATGAATGAGTAATGACAATGACAGCCATCGACGCCCATCGCTGCAGTCGCTGGCCGCTGTACGCCTGTAGTCTGTACTGAATAGTGATTAGTGAATATTAGTACGTCTTTTTCGTGCCACGTATTGTTTGATCAAGAAATCATGGTACCAAACATGAATAACCGCGACCGGTGGTAGTGTGGTATAATTGGTAACCATCGGTGACCAGGCTGCAGCTGCCGTCGGCATGGTCGTTGTCGTCTGGTGAGTCCCCAGTCTCCCTCCTACTTCGGCACTACTGCACGACTATTATACACCGTAGCGAAGTAGCGAACCATTCGGTGATTCGGTCCGATACCCCCTCGGCCCTCGCATCGTCACCATCCTCATCATCATCATCGTCTAAAATGGCGATAGCATATCTCGTTCGTTGAACCATTTGTGTGTTGTACTGTTGTGTGCACGACGTTTGGTGTGTTTGTATTCACGTAGTGCGTGCAGTATTTTTTTTTTCACTAGAGTCGTTTGATCCGGCCCTTTTGTCCCTGCGTGCGTGGTCTCGACAACACTCGTGTTCGCCGCCCCAAATTACACAGCAAAGCGGCCAGACTTGTCGGACGGTTTGCGTGCGTTGATGTGCGCCGGCAGATATTCTCTGCCCCGGTACGCGTCCAATGTCGTCTTTACAATTCATCGTGCATCCAGCCCCTGGAACGGACGATCAGCTTAACGACAGGTCAGTACACACTTACTTTTACGTATAATCGTTTTCGTTTTGTCTGCATATGGTCGTTGTCTTGTTGCACGCATACCGGACGTGTTCCGCCTAACCACGACCGTGCATCCGTCGGTCGCAAACGCCGTTGTTCATATTTTTCGTTGTTGGCGTTCTGCAGCCGTCGGACGAAGATTTTAGGTTTTTCCCTTGGGTGCGGTGATGTTAGTGATGATCCATGCTGTTGGTTCTGTTGTCGATTATTCGAAAACCAAGTTTTAATTTTAATTTCACCGCCCATGTACACTACTCAATGGTTATAATACTATGATTGTTTCAGTATCTGTTGTCAATTGAAATCGATTGATTCCTCGTTGATGCATTGATAAAACGATTTTGTGTATTAACAACCTTTAAATCCCTTGACCGTGTATCATTATACAAACATTATTCTAACCTAATCCTATTGTATAATATTTTAAGTATCCATTTGTTAGCGCACCAATTATATGGATTATTAGATCTCAAATAGATTTAGGTATTTACTTAATAAACTTAATTCTGCCATTGCTATGAGGTAGTACTTTTGTGTGGTTAATATCTGATATATAAGAACATTTAAAATACCTATAGGTAGGATAATTTAATCAATAATAATAAAAACTTAATATTCTTGTTTGCTATGCATGTTCACAAATGTGATCTCTGTATATATATACAGAGTAATTCACCAAGCATGCTCATCCCTATTTTTCCTTTAATAATGAATTTATTTAAATTCTAATTTTTGGAATTTTCAAATATACTCAGACCCGAGCTCAGGCCAGATTTTTTGTACCATTTAAGGAGTGTCTTGTGGTGATACACACTTCTGTTTTTCATGTGAGAACTTCCATTTTTTACTGTAGATTATTTAGTGAATAATTTTTATTTAAATTTTGATGTAAACTTCTAATGAGTAGTTTTTAAGTTATTTAACTTTGTGTTTTAAGGATTAAAGATCCATGATTTAGGTTTATAAGATATGTGGTCTCTAATTGATTTGAAAATATAAGTTATTAATATTAATCTATTAACATAAATAATTTGTAAAAATAACCTAAGTGTCATAAATACTAGTTCCAATAATATGTGTATTTTATACTTTTTTAAAACAATTTTTAAGGATTATTATTCTGAGTACAAACAACTTAATAACTAAGAAACTAATTATTTGAATTTTTATTAGGTACCTACAATACATCAAAGTTTAAAAAAAAAAATATCTACTAAATAATTTATAGTAAAAAGGAAGGAGGGTTCTCATTTGAAAAACTGAATTTTATATTGCCACAGGACACTCAAAAGTAGTACAAAAAATCTCTAGAATTTGAAAATATGGTCTTTGAGTATAATTGAAAATTCCTAAAATTTGAATTTGAATAAATTCATTATTAAAGGAAAAAAATAGGTGTGAGCATGATCGGTGAATCACCCTGTATATATATTTTAAGACAGTAAGTAGCCTTTGTTTATTGGTGTTGCTTAAAATTGAGGCCATCTATTCTCCATTTATCTAATGTATTTCTAAAGTTGTACCTAATTATTTAATTAATAATTTTAGATGTTAATCATATTTAATTTTGGCAATGTTGCTATTATTAATAGCCTAAAGTACCTATGTATTTTTTATGCTCATGGAACTTTATAAAATTGTGAATATGTGTGACAATATTGTTGTTTAACTTTTTTAATCCAATGACAATACCTAAGTTGTTAGTTATAGTTTTATTATAAATAATTATTTTTAGATTAACACTAAGTGGTAGGTATTAAAACAGGTGATATACCTACTAATGTACAATAAATAATAATATTTAAAAAAAAAAAACTATTTCCACTATTAATTACTTTCTTTATAACACTGATAAAATATTGACTTGACAGTGTATATAGAAATCAATGTAATATTACTGATAGTGGCATTTTTTTGATATTTTTACTTAATATGATATAAATTTTAATAATTAAATTATTTATGACATAGGTACCTATTAAACGACTTTATTTTATGTATTATTAAAGCATGACAATATTATTTTATTTTATTTTTTTGTACCTTATTTTGTGCTAAATTACCTATATGCCTGATTCATAAATTAGTTATTGAAGTTGACAAATTAATTGTTTCTGTTAAGAAGGTAAACTAGCTCAAAAATATAGTTAATACGTTGACTGAGTTCTGATGCAAATTTGGAAATTTAAGGATCTGTCAATAACACATTTGGCATTCAATATATATCTAAAGTAAATGGCTTATATTCCATACACATGGCTGAATATTATTTTATAATCATTTAGAGTACCTAGATTAAAATTTAAATGAATGTTTTAAAATGGTAGTATGATTATAATCACAGATTTATTATTTTATTTTTATGAGACTTGTTTTTTACTTTAATCATACACTGGGTGAAATGACAAAAAGACATACGCAGTCAATGTGATTAATTGTTAGTTTATAGACTTCTCCGAACTTCTTTTTAAATTATAGGTATTTGTTGTTAATAAAAAAATTATGTTAAGTAGGTATCTACTGGTAAAGAACCTATAGTTTATGTTTGTAATTCTTCCATTACAATGGAAGTATGTAACTTACCAAGACAATTATCTATAGTATTACACACAACATACAGGTACATTATTTTAAGGCCAGATACATTTTTTAATTGTTTTAAGTTATATACTGAAAGTGGTATTTTTTATGGTAAAATAATTTGATTAAATTTTTTAAATAATTTCAACATAAGTACCTATTGCTGTAATAGGTAATTAATTTTCATACATTTTTTTTGACTGATTTTGACATTATATGAGGTAATCCTGTATTATTTTATATTTTTATTAGGTACTAGGTATTTAATTAATAATAATAAAATAACATGATTTTTAATAATAACTTAGGTTTGAGCTTAGATCATACTTAAAAAACCGGTACCTATGTACTTAATTAAAATTGTAACCTAAGTATTTAATTTTAATTCTATAATTTTATGTCAGATCCTAGGTACATATTTTAGTTTTTAAATTACCTAAAAACAATAGTAGAATCTTGATTAACCAGCAGTCGCAGGATTAGAACCTTGATGGATAATCAAAAATATAGTTAAGCAAGAATATTTTTGTAATATAATATGTTCATACAATTATATATATAAATATGCACATACCTACAATTGTATATATAAATATGTACCTACTGTTTAGTTGGTATTATAAATATAATATGAACATCAATATTATTTTTTAAAATACACAATTATACATATATTATGTTATATATATTTATATACATCATTATTGGTTGAAATAGTCTATTAATCTTAAATCTAATAACTTGATGGTTAACAGAGGAAATCGGATTATCAAGGTTTCTACTGTATGTAGGACGTAGGTATTATAATATTAGACAGAGCTACCTATTAATAATATCTCTACTCCATTATTATCAAATCTTAATTCAGCTTGTTAGAAGTATTTACCTAATTCTTGCTCCGAGTACTCTTGTGGTATCTATAGAAATCAAATCACTAAAATGATTGGTAAAACATTTTTTTTTTTGTGTAAGTTCCTATATTCATATTTTTAATTACACTATTATAGGTACCAAAATAAAATGATTGGCTTATTTAATAACAGTAATTTATAAGTACACTTTAAAAATTGTTTGTGTTAAAAATGCTCACAAATAGAAATTTCAATAGAAGTGTTATTAAATATAATAGCACATTTCAAAGCAATAAACAATCAAAAATGTTATTCTCAATTTTATTAGATTTAAAAGGATGTGACTTGAGTTTTGCTAATTAAGTTTATTATTTTAGATGTACCTATTATACTTTTTATGATTTAAAATTTTAATAACCTATGTTTTTAGTTTATATTTTTATAATTACCAAAATGTGTACTTACTTGTCTAATCCACATTTTATATATTTGTTTTTAGATTTAAAGAGGTTTCAGAACGTTTAAATAGAAGTATTTTAGGAAATACATCTTCTTATCCTGTGTTGTCAAACATAAAATCTCCAATTAAACAAATTGTAGTAGGACCATATCATATTGGTTTATTATTTGAAGATGGACGAGTGGCTCGAATTCCATTCACAATACTTGCTGAAAGATTGGACTTGTCCAGATCTACCGGAGATGCAAATAAGTTGCCTTCCAAGTCCAGCAGTGGAAATAGTGGAGGTGGTGGTGGTGGTGGTGGCGGAAATTTAAGTTCTGCCACACGTCATCTCACACGACGAGCTCGTATTATGAGATCAGGAACATTCCGTGGAACTTCAAGGTAAAATTTTTAAAATTTTTATTTTTATATACATTTTGATATATAATTATTGTAATTGATTTAGGTCATCTGGTAGTGGTGTGATAATGAGCAGTGGTTCATCAAGTGGACGTCCAGTTATGCCAGCTCAATTTGTACCTGAAGAACTTGTAGCTCAAGCACAAGTTGTGTTGCAAGGTAAAAGTCGAAATTTAATAATACGCGAACTTCAGCGAACAAATTTGGACGTGAATCTGGCTGTCAACAACCTTTTATCACGTGATGATGAAGAAGGTGATGGAGAAATTGAGGAAGTGAATGGGCCTGGTGGAGACTCTTATGTTCCTGAAGACTTGATGTCGTTATTAGATGGTGGAGGATTTCATTCAGATCATTCTGTCATTATTGATGCTGATGCAATTTTCTCTGAAGATATGTTTTCATATTCTTCATCTAGAAGGTAAATGTGATATATTGTATTACATTTTATTTAGCTTTATAAGTATATACATGGATTTTAGACCCATGTTGACATTTCGTAGGAGTGGTGCTAGAAGGTTAGGTGAACGTGATCGTGTAAGCAATAGTGCAAATGACAGTGCATCCAGTGATCGTAATTCAGGACCAAGTGATCGAGACAGTTTTACTAGATGGAGAGATCGTCATTGTTATGGACAGCAACAACATCGTCAAAGACAACAACAGTGGCTTGAAGGAGCACTACGTGATTCAGCTTGGGATAAAGAAACAGGTAAATTTTAGTAAAGGGAATTAAAATTGAATGATCTTTTGCTTTGAATTATATTTTTTTTAGACTCTAAAAAGAAGGACTCTAACATTGGACCTTATGAATTTTCCGCAGACTCCAAAAAAAAAGATAATAATACTGGCAATCCTTTGTGGTTGTCGAATGATGCAGAATATTGGCCAGAACCAAATGTAAAATTTATACAAATTGCCGCAATCCACTCTGAATTAATTGCTCTGTCTGCTGGAGGACAACTTTATCAATGGAAATGGGAGGATGCTGATCCATATAAGACTTTAGATGTAGGTAATATATAACTTATTTAATGTTTTTATTCATATAACATTTTTTCAGAACAATGTACATCATCCAAAGACAAATGCTCTTGGTTTGACTAATGAAAAAGTAGTTCTTCTTTCGGGTACTATTGTACGAGTTTCTGTTGTAACCGAATCTAATAAAGTAGCTACATGGATGGATGAAAGTCTTACTCATGCTGCTACTGCTTCTAAACTTGAACATCCAGCTCAGCTTTATTCTGAATTTGTTGTTGATCATATCATTTCTATCCATACTTGTCCACTGTATACTCTAGCACGTTTGGAAAGTGGAGCACTTTATTGGTGGTATGTATTAATTTTAATAGTAATTTTGTTGTAATTTAAATTGATTGAAAATAAAATTATATCAATTAAATAGGGGAGTATTACCTTTTAATCAAAGACGTAAAATATGGGATAAATACCGCACTAAAGCCAGAAAACAAAAAACAAACAATTTAAATTCTGATATTATTGTCGGTAGTCAAGTTTGTATGAAAAATAGTCCACTTTATCAGCCAGGAGCTATTGGTACGTATACATTTCAAATTAAAATTAATTAACATGTTATTAAGTTTAATATTTATTTATAGGTATAACTTTATATGGCGGTGAACCTAAAATAGGTCAATTATTAAATTCTGCCTGGACATATGCTGATGTTTGCAGATTTCAAATTTTAACACCGCCTCAGATATTTCAGTCTCAAAATATTAATAGTAGTTCCTCTAAATCATGCTCACCTATTGAAAAAAGTAAAGAGAATGCCGATAGGATTGACATGCCACCGCCTCCTTCTCCAGCATCAAGTACTTGTAGTGAAACAGGAAGTACTGTTCAAAGTTCAAGTAAATAAATTTACCCATTCACTGTTTTATACTATAAATACTAAGACATATCTAGTGGTTATGATGGAAGTTAATTTATTTATCACTAAATATAACCAAATCTGTGCGAAATAATATAGAATATGAGATCGTTTAAAAAAATAAAATACATTAAAATTTCATCCAGAGTGTTATTTTAGGTCTATAATAAGTTTGCTAAAAATTTAAAGTTATCAAATGTTTAATTAATTTTCAGAGCGAACCAAAAGAGTGACAATGAAAGGCCTTGAAGATGATAAAAATGTTGAAGAAGATTGGCCATTAAAAGATGTTGTATTTGTTGAAGACCAAAAGAGTTTGCCTATTGGTAATGAATATGATAAATTTATTTCTATGCATTAATTATTACACACATCATTTTTTACAGGCCGTGTTGTTCATGTGGACGGTTCATATGCTGCAGTTAAGTTCCCTTGTGTTTCAAAAGATATTATATCTGGTATATTTCCTAAAGATAAAGATCCAAATGCATCTGCAAATGATGATGTAGTGACAAACATCATAAAGATGTTGGACCAAAATGAAGTTAGATTAATGAAAAAAGATGACTTACAGGTAAATATAAAAAATTGTAATTTGTAAATTGTATTTTTGATTTTTAAATTTTTAATTTGTATTAAGATTTGTAAAGTGGCTGTTGCAAGTAAAGTGCCAGATTGTTTTCAAAGAACACCTAGAAGAATTAATATACCTACTGATAACGGAAATCAAATCCTGACTTTAACTATTGATGGCCAAGGTACCTTAATTTATTGCCATTATTTCATTATTTTTAAATTATTTCATTAATTTTAAATATTTTATTTTATTTGAAGGTGTACATGCAATTGTAAAAAATGGTTCAAAAATCAGTTATATAAAATTTAATGTAACTAGTGGAAAAATAGAACAAGATAGTCCTTTTCCAGTTGATGCTAGTGCTTTAATAGGATTGAATCCTGATAATATGCAAATAATTTGCACTGCTGAAGTAAATTTCTATTTGACATATTTATTTATTTATTAAAAGTAAATTGTGATTGTAATGTTTTTATATATTCATTATAGAGCAAAGATAATATATGTATTTTACGTGATGGTAACCGAACCATATACCCTCTAGCTAAGGATAGTACTGATTCAATGAGAGAGCCACAGTGGTTAGATTTGGGACCTGTACGTTGTATGGGTATTGGTTCATATACAGTTACTTCTCCCCACGTAAAAGCAGTTGCTGCCATCATAGTATTGGATGTAGAACAACAAGTACTTATGTCCAGAATATTAAAGCCCAATCTTGATGCGGTTAAATGTTTAATACAACAGTTACAACTTGAACATGGTACTATTTATTTTTATTTTTATTTTTATTTTTATTTTTATTTTCTCATTTGATTTGATGTCAACTATATTTCACAAAGGTTTAACTTTATTTTTATGTAGTTGATGGAGTCCTCTTATCACAAATTTTGGCAGAGCGATGCGATGGCAATCGCAATCTTTTACATGCTTGTGTTTCAGTCTGTGCTCCTATTTCAAACAAAGAACTAGAAGGTAATGAAAATATATTATTTTTGATAAATAATAAATGTTTATTTAATATGTGTGTATTTATTGTATAATACTTATAGAAGGAGATAATTTATCAAATCAACCAAATTCCAATGTAGACCCTTTGAATGTAATTCAGAAGGCATTTGGTGTGCGATCATCATTTAGTTTACGAGAAATGATGAGACGAGCTTCAGCTGCTGTTAGATCAAGTAAGTTATGATGTATGGGGTAGTCTATTAGTTTTCCTATATTAGCTTTTCATGAAAAAATTTTAAAACCTTAATTTGTATATGCTTTGAGTTAATAATAACTGATATGATTTGACTTATCATTAGGTACCACCAATAATTCATCTGACTCTGAACCAATGGAAATGAATGATGAAGCACCACCTCCAGGTATTGTTCCTGAGCCATGGCATGAACCGGTTAATGCAACTACTCAATCAAATCCTGTTTTACAAAATGAAGAAGAAATAATTCAACCAACGCCACCTATTAACCCAAATACTGAAAGAAGAACCAATGCATTGGCTATTTTAAAATTGTTGTGTGAATCGTGTGCATTTTCACCTCATCTACATGATCTATTGACTGCTAAGTATGTTAATATTGCAAGTTTTCAAAATCTGATTTTAATACTATAATAATTTTTTATTATAATCTGCTTAATGACAAGTATTTGTAACTTTAAGATTTTGTTTTAATCAATTGGTTCTTTAAAGTAAAATTTGGATTGTTTACTTTATTTTTATAAATATCTAAAACTAATTTCTAATTTAAATTTTTAGAGATGCCCAAGGATTAACTCCTTTTATGTTGGCAGTAACTGTAAGAGCGTATCCTGCTGCTCTTATTTTACTTGATACTATCCATCGTGTGGTTTCCAAAGTAGTACTTCCACCACATTTGTATGAAGAAATGCAAGGTACTTCAGTTATAGAACAAGAACATGCAATTAAAAATGTGATGAGTGCATGGAGATCTTCAGTTGCTGGAACAGGATCGACTTCCAGTAGTAACAAAGGACCTCCAGAAATAGCTCCTCAACCAGTACCTTTGTTTAAGAATTCTCCAACTGGTAACTTTGAATTACCACCTTATTGGTCATTAGGTTCATCTGGATTGCCTCAGTCACAACCACCACCACCACCACCGCCACTACCACCATCACAACAACAACCGTCAAATGAATTTTCTAAAGGTTAGTTTCTTTTAAAAAAAACTTATTTTACTATTCAATCTAAACATTTGTTCTCAATGTATTTAATTAATACTTTATTAATACAAACTCATTTTTTACTATAGGATATTTCCCTCTTCCACCACCCCCACCAGGTATAGCAATCTACAAATCACATAGTTGGTATACTGATAGATCATGTTATCGTGATGGTGAAACTGATAGAATTGTTAAAGCTAAAGAAGTCTTAGCTTCTATGATTTATCCTACTGGCTCAAATCCCGACTACAATCCATTGCATGTTATTTGTTGTAATGATACTTGTAGTTTTACTTGGACGGGAGCTGAACATATTAATCAGGTAATATATTTTATATTATGAGTTGTTATTTAAAGTGTCTTGCTGATCACTCTTGTATGTGTGAATTTTAAACTATAATTAGTTTGTAGTTTCCTTACACTTCTATCACTGTTGATACTCTCAAAAATGTTTTATTTATCTGGTCAAAATCAAGAAGCGGATGTTTTTTCGGGCACGGGGATATTTTCACTATGTACATTGATATTAGTAATTCTTATCTTAAATTAAGAATTATTTTGGCAAACCTGAATAAAAACCTGAATTATTAAGTTATCTTATGTGAAAATTATTATACTGTATATGAAAATCTTATCTTATCCGTTCAGTCATTGAAATATTATCGCGTCAACAAAATATTGTAACTAATGCATTGTGCTATGTGCGTTTAGTTGGGTTTATGATGCCAAAGTTTTTTGCAGTGCGAATTTGTTATATGTATTGTTTATAAAAACGTTAATTGTAGTGCGCTATAGCCAGCAAAAGAAAATGATTAACTCTAAAAGAAAAAATAGACATTCTGGAATTTCAAACATCAAATACAAATACAATGGGTGTTCGTGCATTAGCAAACAAATTTAGTGTTAGTAAAACATTAATTGCAGATATTATAACAAATAAAGACGCTCTTTACAAAACTTGGCTGAAAATGGAGAAGAGAAACGGAAAGGACAAAGCTACAAAAAACAGAAACCTCTATAATCAACAATGAAGTATTAAACTGGTTTTCAAAATTACGAGAAAAAATCTTCCTGTTTCAAGACCAATGCTTCAAGAAAAATATCTGTCGATAACTGGAAAGCATAAATACCCGAAATTATAGCAAATTACGCAGAATGCGATATTTTCAATGCAGATGAAGTGGTATTGTTTTATAGAGTTCTATTTGATAAAATCATGGCGTTCAAAAATAAGATATGTACTGGAAGAAAAATTTCAAAAGAACATTTTAACTGTACTCTTGTGTTCTACTCTTGTGGTGAGTTTGAGCGGCCGCTTATCATAGGCAATGCTAAACATCCACAAGCCTTCAAAAAATTGGACACTGACAACTTTTCCGTCGATTGGTATTGGAACAAAAAAGCCTGGATGACGACTGAAATAATGACTAAGTGGCTTATGAAATTTGATAACATAAAAGTGCGTCCACACTGCATGCGGCTTAGTAAGGTGGCCTGGCAGCTCGCCCTACCCATCCCCACTACAATCAGCTTTTTACCATATATATAAACACAATCGTTTAAAAAATTTACATATTTTCACCATTTACTTGTGATAATAATAATAATTGTACTTTCCAGTTCATCCAGTCAGTCTGAGTACCTTCGACTCAAAAAAACCATTTTTCAAACAATATACATTGGATACAACCAAAATTGTTAGTTAAAAAACATTGAAATATGTGCTAAATACGTACCTAGATAGATTTCCAAACAAATTATACTTAAGGGGATTGGAAGCGGTGAAATGGGTCAAAATAAAAGAAAAGTTTTATTCTTTTTTGACAATGCGGCTCCTCATCCACATTCCAAAATATTGAACTTGTGTATTTACCACCTAACATAACATCTCATTGCCAACCACTTGACCAAGAAGTAATCCATTAGTTTAAGAAGTTATATCATATTCAATTTTTTCCTAAAGCTGTTTCTGATTTGGATGCCAATTCAAGTCAACCTATTAACGTGTGTTGGATGCAATTTACTGGGTGCCTTCATCTACAAAAAACTTTCAACCCGAAACAGTGAAGAAATGCTTTTTGCGGTCTGGCTTTAGGCACCGTGATAAAAATGTTACAGACGTTGATGATCTACTTATAGCAATAGAAGTACTTGGCAATCTTACTAAGGGGATTTTTACTAGGGAGAAATTACGGAAATGACTACATAACACTAGACAATTGCATAGAGTCTTACGATGCCGATATCAAAAATCCATCTGATATTTCGACCATGTCTACACTAAATGAAAAAGAAAATGATGGGTCCGAAGATCAAGAAATTCCACTGTACTATAATTTACAAATTGATTCAAAAATTCATTGTATCATGCTGCGAGGTCCTGGAAAATATGTTTTATCTCTTTATGATTTTTCATGTTTTTGTTTATACATTCAAAAATATTGATCTTAATTTATTTATTTATCTATAAACTTCAATTTTCAATAAAATTTAACCACAGATATAATTATACAGTTGATTATATATATCTGACCATTCAAGTGACTATAATGAATATCACCATAGGTTTTACTTAAGAGAACACCACACCCGCATGTGTTGTCTCCGTCTTACAAATAACATAGCAAAAACTATTTTGAGTGGGAAAAAACCATGAAAGCTACAGTTATAATTAAAAAACAAAATTTTCATCATACAAATAGGAGATTTTTGTCTGTGCAATATCGTTTTTATTTTTCAATATCAGAACTACAAAAAAGTTACTTTTGCTTAAAATCACAAAAATAATGCATTATGGAACAATAAGAACGTTTTTTGTATAAATGATTTCAAAAAAATAAAAACAAAATTGCACAGACAAAATTCTTCATTTAATATGGTGAAAATTTAGATTCTTAGTTATAACTGTAGCTTTTTTGGTTTTGTCCCGCTCGAAACAGTTTTTGCTATGTTACGCACTTGTACGACGGAGAGTATCTATTTAGAGATATTAATATATTAAAAGTAATGGTAATAAGTTCAGTTAAAATCAGAAACAAATTTGCATAATATATTTAATTTAAATTTGAATATATGTGTATATGTTGTAATAAAATTATTATTGATTTAAAAAAAATCTTTATAGTATCACGTAATCTTAAATTAACAAAATTGGAGAAAATTAACTTGATTTTATTTATATGGTTGACATAACATAAATTATATGAATATGATGAGATATTATACTGAATAAATTCTTTTTTTTTTTAGAAAAGATATACAATCTCTAATTAATATGTACAATAGGTAATTTTGATGGTTTTAGATTTGTACAAGGCTTGATGTCGTGATAGAAGAGGGTGCCCAGTGACACTACTTCAAACTTGATGTGACTGGCGGATATTTAGTTTAATGATAATTTTTTTTGACTAACTAATATTAATTGTCTTTAAGTATTAAGTAGAAGGTCGGGTTATCTGGGAGTGAGAGAGAAGTTAGAGATGAGAGGGTTAGGATGATTAATAGTATTTTTATGAAATTTCTTGTAGTGGTTTTGATGCTATTTCGGAGATAGTTTGAATTTTTAGGTCATTATGAAGAATTTGATTGCTGACATACCAGGGAGAATTAGTTAAAAGTCTCAGATTGATGGATTGAAAAGTTTGGAATTTATTTATGTTAAAGTTTTTAGAGGTTCCCCAAATTTGTATGCTAAAGGTCATTGCAGGTTGAATGATTCGTTTATATATGAGAAGTTTATTTAAGAGATAAGCTAGATTGCAGGAGCTGTCTGAATATATGGAGTTTAAGATTGAGGGAAGATCTTTTGTTTTTTATATGGGTTGCCCAAGTTAGTCTTTTGTTTAGGTGAAGTCCAAGGTATTTTACAAAGTTTTGTGTTTGAATTATTTTGTAATTTAGTTTTATTGGTTGACTGTTATTAAGATTAAAGGTAAGTGTAATGAATGTTGATTTATTTTTGTTGGTTTTTATTCTCCATTTGTGGAATCAGTGTTGTAGAATTACTAGATGTTCTTGGAGGTGATTTGTGGCAGCTTGTAGAAATTTATTGGAAAACAGAATAGCGGTATCGTCGGAAAAGGTTGCTAGAGTAGAATTATTTGACTGTGATATGTCGAAGGTAAAAAGATTATATAACGTAGGAGCGAGAATTCTGCCTTGGGAAACCCTAATCTACTAATCTTATGAATATTTTTAGATTTGATAAATATTTTATTGTTATACCAATTTACAATTATGTAGTTTGTTAGTTAATCATAATTTTGAAAATACTTAAATATTAATTAAATAAATAATTTCTATGTACAAATTTTCACTAGGATATATTTGAATGTCGTACATGCGGCTTAACTGGTTCATTATGCTGCTGTACGGAGTGTGCTCGGGTTTGTCACCGAGGCCATGACTGCAAATTGAAAAGAACATCTCCTACTGCATACTGTGATTGTTGGGAAAAATGTCGTTGTAAAGCTTTGGTGCAAGGTAGTCAATCAACAAGATCTCATCTACTCAACAGATTAATCCTTGAAACTGATTTAGTGACACATTATAATTCAAGGTACTATTTAGAATGTTTTCAAAAGACAACTATTATAAACTTTTTAATTTTTCAGAGGAGAAAGTATATTATTATTTTTGGTACAAACTGTTGGTCGACAATCTAATGAACAACGTCAATATAGTAGATCATCCAGACAACGAGCTGCTTCTCGAAAAACACCGTCATCTGATATTGGTAATATTTTAATCAAAATTGTATTACCAAAAACGTGTTTTTACATTTTTATTGTTATAGAAATGGATATGCCAGATCATGATTTAGAGCCACCCAGATTTAGTCGTAAAGCATTAGAAAGATTACTTAACGATTGGCCTGCGGTAAAAGCTATGATAATGTCTGGTGTAAAAAATGATTCTGAATCCAAATCACCAATTGACCAACCATATTTAAAAAACCAATCTGGTACTACATTCTTGGATAAGTTTATGCACTGTTTACTGTTTAAATGTAATGCTGAATCTAACTCATTTTTAGTAAGTTAATTTTGTAATCATATATCTAAAGATAATGTACCTAATATATTTTGTTATATTTAGATGATTGATGCCCTTGTTACAACAATTGTTAAAGAACTTCATAATCCACTTAGCAATTCAGTTGAAGTCAACTCAATAGCACGCCGTTTTATTAGATCTGTAATACGGGTATTTGTTGTTTATAGTGTTGAATTAGCGCCTCAAAATAATAAACGACGAATGTAAGTGATGAACAGTTAAATATGCATTCAATTTTCTTACTTTCAATATATATATATATATATATATAATTTTTTTTTAATTAGGCTTGGAAATTTGTCTTCTCCATTTGCTCGTGCTAGACGTATTTTTCAATCAATGATGAAACTATCAATCGAAGAATTATGTGAAACAGCTGAAAGCTTAATTGCACCTGTTCGTCTTGGTGTTGCAAGACCCACTGCTCCATTTACTTTGTCTACTAATTCTAATCCAGATATACAGGTATGCATCATCAATATTTTATATTTTTAGTGTGGATTAATAATAATATTTTCATATATTATAGAGTTATGAAGAAATATTTTTTGTTGAACCAATGGCACCAAATAACATGAATTTGTCTGATCAAATAGAAGGAACTAATGTTCATAGACAATCCCAAAATGATCAACCCCCCATTGACATAGAACTAGAAGATGAAATGGCAGATAGTAATATTTTTTTATTATCTTTTATTTTGAATTGTCTTGTGTTTTATACACTATTGTTAATTGTTAATCTAATTTTTTTAAGTAAAATATACATAATTTTATGTAACTTAGAAGTTTCAAAAATGTATATATCTGAAATTTAGTTGTGTTAACATTTATTAAATAACAAATTAAATTTTCAGCTAAAAGATACTAAAAGTGTCAATAATTATTTTTTCAGATAATGATGGTGAAGGTAGTGATCCAGAAGATGTAATGGGAAGTGTGCTTGAAAATCATGTTCGATTGGGGCCAAATAGTATTTCTGATTCTAACCAGCAAGGTCCAGTTGATCCAGAATCTGATACAGAAGATATGTTAGTTGAAACAGATTCAGATTCTGATCAAAGTAATCAAGATGGTGGTGGTCAAAGAAGTGTTCAAACAGGGGCTACTGCTGGATCAGATACTGATGATGAATCAGGAGAGTCTACTCAACAAGAAGATGGAGAAGAATCTGAAGCTGGAGAAACTGATGAATTGGATGCTGAAGAATTCCTTGTATCTGAAGATCAATTAGAAAGAAGAGCGTATGTTTTAATTTATATAATAAAAATGTAAAATTAAAACCATGAACATTAATCAATTGTTTATTATTAAACATTTTACAGTACAACTTCTGGACAAGGACATAGAACTAATTTAGCACCACAATCTATGCAATGGGCAATCAGAAACCGTGATACTGCCACACGAACAGCAACAGGTAAATGTTTACATTATTTATAAATTAAGTAATATTAAATATTAGAAGTTAAACAACTATCAGTACAATTTATTTCGCATAAATTATAATTAGCTTACATTGTAATGATGTATTTGATATCTTATTGGTTTTAAATTGTTTTGGTTGATTTTTTTTTTTTAAATTATATATATTAAAATCTTAATTGTGTATTAACACTATTAACCATGATATTTTACTGAATAAAACTAAATTGTATAATGTACAATATTATATTATATATATATATTATATTGAATGTTTAAATGAATTCTACATAGTTTCATGCTTAGATTGAACAAAAAAGTACCTAGTACCAACATTGTCGTTTTATAAGTAGCAAAATTATTTTGCTATGAAATATATATTACATGTTTGAAGTTATTCATTGTTTTTCAGTTATGATTAATAATTATATAATATTAAAATAGTTGCAAAATAATGTACTTACTGTATTTTTTTTTTAGTATAGAATATTCATTTTTTAGAAAATATTTTTATTAAATTATTATTTAATAAGAATGTAATTATTTAAATAGGGTTTAGAGTTGCTTCTGGAAATTCATTAGTATTCATAGATCCTACATCATTGAGGAGGTCTGCTGTAGCTGCAGTTAGTAATAGTACCAATAATTCTGGTAATGGAAACAATAATGCAGCGGCAGCCGCTGCAGCTGCAGTTGCATCTGCAGCAGCTGGTTTAAATGATTCAATCACAATGGCAACTACTGCTTCTAGTTTAGCTAGAGCATTTGCAGTTGTCATACGACAAATAGCTGATTTATTAGTTACAACCATAAATGATCCACCAATATTACCAATCATACCAGTGCGTATATCAGCACAAGAAACTTGTAGTTTACAGGTAATATTTGAAAAATATATTCTCATATTATTATTCAAGCATACATTTTATTTAGATAATAATTGAGAAGTCACTTAAACCTACTTGGGATTGGTTAATGGCGATAATGGATTCAACTGAAGCACAACTTAGATTTGGTGCTTCACTCACTCAATCGTCTGATCCACAACATCCAAGACATCCTTTACATTCAACAACTACAACTAATACTACAAATGCAATTCCTACTACATCATCAGGAATAGGTAATGTTGAAAGAATTTAAGTATGGTATCATTATATAATTAATATTTAATTTTTAGGTACATCTAGTAATAATCAGGCAGTTGAACCTCGACGTGAATTTATATCATACTGTTTATCTCTAATGCGTGCTCATAGTAATGAGCATGGAGATTCTTTACCAGTTTTGGATGTTTCTTCTCTAAAACATGTTGCTTATGTTTTGGATGCTTTGGTGTATTATATGAGGGCTGATACAGCTGCTGTTAATTGTCAATCATTAAATGGACCGATTCTTATACAAGATCCAACAGATCCTGAGCCTTGGATAATAGAACAAGTAAATCTTACATTTTTTTATATGTTAAATATTATATAATATGTTATAGAGGGTGGTGATTCTCCAGCCTGCTCACTCCTTTTTTTCTTAAATAATGAAGTTATTTAAAATCTGATTTTTGGAATCTTTGAATATACTCCAAGACCATATTTTCAAATTCTTGAGATTTTTTTTATTACTTAAGGAGTGTCTTGTGGTGATACACTCTTTTGTTTTTCATATGAGAACCCCCCCCCCCCCCCTTTTTTTACTATAAATTATTTAGTACATACATTTTATTTAAATTTTGATATATTGAAATCTAAATTCTAGTAAGTAGTTTTTGAGTTATTTAACTTTGTGTTCTAATGATTAAAGATCCATGATTTAGGTTTATAAGATATATAGTCTATAGTTGATTTGAAAATATAAGTTATAAATAATAATCTATCAACATAAATAATTTGTAAAAATAACTTAAGTGTCATAAATACTAGTTCCAATAGTATGTATATTTTATACTTTTGTAAAATGATTTTTAAGGACTATTATCATGAGGACAAACAATTAAATAATTATGAAACTATTCATTTTAATTTTGAATTAAATAAAAAAAAAATTATCTACTAAATAATTTACAGTAAAAATGAGGGGGGGTTCTATTTGAAAAACAAGTTTATATTTCCACAGGACAATCATAAGTAGTAAAGTTTTTGAGGGTTTCTTTAAGTACTTCAAGTAAAGTTGCTCACCTGAAAACCTCTCTTAATTAACAAAACCTGTAAACTTAATGACCGCTTCCGACTTCTTTGACCACTTCTAACATCTAAGCACATGAAGCTCTACAAACTCCTCTCAGGGCCATTTAGACTTATGGGATCCAACTATGAGGTGCTGCCAAAACTTCCAACATCAACCACATTCAAAATTTCTAATCTAAAACCCTACGTACAATTCTAAAAGGGCCATTCTATGTCTCTAATTACAACTTTCACTTTAATCTCAAAATATTTGTTGTCTCTGAACTAGCAAAAATCTATTTCAAATATTTCAATAGCCGCCTAGCACACCTTAAGAATTCCATAATCTCTGATCTTTTATGCGCTTCTATCCCAGGCAACCCGATTAAGAGACTTATAAGATTGTGGTGTCATGACCTTCTAGCCTAACAAAATTATTAACTATATCATAGTATTTTTCATTGGAAGGCTTATGTAGTCTGTCTAATCTGCCTTTGTATTTTTTTTAAGCTCTATCATCAGTTATTCTTATTCAATTTTTTTTGCAGCAGATAAAATAAAAAACTTATAACCCCCCTCCCTCCCTCCCTCCCTCAAAAAAAGTAGAGTTGCTAACTTAAATATGACTTGGTTTTTTCATTGTTATTACTTAATAAGCTTTTCTCAATCAGGTTTTAACAATTTATATTTTTGTGTGTCAGGATGAAAATGAAAACGAAGAAAATGATGAAGAAATTAATACTACAGTACCAACAAGCTGCCAAACTTCTAGTCCAAGATTTGTTGACATGGATTCTGGAACTAGAGGTCGACGACATGTGTTTTTTCAGCGATCAGATTCTACTTTATGTTTAGGGTGTCCTCCACCAGATCCTTTTGAAACACCTATGGCTCATGCCATGCCATTAGCCGATCAACCACATTTACTACAACCAAATGCACGCAAAGAAGACATGTTTGGCTCCCCAAAACTTTCCAGTATATAATAATTTTTTATTTAATAACATAATAAGTCATAAGTTATATTGGTGAAGAAAAATTATTTATTATTTAAATACATGATCCATTTTGTAGCACCTTCAGATGGATCATTGGAAGGTCTGCCATCAAGGCTTAGTTTATCCAGTCGTAGCGATAATGGAAGTGAACAGTTACCCAAAGAACATGAAAGAAAAAGTTGGTAGAATAGAGTAGAGTGATTTAATTACGTAACCCAGGAATTAATTATTTTTGGTAAATGTATTGATAGAATTTAGTTGCCTATAAAAATTATTGATGGTTACAGTGTTACCAAAATATTGCATAATATCGGTACTTATCATAATTTATTAATTTTTTTAACTAAAATATAGTTATTATATATTAAATTTTAAGGTCTGTTTTTTTGGTATAATTTAAACATTATCCAATTTGGCATTATAATATGGTATAAGCTTCAAGTACTTAATTATTTATTGCTTATTATTTTTTCATATATTTAAGAATATTAGTTATTATTATATTTTTTATTTAGTAAAAAAACTGTTTAAACTTAAAGTATTAAAATATTTAACTTCAACTTATTACCAATGATAGTTGTTTCCGGGGTTACATGATAAAATCAATTTAATAATTAGAAATAACAATATTTTTAAAATATTATAATTTAATGGAACGCATGTTTACATGTAGAGAAGATAAACTGAAGCAAATGTATTTAAAAATATTAACATGTTGATGTCCGCTGACATATTCATATTCTGTCTTGTGTTGGAGCTACAAATTTCATCGTATTTAAATCTAAATGAGTTTATTACTCATTAGTGTGAATACTAATGAGAAATAATATTTTTATGTAATTTTTCACCCATGTATCATATGTATTTAATATGTTTTTTTCTGGCAACAGACAAAAATATTTTATCGCGGACTTCACTGTGTTAAGAACTAGTACATCTAGACATGCTTTCATCTTGTTATAATTAATTAAAAATATTATTATAGTTTAATCATTTAATGTACTTATCTATGTTATTATTATCTTTCAAACTATAAGTACTATTTACTATTTAGTAAATATCAATATAGCTTTAACTATTCTAAATATATTTTAGATTTATTTACTGTAATTATTGATTTCACATTAAAACAATATTTTTTACCTTATTTAACAGTAGATATTTAAAACTTTTTTTTTCTTATACCAAGATGATTGTTTGCAACAGCTGAGTGTGCATTTCTTTGATTGTCCTTGATAAAATTATTAATATGTATTATTTAAATTTTAGGACAAGATACAGAACCAGAAGATCTCTCTATTCGTTCAAATGCAGCTGAAAAATTTAATGAAATTACTGAATTTTTTGGTATTGGTGATGAATCAGACACTTCTCAGTCAATCCCTGAATGTAAAACAATATATATATATAAAAAAAAAATTAAATATTCATTTAAATTATTAATTATAATTTGTGATTACAGCCGAAACAAAAAGAGATCGAGATTTAATAATTGTGCCAACTAGTACTTTTTCTGATACTACTTCACCTATGCTTAAAAGTGTAATTGTGAGAGCTCCTTCTGGCAGTACTCCATCTACCTCAGTAAGTTCTTTAAAGTTCATTTTTATCAACAAGAAATTTCAAAATGTATATAAAGCATATTTTCTGTATTATATTAATCAATTATAAAGGTTTTAGATGGTGATTTCATGTAAATTTTATATTCTCTTGTATTATGATATTTAGTTGAAATACTGAACTTACTTTTTGAATATTATGACTAAATTTTTTATTTTTTTCATAATTAAATTTAATAATAATTTTTAACATGACCATTTAAATATAAATAATATGACCAGTACTGATATTTATATTATAGTATTTATTATTTAATGTTATTCTGAGTGCCTATATAATTCTGTTAATTTTAATAACTTAATGTTTAAAATTGATTTTTCATTTGCCCATTTGGTTAATGTTAAATCAGATAGACTTAGTGGTATCTCAAGATTGTTTTTTTTTTTAATTTTCCGTCTGTTCTATGTTGTGTCCTGTATATTTTTTATTCAGGATATCTTCCCTAATGTTTTGAAGTTAAATAATATAACTTCTAATCATAAATCTGCTGAAAAATCTATTGTCCTAATTACAGACCACTATTGATTTTGAATTTCATTGGATAGGTTTTTGAATTGACAGTTATAAGAAGAGAGAAAGGTTAAATACATAGTATAGTACATATTTTTATTGGTTTTATGCAACTTTAAATATGTCTTGTTAATTTTTTGTTTATTTGAATATAGTCAAGTTCAGCACAAGTTAAACCAAATCCAGAAGTGGATGACAGCCAAAATTCATATTCAAACATTGATATTGTTAAACCAATGAATAAGTATGTTAACAACTATTATTAATTTGTCTTGCATATTATAATAACATTTATTTCATTATTAAATTTTAAGGGGAAGTCGTTTAGGAGAGAGTGTATCCCATGACTTATTATTAGGTCGCTGGCGTTTGACATTAGATCTTTTTGGTCGTGTGTTTATGGAAGATGTAGGTTTAGAACCTGGATCTGTTGTATCTGAACTTGGGGGTTTCCCGGTTAAAGAAGCAAAGTTCCGCAGAGATATGGAAAAGCTAAGAAACCAGCAAAATCGAGATTTAACATTATCAAAAGTATGTATTATTTAGAATTTTTTTTACACCATATTTGGTATTTGGTTTATATAAAATATATTGTGTTATTAACTTAACTCAAATTTAATAAATTCTAATAGTTGGAACGTGATCGTAATCAATTGATCCTCATGACTTTCAAAGAATTAAACAATCAGTATAATTCTTATCACCGTAGAACATCTAGTACTCATCCTTGTCTAGCAGTTAATAGAGTAAAAGTAACATTCAAGGATGAACCAGGAGAAGGATCAGGTGTTGCTAGATCATTCTATACTGCCCTTGCGGAGGTAAATATATATATAAAAAAAAATATTTTTTTCATTTGTATAGCAATGTTATGAATAATGATTTGTATTTTTTGTTAAGGCTCTTTTATCAAGTGATAAATTACCAAACCTTGAATCTGTCCAAGTTGGCGGTCGATACTCACAATATACTGTCCTACAACGTTTAAGAAATCGAGAACGCACTGAATCTCCCCGAATAAGACATGCTGGGCCACTATCACCACGAGTGCCATCAAGACGGTCTGAGCGTAATGACCGTGAACAACGTCGTACTCTCTCTGTAGATGCACGTTCATTTGTTCCTAATTCTGGATCATCCGATGCTAATCCAAATTCTCATTTGACTCCTCACCAACAACAACTTGGTGAACGCCTATATCCAAAGGTAATTTTTTTTTTTAATTTAAAATAATTTAATTATTATTTTTAAACCATAAAAATTTCAATTTTTTTTACAGGTTGTTCAAATTAGACCAAGTTTAGCCAGCAAAATTACTGGAATGCTTTTAGAGTTATCACCTGCTCAACTACTTACGTTATTAGCATCTGAAGAAGCTTTAAGGATGCGTGTGAATGAAGCTATTGCATTGCTTATGCAAACTGTAGAAATGTCATCAATCGGTGATGTGGCTCATCCATTACCGCCTGCTGATAGCCTTCTGGGTATTTTTGTTGTTTTGATTTATAAGTTAATATTCACATTTATTAATTAATTGTTTCATTACAGAAGATGTTGATTTATTCTTAAGTCTTTCCGAACAACAGGGTTCTAAACCTGTTCCACCTGCAAAAGAAAATATTTCAGAAGAAAATGTTACAGAAGAAAACATGGATGATAACACACCATTATTTTATTGCCCTGGTAAACAAGGATTTTACTCACCACGTCAAGGAAAAGCTTCCTACGAACGTCTAAATGCATTCAGAAATACTGGAAGGTAAATTTTTTACTTTAAATCATTTATATCTATTTGTTTTAAATTGTTGTATTTATCAAAAATTATGTTATTTAGACTGATTGGATTATGTCTTTTACAAAATGAATTGTGCCCAATGTATTTTAATCGCCATGTTCTTAAAGTGATACTTGGTAGATCTATAAGATTCCACGATCTAGCATTTTTTGATCCAGTCATGTATGAAAGTCTCAGACAACTTGTGTTAGATGCTGAATCAAAAGATAAAGAATCACTGTTCTCAGCTTTAGATTTAAATTTCAGGTATATGTTTTAAACTATCCAAAGTGTTCTAAATATTTATGATTTTTTTTTATATTTTAGCATTGATTTGAGTCAAGAAGAAGGCGGTGGAAGTGTAGAATTGGTTAGTTGTGGTGTTGATATTGAAGTGACTCCTAACAATGTTTATGATTATGTAAGAAGATATGCTGAGTTTAGAATGTTCAAAACTCAACAAAAAGCATTCTTTGTAAGTTAAATATAATATGTCAACTGATAAATGCTTAACAACAAATTTTTTTACTTATTTATTTTTTGATATTTTATTCTATTAGGCATTAAGATCTGGAGTATTTGATGTGATTCCTGAAAGTTCATTAGACGGTTTAACTGCTGAAGATTTGAGATTACTGTTAAATGGAGTTGGTGATATTAATGTACCTTTGCTAATTTCATATACTAGTTTCAATGATGAGTCTGGTCTTGCCACTAGCGATCGTCAAATAAAATTTAAGCGTTGGTTGTGGTCTATTGTTGATAAAATGACTCCATCTGAAAGACAGGACTTGGTAATAATCAATAATCATTTACAGTTATAATTTTAACTAAGAATTCTATCTAAAATTTCATTTATTTTATATATATATATTTTTTTTTTTGTTTTTATATTTTCAGGTATATTTCTGGACTGGATCACCAGCATTACCAGCCTCTGAAGAAGGATTCCAACCAATGCCTAGTGTCACCATGCGCCCTGCAGATGATTCACACTTGCCAACTGCCAACACCTGTATATCTAGATTGTATATACCACTATACAGCAGTCGTACTATACTTAGGCACAAACTATTGATTGCCATAAAAACTAAGCATTTTGGATTTGTTTAAATTTTTGGTTTGTTATTTTAAATGTATGTCAGAGAAAACTACTAAAACAGATAATAATAATAATGTTTTTGACAAGTTTAAAAATCATGTTTTATTTATTTTTATTTTTATTTTCAGTTCCAAACATGTTTATTTTCGTAATGATAATTTTCTATTTTTTCTTTATATATATTTGTACTTAAAAATATGTATCTGTGACTAAAAAAATATTATTAAGTGGTATAAACCGCAATAAAACTATTATATCTCTCATTTTAGCTATAAAATAATTGTGCAGTAACATTACTCATGTGATGTATTGAATTATCTATAATTTTTATATTTTCTATAATAACTTATAAAAAAATATGAAGAAATTATTATGTAATACAATGATTTTGTTATTGTTAGTGCTTTATATACATATACAATTTATGCTTTAAACATGTATTTTAATGGGAATCTGCTGTTTTTATTGAAACTTTCTTATTTAATTTTCCTCAGAAATTTAATAATAAAACAATTATAAAATTAAGTGGATAATTGTCTGTTATGTAACCTAACCTAACCCTATAGTATTTAAAACAATGAATAAATGTTAAAACTTAGTATACACATTTCGTAAGTTGAACCTCATTCACAAAATTTGTCGAAAACGCGAATATTTGCAAGTAATTTTGAAGTTGAAAAATCATAAAATTTTTTGTGTTTATAACTAAGAATTAAAAATACAACACTAAGTTTTCCATAAGCTTTCCTTCAAGTAGCTGTAGAAAAACTCGCATCATTATAGGAAAAATTTTAAGTGCGTTTGAATTTTAAATTTTTACGAAATAGCGTAACGATAACGATTTTAAATATTTGTTTTTTTTTCAAAAAGTATATAAGTTGTAGATACTTGAAAAATTTACCAGTTATTTAGATTGGCATTTTCTTTACATGATTTAATTTTCAAAATATTTTGACTTTTTTTGAGTTATTTATAGACAACTGAAATTTTCAAAATCATACATTCATCACAAGTTCAATATCTAAATGCAATAAGATTAATGTAACTTTTTTTAAATCCCGATTTGTAATTTTGTTTTTATGCAGTAGCAGACTTACGTTCATTTAATACTACAAAGAGCTCATTCGGTAGTAGGTTAATTCAAGATTTTTCACCCAAAGAACTCAATTTATTAACAACGAAAAAAACATACACTAGAGATCCAAACGATGAAAGTAGACTTGATGTTTATGAACATGATTTTAGTAGTCCTGCGTATTCTGTAGTATCACCAGCAACTAAATTATATGTGTCTCAACTTGTACAGCTTCTAAATCCCCATAAAAAGGCTAAAACTGAAAATAGGATTATTCCGTACGATCAATTGTTAGAAAAATATGAAAAACAGAAAAAACTATTATCTAGAAAGAGCAAATATTTGTCGTTTAAAAAAACAATTAAATAACAAACATAAAAATGACAAACTGAACCATAATAATTATTTATTAAAAAAAAAAAATTGTATCGAAAAACTCAAAATCTTTAGTTACAATGCAATTGCTCCATAAAAAATGAAGACCTTGGTTACAAAATGAAAAAAATTTAGCTATTTATATATTCTATAAATCTCCAGCTGCTTACAATTTTATGAGAAAAAATAATATTATTTTACCAGGTGTAAGTACATTACGCACATGGCTCAAAGCTCTACAATACATGCCTGGTTTTATTCCAGAATATATATGAGTTAATTAAGAATGATGTGCAAAACTATGTCTTTACAAGAAAAAAAATGTGTTGTGATGGTAGACGAAATGTCAATAAAATATTCTTTAGAATACAACAAATCATTAGACATGATAGAAGGGTATGAGGATCTAGTACATTTGGGTCGGTCTAGTCGGCCCGCTGAACTGGCCTTTGTCATAATGATACGTGGTTTATATAATAAATGGAAATTACTAATGTCCTACTTCTTAAGTTCAACTGGTGTCAAAGGAGATGTAATGGCACAAATAATGATGAAAAGTTGTATTTCGGAATTAATTAAAATTGGTTTTAATCCTGTATGCGTTACATGTGATCAAGGTCGTACAGCCAATCGAAAAATGTTTGCAATCAATTTAATGCCACACCAGAGAAGCCATACACAACCACAGAAGGGAAAACCTTTTATCTTATTTACGACGTGCCACGTCTATTAAAAAACATTAGAAATAATTTATTAAACGGTAATAAATTATTAAAGACTTCGGAATATACGAAAACAATAAGGTTTTATGATTTTAAAAAAAAACATATGAAATTGATCGTTTAAGTGTAACCGCCAGAGCTATGTGCAAAATAGGCGATCAGCAGCATATAAATCCAAATCCATGGCAAAAAATGAGCTGTAAGATTGCAATTCAAACGTTTAACAATAGTGTGTCTGCAGCCATTGAAACATGTGTAGCAACTGGGCAGTTAAAATCAACAACGGCATTAGACACGGCTAATTTTTTTCAAGAACTAAATGATTTTTTTGACGTGTTAAACAGTAAAAATATGTTTGATAAAAATCATAATAGAAGACCTATGTGTGAAAATAATCCTAATGCTTTAAATGTAATTAAAAACTCAATCGGTACATTTAAAAATGCAGAAAAACAAAGTTTTAAACCATCAAATAAAATTAAAAAAGATGTATAGCACCATGCTTCATAGGATTCATTTGGACTTTAAATGCAATATTAAATTTGTATGAGTCTCAAAAATCAGAAATGTCATTGACTATACCTTTAACACAATTTTTTTTAATGACTAACCGCTTGTGTCAGGATCCTATTGAGAACTTATTTTCAATATTCCGCCAAAAAGGAGGTTAGGTTAGGTTAATGTAAGAACCCAACTTGTCGTACTCTAAGATATTCTTTTGTGAGTGTATGTTCTTTTGGGTTGTTAAATTGTGCTTCGGAAAAGTCCAACTGTGAAGAAGATGATGACGTGTTTTGGAATTCTAGTAAAATGCCGATAACAGCGAAAATAGATAGGTACTATGAAAAATAACAATAGCAGTGAAGACAGTTGGGAATCAAATAGACAACTTTTGAAATCACTAACATACACGTATAATGATTCTACGTCAGAAGAAGAACCACGGAATGAAACGTTTATAACTCTTGAAACGTGTTCACAAATATATTATGCTGGATATTTGGGAAAGAAATGTTTGGAACAATTCCATTGTGAACAATGTCAAAATTACTTATTAAAATCAAATACAACATTAGATGATAAAAACCAGCTGTTATAATTTTAAATAAAACATTTGAAAATATCGAATTAAATTCCAATTCTGGATTGAAGGCTCCATCTGACAATCTGGAACAATTTATAATTATATGCTTAAATGTTTTCAAACAAAACTATAGTCAATTGAAAAGTGAAAAATATTTGGTTAATCAATTAATGACCAAAGCAAATCAAAATATGCCCAAAAATATTGTACCACTAGAATGTGCTAAACATTTTGAGTACATTATGAAATTGCTATTTGTTGTCAATATATACAAAACATGTAAATGGTCTTCAAAAATATCTGAACACAATAAAATAAGAATAACTACCTTCTCACAGAAACCAAATCAAAAATTAAGAATCTTACAACACTTATAAAATTTACACGATACATTCCATATAATCAATGCACTTACATCCTAGAATATATAAACGGCAATCTTCTGAACTTAATATTATTTTATAAACAAACATGACGTACATAAAATAATAAATACATAAATATGTAATGATGACAAATTATTATGTTAAACATTAAACTATATTTTATTTATTATATGTTTTTAAGCACTGTGTAGCTAGTTATAATATCTATTATAATATTTAACTGTTGTTTTTATTATTTTTGACAGGTGTTTATTATTTAAAAACAATAATCACTATACAAAAAGCACATATCATAACTTGAAAAATATTGCTTGTACGCAGAAATTAAAATATAACCCAAGTACAAAAGTACAAAGCATTAACGATTTATATAACATGTGTTAATTATTTAAATGTAAAAAAAAAAATATTTATTTTATGATAATCATTAAAATCTAAAAGAAAAATATTAAACATAATGTAAATAAATGAAAACAAAATTAAAAATATTCATTTTCAATAGAATTTGAAACTATTGTAAGTAAGTATTGAAAAAATGAAAATTTAACTAATAACACGATTACCTATAATAAAATCAATAAAACAATATTACGATAAAATATCAATTTAGAAAACCGGTTTAGGTATTGTGCTGCGGGTCGCGGGACAACAACACGCAGCCGCTCACGACGGAACACGACGGTCGACGACAATATTAGAAATAATATTATTTCACTTGTAAATTATTATTTATTATAAATGAAATTCTTTATCGCCCTCTATAGGAAATATTTTCCGCGCACCGTATTTTGTATTGCAATGAGCGATCTATAGTATTTATAATTAATGGTATTACACTATACTAACATTTTCCTTCCCATTTTAACAGACTTAGGACTGCCTATAATCACAGAACAATATGCTATAATCTATTTAGACCACAGGTATGGTTAAAAATGTTTTTTACAGTATTTTTTTTTGTTTCTTTTCCATTAAAATATAAGTTATTAGAATTTTATAAAAAATAAATCACTTTTGTGTTGATAAAAATATTAAAAATTTTAAAAACCAAGTATAAAAATACATACTATATAATATAAATATAGTCATATAGGTGTAAGTGGAAAAATATTAAAAATGTTAAAATAATTATATGATATAAATACAAATAAAATAATATTTTTTGAAAATCACACGTGTGTTGATAAAAATGTATACGACATTAATTTTACAAAATCAAATCGATTGATTATTCCTGCAATTTTTTTATTCATATTGTCATCTATAAACTTTGTAAAATTAATGTCGTATAAATGTTTACCAACAAACATGTGATTTTTCAAAAAATATTATTTTATTTGTATTTATATCATATAATTATTTTAACATTTTTTCACTTACACCTATATGGCATTATGGCTATATTTATAGTCATAATATCTTGAGTAGGTCAGAAAGAGAAAACAAATTCGCTGACATTAATCACAACATCCATTCATCATCACGATAATTATTATAATATTTTAATCACCAAAAACTCCTATTATTTGAATGTTATAAAATCAATGGTTAATGGTTATATAGGGTGTCCCGCGAGGATTTACCCATATTGTGATAACTCACAAAATAATGGAGATATCAAAATTCTGGTTTTATAATAAGATTCACAGGGTTAAGAACTACAATTATTTTATTTTTAAATTTATTTAAATGTTTTTGTAAATAATTTAAAAAATATAATTTTTTATTTAATTATTTCCAAAAAAATTAAAGATAACCATTTTGTAGAATTTATTTTTCTGAAAATATTGACGTTTCAAAATTTTATTTCCATTAATTTCCTGATTTTTGATATTTTTTCTAGTTTAGAAGAAATAAAATATGATTATAAATTTATTACTATTAGGAACACGGAAAGTATTCAGCCGACCGTATGGGAATGCGAATGGCGCGGCGGGTCACATGTTTGATAATATTATGGTGTTAAATAATTTGCCATTTTTCTCGAAACTAAAAAAAATATTAAAAATCAGGAAATTACTGAAAATAAAATTTTGAAACGAAAATATTTTCAGAAAAATAAACTCTACAAAATGGCTATCTTTAATTTTTTTGGAAATAGTTAAATATATTTTACTTTTTTACCAAAGCATTAAATAAATTAAAATATGAAACAATTGTAGTTCTTATCCCTGTGAGTTTTATTACAAAACCAGAATTTCGATATTATTATTATTATTTTGGGAGATATCGCAATGGGTAAATCTTCACGGGACACTCTGTATTCAACGTCGAATTGATTTTCTTCAATGTCATCTCAGTGTAATAAACCGTTACTTTCGTGTCATTTTTTTTTTTTAACTATCAACGGTTCCTAAATTCCTATGCAATATACAAAACAACCAGTAAATTTTATTCTTAAATCGTAATTTATGAAATATGATTTTTCGAAAATATTAATAATTATAAATTTAATTTTATTATTTGTTATCCATACTATTGAATTTATAATATACAAATAAATTGGACCACAGAAGTTTTTGGTGATTAAAATTTGTCATCTTATTAATTTATGAGACCTATATCGGATGATAGCATAATTTTAATCAACAAAACTCTTATGGTCCAACTCATTTGTATAATATAAAATCAGTGGTTATACGTTACTGTTCAATGTCGAATTGGTTTTCTTCAATGCCCGATTAGTGTAACAAACCCAATAATCTGTCATTCGTGTTATATTTTCTTAACATTCAACGGTTCCTACATTGTTATACAATATACAGAAAAGCCAGTAACTGATAAAACGATACAATATGTACGAAATTTGATTTTTTCAAATATATTCTTTTCTAACGTTTTCCTAAGAAAATTGTTAATTGTTATGTTAAAAATAATATTTTCGAAAAAATCATACTTCATACATATTGTATCGTTTTATCAGTTACTGGCTTTTCTGTATATTGTATAACAATGTAGGAACCGTTGAATGTTAAGAAAATATAACACGAATGACAGATTATTGGGTTTGTTACACTAATCGGGCATTGAAAAAAACCAATTCGACGTTGAACAGTAACGTATAACCACTGATTTTATAATATACAAATGAGTTGGACCATAAGAGTTTTGTTGATTTATGCTATCATCCGATAGGTCTCATAAATAAGATGACAAATTTTAATCACCAAAAACTTCTGTGGTCCAATTTATTTGTATATTATAAAATCAATAGTATGGATAACAAATAATAAAATGAAATATGAATATTATGGTCGATGTCGGCGCATTTATTTTTATCTGAAGGTCCAAAACGCAACATGGAACATTATATGCTTACAATAATGATTGATGAATCATTTTTGTAAGCATAAAATGTTGAATGTTGCGTTTTGGACCTTCAGATAAAAATAAATGCGTTGTCGACCTTTTAAAACCTTAACTAAAAATATACGATTATTAATTTAAATTTGTATTTAAGATATGATTATAGACGAATATATTTAAAAAACACAACCAAATAAGCGTTTCCAAAGTGAGCGGCGTTTGGGCTTAGCTTCGGGGGTAACTATATCTGACACAGAACCCACAAGATCACAGCTGGAGTTTTTCACGTCTGTTCCAACCGGGCCACTGATTTCTTCGATCGGCAAAGACGCTTGCTGCTGTAATTCATCTGCACACCGGGGTGAATCCATCAATATCTGTTCGTGTGTGTTTGAAGTCAAACCGATATCGACTTTATCACCCACGGAATCCGTTTCCACATCGGGAGTCAACATTGAAACAAAACACTCGTACGGTGGAACTTTAAGGTCACAGTGGAACTGTTGCACGTCTGTTTCGAACGGGCCACTAATTTCTTCTACTTGGGAAGTCATTTGTGGGCCTATAGGTTCAAAGTCGGACTGTTGAACGTCAGTTTCAATCGGGTCGTTGAACTCCTCTACTTTCAATGTCGTTTGCTGCAGAAAATCCTCAGGAAATTGGGGTGAATCCGTTAATACCGGTTCCTCCATGACTGGTAGCGAACTAAAATCTAATTTATCACCCGCGGAATTCGTCGGCTCGACGAGTATGCCAGAACTAGAACGCCGGACCTTGACATCACCACAACAAAACAATTTTCGGAAGAAATGCTTGGTCCTTTTCCAAGCAGATCGGCCCTTTGCTTTGGCCACAGTGGTTATTGAATTTGCATCATCAGATCCCTGAATTATGGGTTCCTGCGGAAAAATAGCGTGTGTTTATAAATACAAATATAATATAACTTTATAATATAATATAATATAACAAATACCTCATTTATACTGGAATTTGGCATCAAAACACAACTTGAGGACTGTTGTACTTCGATATCATGCATTTCTACAGCCGGTCCACTTAACTCCTCGATCGGAAAAGCCGTATTTGGCATCAACTCGTCCGCGGATCGGCATGAGTCAATTACGTCCGGTTCCTGTATCACGATTTCTCCGGTCACGTCATTTTTCAGATCTGCAGGAGAACTGTCCATTACGATCGCCTCGGTGGATGCTGTAATACTCTGTTCAACAATGCTCGACATGATATTATAATTAATAGTAATAATTAACTGGTGAGTAAATTATTATAATATTATAGACAAAATAAAACTTTTATTTTTTTGTGCACACGCTAAGACAGCCAAAGATATAATGAATAATGAAATAAGACCATAGTATAAATTAAACAGTTTATTATTCTCAATGGCAACTATATCTTAGCAACTTTTATTTATTTATTTAAAGCAATATTTTGATATTTATTAAAATAAACAAAAAAATGAAAATAATCCAAAGCTATTTTATATTGAACAATAAATTTTCTAAGACATTCAATAAAATATATGTGGTGTGTATATTTTGGTACCATTATAATATTTTATGTGTCTTAATATCCAGCCATAAAATGTACAAGCTTCATCACTGATGTATTTAGAAGTTAAACTATATTATAAAAACCACTATGTGTATACTAAAATATATCATTTATTGATTATCTATTAGTGGAATATTTCAATATTATATGCAGTTATGCATATCATTGCATATCATTGCATATTATGCACGTTAAAAGCTATTTCCTACCCTGGTGGCTAGCATCCAAATTTTTGATTTTTTTTGATTTTTTAACTATTAATTTTACTATGATTTATAACAATCAATACATCCATATGTTTAGAATTTGAACCTCGATATTTTCCCCTAAACATTAAATTTTTCACTACCTGTGGGTGAAGAACATTGACAAGAAAACTGTAAAACGTCTTGAATATCTCGCTGTATGTCAGTAAAATCATATCTGGTTTCACAACCAGGATTAGATAAATTAAATCCAAAAAGGTTATAAGAAATCAATAACATTTTTTAATAATTTAAATGTACTTCAAAATAAACCTTATAGTTTTCCTAATTTACCTAAGTTTTACTAAAGTTATAATGTGCAAACAATACAAATTATACCAACTACGAAGTATAATCAGCTATAAATACTTACTAAAATGTAACAAACATTGTCTTGTATGATATTTATTTTGACTGTTCAGCATTTCTTTCACCACCTATATACTTAACAGTTTTGTGGCTAATAGTCAAGTTAACACTATATTTTTGCTGAATTCAAGAAAGCGTTTGACTCAGTAGAACATGGGCTTCTCATTGCCATACTTGACTCCCTCGGTATGTGGGAAATGTATAAATGTATACATACATTTTCATTTTCATTGGTTTAACCACATTCAGATGTGTTATTTTTTCGTTAACTGCTTCAAGTTTAGTCAATACTACTGATAGTCGATTATCAAAAAATAGGTGCCACACAGGGAATAATACTTTTATGATGTATTTTATTTCGTATAAACAACACAAGAAAATACAACGAAGTTAGAACCTATTTCCTTTTCTAGAAGTAAAAGCTAAATAACTAAAAATGAACAGGACTGTCATTATTAGTTTTCATAAAAATATATCATGATACAACCAAATTAGTAGTTTCAATAAATATTTTTGGTTGCAGATAATAAGTAGGTAGTTACATACATTAATATTAGCATCACAGCTTATTATTATATAGTATATAGATACATTATACAGTTAGTTTTACGATAATGTAGATAATTACACTGATTGAAAAAAATAATGATTACTATCTATACTAATTCATATATTATTGGATTGATACCTAAAAAACTAACGAAATAATAACAGCAACATTCCATGTCTTAAATGGCATGTTGAGTAGGAGCGAGAAGGTACTAAGATACGAGTAAGTAGGTAGTAAATTATATCTAACAAAACTATTTTTCGTATAATATGCTCAACAAGGAAGTATTACTTTTCATTTCTGAGTGAACAGTGAACGATGCATTTATTGGTTTTACAATTATGGTTTTAGATTCTGAACGAAGTGATGAATGTATTGATTTTACAATGATGTGTGTGTTTTTTTTTGTTTTTGTGTCTGTGTACAGCATAAATAGTCGAAATAATGCTTCAATTTCAAACTTTGGGGGTGGATTCCGATGGAAAAGTGAATATCCTTGGTGTATTATACAGGTCAAAAATAAACATTTTCCAACAGTTTTTAAAAAAATCGAGAAAAACAAAAAAAAAATGACAGAAAAACGGTAATTTTTACGCAAAACCAGTTTTCGATCAAATCGATTTTTTTTTATATGGTTGTAATTCAAAACCTAATCACTGTAAATACTTGAAATTTTCACCAAATGTTTGATTTTTTTAGAGATATTTATAGACCACTGAAATTTTCAATTTTTTTGAGAATTTTTTTTTTGAAGTGCCGATAAAAAATGACAACCAAAATAACATGAAAATTTAATACAAGGTTCCTTATGAGTTGTTCTAATTGTAGCTAAAAAAAATTAAAAATCATTAGTCACAATTTTTTTTTTATAAGCGTTTATAGTTCAAATTTTTACGAAATCTATCGAAAACGCGAATATTTGCAAGTAATTTTGAAGTTGAAAAATCATAAAATTTTTTGTTTTTATAACTAAGAATCAAAAATACAACACTAAGTTCTCCATAAGCTTTCCTTCAAGTAGCTATAGAAAAACTCGAAGCATCATTATAGGAAAAATTTTAAGTGCGTTTGAATTTTAAATTTTTACGAAATAGCGTAACGATAACGATTTATCCTCAAACGATTTTAAATATTTGTTTTTTTTTTTCAAAAAGTATAAGTTGTAGATACTTGAAAATTTTACCAGTTATTTAGATTGGCATTTTCTTTACATGATTTAATTTTCAAAATATTTTGACTTTTTTTTGAGTTATTTATAGACAACTGAAATTTTCAATGTTTCATTAGTTAAGCAAACTCAAGTTCAAATTTCACATTAAACATTTTATTGTTTTATTTTTATTTTTACTATAACAAAATAAATATATAAATATAATTTTACTTTTTTTGAATATTTTGTTTAAAACGTTTAAACATTTATTTTGATTTTATTATTATTATTATTACTTTTATAAAATAAATAAATCTAATTTTACTGTTTTTATAATATTTGATTTTATTTAAAAATTTGTGACGGGTCACACAGAATACCTTCGCGGGCCACAGGTTGGGCACCACTGCTATAGAATATAGATATTGTGCAATTGAGAAATTCGACGTGTCATAGACAGAGTTCTGGTAGGAAATCGGCGTCCAATTTCTTAGAAATAAATTTTACATTTCTAATAACCAAAGAGTAGTAAGACTATATCATCAAATAGTCAGCATTTTTAAACTTCAGAAGTAACAATAATTTGAATTTCTCTTTCTATGCTTTAAAACTACTGTTAGTATATCCATTGATTGTTGCGGGATTAGGAATAAAAACAAAAAAACTTTTTCTATTTAAACATGTCTGTATAATATATTATTATATTGATGAATAAAATATTACACAATACATATACCGATATAGTGATATAATATAATATAATTATATATTTAATTAATTAATTAACAGAAAACCAATATTATATATATAGGCGTAGGGCACGCAAGTATTATTGTATAATATAATATATTTTATTATTTTAAACATTAAGATTAAAATTGGACCTTGACTTAAACGTGAATCTGGTAAGTAATACAATGATCTAATTATGTTAATTTGCGTTCGTTTTCTTTTTTTGGACGCCTTTCGTTAAGTAATTATATATTATATAATATTGTAATAAAGGGCTAACATATTATTTTAGTTTAATTATGTTATAAATTAATTATAAGGTTTAGAAAAGGTCAATAAAATACTTCAGTAATCTTACGTTTAACACTTTAACTTATATTGAACAATCAAACACAGTAGCTGCACAACGCTCGAGACGCGCTGTCCAGCTATACACTGTCTCTATACGTGCAATGTGCACTGTCCACTCTCTCATCAGTGATCACCCCTACCACCACTATATGATAGATAACAATTATAAGAACCGTTTTCACTCATATAATATGCATATTAGCTATAAGTATAATATGATGTCTAAAAATATTTTACCACATCCGTTCAATTGTCTAAATATAAGGATTTAAGGGCGCACCGTTAGGTTGCTGGTGTGCAGCAATGCTTGTCGCGACAATTATTAAGGCAACAGTTGTCGGTATAAGGAGAAAAATATTGACGAATTATTATATTATACTTACAATATAATATTCACAATCGTTAGTTCCTGCTAAATAACTTTTATCTTAAACAATAAACAGTGACAAAAAAAAAAAGTTTGTTTTTAGAAACGGTTTAGACTACATTTTTTGCGTATTTAAGGTATATATCAGGGATGGCGAACTTGTTTTACAGAGTCTCATCCATTGATCATTTTGAGTGACACGTTAATTAAATATAATTCATAATTTTAACTTGACTTTCTACAAAAAAAAAAACACAGAAGTGCTTTTTGAAAGTAATTTTAAAGCTTAAAATAATTTCCATATCATTTTTTTTATTTATTATCAATAATTAGTTTTATATTATTATCATTACTACGAGTATCACACAGTTGTGACTCGCTACTGCTTTTATTGAGTAGAAAGTCTTCCAAATAAATTTTCTCCTATGAAAAAATAAGTCTTTTACACTATGTGCTTAATTAAATTGACATTGAGGAAACAAATTGAATCAGATATTAGCAGTTTAGTAAGTGTTCCATTAAAATCTACTAATTGTAATCCCGTGGATGAAATCATTAGCTGAAAAAAATCAGTGACAAATTTCTTATTAAAAATTAACATATAATCAACTCATTAAAAATACATAATATATTGTTCAGATTTTGTTTTTTTAATGCTTAAATTCTTTAATGTATTTCAATGTTAATGTATTGATATGATTAATTATTTATTCATAACAATATGTAGATAATGCTGTTAGAGTTTTGAGTATATATCGTAGTATAGTATAATATTATACTCAATGGTAATATTAAACAATGATATGAACGTGACAACTAATTTCTGATTGGATTCTGTAATGTGTGTATTTTTAAATCATTTCACACTGACATGCTTGCTTATGAAAAAAAAATTCGAATTTTTTTGGATACACAGATACTATCACAGAACAATTTGATACTATAAAGTTCACCACCCCGTCCACCCCTAATCCTATATATAGGGATACGTCTTTAATATAATATGATATAAATATATAATATATATATAAATATTATGTATATATCAATATAAGTTACAATAGGTAATTAGTTAAATAATATGATAAATACTATATAAATGGTATAATATAATGTTATGTATACAATAGTAGTATATAGGTAATTAAATTATCACAAATCACAAAATGTATATTATAGCATGCACACTCTCAACACGATTTCATTGCTCATTACACATAAAAAATAGAGATATCATTTAATAGAATAGAATCGTTTGTAAGTAAAACATTATTAAGTTTTAAAATTTAATTTTACCTAAACGCGATATTGAATGTCGGGAGATGACAGAAAGAGAAGGATGATCAGAAATATAGAAATATAGACTGACGAGGAAATATGTAGGTATGGAAGTTGTTGTCAGGAATGTCACACTTAGACATACACACACACACACACACACACACACACATACACACAAATGTATAATATAATATTAAATAATAGAATATAGATGTAATGAATATTATGAGACTATTTGTTTTTATTCAGGAGGAGAGTTTCCTTACTTTTTTTTTTTTTGAATTAATAGTCTACGACGTTGATATTAATATTATAATAATATGTTTTTATATTTTTTAATTTTTCGTCGCTACACTACCGACTTCGTTGTCTTCGATACCAGACGTCTTCACGCTCCGCTTCACTACGGACGCTTCCAAACCAGCATTTAACTGACCTCTTGCTGAAGTCTCGGTGTCTCTTCTCGTCTTTGCAGAAAAATTGTCATTTTTCATCTGATGGATACCGTTCGATTCTAAAAATACACAGGAAATTATACAAATATATATTATATCGATTCGCATAGTATTATCATATAAAAACTATATTATAACTATTCAATTATATTTTAGTTAAAGGTGTAAATACGTTGTATTATTTGTTACTGCTAATTTATTATAATTGTAACAAGTAAGTTCAAATATTATTGTCGATGCGGTCTTATACCTGAGTTGGGGTAAGCATCAAGATATTTGCTGAAGCCTTCTTTGGCGGCGGCCATTAGTTCCGGGTGTTCGGTCAATGTATCCGAAAGCGACGTTATCAGTAAATCTGAAATGCAAACAAAATAAAGGTAATATTATTTATAGGTCCAAGATTATGATTCCTTCCCAATATGCTTATAAAGTAGGTACATAATATATGTAGTAATACGACTAATACGTAATAACATCTGAAATATTGCCAATATTTTTTTATTTTTGGGTAATTCATAATAATATATATAGCGAGAACATATACGCTGATATATATATAATATGTAATACATTTATCTTTGAAAGTCTGTTTATGTATTTTGACTTACCCAATATCTTTTTCTCAAGGACTCTGGAAATCCTTCCTCGGCTCGCTTCGGTTTCCAAGAAGTCAGTGAATTTTTGCAAAGATTCTTGAGCTTCTGACCCGCCTAAAATGTGAAAAACATTATTACGTCTCATCAATAAAATAAATACCCGCAGTAATTTTAGGTAGACGCAATTATCCATTTTCGAGTTTGAAAAGTGAACATGTAATGGATCTGACACTTGTATCATTGTTTTAACTAGAGCTCAAGCGAAGAATTTGATATACCGACATTTATTTTAGAATGTAAACTATTTGTAAACTTTCAACCCACATATAATATGTTATTATAAAGTTGGTAAGTAGTTTGAAGAGTATTCACATATTGTTCAAAACGTCCACAATAGAGGCTTAGCAGTATGGGCACATTTTTACTTTTTAAAATCGACATTATACTTTAATTTGCTGTCCCAAGCATGTAAAATAGGCTAAATAGAATGTTAGTTATGGTTATAAATGGCGGTCGTTCTTAAATGCTAAATTTTTTTTTTGTGAAATAACAAAAAAAGAACTTAACTTTGCCTACATATCAATATCACGATGTTATAACTTTAAAAAATCTACGATGTTATTAAAATTCCCATGTTTATTGTTTTTGTTAAAGCTAATACTTAAAACGTTAAAGACAAAACGATTTATCATTATTCAAAAATTTTTCTTCGTTAAACAATCATAGCTAGAAATATTATCCAGTTATCTATGTATAATTTTAATGGAACTTATAAAGATTTATTTACTTTAAGTATGTATCTCATATTTTTACGAGAATGATTGTGATATTATAAATTATAATAGTATTGACAAATATGACTTTAAATTGCATACACATAGCGCCGTCTTACGATTACATGATGAGAATTAAGTTATGCAATTCTTTTTTTTAATTTACCTTTTTATAAATACGTATACAATTTTTGACTGGTGTAATATCAAAACCACTGAATGAATAGAATATTAATAGATTTTAAAATTTATAAATATCTATTACAGTGATAATTAATTTGGTTATTTCACTTTACTTTTTGAAGAAAATAGTTTGATTATTATATCTACGAACTTATTACAATATTTTAGATGTTTGCAACCCGATATTTTGTTTTCATTGATATTTTAAGACTTACGTAACATCTGATGATTATATATTTCTACATATACCTTACAATATTATTGTAAAGAAGAGCAGTATGAAACACAATTTGACTTAAACATAAAATGTTGGTAAAATGAAATACTAACACCAACAAGAGGGAAAATGATATAATTGTTTCCCTACAAGCTTTATAAGACCCTCACCCTTGTATATACTTTCTTAAGTTAAAATTACGTCGGATAATAGAATTTAGATATTTTAATAATAAGAATAAGTATGTCATAAAATTAAAACTTTGTGATTTACAACTAATATTATGCAAATTATACAAATATTTGTAGCTACCGACAAGACATACCGATAAAAAGTCCTTGGTTGAACATGAGCTTAGCTAGTTGATAAATGATTTCGTCCATCATCGTCTGGGCATACGTATAATCTGACGGAGCCGTCATCGTTTCCAAAAGTCGATTGTACTGCGAATCAGACATGCGCAGTTTTGCTTCCAAGATTTTTCGAATTCCTAAAAAGAATAATATAAGTAGGTTATTCATAAAAAGTGAAAACAAAGTCAATTTTGTGGTCAGTACGTTTCGAGTTGTAATCTTCCTCCTCCAAGTCGATGCTTTTTTTGCTATACTTGTCTCTGAGTATCTGTTGCATTTCTTTTAGTTCGGTCAACGTTCCATCAATGTCGTTGAAATCGGAAGATTCATAGTTCTTTTGGAATTTTAATGGGTTTTCCTATAGAAAAAAAAAAAAGATAAAACGGTTTTGGAAAACACAATACATTCAAATCTTGTTGAATTCTCACAAAACAATTATATACTGATTATTTAACAAATGCTTAGAATTTTACGCGTTGAACACGATTATTACGATGCAGTCTGCTGTACCTACGTCATATTTTGCAGTGCACCGATTCGATTAAATTTCGTAATGTAAGCAGGACACGTTAAATCCGAGAATTATTCGTGGCGATAAACAGAAATGTCGATTATTTTACTACACCAGCTATATGCATGTAGATGTTTATATGTTTACATATTATGTATATATGTATGTATGATGTACGTTTGTTATGTATGTATGCATGTGTATCGCGTGGGTGCGCGACGGGTACAAATGCGATTGGGATGGGTTACGAACGTATGTTTACAGCACCACTTCACGTGGGTAGTTTCGATGTGTGTAATAAATTATGCATCGTATAATAATATATAAAGGTATAAAGTTTGCGTTCTGCACGTTTCAAATATCTATATGCACACAGATTACAGAGTGATCAATTTGACCGCAGCATGATTAAATACATTTATTTTATAAGTCAACAGTTATGTTATGTCGAAAAACGAAAATCCAATATTACGTTCTCTCTACATACAAGATTAAATGTAAACTATACATGTTTTTAGCACGGTTATTTTATCAAACATAAAATAAAGGTCTTAAATTGTATCCAACAATAATAACTGTATTTTATTATTTTCTGAGATCAACGGACTGACAAGCTGACAACATTTAAATTCAAATAGTATACTACTCGATATTTTTTTTTTTCAAAAAGGAAAATTAAAAAATTATTGATTGGCGTGTTTTTATTGTTCATTTGTGTTTCAATGGCATTGGATTTACGCTAAATCGGTAAAATAAAAGTTGTATCCAGTCCAAAAATATACATATGTTGAGATGATTGTTTTTCGTGATTTAACTACATTCAAGTATTCGACGGATATGGGTTGAAAACTAAAAAGTAACCTATGATCCTTTTGTGGTTCTTGCTGAATTTATTGATAAAAATTATATGAAAATCGGACGAAAACTATGGATTTGCATAAATCTCATCGGTTTTATTCGTTTGATGTGATACAGTTTATATATATATATATTGATTCTGCATGGCGTTGCCTGTGATAAATTAATATGCTAATGGATTTACTATATCTTAAACTCTATTAAAAGTAAACTACACATATTTTGAACATAGCCATTTGGAATTTGGTTTTGATCGAATATAAAATACAGCACGTCTAAAATTACATCCAGACATCGATAACTATATTTTACATTTCGTAACCAATGGGAACCTTGTACGAACAGAAAAAGAGATATTCATACATACTGCTATTAGTTATATTTGTGAGCCCATATTTAGAAAAATTTAAACAAATTGACTTTGAAATGTACATCCCTGATGGGTATTACAGAATTACACATATCGTACCAAATATCAGTAGGCACTAAGAGTACGATGGGCTTGTTCATGGATCGCTTAAACGTACTCACACACATTGTCTTTTATTTATATAGTTTGCAGTTTATTATAATATAGTCTATTTATATACGAGATAAATTATTTTAAGATTGTGTGACCCTACAACAAATACTGCAGGGTTAAATATTAAAAATAAATAGCAGTCGACTGCGCTATGGATACTTAAAGTTTCAAGTGCGGAGCTCACTAAAAAAAAAGGTTTGGGAAACCCCTGTTATAGAGTATACGAATTCATGGTAATATGAACATAAGTACTCACGATGTCTTTGCTTGAAACTTCTACGCCTTGGTCGGAGTAACGTGCGTCCAGTCGGTACAGCTCCCTGTCGATCTTGTCCAAGTACGCCAATGCCGATTCGCGATCCAACTGAAACACACGAATCACAGGAAGACCCGTCGTCAGTTACGTTACGATAATCACGTTACAGTTATACAGGGTGGTAAAGTATTTCGTAGTCATCAATTCATCATCATACATCGTACGTACATGTCATATATGTATTGATGTAACGTAGTCGAATGAAGCTCGGTGCATAGCTATCGATCGAATTTTGTTTTTGGCCAGTGCATTTAGGTTTGAAACTGATTTTATTACAATAGTAATTAGTTTTATATTGTCCAAAGAATTTGCAGGATCGTCCTACGATGATAAGGTGAACGCCTACAACCCCACATCTATGCTTTTGAACATATTATATACCTGTTATACTATACACAGTTATGTTATACTATTTTAAACTTTGAATTTTTGTTCATAAATTTATTTAGTTATATTTTAAACTAATTTTGATTATTTAAAATTTACAAAATTACAACTATTGAATTAGTTGGTGTTATTTTTTGTCTGTCGTGTTTGCAACCATTTGCATTAATAGACGTCATCATACCCGCAAATGTTAATTATTTTCATGATCCATTCTCAACTGGAGAATATGCGTGTTCGGTGTGGAGTCAATCCAAACACGCTAAAAATGTATCTGTAGTTCTGAACGATATCTGCAGAATCATAATGAGACGTCTTAAACTAACGTCTACACACAAGATATACCTTCTAGCAGGCATAGCTCCACCTTAAATTAGAAGACGAGTAACCACTGATATAGAAAAAACCAAACAGATAAAGGACGAAAGACATCCTAACATATATATATATAATTAAAAATAAGATTTGCAGATTTGCTATATAAAGGGTTAAATACATTTTTTCATTTATACCTAATTTATTAATTAAAAAATATTTTTTTGTAGGTATACAAATCAGAATATTTATACCTATATTTATTGAAATAATGAAAGAGAAATGTATTGGTCTTATACAAAACGATGATTTTGTTTCGTATATTTTTTTAACTTATTTTTCGTTTGAACACTTCTGGATAGAGGTGTATATATTATATGCTTTACCAAATCAAAAGAGGCTTCGAAGATATCATTTTAGATTTTGAGCGGAGCGATGAATGTATTGATTTTACCATGATGAATGTTTTTATTTTATTTTATTTTTTTAATTTTTTAAACGTGTCTGTCATCACGTTTTGGGGTAGTAAAAGTGCTTCGATTTTTTACTCAGTACCTCATTCGATCAGAAAGTGAATCTAGTTAGTACTTTTGGGGGTCAAAAGTATAAAATTCTTAATACTTTTCTAAATAATCGAGAAATTAAGGAAAAAACGGAAAATTTTACGCACAATCAGTTTTCAACCAAATCGATTTTGGTTTTTGATCTAACTCTAAAAAAAATGACATGAAATTTCCACTGAAAATTTATGTCAGTATAATTTATATTTATATTCTATCTACCATGCAATTTTCAAAAAATTTCAATTTAATTTGAACTATTCATAGGTATTTGCAATTTTCAATCATTATTAATTTTTTTTTAAATAAATATCGATAAAAATGTATTTGTTGGGTAGCAAAGCTTGAAAATTGTATACAATACTCTTAACACATTGTTACAATAGCAGTTGAAAAATAAAATAAATTCATAGATTTTCTTATTTTGGTGTAACTCTAAAACAAATGATCACAGATACTTGAAATTTTCACTGAATGTTTATATAGGCGATTTATATATTTGATATAATTTTCAAAATGTTTAGATTTGTTTTAAGCTGTTTACTGACATTTTATTTTTTCAACTTTTTTGGTTTTTTTTTTTCTATAAATATTGATAAAAATTTATTTGTTGCGTAGAAAAGCTTGAAAATTTAATACTAGGCTTCTAACACATTGTAACAATAGCAGTTGAAAAATATTAAAAATACATAGATACGATTTCTTTTATAAGCATTTAAAGTTCAAATTTTGACTAAATACGTAAAAATTACGGCAATGTTCAAATTATCTTAGATAGAAATTCATAAAAGTTTTTCTTTTTAAATCTAAGATTTGAAAATTTAATACAAGGCTCCTATCATTTTTTTACGAAAGCAGTTGAAAAATAAAAGAAATATATATGCATAATTTTTTTTTTTTTTAAAGCATTCAAAGTTTGACTTTTGACAACATATTATGTAAAATCACGAAAATTAGTATAAATTATTTTATGCTAGAAATTCATAAAAAACTTTCCTTTTATATCTAAGATTTGAAAATTTAATAAAAGGCTCCAAACATATTTTTACAATAGCAGTTGAAAAATAAAAGAAATAGATAGTCACAATTTTATTTTATAAGCATTTAAAGTTCAAATTTTGACTAAATACGTAAAAATTACGGCAATGTTCAAATTATTTTATGCTGGAAATTCATAAAAAATTTTCTTTTTAAATCTAAGATTTGAAAATTTTTAATAATCTATAATATATCCTAGACAGATAAACCGTTTCCGCTCAGAATCGTTTTTCGTAGACAATGATATAATCGTTGACTCCTAAAACCGCACACTTTTAATAAAGTACAGAACAAAACCGCACATTTTTAGTAGGTTAAAACCGCACACATTTAATAGGTTAAAATCGCACAATTTTTAAAATTGTTGTATCCAAAAACCGCACATTTTTTATTTCGACCCCAAAAAGGTTATACTTACCTAGATTAGATACATTTAATAATTTATTCAAAAAAAAAAAAAATTTATTTACAAATATTCAAATTTAAAAATGTAAAAATGTATTCAAATAAAAATATGCATATACACGAGTATTCTAAAATGTAAAAATTATAAAAACGTAATCAATCAAAAATTTAAAAAATTTAAAAATGTAAGGCGTGTACAATTTTTAAAGTTTGATTGGCTTAAATCTATTACCGACATTTTTTAAAAATTTTAGTTTTTAGTAGATTCTTCATTTGACTGCATGTTGTAACCGTGGAGGTACAGTTTTTAATAAAACACCGCCAAACCACATTTCCACTATTACACACTCTAAATTGTCTGTATTTAAAATTGTCGAGTATTAAGCACTTACCCCCTTTATTACTCTCAATTATTTTAAAATCCATTATTATGCCTGATTAAAAATATTTTAATAATTTAATAAAACTGCAAAAAAACATACTATATACTGTATACACAAGAGACAAGACCGACTATATAGGTAATAAAATAATAACGAGTGGTGACTAAAATCTTAAATCGTGTTAGTATGATTATTGCAGTATATCTTATAATCTTATCTTATCTAATCCGTTAGTTAGCACTAAAAATAGTGTGCGGTTTTAACCACTATAAGTTTGGGGTATTTTGTTATACAATGACCGAAAAAGTGTGCGGTTTTTGTCTATTGACCTTTTTCGGGTCAAAATCAAAAGTGTGCGGTTTTCGGATGCAACCGATATAATATCATGTGATTCAAATTGAATTCCATCCATTACAGTAACCCACTTGTAACCTACTGTACAGCAGAGCGACTTCTACGACTTACCCGAATTTTTATGTTTAAATTGTATCTCTAAATATTTTATTTTTCATAATTGCAAAAATATGCAGACAACAATTTAAAAAACGCGTTTTACCGAATCTAAAATTAAAATAATATATTATTTTTATCCATTGTAAAAATTTTTCGAATAATATTCAATTATAATATAATTCAGGAAATCGTAAAGTCTTAATTAGTTTTCAATTACTGAGTGGGAAGTCGTTACTATTCTAAAACATGTCCAACTACCGTGAAGTTTAGTATACTTTTGAAGTACACTGCGCTCACTGAACAAAAATAAATTCTTATGTATAGGTGTATTTGATTTTATCATTACCGTTTCTAAAGTGCTCTTTATAGGTAGTATCGGTGGTTGAAAAACTCTAATATTTATAGTTATAATACTGTCTGAAAACTTCAAATTGTGTATAGTAATAAATCTTTGACGATTATGTGGTTATTTAGAATTCGATATGAACCATAATAATAATAAAATTTGCGCTAGAAATTTACAATGATATACGGTTTGTACAATGTAAAACTACCCATATAGTAAATTATTATTAATATGCATACCAATATATAAATATTGGATCACCAAGTAAAATGCTCAACCACATTATTTAATTTAATTACGATTTTATAAATATTCGAATTAAAGGCCATATTTTCAAATTCTTGAACTTCATTTCTATAACTTAATTAAGTGTCTTATGACGATGTACACTTCTGTTTTGAATGACCACCTCCACTTACTATAAATTATTATAAAGGAAGTATTTTGTTTTTAAGATTTGGATGTTTCTATTTAAAAAATGTAACGAGTATTTTTTCAGTTGGATTTTTATATGTGTATAAAAGTTTATGAAAATAGTCTTACAAAAATATAATATATGTACATTATATATATATATAATATTGTATCTAGTGTTAATTATAATTTGACCATTTTTAAAAATTATAAATGTTGATAGAATAGGTATGAGTCATAACAATTTTCAAACCATTACTCAAAAATCTTCCAAATCTATTCTATCGTGGACTGCTCGTTAAAATTATAATATTAACACGTCAATATTTACAAAAAATTATTCAGTGTAAAATATATAGTTGACTTGACAGTAGTACTAGGGGATTCTCATTAAAAAATAAAACAGAAGTTTTTTACTCCTATATGACAAGTAGCCTTAAGTAGTTTAAAAAAAATTTAAAACTTTAAAAATATGGTCTTAAGTATACTTAAGAATTCAAAAAACAGATTTTAATTAACGATATTATTGATGGAAAAGGGGGTGAGTGAGCATGCTTAGGGAATCAACCTGTATGCACTGCTAGTTTGCGGAAACCAACATCATGTTAGTAAATTGATTTTTTTGATTTTATCCGGGTTAAAAAGTTGATACAAGACCACCCCATTACCCTGGAAAAACACTCACTACGGTCAAGTACATAAAATGCCATCAGTTAAATGAAATAAGGATTAAACAGAAATTACAAGAAACTTTATATGATAGCTACTCGCCCCCACCCCCGATATAACCTGAAGAGTTTTCCTTTTCATCAACGAATCTGACTTAGTTATCAAATTCAATCTAAGCAGATTAAATAAATGCACAGATGTAAATGTATAAACGTAATTTAATGCAAATAAAGTAGTCACGTAGTTTATGCCTTAAATAAATTATAACGATTGTAAAAAAAAAAAAAATATATTAATGTACCTCTTTATTATACTTATGCATATGACCTTATCCCTTCACAGTTTAAATTTAAAACGAATAATTTATCATGTGCACAATATTATTATGAAGTAGGTGCCTACTTATATATTTTCTAAAATGTATTATTGTTGTTATTATTATTTTGTGGCGTGTGGGTGTACCTTTGAATCGAAATGTTTCAGGTGCATTTTTGTCATTGAGTGTTATATATTATACGTTACATACTATATCGAGAGTATAATATTATGTTAAGCTTCAAAGCTTTCTTTTGGTTTTTATTAATTTAGTAACTGCATGTATATTACAGACCATCCCGATCAAATTATCTGATGTGCGGCAATTAACGTTTTACAATGAAAAACGAAACCGTAAGACATTATAACATTATGAGTGTACTTTTGTGAAAATTATACTTACAGCTGACAAATCGTATAGTAAATATTTTTGAATAAATTGCTACGAAAATACCTGGAGGTGATTTGTTCCGAACAGAAATTTTATAAATGTTTCAACGAGCGCATTTACTCAGTCTACGGACGACAAAAAAAAAAAATGCATGAAAGTGTGAACACATTGATGTGCATTTGTTTAGGTACTTATTTTCTATAGATAGACTAGAGTTTATATTATGTATTATAGATGTTCCAAACTTCTATCAATTATCCATGTAGTGTTTTGTGATCCAATTAAGGTATTATGTATGAATTAATGTTTTTCAATAGTAATATACAGAATGTTGCGAATATAATATTGAATGATATATATTGTTTACTATCGTGCCGTATAAAGATAAACGAAAAACGGTGAAATGTATAACACACTATAATTTATTTTTAACGATTTATCAATTCTGTTTTTTTATTTATTCTTGTGACTATTATAGTATTATACATGGCCACATAGGTTGTAGTGTAATATTTATAAAATCATTTTACTATAGAAAATCGAATTGACGTTTTATTATTTCTTATAAAAAACTGTTTGAAGATCTTAAACTAATGTTTTATTGTTTATGCGATTCTTTAACTCAAAGAAATCATCTTTAAATACTGAAAAAAATCTATTTTATGACCTGTAGAACATATAATTTGATTATTCTTTCTGAGAAATGTATTGTACGCTTGAATACAATGGTGATATGTGTAAAAAAATGTCAAGGGTTCAATGTACCAGATATTTAGGTATAACATTCGATAACAATCTAAGATGGGATTTACACATAAACAACACAGTAATGAGGTTACGTTCATCAATTCATACATTTTATAAGCTTCAAAATATCTCGTCTTAAAATTCGTAATGTGTAATATATTTCCATCTTAGATTGCTATATATATATATATATTGTATACATAGTCTTATGTCTGGTGGTTTTTAAATATGGTTGTTTATTGTGAGGAGGATTATCAGAATATTCTTTAAAAACATTTCAACAAAATAAAATTATGAGAATTAGTCTAGACAAAAAAGTATGATCGGTTCTACGAATCAAAACTATAAAGATTTTTATGTACTTATTGCTCATAAGTCATAAGATCAGTTTAAAAAAATTGCTATAATTTAAGGAGATAAAAATAGAATTACATGGTACAATATAGAATTATTAAAAATAAAAGGCTACACTGGGAAAATATCTTGGATTCAAAAATACATATACTATCTGGACCTACTAAATGTAATTCTTTAGATTTTTACGTAAAACAGAAATTATTATATGATAAAAACAAGAATCATAAATAAATGGATATTGTGTCGTTTATTTAGTTTATTACCATAAACCTAATTGTAAACATTATGTTTTATGTTTTGTTTTTTCTCATTCTTTCATATAGGTAAGTTGTTTTATCGTCTTTATGTTTATGTTATGTTGAGTCGTTTTAAACGATAATTTTTATCACGGACAAAATATATTATTGAACTGTTATATAATTTTTATATTAAAAATATTTAACTCTCTATCTCCAACACATGCTAAGCTTAAAGGAGATAGATAAATGGAAATTTTATACTTGTTAAAATATGTATTCGATTACCTTTAAATTGAATTGTTAATTTATTATTTGCGATTTTATAAAATATAGCTGATCTATCTAATATTGTATTGCTAGTAAAGTATTTATTTATTAAAATTTTTTTTCACGACACATATCCAAAGCAAAATCTATTGTGAATACTATTCGAACCTAATATTTTTATTATTCATAAAACCTCGATACTTTGATTATGTATTGATTTTTTGGCGATATTATTTGATGGTTTGTTTTGAATTGTGGTCCTCTCTTGTTTATGAGTTGATCCATGACATACGTCTATAATAATAAATTATGATACAATGCATATTGTGTTTGCCAGATCAATTATTAGGGTTTGGATCGATTAATCATCAACATAATATTTTAGTGCCCGACTACCTAGCTATATCTAATATTATAATGACGTCTAACCATGAAAACATATTTTCAGCGTTGTGAAGGCCTTCATTGAATTTTAATAATATTTTGGAATGTAATAATAATTGAAAGCTGAATTCTCTGAATAATTTCATTAGAATTTTCCTGGATTGTTATTGTTTTTATCGAAATAATAGTATTATATTTATTAGTTTTCGTTACAGTTGTGTAGACTTGATTCAAACCCAAAAATAGGAATATCTAATAATTATAATACAGATCGTTATTTATCAGAACGCGTAGCCACCGCACTCGTAATGGTTTTGGTGATTATTATTTATTATTGATCAGGCTTATACTTGGGATAGGGTAAATATTTTATTTTTATTGTAAACCAACTGGAATTATCGCTTATGAACTTGTTTGTACTAACTTTTCCAAAAGTTTTCCTAATACAACTTTGTGTGGGTGGTACCATCAAAAGTTTATAATAAAATTGCACGGATAAAATTATATTACATGGTTCGTGATCAAACATAATACAGAAGTATGTATATAAATCAAGTAAATTATTATAGTTATGACACGGGTAATCGCACACTCACAACGTACTTAGGAGTAAAAGAGTATCATTTACCGCCATAAATAGGAGTTTTAAGCATAAACAAGTGTCTTATGTCGTTGTCGGCGTAGGTTATAGTTCTAAATAAAATACGAGCAATTTTATCTAATTTTTTGAAATTGTTTTAACGATAGGCTCGGATACGATGAAATATACACGCGATGTGTAATGTTCAAAGCGGCTCATGTTATAGCCTGCAGCTTAATTAATTATTTTTTTCGCCATTATTTAAAGTTATTTATTATTGTCTATTGATTTGCAATAATATTATTTTATTTCTATTGGTTAAGCATCAAATACAGAGGTTATTAGCTGTAACAAAAGTATTAAATTTTTATTATTATATTTTATTGTATAATTCAATTTTTTTTAGATTTAAAATTATGTTTTGATAATTAGAAAATGGACCGATTGCATCGTATAGGTTATCAGGGATGTTTAAGTCTTTTCTAGCTCCATTGAAGTTTGGGCAGTTGACGATGATGTGTTTTGATGGAGCAGTGTTCATTGCACGTTAAGCACAGCAGCACAGGGGTGGATCTGTCTTTGCCATAAGGTGTTCATGTGTGAATTTTGTGTGGCCCCTTCTAAGTCGATTAAGAATTACGTCATTTTTTCTGTTTAGGTCAGTGTATTTCGGCCAGAGTTCAACAGAGTGCTTAATCTCTATTAACTTATTTTCCGTGATCGTGAGCCATTTAGTGTTCCACAAATTAATGCAATATTTCTCTATATTTCTTCTTATGTCAACAAGTGATGAAAAAGTAATTATTTCACTGGCGGGACTATTTCTTGCATTTCTTGCTGCTTTATCTGTCTCTTCATTTCCTTTTAAGTTGAAATAACCTCGAGTCCAAATTAATCTAATGTCTTTGTTTGATGAGGAAAGAACGTTTTCTAATTTTTAGTGCCGGTAGCTCAGTTAGTATTTGGGATTGCAGATTAGTCAAGGCACTGAGTGAGTCGGAACACATATCTAATTTTGTATCATTGATTTCTAGAGCTAATTGGATTCCTTTATATAGTGTTAGGTATTCAGCTGTATAAATACTGCTTAAATTATTAAGTTTGAAATGTTTAGTTACATTGAGGTAGACTACTGCAATTCCTATACCCGTTTCATTTTTAGATGCATCAGTGTAGATGGTAGATCTGACCACTGTTATTCGAACTGTGTATAAGTTTATTAAATAAATTGTTATAGATAGGGTTAGGAGCTTCTTTTTTCAAGGGTTCTGTTAAGCTTGTATCAACTATGTAATTTGGTTGTTTCCAAGTAGTTTTCTGGCTGTTTTTCCGTTGACATATTTCATTAAATGCAATATTGATATCCATCATCTCTTTCTGTTGTTTTAGCCCTAATGGTTTTTTAGTTAATAATATTATTATTATTTTTTCAAGTCATGGACTTGTCATTAAAACAGAAAATTTATGGTCGGTGAGTGCCGGTACGTGACCATCCCCTTCCTATTCGTTGTTTCTAATGAGTGAATGTGGTGTTGGAGAGGGGGTTGGTCGTATATATATATTATAATATAGCGTTTAATGACGCGCATCAGGTTATTGCGGTCCACTGTTATTGTAACGGAATGCTATTTTTTTTTTTTTAATTTGCCTTTTATTCAAAAATAATTATAGCAAAGCAATTATAAAATAATTATGTATCAAAAAAGAAAACAGACAAAAAAATCAACAGACAATGTAGGAATACTGCTATTTATTAAAGCGATTATTTTTATTTTTAGAGCGATGGTCAGTGTTCGGAGGCGGGTATTATCTATGAGTATCGGATAATAACGCGCTCGCTCGTGGCAGTTAGTTTTAAGTTCATTACGCCACTGGATGAAACGCACGCGCGATGACATCTATTCTGCTCACTCATCAAAATAATAATTATTTATCGATCACATAAATATTTCAATCAATATTTGGGGCCACATAATACACTGGTATTCCTCCGTCATGTGTACAAGAGATGAGTAACAGTATAGATAGCAACTTTCAACGAAATCGTCTGAATAACTTCGTATGATAGGTAACTCCTAATTTTTTATGCGTAGGTACGCTAAATAATAATAACAGTTTAAGCAAATGGGGGTGGAGTGGCCGAGCGGACTAAAGCGTCTGTTGCCATGCACGCAGTCGCCGGTTCGAACCTCGGTCACGGGCGACATCGCTCTTTGGGCATTTTGCGGTGTCTGGTGAGAGAGGCCGCCGCCCCCCAACCGGGCATGGCAGAAACCTACGGGTGCCCATTCAAAATTCTGCCAAAAATACCCACGTGTTTAAAACTTATAGTACCTTCCCCTACAGTTCCCCCAGGCTAATGACCTCAGTTGTCGAAGCCTTAAAAAAAAAAAAAAAAATTTAAGCAAATAAAGTTGTTCGCGTGGGACGTAATGATATTATATGCGGACCGACAGAAAATTGGACGTTTTGTATTTATTTTGCACGTGTCGAGACATCGCAAGACTATATCCCTTGTAGGTAGTTGGTATTTTTAATTTTTATAATAAATCTATCACCGAAAAACGGATACCTATACGAGTTACTATTTATTACCGCATCGCCGTAACATTGACGGCGTGAGAGCTTTGAGAAACGACCATAATAATGTGTATTCTTGCATTTTTAGAATATAAATGCATTGGAATTTGATCAGTCCGATTAATCATCGATAAACTCACTATCCGGACGAAGATAACGAATAAAATATTTTTTTTTTTTTTTAGACTGTACCAAAGATGATTTTCTATATACACTAAATTGTGGTAATAGCGTGACAAAAATAACATACCTATTCACCTATTGTATTGCGTGATACGATGCAATTAGCTGCACTCTAATATATTATAATTTATAATATACTCTCAACTCGGATATATAAGCAAATTAATTCGCTATTATATTACGTATATATTATTACACATACTATCCACTATATTATATTGTACAGGAAACAATTATATACTACCTACATCATGTGACACGACACACACACACACACACACCACACCACACCGATACACAAATCGCGTCCCATACTACACCGTGCAAGTAATAGTAATTAGATGTGTCCTGTAGAGATCTATCGAAATCAATCATTTACACAAAGCCACAATAGTAGCACGTATGCGTGCATAATATTATATATTGTGTACGATATAATGTTACACTCGTGTCCGGAATAACGCTATCATCAACAAACGTATACAATACGTATGCGGTCGTCCATTGAGTAATATACTATATAACCATATACTGGATTATAAAATGATTACGTATAATGATCATATCGATTGTACTCCAAAATGGTTAATGGACCGATTGGAACGCGAGAAAAATACCGTTCATATCGGTATGTTTTATTATTAGGTTCAAATTGCGATAGTATATATTATAGTGAAAGAAAAAATTGTATTATGCAGACACCGATTAAATAATACTTTTGCTTTCTGTCTTTCGTTCAGATAGATGATATTATTATATAGTTAAGTACCTATCGTTATGGTAAATGAAAAATGCGTACTTATATATTTTTTCAAACTGAGTGAATCAGTGAAATATCATTTAATATGATGTTTTGTTGACAAACTGCGTTTATTTTTTCAGTTAATTGTATAATTAGTGGTGGGTAAGCCGCCATGGTAATAAAGTAAATAATAAAACGCAGTTAATAATTTGTGTATAGGGTTGGTCCAATGATATCATATATAGCTTAATCCACTATAAATTATTATAGAGTTGCGCCACTCCGGTTTTGAAATAAATTATTTAAATGTCAGTGAAAACCGAAGAGAGTTTCGCAATGGGCTGACATTTTTTCGGACAAATTTGAAAATATAATGTTATTATTCTATAACGTTAGAAAATCATGATAAAAAATCTAATTCGTTATATTTCACGATTCAATTATAACTCATATAACCACTGACATTACACCACCTTGAGAAGCTTTCGAAACCACAAAAAGTACGTTGAAACCAACTCCCACGCTGTGCGCCGTGCCGTCGTGTATCACTACGCAGCTCCGACTGTATTGTGTACTAATTTAATAATAGGTATAGGTATGTATTTATTATTCGGGCGCATAAACTTTTCGGAACGCTGTGGAATTCTTTTTGCTCGCTTCCCATCCAATTGCCGCTCGACGCATAATCAAAAAAAAAAAAGAGCGATCGCTTCGGGAAACGCCCTACCCGATGTCGTATTTTAAATTATTATTATAGTAAATTATTTTGGTTTTTTACGACGACGACGACAATGACTGAATAGCCGTGTCTGAAAACTCTTCGAGTTGGCTATGGCGGGTGATTTATATTGCAGTGTAATATACTGTATAGCAACGTAATCGCAGCTAGTGTTTCAACAACTGTTTATATATCACAGTATTAACTTTACTTAATGTATAATTATGTGTATTACGATATTATGATTATAACATTGTGAAAACGTAACAAACTAAAATCGCTCAACGTTGTGCGATTAGAGGGATTTGTACCTGTGCGTGATGTCTTTAATATTGGCTCGACTATATATAGTACCACCGTAGTTGTATACCAACTAATATTATCCATTATATAATTGTATTATATTGTTATACAGGCTGCGCAGACTAGGTGGCGTCTTATCGCATCAGACTTTATGTTTAATGCTTATCCGTACAATTATACGCATGCAGTGCCTGATCAAAGAGATATAATACAAGCTACGTCTAAAGGGAATGGTTTTATACTCATCCCAGTGCCCTAGTTTCTCGTTGAGCCAATAAGCAAAAATTAAAATAACGTTGTCAACAATATCGATTAATGACAATATTGTAATGCGCATCATAATAATATTATAAGACACCATGCGTAGTCACATTGATTATGCTACTTATTCAACGTCTTATTAGTTATGCTTTAATAAAGATTATAGATAAAAAAAAAATTCTAATAATTTTGAATTATTTGATACCATGGAATATCATTGTTTAATGTTTATAGACTATAAATTATAATGCATAATATAATGTTTAATCCAGCACTGATCATACGTGTGAAGATTTGCAATTACTACTCTATAAATCTAGGAAAGTTAATATTTTTTTTTTTCAACTAGTTAAAATAGTTAAGTTACGACTCTACTTTAACATACGAATTAATATCATGTTACAATAAATGTTAGTTCCTGAAATTTCCTCGATTTGTAACTTAATTATTTAGAAGTTTATATAAAATATTATTATAAGGAAAGTATTTATTATCAAAAAAGAGCAAATACAAATATATTAATTATTATTTTTATAATCCAGTTGGTAATTGACAGTTTTACAGAACATTGCATGTATAACTTTTGCTAAAAAACTAACTAGTTACTATTTATTTTGTTTTTAAGGCGTTTGTTTGTATTATTATATTTTTATGCATGGCGGAATTAAACTCGTTAAGTTAGAAAGTTACACTTGAAAAGGAACTTTCAACCTTGATTTTAACATTCTAAAAAGACTTACAGTTCCAACATTTTGTAATGTTGTACGTTGCAATTCTGTGCTTATGATATCAATAGCCAATACTTTCTGTATAAATAATAATAATTTGTACCTATCGCGTGGTTGTACCGACGTTAAATTGTCTTTTCGGAGAAACTTTTGTCAGTATTGGCACGGCGTGGCTGACACTTTTTGTCTAATATCGAATAGTGTACTTTTATTTATACGGATGTCGAATGACGTAATATCACGTTTAGGGAACGCTATACTCGTGGAAATCGATAGAAAAAAAAATAAAACGAGGACGAGTGTCATTAGGATGACATTGCTTATATTTTGAATGTTCGTATACCGAGGTAAATGGGAACAATAAATAAATATTTCAAAAAAAATCCCCACTGTCAAACACCGGTATGGTATATTACGCACGGGGAATTATACTTGACGTTGACATGAAAAACAATCCCATGTATTCAACGATGATGATCATCATCTGCAGTTCGTTATATTTTTAGGACTCTTATACCATCAGACGACTTGTCAAAATAATATTATAAAACAATATAATATTAATTTTACGTCGAGGTCAGAGCTGATATATGTCGAAGTTTTAGGCGAGTCGTAGTGCAATGCAATGTGATATAGGTAGTGAAAGCTGAAAAGCAGAAAACAATATAGGTATACAAACATTACCTACCTACTGGCTACATATTATTAGTTATTACAACCGTATATACTTAATTCAGGGTATGGTCTAGGTAAAACATGTTTAAATTATAAGTATTGCTGTAATTGTAGAATACAATTACACTTACAATTTATAAGTACTTACTATTACAATATTTTTACGGTTTACGACCGTATTCTACACATTACCTTATACCTATGTATATTTACATTAAAATAAAAAAAATCAACTATAGTTTAATTGTGTGTGTGTTGGTGTTATTGTTTACTAGAGATATATATATAAAGTCTCAGAACAAACTGCTGTCGAATTCGATTTCGAGGAGAAAAAACGTAGGAGTATATGTTATCCAACCATGTATACAATATCATGAAAGTATATTCTTTTTCATCCATAAAAAAGTAATATTATTAAAGTTTTTACTTCCACTGGGCACCGGCAATGTTTCATCGCCCTATTCATGAGAAATAAATGGTGCACAGTGTACTTTACGCTCCAGGTCGAACATGTATATTGTATATACTATGTATATAAGTTCTTTTTTCTTTGAAGCCTTTTAATTTATATTATGTTGAAATTTTCAACAACGAGAAGTTCGTTTTTCTTTTATTCTTTTAATCAATATTATAATGTTTGATGAGAAAATAACATACGCTTCTATGACATTACGTGTACGATTTATTAATATTTATACTTATAATTAATTAGTGAATAGTGGATATTAATTCTTCTTAAACATACCTGATTCGGTACAATAAATAAAATTACTCGTATAGTAGTTAATTGGACACTCTATAATTGTCGTTGAAAGGATTCAGTGTGATCAAAACTTGCCAGATGAACTAACAATAATTACATTATATAATATTATTATAATGCACTTAATTATTAAATTCGTTTAACTGTGTATTTTGCTTTTAATCAGTTTAATCATATTTTATTTAATGGAATGTTGAATCAATTTTCACCGTTATCGATTAACTAAGACAGAATGGGTACAACCACAAACCGCATCACTTTATCGCAAAAGTTAATATATATAGTAGAAATATTTCTCGTCTCTCGGCAAGAAAATAATAATTCAATAATTCACAAAAAGCAGCACGCTGATGCATGATAATACAGTTTAGAAAAAATAAAATAATATTCAGAAGACAAAATAGTAGGTATTACAGTGAAGAAATTATAATAATATTGTCATTGAGTTCTACAATTTGTAAGAACTTAGATTTGAGAACCTATTTTATTTAAGAGAAAAATTGTCTTAAAATATGTAATTGCTCGTTTATTATATTATTTTGTTTTAACATGAAATTTGTAACTTGTTTAGGGTTTCAGTGTTTCAATACCCACAAAAAGTGTTGATCCTTAATCTAAATTACTTTAAAACCAATAGACAGGTCTTTTTTTATCTCACATTTCTAAAATGAACTTAACCAGGGAGATATTATTATTATATTTGAAAAAGTATTTATACAAATTCTATAGACCGAATTTCAATTATATGTTACAGCTATAATGAAAATAAATGTAGGTAACTAAATTACTGAATTCTATCGAGTTTTAATGTCACTTTGGCTAAACAATTAAATACAGACGGCTGTTTTAAGGTTTATTTCATTTACCAACTCTATTAAAATATACATAAATTTAATATTTCCAAGAGAAAAAACTGTCAAGTGACGTTAATATATTATAATAATTGCTGGCCTCTGTGCAGAACATTTATGTTAATATTGATAATTTTGTTTGTTTTACGGTATTTTTACTCTCCTGCGCTATATTATATTAAACATAACGGTAGGTACTAAGCGAAAAAATATTGTATTAATTTTAGAAATAATAATAAATGAATAATTTATTAGTTATACTTAAGGAATAAAAAGCAAGTGCAATTTTTCGTTATAGATTTTTATTTCCAACAGAGACAGATTATATTGTGATCACATATACTATTATGGAAATAATACCTATACATATTCCAAAAATCTATAGATGACATGTTTTGTTTTAAAAAATGTACATCAGGTGAAAAAAAAAATTATCTGAAAATGAATTATTTCAATTTAATCAGATAAGTTTTTTTTTTTATCAATATTGAACTTTTTATTTTTATTTTATTTTTTTATTTAAGTTGTTGTTTTAAGTTTTTAAATATTTAAGATATAATTATAAATGTTTTCGGTGATTATTGTAATTACAGATTCACATAACTAATTTCTAATTAAGTGATTTGTATGATATTTTATTGGTGTATTTTACAGTCAATGCCGGAAACAATATTGGGCTTTATCTCAATAATGTTTGTGAATGAAATTCTACGTCGATATTTTTATCCCGTTCTCCTAGTATTTTTCATTGTGATATTAGTGGATCATGGAAACACGTGCACTGTGCTGGAAATATGATTAATGTCGTAGCCATTGTTTTTGATACCAAACTATAATATAGAAGCATTTTGTTGTAAGTTATTAAAACTTTATGGTTATGTTAAGCGTGTTTGTGCTTAGTATACATTATAGTTGTACCTTGCACCTAATAAGTTTTTGTAATATCAGTGAACTAGTACGCAATATTTTATAATATGCATCTGTATTGTGGTATCCGCATACGCTATAAGTCATCATAGTTATCATTATAGTTATTTTGTTGAGCGTTTACAGTGTAAACTCCTGTATTTTTCAGCGCATTTGTTAAAAATACATCACTTTCTGCTTGATTATCTTCCTATCATTTTATTTCTTAAATTGTCCTGCCTAGGTGGCAAAAGAGTTCTAGTCAACATAGATTTGATAAGCGAATACATTTTGTATTTCCACTAACCAAACGTATCCTTCTTATGTACCTGTATGCACGGGTAATTGCTGTGTCATCAAGAGGCTGAAAATATAGTGAGGATAATGTAAATTGCCAATATAAAACCACCTTTCTGCTACCTTTAATATTATATTGTTCCTACTTAATAATTTTGTAATTTTTTTTTTTTTATTCGTTTTTATGAATACTATGTAGGTACTTTATAATATAATGTCAAATTTATAATAGGTATATTTGTTGTATTATTATTTATGTAATTATTAACCATTTAAAAAATTTTTCCTTCAAAAATTAACAAAGCCTACCTACTATTAATAATTCATATACTAAGTACTAACAACTACTGATAGTATCTCAAAGAGTTTTACCTACATTAATATTATAGCCTTACATATAGGTATACCATATAAATTCATTTCAACCATAGAACAATTAAAAAATTTACACAGTTATAATCTAGAAACGATTTTGGAGGGATGAAGCTTTCTTATTTATATTGTTGGTATTACCACGACAACTCTTTCAAATGTATTATTATTTATAACCCCACCACTCATTGAAAATTCCTGGACATGGCATTGGGTATACGTTTTCGAATAGTATCTTATTTTATATTTTTAACAAACCATAACAATTTATTAAACACCATCAGGAAACGGACTAGCAACAACGGTGTACCTAAATAGCCTATCCATGACGCCGTGTTATGATCATTATTTTATTATTGAAAAGCATTAGAAAAAAAACAAACAATAATCTAACGTCATTACTTGACAGTAATGCAAGAAAAGACATTTAAAATATATATAATAGCAAGAGCTGTTGTACTGACCCTTCCATCCTGGATTAATTTCTCGATTGCTTGCGTCACTGATTTGAAGTCCTTTGTGAAGAAAATGTATTCCGCCATATCCTCGGGTGTCGCTTCCACGTTGAAGTAAGACGACACTGGTAGAGGGAACTGCGTGTCCTGCGAAAGTATACCCAAACAGATAATATTTACGATACTTGGAAAACGAATTCTTATTCGATAAAGGTACTCATTTTGTAACTAAAAACATGCAATTATCAAACGTGTTCATCTGTATGAGACTCTTATTATTGTTATTTGATTTACAACCCTTTAGAAATATATTTACATATTTTACTCGACTTTAAAAAATTATAAAGTATGTAACATCATAGACCCATAGAGTATATTAATATAATAGTCGAACGGCAAACGAAGGGTCCTCATTGCTTGGAATATTCATCATAGATGTCTAATTTTTGCCTGACAATTTGATGTTCGTATATTATTATAGAAATATAGAAGGGGATTTTGGAATGAGCATAAGTTCTCACGACTCTTACGTAGTTTTTTTTGTCGTATTCTCTGTATTTGCTGTCCCGTTTCCTCGGCGGTTCGCCGTCCGACGTGTACATCGTCTGTTTGTGTATGCCCTTGCTTGGTATGTCCACCGACAACTGTACTTTCGTATCAGGTCGACCGCCTTTGTCATGCTCGTTTTTCGACGAAATTTTTTGCTCCAGTTTGGCCATCAGCTCGCCGTTTTTAGTCACTAAATCGACCGACAAAACTCGTGTCAATACAGTGTGTATGGCGTACTACCGTATAATACAATATGTTTGTAATTTTAAAATATTATACATATTTTAGTAACACATGTGTACACATGTTTCATTTATTCATGTATAGAGTATAATTCACCAAGAGTGCTCTGCTCCTTTTTTTCGGATTTTTAGAATTTTAAAATATAATTTCAGAAATATATTTTTAAATTTGTGAGATTTTCGTACTACTTAAGAATTTGGGATTCGTGTTTTTCAAATTATAATCCCCCTTTCTTACTGCAACATATTATTTAGTGGATAATTTTTTTGAAACTTTTGATGTATACAAAATTCAAATGAGTTGTTTTTTCATTATTTGACTTAGTGTATTAAATAATAAATACGTCGCTCTGCAGTACAGTAGGTTACAAGTGGGTTACTGTAATAGATCGTATTCAATTTGAATTCAATGATGTAATATCATTATATATGAAAAACGATTCTGAGTGGAGATGGTTTATCAGGCTAGGATATGTTATACTATATTAATTATATTGTTATAATTTCAGAAAAAAAAAGCGTCGCCGTCGTCCGTAATTATTTATAAGTAACATTATAAAATTGTGAAATCGTACTTTTTTCTCCTTTAACAACTTTTATTTCGAATACGTTTCGAAAATCGAAAAATGACCTTTCTAAAATACCAGCTCAAGAACATTACCTTCCAGAAAAGAAACTTGATACTTTTGAGCAAGTTTAGAGGGAGAAAAGGTGTTTACAGAATAAAAAAGAAAAAGAAATGAACATTATTGTAAAACTAATACATTCCTCGCTTCACTCAGAATCTAAAAATGGTGGATAATCACCCTGTATGATAAAGGCATAACTGATATAATCGGTTATCTTTGAAAAAATTGAAATTATACTTAAATGTAGCTTAACCGTGTATCAAGTTGAGCATAAATAACAAATATATAAATAAATATATTATCATAAAAATTTTATTCATTTATGTTTACAATGACTTAGGTAACTGTAACAGAACACGCATTATGTGTTACTATTCTTGTATTTTATGGACAGTTTTTCATTTTTCTTTTCAAGTGGATGTTTACAGTTTAATATCTAAGACCACAAAATTTGTATGTTTAACATGAACACATCCTACTATACAATGCGTGTATACTGAGACTTTCTAGCTTTTTATTCAGCACACTTATAGTTTTTAGTTTGCAGAAACCATATACCAATAAGAATTGTAAATATTTTCTTATATTTAAATATAACATATTTTACACTTTTTTAAATATGTTGATATGAAAATTGTTATTAATTTTTTTCTATTTTACTATTTGGGTGGGAAAACTATATGTATGAATGAGTTTCATTTTGAAAAAAAACATCGAACGAACATAATAGTTATACATAATAACAGTTATACATAATAGTTTATCAAAAACGTCAAACTTAAAATCTTTTAACTATCTATTTTGCCATTTTCTGTTGTGCTTTGTGTACATAAAATTGAATGTAAGCAATATCAAATAAATGTTTGTAATTTGTGTTAATACTAACGTTGTTGTTTGATTTTAGCATCAGTTATCTCTTTGCCATTGTTATTCACGTACGAAGACTCTTGTGTTTTCATCATTGAAATTGATTCAGACAACGGTCCTAACAAAAAAATTAATTCGTTGAACATTCTATCGTCAAACTATTTAAATTTTATAAGTTACCTGTCGGGTCTTTCAATTTCTCCAATTCTTGAACATCCCGATCAATCACCTGCAAACAATATATCAAATTAGCTAGTATAATATATTTTATATTTCCTTAGTTGATCATCAAATTTTTGATTTGATAACTTAGCCATTGTCGCTTCTTAAAATGTAATGTATTTTTCAATATTTTTATATTGTTAACATGTCTTACATATGACTAACAATAAAAATAACAAAACTTAATACTGTAAGCAAACTTACACATCGTATAAAGTTGGATATGGTTATTATTGAGGAGTGTAATTTGGAAAATTATATACCATCGTAATAATAATAACAATAACTTTTATAAGAGTAATGGCATTAACAGTAATAGTATAGTCAATATTTATTTTAAATATAATACAAACAACTAACAATCATTCGAATTTCATGGATGGAGAATTGAAATATTTCTCATTCTAATTTTTAAGTTATAATCATTTTCTCGTGGTGACACAAAAGCATATTTACTTTAGATAACGACTAATATGACATATGCATAATTAATAACACAATTATTAAAAGTTAATAATAATACATTTTAACAATCGTATATTTTACTTTACAGTTGAGTCTTTGTGATTACTGATTATGCACAATAAGTAAAATATTAAAATATTTCCAAACTGTGTAACTAAAAATTGTTATCTAAATACTCGTATGATTGGTATTACGTATCTTTAACAGATTTATTTTATTAACCAGTATTTATTATTATTATTGTTCGGATCCAGTGACATAGTTGTGATTTGTTCCTCCCATTATTTGATAAATGTTAGGAAGGGGCTTGTCCCCCACAATTACATAAAAATATTTTTATTTTTTTAGTATATTACTATACACAGTAAAATAATAGATATAAAACATTTTAAAATTGTTTTATCTATAGTATAATAAATTACAATATACAAAAATTAAATTCCACTCACTCATTAATTTTTCTAAAAAACAACAAAACATATTTTGGAATATCGGTTTCTCTATGAAATAGGAACGTATTAAAAATATATAGTTTTAAGAATATTTATGCATTTGATTGGAAAAATGTTTATTTTAATAGTTTAACTTTAAATTTTATTAAAAAAATTCCATGTTATAATTTTTTATGATTAATGGTTACTAATTTTTTTTATCGATCTTACAAGAGAGTTATTGTAATGAATGGTATATTTGAATTCAATGATATAATATCATTGTAATCGAAAAACGATTCTGAGCGGAGACGGTTTGTCAGTCTAGGATATGTTATAGGTACTATTTTAGTACCTATTGTTATTATTAAAAAAAAAAAAAAAAATGAAGATACCTATAAAATTTAACTCTCCGACGCACCAACTAGACTCACTTTCCAACCGGAAAAGAAAAGCTAGGTACTGAAATTTAAAATCGAAGAACTATTTCGACAACTTATCGTATCGCAGACATATACAAAAAAACCTATATAAAAAACACACATCATTGTAAAATCAATGCATTCATCGCTCCACTCAGAATCTAAAATTTCAAATTTCAAATGTCCATAAAAATAGCTCAATACGAGTCAAAATATTTTAAAAGTTATATCGTGTAAAGAAAATGATAAGGCTGAGATGGCGTCTCATTAAACCACTATTACTAATATTCTCAGGATTAAAAAATAATTAAAGAATAATATAATTTTAACATTTCACTGGATTACATACATTTAATAAATTATTAATAGGTATTATATGTACGACATAATGTATAGGTTACACAATGGTAAGCTAATGCAGTTGGAGCCATGCATATTGCACAGTCTACAACTGAAAATCGATGGTGGCACTACCAAGCACTAAAATTGTTTATTAATAAAATAATATTACTTCAAAACAAACAATTGGTGAAAATTTAATTGAAAGTTATAAAATCTGTATACAAGGAGTAGTATAGAATAGGTGCAAAAACAAAAAATGTATAATCATTACTTCAATAATTAAATGTATCAATCGTACAGCCACCTTTTGATTCTCCAATTAATGTACATACTGTATATATATTATATAATCTATCCGCTAACCACAGTTTCTTAGTTAACTATAGGTATTGTTTTTCTAAATTACTATTACTCTACTATTGAATGTTAGAATTATTCTACAGTCGATAACCATCCCGATATCCGGTCAAGTTTGATTTTATTATTTTAATTTCAACCAAAGAAAAATATTCATTTATTTATTCACTTTTGTCTTTTGTCACCTGTATCGACATACATATGTATTTTTAATTTATTAATTTAATATTATTTAAAAATATCTATTTGAAACTATAATTTCAGGATTATTTTAATCGACAACCTTAAAATTGAAAAGATACTGAATACTTCAAATAATTGGTGTATGTATCTTTAAATCTTTTTAAGTTCAAACAATTCAAATTAAAAATCAACTATCACCAGTAAAATTGTTCTTAGAACTGATTGTTTATATAAATTATAATACTATTTACGTGTTCAAGATAAATATAAGCATAATATTATTAAAATATTTTAATATTTTATGTAGGTACCTACTATTTGTTTGAAGTTCAAACATATCTTTCACTTATTTTTACTATTTATAATTTATATATTTTTTCACAAACTATTAGTTTTAAGCGAATCATTCTGCAGAGATCATAAGAGATTTAAATAATTTAATGCAAATAATGAATGGTAATATGAAGTACGAAACAAACAACAGAACTTAAGTTCAAAATGTAAGCAAAGTTATTTGTATGCCTAACAATTTCATTACAAATATCTTAAAATAAAACAAATTCATTGTCTGACAAAAACGGCGAACAATATATTTTATAAATAATTAAATTTGTTTAAAAAGCAAAAATAATAATTATATTAATCTAACCTTTTCTTTTCGAATCAAAAGTTTTAAAAAGTCTTTGTTTAGATAAATTGTTTAAAGTTAATTTTTCAAAGAACATATCTCAGGATTAATAAAATAATTGGTTTAATTATTCGAAAAATGACTAACTTTCACAGATTGTTATCATATAATTACTATTAAGTGAATAAAAAATTTTGTTTATTATGTGTAAAACTGAGCGAAATTATAGAAACTTTTTTTTATTGATCTTAAAAACATCAACAGCAAAGGTTATTAGTATTTTTGTTTAATACATAATGAGGGGGCTTCTTTTTGACTATAAAGACCTTGTGAGTCAGCCTTATGTTGGCCTATTCGTAGACGATTAATTATAAATTTTCCTCTCTTGCAGTGATTTGGGTATTGCCAGTTTAAAATTGTGTTTTTTATTTCCCTGAGTTTTATCAGCTGTATCAATCAGCGCATTTGGCATTTTATTTGCAATTTGTTTTTAATTATACAAACTTTTATTTTATACTTATTTTTCATTTCTTAAATACCATTTGAAATTCATTTTTCTCAAAATTTGGCCGTATCACAAAAATTTGCAAATTATATGGTTGTCAAAAATGTATAAAATGATCAATTTTTGTAACTAAGGCTTGGGCATTTAATACGGAGTTTATTCATTATTAATTTATACTGGAACCGAAAAATTTGTAATGTTAATAATAAATTAAATTACAACATCATATAATATCATAAAATGTACAGGCTATTTCATAATATTATTGGCTGACGAATCGTTTATGCTCAGAATTGTTTGTATTTATCATTGAATTCGAGTTTAGACATGCATTACATCAACCACTTACTGAAGTACAGAGCAGTTACTTTCCCAATTTTTTGTATTAAAATCATATATAGACATTATTTTATTCATATAACTTTTTTTTTTGTAATTATTTATGAAAATAAAATTTTTTTTAATACACTTATTTGTAATAAGCATTGATCGGCAGTTTAACGTTATCGTTTAAATCCGTCTAAATTTAATATGCATTATATAATATTATGAGAACAAAATACAATACATTTTACTCGCAATATGATTTACCTATTCGTGGACATTAATTACTTTTATTTTTTTGTTTTTTGAGCATGTATTTTAAATTTAAAAATTTAAGGTATCTTTTAAGATATACATCATCGGATTAGTGTTAGAAGATAGGATTGGTCGCTATGAATAATAAATGATAATTTATGAAATTGCATTTGAAAGTAGTTCTTAATCGATACACCTGTAGGTACTATTATACACATCCATCTTAAACCGTTGGTATAGGTTATGGTGTGGAGGCGGGTTTGTCGTATAATATATACATTTATCGTCGACTGTAACGATTTGCCGATTCGCTGATATTTGATAAAAGTATACAAGATATACATATATATAAAAATTATGACCAAAACCTAATCCGGCAATATAATAATAATATATAATACATTGTAATAAAAAAAAAGATGTTACACCCATCATAAATTATTATACACGGTCATTGAGAGAACCTTGTATTATTTTGCGATCACCGATCAAGGTTACATAATAATAATATACTTTAAGATGATAACATTTAGGAGGAGTATTGGCAACATAGTTCCTTCTCCGGTCCTCGATACCATAGAAAAAGAAAAAAAAGATGATAACATTTTTCATTAAAATGTTTATCTTACAGAGGTAAAATTAAACTGAAAATCATATTTCTGCTGTATAATTGATATACTTTATATGTATTTATATTTATGTAAGGTATAATTATTTGCCAAAAAAAAAAAAAAAATATAATATGTTTTAACAAAAAAAGTTATTTATATTGTTTTACAAACTTACCCGTGGTTGTGGAACCAGTGGAAGACCATTTTTATCCATTGATATATCTGAAAATAATAAAATATTTATATTATATACATTTAAACGTATCTTCAAATAAAGGAATTCAAACAATGTCGGTGGCTGTTAAACCTTATTAAACGTTCCAAAATCAGAGAATTGCGTAAAATGAATTATTTTGTGTGCGTTTTTGTACCTACTATAAACTTTAAAGAAAATCCTTTACAAAAATAATAGCTATTATTTTTAATATTAATTAAAATCATTGCATCAACATAATGATGTATTATGTTTAGTATTACATGCCGATAATGTTCATACGTACAAGATAGTACTTTTAAAGGAATTCGTTTTTTCAAAAAATCTTAACATTTTTGAAAACACACATTTTTTTTTACCTACATTTAAGTGATTTATATTTTTACAATTTTGTATCGTTAGAAAATAGTGAATGTAATTTTTTTTTGAAACGTATTGTTCTGTAATGAGGTCAAATCTTGTGAGAAATTAATATACTTTTCTAAATATTTTTGATTATATGAATACTTTTAAAAGAATTACGATGCTCTAAACAAAATTTAAACAACCTAGGTACAGGTTACTGTATCATACAAATTTTTATTTTTTATTTTTTATTTGAGTTAAACAATCTATACAAGTTATGTACAATAAGCTTAAGTGTTAACAAATTAAGATTACAGCCAGAAAAATATGAAGGAGAAGCCACCCACTGGTGACACTCCAGTAATCATACAAATTAAAAATATATATTATTAATTTGAATTTTTGATTTGTGAATTAGCTTATACCTTATAGTTGTACATATTATATCCAATCACCACGATCGTGTTCCCGAAGGTTGCTATAACATAACATATTCTGATCGACACATTTAAAAATCAATATTTCTTTTTTTTTTCATCTATATAATAGACTTAACAATTAAGTACTAGACCGTTTTCAACAACAGTTTTTTCTCAATAGATTTTTTTGAGACCGATAAAGTTAATAGTTTCGTGTTTTTAGTTTCTACTCATATATAGGGTCGCTCGCTATAGGGTGGCTCATACATAAATTTTGTTTCGGCTTAAAAAAATCGAATTTAATTGTTTCTTTATTTATAGGATGGTTGTCATCGTTGGTAAAGATAATATACAAACGTTATTATACTTATTATAGTTGGACATTATGTTCTGTACTATATTCCTTCTGTATTATATTTCGTGATTTAAGCTAATAAAGATATATTTTTATGTAGATATATAAATGTATAATTGAGTAATTGTTGTAATAATAGGTTTCGCGTAAGGAAAATAGTTACTATTTACGATTTAAAATTCAATCGTTTATCATAAATTTCTTAAAGATACCAAGTGAACATGGAATAATAGCTTGCTACGAGATTAGCGAAGGGAGACCGCGATTGCCCAACACCGGTTTCGCTTATCCTTGTAGTGGATTTATTTTATTTTTTCAAAACTGCGTTTTTGGAAGTCGTCCTGACTTATTATTTATTAAAACGACATTTACACAATAACACATATTATATTGTATATAATTTCAGACGCATTTTATTTCTAAATATATTACTCTGATCGCCGCCTGCGTATAATACCTATCGTTTGTTTAGAAAAAATATAATTTCAGCATGGATCATTATGTCTAAAACGACTAGGCACCGAAGATGAATAATGATTATGATTTCGATTTCGGCGGGCATGTGAAGATCTAAAAAACTAGTTATGCTGCAACCTATCTGCGCATCGCACGTTCGGCCAAAATAAATGTCGTTGGACCACTTTCGTAACATGCTGACATAATAATACCTAAATAATAATAATAATAACGTGGCTGCGACCTTTCCGTATGGACTACACCGCCTCCATTATTATGCTAAAACCAAAACTGGTATCCCCCGTTTTTTTTTTTTTATGTCTTCGTACCGCGTGAAGATTCATACACACTCACACACGTCACACACATACACATACTCGTCCGTGCGTATATAAATACTAGACGTATCCACAATCATAATCACAAACACATCGCACTCCGTAGAGCGAGTACCACAGTTGGACACAAACGAAGAACAGAAACTCCTTCAACATGCAGGTAAAAGTCTCTTGAAGTTTTAAGTAGCCGTTTCTTTTTCAAACTAACGAGATAACCGTGCTCAACTCGCACATTTCTCGCTTTTGTACAGGTCACTTTGGTCGTATCGTCGTTGCTGTTAGCTGCCGTCGCCGTCAGCGCCTACCCCGCACAGAGCCCGGAATCCAAAGCCGTCATCTTGGTTCAAGATTTGGCACCCAACGCCGATGGATCATTGAAGAACAAGTATGCAAAATTAATTTCTTAAAAACCACAAGTTCACTCTGGGTGAATCGTTAGTCTCATCATGACGTCTTATATGCGTACTTATCGATCTCATCAAGTATAGTCTCCTCGGAAATGTTGAACGAAATCTTAGCGCACATCTACCGCGAACGGATCAATACCGTAGCCGATGCTATATTATTATCAATGCGTTTTGGAAGTAATAGCAGAGATTTTTCGTCCAGTAACTACGTTATTATTATTATTATTAATGTTGTTTGAAAATGATTTCGACAGCAATAATTACGACACTGTACACTGTTGACAGTTTTTCAAAGTTGATAAGTCTTTCAAACATTTTGAGAGGTGTTTGACAATATATCTAATTGCTTCCACGGTGCGTTCGTTAGAAATATAATTTACTATAATTTTTCACAGAAATGGACGTGTATATTATATGTATTATATGATGACCAAAATCGACGTGCATTGCGCCAGCCGCACCCATTAAAAAATTTCAGAAAATTTTTATGTCAAAATTTAGCACGCGATTGACATGAATTTGCACCATGATAAATAATGGCATAAAAGTTTTTTCGAAATTCTTGACAGTTTTGGTTGGGCACGGCTGGTGCAGCGTTTCGCCACCGCGCCCAAAGTATTTCTTATTTTCCAGCTAATATAATATCATGCGAATTCTAAATTTAATCGTGCAAATAAATTCATGCCAATTTCGTGTTAAATGTTAACATAAAAATTTTCGAAAAATTTTTTAATGGGCGCAATGCACGTCGACGACAATCACAGTGTTGATTTAGTACCTATTTAACTAAACATTCTATTAGTAATACGTTCAATTTTAAAGTTGTAAAAATTCAAAATCCCAACTTAACTCGGTGGGTTACTGTATAAGATATCACTGTATCATGCCCACACAAACCGCATACCTATTGAATGTTTACCAGCTGTAGGATATAGAATTTGTCATGTGATGATTGGAATATTTAGAGTCATTAGCAGTGGGTCGTATCAGTAGACAATTTTCGTTTTAACTTTTTAATAATAAAAAAAATCACATTGGCTAACCATATCATATTATTGATTTTGCAGCTTCCAAACCGATAACGGAATCAGACAAGAAGAAATCAGATACTTGAAGGCTGGCCCAGAAGGACCCGTATCGGTGGCCCAGGGAGCAATATCGTATGTAGCCCCAGACGGTCAGACCATCCAAACCGGTTACATCGCTGACGAGAACGGTTACCAACCGTACGGTTCTCATTTGCCCACTCCACCACCAATCCCAGAAGCAATCCAAGAGTCACTCAGACTCCTCGCCACTCTGCCCAGCACACCCGAACCAAAATACCAGTAAGACGGTGACCATCCCGGCCCAGTTTATCATCTATCTCATACTTACCTAATATACACCTATTCCTCGAAATGATTATCGACCACACGGTTAAAGCATAAACATTATAATAATGTCTATGGTTTAAAACGTGGTATCCAAAAGCCATTTTTTATTATGTTAATATTCTTCTATCGCTCTCGTCCGTTTATCTTAATGTATACATAATTATAATATGTTACCATGATCTCGTCATTGCGGTTTGTTGTCGATGGCGATGACATTATATATTATATAATTTAACTATATTTTCTTCTATTACTTCATCTTCGTCTATATGCGTTTATATATTATAATCGTCATAGACGTACAATCGTGTAATATATATTATAATATAATATATCGTATTATATAAAAAATAAATAAATACTGTTTAGAAAAAAAAAATGTCTTTTTATTTCGTTGTTTTCTTACCAGAATCATAATATATTACTTAGCTGAAGATATATTATGTACCTACCTGTTTGTATGATATAAAATTGTTCACAAAATATTATCGACAATTTTGTGTGCATGCGATAGTTTTGAGTTTCAACAATAAGCGCCTATACACCGAAAACTGCTCAAAAATCCAAACCATGTTGGTTAATCTTTAAGCTTATAACTTTTTTATGAGTAACTAACCTACTGTTACTGGATTTCATTCAAATGTAATTATTTAAATAATATTTTTTTAAGGACGAATTGTATAATCATTTATATAATATTATATACTGATTTATTATAATATTTGATTACATCACCTATACCTTTACCGTGGAGTTAATATTTTGAATTATTCATGTTTCATACTTCATAGGTACCTACCAACACTATAATTATTAAAGAATAATTTAATCTATAAACTCCATAACAAATGAAAATATTGTACTCCTAATTGATTTGCATATAATTTGAGTATAACAAAAAAATTGTGACATTTTTAGAATTTTTTCTTCTTTTAACCTAACCGATGATTTAAATTTCTGATAAAAAAAAAAAACACTTAATATTTTCTCTTAGAATTAAAATCGTTGTTAACGATAATTCGTAGAAACATAACCTGATGTCCTGATAACCTGGATTATAAATACTTACTATAGATATATTCCATATTGATATAAAGGTCAATAAGATTTATAAACAGAAGAGTTGTCTTATTTTATGTTAATACGCGCCGTTATGTAAAATATATTATGTAATGACGTGACTAATAATGAAAAACAAAAAGAATCATTTTAATAGGTATTCAATGATAATTTTTAAAACTGACTCACAAATAAATACAACACTACGTTGTTCAAGCAATGCCAATACGTATTTAAAATTTAAAATTACGTCGAATTGTGTATTTTGTGAGATCCTCAAGACGTATTATTAATTTTTATTCGAAAATATTATTTCAGTCATGATTATTAGTTTAAAAATTTGAAACAAAACTCGACAAACACGACAGTGTGCGTATTGTCAAGCGTAAGTCACGACGGTTTAATAATCGCGCAGAAATTTTTTATTGCGTTTTTTTTAATTTGTTGGTTTTTTCGATCGTTTTTCGCTCCATCTAAAGTATTATTTTATATACATCGAATCTAAAAAAATTCAACGTGGTAAAATAATATCATTTAAAATAACGATAATATTTCACCTACAATAATGTTGTATCTTGACAATACTGCAAAATGCTGAAATTCATACATATATATGTATGTATACTACCGTCTTTTTTTTTACCTGAAAAAAAAAACTAGGACCTGGTGGAAACTGTTTAGCACAATACTGCCACCGTATCCTACCGTCTATACGTAGGTATAGATATACATTTTCATACAACATAAAGCAATATTGTTATTAAACAATAAATTGCTACATGTGTAAAAATACGTATGGATGACTGAGGATTATTAATTTTTAATCAATATTAGCGACATTGCTACTATGCGAAGTATAGGTATATTAAATTGCTATTCAGTAGTAATCTTAATTAATTTTTTCTGTAAGCAATTTTTGTGTTCAGTCATATTTTCCTCTGCCCGTTTTTGTACCTGAAGTGGGCATAATTATTCCTCAAAATGTTGTCATTTTTGCCCATTTTTACCTAGTATTGAAGCTATCGTAAAATGTAGAAATTTGAAATCGATCGGGTGTTGTTTGGGAATAAACCGACATTCGAACGCCTAACAATTATAACTTCAGGCATCCCCACTGACACGCGAGTATCGTGTTTTATTTTTGCGCAAAAAATGACATAAAATAGATAGTACCTACCTAGTTGTTAAAATAAATGAGAAATAAATTGCCTTGACTTTAAAGTGTACAAAGGTGTCGCAATTTTATATGAAAGGTCGGCGATGCGCATATTAAATTGTATACAAAATCTGTTTAGCATATGCTATCGTTGTTGTTTTTAGAACAGTTTAATACATTTAATAGCCCATTATATAATGGTTGGAAGAGCTAAATTATAATACAAAATATTAAGTTTCAAGCGTTTATTTAATGGACTCATTTTTTAAAATTAAAATAAAATGTGCCCTTGTTTATTTTATTATGACTCATAATATTCATAATTTATGTGTTTGTTTTGTATATACATATATTAAATATTGTCATTTATTAAAGTGTTCTGTTAGCAAACCTACAAAATTTTAAAAAAAAGTCCAATCTTTTAGAAATACAAATCGATTTCTACAATATATAAGTACACAAAATAAATATTATGCCTATTATTGTAACAACAGAGATGAGGAAATGGTTTTTGAATTTATCGTTTAACAGTATTAAATATTCAGATATGAATAGTACCTAAATAAAAACTAATATAACTTTTGTCTGCGACCGGATTTAAACTAGTGGTGGGCATATTCGGATTTCAAAAATCCAAATAATTCGGATTTCACGGATTATCCGTAGTTTCCGAATTATTCAACTCGATTTTGCTGTTCAATGACTAATTTTTATATATTAATAATATTTTAATTCTATAACATAATTTTCGGATATATATATATATATATAATATATATATATACAAAATTTCGAACGTATTTTAAGTACCAGTGATGTTTTGAGCTTAGCTGTAATAAAAACAATTACTTAAGTATTTACTTTGTATGATAACTAATAAATAATCATTGAATTGATAAATATACTGTAAATAATACAACTTAAGTATTAATTTATTGTTAAATTTTCATTATAATAAAATAATTTATTTTACCATACATTAAAAATATTTGTAAGTCTAAAGTCACATAAAAAGCAAATCCATAAATCCAGATAATCTGGATAATTCGGGAAATTCGGATTAGAATATGATTCAAATCCAGATATGGATATCCGCATATTCGGATAATTCAGATATTTGGATTTCATGTCCAACACTAATCAAAACACGAAATTGTTTTGTATTATATAAGAAAAGTGGTAGGTAGGTACTCGGAAAGAACGATGTAGAAAAATTGAATTGGAACGGATATTGTGTACCTATATATAACCTTTTGGAAAATGTATTTTTCCCTGTGTAAAATAGAAAAGGTAAAAATTTCCATTATCAATCGCAAAAATAAAAAAAAATTTTAAAAATGAACAGCATCAACCGAACATTCATTTGTATACATATTTTCATTGTGATCACAAAGTGATGACTAAATATTATCTCATCTACAGAAATAAAAATGTTTTTTCAGTAGCGTATTGAGGGTTTTTTTTTCATAAGTAATTATACCCAACCGTCAAATACACGCAATATCATGTATATATATGATCATATGCTTAAAATAACGAACAAAAGCTTTTGATGTGAAAATGTTTAAAACAAATTAAAAATATATATTTTTTTACATGTTGATAATACTATGGAACTATTTTTTTAAAGAAAAAAAGCTAATTGTATTTTTTTCATGGTTTTATAGGTAATTATTAATGAAGACGACGCTAAAGTCTATAAAAATTAATTAATAATTACGATTTTGTTATTTACGAAGAACTTAATTGTACACAACACAACTGCTTAAATAAAAAAGCAATGGTATTCAACATGTTCGTTTAAAAAATGTGTAAATTTTTAAAATATAAACATGTCAACGTCAAGTCATCATGTGCATCATAAGCATCATTAAATATGGGTGTAAATATACAATACACTATAATTAACAATGACTCACATAATTCAGTATAAATTAAATTATAAAACGGTGGGTTTTTAATTTACACATATACATATGTATTGAGAACTTGAGCAAGATTTCTAGCTAAACAAAAAATATTACACTTATTCCATTTATAATTAAAGTGAATACCATTAGTGACTCTCAAAATACGCCCCGTTTTAAATGCATACAAGTATTAGTGTATTACATTACTATGCAATTTATTAATTAATAATGTTTTGTTTTCTTGTAAATTTTTCGCTTTATTTTGCAAACTTTTTAAGAAAAAAAAAATTAATAATATAAAATAAAAAACGTAGCCTCTTAGGAAGTAAAATCACGTTCCAAAGTTTCATAATCACGTTTTCTCATTTGCCTAAATTCATCATAAATTCATAACTATTATTATTGTAATAATATTCAAGCAAAAATAATAATTGATTTAAGAAATTTAAAATCAAAGTTATCCATTTTGTGTATAATTTAAAATAATAATCATGTATACTCAAGAATTAAGATTGCGATTAATAATTTCAAACTAGGAAATCAAAACTGAAGACGACGCATCAAATATATTATATATATATATATATATATATACAGATAACATGTATTAGAGTAAATTAAGTCACAGCAGTACCTCATACAGAATGCCTCAAATCTCAGCTACTAACACTATCTGGGTACGTGATGTTATTAAATAATAATAATATGTAAGCGACGAGAACGAAAAAAATATATATAACTAATCTAGGTCGGTGTGACGTTGTCCCGGAAAGGGTTGCTCATTTAATTTCCTGCCGTTTGGGACTGCTACTAATTTTTTTTAGGAAAAACGATGTATACCTGGCGAATACCTAATACAATTATTCTCAACAACATATTATATGCGGGTGTAGTAAGAGATCACGTGTGGGGATTTTTATCATCTGATGATGTGATTATTAATACTTAGGTGGTATGTTAATATGTTGTACGCGAGTGTACTTAGTAAAGTGCATAATTTCGGAAAAGCGTAATTATTATTAATTATCATTCAAAAGTAAAGATAGAAAATTCTACTAGAACAGGTAAAATGATAAGTATTAGGTAAAAAAAAAAATTCAAATTTAAGAACATGTTTTTAGTTTTAATTTTAAATTAATTAAATTAAGTTAGTATGTATTACTGACTGGTACGGATCGTACGTTTGCCTGTGTTATAGTATTATTGATCGAAAAATTAAATCGCACATAGAACGGACGATTAATTTAATTTGATATTTTAATGATAAGTATGTGATTTTCAGTGGGTCATTATGTGTAATATTATATGAGACTTGGACATTAACATTTCCGTCAACATAGCATAGGGTCAACTACGGTAGTTTTACGTTTCATACTACACATGGTATAAAATGTATGTTATATATTATTGATATAGGCCAATATGGCCTCCCACTTGTAGATCGTCAAGCTTTTTGAATGTATAATATACATATCATAATACTTTTGACAAAAAAAATGTAAATAGGTCCGTTAAAATGATTCTGCTCTCTTTTAAATCTCATTACATCTCTACTCCTCCCCAAACAATTTTTCAGACCGCCGTCAAAGTGGTTGGAGATCCATGATATAAGACATTAGTTAAACAGTTGGTTGAAAAGTGTTCTATCGGGGAAACCATATAAATGTTCGTGGAACGCTACTATACTCGCATGGTGTACATAAACAAATCGTTAAAATGTATAGTGATGACGACGATCGACTGCCGTGAAAAGTATTGCATTTGTTCGCAAAAACACTGTTTTGTTGTTAGTACTAAAGTTCAGAAGTCACACAAAGTGTCTTTTACATTTCTGCACTTTTATGGTAAGTTATGTTAATTTAGGGATGTTCAAAAAATAAATTTGGTATGAATAAAAATATACAGCTAACACTCTATTCAAAATGAGGTTGAAAAATATTTTTTTATCTATAAATAATTATCATAATAATGCACTATGTGCTTATACGTAAAAATCAATAACACATATTGTGACATATAATATTTTGCATAATATTATAATAAAATTAGAAGATCTAATATTCTGACATAATCTAATATTTTTACAGTCACCAGATTTGTTATTTATTTAAACTAAAAGCCAAAAGTAATTTTGACAAGTGCAAAATGGTCGATTATTAATGGATGCTTCTATTTATAAAGAGTGACATATAGAATATATTATCATCGTCTGGCTCGATATTGATAATAGTCTGAAATAAAATTTCAGTGGAACAATGGTTTGCATATAACTATAAAAGTTTACTCACATCGCGTCTACACTAAATCTATGGGGCACAGATGCCAGATAACCCGACAATCCGGAGTAAAATATTTTAAGAACAAACGTAGACTTAGATTAATAATTTATTAATGTTACGTAAATTCTTTTATATTTTATTTAATTACCAGCTGTCGTTCGTCTCCATGCTGGGTAGTTCTTTTAATTTTTGTATCTTAACGTTGAAGTCCCCTACAGCTGGCAACTATGTGGAATACGTATAATATACTTACGGTCCAAATATCATAAAATTTTGTTATAATTGTCCATTATAGTCGGTTTCATATTATATTACTACGATATAAATGTTAGAGAAATATTGTATATTTTTTTCGAGCATATACAAATTAAATAAGATTGAATCTAAGTACACGTGGATAAAGGGTGTCAGAATGAAACAGAAAAAATGTAATTCTAACTGTTACCATATGTTTATATGCTACGTTAATGTATATTAATTCGATTTCATTAACCATATTAAATAATAAATAAGCACTTCATATGTAGACTTAGTGCAAAAATATTTTCTATAGATTTTATAGGTACACCTAACTTCCGGATTAATTTAAGTTGATGCGCATCAACGATTGCGTAAAAACGTATTATGTAATAAAATATGCCAATGTGTAGTACATTTTGTTCTAATATATAATATAATATACACATACACATATATTTTCAATATTGATAAAAGAACATTAGTTACTACATATTTAGTATTTTAATAATTACATCTGTCAGTTCTTATACAGTTAGGCGCTTATCTAATATCTATAGGCTATAATATTATAATAATGAATAATATATATATTATATTATTCACTTTTTAAATTCGTCATGAATGCATGAATTACATAATAGGTATATAATAATAATATAGTCTATAAATAAATTATAGATAGTTGAAATACCACTACGTTGTTTCCTAACAACCTGTGCAGGTAAGTGCAAGTGTAAACTACAATTGTAGTTTAAACAGATGTTGGTAAATCAACATCATGATAAATATTATGTACGGCGTGATTGGAAATCGACAATAATAAAGTTTGTGTAGCATCTCGCCGATATCGACTTTAGTAGAAGACCGTAAACCGTATTGTATTTTGTATTCATATATATATATCTACGCTGGGTTTTAACTTGAGAAAATATACTCGTATATCCTTTTAACGGTCTTGTAAGTTGTAAAGCGTTAGGTACACCTATACATATATATATATATATAGATACATTTGCTCACCGCCACACACTATATATCGACTCAAATATCATCTTGTGCTGCTATATATACTGACTGTATATATATATATATATATATATATATATATATATATATATATACGCTTCGTGTTATTTAGCTGCCAGTATCTACAGAGGAAATTACTTTTGTACTACGTTACAAAATCCTTCGTACCTATACTCCTATTTGGACACACAATTATAAACTCACATTTATTTGGACGCTATAAAGCCAACGGCGCGTTTCAAGGATAAATTTAAACGGACTAAACACACAGAAATAATATTGTATTATACCCGCGAGCTTGTCGTTATGCGTGAAAATAAAACACGGATATCTACGGAATAAAAAAATTCGTTTGACGATCATGTCATAGCGAGCAAAACAAAAACAGACGAGATAATACAATACGCACTGTAAGCCTGTACAAGTAGATTTTCAAAAAGTGAAAAAGAAATTAGCGCTTCATAATAGTTTGAGGAGTAAAAATTCACGTATAGTGTGTGCAAACAAGTACGTATACATATACTATGCTGTATATGTACCTATACTCTGCTGATTGATGAGTAGGTACAAATTTTAAACGGATCATTCATTGTTCTATGGCTGTAGGTACATTTAAGCATGGGAGTTATATTGAATCATTATATTAGGCAACGGCGAAAGATTAAATTTAAAATTTTATTTTACGTGTAATAAAGGCTTATTTTTTTGAGTTGAGAATACGAGTTCTTTCGATTCAACGAAAATTGTATAATATACTCAAATGTTTTAGCATACTGCAGTGTATTATAATTAATATCTCAGTATACAACCTTTACATTTGACGAGCATATTTAATTGTCAATTATTATAGGTTTGAGATGATCGACGAGATGACAAAGGTCCTATAGGCTATAACCATAAAGTGCCATTTTCGGAAATGTATTATGAATAATTCCATAGTTTATATAAAATTAAAAAACATTAACTCAATGCTTATATGGAATCTATTACCATACATATTATTCGGCTTTATCCAACGAACCTAATAGTAGGTATAGTAAGTAAAAGGTTTTTTTTATTTGAGTCAATGTCTAATCAAAAGAATATTAGGAAAGTGTATACGTGGTAAATTTTTATAATGGATCTAGTAAAAAAAAAAAAAGAAGAAGTTGATTAAGGAAAAGCCTATACACATTAAACGCGTAGGTGTTTTATAGATAACATTCGTGGTGGTAGTTTTCATCTGAAAAATGAATTCCTGTCTCGTTTGATAAAAGTCGCAATGACGTAAGACCATTGATGCTATATTTTTTTTTGTTTCGCAAGTGCAAAACTCATATTATGTTGCTATACCCTACGTATTGTATATACTATATATGCAATATGCATATATATGGTGTGGTGCATATGCTCACGTGGTTGCTGGAAGAAGTCGATTGAATTAAAAGGCTTCTCTTTTTTAGTCCACTGTATTTGATTTCGTCGACTAAATTCAATTAAATTTAACTGCGGCAGTCCGGATAGAACATTTTTGCTCTGATTATACGGCTATAATTTGCTAAGGGACACGGGGACATGGCTAGCAAACATAAAATAATAAAACAATACTGAATAAAGTTTCTCGAGCAGTAAATGATAAGGATTAGAATGTAAAAATGATAGTAAAACTCTGTGAAAGTGAAACAACCAAACGGCGTAGTAATTTGTATGTAATGCACAATTTTCATATTCAGTGCTCACCTCCATTTTACCTTATACTGATTTTAAGATTTTTAAATAAGTTTAAAGATAATTTTTTTAAATTGTTTAATATTTTCTGACTACTGAACTGACTATTGAAAAAACGCAATGTGGTGATAATCAGATTTCCAATTACTTTATTATTGAAGAAAAATAGAATCTCTGAACAGCTTGGTGGATCACCCTCTGTATATATCCAAAATTCAATTGTATTAATTACATAATGTAATATTATAATTTATATTTTGGCGTACAGGTGTTAATATGAGTTTTTTAAGCAATGTTAATGTTTTGATCGTATTCGCACGAAAATTGTGAACCTAATCAGGAAATTTAGAATATAATATTATGCAGAATATTTGACAAATTGAAATAATTAAACTCACTTTAAGCGTAAATTAAAATCGGAACGTAATCATATAGCCAAGTTCAGATATATCTCTAGTTTATGGTTAACTCGAATAAAATATTGTGATAATGTATTACATAATGTATATATATTTTTATATAATTTATATCTTCAAAATTATGTGAATTGTTTATTATTTTCGTTTCCACCGTAGTAAATATAAAATTATTCTATTTCTGTACATAGTACAGAAAACAAATTAAACCTACAACTAACAATATAAAGAAAATACCTAGCCAAACAAAATTTTATTGACATTTTCAGTGTTGGTGAGTTGCGGCCCAATCCCTAAATCACGTACGAGTTGCGGCCCGGGTTTATGAGAGGTACGTATGAATTGCAGCCATACAATAACGTATATAATACATATATATTATATACTATATGAATATAATATTTAGTATATAAACATCACAATATTACGTATTTTCTAGTATAAATTTTCGTACTTATATTAATATTTGTCTTGAAAAAAATAAAAGTATTCATGTATTAATAATATTTTTTTTTTGAATTATAAGAATAAAGTATGAAATGATCATAATGTTAAAAATAAAAGTATTGGTTTATTTCCCTTCGAAATCCATAGAAAATTCGAGGTAATAATAACCAGACTGAGAATAGAACACACAAAAATCTCCCACAGTTTTCTAATGTCCAGGGAAGAACCTCCAATATGCACAACCTGCGGTATTCAAGTAACCATTAAACACATCCTCACCGATTGCCGAACATATCTCAGTACCCGTACAAGCTTCAACCTGCCCGAATCATCACTTTCAGAAATATTAAATAATAATCCTCAATCCATTACCAACATCATACAATTCATCACAGCCGCCAATCTTCTAACCAAAATTTAGTATAATTTAGATATAAATACAATTCATGTAATTTTTTTCTTTTTATATATATTTCTCACTTTAAACCCAATGGCCCATGTTGCCGAGGGTATCATTAATAATAAAAAAAAAAAGTATTGGTTTATTGCCAAATAATATTGTTGAACTATATTCAAATACGAATAATATATTGTATAAACGAAACAACCATTGATTTCGGACTGAATACGCATTGACAATTTTGGCAGGTACATAAGTAATAGATGTATAAATATATTTTATAGGTAAGGTACATAGTTAATGATAATTACTCGGGCCGCAACTAACCTATACCTAAAATATAATCTGGCCGGAATTCACCGGTCTCCAACACCGGAAACGACAAGTCGGGTAGCAACTCACCCACAGTCGACATTTTAGATCTATAATATAATAAAATTGTATTAATGAGCTCAATAATTATAATCGTGTTATTAATAAATTGTAATAATCCCCTACAACAGCTAATTGCCTTAGTCGCTGGGCTTAATATCAATAATAATAAAAAAAAAATTTTAATTGTATATGACAATTTATAACATGTCCTGTTATTCTAATAATATTAATATATGTTTCTTTTTTTTTCTTTCTCACTATTTAATATTATATAAATAATTATGAATATTGTAAAATGTATTGTTACGTCCGCAATGACCGCAGATGCCGCGGATAGTTTGTATAGTAAAAAAAGGAAAGAAAATTATAATCTTATTAATGATAGGAAATGATATTATACTAAAAAATAAACTTCACCATAATATGGTGAAAAGAATGATTCGAATATGCGAGTCAATAAATTACTATAAATCTACAATATGGTAACCTTTATGGAAACAAATATAATTGATCACCATTAAAATATTAACTACAAAGGTGTTAGATGATCTTTTCGAAAAAAATGCGTAGTTTTATTGCTCGAATATGTTCTATTTTTTATTTCGATTTTTATTGTATACTAGAGTCAAAAAGTCACCTACAAGTTTCAACGAGTGTATTACGGAATACGTGCCGTTTTTCCGTAAGTGTTATGACCACACATTTTTCGATTATATACGAAACTAGAAAATTCCATCAACATCAGGGAAGGAAAAATACAGTTCAAACAATATTTTAATCGAATTTCAAATGTGCCGCAACGCAATACACATCGACCGCATCTAATAATAACTTGAACGGTACATGTAAGCGAAATAACAAAACAATATTATTATATATATACAGTGACATCATTATAACCATAAGTTTGTATTTGCACAAAGTTTCCAACCTATCGTCAAAACAATTTTGGATTTGGTAACCGGAAAATTCATCAACAATAATTATTCATTAAAAAAAAATTTGTCTGGTAAAAAGTACCTATCTTTCTTTTGATTTGAAATTCCACGTACACCGTTCGAGTTTATAGTACATACACAATGATGATAATTATATAAAAGTAATAAAATAACTATTCCTTTATCTTCCAATATTAATGAAGTACTTTAGTGGATTACGTTAGTTCGTCGTTGTGAAAAGATCTTGGTGGGTAAGAGGTCAATTCGAAAATTTTAAAAAATTATTTTGTTTTATGATATTATATTGTTGATTCATTGCATTCAATAAAAATGTACGACGTTTATTTAAAATTTAATGTTTTTTTTTTTATAAGGTTTTATTTTAAGACATTCCTAGCCAACAGTAGGCTATCTAAATCTAGAGATAAAAAAAAAAAAAAAAAAAAAACAGATAGTATGATTAGCTAACAGTTAATTATGTACGTAGTTTCTTGAGCGTTAGTTTATGCGAGTAGGTCGTGTGGTCGTCCGCGTCGGAGGTGGCGTTGGATCGGTGGTCCTATGTTGAGTTGATAATGCATTGGTCCCGTTGACTTTTGAATAGACAACATTTAATATTAATATATAATAATTGTTGATTGTAAATACTCTCACGAAATTTGCTATTGATGACAAATTAGTTTTCGACTATAATTTTGTTGTTTCTGGTAAATCATTTTCTATCTAAAATATATTTTAACTGTGGCTGCAATGCTATCCTATAGATTAAAGGGTAGCTATGAAAATGGAATTTATATATATATAATATATAAGGGAAAGTGTACCTTTTAATAATCAATGCCCTGACCAAACCGCTAGGTCTACAGCTTTGAAATTTTGTACAGAGGTTCCTTAAGCAATGTAGGGGTGCTAATGTAGATCAATGGTTTTACTATATAGACAACACCGTGAAGAATACAATAATATTAACAATAATAATAATAATAATGAATATTATATTGCTCAATGCATCATCATTTTCAAAATGACTTACAATCAGTGTGTTTAAAAATAAATATGAAAATGATTACAATTAAAAATATATCGTAAAAAAATAGGACTTTTTTTCAGGACAAACACTAATGCATGCAGATATTTTTGTCGCATAGGTCAGCATTCAGCGTAATTTTATTAATTCAGGACTCGTAAGTTCGTGCATTTGCATATAAATCTTGCTAAGTCATGTGTAATGCTAAGCAAAGATATATAAATGTGTTTTGAGATACTACTACGTGACTAAATATAATATATGGAATTACATTTTTTTTTACTTTTGCGTATTTTCAGGTTTTTGACTTATTTTGCATAATATTTTCAATACTTTTGTAAGAAAAAAATAAGGTGAATAATACAATTAACATAATATTTTTTAGTAGAGCTGTCTTTTTAAAACACTATCCTTATAAAAAATGAAAAAAGTTAAAAGTACATAATTTTATTGAAGTACTATTCTTTGTACTCAGAAATTCCATTAATCAACACATTGGTGAAGTATAACAGTGTAGTCAATTATACATTTATACATAATTATGTTTTTAATCCATATTTTCATATTCAAACTAATGTATATTAGTATATTGCTTAAGACTTTGAAATTTGAATTTAAACGTGCTCATCGCAAATCATATAAATTGATTTTTATACTATTTAGTAAGTTTAAGTTATTAAGATTCAGATTGGAGATATCATGTTTTATATTGTTTTAAAGAAAATGGTAGATGTAATGTTTAGCATAATCCAATGTTTTTTTCTATTTTTTTTTTTTTAGTGCATTTATTATATATTTTGAGATCTGCATTTCAAATTCAATAAATTTTTAGCTCACGAATTTACGATTAATGATATATTATATACCAAACACAATGTATCTACCATGGCTGCCACGTATATGAGGTGACGACTGAACGATAAAATACTATGCACAATATTGTTTGGTCATTGTGTACAGTGTGTACACTGTACATGAAGGGTCGTAAGAAATAAATTAAATAAATAGCGCAATGACGGAATGATGACCAATAAACGAGATATTATCATTATGTACCAAAGAAGTATAGCACTGTGCTTGATAAATACATATTTTTTGCATGGTGGTGGGTCAAAATTTGAAATTAAAACCCTTATCAAAAATTAATGTAGTTTTAAATTGTGAGAAAATCTTATGTGATCATATCATATCATAAATATAAAGTCAATATTCAATTGTTTCTCGTAACATCTAAAATAACAATTTAATTATTAATTGTATTTGCAGGTTTGATTATATATTTATTTACAGTATTGTAAATATTTTTTAATTTATAATCAATATTTTGTATTATAATTACGATAATTAATTGGATGTTTTATATTGCCCTATAAAAACGTAAATAAATAAATAATACTCAAAAGCAACTAAAATGATTGATGAATGGACAGGTGACTGACGTCTACCGTTGTTCATTAAATAGTAATTTAAAAATATCCAAACAATAAAACATACGTATTTTAAAAATATTGGAAAAATAATAGTTTACGAGACAAGCATAATAAAATATACAATTTATGACGGGGAAAACGACTTTATCCATTTCTACTTTGGGTGAAAATAGTTTGAGGTCGACTTCTCTAAGATTTGTATAATATTTTCAACAACCTACGTCAAGCGAACGACGAGATTTCACTCCCACTTACCAACGGCGCTCGTTCAATCGATCGAAAGATCGTATTATAAGGAAGGGTTTTGGACGAGTTTTTTTTATTGATCTCTGTATAATAATACTGTGGAGTAACTCCACAGGGCCTTCCACGAAACATTGCGTGGGTATATTCCACGTAGTTTAAATCAATTTTAATACCACCATATTTTAAATAACTAGTTATTTAATAACTCGTCTTTATAATTTAATAATTTACACTGTGTTGGAATCTCATTAGAACAAAAAATAAATAAAATGAACGACTAGTCGTACAATCGTTGTGTGTGTTTTTGGTCCTCGAAATGTTTTTTATCAAATAATCCTGCCCATTCTTAAACTAATTACAGTCTACCCCTACAGCTTTAGTAATATACCCAACACTGATCGAGTTGGGTTTTTCAGTTTTACTGATGTTAGTAGTACCTACTAATAAAACATTTAACACACCAACACCGAGTACCGACTACAGAAACATTAAGGATTTGTATCAGGTTTTATTTTATAAAGAGTAGTCTTCGGATGGTCATATATAGTGATTAAAGTTTGTATTGTCTCACAAAGTACATACTACTAACCACGGTTTTTTGTTACGTGTTCTAAGTAATTAACATTTGTAATGTGAAAGCGCATGATTACGTCCATTATATAAAGATACATTTCATGATCTCGTTTTCTTAGGGGTTGCAAGAGTATAGTTACATTACAAATTTAACAAGCGCAGCAACTGTACTAGATACCGAATTATACTATGAATTATTTCAAAATTGGGTTTAAAATATAGGTACGCTATTAAAGTCTATAAAATAATACAAATCGATTATATATGCTATGTTACACAAACATAAGGTAAATCTTTTAAATAATTGTTTGTATTTAATCTACAGCATTATAATATAATAAAGTCTATACCTACTTCTATAGTATAGACTCTACACTCTATAATTGAAATCTGAATAGTGCACAATAAATATATGGCATACAATTGGATACCCATTTTGTTTTATGTGACTGAACGTTCTTCCAGAGTATTTTGAAATTATATTTATGAATACTATTTTAAATTTTTACTCAATGTATTTAATATTTTAATTATAAACTACCTAATCAATACAACCACAATGCACATACTATACATATACTTTTTATATTTATTTCACTAATTAATATTATGAATGATGTCATCAATTTATCATTGTATTATGCTAGTCATGTTCAGTATTATAATTTCGTACTACCTTAACAAGTTTTCTATTACAAACAGTTTGGCTCTTAACACATAAAAATAGGCCCTGTTACAATATATACATATGATGTATAAATATATATATTTAGAGAAAAACATTGAACACGTATGAATTGAATTGTAAGAAATCAAACCATTGTCAACACCCGTCGGTATAGAATAATAACTTTATAAAACTAATTTTTCAGGTGAATATAATATTACGTAATGTTATAATGTGTAATCTATATAAGTAATTTTATCTAATTATTTTTTTTTAATTACCGGTTTTATTGATAATATAATTTATTCATAATTAATGCTATTCATAAATACATTTTTGTTTTTATATTCAATGCGGAGCTATGAATGTATTGATTTTAAAATACCTAATGTATGTATGTTTTTTTTATGTCTGTTATCACATTTTGGAATTGTAAAATTTTCTGATTTTTTGAAATAAAACTTTGAGCAGAAAAGTGACCCTTAATTTCATTTGTTGATTGATTTTTTCAATTATTTTTTTTTTCAAAGTTTATTCATCTTTTAATTGATAATTAATATTTTACTATTATGCTTCTAGCAGACACCATTAACATTTGATTGTTTGAGACGTCTTGGGTGATTGCCGGAAATTAATGGAACAGCGAGATTTTCAACCAGCAGATAAGAGCAGGAGTTAGAATTTATGCAGTTAATGGGTCATTAAATTGTTATGATACGTTAAGTGAATTGATTGTAGTTTTGTAAAAGTTGTATGTATCATTAAGCGTTTTTAAACCAAAAATCAAAACATTTTAATTTAATGACTGGCGTGGTGTTGAGAATGGTAAAATGTAATTCAATATGCCACTCATCCGTCCTTGGAATATGTTTAAAACCTATACTTATCTTAACTATTTTTCGATATTGGTTGTTATTACTTATTAAAGTAAAAACAAAGTTTTGAAAGTAAAATTTTTTTTTCGAACGAATATAGAAAAATTTACTAACTTTATGACATTGAGTTTATGTAACTAATATTATTTTGACTATCATAAGTATTGCTTTACTAAATTCCAAAGATAAGTTCCATATTATTTACTTTGAATATATTTCATATTTTAATGGTATAAATAAAAAAGTTTGGTTAAAAGTGAAAATATAAGATCAGACTTCAAAAATACGACTATACGAAATTTTGAATATATTAATATAATATTATACAATAATTAATAATGAGCTACCTATTATAAACATCATGTAAGCGGAAAGTGAAATCTCACGAATTTACTGAGTGTAATGATCGTCGTATTCTACGCGTTTGGTATCCCTCTACAATATACAATTTAATTGCTTCCAAGTTCAAAAAAATTGTACTAATGACTTTGTACTCTCAGAACTGGTATAGGAAATTTTCGTTCAACTTAAATAACCGAATAATATTACACGGCAATAATTAGAGTTTTAAATCAAAATTCGAACTCATAGTTTTTGAGTTATATGACTTAGGGCCATTCTTACAATGCTCGGTTAGTGCCTGATAACACTAACCGGAAGAATTTATCATGAGTTAACCGATAGAATTCTACCGGTTAGTCTTAACCGACACTTAACCGGACATTGTAAGAACGGCCCTTAGTGTACTAAGGATAATATTATATCTATAGTAGGTTAGGTTGTGTATATGTAGGGACTTAAATGTTTTGAAAATAATCTTCATTCAATCAATATCAAGAGTTTGAGAAAATTTCCAACTAAATTATCCACTTAAGAACTTACTTACAAAAACGGGGCTTCTCGTTAAAAAAAAGAAATTTGTTACGCCATTGGACATTCATTATAAGTATCTGGTACCAAAAATCTGACTAATATGAATTATGGTGTTTAAAGCGAAAGCATGTTTAAAAATTCCAAAAATTATCATTTGAATAAAGTCGTTATTAAATGCGTGATTCGCAGATCATCCTGCAGTATTTTATTAAATACAATAAAAAACTAGTATACGCATCTTATATAAATATATTGCGTTTTCTATGATCTGATAATGAAGTTATTCGACCTATTACGTTATGAGTACTTATGACCGATTTTGACGTTTGGCGAAAAACGCAATATTTTTCGGTCATCCCTCGGCCGGTACCACCGTGATTCCGGGACTCGTTTAACCGTCTAATATCGCACCGATTGGACGAGCATTGATAATATAATATAATATATGGACGTATGCGCGTATAATAAATCACAAAATCAATGTGGCTTTGTCCCTTGCTGAGCCGGCGCAAATACTATACGTCCTACGCAGTCAATCCGTCCGCCCGTCAATGTAAAAGGGTAGGTTTTTATATAATATTATTTTCGTGTAAATGAAAATAGCGCAACCCGTGTAATACACAACCAGCCCCAACGCTTAAAAATAAGGTAAACGCCGTGTCATTTTACCCGTTTACTCTACAAAAAAAATGTCGTGTCACGATCGCAATCGTAAACTACTTGTGCCTTGTATACATCGTATAATAACGGATCAACTTATATTACTTGCAGTATACGTAGATATTGTCTATTACCCACAAAACTCTATTTACGAAATCGTAAAAATAAATTTGACTCGAAATCGGCATTTACACTTTATGTATACTTTATACAGGACGGGTTGAGTTTAAAAATGTCCTACTTGGGAAATAGTAAAATGGTAACGCACTAAACAATAACTGTTGTACACGCATTACACTGTACGAGATTTCAGTGATTGGGTCAAGGGTCAGACGAGAAACTGGCATGTCCTTTGTCCTATATATGTATTTTCCAATTGTGTACACATATTTTTGTAGACCATTTATAACAATAATTGTTAACCGAAAGCAGTAAACCTTTACGAAAAATTTAAAAATACAAAAGTTTTGTTACTCCTAAGGTATACGAAAAAACGCGTAGTAGAATGGTATTTGAAATGTTAAGTAGGTACGTAAGGAATTATTCATAGCATTGAAAAGAAGTCATCAATAATTTTTAAAACTGAGTAGCATAAAAATGGAATAAATAATATAGGGAACGTTTTTTTTTTTTTAGAACAATGCAACAATGCTGGCCAAATTTGAATTATATATAATTTAGTGGCTGGCAAGTCATATATTATACAATGTATGTTTTTTTTTTAATTTAAATTATCTTAACATTTTTTAAATTATTTTTTGGCTCATAGTAATTTTAATCCTGGTTGAAAACAAATAAAATATAACTATAATTTTGTTTGTACTTTGTGGCACTTTAAAAATACATTCATCTAACACAGAATAACTATATAATATGATATAAAAATAGTTATTTATTTGAATTAATTCTGTATAAATAATAATAAATTCTTTATAAATATAATTACTGTATAGTGTATATTAACTGCGTTGAATATTGAAAATGACCACAAATCATTCAATTGTGAATGAAATAATTTAATAAAAACTCTCGAATTATATAGATATGCTTATTTTTAGTTGACTTATGTATTTAGGTTACTGTTACTGCGCATCTTCAACAGCTTAATGAAAAAAAATAAATATTAGCATAATATTTCATTTTATATATATTTTGCTGCACCTATATTACACAACACAACGTCTTTTTAATATAGTTATCAATTAATAACATTTATGTAATGAAACAATTTCCATATACTTGACGAACAAATTGTTTGCGTTGAATTAAAACATAATATAAAAAATCATCATTTTGTCCGTCATAAAATATATTATATAGTTTTTTATAAACATGTAATACAATGTCTAGACATATATTGCTTAATTTATAAATGTATGTAAATATTAATTATTGTATACTTCTATAGTAATTTGTAGTTAACAATAATTAAGTAACCACACTTACTTATTATACACTGTATGTATAGATTGTAAATAAACTTTTATCGTCAGTAAAAAAAAAAAAAAAAAAGTTAACAATAATTTGTTAATCAAATAATATGTCTGGTGTATTAAAATCGATTTCAGATTTTTGATAATTTATCAAATGAATTGTAAAATAGTCAATATAGTATTGATATAGATAGCTATAAATCAATATTTAAGAATTCCACCACCACCATATTCTACCAACCTCTTGAGATTATGCACAGAAACGCATTAAATAATAATATGTTATATATTATAGTTTAACTATGAGAAGATCGGTAATTTAGACCAAATACGTATGGTTTCTGTTTTAGTTTCATAAGCTTTGAATTAATTTGAACAGATATTTAATAGGTACTCATTACGTACACAATAAAGTGTAGAAATAATATTTTAAAGTTTAAATTGTATCCAATAACAAAACGAATAATAATATATTATGTATATACCTACATATACATTATTATTATTATTAATATCAAATTTAATTTAACTCCATGAATTGTGTCTTACGTAAAACGTAAAATGGTTAGGTAGGTACTTGCGTTATTTTAATAGTTATTTTTCAGTCATAGCGCGATTAACGTTATAATTATAACCACTTAGAATAAAAATAATGTACGTCAATAACTAAAGATAGACGACATTCACACCGAGTAATATTATGATGGCCAATATAATGGCAGCGGTTCTAATAACTTTGAAAAAGCAGCAAACTTCGTTTGCACTGAATAATATGTTTTTGTTATTATTTTATATTTTCAAGAAAATTAATTTAATTTAATTTGTTTTTATATTAAACTATACAAATTTCAGAGCCATACGATACCTTTTGAGTTTTTATAAAACACGAACCCGAGTAGACTTTGCTTGATTGAAAAGACAATATTGCTAACAATGTTAACACACATTTTATCAAATTTGCTTTCCGAAAACTAGTGTCATTTGGAATTTTGGCAATTTTATTTCGAGTGGGTTATAGACGGTTACTGTTTGGTGAAAAAAACGTAATTTACTACTTTTATACTTATACATATGTACGATATATACATTATACATATACACGTTGGAATTTATACGAAACCCACGGGAAACATTTATTTTTATAAAATCCCATTACAATCTCCTTTTTAGTGCCGTCACATTTACCGTATCTGTACACAAACGAGTATGCACTAAACATATATTATAACAGAATAGCAACTCCATAACTGAAAATGTATTATTTTATATTTAGTGGAAGAGCAACCTTTGGACTCCTTTTACAAACAAAATTAAAGTACACGAATGAACGATAAAAACGAATATAAAACGTATTTCCAGCACAAAGTCCATATTATTTGATTTGAGAGCTCCGATGTCGATGACATAAAAGAGCGTTGAACGAAAACATCAGTTATTGTATTAAACAGCAGAGATAAATGTTTTTGTAAATTATTTATTGATTAAAGTTTATAAATAAATTATTCTATTCACTCGATCATTTCATAAGTCACAAGTTAAAAAAAAAACGGCTCAGATGATAATAAAACTATTATTTTAGAAATTATGTTCAAATGTTAGTTGAACATACATGTTATTATAATGAGGATATTCATTCGAAGTAAGAAATTCTCGCATAAATAACTATTAAATGGATCACGCCGTATATTAAAATCTAACATGACGCGTTTGAGGGTGTGATGAAGCAATCATCCCTTTAGGACTATTTAAATTTTTAAACATGAACTCATGATCGGAATAAATTGTCTTAAATCATTTTCAATTTTAAAGCAAATTACAATAAAACATTTTAAATAAATCGAATATTGCTAACAATCATAAATTTATGCTAGTATTAAATATATTTTTAAGGTTAAATATTTGCCCCTCCTATTGGATTAAGATCCAGGAAGATCCCGTCCTCAATCAAGATCCTGTGCGGAATCTAATGTCAACAAACGTGCAAACTAAATCTTTTCAACTTAGACACACCGCTTGATAATTAAACTAATAATATTATATTTAGTTAAAACGCTCCGTTAAACACATCGAGTCGTCCACACCCTCTCAAGGTTTCGTGGTAAATAATAAACACGTGTTTTTGTGCGTACTGTAGCTATACGTTTATTATAATATGCATAGTATATTAGTATGGCGTAACGTTTACTAACAATACAAAGATAGCAATTATGCCATATACAGCAGCTGCAGGCTATACATGAAACAACAAACAAGAAATGAATATTTTAAATCACACCGTTAATTAACCCATATCTATATGGAGATCGTCTATAGTCAGCTGCAGTGTGACAGTGTGCAGTGTGCAAGAAACTCGGAAAATCGAAATCTATTTGGGTTCCAAACAACAAAACGTTTCATACGTCATATAATATATAAATTAAAATAACAATCAATCGGTTATGAGCTATCATAACAGTATAGTCGTTAATTTATTAATATAATATTTTATGTTTGATAAAAATCTAAGCATAATTATATTGAAATATTATATTTTTTACGGATTGACCATGATTTATTTCGTCAAAACCGTAGCTACGGCGGAGGTTTTTTCTGTTGAAAATTTCACATAAGATATATTCTACACACCTACGCACAAGTCGTACCTCGGCTCAGTGTAAGGATAATAGTATAATAGTGAGCACAGCTGCAGTGAACCGAAATTGCCTACACACAGTGCCGTCTTTAGTTTTTTGAACGTTAAAGTTATAATAATTGTTTATAATTACTAATTAGTATCATTGAGTCAACATGTTATTCGACACAAGAAAATAATTTTATTAATAATCAGGTTACATATATATTGGTTTATTTGGCTTAGTAAGTAAATGAGTTCACATAATAATTATTAGCTAAGTATAACAAACTTTGTTTTTAAGAATTCCATCAGATAAATAACTGATTAAGTTAAATAAAACATACTTTAAGAAAAAAGTATATATTTTGATCTTTTGAAATCATTAAGACTTTATTTTATACTTAATGAATTTCATATGTATGTTTTACTAATTTTATTAATGTTTCTTGTAAACTTAAGTCTTGTTTCCATTTTTAAGATATGTTTTAAATTTTGAAAGAATGTACTGATTTTACCAATATTGTTTTTTACTAAATATCTATATCTGAGAACATTTTTATAAATTTCACATAACATTCCACATTCTTCTCGCACTAAGTCATGACGACAAGTGACCAAAACTTGGTTACTATTTAATTTATCCTAACATTTTCGATTACATTTCGAAATATAAATTAAATTCGTATGTTTAAGGAGTTGTAATATTTTAAAAGTAGGTAATCGTAATTAGTTATCAAGATAATTTAGCTCTTTGGTAATTAATTTACTTTTTTATGGCCACTTTTAAAATTGTATTAGTTTTTAAATTTCCTTTGGTGTTATAATACTGTATTTTAAGTTAAATATATTGTTTTGTTATAATAAAGAAAATTCAAAAGTTGTAAAATGTATTATAATATTAAAATATGATACTCTTGTGTCTAAATTGTATTAATACAGCAGGATGTTTTGCAAGAATTTACTAATATAAAATTACGGTCATCATTATAATATTACGCTAATTCAGAGCATCACATTAAAACAAATAAATCATACATTATGGAATATTATAATTATGTATATAAACACATGTTTAAAAAAATCTTTATGAAAAATTTCGAAACAGGATCGACTTTTAACTGGCTTTCTATAGTATTGTTGTTCTTAACGAGGACCATTTGTAATAGATTTCTATTGTTACATTTTTTAATGAAAACATAAGTATTTCAGTTGTATTTTAATTGCTTCTCACAGAATACAGCCAGATACACTATAAATAATGAATTATGCATTTTTCGATAATTATAATGTACAGTATCATTTTATTTATTATTATGAAATGGTATTTAAATTGATACAATTAATAGGTGAATAATTTAAATAATTTAAACAATTTTTTTATTACTTGTGAATAATTAATTTAAAGTTAATAATAATATAACATTTCCAAGGCGTGGTTAATTTGAAAATTAATATATTAAAATGAATAAAATATAATATTTCAACAATATTTTTAAAAGATAATATTAAAATATCATTATAACGCTTTAAAATTATAAGATTTTAAAATAATTTTAATAAGAATTAATTTTTCTTACAGCTAAGAGGTAAAAACTAAAACTAAAAAGCTCCAAACATATACAGTGCCTTTTTATAGTAATCTGCACTAATGAATAACTAGTAATAAATCATATTATTTTTATATATTCACCCTATCTTCATAGGAAATGATTTTAAATCTTTACCTCAAGAATAAAGTATGTTTCATTAATTTTAAAGATGTAATTTAATTAGAAGAATTTTGACTGTAAAAACATTAACTTAATTCGTGTAGTTTACTTTTAAATTTATTAAAATCTAATTATTTTTGTAAAGTTATCCAGTCGTAAAAAATATTTCAAACTCAAAAAACTATAGGTAAACTTTGAAAAAATATTATAACAGCATTTTTGAATAAGTACTTGTTAAAATGTTAATATATAATATATATGATATTACGTTTTAAACTAGTGAGTTATATCAAAATATTTTAACATCTTAAAAAATCATAAAAATAAACTATAATAGACTTAAATGGGGATTTTTTATATTTACATTTTTTCTTTAACACTAGTTATAAATTGAATATTTTAAATTGAAATATATATTGATTAGAATCAAATGTATTTAATTTGTCAGATTTTCCTGTTACATTCTGCATATAGCCTTAGGTGAAAAACTGAAAACCACCTAAATCAAACGTTAACAAATAAATGATTCCAAAAAGGACAATCAAGGCACGAGTATTACAGTAGTAGCCGGTAGTTACCTATTCTATTTTTGTCAGTATCATCGTCGTCGTTTGAGATGAAACTACTCGGATACTAATATAGATTCACTTAGTATTTATTACACACAAAAATAAGTTTTAGTTTTGAAAGTCCTTTGAAAATATGTCAAAATCAAAACCCGAAAATATGAACGTATTTAAAACACAACGCTGAACGTCAACTATAGACAATAATAATTATAGTCTGTTCGAAAAATATATATTATGGGCGGGTGCTTGATAAAATAAAACAATAAAACCAACGGCATCATTTCGAAAACCGCGTGGGTGGTTTAAATTATTTTTCCAATGAGCGTATAAGAAAATAAATTGAACCGAGAATATTGTTTTTCAAAAAGGATTTCTGTTCTTTTTCAACTCTTAAAGTCTTAAATAACACTATAAATATTATAATGTATCTATTTGCCATGTTCCGTAAGCAAATCTCCTGTATGAACATAATAACACTCATGATGACGATGACGAGTTATATAACAGTAATGATATTCCAGATTGAATTCATCAAGGGGATTCGTGTGGATTTCACCGATGCAAAACCACGGGGGTGTTTTGGCCCGCGGAGAAAAGTTTTATTCTTTCATTATTTTATCACTAACCACGGCAACCATGTAATACCACGTTTTATCCCAGTCGGCTTGAGGTTTAATCGCCTTTCGCCAAAAGCGAAATCCAACGCATCACGTGCACGCCACGGCCCCTTCGCCGTCGTCGGTTTCCCGAAACCCACGCGCGACCTATTCCGGCGACCAGACAACGGTGGAAAACGCTACTAAATAATGATAGTAATAATAATAATAATAATAATATTATACGTGAAAACTTTTGAAACGCATTTCGCTCTTTCCGCAACACACCACAAACGTTTGAACTCCAAAATACCCAAATTCATGTATACCTACTCGATATGGGGATCGCGTATACTACACGAAGATAACTAATGACTGAGAAACGGATTTGAATGCAAATTGCATTTTTTTTTTCTGAATGTCCAAAAATATGGCTTTCCAAGTATAAAGTTCATTTCATACATCGAGGAATAAAAAAATTAAACTTTTATTTTATATTTTTAAGACTTGATTACATTTTAATAGTATTTTTTGACATTTTATTATAGTGTATTTTTATGTTTTTAAGTCATTTTTATATAGGAATGTATAAAATTCAATAAAAATGTACATTAACATTAGATTCATTCTAGTAAAAATAAAAATATTATGTTTTTACCTATCAGATAAATCCTGACTCCAGACGAAATTATTGTTGACACGTGTAGACACATGTAAATAGCTAGGTACATAAATTATACAAATTACAATATATTACATGAAATTAGGTAAAGATCGTTATTTATCTAAATTGTAATACTGTATGGCACTGTTGAGTTAACTTAATGTGTTTTTTTATAAGTTTTAAGTTTAAAATTTTGTTTTAATGAATTTAAATACATATTTAAAGTTTTCTAGTGCATTTTTTTGTTCATTTTTTAAGGTATTTTTTTTTTGTAATAATGCATTTTTTTAAAACATTAAGTTGTAATATTTTTTTAGAACATTTTTCTTATTTTTATGGCATTGAAGTCCGTTCCCTACTATTGAGTAATGACGTATGCACCGCACTGTATAGACGGGCAATGTTATAGTCAGAGTACATCCGCTCCGCTTGCGATGCTGTTTGATGTAATTGACAGTCAACACTCATACTAATACGTATAATACAGGTTTATTCAAAATACGAGTAAATCATCCGAAGTCTTGCACATGTACACTTCCTAAGTCATCACCCAATCTCAAGCTATTTGACTACTTATTTTTGGGAACACGTTAAATCAGGGTGCTGGTCGTTTGTGCGAGTAAAATTGTTTTTGCATTTCGAATTTTAATGACGACTATGTGCTTTTTGACTTTGCTCTAATCTACTACAATTAGGTAGGTAGGTATATAGTTATAACTTAATAAGATATATACCACGGTCTATACTATTATTATACAATATGCATCATTATTTATTATGTAGGTATAATATTATATGTTAGTATAGTGTGTTTTATTTTAATGGTTATTTGAATCATATATTATTATGTGTGTGTATTTAAATTAATTTAAATAAGTTTGATATCGTGATCATTGATATAGATCTGTGAATTGTAGACCATTTACAAAATTACATATTGTACCTACTCTGTAGAACTGATGAATATTTTTAAAACATATTATAATCTGATAGCAGATAATGATGTAGACGACTCAAAAACGTATAAATATAAAATTCAGTATACGTTTTTCAATTTTTACAGCAAATCAATAAATAAATTCAATACCAACTGGTGTTAGTTATTGGGGAATAATGTTAGTTTTTTAGATTATAATTCAAAAAAGTCGATGAGGCACAAAGGGAAGTGCAGAAAGCCAGAAAGGTTAGGTTAGGTTCCGTCTATAATAGAAAAAGTACATTCACTTCAAAGTGTATTTCGGTACGTGTACAATAGGAATCATTTTTGGATACCTTAGAAAAGCTAGGTACACGAATACATAGAAGGAAAGATTTTGGACGATAAAAAATAAATTAAAATTTCTTTAAACAAACATTAAAAAACATTGGGGTTCGTGTGATTAATAAAAATTCAAAACTTTCTTCCTGTTTCAAACAAAGGATATACTGTATTCTTAATGAGAATTAAAATACAATAGGTACCCAATAAAAGCAAATAACCGACCTTTTTTTATCCAACCCGAACGTTATGAGCATTTTCAGTCACAATAAGTTTAGGAATTTCCATTCATAAGCTTAAATAAGTATAAAAAAAATAACACAAGTAAAATACTAAATTAAATATACCGAGTATCTATATAATAAACCTAGTTGAGAAATTAAATTTTAATTTTTAGTACAAAATATGCTTTACCAATCTAATTATCTATATCTAATAATCTAATTATATTATAATAATTAACCATGTATAGATTAGATATTACACAATACATATTTATATAAGTTGTATGATAAATTATATCATGAGGACCTAGTGGCCGGTGCATTGAATACTGCGAAATTTATGATTTATAGACTGATACAGCTTTTTTTCACAACTTCTGTAATATTATTGATGGATAACATTTATAAGTGTTTCAACAATTGTAAAATAAAAAATTGTTTTTAATTTTACAAGTCTGATAGTCAACAATTCTCAAAACGTGTTATGGTATATTGGTATTATATGTTATTATAAAGCTCATCAATATGACAGTAAAATATTTAATTCTAATTATATTAAATACTATAAATGTGTATAAATATCATTAGGAAAACATTATTTATGAATTGTATTAAAATGTATGATAATTAGATAATCAGAGGGACCTTGAACGTGCTATAATGATAAAAATTCAACAATGTATCAAGACAAATATAAAAGAAAATATACCGAAAAAAACATGAAGTATACATTCATTAATCTGACATTGATTTATACGCGGATCTTTACTGATTTATCAACATACAAAAGTATTCATTACTTCTATATTCTCTCTTATATTTCCTTCATTCTTGTTATTATTATTGAACTTAGTTTTATCAACATATTGAATAAAATTTCAACAAAAACTTTGTTAAACACATGACAAAATAAAACGAATTCCAAATTATTCAAAGTACTTACTAAAGAATTAGCGAATTTCCTATTGTTTTTCCCTATAAATTACTATAAGTATTAAATTTAAAGAAAAAATCAATTTATTCATAATGTTTTACATGAACTATATTTTTATTATTATTTAATCTTTGTTAATATTTTAAGTATATATTTGATGTACATTTTTAGCAGACATTTTTGTTTGAAAAGTATCAATTTAAAAATAGAAGAAATATTTTTAATAAAAGTATTTAAGAATGGTTTTGAAAGAACTGGAGAAAGAAAATGTGATTTAGTATTCTTATTTGTATAAAAAAAAAAAAAAAAAAAACAATGAATGTTTATGTTAAATAATTATAGTTATTATAATATTTTAGTAGGTACTTGTTCAAAATTCAACGCATTAATTTTATATTATATTATACTAATAATTACATAATTATCTTAAATAATGAAATAATTTATTTTTCTTTGTACGTTACTATAAATGCAATGCGATTTTATGTGATATCACACATTACTATGAAATCAATAATTGTTGATGTAGCCCAATACTTACTAGTTACTAATACAATTAATACTTAGCAGGAAATCATTACCGAACTGTTTCGTAAAAAATAGATGAATAAGGCATTACATATAGTATTAAACAATAAAAATTAAATATATTAAGAATATTATAATATTGTTAAGAAGATTCAAAAAATATGTTTTGCTATAAACGGTTTAACCCTGCCTAATCTATGAAATTTGAGGAGTTATTTAACCTATTTATATAAGTTAAAAACAATAAAAACCATAAACCACCATTAAAACTTAGTCTTAACAAAAGCTAGTTACGATGTGCCCCAAGTTTAAATAATGAAATTAATTAGGTATTGTGATAACTATATTAACAATAATTCATCTTAATTTATTATTATTATTATTATTTTTTTTTTAAGTAATAATTAATCGATCGTAACTCTTATCGTAATACAATGTAACCATATGAGCAAAAAAAAATAAGTTGATGAATTAATCGCGTGTACCTATGCCAAATCAAGCCAAGAAACAAAAAAATTAATTTCACACAAAAAAAAAACGAGTTAATTTGAATATTCCATGTACTTAAACATTAAATATAAATAAAAAGTTATTTATACAGAGTTTGATTTACGAGTATGCATATTGTTTACAAATAAATATAATATCATCAGAGTAAGTAGAATAGATTCAAAATTTAATCGATATTATCTAATAATTTAACAAAATACTAAATGAATAAATATTTTGTAATGAATCTTCCAATATTAAAGTGAACATATTAGTATTTGTTTTTTTTTATTGTTATTATAATTAAAGTACTAAAGAAGTTCCAACAACTTCAAAATGAATATACGTTTTTTCGAGAACACGCCTAATAGAATGGTCAATGTAATATGTATTTAATATAGTGTTATAACTAGGGCTCGGAACTTGATGATCTAAAAATATATAACAAAAAATGCATAAAATGAAGTAAAAATGATATTAAAAATGTATACATTACTGTAAAAAATGAGAAATATTGTTTTGATACAAAAATTATTAAAGTAATAATATGATATTATTATTATTTACGATTAAAATCATTAAAATTTATTTAAAATTTAAAACTATATATTAAAAATACTACTTTTAGTAAAAAAATTTTTTGTCGAATTTCTTGATTTAGTGACAGCAAAAAAAGACAATAAAAGTTGATAATCGACCAGATGCATGTGTAACTTTCAGCAAGAAAAATGCAAATATATGTAAAATAAAGTGCAAAAATGAATAAAATGCACCAAAAATACTATAAAATGACCGTAAAGCATAAAATTCCACTCTAAAAATGCAAAAAATAAAAATTGTACCATTAAATTCTATATAGGTACTTCATGAATCAATTTTTTCTATATAGACGAGCATAGAATGTGAGCATTAGAAAAAAAAAATGTAAATGCATTAAGTTGCGGCCCCAATTATAACTTATAATACTTTTATAGTAATATTTTATTCTTATTACAGTGGTATTAATATAGTAAACCCAAATAATATATAGTATTATACAGTTATTACATTATTTTAAATGTATATATCTGTATTATCATAATTCGATTACGGCGTACAGAAAATTTCGACAGATTGGAAAATAATCATGTATTATTCTATTATTTTTTCAATGTTTTCCATTTACTCGTGTCAGGATTGTGCGTTGTTATGAATAAGAAATAATCATCCAAGAATATTTATGTTTAAACGTACTGTCAGTGTTTTATTTCATTTCTTATACCTATAAATTGTATGGTTAAAACAGCCATCATACTCGACTTTTTCTTTGTTCGGGCCACATATACCTGCATAATTTTGTTACATTAGGCTAAACGCAACATTTAAATTCACAAAAAACGTATTGGGATAAAAATATAAAATACTATAAAATATTTAACTATAATTTTTAAATTAGTGGAATTCTTTTATTTTGAGTTTTTTTTTTGTACCATATTAGCTGGATGACCACTGGTCGGACGTATGAACTAACTAAAACTTGAGTTTGAAGTATTGATTTACTATTAGAAACAGGAAGCTTAAAACTCTTTTACTATTTAATAATTATTTTAAATATTTCTCAATAACGAATGATATCATATGAAATTACGTTTTATTTTTTAGTTTATCGATCGTTCAGAATTTTAGACAGTATACAGTATTTCAATTTTCGTGGTTTATTTTATCAAAAGAATTTTCTCTGTAACATATTGTCTTCTGGTAGTTGGCCCTTACACACAGTCAAATGCAACTTTAGAAATGTACAACAGTCGATAGTATGTATACTAACTAATGCAACCACAATAATTTAAAATGGTAGAAAATGGTATTAAAAAGGTACGAAATATTTTGAAATTAAACCCATTATTATAAGCCTAGGTATGATCAGAGTATATGCAGTATTCATTTCGCATTCTGATCCGTTTTGTGAAATGTATGGAAATTTCATCCAATTTATGAAACGTAGCTACGTTTTAATACATCGCGTAATTACAGAATGTGGATGATTTTTCACGAGACTGAAGTGGCAATTTAGTAGTACAGAGTTTGTTCTGTAATCTGTACATACACATAACGAAACAAATAACACGTGAACAGTTTTTAAAATAGAAAATACTTGTAGCTTAACAGAGAGATACCTTGTCGATACTGCACATTTTCGATAGTCATGTGGATATTAAATGATATTAATATTAATACATAATAATTTATTGATGTATATTGTACAGTCTTATTATAATAATCGTAAAGCGTAAAAGTGATTTTATTAAAATACTAAAATTAATTTAAAAAATATAATAACTATATAGGTTTATATGATCAGTACATATTTATATTATTTTGTTTAATAGTACATTTTATCAAATCTATACGTATGACAGAATATCAATAATACACAAAAAGGCGTATTTTAAAAAATTCTATAAAATAATAAATAGATCCTATGTACCAAAAGTATGTAGTATTATATATATAGGTACTATTATAACATACATTGTATGGTGTGTGTGAGGTTAGGTCCCAAATAATTGGAAAAACGAACAAAAACTCTTTTTTTGGTTTGTAATGTCATTTAGAGTATAATTTAGGGGTAAAATACAATGATACAAAGTGTGTTATAAGTTTTGGATGAAATTTTATACGACGATCAGAAAATAATAATGTGCCGAAAAAATATTATCCTATTTTTGAAGAAACGACGTTACATACTTTTCTCAAGAGTTTTGGGTAACCATAGTGATATTATTCTTTCGATAATATAATAAGACGTGTCTGAAATACGGAACACTGTTAGACAATTTTTTGTCATGTGGTATCACAACCTAAGCGGAATCCACGATAGTAGTATTACTTCCACCAATTGCAGACTTTGTTGAATACTTCGAGCATCGTATTTACTATATTGTATACACTTCAGTGTCTTTCAGAATGTTTTGTCGGCTTTAATGCAACTACGATGAAAAAAAAATGAACTACATTTGTTCCAACTCATTTTTTTACTACTAAGACATCAAAAATAATATGCTTAGATGGATACGCATCGAAGATTTTAAAGGAACAGTTTTGAATGGTGGTGATAAAATATATCATACTAAATAAAATATAAATGTACCACCAAAGTATTATCTCGTTTATCGGGTGTCCATATAGTGTACAAAATATATAAGGTACCTATATAAAAATGTCAGTATTAATTCTCTTGTCAAATATCAAATGTCAACGCGTGAAGGCATAGAACAAGAAGTGGAAATTATATTTCACTTCATTACATTTTACGAGTCAATAGTATTATATATTGTGTACGATTCAAAACTTAAGCCCATTATTATATCACAAGAACGATCTTAGAAAGCTCATTAAGTGTATCTCATTTTTTTTTGTTTGCGTTTTATCATTAGGTAAGTTGATCTCGATTTTCACTTTCATTTTTAATAGATGTTGCGTTTTAAAAAGATATTTTCATTTCTTTTATTACGTAAGATTGATTCAAAATTTGCATGTTAATATGCCTGATAATACATTTAAAATATATCTTAATAGTCTTGGGTAAATAAATACAAAGTAATTAATCATGATATCCATTTCTAATAATATTCAACAAATACTTGACGATTAGTTATTTTATGAATAACTTAATATTTTAAAAACCACTAAAATTAGACAAACTCAATACCGAACACTATGAATGGTTTATGGAAACTTCTTCACTTCAGTGATGATGAAAAAATACACTAGCAATTTATGAGTTGAAGTGTTTTATAATAACCAAAAATTAAATTAACATAAAAATAGGGCACCCTCGGATATAGAATTAAATTTAAATCAAATAATTATCAACGATACATTGTTTTTAATCAAATTATACCTAATAATCTATGTATACAATATTACTATATTACCCATAGTAATATTATAATAGTATTGGTACTGTAAAAGTAAAGTAAATAGAAAAAAACAGTAGGGGGCCTACTCCAAATTTTAAAATTCATAATATATAATATTATATTTAAAACAAAAAGTTTTAAATCAAGTTTAGATTTTCCTATTTTTGACTTTATTAAAAGAGCTTTTATTATTATTTTCCTAGTTATGGTATCCTTAGGTTATTCTGGACACGGTCACGAGTCTGGCTCAATATCAATATTACGGTTATGGTCACATAGATACAACAGAATCTAAACACGTAATATTATAATTTCGTTTTTAGCTTTGCATTTTTATTTATCCCGGTTTGGTTGGGCACATGTTTAAGACTGAAAATATTAATCACTAAATCCTGATAAAAGCTAAGAATTAAAGGATTTTTGTGATAACATTTTTGTTTTATGTATGATGTGTTGAGGTGCGTCATATAAATGTGATTAAAAATAAGAATAAACATGACCTACAATTTCTTAAGATAACCTACAGAAAGTTTTGGAAAACAACTGTACTATAGTCAAACAATTTAAGTACGCGTGAAAGAATTTAGTTTTTACATTACGAAAAATGTACAATACAATTTTACTTATATAATAATTTATACATCATATACAATACTATTAAAGTTTCAAATACGTTATTTATTGAAGAATAGAGTTTGTTCAATTACGAAGTCTCAGATGTTTTTCAATACAAACTCTACAATGGAGTCAAAACTCAAAACTTTATGCAAAACTTACGAATTTGTTACAAGGGCTTTTAGGTGTATTATTCAAACTATATCATAAAAATTAAATAGTTCACAGGAAGTTAAGTTCCTAAATTATATACTTAAAAATGCTATCTACTTATTAGAGCGTTAACTGGTATTTATGTAGTTCAGCTAACATACTTTTTATGTACTAAATTTGTCAGCTACATGATATTATTATTCTAGCTTTTTCAAGAAATCTATAAGTAGCATAGTATTAGTGTCTACTAAGTTTTTTTTGTATAAGAAGAAAGTACTTTGTTAAATAGTTTAACGATTTTGATGTATCTATCATACTTATAATTTATTGATTTACAGACAAAATTTTTATTGCTTATAGGTTGCTTATTGCTTATAACCTAACCATAATTTTTAAAAGACCTTAAAATCATATTAAATAATAATTTAAAAATTCTTTTGATCTAATTTACTCAGGAAATATTATGAAAAACAATAAAGTACTTGTTGGAATAGCTGAATATATAAATGAAAGTAATAAGTACTAAGTTTTGTTGTGTGTAAAATAATAATAGCAAAAAATTAAAACAAAATAACGAACTTCATTTAAATCTGACCAGTACAAAGTATTTTAGTTTGAGGCTTAAATGTAAAAAGAGTGAATATTATTATAATAAAAGTACTATTTCATTATAATTTCTACCATCCAACACTCATATTTGAACCAGGCTTTTGTTCTAATTTGTTTTGTTTTTCTTTTAAATTATGAAATTAAAAGTTTATGGTTTTTACAGAAATATTTGTAATTTTAGTAACAAATAGTGCTAGTACTTTTAATTTTAATTAACATAGTTGAAACTAATTCGCTTGGAAAATAACCAAAAAGATTATTAAAACAGAAAAACAAAATTTGATATCTTCGGTTGAGCTAAAAACGTCTCAATCTAAATACCTTATTGTCCTTATTATTATTAAGAAATTATTAAAGTAAGAAATTCCACAAACCGATCACATTCGGTAAGGATATAATAATTATTATAGTTGATTTTCGATTCGATATAAATAATTGACCTTGAAAAGCCAGTTTAGTGCTTTAATTATAATTTAATCAAAACCCCTACACGATAATGATTAAGTAATAATGTTGTTTGTTTGAATATAAAATGTATAACATATAAATTGTTTTGTATTATGTCATAAAGTAAATGATAGTAATTATTATTGCACATAACTATGTGTAATACAGTATCACCACTGCATAGGACATGCATTAAAAATAGTTTTTAATAACTTGTTTTAGGAGGATTTATTATTATAATTAATCGTATACCTATAATAGTTTTAGTTTCAAGTCCCGTTGATTAATAATTTTGTTAAGTCAGTTGTAGCTATGGACATTTTAATTAGGTTATCATGTATAAGTACCTATATAGCTGTTGGTACGTATAAATAGGCAGCTATCATTTTGCACTACAGCTCATTGCAGAAAGATTATTCTGTTGTTATAACTATATATGATGTAATTTGTACAACTCGTAACAAACTTACGACGATTGATGGAGGACAATTTCGTCATAAAATTATTCCGACAACAGCCGTCAAAAAAGTGACGATAAAACCATCCCTGCAGGCACGAAAAACATAAAGAAAAGAATAAAAGCAAAATGACTCACCGTAAGTTTCAGATATCGGGAAGCCCTGGACGAAACATTTTTCACCGCGGTTTGCCAACAGGATCGCTAAAACTCCAGCAGACAGCAATAGAGTGTAACGACACATCATATGTTTTCTCGGGTAACAATGTAACTCTGCTGTATGGACAAAAAAAAAATTTATATAAAACATATAAATAAAAGTATTTCATATGGCAATGGTCTAAAAAGTAATGCTGTTAATATCATATAGTTCTGACGAAACTAAAAAATATTTGTTTGAGGTATATGCACAACTTCAAACATCACGTTTTATTTTTAATTCGTCAACTGTAGTATACAGTTATGGTCATTCCCCAAAAAAGCTAATCCCCGTTTTTCTTCTATAATAATTAATATGTTCAACCTCTTTTTAAACATTTTTAAGTATACTTGAGGGCCATATTTTTATTATTAAGATTTTTTATGCCATTTAGCCGTGCCCTGTAGTAGTGGTACGCGATTCTTATTATGAAAGAAAACACATTTTGTTACTGTAAAATTTAAAACACGCTAAGTGTTTGAAAATGTTGATATTTATATCGACATTCAAACTAATAGTTTCTGAACTATTATAATACTTAGAATAACTAAAGTTCTTAAATATAATTTAAAAAATATGTATAATATATGATGTAATATTGAATCTAGTATTTATCATACTAATTATTAAAAGTCACTAAAAGACTCAAAAACTACTTGATTAAATTTTTATTTAGATAGGTACATCAATATTTACTTTTAAGGTGAGTGTGGTGTACTAGAAATATGGTGATTTTCATTTGAAAAAAAAAATGAAATTTATATCGTTTCAGCATATTCCTTAAATGGTAAATATAAGTGTTTTTAAATAACATAGTCCTTGAGTAAACTTAAAAATTTCAAGACAGAATTTGATCAGATAGAATATTGAATATTTAAAAAAGGGTAAAATGATAATAGTGAATCATCCTGTATAATATATTCTATAGAATATGGAATATTTAATACAAATTTATTGTGAATTGTATACTTATATGATATGGTTGTAATAATACCAGTTGTATTACGAGCATAAAATGTTATGAAAACATTTTTTGAAGAACAGCGATTTTTTAAACCATATTAAAATGACATTTTATATGTCATTTGAATACGAAAGACGTATTCAATTTTTATGTTATTTTCTTCATATGCAATGTATGCTATGATGTGTTTCTAATGACAGCATATTATATTATTGTATATTTGTATACAACAATACATCATGCATATATCTAAGATTCATCAGCAATATATTATCCATGTTTTCGCAATATTCTTGTCTATATTGATAGAGTATAATATTATTGAAACAATAGTAATGTTATTTAGTTATTTATTATAAAACATAATTGCACTTAATTAAATGACAAACTTTGAATTCGAAATGGCGGTCTAATAGTAAGATTTATATTAAATTATTAACCACCAGCCACCGGCGGCAGATAAAGGACGATTATAACTAGCGATTCACTCGGAATTATAAGTAATTCAATATCACTTATCATAGACAATAATGATGATACATAGAATGATAAAATACGATTTCGTAAAAAATTTATTAAGCACTCATACGTAATATAGACTTCTAAAAATCGATTAATATAAAAAGATGGCCTATTTATATAAAAAAAAAGTTGTAAACACTCTTTCCGGGAACTATAGTGTATTTATTTAACTATATAGCTTATCTAAGATGCAATTGTCTTTAGTATACATTTTTAACGAGAATCTATGGATTCGATCTAAGACAACGTTTTATCATAATGATAAAAAAAACAACCATTTATACCTGTTTCCGTTAAAATATTAGACAAGATATTTCGTAATATTTCATTCGAGAACATAATATAATCAATCACCAGGGGTACGTAATGAAAATATTATAATTAATATAGGTGAATCCGTCTGATTCATCACGCCTTGTCGAACAAAGTGCGTATTTTATCTGTTCTATTATGTGAATTTAATATATTTATACAAATATGAAGGACGGAATCGAAAATAGTTAGCAAACACGCGACCAATTATGATGATTGTCGACGTCTCGACGGGATGCATTGCTTTTACACGAAATCGCCAAACTATCCCTCTCATAAATCGTATCTGTGTTTGCACTTTTTTTACTGAAATATTTTATCAGCGGCAGCTGTAGTTTGTTTTGATAGGCATAAATGTAAACATTTAATAGTGTCCGATTAAATTTCACACGGTCACTTCATATTATATACAGAGTGAGTCATTAAACATGCACACACCTTTTTTCTCCTAAAATATGTAGCTATTCAAATTCTTATTTTTGAATTATTAAATCTCTACGATTAAACCATGTATACTAAAATACTTGAAATTTTTTTGTATCACATAAATAGTGTCTTGTGGAGAAACGCATTTAATAAGAAATTAAAAGTTAGGTACATCAACATTTTTAAAAAATCATCTACTAAATTATTTACAGTAAAAAATAGGTATTCTCATATGAAAAATAGGATTTTGAATCGCCACAAGCCACTTTTTAAGTAGTATGAAACATTTAAATTATTTTAAAATATTGTATAAGATTTAATAATTCAAAAATCAGAATTTGAATAACTAAATATTTTAAAGAAAAAAAAGACGTGCGAAAGAAGTGCCCACTCCTTAAGTACCTATACAACAAATTTAATTATGGTCTTTTAAATTATTTAAAAATTATTAAAATCAGAATTTGAATAAATTCATTAAAACAAAAAAAAAAAAAAAATGAGACTGATCATGATTGGTAAATCACCTTGTATGTAATATATATGTGATGTCTAACTGTGTTGTAGCACCTATACGAATAATAATTTAAATCAACTGAGTAAACGTTATATACGAGCACAAACGATTATGTAAATATTGTACCTTTGATCTTTACTTTAATAAAACCTCGACAGATCACAAATAAACAACGGATCCATACAAAGGTATCCAAACAAACAATCGAACTTAACGGGCATATATAATGTAATTTGGAAATATATAGTATGTAATATATTGTTATATTTGACATCGTTTTAATTTTAATTTTAATACACTCATTTAAAATATTATTATAATTGTTAATACAATAATTTATAAGTAAGATTTAATTGCTCGTTCTCATCTTTTCTTCATTTATTTTAGTTGTATTAGCAATAAATATTTAATTATAAACGTATTCCACTGAAAATTTACTATACATTTTTAATTCGCATAAGTATCAAAGTTCTAACTATTTATTAACTATGTTTGGCAATCCTTTTTCGTTTTTCAATTACTGCGTCACTCAAAATACTCATTGTATATTGTAAATGTATATTCGGTACACGATATTAATTTAATTTTGATTGACGGAAAAGAAAACGAAAGAACCAACGGCGGGCTTAATATTATAATATAAAAGTATATAATATATATAGGTACATATATTATGTATATTTTTTCCCGTAAAAGATTTTCAAAAATTCTGACAGACAACAATAGGTATCGTTTTTCAGCCAGGAATTATTTTCTGCGACTAAATAAAGTCAATGAATAAGCTGCACTCCACACACAAAGTAAAAACGATTTGTAATGTAAAATTGGATTTTTCTCTGCATTCGTACACAAACCTCTTTACTATCAAACCGAATTTAAATTCGCTCATTGATTTTATGTAAGATAATACGCATAACCTACAAAAAAATAAAAAGAGTGTTTTAAATAAAACGCAACTCAATTTTGAAATTGAATATGTATACTTCTAGATCAAACTACCTAACTAGTTTTTATTACGTTATTGTTCAATAACCCATTATTAATACCTTCGTGGAATTCAGTTTTGTTAGAAATATTATTAAACTATCAAGGTTCTAAACTAAATTAGCGAAAATTAAAAAGTCTAACAGTAGGTACTGATATTAACATAGAGCAGTATGGGTTTTTATGTTGTGAATAATAAACAACTACATACCGAACTCTTAAGATCAACCGATAACAATTTCAATGCAAAAATAACGCTATTACACTAATATTAGGTATATATTTATTTTATTGCATTGGAAATTTAAATTCCATCATCGACGTTAAAAATTCCTAAGAAAACTATTATTAAGTTTATACGAATTACTTTTATTTTTATGAGCTCGATATTTACATTGAACAGGCTACTAATATGTACTGACATGCAGTAATACTTAATGTTTTATGTTGTGTTTATAATGATTATGTACCATTTTGGTACTCGATTTCATTTACTATTTTTATAGTAAGCTGTAAAACCATACTTATATTATTAACATGTTTAAATTTTGTTTAATAATTAATAACTATGATAAAAGCAAAACAGAAAAGGTCTAGAATAAAATTATGCATACCTATACATATGATAAAACCAGGCAAATGGCATTAAATGGGATCATCGTCAATTAAAATTTACATCTGATTATAATTAAAAACATTTAAAATTTCACTTTTATTTTTTTAAATATATAGTTGAATAGTGAATACATAAAAATATATTACAATTTAGTATTACACTTAATAACATCCAATAGGTATTAAAAGAACTTTTGAGCAATAGAAATAATATTAAGTAATATTTTTTTTTCATTACCTTTATTGAAATTTACATTAAAAATATAATATAATCCAAATTATTAATTATTATTACCTCGACTTTCAAATAACACGAAATGGTTTTGAGATTTTACTATGTAGGTAGTCTGAAATATCTGAAAAGAATGACTATGTTGAGTATAATATGATTTAGTGATTATGGATTAGTAATTTTCAGAAAACTTGAATACGACCACTTCTTTATAATGTACACAATGTAGTATATTAAAATATGTCTAAATGTTGTGTATTTAATGGCCATACACCTGAAGTCTGTAAAACTTTGGATCAATAAGAGAATTAAGAAGTTACCTATATAGTACCTAACTTTAAATATATAGAAATAATAATTGTAAATAAAAAAAAAATTAAAACTCGACACACTATATTACTATTATAACTTTAATAAAGTATAATATCCCGTTATGTTGATTAGAAAAGATTTATATTTATAACAAGAAATTGTGAATATTTCTATTAGATAATTGTAGAACTATCAGATTGAATGAAAATCTAATCAGTAGATAACCTGTAATTATATACTATGTGAATGCAATACGGCTATTAAAAGTTAATTGATAAGAAACAAGAATAAATATAAACGAACATGTATTAACCCTATAGGTAGGTTTACTTTAAGTTTCATTAGTACGCTCACCAAGTGAAAAATTAAAATCAGAGGTAGTGGTGTTGAATGAATAATGCGCATTTATAATTTTGGAAAGCAATGTATATACATTCATACCACTACCACAAATTGTTCTCGAGTTTATTATACGTAATTATGATCTAATCGACATGATACTATTCATTATGTTGTATAAGCCGATTTTATAATTTAATTGTAACTAATATTTATTAACTGTAATTATAATACATTGTTTTTCAGTATAAATACACCTATAAATATTAAATAATGATGTGATGTATTACATATTGCAAGTTTTAGATATTATTTTGATGAAATTAATATTTGATTAAAATAAGTAATTAAGGAAAATCAATTTAAAGATTATTTATTGATTTATTAACTATTATTCACGAACCGTATGTTCTGTACTTAGTTGGCATCTTTGTTAGCACTCAACCCTTATCCACAAACTTAATAAAATGTCTAGCTGTCTAACTTCTATCAAACGAAAACAAATCACGTAAAAGAAGAATCGTATCATTTATTGGACATTTTACTATAAACTACTGAAAATGGTTTTGACATTGACCGGTTATAGGTATTAGACTAAAAATAATAAACATAAATCAAGACTAACCTAAAGTTATGATTTTTTATAATATTTATCGTTTATTTTCAAGTGTTTTAAGTAAATAAGGTAAAATCAAATGGTTACAAACATAATAATAATATTGAAAACGAAATGATTTGAATTAAAATATTTAAGGAGTATACTTTCTTGTTAAAAAACAAAATATTCTAACAACAATATATAATATTATTAGTATTATTACACAAAAATATTTAAAAATGCTCCTATTTTATCACATGCAATATTATATATTTGTAGTATGTTATGTATAAGTACGTGACCAAAATACCAACTACCCTTACACATATTAATATATCATCTAAAAATAATAAATAACAACCAGTTAATATCACTGAACATATACCTACATAAATAAAATTTCAAGTTGAAAAAAATGACAGCATATATAGGTATACTATAGGTACTAGTAATATACTAATATGTTTCATTAAAATGAATAATTAGTATAATATATCGTATTATATAACTCATACTACTAATATACTTGTATATCATATTCATGTTTATGCATGCCTAAATCCCACAGCTCTTTCTCGTACATCAAAACAATCAATGATAATTAATTGTGTATTACGATAGTAGACAAAGATAGAATTAGAAGAATTAAATTCCTAATAAAATTCTCACGCGCGACCATAACAATCATTATTTTATATTCAATGCGTTTTCTAAAATATTCTAAAAGTTTTATTCGTTTCTATAAAAAACCTGTGGGAAATTATTCCTACATAAGTCTTATTGAGAATATTATTATTAAAAAATACATTTAGGTAGATACTACAATTGGTACGAATTCATTATTATTAAATAATCATACATCTATTTTCATTAATCAAAATATGAAAAATGGAATGTTACTTGAATAACATAGCGATGAAAGGTACAATATAAATATTATATTCAATGCATCAACTACTGAAGGATCTATGCGGGAATTTGCAACAATTGAATAATATTTTATTAGCATAAAAGTTTATCAATACGATAATTCTCAAACGCATTTACATTTTTACCAAAAATATGTATATAATAGTATTGAGTATGAATAATTTTAAATTTTAAATTTTAAAACAGTCAAAAAATAAATCGAACGCTGAGTATCCTAATTATAATTGTACAAGAGAAAATCATTGAAAAATAACAAACTACCAATAATTGTTTTGATATATTTTATTTGTAAAACGTGGTATTGAAAATGCAGATTATGATTTAAATCAACACAGTTACTACAGTACCACCAAAGTAAATATCTATAAGTCAAATCTAACCTATCGATTGTTATGTCATTCGTATTTATTTGTAATTCTAATTCCAACATTTCTACACCACCTCAAACTAAGAAAAACCAATTTCTCCGTGGAGGTACTCGTGTAACTAAGTGATATGGGAATACGCATTTTATGCATCTAACTTTTTGACTACGAAACGGCAAAAGAATCACTCTGAAATATTTTTTACAAAGATTGAGGGTGCACCGCGTGGCGTGTGAAAATAAAAAAATCTTATCATTATATAAATTATAAACACAAGTGTTAATTTTTTAATATAATATTTTATAAATCCATTGTTTTTCCATTGAATAGTTATATAATAATGAGGTATTAACTATATTGTAATTATTAGTAGAATTATCATTAAACTTGATAATGTAATTTTATTTGCGGAATTGTCACTGTCAGTGAAATTATTAGTATAATTGTCATTAAATTTGTCAGAAGCATAATAATTAAATATTAATAATAGTTTATGGATACAAATTGCAAGTACTTGATACTGGTTGCAATTATTTAGTACACTTGTTTTGCAAGTATTTGATAGTTTTAACTAATTGCAAGTACTTGAAAATGTAAAAAAAATTCTCAATGACAATAGTCATTCAACATTACCATTAGTATTATTCTTATTGAGTAGAAAGACAGTACATTCATAAAATATTATATTGAAACAATTGTGCATATTAACTAATAAGTAATAGTTATTGATTAAAACATGAATATTTGTTTGAAATATTGTTTATTAATGTTGTATTTTTTAATATTTTGTATAGAAATTTATTCTAGTTCATATTATATAATATGAACACATTTATAATTGTCCAATTATTTTGGAAATTTCGTGCGTCTAATTAAATCAAATCTATAATTTAATGAGAAATGTACGTAATATTAATGAACCTTTATAAATTACAATCTCTATAAATACGCACGGTTATTTGTATTATAATAAAGTATCTTTTGCTGTTCAAAACTATGTTGTAGGTACATTGTGAAGGTTCCCTAAAGTTAATTACAATTTGACAAATTGTACACTCATCACTAGTCATTATATAATAAAATATTATATTGTAAGAAAATATGTATAGGTACATAACTTTTAGTGCAGCTTGCAGCAGGTACAGACAAATGTATATTTTTATTTCGTATCAAGTAAATACCATATGCCCCTTAAATAAAATATTATACAATTTGTTTAAAATTCTATGGCATGCGTATCATTATTATTATCATTATTCATTATATTATTTGCACAATGGCGTAAGTAAAAATGTTATGCTTCTGGTTGCTGTATTTTAATTTTTTGACATCACTAACGTAGTTGCTGCTGTTGGTACAATGTGTATAGTGTATTTTTAATGTCTATTCAATATCCACAGCAGTATTATGATAAACATTATACCTACCAAGTTAAAAAAAAATATGTACCCCATTTTATGGTCAGGTAATAATATGTGTTTTATTTAAACACCGATGGGTATTTATCATTATTTTATTCGTATTTGCAATCTAAAACCTATGTAAATGTGCATTTTCACGAACCCTGTGTACTGAACATAGTATGCTATAACCGGCTTTGGGACGGAGACATGGGGCATTTATACATAGTGGTCGATTGTCATACGTATATTATAGTATTTTTTGATGACGAATTATATAATATTTTTTACTCGTCCCGGTATGGTCTTAATAGTTAATACTTTATAGTTATGGTTTTCATCCCTTTTCCTATAGATGCACATAATGTGAACATGCACGTAATTGTAAACTATAAACAATACGCCTTTAAATATTATACCAGAACATCAGGTGGTGCTTTACTCTGGCCATAATTACACGTTGAAATAAATGTTTAGGTACACTGCAAAGCATTTCGAAAAGAACAGTTTATTTATTTATTTGTTTTGCTGCAACGAACTGTTCGATTTACGTCATCAGTGTAATCCTGCGCTTAGCGTGGCACGAATGACAAAAAAAAAAGAAAAGACCATAATATATGCTATGCGCAATAAGGAGCTTAGATTAGAATTTTCAGAAATTCAAATTAGACAGTGTAATATATACAGAATGATCCACTATCAATCAAGCTCATCCTTTTTTCTGTTTATAATAACAAATTTATTCCAATTCCGATTTTCAGAATACTTAAATATACCTACTCAGAGACCAGTTGACCTTTTTAAACTCTTAAATACTTTTTTTGCTTGACTTAAGGAATGATCTATGATAATACAGACGTCGGTTTTCATACGAGAAACTCTCTTAGTTATTAAAATATTTATATCAAAAATAATAATCCAAATATGGTTTAACAAAAATATAAAACAGATGTAATATTGAATTAAGTATTAATTATAATTGGACTATATTTATAAATTATTAATTTTGATCGATTAATAATAATATTACATGACATAGCCCATCTATTAAGCACATTATCATAGACTAGACCGATTATCCTATTAGTATATACAAAGTTAATAACTCAAAAACTACTCGTTTGAATTTTGATTCTGAATATTCTAAGACTAAAAATATCCAGAACAAAATTATCCTCCAAATAATTCACCAGTAGAAAAATGGGCTTATCACTTTGTATTTTCACAACACTATTTTTTAATTAGATACTTCAACAAATCTAAAGAAATCACAACTTTAACTATAGATATTTAAAAATTCTAAAAAGCAGATTTTAAATAACTACATTGTTGAAGAAAAAATGAATAAGCATAGTAGGCGAATAAGTCTATGTAATTTAAATTATATCTTCAAATGGAAATTCCCTTAGTCGTTTATAATTTATAATATATTTGAACCACATGACATACATATAATAGCCAGCATCTGCAGTTATCTATACCATGAACCCATCATCGGACGCGGTTGGGATAAAACGTAGTAAACGCGTCTGCGTGAAACTAGGATTAAAAGTTTTGACACAAAACAAGGGTCGGACAAGGTTGGTTTTATGAAAATTTCTTGGTGACTCGAACAATATAAAGGGTGTACACCGAGATATCGCGTTGTGTATGCCTATTATTATAGAAATGAATCTGAAAAATTAATACCTTTTGAGATCGCGATACATTTTAAAATAAACCGAATATACAATGACCACATATATGTGGTTAGGATTTTTTCGTAGATTATTTACAAGGTTTAAAATGCTTTTGTGACTTATAATGACTAATGTATATACGCAAATACAGTTAAATACTGAAAACGTTTTTTTTAAATTTGATTTCAAATTTAATAATGGATGATTCATATAAATACGCACTATACATCATCATTCATCACCATCATCAACATCAACATCTGTACCGGGGTCCAGGAGATTCGACCGACGGTAATATTATATCACGAAATTTATCGCGCGGGAAAATAGGTAATATCTATGGTATTTGTCTTCGATCAAATTTAATTAACTGGATTGGATATATTTTACAATATTCTTATGAAACTCTAAATTGAAAAATTCATGTACCCTCTAAAAATATAAGAGATACATTACTTGGTTAGTATAATAAGGAACAAAAATAACCTAAAAACTCATACTTATTATTTAATATATTGACCTATAGTCTATAACATAAATACATAATATAGTTTTTGTTAAAAGAATTATTCTCTCTCTCCATTTTTTATTTATGTTTTGACTCATTTTTCTGTAGGGTTGGGTAACACGGGGCAGAGACATAAATTTATAAAAAAAAAAATAAGTAGGTTTCTTACCTTTCTATTATTATTATTATTATTCTAACCTTATCTTTTACCTATTCGGTTTTTTTCATTTTTTTCTGTATAAAATAAATTATACAATATATTGTACTGTCAGGTAAAAATGTCATAAATGTAAAAATTCCCGATTCCATATAAGTAACTAGAGGTTAAAAGTTAAAATAGGGGGAAGATAACTTTAACGAAAACTGACTCTCACATGAAACATTTTTGTAAGAACTTAAATCTAATCATTCATTGGAAAAGCAATACAGTTTTATACAAAATATAATAACGAACTGTGTTAAAAACATAAAATGTTTTCCTCGGCTGCAAATATTACAGCGCTTTAAGCACTACACAAAGCAAACAACAAATTCCTTATAATGATAAAAATATTTGTTAACATATAAAGCATTCAATATCATATGGCGTATAGATAAGCCTATTTACGGTAACTTTTGGTAAAAATGTTAATAAAAGTTTATATACAGTATAAACAAATAATGGCTGCAGTACTTAGATTTTCCTGCAGACTGCCCAATATTCCCAACCACTCTTTCCTAGATGTACTGTGCAAAACAGAAGTGTATCAGAAAATATGCAATATAATTTTTAATGATATACTATACTACACTATAATTCTGATAAAATGTATTTAAAATTGCTTGTTAAATAATAAACTGTACGTCTTACGTGTCTAATCAAATTATCAAATGAACAATGAAAATCAATTTAAATCGGTAACGATTATTCGTATATTTGTGCTTAAATTAGTTAGGTAGTAGTTATCAGTATAAAATGTACCTAATTATGATGATGTCGGTGAACGTATCGTAAATTAATTTAAAATTAACTTTGGTCACGGGAAATAGGTTGAAATTTGTACAAAATTTACAAAATGTTGTATAGATAATTTTGACATATTATACATTTTTATCGATCACTCGCTAAGGCGGTGTACGTGACGTGGCCATAGGCGCACATAGGGTGTGAATTTAGGGGGTGCTGAAATAATTTATAGTACACAGACCCGTGGGGAGCGAAGCCCCCCACTACACCACCCTAATACTATAATAATTGCATTGCAATAATTATAAATTTTATTAAAAATAAAAATAAATATTTTGTAATTATATTAAAAGTTATAATAACATGTAATCATTAATTATTAATGTTAGACAAAATTTAATTTTCTGTTTGATATTGCAAATGTTTGCATTATAATTTCCCCCTCTATTTTATTGGTAAGATCTCTCTCAATGCTAAGCGTAGATAGCTTGGTAAATCTTTCTATCTTTCTTGGCCCATATTGGTGCGTAACCAGTTTTTCAATCTACGCATAGCTGAGAAGGAGCGTTCACACGTTAACGAAGAAATTGGAATTGTTATTCCCAATAGCTTATAGACATTTGGAAACGAACTTTTATAACATTGATTTTTCATGCCTTCATATATAAAGCTGGCTGGTAGACTATTCATTAAAACCATCATTTCTGCTGATAAACTAACTGTTGATATTTTCAAAATATCCTGATATACATAAACAGATTTATATAATAATATTTCAAAAGATATGACTATGTAATAAATATTTTAAATAGTTTATGCGGTGCTAATTTTAAATCTGGGAGTGCTAAGCACCCCCAAGCACCCCCCTATGTGCGCCTATGGACGTGGCCCCGTGTATACACTTTTAGATAATATATAATTCTCCGTGACAGTTTTTTGATCATATTTGTATTTGTACCTGGCACCATATTCATACATTGTTAAGGTGTGATACACGCGAATATAATTCAAATTTCAAAGAAAACAATCAAAACAGCAGGTGACCAACGCACATTTCCGAACCGGAAACATATTATTTCTTATAGTGACACTGTCGCGTAAACTCCAAGCAAGCTATTTCCGGCAACGTATTTGCAGCAATTTATAAAAGCAATTTTTCCTGTTCCACACCCCCTCGTGTCCTGCATAACCGTTCCCCACAAATCACAACCACCGAACAAACCACGGTACCGGTATACGTGCTCTCGCTGTCATTTTGTGAAATGCAAATTTGCGACGTCATCAAAATATTGCCATCCATGAAGGCATGAAGCATTATTTATGGTTTTAAACCCCACGAAGTTGTTGCAAAAAAAGACAAAATATATTACACGCGGGTATCAACTGTTACACCTTACACGTGATTTAAGTGATCGGTTGATGTAAATCGATTTATTCTCTACGGTGTGAAAAACTGATCCGTATAGTAAAATTACAGAGGTATTATATAAGTACCAGCTAAGTATCTATGACTATAATGTTTAAACTGTAAATACATCAATGCGAGATAAGTTCAGATCAAACGCGGTCAACGGAAATAATTAAACAATTTCCGAACTGAAGAATTTTATCTTTTTAATAATATTCTTTATCTATTTAAGTTTCTTACAGACTTTATACTTTCTTGAACATTGTTCAACTCTTTATTAATATCGTGGTAAATTAAAAAAATTTACAATAATAAGTTTTTAAAAACTTCAAACAATTGAATCATAAATCGAAAAAAAAATAATATATTTTATTGATTAAATTACAATAATATAATACGTTGTATAAACGAAACAACTTAACAGTAAACATATATCATATAACATACGAGTACAAAGCACACGGGTAGGTTACCTTCGTAATGATTTTAGCCTGTATCAATAGTAAGTACTCAATGAATGCCTATAGTCGTTGACATTAAATAAATCTGAAACCCGATTTAGAAGAAATTATAGTAGAGAAGAAATTTCAAACTTACATCAGATCTTATTTTGAATAAATATTTTCAACATATTGACATATTGGTGGAATTTCAATGTAACTTGGGAGATTTTTGATTGATAATCAATGTCATATTATACATTTTTAATCATGTTATAAAAGATATTTCATCAACGATTTAGATAAAATAGTAGGTAGCATACAGGAAGATTTATTTATTATTATTTATTGATTGAATATAGGCGATATCACATTGAAAATATTTTATAAAATTATATTTTACTTTTTTCTAAATCCGAGCATACAAAGACCACAAAATCGTAAATTTGGCATATGGCAGTTTTTTTTTTTATTTCAATGGCGATATATCGACAGAATCTCAAATAATATAATATCGTATCGGTTTTATTATATAGTGTATAAATTATTCAAAGCAACTGCAATTCAAAATAAAATCGAATTTGTTACAACTTATTTAAACTTTGTAAATAGGTAGTCAATAGGTATTCTGTACATATTTTAAATGCAAATGGACTTAACGCAACTGCAGTAGTAATAGTAATAGTATAATTTGTTGCGTAGGTATAGGAGGTATAGCAGTTACGTGATGAAGGGAAATTGTTAGAAGTTTCAAATAATAATTTACGACTATCGCGGCGTTATTATTTAAATGCCTTATCTCGCGCTTCGAACTGTTAAGTTTAATTTACGAAAAGTCTGTTACCAGCTGTTTATGATGTTGTTTTTGTAGACGCGTTGTCAGTTTATCACTATTGCAATAATATATGTATAACCTTTACGAAACTTATTCAGAAAATGTTTAAGTAATCTAAATATTTGCAGTAGGAATCATTCACAAAACAATATTAAATATTATATCATGCTATACGAACATTGTAAGTTAAAACGTAAAGAATATAATACGTATAAACCATTCATAATTAATTTGTTCTTATTTGATCAAATATTTATATATAAATGAAACCTAATCGCTGGAAAATCTAATATATATTTTTCATAACAATACAACTAATAATATACACAAGCATATTATTGTAATTAATTACCTACCATTTTTACGATTATATTGTCTACATTCTACAAGACTGTAAACGAGAGAGATGTAGAAGTTAACAATTAAAATATTAAATTGACATTTGTCGTAGAGAGACAACGTTGAGCGACAAAAAATAGTTTTTTTTCACCAGAATTTAATTATTAAATTAAAATAAAATAATAGTTTAATATATAGTTGTTTATCAGTCTCCCAAAACGCATACTCATTTTTAATTTATTATACGCTTTGTGAAAAATAATTATTTTTATGTATACGGCTTTAGTTTAGAATAGATACATAATATATTTATTAGACATAACAATATACATAGCGTATTAAACCATTTTACTTAACGACAAACAATTATTACATAAAGTAATTTTCTTTTGAATTGTAAAATATTTCATATCTATCTAGATATTTTTATATGTGCAAACATTTAGGGCCCCGCCACACTACTCCGGTTTCACCGGACCGGTGAAAACGTTCATTATAAACCGGACGGGACATTGTCGCCACACTATTGCGGTTTTACCGCATAAATGGTTACCCTTTCCACCTAAATTTTGACCTATACACCTGTTAACAATAATTTAGTAATGCAGTTGTAGTATTGGAAATGATCATTTGTTTGCACTTGGATTTTGAGTAGACATACGTTATTTAGTTATTATTTAAATAATTTTTCGTATATAATATTAAACTTATTAAAAATAAAAATGAATAAAAAAATAAAAGCTGTTTGTATTGCGGAAGCACTTGGACTGCTAGATGAGCCCGTGCGACGTAAATTTTGGGTTCATCCATTAAATGTTAATCGTGAAAAATCGCAAAGATTTTCATTATTTTTTGAAAATTTAAGAAAATATCCAGATAAATTTTTTGAATATTATCGGATGTCCATAACATCGTTTGATGGACTTTTGGAATATATACGTGAATATATTACTAAAAGAAATACGTCTTTTCGAAATGCAATTTCAGCCGAAGAGCGTCTGACAGTGACACTGAGGTAAGTAATATTTTAATATTTTTTTCTTTATAATTATAACATAATACATATAGGTAAGTACTACATATATTTTCTAAACTTAAGTAGATAAATTAAAATATAAAATCAATACTTGTTCAGCACTATACATCAATATCAAGCTAGTCTTGTAATAGTTGTATAAATTACTTTATTAAAAGTAAGTGGCCGACACAGATTAGGTACATATAATTTAAAAAATCTATTTAAATATTTTAGATTAAAACATTCATTTTTATTTAAATATGCATAGAATCATAACAGTTTAAATTATAATAATGTAAAATCCATTAAAAGTTATAAAAAATAAAAATAGTTAATACTTTTTTTAAGTAGGCACCTACTTGATACAGCAATAAGTGTAAATTAATTTTCGACTTAAAATAATTAATTTTTTCTTTAAACATTACCTTCCCGGTATTTAAAAAAAATAATATAATTAATAACTTATTAATATTTAATTAAATAATAATTATTAGTCATTAATATTTTTATAAGGATGTGTATCTGTAAGGGGGCCAGGAACAAAATAAGGATTAAATATAGGTGGTATTGTTGAAGATGTTGGTGTAGTTAAAGTAGAAGGTTGTTGATAAATATCTGATGGCTGATATGTTAATGAAGTGGACACTGTTGATGGCGTTCCTATGTTATGATGCAGAGAAGAGTTGAGACTATTGGGATAATTTGTTTGAAAATTATATGGAATTTCGGATTGTAAAGGATTTATACTACAGATACTATGATTTGAGGGTTGTGGTACAGGATTGTTTAAGTTGGATGTGTGAACAGGATTTTGGAAATGTTGCGGTTGTTGTACTGTTTTGGAAAGAGATTTGAAAAAATTAATTACATGAGATTGAAAATCCAGTTTTTGATCTTCAGTTAATTTTTTTACGTGGTTTAAAAAACTCATTAAAAGCGCTATATCAGGATCTACTTCTTCGGACTTTTCTAACATATTCAACAATTTTGATTGGAAAGGAGTCTCAGCTGGTTTTCTTTTTTTACTTTGAAAGCTTGTTTGAGACGGACCAGGTAAATTTGAAATATTCATATTTGTGTCATTTTCAGTGTCTCTTATAACCGACTCATCGGAAGTGTTATGAAAAATATCATCAACTTCATTTAAAACATCAGCTGCATTTTCCACCATATTACTTGTCGTCCTAATAATAATACTTTATTAATATAATACAAATACAAACTATCATAAATTATAATATCATTCATTTTGTACAAATTTAAAAAATAAAATATATGAGAAATATATGTAAATTTAAAATGACTAATTTGTAAATCTGATTAAGAACAATTTTGATAGTAAAAACAAAATTATTTACTAACCATATAATTTCACAATTTTTGTTATACGTTTAAATAGGATCTTTTTTTTTGCCCTGTATTACATTATCAAGTGTCGGAAATGATAAAATAAACATTCATTGTAAAATTAAAGTATCTATTTTATTTAGCAAACGCTAAAAATAAATTTAATTTGACTTTCTGGTAGAAATTTTTTTTTTGTTTACGAGAAATCTTGTATTCAATTTTAAAATCTTAGATTTAAAAAGATTTAAAAGAACAATTTTTATAAATTTATGAATTAACACATTTTGTGATTTATACGTATTTTGTCAAAATTAAAACTGAGACGCTCATAGAAATGTATTGTGGATTTACGCTTAAATTTATTTTTTAATTTGCAAAAAACTTAAGTATAACTTACTTTCTTTTTTTCACGGTTTGTTGCAAAAAATTTAATGCATCAGCGTAAACATATTTTTTTTTTGAAGTTCCTTCGTCACCACTTTTCCCTTGATTGATAAACTTTGAATAATTATCACGAATATGGCGCCAGGTATTTTTCATCTCTTTTACTTTTTAGTTTTTAAAACAAAATAAAAAATGCATCAAAATAATGAAATAGTTATAATTTTAGGTAATAATAGTAGGTATATAATAATAAACTATTAGATTATTAGCAATAATTAGTTCAGTGGATGGTGATTTATAATGAAATAAAACAGCCTTAACCTAAAATAATAATTACATTTATTTTTAATTTAAGGTTTTTATCTACTGGCACAAGTTTTGGTGCATTGAAATTTGATTTTTACATTGCTCGGAGTACTATTGGGGAAATCGTAAAAGAAACGTGTACGATTTTATGGATGGTTTTACAACCAAAAGAAATGCCAGAGCCTTCAACAGAAAGATGGGTTGAAATTGCAAATACTTTTTATGGTAAGACTAATTTTCCGAACTGCTTAGGAGCAATAGATGGTAAGCATATTCGATGTAAAGCTCCAAACAATTCAGGTTCATTATACTTCAACTACAAAAAGTATTTTTCGATTGTGCTGATGGCGATTGCTGATGCCAACTTATGTTTTATTGCAATTGATGTTGGTGCCTATGGAAAAGAGGGTGATTCAAATGTGTTTAAAGATAGTATTTTTGGGAAAAAACTTTATTCAAATCAACTTAATCTACCAGAATCAGCAAATTTACCGAACACAAATGAACATCCTCAGCCTTTTGTATTTATTGGAGACGAGGCATTCGCCTTACATTCGAACTTATTAAGACCATACCCAGGACGTGGTCTTAATGATACTAAACTTATATTCAATTATAGGCTATCAAGGGCAAGAAGGACGGTAGAATGTACCTTTGGTGTTCTGGCTAATAAGTGGCGTGTCTTACATACACCAATACAAGTTGAGCCTGATTTAGTGGACGAAATAATTAAATCGTGTTGTGTATTACACAACTTTGTTCGAAGAAGGGATGGCTTCAACAATGAAGATACAGAGACCAATATGTTGGATGATATAAAAGTTCGTGGTACGGGTGCTCGTACTCAAGGTACAGAAGTTAGAGACTACTTCGCAAAATATTTCATGGGACCTGGATCAGTGCCATTTCAATTTCAAAAAATTTAATTTTTATAATATTTTTTATTTACTTTATTTAATTTTTTCTACTTAAAAAAATAGTATTGTTTATATAATACTACCTTTTCAGTATTTAATAATAAATACATTAATTTAATAAATGTATATACAATGTATAATATATTATATTATACATGATATACAATGACAGCATACGTCATATCGTTTACATATATTTATTTTGTTTTATATAAGTTATAAATGATACATAGAATTATAAAATATCTTTTAACTGTAAAGGTTTATAAATTTATATTTAAATTTTAAGTATTTAAGTATTTAAAATCGATAAAACATAAAATCAATAAAATAAAATTGTTTGTAACATTTTTTTTAAACCTTATTTTTAATAACAATTTTTTATAATCAATATTATTTATCTCAATTTACGATTTAAACATTTTAAACTATTAAAAGCTATTTTTATAAGTACATTTTTGGGTCGTCAAAATCTCATCTTTGTATCTTTGTTATAAATATTAAAATATGTACATTGTGTTGTTTCCTTACCTCGTTCATCTTTTCCATTTTTTTCAAGCTCATGCCAATCTAAATACATTGAGCTTCCGATGTCCATCCAACTTTTTAATTTAAGGTGTTTGTCTGAGTACTCTTTGGAGCCCATTTCCCATATCGAATTATTATTTTGAATACATTGAATAAATTTATCAATGTCAAACATGATGATAATTGATAAATTTTTAATTTATTCAATAAAAAAATAATTAAAAAATCACAAATTTGAAAATTCGAAAACTGCAGTCCGGTTAAAACGCATCAGTGTGACAGGTATGATATAAAATAATGTGTTTTGATTATTTCATCCGTTTATCCCTTTCCGTTTTCAACGCATCATGTACCGTTTCAATCCGGTCGACGCATGACAGGACATGAACTTACAGGATAGTGTGGCGGGTTAAATTTAAATCAATGTGTTTTGATAAACCGGATGACCGGTGCGTTTTCACCGGTCCGGTGAAACCGGAGTAGTGTGGCGGGGCCCTTATTGCTAGAAAATTAGTAAACAACTCTTTAGTCGAAAACTTCACAGACCTCATTATAGAGGCCGCTACTATGACAATTGGAAAAAATAAAAACAGTACCAAAAGAAAACTAGTACCCTGGTGGAATCATGTATGTAATGAAGCGATAAAGCTCTACAAACAATGTCTCAACAAATTAAAAAATCCAATCCTTACTCCAGATACATCACCAAAAAAAGCAAAAAAGAATCATGTCAAAAATATACTAATTCTATAAATATCAACACCTCCTCGACTGAAATATGGAATAAAATCAAATCAATAAAAGGCATTCCATACAATCGCCTTCTCCCGATTCTCCAGCACAACAATACTTCTCTCTCAACACCATCGAACATATCCGAAGCCTTTGCGGAAGTCTTCCAAAAAAATAGCAGTGACTCAAACTACGACCCTGTCTTTACCACATTCAAATACAATTACGAAAAAAATATCATCAATGAACCAGAGTATGAACCCCATCCCCATATAAATCTCTTAAATGTTCCCTTTAGCACCTCCGAAATGTTGGACGTCATGTCAAATTGCAATAGCAAAAGTCCTGGACCAGATGATATCCCATACGGTTTCATCAAAAACCTCCTTAGCAATAGTCTGAACCAACTCCTTCAAATATACAACCTCATTTGGAAAAAGGTATTTACCCAGATTCATGTCGCAAGGCCATAATCATTCCAATCCCCAAACCAGATAAAAACAGATTTAATACATCCAATTATAGACCCATATCTCTCATATGCACACTAAGCAAACTTTTGGAAACAATGGTAAACAAACGATAAGTATGGCACCTCGAAGTAACTAAACTCCTACCAAACAACAAATGTGGTTTTCGACGCAACCACTCAACCTTAGATCACCTAGTAACCTTACACATGGACATCTGTAACGCAATAAATACCAAACAACACCTTATTCTCATTGCACTTGACCTTGAAAAAGCCTACGATATGATGTGGCGCAACAGAGTACTTCAAATTATATAAAAATGGGACATAACTGGAAAGATCTTCACGTTTCTCAACAATTTTCTCACGAATCGCTTAATACAAGTTAAAGCTCATAACCACCTCTCTAACGTATATCCCACTGTAAACAGACTTCCACAAGGATCGGTCCTCAGTGTAACCTTGTTCCTCATCGCAATACATGACATTTTCCACAAAATTCAAAAACCCACTAAACATATAATATTCGCTGACGACTGTTATATATATTGCAGTGGAAATAACATCAGTACCACCCTGGAAATCCTCAATAACGCACTTCACTCCTTACAAGAATGGGCTAATAATTCTGGATTCATTTTTTCCTCCTACAAAAGTCAATGCATAAAATATAATCACAATTCAGACACCATTCAGAAACTTTACCTTAATGACATTCAAATTCCTTTTCACAACTCAATCCGAATACTTGGAATTATATTTGATCGCAAACTTAACTGGAATTCATATCTAAAACACCTTAAAATCGTATGTAAGGCTAAATTGAACATTATAAAAACCCTCGCCCACCATATATGGGGAGCAGACAAAACGTCCTTGCTCAACATATATAAATCACTAATTCTATCAAAAATTAACTACAGATCCCTAGATTACAATACAGCCAAATCTAGACACCTCAAAACGTTAGATCCTATACACAATGAGGGAATACGCCTTTCCATAGGCGTCTTCAGAACAAGCCCCACAGAAAGCATTTTATGCTATGCGGGAGAAATGCCTCTCCAATTCATAAGAAACAAAAACACGCTATTATTCTGCATAAAAAGGAAAACTACTCCTGATCATATAGGCCATACAGCTCTTTTCAAAAATAAAAACCCAATTATCAATCGCAACGTCACAAAAAAACTCACTACAATACAGGACATATACTCCAGTTTATGCATCAAAATGAATATTCATACCTCGGTCGAAGATAAAATCACCTTTCAAAAAACTCCTCCATGGCTATGGAGCCTAAAGTTCCCAACAGAATTACTCTCTCTCAACAAACAAGAAACTAACCACAAAATAATAATATCCCATTTTTACAATATTATCCAAAACAGATTCCCTAACCACTCTAAAATCTACACTGATGCTTCAAAATTTGATCATGGAGTAGGTTTCTCAATCGTGCACAACCAAACAATCATACAACACAAGCTCCCAGCAATTACAAACATATTTACCGCTGAAAACTTTGCAATTCTAGCAGTAATCAAATTAGCAAACTCGCTTCCAACAAATAACATTTTGATTATAAGTGATTCTCTAAGCGTTCTAACAGCTCTAAAAAACCCGTGGCCAAAAAATGAAATCACCCAAACAACTCAATCGGAACTAATTAACACTCAAAAAAATATTGACTTCATGTGGGTACCTTCCCATGTAGGCATAAAAGGAAACGAAATGGCCGACGAAGCAGCCTCCTTGGCTAGTCAAAATGAACACGACAACACCATTGATAAAATATCTTCCAACGACATATTCACATCAATTAGACATAAAACCCTCAAGTCATGTCAACATCTCTTGGACACCATCCTCCCAACCAACAAACTATAGTACATTAAAAGTTCAACCAAACAATGGTATACTCCCCCGAATCGGCCACACCTTTCTTACACACTCATCCTTTCTTATCAATAAAGATCAACCTCCTATATGCCAAACTCGTATCACCATAAGGCATATTTTTGAAGAATGCCCAATACACGAGCCAACTCGCACACTCCTCAACCTCCCACCCAACATCAAAGAAGCCCTCAACGTAGAATCTACTCCAAAAATCATCCAATTCATCACCAAAGACAACCTTATCAATAAAATATAGTTTAAGCTCATATTCAATAGTAAACTTACCTAAATAACCTATGATTAATCAAATATTGTAATCTTTTTTCCCCTATTTTTCTCAAAAAAAAAAAAAAAATGTCGGCTAATAACCATAGCAGTTGAAACATGTAAACCTTTAAATGAAAAAAAATTAGTAAAATAAAACTATCACGCTCGTGAAAACTATCAATTCGAGTACTTAACACTATATTTTGTGACGGAAAACTGAATAGATTTAATTGAAATCAAAGCTTTTTAAATTTTTAATCATAATTAATTTATGTTTAATTGATTTTAAAATTATTATAAACGTTTAGAAATGTCCGTTTAAAGAATTAGAACTCCTCACATAAATGATACAAGTAAATTTTATAATTTTTAGTAGTTTTTAAAAACACTTCAAAAGACTGTTAAAATAACAGTGAATTTCTCTGCAGGTAGGTCGGATCAATATATTAACGCATCGGAGTGTAAAAATGCGACCAGTAGGTACCTACTTTTATTTCAAAAATATGAGCGCTGCCCACTAACTCTTAAATTAAAAAATTAACGTTAACAAGGATTGAATTTGAACTTATTTTTCCAAACTACCTTCTTAATGTTATACCGACTAACACTCCAACAAAAGAAATAAAAAAAAAAATCACATAACACAAGTATATTATTATATTACACGGCGCAGTTGTGGTCTTGTGGAATCCATTTCCAATAATATATCATCAACAATAAAAATGCATATCGTCTCCTGATAATAGGTTTTTTAACGCAGTATAAACACCGCGGCCGATTGCTGTTCAAACCATTGATCACCTTAGCTCCGCAGACGTGTCGAAAGCATAGAATATCGATCGTTGTTGGTCGGGTGCACGCACGTATACGCAAGGAAAATAAAATAATATAAAGACCAGCCGACAGACGCTTTCCCGATATAGTCATTACTCGTCATCGATCAAGGGAAAATAAAAAAACGCGGAACACACAAACACGGATTGCGCGCACACAATAATATTAATATAATAATATTGACAGATACTGCAGCAGTGAGTTATTAGATGGATTTTTTTTGACCGAGTAAATCATCAACGGAATACCTGTTTGTTAACCCTAATGCACCAGTGGGTAGACAGTGCTCTCTAAGACAATTAATAAAATATTGTTTATTCCAACCCCCCCCCCCCCCCCCCGGAAGCTATAAAATAATATATGACCGTAGTACGATAAATTTTGTTGTACGTTATAGTTGTACCTCGGATTTAATTTAAGAGAGGTTAATATACCAATATATTACTACTTTATATATTATTTTGTTATTTGATGTACCTAAGTAAAACGTACTCAAACTATACACAAAAAAATTTAATAAAGCCGCAGAAGACGGCGGTGGTGGTGGAGAGCGTCGAACGGAAATGCTGACCACGTGATTTTATTAAACTGATCTGAGAGAGACATAGTGAGAAATAAAAATATTTATATCATATATATTTTTTATCAAGGCGTAGGTACGTCACGTTTACTATACAAGCACGACACGCGTGTACAGGTCGGGACACTGCACTGCGGTGAATAATTGTAAATTATATGAATGCCGGACACGCCAACACGTACGAGTACGTCTTGGGATAGCCCATATTAGATATTTTATTATGAACAAGTTTAATTTGTACCGATAAACACTATTCGGTTGCTATATACGTCTTTGACATGCATGTCAGTTAACTTCTAATACATACCTATCGTCCTATCATTCACCCATCTTGATAGTTAAGACTTAAGGTGACAATTAACATATCAGATAATGTAATAGCCGTATAGACAGGTATTATAAATTGAAAAATGTGCATATGAATTGAATATAATAAGTTTAATATAAAATTATAAATGTATGATTCCTATGTGAGCGTTAGGAAAAATATCATAATGTTATTTATTTACCTATTATATATTATTATAAATATACGTTTGATCGTTGTAAAACATTTTTAAATATATTAAAATGTATACTATTTTAAGTTATGACTGTCACTGTTATAACAACAATTTTATAGGACTGGTGTATAATAGTGTTAAATTTTAATCACCTTATACAGATAATTGATAAATATAACATTTTACTGTTATTATGTTGTCATTTGAGATTTGATTACAGTTTTAGTTATAAGAACTAAGAACATAGTGTTCAATGCATAATGTATAATAGGTAATAATATACTGAAAACATAATAACATAGTTTTTCTACATACATAATGGAGTCGCATAACCACTAAACTGTACCTACCACAGTAACTCTGACAAACTGTCACATATGAAATCGATATTTTAAAATGAATCAGATTTTTTGCAAACGAATTTAAGAATAAAACTTTTGGAGTAGCAGACATTAGATATCATTGTATAAACCTACATTTTCATTGAATTGTTATAAATAAATGAAAGTTATTTCGTAGGTACGATTATTTTCCTTGTGAGCGATTTTTTTTGTAATATTTCTATTATTACCTTTAACTCTAATACCTATTCCTAGTAATTTTCCTAGTTCTGTATAAATCATTTTCATTCAAGAACTTAAGTATTGGGTTTGGGTTAAATAAATATAGATAGCTGTATGTGGATTAGAACGATTGGTTTCCATCCTACTTTTTGTCTGTGGCATATTGAACATAACATTATTTTATTATGCTGACATTGAATTTCCGTGGATGATATTGAAGTACTCCTCATTATAATAATATTCAATAAACAATAAAAAACTGAGAAATATTTTGATTTATTGTAAAAAGTCAAAATTAACAAAGTTAAATAATCGGGAATAAAATAACTAATATTCATCAAATAAAATATTTTTTTTATTGCGATGGAAAAACTCCATTTAAAAAATAATCATCAGTGTGAATGAAGTCTGAACTATAAAGTCTAACAATGACACTTTATAACCGATCAAAATTCATAGCTTATTATGTTATCCTAATATCCTGTTTAAAAATACACCTAAATTTCTGATCCATTATATTTGTTAGTGACACTAAGTTATATCTTAATTTAACCTGTTAAATTTATTATGCCACATAAAAACTTCAATTAAATGTACTGATTACGTAGCAAAAGAAAAAAATTGGCTAATGACCAATATTTTGAATGAATAAAATCGCGATAGGTGAGTTAATTCTTGAGACCTATTTTATGTATTAGTTGATTCCCGGGTCATTATTAAGTATGTACGAATTGATTTCCTATTGTTGTATAATCTCATTACCAGATATCAATTTATAAAAACAAAGTGTTACAAATTTTTATTAAATTACTAATTTTTTTACTAAAATGTCATTACCTACAATTGTTATATCTGTCTTACAAATTTCATACAAGCATAAAACAAATTAAACAATAATTACATTTTACTCTGTTATTTTAAATATTAAAATGAATCAAACTATTACAAAATGTAAAAGGTAACGATATCATGGAGGATTTTATTAATATTTCAATTTTGAAGCAAGTTATGGTCATTTTTAAAATATATCAAAAAGGTATGGCTTAAAAATACTGAATTCACAAAAGTTTTAAAAATAATTTACTAAAATGGATTATTTTATGAACGTAAATTTAGCTATATTGTTCTTTGTAAGACACAGACAACGTGCCATACGAGTGTGGTATTTTCGTAAATTAATTTGCATAAACAATATACCAAAGCAAGTACCCAACTAATACCTACATCGGAGTAAATATTCCCTCATTATAACGTTGACTTATAATTAATAACGGTGTAAAAAATTACAAAATTGTAACAATAATTTATTTTAACTATTTTTATGGCAAATTAAATAATTTTTTATCAAAATATAAAATAAGTAAAATAATTCAAGTACTGCTCTAGTACTTACATAGTTGATAGTTGCTATACGAGTAGTCTTTCCTTATGCCGACCCACAGTTATAAAATCCAAGGTACGTCACTAATATTCAGAAGGTGTCTAAAACGTTTTTTTCATCTACAGGTCTATAAAAGTGTATATAATGTAAATAAAACTTCAAACAACTTATAATTGTATTTACGGCGCCGGTGAATACATTTTTAATTTTAATTTTACAAAAGATATTTCTACTTTAATCATGGGAAATGGCGATTGTAAATCGTTAGAATTGTGTAAGGTAACACGTACTCGTTGTCGTCTTTGACACGGTGCGATAATTTACGATGAAATTTTTATTAATTTTTCACGTTAAATTTTTACCTATACCATGTTAAACTTGATTTATGTACTTAAATACACCTAGGTAATAGGTACAATATAATAACTGATGTCATTTGAGAGTGCAAAAATGTACCTAAAGTAACAAACGACGGTGACATAATAAGGGCAATTAGTCATTCCATGTAGCATCTATTGGCCATATTTGACTAACGGACACAGATGATTTCTAAATAGTAAATATAGGAAGTAAAATTTGTACACTGTGAAAGCACACAGAGTAGCTGCGAGAAAGGCGGATGTTCAAAATCTGAGGACGCCAAAATGATGGTATACATATTCTACAGACAATAATTAATCATCCAAGAAGCGACTAAAATATCATTTTCAGGGAATATATGATAAAAATGTTACAGACTTGGTTTTACTCAACGAATATGACGAATAGGTGGGTATAAAGTTTTTTTTCAGAATTTCTGGAGTGGCTTCACTGTGTAAAATTTAAAAATAATCATAAAAAAATCACTATTAACCTTCATGGTTATAAAATTGATAACCGAACTATTAATGATATCTTTAAGAAAATTTGGTTCCTGATAAATATAAATAATAATGGTGATCAGCACATATATTAGTTTTTGATAAAAGTTTTGAAATATACGATTGTATGAATTCTGTTTTAAATAAACAATAAAATTATATTGCTCCTAAGAGCTAACACGTACTATGTACAACAATCGATCACATAACTGTTTTTCTAAATATAACACGTAGACCATAAAATAATTCAAATTTTATATTTTGACGTATATATTGATTAGTAATATATTATAAGGGTACCAAACACTATATTACCTATAGAGAAGTATTAATATTTAAGTTATTGTTGGTTTTGTAGTCATTGTTTCATCAAAAAATTCCATCATTCATCAATCAGAAACCTTTAAAATGTAAATTAATTACGATTTAATACACTTACAAGTTATAATAGATCTTTATAATGTATTAATAAATAATATTTTGAGCACACGTTGAAACATAATTACCTACACATTCAATTCGTTTCTCAAATTTAATATGAGTGTTAAGTTTTACCTTTTAATAATAATTAATTCAGCCCTTAATAAACTAGTAACTCATTACTAGGAATAAGTCATTATTAAAAATAACTACATGTTTTCAAATACATAAGTGTTTATGGCACAATGTTTAAAGTTGAGGATTTTATAAATTTAAATTAATTTTGGCTCTACAAATTTTAAAGCTTTAAACGTTATTTGATAGGTACGAGTTTTATCTATATTATTACTTAAAATTACTTGAGTTAATCTGTTGACATTAGAATAATAAACTATACGAACCATGTAATTTTACTTAGATACATTAATTTAAGTGTTATGGAAAAACTTGTATATAATATAAAATTTGCTATATGTTAAAATAATTCATTTTCAAATTCCTCACAAAAAAATTAATATAAAAATCTGCGAGGAGAAATAAAAATTATGGAATGTGCGTCATATATACCTCACTGTTTAAGTTAAAACTAATAATTATTTGATATGTATTATATATATTATTGTACAAATTGAATTAGTAGATAACTTGGTTAATCGTATGTTATAATAAATTATAAAATATATCAACACTTAACATAATGACCATTAAGTAAATTACATATTCCTTAATAATTACAGATTTTTGAACTGTGGATATTTTAACTTACACTTACACAGTTAAGTTTTCGTAAGACTTAGATTTTCAATCTCTCAGAAGTAAATTCCTCTTACTTGTAATACATTTTTATTGAAAATAAAATAGATACTATGAATTATAATATTTCACTTAATAACTATTTCTTATTTGAATTGAGTGGATTAGATCATTTTTAAATGTAAGTAAGAATAATCACTGATTTATATTGCTGAATAATCGTTTTGATTATTTTATAAAATAAATTTTGAATTGATTTTAGGAATATTCTTAAGAGTAACAAAATTTTACTTAAATACAAATTATATTTATCTGTAAAGGAAAAAGTATAAAAATAAAAAATAATTTTAAGGCCGCTCATTAGTGATACACATGAATATACTTACAAAACAACACAATAACAAAATATAAGTTTTTTTACATTGTAAAAATTGAAATAACTCCTATAAGTTAATTAGTTTTAAATAAAGTGAAAATAATATTTAATAACTTGGCGTCATTATAAAACGTAGATGCAGTTACAAGATAACGAAGTATTACCTGTATTCCAATAATGCCCACGTTCTAATATTTCGATGTGTGATTCGGTCATCTTTTAAAGATTATTACAAAACAAGATGGAAAAATAGGTCATCTCTCGCACACCAACGACTAACCTATATCGTTTTGTTATTAAACTATACCCGATGGAATATTACTGATAGGTGCCTAAACAATACAACAACGTACTGTAATCTGTAAATGGATCAAAATGTTGTCAATTATAAAGTAACCGTATATGGCAATACTTTATATTATACAGTTTATATAGCGTATAATGTATTACAGTCGTCGAGCTTCTATGGATTGTAAACGTCGTTTCGTCATAATAATATCACATAACGCAATATACATGGTCAGTCATGGTTCTACTCTTTTGAATTCAGAAAATTTTAACGCCAATAAGCCCCATTAAACGGTTTGCTCAGCGGGAGACTTAAAGTTTAACGATATATCAACAAGGTACTAACGATAATAAACCGAACCGGAAAAGTAGATTGAAGCGATGGACTGTCATTAAAATCGCAGTGTTACACCCTGGCATGTAAACATATTATACTAGAATTCCCTTGTGCTATATCATCATCCAGATATTAAGGAAAAAAATCTCAAACACCAAGTAAATTAGAATTTAGTTACGATTTTATAAACGTGAAGTTATTAATTTCAAATTATTTTTCACATAATTTAAAAGGCTTGTTAATTTTTTTAAACTTTTATAATTTGTAATTCAAAATTAATAATTATCTTGAAATATCAGCATAATTATTTTGAAAAGGAGAGATGATTATAATGGGAATACATTAGTTTGGGGTCTAAGTTGTCTAAGACAAAGTAATAGTCATGTATGTTAAGGCGTTTTGTATAGGCAATTGTGATGACCCATTAAAATAAAATTTAAATTTAAAATATTATTAATAATTCAACAACTTTCAATGACACTTATAAGTGGTTAAGTAAAAAATGCTTGCGTGCCCTTTTCCTCGGTTTTAAGTGTGACGAATAGTTAATAACATTGTTTATAAATACTAGGTAGGTAGTTTATAAAATACTAATAAATATTTTGTGTATAATTATTGTCTTGTTAATGATATAATTAGTTTTCAGAATAATGAACATACATAATATGAAGTTCTAACAGAACAAAATATATCTTCATTTAATAAATTTTGTAAGATTCACAACTGACATTGAAAAAAAGACTTAAACTCTCAACAAAATATAATGGAGTAGATCAGTAAATACAAAAAGAATCCATGAGACCTTCATGAACCACCTTATTATTAGGACCTACTTGCCTCAAAGGCTCAAAATAGGATATAGAAACATTAGAAACACAACACTTAATGAAAAGAAAATATCCTCCCTAATCACCTGTGGCCATTCACTAACATCTTTACTAAATTAAAAGCGTAAGAAAAGACCCATCAGAAGATAAAATCCGGAACCAAGTATAATATTCTCAAACAACTCAAATTCATACCAGAGACAAATCTCATCAATTAGATATAATATAATATAAGGTATGTTTTTATATAATTTAATTTTTATGTATACTTTACAATTAATATGTAACTCAGCCTTAATCCAAAATTATTGTTTTCGTTCGTGGCCTTTGATTTCACGGATAACTTTTAATAATAATAATACGAAAAACACAGCTTTAGGTTTTAACAATATTGCGACACAACTACATAAGACAATATTCTTAAAATTAAAATATTATACTGCAGCTGATATTTGTTCATGATTTTTTTTTAATGTACAACCTACAACTGTTGGCATATAATCGAGGGAAAAAAAGTTCTTCTAGATTCAAACATAAATCATAATATTCCACAAGTACAGCACTGCATGAGGAGTACTCTGGATTTGATGTTTTAATTGTCTTAGCCTTAAACTCGATTTTCAAAGTAAGATTTGTTTTTTTTTTCCGGTGAGGAGAAAATTTCGGTTCAAGACTACCATAGTATATTAATAACAATAATAATATACACCAATTAATATATTATTCTATCCAATAAGACTAATTGACCCATAAAAAAAGTGATGATAAACCAAAATATTATGCACTAATAATTCTGACATGATGTTTGCATTATTAGTATTATTATACTTACGCGGTTTGCGATGATTTCCGTTTTCTGGTAACACCAGCGACGAGGACGACGAGGACGATGTGAGGTGACGTGAGTGTGCACTGTACGCGAGACTGAGACACAATACGCGCCAAAGCCAAACCAGCGGTGGTAGGTTTTTGAATGAACAATAAGTGGAAAAGCGGGGTCCGTCGTGGGCGGAAAACCCCGTGTCCGCTTTCCGTCATCCCTGTCCCGCGGGGTTAGGTGCGCGCGCACTCACGCTAGCACACCGCCACCCCGCGACACTCGTTACCGACTCACCGATACCGCGGTAGCGCGTACAGGACGTGACGTCACTAGGACAGCAAAGCGCAGTGTTACCAGTTGCGCGGAAATCGATATACCGGACACGAACGCAAAGGTCATCGTGAGACCGCAACGTAAAATAATAATTATTACGATAACAACTTAACCATAATAATATTATTTTTATTATATGTACTTAACAGCAAAGACGCGGCATACCCGGTTAACACCCGAAATCAAAACGATGAGAAAAACGGAACGCTTTGCAAAGTGTCTTTACGTCGGTCTGCAGCAGCTGCTCCAATGCTTTCGGAATACCTACGTATAGTTAGGTGTACCTACTCACTAAGTACGCCTTTTTTCTATGTGGCATCCCTACACGGAAGCCGAACTTTTTCATCATATGCCATTGTTTATCAACAACAAAAAATAATAATAATAATAACAATAATCAAATTATATAATAAACAACTTTTAAGTAAGTTCTTATAACTTATAAGATCGAAGTCCACTTTCCACAGCGTGCACTGAGGTAGGCTCACAAAGTACATCTACTCACTCGCAAAGACACACATAATATACCCACAAACATATGGTATTCAGAAAAAAAAAAACGGTGATATTAAAATACGGTAAAATAAGCCCAACCTATAGGGAAAACAAGCCCCGTACCAACTATAAATACATAAAACTTTGTTGCTTTAATGTAAATTTTATAATTTTTAATTTTTAAACAACATACATACTTAAATTTCAATATAATTATTAATCATGTAACACTTTTTTTGGCAAATTAATTGTTGTTTAATGTCATATTATACCTACTAGGTAGATGTATTTTTTTTATATAGTTATCTTAAAAAAAAATTATTATATTACTTAGTGTAGGTAATACACAAATACATTCGATGCATAATAATATAATATAATTATTTAATAATAAATGTAAAACAATTTTTAACATTAATGTTTTAAGTTTAACATTAGTTGATTAATGTTAGGTGTATAATTTATTAGCTTATTATATATCATTATGACATAAAAGTCATAAAACTATAAAAGTATATACAGTTATTAATCTATTCTTTTATAATAAAATATTAATATTTATGGTTAGTTATGGATATGTCAAAGAAGTGTTACATAGATGAATGTAATGATTATATTATGATTATATTTAATATGTCAATCATAATACAATAGAATAATGTATTTAGTTGGTACGGGGCTTTTTTACCGGTGAATGTTGTTTGGGGCATTTTTTCCTAGAATCCGAGTATAATGTGTACAATGTCTTGCAAACATAATAATATGATTGTTTCGTAAACAGTTATATCCATAATATCTTCAGTACATCGACGTTACCACCTGTTATTTCACACGCTGCAAACACACACGATACAGACACAACAAGTTTGTAATATATATATAACCATTATGATATACGGGTATTAAATACTACCGGATATACGGGTAATCGCACTTACTGAATTTAACGTTATTGTCAAAATAAATGTGATATATAAATTAAATACTACACAGACAGATCAGGCCATCAGGGGGAAGAGCGGTCGCGAGAGACATTCTATAGCTATAGTATATCATAATGGTATATTAAGACTTACCTATACTGTAGGTATTGATTTTTGCTGTTCATATTAAATATCTATTAAATCATTATTTTTAAGAAAAATGTTTTTTTAAACGTATCATGTTTCTTTTAAATTTACCTAACAGTCTAGTTTCAAATATTTATATTTAAATAATTGAAAAAAAGTCGTATCAAAATATTTTTTTTTTACAACTCATTGACTTCAATGGACCTCTACTCAGAGGAGTTCTTGATACACTTATTTCAGCTTTTATTATTGTCGTTATTCATCCATTTAATTCCTCCCTTTCTCTGATTGTTTCCCAGATTATTTTCCGTTTTTTCAATGTCAAGTATACATTCTTGATCTTTCTCGGTCACAGGAATTTTTAATGTTCATCTCTGATACCATGTTTTAAATGTTTCAAATCCTTTTTTCCGCTTAGTTTGGCTTAGTCAAAGTCTACAGTTCTACCAGGCCAAAATATTAAGTTTTACTATTAGTATTACTGTATATGTATAACTATTAACGATTAATCACTAATCACCTAAATGTTATGCTGCTAAGAGGTGTAAAAGCGCTGTATTATTAACCTAACTACTGTATTAGGTTTAGTGCAGATTTTCATCAAAATATATTTTCGTTCTTGTTATTTGTTTTAATTCAACGGTCGAAAATAATCTTGTTTTCACTAGTCACTGCATACAGTTTTTGAATATTATGTTTAAAATTGTTCAATATATAATATATAAATTACACGTTTGATAAAATATATATTCAATTAATAATTTTAACATTATATTTGTTTATTTATTATAATGTACCCGAAATGTCGGATATTAACTTTTAATATTTGCGTCGGGATATGTTTTAAAGAAAATCGTGAAAAATTGATTTTATGTTAATAAACACGGACAACCTTAGTAGTTAATTATTGTTTATCTTTACAGTTTAAATATTATAAGAAATATAATTTTAAAAAAAAAACAGATATATACTTCCTGCTGTAAACGTGATCATGAAAACAACAAATAACACGTATATTTTGTAAATATAAGCATCTTGTTGAAAAGCCGTTATACACATAAGACATAACAATATAATATATAAATATATGTACACATCATGTATGTATAAGTCTTTTTTAGTAAATGTTCCTTCTTCAATATCACTCAAATAATGAAATAACAGATATGCGTGTAATAATTAATAAACCTTTGAATGAAGAAATAAATAAATATTTTTGTCCAGAATCTTGATGCCTTAGTTATTATTTATTAATAATATTGTTAAACAATATTTTATGGTTATAAACGATTTTAATTTCCATTTACAAAGTTATAATTATTATTATTATTACTGTGGGAGTATGTAAATCTTATAAAAGAACAGCACCATAGTTAAACATTTAAATTGTTAAGATAAAAAATACAATATTTATGTTTGCACATTACACAACAAGTCACAATTTAATGTCTAAGTTATTAAACTAGTCGAAAGTTTCCGTTGTTAATTCTATTATTCCTTTTATTCCACCATCATGAAACTTCCTCATCCTTGGGAAAAATTATTCAAGATATGTATTTTTGATTGTTTGATCATTGCAACAGCGAGTTGTTGTCTTTTGTTTTCTAATTAAACGTTATTATAGTCGTTATAATATGTATACATCCAAATCTTACGAGTATTATTCTCGAACAGAATTTTAACAAATCCTTTAATACGGCTGAAATTGAGAGAGTCAATTTGGCTGACTGTAGTGAAATCGAAGCAGGATAATTTTAATAATAAGGATTATATGTGCGCTGAAACCATACGAAGTTGGATAATAGTGACTTGATACTACACCCCTAAAAAGCCGCTGATAGATTATAGCTTAACAAGACAGAAAATGGACAACACTAAACTGTTTGAAAATGGATTGTGTTCATACGTCATAATAACCATTACCTAACTCATATGAACGAACTTTTAGTTCTATACCGCATACAACAGCTTTAACATAGTTATTTTTTGGAACTTAATATCGATGTAGGATACACTAGATATGTAATATAAATAATAACATAAAACATTGTGGAATCAATATTTAATGTGTTAAAGCTAGTTAAAAATATATTAATTGTGAGCTGTATGGATACCTGAAAAACATATTTTTTTAATCCGAACTTTAAGACATAATATTCCGATAATGAAATAGTGACACAACAAAATACCCTATATATGTTTCATTATAAAGAGCAATAAATGATAAACACAATGGCCTATATATAGAGAGTGTTTGTGATGTATAAAATGTTAATTTATACTTTTTAGGTACCTATCTATAACATTATAGAAAACAATGCCCGCGTAGTTTTGTTGACATTCATTTAAACAACTCAATATTAGGTGTACATATAATGTAGATATACATAAAATGTAAGTATGTTCATTTACCCATATTACGTGTTTGCCATTTAGATAATAATTGAAAACCACACGTATGACATATTTTATTATTTTAACACTAAAGTTGATATATTATAGCAATGATGTAAATATGATTAACAATTTGGCGTCTTCAAGGGGAAGTGTTATATTCAGTTCTGTTAGTATGTTATAATTATAAATTTTAATGTCTCGCATCGTATGGAAAATGAACGTATCTTTTAGGGTCAACATTTTAAAATTGAGAAAATCATCAAATACCTATTTTATAACTATTCGAATACCATAATATCATTTCACTCAACTTCCGCTTACATTACAACTTTTTCTAGTTGTTCTATTGCATACACAATAACAAATAAATGTTTTTTTGGACCGCTGTTTTTTTTTTTTTTTATAAATCTTGAAAGTTACCGAATAACATGATGAAATGGACATATATCCTGGAATCCTTTCTTGATTTATAAAGATATATATTTTAATCGAAATTGAATTATTTTTTAATTTCATACACTTATTGTATTCCTTTATTTTACCATGATCAAAATTAAATAATATAGTTACACTAATATAGTAAGTTCTTTGAGTTACATTAAAAATTGTAGTATGGTTAATGGTTATAATTTATAGTACCAGTTGTCCGATATGATTGTTGCTTTGTTGTAAATAACATATCAAATTCGAAGAACCATCATGACATCGACAACTGGTTAGTGTTTTACTCGGCGTCGTCGTGTTGCCGTCCCAAGACGTTGAACATAATATTCTCGTGACGGGCTGTGCATGAAACTAAAATATTATATTTTACCAAGGTTTTATTCAGAACTAACTAACCTGCATAATATTGTTATGAATTAGGACAAAATATAAGACGTGCAGATGACTAATAAATTATAATAAATCCTAAAGAACGATTGTAAAGGCTTATAGTATAATATGATACGTCGAGGAACACGTTATGAATAACATTTTGTTGGTCGTCTTAACCTTCACTGTGTGTGTAGGTAATCTTCGGGAAGTATTCGCAATCAATAATATTATACGCGCACAATACCATCATTTCGCAATGTTCGACAATCCTATTATTATTATTATTTATTATGACGTTAAAACCCGCAATCTTGACTATACGCAATAACGAGTGGTTCGACACCGGAAACAGCGAGTTCTGTGGTGGACGTGGAAAAAAGATAACACAAAGACTGACCGACGACGGGCAATAATTGCACAGTTCAGAAACGCAGTCGATAAACGGACGGTGGTTGCCAAATATCAACCACGGTAGTGTGCGTATGACGGTGTACATATTGTAACCTCAACAACGGTGAACGGATATCGCCGACGGAAATTTAAAGATGTTCAACATAATAATAATATGTTACCTGCACGTTTAATGTAATGCCTCTACAATATCCAATAGTCAATAGGTACGCGCGAGGTAACAGGGAACACGTTGCCCTACAATAAGTCAAATATTTGAGCATAATCTCAACGCGGGACACGGCCGGTGAGTTGTAAATTAGTAAACGCATCTCCTTTATGATGCTATTTAGATCAATAAATGTATATTTAGTCATATTATTATTCCGTTATTTATATAATTAATTATAATACATATACCTACACACAGGGATCTAGAGATGTGGTCTTGGGAATCTACCGGATTTGAATACATAATACTAAATTTCCCTTCGACTAAACCGTTTCATTGCAGGAGCTATTTACATTTAATTTGAACACTACGAGTATATTTATTGTATTATAATCTTTTATAAAATTAATTGTTACAAGTTTTTGTACAATCGTTGAAAGTACTTACTTACTCAAATGTATTTATTGGCTATAAAGAAATAATAAATTAACAAGTATAGGTAGCAAAAATAATCAGTCAGTTATCAGTACCTATACATTATACAGCATATATTTTTAATTTTTTTTACTCCGAATGACGTATATTGTAATATAATTGCAGGTTTTAGCTGACTAGTGTATATAATATTGTAGTAAAATTACATTCCAACTGTTATAACAATAATAAAATTGTAAACATAAATGTATTAGTTTAACACTCGACTTTGTTTATATAATTTCCATGAATTGGAATAAATGAGTTTGACAAACCCTTAACATTTTTAAAATATTTTCATTAAATTTAACTATGGATATCATTTGAGAGTAAATCTTTTGGTCTTAGGTCGGTCAACAATTATTCGTTATCAAGCAAGCTACTAAGCACAAAATATTAAGTTTTGTTAAAAAGAATAACTGTTTATTCCATCGTCAGTAAAAAAAAAAAAAATGTAAGATTTTGCTTCATTAAGCTTGTAGCAGTGAATACATTCTTTGTATGAGTATTAACACTTGCCTAAAAGTCTTGTAAAGTATTTAACTATTTATGAAGTAATTAAATACATAAATACGTTGTTTTATAAATACGTTTGGATATTGTATTTGGATAAAGTGTTTTAATTACGTTCTTGGTATTTGTATATAAAATGAAATACTAATTTTCGAATACTTTACCTGAAATATCTTATATTTAATAAAGTAAAATAAAAAATAAAAACTCAAAATATAATGTATATTAAAGGCGTAAATAACAATTTTTTTTTTATATGGCATACATTCAACTAAAATTTGAAACACCCTGACATAAAAAACAGATAAATAATTTATAATTACACTAAATGAAACGTTGTTAAATACTTTATAAAATTAATTTAAAGAGTGAAAACGTTAAAAAAATCAGTTTAAAGTTTATTATGTATTTGATCTGAAATTCGTTTTTACTGAATATTCAAATAAAATTTAAAAATACTTACTTTTCAAAATCAGTATTTGTACTCGAATACATTAAAAAGTATCTTTTACAAGATTGAATATTAGGAAATAGGAATGTTAGAATGAAAAAACCATTCTCATTAAATACACATATTTCTTTTTAGCTTCATAAACTTTAGTTTTCAAGTTAACTTTATGATTTATGATGGTTAGATTTAACAATAGTTTTTATTAATATATTCCATTACAGGTTAATAGTTATATTTTACATTTTTAAGCTATAATCTGTCAATTTTCACATACATTTAGAAAATAAAACTATAGATTTTATTATTTTGTTAGATATTACAAAAACAGGTACGCATAGACTTAAGATACGTATAGTAAAGTCGTAAGAAACGGACCAATAGTGTAGTAAAAAATATTATTTCCGAGATTGTTGCAAATTGCGATCAATTTTTAATTAAGGGATGGCTTGTAAGAGTAATAAGAAACTCAATTCAAGTTTCGTTATTTTGAAGAGATTAACTTGCGTTGAGTGTATTTGTTACAACGCTTCAGAGACGACGGAATGACTTAAAAATAATAATAAAAAATACAAGTGCGCGTTAATAAAATTTAATTTTCAAACGAAAATACGAGACAACGTATAAATCACGTGATGAGAAGAGAAAAAATGACTTTTTCCATCTTGTATTTGCCAGAATATTTTTTTACACCCGAAAATTAACGACGGCTTTGTCAATCGTCACATACTTGAGTAGTATATATAATAACGAGCGAGCGTCGAGGGCTTGTTAATCGCCGCCGAACGTTGGAATTCGACCGCTGTTTGTGATCGTAAAAATATACACTTTTACATTCCGGCTGGTTGTGTAATTATTATTATTATTATTATTATTGCATAATTTATCATTATTGTTTGACCACCGTCCAAAGTCGTATAGTGCGCTCGTTTCGTTTCAAACCCATTTCGAAGAACAGACGAGACACTATCGGCACGATTCCTGCCAATGGTAAAAATTGTAAAAAATTTCTTCCTAACACCCTTTTCGCCTCGAAATCACAGAAGCGAAACGAAACTCTTCGGTCAATCGGTCTATAGCACATATACTGCAAGTATAGAGTCAACGCTTTCGATAAAAGAGTTTAAAAAAAGTCAGAGTTGGGTAAGTTACTTGTGACCTGTGCAAGTCAAATAACGAATTACTTATTTTATTGTAAAGTAACTTTAAACTTTGTCAAGTAAATTTTTTCCCAATACCTATGTAACCCTTCTCTTAAACCACTCAAGCCACTGCACTTAAAGTTGACATCCATTATGCTTATTGTACATTTTTTTTTTTTTTTTATATAGATTATATAAATTCTAGTTTAAAAATAAAAAAAAACCTATATAACCCTACGGGTTTAGAATGTACTAAATTTGTTTTATCAAATTATTCTTTTTATAAGCAAGAAAAAAAATGTTTTTAATGTTATTTACAATTTTATATGATGTGGGTATTGTAAATACCAAATTGTAAACTGTCGGACATCGGCGTAACTATGGTGGGGGGGGGCTATATATATGAGGGCCACATGGGTTATTTTAATTTTTGGAGTTCTGAGACTTTATCATGACAATAACACTGTATGATAAACCCAGTTTGATGCTTAAACTGTTTAAAGAGACCATGACCCCTTAAAAAATAATACTTGCATCATAAAATTAACCTAATTAATTGATAATTTCTGTTACCAGAGTTCTATCATTGTATAGTCTTAATATCTGTCCTTTTTTTCTGTCAAGTACTCTGATTATTTATATTATGTATTTTTTTTTTTTTTAATGATTTGTACTTACTTTCGTCAAACTGTATTACGGGTAAAGGTTTTAAAACATATTCAGCTTATAAAATGAAAATTTACAGATGTTTTATAAACAAGTAAAATGATTTAAAATTTAACTTACATATTTCAGTTGTCTATACACCTACTATTTTTACGAGCTTTTGGCTTTAGTTGACTCACACAGCATGTGACTTCCTACTACAACAGCTGTAGAGTTTGGGTTGTGTGCAATAAACCCATTTGAATAAACGCTTCGTATACAAACTCAGAATTTCCACCGTCTTTGTGATAACGAAATATAAGAAATATCAGAAATATTAGGAAAAGATGAAATAGATAGATAGAAAAAAGATGTGTGACATTTGACCGTTTATATCCCACACGGGCGCCGACGACGGCGAGTAAATGAAATGTTGAAGGATTAGAATCATAATATACCTAATATTATTATATCATTTATTTATTTTTAAATTTCAATAAAAACAAGCGAACTTGGTCGGTCGAAATACATAATATGTCATAAACATCGTAACAGTTACCTGGTTCGGAATCTGATCCGCCGGTTACGCATACACCTCACGCGCCGATGCAATAATGTTCTGTCTCGGACGGTTCCACGCGCACTGACGTACATGCGTTGTCTGCGCGATTGCCGTTGTCCGCGAACAAATATTTGATAACAACACACACGTCACCATCGTATATGTTATTAATTGACGTGTCGTCCCAAAACGCGGACAGGTCGGTGCTCTAAAAGGCACAGGAGAAGGTCGTTCCGCAAATATAATATTATATTCCGGTAATGGATTTTTTTTTTTTTCACTTGTCCAAATGTTTGCGCAGCTCAGAGCAATAATAATGTCATTGCAAACTCGCCGTAGAGTAATTATCGTTGCCTATGCGCTACCCCTTGCAAACGGTTTGATTTTCGTTTTCCGACTGCGATTTACGACAATTATTATTGTTTAATATAATGTTATGGCATTACCATAGGTTAGCTGATATCATCCGAAAAGACGGCGAAAGTAAGGTAAGACGGTACTACGGTATATTATTTTGACGAGCGGGACAGAAAAAACAAAACAAAACGATTCATAATAATATAAACACAAACATTTAATTGTTATTTTTCCTCTATAAATCCAAACGTAAAAATACACACAATAACGAGACGATACATTATAATATTATTTTTCTCGATATCATATTATTATTAAACGGTAATAAAAATATATAAATCAAACATCTGTCATTATGTTTTTTGTTTTAAAACTCCATTGAAACATTAGGTATGTTAATTTTTAACTGTTTATAAAAATAAATAAAATTAAAAAAAAAGTCGTATAAATGTGTGTAAAAACGAAAAAAAAATCAATTAAAAAAAAAAAAAAACATTTCAAGTAATAATACAGGTTATAATATTATGTATAAATAATAATAACATTCAGAGCTTAGGCGGAAGTGCAGGTCACTTGATTTTATTTTTAAAATTTGTGTTTCATCGTATATAAATTTGATACAGCAATAATAATTATTATAATAATATAGTTCGTTCGATTTGAATGACGCGTATGATATAATATAAAAAATGCACAATGCGTAGGCGGAATTATTATTATGACGGCGTTAATGCTTGTACTATGCCCGTTGCGTGCGGTGGTTCGTTGGTACGTCGATATAATATTATAACAATTGTTTTATTAAATCATTATATGTATGGTAATTATAATATAAATTGTATATAAGTATTTATATTACACTACGTTTTGCGTACTGTACATTTTGTGATACTGATTATTTACATATACTAATACATCGAGCGGCAGCAGCTATTCGCACAACTAGAGGCCGTGATCTTATAATAGGAACACGCTTAAAGATTATTTACATCAAATCATTTATATCATGATAATATGATAATATTATATAATATAAATATATATTTCAAAAAAAAAAACAAACAAACAATAATCATAGAATGGTTAAAAAATATGTTATTATTGGGTCTTACGACAAAACGTTAAAATTTATAGCAGCGGGATATATTATAATATTGATGCGTGGCAATTTTACTTCTGTTACTCGCAATATTGATTTTATATATTATATCGTATATATATATATATATATATATATATATATATATATATCGAGAGTTTATACGCTACGCTAGCTACTACTACGACTATAAATTATTTACGCAGTTGAAGCTGAACCATAAATAAAACGCATGTGACTGAAATAAAATACAAAACACGAATATAATAATATGATATTATTCTACGGACGTTAATATGGCAACAAAAATATAATAATAATAATAATAATAATAAGTAATAAACTAATGAATAAACTATAATAGTGCTGAAATACTGAGTAAAAACTTATTTTTAAAAAAGGATAAAAATATTATATTAATAGAACGCGTGGGAGTGTGTATAATGATATTACAATATTTAGTGTAAAATGATAATAATAATATTATGTATTATGATGATGGGAAAGGCGCGGCGGCGTATACCTATTTAAGTATCACTCGTTCAGAAGAACCTGTGGTACCACTGGGTCGGGGGTGGCGGTCCAACTGTCGTGGTCGACGTGGTTTTTGGCAGCCTGGACCCGAATTCCCAGAGCCGGACGTCCTGTTTCTGCTGGGGTAGGTGGTGCTGTAGACGATGCTGCTGCTGCATCGAGTCTTCGGACTGCAGCTGCTGTTGCTGTCGTTGTTGTTGATCCGGCCATCCTGTCGGCCACCACGTAGGATGCCTGCTGCTCTCGTACATCTTGTTTGTGGTCCTGTACGGGGCTGGTCCTGGGAACCTGATCAGGTTTGCGCTGTCCGCCTGCGCCGTCGCCGAAGCCGGATCTTCGTCTCCTGGGAACCGGACTTGCACGCCCCCGCCGCCGATGACCGGACGCTTGACCAGCGCGGTGGCCATGTGGTTGTGCTGCTGCTGCTGATAGAACTGTTGCTGCTGTTGCTGGTACAACTGTTGCTGCTGTTGGTGTTGCTGGAGTAGTTGTTGCTGTTGTTGGAGCTGCTCGAACTGCTGCTGTTGCCGGAAACCCGCGCACACAGCGTAATACAGATACGCGTTCGGAGCCGAACAATCTGGTTCCGGTGACGACGTCGGCTCTTCCGGTTGATCGTCGTAGTATTCGGGCGTGACCGTGTCCGTGATCGGTGATTGGGTCCTTCCACCCGTTGTGTACGGAAACCGTGTGGTACTAACCGGTCTACTACCACCACCGTCACCGTCCACTGAGGTGGCGTCGGCAGCCACGGCTAGTACGGTCACTACGTCCTCTTCCTCGGTTTCCGGCGGAGTTGCGGCCGTCACCGGATTTTCCGTCTCTGTCATGTCAACCGAGGTAGTGGTAACTACGGGTGACGAAAACGAAGACGAGGGTAACGCGCTGGCAGTCATTTTGGAGGTCTGCGGCGAGTCTTCCGTTCCGGCGATTGTCGTTTTACTACTTTCCGCGTACCTGTGAGCACAAAGATAGATGATGGAATTAAGTACGTGCGTATGCATATCAGGTGTGATACTATTGTACGCGATCAGAACACTAAAGAGTGAACAATTTTGGTGGTGCCTAAACTTAGGAAAACAGAGTAATACAACTATTGAAAGATTTGAAAGTGATGACAAGTAAGGATAAGTACCTATATACTATGTAAGTCAACATGGTAGTATTTGCTGTCTGAATAATAACTTCGATGAAGCAAAAGTTTGTTCAGAAATAAATATGATACAAAACTACGTAATATGTATTATGACATATAACGTACGCAACTATACCTATTACCTATAATCTTTATTAATATAATTTATTATATCCTCCAAATTTCAATAGTATCAATAATGTAAAGTATTATGCTCTAATTAATGTTCTTACCGATGTAGACGGCAGTATTAAAATTATATTGATACACATCTAGTATCTACTCATGACTATATCTTTGTTTTAATTTATACTATTGGTAGGCCATTGCATAGGCGGAAATTCTCCATAATTTTAGAGGGGGCTGATATTTAAAAATATTTTATTGCATATCAAAGCAAAAAAAAAAAATATACACATAATATTACCCTAAACATTATTCAAAACTTAAGCGTGATTTATTTTAGATATAGATATAGTATACTATGCATATAACTTAGATACTCATACATATAATTACATTTTAACAATGAAAACTCTTTGTTATGAAACTAGAAAATATTTATTTTAAAATAATATAACTATTTTTTTGTGCAAATAAATCTAGTATGGCTTCTTTATCAATTTTTTTAGAAATATCATTTTCAATACTAATTATAGATAAGTTATTAAATCTATTCTGTAACATGGATGACCTCAGCCATGTTTTAATCCTTCTCATCGCAGAAAAACTACGTTCACACGTAGACGAACTTATAGGAAGAGTAAGTGCAACTTGCATAAGCTTATACATGTTAGGGTATATAGTTTCGGAAAGTACTGAAGTCAAAGCTTCTAAATTAATACTGCGTTCGCCATTTGATAAATGTAAGTAGTGCAATGACCAAAAATTGAGGGGGCTAATTTTTCTATTTGTACGTTTTGAGGGGACTAAGACCCCTCAAGCCCCCCCCCAATTTCCGTCTATGGGCCATTGATCATATCTTGTAGTAACATAATTTTCATTCGCTTAACGTTCTAACTACTACATAGAGATCACATAATATGCACTGAACATGTACACTAAACGTAACAAATAAAATATCTAATCACAAAATTTCCTATAGCTAATTTAAGAACCTAACTTTACGTCAAAGATAATCAACACTATAGGCACATTATTTACACATAATCATTGATCTTCAGGTTTAAATTTTCTACGCGTATGGTACTTTATGGCTATCGTGTTTTTATAATTTTCCAATAGTTATATCTAACACAGCATGGAAAACACGTTGCAGGTGCATCCAATAATAATATATGTAAGAAAACTAGTTTTAAAGACCGCATTGAAGATTTCAAAATCGCAAAAACGTATACGCTGCCATGATAATATGTGACACAATTCTGCGAGTTTTTTTACATATAGATATGTAAATATTATGCTAAACGCGGAACAGTCGTTAGTTTTTAAACGTTAAGCTGCTCGTTAACGCGACAGTTTCAAATATATTGATACTAAAACGAGAGAAATTAAAATTAAAATGTTTCTTCACGCATTGAAATCATTTGATTGTTTTCAACGTTTAGTTTTAATTGAATAATAAAGAGGGATTTATAAGTTTCGTTTTCTTTTCCCATAAACGTGGGATTATAAAACGTTTTATAAGCACGGGAACGTGAATCATCTACATTTTTTTTTCACTAGGTATTTACATACATGGCCATCGGTCCGTGAATGGATTGAGTGGCTAAAAAAACATTTGGCATATTTGCTTTCACAGAAAAAATAGTTTCGAAGATTTGCTAGCGATTTTAAGTATACATGCACGTGGAACGTACACATCGTGATAAAAAAAAATCAGCACGAAGCGTGATTCAAACATACCAATACAATTAGTTGGGCTACCTACATTTTTTAACAAAAATTAATCATTTTTATCATACATAAAATAATGCAAGAACTGTAAAAACACATATTCAAAAACTCAAAAACTATACAAAACTAATAGAAAAATACCAATAATAAAGTGAACATGGTAACGATGTTATCGATGTTTGTCACGTCTATAATATCATGTTGTACATACACCACGATTATAAATTCTATCTATAATTGTGACATACACTGACTCAACTTGAGTGATTTTTGATTTATACACATGGTTATAATTTTATAGGTATAAAATAAAAATAATAATAGGTACAGTTGTGTGGTTAATCATTATTATACATAATATAATTATTAATTTGATTAATATTCAATTTTTATTTTTATTTGTTATTTTTCTTTTATCACTATTATTCAATTAGTATTTATGATACTAATTTTTATCACTTAGAGATAAAATACTATATATTCATAAATCTATGATATATGCCACGCGATGACATCGATTAGCTACAAACTAGTTAAGTCAGTATTGGTGGTTCATAGAAGAAACAGGTACAGTACAACAGGTAATAGATATTTTCGTTAGTTTACCAAAATTCTGTGAATGTTTTGTATACTATATTGTTTGACTTTCTTGGACTAGGGGCCAGTTTCACATCAAAAAATGTTCGATGTCCTGAAAACCTTTTAGGATATGTAATTTTGGGTTTACACTAGAGAGACAGAAAATATTAAGTAAATTAAAATTAAAATTGGCATTTAACTAAAATATTTTTGGTTGTCTAATTATATTTCCTCTCCGCTTGACACCTATTGCTGACTATTACCTTAGGGCCCGTTCCTTCGTATTACATTGAATTGTCTAATATTGAAAACACATAAATATTGGTATACCCATTGCTGAGGGAACATGACTGATTTACAGATTTAAACAAACTGCAAAAACGTAGGTTATAACAATAGAAAACTGCAGTTTGACTTACTTTGTTTTCGCGTACGTCACGGTGGTAGTTGAGTCGTAAGGAGGCGGAGTGACAGTAGTGGCGTCCTCGGCGTGCGTCGTCTGATAGCGGTTACGGTACGGTCGTGGCCTGGCGGTATCCGCCGTCTCAGTCGTGACAGCGGTTGCGGTCACAGTCGCGGCAGTGCGGTCGTCCAGGTCGCCGTTGACTGTGGTCGTAATGTGATGGTCGGTGGTGGCGGTGTCGTCGTCTTCGTCGTCCGCGACGGTTGTGGAGACGGCGGCAGCGGCAGTAGTTGTAGTAGTAGTTGGATTGGTTGTCGTAGTGGTACCGGCCGTGGTAGTAGTGCCGGTAATAAGTTCGTCCAAAGAGTCCATCGTCTGGTTGTACGACGAGTCCACGTCACCGATTATGCCACCGCCCAACGGTATGTTCAGTTGGAACGGTCCCGGACTATCGGTCTTCTGTGACGGCGGTTCGGTGGTCGTGGTGGTCACCGGCTGGTACGCCGAGGCGCCCGGCAACATGGGAAATCCGCCTCCGCCAGCTGCACCAGCGCCGTACATGGAGTTCAGCTGCTTGATAAGAAAGTCCCACTGGGCCGCCTGGTTGATCTTGACCACTTTGACGCACCGGCCCATGCTGTCCGGTCGGTAACCGTCCGAACACTTGTTGAACGACGGGGCGACGAACACCGACTTTGGCGTGATCCGCCGACCGGCCACGCCGCCGCCAGCCGTGCCCACGCCGCCGGTGGCCAGCGGCTCGTCCCTAGACGGCGGCACCAGCTGTTCCTCGATGATGACCCAGCTGCGGACGTACTCGTCCTCGCCCTTCTCGAGGTCCGCGGACGCCCAGCGGGACAGCAACAGCAACAGCAGGGCGCTCAGACGCAACGATCCGGTCATGCCTCCTAACCTAACCGACCGGACGTCGTCCCTCCATATAACCACGGACGCCTGTGGATGCAAAAATAATACATTTAAAATTATATTTCGTATTTTATATTTTTGATATAATACAGTAAATAGGTATAGGCAGGCGAGTAAGTACACTAAATAATTTCCGTGAAAACGGAAAGGAACGATGAGTGTCACAAGGTCACCCAGTATACGCGGACTCCAGTCGATACACGATTTCGTAGACGATTACAAAACGACAAAAATGATAAATTGTATCCCTTAAAGTGTAAGGGGGTAAGATGGGGCTCGATTTTAATAACAAACGATACATAGAGGCGTAGCGAAATTAATGCGAGACCAGTTTCCATGGTGTCGCCTACGATTTCAGAGATACCTGCACTACAATAATATATATTATAATACCTATCATCGATGTAGTATCAAGGTGGCATTTAGAGCCCTCTCTCCTCTCCCTTGCTATACGACACGTGAATCATTTTGGTAAATCGACATTTCAAAAACATAAATAAATAAGCAATTTAAATTTAAAACAGAAAATCCAAAGGTATACTTAATTGATTAAACCAACTTCAAATAGACAGTAGAACCTATAATATGTTATAAAAACATACAAAAAAATAATATAGAATGACTACGAAAAATCAGGTTTAATTAAAATATAATCTTCTTAAAATATTAAGTGAATAATGATACTAGAAAATAAAATTTTTCTCAAAATCCAATTTCAAACAGCTTCAATAGATTCCTTGTTTAGATTGATCTGCAGACTTTGCACTGAATTTATATAAAATAAATTGAATAATTGCAGATGTTCCGTATGTTAGAGGTTTTATAGGTACTTAAACGATAAATATTATTGATGGCATCGTCGCCAAATTTAGTTTTATCTATTGTATCGTGGATAGAGCACGTGAAACCAATCTATTGATTTAAATAAATACTATTATATTTATATAAAGTGCATTGTTAAAAAAATTATGATTTTTTTACCATTTGATTTTATCAATGTTCTGTTAACATAACTGAAGCGTATAATAATTATTTTTTAAATCTGTATACGTAAGAATAATACAACAATTATTATTGAACTACAAACAGCCAAATAATTCCAATATAAAATTATTCAATGAACCGAACGACTCATTCTCATTTATACATCAAATGTATAATATTATGAGGAACAATAACTACGACAGTGGCTTGGCGAGGTGTCATAGTACGCTCAATCTTCATAAACGCACAGGCCGCAGTTTCTAACTTCCGTATGTGTGACCACCCAGGATATTTAGCAAGATAGTATCCTTGCCATACATACACAAACACGTGTTATAACACTGCTCACTTATAAACCTACAAACAAAAATAAACTCCACCGTAACTATTTCACACCCAGTGGCCTATGTTACTGCAGGTTCCCCCTTAAGAAAAAAAAAACTACATCAAAGTATTGTAAAAAGTGCCAGAAAATCATCTGTTGATTTTATTACTCATTTTCTGCGCCAACAAATTTTATTATATTATACAATAAGACGCGTTGCGTGAATAGTTTACACTTATCGTTCTGTTGGCAGAGAAGAACTTTTTAATGCGCATCCGAAACATACATTTTCGGTCAAAACGATTATTGTTATAATATTATTATCATTGAACACCCGCCGGCGAGCGTCGTTGTATTGACACGATTTCTCGTAAATCATCTTCGAGGGAAATCAAAGAAAAAATAATAAAAATCACATAAAACGGGAGGAGACCGGAAGGTCAAGCGAACACAGCCACCGGGTGCAACATACTTATTACATTACATTATATACAATACAACTACACATTATATTGTTTTCAAGGACACGTCGTCTTATCTCGCGAACACGTACCTACTTATAATGTATTATATATATATAAATAAATAAATAAATACAAGTATGGGTATGATACGAACTCCTATATCGTACACATTTTATTGTTCAACACGCCCTTAAAACACGATTATAACGAGGAGATAGCTGTTGCAGTCGACGACGAAAAAGGTTATTCGGTTGTGCACGCATATACTTACACACTATAGGTAGGTATGTATAGACATCCGTCGTAGGAGTCACCTATCCATATAATATTATAATACTACACATTCAATGTGTCTGCTATAAGCATTACGGGCGTATTATTATGTAATTTGGCGAGGTCAGAGTTTTAAACGGAATTTACAGACCCCGATACGCACACCATTTTACCCACTAATAACGTCGTCGTCCGAAGAAGACGAAGTGACTGACCAGCTACTTTCGAGATAACGGATATTTTTTCTTTATAAAACGGGCCTTACTTCCGCAGACCTCTCGAAAAGCCAATACCAAACGAGCAGCAAAATTCTCTATGTGCGAATTTACGTGTTTAAATTTGGGAGATGTAGATTTCCAAACGAAGTGATACGCAAATATAATCACCCATAATAAAATACATTAATACCCCATATTACTTGGGTAGGTCATTTTATAATACTGCAATGCGATCAAATATTCAACGGAAAATCAACAATTCTAATCGTCAATATTTATATCAATAAATAATCACAAACACAAAATTTTAAATAATTTTTAAAGAGTTTATTTTCAAAAATTATGTGTATACTCGGTACCTGTCACAGATATATAGAATAAACTAAATTGCTAACTGTGATAAGACTTGAAGTTACCATCCGCCATTTAAAAAGAGGCCAATGGGTCTTATCACACATATTTTATATTTATAATAAATTAATTTATTTTAGCACCAAAATCATATTTTTTTTTGTTTTTTTTTGTTTTTCACTTTCTACAATTTTGACAATTTTGTGAATTAATTTATTTTAATTTTGCTTTACAAGTGTTGCTTAGTCTATTGTAATATAATATTATGTCTTTTGTTTTAACCTGATATGTTGGGCTAGTGTGATTCTATTGGACTAAATGTTTTAACTATTACCTATGTCTAAATGTGTAATTATTGCTTATTTAAAATATATGTATATACTATATGTTTGTTACTTGTAATTTATTCTTTTTATTTTATTTAACTAATGATAAAACTATTGTGTCAGATATTGCTCGTTAAAAATGTTAAAGATCCATGTTTTATTATACTAGTAAATTATTTTGGTGATTTTATTTTATTAAAATAAAATAGCAATTGATGACATGATTAATAAATTATTATTTATTTAAAATAACAAGCCTAGTATTTTGTAATATAATATGCCCATAGTTTTAATCAAATATGTTTGTCTGATTTTATTGGACTAAATGTTAAAACTATAATAATATGTGATTGCTTGTTAAATATATGTTTGGTACTTGATTATGTGATTTTACAAGACTTAATGTTAAAACTATTAAATTACTTATATGCTGCTTGTTAAAAATATATGTATGTTCGTTTAAATAAGATAAATGAAATAAAGATCGATAAATAAATATAAAAAGAATTCAAGGATTTTATATTTTTTAGCAGTAATTTAGGTCTGTAAACATAATTAAATTATCCATGTCACTATAGGAGTTGATGTCAACATTGTCAACAATTAAATCTTCAACCTATGCAGAAACCACCAACGTAATAGAAAAAAATTAGAACATACCTCAATATACGGTTACATGCTTACAACAAAATAATGACGTCTTCCATTTTTAAAACAGTAAGTAAGTAAGAGACAAAAGCTAACATGCAAAGACTGTTTTATTTTATAATATGTGACTTTTGAATATAATATATTATACCTACAATTCTTGTAATAGTTTTTATCGTTTTATTAATTATTATTATTATATTGTAATACTGAATTCAATTAACAATATTATTATATTAAAGTGTTTTAGTGTTAAACTATTTAGTAAGACCTTAGACGTTAAATTATGATTATAGTTTATTATTTTAAATTTTGGAAAATGATAATTAATAATTATTATTACAAAATAAAAATCAGTCTACGTTATCTTTTAAACACAAGTGATAACGAACATTGGCCTCGTTTAAAATGGCGGCCAATGACTTCAACCAATTACACAGACGCCGTATCACAGTTAGCAATCTAGTTTATTCCACATATCTGTGGTACCTGTACTTATAGTCGATAAAGACTTGATTTATGAGGATTTGGTATATTTGTGGTATCTATGTCCATTTTACTCCTACCCTCATTCGTAGAAAAACCTTTGAGTTATAAGTTGTAATTTATTTTATAAATTACTGCAGTAATACAGTGCAGACATTTACCGATGAGACCGATTATTTGTAGATATATATCGGCTTCATCGTCTATGATATATTCGAATAATATTGAAGACGATTCACTGATATGAAAATAAAAAATACCTATTGTTTTTATTAGGTATAGGTATATAATATAGGTGTGTTGTTTTTAACTCTTTCGATTACTACCAGCTATTACTGATTACTGCATTCACTACTAAACTCGCGGCCGGATCTTCGGTCACAAGTCTGTGCATTATACCTACGTTTCTTTTTCATTTATTCCATACACTGCAGTATACTTAAGATTAAATCTCACCTTTTGCAGCACAATAAATCACATTAAATCCAGACACCAACGGAGCGAAAAACTCACTGAACACTACCGCGCGTGCACACACACACACATACACACACACACGGTTTTCACACTCGTATTGAACTTTGTAGGTATTATAAGTGCGCCATATAATATTTTTCCGTTTTATAATCTTTCGACGAGCGTCAAAAACTGGTCTTGTTCTATTAAAACTACTATTATATAGTATTATCGACGCGTAATACGCACAAATACGTTTGCGATAAAAAAAAAAAAAAACACAAAAAACAATAACTGCAATTGCAGTATATTATTCGATTATTGCGGCCGACGAACGATTGGGGCAGATTGAAACAAATAAAGTGTGAACACCTCTCTATACGGTACGGCCGATAATTACTGTTATTATTTTTGCTCCAAGAAACAACAATTGGTCCGAGGACTTATCGCGCGCAAAGGACGAGAAAAAAATCGTCTCCGATAACGTCGACGAATGGATAACATTTGACCGCCGTGCGCAATAATCGCAATCACCTCCGTCGTTATACGTACAAAACGGAACGTTAAGGTACACCACATTGCATATATATTATAGGCGTGTATGGTAGATCCGTGTACAAGTATAATAAGACGGACCGTATCGATAACAAGCGCAACAGCTAATAGGAAATTGCACAATAGATCGATTTTGATTTTTACACTTTTTACAGCCCGGGATATGACCTACATAATAATAATAATAATAACTATTACATTATCAGAGTATATGATGTCGTCGTCGTTGGCAGGTAGAAGGAATCTGTACAACTTTAACTATTAACTATAGCTGTACGAATGTGCCGGTGCGCCTTCTTTGCGTCGTCTTCATTAATTCGAAAAAATCGGAACTTTCGCACTATCGATGCTTCTAGTTAAAGAGGACGAATAAGAGTGAGAATACCTATTATCGGAGTTTCTAAGTTGGTGTTTACGATATTTAAATTATTTATTCGCGTTATGAGCATTTTATATATTATAACTAGCTTAGAAATTAAAAAACATATAAAAAAATTGTGACTCGTATACGCAGATCATATCCTTATCTCAAAGTTCTATAAGAGGAATCAAATTCAGTTTAATTTAAATATAGCTAACCACGCAATAATTGGCTTTGCATTGAACAAAAATTTGCATTAAGGCGGGAGGCTCGGGTGGTATAAAAAATAATGTATATAATGTCTTCTTCGCGGCCCAAAATATGAAAATCACACCTTGGAAAACGATTACACGATAGATAATAGTATTATGTACTTCCATAGCAATGTAATCAATGATAATATATATAATATTTGGTTGAAAAGGTTTCCCGCGAACAACATTATACTATCTATCTATAGGTCGAACATCATCACCGAGTGATTTTTCGTGTTTTTTTTTTTATAAAAGGACGCCGATTTTAATAACGTAAACTAAACGGTGGAATGAAAGCAATTGAATCTAAGAATAAACCAGTAATTGTTATGGTTTCTTTAATAATTTAAACATCGACAAAACCCTCCTCAGTATAATAATAGATTAACATTTCCTAATTCATTTTTTTAATAGGAAAAACGACTATAAAAGCTACCAACGTATTTGACAGCGACAACGAATATCATGTTTTGCTGACATCTTCCCAATAATAATCAAAACACGCGATCCGCCGTCGGTCACGCGCGTTTCGACGCGGCGTAGAAGTAATAATAATTAATAAATTATAAATAATAATAGTACTCGCGCGGGTCGTCGTCGTGTGGATGAATACGAATCGGAAAGAAAGAAAGAAATACCCATTGCTCACATGCATGACTCGTGTCCGGGTGTTATGTCAACGGACTGCGGTCCACACACAACCACCGCCCAAGTGCACACCACAATATTATTATATATTATATCATGACGGCTATAAAATAATATGCTATGGTGATAATAAACTACGATAAATTAGTGTATACAGCGAAATGGCCATGAGAATTCCACGTCTACCGCCGCCAATTTCATATATACCATAAAATTACGCAAGTCTGTAACGTCCTTTTAAATTTCTCTCTACAAAGATCCGTCCCCACGGGTCCGTCTTCGCCGGCCTACCGAGAAAGGACCTATCATCATTATTTGATACGGATGCACCCGGATCCATGATGCGAGTACAAAGTGATGTTTACTTTTTTTTTTATTTCTTTTTTAGATTTTAAATTAAATTCGATTTCCGTTTGGTCCACAAACATTTAATAATTAGTATAATTACCTAATAATATCGACCTATCTACCAACCTAGTACCTACCTACTAATGACGAGCGGGGTGGTGGCGACTGAATGGTGCGCCAAAAATGTGCGTGGTGTCCCTCTCACCACCACTCTGCTGCAGCAGTCGTTCTATTTCACAATCATAATATTATAGACTTTAAATGCTCGTAAATCATCGACTGATAATAGATCGAAGGTTATGTCAGGTTTATACATCAAAATTCTTAGAAAAATATTCAATTTTCGATTATTACATATATATATATATTAAAAAAATAGTGGCGATATTATAGTCCAAATATCGTATAAATAGAAAGCTAAAATTATATTATCTTAAAATTACTGAGAAATACGCAGTGATGTCCTCGTAATAAAATAAAAAATCACCCCGCGTAATCTGTGCTGCAAACACCCACTGGCCCACACGCATTTTCTATACACCGCTATCTACATTATTGTCACAACATAATGACCCTCCCTATTGTCCCTTTTCATTTTTCCAACAATATTCGAATTATATTTTCCACACAATAAAAAAAAAAAAACAATAACAAATTATGCACGCTATTATAGCTAGACGCTAATATTATCGTTTGATTTTTGTTTTTTTATATAATTAATATTTTAATTTCGTAAATTTAAACCCAACAGTTTAACTGTCAAAAACAGTTGTAAAACAAAGTTTAAATAAACAAAAGAAGTAAAACCATCCACATATTTCTAAAGAATCATGCCGCGAGTATTATATTATATACAGGCCCTGCGGGATATGAGCTGTAAACCTAGATGGTTAGCAGGTTAGATACCAGTAAAATACGTCTTATAGCAGATAAAGTGTGTAGGTATATCGATCGATTATAGAGTTGTAACTATCGCGAGCTCGACATATTTGGCTCAACGGCTCTCCTCTGCACCCGTCGCACTAATAGTATCATTAAAACAGTTTTTAGAGAGACCGTCTATCCGTATACGCATATATATATATATATATATATATAACATGAAAACGCACACGCAACGGTGGACACGAAACAGTAGGTGCGAAGGTCTTAAGCCGCGGGCACGATATTATTAATATTATCATTATTATTATATTAAACATGCACAGAGGCACCACCTTTCGCCCGTCAATAATAATATTTTATACTATACATATACGCTGCATTGTGTGTCGCGCTGACGAGTTTTTGGCACAAAATTTCACACTTTTCTCAAGGTCAAGTCTTTTGGGACCGTTTTAATTTTTAAGGTTTCGACCGTTTTTCTATGACACACAGACTCGAAACTATATCGTCACGGTTACCCATATCGACAGCTGGTTCTATATATATGTACCTATAATATTTGTTCATGTGTTGGCATATATATAGTATCATATTATTAATTGTATAAGCAATAGCACTCATGGCGGTCGATGAAAAAACATTTTGTGATTTTTACAGCTGCTAGCAGATCATTGGATCATCGCGGAAAATAAGAAAAACTCTTACGGACGGCAAATCGTGTGAAATCTAATGATTAAAGTATAATTTATTAACACGTCAATTATATGTCAAACGAATATTATGGTACTTATAAATTAGTATATATTGTATTATACTATATTATACATAAATATATAATTTACACGATAAGAGTAGCTAATAGCTATGGTATGGACAAAATGGGTAGAAAAGTACACACATCGGTTAATTATGATAGAGGAGGACCTAAGTTTTAAAATGTACATTTTTTTTGATTTTTATATCTGGTCACCTTAGTTATATTCAACGATACATAAGCCGCCCAAAATTGGTCGTTCGTCTAATCAACAATTGGCGTGAAAAATTTCTGACTGAAATTATGAAATTACATTATACTATAAACATACATAAACTTCTATACAGATATAATACGTGTAATTTTTTTCTTTTTCCGCTTCTCGAGTCAATGTATAACTGTTTGTTGTTTTTTTTTATACATAAAAACTTAAAATGTCAAAGTGTCTCAAGACCAATTATTGTACGGATATGACACTCGCCTCAATACTGTATGATATACTAAAAACTTATAATAGAAAAATTATCTAACAAACCTAAACTATATATATATATACATATTATTATCGATTTAATTTCGTTGCGTGAAGGTACAGATAAATAGTTTTTATCTAGAACATATACCTATAGGAAGTAAATAAGAATTGTTTCAACCAATGGATTAAATGTGAGCAGGATGCACGTGATACTATAATATCAAGCAATAAGTAAGTCGACTGATTCCTACCAGAATACAGGCAGTATACAGAAAATGCACTGTAGTCTGAGCATCATCAGCTGGTGACATTTCATTTGCATTTCAAATAATTAAAAATGGTTTTTTGTAAGTATTAACGCGTATAAAATGTTCGATCCCGAAACGCTGTATCACACGAACCGCGAATGTTTGCTAATACGAATACTGGTGAATACGCGAGGGTTTCGTATTGATCTGTACAATTGACAACATATTGAAGGTAATTGGCGATTTTTTTTTTTGAAAATCAGCCGTAAAATTGTGCCAAAAGTTGTTATTATTGTGCGCAGTGTGTGACGACAGCGATCCTCTCTCAGGAGTTCACGCACATACCCACCGGCTCGCCAACCCCCACCACCTCCACCAGCCATAGGTCTTCAATGTACAATATACACACAATAACATAATATTTTATAAGTCATATTATTATAAATCATAGTACAATACCGTCAATACCCATACACCTATATATTAACCTACCTATACTCGTTCGTGGTCGTATGGCGTCTTTCGCAGGAATTCGGTTTCTTCTATTTTATACGACATTACGATATTCGTGTATACAATAATAATAATAATAATAATGTTTTGTTGTTGTTATTTATCAGGTTCAAACACTTCAAACGCGGCGTATTTCAAGAATACCGCGTGTCCGTCCAACCTATATAAAAATGCACCCGATGAAGTGAGTGTGTGTACACTACAAGCCGACCATTTTGACACATATATATTATATGGGTAGGTACAATGATGTCGTTTTTCCGTTATGGCGTAAGTACTATATAATTTATTTCCTTGTTTACTTTTCGCTTCTGACATCTAATAACAATTTTTCAGAGTTCTACAACAAACTCAACAACCCTTGTCATCGTGCCTTTATAAAAATATTAAACCGACATTTTATCACGATGATCTGCGCCCTCGATTACGAGCCATATAAATTATTAAGTATACGCGTGGTTTAAACAATAACATGACACGCCATAATGGTAGACATTCAATATTATACATACAGAACACAATGTCCGGTCATCGATATTATATAATTATTATTACATCAAAGAATTATAATATATCCTAAAAACAAGCTAAATCAACTAAGTATGATCATTGATATAAAAATAATTATAAACTGTGTTAACGGAAGGATTTATTTGTAAAATGATAATAGGTACATCTTTCAATATTTGTGTTTATACGTTCCCGTCAAAATTCTAAAATGTAAATAGGTACATATAGGTTGTATAGTATATACGTTATGTACGAAGTAAAAATCGAGAAAAAAATGTGCTATATCAATTTTAGTGATCAAAGTTAGAAAAAGTATACTTATAAACGCATTGTCATGCAACTCCGGTGATTTGTCATCCGTAAAATATTATATTTTAACGTAATAACAAATAAGTGCCTATATGTACTCGCGTTTAGAATTGAATGTTAACAACGTGCGAATGATAGGTCAAAGTCGGAGGAACATCACAAGCGAGACGCGCTGGTAGGCGATAAAACAATTTTATGTACATTTGAACGTCTTAATAAAAAGTAATAATAGTTAACCTAAGGTTAACCGGACAGTCGTGGCGATCGTCAAATGAGGAATAATATAATGCAATGAAACTATATATTATGCGAATTAATTGCGATAACGATGGTCATGGTCCAAAAAAAAAAAATATATATATAATATATCTGCAAAAATCCAGATAAATATTATAATATAATATATTACCGGTTGCGAGCCTTTGTACTCGGAATGATTCGGAGCGATGGACATTCCGAATAACGGAAATAATTAAATGTAATAATAATAATAATAATAACACAATCGCTGCAGTTGAAATGATGCTCAACGTATTATATTATATAATATATTGTATTATTAAAGATACATATTTTCTTTATTTCAAGGCAATATCTACGAGGGAAGCGCAACAGCTGGCGCGGGAGTTGATGGGCAGCTGGGACGATTGAAAAAAAACAGATGCTAATTTGAGCGATCCGAATACGGTTAAATTGTTTGCCGAACACTATTAATACATTCGCGTACATTACACAAAAATACGTTATATTTGTGCATGTGTGTGTGCGTATCGTAGGTATATAGTGAGTATATTATGTATAATCATGCGATATTTCGCGTGCTGCTGTTTGTTTGTTGGTTATTTAATGTGTTCGTGTATTAACCCGAGTTGACGACCTTCAAATATAGGTAGGTATTTATTATTATAAGTGTATATAATATGTAACTCTGGTCATTCGGCAAGTATTCTTCGGCCGATCGAAAACAGAAAAACCAACAGGGCACGAGCAGCGATGTGTAACGAAAACGAAAATATTTAATGTACCCGAACAAAATACAATAAATTGTCATACTACCTTTTATAGACAGATATATATTATACAATAACAACACACGTAAGTATAATATGTTATATGTAGTTAAACTACAGTAGTTTACTATAACAGCAGACGTAATGCGATGAGTGTCCTCTTCCTCAGACTGCTCGTTGGACAACATATTTTCCGCGAAAAACGTATGCTCACCCTCGAGGGTGGGAATATGAGGCGAAATATTTTTCGAGTCTGTTCGTTTTTCGGGACATTTCAGTTTGCAGATCAAATATCACCAACTGCTGTTGACCGACTGCGCAGTGAACCTCCTAGTCTCGACCGTCTGCGGTCGACGATAATTCGTAATATATATTTCTCAAACGCACATCATCCGGTTATCGTGTAAATATGATATAAATAATATATACCGTCCTTGTGCAATGCCATTTAGACGTACCTAGTTGCAGACCGCGTTCGTATTCAAAGCATGTATAAAACGGATCGTCGACATTTGCATACGAAATTACAAAAGACGACGTTTTAATAAAGTTCATCCCCACGTCACTGCACCACCGATGTTCACGCACCATGCGATTATAAAATGTATATATATTTATATATACAAAGGTACATACTACATAAATTGCATAAATCGCTCCCGCTGAATTAATATAGGTAAGTATAATATATGCGGCTGTGAAACGGGTTGGACGTGCTAAATTTTATCGAACGGTCTTATAACTAATAAGTATATATATATATGTATATATATATGTATATATATTATGTACCTATCTATAATAATATACGTATATTGTATAAAATTTAATATTATAATATACAATACTACTACGTATAATATATTTTGTTGTGTTCGCAAGACTAATTAATTATTTTAGATAGTAGCGACAGATCACTGGTATAAGTACCTGCAATACCTACTTACTATACATCGTTATACTCATTCGCGAACTATAAAACACGTCCGCTGCTGTATGTTTCGCAAATAATATAATTAAACTCACATATATATCTATAGTATAACTATATGTACCTTTTATCCACTCATTTTAAAAAGTGTATATTGTAGGTATATATGTATATACACCTAATACCTATAAACTGCACTTTAAAAATAATAAAATTCGGTCGAAATGCCAATGTCAGAAAACCGCGTCACCACACATCATCACGGTGTTAAATTATTTATGACTTTACTAACAAAAATATATGCAAGAGTTTAGATTTCGAACACGAGAATCTAGCTAGGATTCTTACGTAGATAGGTAGAAACTTATTCGTTATATGATGACCAATATTTCTGTTATTCATTTTTTATATATGAATTCTTTTTCTGGTTCACTTGCCTTGAAGTGACTTGAACAGTTGAACTCATTTAAAGATATATTTTGAGCAATATAGCACAGCCGAATCATTATACCACAATATATACATGATATTTGTCAGTACCGACTACCAAGTACCAACTACCAACAGTAAATCTTATTTAAAGATAGATTTTGAGCAATATAGCACAGACAAATCATTATACCACAATAATACATAATATTTGTCAGTACCAACTACCAAGTATTAATTATAAAATCCGACAGAAATCATTTCATAAATAACCTTCGCGTGAATTTAAATTAAATTCTATTTGCGCACGAGAATTAAGTTATATGTAGGTATATTATTAAAAGTAGAACTTTTAATATTATATTATTAATATCTATTTTCTATTCTTATATAAATAAGTATTTACCTATATAATTATGAAAAGTTGTTTTAGTGCCAACTTATGATTGTTTTACGAACCTTAACATCAATAATAAAAATATTGTGGTTATTATTGTTATTTTACAGTTACACTTGTATGGCGATTAATTTAAGTTTGTTTATGCTACAATATTGGTTTGTTGATTTTAGAATGTATTAGTAAAGTCGTGTCTTATTTTTAAACCAAGTCGAAAATCAATAATTATCAATATAAAGAAAGTATAGACAAAAAATTAGGTATACACAAAGACAGTTGTTGCTTTGAAGACCTTTGTAACGTTAAACTATATTGTTAAAAAATGCTTAAGCGCAGTTTTGTTTTTGACTCCTTAGCAATATTGACAAACAGCCAATTTATTTGTAGACATATTACCTACAATTACGAAAAAATTTGTGTGAAAAACAGTAATTTTTTTTAAGCCAAACCTATAATAAACGCGCATATAAAGCATAATAAACCTACGTATATGTAAACAACAAGAGTCAAATAAAATAACAATGGGTTAAACACCAAAATTGTAGACAATTCTTATTAATAACATTAAATTAATGAAACGAACGCAGTTCAAAACGATTAGTAACATCGACTAACCGGAAAAAAAAATCATTCCGTTGTAATTGAATTCAAACTGATTAAAATTTGTATTATGTTATAATATATGTAACTAATCAAAGTTTGCAACAGTTTTCAAATTTTCTAGTTTTTAGAATTACAGTTAATATCACACCACATCACAAGTGTTAGCCGTTACATGACGGACGATGGTATACCAAAAAAAGATAAATATATATTAAACTCGTATACAATCGTAATATTTGCAATACAGACTTATGTTTGGGTTATACCAACGTCCATATAGCTATACATAACTGTATGACTTATTATTGTGCATTGACATAATATGATATTACATAATATTAGTATAGTAAAACTACGCGATCTCATTTTCTCATATAGTGTATAAACAATATTTACGAAGAAGTAACATCGCGCGCGATTTCTTGCAATATCATCTGGGGTCTCTTCTGTAGCCATCACCAAATAACGGTCAGGGGGGTCGAAAACACTCGAAAATACCACCGCTGATTCGACAACAACACTCGCTAACAACATGGTGGAAAATATTTCGTGACCTGATCGGGGGCGGTGGTCGAACGAACGAGAAGAAACGCGCGGGAAAAACTACCTATATATAAGCTTACCAGCTGGGCGTAGGTACATGGCTCGTAGTGGTCTTCAAGATTATACCGGTTGAGCAGGTGAGAAAAAAAAGTATTATATTATACGCATTTAAACGCGCGAAATCTACGGCGACACGTCGCGCGTTACGCGATAAATATGATATAATAGCACCTACAGGACAAGACACCGCGGCGATTGCATTGTGTTTGAACGATAAAAACATAATAATAATAATATCAACTGCGTCGGTTGAGATGCGCAATTCAAGATCCTAACCCCGTCGGGGTCGGAATCCGCACTGCGAGGCTCGACACGATATTGCGTCAAATGTATATATATATAAATAATAAATACCTATAGGCCAACTTTTGTTGGATATATATATACGAATTTGTATTTAAGATATTATTATATAATGTTACCACGACGCGTGTGTACAATTATACAGGGTTAGAATATTATTTTATTATTTGCACGTCGTCTGCGAAAGAATATAACAATACGAGAAATCCGAGTGTGCTACCTCTGCACACCGTCGGTTTACGATATGCACCGTGATTCTAGGTGATCCACAATAGGGGAGTATAATATTATAGAAATTATTACCATACATTTTATTTCCGGTGTATAGTGTATACGCATGTACAATGTTCAATGTACATACAAACACAAAACACTTGGCGAGTCTCAATGTTTTCATTGTGGTCGCTATTTTTTGTTTGCTGCCCACTTAATTCCTCTCACTCTCCAAAAAATAAAAAATAATAATAATAATGATTTGTGAAATTCCAATATCACGGCAAATATAAGACGAAAATCTCAGCAATGAATCGGACAAAAGTTACATAAGATTTTTATTTTATCAATAAAGTAATGAATACTTTATAGGTACTTGCAGCGTTTTAATGAATGCAGTGCTGAAATAAATTCGTAATATTATTTACTTAAAATGAAAAATTCATTGATGAAAAGAGTTTTCAATTCATATTGTAATCATTATTAGCTAACAATTTCTCCCTATTTATAACTTATTATAAATACTGACTGATTTTATAATATATACCTGCAGGTACAAGTAATTATAATAGTTAGATTAAATAATAGTTTTTTATTTACAATTTTAAATTAGTTTTCTCTTTCCATTCCATTTTACTTTTGATTTTATAATAAAATAAAAAATCAATAATAATAATAATTTGTATCGTTAATAAAAATAAATTAACTTTATTTCAACTTGTTGGTTATTGATTAGTTACTTCTCAACTCTTGCAGTATACCTTATAATACTTATAAAACGGAAACAATTCAGACGCAATTCGACTACGTAAATTATTTATGGTAAAACTTTGTTCGAGCTGCACTTATTGATTTAGGACGCTAAGGTGTAAATAATATGTATACTTTGAGAAATATTTTGTAACCACGATTACAAAAACGAGAAATCCTTTGCTCAGATCAAGAATAAACATCAGTGATGGATGAAATGCATAAACTATAAAATTATAAATTTTAAAAAATATACTACTTATACCTAACCGACAATTTTTTTTCGACTTGCGTCGCTTGGTCTTTTTCGGAGGGCTCTTGGCCAATGGAATAATGGCTTAAAAATACGATTTGCATAAAACCTCCCGATGAAAATGTTTGGACCTACAACCCGTGATGACTGCTATACACAAGCGATGACAATAAGTTCGTGGTCGACGACGGTTCGGTTTGCAGACTGAAGAGGATCAGAGGACCGTTCTAGAAAAAGAAGGAAAAGGGCGCACGCGCGTGCTCTTCGACGAACCAGAGCGTGACGGCCGACCGTCGTCGTAAATACGCTCCGTCGAGTTTAGAAACGGCGACGACCGACCTAACCATACATAATAATACAATAATATAATAATATTTAATATATACAGTCTCTGGCGCACGATCCTTCCTCCTTCACTTTTGCATCGCTGCCGCGGCGGGTTATCGTCAAGGGCAAGTTCGCACTTCACCGACATGACCTCTCAGTGACCTGCCACATGAAGCACGAACATTATTATTAATAATAATATTTTACGATAAACATTATTATTTATTACTATTTTTAACGTTATTGTACGTCTGTGTGTCAGTGTCACTTCCGATGAAACGACTCGATATTACAGTGGTTCGAACCTGATGTTTACCCGCTGGACGATGTTTTTTTTTCTACTCTCATCATCCTTTCTTTCCCGATGGAATTATTAATTTTATTTTCAATGAAGCTGACAATAATATAAAACATATACACACGCGCGTCTTATACTGTCCGTTATAATAAATTCTGCAGGGCAATCGAGAGACAATTCAACATACCATTATATTATTTCGTTAATGTTTTCTCAATTTATTTCTTTTTATTGAAAGTCATCAACAAAAACATCTATGATATATATTGTAGTCAAACGTTTGTTACGATATCATATTATTATCAAACACCTAAGCACGCATAGCACAATGCACGTTTTCCTATATTATCGACGTTTTACTATAGGTATCATTATTATATATTTTATAATACGACCAACTATAGAATAGAGCAGATAATATTATTACGTGTCGTATGACTATGCATATACTTACGTAATACGTATAAACGCATGTAACATAACAAGTGCATATTAATATAGTTCGTGGTTTTCAATTGAAAATGCAATAAAATATTTTCTAAAATGTACCAAAAAATCATGTTTATGGGTTTTAAAGTTATTTCGAATAAAAAGTCAATACATAAGACTATAAGCAAGACCGATTCTAAACTGAAAATTAAATTAAGATAAACTTGAATTAACCAAATATTTGTCGTGAAAGCATAAGTGTTAACAATTATTAATTGCCAATAACTTCAATCATAAGTTATCTAAGTCATTTGAAAACAACCACAGTGATATCTTTATTAAAAATGTAAAACGAATTAATTCTAAGACTTATTTTAATTTAAAAAAATAAAAGTTTTATATATTTGCATGTTATAGAATATTTGACAGTTGAATCACAAGTATCAACTATTAAAACTAATAAATTTAAAAAATTTAATCTTATATGGCTATTTTTATATTATGTACAATACGAAACGATATATTAGGTACGCATTAAAAATGTTTGTTTGACTTTTTACTTTAAACTTTTTACTCTTTATCCTTTAGCTTCCATAAAACTTTTTTTTGAATTCGCCCTTTTGTATTATAAATTATAATGATAATAAATCAGTAATTGTCAACAATTGTCAGTTTTGGAAATATAATATAGTATTACGTTTTTTGTCGAAAGATCAGAGAAATATAAATGTCGACCTCAACTGATACCATTGAGTATGAAAATAAAGCATGTATTATGTATATTAATATAGTTTATGTAGCAACAAAAATCAGAAGATGCACAAAAAAAAAAATTATCTTGTGGAAATTGTTGTTTTGAAATTAATACTAAGAAAATTAAATCGCAATTAAATTATTAAGGCTCAATTGATTTTGCTGTTACTTGTTTTTATAGTTAATTTATTTAGGTTAATTAATTTCTATAAGTTCATTACTGTACGATAATTATATATTTATAAAGTTCAAATTGTAGTTTTTTTTTTTAATCCCTAATACATTTTTATTATTATTATTATGATTATTCAGGTTTTAATAAATTAAATATTATATACATATACTATTATTATAAATAATTAATTTTGGTTTTTATTGCGATGAGTTTGCCTAATTTTCATTAAATAAAATAAAAACGAAAATCAAAATCAAAAAATTACGTTTTTCATACGACACGGCTACCTACTATTTAATACCTCGAATTTTTACTATTCGTTCTGATATTCGCAGTCTAAATATACGTACATGCGTTATATTAATGAATGTATAAATTTATTACTATCTCGAAATTATGAGTGCATAAGTATTATCAATACGACAATAATACGCATATTATGGGTAGGTATATCTCGAGTTTAAATTTAATTTAAAAATCTAAAAACCCATAATGTATTCCGTATTTTCAACGCTTATGTCATTACTCGGAATAGCTCGTGATTTAAATATTTGCTTCAATAGTTATGTACCTACTTATAATATGGCTACATTTCTATAAAAAATACTGAATAGGTACGAACCTGAGATTAAATCGTAACTCGACAATTCCAAGAACACGTTATATGAAATTTAACAAATAGCACATAGATCGGCACAGCGACACTAATGAATATTTTTTAAAGAATGTTTTATAGACTTACTACAGTCTACAGGACTTAAGGAAGGTACATCGGTAGTTGGCGTATTAGGTACCATATAATAATGATGTTTAGGTAAATAAACGCGGACGGAAACTGTGAAGATAAACGATGGAACTATTGTAGAAGACGTCGCAGTCTTCGTGGTCGATGTGTAACTGTCGTGGGTGCTCGATTGTCGAGAATCTCTGGAGAATGAGCTCAAACGTCGTCTCGGGACCCCAATTTTTTATAACAGATTAATTACCGGGTAGATATGTAGGTAAACGGATTACACGATGTTCAATATTATGTAGTCCTAGCTGATGATTCATCTTTGCGGCCGTATCGATTGTCGGTGGACGGTGCGGATAATAATAAACGTGTTTTAAGTCAACGACACGCCCCTCCCACCCTTCCCCTCTGACCTTGGTCGAAAACCTCTTATGAATCACACCTGTTTGATCAACCCTCTAATAGCAGCGTATCGATACCACCGCGCGCGATGAATCATCTCTTCAGCCGCGACAACGACATTGCTGCAACAGGACGACGACAACTCGTGCGCGGTCAACCGACTTACAGATACGATTTATCACTATATACTAATCACTTTACACAAATGAATCATTCGGACGAGCACTGTAGTTTTCACGGGAAACAAACAAAACTCGGTCCGTATAGTAACCCGTTGACGAATGATACCGCGATCGCTCGTTGGAGTGTAACGATTGCAAGATATATAGTTATTTTCCGGCTGACGTAGGTACATAATCAATATAAATCCTGAAATTCGACAACGAAACTGAAATCCATCCACTATTAATAATAGTCAATGGATTTCAGTTTCACCAGAAGAATTAACTCAAAAAGCTAATAAGCTTCAAGAATTTTATAACTATGATATTTTAGAAAAATCATTCGCTTGTGAATGTGTTCATTTTCGAGCATATCTTCAAAGTATGAATAAAAATATTAATGGCGTTATCGAATTATCAATACACTTTACGCGGTAATAATTTAGACATAGTTTTTCCTATAACGTAGATATTGCTCTACGTATGCTTTTATGTATGGCAATAACTAACTGTTCAGGCGAGATGTCTTTTTCTACGTTAAATCGCGTGTAAAAAATTATTTGAGAGCAAGTATGGAAGGAGATAAACTAAATTCATTGAGTTTACTGGCAATTGAAACTGAATTAGTGAACAAAATGGACTTCATCGATGCCATAATAGATGATTTTGCGACTCAAAAGTCGCACAGAAAGCCGATGAGTACTAGACATTAACAATTTAATTTTGAATATAATAATTAACTAAGTATTTATTACAACCATGTTTTTTATCATTATATTTTATATCATATTTTTTATAATTAAGTTTTTTCATATGAATGTATACGTATGCATTTTTATAACAGCTGTAAATTTTTATTTTTCATCATTAAAATTTTAAGTCATAAAGGAAAAAACTATAATTGTATGCTTTAATAACATTTTTTAGACTAGAAAAATATTTATATTAAAAGGTAGCAATTTATTTAGTGCTTAAAGCGGCACAATGGTTAAATCCAGCACTTACTATTATACTATACCGTATATAAAGGTATAGGTCATCTTTATAAATAATCGTCCATTATCCTAAACTGCTTAAGATCGGATACATATTAATATATTATAGGCACTATATCTATTAAATATTATTCTCTTTAAAGTTTAAATGCATGATAAAAAATATGTTTTATTGGGAATTTAATTTAATCAATATTAGCCTACAGTTCAAAAAAAAAAAATCCTTAACGTGATTCATAAGCCGCTATAATAATGGTAAACGGAAAAAAAAGTCCCCGAAAAAAACATCCCCAGAAAAAAGTACCCGTTAATAAATTCAAATGAAAAACATAATAGTACCTAGGTACGTTAATTGTTAATCATTTTTTTTATTGAAACTTATTATTCAAGTAATTAATAATTATTATTTTTACACAAATTGTTCATTAAAGCCCAAAAAATAAAGTTAAGATGGTATTCAATTACGTTCAATTACAATATAAATATCATATAAATAATTTTTTACTTTATATAACTAATAGGTACCAGGTACCTATGGCCTATGGGTAACTGCGAAAAAATACCATTACTTACCAATAACGTGTGTGAGGAATGGAATAATAGGTTTAGTCATTTGGCTGAGCATAAAAATCCATCGATATGGAAATTAATAAAAAATATAAAAAACGAGGTGGGGGCTGATATAAATATATTATATATATAATATATAGATATATATAAATTACCATTAAGTGAAGTTGGGCAATTAACTTACAAACCACCACATAAAGGACATATAATGCAAATTGGCTAAAAAATGTATGCGAACAATTTATTAGGGGAGAATTAAGTGTTAATGTATATTAGATAATAGGAATACATTAACACTTAAAAAAAGGATATTATATATGGATAAAATGTGATTGAATTTGTAATTTGTAGTTTAAAATTTTTTTTATGCATGCATGTTTTAAAATTATTTTTATTGTAACATATACCGTAGAAATTTGAGTGTAATTAAATTTGTGATGTTTAAATAATATAATATGTAAAACATAATTAATGAATTGAGTGTTAGCAATTTTTTTTCCAAGGATTTTTTACCTGGGACTTTTTTTGCGGCATTCATAATAATATAAGCCAACGTGATGTTTTGTCCACGATTTTTTTTTTTTTTTTGAAAATATTTTATCACTTTATCCTTTAAATTCTAACTAGTTGTATTGATTAAAAAAAAAAAAAAAATAGACGAGATATTATTACAGTTTAAGATTTTTGATTGAACATAATAGTTTAGTTTACATAATTCTATTATTGTATTTATTTTCAAACTATTGAATTCAATAAATTACATGCACATTACACTATCATAGAATTCAAGCTTACAAATATGTTATGCATTATACATACATAATTATGCAATATAATATATACCTACTTTAACGTTGTACAATTACTCCCAAAAGTCAAACCTCAACTAGTATTATATAATATATAATGGAAAAAAACGATACATGCACAATATTTCAATGAAAACATATCACAATATGTATTAAGACGGGAGCGCATTATAGACTAACCCGTTGATCTATACTCAAAGAACAATGACCTAGAGTTTAAATCTTCTAAATGTGTAATTTTTCGGTCGCAGCCTACAACTACTTGACCTGATTTTTATTTCTATTTTGCGTGCACAAAACAAATAAGATGAGTCCTTCGAAAAGTAAAAAATTGTACCCAGAATAGAAGCCAAAAGACCTCGTCGCGTACACCACATACAAATAAAACGACATAACAACAACGACGACGGCGACGACGGCGACGACGACGACAACAACAACATAAAAGCCCATGGACGACGGATAATTAAATTAACGACATTGTGAACGCGCGCGAACATATTATCTAGAAAATATCCAGTAATGACCTAATGTGCGTGGTTTGGAACTCAATAATGAACCCTCGAGACTCAAGAGGGAGAATGAGTGAAAGAGAGTGAGTTACTTACTTAAAGACTGGGAAGGTGAATAGATAATAATACCCATACACATCATATAGATGGCGTGTAGCATGTTATACGTATAATGGCGTAACCTATAAAAAAAATTTTAAAAAATGTTAAGTACACCAGACTATCGTAATAATAATTGACAGCGTAATGAGACGCATTAGCTGCCGCCTGCCGCCGATTCAAAATTATACATCACGAGTGGTGCTGATGCAGCTGCTTAACGACAACGACGTCCTTTACAATCGAACTCGTTATTTGTTCGTAATATACAATCATATTCTTAAATCATATTAATAGATGCTATACTTGCCCCCATCGAGACCTGAGCCCGTCAATATTTGAGTCATAGAGGGTGCCACACCCACATGTGTTGTTTTGGTGTTGAATTGCGATATAGTTTAATTGAGGGGCAAGTCGTGAGCATCTCAAATGATTGAAAATTGTCTTAAAATTGAGATACCAATAAAAGCTTTCGAGATCATCTTATATAACAGGGCCACAGGGGTGGCCACAATGTGGCTCGCGAGCCTCATGCGACTCCAAGTTAGTATCGTGTGGCTCGCTTGACACCAAACTTAGACTAAAATTAATTCATAAAAAATAAAAAGCACTTCTCAAAAGTAAAATCCCATTTCTTAATGTATAACCGCCTAAACAATAATGCCCTGTGTAGTGTAAAAAAATGAATTTTCCTCTATTTGCTATAAAATTAAAAATGTGTTTTTATTTTATAAACATATTTACCTATCTTAACAATTTTGCTTATTTCGAAATAGCTTCATAAATTTGCGGTTCCTAAAATTAAGGTTAGTGGCCACCTCTGTTATATAATAATCTCACACATAAATTGGATAATAGATCAAATCACACTATATAATTTTTAAAATAACAGAGATATTGCTCTAAAAAAATGTTTATAAGAATATCGTGAACACAAAATAAACCATTTTGTTCGTTTGCTAGACGGATACAATTGCATCATAATATAGGTACGGGACGTGTGACGTTCTTCTAATAGATTCACCCATATCTTTCCAACGAGTTATGATAAAAATTGTCCGCGGGAGAAACGATAGAAAGAACTGCGCAATACGCCAGCCCCATAGAACGAGCATATCAATTTATAAAATGTAATACATTTTATACTACGACTTACGAGTACGAGTATTTAAAATAGCGTGACAAATGAAAGAGTGGACGTCGCTGTCGAGTGTTTTCGAATTATAATTTCAACTTCGGCAAGATTCGCTGGACACGGGTTAAACTATGCGTAATACCTGCCGTGAAAAATTGCGTGAAATTCGTCGTCGGCGACATATACATAATACATATTATTATTATTATTTCGATCGACCGCACCAAAACATGATTTACCTATCACAAAAGAAAAATCAAACACGTGTTTATTAAAATATCGACGGTTGTGGACAGCAGTTTTTTCTACTATTTTGGGATACTGATCTCGACAAACTAAAAAATATTATTAACCCTCCGTGTGGTACGTTTAGAAGAACGAAGTGTACAAGACAAAGTTTCCACAATCGATCACGTATGGATGCTCGGAAAACCCGATGGAAGGCGTATTAATAATGAAACAGTAGACCGGAATCATTTCAAGTACCTATTAATTCAGGACGCATTTTCCGGACTAGGACCAAAGACGGAAACGCATAAAATCAGAGTGTATATAGTCAATAACACGACTATACATGAGTAAGGCAGGACGACTTTCGATGGATATTAAATAATATGTATGTATACCTACTAACTATATAGTACACACGAAAATTTTGTTATGATCACTATCGATTATGATACAGCCACCCACCTGTCATTTATTATAGTTAAAATATCCATCGCGATAACACAACCGAACGGAGCTCGTTTCGGGAAAGAATCAAAGAAACGGTTTAAAATTGTGTTTCCAATAAGTGTGCAGGGTTACGGGTCAGTCATGTACTTCCGAGACCTGAGCTTAGAGACATATAGGGCAAGGTTATCTCAAAGTGGTTGAACGGAAAAGCAGAGACAACCCGGCTGATATCACCGCACTTGGACGTGGACATCGAAGCTGTTCTAAATGGGTTTTAGAGAGAGACATACTGGGCTTAATCATCGATCACGTGAATAATTGTAACTCGCTATATGGGGCGATGCCGAACACCATGTTGCCGCTCGAGTTCGAGAACCCGATCTCAGTTATGGACGACGACTGATATTGACTAAAATATTTGCCAAAATCTAATTAAATGTATATCCACAACCACCCTGATACTCCGACTATTATATGTAACAGAATAGTATACTATAATTTATTAATTTATATGTACTAAATATATTATATTCGTTTGATTTATCATAATTAATTTGAATTTTCATACTTATATACTAAATGTATAAATGTATAATAATAATATGTCGCAATATTAGATGATAAATCGTTTTACCAAGATCATACAAAAAATCTTTTATATAATACATTGTATGAATTATGAACACGATTGTATTCTGTCATAAATTATTCATCGTGGTATACATATACATATATATATTATATATGTACTACCAACATGCATTAAACAAGTACGGAACCAACTGAATGACAGTTATTTTTTACGTAAAAAAAATATGTGGACAAGGGCAATTATTGTAAACACCAACATTCATCTTATCCGTATTTAAAAATAATATTATATTGTATATATATATATATATCATATTGGGTCTCCGCTGACACGATATATAAGTAATAACATATGATACTTGGAACGCAACTTCCGTACCTACGATATATATTATATTATATTCGTATACATGTTGACTTTCTCCTATGCGTGCTTTATTCAGACCAAATTGATTTCACTTATCCGTCGTGTGTTATATCTTTGGAGCCGATAAATATTTTTTCGACTCGTCCGATCGTTCGACAAGGCCGCTGTCGCCGTCTATCCGGGTACCTCCTACAGCAACTCGACAATAAGTATTTAGTTGCAGATGTTAATCGCGCAGAATGCGAACAAAGGGAATTTGTTGATTGCCACTTCCGAAAGCGACGAGTCATTTAAAAAAAGTATACATTATACACATACCTATGTATAAAAAAAAACACATGCTCATCCAAGACTGGGAGAAGCGTCATCGTATGATCGTATATGACAATGTGCTTTATTAAACTCCCGTCGGCGACTTTTTTGCGACGCGATGAGTCCAAAGTAGGTGAACTCGATGTAAAGGTCCAAGCTATCGAACAGAGTGTGCGTATATATACTTAATACCGGAAATAAGAAGGTTTTGATATCTTTATTATAATTACGAAACCTATTTGACCGAAATGAAAACAATTTTTACAAGTAATAAGCTACAAATTGGGAGTGAAAAAAGCAGGTATGGCAAACCGTGACCTAGGTGTGCATAATTTTGTAATCCTCCATAATACGCGACTACTATTACACGCACTGTTGTTAAAAATAAAAAATTGTATAAATCGTTATTATAATAAATTAATAACAAAAACATAATAATATATTAATATATACGACACACACCATGCATACATAATATATTATTTCAAATTATATAACATTGCGGAAAATATGAAAACTACTAAAAATTGTTCCTAAAAGTCTTTCTTAAGATTTACTTTCACTGTCACTGTACACATATATCGATTGTTTCGGGGCTATTATTGTTAAGATTATTATTATTATATGGGCACTATTACATATACATATAGGAACTCGGCGTGTGCCGACAACAATGCAGTCAGTTGACATACAAGAAAACATCTAACGTAACGCAATTTTGTGAAGTTTTTCATAATTTAGTTCAAACAGTTTGTACCCGTTAACCCTCTTTCAACAATATTACAATATTTATAATAATGCATATAAGTTTTTTTTAATATATGTAAGTATACGATAATAATAATAATAATAATAATTATTGTCACATCGTTTCCGGTTTGATTTGCTAAACACGGGCATTATATTTTCTCTTTTAGAGCAACAAAATGATAATTATTTGCAAATCGGTTACAATACATACGTTGGATACGTGACATTAAAATCAACAGTACATGAAATAAATGTTTAATTTTACGGACGCACTGCAAGATATCGCAGTTGTAAATATATTATTATTATTATATATAGATATAAGATTATTCATTTTCTATAAGCGACTTCAAAAGATCCTTGGGCTCAAGCTCAAAAATAATTAATTTTCATAAAAATAAAAACAGTGTTCACCGTAAACATTTGTGAAATACTGTAATATTTTGTTTTAAAATTATTAATTATTATTTTATCAAGGTTACTAAACACGGTACTCGTGTAAAGTTATTCGTATTGGATGAATTTCTTAGCATGATATTGAAAATAAAACCGATAAAATTCCTATTGTTGAACAGCTGATTATGATTGAAAAATAATGTCAATGCGATTAAAGTTTTGATTTTACAGTACTAAACAAAATAGAACCATTGGTTTTACGAACATTTATGAGTTTCAATCCATTATGGTTGATGTTGGCCTAACCAGCATGGTGTTATTAGGTACCTAACATATGTTTACATCCATCAAATAAATTAGATAAAAATATTAATGTTGTATTCAAATTTAAATAACATGATTATTATACATTATTCAAAAAAATTATTTACAATAACAGTTATGAAAAAAGAAGCATTTACTTAAAATAATGTAGGTAAGTAATAAGTATATGTATATATCATTGTGAAATTAACATAAATAAACAAATTAATATTAAGAACAAAACATATAAGAACACTATAGGTAATAGATTAAAATTAGAAAGTATGTATTTGCAATTTCTAAAAATGTATATTATATAGCAAAAATATGACCTAATTTAATTCACGATTAACACCTAGGTACTTAATTAATCAATATAAACCTTGAACTTACACAACAAGTTTTACATTGATCCAATAACCGATTTATATAAAATAATGTTCCAAGACAAAATAGTATGAGTATATTAAATGAGATATCAGGCTGGGGTGCTATACCTAACCTGCTGTTCATATGGATTGATTGTGATTGTAAGAAATAAATGTGCATCATACATTTTATGTACTAAATTCTTTCCACGAAAATTTATTTTCAGTAAATTATTTGAACGGGACCACAGCAAAATTATCAACTTTTTTCGTAACAATAAAAAATCAATTAGTGAACGAAAATGTAGTACATCATAATATATAGAGGTCAACTGCCTTATTAGACGGTTAAGATAAGCGTGTACACTGTGTATTGAAATGGTAATATTAAACGGAACCCGTATATTATATATTATATCTAGATAGGTACCTTATATGCGCAGTTGCTGTGTATGCTTATTGAAATATATTGTATATTTATTATTTACTCAATAGTTAATATTATACCATATTATGCTTTTATACCTCAGTGCGAATTGTCGCAAAGCAACACAAGTTTTCAATTTTTTTATTTCATCAAATTATCAAACAGCGTTTCATTTTGATTCGTGACATAATTTGACAATGGTATAAAAAATATCACTTAATTGAGCATCAATATCGAATGGAATCGATCTAGTTGTAACATATACTAATAATAATTCACGATATACGACTAAATAATTGGTATAAATAGTATAATATGTGAATTACAATTTATTACCGTTAATATAATGAATGAGCAAAAACAAATGTTAAAACTGAGTATATGGAATTAATTAAGACATTTAATCATAGATTGTTAATCTATTTTCTTAACGATTTTATATACGTTTGGCACGTTTACTAAATTTATATATATAAAGTAGGTAGCTTTCGTTGAAAAAAATGTGTTTTTTTTATTGAAATACACTTTTTTTTATTTGAACGATTACACATGAATTTCTGTACTGTCTGTAATAATTATTTGGTGTTATTGAGTTTCATTCTAAGCATACCTATATCAGTTTAGATTGTTATTAGCACCTACTTTTAAATTAATCATCTGTAACCGGAATATACACAGTAGGTACCAATATAAATGGTAATTAGTAATAGAAACTTATATTTATTATATATTAATATATTATAGACTAAAGTATTTCATTTTCAATACCATAAAATGCAATTGTAATATTTTTACCATAACATCTAACTTCTAAGTTATAAACAATAATAATTTTTTAAAAAAAACTTTAATTTCGGTTTATTTCTCCTAATATATATATATATATGGGTATTGAACAAATAGTTTGATAACGAATTAAAAAATGAATGATCAAGAGTTAAGACAGTTTAATTTTACAGACACTCACAAATTTATGTATTGGTTCAAATATACAGCATTATTATTCTTTAGTAATATAGGTAATAGTTCAGAATTATTTAAATTTTTTCTGATGACTGTATTATAATAAACAATACGGGCGATTTGGCAAAATATTATATTTTATAGTATTATACAATTCATGTGAAACGGGTACAATAAAGCAATAAAGTATTATACTGTACGACAGGGTGTCCAATAAAGAGTTGAATAAGCTTTAATAAAATAAAATAATATTTAAATTATGTAAATTGTTTTGTTTTAAAAAAAAAGAATATATGACAAGTGTATATAAATTACGGTGAATGGCTTGACGGAAGTGACCACCCAGTTTTTATTTGATTTCTATGTTTTAAAGTTTAATAGATCAAAGCACCAATTTCTTTTTTAGTCTCGTTTTTTTTTGGAATATGAGGTATAAGCATATTATACTTACAAAAATGATTGATGAAGTATTAAAAATGAGCTAAAAGAGTTTTTTAAATATTTAGTTTAAAAGCTATAACAGTTTTAGTTAAATTATTTTAATAGACACTGTTGTATGCACGAATGTTATAATAACATGGGATTGATTAGCGAACAATTGGAGTCAAAAATAAAATTCAAAAATATAATTTACTTTCATATAAGTGTGAATGCTTTCCACGATTGTCTACATATTATTATAATAATAATATATTATAAAAGTACCCAGTATTTACTTTATTAATATTTGTTATCAGAAAATGAATTTACTCATCTCGGTCCAGCGTTAATTAGTTTTAAAATTATTTTATTTTTAAGACTTAAATGTATTTCCAAATTACTCTAAAAACATTATATTTTAATAAAATACACGTTTTCAGTATACTTGTATAATAATAAAATATCTAATAAAAAGGTCACTGAAACCGGTCTCTTATTCGGTTCGAAAACGATTTTCAAATTTGTACCGCCAGTCTTCTCGCAGGGAAAATTACGCTGTTTTTACCAAACACACAATGCAGCGATATTATTCGACAATTATTCGAAAACAATGAACCAATCGTACGATCGCCGCATTCCAGAGCGATGCGATTCTTACGGACGTATTATGTATAGCGCCGCCGGTAAAGTCTTCTAAAAGCCGGGTGGCAAAATGGAATAATAGATTGGAAAAAAAAATAATATACAAAATCGAATAATTGCCACGCGCGAGTTGGGATAATGAAGATATTAAAATGATATTAATGCGTTTGTTTGTGTGCATTGAAAATGGAAAAAATGGAATAAACGCGCACAATGGGACTGACGTTAATTGAGATCGTGGCGATCGCGGCGGGTGGCCTTTGACAAAACGACGAAATGCCGGACCGTATTGTACCGACCTTGCTCCACACTCGCGGGGGTCGAATACATAATAAAATACGAGCGCATACATAATATGCTACGTAATATTTAAAAAAAAAGCATAAATTTATATATTATATGCTTCGGAATAAGAATTTTCAAATAATATAATATATGGATTGATATAATAATACACATTGTATGTATATGTTACGGTAAAAGATGAATATTGGTGAATGTCGTCATTCTCCGGTGAATGACGTCTTTTACCAAATTGATTCGATTAAGTAGGTAAATGATGTAAAAAACCAAATTTTAAATTCAAATGTACATCTTTCACCGGTCATTGATGTAATTTACCAAAACTAGTGGTAAATGATGATAAATCTCAAATAATACACTGATTTTTTACTATAGGTAGGTACTATTTATAATAATGATTTATTATTAATACAATTTTTATTTGTACAATTTTGGTTAACATGACATTTTGAATTGCACAACATTTCTGCTGCATTGCAATCAATTTTTTTAGTACCACAACCAGTTTTGCAGTTGCATCGATTAAATCCTTGATGACCAGCATTCCATGTCCTGCTGCAGCTTCTCTTAATGTTATTTCCCTGTCTTTAATTTTTTTCATGGCTTCATCTAGCTCTAGGAATTTTTCTTTACACGGAGAAATTTGTGCTCGTGTATATTTGTGTTTCAACACCCCATATTCTGTACCTGGTTCAAACATTCGGGTATTTATTTAATTTAAATTACATAAACATTATCAAATTAAAATTACCTTACATAATTTATACATGTCATCTTCGCATGAAATAATAACAGCAAGTAAATTACGCGGAGAACCACTTGCTCTATCAACATCTAATATTGGGACACGAACAGTTGTACCGACATCAAGCTTTGAAAATTTTTTTAAACATCATTCTCCAATTAAACTGGTGATTGACGACAATAACCGGAGAATGTCTGCATTTACAACGTTTACCAATTTTTAGGTAAATGATGTCATTTACCGGGGAATGACGTCTTTTACCACGTTTACATCATTCACCGTAACATATACATGAACCACCGCCGATTAGTGTTCTCAGTTCTCTTATTTAATTTGTAGTTATGATGGTATAATCGTATAATAGATTTGAAAACAGAAACAATAACGATAATCGTATTCGACAATCGATTACATAAGCAAAGCACAGTTAGAACCGTCGACGTTTCTAAATGAGTATTTTATTAAAAGAAACTCGATGATTTTACAATCGGTAGTCTTATTAATAGGTAACTGAGTGAAGAAAAAAAAAGTTACTTTTTATTTTTAAAATGTGATAACATTTGAAATACTGAAATAACTACTATAATATAGTCAATATACTAACTAAATTTTTGATCTACCAGAAAGCATAGACAGACATTGATTTTATGATATATATTAAATGAGTAATAAATCTTTGATGTATAAAAATGGTCGATCAGATTAAAACGTGAAAACGAAAATAATAATGATAGTTAAAAATAATTTGTTATTGATAGTTTAAAATATTTTCCCTCGGAGGCTCAGACACAGGAAACTACTTGTAAGTTGTAATTTTAATTTTTCAAAACGGTGTAAACACGCAAGCACGAACAATAAATAGTTCGATTATTCCCTGCAGATCACTTATTCCCCACGGGAAATATTATCATTGTATAACACATCGGTAACATATTATTTTTGCAGCACGTATCGCGATTGTAAGACCAAACTATATTAGTGATTTTTTTTTTTTTTTTGCTTAAGCCACGATTGAAGGATAAAAAAGTATAATTTGATTATACTTCCCCGAAGTTCAGTATACCTGTAAACACAAGGCCGCAGGACGGTTGCGCCGCGACGAATTCACCGAAATTTCACGGACTCAACGGCGCGGCGCTGTTCATAACGTTTCTCATACAGAACGACAACTGTATAATAATAATATGAATAATATTAATAACAATGCTGAATGCAATAATAATATAGCAATATAGTACTATACTATGGACGAGTGGGACCAGTTATGACCCGTGCACAGGTTTTTAGGTGGGGTGTTGTAAAAAAAAACGTTGAACAAGTTTTTACGCCTAAATATTATTATCATTGAGTAATGAAAAAACAATAATCTAATAACTATATATTATGATATTATAATGATCGCAAAAACAGAAATGAAATCCATTTTAGTTTCCATCGCAAATATACAATAGCATAACATAAACTCTTATCGATTTTCGCAATGCCAATTTTTCAAACGTCATAATAATATTTTAATATGCATACTCCGAGAAATCGCTCACTATATCGCACGCACACCTATGTAATAGTCGCGTTTCGGACATCTTTCATCATTTTTATCGTAAGCCTGTTAATTCGATGTAGGTACCTATGCGACTGTGTGCAGTGTATTCGCATCACAATCGGCTCTCGCGCTAGATATGTGTGAAAGAAATATATTAATGATAATAATAACGATTATTCGTTTTATAATCAACGGCCAGTGTACGATGTACCGATATCTATCATCGATCACTAATTCGACTTTTATACATCGCGATGTCAATATTATTTTCAATTTAATCGTAAAGTGTGCATAACGCGTATAATAACAATAATATCATAACTGTAAATACGGTTTGGTAATATTTTCGACTGATCGCCGTCACCGTCCGTAGACCGTAATCCGTACACACCTGTAGTTGCAGTGCCGTATTTTTCAACACGAATTTATTAACGCAACGCAAATCGTTATTTTTTTAACGTCGACTGTTATTGATTTTACGTATGTAACTATTAATATTATTATTATTATATCTATATAATATGATTTATGGCAAATAATACAATAAGAAAACAAATTCAATAAGAAACCATAGTATTTTATTCAATAAATAATCGCACAGAAGCCTGGAAAAGCCGTACACGACTTTTCAGTGATATGAGCACGACCTCTACTCGGGACAGGAGAATTAGGTAATTGATACATTGCAGGGTACAGCGTGAACTTTTAAACATAGGTGGTTGCCTGTACTATATACTGTATATTGTATATATTAATCAAATACGGCACTGTCGGACATATTATATTATTGTCGATAAAACGACCGTCCGTGAACCGCCGCAGGATTGAGACAAAGCCGCTGGTAATGGAAATGTGTACACGGCAAATCGCAAATAAATATATAAATATACATAAAGGTATAGAATATAGAGACCAAGCGCCCGAACCTTAGTACCTTATACATCCGGAAATGGGATAAGTCGAGCACCAAATGAATGAAATGCGATCGTTTTGGTGTTATAAACAGTATTACAACAACACTATCTGTTTATATACAGCAATAATCTACACATAAACAAACTAAACTGCATCGACATTAGCTCACGTTAATCTGCAGATTATACGACATTCATTTTAAATCAATCTGCGCGCAGAGGTATCAGTGTTGGTCATTGTTGCATACGTTTACGCGGCAAAACACCCATCATGTCATATTATTCATATTATGCATAATAATATAAAAATTAATAATTATATATACATATACGGGAACGTAATCCGAAATTATGCATAGTTAAGAGGACGGCTATATCATACAATAACGTACGTGTTTTGTGCGGCAAAAGTTATAATTGTTTAAAAATGCATTAGGTACCTATTTCAAATTTGAATAAGTTTTTCGTATTAGTGATATCGAAAAAATACAAAACGGTGTTGCGCAGTAAAAATGTTCTCATCTTTATAGTGGTGAGAAAATATCGTTTCTTAATAGTTATGACCACATAGCCTTTTCGGTCCTTTCCCGCACAAAAACAGTTTTTGCCATGTTGCACGTTTGTAAGATAGAGGCAACACTACACATGTGGGTGTGACGTCTTATCGAATCTCAGACATCGAATTCGACCTAATATTATGATACATATGTATATATACATATACAGGGTGATTTTTTTATCGAATAACACTCATTATTTAAAAAATTACTTTTTTAAATAATGAGTGTTCTTCAAAAAAAAAATCACCCTGTATAATGCGCGAAAAGGATTAAACACAGTAGTTTGATTATAAGCATACCGTGTAGATAAAAGCTTTATAATATATACTTAATGTGATTCATTGCGTCTTTAAAATATTATATACAATGTATTATGTGCATCGTACATTAAAGTATTATACAATACAATATTCATGAAGACGTAACGTATTAACGTTGCGGCGTCTTCTTCATAATACGACGTAATATTATTACTGTAAGATAAGACTGGGAGAATCGTTTCTTGTTAAAAGCTTTGAGTAATTTATTAATGATGATTGGCAAATCGCAATGATTGAAAATAACGATTACGACATTGCAGAAAACAAAAATGAAAATAACTAGTCAGGCGAGCCCCAGATGCGCAGTTTTACATTGAAATATACCAAATGCTGTCGTAAATAACAATTTGCAGCCGGAGCATAAAATGCGCGTTTTTAATTTCTCGTTTATCATTCGCTTTCGCATATTATATTTTGGTATTTTGGCTGAAGATAATAAAAATATTTATTTTCAAATTTTCCGTTTTTATCGTTTCTCGCTTGTTTACCCACTTGTCGACAGTAGTATTCTACGCGGTATAAATTTATAGTACCTAATGCGTGCCATGCACCAATCTCCACAGAATTCAGTGTACTATATACAATATAAACAAAAATACATCACTAAAGGAATTTAAAATTTAAAAACAAAATCGCAATAAGCTGAATGTATTGGGAGAACTAAATGCGGCGTAAAAAAGCTATTGAAAAATTGCGTTTAAAACAATGTGGTTGACTGGTGGTAAATCACTATCGATGGACGTGTCTCTTCAGATTTTATTTTACATCATACTTTGCCTCTTTGATCAAATAATTTTGACATTACTTAAAATGAATAAATTCAAATGCTTTGGGACATTATGGTTTAAATTTTCATAGTGCCTACCATGTTTTAAATAATTGGTATTTTTTTGTACTTAACTATATATAATTATTTCTATATTAAATAGTCTAAATAATATTATTATATAATACATATGTAATTATTGGTATGATATAAAAAAAATTTTTTAGAAAGCACGTTTTATAGAGATAATAATTAATACCCCTTTAAAAAGTATTCTGAATATCTAAACAGTATTATTTCTACAAATTAAATTTTAGAACACTACCCCCAATTGCAATAATTATTGGTTTCATACGATTGTTTGATTTTGTCGGAAAAATCGCTGTTTTCGAGTGTGTTTCATTTGAGACTGCAGAAATGTACTGTTTGCAGTACATAACGTTACGTTGCGATTGTTCTTTACTGCGACGACCACCACCGCGACGACTACCACCGCGAAAACTATATTATGATAGGAGGTGCCTATAATCCTAATACTCGCGCGACCCGATGACGAAACACACGGCCGTCGGTCGTAATAATGATAATGATAATAATAAATAATTATAATAATATATATTCTGGAAGATTATAGCAATAACATAGGTACCTAACACGGCTGTCGACCGCATAGGTGGCAGGGCCGATTCGAACGATTTATATTTCGGTCGTGTACCTAACCCGTATACATACTCGCGCGCGCGATTCTCTGTCATTACGCGCGAGAATAAATTCGTGATCGTGTTTTTACCCGCCACCGCCGTCGTACGAAATAAAGCACGCACAAACATATTATATTATTATGCATGCAATATTATTATTATTATTATTATTATTATTGTTACCATTCTTTGGCGTCGTGACTGCATTGTCATCGGCGCGACAATTAAATTAGTCCGGTCCGTTAATTTTCGACACACTGCAGTCACACAGTCGTCGTCCCGGCCCCAGCCATCACATTATTATTATTGTTATTGTTATTTATACAAATATTATTACTCGGACGTTAAGGAAAAAAAAATTAAAAAATAAGAACCGCACACGCGCCGCGCGCATGCTTATAGTCGAATAGTCGTGTACACGGACTGTCGAGATTTTTTCCCGTACTTCTCTCGTATTTTTTCGCGACCGTTCGATGTCAAAATGATAATAATATACGCCGCCCTTTTCTCCCCTCATCGCACCCGCCGGACGAACATTATCATACCATAACCATCGTATTATAACGTTTTGTATATTATTACTGGTCGTCGTGATGTACGCGCACTTTTTGCGTTTTGTTTTTCACGTCCCAAACGCCCAGAGTTCGTTGCTCTTCGCTTCAAACCACTGCTGCAGCCGACGCCGGCGCTGGCAGCAACAGCGTTATTATAAACACAAATAAGTTTCAATATGACACTTCAACCACGATCAACGATGCGTTAAGTATACACGCACACACACACACACGTATACGTATAAATGTATATGAACGCACTAACCCAGAGAAACGGGAACCGTACAAAAGGTATACGCGAGTCGGCTTCGTCGGCGGAAGAGTGATGATGTGTTCTTTGCCCGCGCGACAAAATAATATAATAATTTTATCATAAAGTCATTATATCAAATTATCGCATAAAGCACACATTAAATAACCGCTGCGGTCGTCGTCAAAATCATTACCTACTACAATATAATATAAGATCGCATATCTATATACATAATATATATAGGTACATATACACAATAATACACCTATATACACCTGTATACAGATAGATAGGAAGCTCTACTTAGGAGGTCTTCGGCGCTGCATCGTCTGCTGCAGCGTCTTTTAAACGCGCGTTACCTGCTATGTATATGCGTAAATAATGTTTCCCGGCTGTAGAATATTATAAAGTGTCAAGGTAAAATACGGACACCTTTAAGCGTATAAGTATTACCAATATAATAATGTGCGGTCTAAACCCGTGGAATATCTTCCGTTCTCGCCCGGTGTCAGATAGACGCGACAACGTTATGTCTATGTGATATACTATATATTATATAGGTATTATATAGGTATTATTATGATCGTGTTCACACGTCCTGCAGGCGTGTATACAACAACCCGTCCATCGACGAGATATCGCAAACGATTGTTCTCGTCGATCGTTGCACGGTTTAAACCGTTCGTCTATATCATATAATATATACATAGGTATAATGTATATATAGGTACACTAACCACGTTTCGACGCGTATAACATGACAATATATTATATTGTATGAGTATACGCACGGACTTCGGTTACGAAATATCGTGCGGAAACTCGTCGTCGAAATGTCCAGGACTCCATCATCATGTGCGCATATATAATATAGATATTTTGAGAAAAAACCTACCGATCCTTATATTATAATATATACGTGTTAATGCGGACAATTTCACAAAATATGCGAATAATGAAATGAAAGCAAATTTTGTTCGGACAAAGTTATATCACTATAACCATTTTTTAAATTATTTTTTTTTTTCATATATTTTACTTTCCACCGTTGTAAATATGTTTGTAATTGGCCATACAGTGGCTTTGTTTTTTTTCACTTTGTTTTTTTTTTTTACTTTTACAACACAGGTCGTTGCGCTGGGAAATTAACCAGGTGTCAGGTGGTTTTTTTTTCGGTAGCCATAAAATTATTTTTGCAACTCTCAAAACGTAAAAAAAAATATCCAAGTCAAAGTTAGAGTACATCGACCTACTCACTTAGCCACCACATACAAGTGATTATAATTGAGGTCTTAATCTAAAGTCATGAGGCAAGTACCAGTATATTATAAGATAGGAAACGTAAGCAAGATAAAAATAGATTATAGGTAGGTAGTTTATATTTTACTGCAGCCTTCCTAATAATTCCTATACACACATATACTATTAAATATTTAATATTTCACACAGCATTTATTAACTATCGTAATATAAAGTATATAATTATTCTCGAATAACGTGTCACATAAATTGCACAGAGTTTATTGCACGAAATAAGAAGGAAATTGCTGTTAGTCGATTTTCTACGCAATATTGAAACCATTCAAGACGTAAATCAATCAAACGGTTTTTTCAATTATGAAATGTGGATATACTAATAGATTTTATTGGTAATTTTTTTTTTTATTCCTCATATATTTGTGAGTGTGTGGGTGTATTTAAGTTCTATAGCTAGTTCTCTTTGAGACAAATTTGTGCAAGCACGCGTGTTACGTATTAGATAAAGCCGCAAATTTATCGTTGAAATTAGATGCTATAATAAATATATCTCTAAATGTATTGGCCTATCGCACAACATTGCACATAATACAGGTGAATTTTGTTGTAGAACTCTGATGTGCGACGACTGAAGTAGGTGGGTAGTGATCATGACTTTTTTTTATTCGTTTTTATGAAAAAGAAAAAGAAAAATTATTAGTGAACGAAATTCGTTCACAAATGCATGCATAACGGAAACCGGGGTATGGACGGCTTCCAGAATATTGTCATTGTACGTGGCCGAGTTCCAAATACTATGCTACAACATTAATGTTTTAAGTATAATTTAAGGGCCTGTACATTATAATAATATATTATACATGTCCAGGAGAAAAATAAATAGAACGCGGACGTAAGTTACTTAATCACTATTCTCCAGGAGGACAACTAATTATGATTTTGTCAAACGCCAGCGAATCTGCTTTAAAACGACTAATATACTTGACACTCGACGGGACCTCAATACTATAATAATAAACTACTATATTGTTGGTAGTTAAGAAATACAATGAAATGTCGTGTATTGGAACAATAATAAATAACGTTAGGTAATCGTTTTACCATTGTATTTTACGCGGCAACTAGGTATTACAGTCAGCCAACTACTCGTAATACGTTTTTAATGTTACTCAAAGGTGTTTTGCTTCGCGGTAAGCCCGCGACTAATTATAAGGCTTATACAGTTTTTTTTTTTTTAAAGAAAATGTAGATGCTTGTTTGCTTCAGGTTAGGTTCACGCCAAGCCCAAGTGTTTAAACATGATATATCGGCCGAAGTCTAACAATTAAATATCAAAATGTATGTCGAAATATACTGAATTGTAGTAAATGGTCCCATTACACGATGAAAATATTCTTACGAAATCACTCACTAGTACAGCTATGTTTATATTAATTTATAATAGGCATACATATTATAATAGGGACAATATAACCCTCGGAATCGTACCAAACTGCATTTAATGTCACGGGCAAAGGACGTAGGTATATCGATAGTAAGGTGTATGCGGTTAAACAGATTCACTGATCCGTTTAGTCATATTTTTCCAACGTGGTAAGATTGAATTAGAAAAAAAATCATTAGATTTTAGGCATGGTGCATACACATGCGATAATGCTGTACTACATTATCCGAAGACATTACTACGTTAAACGGCGCATAGCTGCTGCAATTGAATAAGTGCTTAATACAGTGCAATAGTGATAATGTCGTTTGCAAGTAGAAAAATACGAATAATTATTAATTTTATCCTAAATATACAAGCCATTTTTATGTATATTTGTGTAATATTATCTATTACGTAGGTATACATTTCACAAACACACGTTAAATATTTAAAATATTTCAGTGTTGTCAAAATGATCATTACACCGAAAAAAACTGATAATATCAAATCGATGTGTATTACTTGAAAACGTGTTAAGAATATATAGTAAGATGCCAATTGTTCATATAATTATTTAGTTATAACATTTATGACGTAGACAGCGATACCAATATTATTATATAGATAGATAGCAATACGACACCACTAAGAAATATATGCGTATTAAAGCCACCGTGTAAGGAATAGGGATATCATTATATCAAATAGCGTCCGTATACGTGTATGTTGTTAGTGTGTGTGTAGAAAGTGTGCCACCGTCGCCCGAGATGTTACGAAACTCATCCGGGCGGGTACGGCGGCGTGTGGCGTCGGCACGACTGGCCGGACGAGAAGAGGTTCGTCCGAAAAATACGACCGGAAGATGTATAATAATATCGTACGAAAGAGACCGACGGTGATTATTAAAATATTTCCAGAACCTACTACAATACGGATGTGTGCGGACATGACGAGTTTTTGCGGGACAAGACGGTTGATGGGCGATGCAAGTTGTTTAGGGAGCGGGGTATATTAAATCGATTCGAACAACTATCTAAAGACGTGAATCATTCCCAATTATTTTTCTAAATATTTTGAATGATTTTGACTCGGAACCTATCCCCCGCACACTTCAATAATACGCCAGCAAAACAGACATTGGGCGCACGCATCAGGAATAGATAGGTATATTTATTTTTAGGTATAATATGATGAATATACGACCCTGCAGTGTTTAGGGCGTAATAGATGCAAAGAGAACTTACATTTTACAAATTTAATAGACAATCACCCAACACTATTTTTGAGAAGTAGCTAGTTAAGTATAATACCACCAATGAGCTTATATTTTTGCTACTAGTCAGAGGGCGATTAAAAAAAAAATATGTACAACCAAATCGATTCTTTTGTCTAAATACTATAAACCTTGGCATGTCAACAATTTTATAAGTATTATATTATTATTATATTGTATTATAGGTAATTATCAAGTATATTTAGGAAAATTGACTTAAAAATAAATATCATGAATGGAAATAGGCTGAAATTAACTAGGCGACTACATTAAATTTGGAGTTAATTAACTGGAAAATATGAAAAGTACGTCTATACTACACCAGTTCCTCTGAGATAGATGCGGTTCATTTTCCTTCCCCAAATATGTTTGTTATTATTTAAAAAGACGGCGGTTATTGTAACAGTCGGTATTACATAAATGTCAAGTCTGACCACACAGTTTTTATTATTTAAATATATCTAACTCACATTCTTCCGTTGATGGTTTTTTTTTTATCGAATCTAAACGCTGAATACTGCGACCCGTGTGGCCTCTTCGACGTGGGTCGGCAAAATTTCAAAATACAAACGGATCAGACGTGCGCGATGAGACGAGCGATCGACGTATTATATTGTACCGGCAGCGTTGCCCTTGATCCACTTTCGCGACGGCAGTCCGGTTTATGTCTGCGCGCGTAAAACGACCGCCATTTCGGTTGTGGATATAATTACGAGTAGACAGCTGTAGCCATCGTCAATATTTAGATGGGTTAACTCCTAATTTAGGTGATAAGGTATATAATCTATGATATAAGTACCTACACCTCTCCCACGCACAAATATATCCAGGTATCCAACCACAGTGATAACAGCTAGATCTTTCGAATCGGCGACGGATTTAATATTATACTTGTCGCCTTTCATAAGTGGATCTAAATTTTTGATAATAATTATTTATTTTTACCGATTTTCGAAGATTTCTGGTTTTAGATAAAACACAGTATACATTACCTAACCTATATAATTCTCCTTATCGCTGCTAATACACTGTATTATTAACGTTTTTTGTTTCTGGTAAAAACCATATTATAAACATTAATCAAGATATTTTTAAGAGGGTACCTGCCTAAATAAATAAAAAAAGCATAGAAGATAATTTTAACGATATCATTATCAATCATTCCATTATTAAGATATAATATGATGATTAAGATTACTCGTCACTGCAGTATACTCGTAACAGTTATTTGGATAGTTCGTTGGATTTTTGAACCTATATTACACTGCGGCAATCTATTCGCACATTCATTGAAAGAACAAACGCGATACACTTTCATTTTCCCAGCAGTTAGAGGACGCAAAAAATTAACTGAAAAAGACACAAATACCATGTCGATATTTATATATTAACGTCATACCAGCCAGAAATCAACGGATAGGAGGTAGGAGTGTATATTATTATACAGTATACACAGAAAAATATATCATACTATACTATTGGCAATCGCTAGTATAAAATATGAATTATTTATTAGTTAAATTATTATTATTATGTAATTCATTTTAATTATTTATCTGCAACGATGTCTTCGCTAAATTAAACACCGGCTACGGAAAATTATATACTTTATTTTTTTAAACATCAATTTTTATAATACTATACGAAAGTTATTAAATTATGTTAACAATTAACGAATAACCAGTGGATTTACGTTCAACTACGTGATTGGCACTTGTACGAACAGTAACAATTTTTTAGCATCGTCCTTCACCTTTATAATTTCAAAGTATTCGATTAATAGTATTTTAAAATCAATATAAATTATAAGCATTTTATAAATAATTTCGTTTCAAACGTTTGATAAAATAAAATATATTGTCACTATTTTCATCAGATATTATAATATACCTGTTTTAAATAATTTAGTCATTTAGATATAACAATTATATTTTTTAATAGCAATATTCCATTCTTTAATGATCCAGATAATAATCTGCATAAATTATGTTGAATATTAAAGTATAGGTACTTAAAATGACCCATGAAAACTATTTTAATATATTGGAAGAAGTCTGCTACTGTATTTTCATTTAAGTAAAATTAATTGCGTGTGCTGCAGGTTGAACGATAAATCTATAGGATATCGTAATTTGTATCTATATTTTAATGGATCTTCTAATTATTTTTTTTTAATCTACGATTAAATCATATATTGTCATATAACTTTGAATATAGAAGGGGCCCTCCCCCTATCATTATAGGTTGCCTAATAGTACATTCAAAAATGAGTATTACGTAAGGCATTTTTTTTTTTTTTTAAATAAAGGATTCAACAGCTAATTCATTAACCTGAGATTGCATTAAGGCATAATTAGGCCACAACAACCCAAGAGAGAAACAACACGGATAAATACGAATATGTGAATGAAATAATCATTTTAAAAAAACTCATCACTATTCTTGTTTATACTTATTAAACTGTTATTAGATTGAATTATTAATGTTGTAGATTAAATAATATTGCAAAAATAAATAAAATATATAATACCTCCGATAGATTTTGAACTTGGTTATTGGAGAAATGGAGACATTTAAGTCACATATAACTTAAACTGAAAAATGTATTTAACTGCAGGTAGGGGAGGAAATTTATCCACAACAACAAATTTTAAATTTTAAATCTGATTCTTCAAATCAGAGTTAATCACACGAACAAGACTAAGAGTCGACTGATAAAAATAATTATATAGTTAAGAAACAATTAGAAAAATAAAAGAATATTGTTTTTAGGCTTCACAGACGATCGAAAACACATTATTTTCGTATAATCGTTGTCGGAAACAACGCCATGGATCAATAACCGATAACGCAGTTCTGACGTCGACATTCGTATACTTGTTTATCATAGTTATCTATGTAATAGTAGATAACCGTGATATACGCATAGTGGTTGCGGATATATTATATGTTTCGCATATTATGGATGTTGGCCACGCAGCCTCCTACTCTTTAAACGCGACGAGTTTTGACTTTCAAACGCACGGTCGACGCGTCGGCAAAAAAGAACATATTATTATTTTGTAGGTTAGACAATAGCCGTGCGCGACGCTTATATACAGGATGATTCTTTTAAGTGGGTACACTAATTATCTCGAAAAGTATTTACTTTTTTCAAAATCTTTTTATACATGGTTTCAAGTTGTTAAAAAACCAACGTTTTCATTCAAAAATTATATTTTTAAATATTTTTTATCCTTCTAATTTTTTAAGTTTTTTACTTTTTTGAATGACAACATAGATGAGTTTTAATTTCATATTCCAAATCAGAATATTTTTCTAAGTATTTTGATTTATAAAAATCGAAATTTAGGGCTAGTAGTTTTTAAGTTATAAGTATTTAAAGTTTAGATTGGCAGAGTGGAGTGGTACGGGGTTACCCCGCAAAATGTTTGTCCACTACTCCGCTTGTCTAAACTTTAAATACATATAACTCATAAACTACTCGTCCTAAATTCGATTTTTATAAATCAAAATACTTAGAAAAATATTCTGCTTTGGAATATGAAATTAAAACTCAATGTTGTCGTTCAAAAAAGTAAAAAATTTAAGAAATGATAAGGATAAAAAATATTTAAAAATATAATTTTTTTAATAAAAACGTTGATTTTTTAACAACTTGAAACTATGTAAAAATATTTTGAAAAAAGTAAATACTTTTCGAGATAATTAGTGTACCCACTTAAAAGAATCACCCTGTATATATTATATATACGTTGATGTAGGTTATATACGTTAACAAGAAATACTGCCTTTGTGTATATGTGTGTGTGTGTGTGTGTAGTGTAGTGTGCAGTAGTGGTGAGTAGGTACTTTATGATCTCTGATAGAAATAAAATTGTATAATTACTATTATACAAAAGTGTTATTAGGTATACTTTAAAAAAAAGTAAGTGTACATTAAGCGGTGAGCGTGTATGTGTGTTTTATACATAGTGTCAGTGACATAACTTAATATTCGAAGGTGCTTCGCTGGTCGACTTTTCGTTGTATCCACCAAGTCCCGACAAGCAAACGCGCAGCTTAATGACATTATACTCATTATACTATATATATATATATTATATATATATATACACAGTTGCGCAAAACAAAAACTTGTTTAGCGACAGTTGTAGAACGAAGTTAAAGTTTATAAATACATCATCTACATGATTTATACATCATACATATATAATTGCCGTACACCTAGTAAATCTTGTTTTTATTTTAACATTTACTGATATACTCTATGTTTATACATTTTTACTCGAGGACATCGTTTTATTATCTGTAATTTTAACGAGTATACCCATTTTTTAATCCACAACTAATGACGAAAATTCAAATCACTAAAATCAAGTATCACCCTCCCATTTTATATTAAAAGCATACATTATACCCTAATTGTTAAAAATATTAATTCTCCTAGTTGTGTAATAAAAACTAGGTTTACTAGACAATTAACAGTTATAGTATAATACTAATAAAGTTGCGTTAAGACACCGTTAAAACAATTTATGTACCCACGAACCTACTCAATAATTATTTAAGATGATTTTATTCATGTTGTCATAGATGTTTCCAATGTTTTTACTGCCCGCGTCACACAACCATATCCACCGTTCTATTACATTTCGGTACCATGCTCGACACTGGTTACCGGTTAGTTACACGTGACCTTTATAGAGCCATACATGCATATAATATATAGGTTTAACGTAGCTACTAAGTAGATCGTAAGTATATAATATGTGTTCAAGAGTGTGTGCGCGTGCCTGTGTACACTGTATGTGTCACCAGAGACCAGACCAACAGGCACCTGACATGGCCATTATCGGTCCAAATGGAAGCGCTTGTTGAATCACAAATAAAAAAATATTACGCTATAAAAGTTAAAAAGGAAGTCTACCCTCGTCCCTCAAGAAAACAAACCCGACATAATAGATGGTATAAAAATAATTATGTCTACAGTTTATTTTTGCTTCTACGTCGAAGCACATAATAATTTTTTTCTAAAAAAGCATAATACATTAATACATAATATTACTTATGTTTCTTTAAGTACAAAACTTTCCTGTTATCAGATATTATATTAGATAAATATATTATGCAGTAAAAGATAATAACAGTATAGTATAGGTAGGAATAGTTTCAACAAAAACACATTGAAAAAAAATTGTCATGCACTCCGACGCTGATATCATAAAATCATTAATAAAACGTGAAATTGTGCGTATGTTTTTCGCCTGATCATAAAAATCGCCATCAAACCATGAACAAATCATCGTGATCAGGATTTCACGCAGCTTATACGAGAAACACTCTTATTTTATATGCATTAAAAATAGCTCGTGGTAAAAGTAAGTAGGTAATTATCGCGTAAATATGCAATATGCATGGCAACTGTAAAGGTATACAACATTATAATAATGTTATTTAAAAGACATGACATCGTAATCTCGAATAAGAATAGGGCGAAGGTCACACGATGATAATAATATGCGTATTATTCAACTGTGATTTATGCATGATTCGTACAACTGGCCTCTTTCGGAATCGCTTAATTTCCCTGCACTATTTCCAACACTTGCAATTCATGTTTGTGCGTTGAAATCATTAAGTTCTTGGGGTAGAACGACGTGTGCGATATGTGACCGACTATATTGCCATTTGACCTCAATCAAGAATTACACTTAACAGTGGCTGATCAACGACCCAAATTCAAGAGGATACATCAATATTTCGGTCACTTCAAAATGCTGGAAAATAAATACGTAGGATACAATTGTCACAGATGACGACCTAAAATATTTTAATCGTACGTGAGTATGCTTTTGGCCGTGACGTAAAATGATTTTTTTTTTAACTAGTCTAATTTATTGCTTTCTCTTAACTAAAAAAAAAAAAAACAGCACACAGTGTGAACTATGCGATCAAAGTTTTTTCATCGTATTTAACCTGCTTATTTTTACAACCTAAAACGTGGAAAATACTCCGTGCAACCCATTTTTTTAAAATTACCTATCTTCAAAAATTGTACACTAAGCATAATTAATAATTACCGTAGGTTAGGTAAGGTTAGGTTAGGTTTTCCGATTTTCCGTATCATAATTACAGTTTACAATGTGTATTTATTAGAAACATACTATAATATTTAAATAATATTACGTAAGTATTTAAAAAAATAAATCTACTAACATAATTGTTGTTAATATATAATATGCGTCTATAATTTGCACCGTTAAACATCTATATCATAAAATAATATCGAATTTTATATGAAAATCAAATAGAACTAAAAAATTACATGAAATGAATGACTATTATACAACAAATTTATTTAAATTATACATCCAAAGTTCTATGACATATAGTAAATATATTACTAATAGGTATTATTATTTTATTTAAAAGTTTTATCCCTAATATATCATGCATATTTATAAACATAATGTTAATAGTATAATAATGTATGCGTGTGGCGGATGTGTGAATTAATTCAAGATGCACACCAATCAGATGTAGAATGGTAATCGACCACACTATACCGTGTCGAATAGAAATACAACGCATATAGTACATATTATATTTTGCTTCTTTTTATATTGCAATATCCAACGCTTATAATATTCAAATCGATTTATCAGTTTGTGTGAAACGAATCCTATTTACTGTTGATTTCTTTAGAATCGTCATTGTTTACAAAAATAAAACTGATATGATTTTCATTGACCTTGAAATACGGATTACTATACGTTATTAGGGAAGTCAAAATATAACTTCTATGGATAACTGACAATTTATAGGGGAAAAAACCAAGTATATAGATATTTATTTAAAATTACACGGTTTAAAACGCAAGTGCAATTTTTTTAGGTATATGGCTTTTTTCCACATCAAAATTGCATTAGTTAGCAAATATAAAAGGTAATTCGAATCGAATTTAATAAACGCGCATATGGCTTTCTCTCTCTCTTTTATATACTATGGCTTAAATAATTATTTACATATCCATGCCTACAACATATTATGTTATGAGACAAAAATTATCATAACCTAGTAACATTGAAAATCACAATTGCATAACGCTATACACAATAGTGCAATACTGTTTTAAATATTATATTACAATTATAAATATAACTGTAAATTTTACAATCAATTACCGCGCGTCATTACCATGATGATACACATTAAAACGACAAATTTATACGGGATACGTACTTTTAAACAAATTATCAATAACTAATATGAAATCATATTTATAATCTGATATATATAAATATATAATAATATATGGAATAAATTAATACAATTAAAATAGAACATTGCAGCATAGAATAAAACGAAAAACTGCAGTTCAAATAGCTAATAACATCAGTTACTTTTTTATTATCATTAAAAAGAAGCATCACATTATTTAAATCTCGAGATACATGGTCTATCACTACAAGTATAGTACATGATATTAACAGACAAATAATAAAGGAAATGTATAAAATGCACAATCTCAAGTGGCAAATCAACAAAGAAATACGAACAATAATAGATTATTTTAGAACAAATTACACATACGTTGAAAATAAAAACCAATATTGATGAGAATTTTGCAAAATATCTATCATCTTAACATATAGATATAATCTTCACTTTATGGTTCAGATTAAAATATAACCTTAATGTAGGGAATACAAACACATCTCATCGTTTACAATAAGATAAAATCTATAGCATTCAATTAAAGTATCAAAAAGATGAATTAATTTAACTTTTTTAAAAACAACGAATTTACGACCAGAATAAAAAATAAATAATATTATGTATAATGTATGTACATTAGTATAGTATGATTTATTATTACATGTTAAAGTTGTAAAATTATATGTAATATTAGACGTTATTACAATGTTGGTAACTTTCAAAGCGTAGTTTAAGAAATGTGTAGATATGTATCTTCAAGTAGGTATAGTTACATATAATATACGTCATATTTGAATATTCGAAAACATTTTTGACGAAATAATAAGTAACACATAGTGTAGTAACAACATTAGTGGTTTTAAAATAACCCCAAAAGCTAACACACGAACTATAAATATTACATTTATATTTAAATATAAATATATTTTCATTTGAGCCCGTATGAAAGTTTTCGTGTTATTATTCACAGCGATATTACGTACGACATACATAACGTATATGTATGTGTAGTATATGTATGGCGGCACATGGGTACATCATAATATTATATCTATTCATTTCATTATCGATGACAATGTAAACATTGCAATTTTGAAACAAATAATAATTATTATTGCCAATGCCCAATAAACATAATAAATATGTAGGTACTTTCTTTTTTTCGATTCATCACAAGCCGCGGCGACACTTGCCAAGCGTGTTACACAATTTTGCACATTGCTCACGCGCTGTAGTAAAAGGTACACCACGTATATAATTGCATAAAAACAGACGGTCTGCGATAGTGGCAACGACAGTTGTTGGTTTTATTTTAAGTTATACGAATATTGTCAGATGTTGTTTTAAGTAAACTGCAGTCTACCAACCCACCTTCCTACAACGATATTTACCATATAATAGGATGTCTCACCGAGCTTGATATCATACATTCATACCCACCCGCAAATTGAATATTGTTAGTCCACTGCCGCCCTCCTACCCTACCTAAACCATTTAAATATTTGTTCATCTGTACTCAATGGAAATTAGTTATTTATCATTCAAAATATTTACATACGTTGACTTTTCTAGATTTTGAGTTAATACAAAAACAAATGTATTAATTTTATTATATAGAGCGAGTACAATGAGTACATAAGTAAAACAAATATTACTTTGGGTTATTTTGAGTTATTATAACTTATCTAACAGTTCTAATTTTCTATTATGATAGCCCAACTAAAATCATTAATTAGACAAAACTATTGATAGGAACAAACACAATGATAAAACACCATTTATATACCTATATGAATGTATACATCTGTGCAGACACCGACCTGCAGCACCAAATATCCAGTCTGCGAGTATTGTGAAAACTGGAACTCGTGCGCAGCCCGTTTGTAGGCCTAGGTCATCCGGCCAATTGTGGTATCAAGTTCAAAGCAATATAATAATGTGTAGCCGATAAACAACAGCGATGGTAGGATATGCAAATGTCTTCTAAGCAACTAAAAACAATGCATCTTAAAATATTCGTTTACTATACCACATACACAGATACACTACATATAACATATACTACTCCACGAGTTATGGAGATAAATTTTCCGAACTCTCATTTAAAAATGCATAACATTGGAGTATTGGACAACCTGGTTTGACAGTCAATTATTTTTATTCTCACGTTTGTGTGACCAGCCACGTAGGATTTTATATAATATACCATCGCTACATCTGCTATATTTTCCACAAGCGAATAGCGTCAATGTTTTTCTTTCTCATCACTAAATACCGATCACTTAAGAATCAACACCAACATGATGTATTAAATCTGTGTCCATGTATGTGTTTAAAATTTCAAACGGAAATCTATTACTTGATTCCATTTATATTAACGGTTAGAGTGTAGAACTCATTTAATTGGAAATTGCGTGAAAAAAATTACACGATATTACTTGATATTTAGTAGGTATTTTGCTTTTTTTGCACAATTTAATCACGCACCAACGCAATACTAATATTACTGTGTATACTTAACCGATAGGATTAAAACGGAAACACCAGATATCGACGAATGCATGATCGTATCCGCTCGTACTTCTCACTTTGTATATTTGCCAATATTTGGACACAATGAAATAAACAATAAAGAAATAAAGTGTGTTTTTACAAAATATAAAAACATTATAATAAATAAAAAATGTATATACCCTATCTTTAATATATATATATATATAGGTACTTTAATATCTGAACCCAGTGTCGTTTAGGGTAGCGAACATTTACTATGCTTCACCTTTTCTCATAGCACAAATAGGGGGTTATGGTGCTAAAATATTATTTTGATAATATTTTCCATGCCTTTAAAATACAACAATTTATGATTACCTATTGGCAATTTATGAAATTTCATTTTGACGAAAATTTGTTTTCTGACTTAATAAGCTCCCAAAATCTAAAACACTATTTGCCCGTCACCCATCCTTATTATAACATATTAAATTTTAAAACCTAAATTAAAATATTTCCTTTTTAAACTTATGTTGAAACCGTTGAAAAGATGGCTATATATAGTGAATATATCAATATTTTTTCGGTAATAAAATGATACTCTTGCGACCCCATAAAATGTTGGATGATCGTGACTGCTACCACTTTCTACCCTATAGCTATGCCACTGCGTGAACCAGTTATATTTTTTTCTAAATTACATAAAAAAATCAATATCCAGAAATGCATATTTTTGAATTCCTTCATATTGAGTTCATAACTACATTTCTGTTATTGAAACCAGATTATAATACTTAGTAAATTTAAAAATAATATATCAGATAGGTACCCACTAAAAATTAAAAATTAAATATTAACGAGCGCTTAATTATCACAAAACTACTAACATTAAAAAACAAAGCATTCGAAAGTTATTTAACATAATTGTGTTTAAATAGCCTTGAATATAAAAAACAAAACCCCTATATTGGTTAAAAAAGTATGCAAATTATGTAGTTATGTAATAAAAATAAACAAAAATCATTTAATACGATTACTGCACCCCCTAATAAAGTTAATTGTACCTATTAATATTGTAGATTATCATGAAGAATACTAAATTTAAAGGATAGAAGTAAATTGTAAAATTTAAAACTTATTAAAATCAAATTCATATAGATAATCGAATATAAATTATTGAAAAGCGATTTTTAGATATTAACATTTATTTTATACATATCTTATTAATAACATTCTCGGGTGCTTCGAACCTGATGTCGTTTTTTATCATTGAGAAACAATATAAGAGTATTTATCATATGTATATTTAATGTTTTGATTAATGTATTAACATTTGATATGCTTATAAACGATAAGGTACATTATTTTTTTTTTGTTTAAGAGCCTTATGGTCCTATACATACCTAACTATAGATGATTAAATTCTAAAACTTAATTTAATGTAAATTTACGTGAAATGTATCTGCTTGCGTCATACAACAAAATTAAACTGATGTATCCTCATAATTTAACTTTTGTCTGTGAATAATATAATACTATTATCAATTTAATAGTTATTACTATCATTATTAATATCGTCGTAAAGAAACTAGAGAAAATGGACCGTATGAATTACTGGACATTCTCTGAAGCACGTTCGACAAGAAGGCGACAGATTATTGTTTTTTTTTACGTGTCTTGCTGCAGTAATTTCACAGTGTAACTACCTATAACAGCTAGCCGACGAAAGAGAAAGTGATGATGATTTAGCTGGTAAGCTATGTAAACGCACTTTTTAGTATAATTTCAGTCTGTATGATACACATTACACATATACATAATTATATCGATCACAACGCATCATTATTTTGAATGCTCTTCGATGTCTTTGAATTCTATCGTTTTTTTAGTGTTTATCGTTTTTTGTAAGTCATAAAGAATTCACCGGTCCAGATCATCAAAAGACGCGTGGGTCAAAAATAAAAAAATAATAATAATAACGACGTGTGTCTGAACCCGGATCAGTATCTATGTCTATACGTATGTAAGCCGGTATAACAACAACAACACCAGTGAAAATAATCTGATAACTCAGAAATAATAAATTATGTACCTATTATACGTGTATGATTGTATAGGCGAATTCCGTAAAAATAACACCGTAATCCTACGGAACGTTGAGTTTCAAAGTCAGGGTTTCAATTATATTGAAGTTACGACGAAATCCATTTCAAGCTAGTACTATAGTTTAAATTGTTTTCTTGAAGATGCGTTGATTGGACGAACATAATTTTATATAGGTACTATCCTTGATTATGTCTCTAGTAAAAGATTATCTTTATGATCTTTATATATATAGGAATTTAAAATAGTTACATATTTCAGTTTTGATTTATAATCTATTTTGTCCAAGTTCGAAAACAACCTATGGATTAATTTTTTTTTAATAAAGTCGCTAAAGAAGGTCGAATCATTTCTATTAATGCCAAGGTGTATGCAATGAAGGATTTATTTCAATGGTTTTTCACAGATAAACGTAGGTATACAAATAAAATATAATTTTAATTTCTTCATAAGAGTTAAAAATATAAAATATGTCCCTGAACTTGACCGTTTAGAGAATTATATCCATTTTTTTATTATGTATCCAAATAAGAAATTAACAGAGCGTAACATTTTTTTTTAAATCTGAATCTTTGAGAAAAACTTAAAATATTTGTATAAGTAAAGACATACAAAGTTTTAAATTGTTTTCAATATCGAAACCAAGAAATTAACTAAGTTTATTATAAATTGTATTTACATAAACAAAACTAATTAATTATCACACCCAAAAAAAAATAAAAATAAAACATATTATTTTACCTACAATACGTTTAAGTTTCCTTTTCGACATACAATCCACGTAAACAATTGGCATGATTAATATAATAATGATTAATTATTTTGGGATGATGAGAAACATTAAACTTGGAAACTCAATCTTTAGATTTAATAAGTTTTGACTTTCGATATGTAATTCGCCAACGGATAAGTCACTGCATTGGGGTTACAATTTGAATTTAATAGTAAATCCAGAGATAAATTATCTTATTATTTATAATGTATTATAATATATAGTATATTTATTAAATGATTATATACAAAAAACTATTCTGATTTTTGAGGAAGTGAGACGGATAGATCAATATTTATTTCTGAGGATAGTTTATGCCATTTGTATAAGTATTACATTAATATTTTTTCTTAATTTAATGAGTTCATCTAATATTTTCCACAACATTGCACTATTTAAAGTCATGATCAATGTGCAGTAAAATTTTGAGAGTATAAATTCATGATTTAAATACCCTATAATAATAAGTCTTAATATTTCGTAATTTGTAAATTTCATTGTAGTGTTAACTGATATATAGTAAATAGTAAAAACTTTTTTTTGTTTATAATTTTATTAAAATTTTAACATAAATATTTTTAAAAAACAATTATTTATTTTAGATTCCAAGTGGAGGCCATGATCATGAATGTATTGATTTACAATGATTTGTGGTTTTTTGAGAGTATGCCTTAGGTATATAATGTATAGTAAAACAATAATTTAGATTTCAACATTAATATCTTTTCTGCAAGGTAGGAAATTTAATTGAGTAGGTCAAAACCAAAATTTCCAATTTTTTTTATATAATCAGAAAAACAAAAAAAAAAACAATTAGGAAAAACTGGAATTTTCACGCAAAATTATTTATTCCCAAATCGAATTTTTATTTTGTCGTCATTCAAAAATAAATGAATGCAAAAACTTGAATCTTTTACCAAATTTTTTTGGTTAATATTATCTACACAAAAATGTTGACTTTTTAGTTGTTTCCTATAAATATTGTCATATTGATAAATAAAAATTTCTCAGTTTAAAAATCTTGACAATTTGATGCAATGTTTCTCATAACTTACTTATACAAGAACCAAAAAATCAAAACAATGATTTACCAATACAATTTTTTTAAGACATTTATTATTGAATAATAATAACTCGTCAATAAAACAGATACATTCATTTTTTTTGTTTAATAAAATCATGTATAAATACTATAAATAATCAGTAGGTATAACGTCTTATAATGATTTGTATTAATGTATTTTGGTTACTTATAGAACTTTCTTAGGTCTTTAAAACTTTATAGAATTTTCGAATTTATTTTACTATCTATTTTTGTTTTACGCATACTATAGTACCAGGCTTGAACCAATTTTATGATATTGATGATAATTTGGTGAATGTATAAGTATAATAATTTATAAATGGTTATTTAAATTATGCACATTTTTGCAATGTATTATGCCTTTTGTAGTTTACTATACTGGCATTAAGTTGCAAGCGACATTCAAGCTTGGACAAACAAAAGACGAGCGTCAACCGTCATCACACGATCATATTATATTATAACTTACAGACACGGAATACCTGAAATAATTTTTTTCATTCAAAACATAACATGCTTAACCAGCAACCGTTAACATTATTAGGTTAACGTTTCTTCACTCACGGTGACAGCCATCTCGTTTTACTCATAAAATCGTAAAGTAGCTATATTATGGTTGTTCATTCGTAATAGTTTAAAAAAACAACCAGCAGCTACCATTACCACTACGCCACCTTCCAAATACTATCGTCGTCTATATTATTATTATTATTACATACCTATTACGATAAACATAATATTATTATATTTGCGTTGATAATTTTGGGCCTATAAGAAGTATAATACACGTACCTATAGGTACATCGATCGCGCGGCGAGTGAAACGAGTGAGAGGGAGAGCATGAACATAGACTTGTGTATATACATATATAATACATTTTACACATAATATAATATTGGCGCCATGTCTACAGCAAAGATAAAAAACAACTTAAGTTGCGCAATTGCCTACGGGCAGTTTAATAACGCTTTTGCTCTTCGGCAATATAACGTATATAATAATATGGTAATTGTCTTATGATTGAACTCAAACGAAAAAACAGCGCTATTATACCAAGGAGGAAATCCTAGAGAAGAAGAGTTATGGAGGTGACAATAATCATTTTTTCGATCACCCTTATACGTAAACATCATATAATCAATTTTCGTCGTGTTATCATCGGTCATGGGCAACCAGTCTGACACTGTGTGTCTATATATTATAGCAACAGTCCTGTTTAGCGCCAAACTAAATGGTTACAATTCCAGTGAACATTAAAATTTAACTTCAGTGGTTCCAACGCATGTCATGAGTACGACAATGACAACGAACTAACTGCAATTAGTGATAAAAACTGATATAAATAAGATCCATTACAATATAAATATGGTTCACAAATATTATCCAATTAAGTATTATAGATGGTATGTATACATTTCGACAAGATTCATAATAATAGTCTTCTATGCAGAATTTCTTTGTAATGTAGGTGGTCTAGCTTACTAATATCTATATGATTATATGTATCTAAAAGTGTTACAAGTAACACAGGATTTATAATTTTTTTAATTTCCTATTCATCATGAACGGTATATTTGTAAATATAAAAGCATTTTGATAATTAAAAAAACCCATTACTGTAATATAACTAAAATAAATAATAGCTTAATTAATATATCAGTTTAATATATAGTGAATCACTACTTAAAAATCTATAGATAGGTACAGCCTATAAAGAATACATTTCACTATCCAGGGTGTTATGTAACTAATAACTATGTAAGTGTGAATTGTACCTGTGTAATATATAACACGTGCTACCAATATTGGCTTATAATTTAAAGTAATTAATAATCTGTTCAAGTTTTGTACTAAAAACAAAATAGCACCGATAAGCAATAATTAAAAACAGTTTCTATGTACACACCTACTTTAATGTGAACATACAAGTGTTTAAAATTTAAAGTAAGTATTTGCTTAATTAGCCTAGAACGAATTAATTATATTTGAAATTGCTACCTACCAATTATAATTACTTAGAAAAATTAATAAATGTATTCCTTCAACACTCAAATTAATAAAAAAAAAAAACTCTTGTTAAAACAATATTATTATATAGGTATTTAATAAATAATAAGTAATAAGCATCACTTAATGTTTCATTAAATAATTTGTTGAGTTTCTAAAAATAAGTAAGATAGGTAGATATACTATTATTTAAATAAATATTAACTAGGTAGTAAATTTAAACAATCAAAAAATGTTAATAATTTACGAAATTTACTCAAATTCTTGTCTATTATCTATTTGTAATTAACATTAAAAGAAAAATCAATTAAAAATCGTTTTACTCCTTCAGATTAGGCCTTGAATTTAAACAAAAATTGGAGAATGTCCATGTACTTCAATATATAATAAAATATAGATATATATTTTATTAAAACTATAGTAATTTTAATTTGTTTGAAATATTCATCTTAGATTTGTTTTTTTAGTAAGAATTGTATGATATACGTGTAAAATAAACGATATAAACAGCAGTTCGGGAGCAGTCCTAAATTTAAATGAAGGTCTCCACGGTCAGTTCATTTCATAGACAGGTGGAACCTTGACTTCAGATACATCGAAATTTATATTTTTAATTTGGAAATACATGGCACATACCTAGGGACAATTTTTTTAAATATTTTACCTATTTAAGTATACTGGGAAGTATACTTTCCTCGTACAAATAAATAATAATCAATTAATTAAGCAACATACCTACTTGAGTAAGTTTATAGTAACCAGAAAATACTGGAATAAATAATATGTAGGCACTTCCATAAATATATTTATATCTACTTTATATTAACATAGGTTATAGGTACAATAATAGTGATAGAATATTTTTTGTTACAATAAGTATTAAGCTATAATAACGATTTTTCTACTATCAGCATAAAATTTTTTTTTTAAACTAAGTTATGTTACACTAGTCTATTGTTATATATGAATATATAATCGTTTATGGACATTTAACAAGATTCATTTCTGAAAGGTATCTTATTAAAGTTACTTATAGAATTGTAGTCATTCGTCCATACTATAGGCATAGGAATACAGGCCTATTATGTGTATTTGACAGTTATACTAAATTCTAAATATATATTTAGTCCTAAAAATGTCATATATAGATTTTAAGGTCGTTTGGTAGACGAAAAATAACTATTGCCAATTAGAATATTGTTATCACGCTATAGGTACATTATAATTCATAATATTATACTTGGATATTTGGACGATAATAATTATAAAGGTCTCTGAAGGTTGAAAAAATCGCCCTACAAACCATGTCACACGATCGATTTGACGTTATTAATAATTCATTAAAAACTAAACGTAAAATCGGAACAATGACTAGTTGTTTTTCGCGTAGTATATCCATACTGTCGTCGTAGACAATATTATTTTAAACGTGTCCTGCGATGCGTGCAGCGGTATATCGATGTAGTGTTATATTATTATGGTCGTTTACATGTGTTGAAACAAAAAGAGAAGTGTATAGCTGCTGGTAGGTCGGTCTATAATATACAACGACTGAATGACGAACACTTGCGCCGGTGCAGTTTTTCATACAAATCGCGTTTCCCAATTAAATCGGCCTTATAAAATAATTATTGCGTCTCTAGCAGAACGTTTTTCGAAATATATATAGGTAATAGGTACTGCAATCGAACATAAAACCAGTTTCGAAAAATCACGTCGATGGCAGAAGCTTTTAACTTCCCCTGTAACGCGACCTTAAAACACGTTGATGTTCTGTTTCCTATAATATAATATCGAAACCGGCGAAATGATATTTCCTGTTTGTCGACGATGGATCGACAATAAAACCCGCCAAAACGCAACACCCGTAGTTAAATAATATTTTACCCAATGACAAAATATCGTATGGACGAAATTCGTACGAAATCGACTAGAAGATAAAAAATGGCTTCTAAATACAATTTTCTTCCCTCAAATTTACCTCCAACACACCAACAAAAAAGGTCATCAGCTGCCCAGATGGACTAAGCATAACTCGCGATTGTCGGTGACATAATTTATTCCAAGACTCCGAGTGGCTAACTATTTATTATAATGACATTAACGACGTACTACGAGTACTACGATGATAATATTATTATTATGTAACAACATAATATCATGACGTACCTACCTATTTAATTATACCGATCATAACATTTTATTCAATAATAATAATATACTAATGTGCCCTAGAGCTGTATTAAGTAGTACGAAAAACTCACGTTTCCTCGACGGGGTGTATGGCTCGTCCCGCGCACAGAGAGTGCAGTTGTCGTATTATCCAAAACGTCGACAGGTAAGTGCACCGAACGGGTAATAGAAACAACGGCAACGCGAACGAACGTACAGGTAAATAATAACGATTGCCGCGGACGCAGTCGATAATATATTATTTCGCACTGTCGACCGACCGCCGACTCATCGGAGGGATGAAAAATCGATAAAAACCGGTTGAACTTTTTCGGCAACTGGTGTATTATTATTATTTAAAATACTATCGTTCTGTACAATTATTATCGTGTGTTGTTGTCCGTGATCGCGACTGACGTTTGGAAAACCGTCCGTACTACGGGCACGTTTGAAATTCGAATCGATAATAACCCGCGCGGGCACGCGACCAGAAAGACTAAAATATAAACGAGACACTGCGCGCGAAAAATTCTCTCGGTCGTCAAGCCCCGTGAGAGGGACAAAATATTCTAATTTCGATTTATTATAATATTATATCACACAATAAACGATAATATTCTATGGGCAGTGCGTGCGCGTGTTCGAACCAGCCGGTCGCGATACGTATCGGTGTGCGCACTGACTGTCGTCTGCGTGCGTGTGTGCGTCGGCCGGCGAGCGAACGTTTTGGCCGGAAGGTCAGCTGATTAGAAAGAAAGTACCTGCCACCGCAGTGGTGGGAGTCACGCGACGTTGATCGCGTATCGCCGCGCACGTATAGTTATATATTATTATTTATTATATATTTATATATTGCTATTATATGTATTTTATTATTATTGTACATCTACATTTAGTGAAATGTTGTTATTATTATTGTTACATCGTTTGTTATTGTTATTATGTGTTATTGGCCATTAAAGCTTCCCCTCCGCCCCATCCAGTAGATTCGTACGCGTTCGCATATTTTTTCTGGTCCATCTGCAATGTACGACCAAGCGAGCGCGTTGTTTGTTTGTTGGTCACAACGAATTCAAAATACGCGGTATTCTATTTTGGCGAATTTATAACGTGAGCCGCAAGATGACAGGAAACATGCGTACTTACACAATACAGAATTCATTAAGTAACCGTGGTATATTATACAGGACCTAACATATACGCGGGTTTGTTTTTATATACAGTCTTTGTACGGAGTCTGTAGTTATATGTAAACATATAGGTACGATTTTAATAGATATATTATATAATATATATATATATATATATATATATATATATATATATATATACGATTTTACACAAATTAGTTTTTCCCGCCAACCGCGGTAAGTGTGGTAACTCACTGTTTTCATCTATCGGTTATCAATATTATCATACTTCTCCGCTGCAAGGAAGAACGTTACGTCATATATATATTATTATGTTTCTGCAAGTTCTTTTGGTTTTAACTTTTAATGAATATTCGTGATACTGCAATGTTTTTCCGTGCTGTGGAAAAAACATCAATTATCACGCTATAGGCTTGTTTCCACTAGTCACTACACACACGTTCACGCAAATCCTTTGCTGCAATTGGTTGGTTGGGTTAGGTTACCACATGATTAACCATGTTACCGTGTTATTGGACATAGCTGAACATGGCACGTGCATACGGAATACGTGTAAAGTACTAAAGTGGAAACCAGCCTTAAAGCGGAAAGTTAATGAAAATCACTATAGTTTTTATTTGTCGATATATTAATCGTGAAATGGTCGATATAGCTGTGACCAATTATAAACCATTAGATACATAGTCAAATATTGTCCACTAATGAAATTTGATGGAGGCATCAAAGAAATCCATTCGGTGAGTGCGGATACGATAGAATATTTGTGATTAACTTAACCCAAAAAAAAAAAGATATGGAAATCGTAAGCTATCGAAGCCAACAGGCAAAAATCGACAAACAAACTTAATAATTATACAATACATTTTTATCTTTTTTACTTATCTTACTTATTTATCAATTTATTTGTTTTGCGTTTAAATTTTATTTTATAAGTACCTTATATAATCTTTTTATAGGTATCAATAATATTTTATACAAATTCGTAGCAATATGCTAAAAAAATCAGATGTGCATCTTTATTACGAAACTACTAAAATGCAATATGTGATTATCTGTTGATAATTGAAAAATATAAATATTTAAGTTAAGTAATCAACCAATAGGTTACTAGTTACTGCTGAATGCTAATACTATACAGTAGTCACTCGACAATTCGAAAAACTCCATAAATCGAACTAAACGTTAAGTCCCTGAGAAAACCTCTATAATTAAAAGAAAATACATGTATTCCGGTCCCCTCGATAATTCGACATGTTTGTTGGTGGGACACACTCAACAATTCGAATTTTTATTTCACGAACCTCTACAATTCGAATCAAAATCTTGCGATCAGTAAGTTAGACAACGCTATGGACTAGATTGTAGCCAGCAATTTATCATTTAAAAAAAAAACAGATTTCTTTAATATGTAAAATATAATAATATAGTAGGTAAATAAAATAAATATCAATTAATAATAAATTTTAAAATATGTATTTATAATTAATAAATGTGGTATGTACATACATATAATTTTTCACATCTTTTTAATTTTAATTAATTATTTACTCTCGATTATTCGAACATTCGATAAATTTAAAACCTCTATAAATCAAATTTTTAACTCAGTCCCTTGAATTTCGAATTATCGAGTGACTACTGTACTTACTAATTACTACTATCTACAATTAGGTACCTATTTATATATTGATAATGTGATAACTCATACCTGATTAGTGATACGTTTTGTACAATCAGTATAAATATTATCAAATATGTACTTTTTAGTAGAAGTAGTTTATTCATACTACATTACTACCTATATTGGAAAACAGTATATATGACGTTCTAATATGCTCATTATGTCAAATCATAAAATATTTAGAATTATAGTAATAATAATAATATACCTACCTATAGGTGACTGATGAGCATAATATAGGTATTATAGTTACCTTGACTCGCCGCCTGCCGTTTATCTTCAGAAAACAAAAAATAGTGATTCTCAAATGTTTGGTCAACATTTCATTGCACTGCACTCAACTAAATATAACATTTGAAGAAGTCTTTAAAAAATTATTCAATCCAGAAATATTTCAAAATTCAGAAGTCGTCACGGACATGATGATAACGGCCGTCGCAGTTGTGACTTTCCTAGGAAGTAAGATTGACCATCGACCTGACGGAGAATATCGCATACGCGTTGCAAGGAGTGCATAGATAATTAAATCTTGAATAGGATCTTTCATCATGCGTACCTACTATGTATGTAGCTATTAAGACATTATAAGCTGATTCTTGATGCTACAATGAATACATGATTTATAAATGATCCTAAAACCCGACTATTTGTGCGCATGTGCGTAATTCAAATGGGCATGGATCAGTTGCACCTAAAACAATATTTGTATTTTAGGTCAGTATACCAATTCCGCCGCTTAAATTTTAGGTCAGTACACCAATTGCGCTACTTATATTTTAGGTTCCTTATTTTTACATGGACATATTATGTAAGCAAGTTACTACACGGCGGAAAAAGTTACATATATATGTATATACACAATTAAATATAGCTAACTAATATACATTCAAATATACTTAATTTAAAGCAAAACGTATACGAAATTACGGGAAAATACGACAAGCTACAAGCTGATATAGTACCTACCTATCCCGACTCGACGTAGGGCGAAATATAAAATATTTTATTTATTATTATTATCGAACATATTATAAAGTACGAATTTGAGAGATGGATTACTAGTATAACAAGTTTTCATTATCATTAATGATTGTTTTCCACCTATTATTTATCTGCCTAATTTGTACGTTCCACACACTGTCTAAAGGTACTATACAGACATATTATATTTTTATGTATATTAATTATTTTTTATTGACGTGTATGATTTGGTATAGATTTATATTGTACAATTATTATTAACATTGATGTTCAACAATAATTTTTTTGTATTGACTGAAAAAATTATATAATACAAATTTTTATAAAAGTATTTTTAGGTGTAATGTAGAATAATATTATAATCCCTGAAAATAACTGAGCGCAATTGGTCTATCGACCCAAAAAATACAGAGCGCAATAATTGGTATATATCGACCCAAAAAAGACTGAGCGCAATTGGTATATTAAAAGGTCATTTTAAGCACAATTGGTAAACTCCCATTCAAATTGGTTATTCTGATTGGGTTATCAGTCATTCACGCATACGTAGTAATAATAAGGCTCTAGCTCCTCAATCATGTTGGTATCAAATCAAATACACTGTCATAAATAATTATGCCGCATAATGGGTATGGTTACATCCATATTATATGATCTAAGAATAGGACATAACATTTAATCAACGATGATCAAAGATTCCAAAGGACAAACAAGACAAGTGTATACTATTATTTCGAGTATCGACTATCGATATATTATACATAATCATATTATTCATATTATAGAAAACATGTAAGCAAACAGTTTAAATTTGTTATCACTTCATGATCACGAAAATAAATATATTTGCCCACATGCAGATTATGCTAGATATAGATAGCCGAATCCACATGTTATTGTACAATCAAACATGAAGTTGGTCGCCATAATATGCAGTTAGTATAATGTTTATACAAACTGAAGTTAAATTCCAATATGATAGTTGATAGTGTTATAACAAATATTTGTAAACAATGTCCTATCTGCATATGGCGTCTATATATAAGCGTCATTAATCTGAAGAGAGTCGACCATCTAGTACGTAGTACGTATAATATACAGATCTCTATGTATAATGGCCTCAATCTGACGAACATACAAATGTCATAGATCCGGCGACATGTGTTGCTGAGCTACTGCATAATTGTTTCATGCATTAAACATCACGTCAGTGATAAAATAACATTCAAATCACCGCGTGAATTTAAATATTATATTCATTATTTTATTTTATAATATAAGTAAATAATAAAATTAAATATTGTAATTTTTTAAATCTTATTTGTATAATTTTTTCAGCACTTATAATACAAAAAAAATTATAATATTCTATTAGGTATGGCCTAAAAAAAAAATAATAATAATTAATTGAACTTTACCTGCTTAGTGTATACATAAGTGTAAAAATTTGCTTGTATTATTAAATTCAATAATGATTATAATATTTAAATTCACGTGGTAGTTTGAATGTTATCTTATCACAGACGTTGATATGAAAATATGGAATGAATACATAAAACAATTACAGTGACCAATGTGACCATAATACTTGCACCGGATTTATGTCATATCAATAGTCTGGTCTTCAATCCGCAGCACAGACTTATAATTCTATACTATCTAGATAAGGTTCTCTTAAATTATAAACATTGCCATCAATGAAGCTCGCACGAAGACGGCCGCCATTTTGTTGGTTGGTATACTCAATATGTATAAGGGACAAATGAAATTAAATATTTTTTTAAATTTGATTTAAAATAATGATGACAAAATGATCTATATAAAATAGTTTTTTTTTGTTACAAACAACAATTCTAGAAATAATAAAATACAATATAACATCAATAAATATTTACCATAAATACATTTATGATATAGCTTACTATTTCCAACCAAGAAAATGGCGGAAGTTGGTATCAAATATTATCTGAAGTTACTTATCTAGTTAATATAGAAAAATCTGTGATCGGCAGTGATGCCCCATCCATGTTTTCATTATCTTCTTTAAGGGAGTTTCGGTTACCAGAGTTTACCACGCGTGGTTTGGTCAGGTTAAGTAAACCAACGATTTACATGTGTAGCGGCATAACCACAAAAGTCATGACGGAAATCATTGTCGTGGAAAGATATGCAAAAACAGTTGGTGACAAGATTAAGATTCTCAGCCTAAATCTCGTCGCACTACCGTTCTTACACGTATTTCATGTACCACTTTATTTTAGAAGCAATCATAGACCTTATACTCATAGACGGAGCAAGCTAGTAGTTCCCGCGGTAATCGGTGGCTGCGCTGCACATGTTGTTTCATACTTCTGCGCATGTGCGTAGGACAAACCAGGTTGTGCATAAAACGCTTATTATTATCGTATCGTATTATCAATAGTAGAAATATGTCATGAAGCAGAAAGAACTTTTCGATCTTTTAATGTTTTTTTACCAAATATTAAACACAAAATGTTTAATAAAATAAAACACAAAATATACCAGAAACCAAATATTTTCAATGAATATATATATATATTTTTATGTTGACTATCTTTATGTAAATTGTATGAATTTAAATTTTCTATAAATAAGCATTTTAACTTTTAATAAAAATATGAATTTTTGAAATATCAAAATCGAATTACACTAAAATTTCTTACAATCAAATACCTATATAGCTATAATACATGGATTAAATTTTAGTATAACTATACCTACACCACTTAAAATTATAACTTGCGTTAGACCATAGACAAATATATATTCAGTCTAGACTATTTTTTATAATAATTAGCAGGGCTTTGGACTTGGGACTATGTGCTTAAAATCACAAATATATGTACCTATTTAAGCATCCAACAATATAAAATGTGTGTTAATGTAAGTTATTCACAATTTTTAGAAGACATAAATCATGAGTATGCTTTAAATATCAAAAAATCTATCACCGTTAACTTTTTTTTACTTTGGTTAGGTATAATATATTTATAATGGTTTTTGTCTTTAAGTTTCATTAGTTTAAATGCTGTCCTTAAAAACAAATACTTATACAGAAAATTGAATTTCATAATTGTATTAATAATTTTTATACATATACAAAATGAATTTATTATGTAAATAATTAAAAAAATTCCAATTTATAAAAAAAGATAAAATATGCAGTATAAATTTTTAAAAATATGCATATATAGGAAAAAGTTGGAAATAGGTAGGTATACTTAAATATGTGCAAAAAACTTTTAAATTTCAAATCCAGACACCCCAAAACAAATTTATAATGAATCAGATTTATTCTATTTGCTTTCTGGACAAATGTTTTGCAAATTTCAAATTTGCAAATGCATAATCCCGAGCCCTAATAATTATTTTACAACATTAATATCTTAATAATATAAATAAATAAACATATTTTATGTTATCAGAAATGACAACACTGCTAAGGTGATAGCTATGACCGCACCACCCAACCCCGCCAACCAGTGATACTCCGTCTATGAGTATAAGGTCTATGGAAGCAATAACGATTTGTTCGAATGGAAATATGATTGTCACCCTCTTAATAGCACCTATCGTACATGGACGACGGTCGCATTATATTCCTAGTTGATGTAGAGGTCATTTCAAGGCTTCAAGCGGCCTTATACCACTGGATTTTACGAACGCTTGACAGTTACGATGGTGAGCACGTTACGAAAGTTGTGGTCACGGATAAAAAGAACTTTTAAAAGAATATTTGTATCCGTTGTTGTGGTCAAAATTGCTGCGGTAACACTGTATTAACATTTATCATGATTTAATGGTACTAAATCAGTGGCGTATTTACAGGGTGGTAGGAGAGTAAATCCCCCTGATCTCTTATTTGTTACTAATTTATAATATTGTGATATCAATGGTAAATTAACTACCCCCTCCCCGTAGGGAAATTAATTGCTAATGTATATCCCTCCCCTTGATATAATCCTAAATACACCACTGACCCAAATCATTATAATTATAAATCTCCATAACTAGTAATTAACATATTAATTTTCTTTGGAATACAATACTTTCATACATATTTTGTTATGCTTCCCAAATAGTAACTAACATTATGTATAGTGGACGAAAACTCTGTGACTGACAATAAAATATTTCGTGCTCATTCGCGGTTTGTGGTAATCCACTCGCGAGTTCTACATTAGTTACTAGATACTTATAATATATACAACACAGATCGTCGACCGTCGTGAGCTGCCAAAATTATGACGTTTCGGTCTACGCATCAAGGTAAGTCGCATGTTAGTCACCAGCTACAGAATATTATTCACTGGAGGATATTACACCTTGGAGGGGATATTTTAAACAATAATAAGTATGGGCCTTGTGCGTACAAAATTCCATATATCCTGCACCAAATCGTTAATTGCACTACCGGCCAATGCGACACGGACCAGTGGTAGGTATGGTGTAGCTGTAGCAGGTAGTCATTTCTCGTCAACGGCGTAGCGCGATGATCACGATAGAAAAAATATCGTAATAGACAATAGACACGAGTCACGAAGTTGAGACAAATATACAGCCATCTGTAAATAAGAAATAACATAGAAATAAATCAGTATCCACCATCACCAACTGCGACGACGACAATAATAATACCATGTTATAGTTCTACGAACTCTGGACCTACAACAAAACACACTGACCGTATTGTTATATTATTTCATATATCATGCACCCCTGTAACATTTGTTATAAAAGGTAGGTAGGTAAATATTAGTTTAATGAGTGGAGAATATAATGACAAATATTTTTATAGAGATCGAATTAGCTTTTTTGTCAATAGTAAATGGTGAATCATCATCAACAACTGATTGCTTCACAATGCCCGTTGATTTTCTTTATCTAAACCATTATATTTTGTACATCGAACGAAACTGAACTCGTTTGAGTAAACATAATAGGCTTAAGGTTTTTTTTCGAAAAACCATGTCTCAGTATTTAATAATTTTGTTTTTACCATTGAAACGATACAAACACCTGTCAACAAAAGAACGTATTTCAAACGAACTACTAACGCATTAAATGGTGCTAATTGTTTCTTTACATTTAAATAAATTCAAAAAATATAATAAAAATGATAATATGTACTATTAATTTTCTCAGTATTAGATACTAAATTGATAAAACTACTTAAAAAGATTTTATCGATTGCTGTTCAAATTCATAGATACCGATTAGGTACATGTTAACTTTTAATCAGGTAAATAATTTAGACATTTAAATAATTCACTTGGTGATGTAAAGAGGGTGTTATGAATATCCAGCCTCATATATTTTAAAAGAAAAAGTCGTAACTATGATTAGTTTGAGTAGTGCAAATCCTAAAAGTGATGATGGAAAGTCTTGCTTATTGTTTTCAGTTATTATTTATTTTTGTTAAACTGAGAAGGAGGAATTGTGACGTAGACACGTATCTACCAAAATGTATAATATATATCATTATAAATCACTCGAGATTTCAAAGTTCAAAAGTAGAAAACTTTTTTTCGTGAAATTAGATATTAAATATTGCCCTTTTAATAAACAAATTATTTTTATAAAATTGTAAATACTCAGATCCAAATCAACCAAATGTGTTTAACATACTTTTTATACATCAATCATGAAGAATAAAGATATATAATAATATAGATAAGATATATGAGATATAATATATACAATATTTATTCTTCGTGATATTAATAAAGTTAAAAGTATCAGATAAAAATTAAATGATGAGGTCTGATTTCTATTTTTTTTATTTTTTTTTATTCGTAAATTATAATATGCATAATCAACCACTATTATAACACACGTGTTTATTTGTTAGAGCTAGTAGTTACTAACTACTATTCAATCAACGTTAATAAAAATGATCAAACAGACATTACATATTCAATAAGGAACCTAAATTTGTTAGAAATTGTATTTATTTTTTTTTAAATAAAGCAATGATTAATGTATTTTCTTTATAATTTATGAGAAAAATGCATAGTAAATGTATAAGAATTGTAAATGACGATACCTATATTTTGATATCACTACTGTCCGTGCAAATATCCTACATTTACAAGACATGAGATACCATTGTTAATTTAAATAAATTGCATTTATTTGTAAATGGTGTTTTTGCATAAATTATACGTTATATAATATATAAATTTTATTTATCATACCTAATATGATATTCAATTAAATAAAAGATTTTTTATTAATCACCTAGTATGATACAAATATGAAATATGTATAAAATATAATCTTGCAATAAAATTAATTAAATTTTCCAGTATTGTTAGGGAATCAATTAGTTCTAGATACTATTTATTAATTAAATTAATAGAATAGTAATAATCTTATATTGTGAGCTAATGATTAAATCATAAGGTGTATTTTTTTACAACCATTTGTGTTTTATTTTTTTTGTGCTTCAGCCGTTATAGCAATATAATAATATTTTAAACATAGTTTAAGCAAAAGAACTAAAATATTAAATAATTGCCTAATATAACATTTTTGTATTATGAAGATTAACAACGTACAACGAAATCATTTATATAAGGTAAGGTAAGCAGGAACTTAGCGATGTTTGTTTTTACTTATTAATAATTTCAGACAATTAAATAAGTCGGTTCTCGATACTAACGGAAAAAAGGCAATTAATTAAGTAATTTGATGGCTGTGTGCCTGAATATTGTTCTACCATAATAATATATAATATTAATAGCTCTTTTCTGTATTATTTCAATTTAACAGTTTATTTCAGTTTTGTAAATTAAATGAACATTGAATAGATGAAACGATGGTCACAAAATTTAAGATAAATAACTAAATAAGTAATAAAAAAATCAACTGTCAGTTATCCCTGTAAAGTGTACCAAAACAAATTGTCTGTTTATAACGAATACAATTGAAATCGATTACTTAAAAATTAACTCATGAAAATATATCTTTGTTCAAATGTATAATACTGTACACTGATGTATGAAATTAGAATCAATTATTTTCCATATTTCATGACTCATAACGACCGTGAAAATACTTGACTACACTACAATTGTTAAACTGTAGATATAGGTATGGTAACTATTTAGGTGTGTTTTTATAAAGATAAAAAGCTGAGTATCCTAAAAATGTTCACAATATTAAATAACTTTTGTTAGAAAGTTAATCTTAACCACATAAGCAAAAAAAAAAATCATTGATAACAATAATTATTGTTTTACCTACCTATATAGTTAGTAGTTAACTATACAAATTATTGATAATATAATTAAACAATGAGAAATAGATTGGGTATTAAGTTAATTTTGTAGCACAATCCGTGTATCTATAATTTAATGTCAAACAAATGCATTTTAAAGATATAAAAGGACTATAGGTAAAATAGTAAATTAAACACTATAGTATGTACCAACTTTACTATGGTAAAATGTGTTATACATTAAATGTATACTATTTATCTACTCTTTTTATAACCAAACCTGGTTTGTAATTAAATAAACAAATAAAAGGTGATAGTTCACTTAAAAGTATTGAAAAATTAAACTATTATTTAAATGATAATGTTTTTATTTTAATTATATTAGGTAATTTATTAGGTTTTTAGTTATTACTATCATTACGTATTAAGTTTTGGCATGTTACATTGAAAATAACTCATTTACATAATTTCATGTTGTATTAGGTATATGTACGAGAATACCTTTATTATAATGTGAATAATGATGTTTAACTGTTTAAATTATATATAAATATCATAAAGCCGTATTAAAAAATATAAAATTAAGACGTTTAACCAAATACCTAGATACAACATTGTAATTGAAAATCGTTAATTATATACTGTCGAGATTAACATATTAAAGTTATATATATAATTAATAATAATAAATAATATTATATTATAATAAAATTATAAGTAATAATCATTTTGTTTTTATTTTTTTAAACTTACTATATTATGTACTAACTTGTTAACAAGTTTAAAACATAATAATAGTTAATAGTACATTCGTATCAACTATCAATAAAAACAATACCATCACATGATGCCCGAGGTTATCTATTGATAGATTCCTTCAGAACCAAATAACTTATCAATTTGAACTATTAATTTAAGCCGATATCTTGACCACAAAGTCTTTTGAGACAAAGTGAGGGTTAGGTTTAAAATTATTAAATTTCAAACGCATTAAAAATGTGTTTTATATTTTCTAATTTCAGTAAGAAAAAACTTATGAAGACCTTGTATTTAATTTTTGTGCATTATAAGTACCTATTTAAATTACCAAGTGTCGTCATTGGGTGGCTTCATATTCAACACGTGTCCTGTTATCCTCTTAACACATACACTTATTGTGCATTAGCTGTATAAATTGTTTATTTCTAATAAAAAAATGTTAAAAAAGGTATTTTAAAAGGTAAATTAAATATTCTCAACAAAATAATTTACAAATTTTCGGTCATCTTACGTTTTATTATAATTTTTAAATTTATAATAAACTATAGGTACGTTAATTTCATAAAATAATTTATTCAAATCAATATAAATTTAGTAATTTATAAAATACGTAATTAATAATCACGATATATAATGCAGTAATTACCTACCTTGTTATTTTAAAAATTATTCAAAACATTTGTTTTAAATTTGTTGACTGTTTGAGGGAATTATGTAATATTCTCTTATACGATATTATATACTTTTATTTCAATATGTTTTTATAATCGTGATTTACAACAAATATTTATGTAAATATCAATATTTTAAATTTCTGTTTGGAAAAAAAATAATGAATACATATTTTAGGAAGCTGTTTATTGATAAAACCATAACCTTCAGATAATTCATGAACTTTATTCAACAAGATAGTTTTTTATTTTACCAATAATATACTGCTATTTGTATTTCTTCATAATACAAATTATTTTATTTTCTAATCTAGTATGCACAATAATAATAGTTATTAATTACTATATCAAATCATCATAAATAGTAAATGGCAATTTTTTATCATATCAAAATATTAATTAATAATTATGTATACATTATATACGGTGTATCATATAAAAAATTAATTTCTAAGTACGCCACTGGTGTTAGGGTCTGACCACACTGTAGTATTTTTTCTGATGGGTCTGGACGGTTTTATTACCGTTGATGTTACGTTATACCGTCTAAACAGCTTTTTTTTTTAATTCACTGAGCCATAACATAGATGCACTTTACCACGTTCACCGCGTAGTATTGCTCAGTCGATTTAAAAACGGCTGTATGGACGGAAACGTATAAAACGTGGCGGTAAAACCATTCGGACTCGACGGCGAGAAACCCATATTGTGGATGGGCCAATAGGTAAATAGTTTTTGTACAAAGTTATCTTAATTATTAAACTAAAAAAAAAAAATAATAATATAATGATAATAATGATAACAAAAAAGAATAATTGTATAAAATAAAATAATTAAAAGACGAAAGTGTCATCATTAGGTGGCTTCTTCATTCAATATTTTCAATTTTCCTTTTGTCAGTTAGCTCATACTCTTATTGTGCCGATTGTGTACAGATTGTGTATTATTAATAAAAAAAAAAATATTAAACTTAATTGTTTTAACAGTAAACATTATTATTTGTTATATAAAAGTTAAATTTTATATGCGGTTTTATGAGGTAACTACTTTAATATATTTGTCAAAATGTTTGTGCTTGGATAAGATTTATGTATTTAGCATTTGCTGTTTAGCTATTTGCTGTTAAAATGTATTTTTTTTTTTTATTGTTACAGATCGACCATATTATAATGCAGTGTAAAATTTAACAGCTCAATGTGAAAGTGATTTTTATGATTATTGTAAACAAACAAGTATGTAATAATAAAGACTGTATAATCAAATAATAAACAGATTTAATGAATATAAAACAGTATTAATAGGTACACGTTTTACGTGCTATAACTGATGTGAGCCTCGTAAATTCCAAGAGTTAAAATTGAAAGTGTAGCGCATATTACATATTAAGCCATTTTGTTTTCTTTCATAACGCAAATTGTCAAAATTAATATTTAAATGTTTATTTGTTTCCTTTTTTGGCGCAGATTACACACTCACTCAAATATACCTATTGGCATTTGGTAGTGCAAATTATAAGTATATATATATATATTGAAACTAAATAATAAATAATCTATAGATATTATTACTATTTGGAGAATAGGCATAGCCCCCCCCCCTCAAGTCATAATTAGCCCTTTCCAATTTATTAGTGTCCCAGAAACTATTAAAAACTCAATGTTTAAATAGTCAGAGCTTAAGCCCCTACCAAATTGAACCAACTTGTCCCTATGAGAATAAGTAATTGAAATGAATACATTTTTGTTCAACATGTGAACCACTACAACAAATATTATATAATTCCTAATTATTATATATTGTATGTAAACATAAAGAACAGACAACTGTTTTAAATCACATTCGCACACATGTGCAACACATAACCAACTCATGGCCAGAAACTATCTTCCTATATGTGAATTATGTGGAGTGGAATGCACAGTCAAACACATATTAACTGAATGTCTAAAGTTCGAAGACTCAAGAAACAAATACCACATACCACATCACAACCAGACCTCCAATCAAATATTAACACAATAAACTCCTTAAATGAAATTCAGTATAGAACTTATTATAAACATAAACTAAAATGTAAAATATATATAAATAAACTGTAAATTAGTAGGTACTAATGGCTTACTAACCAATGCCATTATATGACCAATAAAAAAAAAGAGACATATTGTATCATATTTTATTGTTTTGCTTATTGATATGTAATAACGTAGTTAATAGTATTGTACTATTATAATAGCCATACATAAAAGTCTCTTGTATCTATTATAATGCACTTCTCTAAGAAATATTTCCATCAATTTTCATAAAAAATAATAAATGTCTTAATAGTCGTAATTGTTAGACTTGTTTTCCAACGCGTCGTTACCGTAAAAAAGTACTACAAATAAACCTCAATGGGCACACCTTATAAACGCCGTAGATTCACAATTTTTTTATTTGCTACTATATTGCTTGTGTTGTCGCGCGCGCAAGTAAATTACAAACGTTTGGTTTTGTCAATGTAAAATGTTAAATGTGCCGTGACATGCTCGTTGACCTAAATAAATATAAGGAGTCCGCGAACAGCATCGGAAATTCTTGAGATGCTTCATTCAATATTATAATAATTCGTGTACGCATATTATAACTTACGTATATTTATTTTCCCTAATGAAAAGTACTGCTTTCATTCACATACATCGCACTTTAAGGTCACACTGCACGGCGGTGTTTTAACTAGCACTAGTGCCACATAAGTATAATGATGTGCAGTGTGCCGATAAAGGAATTGCAGCTTAACACGATTCCAAGGGCAATCGTAATTATGTCTTATTGAAAAGTTAGTATAAGTATCTGAATTACTCAATTGACTATCGTTATTTTCTCAAAACATTGGAATCAACAATATGACGAAATCCACAGGACTCATGTCATCAATATTATGACGTATCAAAGAATAACATCGAAATGATCTATATATAGCCCTATAGGTATGAGAACATTATTATTAGGTAAGTAGTAGATAGTGTATTCGTTATATATAAAATATATAATTTTAATCTATAGTGCAATGTAATTTCAGGTCGTATAAAAATGAACTCAAATCCATACTCATCATTTTTAAAAATCTAAATTTACTTGCTAGAATTATTATGAAAACATTTATTATGTCTGTTGTAAGTAAATACTATAGTTTAATCAGACGTCTTACAGAGAAACTTAAACCATAGAAGTTGTGACTTGTGGTTGTATCACGTGCAATTTTGACATAAAGACCGCAGTGAATGAAAAGTGAGCAAAATTATTTTGTCGATTGGCTGTTTCCTAAAACAATCTTCCTACATATTACATAGAAATCGAATCTAGGATTGAAATAAAACGGCTCCTAGAGAATAGAAATATAAATACTCTATTTTATAACAAAATGCGATAATTTATCGTTTTACAGATTACATTCACAGCTGACTAACAATATAGATACTTAATAGCTATATACACAGAACGAAAAGCAATGATAATATTATGACAATAGATGAATATACAATATAAATTAGTTTAGTAATATCTATAATTACCTATAGTAATATTTGGACTTAAATATGCTTAAACAAGTCAGTATGTGATGTATAGCTTGAATAAAAATTTTAATATAATATGATTTTATTATATTATACAAGATTTTATTTGTGTATAAAAGTTATTAGGGGGTCGAGGTGGCCGAGCGGTCTAACGATCCTCGACCATCGGGCGACATTTTTCTCCGGGCAAGTCACGGTGTCCGGAGAACAAGTGCCGCCATCCCCCACTCTGGGACATGGCAGAAACCTACGGGTGCCCCAATAAAAATTCTGCCAAAACTCACCCACGTGTAACACACCTTACCGTTCCATAAACCTACAGTACCAACCCCTTCCCAATGGCCTAAGTTGCCGCGGAATAATTGATAAAAAAAAAAAAAGTTATTAAATTTATTTATTAATGATTAAATAATAGATGTGACAAATGAAACACATGAAAAATATGACATTCTGTCATGCCTTTCTGTTAAACACTGCAGTATACTGCGAAATAATAAAATATAAAATATTATAAATTATAATATCGATCTATATCAAGTCACAGATAACCGACTATCAAAAATGTTTATGACTTTATTAGTTATGATAGTTTAAAATAAAAACACTAAATATTTCAGGAATTAATTTTTCATTAAATAATGTACTTAACACAATGCAAACATTTTTAAAGTTTATATTTTTTAACAAATTTGTTGAAACGTGAAATAACTAGCTAATAACACTAATGAAGACAAAGTAGGTACTGTGGTCTTACTCGTATATCTTATTTTATTGATGTATTCTAAATTTTTCTATTACCAAATAATTCCATTTTAAAATAACAAATTAACAACTATTAATCACCGTATTAACGGTATTATTTTTATTTATTTTTTGAAAACATCAAAAATATGATATCAAAAACCCTGCAATATAGCACTTAAAATTGTATTTTATTATCTAATTGATAATACTAGTAACCGTCCTTGAATAAAATACTATATTTTTAACAATACTTATATAACAATAAAAAAAAGATTTATCGTTTAAATATATGAAATCGTAATTTTACCAGCTGTTTTTTGTCACGGGTTAAAGTGGTAAACAATAATTTCCTATATATACCTATACTTAATATATTGTATGAAATCGAATTCTTTGATTAGCTTCATCTTACAATTTTCACGCACATTTATTCATTTATATTACACAAGTCGATATTGAACGAGAAACGTTAATGTGTAAATGTTGTATCAGAAATATATAAATAAAATATTTTATCATCATTCATTTTTCATACCTCATGATAGACTTATTTTACTAACAGAACTTTTGTATATACTTACTATGATTATACTATAATGTTTAATCTTAAGTCCAATTAAAGGTTTTAAATGTAAATATTATTATTGTTTAAGTAGTACCTGATTCAGTATTATACGTCTCATTGTTATTTTTAAACATAATTTTAATACAAAAACATAATAACATAAATAATTTTGTATAGTGAAAATATTAAAATAATGCTATATCCAAATTTTTTGTTATTATTTTTCAAATAAAAAACCACATCATTTATACTTAGGTGCTTGTAATAATAGTAGATAATAGACTTATTTTATTTCTCATGCCTATTCGCACATATTATTGTGAAATTAAAAACCAAAATAAAATAAATTCATAATACGAGTATATGCAGGTACCTACCTATGTATTGTATTTTTTGTGAATAAAATAAAACTGTATTTGTAAATGCAGGAGGTACTATATTTATATTATGTTGCTTTCAGGTAATAAGCTTTCTTTTATATTTATATTTTACATGAGTTGCTTTGATAGTTTCAAAAGTTCAAAAAAACATTATTTTCATAAAAATGATCATCAAAACAATAGAACGTTTTAAAAACATACAGAATACTATGTAAAGAAAAAATGTTCCAACAAAAAAATTTAAAACATTATAGCATCCTTTGTGTCAAATAAATAACAATATTCTGCCACAATTTAGCCAGGAACAGAGGTGGTTAAACTTTGTTGGCGAAGTTTTTGAAAATTCAGAAAAACAATAATCTCATTACTATTACCTGATTACGCATAGTTTATACCTATATCTAATATCAATATACATCAATAATATACAAGGTGCGTCTTGTATATATGGAACAGACTGGCCCGACAAATAAAATGACTGTTTTGTTCCAATCATCAATATTTATTTTTTAATTTTATTTTTTATATAATTTATAGACTCTTGCTTCTTTTTTAATAAAATAAATTGTTAATTTTTTATCACTGAACAATTTTTTATTAGTCTTATTAAATATATTTTTCTTTTCTTTTTTTTGAAAAATTCAAAATAGCCCATGATAAATTCAATTTTTAGAAAAATGTTGATGGTAGAAATATTAATTTAAGTCAAATAGGTTATAATTAGTTATTGTTAGAATAAAATATTAATATATTTTTGGCGTAAATTAACTTCAAATAAAAGTGATTACTTTTTTTCAAAATATTATTTTTGAGGATTTTCAGACATAAGTAAATCTTAGATTATAATATATAATACATATCATTTTTTGCATGTATTTAACTGTTATAGTATCAATTTTCATTTTTCATAATTTGATCTTTCTGTTACAACCAACTACCTGAAGTATACTATACTTTAATCTAGGTATAGTTTTTTAGTTGAAATAATGTTTTTAACTTTTCAAGATACTTAAAATATTTACCAACTTAACTATAAGTATACAATAAGTATTATTATATGAGATTTTGAGTTTTTATTTTTAAGTTAAAATGACTATAAAAAAACAGTATGGATAATTTAATTAAAGTTATAATTTTTTTTTATTAAAAACATAAGTGTAGTGTTTTATAATTGTAGTAAGTTTTCCCGTGTAATTTTGGCAGTTGTCCAATGACCTTAATCAACAACCGAGTTTTCAGACGGATCTTCTAAACAACATATGAAAAAAAAATTCATAATATATGTGTAATGTGTGAAAGTCCACAGATTATTTGTAAGTACATCAAATATTATATAATGTACTATCTATTATAGTACAATTTACATAATATTACATAGTTACTATTTTAAGTAAAATTTCCTTTAATAATTCTTAATAATCCCATGATTAATGAAATACGCTTAAGTTTTCTTATAAATTAATTTAAATGTTTAGAGCTACCAACTACACTTGTTAGTATTAAGACGGATTACTACGATTTATTTCCCAAGATTTAAATTAAAATTAATATAATATAATATATATATATACATATTCAATTAAAATTTAAGTAACAACATTAACGTAAAAAAGATTTAAATATTTGTTTTAGTTTTTATTTCCTCGAAATTACAAAGTGGTTATAATGCTATTTTCTTCAAAATGCGTTACATAATTTATAAATTTCATTAATTTAAATTATTTAAAAAACAAAAAAAAAATGTATAGATATGAGCGAGCCAAACAATTATTTGATTATTATAGGTGATGAACAATATTAAATATTTTGGCAAAATGATATAGGTATCCGTTAATTAAAGGTTATCGTATTGTTATTTACCGCATGCATATTGTTATTTCATTTGAATTTATTATGTGAATATTATTTTTCTACGTTTCTAGAACATGGTAGGTATGTAGAATAATAATAATAATAGACATCCAGAGGTATACTCCAAGGGCATAACGGAACAGAATATGAATGCTACTAAACGCGATAATCATAAACCAAAATGTACAATACACATACTTTTAAATTGTATATTATATCAAATTTACCATGACCTAAGATGCACAATACACTAATTTAATTACTATCCGCATATACACATTTAATGATTCCGCTATTCGTTTATAAGTATGAGTTTAACATTTCAATGAAATATTTTATGTTTAGATGGATACTATATTGAACCGTCGAAAAGTTATATCTTGTATAAAATATGTATGATTATCAATCATAATCCTTGATAGGTATTTGAACTTATAATTATTATAAACAATTCATTTTTAATAGGTACCCTTTTTTCTTAGTTACCTACCTAATTTTTAACATTAGAATATCTTTCAATATTTGTATCATTATAATGTTCCTCCTAAAATGATTTTACATTATAACAATACGATGATCTACGTGAATAATATACTAGAAGGCAAGCGCTCACGTCTCTCGGTTCGCTCATTTTAGATTTTTACAGAAAGTTTAGTTTTTTTTTTTTTTTTTATTTTAAATATGGAAATAATAATAAACTATTTTATTCAAATCGGTGGTTCCTACCTAAATGGAACACAATTTAAAAAGTGACGGCTTTATAAGACATTTAAAATTTCCGCTCTCAATTGTAAACCTAACCTAAGCTTTGTACTTTTAACACCAGACAATATTATTTATCGTTTATAAAATCGTATTTAAGCCTTAGTAAACATTACACATGATGGTTGAATTTAAATAATATAAACTAATATTGCATTATATTGATCAACATAAATTATTTTACCTTTATACAACCTCCTTTAATAACAATCTCACAGTACATTAAAATCATTATATTAGGTTAAACACTCATGATTAGTAATATTATGTAATATTACCTATTATTATTGGTTACTATACAAGTCTTAGTAAAAGCACTAATTTTAAGGAGGCCAGTAGGTTGTTAATTTAAAACTATCAATTTATAAACGTGTTATTATTTTTACCAGCCCACATTTTTATTCATATAGGTAGCCATCAATAATTTATTTATTATATAGCCAACAAACGCATTTCCCCTAATATTTATGAAAATAGTTATGTGTGTGATTTTTTTCATAACTAATAAAATTGTAGTTAAAAAATGTAAATGACGATTTATTAGTAGTAGAGCCCCGATTAGCCGATAACTCGAACTGTCGACACATTTTATAATTCAAAATAATTATACTTATTATACGTTTATTATGTAATTAAAAACTATAAATAATACAACAGAAGTAAATTATTTGTAAAAATCACAAACATTTAATTTAATACAATATAATAAGGTTCTTCAGAAAAGTTGTTAATAATGAGATTAAAAAAAAATGAGCATAAATCTACAGCATTTTTTTTTAAAGACTTCTCGAAGTCAGAATTTTGACAAAATTGATCAAAATCATAAAAATTAGCAAATTATTTGTTGTTAAAATTGTATAATGGTCATACAAATTTCAATATTCATATCTTAAATTTAAAAAGAAATCAAAAGATACTTTATAAGAGTTTTTATGTTTTAAAGGAATGTTGAGTCAACGGATTAGGCCTGATTAATTTTAACAAGACTTTGTAAATATTGTATGCCTTCCTCGCCATTAAATTTTTTCATTTCTCTCGACCAATGACGATTTCTATTGACTTAATAAATTTTATTTAAAGATTAAACTTAAAAAGAAAAATTAATTATAAAATTACTATTTTGTTGTTGTTTGGTTTTAGTTCTTATTTTTTTTTATATAAGAAATTTACAATCTATTCTTACACAAAATATAGTTCTTATTTGGCGTTTTCTAATAAAATTAATTTTTGGTCATTATTATTATTTTTGCAGTTTATTGTTTGTTTTTTTTTTTAAATTTAAGCCCTTAAACCTATACATAATTTACTTTTTTTCAGTGAAAATTGTTGTTTATCGCTTATGAGTAAATAAAATCATGAGTACCTATAAACTATAATATATATAATTATATAAAATTTTCCAATCGAAAATGTACGTAAATACGCAATAATATTTAAAAAGTCGTACAAGAATTTGGTGTTCATTGGTGAAAATGAGAAAACAATTAGATAGTTATTATCATAAAATTGAATTTATGACATACATTACATACATTTTAACATTGAACGTATGCAATGTACATACATGTTATTATATTCATTGCTAAGTAACATTTTAGCATTAAAGGTCGATATGTATACTATGTACTATTAATAATAGTCTATTATTAATATTATATTATGTTATTACAGATCATTAAAAAAAATCTTAATACTTATCTTAATTTTTAATCATAAAACTCGTAAATATGAACGTAATGGAATTACAATATTTATAATTCTCAAAGAACTTATACCTACATCGTAAAAAAAAAATTAAAACGATTCGATTTATTTACAGCATTTATGCGTGTTATATTATGTATTTGTTATTGTGTTTAGTGGAGACGAAGAGAAACTAAATGAGATAAAATAAAATCGTTGGGGTGCAATAATGGCGTCGTGTATTCTCGTATTTTACACGTACCAACAATAAGCCAACACTCTACCAGATATATCTGGGAGTAAAATAAATATATTGAATTTGCACCACTTAAAACTTACAAGTGGACGACGGTCAACTCGTATGTGACAGGGTTAGAAATCGTGATATTAACTTTGAGTAGCACTATATAATATATTTACACACTCAAATGTGGACGTTGACTAATAAAAAAGTGTACCTATGCCAAACCAAAAAGTGTATTTATTTTAACATAACCAGTCAATTAGTTTTCAAATTAATTCAAGAACTTATTTAGTTTGATTGTCTGTTAAAGTAACTTAAGATTTTTTCAGCCTAATTAAAAATAAAACATCGAGCAACAATCAACTAAGTTTTTGACTTTTGGGGTTTAATTGTTATAATTATGGTATGGGATCACCAGAGTTGCGTCCGGTAAAAAAGGTATACACGAACTACGTCCCAAAAAATACAAGACGCAATTCGTGTATTGAAATCAGGGGTTCTAAACATATATAATATGTTATAAATAGTATATAAGTCAATCAAAACATTATTTATCAAATATAAATAAAAAACTAAATAAATCAAAATGAGTATAGTAAATCAAAATTATAAATATAGGCCATAATATAATAAATAAGTTAATTAATAAATAATAACAATTATAAATCTAATATATGTCAATCAAAACATTGTTTATCAAATATAATAAAAACATAAATAAACGTTAAATCCGAGTTTAAAAAAAGGCGGGTAAGTCGTGTATGTCACTCTGCTGTATAGTAGGTTACAAGTGGGTTACTGTAATGGATGGAATTAAATTTGAATCCAATGATATTATATCATTGTATACGAAAAACGATTCTGAGCGAAGACGATTTGTCTGTCTAGGATATATTATAGATTATTAAAAATTTTCAAATCTTAGATTTAAAAAGAAAATTTTTTATGAATTTCTAGTTTGAAATGATTTGCGAATTTTCGTGATTTTTACATATGTTGTCAAAATTCAAACTTTGAATGCTTGTAAAAAAAAAATTGTGACTGTATTTATTTTATTTTCCATCTGCTATTGTAACGATATGTTAAGAGCCTTGCATTAAGTTTTCAAGCTTTTCTGCCTAACAAATACATTTTTATCGATATTAATTTTAAAAAAACTAATAATGATCGAAAATTTCAAATGCCTATGAATAGTTCAACTTAAGTCGAAATTTTTTGAAAATTGCATGGTGGATATAATATACTTATATAAACATTAGGTGAAAATTTCATGTATCTATGGTCATTTGTTTTAAAGTTACATCAAAAACCAAAATCGATTTTGTCGAAAAATGAGTGTGCGTAAAATTTCCCGTTTTTCCCTTAATTTTTAATTTGTTTTTCTCGATTATTTAGAAAAATATTAAGAATTTTTTACTTTTGACCCCCCAAAGTACCAACTAGATTCACTTTCTGATCGAACGAGGTACTGAAGTCAAAAATTGAAGCATTTTTACTACCCCAAAACGTGATGACAGACACAAAAAAAAAAAAACACATCATGGTAAAGTCAATACATTCATCGCTCCGCTCAGAATCTAAAACCGAGTAAGAACGAAGACTGAACTTCAATAAAAGATATACTAAACACAACAATATTATTAATAGTAGATACTGTACCTACCTTATCAAATATTTTATATCAGCTTGCTAAATCCATTGAATACCTACCGACGTGATATTATCTTAATTTCGATAAGATACCATTATTACTATATACTATACTGTCTATACTAGTAATTGGATTTTATCGATACAATATATCTATACGAAAATTGCAACAAAGTTGAAAAAATCCCAAAAATTGCTTAAAAACTAAAACTTTTAGATTTGAATTTCCGCTCACATAAAATGTATTTAAAAAATATACCTCGGAGAACCCCTGAAAACGAAATGAAAATTCTACTACCTAACAAATATGTGGGATACAATTCGTGTATAGTACACTGTATACACAAAACTCAATGAAATCAAACACACCACCCTAGCATGGCTCTCTCCACCGAACATATCAAGGAAAATAGAAACAGCAATCAACAGATTGCGAATTGGGCACTCATCGTTAACACATCAACATCTAGCTGTGGCACACTGCTCACAATCAAGCACATCATAACTGAATGCCTCTCATACGAAATAGATAGACGGGAAGCAGGCATCTCAAACATCCTGTCAGAAGCCCTCCACAAGAACAATATAAGACAAATAATAACCTTTATTACTAAGTCTAACCTTATTAATAGAATTTAATATGTAACTTATTGTAAATAATTTAGAGTTAAACACATTGTTGCCAATGGCCATAGTTTCCGAGGCTTAATTCAAATAAAAAAAAAAAAATTCGTGTATACCTTTTGAACGGGACGCAACTAAGGTGCCCCGAATGGTATTATAATATAATATTAATATTATTACTTTATACTTTTTCAAATAAAAATTAATATAATCTAACCATTAGGTATTAGAATTTCTAGTTGTTCTGTTTTATGATAAAATAATATCAATATATTAGGTATATATACAAGATGTAAGCAAAATACTTTTTGTATGTCATCCACAAATATAACATAATAATTAAAAAAGTAGATTATCTTATTATTTAAGCCAAGTGAAGTTATTTTTTCGCATTAGGTTTAAACTAAGCGAGTTAGATTTATTATTTGTTAGTTATTAACTTCTACTTAAAGGCCTTGTGTTCATTTGACTCAAACTATCTAGAGTTAATTGTGTGCATTAACTTAGCCACATTTGTATCCAAATACCGTAATAATATGTATAGTGTGTATACATACATAAAATAGCATTTCAGTTGTACACATACATTTCACAATCTGCGTGTGTTCCCCAAAAACGATATTATAGTATTATATCCGTGAAATAAACGAATAATTATGAATTATGAATTTTCTGAAATTTCCGCCGCAAATTTTACCGTATCTTGCAGGTTATCGACAGTGGTGATCTCTCGGCCCTACAACCATATAACGCACTAAAATATGTGCAAATGCGACCTCCGGCACTGGACGAAGAGTAGAAAAAAATTCGTATAAATTACACGTACTACGTAAACAATCAACAACATTATAGAATAATATAAAAATAAATTTATGTACGAAAACATGTTTATATGAACGATGCAACGATGCCGTCGACTATTATAATAATAATATACAGAATAATTCACCGAGCATGCTCACTCTTATTATATTGTTGTGCTTTGATAGGATAATGACTTTATTTAGTTTTTTCAAGTACCAATATTGTTTAAAGACCATAATTTTGGTTATTTAGAATTATTATACAACTCAATGAGAGCCATGTGTTCGAATTTCATTAGCTTAGTTTAGATAATAATTTAATATCAACAATTAGAAACAAGAATAATTTGACCAACAATTAACTGAAAAAAGGGTGAGACTCATTTGGAAAAAAATGTTAGACTGAGTGTAATTATGGACACGAGAATTATAGGACAATGTTCTAAATAATTTGAAATATGGTCATTAAGAAAGTAATAAAAATTTAAATTTGAATAAATTCATTGTTAAAATAAAACATGAGGATCATGGATGCCATTTCAAGTATGACATACCTAATATGGACATACTATGGAGCACTTTTGTGCACCTTATTGAACTGCCATCCAATTTTCAAACGCTCCCGACAGCCAATGTATAATAATTTAAAATTTAAAATCCATAAGGTATACAATAATATAATATATCTGGCAACAATATAAGTTATTGTTGTATGCATTATGCATGCGACAAAAGCTATTTCCAACTTCCAATTATTCTTTGATTCAACAAAATATTAAATATATTATAAGTTATAATTTATAACCTTTTAACCATATACATAAGGAAAACACTTGTATGCAATATACATACATCAAATACATGTACGTATATTATATAGAATGATGAAGAAAAAGTGACCTGACGTCGCTGACGACAAAAATTATTGGAATGCTTAAATTTTGGAAACCTATTTAAAAAAAGTCAAAAAAATATCAGTAAATTAAAGCTGAATGAGGGGTTACTCGATTAAACGAATGATAAAATAATTTACCGGGTAAAAAATCAGTAAAATTTTCGTAAATTTACGCTTATATCCATAAAATTTACCGAGCTCGCCATTCTAATCAGTCTAATCCCAAGTAATTATACGGTCATGGTTTGAAATTATTTTTCAAAGGTAGGCAATAATATTATCAATGAATGGACAAAATTTTATAGTCATTATAATATCTGTTTAGCTGAAATAATTAGTTGACTAAAACATTTTACGCCAAAGTTTCAAACAAATTATTTAGTTTTATTGAAACGCATTTACAAACTCTAAATCGTACGATCTAATTTTGTTGTAAAACCCACTGTAAGTACCGTATCCACATAATATATGAAAGAATAAATAAGTTTTGACATTTCAAGAGTGGTCCAACGTAAAAATATAAAATATTATATAAAATAATTAAACTACCTTTCCAACACACTTAAATTATATTGATAAACATTATTATTATTTTGATATGTTGCGAAATGCGCATGCGCTTTCGTCGACGAGATAACATTTGAAAATGTTTGATATGTGAAATGTATGAAATCCATTAAACGTGAGACATTATCGGTATAACAGAAAAACTGTTGCTTTTGAAAATATTTCGGTTGCTTAATGGTTAAGCTGTTTTAAAATACCATTTTTGGAAAAAATCGAACTAGATTCCAATGAAACTAAATGAAACTATAAGACAGCGATCGATCTCATGAGCAGTATCATCAGCCACCATCACGTGCAACTCAATGTTTCATTGCATATTTGCATTGAACCGAAACTTCTCGTCGAGGAACCAGCGAAATCGTGGCTTGCTAATGTCGGGTCGTTTGGCGGATCGGTTTTTGAAACCTGTTGCATGGATGCAGTGGACTGTGACCTGTGGATCTCGACTTCGCGTACGACATCTGTACTTCGATATTATATAGTCATGGTACGTTAATATCTTATAGGAAAATTATACGTTCTAAGACATAGCTTTTTAGAAACGAATAAATTATTCGTCGTGTTCGTATTGACAATAGTACGACTGTGGACGGCGTCCACTGGACGGAGACGAATATTATAACAACCAAGATTTTTATCGTTCCATGTCGGAAATAAATGTTTGATTTTCAAATTTAAAAAACAATTGTGCCAAGGTATTGAAAACGGGTATAAATCGCATATGACGTAGAAATGCAATAGCTCAATTTTAGTCTATATAAAATCGGTTTAAATAATATTATTTATTTATATTTAATAATTATTTTACCTATAGATAATAAATATATTTAATAAGAAACGTAAATGATAAGTTTCAACTAATTTAATAATATTATGCCACCTCTATATTTTTCGAGTCTTAGGTTAGTCAGCTTACAATAAGATAAACAAACGTTTGATAGCTGATAATAAAAGTTAAAATATTATATTATGAAAGCCATAATGAGTACTATATGATATCTATACGCATACCTGTGGAGTTAATGTATATTTAATATATAATATGAATCACGGACATCCCCCCCCCCGTTTATTTTAAAGCTTGCTGGTTATAAAAAGTTTATAATTATATTATTTATCATCGAATATGAAATTGTTATTTGTATTAATTATTAATTATATTTTATTTAAACAATCTTTTAACTACTATTATTGTATATTTTATTTAAAATTATATTTTTATTCTTCAATAAGTTCAGTTAATCAAAAATACTCATCTATAATTTATTATTTTATTATATTTACGAAAATATTTGTACCCGCCCAATTATCAGTTCATTAATTTAATGGCAGTAATATCATAATTTATACATTGTCTTAGTAGTATAAGCTGACAAACCTGACGAATCCTTTTTTCGTGCATGCCTACATTGATTTTATAGTGCCCCAGCACGAACCTGTTCGGTGAGGGCTCATTATCTTTTCAAATAAATAAACAAAAATAATATCATTGAATTCAAATTTAATACGCATCCACTTCAGTGACCCACTCGACACCTAATGTACAGCAGAGCGGTACCAGTGCTTTCCCACGTTTTTTTATATGGAAGAATTAATATAGCTCTGTTGTATAGCGCATAATAATATGTTTACCACTAGGAAGTTTTCTTTGAGTAACAAAAATAATTTTATTCTAAACGAATTCTTTGTTTCGAGCCATCTGCAAGGCATATTATTTTTTAAAACTCATCCCGACATAATGCCCTACAACTGTACTAATAATGTTGTACTCGCGTTATATATTAACTTTAAGTTTAAACCCTTCAATGATAGTATGATAATATAAATAACAATTTTTTTTCGATTTAACTGACCAATTAAAATTTACAAATTTAAATTACTCTGTTGTTGCCGCTGCGAGGTTATTATTTATTTTGTCATTTAAAAATGAAAATATAACTACATCGCAATAATAATAGTTGTAATTCTTGTAACGTGCATATTTCGCAATTATTATTAATTATTGTATAATTACTCTGCGAACGTAAAATGTCTATCAAAAAAATGCACTATATTACATGCAGTCTGTTATTTGACGATATCGTAATAAACAATAATAACAATGCAAGTAGGTATACCGATGGTTTTACGATGAAATCTATTATTTAATAATTCTGTTTGGAAAGTAGAAAGGGGTGGTTTTACTTTGAATATATTATAATACGTCAACACGATAATAAAAATCGTTTTCGTTTCATAAGTTCGTAAATTTTTATTTCAAAATGCTCGTCATTCCGCATAATTAATCTGTCCTTGACGATTACTTGAGAATAAAAGAATATTTAATATTTTATTATAAACTACCAACTCTTCGATTTCATGAACGCAAAACTTGCGGCGTGCACAACGATGAAACTGGAATTATATACACATATATGTATACTGTATAGACATTCCGTTATAATAATAATATATACGGGTAATTTGTGTGTACGAGTACCTATAGATAACTACAAATAATTCTTTTTTTGTCTAATGATCTCAGTAATGATTTATTTACAGTATTTAAATAATTATATTAAACGGAACGTTATATATCGATCGTTTTATTTTTACCAGCGCACTTAAATATAATATGCAGATGCTGCGCAAGACCATGTAAAAGAGATTTTTGTTTGTTCGATTTGTCTGTATTATTTTCGACTCCTCGTGACTAAACAGATTACATACAAACATATTATTATTTACACAGCGAGTGATCATGCATAATCATAAGACAATCATAAAAAATGCTTTTGAAAATAATTTTTTACACAATTTAAGTCGTTTATAATCAATTTTTCTAAGAAAATCGTATTATTTACATTTTTATGTTTCATCTTTTTATCATTATTTTTTTGTTACTTTTTTAATACAACATTCATTTTTAATCCTATACACCGGTCACCGAAGCAGAATATTTTTCGGAGTGCTTTGATACACGCATATTCAATTTTTAATAAATTTAGCTTTATTCAATATTTAAAGCTTTGACGAGCGGTAAGGAATGGTAAACTAGAGCCCTACAAAATGTCTATCCACTGCAGACCACTACTCAGTTAATTCAAACACTAAATTCTATCATAAATGTATAACTTAAAAGTTATAACTAATAAACTACTTGCTTGAAATTTGATTTGTATAGATCGAAATACTGTGAACAACAATATTGTACTTAGTACAAAATGTACAAATCCATGTTGTCATTGATAAAACAAACAGTTTAAAAAATATATTTTTTTAGATAAATTTTGTAATTTAATTACCTGAAATTAATAGTTTTTTTTTAAATAATGAGTATCTATTGATAGTGCGTTACGTTAAACGGATCATCCAGCATATTATATAATATTATAGGGCGTTTATCTATATATTATGTAGTACCTACCGTAGTGGTTCAAAGATAAACATATAGCTTTGTGCTTCGATTACCGAGAGCTATAATATGACATGAAATCTTCAACATTGAGCATAATATCACGTTACTCTACCTAAAAGGAAAAATCAATTGTTCATGCCACTGTGGCTTAAATGATAACATTTTACAAATAATAACGATTCGAGACGTCAACCGTTGTCCATTATTATCGTATTCTATAGGTACCTACACGTTTGGAGCCAAAGACCAGCTGTATCAGCATTGCGCTGAACACGGAACCGTCACTGCGTGTAATCTTCGTAGAGACTTGACATTATTTCGATGACATCATGACCGTCCTATGAACAATAAATGCATTCCTTACAATGGGACGTTATCTGTACGGTTACCCATCAATTCGGGTATTACACGAATCTACCTAGAGCAGTTCATTATTATTAATTATTGTATGTTATCGCGTGTTATTCGATCGGGCATAAAATTAGTTTAACCATTGATATTATGTACATAATATAATACCTATGCGAGTTTAATTTACTAAATTTATGCAGGGTTGAATGAAAAATGTATCCATCAAATGGTGCAATAAAATTTAATAGACCAATCATCAGCCGCTAATCTTATATATTTAAGGGACCACAACTTCCATAAGCCATCACTATTATTGATTCGTTAAATCATTGATTACAATATTATTATTTATAATCAATTGTTAAAATATGTTTAGTGATTGTTCGTTTCAAACTTTTTCACTAACAAATAATTTAACTCGCGCGTTCTAAACGTATTATTGTACAACATTGTACGTCTATATACGCAATACACGCGTGAACTGCGAATACAAATATCGGTAAATCACACAATATTATTTACAATAACAATATTTATCTGTTTTGACTTAATGGCGGGTTGAAATTAAATATATTATATTATTATGTTATATAGGTAAATAGTTGATATTTTATTTTTTAGACATCGCGATGCATCGGATTAAAACGACGAACCCGATGACAAAAGTACGTGTTGGACGTGACGACACACGGCCAACCGGAAGTGTTGTATTTCCCCGGCGCCCATATAGCAGGTACCCACCGGCCTCGTCACGACCGGGCGTTATATCGTATTATATTGCATTATTATTATTGTTTCCGTTTACGGATGCGTCCTGTAAGCGGCGCTCGTGCTCGACTGGTAATCGAGCCTCGTCCGAACCGTCCGGTAGTTATCATTGGGGCTCGATACGCGTATGTGTTGTGCGCCAAACAAAACCTCTGGTAAGATCGCAGCCGGATGTGAACTATAAACAAAGCAATCCACCAAGTATGCTCATTGCTGATCTCCAATTTTTTAGTTAGATAATAAATTAAATCATATTCTGATTTTTGACATTTTTTATAAATTCGGAGGCCTTTTTATTGAAATTTATCTAAGTTTAGTTAGGTGGGATGCGATCGAGGGGTTCTACTTTGAATTACATCAGTTTGTACATCTCGACAATTTTAAAACATATTAGAACCTTTAAGTGTATTTAAATGTTTCAATAACTAGATTTTGAATAACTGCATTATTGAAGAAATTAGCCAATGGAGATGGAGAAGAGCATGTTTGGTGAAGCACCCTGTATTGTCCTTACGTGTTCTTACATGTTTCGATACAATACCGTCAATACCTATAACATACAATGCCAGAAGAGGTTTAATTGTTTTTGAATACATTAAAAATATTAAATTCAAAATATGACCCGCAGTGGCAATGAACCTAAACACGAACGCGTGGCCATGAACTAAAACGATCGCTAATCATACAATAATGTTGGTCATTAAATTATAAGTGGTTGATGCCTTGATGATCTACAAATATTGTTTTCGCTTCACAACTACCTACTTAATATTTAATACTTTTTTGAGTACTGCTTGGATATTAGATCGAGATAGACGGACGGTGGATAGTCGAATGTGGTATACAAATACAATATTATGTACAAATGTACAATGCAAATAATTATGTTTAGGGGTAGCCTATGTTTTAAGTATGACATCAGAATTATGGGTGGGCTATAAGGAGGGAGATGACTTGTTTGCAGTGAAAACGGTTGCACTTAGATTTGCAGCATATACAATATGCATCTTAATTAATGAACTACAAACATAATGATTATCTTGAAATGCGGCATATTTGTGTGTGCGTGTGTGTGTTATTGCACAGTTTTCAAACATCTTATCAGTCACTAAGGTCTGAGGCCAATTTACAGTTATAGGTGCATACAGTTTTACTCACATAGTTCGTGCTTCATTGAGTTGTTATGTAATTTTTTAATTTTACAATATTAAAATATCCTAAAATTGATGACGATTGACGTTAATACGTTGAGCTATAATGAGTGTTTATTAAAATGAAATAAGTAAATATTTGTATTATATAACGAATAAATTAACATATAATTATGGCGCAATAGCGCAGAAAATAATTTGATATTCTATGTAATATAAACTCGTCGTGAGAGTGTTGATTTTATTAATTACCGTGTTAAATTAACTGAACACGGACACCATTCGTATTTTATTGAACTTCACTTATGAGTTTATATACGTACGATTGTACGAATGTACGATCTATGTTCAACCAGGAGCTGACGGTTGTATCAATTATTTTTTACGATTGTTAAATATTAATGAAGCACAATAATATCAGTACCATAATGTTATATCACGTAACTATTATAATACTATTATAACTGCAGGCGTGGACTGGTAAAAAAAGGGCACGGGATGCAACATAATTTTAAGGGCAAACATCAAAAATGATTGGGAAAAATTTAAAGTATATGGATTATATTTTATTTTGTTTTAATAAAATATTGAAAATACTTACGTAAATATTTACCAAGTTACAACAAACATTCAAACAAAATTGTATATGGTATTAGATTAAAAACAAATCAGATTAAATTTTATATCAAATATACTTAAGGGTAACGAATGATGTAGCATACCAGCCAGTTCGCGCCAGTTTATAAGTAGTAAAAAAATGTATATAAGCTGCAGAATAATTCAATTTATTATATTATTGTTATTATCATTTATTTATGTCAACAAAAGTAATTTTTGAAAATAAAAATAATTATAGGCTACTACAAAAACAAAGCGATAACAAATTATTGTTAATAATTAACTTACTATCTATTATTAAATCATTAAAATATACTGATCTATGGAAATCATGATTGAATATTATAACTCTACAGATTGTATCTGTAATGCAGTAACTTAACTACTCATAATATTATATAAACCACGGTTTAAGATATTATTTAAGTATATCTTAAACCGTGATATAAACATATGTTTATATATTATATATCCGTATTCATCACATAGATCATTTTAAAATAAAGAAAAAAATTCACGTTATCACAAAAGTAAACGATGTGCATAATAATATAATAAAATATCTATGTTATTTAATAAGCAAATAAGCTGTAATAAAACACCCATTTGATAAAACCAAAAGTTGATTAATTAAGGTATACTTCATCATTTCAAAGTGTTAAGACAACAGCGTGTCGGCAATTTGTAATAATTAAAATGAATAATTCAAACGGTAAATAAGTTCTGTTTAATTATTGCTTAGTTTACAAATTATTAATTATTAACCTACAACAATATTTTCTGTACAATATTATTTCAGAATATTTGGAAAATACTTTTACAAATGAACTATACAATAAGATTTACATAGGAATGTTAAAAAGCCATACGGGAGAGACAGATTCAATAGATAACATTATAGAACGATTAGAATCACCTCAAAAAGAACAGTTTATTTCACTGTTTATTGATTTGAAAACCAAAAATGTTAGTAAACTTAAAATGCATTTTCATTGAATTGTGTATCGATAACTATTGCTCTTATTATTGTTTTTTAGGATCCTTTAGACATGGATTTTGTACTTCGGCTCTGTCACAAATTATTAGAACAACAAAATAAATCGAATGTATCATTCTTGCCAACTGAACAAGTAAACTGACTCGTTGCATACTTACGCACGATTATTTATCAATTAGATAATTTGGTAACTATATATTTTACAGATAATTGGTCGGAATGAACTTAGTCATCAACATTTTAGACGAAAACAATTTAAGGATGACAAATCCGATCAAAATGAAACCAAATCGTCATACGATTTGTTTGAAAAAAAAGATAATGATCGTTTTTCTTTACTTTCAAACAGGATGAATTTGATGACAGGTAAACCGTTCAAATTATATAATATTTTAATATATACATACTACATACATGAAACATTAAATATTATATGACGTGTACCGTGTACTGTGTATACCACTAAATATTCTAATTTCTAGAAGGATGAGATAGGATATTAATATGGAATTTTAAAACGTGAAGGAAGTGCCTTCATGAATATCCTCACGGCTTTAAAAAATTTCAAATTTTAAGCCTATTGGTACTTTTGATATAACTTAAATGTTGTAATATAATGTTAAAAAAATATTTTTTATAGCTACACTACAAAGCATTTTGAATAGGTAAATTAAAATTTATGATTTATCTAATAATTGTATCTTTTTTTTTAACATTTCTTTGTTTTCGTAATTATTTACTCTAATTTTTCTCATCTATACTAAAAGTTGTAAGATAAAAAATAATTTAGGGTTATGAAAATTATGAAAATCGGCATATTACAATTATAGATTTATTTCAAATTAATTTAAATATTGTAAAATTGCTTCTTCGCTGTCTTTGTGTATCTTTAAACAATAATTTAATAATATCGATTATATATCATTACATCAAGTATAAAATTAATACGTTTAAAATTTTGTTAAAAACGGATTTTTGTAAATTTCAACGTATACCTACTAACTATGTAAATTTCGTAATTACTAAAAAAATTATTCAAACATTTTAAAAATTAAATCTTAATGTTTTTGAAAAATCTTCACGTTTATTTTGAGAAAAAAGGTTGTTAAATTATATTCTGCGTGTGCATAGGATTAAAAATTTGAATTTTTTTCAAAATGCGTATTTAGAAATTCCATTTTGATCCGAGCTAATTATAGTTTCTCATTAGCGAAATATTTGATTTCTTTAGACGCAAGTAAACAATTTGGACGAAAACTGCTTCTAAATCTGACACAATATGGCCAAGGCATGAATTTGGTCAAATCGGATAATGACACCACGTGCATAACAATTCCAAATTTAGAATTTGTGGTAAAACATGTGAATGAGCTTAGCCGTCTTCATAAAATTATCAAAGACTACGTTAACGCCGACAACGAACACAGCGGTCTTGTAGCTAAAGCTTTAAGATTTAGTTTACAAGAGAAAATTAATTCATATTACATTTATGTAAACAAGTGGGTTAGTCATATTTTTGTTTTTGCAGTATGGTCAACGAGAATTCGGTTGTTTAGAAATAATTCCTAATACAATTCTTAATGAGTTTATTTTGTTATATTTTAGTTACGTGCCAACCTTGACGTATTAGAATATTCTAAAGATTGCTTACGCGCGTGTATCCCTTTAGACCACGATGTTTTGATAAAGTTCCAGTGTCTAGCGAAAGTTGTAAAGAATGCCAAAGGCAAGAGTGGCTGCAATTTAATATCTTCGGTAACTCGCATCTCCAGTATCCACGAAATCGATCGTACAATTTTAAATGAGGTAATAATATATTTTCTAAGGATTTTATTCGTTGAATGATACGTTTTCGTCTTAGATCACCAAACCCATACAGGCAATGATTCTCCGTTGGATGAAGCACGGCGAAATAGAAGACGAACATGGTGATTTTTTTATAGTAAAAAACTCGTCTGAAAGTTATTGGAATAAAATCCACGCATTGAGGTCAGTTTAAAATGTCATAAAAATTATTCAAAAATCCATTTGTATACTTATATAACTTATATTAATACCGATATAGTTCAACTAACACATTAGATTTCCTGGACGATTGTCAGTTAAACGAAATTTATCAAACAGGAAAAAACATGAATTTACTGTTAAAATTGCTTAGTCCAAAGATGAATGCGAAAATTGAAAAACTTAGAGAAAATACCAAAATACTAGCTACCAATGGAGGTAATCAGAATTTAAGTAGCTAAAATATTAGTTAAAAGAGATATGTATGCCTACGTTTTCAGATGGACTCGTTATTATGTTGACTGATAAATTTAATAAAACATCAACAATAATATCTGACTCGTGTAATCAATCGTCTGCGTTATTGAAGGAAGTGTTAATAGACGATTACAATTTGTTTCAACACTTCGAAGGATTCCGAAATTATATGTTGCTTGGTCGTGGAGACTTTTACTCTTATATTATACACAAGTTGGAGTAAGATTTTTAGTGTTAATTACTTTTAAAGCTCCACATATGATATAATAAACATTTTAGACCGCATTTTGGAAATAATGAGATATATTTCAATTATCAATTAAAAGATATCATCAAAAATGCATATGCTTTGACATCCGCTAGTAATGACAGCAAGGAGCTGTTCAACAACCTGAAATACCGAATCGATACGGCCGAAAAAATGAACTGGAACAGTATCAAGTTCGAGTACAAGACTGATGAACCTTTAAATCAAGTACCTAAATCTCACCATAATCGTGATAAAATCACCCTGAAGACACTGAAAACTTTAATTAGTGTGTCAACATTTCAGATATTCGGCCCCTGCTATAACCATTATGCAAACGTTTTTAAATTCCTATGGCGACTGAAAAATGTAAATTGGACTACACACAAAATGTGGCATGAACTTTCCTATGTCGTAAAAAAATCATACAACATGATTCGTAAGTTAATTAAAAAATTTCTAACTATAGATAACATAACAATACATACCTAATGATTCTCAAAATTCTTGTAATTTATACACCTGTTACTAAAGCTGTAACAATTTTAGATTAACAAACACATTTTCATTTCAAACGCGTAAAAATAAATGCAAATCATAATTTTCATTATATTATACGTCCACTATTAAGTATAATTAATTTGTTTCAAATAAAGCTTTTAAAATATTTTAATCAGATTTATTAATATATTCGTAATAAATTATGAAACAAATTTCATTAATATCAAAAAACAACTCTTGAAATATAACTGCTACAGGTTAAATGGTGTAATTATACTTGTAACTCGTATAATACCTGTCACCTGATATGTAAAATACATTTTATTTTTCTGGCAACTCACACCATGTCACACCTTTACGGGTCAACAAAGTCTCGCAATTGCTTAGTTTTAATTTTAATTTTTAACATCTACACGTCCTACACGTATTTTGACAAATAGAACTGAAACCGGTCTTGAGAAACATAAACGCATTACTGTCAAACATGTTGAGCTGCATAAACGAAATTCAAAACTTCGTGTTTGAGACGATCGACGATGAATGGGAACAGTTCAAAAGTGAAATCCACAGAGCTACTTGCATCGAAACGGTAACGGATGCTCATATGTCGTTTTTGGAATCAATTACGAAATTTGTGGATGACGGATCTGTGGTAAGTAATATCACAATAGTCTAATTAAAATCTCTTGAAAACCTTTGATATTTACAAGGACACGTTAATTTTTCTTATATTTTTACTCGATGGCTACATTTTTCTGCTATAAGTTACAACTAACTTATTGCCTAACGTAGCCGTAAAATTCATACTTGAGTACTGATATGACACTCATCGCAATAGTGGGCAGTGGCACTAGGGAGATATCGACTGAGAAAAAGGGCCTGAGCCTGCCTTAGTGAGAACATCTGAATTAAAAGGTTTTAATTTAAAGGCCCCGAATACGTTATTTGCCCAGGGCCCCACAAAATCTTCCACCGTCACTGCTCATACTTTTTATACATTATTTAAATGAATTATGAATGTTCATGTAAGTATACTATAATGTGTATGTATTTAAATATTTTATTCATACCATTGATTATAAATACTATACTATAAATGTTTTATACTATACTATTACTATATCATAATACTATTGCTGTTTTATCAATTATTGCCACGTTTAATGTTTATACAACGGCCCGAAAACTGTGAAGTCTATAGAGTATAGATGAAAAGATTAAATACTCTAAACGCTAGTAGGATAGACTAAATTTGATTCTCAACTCTACAATCTAGTTTCACCAATTTCATAAAAACTATTAATCAAAATATAATGCAAATGGAGATAAGCCCCCGGAGTCTGTGGTTAAACTTTGGTAAAAATCCAAACGGAACTAAAATCATACATACGGTAGATATTGGTACCCTGCACATTTAAAAACATTAATATAATATTGACTTGTTTGTTAGATCTTATAAATGTATACAAGTATAAAGAATGACTCTTTTAGTAGGCTCGCAGACAATTTCAAAAATGGATTAACTCTAAAAGTATCTCACAGCTACACAATCCCTCGTTGGTTCATTGCGCCTTGGAGACTAGTAGCAGTGTTATATCACAATTCTCGTATAGTGTATACAGTAGGGCTGCAGTCTCTCCAAATCGAACGTTTTCATCGTAGCCATTTTATTCACAGAATATTTACTAGATGTCTTTTATGCACAGAATGGCTGCAGTTGCTACACGAATCAGCTTGCAAAATCCTTGAACTTCAGGCTCGTATTTTTTTAGCCACGTGTTTGAATTTTACATATATTTTTTGTATTGTATTAATACGATCACGAGGAGTGGCGGGAAGTGTGTTTTAAAACCCAAAACATCATCACGCAACTGCGGGACGGTGTTGTACGATTGAGAACGTTTTACCTTTTTAGCAACACGATTGAGAACGATTGTCGGCAGATCAAAGAAACAATATTTTGTTCCTTAAAATCAAACGATCGAGAACGATTTTTCGAGCGACGTTGTCATTTATCTTAACTTTTAGTAATAACTTTTAAGGGCTGGGATGTTGATCCAAGGGTATATTTTTTTGGTGTTTTGAAATGTTGCTGATTAAAACTGATTTTTTTTTTTTGACATTTTCTTGACAAAATTCACCTTAAATTTGTTTATAAAATGAACGAAAATTTTTTCGATTAACAAAAGATTTTCTGCATGTTTGCTTTTGCTTTTGATTTTTTTAAATTTTTAATCTTAAACTGAAAAATAAAAATATAAATATTTTGTAAATAAATATTAATTTTTTAAATTTTAATCTTAAAAAATGCGCCTTAAGCTGGCAAATAAGTGATAAATGTACCTATTGATTTTACAATGATGTGTGTGTTTATTTTTATTTATCAAATTTAATTCCACGTAAGTTTATTCTGTAACCAAAAACTCAAAGATATATTATAGTAATTGATATCTATTATATCTATTTTATATTTTATATTTTATATTTTTAATTAATGTGGCAACGTTGCATGAAAGTTAGCAGGTAAAAACGTTCTCAATAGTGTTATTAAAAAAGGTATGGCCAAAAAGGACCGTTCTCAATGGTGTTCTACGTTCTACCGGGAAAACGCGAGTTGGGTCCCGAGATATTTGATCCCTTAAAAAAAACAGGAGTTGGGTCTGCGGTATTATTTGTTAATACTCGAATTGGGCCCGCGGTAATATTGTCAGTGCCGGTCGCACACACCTTCCACTGGCACTGAATATATTGTATATTATTTTAACAAGACAAATGTTTAACACGATGTATAGATGTGGCCTATAACTTTCTAGTAAATAGTAATTATGTAGTATGTACTATAATAATAATTTTAAGTTTTATGTTTACAACAGTAAAGTTCAACTTGGTAAATGTTTATACAAACCAAAATACTCATGCAATTTATGACTTATGAATATTATGACTTGGAAAAACAATTAATAAAATTTTTTACTGAGTTAAGTTAATTTTATTTTATATCTTAACTTTAATTTTAATTAATTTTATTCAATTATTTTCATTAATTTGCCCACTTTTGCTTAAAATATACCGGGACCCAACTCTTGTGCTCCAAAAAATTATACCGGGACCCAACTCATGTACCTCAAAAAATATACCGGGACCCAACTAATGTACTCCATAAAGTATACCGGGACCCAACTCGTGCTGTTTTTGAAATCTGGGACCCAACTCGAGTTTGTCCTTTCTACCCCTGCGGGAGATGTGTAGATACTAAATCTCAAGTTTTTCAATAATCTCGTATCTGGTAAACTCTATTAACATGCCCTTCTATCTAAATTTCAAAGTTCCTCAGTGGTCAAACAGAAAGTAGGTACCTACCATTTTTCACTCCGCTATTCACCACAAACTGTAAAATATATCAAATAAATCTATTAAACACATACTGGCCATTGCCAATGTTTACCATTCATTATTCGCCTTTTAAATTATATTTAACTAAATATCGATGTATTGCATGTTAGTATATTTTTATCTATATTATGTTGTATCTAATTATGTGTGACCTTGTATTTGTAACCAAAAGAGTAAGACCACGGTTAATCAAATAAATAAATATCCTATAAAATATAAGAAATACAAATTTTCATTTTTATATTTTTAGAAATATTGAATAATAGGTACCTGTATCTTGGTTTTTGAGTCAGTCCGTATAATGCTAAAGGTTTTCTATTATAAATGAGATTAAGAAATTTATTTATTCTTTATCTAACCTTCAATGTGGAAATTTATTCATTAAAACTTAAGAAAATAAAATTTGATTTGTGCTTATGTTAGTATAAATTGAATTAATAAGTTTGCAATGTAAACACTTTGACAACTTTTAAACTCTGATCAATCATTATAGCAACAAACTTCAGATAAGAAGTTTTTTAAATAATAATATTATAAATTAATATACACATATATATTATATATATAGGTTTAGCTATGTGAATAAATTACGATATTTTATATAAACAATGAATAAACTTACCGAATAAAATGAACTGTAGTTTTTAAGAGATGCTTGATGAATGATGATAATGTTCAATTTTATTTTTTTAATGGAAATATTTGTAAAGTTAAAACCCGTAGGAATACAATTATATACCTACCTACTTTGGCTTCGAAACAAAATATTGATCTGTACCGGCTATAACGACTATAAACTTAGTACTTGGAAAGTTGGAAGTGTTTTTAAAACTATAATAATATTATGTTAGAGCGAATAGTCCACGAACTTTGTTGAAAAATTAATGTACCTAGTTAGGTGCAGTACGGTAGCTAGAGGTGCCGCGGAGGCACGAGTTTCCCTGAAATCTTTAGTGCAGTGTAAAAATATGCCTTATCTAATTTATATGACTAATACGATTAATTTGCTTCATCGTTATTTCTTCTGTTTATAGCTATATCTTATTAAATTTGTGTAAAATCAACTATGGCTTGATTGGTGTTTGGTATATTATTTGTCTGAAAAAAGTTATCATGACAATGGACAAGTAATAAACTATATTTTGAATAAAATTCAATGTTTTAAACACATAATAATATACTTGTATCAATTAATGCATTAATCCGCGTGGCTTACAATAATGATGCTAATAAATTGTCAAATGTGTACCGTAGTTGCTAACACAATAATTGTATACATTGACGAGAAAAAAGGTATATTAGTGGTAATATTATATTACTATGTAGGTAATACACTTTATATTGTAATGAGTAGGTATTCTGACGCGTTTAAAAAAAAAAATAGTGGCACCCCAACCTTCAGAAAAAAATTCTTACTACTGCACTGGGCAGGAGTGAAATATTATTTTATTACCTATTATATTCTTTTCACAGTCATTGGACGCGTATGTTGAATCGTTGAAAATACACGTAAAAAGCTTTTCTAATGTTTTCCGTTGTTTCGTTGATACGATGGAATCGTCGTCGTTCAAAGAACCGAAAACCCGGAAATACAGCAAATGTTGTGAAGAAAATAACACGATAAATGCGTTTATGGACGATTTCGGAGTTATAAAAAAACAATACGAGGTAACAAAATAAAACGTTCATAAAACCGTTTGTCCGATTACAATATTTATAAGCAAAAGTAGATGTAATTCGATTTGGGATAATGTATACGAAGTTTATAATTTATCACCAGTCATATTATACGCACCAACTGCAGCAGTGAATGTAAATAAAATATGTTTCAGTTACCTAAGTCCAAACGGACACCGGGACACCTGGGTATTGCATTTTTTATTTGCATAAAATATTTACCATGACTTACTATTTATTATTCCATATTGAATTAGTCTGACGCAATTAAAATATTGATAATCTAAACACCTACATCAAGACTAGGTACCTATATATAACAATATGTGACGTTATAATGTGACGTAGGTATTCCCAGGCATGTCGCGCCGTTAAAAATGTACAATGTTTTATAATATTTCATATTTTCATTTTGGATTTTTATAGTATTTATTTCATAGCTGATGCCTGTTTAAAATATTCATTATTATTACTAGTTAGATACCTACAATAGGGCTATTGGAAATCTGTCTAAAATGTATCAGGTTAAAAAACAAACATTTATTCATATCTTTAATGCATTATCGCTGACTAATTTTGAATTAAATCTTATTGTAACACCTTATACCTGCCTTTATGATTTTCTGTTTTTTTTTTTTAAATGTTTTAATTCGGTGTCTCGAAAAATAATTTAACAATATAACAATGAGATCACTTTTATTCATTTCGTGTATTTTTGATTTATTTATTTAAAATATTGTGTATGATTTACGATAAATAATACTTAGATGCTTACTATTAATATTAAATATTTTATACAAATATAATTTTATTATTAAACTTATGCTAAATTTTCCCATTTTAAAATGAATTTATAAATCATTATATAGTTTCTGGAAAATCAATTTTCAAAATTAACTTTGAGTAGGTTAGGTACCTTTTCAGCTTCAAATCGATTTGACAACGATAAAATAATGTGCGTATAATAATGTTATCTTAAGTTGATATTTTATTGATTAGCAAAATAGCAAGCGATTAGTTGAATCTAGAACATTGCCACTGCTATGTTAATTTATTTTACTTTTCGATTTAATATTTTTATCAATTCAACTTTACAAAAAACTTTTGTGATACTTATAAATCTTTCCGAGAACTTATAAAAATAAAAATAAACCTTTGTAAAAAAAAATGAGATTTAAAGATTCTCTGAGACGTTTTGAACAAAACTATAATTTGTTCGCGAGAAAACGTCCAAAAGGATTTATAGTTGGGGTTTTGTTTTTCAGACAGAACTCGGTGACTTTTTGATAAAACTTAACGATACCATGACACGAAGTCTAGGAACATTATCCTTGAGGATCGACTTTAACGGCTATTACTCATCTATAACGGTATAAAAATAAGCCATACTATAAACACAAATATTTGTCTCATATGTGCATCTTACATAAAAAAAATAAGTACCAAAAAAGTGTATAGCAATTATATTTTTTTTGCATTTTCAGCGAATTGCATGCATTGGGCCCGACCGAGCGTAATTATCACGGATGATCGATCACGAGCAGTATAAGTTGACGCCAATACACAATATCGATGTTAAGCTTATTTTTCTTAAAATATACCTTTAATTTTTGCGATTAATTATTATTTTTTTCGCCATATTTCCACTTAAAACAACTCGTAACCTATAAACGATACAGCGATAAACCTATGCTAATCGATGTGTAGCTAGGGATCAATTTTTATGAACAAATTCATTGTAATTTTACACCATCCAACGTCTTAACATCTCCATAACCTCCACAATCAATTGACCTCATTTCATAAGTATTAAGTACCATGTGTATCTATCATGATTTGAGTGTCATTAACCTATTGTGAATGATACACAAAGCGAGTATTAGATTTAAGATGAAACGGGTGAGCTTATGCCGTGTACTTTAAGCAGTTTAAGAGCATACCTACTTGCGGGGAAAAAAGTACATCCAAATAGTCTGATAATCATATAAAATATATATAGAAGAAAAATCTAAACGAAAGATTCGTGTTTTTTTTTTTTAGATAGGTTCAGTTGTAGCTGTATCATATTATAAAGTACCTATATATAATATGTATCTATCCAATGTAAATATACTAAGTATACAGGGTGTTTCTGAAATGGTGGAGGTAACTAGTACATGCATACTCAGTGTGATGAACTGATGACCCATTGAAGATTTTTTTTCAATCTTTAAAATCTGGGTTTATTTATCTTACATTTAGAACATTATCTGAAATGTGAAAATTAACACTCAAGTTTTATTTTTCGCGAAATTCTCATACGAATTGAGGTGGCACATCATTTTTACGCTTGTCACGCTCGAATCGCCGACTAAAAACAAAAATGGTGTGACCCGTCGATTCGTATGAGAAAACTACAAGGTAAACGTTGGTGATGGTTATTTGTTGTCATTTACCATAACTACAAAATTAAATGTTTATCTTATCGAGTCAAAATAGTTATGTTACTGCGATATCCACAAACTGTAATTTAAATATAAATAGGAACACATATTAGTTGGTTTCATTTACCTCTAACTCATGACTTATGACATTGCGGGTAAAAGTTACCATATGCTATTACCTGTACCTACATCTAAAACATATACCTAATTTAAATTGGTTAAATTCGATCATTTACTCTTGTCTACACTATAGTTTTTTTTATTATTTTATCATTTTTTATTTTTATTAGTTGTCAATGTAAAATAATGAACTTATCAGTCATGTATGTTAAATGACAAAAAATAACTATCACCAATGTTTGTCTTGTAGTTTTCTCATACGAATCGATGTGTCACACCATTTTTTTTTTTTTTTTGGCGATTCGAGCTTAAAAAAACGCACGACTAGCGTACAATGATGTGACACCTCGATTTTGATGAGAATTTTGCAAAAAATAAAACTTGAGTGTTAATTTTCATATTGAAGATAATGTTATAAAAATAAGATGAATAAACCCAGATTTTGAAGATTGAAAAAAAATTTAAAAAAATCTTCATTGGGTCATCACACTGTGTGCGCTTATACTAGTTACCTCAACCATTTCAGAAACACCCTGTACATATTTCATCAGAAATCTAAATTGGTTAAAATTATAGATCATTTTAAACTGTAGTTATAAAAATTCAACAAAGGATACAACACATTCGTACAAACCTTTTTTACAAGTTTCAAGTAGGATGCAATAATTAGAGATCAATGCTTAATATTTTATTTTATTTTTTTTTTGTGGAGGGAAGCAGCAATAGTGCAAAATAATTTATAACATCAGTACTACAATTACTAGTATATTAAAGTACTATATCTATTATAGTAGGTACTGATATTTAATAACGATGTTCATACCTATAAGATTAATAACTTCACTAAATTAAAAAAAATTCATCTAATGATTATTACAATTTATCACCCATTCAGAGTGATCCATCAAACATGCTCACCGCCATTTATCCTTTAATAATGAAATCATTCAAATTCTGATATTTGCAATTTTTAAATAAATGTACTCGGAGACCATTTTTTAAATTATTACAGTCAAGTACCCATGTACTTGTTTGTAAGGAGCGTTTACTTGACCAGAGATTTCAGACTTGTGGTGCTATTTGTATGCATCACTGATATTACACTTAGGTACCAAGTTATATCTACTTCATAACTAATTAAATTTAAATTAGTTAGAATGCACTTTATATAGGTTCATTTAAATTTTTAATTAATGTCGATGACCGTTAGAATTAGCAAGGAATGAAAATACTACACCTGTATTAAGTACCTATTATAATATTATCATTATCATTTTATCGATATTTTTAGTATTTTTTAAAGTCAATAAGTCAACTCAGCAGATAGATAATAATTAGATTTTTCAAATTTCATTGGCTTGTCCTTTATTCGTTTATTAATAATCACAAACCCTTTACAATTTAAATTCTAATTACATTTAATTTCTAAAAGTTTAAATTGCATAGTAAGGTAAAATTACATACTATGGAGTGATTAATTTCCATGCCTTCTTGTTCATTTTTATAACAATTATCATTATTGTTTTTATGTTAAGGAACAATGTTTTTTTAAATAGTCTTAAAATTTCATAATTTTAGTAAAAACAATAAAAGATAACTTGATCTTGGTATTTTTATTAATTTTATTTTTCAATACATTATTAATATGAGATAATTAAGTTTTTCATACAATATCGTATTAAAATTTAAAAAAAAAAAAAATGGTTGTCATACATTACACTCCCTATAAACTACTCAATAACGATGCAGTCTTGTCTTTAAAATACACAAGTCGGCAAATCAAAACTAACTTATAATAACAATATTATTACTATAATACATATAAATTTTAAATTGTTGTAATGATTTTTTAGAAGTAAACACACGTATTATACATGTAAAGCAATAATATATAATATATCTATTATGTGTAAGTAATTAATTAAAAAAATTGTGACAGCAAATTAAAAAAAAAAGGTAAAATATAACAACTGTTTGAATTTGAATTTTTTTTTTAATGTTTATATGTTATACAAATTTTACTAAAATGCTGTAAGTAGTAAATCCACAAAAATATTTTTTGAAGTAACTGTGAATTTAAAATTCATTATTATTTTTTGTTATGTGTAGTAGTAATATATTATATAACAATAAAATTAATGTATAGTATCAATATGGCATTTACAAAAAATTGGAACACATGCAATAAATTAAATGCTTCTAATGTCTGGTTAACCATGATGCAAATTTAAAAACCACATAACTGCATACCAATGTGACAATTAACTTTTTCTCTCTGACATAAAAAGGCAGAGAAGCTATATGTTCTAATTCAATAACTCTGCGTGACACACGACCCATCTGTTGACGCAAGTGAGCTAATTCTTCAGATATTGTCATTGGTTCACTCACACTTGCATTGAAGAAACTCATACTTAAAAACAATAAAATAACAAAACATAAATAAATAAGTATATTAAGCACATAATTAATTATTTTTTATGAATAGTAGTGATCATGTTTCAAAGTATTTTAATATATTTACACACACATACCAATATTGTCTATTAATTAATTAGATCATAACATAAAATTACACTTCACTGATATTTAAAATCATTGTCAACAAACAATGTAAACATATAAATACAAAACATAATACATTTTATTTTTCTCACAGTGCCTAGGGTTTTACCTTTAGATTAAAATGGCAGTACATATTCAATGTAGATCTTTTTCTATGTTTTAAAAGGCTTTTCAGAATTTTTTTTTTAAATAAGACACAAACCTTTTTATTTTGAATGCAATAAATTAGGTAATAAATACTTTTATTACAGTTATATGTTTATAGCCTTCATCTAGAACAGGGGTCGCCAATCAGTCGATGGCGATCGACTGGTCGATCTTTCTAGGAATATAGGTCGATCGTTATAAAAATTAATTTTACCATTATCGGTCGATCGCGTAATAAATAATCGGATAATGTAATTTTTTTTTTACTATTTCTCGTGTATTATCAATATATTAAATTATTATTATTATTATTATTATTATTATCATCATGAAGAAACAATAAATATTTATTCTTTGGAGCTTAGACCTTTTTTTTTGCTCATAAAACAAATCTCTTCCTAAAGACCTATTCTCCTAGATGTCGATCACCTGGGGCTAAAACTTTCAAATGTAGCTCACTTGTTTGAAAAGGTTGGTGACCCCTGATCTAGAATAATGGAAGTATGAAGCAAAAATAATTTTATCTAAACTTAAAATTCTGTATGACATCTTAATAGTCTTGTAAAAGATACTTTTTAAAAACATTCAAGTAGAGATACAGATCTTTCAAAGTAAAGTGAGCAGTTCTGGCAAATTTGATCACTCGGTAAAAAAGTATTTATATTTTATAGATAAATTCAAACTTTTAATAAATACATTTGGGTATTCATGTCGTATGCGGTCTACCGCACACTTGTCATCTACCACGTATATGTTTCTACACGTCATATGCGGCCTATTGCCGCATATCTATATATATTTTTTTGGTTTAAAACTTTGAATTATTTAAAAAAATGCATGGTACATCTCCATCATTGCTGCCCTCATATTTGGCGAAACAATGGTGGCGTCTAAAAAACAAGAATGAAAACACATTTGATTATTTTTTTAAGAGAGGTGAAATTATATTGTACTTATACCTAATTTAAATATTGATTAAAGCATATTTCTATATAATTTTACATTTTTTGTCAGTTAGTTTTTAATACATATACTAATTAAATTTACCTACATATTTTTATATTTTTTTTTGTATTATTAAATAGGTATTATATTGAAATTCTACATTAATAAATATATTGTAATTCTACATTTATGTATTCCATCATTCATATTTTTAACCATGTGGTAGACCTCATGCGTGGTAGACAACAAATGTGCGGTAGACCGCATACGACATGAGTACCTACATTTGTCATCTTGTAAAGCAACTTCACTGATTTCCAAGTTTTACATTAATTTTATAGGAAATTTTACATTGTACCATTTTGGTGTGACTATAAAATAATCATCTGTTTTCTTTGTTAAAACATTTGAATTTTTTTGGTTGAGTATATTTCACATTAAAAAAATACCAAAGTATTAACTCATTTTTTTTTATGTAAATAAAATTAAAATAGAAAATCTATAAACTTAAAAGAGTAAGTATTTGATTAAATACAGATGCCTTGAGTAAATATTTAAAATACATATTCAAGTAATATAAAGTTTTCATCTCAGAGAGATGTGAATTTTGTTATATTATCGTTAAAATATTTTTAATACTTGGGATCTATTTGCACTGCATTAATTTCAGAAGGTTCAGTATTGTTTGGAATCAATTCTTCGCTTTGCTCAATAGATGTGGATTTCTGTTCAAAATCATCTAACACAGAAGGGAAATAATGTCTTGACATGGTGATTTTCTGTGGTGGAGTCTAAAATGTATATTTTTGGACAGTTAGTAATATTATTACTGTATATTTATATAACAAATACATTTTACCTGAACACGAATAAATTCTTCAGCTGGTGGCTGAGGAATGATCAAATCATCAATAACAAATTCTCTTGGTTTTGAAGAAGATCCTTGATGCTGATTATTACCTGCATAATTACAAGCCATTACATTTTCTAATTCTTAAAGAATGCGAAACCTATTTATTTATAATCATTTTAAATCATCAATGGATTTATATTTATATTATGTTAATTGTAAGTGCTAGTAAACATTAAAAACATTGTTTCAAGTTTAAAATACAAATGTAACAATATATTACTTAACATCAAAGCCACGTCTTACCACTTAGTGGCATGAAACATAGGGCCTAAATATTGCTCAGGCAACAACTTATGGGTGGCTATTGATAGAAGAAAAATAGAACATTCTATATGTTGGTCTAACGGTATTTAAAAGTAGTTTTTCTTTGATTTAACAAAACATGGCTGGTATCTAACTTTTTCATATTGAAACATTTATAAAATTATAAAGTAAACTATCACCTAATTGCTTCATAAAATTCTGAGTAATATTAGATTATACCTGATATCAAAGTCCAGAGGTATAATATAAGCCATACACAAAATGTAAGATACAGCCTTCCAAAAAAAAGAGTTAATATAGGGAAACTATAGTAAAATTTACCTATAAGAATAATTTTTTCTGGAACCCTCATATCAAAATTGTCACCAAATCGGCTGTTATCGTCAGCATAGTAGTTTGTCGAACGAAAATTAGAAACATCTCCATTCACCCGAATGCTCTTAGGCACTTGCATCTTATTGTTAATCTCTTCGGTGAAGTTGGTATCATAAACGTGATGGTCGTCCATTGCAAATTCAATAATTTAAAAAAATCTATAAGTAAAAATTTTTTAACATTAAAATCACTTATACACATGAAGTACCTCAAATTTGTTTACCTGGATGATCCGTCGCTAGAGTTGTGATGGTCGCGACTGAATGAATCCAAATACTATATACGACAATAATACTGTAAAATCTGGTGACCGTTCTTATCAATTCCCATCGAGATTGATATTAAATTGCCTAACTTTACTCCTTAAAATGTAATTTTAATTCCCACCATTTTTAAAATTTGAATATCATTAATAGTACATTCGTACGAATCGTACGTAATATATTCAATATTCATATTAGTTTATTTATTTGGCGGCTTGAACTTTTTTTCCCTCGAATCACGTTTAATATTTTTACAACACACGCCCTAAAATATAGTTATTAGTTATTACTGTAGGTACATTATCTGCTGAGTACACATTACCGCTATACATATATTATTTGACTGATTTTAGTAGTAGATATTTTTTTATTTTTTTTTTACTTAACGAAATATACCCTCGGCGACATAAGCCTAGAAGTAGATATTGTAGTGTTGGTAATTGGTAGACGGTAGTATCCAGTAATTTTAATAATATATTAGATTCATTGTACAGTAAAATATATTATAATTGATGTACATTTCACCAGCCCCCCCCCCCCAACCAGTATGAATTTCTCCAGTTCCCCTTTTTTGAATTTACGGTTAAACTAGTATCGCACAAATTCTGAAATTAGTCACACAAATTCACACTAATGGCACACTATAGTTTAACAAAAAAAAAAATTCAAAAATCATACTTTGGGGGCTGGCCAAATGTACGTTTATATAATTGTATTAAAGTTTTAAATCCTACAAGTATTATACCAGGTGATTCTTTTATTATTGAACACTCATTATTTTAAAAATTATTAATGTTTTAGAAAATATTATTTTACATAGTTTCAAGTTGTTCAAAAACCAACGTTTTTATAAAAAAAATTATTTTTAAATATTTTTTATCCTTATCATTTTTTAAGTGTTTTACTTTTTTGAATGTCAACATAGAGTTTTAATTTAATATTCTAAAGCAGAATATTTTTCTAAGTATTTTGATTCATAAAAATCGAATTTAGGACGAGTAGTTTGTGAGTTATAAGTATTTAAAGTTTAGACAAGCGGAGTAGTGGACAAACATTTTGCTGGGTAAACTACTCGTCCTAAATTCAATTTTTATGAATCAAAATACTTCGAAAAATATTCTGCTTTGGAATATGAAATTAAAACTCAATATTGTCATTCAAAAAAGTAAAAAAATGATGAGGATAAAAAATATTTTAAAATAAATTTTTTTAATAAAAACCTTGGTTTTTGAACAACTTGAAACTATGTAAAAAAATATTTTCAAAAACATTAGTAATTTTTGAAATAATGATTGTTCAATGATAATAGAATCACCCGGTATATTATAACATAGGTATTATTAATTTATAAATAATTTAATATTATCGCCGAACGGATATGTGGAGGTACTTACCTAAATAAAATTACAGTCAGCACGGTGCAATGGTACATTCTATATTTCTACGTATTCGATTTGATAAAAAATTCAGAAAGAACAAAATACATTTATTTAACGAAGTTTGACTAATAACACTTACAAATCGAATGTTTAATAATTAACTATTATTAAAAATTTTCAAAATGTCATATGTTTTGATACGATTGAAACTGTTAAAAATCAAAATTGATCTAATGGAAATATTTGAAATGTCAGAAGACACCTGAGCACATTTTGATTAAAAAAAAAAATGGTATGTGCAAAAATGTAATATGATTAAGTAAATTGTGGAGAACAAAACTTGAATTGCAGTCAATAACAGTAGTATAATAAATTAAGTTATTAGGCAGAACTTCAAAATAAAATATGAACACTGCAAAATAATATAGTTTTCAATGTAAATACAACCCAATATAATTTAAATTTTGTCACCCAATGGCCTATGTCACCGAAGATATATTTCGTGTAAAAAAAAAAAAATAATTTATAAAAACGTAAAAATTACTCAACAAGGCGACACCAGTAAATTTCCTTCGACATCAAAATCCATTATTAGGTATTCAAAAAAACAATTAAGGGCCACCCGACGAAGGATTTAATAATGACCTATACTTCAAATCGAACAAAATTATTAAAGAGAATTCGTTGAAGAACACAAACAATATTAAATTAACCAATTGTTTAATTTCTTTTTACACCTATTATTCGTGATTCTTACAGTGACTTAGACACTCAATGTCTAAGTTATCAATACCTTTATTATTTTCATATTATAGTCTACTTTTTGTCATATGTATTATATTTCCAAATTATATACACTATACATAATTGTTATATTGGAAATATAATATATATGGCTAAAATTAGACTATAATATGAAAATAATAATGATATTGATTGATTACTTATTAATCGAGTTCTTATATCATTGTGTTGTGACGGTAATCTGTGTAAAAAGAAATGATCGAATTGGTTAGTTAAACGTTTTTATACTTAAATGCTTATTGTTACCGTTTAAAATAATATCAATAAAATATAAAATGTATTACATTCCTATTTTATAATATATTGATACATAACAGTAGGATTTTGTCTTGTTGAAAAAAATTAGATGCTGATAACAAAAATTATTTACATGAATTTAGATTTTAAGTACACTTTAATACACAACAGAAAAACATCACGAAAATAATTATTTATTGTTCAAATTTTATTAGGTAGATACATATTACTTAAATATAAATTATTTTTATTGGAATCTCGTACGATTTAATAAAGCTGTTTTGCTAAGTAATTTTTTGGGTCATCAAAATCTCATTTTTATTATGAATAATATGATTGTGTTATTTTCTTACCTCGTTCATCTTTTCCATTTTTTTCCAGCTCATTCCAATCCAATCAATAACATTTTTAAAACTTGAATTAATGGTTTTTAGTAACCTTTGTTTTCCTCTAAAACATTATTCATTTTCTATTGAATCATTTTACCCACTGTATCGGAAACTTAACTCAATTTTAGAAGAATATCTTAAATTATTTTTTTGACAACTAACAATAGCATATTTTTTGCCTCAAGTCTAGTCATGGTGCCGGGGGTTAAATACAAAATTAGATTTTATAAAAAGTAAATTTACCGCTAGACGGAGATCAGCAAAATACTTTTGTGCGGTTTTATTTGTAAAAATTGCCTCTTCTTTATCCAAACAATTGACAACGTACCTACCTATTTGGTGTTCGCAATAATAAATTTCGATTTTTATCCACGATCCAGAGATCTTTATTGAAACACGGTTTTTGGTATCAGTTAAAAAAAACTATAAAATCTTTTGTATAGTTACAATTTTTTTTTCTCTCTACGCGACTAATATTATTTCTGATGTTTTCCGGAAGTAAAATGTTGAGTAAAATTAAATCTCATTCACTTTCAACTTAAATATCACAAATTTTACTATAAACTATTTTATCGTCTGTTTAAGAACACTTCAGGACCGAATTCAGACACATTAATGTTTAACTCTAAAGATAAAGGCACTAAAACTTTAGGCATTTTGTATATAAAATAATATACTTAATGGTAAACAGAAAGCAAACAATTGATTACTAAAGCGAACAGAAATACACTATACAGGCATACAGCGATACTGAAATAAGAATATTATTATGACCAATGTCTGCGAGTTGCGACCGACGCACACCCCAATGGCCTGTATCAACTATTGATGATATGTTATGGAGACCGAGACGTGGAGTGAACAACAATATATCCGTCTGTTTGTCTATAAATACAATTAATAACCATTAAATAAATCTAATCGGAAATCCGCGAAACGTGTTTCTAGGAAAATCATGTATTGGAACGAGGGAATGATCAACCATATTTATATTATCAACATTTTAAACTATTTTAAATTCGAAATTATTTTGGTTGTATATATTTAATATTTTAATTTTAATAAAAACTTGGATGGTAAAAATATTGATAAAATTATAAATTATTTAAAATGTACAATGAAAGATATATGCCCTAAAACGAAAAAAACTCGAAATATGCATTCATGTGCAAAATAAAATTTCAAAACTAACTTGGTTTCAGCGTGAAACTTATTTGTTTCTAGCTCTGCTATTTTTGTAATTGTGCAAAACAAATGCAAAAGTCCTCTTATCTATTTATGGCTTTATGAAAATAGCTCTAATAACTAGAATGTAACGAATATTTGAGCATATTTTGGATCTGCGACACAGTTTAAATACCTTTTATTTACAAACCAAAATTACCTATAACAATAATTCTTAAACTAGTTACCAACTTTGATAAAACATGCTTCATAATATAAAATTCATGGTTTAGTAATGATATATGTAATATATTTTTTGCTTACAAATATAAGAACATTTTTACAAGCTAAATTTCTAAAAATAAAATTTAATTGTGCACATTATTTCTTTGATTTATATATAAAATTCTAATGTCTATTGATTGACAATAATATTAACATAAGTAACTTAATCTATTTAATAGGCTTTCAGACATTTTTTTATTTTATTATATTATATTTAAATAGGTACATATCGTAAAAGCATTTATAATGAATTTCACCCAGACAATTACAATTTTAAAATTATAGTTTAAAATTTGTTTTTTAATAAGTACAATATGTTATTGATGATAAGTAACTTACTATAAAATGTGTGATTAAAAATGTTTGATTTGAATTTTCAATGATTTTTGTCGTTGTTTTATTATAAATAGCAAGAATTTAAAATGCATAAATATATAATACTTAAGTTTTTATTATTTGGAATTAATAATTGATATTCTTCAAATAGTCTTAAGGAATAAATTAACAATAAATTATATACAATATTTTAGCAATAATTGGTTATTGACTTATTGTTAAAATAGTTGATTTTTATGGATTCATATTTTTATACATTTTAAATAATTTATTGGTATAAGAAACAAAAAATAAAAATAAAAATAATAAAATAGGTAGTTACAAGTAAAAATGAGCAACAAAAATAAGCAAATACTAACTTAATATTAATGAATCACACAATGACATATTTTGAATTGGCCCCTGGGAATAAATTTAAATTTAAGATGAAGACAAATAATACAAAATTTTAAATCGTAGTTAACTTAGTAAACTAAGTAAATTATTGTAGTTAGATTTACTTCAATATCTATAGAATTATTGCATTATTGAAAATTAAATTAATATTCTTAACAAAATATTCCATCTGGTTCCTTAAAACTAAAATTTTATTTTTAAGCCTATAAATGGCTAAAATAGGAAACACAAGGTCAACAAATTCTTATAAATATAATATGTTCATTACTAGTTGATGAAAAATTAACAAAAATAAATGAACACTAAGTAATAATATAGCCAAATCAAAGTTGACACATTATTATATGATATTATGCCATGAGGGACTATAGTCAGTAAATATTTTAATTTTAGAGTAAAACAAATATTTATTGTAGTGTAAATTAATATTATTATTGACCGTGACGATGCACCCTTTCAACATGAAGGTCAAATAATAATCTGTTGCTCTCATAGTAGAACGGATTTTGATCAGAAGTCAGATCTGGGTCATAATGTAAATTTTGTGGCTCTTCAACTCTTATGTTTTGTTGACTATTTCCATCTGTATGATTATAATTAGTGACCGTTTGCTGGCTATATTGTGCTGATGTAGATGCATTCTATAAATCAATTTTTAAAGATCATAACAATTAGTATTATAAAACATTATTAGTTGCTTAAAATTATTAACTTAAACAAACAACCCATATTCTTTTGTGTATATATAATAAGTATACCACACAAATAAGCATATTTGTGGAACTGGTGTTTAGGTATTGTGAGTAATATATAGCAAGTTTATTTTGTTATGAAATCTAATCTGATAATGGTTAGATTTAATTTGATACTTGGTGGGACTTATCTGTACTTATTGCTTGATATCAATTCCTTATTAAATATGAACTAATTTTAATTTTGATATGAATCAAAAGTTTGAAGGCTAAATAGTACAAGCGGTGGATTGTGCCACCAGGTGGCTGGGAAGTTTCCCGGAGGGATGGAGTCGGCCATTACTATAAGTTGGCATATCATCCTAAAACTGATATTACGTATTTAGGTATTCATATTTATTTAAAACTTTTTTTTTAATAAAAAGATTTTTATTACCTAACCTATATGACGTTTTGTGCATCATATATACAGGGTGATTCGTTTATCAAACAACACTCATTATTTATAAAAGTATTGACTTTTTTCAAAATATTGTTTTACATAGTTTCAAGTTGTTAAAAAACCAACGCTTTTATTAAAAAATTATATTTTTAAATATTTTTTATCCTTATCATTTTTTAAGTTTTTTACTTTTTTGAATGGCAACATAGTTTTTTAATTTCATATTCCAAAGCAGAATATTTTTCTAAAAATTTTGATACATAAAAATCGAATTTAGGACTAGTAGTTTATGAGTTATAAGTATTTAAAGTTTAGACAAGCGGAGTAGTGGACAAACATTTTGCGGGGTAACCCCGTACCACACCACTCTGCCAATCTAAACTTTAAATACCTATAAATCATAAACTACTAGCGCTAAATTCAAAATTTTAACATAATAATTAATTAAAAAAATAGCTTTATTAATTTATGAAATTTGAAGTATAGGTTACCATTTGAAAATCAAAAGTTGATGGTGGTGTATATAATAAATATAAGGGTGAAAAATATAAAAATAATAAACAATTCAAGAAGAGTGTAAATCTACAATTTTGAAAAAAAAAAAAATTGAAAAAAGTCAATACTTTTTTAAATAATGAGTGTTGTTTGATAAAAGAATCACCCTGTATATATATATATATATATGCATTACCTATGAATAAAAATAAGTCTAGTCAATTTTATGGTATACCTTTATTCAATTTTGTAATTTGTATGATATGCTGGCAAGCCGTCACTATCTATTACATTATTGTTTATAATGTCTTATGTCAAATGACATATTATATACACTTGAATACAATATAACTTATTGATATATCATACAATATATGTTAATAATAATTATACGGTTTATGTAAGTAGTAAATAAGGAACATTAAATCATTTATTAAACCCAACCAAAATTATAGATATTTTTTAATTTTGCTACATTTCCACTAAATGTTTTGGGCCAGCTAAACGAAATTCTCCTGAGCCAGTTAAAATTTAGAATCTGCGACTAAATAGTACAGTTTATTCTTTAACTTAAATCATAGTAATAAATAATTATAAAACAGTGATACAATGTAGCAAACATTTCTCTTTAGGAGACATACTTATTAATTTAAAACGATTCTACTTTACCAGACACTCCTTTTTTTAGGGTGGCGAGAGGGGATGGGGATTTAATTATTTTATTTTATTTACCAAACCTATTTATATTTTAAATCACATGAACTATTGTTTTATTTAAAATATTTAGACAGTAAAATTATGTTCTATGATTTAATTCTGCCATCAAATATGAAAAAACACAAGTAGACATTTCAAATAAAATTTTTACTTTATAGTTAATTAATAACTAATAACTACTATAGTAGTTACCTTCTGCTTGAATAAATCAAGTTAAATTTTATATATTTTGGCAACCTTAAATGAATATTCATTTTTAACCTTATTATGCACATATAAAAAATGCTATAGTTAATAATTAACGGTAAAGTAAACATTCAAGTAGAAACTAAAAATTCATATAATACTGATGGTTAAGATCCATTTTAAAACATTAACCTTGAAATATTTTTTGTAAAAACTTAAATAACGGTTGAAATCAAGTATTAGTTAAAAAGCATCTAATATAAAATTTTATTATGAAACATCAAATGATCAATAAATAATGAAAATTTGTAAAAAGTTTATCATTATTCCATAAACAGATATTGATTTGTATTTTAGAACATTCAAATAACAATAAAAAATACTTACACCATAGGCATTTGTGACTGCTGAATGGTTTTCACCGGCAAGTGGGCCATCTTTCAAATACATGCTGTGCATTCGTTTTGACAAAGGTTTATAATCATCATCATATTCTTCTAATGGTCTTTTTCTAAACAGAATAATTATAAGATACTCAAGCAGGTACCTAAATAACACGATTTAGATTTATAAAATTATTAATATCTTACCTTAAAACTCGCAGAGTATCGGCAGCCATTTTAATTCTTTTCAACATTAACTAAAAAAAAGTGTAAAAAGTCGAAACTATTTTTATAATATTTACAATAGAACTTAAAATAAAAAATCCTAATTTCTTTTTCTTTATTATCCTGCGTCTAATATATGCGTAAACGGGGTGATTTTTTTTTCAGTTGCATATATTCTTAATTGAAAAGAACATTTTAATTTTTATTAAAATAGTCGAAATAAGACTGCCACTTAAAAAAGATACAGATTAGGTAATTCGTAAAACGAATTGCACACGTTCACGGAACGTCTGCAACTCAACAAGAGAATTGGTAACTTCGACTTAAAAAATAAATACAATACACACGATAATGAAAATCATATGCTCCGTAATCAGTTATCACTTCTTTGTGATAACGCAGGATATTAAAATATGATAGTCACATTGGTACAGAATATATAAGAACGGTAGTCAGCTGTTGGTTTAAAATATGATATTTTGGACCATGGTCACCGTTTTAATACCTACGTATTATCATAGAGTATTATTACCTCATTTGTATTTTCAAAGGCTTCGCGCAATATTTGAATCTCGCTGCCGTGTTAATATTAGATAGGTATTTAGAATTTAGATATATTAATAATCGCAATCAAAAGCTCATCAATTGTTAAACCCTCGGGGGGTGTCTGTAACCGGACCACGTGGAAAAATAACATAAATGATTGACACTTCACACCATGTCCGTTTCATCACTTTTGATCGCGGATAATATTCAGACAATAAAATTGGCCAAAAGAGCATTAACAGGGTCGAGGGTCGTGGTCCAAAATGTGACCTGCTGTCAATATTTTACCTACCTCGCCTAAAATGTAAATTTAAAGCTATAAACATATTCCTCAAAGATTGAATAGATGCTGATTTGGATATAAGGAACACCACAATATTTCTCTCGAAGTTGCTCATTATAAGTAATGAGCAAGGTTAGGTTTTGGTTCGAATATTGAATTGATTTTTCGTACCGTTAAAATTTACTGACCAATACATTTAAAAATCAGTATAGGTGAAAAAAAAATAGGAGTTTTAAGGAAGTAGTTATGTTAATCTAGTACATTTCATATTATTCAAATACCTAAACCCGAATTACATAAGTATAAATAATAAATTGTTATATTTGAATCGTTATTATACTGTAGGCCGTCAAGAAAAAAATAAATGGCAAAAAATATGTATACATTAAACAATGGCAATATTGTATATAAACTATATAAGACCGGTGATATTTCCGGTATACCGGTAATATTAAGTTTGGTGGTATCTGGTATATTTGATACCTATATTTGAGAATAACGGTAAACTGCGATTCGTAATTACAGTCGTTACTAAGAATAACATAAAGTACGAATAGTACTTTATAATCGTTTCGATATGATAGGCCCGTATTATATTCGGAAAAGATATTTTTGGTAGTGTAGTGTTCAAACCATGTGCAGACATAAATGGTCCGTTGTAGTACTACTAGTACTACTTAGTACTTAGTAGTTAGTAAATTATAATATATGGTCGTCCACAACTCACAAGTCACAAATACAAAAAGGTTAGGAATCATTGGCATAGAACAGTTTATAGAACTAAAATAAAAAAAGGGTTTAGATCTACAAACTAAAAATCCCTCCATTTATATTAAAAAATTAGTTCATTCACCAAGTACCGTGAAAGTACCATAGATACCGTGGCGTGGTAGTAAACAAATACCAGATACCAGCATCAAAATTTAAAAATAAATACTACCAGCCTTTGACTATTAAAAATAGGGTATAGATATTCAAGAATATTGCAATAATAATTTTAAGGACCCGCAACAAGAGTGCTGCTAAATTGTCTATCTAAAACGCCGCGGGATCATGACGTGCTAGTTGTAGTTGACTTAAAAAATGAAATATTATAATAATACTGATCTATTTATTAATATAAAATACACAATAAAAGGAAACACCATTTGATAAAAATTGTACTTAAATATACGCTCCTCTAATAATATAATATAATAAAATATAATATTCTTATAAGTTATAAGTCATGTTATCACAATCGATTATAAAATATATTTATTCATCTATCTAAGTATACTGATAAGAGTTTATTACATTGATTTATAATCATTAATCAATGATGATATTATATTTCAATCATCTTATTGATCAAAAGAAATTACAATCAAATTACTCGTTTCATTTTCAAAACGTCTAAAGTCTTAAATATTGTCACGGATCCTTTTAATTTACTTGAAATTAATATATTGTATTTTATTCAAAGATTATTTGTTTTAAGTTTACATTTTTGAAGTCCAAATTGTTTCGTTTTGATATTGTTCTTGAATTTGTATCGGTTCACTAAAAATTAAAATAAATATTCCAATTAAATTAAAACTAAGCTAATGGGTGTTTAGATAAAAATAAAAAAACTTGCAAATGTTTTCTTAGAAGTTCGTCTAACTCGTCTTTATTTGCACACAAAAAAATACTACAGTTTTTTATTCCTTTAAATACATTGGCTACGCTGGGCTTTAGGCTATACAAATATACAGATTGGCCTTTTTTTGAAAAGTCTCGTGACATCATGGAAAATACCTGTAAATAAAAAAAAATACATATATACATAAATATTATTATCATCTACCAAAGTTATTATATCTGGGCTACTTGTAAAATTCAGTTCAGAGGATGTGAAATTTATAAAAATTATCGAAATTTTCGCGCTAAATTACCAATTGCCCTCGAGAAGAACAAAATAATTGCCTTAAAAATATTTTAATTTAAAATTACTCAAATACGTCAATATTGGACTGTCAGCCGTTTGTACCCAATTCGAATATTTTGTCTAAATGATGATATATAAACTTTATAAGTTGTATTTTTAAAATTGCATTGGTAGAAAATGATTTTCAAATCCAACTGAAATTATAATCATATTATACAGTTACACACATCATTATTCTTGTTTATTTTTATTTTTGTGCTTCAAGACAAGAAGTCATTATGATTTGTAGGTATTCATTTTTTACATTTCTGGAGAGAGAAGGAGTTCAAGGTATGCATGTGTATGTGGTACGTACATTTGCCGTTGTGAAATCAGCCTCAAATATCCTGGAACCGTCGATGACTACCGGGAGACCAAGAGCGAAGCTATGTTTAGTTATCGTCTGCCGTACGTATTCCATCGAAGGGAATATCAAATACCTGTCAGGTGTCAGCAACAAATATTTGATCCCGTCGTGGTTCTATGAAGCAAAAAATAACAAGCTCAACATGCGAAATAATATGAGTATATAATATGTGTACGCACATGTACGATTGATGTATAATGAGGGTCTAGGCCAAAATAGCGAAACAATTTACCGCGAATGTAAAAATCGCGAATCGATAATAGCGTAAATAAAAACAACGAATTTTATAATAAGCGATCATGCATAATAACGAAACTTAAAATTATATATAATTTTAAATGTCTTATAGCGAAATAATTTTAGGACAAAACCCTATGCAGGTAGGTCACAATAATATTGATATCGTTATACCTACTGATATCGTCAATATGGTATCTTAATTATTATTTAACTTATATACATATAGAAAAAATGGATAAGATTGTCAATCGCGTTATAATTATATTATAAATATAATATATTTGAGCTGACACAATTTAATACCTACAGTTGTAGTTCGACAGTACGTAAATGTGTAGCTTGTATTATTTAACTTAATATTTTCGTATATTGCTGGAGAACAACCACAGAAAAAAAAAGTACAAGGACTGTAATAAAAGAATTCATGCATTAGTTACAAATTATAATACTAATGAGCATAAGAATTTCATTAAAGGTATAGCATATAATTTGTCACTGAATGCTTAGATATAATTATGTTTAAATTTAATATAATTATTTTATTTAAAATTATTATTATTACTACTATAAATACTTATTATTAGAACTTAACGATATTATAATTATAATGATTTTTCATTTATATTCCACGATCACTCCATATTTTATTGTATGCTTTACTTTTTTAAATTTATTAATCTCATTTATAAACTATTTTTATCCATTTTTTATTGTAACAAATATGTTTGATTTTTACACTGTGTCATATTATCAACCCGACAGACAGATGTTTCTCTCTTTGCTATTATGTATTTTCGCTCTTTTTTACAATTCGCTATATTTGTTTACGCTATTATCAATTCGCGATAATTGTTTCGCTATTTTGGCCGGATGCCGTATAATAATATTAGAGCAGAGAACTTATACATAATCCCTAAAAAAGTATTAAATATCATGTAAGCACTTATGCACTTAAAAATCCCAAGATATGCACTTCAATTTGTTTTAAAAATAGTATACATAATTTAAATAAAATAAATAGCATTAGAAATAATAAAATACAGCTGTACAAATAAATAAAAAAAAACTTCTTTGACACTTGAATGAAACTTCGAATTGTAACTATATTTATTTATATTATAGGAAAAAGACTATTACATTGATTGATCGGTGAACAAAATTATAAAACAACGGGTTTTCGAATTATTATTAAAAAACAAATTTGTTAAAAAGAGTCCATAGAAAAACCTAATTATGTCTTAAAATTCAAAAACTCCTAAAGATGTGAAAATATGATACTTATACAGTTACAGATAGGTTTTTGTCGCAAAAAAAAACAAATTTGTATCAGGCAGACCTTTTTTACGGTTGCACAAAACAAAATATGTACAAATGCTAGAAACCCTCTGCTCTAATAAAATTTGTTTTTAATTTTGAAGTCGACGGAGGACCTAACCTTTTGCACTTGGATAGATATTTTGGGTTTGGCAGCACTGCACATTATGAAACCAACATTCGCAACGATGCCGATGAGCACACCATATTCCAATGGAAGAAACAAACACGCAAAGAACGTGATCAACATGAGCATCAAATCTCTTTCTGAGGACATCCAAAGAAATGCGTTAATCGTTGTGACAATAATAATAATAATAGGTAATAATAGGTACATAGGTACTCGTAATTATATTATAGAGTGAATCCTGTCTTAACGGACACCTCTAGATAGAGGACATCTCTTTCAAACAGATAATGATAAATCTCGGAAAGTATTCTACTGTGCCTAAAAAGGAAACGTCTTAAGATGGTTTCATAAAACGTGAATGTCCGCTATATACAGGTTTTACTGTATTAATATTATGTTATTATAACTCGTTTTTTTAATTTTTTCGTTTTTAGATGGCATATTATGATGGACGTGCAAAAAAAAAACATTGCTGGACTGTTTCAGAAATGAGCTGGTGTAGGTTGAAATATATGTTATTATATATTATCGTTTAATGTACTCGAATCAAGAAAAAAAATGTTTTCAATGTTTTATACGCACTTTTTTCTATAGGAAATTATTTTTGAATGGGAAGGGAAGACGTTATGCGTTAATAATATTAATATATTATATACAGCCACAGATATAGATAAAGATAATAATATACTAGATGTCTAGATTGCTAACTGTTCTTATTGGTAATGGGGAGATTTCATGGATATTTTTTAATGGTATTTCATTTTCTAGTACTCACATTGGCAAAATATAGGTACATTTAGGTCATCCATATCAAATTTTGATTTTTTCTTTAATATATAAAGTAATAGTATTATTATCAAAATTTAAAAATTTAAGATTAATTTTAACCAGCACCTGTACTCTAGATTTAAAAGCCTTCTCCTTATGATGGCTCTTGGTATAATTTGAACATGTCGGTAAAATTTATTTATTTTTCTAGAGAATACTAATGGGTAATTTCTACAATACATTTTTGACCGATGTGAAAAAACGTATTAAATATATTTGATTTATAATATATTCATAGAATAGGGGAGGAATGTAGTAATAAATACCTACTTATAACACTTTTTGGGAAATTTTTCCCACCAATTAGCTATTATTTTTATATCGTAGGTACTACATTTTTATTTCACATGATCCAGTATTATTATACACATACCGTGTAATTCTAAGACGTTATCGTAAAATTTTCATAATATACGTACTTTTTGACCTGTAAATGTGTTTAACCACCTTGACATCAACCATCATAAACGAGGCGGCGATTATAACGGCGGCCAGCGAGGTCTTCGGAATGTAATAAAAATATGGTGTCAAAAACACCAATGCCGCCATAACAGTGAGTCCTAAACTTTAAATTCCATTACAATTTTTTTTGCTAACACGTGGTGGTGTACCAATATATCTAAACGTAATCATTAATTGTTTGTTAAAAAAAAAATTACCTGTGAATAGGCCTCCAAGAGGCGTGCGCACGCCGCTGGAATAGTTGAGTGCTCCTCTGGCAATGGCTCCAGTTCCGGTGAAACCGTGAAAGAACGAATTGCCGAGGTTCGCCAAACCGATTGCCAACAGCTCTTGGTCCGTGTCCACTGGCTTACCCTCCGCTAAAACACACCCGTTGGTTGCTTTTAGAAAAATTTTATACATTATACATTATACTTGAACAAAAGTCGATTAAAAACATTTACAAAATCACTTATAAGCGCTATAATAAAATTCATCATAATATTGTGCAAGATATGACTATAGGCATATAATATTATCTAGGTATTTTACCACACCTTCTAAAGTTAATGGTGAACACTTTTGTTCCAATACACGGTTAATCTAAAAACTAAAAAGTGTTTTGTTATTATAAACTTGTATATTTTATAATATTATGTTTTTTTTTTTTTTTTTTTATCGGTTAAACATCAACTACATAGGTTATTACTTATTACTTATTAGCTTTAACAAAAACATTACATTTTTACATTATTATTATGTCATTGTACAATCAATTTTTTTAGATAATATTATGTTTTTTTTGGTATGTAAATTAGTTTTTATTTAAATAGGCATCGCCTGTTAATTCTTAATGATAGCTGTATATAGTAATGTGTGGGACTTACCAAACGTTCTGCAGAGAGATATGTTTTCAAGTAATGATATGAGTGGTATCACAATAATTCCTGAGCCCATGAAAAAAATTATGTCGAAGAAACTCTCTTCATTGTTGCTAAACTCCGGCCACTGGAAATTCGGCAATCCATGAGGTATTTTACCTTGAAAAAGTCACAGGAACAACTTAGAAATTAGAATAGGTAATTATTATAAATTAAAGACTATATATAGTGCACATTAAAAATATACAGATACAATCTATACTATACATACTATACAGATCAAATATACAGACTTATTTATACAGTCGGTATGTAAACTATTTTAAAATAAACATAAGTTTTAGTTTTAATGAGCTCCTGATGGATTATAGAAAAACCAATAATTCGATGTACTTATAGTGTAATGTTATTTGTCTTTAGATTCAAATAAGACAACTTACAGTTAACAGGGCTGGGCAAGATAATCAAAAAGAAGTATTGAGATACTAGATACTCGATACATTTTAATAAAATTAGTCACTGAATTTTTAAAAATTATGGGCATGGGCACTTCATTAACTAATTAGAATGACAAATAAAATAATAAAAACTGACACTTATTCAGTAATAATAATACGAGTACATTAGTAATAAAACAAATCAATCGTGTTCATTACCTACTTTATCGTGAAAGGTGTACTATAACATAGCATTGTAGCAACTATTAGGTACACCATTATACAAAATTATGGATACCTACCTAATAAAGTAATAAGGTACAGACTTAAAGTCCAATTCAATGTGCGTGTGCCACAGATATATATATATATATATTATACACAATATACATCAAATATATAACCATATTTTATGATTTATCGGTACTGGGTTAAAAAATTATATCTAACAACCTACAATATTAAATAAAAATATTAATTTCTGGAACATTAATTATTATTATTTCTTATTAATTATTATTTTGATAATAAAATCAGAATTGTATTGTATCTTGTATCGCGTCATAAATTATTTTATGAAATACTAGATACATTGAATAAAAATGTATCGCGATACAAGATACTGGATACTTCATATAATTGTATCTAAGACGAATCGACTAAGTTAATCGATAAAGCAATAATTTGACCAAGTATTTCAATACTATTTATTTATAATTTACAACAATTGATGGCTGATAGCATCTGGTGTAAATCATTACAATTTAAAACCTTATAAGTCATAATTATATTTATCAATACAGGTAACTATTAATTAGTCTATAATAAAAAGTATCTATTGAAAGGTCATCTTTAGTTAAGTAACCACCCGGGATTTTTTGCAACATATCCTTGCCACAAGACGTGTTACACCCCTACCAAATTAAAAACCTACAAAAAAACTGTACAAAATAACCCCTACCGTACCAGCCCACTGGACTATGTTGCAGCGGGTTTTCCCTAAAAAAAAAAAAAATAAAAAAATAATTTGTTCTTAAATTAAAAATTATGTTTCAAAAAGTTTTTTATTTATTTATTTGGTATTCATACGTATTATCATGAAATTTATCCTACCATAAATTAGTTTATTGTTATAATATTTTATTATTTTAAGTATTTTTACCACATTTAACACTATACGTACAACCAAATTTAGTTTTATTTATTATATTATAATGTATATAAAGCACAGATGGTATTTTACATACCTATAACATTGAACGGGATTGGTGGTGACTGATTGGACGTAATATCGTGATTTGTTGTATGTACGCACCAATAACAGATAATACTACATACGATCACTACAATTGAATTTCTAAATGCACCGATCGCCCAGATGACCTTGTTTACATATTTTTGCCACAGAGTTTGTAGTTCTTCTTCTTTTGGACCTATCTGAATAGCACTGAACGCCTAATCAAAAAAAACATCATTATTATTTATTATGCAATCTGACATTAGTAATAAAATTACAGTATATAAATATTAAAACTACTATCAAGAAGAACTAAAATTAATTATATATAACATTATATAGGTAATTTGTGAATATTGTGGGTAGGCCGGTAGGTTAGGTTAGGTATAACTATTTATGGTAACGGTTTCCCGTGGAGGCTAATAAATAGTAGTAGTAGCACAAGCGTATGAACATAGATAAACATAAATAAAGGCTCTAGTTTTTGAAAGGCAAAGTGTACGATAATTGCTCAGGAGTTTTTCAAAGCAGAAAAAATGATGATACCTATTCAAAAATTTTTATTAGCAAGCTAAATATCCATACATTTCTTAGTAATAAAACATTGAATAGGTAGGCAGCTATGTGTGGTTTGTAAAAATATACTTCATTAAAACAGTAACAATAGAAAATACAAACGGATAAGTATGTTTGGAGAGATCGCGCCAAACACAGTGATATGCCAAGAGAGATCTGAGAAAAATAAATTTCACATTTAACATCAGTGTGGTATCAGACAGAGACAACAATGGAGAAGGATAAGAGAAGTGGCATAGGATTTAAATGGTCCATTTTAATAGATCAAAAAAAAGGATACATGTTTCCAGTGAGTACTAGCTATATTGTTTAAGTTTTATACAGAAATAAATGTTTTACGGAATGTAGGTGATTTATATTAATACGTTTAATATCATATTTTTGTTAGTGCTTATAGCTTATACATAATAAGGTTCTTACAATAGTTTACGTACCTATTGTATTTACTAATTCACTTATATTTATATTTTATAGACAGTGCTCGAATTGGGGGGGGGACGCATGGGAACTCGGCTCTTATACTTCATTTTGATTTTAAATAGCGTTCCCATACTACATTTTCCTAAAAGAACACACGGGTATATACGCTGGTACGTACGATGTACGTGGTATTATATGCCAATGAATATTTTTATTTTGTATTTGTTCAATTTTATAAAATATTAAATAGGTACTGTAAAAAATCAAAATTGTTATCAGTATCCGCTGATTCCGCTACATCTTATCAACCTTACCGCTCCACACAAGTCACGGTTACCAACGCACGCATATAATATACTGTGTGCATTTTACATTATTTATATCATTATTCATTATATGATGCGCAACGGTACGAAATGCCGCAACGGTTGTTTTGATTGTTACGTAACAAAATCGTTGCCCATGAATATTATGTATTAATAATTGTATAATACTTGTAATTTTGTATTTAGTCAATCTGTGTACTTATCTATCTAAATAATTAAGTTGATTTAAGTTGTGTGGTTGTGTCAATACTTAGTCAATTGACAATTGTGTAAGATGGACAAACAGTATCGAGTCGAACCACTTTGAGATGTTTTTTCAGTAAGAAGGTAAATAATACATTTTAAAGTAATTATACTGATAAATGTTTGGGAACGATTCTAGTTTAGCAACCTATCGATTTTAAAATTTTTTTTTTCCAAAATGTGTGTTTTACGGTGCTTTATAAGAATGTAAAAAAAAAACCCGCTCAAACTTCGTTTTGAAGTTATTGACAAAAAACTTCGAAAACTTAATTTTTTCGTCACTTGCATTAAAAAAAAAAATACTTACAATTGAATATTTTTAATTATTTTTTTTTAATGTGTAGTTTTTAGCGTTTAATAAATTGGTAAAATCAAAACTTAATTAAAATACCTACTTTTGAAGTATTTGCACGTAAAAATTGGAAAATACCATTTTCAAGATTCATTATAAATCCTTTCTAATATTAGCTGAAAATCGGTTTGTTTTTTATATTTTTATTTTTTACTACGTACAGTTTTTAGTGAAGTCAGAATTGTGCTATCTAGCTTAGTTTTAGAGTTACAAGTATTAAAAGTTTCCTAATTTATGAAAAAATGTAATACAAGTAAACAGGTATAGTTACAATTTTATTTATAATTTTATAGAACAAATTGTTTTTTTAAATATGTGTTTTTAATACTGATTTAGGAACTGTTTGAACTTATAGTAAGTACTGTAAGTTGTAACCTTGCCAGTTAAAGTAACATAAGTATATTAGTGACTCCCTTCGCCTGCCGGCTCCGGTCGGATTTAACGGACCCAATACTTATGAAAGAAGTTTTACTTCCCCAGATTGTAACTCACGGTCTTATCCCATTTCGCCGCCAAATTAATCCCATTTTACCGCCCACCCATTTCTCCGCATGAAATTATTTTTGTCTTAAAACAGGGTTATGAATTTGTGATTTGAAAAGTGATAAATAGACACAGAGAAACAAGTAAAAAGAATTTACAACAAATATGTTAAGCTGGAACAAAGAATTTGTAGTCTTAAGGAAAGAGTGACAAGCGATCCTCCGCAGATGAATTGAATTGACTATTTGGACAATATTAGGCATTTAATTAAACATAACGAATAATTTAACTATATTATTATGACTAGTTTAACAAAACTTTTTTTTTATTATTATTTTATGATTACTTCTATTATGAAAATATTAATTTTTTATTTACGGTTATATAAGATACCTAATTATTACTATTTTTACATAAATACATATTACATAAATATATCTAATGAGTATGTAATTTTTAATCTTAAATTTACTTAAAATAGTTACTTAAAAAATAAATTCGGTGAAAAAATAAATTCGGTGAAATGGTACCGCGGCGAAATGAAACGGAGGCAAAATGGGAGTTGACCTAATGGCTAATTCACACTCATTTTTTTTTTAAATGCGCGTGACGAAAAAAATGAAGTTTTTGAAGTGTTTTGTCAATAACTTCAAAGCGAAGTTTGAGCGGGCTTTTTTTACATTCTTATAAAGCACCGTAAAACACACAATTTGGGAAAAAAAATTTTAAAAATCAATAGGTTGCTAAACTAGAATTATGCCAATGTTTGTCTATAGCTACATATTTAAACAGTGAATATTGAAACAAATTTTACCATAAAATAAGTAGATTTTGTATTTTAAGATAAGTGTTTAGTGGCTGGTAGCCATAAAATAAAAATGATCAATTAACCAATACTACTTTAATTATTTATTATTAGACAAATCCAGAGACCAATGCTCCTGTTGATGCAATTAATAGTACTCCAGAAACATTCAATTTGGTAAGATTGTTATAATTATTTACAATTATATTATTTATTAATTATTTTTAATTAATTTACCTACACCATAATATGAAAAATATGTAATACCTGTTTTCTTTAATTTTAATTTTTAATAAGTACACAAAAGAAAATAGATACCTAGTATATTTATAGTATTTTATTTGACTTTCTTCTTTACTTTCTGGATTTATATTAGTTAGAAGTTAGAACTACTTCAACTCTAATAGTTTTTACAAGATATAAACAATGGTATAAGTGTATTACACATCACAATGTTTAAGATGTTAGATAATAATATTAGATAGTACTATTACATATAAAATCATTTATCCTATACATGTGTACATAATAAATTAATAAATATTAAAATATGTTTATTTTAATGTAATATACTTATCTTACATGAAAATGACATTTCAATGACACATTATAATGTACAGGTATAGATGTACCAAATGTCCATGTATAATACTTTATACGTGTAAAACTACTTGAAATTTAAATGATATGCTCATCAATACAGTGCGACACTTAAACCTATTTATCGCTGCAACAATCCTTGTATCCAATTATTACATATTATTATATAACGTAATATTTAATCCGTATACAGTGAAATGATATGCACGTGCCTACGATACATTATTACATATAATATTGTATACCTTTAAGAGCATCACTGCCCCTATGCATGCGAAGCCCATGACTGTGTCTCCCGTGCTAATGTTATTGATGTGCTTTAATACTGTTCGGACCATCCTCAACAAGTTTCCACCACCACCTTTGACGCCAATCAGGTCTTTCACCTGGGAAATGATGATAAGAATAGCTGCGGCTGACGTGAACCCTGAGGACACCGGTACAGATATGAAGTTGATGATGACCCCCAAGCCCGCAAAACTCATCAGCGTCTGGATTATGCCACTCAGGAAGCACAATAACGTTGCGTACGCCGATCCCCGAGTTCCGATCGTGTTGTTAATCAACAGAGCGACGATGGCGGTTGGTCCCATCGGGACTACTTTGCTTGTGCCAAATAGTAAGTAAATGAATGTCCCTACAAAGGAACTATAAAGACCATACTGAAAAAAAATTGGTTTTTATATGTTGAAAAATAAAATGGTGCAATGTGATGGATCAAAAATATATACTTCAACAGTTAAAATATCATTACGAAAAAATATGATAAGTGATTATATGATCATTGATCATTCCCTATACACTGTGTGTACCTACACAAATTTGATCAAATATTATAATAATAAAAATATGATCTATGTACAAATCGTGCCATTACGATAGATCTAACTTCACGTACCTGAGCTGGTATCCCAACTATGCTAGACAATGCCATTGATTGAGGTATTACTGTTAAGCCGATTGTTATACCGGCCAAGAGATCGCCAAGAAAGTCATCACCCGAGTAATTGGGAATCCACTGTAATATAAATAGTTTTCTTTTGATAAAAGTGGTTAGATTTTTTAGATAGAGGTTTTTAGTATGTGATGTAAATGTCGTCTTCTGGTTAGAATCTAGTTTTGACGATTCCGCATCGTCCACTGGCACTAAGAAAAAGAAAAATTCAAATATAATATTATCCAGAGTTATTATGTTGCATGTTTTTTTTTTTTTTAACTTGAACTAAAGTTTATTTTTTTAAGCAGTAACACTGCTGCAAGGCCCATCATGTACATTACATATTATACACTCCTATTTATTAAGAATGATTTTTAAGCATGTTCACTAAAAATAATATACAGTAAATTATGCTTATATCCAAATTCTAATTTAAAAAAAATTTCAATTCACTTTAAGACCATTTATATTTTTTACCATTTAGGAATGATCCTGTGATATATAATAAGCTTAGCATATATAGTTACATTAGAGTAATATGATATGTATACTGGTGTTCACGACTACGAGACCGAACGCTCAAGAGAGGGAATCTGCTGATCCAGCATTTCCCACCCTGGCCGTTACACAGGCAGGCGCCATGTTCATGGTCGCCATGAGTAGCCGTTAAGCCAGAATAATTCAGATAGACCTCTTTTGTTATACAGAAAATCTTAGTAATAACTATGTAATAAGTAATAATTATTAGATATAGGCGATATAGCTATTCATAGTTTGTAGAAACAAACGCAACTTTTAATCATTTTCCAAGCATCTATACGTATAATTCTTCGAAATTTGTCCTACCTCTCTCCATCTAGGAAATCCGTGCGCCAGTACACATCACCTGAGACAATACAAACTTCCGTTAAGTACTTTTTAAGTTATAAAACTTTGTGTACTAAAGATAATACGCCTATTGTGTATGGCAATGGGTTATGTGGATATGAGAGCTTATAGACAATTTAAAAAAGTTGGTGACTATTCCTACTATATTAATATATCAATATGAATAATTAGTAAAAATTATCCACATAATAAATACCACATCTAATATTACATATACCTAGTTTTCATTTTCATAAAACCATTTTTAAGGGTTATTATCCTTAGTTTAAACATTTTAATAACTCAGAAACTATTCCTTAAAATTTTGATTTTTATGCATCTATACATTTTCAAAAAAATCATCCGCTAAATAATTTGCAGTAAAAATGGGGTTTCATTTGAAAAATACAAGTTTGTATTGCCGCAAGATATGTCTTAAGTAGGTAGTAAAAAATATCAGAAATTTTAAAATATGGCCTTTAGATATATCAAAAATTTCTAAAAATATTTGAATACCTAAATATACTATTAAATAAAAAAATGGGGGTGAGTTATGACTAATGAGTATACTAAAAAATCATAATTTTATGTTATATCGTAGTATAATAATGCTACACATCTGTATCTATCAGTATTTAATAAAAACGTTATTTAAACACCACATTTATTCTATACGAACTACGAACGGGTATAAGACGATTGGGAACGTTTTACCATCTTTATAACACGATTGTGAACGAATGTCGCTTATCAATGAATTTGTTTTTAAGTCGAAAACTGAATAATTGCGAACGTTTTTTTAGGTTACGTTGCCAAGTTTATATTTCAAAATAAATATATTATATATAAATAATACAACTACGTGACATTATTCCTACGTTACAAACTGAAATAAAATGATACAAAATAATAAGTATGTAATGTTTAAAATGTTATTGATTAAAAAAAAATTCGATATAAATACTAATAATACTGTTCAATAATGTTTTAATTAGTTACAAGAAAATAAATACACAAATAAATTTAAAAAAATTAAAATAGTTTTTAAAATTTTTACCTTGGGTTTCCTTGAATTTTCAGTTTTTTGTAAATATTAATCTAGATTCATATGGATTTTATAATCATTTAATTTTTTTAATGTTGGTTCAATTCTAGATTTAACTTTTTTTGTCCATAAGATTATGTACTTACTTTGTTTGTAATAGAATTTATTATTTTCAAAGTTTGTGCCTGCTTTAAAACTGAAAACATTGCGTGTATTGGAGGGGGGAGGGGTTATAAAACTGACCTAAAATAATATATAATATAAATATGATTTACTGTCAACGAATCTGGCAATGCTGCTTGACAAAAGGCAGGTAAAAACGTTCGCGATCGTGATATGGGAAAAGATCCGTTCGCAATCGTATATCACCCATACGAACAGTAAATTTGAATATTATTATGACCGAGTATGTTGTATAATAATAATACTATAATGTAGGTCTTATCAGCGTGAATGAAAAATTTAAACAATTTAATATCCAATACTCTGAAAGTCTGAACCTATTTGCAATACTCAAACCGCAAATCTATGATATTTTGAAAAATTAATGATTTTAGGATATAATTACTTACTACTAATAATTGGAAATATACAATTGGGTTTCTATCATTATATATTTATACCTATAGTGTTAGATCATTAAAGTCTATACACTGGAGATAAAATAAATTACTAAGATGAAAATTACGAGAGAAATGAACCAGAATTATTGTCTGTTTAAATGCTCACTCCTAATAACAGAATACCTAGAATAGAATATTAATAATTAATAATTTACTACTTAAATCATAATATATTAAACTTCTAATATTTCCTTAGTAAAACACTAACAACATAATGAATTCAAATCGAATTATCTTGACTTAATCTAATATCTTAAATTATAATAGTACCTAAATGTAAATTAATTTAATTAGAACAAATTTAATTTACTAATTTAGACGAAATCCATTTACAAAAATAATTATCAGTTAGTATTTCTAATTTAAATATTTTAATGTTTAGTATTATAGGTTATAATATAGGCGATACTTACAGATAACATCATTATTTACTGTATTATTATTTAATTGCAGATTGCCATTGATAACGGTTGAATTTTGTTGTGCGCCATATTCGTATTTATACCTCGGGTTGTCCATTTACGTACAAGCTATAATCACATAATAATACCTATAATTTTACACAAATTACAGCTACATACCATTGTCAAACAGTCATAAAAGCTGTTGATAATAAGACCATATAAATACACATAAATTCGTTAAACAGGCACAAATATTTGAATAAGGAAAAATAATTATGTTTTAACGTAATAAAACATATAATCTTTTTATTATGTATCGTATGCGAGAGAATAGTAAAATTATCATAAATCACAAGCGGTTATGTGACTACCTAATAATATATTGTTGAATTTGAATTCGACGGTGCCTATAGGAAACCTCCTATACTGAAGGAGGTAATAGCTACCTATATCAATTATTAAGTTAAGTATAAAAAACAAAATTTGAAATACTATATTAATATAAGAAGTAAAAATTTGGTAGAGTGAGAAGTGAAATTTCAAGGATTTATTTCTAAAGACGATCGGTAATTATTTCGCTCGAAACGCAAATTGTAACGATTGTGACGTGCTGCTGTCTTATTTGGCACAACAGTCTTGTTAACGAAATTATCTATATAATCGCATCTCTTTTTTATCGTTTCTGGCACCACGTTTGATTTTTTTTAACGCGTACCTATATATACCTATCTACTGCAGCGTACGAATGTATGATTGTAATATACATAAATCATAATATAAGGTACATGCATGTGCAAATATGCAATACCTGGTGTTTATAAAACGTTTTGATGTCTAAATGTTTATCGTCGTTTGCTCGATATAAAATTACTCACTATGATAATGACATCACTGACACTGAAATATTTCTGTAATGATAAGTTACTATTTTTTTTTCCTTTCTAAAGATTTTAAAACTAAATCATTGTACCAAATCATTGTATAAATAAGTCAGTAAATTAAATAATATTTGATATAAAAGTTGGTATAAAAGTTGGTACCCAAATTATGTTTGTCTATTATTGATATTGTCTAAAATAAATATAAATGTGGATTTTATTACGATAGAAATTGTACTTATAATATGTTATTAACAACTAATAATAGTAACGAACTATAATATCTAAACATAACAAAACATTCTTAATACCTAGGTATGTAAATATTTGTTAACTATATATAAATGAATACAGATCATTTATTGCAGTATTTATATAAAATAGATTTTTGTGAATGAACAAAAGGCTATAGTATATTTGTGGATATTATTTTCAATGAATAATATTCATAAAAATAATAAAAGCAACAATGAGGTAACATGGACAAGTTGGACAACATTTTATACGACGCTATAAAATAACTTGAACCGTAGGTACCTATAGAACAGTTAGCTACCCTATTAAATGATCTATATAATTTTTACATGCATGTTTTGTTTACCTATTTTAGTAAGATTAGATACTTAGATAGGACAAATTCAGCCCACCAAGTTTCCTATACTTAATCAGCCCAACTTTTATTGTTATCGTTTTTTGAGTTTTAACTCATTTTAATGATAACATACATATTTAATTTCATATTCTGGAGCATAATAACATTTGGAGTAGGTATTTTAATTTATAAAAATCAAATTTCGTACAGATTGGGTATTACGTAGGAAGTTAAATATTTGAGTTTTATGAGTGGTGAAGTGAACCACATCAGGGTACCACGGTTCCACTCCACTTACCTTATCTAGGTTTTAAATACTTACATAAGTTATAAGTTATAACTTATACTATATTTGTCCAAAATTCATTTTCATATTCTAGGTAGATTAATACCAAAAAAATATTCTTGGAATAAAGAATAAAAGTGTATGTTATCATTAAAAAAATGAGGTTTTTGAAATTTTAAAATTATGAAAGAAAATATTTTTTTTTTTTAATTTTGATTGTTTTTGAATAACGAATGTCTTACATAAACTGGATTACTCAGTATACAATATAAATATTAAATACTTAGGTTCTACTGTTAGATAGGTACAATCATAATAGGTTTGTTATGTATGTACAACGAAGTTATAAATAATATATACTCACTATTATAACTATCGGTGTACAATTATATTGTAAACCTGTTGAATATCCGAATTTGTTAACATCGACCATTGATAACGAATGTCACTTCTAACTATAAGCCGTACGTGCCAGAATAGAGTGAACTAACCGTTTCAATGTATACCCGTCATTGTTGAAAAACAAAATCATTACCCAATAGACTAATCAATTGGCAACGCGGAGCGAATTCTCGGTTTTAATAAATTAATAAAAAATAAGTTCAATAAGTCATAAGGGGACTAATTTATTAATAACACGATGGGCGATGCATTAAATGAACGATGTGGCCAACGTATAGATTTTTAATTATATTTTGATTAAAATAATATTTGGGACGATGATTTTTACGTCTGGCACTTGTATTTTTCAGTCAAATCTGTAATCCTGATGATCATCATAATGTACATTGCAGTGCAATGTGCGCGTGAGCGTGCATGCGTGTTAGTTTTAACTACACAAACGCAAGAATAAAAAAATACGATACGTTTAATAATAATTGGTCAACATTGCAGGCTCACACTTATCGGTTACATAGTCATATGTTTCGTGACAAGACGGTTAAATAATTGATTTTACTAATATAATTGTATATACCTCGCACGGCACCGAATTCATATTGTTGTGTTTATACTTGTTAACTATATTGAACAGACAAATAAACGATATAATAGTACCGTAGAAACTCGTCCTTCTAATTTGCGTATAGATTACCTTATACCGCATTACCACCTATATTTTCACTCTAATATCATAGGTGTAATCTTAGGGGCAAGCGAGAAACTGTCCCTCAGATACGAGTATTTAACTCAAAAGTGTCATTTTACCATATACCTATATTTTAAGTTTTATCACAGACTGTCCCTACCAAGGTTAGGTAAACATAATACCTATATATAGTATAATATACGATAGATTTATTTACTTTAAATAATATATTTGTATAGGTATAATTATAGCCATATGAACACACCAAACGCATAGGTTTTATTATTGTTGGTATAGAAATTAGAAACTACTATTCATGTTTTATGTAATATGTACCTACGTATATATCCTTTGAACTCTGAAGTCGTTATTAAAATTTTGATGCGTTACATTTTAAGTTTTAATATATCTACTTGACGCTCGACTGGGAATGCAATAAACGCCTCATCGTTTATAATAGCACCATAAAATGTACGTATAATACGGATTATTAGGTGAAATCCTTATTCAAATTTGTATTCGATGGGTCATTAACGACTTATGTGCAGTTTTTTTTATCGATGAATAAATTAATTGTAGGTGCAATAAAAATTATATGACGTCTATGAAAGATACTATATTATTATTGTTAAATCCGCATTTTCAAACAACTATATTATAATTATATGATAAATAAAACCAAAAATTCTTTATTAATGTATTAATTATTACAACTGTAATAATAATTACCAACAAGTCCGAGTAGAGTTTGTTGGAATGATGGTTTTAGGTAATTGTGCTAACTTTGTGGTGCCAGCTTCACGTAGGCATAAAAAACATCAATCGAATTATCTTAAGTCTGAAGTGTTATGCGTGTTAAATATCAATAGCCAAAAAATAAAATATGTGTAGAAAATAGACATAATACGAGTACATATTATTGTATAGGTAGCTATTATTCAGAGACAGTCGGTATAATACATTATCAATTCAAAAAATAATTTGCCTCTACTAGTTTGAGAGAGAGATAGATTCCGTTGAACTGTAGGTGTATAGGTATAAATGTTATCGCTGTCAGTAAAAAAAATCTATTTTAAGACTTTAGGTACTACCATCTATATTGATATAACGAAGAGGTAAAGTTTGTTAGTTTTTGAGTTTATTCGTACTATTTTTAGGAAATAATATTTGGAACTAATGAACCGATTTCAAAAGTTCTTGAAAGCTGCATTATTTCTGAGCAATATAGGTTACTATTAAGTATATTTAACTTAACACAATTTTGTTTTAAGCAATTATTAATCGAAACTACGTCTGATATTTAGGACTTTATAGGTATAGATTGACACTGCACTGAAGACTGAATAAAACGATTTGTAAGCTGTGATTGAAGTTATTTGGATAACTTCCAATTATCCGAAATACTGTTTACTATTATAATAGGCGTGTTTGTGTAACAGATGATCGACATATCGACTGGCTGTGGCTGAAAAATGTATAGTGTGTAAGAAGCCTTACAGACCAGACAAAGTTAATCAGTGTTATAGGTACTGGAGTTCACACGGTCAACGCGTTCCAAGACAATAGTTGGAAAACTCATAAAAAATATTATGATCTTTTCTTTTTGGAACGCGCTCTAGTGATACCTCACTCCGGAAACACTCGGACCATTAAATAACTAATAAGGGTCATTTCGACTTTCAAGACACATTCGGGAAACTCTCTCAAAGGCAAACCATAGAAATTTCAGCGGGCGTATAATCAACGTTACCTTCGTTATATTATACTCTTGTCAAGACAAAAAAGTCGAATACTCACCAGAATTACTAATTTTACCATACATTTTTTAATCAGCTCTACAGTTGTACCTAACCTAAACCTACCATATATTTTGTATCGTTTAATAATAATGTACGGAACTATATACCAGTATATGGTATGTATACTGCAGGAAGCAGGACTACCATACAGATTTTGTATTAACTTTTTGCAAGGCAAATGCAAAAACGCAGTGGCTCACCCTCCATATTGTCAATACAGAAATAACGATTTCAAAAACAATTTGTGAATTAAGAAATGTTTATCTTAATATGTTTCTTTTTTTTATGTGCCTTAAATAATTTCTGTCTGTCATATGACATTGAGATTTTGACAAAATGTTTAAAAAAAGAAATAACGGTAGAGATTTGAAATTTTCAGAAAATATTTATAAAAGTAAATATTAGTTTAGAGGTTATATATAATGTTAGTTATTTTTGAGATTTGATAACTAATAAAGACATTTTAGTATTTTACTCTTACTATTTTTCCGATTTATATTAATTAAGTTTTTGTTTCTCCTCGGTCAAAAAGTTAGAGAATATAATAATACAAGAGACCCCGTAAGTTTTTCTTATACCAATTTAAAAAAGTAAACGTGGCTCTGCTATACAGTATAGATTACAAGTGAGTTACTGTAATGGATGTAATGGATGATATTAAATTTGAATTCAATAATATAATATCATTGTATATGAAAGACGATTCTGAGCGGAAACGGTTTGTCAGACTAGAATATTTCATAGTTTTATACTATATTAATTTTATTGCTATTATTTAAAAAAAAAAAAAGGTAGGTACCTATAAAATAAATTCCAAATTAATCAAATCACATTAATTATGTATCCGACTCACTCAGTCCATTCATAGTAGGTATATACAATTATTATAAAGTATTAATATAATTCATTAATGGCATAACCTATTACAATTATAGAATATAAAGTATACTCTATAGACATTTTAAGTACCCACGAATAATATTTTTAAATTACAATAATATAGTTAAAATGGTTATTCTTGGTTATTTATGTAATTTCATATTTTCATCCAAATTTGAACTTAAAATAACTATAAAAAAAAAACTGTGATTGTATAGTTTTTTTGCCACAGAATTAACTACTTAGAATCTTTTTTTTTTAATTTTCTATATTTAGCTATAAAAGTTAAAAGTTTTACAAATTTTTAACAGCCAAAGAATTCGTAAAATTTCAATTAAACAAATTTTATCAAAATTTGAACTTTAAATGGTTATCAACAAAATAAAAACGTGACAATAGATTTTTAATATTTTCCAACTACTATAATTATATCAACTTACAGGGAACCTTGTTTTAAATTTTCAAATTTTTTGACTCAATGAATAAAATTGTATTCATATTTATTGAATAAAAAACTAAAAGAACCGAAAATTACAAATGCCTATAAATAACTTTAAAAGTTTTGAAATACTCTGAAAATTTTATCAAGTATAGGAGTTGATAAAATAAACATTTGGTGTAAATTTCAAGTTTCTACAATTATTCGTTTTAGAATAACAATAAAATAAGAATATCGGTACAAGAGAAATTGAGTAAATATTCAATAATGTAATTCAAATTTCAAATGCTCATAAAAATTTAATTTGACTTTCTAGTAGAAATTTTTTATTTGATAAAAGTCGACAAGCTCACGAAGAATCTTGTATTAAATTTTCAAACCTTAGATTTAAAAAGATAAATTTTTACGAATTTCTATCACAAAATAAATTGCGAATTTTCGTGATTTTTACGTAGTTTGTCAAAATTTGAACTTTGAATGCTTATTAAAAAAATTGTGACTTATGTATTTTTAATATTTTTTAATTGTCGTTGTAACAATATTGAATATACTAGGAGCTTATTGTATTAAATTTTGTTTTTTGTTTTTCTCGGTGCTTTTGAAAACTACTGGGAATCCCCAACGCACCAACTAGATTCACTTTCCAATCGAAAAAGCTACTGAAGTTTAAAATCGAAGCATTATTTTGACAACTTATTGTGTACACACACACATCATTGTAAAATCAATACATTCATCGCTTTTACAAGTGTTTTAAATTAAAATGTTTACAACATAAATTAGTTATTTAAACGAAAAATTACGCATGATTTTTCTTAAATCTGTTTACACAATTTAGTCGTAAAACATAATATATTGATCTTTGATAGGTACTTTAAAACTGTAGACTGCAATTTACAATAAAAAATATGTGTATGCCACTGCACGATCAATTATGAAATTTACGAAAGTGATTTTTTTTGTTTTTTTCAGCGATTTTTCAAAAAAATGCTTATTTCCAATTTTTTTTAGTTATTTGACCAGTATTTCCACGTTTTTATAACATTTTCAACTATTTATGAATATTGTTTACATTTTATTTTTCAGAAAATCCGTTATTTTAAGGGCTGTAAGTGCCGAACCCTGTTTATTAGTTAGTGAGAACTAGGAGAAAGAATAGGTGCAGCCAATTGCTGTTCAGAAAAATTTTCTGTACTACAATTAATAAAATATATTATATAATATTTAACATATCGAAATACTTTTATTTTGTTTTAAAAAATTATCAATTAAAATGTTTGTTAAAAGATATGCAACGCACAGAACGATCAAGTTGTTCAGATAATTCTTAGCCATCTGCAGTAGTGCTGTTTAATGCCATGTGTTTGTTCAACAGTTGATCGATATCTTGGCTCTCGTAGAATAATCGTATGTTGAAATCTTTTGGACGAACTCCCTCGAAAACAGTGACCAAACTTGGTTTCAGGTTGTAAAAAAATAACAACTGGCCTCTCTGCGAAAAGTCTATGGTTAACAATTCTATGACCTGAAAACGATACATTTTCAACAATTATAAATAAATAATATAATAAAAAGGTGGAAGGAGAGTGAAAATGAACTGATAAAAACCTTGGCGGCAGTAAAATCTGCTCCATAAATATGTGAACAGTCAATGACTACCGGTAAATTCTGTTTTAGGCTGTGCTTAACGATGATATTTCTCACATAATCAACTGATGGAAATATCAAGCATCTGTCTGGTGTCATCATCAGATAGTTAATACCGCTCCTAGTCTGTAATTATTATAAATATCACATAAATCAAACTATCAAAGTATAATATATATTATTGATTGCAGTCTTATTAAAGATAAAAATAATTGTAATACGAGCATACGACATTCGTACATTAGTTAAATACAAAAAAATGTAATCACCTCTTACCGTGTTAACTCTAATTGAAAGTTTGGGTCTCGCCGCGTGGTATAAAATCGATATCAAATTCAAACCAACGCCAATTAGAATTCCTATTTCCATCTGTAATAACAGGCAGGCGAAAAACGTTCCTAAACCAGGTATAAGATCGCTTTCTAAATGTATATGAAAAATAGAAAATTATTATAAACATTATTAAAATTTTCATAAATACTCGTTAATATTTATAAAACAATGATAAGACAAGTACTACGAAGTTATAGTTGTAAATAAATAAAAAAACAACAGGTAAATTAATTTGCTGTAGTTATACAAAGGATATCACTGTAATCCGGATGTATTCAATTTGAGTTTTATGATAATTCATTGCATTCAAATATTCATTCCAAGTCGGTCGGTTAGCTTACATTTCTAAGGAAATTTTATTATATACCTATTTATTATTCACACTGATATTTTTACTTAATTATTTTTGTTTTAATTGGAAATTGAAGATTTTTTTACAGCTTATTAAGGTGAAGAATTTTATTTATATAACTTTAAAAATATGTATGTAAAAACATATCGTACTTAATAGTTTAATCAACTTTATCATGTTTTAATGAACAGAAAGAATATTGTACGAAATATTTAACATGTAAGTTCTGAATGTGTTAATATTTTTAAATACAAACGTAATAGTCAACGTTAATAACATTTAAGTACTTTTGAATTTTACTTAACCAAGAATCCTATATAAACAATACGTAATTAAATTTTACTACTCCATAAATCCATCATGTTAAATAATTAGGTAGGTAGGTACTAATTTGTAATATACAAACATTGTATTATGTTTATACACAACTAATAATTATTACAAAATGAATTTGAAATTATTTAGTGCACTTGAATTTGGTAGGTAATGTACGAGTCGCACTGTACGACACGCGTGTAAATCATATATTAACATTACTATAGTAAATTTTTTTCCAAACTAACTCTAATGCCTTCATAGGCCGTCCATAGGGCAGAGTTTATCTTAGTTTAATGATACTGTAATAAATAACAGTAAATATCTCAAAGATTTATTTATTGTCTAAGAAAATTGTTATTATAGTTCAAGCACCTACTGGCTACTATAATACGTTGCAATAACGAAAAAAATGTTCCCACCTTTGTAAATTTCAACATTTCACTAATAGATTCATTTTGAAACCACAAGTAAATATCGTTTAGGTAAATCCAAAAATAATAATGATAATGATGCTGCGCTGACGAGCATATTTTATGAAAGGTTCACAATTTTATCAGTTTTGGTCTGACTCATTCTAACTCTTGATTAAGATTTTGACCTTTAAAATTATATAAATTTGAGGTAAACAAATGTATAATATTACTTTTTGATCGATAAATTGGTTTAACAACACGAATTTCCACCATGAATATGACTGCAGCAATGATTATCGCCGCAAGAGCCGATTTCGGTATATAGTAAAAATAAGGTGTACAGAATAATAAGGCTACGATGACCAAAATTCCTATAAAAATAAAAATGACGATTATAATAATTGATACAGTTTTTTTTTTTTTTTAATCGTATTATGTCTATACGGGATACAAGTAGATTGATTTTTTGGAGAAAAAAAATTATCTCACCAGAATATAAACCTCCTAATGGCGTTCTTACACCACTGGCGGCATTCACGGCACTTCTGGAGAAAGAACCTGAACCCGGGTAAGCGTGAAAAAACGAATTGCCGATATTACACAATCCAATTGCCAATAACTCTTGTGTGGCGTCAACGGGTTTTCCCACAGCTAAAGTGAACGAGAAAAAAAAATTAATGATTTCATTGATCCGCGGTTAACAAGGCTTTCCGGTTTTATATACTGACAAAATGTCTTGCATATGGAAAGGTTTTCGATCAGCGCTACGATCGGCAACACTATAACGCCAGAACCCATGTCCGAGACAATCTTAAAGAATCCAACCGTGGTCCCGTTGTCTCCCTCGACACTAAACTTCGGGAAATCGAAATCCGGTAAACCCGACGGGATTTTACCTGGAACATTATTAGCGGTATAATAATCGACAGTCTGTGCAGTGTTCCGAGACCACGACCACCGTTTCACAGCCGCAATGGTGGACATCGACGGTTCTTACTTATCTGCAGTTATCCGTCGTCTAAGTTTTCCACCAGTCGCCAGAGTAGGTTTAATACGTATAGTAATATTCATTTGAATTTTCAGCAAAAATAAAATTAATAGTTCTTACAATTTGGTAACCTCTAACTGTAAAAACGTATATTATAGACCACGAAGACGATGATATTTTCACAGTCGGTACCTTTTCTCCGTTTCATAAGAAAGAGGGAAAATATTACGTCCGCAATACAATATGCATAGGCATTATAGTATTTTACTAATAGACCAGCCCTCGTCGTGTTTCCATCGTGTTAAGATAGGAGGCGCTTTTCAGGTTTTTTTTACTAAACGAGCTTTCAACACTGCGCCATGTCGACATGCGGCTATCAATGTATTTAGTATATAGGATAAGCCAATCTATGAGTAACAGGTCTACGACAATATAATATTATGTGCGTTGTTATGATTTTATTATTTTATCAAGTTTCCACTTACTTTTCCAAGCGAATAAAATTTAAATTAATCATATGTTACATAAATATTTATATATTTTTTTTATAGTAAGGGGTAACCAACACATAAGAACTGAGATTTGTTGTGGCGTAAAATTAAAGTGTTATATATTACAACTTAAAAGGTAAATTATGTTGCTATCTATTCTGGCAGTAAGCGGGGACTTGTGTGGAAAACGGAACAGTAGATTTTTGTGGAAAAGTAAAACACCTCCACTTACCAATCACCTTGAACGGTATCGGTGGCATTTCATTAGATGTCAAGTCGTGACCCGACGAATTCACATACAGGAACCCAATGAATGTGGTAACGATGATGACAATAGAGTTTCTAAAAGTGCCGATCAACCACATAGTTCTATTGATAATTCGCTGACCTTTATTGCGTTCGCTTTCGTTTTCGGGGCCTACGTGGATCAAAGCTAACATCTAAACAATAGAATACATAGATCAATATCGTAATAGTCATGTCGTAATAATCATCATAGTTCGTAATGTTATAACTAGGGTTAGGATGTTTATGACTTTTGCATATTTTTTCTTTTAGTCGTGCACTTTGCAGACCAAGTTATAAATTTGTTTTGTGCGGCATAGAATCAGATACATTCAATTTTATTTTGCAGATTTTTGCATATTTAGTGATTTTTATGAATAAATGCATATTTTGAAAAAAATTCAGGAAATAAAACGTACCTATAGAAATAATTTTGATTTATTCACTCTTACTCTTAACAACAGAACCACAGCGAAACACACCGATCCAACCACCATGTCTCCCACTCGAACATTACTGATGTCTTTGGACAGGGATACAACCATTTCGAGCAGGGTCGACCCCACGGCGCGTATTCCGAGTATGTCTTTGACTTGTGAGAGGACGATGAGTATGGCGACGGCTGACGTGAATCCCGCGTTCACCGGCCCAGAGATGAAATCGATCAAGAAACCTGTACACGGGAAATCAGGAATAATAATCGACGAGAAATCGCGATCGTCTTAAAACCATATGGCGTAATATATCAGGAGTGGCTAACTTGCAGCTCGTGTTATATTTAAAAAAAACCAATATTTACTTATCAATGATAAAATACAATAAAAATTATAAAATGTATTTATAAAAATTTTGACTCTTATAATATCATTATATTAATCCATGTGGCTCGTGGACGTATCCATGTTGGCCACCCCTGGCATATATTATCATATCATGGTCCACGTTATTGTAAGTTTCCCTACTTTACCTAATCCCAACATTCCCATGATCAGTTGGATGACTCCGGACAAGAAACACATCAAAGTGCCGTACACTGGCCCACGTCCGTTGAGCGTGTTGTACGTCATTAGTGACACGATGGCCGTCGGACCCATTGGCACTTCCTTGCAAGTCCCGAGGAAGACGTACATCAGGCTGCCGACGAACGAACCGTATAGACCATACTGGATACGAGCGGATAATATATAAGACACGTGTTTTGTTAGGTATTACATAGCCATAGGCGCATCTAGTATCACATTTTTTTTGTGTGTGGGGGGATTGGAGGGGAGGGTCTGTAGCCCTCTCATTTTCACTTTGATATTGTGTGTCCCAATAAACCGCTTTACTAAGTCGGCAAGTATAGGTATTTGCAAATGGTTAATAAAGATCGATATGCGTTTACGTACCTATACGTGTAAAATATTTTTATTGAATACTTGATTTACCAATCATGCACCTCACCCGTTTTTTAATTTATTCAATTTTGAAATATACTTGAGGTTCATAATTTCAATTATTATTTGTATTTCTAAGAACAAAATCAGTTTAATAATTATTTACAGAAAAATGGTCGACTTTGATTTGAAAAAAAGAATTTGATTTCGCCACAGATAAAATTTTAAATTAAACATTTAAATGGTATAAAAAATCTAAGCGTTTGGAAAATGTTATAAAACATTTTTGCAGTATACCTACTCGTTGTTACTTTTTTGTTCTGAGCCAATTTTATTTCTCATTGAAGAAAACTTTGTTTGTGACTTTTTATCCAATCATCCTACCTAGTTGGCAGTTGCACCTATGTCAAGTAAATATATGTATATAAATATGAAGAGGATTAGTACCTCCGTCGTTAAACATGAAGTCGCCACATTGTATGCCACTTCTTACTAACTTAAAATTTTGTTTCCTAGTTGCATATCATGGTCCGTTTTGAAGGCTATAGTAATATGTATTATACATTTATATCATTTTAATATATTATGTACATTGTACATGCTATTTTTTCTGCAGAGCATCATTTTTTTGTATTTAATCTTTAAACTCAAGAAACAATCTTTATTTCAAAATATTGATGGGTATAAATGTATAATAGTCAATTTGAAATTTGAATGTTTACTTTTTATTTTTTAAGCGATTGATTGTTCATTATAATTTTATTCTTGGCATGCAATGTGGATACACATTGGTTGTATACGATTTTCTATTCTTAAAATAATAATATTATACAGACACTGTTTACTTTTTGTGGCACGATTGACGAACGCACGCACAAAAATCGCCTGGCATTAGTCAGTTATGGTAGTACACTTACTTGAAGTGGTAGACCGGCCAGTGCTGCGAATGACATAGATTGTGGTATGAGGGTTAGACCAACCGTGATACCAGCAAGAAGATCTCCTATACAGTCTTCCGTCGTGTAAGTCGGCCACCATTGCAGAAACGGTAACCGTTTGGGTATGTTTTTGCGCCTGAATGCCGATTTTGTCTTGTTGGCTATTTGTCTACAACAAGTCTTTAAATAATTGTTTTCTGTTTTTTCGTTCACCTCGTCTATCACTATAATAACATACGATGCATTATGATGGATCGCAATTATATTTACATAGGCATTACACATATAATATATTATATAAAATAATATGATATACCAGCATTACCAGCTCTGTATTAAAGGTGGGTCGAATTTATTCAAAAATAATATGGTCCATAACTAACATTTTTAATCGTATATTATTATGTCAAACTGGATATTTCGTTCGACGTCGAACCGAACTCAATCTCTTGAATTAAATGTTTAATCAAACTTTTTAAGTATATCGCATGTGGTAGGTATGTCGAAATAATAGTAAAGCATAGATTTGTTCCAGATTAAATACAGAATTTGGAAATGTTTGTTCAAGTTCGGTTCGATTAGGTTTTTTTTAAACTACGTAGGTTCGACTGTCAAACTCAAACGTACACCAAAAGTTTTGTGCGATTTTTCGACTTTCAAACAGTTTGAGCTACCTCTACTATAATGATTATAATCACCGCGGAGGCGCGGAAGCGATTCTAGTACAAAAAGAGAGGGTCACTAACTACCTAAACTATATGAGGGGATTCAAGGAAATCATAATTTTGAAATCTGGAGTTAATTCAAGTACCTAACCTTTAGAAATCTTCAACAAACTTCGTGAGACGTGAGTCATGGCAATTTGATTTTCTTTCAATTGGAAAAATATTTACCTACCCAATACGTTCAAACTCGACGCCGCCGTTCTTATATCGGAGCCGTCTAATGAAAAAACAGTACACACTTATTACTTTTTTAAATTAATTTAATTATATTAATACACCGGTTGCATGATACTAGGTACAATTTATTATGATAAAATAAACGACAATATCGTATACTTCTTTAAGGTATTTGTAAGCAGCAAGGTTGTTATAGGATCCGTACGGGTACGGCACTATTTATTCCACCGAGTTACGTTTAATGGATTAGGTACATATTATATTACATATTATACTCACAAATGAAGTCGGAACTTCCGATATTGAGTATCTCACGGTCGTAGACCAGCGTGTCGCCTGCACTCTCCGTGATATCCGGCAGTCGATTATTTTGCGAACTACAAGGACTAGAGGGCATGTTTATTTGGATATTTGACGTTTTCTTCAAAATAGACAGTCAAACAGAGTGTAGTATTCGCGTACCAAAGGTGTCGACTACGATGATGCACACGAAAAACTACATAGTCCGCGCATACAACATCGGTAAGCAGTATAATAACAATAAATAAATAAATAACAAAATGAATCGTTATAAATTTATAATATTAAAGTGGTTCGACGGCAATAATTGTTTGTACATCATGGGTACAAGTACCTACGTCAAATAGAAATGGTTTTCGAATCGTTATCGTCATTGTTTATCTACAACAAAATCGAGTTAACCACGAGTGGTAGGTATATAACGAATTAGTTTGATGTAAGATTAACACAAGTATAATATAATGAACATTACAAATACTGAGTGGTCTATAACTTAACATTAGATACCTACACTCTTCGATATTTTAGAAAAAACCTAATGTTTTTGAAAATATTTCTTTGCATAATTTTGAGCCTACACATTCAAAACAAAAATTTTGGTAAAAAATTTTTTTACCACTTTTATAAATTTAATTTATTATTCTTTTGAACAACGACAAATATTTTTAATTTCACATTTCGAAGGAGAGTAATTCAAAGTATTTCGATCAATAAAAATCAAATTTTAGACAAGCGGTTAAATATTTATGAGTAGGATCTTAAATTTTAGATAAGTGGAGTTGTGGACCAAAATTTAACGGGGTAGCCGGGTAGGCTATACCATTTCACTCTGCTCATATAAACCTTAAATAGCTCATTAACTATATTGTATATTTTTCCAAAATTCGATTATAATCCATTGAAGTATTCCAAAAAGTATTTTGCTTTGGAATAAGGAATTCAAATACGCGTGTTGACGTTCAAAAAAGTAAAAAAATGTAAACGATGAAAAATAATAAAACTATTTTCAAACCATTTAACATAATGTAAAAAAGTTAATCATTTTTTAAATAATGAGTGTCTTGTGTTAAATGGGTCATCCGGTACATATAAGTGTATTATTACTGTATTCGTTAACGTGTTAATGCAGGTAAGTAATGGATAAAATAACAACGCCTAAGTGTGATCATAAACATTTTTATGACACTATTGATCATGGTGTGGCAGTAATAGTAATTTTCATTCCACGTGTGATGTGTTGTCATTCATGTATTTGTGCTGTACATTCAAATCGGACGTAATATAATTTTCTGCCGTACGACCATTATTAATGACGAGTGCAAATCACAGCCTGTAGAGGTGCTTTTAAAAACAGGAGTATCCAAATTTGATTTATTTAATATAATATTATGTTTATTATTATTAACATGGGCACAATTTCAACATAAATATGGGTTTTTTAACCTATGGATTTTCTCATTATAGTTTTTTTTTTTTTTGTAAGTAGAAATTGTTAATACATAACATAAAACATTATTTGAGGGTGCTAATTTTAAATTGGGGGTATTAGCACCCCCTAAGACCCCTCCATCAATTCGCACCTATGATTATTTATAAATAATCTTAATATAATAATATAATAATATTTGCAAGGCAGATGTTATTTCTTATTTGAGCAATGCCTTTCGTAGCACTTAGCACTACACAATATTATCTAACTTTTATAAGACGAAAAGCACCAAACACTAAACGATTTTCAAACACATCGGTGTTTAAAACGATACAATGCAATATCACTGATACATTTAAAAATAAAAATAAACTTAAATCATAACAGAATTGAGTATTTGTTAATATTTTATTTAGAAAAATTATACCTTTTTTTGTTTTTGTCCGTTTTAACCGACGACGCCGCGGGATCTGCTTTCGCATTGCTTCCGCGGCGCCGCCATAGTTTATTGACAGTATCAAATATTAATTACATTACAAGTTTTACTTGTCTTCTTCCTGTCCTTTTCGGGCCGACCGGAGTCCGCCGCCCTTGAATTCGCGTGCCTATCATCCGATTGGCGAGCCGACCGGAGTCGACCACTCTGGATGTTTCGTTCTCCATCAGGGCGGTCGCACGTTCCCCTGTGCCCTTCGCAAGGCCTCTTTCTCGCGTTCATCCTTTTCCTTGGTCGACAGAATCGTCTCGACCATGCGGATGAACTCCAGGCGATTAGTTTCGAACTGTTTAATAATTCTCCTTCGGGCTTGGGCGTCTTCTGGCAAGTCATGTGACAGGGGACCACACAGGATTTCCTCAACTTCGCCCGTGTTCGGAGGTCGCCTCATAATCTCAGTCATTCGAACGCGGTCGTCAATCCATCTCGGGCAGGTAAAAACCGTGTGCTCAGCAGTGTCGTCGGGGTTGACGCAGTATACGCAATAACTGTCGTCCGCCCGATTAAACCTCTTCAGGTAGCTCCGGAAGCACCCGTGCCCCGAAAGCATCTGCGTCAGTCGGAAAGTCAGGGTTAGCGGTGGCTTTGTTAACCAGCGTCCAACGTCAGGGAGGAGCCGGTATGTCCATCTGCCTTTATCAGACCGGTCCCGCCGAGCTTGCCAAGCTGCAATGCTGATTATTCTCTCTTGCAGGTTTTTAACGGTGTTCGGGACGACGTCAGTCTGGTCGTTCAGGCGAACCCGAACTCTAGCCCTTTCTGTTGCTAACAGGTCTGCAGGTAGCATTGAGGCCAATACTGACGAAGCGTCGGCCGAGACTGTCCTGTAGGCACGTGTTATGCGGAGTGCAACGGCCCTCTTCGCTCTTGCCAATTCCGCGCGATTCTTAGCCGTTTTTGTCCCGCGGACGGCCCAGGTCGGCGAGGCGTACAACATCTTACTGTTTGCCACAGTGCCAAGAAGCGCTCTTTTGCTTTGCGACGGTACGCCGATGTTGGGCATCAGTCTGCCTATGGCTGTCGCTGAGTCGGTAGCCTTACGGGAGGCCTGTTGTATGTGTTTGGTGAAAGAGAGCCGAGTGTCGATCTCAACACCAAGGTATCACATTGATCGTTTGATAGGAATTACGTGTCCTTCAACCAGAAGCTCCGGGTTGTCATATTTGTTTTTCCTTGTCAGGACTACAGCCACAGTTTTGGTGGGGGCTAACTTCAGTCCGTTTTGTTCCATCCAAGCCGATACCTAAGCTAACACAGGATTAATCAGGGTAGCGGCTGCCTCGCCTGTGCGGGCGATGCCTATGACGCACACATCATCGGCAAATGCCACGAGTTGGACACCCGAAGGGGTTTCCATGTCCAATAAATCGTCGTAAAAGACATTCCACAAGGCTGGTCCGAGAACCGAGCCCTGGGGCACGCCGCACGTCGTACTTCGACGGTGGAGTGTTTCGCCAACCAATATGGATCGATCCTGTAAGTAGGATCTTATCATTTTCACAAGGTAAGAGGGTACATTCTTCAATTGCGTCAGAAGTCGAGCTGCCTTGGCGAAACCCGTATTGGTTTGGTGATCTATGACCGGTGCTATCGAGGTGCGTGTCGAGTCTTGCCAGAATTAGCCGCTCTAAAAGTTTCCCCGAGGAATCAAGCATACACAGCGGCCTATAGCTGGACGGTTCGGTTGTCGGCTTGCCGGGGCCTTTGTGCAATAGTACTAGTCTGGATTCCTTCCATCGGAAAGGGAAGGTGGTGTTGGCCAAGCAGTTGTTGTAGACGCTGAGTAGGATGTTAGGCTTCCGGAGGAACACCTTGGCTAGAACCTCGTTGAGGATACCATCAGGGCCGGTTGCCTTGCCAGGGGGAAGTCTTTTGCAGGCTTGGGCCAGTTCGGCCAGGGTGAAGTCTTCAACGGTTTCATCTTCTGCGGTTTCTGGTGGGTGGGGCTCGAGTGCCCAGTCCGTCGCTGGGGGGTTCGGAAGAGGTGATCGGCGATCTCCGACTCCATGCCACGGGCTTCAATTCCTGGACGTCGACGACCGATGCGTTTGGTGACGATTTTGTAGGGAAGACCCCACGGGTCAGAGTCAACGGATCTGCATAGGTCGGACCAGCATTTAGCCTGGGAGGATCTTATTGCCTGCCGCAATACCTTCCTCTTGACCTTATATGCGGTTCGGTGAACATCCAGTTGTTCGTGTGACTCTCGCCTTCTTGCTGCCCTGTGGTAACTCCTACGCAGTCGACCGTATTCGTCGCGTAACGTGGCAATTTATTGGTTCTACCTGTGGGCTTGCCTTCTGCCGTGAGGCGGTGGTGCCCTGGGCGGCATGCATGCGTCGCAAGCAGATGTCAAGTATGAAATGTGCTGGTCAGCAGCTTGATACTGTGGGCGTGTTTTCATCAGTAGCGGGCAGAGGTGCTATTGCCAGGTGGGAAGTTAGTGCGTCTAAATTGAACCGTCATGACGCGTCAGAAAAATTACACCTACCTATATAGCATGGTCCCATTTCATTATTTTTCATCCTGTCCTATCAATGCATAACTGAATAATTACTTTTTACAGTTCTATACGTAAAATAATATTATGTCCCAGCATTTTCATCTAATCAATTATATAATCAATTTCTAATTTCTATATTATTACCAATTTTACATTTGATACTAATAAGTTATACATCAGCCCATCAGCGTAACTGCGTACCTAACTAGAAATTTGAACAAGGAGAAGCTTAAGCTTCAGGTATTTTATGACTTAATGGAACCTAACTTTACTAGAGTGCTAAAGACCCAAAGCATCCCCGCTCTAGTTTCACAAATAGACTTATAACAAACAGAGTAACGCAGTACCAAAAAAAAAAAAACATTCATATGGTCTAAGAACAAGGATAATATACACTCGTTTTTAGTTTTATCTAATTTTAGGACATCAGCTAAAATTTAAAATAATTAAACCCAACAAATGTTAAATGTTTAAACTGATAAATACAATGTTTATCGTTCGCTGTGTAAAATTATGTAGGATTATTATACTACACGTGTCACATTTTATATACTTTTAAATAGGTAACAAAACGTTATGAGCACAAAATGAAACACAAACAAAGAATTATGTAATAAACAATCATTTCATGAACAGTATATGATTTAATTGATAACCATTTATAATGTGAATAATTTATTATATTACGTTCTATAAAACTTTAAAGGACATAATATTGTCATTTACAAAAACACGCATTACTTAATAGATAGCTATAATATGTTAATACATTGTTTGACATGGCAATACGAAATACACATTTCATATGTATATATATTTATATATATTGTATGTATTATGTTACACAATAAATTCTAAATATAATATTATATAATGACTACGAAATAAATGTTCGATAAAAAACAAAACCACAAAAATTCCCTTTCTTTATTTCTCTCTTTTGGCGTATTAGGTTTTGATTTCTTTTTCCCAAGAAAATTTTTTGCTTAAGTCAACATTAAAATAAATTAACACTAAACGAAGTAAAAAATTGCAGCTTGTTTCTACTGTAATAATTTTAATATAAATAAATAAAATCTAAAGTGTTATATATCTTACTATCTAGTTTAAAAATATTAAAAAATGCATTGGTATGTCGTCTGCTTAAAAATAATGATTTATAGTGTCTAGTTAATATAAACGAAACAAATCATACAAACAAAGTATTAAAAACATTTCAGAAGTACAGAATGGAAAATAATTAGATAATTATTATAAATAAGTATAAATAGATATACCAATGCTGTCAATGGAATTAAAATATGTGTGGATGTATAATATAATAGTTGTAAACCAATATTAAAATTATAAATTTAATTCATAAGATCTTTTTTCAACTTTGATTTTAACAGAAAAAAATGCGCCTTATGGATTTCTAACTCTGAATATCAGTCTGCTGACGAATTTTCGATTTGTTGACGTTGCTGCCTAAAAATTAATAGTTTTTTTAGTCATTTTAAATGTATTTCAATAAAACCATTAATTTCTTGTTACTGACTTCCATCTCTGGAACAACTGATCTAAGTCATGTCTATGATAAAACGTTATGAATCCTTTTGGTTGTACTCCTTCGAACACGGCTACCACACTTGGTTTTAAATTGTAGAAAAACAAAGCCTGACCCCTTTTAGAGAAGTCTTGTGTTAGCATCTCGATGACCTTGAATAAAAACACGAAAATGAATACCAATATTTTTTTGTAAAAATTCACGTCGTTGTTGGTCAGACCTTCGCCGCAGTAAAGTCCGCGCCATATATATGTGAACAGTCGATGACCACGGGAAGTTCTCTTTTCAAACTTTGTTTCATTACCAAATTCCTCACATAATCTACCGAAGGAAAAACCAAACATCTGTCTGGCGTAACCATCAAATAGTTAATGCCGTCCCTCGTCTGTAATCACGATTTTTTTTCTTATGAAAAACAAGACTGCGTTAAAGTTTTCCACTAACGTACCTTATGTACTTCGATCAATAATTTTGGTCTTGCCGCATGGTATAAAATCGAAACCAAATTCAATCCAATACCTATTAAAACTCCTATTTCCAGAGGTAATACCAAACAAGCGAAAAATGTCGCCAAACCGGGTATGAGATCACTTTCTAAAAGAAAATCGGTAAATGTAAACAAAATATGTATAAATATAAAATACAGAGTAATTCACCAAACATGCTCACCAGTCACCTCCATTTTTTACTTTAACTATGAATTCATTAGAAATCTAATTTTTTAAATAGGTACTAGGTATAATACAGAGTATCCCACGAGTATTTACTCATTGTGATATCTCCTGAGATAATAAATATATCATAAATTTGTTGTTTTTTTTTTTATTAGACTCACATATACAAGCAAGGTCTACATGTATAATATTTTATTTTTTAATTTAATCATTTTTTTGGTAAAAAGTTTAAAAAAAATAAAGATACCTATTTTATAGAGTTTATTTTGCTGAAAATTTTGACCTTTCAATATTTTATTTTCATTAATCACACGATTTTAAATATAAAGTGATAAATAAACCACTTTGTTTTTCCTATAATATGTTGTTAAATCAATTAATTTTTTTTAAATTTAAATTATCTAAATTGGAATTCAAACGAATAGTTTTTGAGATTATTTAAGAATCATAGATCCAAAATAATAGGTTTAGAAGATATGGGGTTATTTGAAAATGATTTTAATTTATGACTACATAGTTCCTAATTTATAATAATCTATTCACATTTTACAATTTATTATAATTATCCAACTTTAAAAATTAATTTACTGTACCTATTAACTATACCAGTCTTAAATGTTCCTTTCAATCTCCACTCCATTTTAAATTCCAACTCTGAACAAGTAATTATTATTATTATTATTTCTTTTATTCAGGAGGCTGGCTTTATTATCTGAGTATTTTTGTTTATATAATTTTTTATATCTTTTGCTATTTATAACTTAATTTTACTATTATTCTACTGTTTTCTTTTCTTTCTTTTTTTTCTTCTTATTATATTGATTGTTAATACTCTAACGTATTGTAATTGTTGAGCTAGATTTATAATAAAAAGCTAATAAAAAAAAAAAAAACTATACCAGTATTACTTATGTAATGTATATAATATACACATTTTAATAACTCAAAAATTATTCATTTTCATTTTCATTTAGAATTTAGATACCTCAACATTTTCATACAAAGGTGTTTTGGTCTTCATTTGAAAAAGATAAGAGTAGGTATGTTGCATCAGGCATCAGGCACTTCATAAATAGTTTAAAAATATAAGTATTCGAAAATATCCTAAGTTGTAGGTATACCTACCAAAATTCAAAATTTGAATTGATAAATTATTTATCGAATAAATGTATGGACACGCAAAATATACAAGCTTGATGGATTTCGTCGTATTTCTATTATAAATATTAATTTAAAATTAACCATGTACTTACTTTTCGATCTATAAATAGGCCTGACCACGCGCACTTCAACCATGAATATGACCGCGGCAACAATGATCGCTGCGAGAGCAGCTTTTGGTATGTAGTAAAGATAGGACGTACAAAAAAGCAAGGCGACGATAACCAAAATACCTGAAAAAAAAATTAAGAGTTTTCGATTTAAATAAAAATTAACATTAACAAACGACAGTGCCTTACGACGTGTAGCGTGAGATCGAATTTTGTGAGCACTATTATTGTCTATTTTACTACAATATTTCATTTTATTTTTCACGTATATTTACGAAAATCAACCATTTATAATTGAGCTATTGAGCATTAGAATTATTACGAGTATTATTAATTATTGTTATTATTAATGAATGATATCATTCTCATTATTCTCACCAGCGTATAAGCCCTCCATCGGAGTTCGAACTCCACTAGCTGCGGTCACGGCACTCCTGGAAAAAGACCCAGAGCCGGGATACGCGTGGAAAAACGAATTGCCGATGTTGCACAGACCGGTGGCCAGTAACTCTTGTGTGGCGTCGACAGGTTTACCGTCGGCTGGAGAACAACGTAAAATATCTATTAGTTAGTATCACAAACATTAATAAACTTAAACGAATTAACGAAACTTAAAACTACGAAATTCATAGCCATATCAAGTCGGTCGTAGGTTTGCTAGGTTCTTCAGTCTACATCAACCGACCGTTATGTTTGCAAGAACTTCAGTAAGTATAAACCCAAACACGGCTTAAAAATTTAAATATTATAATTTATTTTGACCTGATTAAGTATAAATAAGTAGTCCTATCTTTATTACAAATATTACATATAAAACTAATAACTAATAAAGTAATAAGTAATAAGTACAACTTATACAAGCCATAATATAATATTGGAATTTTTACTTGATTTTTGCTGTTTCAAGCGCTTAAAATGCAACAAGCAATGTTCTGATATTCATGTGAAATATTTTCATATTGATGACAATGTATACGTATCAACACTTTAAAAGCACTTTGCTGCAATAGCCAGAAAGCTATTTTAATACAACAGGTGGTATGTATTGGGCAGCAGAGGAGTAGTACCTAGTGTTCATACAGATCCTCCTCTGCTGTCGGTTTAAACGAAAAAAAAACGTGGAATATATTAAGGTAATTAAATTTTTGTTGATACTTGATAGTAATAAATTGCGCCCTTACAACTTAAGCATTAAAATTCTTTATTTTTTTTTCGATAGTATAATTTACTCATATATAAGTATATAGTTACTCTGAGTGCCAAGTCGATATTATTCCTATTATGTTTCGTTAATCCAATAGACAAAAATGTTATAAGTACTGAAATATTGATTGTTGAGTAGGTATGGTTAGATAAGCGTAAAACTACTAAAGTATACATATGTTGTGTAATACATTTAGGTATAATTAAAAATTTTAATTGACTATTGGTATGTATGGTACTTATAACCTAATAAACAGTAATGTTTTAAATTAACTACCAAAAACACTTATTTTTTTTTAAATATAGGGCCATGAGGTTCTTTTATTTTTACACATCACGCCCATAATTAACAAATGCCCACGCCCCACAGCCTCTTAACCATTCTCTTACAAGACTCTGTCTAAAATTTACCTAAAACTTCTATATTATATAATGTTTTATATTATTTAACTGACCGAACGTTTTGCATATAGAAATTGTTTCAATCAGCCCAATTATCGGTAACACTATAACTCCAGAACCTATGTTCGAGACCATTTCAAAGAATCCTACTGTAGTTCCGTTATCTCGCGTGATGCTAAACTTCGGAAGATCGAATTCTGGCAAGCCCGATGGTATTTTACCTGCAACACATAATCACATTTTAATCAGCTGATACGGATACCCACTACCTACCCACACTACCCTTCACGATAGTGTGTATGATATTCAGTGTTCGTTTCCACTTACCAACCAATTTGAACGGTATCGGTGGTATTTCGTCAGAGGTCACGTCGTGCCCCGTTGAGGTTATGTACATGTAACCCACGTAACTGCTAACGATAACCACAATCGAATTTCTGAATGTGCCGATCATCCACATGGATCGGTTCATTACTTTGTGGAACGTGGTCTGTTCTTTCACGTCTTTGGGTCCGATTTGACACAGAGCCATTCTCTTAAATGTTTCAAAAACAGGTGAACATAAAAACATGGCAACCGATGTAGGTAAGCGATACCTAATACGTTGTACATAATGAACGTATCCGTAGGTATTTAAATCCCGCGACCCGCGTTTTATGATTTAGGTACTTACCCTCAACAGAAGAATAATAACAATGCAAATTATCCCTAGCCATGTGTCACCCATTTGGAAATTTTTTATGTCTTTGGATATCGATATTATCATGTCCAATAGCGTTGTGCCCGCGGCTTTGATGCCAATCAAGTCTTTGAATTGTGACGCTATGATGAGTATGGCGACGGCCGACGTAAACCCCGAGTTCACTGGTCCGGAAATAAAATCGATCAAAAAGCCTACGGCGACAATATCAGAGAAAGTATAATTTGTAATAAATGATTAAACGCATAATTATTATGATTTATAAGCGGCTTATGCGCATTCGGTGACGTTTACCTAATCCCACTACGCTCATTATCAATTGGATGACACCTGTTAAGAAACACAGCAGCGTGCCGTACACGGGTCCGAGTCCGTGGAGCGTGTTGTACGTCATTAGCGACACGATGGCCGTCGGCCCCATAGGCACTTCTTTACAGGAACCGAGGAAGACGTATATCAAACAGCCGACGAACGAACCATAAAGACCTTGCTGGAAACGAAATCAAACGCACCGGTAAGCATATTACAAAACTACAGCAATCGGATGAATTAATGAAAAAGAAAAATCATATTGTTATAATATTATGTATAATGTATATCAATTATATTTACTTGTGGCGGCAGACCGGCTAGAGCGGAATAGGCCATCGATTGTGGGATAAGCGTCAGACCGACTGTGATGCCCGCCAGAAGATCTCCGATACCGTCGTCTGCGGAATAAGTCGGCCACCATTGCAAAATCGGTAGTCTTTTGGTGATTGTTTTGTACGTAAACATTGTCTTTGAATTACTGTTCAGACACGACGAGAATTCGTGAAATTTTTCTTTGACATTTTTCTTAGGTCTTTCTCCGACTTCGTCTACAACTGTGTGATACAAATTTAACATCGACTTTTCCCCTCTCAACGGGAATATTTCACGATGCGTCTCAATATTAATTTCTAACTGTTTTCAATTAAAAACTGTTAATAATTAATATTATAACGATTCAATTCAAAAGTCACTTCTTTAGCAGCCTTATTCTATTGCGAATCTCGAGTAATCAGAAATTATCAATAGTTAAAGTTTATAAGACGTAATAGATCATAGACGTATATAATATACTATATTATTATACGGTATAGGTATTGTAATTTATCATCAATTGTTTAATTGATTTTTATTAATTTTATCATGATCCGTATTGACTTACGTATGAAGTCGTTACTGCCTATCGTATATTGAGATCTTAAATTATTATCGTTCACCTCCATATTTTCACATCGGTTTTCGTGACGATCATTATCATCGTTTGTAATAGTCATTTAGAATAATCTGGAAATTAAATCATTACATTTACTTAATATGGCATAGTTATTATTAGTGATGTAAAATTGTATAATAAAAATGTATAAAATCGTATTATACATGGTATTATACACGCTGTATAGAATTATTTTATACAATGGTATAAAACTTTTTTTTCGCTAAGTGGTTAAACTTAGCGAAAAATTTTCCATTAGAATTTTTTTATGCATCAGTGTATAATGTATATGTATGTACTGCTGGAGTATTGTTGATACAATATTTCCAAAAAGAGATTGCGGATGATAAAGCTGTCAGTGGAGTGTTTACAGTGATTCATGAGTTGAGTGTTGATATGGGGAGACCACAGCCAATTATATTTTATTTTACAAAGTTAATTTGTTCTTAAAATTATTACCGTGGTCGTTTTACCGAAAGTCTCATGGCTGCGAGCCGTTCTAACGAGGCCGACGTGTCGGCAAAATTGCCCTTTAAAAAATTTCCGATTCCAACACTACGAAATGTTAGTAACGAAATTTAGTATTTACAATAATAGCTTAAACCTTTATATTCAGTCATGTGTCCTTATGGTGTATTTCTTCATTTAAATGGTTGTAAATATATATATATATATATATATATATATAATATTTTGAACTTTAATTTACTCAAAATATTATTTCTTTTTCAGTTAGTGTTAAATGTCAAAATGCTGTATGAAACAAAATTTCAATCAAGTTTTGCAGTTTTCATATCACAGGGGTGATCACCATCCTTAATTTTGGAAACAGAAAATTTATGAAGCTAATTCGAAGCGAACCACATTATTATTAAGATATGTCTATATAAAACGGTTTACAATAAATGAAGGATAATTTATTTTTTACACTACACAGAACATTATTGTTCAGTTGAGCGCCACCAAGGAATGATATTTTACTTTTGAGGAGCGCTTTATTACTATGATATTTAATTTTATTCTAAGCTTGGTGTTGAGAGCCGCTATAGATAGATGTCCTATAACTGGTGTATGCCTTTACACGGTCAAAAATACTGTGGCAAACAAAAATGTAACAAAAAAAAATAAAAATATTTTATATAGATCATTTCGTCATCATTATTTTATTTCGCCTTTAAAAAAAATATATAATTCCATTTATTCCTTATGTATTTTGTGTATGCTATCCAACAAAATAGCGGTCGACCCCGTTCACTGATAACAATGTAAATAATATAATATGAGTACCTTATCTAGTTAGGTAGTATACGAAGAAGTCTATGGTCTTATCATATTAACTTCGATATTCTCCCACTTGAGCCGGAGATGGTAGTGTGTTCGGTTAAGGAAAGTGTGGACGAGTGTGCAATCGGCTTGTACTTTAGTACGTCTTGCTAACTTGATCGATGTGCGTACCGCGTCATACTCCCGCCCCAAACCGAACATGCGGACCACACCGGTTCAGCGGGTACCCTCTGGTCACCATCCGCACCGTACGAACGACGTTGGTCAGTGTGTGGGGCAGTGTATACGGATAAGGAGAGAACGCAGGCGCCGGGGCCGTATCGACCTATATAATATAGTAAGCAGAGTCTACGCTCAAAATAATTATTCCGCTGACCAAACGCCGTGTGAAAACTGAGATCGACATTTCATTTCACGGGGACCAAGAGACCAATGTTTTAATTGTTAGTTTACAATTGACGGGTCAACGTTTGAGTGTTGCAGCTGCGTATAGCTATAGGGCCCATTAAAATTAGCCAAACGCATATAACTATTATATCAACAACATGAATAATATAATGATTAATAAATTGCTGTATAATAAATATGGCGCACGCGTGTGTGACAAATAACACCCGGATGGTCCATCTGATGGCAAACAATTAATAAATCAACTGTATACAGTATCGGTCCAAGGTTTTGTATCTATCTTTTATTTGTTCATTTTTTTTTTTTTTTTTATCGACAGAAAAATAATCGAATCAATGAGAGACAAATTTACACGCGCATAATACTTTTCGTTCAATTGATTCAAGATTGATTATTGTTGTTGTAGTAATGTACGACTATTAAGTCGTCTTTGTTTATTGTCGTACGCTATGGCAGTGACGGTATTTATTTTTTAGACGTATGCATACAAAGCAAATGAAAAAAAAAGTGCGTACGTTAGTGGATGTCACTCTGATGTGCAGTAGGGGTTACAAGTGAGTTATTGTAATGGATGGTATTGAATTTGAATTCAATGATATATAATATCATTGTATACGAAAAACGATTCTGAGTGGAGACGGTTTATCAGTCTAGGATATGTTATAGGTACCTACTATATTAATTATATTGTCAAATCAGATTCATTATATGTACCTACTCGGGCTACTCGACTCACTCAATCATTCGTTGTAGCCAGTAGGTTTATACAATTTATTATATAGTATACTCTAGAAATTTAAGTACGCACGAATAATATTTTTAAATTACACCTATGTAACTAAAATTATTATTCTTGATACAACACCATATTAAGAGTCTTGTTTCAAATTTTCAAGCTTTTTTACCAAAAGAATAAAATTGTATTGTCATTTATAAAAAACAAAACTAAAAAGATCAAAAATTTCAAATATCTATAAATAACTTAAAAAGATTTGAAATATTTGTTGTGAAGTTGTATCAAGTACAGAAAATTCCAGTATGAACTTTCAGAAAAAAATGCATGTGTCTACTGTAATTTGTTTTAGAGTTACACCAATATCAAAATTAGATTTTCTCAAAAATTGATTTGGTGTAAAAATTCCTGTTTTCCCGATGCTTTTGAAAACTACTAGGAATTTTAAAATTTGAACTCACCAATGCACCAACTAGATTCACTTTTCCATCGGAAAAGCTACTAAAATTTAAAATCGAAGTATACTATTTCGACAACATGTCGTGTACCAGTGCCGTAGACAGGAATTTTATATGGGGGGGGGGGGGGTAATTATAATAATAACATGTTATAGTACATTAAGAAAAAATAACACATTATTTATAATTTTATATCTTTATTTTGATAGTGTCTTTATAATATTAGATCTATTTTTCTCTTTTTTTTTTATAGTTCGTGTGTACGACGTGTACACAGACACAAAAAAACACACGTCATTGTAAAATCAATTTATTCATCGCTCCGCTCAGAATCTAAAAAACGTTTAAAGGAGTAAAGGACCAGAAGTTTCAATTTCACACCCATCGTCACGAATCATGGAGTATATTTTACTCTTTAGTAAATAATTACGAACAAGAACTATATCAAGTAGTTTTTTCCTACCGTAATTTATTATATAGAAATAAATCTGGAACTCTTCGCTTATGTAGGGGAAGGCGGGGCAGTACCGTACGGTTAAGCTTCCATGGCTTATAAATCATGCAATTTTTAACGAAATTAAATTTTTTAAACTGGTATATATAGAAAAACTTATAGTCTATAACTTTTATTCGAAACTTTTTTCTATTTTTTTTTTTTTTTTAATTTGTTTAATTTGCGTTTTACTTTTTTTGAGAAAAATACCGTTTTACCCCAGATGCTACCCGTATGTACTCTAGGGCAAAATCGTATGAGGATAATTGTAATAGCAAAACACAGTTCATTATATTTATTGGTAAGTTATTAATTGATATTGGACTTTTATTTAATTAACTTGTAAAGTTTAACTAAAATTAGGCAGTTGGTAGTAAGTTATGTATGATTTCATTTTCATTAATTAAAAATGTACCTAAACATTGTTTTCAATTTATCAAAATGTCAACAAATTAATAACACAACACAATATGCGATAAAACCTACTCCCATTGGCAGTAGTAGGTACAACAAAATATAAAACTTACCTAAGTACCTATATAGTTATTATATAGTGTATAACCATACGATTTTGCCCCACAAGACTATTAAAAGTTATCGAGCTTCATATCAAGCATTAAATTAATAAATTAATGTATTTATACTAAAAATGTAAATTACACTTAATTAGCTATTGAATAATAAATATGGCATACCTGAACAATTTTTTCGCATATAAAAGTTCACTCTTTGAAATTTTGATAATATTTTAGTAATTGAATGTAAATATATAAAACGTATTTATTTTAAAAACGTGATATCATAACACGTGTACTATCATATTCAATAAATAACAAACAAAACGTTTCAAATCGGTGTATTCAGTTTACTTCCATGATAACAATTATTGATAATATTCCGATAATACGATTTTGCCCCGCAAACGGTAATACCCCATCTTCCCCTATATTTGATATGTTCATAAATTATATGTAAATAAAGGGGTAATCTACAATAAGACAATGTCAGTTCAAAGAGTAGACATACAGGGGTGGAGTGACATTACAGACATCTGTAGATGATGAATGTGCTGAAGAACTATAGGTACATAATAAGTAGGTACACAGAAAATGAAGATGAGGAAAAAGACATCAAAACCATGTGTAACATGTAAAAACTATAGAATTTTATAGTTACATATTACAATGCATTAATTAAGTGTAATTTTTACTCTAATGTTTATCCTATATTATCCATTGCTTATATCAGTATTTATTATTTACTTTGCCGGTACCCAAGTGGCCTATAAAAGATCATTTCTACTTAAAAATATTTAAAAACAGTTTGAGCAATTCAATTACAACCAAACATTTGGAGTCATTAATGTTGATTGAAAACAAATTCTTTATAGTTTAGTTATACAAAGTACATATTATGACATTAAATTTGTATTATTATAATATTATTATTATTATAAATATTAAAACAAAAAACATATTTGTTAATTTTATAAGTTAAATTTGATTTTTTTTTCAAGTCTATAGTTAACCCCTGAAATAGTTGGCCGATGAGCCAATGGGCTGGAAAAATATGTTTTCCAGACCTGAAATTAGGTTCCACTCCGCCCCTGTAGACATATACAGTAATTTATCATTGATTAATTATAGCGATTTAAGATTCTGAACAAAGCGATGAGTGAAATTATTTTACAATATCCTTTTTAGTTTGTTCTATGATAATTATGACTCTCTTGAGCAGTAAAAATTCATAGGTTTTCATCTTGAATATTATCTTTTCTGGAAATTAAGGAAATTAAATCTGGTTGATTCTTAGGAGGATCAAATGTAAAAAAAGGTGGTAATTCGTGGATGTCACTCTGCTGTACAGTAGGTTACAAGTGGGTTACTATAATGTATGGAATTAAATTTGAATCCAATGATATTATATCATTGTATACGAAAAACGATTCTGAGCGGAGACGGTTTATCTGTCTAGGATATATTATAGATTATTATTTATTATTACTTATTATTAATACTCATTAAAATATTTGACTTTCCTGTGGACATTTTTTTTTTTTTTTAAGATTTATTATAGATTATTAAAAATTATCAAATCTAAGATTTAAAAAAAAATTTATGAATTTCTAGCTTAAAATAATTTGTGATTTGTACGTATGTTATCAAAATTCAAATTTTGAATGCTTGTAAACAAATAAATTTTTATCGATATTTATAGAAAAAAAAAGTTGAAAAATTAAAATTTCAGTAAACAGCTCAAAACAAATCAAAATATTTTGAAAATTGCATGGTGGATAGAATATACTTATATAAACTTTCGGTGAAAATTGGTTGTATCTATGGTGATTTGTTTTTAAATTTCATCAAAAACCAAAATTGATTTTCTCGAAAACTGATTGTGCATAAAAATTTCCATTTTTTCCTTCTTTAATTTGTTTATCCCAACTATTTAGAAAAATATTAAGAATTTTTACTTCTGACATCCCCCCCCCCAAAAAAAAAAAAATAAAATAAGTACCATCTAGATTCACTTTCTGATCTAACAAGATTCTGAAGTCAAAAATCGAAGAATTTTTACTGCCACAAAACGTGAAGACACACAAAAAACACACACACGTCATGGTAAAATCAATATATTCCTCGCTCCGCTCAGAATCTAAAAATCTCCGGCCGTGCTTATAATAATTGGGGGCAAAAAAAATAGGAAAAGTCGGATATTTATACGCAAATCCGTTGTTCGACCAAATCGATATTGTTATTCGATTTCAATTCAAAAACAAACAACCGTAGGTACTTTAAATCTTAATTTTTCACCATATGTCCATATTATTACTTCCTATATTACCTACATAGTATAGTTTTAAAAATATTTCGAATCTTTTTGAACTATTTATTGGAATGTGAATTTTTTGACTTATAAAGCAAAGTGGTTATCTAATTTTTTATTTTTGCATTAATATGTGATTAATTGATGAATTTATATCATAATATACAATTTTATTAATTGAAATCGCGAATTATTTTTATATGAGTTTTTATCTACCGATTGGTAAGGTTAAATAATCTCATATTATTATCATTCATTGCGACCATGATTTATTTATCTTAAATAATTTTAGTTTAGAGATTAGACCCAGAAGTCTATCGACAAGAAACAAAGTCAAGAATACTGCAAACCAGGTATATACAGATGATTTCATTTTCTAAAATCCTCAATACATTTTATCATAAATATTAGAAATAAAATTACAAATATATTTTTATAACTTATTATTTATTATTAAAAAGTAACAACAACCATTTGTCTCGACAATTAAATAAGTAATAAGTATACTATATTAAATGATTTATTTAATTATAAAAAAATATGTAAGAATTCATTCCTATAAATTATAGGGATGATTTCCCTAAATTCTAGTTAATATCCTTATTTATAGAGATTATTTTTCTTAAACATAATAAATTCACAACTTATTAAATAATATTAGAAAAAACAGTTAATATCACAAATTCAAATAATACTTATTAGTCAACTTCCTAGTTGTTTACTCCAGCACCGTAAAATAAATCAAATGAAGACAATATCGATAAGATAATATTTATATATAGCCTACAAAAACGACAAAGTTAAAATTAAATATATTTTTTTATAAAATTCAACAAAATATTAGTTCTAGGTAACTATAATTACCTAGGTATGTGTTTTTTTTTCAATTGTAATACTGATTAATACTTATTAAAGTATTAAATCATTTAAGTATATAAATACACGTTACACATAAATTAATAATACTAATTTTGAGACGTAATACGAGCCATAAATCATTAGTTGAGTATAAATCTTAAAGTCCATACGTATCTCATTACAATTAATTCATAATTATTAAACCTATTTTATTTTTAATTTGTTTAATTCATAATATACAGAGTGATTCGCCAGGAATGCTCAACTATATTTTTCCTTAAATTATTTATTTATTCAAATCTATAAGTAAGTTAATTTAAGGGCATATTTTGATACCACTTAAGGAGTGTTCTGTGATTAAACAAAAATCGTTCTTCAAATGAAAACCAGCTTTTCTATATAAATAGTCAAGTTGATAGCTTTTTTTTTTAATTTCATTGTGTATACGTCCAATTTTTCCAAATAACTAAGTTTTTAAAATGTATGTTCTAATGATAATAGATTTAAAATTTGAATACGTTGGGCCTACCTATGTCGATTTTATAACTATATACTGATTAATTAAAATGTATTAGCAATTTATAATTTTCTATAACTGCCTGTGTTTAATAATTGCTATAGGATCTAAGGCACCTGCTATAACCTAAAATATTACAATTATTTTTTTTTAAACTATTACTCCTATTTTTAGTATATACATAAACACTGAAGTGTTAGTAACTAACTACTATTAGTATTAGTTTACAAGTTACAACTGCAGACCTCGTAATAATATAAGATTCAATAGACAATAATCATAATTATTATTATTATCATTTACTGTCGAAGAAATAAATACATCTTCAATTAGTGTTGAATTTAGTATAGTTCTGCAAAAATCATATTTGTCCAATTGTTATATGTGAGTAACTGAAATTATCTACCTTTTTATTTTATAAGAATTATACGATTTTAAATGTGCGTTTACACGTTAACAAATTTTTACACTACGGCACATATAAATATAAAATATAATATTACCATAAATATATTTAATCTATTCGATGGTATAAGTAAACAATTAAAGTGGACATTGCTAGTTATAAATAAAACAGGTAGGTTAGCCTAGGTAGCATTAACATTAATAATTATTCTAATATTCGACTGTATTACTGTACCTATGTCCTATATTATACAATTAATATCAACTATAATTTATCATTATTACAATACCTAATATAATAAAGAGCAATTCACTATGAAATATGAATTCTCACTAATATTTTTTTCATTTAATAATGAATTTATTCAAATTCCGATTGTTGGCATTCTTAAGTTAATAGGTATCATACTATTTGATTGATAATCATATTTTCGAATATTCAATTATATATGTATAGGATCCATTTAAGGAGTTTAAAGTATATAGCGATAAAAACGTGTTGTGTTTTATACATATTATAAATCCGATACACTAGTTATTAGTTATAATAATCCCAAAAATCAGAATTTAAATAAATTGATTATTAAATAGAAAACGAGGGTGAACAATGAGCTGCATGCTTAGCAAATTACATAGTCGGGGTTGGGCAGTATCTTCGATATAAATATCTTAGATACAATTGTATCTTGTATCTTGTGTAAAAATAATAATCAATAATAAATAATAATAATAATTAATAATCTAGAAATTTTAATATTTTAATTTAATATTGCAGATTGTTGGAAATAATTTTTCAACCCACTACCGATAAATCATAAAATATAGTTATAAATGTGAGGCCGTGTATAGTATTATTACTTATTAGTTATCATATACCTATGATAAAATAATTTTTTTTTTTATTTGTAGTTTATTAGTGGTTTTGGAGATCATAGCGTATAGTAAACTATTGAGAATGTCAAATTAATATTCATATAATGTCACTAATAATAATTAATATAACCCTCGGGATTAAGAATAGAACATAGTCTGCAATGAATGAGTAAATTACAAAGTTCTTTATTGATAACATAAACAAATATATTTTTATAAATGATATACATTTTAAACTATTTTAGATTCTGAACGAAGTGATGAATGTATTGATTTTACAATGATGTGTGTGTGTGCTTTTTTTTTTTATTGTAAGTGTGTGGGAATGTTGTATACTGGTATATGACTGAGAGATTATGAATGGAGCACTGTGAAAGATGACCGCCCATAAAAATAACAAAACACCAAATATTAATTTTTTGAATTCATTGTATTTTTTATATCTTAACTAATAAATTTAAAATTACATCTCTATCATAAATTATATGAATCAAAAAAAATATTGTCAGTCTCTTAGTGCGATAGAGTGTACGATATTTTTAGTAAATCCATCTTTAGCCAACACAAACAAACTGGATGGTTTGCCCACGCGAGAACATGCCACGTATAATTGTCATAGTATAATATTATACGCATAATTGTCATTACATAGCTGTACGGTCGCCAACCATGATTCCAGCAACGTCGTCAACTACAGGTGCATTGAATCTACGAATGTGCTCTCCAGCTGGTGTTTTATCAGGATTGATGACAATTGCGTGATTGTCACTTTGTAATTTGGGCATGTGTGATTTGAATAATTTCAACAATTCATTGTGCTCATTCAATAAAGCGTCCAGATCACTGACGATGCGTCTGGCAAAAGGAGAATTAAGGTTATTATAACTACAACGTGCATCCACACGATTGGCAAGTGCGCTTTCGGAGTCCTCACCGCCCATAAAGTAAATTTGTAAAAATGTATGTGGTTCGTTTGGCATTGGTAGCAATGAGCCCACTCTATGATAAACTTGGCCTTTGATTTTGACCTTTGATGTTGACCATTTACAGCATTATTTTTAACTATTTCTATTGCTCCGAACGATGTCATTTGGAAACATTAACTGAATGTTCGAATTGACTTCAGGAACAGGTTAGAATCTGGGTCCGTACCGATAAGTAAACCGTTCAATGGTTCAGGTAGTGTTTCAATTTCCGATAGTTGCACTTTTCCTGACGCGCAACACATACCAGCTGGCTCATTTTTGAACTTCAGCGCATTACAATGCGGACATTCCTTGTCCATAGCACCAATCTCTACTTTCGAATGAGCGTAATATTACGGATATTCAATATAGGGCTCGAATACTCGAATACTAGACGAAGGAATGAATTGGATGTAAATGCTCTATGTACTTGTTGGCGTTGTCGGTCATTTGCTCTGCGTGGTGTCAACTACGAATTGACGCGCTTCTAATCGTCTTATTTGATTTTGTTCAGCTGGCATTGTACAAAATGCACAAATCGATACAATTAAAGTTCATAATAAACTAAATTAATTAATTTATGTTTATATCTATATGGAAATACGTCAGACGACAGCGGCGACTACGGCGGCTGATCGGTCAGTGTGGCCATCATTGATTAAATATATGAAACAGCGATTAAATATAAAAAATAAAAAATAAAATAATAATAATTTAATATGTTTGTTAACCAACGGCAACTCGATAAAAAAAAAAAATTGTAGTAGGTTAAAAAAATCCCTGTATGAGCCACCCTTTAAAATAAAAATAGGGATGTGAATAATAGTTTACATCACTCTCTGAGACCTACTTAATATACACAACAAATTTCATGAAAATCAGTCCAGCCGTTTCGGAGGAGTTTGGTAACAAACATTGTGACACGAGATTTTTTTATATATTAGATATACATTATCTGTGACACACGCGCCTTGAATTGGACTATTCTAAAGCCAAGTATCAAGTATCTTGTATCGCGATACTCCAAAGTAAAGTATCTCAATACTCTTTTTTGAGTATCTTGCCCAATCCTGTACATATAGTATGTATAAGTATAATAAGTACCCACACATGCTTGCCTCTCTCCAATATATATCTACCAACTACTGGATACTACCAATTGTCTACTATTGATTATAAATACCTACTTTAAATATTGTATTTATGGTCGATGTTACTATATTGTATGTTTTGTGTTTTAACAAGATCATAGCCCCCCTAATCATCAGAATTTTTCACTGGATCCGTGCTTATACGTTAGGCTGTTAGAGACCTTAATAATTTGAGACACACGCGTACTTACTCCAAAATAAATGTATTAAATTTCCAATAAATTAACCGTTGTATTCGTAAACATTGTTTTGATACGATTAAGTATTTTTGTTAAAAATATTTTTGAGTCTACGAATTTAACGGTTTAGATACCTATGTAAAATATAATTCATCGCGCATGACGTTTTTTTCTCGTAAAATCAAATGGTACTTACCTGCTCAAAAGACTCCCAATCCGAAAACGGTATAAGTGTAATATAATAATATTATGTAGATATATGTGTTATTGTAGTATGTTGTGTTGAAGTATATATATCGTAACTCGTAAGCTGAAGACGACCATATAGTCGGTTATGACTTATGTGGTGTTGTTCTTGTTTTTCCGACGATCCTTTTACTTAATGCAGATCATAACGATCGCCGATATTACGTGAGTATTATTTATATTATATTAATCGGATCGATACCGTTGAAAATAACGACCGGAAAAAATAAAACCTTATATCTCTGAAAAAAACAGATCGATGAGTCGATGTCCAGTAATGTTTAAATATCGTATTAATTATAGCGGTTTGTACACAATACGATGGGTCGCGATACACACAAGTATTGCCCTGCACAGGTGGTAAAGAAGTTAAATAATTATTGCATGATGGCTCGAATGACTTCGTATAATACAATATATTTTAAGCACACGCGTATGCGATCGGACACTGACGCGAGTCTCCGATGTTACACTAACGGTCAAATGTCGTTCAGTGCGACTATTTATTAGGTATTATATTGTTATAATAATTAACTATTATTATTATTATTATTATTACGCTGCTGTCGTGTTCATGCGCGCGCGTTTGGGGTAATATATATATATGCTTATTAATTTATATTTCGTACGGTCACATCGTTTAAACATCCACACGGTTATCTGCGTGTGTACACATTCCGCATTATATATTAATACTCATTAGCGTTAATATATTAAAGTGTTATCGTTTGACGATTGTTCGTAAACTATCACCATCACGTGCGAACGATGGTCGGTTTATAGCACTCTAGCTGCTGGTGTCTCATCCTTGTTGTCGCATTTTGTGGTGCCTATTATGGTATTAATAACTTGTGATAATTAATAATTATATAAATAACGATTCAACTCAAACACAAAAAATATCAAGCATGTGATTAATGTCTTAAGAAAATAAACCTGTAGACAATTGAATTTAACTTTCAAAAAAAAAAAAAAATAATAATAATTCGTAATTATATAACTGTTACTGTCTCCTGGTTGTAAGATCGTAACCATTCTTATAACATAATAAACTAACATTTTTGGTTAATGTTTTACCGAGAAGTAAAAAAAAGTAATGATAAAAAACGAAAAGACCGTTTCTAAAAAGCACCAACAAATAGTATAACGCACACATACACAGCTCGTTTTACTCGGTATAATGGTATCCCCAGTGGCCTAGACCCTAGAAAATAATAATATACACCTATATGTAGCCATTTAGGTATTGTGAACAACGTTTAGTAAACATAGGTATTATAAGTACCTTCAACCTACTTAATTGTATACCTACTTAACACTTGGTACCTTTACTCAATGTTTGTCCAAATTTGAAACGTGTCTGTTATACAACTCTTGAACGTCAAAATATTAACGGGTACCTAAAATATGTTAAATATAAAATGATTAATGATTAATTCTTAGACAAAATCACCTTTAAACGATTACATCGGCCCTCACTTATTGTCTCATCTAGTATCATCTTTATATACTTATATTATCAAATATGTTTAGGCATGTACAGTGACCATGGCTATAGTCATAATTGAAATACTAGTTATAATTGTATGTTATTGAAAACTAATCCACGGTCGACTCTTTTTGAGAGTATGTGTTCTTAAATTTTACGTTTCATCAAAAGTGACAAAATATTGCGGATTATAAAAGGTCATACAGTTCGCCGATAAAGTTCTACGCATATTTTTTTTCCAAGAACTTGTAAATATTTAAGGCTTACAGTGGATTAAAACCTCAAGCTACCCCTTCACTTATTCTCCCTATAAAATCTTACCGAAATTATCCAACACGCCAACACTTACACATATGCAATTGGAAACAATTTTTAGAGATATGCCAAAATAACTATAGATGAATTGCGAAAAATATAAAAAAAATATGAAAATATTACTCCGAGAAGTGTATAATGTACGTGGTTACTTCGTAAAAATGATTGAAATTAAATCATTGTTTAAATATTATAATTAACTGAAATAATATAAATTAACTAACAAATAGTTATATAAATTACTGACTTGATACAATAAAAATAAAACTCATCGAATAGTATTTCTTGTTGTAATTACTATTTACTGCTATTTATTATGTAGTGATCATCTCGTAAGTCATAACTTGTTTCAAATCAACTCGCATAACTGACAAGTACGAAGACACGAATTATTTCATTATTCATAAATAATTTCCAATCTGCTTAGTGGGACTGCAGGATTACATGGATACAGACGTACGTGAAGAATGTACCTCTACATATAGTATTATTTTTCTGTAAACATTTTTACCGATATATAATATATACAAGAAGTAGGTAATAATTCTATGTTTTTTTTTATTTCTGGTTAATAACTAGTAGTTATTAACGAAATGCCAAATCCAATATCATTATATATTCATAAAATAAATACAGTTTAGTATTAAGACTACACAGCGTAGCCCTAAATATAAATACATTTAATTGTTTATTGAGTTTAAATTAAATATTTATAAGTTCAAATTTCGATTGTTTAAAATATACTAAATATGTATTGTAATTAATATCTATAATAATAGTTAATTCATATTATCATATTAAACATGATTTATGAATTATATACTTACATCACAAACTATGCTTTTAAACTCAAATTTCAATGTGTTGCATAATATTTAGCTAGTTAATTATATCATTGATTATAAATATATTATTGTATTTATAATCAATGTTTATATTTACTCATATAAAATTCAATTAACAGACATTTTTATCAATTATTATTATTTCTATATTATCTACTTCGCTTCCATCAACTCAATACATACAATAATATTATAACACCACCTATATGATCCACACGTATCATACCCAGAGTACAACATAACAAATTCAAAACGTTAATGTTTATAACTTTTTTTTTTTTGTCATCGTTTATTAATGTTTACTATACAATAATATACAGCCATATACTAAACACATTATATTATAAACAATTATGGTTGATTCGTGATTCACCGTACAAACAAAATTACTAATATATTAATGTTTATAACATAAACCAATCTGTTTGACAAAATTAAATTAAAAGTTATTAGTGTGAACAAATAAATAAGCTAATGGACACTATAAGAACAGAAGTTGTAATTAAGATCAATAAAAATAAAAATGATTTACTTACAACAATTTTACATTAAATAATATTGTATGGTAATTAAACATTCTTCGATCGAGGAGACCATCCACTAATATAATTAATAATAAGTAGCCAATAGCCATCATATAGACATGCGCAGGATTTGCTGGTAGAGGGAGCAGACTTTTTGGTAACACAGTCCTGTCAGTCCCCGTCAATTATTATCATTGTATTTTTTCGAGATGATTTATTAATATCACGTCATGATTGAAGGTATTAGATTGTCTTATATTTTCATCAATTTATAAACTTTATTTGGGGAACAGAGTTTACCTCACAAGAGAGGCATATTTGAGATAATTGTTTAGGGGGGAGGGAGGAAAAATACAAAAATCTCTCAGCTATTAAAATATAAGGAAATTTGAATACAATAAATTTTTTTTTAATTGGTTAGGGTTTTAGATACTGGTTCAAACTTGTTCAGTTATAATTCAAAATAAACTCAACAAAATAAAAAGAACCTTATTTATTGTTCAGAAGTTTAAATTTAAATATAATATAGTCACAGATAGGAAGTCATGAAATAATTATAATATAAGGTCTATATTTCTTTTTTTCATGGCAGCAAACATATTAATGGCCTCATGTATTTGAATGTGTCTGTGTCTGTGTTTATGAATATTTAGTAAAACCAATTCAACTAAGCGATCTTGTCCCACACTCGATCGCAACCAAGTTTTTAACCTAAATTGAAAAAGCAAAGTATAACAAAATAATGAAATTACCATGCATAAGTAAATAAGCAGGTCAGTATTTGAACATAAGTGTGCAATTTATTGGTCAGTTATAGCAAATGAGAAAATTAGTTTATGAATTATTAATTCAAATTATGCTTAAAAATTATCAGTGATATATGGTCATATAAGGTATAACATAACTTTGTTATTTAAAGACTTAAAATTTAAAATGAAATATTACTTAATTTAGTACATGCAGCAAGAGATGTTAGCATAGGTAGTTATGTAGAAAAGCTAGTATATAAATAAGAAAACTCATAAATATAATCAAAATTGGGTACCGTATTTATTTTGGTGGGAACTACCATTTAACATAATATAAATCTTATCTTAATTCATGGTGGAATTGGGAACACACGGTAGGCAAGTACGTCCTAGTCATAATTCTCATCAGTAAAAATAAAATAATTTAACTAGCTACCACAAAACAGTAAAAAAATAAACAATTCTTGGTACTCGGGGAGAGGGGAAGGCCAATGCCTTATTGCCCCCCTCAAATACGCCACTGGAGACAACTACCCACACTGTCAAACCTGTCTAGCACCAATGTTAAGTTAGTTCTTAATTTATTATTGATTTTTGCTCTTTGTATAAGTTACTAGTTAGTATACATTTTTTCGAGAGTTGTTTCGTTTTGAAATATATACCTACCTAATTAACAGTAATGCTGGTCGCTAGGAGTATAATACGATTAAGTTTAAGTCCTATTAATGATTATATTACAACAAAAATCAAACTATTTATTAAAAACCTATAATACCGATTATTCAGATTGTAACAATATAATCTATTCTCTATAAATTAATCATTTTTTCTTTATCCACTATATAGACTAAAAATATACCTACCATTTTTAACAAAAATTATTTAAATAGTTTCCTTGAGACTCGGATAGTGTTTATAACTTTTTTTGCAACCCTTATGAGTTATAGGTTTTGTTATTGTAGGATGACTCACATATGACATTAGTTTTAACTCATGAAAATCAAATATTTTTAAATTTATTCAAATGATTTACATAGGTAAAAAATAAATTACTATACCTAATTATATTTAAAGAAGTATAGAAATAAAGCATGGTAAAAATGATGATTCTTTAAGCATAATATCTTAAAATTAAGCATTTATTAACAGAATTACAATGATTACTTTTATAATTTGTCTTCTTAATTATGGAGTAGGTATGGATATATTTTTCAAGTATAAACAATAAATATTATTACATCGGCTTGTAACCATTAGTTTAATCTATTTCCAATTTTTTTGTGTTAACCTTAAAAATATGTCATTAAAACAATTAAAACATATAAATTAAAAAGCATAATATCATAGTAATAGTACTAATAGTAGTATACAATATAGTAATTGTGTTTTTTTGTTAAATATTTCAATAATAGCAAAACGAAAAAAAATAGAAAATTAGACTAATTTTAACTCACGTGAAACAATACAGCATGATAAAATTGTTATAAAAAACAAGCGATGAACTCTAAGACCCGTCTAAGCAATATACGCTGATCTTATATATTGTATACTACCTACTATGACACTTAGATTATGCTAAATTACTACAGTAAAGTACGATATTTATCACTAGTCAGTCATGACCATCATCATGGACCCAGACTAAAATATATTAGAAAATAGAAATGTCTGCAAGAGTACAGGGGGGTTCACTTTAGTTGTAAACACGGTTATCTACAGTGTAGATAACCGTGGTTGTAAATGATATTTTTACTTATTTACATATTACTTTTTTTTTTGCCTATGAAAATATTCTGTTGTTTTTATTAAGACAACTTTCGATGCTTCCTCTTATATTTTTTTTAAACCACTCTGTTATTTCTGACTCTTGTATATATACCACAATTAGTATTACATCTGTTATAGCCTATAGGTGTATAGTTAGGTGTCTATTTACAACACGCGTCATTCGACCGCAGACCGTGCCTTTGTATCGTTATAGTTTAGACATTTTTAGACGATTTAAATTGTGTTGACTAGTACATAGGTACCAACAATGCAATTGCTGCAGTTTATTTTTCTATAAAGAATACATTTTTTTTCTCTAATCGTATGATAACTATAATTATACTAAAATATAATTGAAACAAAATTTTTAGTTTGGTACTGTTAATTTTAAAAATTCATAGTCTCGTGACTTCTTCTGGTTATCGAAGTCGTTCGTTGGTGTTACAGAACCGTTATTAGCAGCGGATGGGGTCTAAGGATTCAACTTCCTCTTTACTTCTTCCCACCCCCATAAATAAAATTAAGCGTATCTACATATATGCAGAATTATTATTATTAACTATACGGTCTGAAATTCTGACTGGGGATTTCTAACCCCCCCCCCTCTCCCACGGAATTAAATCCTATACCTATAAGCCACTGCGTTTAAGTATAATACCTATATATGATACAACAATCACATAGACTATAGAGTGTAAAATATTAAATTATCTCTATCTCGCTGTTTGATAATTATTTACAGTTATCACTTATCAAACACGTATTTTATACCATGACGATAATATAATATATTCATGCAGGAAATATGAATATATTTACACTATTATGCAGCACAAAGCTGCAAAACAAACCCAATTAGGCACATAGCTTAAATTATTATGTCACACCATCACACACAAAGACTATATTATTATTTTCGTTTAATTGTGGAATTAAAAAAATACAAGTCCTTGTTTAGTTATATACATAAGATAAGCGTAGATATATATAGTAGATATATATTTGCATCGGAATGATAATTACGATTAAATGACGTATGTGTTTGCAGACAAAAAATATCTTTGCCTAAGTCCACATACATATTTAACAAATTGAAAACAAAAGGCATTATTATTTTTAATATAATTTTTACCTATGTTAGCAACACTATATCACGTTATATGTATATTATATACATTTATGAAAATGTGCAATACCATCGGAGTTCGGTCAACATATTTTGCATTTGTATATCTGTCCAACGGCAGTCAAACTCACTCTGATTTCTATGTTCATTACCTATTCATTAAAGCTTCAATAGTTGTTGTATCATTTAACTATTATTATAAATCATAACAGTTCAATTTACAAAATACGTAGACTAATTTTGAGCTAAATTTATTCTACGAACCTATTATTTTCTACACCGTTCTACTGTAACTTAATGTAAGTACCTCAGTACCTGAATGGCTACGTCGGTATTGACTTATATAATTCAACAACAATAAAATATGATACTATATTTAATTTTATAACAATTTAGAATGTAATTTAAATGTGATTTTTTTTAGTAAAAAAAATAGTTCAACATAGACAAATATAAACATAGATTCCTCAAATAATAATAGTTCTGAAGACCTCGAAAGAAATAAAAATCTGTGTTGTTGAGTATTCTATAAAATTAATTTTCCCACAGCTATAACCCATTGCTTGTATAACAACGGAAATGATTTGTCATATCATTATAATTTATACATTTACCGTTTGGTCCAAGCTTAAAGTCAATATTTTTTCATTTTTTTATCACACGCCGTCTTTTCCCGAACATAAAGATATTTAAGATTTCAACAATGTATGAAATCAACTGGTAAACGATTATTTATTAGTTAATCATAGGTACCTACATTTTTTCAAGTGTAGGTAACGTCTAAGGTGTTAGCGTGATCCAAATCTGACAGCTGTTTATCAATTTCACTAATTCGGCAATAACTCTGCCAATAAACCTACCATATATTATCAAGAGGAAAAAAAATATAAAATAATAAATATCCTTAGAAATTAGAGTCTAGCACGCTGATTTATCATTGAATCCAACATTTTACACACATCCATAAACCATTACTTCTATTACTGCAGTGACCTACTCAAATACACAATACAGAAGTACCTATAGCTACTCGTATATACAAAACCTATTATTAATAACCTCTTCGGTTTTTCGTTTCTCAAGGAAGTGTCAAATATCCTTAGATAAAAATTATATTTTTCAGGACTGAATCTACTTATACACTATATATTAATTTTTTTTTAACCTATATTTGATATAACTATAGTTAAAAATTTTAAATAGATGTGTTATCGATCCCGAAATAATAATTATGTGTAATAATACTATTTTTTAATCATACCTGTTCTGCATAAGCTCACGCCAAATAGATACGTATACCGTATATTATGTATAAAATAATATTATGTTGTTCGACCACAGCACAGCGTCGAAGACGAAACGGAGAGACCAAATACAATTGTTTCAATCACACAGTAACAACGCGAGTAGACTGCAAGTTTAATTTCTGTTTGATTGAAAAACATTAAAAACACATGAAATTAATCGTACATTGGCGTGACAAGGTTTTTTTTTTAATTTCAAGTTTAATTACCAAAGTAGCGACTATCATATTATATAAGTAGTTATTATAAAACATTCCCACCCCTTATCAGCGCTCTTAGCATTCAATCTGATAAATATTATATACTTGTTAAAAATACTTTTAAAATATAGGTAATATCACCTATCAGATTTAGTGCTTTACAATACTTATACCTGAATTAAAATTTACTCAAATATATTTTTCAAAGAGTACCTCTTATAATTTTAAATACAAAAATAAATACTTTTCAAATAATTTTAAATATCTGCTCATTCAGCGCTATGTCATGTAGATATGAGAGCTCATCATGCCGCAGAACCAAAATATACGTAAATAAATATATATTTTCTTTCAATTTCACCGAGTCATCAGCAAATATATCTCCTTAGAATTTAGCATTCAAATTTATTATACATGAGGTGATTTCAGTATTTTGAATTTTAAATCATAAAATCACAAAATAAGTATTGGAGTCTACGCAAACCAAAAGTCCGGTCACATAATAGCAGATATACGTACGTTTGGCCAGCCCCCCCCCCTCAAAAAAAAAAAAGGAAAATCTATAAACAAACTATATACAGATATTTAGCACATAATTCGCACGAATTCGCACACCTAGTTTAAAAATTCACACGACCTTCCTACCCCTCAAAAAACAAAAAATGCACGTGGGAGGGCTGGCCAAACGTATACGTAGCAGATATTGTGTACAGCCATTCACCACATCTAAATAACAACATAAATAATAAAATAAACTAGGGAGGATATAATACATTATAATTTTTTTTGTATGGATTTATAAGAATAATTATACGATAATTAATTTTATTTTTATACACTGCACTTATTAATTATTCCGTTTATTTTACTTGTAAATAGTATATTAAATATTTAAAGAATATTGTTAAAGCCTATACTTTCTAATGTTTTAATTAGTTTCTCTTGTATCATCAAAAAGAGATCTTCCACAATGGTGAATAATGTCAAAATTATTGTAAAAATAAAATAAGTCAACTACCTATTATCGTAATACTACCGTGATCGAAATAAATTATTATTATCATTAATACTTAGGCACCTTACATGAATAGTTTGTATTGGCATATTATTTTAGCTACATAATGAAAGAGTTATATCTAAATTAGAGTAGGGTAGTATTATTATCATCATAATTCATAATTAACATATTGGAAATAAGTTAACGGTCCATTTCTAAGACCTATATATGGGCTATATTATTGATTATATATTATATACGGCTAATTTGTACTAAGTTCACATTATCAATAATTATTTATTGATAACCACAAATATGAGTCCACGAGAAACTCACACGCGAATGCTTTATTAAATATGCGAATAATGTAATTTGCATGGTTTTTTCCCATTTATCAGAATCAAACTTTGTTACTGTTCTAGAAAATAAAATTATAATCAATATAAACTATTATATCATGCAAGGTTGAACAAGTTACAGTTCATACGTCTTAGGTACACTTCTAACATAATATTGTAACTCGTAACTGCCAATTCAGTCCAACTGGTAGTTTTGAACTTCTGTCATGTGGAAAAATAATTTTATCTCAATACATTATTATTTATTCTTTTTATAGGTTTAGATCATATTATATTTCTTTACCTGGTTTACTTTTAATTGTTATAGTTTGTTAAATTTTTATAATAATCATGAATAAAAGAATGTAAAAATCTTAAAATAAAATTCAAGTTCAAATATTAGATTCAAAAACTTTAAAATTCTCTAAAATCTTCTAAAACATGTCTTATAATATCTGTTACTTTATTATTTATAGGTACATTATTATATTACTATTTAAAATACATAGTTTAAGAAAGAAAAAGCGGGAAAGTGAATGTCGCACTACTGTACAGATGTTTACAAGTGGGTTACTGTAATATATGGAATTAAATTTGAAACCAATGATATTATATCATTGTATACGAAAAACGATTCTGAGCGGAGACGGTTTATCTGTCTAGGATATATTATAGATTATTATTTATTATTACTTATTATCAATACTCATTAAAATAGTTGACTTTCCTGTGGACATTTTTTTTTTTTTTATAAAGGTAGACAAACTTACAAGGAATCTTGAATTAAATTTTCAAATCTTAGATTTAAAAAGAACAATTTTTATGAATTTTCTAACTTAAAATAATTCGCGAATTTTCGTGATTTTTAAGTATGTTTTCCAAATTAAAATTAGAATGCTTGTAAAAAAAAAAAACTGGTATTGTAAAAATATTTTAGGAGCCTTGTATTAAATTTTCAAATCTTAGATATAAGAGGAAAATTTTTTATGAATTTCTAGCATAAAATAATTTGAACATTGCCGTAATTTTTACGTAGGTATTTAATCAAAATTTGAACTTTAAATGCTTATAAAATAAAATTGTGACTATGTATTTCTTTTATTTTGCAACTGCTATTGTAAAATATGTTAGGAGTCTTTCTTTATATTTTCAAATCTTAGATCTAAAAAGAAAAACTTTTATAAATTTCTATCTAAGATAATTTAAACATTTCCGTATTTTTTACGTATTTAATCAAAATTTGAACTTTAAATGCTTATAAAAAAAAATCGTGACTATGTATTTTTAATCTTTTTTAATTTATATTTTTACAATTTTTGTATTAAATTTTCAAGCTTTTCTACCCAAAAAATAAATTTTTATCGATATTTATAGAAAAAAAAACTAAATAAGTTGAAAAATTTAAATGTCTGTAAACAGCTCAAAACAAATCAAAATATTATGAAAATTGTATAAAATATTTAAAATGCCTATATAAACATTCAGTGAAAATTTCAAGTATCTGCGGTCATTTGTTTTAAAGTTACACCAAAATAAGAAAATCGCTAAATGTGAAATCCAGTGAAAATCCAATGTTGTAAAAATTTAAATTTCAAATGCTCATAAAAATATAATTTGAATTTCCGGTGGACTTTTTATTTGTGAAAAACTTATAAGGAATCTTGTATTAAATTAATTAAAAAGAAAATTTTGTATGAATTTCTAACTTAAAATAATTTGTGAATTTTTGTGACTTTTAGGTATTTTGTCAAAATTCAAACTTAAAATGCTTATAAAAAAAAATCGTGCCTATGTATTTTTAATATTTTTAAACTGCTATTGTAACAATATGTTAAGAGCCTTTTTAAGCTTTTCTACCAAATAAATACATTTTTATTGATAATATTTTTAAAAAAACTAATAATGATTGAAAATAGCTTGGTCTGCTATAAATCGAGAGTATACAGAATAATTTGAAACTCATATAACTTCCGTATCCTAGTTATTACATATAATATAATACAGTATAGGTATAGACGCGCAATACGTTCTTATTTTAGTTAAATTATAAGAGAAATAAAACAAAAATTTAAAAACAATATTTTTTTATTCTAAAATATAGGTAACTGCATCATATTTGAAAAAATTAACTCGAGCTATGCTCGGTCGTCCAATATCCTTTTATACTGAACAGTGTACAATAATGGACTACTTATAAAAATGTCAGTCAATAAAATATCATTCATAAATCACAAGTGTCCATGAAAAAATATAACTGTAATCAATAAACATAACTAATTAAATTTCAAAATATAAAAATAAACGTCAATTAGAAATGATTTAATTGTTATCGAGTGCATGATAAAACTCAAATTGAACTGCTTAGTGTTTGGTTAGTTTGTAGTTGTACAAATAAAATTAAATAATGCGTATCTCATTGTACAATAATATATGATATCATTGATTAGGAAATATTCTAATACTAGCTTTTATAATCAATGTTGATAGATTACTGATCGTTATAAAATCCATTTAGTCAATTAAAGAAATTGCCTAGTAAATTTTAAATTGTAACAATGAAATATATCATGTCGACAAGAACATTTTTGATTTTTTTTTAAATTTATTAATTTAATTTTGTCAATAAACCAAGTATTTTACAAATTTACAATATTTTATTTTTAAATGTTGAGACTCTTTTAATTGTATTAGTTTTTTTATATGTAAGACATTGTAACTTGTAAGTTACCTGTTATAGAATGATTGTCTATTAAGGAATCGATATTAACTATTTTCGAATAACTTATTGTAATAAATTATTTGGTTTTTGGGTCGTTGATCATTGTTAGGTAAAAGGTAAAATCGAGCTCGAGACACACGTCAGTTATAAATTTATTTTTGGCAGTTAAGTAGCTTGGTAAACAATTCATTATTTTCTCACTTGTCGATAATATTTTTTTTTTTAGATTTCTTAAAGTTGCTATTTTTCTCAAATTAGACATAAGTTAGTTAATAAATATCTAGTCAAACAGCTTATAAAAAATACAGATCATAATAAGTAAACTAATACCCAAAAAGCTGTTTAAGCCTGTTTAGTTTATGTAGGTTTACTAATATAATATTTCAGTGATAAAAAACAATCAAGCAATGATTCTAAAAATAAACTTTCATCACTTCCCTTTGGATAGAATTAATTGATTTAAACATCAACATAATATTATTGCTTTGTGCTTACTGTTTATAATTAACCAGCATAGAACACTAGAACGGCAAGTTTATTAAGATTTATGGTACAAGTCTATAATAAGACTGAATTTTCCGTCATAATTTAAATTACGAGAGTATGCACAGTCTGGTTGTGTTGTTAATTTTTTGTAGAAGCTTACATTCCAACCAATTGTTCTATACTATCAACATTCTACAAGTTGATAGCTATTAATTAAGTTAATGACATCATATTTTTATTGAATAACATCCAAACATCCTTCAATATTGTATATGAACACAATATGAGATTTTTTTTTTATTATAATGTGCTAAATACTAAGTAAACTAAGTGCACTATAATATAGTTTTCTAGACAACTAAATAATAAATGCATATTAGCATCCAAATTTTGTTCATACCAAGTTATATCATTATGTTAATTATGTTAAAAATAAAATAAAACATTTATAAGTATATAATATACATAATACCATTGATTATATATACTAGTATTTATAATCAATGATAATACTAAGTATCATACTTTTATGTAACATGTATAAATAATTTTCATCTAATGAATCAAAAATAAACTTTCACCAGTTAAAATAACATAAACATGAACCTTTACTATTTTTTAAATATAAGAAAAAGTTTTATAGGGGAATATTCATGGAATTCATAATATATTTTTGATATCTGCTAATCAAAACAGATTAATAATGAATGATTCAAAAATTAAATTTAACTTAAATTCATCAAATACCTAATATTATTGTAATAAACCATCTAAAATGAATAAAAAGAAAAATGTATTTTACATAAATATTACAGATTTTATTCAGTTTTATTGGTTACATTTTTTTTTAACTGTCTGTATGCTAACACAGCCGATTCTCTTTCTTTTTCTATTATCCTTCGGTCAGAAATAGATAATGCTTTACGCTTGCCTGTAAATGCTTTTCGTTGAATTGCGCTTTTACTAGGTTTTTTTAGAATGACATCACTTATTTTCTTTGTTTTTGCAGAATTTCCAGTATCTGCTAACATTGACTTCAAGAACAAATCATCTTTACGACCAGGCTAAAAACAAATATAGTTAATAATTAATAAATAAATCGTATAATAAAATAAGAATAACAGATATATTTTTGTCTTACTCTATTTTCAAAATGATTAATAACTGCTTTTCTTGGTTTTACAGTCAAATTTGGAGGACAATGAACAGTTTCTCCAAATTCGAAATTGTCTTTTACATATTCAGTCGCATGCTCTACTTTATTTTGTGTAACTTCTTCAAGTTTTTGCTTTTTTTTCTCTTTTTTTTTCTCCCTTTTTAGTTTAGTTTTTAGTTGTCTTTTTCGTTTAGCTTGTACTAATTTTTCTTTAGTAGTCTGAACAGCTACAGATTCAGTAGCAACAACTCCACTTTCCCGAATAACATGAACTTGTTCAGGTTTTTCTTCTAGCTCAAATGCACATTTTTGATTATTTTTTGTAAACCTATTTCCTATATCAATGTATGGTTGGTTTAAATTTTTTTGACTACGTTTTGCTAATTTTTTTAGTTGCATAAATTCACGTAAACTTCGAGGCACATCTTGACGTTTAGGATCTTTGGGAGGCTCGTTAGTTTTTCCTTTTAACCTATATTCAATTAAAATACAGTTAGTACACCAAAGCATAATAAATGTAAAGTTCCATAAATAATATGTAATCAAAAATTAAGCTCTAGCAGTAGAGAAATAACTTTCAACTAAGTAACTCACAAATTTTGTCACATTTATAAATGTCACTGTATCAGTTTAGGTATATTTGATTATTAATTTCACTACTATAAAATGTATTTTAAAGAAGTACCAAAGTATAAATAAACAAGTATAATATTATAAATATTTGAAAAAAGATTGTGTATGATATCATTGATTATTATTAGCAACGCGTAATATTTTAAGAAAGTGTTAACTGATATCTCAATGCCCTTTAATAAGTTATCTATAAGCTCGGCGAGTACCCAAGTACTAAGTAGTTGTTGATACGTTTTGCACTTGAAATTAATACAGGAATATTATGGCAACTAATTGTTAAATAATATTTATAATATATGTTTACATTGCATTAATAATTCATACATAACATCAGTAAATAAAATTATATAATTTTACAATATTACAAGTCACTAGGTAGGTACAAATGTTATTAGTAATAGATTCATTTAACATCTTTAAATATAAATTCACTGGAATGTATTCAGAATATTTTAATTAACATAATACATTTTTTCATAGATAATTTAAAGAAATCACTGCGTAGGCATATTATTATGTTTGTAGATTAAATTTAAAAAATGAATTAATTATGTCAAACTTACTCTTCATCACGTTTGGATATTTGTTCAAATACGTCTTTTACTTTTTTTTGTTTTTTACTTTTAAATTTTCGTGCCATTGTACAAGAATACAAAATATACGATAATCAAAACAAAAGCACGTTCATGCCGTTCTACTATCATGTCTCGTGTGCTCAAGACTGTTAATAATGTTATCAGTGATAACTTATCACTTATCAGTGAAAAACAATAACAAAAATTGTTCTGTGATAATAGTGGGCATATTACAGAGTACTAGAGTGCCTTGATATCAAGGCACTCTACAGAGTACTACATTGTTCTATGTATAGGTCATAGAGTAATATGGTAATATGGCAATATGGCATATTATTATTCACTATTCTTCTGTGTTATTACTTATTAATTATTATCAACTTTAGAATTAAATAAATACATATTAATTTTTAAATCTGTAAGACTAACATTTAGGCATATGAAACACGACTAATAGTTACCGTTATTAGTGTTATTACTCCTTCATTCTGCTTCAATCGCGCAAAATTATTAAAATAACGACACGAATTTTTTTGCCACTAATATGACGATTTAATACAAGAATATTTTACTTGCACCAGTTGCGCCAGAACAAACTTTGATTTTAGAAGTTTTTGTTTTTATTCAATATCAATTAGCACTAGACACCAGTTCACCACCCACATATTTTATACGTAACAAGGCACTCGCTTAAATATAAATTTAAAAATAAAAAATATAAATTTTATACGCATACAAAATGTTTTCTATATTAACTGGATTTTTTTTTTTTACAGTTTTTGAAGAAAAAGTTATGGAAAGCCTTATGTTGGATTTTTTGATTTATATCTAATAAATCATGATAATTTTATGCATTTTCAACTTCATAATTCCATGCAAATGTTCGCGATTTTGACATATTTCGCAAACATTTGAACTTGAGATGCTTATAAAAAAAATGGTGACTACAATAAGTACAACTTATAATAAACCTTATGTTAAACTTTAAAGATTTTTTGGACACTCACATTTTTTTTATAGGCATTTGAAAAAAAAGCGGGTAAGTGGACGTCACTCTGCTGTACATTAGGGGGTGGGGTGGACTTCTGACCAGGGTAGGTTAAATTTGAATGCAATGATAGGTATCATTGTATACGAAAAACTATTCTGAACGGAGATGATTCATTCTAGGATATATTATATTTAAATATTGCATGTCATATATTCTATTTTGAAACAAATATTTTATTTTTCAATTACGATGCATTTTGCATAAGGCATGGTTAATCTATTTTTTCCAAAAACATTGCATGTAGTTATCATAATTCATAATACCTTATGTCCTTATATTATCATAGATATACATAGACCTGGTTTGAGGATAAATCGTTATCATTACGTGATTTCATAAAAATTTAAAACTCAAACGCTCCAAACATTTTTCCTATAATGACGCTTAAAATTTTCTCTATACCTATTTGAAGCAAAACTTATGGAAAACATAGTGTTGAATTTTATAACCTTAGATATAAATACAAACAATTTTATGAATTTTGAACTACAAAATAATTTGCAAATATTCATGGTTTTGACGAATTTTTGTCAATATTTGAACTTCAAATGCTAATAAAAAAAATTGTGCCTATGTATTCTTATAATTTTTTAATCATTATAAGAATAACTTATGACTCATAACCTAACCTCATAAGTTATGAGGAACTTTGTATTAAATTTTCAAGTTTTTTCAGAAAAATTTAAAAGTTCATTTGTCTATAAATAACTCAAAAAAATCAATAATTTTTGAAAATTAAACTGTACATAGATAACACTAATATAAACATTTGGTGAAAATTACAAGTATTTACAATGATTAGTTTTTGAATCTATTTGGTCGAAAACTGGTTCTGCGTAAAAATTCCCGTTTTTCTGTCATTTTTTTTTTGTTTTCTCGATTTTTTTGAAAACTGTTTGAAAATGTTTACTTTTGACCTCTATAATCCACCAAGGATATTAACTTTTACATCAGAAACCGCCCCCAAAGTTTGAAATTCAAGCATTCGTTCGACTAGTTATGCTGTACACACACACAAAAAAAAAAACATCATTGTAAAATCAATACATTCATCACTCCGTTCAGAATCTAAAATATATGTATTTTATGGCAAATATTTAATGTTATATTTAAAATTCAAATAAATACATCTTATTTGTATTAAATTTATAAACATTAGTAATAAATAAATTAAAATACTTAATTAATATAATGGATATTTGTATGGCTATAGCATAGAACAGTGAACCTAAAGTTACAAAATTGGACATAATCTTACAGTTATAATTAATGTGATTTATAATAACAATACTTACGCATATCGCAATTTTCTAAATTATAATTAAAATTATTATCTTGTGTTCTTTCTTTAAAGCTATTACTTTATGATATAATTAAAATACTTAAAAATAGGTAACCAGTTTCGCTGTTCAGCAAACGATAAGGCACGACTATTTTTATTTCTATTCAAATCAAAACTTGAATTAGGTATGTAAAAGTATTGTCATGCTGTAATAGATATTTTATTATTGAAATGTGAAACAATAAAATTAATATTTTTGTTATAATATCATTCAAAAACATAACTTGGTCAATTTTTATATATATATATTTTTTTTTTGAACTGTTTTAAAAAATATGTTCAACAAAATGACTAACAAATTTTTTAATCTTAAATGCATAAAAAAATTTTTTTTGAATTAAAAAAAAAATGAATTTTAGGCCATTCAATCAGAATTTCCATACTTAGTAGGTTAAAAAAAACTGCGTTTAAATATATTGATTTCCCGTGGAGTTATTAAGGGACTTATGGGAAATACTGTATACCAATTTAGATTAAATAAATAATTAAAAAACTCCCAGTCAGTGCTACTGATTGGTGAGGGCCGAGGGGTGACTTCTTGTTTCAAAACTCAACAATATTTTTTTTTGTTCCATCTCCATATTATACATTTATTGTGCTTTGTACGCTTAATATAGATTGTATATATTTTATATAATGTGTGAATAAATTTGTATGAGCTATCGAAATTAAAATGTTCTCGGCATTAGTTATTAAAACACACATACTGTACGTCTGTACAAACCTTGTACCTGTATGAATGGATATGTATGTGTAAGAAAACAAAGCCAATTTATTTAGCCAATTATATTATTAATTCTATAATAGTAACAATAGTATTCTCTAAACAATAGTGTCACTAATAAATGTAGGTATTGATTTTATATCTAAATTATATCTAAATTATATGTAAACTTAATTTAACTTTTTTTTCAACCCAAGGTTTCTGGTGGAAAAATTAATGGCTGGTCAGTAACTTTCGAAAAACCTGCAGGGAAAAAAATTTAAAACAAATTGTTGTATAAACTACTTTCAGTTTCAAACATCTATCTATTCAAAGTTAGGAATTGTAATATTTTTCGGTGTCTTAAGTCTTTATTCTATAATCCTTGGTATATTATTTTTTTGATATATTTATTTATATTTAATTTGTCTTTTTTGCCGTGGCTTATTTTATTTGGGGTTTTTCCATAACTTTTTTCTGACCGTATACTTACTTAAATAAAAATAAATATATAACTATAAAAATATACAAATATATAATATCAATTTTAATAACGATTAATCACATCAACCGATTTTTGTTATCTTATTATATTATACAAAAAATATATTGACTGCAAAAATATTAAGATATTAAGATATTTGAATAAAAAGAAGGGAAAGTGGATATCGCTCTGCTGTACAGTAGGTTACAAGTGGGTTACTATATGATGTATGGAATTAAATTTGAATCCAATGATATTTCATTGTACACAAAAAACGATTCTCAGCGGAGACGGCTTATCTGTCTAGGATATATTATAGATTATTAAAAATTTTCAAATCTTAGATTTAAAAAGAAAAACTTTTATGAATTTTTATCTAAGATAATTTAAACATTGCCGCAATTTTCACGTATTTAGTAAAAATTTGAACTTATAATACTTATAAAAAAAATCGTGCATATGTATTTTTAATATTTTTCAACTGCTATTCAGTAGCGTGGTGAACGACGTTTACCTAATGCAATTGCTTAGCCCTAGAACAAACATTCAAAATTTGTATACAGAAAACTATACCTTTATTGGGGGGGGGGGGGGTCATAGTATAAATAATTTGCTTAGAGTTTGAAAGATGTTCGCCACGCCACTGCTAGTATTGTACCAATATGTTAAGAGCCTTTTGAAGCTTATAAAACCTAACAAATAAATTGTTATTGATATTATTTAAAAAAAAACTAATAATGATCAAAAATTGCATATGCCTATAAATAGTTCAACTTAGGTCGAATTTTTTTGAACATTTCATAGTAGATACAATATACTTATATAAACATTCGGTGAAATTTTCATATATATCTATGGTCATTTGTTTTAAAGTTACATCAAAAACCAAAATTTTGTCGAAAACTGATTGTGCGTAAAATTTCCCGTTTTTCCCTAATTTTTAGTTTGTTAATCCCGAATATTTAGAAAAATATTGAGAATTTTTTACTTTTGACTCCCCCCCCCAAGTACCAACTAGATTCACTTTCTGAAGTCGAAAGTCGAAGCACTTTTACTGCTCCAAAACGTGATGACAGACACAAAAAAAAACACACACATCATTGAAAAATCAATACATTCCTCGATCTGCTCAGAATCTAAAATAAAGATTTTAAGTTTTTTGTTGTAATTCAAAAAACATTATTTGTATTTTGTAGGGATTTGAAACTTTTTTTCCCGTAACGTATACTATTAATATTTATTTAGTATAGTATTTTAATTTTTAATACGTCTTACGGGCCCTAATAGTAGACAGTGTACACAATGAAATTTAAAAAAAGAAATCTCATCAGTCTCATTACTGTTATCATAGTAATTGATAACATTGATAAACAGCATATTGACGTCATGGATGATGAACAATAATTTTCCCTGCTATGATCAATCTGTGGATTGATAGCAAAGATAACAAAACCAGTCAAGCAGTCAACCAAGTCGTAGACTCGTACGAAACAAAACTGTTTGATCATCGATGAATACTAAGAGCCATGACGAAGACTAACTATAACTTATTATACCTATATTATAGTGCAATAATTTTCTTGTAAAAAATCATTAATAATTGTTATTTATTATTTAGAAAAATTAAAGTTGTGTACATTCTTATGTGTAAATATAATTACCGACGTTAAACTTATCAAATATTTTTTTAGAACAAATTATTTTTGAAACAATATAATATATTCTACCTATTGTAAAATGTGTGTTCCTTTTCAAAAACTGTATGTCACAACTTTGTAACCCTTTTGCAACAAATGCATATTACATGTTTCGCATGGACTTTTAGCCCATTAGAGTCACAGGAATCCTTAAAAAGGTAAAAACAAAACTAACCTTAACTGCAAATGTTCTACATTAATTTCAATCTATCTCTTTTTGCAAACCTTTATATTATTGCCTCTTGAAGTTTGTTGTTGTGTTACATGTATTAAAATGATAATATATTTAATGTATTTCAGGTTTTGACTCTTGCCTTGAAACAACACATGCATTCTACAAGGCCAATTAATTGTGGTTCTGTTGATCAATGGGAAACTGTTTTTCATGTTTGCGCTCTAAGAGTACCACTAGGCCGGTGGCAGATTCCAGTAACAACGAAAATTTAAACAATGTACCAGACAAACGAGTTGAAGGTGAATTTATTATATAAATCATTTCTAATAAGATAATAATAATCTATTAACTTCATCATTGCTTAACAGCAATAAGCTTTAATCAAACTATCATTTGAACCAATTAAAAATCCTTTCATAATTTATATTTTTAAAACATTAGATAGCTAATTATGTACCATGTACAGCATACAATGTATGTATAGTTAGAGATAAATAATAATAATAATATATATATTCTATATTATAATATGTCTTATATGATTTGTTAAGTTATATTAACATAAATATTATTACTGTTGGTATTAAAAAAAAAAATGTTTAAAGTTTAATAAGTTGTTTTAATTAAAATCAACCTATAACGGCCTTAAGTCTAAATTATATTTGCTAAATTGTTCATAGTAAAAAATCGCCATAACGTTCTAATAATTACTTTTTTAAACACTATCAAAATCTTTTCAGATTCCAATCTATTATTAATAGGGCTTAAAATGTCACTTGACCTCATTTACCAAAATACTTTTTTTAAAACCTATAATTTACTCGCATAAAATTCAAAAATACATCTTTACTACTTGCATTTTATAAGTTTATTAAAAATATGAAATGGTTAATAATGATAGTTAATTTAAATGTATACAGTAAGTGTACACAGGATTTTAGTTCGGTTAGGGTTTTACTCACTTTTACACCAGTAAACAATTTAATTAATTTGCTTAACAGTTTTTGTATAATTAGTTATAACAAATTACAATTAATAATAAATTAACAATTTAATTTATATCTATTAAAAATCTGTGTATTGAAATGGTGGTACATAAGATTTTTTTGTAAAATTAAAAATTTTTAGTATGGGTCAGAACCCTAGAACCCTAGGTATGCCACTGAATTTATAAAACATCTAATTGTAGAAATTAAGAGAAGGAGCTATTTAGACCACACAATGTATACATATACATATTCAAAATCTAGTATTATTGTGGTTTGGCCAAGTTTTTAAATTTGTTGGCCTGAAGATTTGATAAATGTTTGACATGATTTATGACCTATATATAAATATGGGTATGGAAATAAAAATGATGCCACTGTAAGCAGAAGTAGACCTGAAATAGATGTATGGACAAAATGATAGAACAGAGAATGGTGTAGCTAAGGTGAGGTGGGTATGATAGAAACATAGAATAATGGATAGAGGTGGTGTAAGACAATGGTATATATGAAATAGATGAATAGTACTTAAATTATAAATAATAATTTTAAATTTAACCTATAATATTTAATATTTAAACATCGAAATATGATATTAAAAATAATTGAAGTATACTAAACGTTTTGATGGTGTGCATAAGCTGAAAGTGTTTTAATCTCTATCCTGTTAAATTTTCTTTGAGTTATTTTGTTGTAAAAGAGTATTGCATTGTTAATTTATTCAAACTAATGTTTTTTTTCCAGTTCTAGATTCAAATGATTTGAATCCCCCAGTAATGGCTATGAGCAATGGAGCTCATAATGCTCCTGTTATAGGATCAGTGGGTAGTGATAACTTTGGTAGCTTGCGTTCCACGTTTACCTGTACTCGTTTGACATCTACATTAAACAAAACCAATATAAAGTTGAATAACTTTGCCACAAAAAGTTTCCAAACCAGGGTTCAAAAGTTATTTGACATGTACAAAGATGCTGTTGAAGACTTGATATTAATTGATGGAATTGAAAGACTGTGTAGTGATTTACAGATGTCACCTGAAGAATTCCGCATCCTTATATTAGCATGGAAATGTGATGCCCATCAAATGTGTCGATTTACACGTGCAGAATTTCTTAATGGTTGCCATGCTCTTCAAGCAGACTCTGTGTCGTTGATGAAAAATAAATTGTCCGACATAGCAAATGATCTCAATTATAATACTGAGGAATTTAAAAGCTTATACAGGTAAATAGAAGTTGCACTATTTAAATACTAATAGATTTTATGAAATATTTCATTTGCAGGTTTACATTTAAATTTGGGTTGGACAATGCTGTGGGACAACGTATTCTTCCAGTTGACACCGCCATCGTATTATGGAAATTGATTTTTAATATCCGGGAACCAGAAATATTACAACGTTGGCTGAACTTTTTGGAAAACCAAGATAATATAAGAGGTATTCCTAAAGATACATGGAACATGTTTTTAAATTTTGCTGAATCTGTATCCAATGGGGATCTTTCTAATTATGACGACACAGAGGCATGGCCAAGTGTTTTTGATGATTTTGTAGAATATGAAAATGATCAAGCCAATCAAAACATTAGCGAAAAAGGAATTGGAAAAAGGCACGGCAGTGTACTTTAAAAACAAAAAAATCTATCACAACTTTTGTGTGTTATTAAACTTAAAAATAATATTGACAAACACATTGTTTTGTAATAACTTAAACATCATCAATTCATTACAAGCCGTCCAATATTAATGTAAACCTTTGTGGGTTTTTAATGGCAATATTACTTCATAAACAAATTTGAACTTTATGTATATTAAGTTGGACTAGTTCAATTTCTTATTTATTTTTAATTTACTTACAGATCAAAATAAATAATCCATATTTCTATTACAGTGTCTTCTGTTTATATTAATTTACTTTAATGTTTGTATGTTTACGTTGATATAAATATTTTTCTTCAAGTGATTTCTATTGTGTTCAAAAATTATAAACTCTTGTCTCATTACTTCTAATTGCAACAAAATTGGTTCCTTAAAGTAATCCAATCTCTATTAATTTTTCACTTAAGTATTTGGGATCGAGAAAGTTTAGCATCCATTTTTTTTTTATCAATTTTGCGTGCTGATAATAATCGTTTTGTAAAACACTGACTGATGTTGTTAGTCAACAAATACCTGTGATACTATTCACGCTTGATTAATGACAAGCGTTTTAATCTTATTAATGTGTGCAATTTTTTTTCTTCGCTGTAGTTAAGAATACTTAAATATTTTACTAAAACAATAAAACTAAAATGTGGTATAAAATATAATAATATGTATAATATGTATAATAGTATTAATGCTACTTCAAAAACAAAACATTTTGTATCCTTGAATAATGTATGATGATTAATTTAATTATAATAGTGTATAGATAATTTATTTAAAGATTGTTTGGGGACCTGTTAAGTTTACAAAAAAATAATATTTCTATGATTTAAATAGTTTATTTATTTTTAAATTTAGTAAATTATTGTAACACTATCTTTCTTTTTATGTCTTTTTTATGGTTATGACTATAATAATATGATATCAGTCACAAAATCAAATCTTTATTAATGATTATTTAAAATAATCATATACTCATTATACATAAGTACCTAACCCTATGACTAATTCAATAGATTTATATTGTAAATATTAATAATTATGAATACTACTGTGATTAATATTATTGTATAATTTGTCAAAAACAACATAATGTTTTGATACAATATATATTTTAATTTTAAATGTTTGGGTGTAAATGTGTGTATTCCAGTAAGTCATTTAGGAGTGTTTAGAACATGTGAAAACAAAATTTTTCTTAACATATTCACACTTACCATTGTATCTCTAGTTTTTGTTCTAGTTACTGAAAATTGTTTTTCATTAACATATTACAAATTTGAATTTTTTTAAATGTCATGAAATCTAAACTAACAATAAGAATTTATTTAATAAATGAGGATTAATTCTTTTGCGATAAGTTTTAGTTCAATTTCCAATTAGATGAAGCAGTTTATTTAACTTTTTTATTGTTGTTTATTTTTCATATATTTGACCTAGCTTTAGTTGATCAAATCAGATGATCCGCACTACACCAATCAAGCAATCAAGATTTCTTTGGGACACTCCGAATATTTTATCTACTATACACATAAAACTGATAGTGCCCCGCCATATACGGGCCATGTGGATGTAGTAATTCAGAGGTTTTACTGGCCACCGAGGAGTGGTCCTTGGGGAGATGAAACCCCTCTAAAGTCAGCAATTTCTTCCAATTGACATTTTATTGCAATTTTAAGTTATGTAATAGCTAAAATATAGGTACATTTTTTCTTTAACTGATGATTTTTTACGATTTAATGATCATCATAAATCGCTATGATGAGTGATAAAATCCTACAGATATTACAGTATGCCTTGTCTCTTATGCATTATAATGTATAATATATTTTAATACACTGCAGAAAACTGAAATAAACACCTTCTCATTGTTATCAAACGGGTATAATAATATATAAACCATAAATTAAAATATAGCTATTTAAACATTAATAATCATTACTAGGGCTTGAAAGTTTACGCCCGAATAAACCCATAAAAATACCGTAAAAAATGCATTTATGACATAAAAATACAAGAATTCCGTAAAACTTATATATTCTTACAATGACCTAAATAGATAGTTTAGCAGTGCTCATAAAGTACCTATTTAAATCAATAGTCAATAAGATGATTTATAAACTTTAAAATTAAACATTACACTAAATAAATATACTACGTGATTTTGAATTAAATTTAAATCTCAAAATAGGTTTTAATCTATAAAATAATTGAACGTTTATTTTCAAATATTTTTCTTTATAGGTAGGTGGTCGAATCGTGGAAAATATAATAACGAAAAATAATTAACTCGTTATTTTTCTCTCAATTGTTAAAATAAAAAAAATACTCTAATGGTCACAAAAATAACCTAATAAAATAAAAAAACGCAAAAAATAAAAATTAGTTGCATAGATTCGTATGCTACTGAAACACATTTTAAGTTAAGAAATTATCGTCTATCGTGAACCAAAAAAAAAACATTTCGATCAACTCGGGTGTTATCATTATTATTTATTAAAACTTAGAAGAGCTATCATCATTACTCATCAAAAATTCGACTATATTCCACAATTTTTACGATAAAGATTATTGAATGTTCAATAATTGATAGGTATGCATACTCTTGTTACCAAATACCAGTGAAAATAATCCCTTGCCCAAACAAAGAATAATGCAAATTTAATCTTTTTTATTAACATCACAAAATCTGAAAAAGATTAACCGAAGTAAATTTGTGTGTTTAGATTCAAAATATATAAATATATAGTAATATTTTGGTTATTTAAAAATAAATTTTCCATCTATTTGTAATGTGTTGTTAAATATGACTTAAAATATGGAAATATTCAATTACTATAAAATACATAGTTTACATGATAAATATAACGACATCTCATCCAGAAAAAAATATGCAGGAATTCGTGCTTTGATATTTTTTAAATACAGTGTTCACTGCTTTCCGCCATTATAATCTGCACAGTTATGTTTTCAATTTGTTATCGAAAACTGTAATGTAACGTAATTATAGGGACTCAAGATTTATTTATTTTTAAATCATACTTATACTTGAACTTTACAGAGATGTAAATTAAGTTGTGAGGTGAGATCGTAGTCCCTCAAAAGTTAGAATCAAATTTTTTTTTCAGTTTTTAAATGAGCACTACTACACTATAAATAGGTATCTGAATAATATTGAAATTTTGGTTATTAGATATTTAATTTTTTATCACCAATGTTAATTATTGTTATAACATAGATAGAAATTACAACCATTTCACTTCTCAGTAATGTACTGATGCACGTAGAAAACTTAAAAGCCATTGTCTTTTGGCCCTTGAGACGCCTTTATAAATAAATAAACAATATTACCATTATAATTCAGGTGGTTCTGCTGAGTAAGCAGCCTCCCCATAAAAATGATCATCTGCTGTCACTAATCATTATTAATTAGGTATCTAATTTGATTATTATACTTATCATATTGTTTAGATTGTTCATAATTTTAATAAAATTAAAATAAGCACAAAGGTATTACAAAATTAAATAAGTGATCATTTTTATGAAATGTCTTAGTAAATATTTGATAACTAAACATACATTTTCAGGCATTGTGTCTAAAACTTTGTATTTTGCCTCATTTTAAATTAAAAACTCAATAGGTATTCAATGCTTGGCATTTGAAACAAATAAAATTTAAAAAAAATAAATAAATGAGGATTTGTGATTTAGATTTTATCATTTATCTGTCGTCATTTAAAATGTTAAACGATAAGAAAAAATGTATTTTTGAAACCATTTAAAGAGGATGTCAGCCCTCAAAGTTTTCTCTCTCAGATACACGCGCAACATGGATAAGACACTTTCACCTAAAATCGTTATTTATGATTTTTGGGTAACTAGAGTATAAAGTATAAATAAAAATAATAAAATCACCCATCACAAAAATTATAGAGGATAACCGGTTTTATATTTTATTATTATTTGATTGTAATCGACTTTAAAAAAAAAAATTTAATTTAATTTAAATGATGTTTTAAGTTGTTTTTAGACAATATTTAGACAAATCAATATGTCATTCTCTTAAGATGACGCCACACTCTCATATGTTTTCCACGTAGTACAAGAGCGTAGCATAGCAAATTTTACACTCAGCAGATCACGTTTATCTCCGTTAGTTTAAAATTTAGAGTGGATTGACCTAATATAAAAATTAAAGGCAAGATTATTATATAGGGCATCTCATGGGCTTTTAATTATATTTTTATTTTAAAGCTAGTTATTAATGTTTTAAAATTGTGAATTGTGTGTATGTCTAGAAAAATATTCATAACTTCCTTTAAAATTAATAAAATAAAATATTATATTCTCTATCAATTTTTCAATTTTGTAATGGATAATTTTACTCTAAAATTATTTAGGTAAAAACTAAAAAAGAATGATTTTACTTACTACGTATAAATTCGTTTTGTTTCTGTTGTGCGTGAACTTTCAGAGAGAGAAAAGAAATAGTGCGCTGATATCCTCTTAAAATATAAGGTACATGAAGCTCGATATAGGATGTTTCGCTCAAATATGGAACAATTCAACAATTCTGTAAAATACGAAACTGATTGGATCTTTAAGAACTTAGCAGTCTATAACTGAGTTACAGTAAGTACTTATGGGCTATGATGTATGTATGTAAATTGTAAGGGCATACGAATGCATATGCAATAATATGCATTAGTTTTTAATCAATGGTAGGTATATCATGTGATTTAACTTTCGTTTTAGAGGACGCTACACACCCATTGTCTCCGTTGGTCGTTGTCAGTTTAACTGTTTTATCCAGACATCCAGTACTTAAACGGCGTCCTCCATCCACTATAAAATACCAGCCAGCCACCATTGCAATCGTCAGCTGGACCGTATTAACCAATTAAATATTTAATAATTTTAACTTTGTGCTATTTATAGCCATGCGAAAATTTTCAAATGTTGATAAAAAAATGTATACATTTTTCTGGATAAAAACATTTTCACTTCGTAAAAAAATTTGAAAATTGAATACAAAATTTCTCATAAAGGATTGAGGTACTTGTCTCCTCAAAATTTCATGTCTGATTTTAAACCTATAACATCATGTTTATATTAAAATATTAACCATCTGCACTTCTGCAGTGTTTCAATTGTTTCATGCACAAATAAGGAATTTATTGCTACTAAAATTTGGGTAACCAATAAGGCTTACGCCAATAGGTACCTATACAAATACAAAATACCGAGTACTGACTCGTCAGCCACCACCCAGCGCAAGCGTCGATGACCAGCATTTATTGAAATTATTATCCTTATTACCTTGTTTATTCAAAGTTATAAACAGAAGTACCACTGAACTTGGCTAAATTAAATTAATATTTTCTTTATTGTTGACAACAGTGGCGCCGAACTATATTTTAAAAGGGGGGGGGGGGAAGTAAAAAGTTATACGGACCACCACCCCTGTTTACTGTCAAATTGACAACTTGCATTTATAGCCACATTATACATATTATATAAATTATAAATTATAATATATAGGTACCTACATGGATTTATTTTGGTAATCATTATTATTTTATTTTAGTTTAAAACTTAAAATTTACATAATTCGGGGGTTTGAGTCTTAAAAAGCCGACAACCTAATAGGACATAATTGATAATATCATATTATAATATCAGTGGCGTAATTAGGAATTTGGGTTAGGGGGATTATATGATTTTAGCAAAATCTGTAAGCCTTTTACAGTAACCTCTACCCCTCGAAATATAAAATGTTGACAGTAAAATAAATTGTTTTTTTAGGGGGGAGGTTCTATCCCCCTAAATACGCTCCTCCCCATGATCCCTTCTTTCCCACCTGATTAGACAATCTCTGTGACCATTATAATAATATGTTGAATAACTACTGTACAACAGGGTCCACTTGTTCGCCTTTTTATTATTATACATTTATAATTGTGATATAAATGGTGGTAAGTAAGTAAGTTTATTTCAAGTACTATATAATATTATAATATTATGAATTGATCCAATTTCTAAAAGGAATCGCGGCCACTGCGAGATGGCTATAGCCTATAAGTAAATGTTCTATAGATATTAGATCCTATCGTGAATAATTCGTGATTAGAAATGAGAAGAAAGTAGATTGCGGAAAAATGTGGAATTTATATGTTCTGAAGTTTAATTTTTATTGAACACCCCAGCGATCGGCATGATCTCAGATCTGCAGCATGTTGAACATGAAATATATGAAAATGTTTTTCACCGTTAGATGTCGTCACACAAATCGTGTTTTCATAATAATAATAATAATAATAACAATAATGATAATCGCGGCATAGTAAGTTGTAGGACGACGAGTTTTCCACTCATCCACTCGTCTCGTCTCGTAATAATTCCACCCGTCCGTCGACGAACTCCGCGCCCCACCACTACCCGGCGACACAGCGCATGCGTGGCGCTACAACCGCCGGCTGTGTGCCGCCGCCGTAGCCTTGCCGACTGCTTTACCGAGTTTACCGTACGTCGCGATAATACTCGACCGACGGTAACATTATTATTTATTAGTTTGTTACGTTGAACGTCCCCTTCTTATCCGGTGTCGCGCGATTCAATAATTTCTTCAATAATTATCATTTATCAATATTATCATTATTATTGCAAGAGTCAACTGAGTCAAGTTGCTAGTCGTTGTTCGTCGTTGGACGTTATTGATGTTATTCGTAATTGACTGGTACGACCGTACGAAATTTACTGACCAATTTGTTTTTGCATCGAGTTCGTTTGCGTCGAGATAACCGTTAAATTTACGTCGTTGTTCGTGTCGACAGCAAATCTGATCAAGACCCTGGCACAGGAGGGTGCCCCAACACCATCTCGAGACGGTGTCACCATGTCGCGTCGGATTTTACAGCACTTCCAGAGCACTGGTTTTCATATTTCTTCAACTGAATGGAAATAGGTACCTATCGTTGGCGTATCAAATCAACGGATAGTCAGGCTGGTCTTGTCTGACGAGAACGTTGATGTTAGAGGTGTCCCTACGAAACTATTGGATTCAGGACATCATATCTTACCCGCCAGCAGACTATTGCCGCCACAGGCATTATTTCATATGCAGACTACATAATGAGAAAGCTGAGTGGTAAGTGTCTTTTGTGACATCTATTATTTTATGTTCTTCCCCACCCCGTATTTACTCTTCAGGAAATCCATCCAGTCACTGGTTTTCCATCTTGTTGACATCCCATTGTAGTGGTCATATGACATTCGTCCTGTCTAATTACGTAGGAAACAATAAATCAGATTCTACAATGAATAACAACTTATCAAGTTACTTATTGTACTAATAAATACCTAAATCTAATGTGAGTTAATTTTAAGTAGATAGGTAAGTCTAGGTACAGCAGTTGCATTCATTATTTGATGTTATCATTTTTGTATATCAACCTACCAGTGTCCAGTTACTGTCTCAAATCATGTTAAAACAATTACAAAATGATAGGTAGGTAGTTAGCGATTTATTGCTATTCAAATAGGTGTAGCTTGTAGTACCTATTTGTTTTAATTTATAAGTAGAAAATAGATTAAATTAAACTAGTTTTTTATTTTCAATGTACTTAGGTATATAAAGTTTTAATAAAGTAATAATTACATTAAAGTATTTATTCTTTAAAAATGTATTTAATTAAGTTTATATACCTATATAGTTACTTGTTGAGTTTGGTACTTAAATATTAATAATATTTAAAGTAATACAAATATATTTTTGTTGTTACATTAAAATTTATCATTTATGCTCTAATAGTCAATGCTAAAAAAATGTAATTAATGAACATTCAGTTCAGTCAGACAGATGTTAGACAGATGGTATATTTATGAAACAGTTTTTTTTTATTCTCAATTCTCATGGGTGTGAGTATTTAGTTTATGTTAAAACAAAAAACAAAGGTCATTTCTGTATTAATTTGTTTATAAATAATTAATTTGGTACTATGTTATATTACTATATATCTTTTTTTTTATTGGTTACCAAAAGTTAATACTCAAGTATAAATAAATAATAAAATAATTTTATCTAAGTTTTTAGTTAGTGTATTTGATATGTCTACAGTATAGATTACTATGGCCTAAACTGAAATTTGTGTTATGATGTTTATTCATTTGGCACACAAAACGACAAACCATACAAATAATTCAAATACTACTTAGCATAGTAGGTAGGTAGGTACTTAACATGTGTTGAAATTGCATTGGTTAATTTGCTTTCATATATTTTCATAATATCTATAGCTATTAAATATTTTCATAATAAATTTTAAAATATTTGATCATGACATTTTTCATCAATTACTCAATTAATTACCATTAGGTACTAATATAAAATGTTATGAAAATATTAATACCAATGAGTCAATTTTCTCAAACCTGTACTGAAAAAATGCATAAGAAACATAATTAATTAGTTAAGTATTATAAAAATGTTGATGACCCTAAGACATAATATCAAAAATAATTTACCATATAGCATAAAAAAGCATATTTCATAAAAAAAATCTTATTCTCTAAAGAAAAGTTTCTGATAGAAAATATTCCTGTTTTATGTTTTCTCCTTTTTTAATAATTTAAACAGTGTACCTATACAATATTCTTGCCAAAATTTTTATAAAAATAATAATTTAGGTACCTTCAACATTTTTCTCAGGCAAAATCAGGATCACATCAAAAGTTATGTTACCCCCCAGCGGTAAAACCACTACGGCCGAGAATACGACACTGACTGATTACTATGTTAAATTTTTTTGAAATATTTTATTTTAGTTAGTATGCTGTTTTTCTATTGTGTTCCGTTAGGTTGGTTTATGTTAGGTAAAGTTGAATTGCCATAATAAAAACTCGTAAAATTGCTTGTGTCTAACTCCAAATCGAGCTCCAAATTCATCATGATTCATCATACTTTTTCTTCTCGGCTTCTGACTATCCTAGTTAGTTTAAGTTAGTATGGGTATTTGGTAAAATTAGATAATTTCATAATAATATGATGATAGTGGTACCTTGTTGATATAAATGTAGTGAAAAATATTTTAGGTTATTTTATCACCTTATTTTGTTTATATTATGAATTATATATACCTATTGTCGTAAACTGACAAAATATGAAGTAATTCACTCATTTGACATGGTAATTGTTTTGTTGTACCCATATTAAAAAATGTAAATACTAGTTTTGGTATCAATAAAGTCATTAGCGCTACTCGGTATTTTATGCATGTACTAATATTTAACAATAAATAAACTATATAGCAGTTTATAGGTACCTCGTAATATACCATAGAAGTTTTATAGTCCGATTGTCCAAGTCCAGTCACACAGGTTAATATTTTGATAATATATTAATATATATACTTACTCATCGATAATTTTCGTATTTTTTCCTAGAAGTAACACGAAATAAACGATACCTGTATAACTAATAATATAATGTAGTGTCTACCAGTTCATTAATAAAATCGAAAAGTCGCACTGCCGTATAGTAAGTCTAGAGTGTACACTGTTGTAGGTACCCCATCAATGAGAGTCCCTGTAATGACAAATGGATGACTTGTTCAAATTGAATTAAATAATAAATCGTTGAATTTGAAAAACGGTTCTGAGCTGTGACGGCGTCTGTCACTATTTCTAAGGTTATTTTATAATTAATTTTGTCGAAAATATCGTGTATAATATTATTTGTAATTGGTCAAAAAGTTGTATGAAAGACTGAAAATACAAAGTATTTTACTAAATTTTAATTCATAGGTATACCTACCTACATACTACATATAAATAATTAATAAAATAATATATAGATATTATTATATTTGATCATTCCTCATACTTTTTATTCAAAATAAAAGTTCAAAAATATAGGTATAAGAAATATAGGTGAACTGTTATTGATCTTTGAGATAAGTATATTATCTTTTTTTGAACTTTGGTTTTTACGATTTTTTTAATGTTTAAGCGAGTTAGGCTGTTTTTCAATTGTGATGCTTATTTTATTTATTTTTAATAATAACTGATAATAATTTACTTAGGTAAAAGTTAAAAATTAAAAATTGTTAAAAACCCTACCTTTATATGTATATATATTTGTTCTTACCTTTAAGCTTGATAATCTGCCAATTCGCCCTAATAATAAAGCGTTAACTACACAACATCGGTTCTGCTGAATTTAAATTCACTAACAGGCAACAGCCCATGCGGCTGTTTAATTATAATTATTGATTTGATTAATATGTATATCGTTTGGTATTACTTGTATTGTAGGTAACTAGTAATCTATAAATTCATATAATGTCTAATGAGAACTATCAGAAAACTATTGGTACTTGAAAGTTCATTTCGATTAATGAGGTTGGTGGGTCATAGTTTTAAGTGTGTATAGTATTAGATAAAAGCCTATCCATCGGTTATCGTTCACCCAGTAAAAATAACACGTATTGTAATTTTCGTGGCTCTATCCTTGTATCCCGAAATCGGATCCGGATATATCTTAACTCGTTTTGAAACGAAAGATATCGAATATTTGGCGGAGTATAATGTATAACTGCCGTGACTATAGTGCCTTAATACAAATCGCTAATTTATCAGTTATGAAAAATGCGTATTACGCACTTACTAAATACTTTCGACTTACCTACATAGTAGGTCACTATGTCATAAGTAGGGCTAGGATTTTAATGCCCTAAAAACCCCCAAAAATGATTTTATGACCTAAAACTTTAAATAATGCATTTAAAAAAATGTTCTTATGACTTAATTGTCGAACATTTTACTTTTAGCATTTTTATATTGAATTATCAAAAAAAATTAACTAGATTAATAAAACGGTGTTTACGATGACAAAATCCGTACTGAACCATGACAAAAAATTAGATAGGTATCATCCACTATCATCACAGTTTTTTGATACGCATTCTCCGCTCTTTATTTCACCTATATCGTAGTTTTCCACTTCTTATTGGCTATCAGTCATATACATAGAATAAAATCAACCAAGGAGAACTCCGATATCTGCCGGAGGTGAAGGAGATGCGCATACTGACTACTGAGCAAAACTAGTATTACTATGATGAATTGATGATAGGTACCTATCTAATTAATTGTCATGTACTGAACGTTGAACGATATCATCGGACGTCTATTTTACCGATTTAAGATTATTTAACATGAAATGCGGGTAGTGATTACTCAAACCTTGTCCGATAATATAATACGAATTATGAGTACCTACCTACTTATAATCTGTTATATTTATATAAAAACCATGTTGATGTAAAAAATAAAATATCAAATTCATACTTGGTTTCCAAAAACTCTAAAATGCCTTAAAGAATTAAGAAAATGACCTAAAAACTAAAAAATGCATAGCTCAGTAAGCTTTGTAACACAATGCAAAGCCCATCGAAATCCCAGTCCTAGTGTATAACTTTATAAGCAATGATTATGTACAGGCGTACAGCACACTATAGTATCATAACCGATTTACTAAAAACTGGTCTCAAATAGTTAATAAAAAGTATATTTATATATTTGATACGGAGCGTTGAATTTCAACGTTCCGCGTCGTGAAATAAATAACAAATTGCGAGTATTGGTAATCACATTAGCTATTGCTATATCGAATATAATATATACAATGTTGGGGCAAGCAAAGCGTCGATCTATACCACCCAGATTTGATAAGTGAGGTGGCAAAGTCGGTGGTGCTTGTGGCTAGTCGGGCACAGGCCGGACTTTATTTACAATGTCGGGTATATTAAGTTTTGAGGGTGGGGAACCGCCCATCACCGGTACAAGCTTATATAAAAGCGGTACTCCGGTGGCGAAGCAGGTTCGGAAATGATCAACTTAATTAAGTGTCTTATAAGGTGGTGATGGTGGCTCTGAAAAGAGCCGTTTTATGTGTTGCTCGACTGAGTCGGTCACGACGATGGTTGCCATGTGGAATCTATCTGATGGTTTCGGGGCTTCGGACTGTTGTATTGGTCGATCGTCGTTCCCGCCTGGTTGATGGTGTCCGCGTTGTCCTCCGGGATAACTCGGCTCGTATCGTGTATTACGGCGTATTCGACAACCGATTAACCCTGAGTGGTGAGAATAAGCGTAACGCCGGCGTATTGTTGACAGGGCCGGCCGTTCGGTGTTTCTCCGTGGTCTCCGGTAGACAACAGTCGTGCTTCGTCCGTGCGGCGTGAATCGCTGAGTGGGTCGTAGTATTGGTGTCCGGCAACGGGTTCACTGGGTGATCGGCAGTCGGCGGATAACGGCTTGTGCGTTGTACGTCGTGGCTGATGATCGTCGTTAACTTGAGTTTCCAAATGATTCCAGTTCTTCGTAATTGATTGTTCAGTTGTTGAAGAGTTGAGGTTAGGAATTGGAATGAATGTCTCGGTTGTTGTACCGGTATTTATACACGTTAATCAGATTTCCGTAGCTTTTATTGGATTCAGGCTGTATGGAATGACGAGTCGACATAACCTCATTGTTATGGTCACCTGATCTCAACGGTGCTGTTTTCACTCTACGAACTTGTTCGTCTGTTCAAGTATAAACGTCGTTGTGTGTATAATGGTGTTGTTACTTAAATGGTAGTCTGTGGTTGGTTGGTGGTCCTGAAAAGGACCGTTTCTATCGTCTGATAATGTTCCGTAATATATTTTAAAAAAGTTTGTTGTACAAAAAAATTATTATTTCTAGGTATATTAATTGCTTACAAAAGGTAACCTTCGTGTCATTTAAGAAATAATCGAAAATATAATCCTATAATGGATGCATGCATCCTCAACATTCTTCTTGCAATCTCATTTCAACCAAATGGGATGTTTAGAATAATTTGGTTTTGGAATTTTCCATACACATTCAATGTTCTCTGTACTATGCATAGTACAAGAAATAATAAATATGTTCAAAACCAACAGTGTTTTCGTCCTGTTTCATTTAGTTTTGAGTTTATTGTTATTTGTTGTTTCCCTATATAAAGTATACATTATTTCCTCTTAAATAATATGCGCAGTCTTATCATCAAGCAATGATGAGCATACTCCTTATTCTTTATACAGATACTATGGGCTCCAGTTTGTCGCTCTATACAATTTTTAACATAATTGAAAGTTTTATGAATAGATCCCAGTTGATTTCAATTTGAGTATGCTTTCCATTTATCATTGTAGGTAGTGAAGCCTAGATCTGCTTCTCTCATAATTATAGACAAAAGGGTTTTTACATTTTTTTTCGCAATAAAAATTGTCTTTCTTAATCTCATTATGTCGCCAACGTAAGTAATTTACCCTGTACTCGTGAGCCATTATTTCTGTTTATCGTCCAGTGACACTTGAATTTGGATCTTCGTTTTCATCATCATCATCATCATCATTCATCTATTTCATCAACCTTATCTTCATTTTAATGTCTACTTTTTAAAAATGTTTATAGTTTTGCGTCTCGCACGCATAAAAAACTTTTATTGTAAATACGTTTCCTTGAAAAAGTGATTCCGTCTATCTTGACTATACGGCATCGCCGTCGTGGCCACCTATTTTTAGTGTCGTTTTGAAAAGTGATCAAAAACAACATCCCGGCTCAAGTTGTACCAATTCACTTCCTACTATGTGTTTGCTTCGTCATGTCTACTTAATGGTTGAAATTTAATGGAATTTGGTGAACAAAGTATTAGGTATACAATTTATACTGATTCTGATAAAGCTAAATTACTGCAACAATTGTCATTCAGACCAGCGTAAGTAAAACGCATTTTACGTATATAGATTAATGTATTTGACATATTTTGATGTGCATCATCATGTCATGACGTCAATCTCAATCATATAACTTTTTTGAATGTCATGTCAGAATTTCTTTAGTCTAGCTCTTGTTTCTTTTAATTCCTCGACACCTCACAACAGATGGTGTCTGTTTTATTTCGGTACGAGAGAGGGACTTCTATATAGATATTAAGTTTTTATTTTCAAGTAATACATCATACTTCATACCGAATTGTATTACTGTACAAATAACCTATAGTTTAATTCATTATAAATATTAAGACTTGCGCTATTAATCGCACAAAATAAGTCTTAATAATGCATACGAACCAATAAAAGTCAACGAAAACGGCAGTGAACCTTAGAGTGGAATTCTTTCACTCGGAGTACAGACTAGCAGATAAAATCGGGTAGAATTAAAATATGATTTTATGCTGTATTCGATATACGATTGATATTTTATATTATTAAATATCTAGGTAATAATCATATTTGTCGACATGTGAATGGTTAATCATTGTCAATACAATTTAATTGCGTGATAATTGTAATTTTGTGCAACTTTATTAGCAGAACAAATTGTAGATCACAAAAATTATGGTATAAAAAATGTAGATTTTAATTTGATTAGTCATAATTAATCTACATAGCTTACGGAATCATTGTCAAATAATAAACTAAAATAATTTTACTGTAAATTTATCTGATTTTTTGGAAAACCAATCTTCATTTATTATTTACAATTTACTAACATATTATATTAGGTATGTTCCTCAATAATTATTATAACTCCAAACTATAAATCTAAAATCATTAGGTCATTTTGGTATAGTGGCGTGGCAAGATAAAATTTATATGTGGGCGAATTAGACTTAAAGAGGCATTTTTTAAAATTTTTTTAGTAAACATTATTAACAAAATTTGTTATGTTTCTCTGTGACGGATATAGAATTCGTTTTTTATACCAAAACAAATTGTATTGGTTTTTAAATAATTCAAGCACCTAAAGGACTGGATAAATAACTTTAGTTATATTATACACTAGCAGCAGTCGCCAGCAGTTTTCACTTTTTAACAGAGATTCCGCATCATTTATTCTAATCTTTAGTATTTACTTTAAAAAAAAGATTTTTTTGCAGTTTTCTTATTCATCAGTAATAGATAATATTCATAAATCTTAACTCACAAGTAATTTAATTTAATTATATTCAAAATTTAAATGAATGTAGGTCTTATGCATGTTGACCCGAAGAGAACAGCTGCTGCTACTTTATCAGTTTTATTATAGTAGGTATACCTACTAACTATATAGTATATAGCCGCCGTTTAGGTAAAACTAATTTCAAGATTTCCTTCATGAAGGAACCATTTTTATTTAAGTTTTGTAATTAAAAAAGGAATAACCACAATTTGAAAAGACTTGTATTTTTCTCTCTCTCTCTCTCTATATATATATATATTAATTCTGTTAATGTTTTCTAGATACGATAGATTAGATTCCTCAAGTTATTTTTATAGAAATTTAAAAATATAAAATAATTAATGTGATGAAATTCAAATGTCAATAAAGTTTTATTGTTTATTGTGTAAAACATCTGATGAATGACGATAGTCATTATATGTGTATAAACGTCTTTCATATCAAAATTGGGGCAATTGTAAACTTCACCAATTTAATTTTCTTACCCTAAATGGATGTACGAAACTCCACCTGTGTTAGAGGCTTCCTTATATAAAAAATATTCGTATATCACAACCAAACAAGCTCTTTAATTTAAAATTATAGTTTTAGAGAACACTATAAACAGTTTATATAGAACGTTAGAACGCAAATTTACGTCCAGCATAATCAGTTAAACTTATGAAACGTAGTCGGTGCCTCGGTGGTGACCAGTTTCATCAGCCCGCATTCACCCAACCAGTTAATTATCTGTACACCTATCGTGTAGTATTACCTCGCCCCTGTGCTCAAGTCGGCCGCCGTCTAGGTACGTTTCTTAAATTGAACAGGGTATAGGTAGTTTTAGTATGTATGTCTAACCTACTGTTCTATGTTAAGATAATTATCTATGTTTTCTCGAGTTTTAGGTACTATATGTTTGTTTCGTTATTCATTCATGAAAAACATATCTCTAACCTGTACTAATGGATAAAAAAAATATTTGATTGACTCAATCCAAACAAACATAATCTCTCTATTGAACCGTTTTGTCAATCTCAAATTTTTACTCATAGCCTATAGATATTTACGTGAATATATAAATAAGGAAAGAACAAGTGCGAGTGTGACCAACATACCTGTAAACAAATCCAACCAACTTGGCCTATAGAAAAATAAATTACTTTTATAGTTTTATGAATTTATAATATTCATAGAAATAGACTCTATACACCGTCTCCGCTCAGTTTTTTTTTCTCAGAGTTTAGCTTTCTGGGCAGTTCACGCTGCCTGGAAAGAGAGGCCCCCTCACGGGCATGGCAGAAACCTACGGGTGCCCACTAGACATTCTGCCAAAAAACATATACACACGTGTACCAAAAACCTACCCAACTTAAAAGTTAAAACCCTACAGTACCTTACCGGCTCCTTAAACCCAATGGCCTATGTTATCGTGGGTTAACTAAATAAAAATAAAATAATGTTCTAATGTGTACTATCTCAATTCCTTTAACCCATATTTTTCTTATTTCTTTCGTGAAAATCATTGTTATATGACTTTTCAAGTTAAGTTTCTATTTTGGAAATAACTACCTAATTACTAATAATATAAATATTATTTTTATTTTTTTTTTAGATCAATTACGTGTTGGCGGTTATCTATAATTTTTTTTTTTGTTAACCTCATTTATATAGTATAATATACATAAATGTATTTTAATTATCACTATCTATAGTATAAATACATAATAAGTTTTATCAGAAAATACAATAAAAGTTTAACATCCAAGAATTTGATTAGAAGCTAAAAAGTACAAAGGTATCTGTGTGTTCTTTTAAGTTTTAGTAAATTACCAATTCAAAAAAACAAAATTGAAACGGGAATTTTAAGTAGGTACTTTAAAATGTATTAATTAATTTTTTAATATATTTATAATAACAATAATAATAATTTATTTCCACTACAGTTTTGAGGCGAATGTAGAATAATATACAAAAGGTAAAGGTTAAATTATTTTGACCTATAACAAAAAAAAAAAAAAAACAACTTACAGGCATACGGTTTGAACAATTAACGAAGTATGAAAATATTAAACTACCTAATACAAGTGTACAAAACTGTCTATACTCCATAATATAAGTATTATAATAATAGTAGTTTCATACCTGCAAATTACTTCTTCAATTTTCAAATATGTAATCTGGCTAGGTTATTATATTATACTGTATATATAATAGTATACATTATACATATGTAATCAACATGTTATAAAATATCAATTTTTTTTATTCTATAGTATAATCAAATAAATATTTTTATCATATAAATATATTAAAAATTTACCACCTAACGATATTTATTAAGAATCGTTTAAATTTCAAAACATAAAAACAGAATCTACTTAAATCGTTTTCAAAAATAATATATATCGTGTTTATTTTAATTTAGAAATAATATTTTAGTACTAAAGTATTATATTTAAAACTTAAAAAAAAGATTTGTATTATGCAATAGTTAATAGATAATAAACGTTATGACTTATGACAAAAATATATGGTTTATTAGTTGTTTTTTATTATAACTCTGAACTTCTATAGAGTTATTGCTATCATTAAATAAAATAGTATGTATCAACATTATAGACTATAAACGTCATTATAATGTTAAGTGCTTTATTATTGTTATATAGACCTTGGTTGAAATCGATAAATATATGCACGATTTAATACAATTTTTTCAATTGTGTGTGTATTAAATGAATATAATGAAACAATTTAATTTATCCAAATGTATACTAGGTAATTAATTATTTTTAATGTAGTAGATGGATTAAAATTTCAAAGTTTCTGATTTAGAATTATTATTTTTATTTTCATAAACAATCAAATACCTTCTTAATATAATATTGTATTCTATATTTTAATTTTGTCATATATTATTATCTTTATCTTCGTAAAGTAAGTTGGTACCAATGTTCAGGTATGTAATGCATTTCAGGTACTCTAGGACATGTTGGCATTAGCCCTATATGGATCGATCTGTTGAGACATTTTATATACCGGATCATTTAACTTTTAACCAATAATACTGTTAGGTCTTATAAGTTATAATGGTGATATAAACTTAAACTTAACTTAAAAATCTCATTATATCTATTATTTTAGAAATTACCAACATTTTTACTTAATTGAATTGATTAGGTGATACCTTAAATTGTGTTTGTTTAAGTAACCTTATAAAAAAAAAATATAAATATTGTTGTTTAATATTTAAATTTAGCTTGTCCCACATGGATATTTAATTTGTTGAGGTAGGTATATGATTTACATCACCTTAAAATAATAAATCTTTGTGAGACAGCAAATTGTATACCTCAATCTGTCGTATTCTGCAGGGTGTCATTGCTCTCAAATATATACACCCACCCACCAAATATAGGTTCATCAATTTTTTTCTTCACAAACTTACTTTAAAACTTGTATAGATTTATAGTTAATATGGTTGATGGGAATTAATAATTCCACTTCTAAAAAATTTACATACATTTACCACCTATGAATTTTAAATAACATTTACCTAAAGACAACAGTTTTTATAATTAAGTTTAGGTGAACATTATAATACTTTAAATCATAATAAGTTAAGCTTTTGAATACAATATTAAATGAAAGAAAAAATACCAATGAAACAGTACGCAGTGAGACTTTTTTATATTACATTGTATATCATATATAGGTAATATTACTAATATTCGATGATATTAAATTACATTTCTACTTATATTATGTAATTTTCGTTAACTTTTAATGTTAGTTATCGTGTAAAAGATTATTTGACTCGTTAAACATGATTGGTTTTACTGTTCTTGAAACTAATAAAATCCATATCTGCTTACATATTATATCACGTACTCTATGCCAATTCAAAAAAAAAAAAAATGGTCGAATGTCACTACCGGTTTTATACAGTTATGTTTTCTTTGCTGTAAGCTTTTGAGCATATATATGACTCGTATACTTATAGGAATATTAAAAAAATGAAGGTGAATCTATGTATAGTACATTAAAGATCTGAAACTCCTTAGCGTCTTTGTTTAGATCAATCGGGTTTTTATTCCTTGTGCAATGTTAAAATATTTTAAACTCATTTTAAGGATAACTCAAATTGGCAATAATATGATGTATTGATGTGCATGAATGGTGGAACCATGTTGATGAATATATATGTATAGTGTATACACATCCCCATTTCGTTTGTGGCAACTAGGCCGGTCACGTAAAACGAGGTTTTTGTGTGAATACTTTCCCTACGGGGCAATAATATATGCTGTATTGCTGTGGCCTGTGGACTCTACCGTGCTTACTTTCAGATATGGAGCATTAAAAAAAAATAAAATATGCGATACTGTATATTGTCGTTGTAGCGAGTTTATTTCGGTAAGGATTTCAGATGTGGTTCCGTTGCAGTAATTTTTCTAATCCCTTATCATTTACCAATAAATCAGTTAACTTCGAGTGATAAAACATACAAAATATAGATAAATGTTAAAAATTTAATAATTTGTACATTTATGAAAATAATTTCTAATTAAAAATAGCAACAAAAAAAGAATTTAAAAATAATATTTTAATATATTTTCAGTGAAATATGCATGGGTATAGTCATTCGATGTTTGAAGTATATTAAACATTTTTAAGGTTACAGTTGTTTTTAGGGTTTCCATGGTATATTTTATGTTAATATTATTATATCTTATTGTACTTATTATTTAATAGAAGCTTTTAATTTTACTACTCGGATTTTAGTGTTAAGAGTATTTAATTAGTTATCGATTCTAGACATTACCTATATCAATTTTTGAAATGAAAATTGATTGTGTATAACCAAATACTAAATAGAGAGTTAGGTACAATAACACAATGCCAGAAACGTGAAAGTGAAGCTAATCACTAAAATACTGCTGAAATAATATCTGTCAACAATAGTATTATTACTAGATACCTGCAGATTTTCACTTGGGAAATAGTGAACTCTCTACTATAGCCTATAGCCTATACTCTGTTTCAATTTTAATTTACCTATTGTATATTATACATTTAATTATATTTATTAAACACTAATCGTATTATTAACTTAATTTTTATACTACATATATAGATAATTACAAATAATTTTCATAGTAATTTTTATTTTAAATATTTAAAAAAAATTATTAAACTTACGTTTAGTTTTTCCGAGTGTACGTCTTGTATGTATTGTTTATATTTAAAAATTTGTTCTATTTCAAGAGTTTTAATAATTAACTTGAAAAAAAACTCATTAACGATCATCTTTGTTTGTATACAAGGTCATTGTTTTGCCTAAAGTGTGCATAAATCGTTAAACCTAAATCAGTGATCGTGGGGAAGAGAAGGGAAGGGGAGAATCAAGATGACGACCATATGGTGTGTTGTGAAATTCCTGGACTACCCACATTTATTGTACCTACCTGGCGCTATAAGCTACTTTCATCTGTAATGCATTTACATATTCCAGAAATAAAATTCAAGTTTCCAAACTTCAACGCTTAAATTCGTTATTAATTAGTATTATGGTAATAATAATTAAATTGTGAATTATGCCTTAAGCTATTTATAATAATACACAATACTTTAACTTCTCGACTTTACGTATTATTTTAAGTAATACATTGATATACTGTGATATTTTAGAATAACTTATTTTATTATCACGTAGTTTTGTATGTTACTGTAAAAGTAATATTGATATTATCGATAGAATCTAAATTATAACATCTGTCCTTGCGCAGCGTTTGAATCGGGACTTATACCAATTAATCTTGATATATTTTATGATATAAGAACCATTACAATAATCAACTGGCGTTTCACCACGAATAATTATAAGCGGTTTATACTTAAATAAAAAGATAGATATATACAAATAATATTGCGCTAAAAGTTCTAACATTATTATAAACATGTTTTGTTTTAAAATTACTTATGTGCTTATGGGGATGTATGTAATATGTATTTGCACATTTATTACTAACATTGTATGCTTACATTTAGTTCAGTTAATAAGATGTAATTATGTTTATAGGAACGTGTAGAAATATTATAATATTATGATTTATTATTTGCTGCAAATGCAGATGTCGCTGGTTGTTCTTGTTTGGGGTCCGCGTGGGTTTTGCTGTACTGTTACTAGTTGCCTTGTGTACGTTGAAGTTCGTTGATGGTTGGTCGTACCATATTTTTTACGTGAACTCAGTTGTGTATTTAGTATACGTAATAGTTTTAAACGAACTATATTTCAGTCTGTTTTTTCTATGTAGTTCTGTGCGTTGTTTTATAGTTCAGACGTAAGTGATCGCGATTAATAATTTACTATTGTTGTTTTTCATATTTTATAAAAATCATTTTAGTTACTTTGTTATATTTTTTTCGTTATTGGTATCAACTAATTATTAATATAACATGTTTATTACTTATTATAAATTATCAATATCTCATATTTATGAATATTAAAATAACACTCATTGGCTTAAATAACAATTATTAATTGCTTTTATACCTATTGGATTTGTAAAAATACGTATATAAAGCTATGTTATAGCATTTATACCTATTGTTTAATTTTGGAAACCATTCCCCTTTAGACAATTTATTTCGATTGATGATTTTAAATTTGATTTGGTTTTCTATCGCGTGACAAATAGTATGTTGATCTGATAATATATTTTATTTATTGTATGAATTTGATCTTTCTTTACATATATTGCCGTATGCATTAACTATAACGTCGTTAACATCTGGTTTGGTTTAATGGTAACAAATAACAATACTTTTTCAGAATATAAAGGCGGTAAAATAACATGTCCCTTCTGATTCTAATATTTTTCCCCCAGAAATTCGACCCTTCGTAATACCCCGGATTGATATCATATAAATAAATGTGGGTGGTTTAATATGCCATGTATAATTGCAGTATTTGTGCTGCCAGATTGTCCAAGAAATTATTACAAATCATTCTTTTAATTTAATTACATAATTAATAAGTTACCTATTAGCATTAATCATACTATGTATAATTATGCTATTATGTATTTTATCCATATTTTTCTGAAACTAATTTATTTTTAATATGGAAACAAAATTGACATAAAATACGTTGGCTTACCTTTTTTTAAATATTGGTTACTGCCTATATAATCAATACTTTGTAGTTATATTAATCGTCGTTTGCGCGCGGGTGTTCGAGATTATACGTGATTTCGTGTCAAAACATTCCTTTCCGTAATAGGCAAGGAATGTAATGTCAAGAACCTGCAGACTACTGTAAAACAAATGTACAATACAACATATTTTTTAACCTATCATTCATCTTGGTATTATTTGTTATTTTTTCCGGTTTCAAGGAAAAATTATAGAAGTTCAATATCACTTAACGGAATTAGGAAAAATATTAAATCTTCTCATATTCTCCTGACTTATAGAATACTATAGGTGTTATTTTAGTTTTTTATCCTGCAATATTCAATGATTGTTTGTTAATTTTATAAAACGTAGGTAGCTACTCTAAACATTATTGCTAATAATGCATGTGCATAATATACCTACGTCTTACATTCTTACATAGCCTACAAACTAATTTCCTCCAATTGTATCGGCCTATATAGTATTGTAGTAATGGCTACGTATTATAACAAATCATCAAATTATGTTCTATGCATTGTTACAAAAGTTTATTTTTTAAATTTTAACCATTAGTTGTTATGTGTTATTTTGTATTTCATATTTTTAATATGTTATTAGGTATATGAAAATAACCAAGTTGATAAACTATATAGTTTTATAATAGTTACAACTTATAACAACATAATATACGTGTGTTTATAATGTATATATAAGGTGTAACAGATAGAACTGACTTATGGAATAACTTTTGTTCAAATTAATATTTTTATTATTTTTTTTTTTTTTGTTCATTAAGTGACCTTAGCACTACATAATATATAATACATTTTTTGGATAAATTCAAAATAGCCTACTTGTGAATCTGATAATAAGAACAATTTTTATGGTTAAAAGATTCATCTAAGCCAAGCAGTTTATTTTTTAGAATTTTTTTTAAATTCAATATTTTTCGGGTTAAATTGATTTGGAACGTATCTAATAAATTTTTTTTAATTATGAGTTTTGAGAATTTTTTGACATGAGTATATTTCTTAAATTATTTACTTATCATATAATATTATCAATTTTTGTCATACGTTGAATTGGCGTATTTTTTTTGGTCAGGTCTTTCTGCTGTTACACCCTGTATATATAATATTAATTTTACTAATCAAAGTACATAATATCACCTAATACCTATACAACTTTATCTATGTAGTAAGTTCTTTGATAATATATTCATAATTAATAATCGCCAGTTATTGATAAATAATGAAATCATTATATTCAAGAGTCCCTATATTATTATGTTTTGTCTTCTATAATAGGTCACGGGATCGCCCTTGTGCCGCTATACTGAGTGCATGCTTTTCAACTATTATTTACTTCTTTAATATTGGTCTTAAATTAAAAAAATTACTTGTATTGATAAAAATGTATATTTTATGTAGTTCTCTTTTTATTTCGTCCATATATTATTTATACATATAGTTCAAACGAGTCAAAAAGGATATATTTTGATTGAACATTTGATCATCATGTCTGATATACGAAACAGTTTATGGGCACATCCACCCTTACCACCTGGCAAACGAATATTAGATCGTTCAAATTCTGAAGACAGAAAATCAACTTTTGGGTTTATGCGAAAATTTCCATCCGTCCGCCGCAATAGCAAAAAAGAGACCATGATGGATACCACTTATGAGAGTTTCGACAGTTTATTCGAAGACAACGATATTGTTTTAGTCGAAACCGAATATGTAGATTCCAGTAAGGTCAGGAGACCATTTACGTCAATGTTCAGAAGTCGATCTGATGGAAATTTAGCTGGGTCTTCGAAAAGTGGTTCAATTTTGTCCCATGAGTCTGCGGAACCAAAGGGGTTTACCAAATATCTGAGAGCGTTGAGTGGAAGTTGGAAAAATTTGTTGAATAGTAAGTGATAAAAGAACAAGAATAAAACAAAACAATAGATTATAATAGATTCTTCTGGTTTTTGAGATTCGGAATGATAGTATGTTTAATGTATATTATACTTGTAATAACGTCGAATGTCAATTGAATAGTTCAAACGAACATTTTACCAGTTATAGTAGGTATACATTGTATAATGTATACATGAGGATAGGTACCTACGATTTAAATAATATACACGGACGTGCGACACGTATTCAAATCAAAAGAATTAAACTTAAGAACTCAACTGAAAACAAAAAAATTATAGGTACCGTATTCGATTGTACGGAATAGACTATATAATAATAATTTATATTATTGTATTTAATCGTGTATGCCCATTGTCCAAATATACTTATTATGTGCCCGTCTTTTCTGTTCCCCTCGTATCAACCAAGCAATCGTTTTAATAGTGTTTAGCGGGCTACACAGTACACATATTATTTTAAAATATAACCTTAGATAATTGAATACAGCGTTGGTGTTCAGTTATTACAAATAAATGAATAGTAGTTTCAACACTTTTTTACCACAATTTAATATTCTAAGAACGAATCAATATAATTACCGTCGTGTTTGGTTACGAAAAAGATGAATAATCATAATATATTACTCTCTATAGTCTCTTGTTTCAAATGTTCAAATCCTGAAAACATAAAATTCATTTTTTCATTTTTTTTTCGTATAATATTTAAAATATTTATAATTTACCAATTTATTTTACTCGGGTTATAAACAAATAAAAACTAGTTATTTAATTTAAATAGATATTTGTACAACATGCATACAAATATAAATATAATTTCTTTAGAATTTATTGATTATTAGGTATTGATATTATTGTTAAAACAACAGTTCAATGGCATTATTTAGATACTAAAATCGTTTTCAATAATAATATAGTGATTAAGAACTTAAATATAATTTATTTTAATGAGTTTAATTGTAGTATATTATCAATAATTATTATAAGATTGAAAATAATACACTTGCCGTGTGTGTTTACATAATAAACGATTAGAAGCGTATAATTATTATAGTTTATGAATCTTTTGGTGTTCAGTACATGGATACTGGTATTGGTAGTTGGTACTCTTAAATTGTAATTAATATTAAGAGGACAATCACATCCGCGTGTGCTTCCTCCTCCTTGCAAACGTACAACATAAAAAGTTTGCGTTCACTAATCTTGTGTTGTTATAGCTTTAATATTTGAGTTTATCGATCTATTATCAAACTTAAAGAATATCATTTGAGTTTGTACGGCGGTTTTTATAATATTCAAGTTTTGATCATTTTAATTTATTGTTCAATAAATAAGGAATAAATAGAACAGTTCATTTTGATATTAAAACTGGCATCACAAAATTTGTCCTGCTGAACGAAAATTTGCAAACTTTTACTTTTGTAAACCAAGATATATGCCAGTATGACGTCCTCTTAAAACGTTAAATATGTTTTAATATCTTTCCGTTTATAATCGTCTAGAAGTAAAAATGTGCATAAAATTCTTTAAAATTATATCTTTCTAAATAAAAATAAAATATTGCAAATTTAAATATATCTATAATCTATTAAATAATGTACAATGTACATAGTTAAAATTATTGATACATTCTTAAAAATGCCCAAGAAATGCTAATTAAAACTATTTTGTTTAATATTTAAATTGACATTGTTTGATATCGTTAAATCTTTGTTATTCTTAAATAAAATCATTTAAAAAATATGATTTATTGTTTCAATATTTTCTAATATATACTGTAGTAAGTTTTATTTATTCAGTTAAAATTTTAAATTACCAAGTCTTTTTTAAATATAATTCTTATTATCACTAGGTTTATAACTATAAACACTTAATCTTAAATCATACTTTTATTTCATTTTTATGTTTGATAATAGCTATTACTATTGATTGTAAATTATAATATTTAAAATCAAACCTGTTTGATACATTTCAAGTAACTGATTTATAGGAATAACTCGAGTTAGATAATATAATGTATACACTTATTTATTAACTAAATTATTCCTTAATAATCAAAATATTCGTTTAAAAACCGTTGATCACTAAAATTTGATATTTGTTTGAGTACTTTATATCTCTATAGTTTATTGTATATATAATAATATAAAACATTATTAACATTTCCTTTGCCATATTTTTAATTTGTTACTGTATTAATGCACCTATATAAGAGAGAGCAATATAGAAATACTACTATAATACTTACCATTTACTATATTTTTGCTTACTTTACTTGAATCTTGTATAAAATAGGTGGATTCATTTATTAAATTTATTAGTATAAAAAAGATGTTATTTTAGATTCTACATTTAATGATTATACTTTACATATGGAGCGGTTTTGGTTTCATAAGTAGAGGTAATACATTTTTATTGAGCATCTACTTACCACGTGTCACCCTTCGTTTTAAACCAAAATTAACATCTGTTTTGTATAATGTTAAACGCAGAATACTGTTATGGATGTATACTAAAAATTTAAGATCTTTTGTCTCTTATCAAATATTTATAGTTACCAGAATGTATATTTTATATTATTTATATTAATAGATTTTTTACGTAATATAACTCGATCGTTAAAATACTATTTAAATAGTAACCAATAACTATTCATTTATGCTGATTGTTTAGGTTTTTATCGTTAATAGAAATTTCTACAACTTTATACGTTTTTTAGTTTCATAGAGTTAGTTATTATTTTGCATTAGTGCATATTACAATTTTGCGGACTACATATAAATAGAAATATTGACAGAATATTATATATTGCTTCCCACGTATGTTTTTTGTTCTTTTACAAAGGTGCAACACCTACATTTTAGTTGTATTCGCAACCACGCAAATTTCCAATTTAAGAAAACTGGTTTTGTATATTATATATTTATATTATACTATACTATATATAGGACTTGCATATGTTCAAATCTGTCCAGAAAATCAAATCAAGGTCATTAAACATAGTATTTAAGTGTTATCTAAAAAAAATGTCGATCTAATAGGTATATCCATTTACTATAATTTTAAATTACAATATTTTTCTACCTACTTATAGGTAGTAACGCTAAATATAAATTATATGTTATATTAAAAAGAAAATCTGTTTATTAATAATACAAAATGTATTCCAGAGGTATAATGTTAAAGTGTTAGAACACATGCCCGTTCTTCTCTTCGACAAATATTGGGTTCTTACTAGGTATTTATATTTACATTTTGTTTATGCTTAGTTGTAACTCGTAGAAGTTGTAGATAATAGTTATATACTTATAAACGTACTCATTTTACGTAGAATCGATATAATATTACAAACGAAAAAATAATTAATGTAATTTTTAAGCCAAAGATTAAATATGTCATAAAATATTTAATGATTATTACTGATGAATATGATATTTCTTTTTCTAAATACAGTGAAATAACATGATTGCTTATGTATATAAAATATAAATCAAGGTTTTTTTGCTCGTGTGAATAGTGATTTTTTACATCCTTGAACTACCCTCCAAAACCTTTTGACTTCGTTCTATGAGGCTCGACAACATAACTCCCCTCTGTCAAGCGCTTGAGTTTCAAAATAAGTAGTAGCTGGCTTTTGTAAAATCAGAGCCATTGTTTAATAGAACGTTGAACCTTTTAAAATCTTTTATGACTTTTCAGTAGAAATACATGGAATATGTGTTATTATAAAACGTATTTCGCAATAAAATGTTTTTTACGAAACTTATTTGATGTACTGATGTTACAGTTAGCAGTATGAACAAAACTCAGAAAAATGTTCCTCAAGTAAAGAAAGTGCCTCCACCAGCCATTCCGGATTCAGTTGCATGCCGACATTCGGGTAGTAGCTTCGGATCAACAGGATATAGCAGCTCCAGTGATGACGCATTTTTAGATCCAAATACTTGTACCAAACCAGGTAAAATTATCATATATTTGTTGTGTGCCTATTAATCTATAGTTTATTTTTTTTGATACTTTTTACTGATGAACACTGATCATATTATAAGACATAATATATACTCTAGAAGTTTCTTAATATCCTATTTCTATGTAAAATATTAAACATTCTATCCATATGTTACCTACTTAAATGGATATAAGCGCACATAATTGTTTTCAATCTCTGACCCACGCGTGACATAATAAATTTGCGTTCAGCAGAACCAAACTTATGTCATTAGCTTTAGTATTAGTGTACATTGACCTATCATTAAATTTAAAGGTAAGGACGTTACATATTTGTGTTTGTACGTTAGAATTTTTACAATATTTCAATTTTTATACAAGTTATTACTGTTATTAATATGTAAACTGTTGTAGTTTAAAAACGCACAAATCCCACTTTAAAATTTAAATATTGTATTAAAATCCACGTACAAACAATGTCCGAAGGCGCTACACTAATATTTGTTGTCCCCGTCTTACAATTGCGTCAACATGGCAAATTTACGCACAATAGATCATGTTTAGCCCCGTTACTCGTTAGTGTGAATAAAAAGTTAGTGTGAATCGTCCTATTATACAAAACTTGAAGGTAAGAACATAACGTGTTTTTATGTGGGTTTTTTACGATAATTCTATTTTTTAACAAATTTCGCGTACCTATATAATATAGCGTAATGCGTAAATTAAAAATGTTCATAACTCACTTAAAAGCTTAATCATCATAAAAACCCATTTCAAAGATAAATACTAATGTTCTCACCATCTATTTTCATAATAAGTCATAAGTCGGTTCACTGTAAATTTTAAACTAACGGAGCTAAACATGATCTGCTGAGCGCAATTTGGCTATGTTACAAACTTGTAAGACATAGACAACAAATATACCAATGTCCAATGTAGTATCCTTTTAAATTTAAATTATATAATAGGTCTATTCAATATTAAACTAAAGCAAATAGCTTAAGGTTGGTTCTAATGAAATCATAATGTGCTAAAATTCTAAGTTTTGAACTTGCTTATAGTTCTTAGCAAATTACAATATGTAGTGAAATTTATTAAAAAAAAAAAAAATATATATAACCTAATAGGATACAAAAACCAAGTGTAAGTCGTTGGCTTACTCTGTTCAGCATATTCAAATCTTGTAATAAATCATTGCATTAAAAATCGCATTCTGTTAGGATATTATGCTTTTCCTTACTTATTTATTATTTAATTTGTAATTTCACTTTTATGATAATAAGGTTATCCTAATTTGGTATAATTAAAAATAATTTAGAAACAGTTTTTTATATACCTTAAGGCTTGCTGGGAAAAATTAAACCATGACAAAACATATCAATTACATTATTACAAAAAAATTGGTATTTTGAAAAATCTATTTAAAAAAAAAAAATTTTGACATTATTTAAAACCAGTATAAATAAAAGCATAGCTGAGTATTAGTCAAGAACATTGATAATCTACCATTAATTTTAACTTTAAGACAAGCATTGTTACATATTTTTATATGTTTCAGTAATAAATTATACACTGCATATCTTTACATTATTTTTGTGGACTAAAATCAAAATAATTATTTAACATTTTTAAACTTAGGTATATTTTGAAGTTAAGAATAATTTGTTTTGTAATCTAGATATCTATGATGGGTCAGATACTTATTGCCCAATTGGAAATAAATCACCATCGTCACAATTCAATCATCCAGCTTTCACATTTCCAGGATCTACTTCGGTAAATAAAATTAACATTTTAATAAAATTGGTAACCTTCAATTTCCATTCATATCAATATTATGTTTTGTGTTTAGTATTCTCACCCCAGTGGAAATATGAAAATGTATTACCACCAGTTATCACTTCAGGAAGATCAAGGAATTGATATGACTCAAAGTCCTGGTCGTGATAGTCCTGGTTCATCTGGTTCAGGTTCAGGATCACGTCATTCTACGGCAAGTTTAGATAGTGGTCGTGCTTCAGGGTGTCATCTTCGAGGAAACACTCATTGGCATCCAGAACTTAGTCCATCTACTAGGGTGGAAAGACTCCTCAATCAAGGGGTTCCAGTATGTATTTTATTTTGATAAAGTACTAATACTAATGTCGATATTAATTTGGATTTATTCATAGGATAAAGATATAATGTACAGTTGGTTAGTTGATCTACATCTAGAAGAATATTTACCATTGTTCATATCTGCTGGATATGATATGAGAACTGTTTCAAAAATGACACCAGAAGTAAGTTAATTTAAATATTTGATATGACAAACTTTTAAAAGTTAAAAATACCAAATGCCAGTACAATATTTTGAAAGATCTATCAAATGTTATATGTTGTCAGTAATTAAATTAGTTTATTAATTGATTATATTTCATTTTTATTTATTTATCTTAAGTTACATTATAATCATGTCATTTAATTTTAACTCTTAAATTTGTTTAAAACATTTTGAAATAATTGGCATCATAACTTAAATTTAAATAGATATGTTATATGATTAGAAACAATAAAAAGTAGTTAAAAAATAGTCAATTTTAATCCATCATTATTTCTAAATAATTAACTTAATACATTCTTAATTTATACTAAATTACCTATGTACTTATTTTATTTTTATTGTATAGGATTTAACTGCTATTGGTGTAAAGAAACCAAATCATAGAAAGAAATTAAAAGCAGAAATTGGTTTATTAAATATATCTGATGGACTATTAGACTACATTCCTGTAAGTATTGTTTGTTGTATTTTTGTGCATTATTTGAACATTTTGTTAATATTGCGAACAAAATTATTCAGGGGTCGTTAGATGAATGGCTTAGATTACTAAGACTTGAAGAATATGGATCAGCGTTAGAAGCTCAAGGTTATTCAACAATAGATGATGTAACTCAGTTAACATGGGAAGATTTAGAAGATATTGGAATAGTCAAACTTGGGCATCAAAAAAGATTATTACTAGCAATTAAACGAGTAAAAGATATTAAGGCTGGAAAATCATTTGTTCCTCATTCTCCATATATTATTCAAACTCAAGTGAGTAAAAATTCTAAATTAAAAAAAAATTGATATTTAAAATGTTTCTTAACGTAAAAATATCAAAACTTAATTTATCTTAAAAAAACATCAACAATATCTATTATATTTCAAATTATTTAGCAATTATTAGTTATATCACTATGTAGATATCCAAACACATTTTATTAGTTTTTTCTTTTTTTAATTTTGTAGCTCTTGTAAAATAAAAATAAAATAATTATTTTTCACCAAAAACCAAGTATATAGAAAATTTTACTTATAACGTTGTTATAATTGGTTTACAAGTTATATTTTTTTATGAGAATATTTATTTTTGTCAAAACTTAATTGATTTTATCAAAAATGAAATACAACAATCAAATTTCCTTTGAGTATTAAACAATCAATTATAATATACTTATATAAAAAAATTTTAAACATTAAAAGTTGTATCGGTTCATATAGTTACTTAATAATTTTATTTAAATTGTTGCCCAAATTAAATATTCTTAAATATGTATTTGAAAAATTTATTTATTTTATTTTTAACAATGTAAACACCGCACTGCATTTCCCATTTTTGTTTTTTGATTTCCCTTAGATTTTTATTTTCTTAAAAAATTTTTAGTGGCCAAATTTTTTTAATTTTATTTATTTAGTAAACATTGAGGCACTATGAATTATGAAAATAGGGATGTAAGTACTTCAAACTTTACAAATTGCTCGTTTCTTTGAATTTTGTTTCTTTTAAAAGCATGTGTATATAATTTAATTGGCATGACTACATTTTTATGTTTTACAATGCTTTCAATTTGCAATCATTTTTATTTAAACCTTTAATTGCATCCAAAAGGCCTGCATCGAGTCACCATTAAGCATTGTAAGCAGCAGTTCTGGATGTGGAACAAGTATCACTAACATAAGTTGCGGTACAGGCAGTGTTGAACTTGATTTACCTCGTGTTCATGCCACGTATCACAGCTTTCATCAACCTTGGGAATTAGAGAGTAGCAAACAACTATATTGTCAAACAGATATTGTTCCCATCAAGGTATACATCTATTTTATAAATTATTATTTGCTATCATCATGTCTATGTCTTGTTGCTTTTTATCAATTTCTGAGCTTTTGTCAATTTACTAAGTCCCCTAGACCTACTCCGGATTCGAACTGGACACTCGAATTTCAGGAATCGGTAAAGAATTATTATTTCCCCCTTTGATTTTATCTAAATTATATTTCAAGTTAAATGTTTATTCATTAGTATTATTTATAATTTTAGCTAAGAGGAACTCATCGTGGCAAATCATTAGAAAGTCTACATGAAAATATGAATTCAACAACTGGAGGTACAAGTAGTTTTGTTGGTCCTCCACAGTGGAGACATCAGCAAAAAAGTTTTGAAGATGGTGATTTAACACCGACAAATGAAACATCTATTCTTCATGAATGTGGTGGTACATTGCCTAGACCAAGAGGACTAGTTAAGCCAAGATTAGTAGCTAAAGTTCCCGCTTTATTTACTCAACAAAATATGTAAGATCAAAAAATTATACTAAATTGTTTTTTTTTTTTTTTTGAATATTCACATAAATAAAATGATATATATTTTTGTTTTCAGAGAAGACTGTTCAGGATTAAATACATTGAAACGTAGACCACCGTCACCACCTAAACGTCAACAGTCTTGTGAAGATAATAAAAAGGGTCATCAAGTAACTGTTGTTGCTGATCTACATTGTATTCCAACATTAAAATCTAAATCTTTGGGCAAATGGACTACAGACAATATGTCTTCTAAACATAACTTGGAGGATCATATTGGATCAAATGCAAGCTTTAAAGTAAACTATTTATCTTTTAAACACTATATGTAATTATAATTTGTGTGTATAAAATTATAAATAAATATTGTTTTATAGTCAAATTCAAGTACTGAGTCAGATACTATTCCATTTGCCAATGAAAATGCTGGCACAATTAAACAGAGAACGATCAGATCTACAAATGGTTAGTGTATAACTTTTATTTGTTATATTTCAATTATTATAATATTTTTCACTGTTTGATTTTAGAATTAATTCAACCCATGCTTGCTGAAGGATCTCATTCTATGCACACAACTTCAAGTTATTCAATGCACTCAACGACAAGTCAATTTTCGTTAATGCCTCCTAGGTAAAAACAAAATATATTGTATATTTTATAATTTGTAAATACTATAACTGAAAAACCAACAAATGCAATTGACTTTATAATAATTTCTGTTTCTCAGACAGACATTTTGTATATTTTATAATTATTATTAATGCTATGAACTGTTTGATTTTTGTACTAAACCCAACTTCTAAATTTAAAGGTAAGATTATCTAGGGGTTAAATTATTTAATTATGTAAGACGTTTCATAAAATTTTTTAATTTTAAAGGAAATTACAGATTTTTTAAGGTGCTCTAGATATTAATCTTACCATTAAATTTTATAAGAGGTCAATTCACTATAATTTTTAACTTATTAAGCTAAAGAGATAGGTTGAGTGTAAAATTAGCTGTTACGCACCTGTACACAGAGACATAAATTAATGTCTGTGTAGCATCATCTAAGATGTTTCATCTATTTAGAAAAAAAATGAAATTCATAAATATTCAAACCAAATGAAATGCCTAATAGTTTGGTTTGAATAATGTTTTTTTTTTTTGATTTGTTTTGATTTTTTGTCCAATATTAAAATAGGTTTCTTAAGTTTGAGTTTAGGTGTTACCATTGGGTTTCTTCCTTATCACGTCATTCATGCTACTTTATTCTGTTTTTATCTTATTTGCTTATTGTAATTATTGTGTACAGATTGTAAATTGTCTTTCTTAATAAAAAAAAAAAATAAAAAAGTTTGAGTTTGTCAAATTAAAAAAAAGTTCAGTTTGGGTTTAGCTCTTTTTCAAACATCAGGGTTGGTAACATCTCAAAAAAATTTTTATTATTTTAATTAATAAGAGTTTAACATGCACATATTATATTTTTACTATTACAATATAAACTAATCACTGATAATTATTAATAACAATTATACATTTAGAACATAAATTATTATATTTTTAATTACATTTATCAGTTATATGTTACCATACAAAATATAATTTTTATCCTATATTTTTATTACAGCGGTAAAAAAGAACCAGCAGATGTTTTAAATGATATCGGAAATATGTTAGCCAATTTAACTGATGAGTTAGATGCCATGTTAGAAGAAGAAAAAAGACAAGGCCTCAATGATTAAATCAATTAATTCTTTATAAGAATTAAATTAACTGTACTTGCCCTAACTGTCAAGAAAAAACTACATTTGTTCCATCCAATCAAAAAGAGACAATTTTATGTTCCTTTTTAGTTTCTGTGAGTTGTAAAATTTAAATCGCAAAAAAAATTGTAATCTTATTTGTATCTTATTAAATCTGTCATTGTTAGGCTATAAGAGAAAAAACACCAATTGTAATTGTATTCTTCACTCCTTGCTCTTAAGTTTTAATTTTAAATAAGTTAACAATTTTAGAAATATGGCTGATACTATCTTTATCTCACCTAAACATTATAAATTGGTATGGATTAGAATCAGCCTTCTGAATCATATATATATTATTTTAATAACCACAATTAACTATTACTCAAATTTATTTTTAACATTTTAAAATTTAATATTATATAATTTCTATGCAACTAAAATATTATAATTGTTACTATTAGTGTAGACATATCACCTTAAACGTCTTCCTGTTTTATAATTTTAATCGAAAATATAACTTGTTTATACGATTTAAAAAACTTTACCCAAGTTATATAGAGACATATTATATTATATTTCTAAATTATTACTTATAGGTAGCTATTTTGATTAGGTTATAAATTAATCATAGGTAACTTTTATTTATAAATTGAATATTGTTTAAAATACTTTTAGAGGCGACATATTTGACTGATTAGAGAGACAGTTAGTAATCTTTGAACCATAAAGATGTATATTGTTTAAATACTTATCCTGTGTCTATGGTTAATACTTTATATCTGTTCATTTTATCATAAATAATGTAATGAACTTTGGTGAGGTTATTTATTCATTTATATTAGTTTAAAATTAATCGTTTTCGCTAATGTTAGATGAACCACATCTTCACCACATGAGAATTGTAATTTGATTATTCTTAATGGGCATTTCCATTACTTGGCAATATAACATTTATATTGTATGTACAAATAATAACTCAGCTATTAGCATTTTATATAAGATACACCTAGTAAAATCATATTCACCGACCAGTGTACAGGGAGAAGAACATTGAGTTTGTAAAATGTTATTTAATGATTAAATAACATTTAGAATCTAAAACATTTGTATATTATGGAAGTAGGTTTATTATATAAACTGAGAATAACAATTTTATTATATTTATATACTGGTAGATTTTTATACCACAAATTATTATGTACATAAATAAATAATTTTGAATAATATATTGTGTTCATCTTGATTTATCAGCCTTAACCTGTTGCATTTGATTAATAATTTATGTTTGTAGATATTTTGATGTCTGTCATTAATGTGGAATAATATTAATGTATATCATTTTAAATTATAATTCAATAAGATAGATGTTTAATTAGAATAATAATAATTGAAAATTATAGTTTAATTCTATATACACATATCAATTGATTTGTTAAAGAAAAGATAGAATAATTCAAAATATAATTATTTTTTATTTAATAAAATATAACGTAAATTAGATTAAACATTGAAATACAATACAAATATACAATTAATTAATTATGAATTATATTTAATAATATCTATATTATTTAGCCTAAGGTAATTATAGGCTTGAAATACTTTTTGGAGGTAACGTACAGGGTAAATTTTAAAATGAAAGAGACAAAATCGTAGTCGTCTACTCTGTTTTATGTTGCCAGATTTGGGTTAAAGTTTTAAACATAAGAGTATTGAAGAAGAGAATGTGTTGATCTTTGGTTTTTCTGAATTCAATATTACATGATGCACAGTGGTTGACTTTTGGGGGAGGGGGGGGGACTGAGTACCTCAACTAATTTTTTGGATACACTAGCGTACCCCTACTTCTTTTTTATAGGGGAATGCATTGGACTGATTGTTATGTAAACTTTTAACCCCCCACCGCCATGATTATGCAAGTTTTATTAAAATGCTAGGGACGCTACATTTTAAAAGTAGCTAGAGTACCTCTACTAATTTATTTCCAAGTCAACCACTGGTGATGCATCAAATACATTTTCAAATTAATCTCAATGTCAGTAGCTGTTAATAACTGAATATGTCAAAACTTGACGTAGGTACCGCAAATAAAGCTAAAGGTAATAACGAGGCTATGGTATTATAAAGAACTTTAAATAAGTCTAAATATTTTGTACATAAAATGTATAGTATAATATTGATAAACATAATGGCGAAAAGTTAAATGTCTCTAAGAATAATAAAAATAAAAATAAAATAAAATCGTAATTTTTCGTTTAATATCATTATTTTAGATCATATACAGTATATTATCTAAGATTATTATTCCATTAATTGCCATGATAGATTTTGAGCTTGGCGACGTACTTATCTCGGCCCTATCCATAGAATTATAAATTACAGAAGGAACCCCAGCGGCGACTGTTTTTCTTCTAGCACACTGGTGGTGGAGGTAGGTCAGATGGCACCCGTTTTTCATCCTCGCCGAGTCAATCCTCTACTGCAGTTGTACGTCTGTAGTAAAGAAACACGCCCATGTGCACGAATCGGTGGTCAAGGCCAATGTTCCTTCTACACTTGAATGATGTAAGAAATAAAGTCTGCCCGAATTAAAGCCTATAACGGTATTTTGACGAAAATCATGATGGAGTCTTGGAGGGCACATTTAGCCAAGATTCTAAAGAAGCAGCGGAAAATCTATTGAACATTGGAGGTATGTGGAGGTATGCCAACGTTTTGCTGGAGACAAATCAAATATTCCTATTTTTTTGAAAATTTTAAAAACCTATAATAAGCCTGTATGGGTGTATCTACTATCTATAGCATATTATCTCGGTCCATTTTAGGTTTAAGAACATGGTCGATGAATCAAAATGTATTAGAAAAAAATCTATTTATATAATATGGTAACAAAAAAAAAAAGTTAGGACAGACTGTATTCTATGGACAGGTCCATCGTGGTGTCAAGTAAAGTTAAGAATTTAAATTTAACGCTTTAAGCTGATTCTCTATGCCGTTAATACTTCATAGTTTAATAATTAAATTAAAAAAATGGGTAGGACGATACTACGAAATACCTTTTAATAATAGTTTTTAAAAGTTTTAGTTGAATAATGAATCCAACTTTTTGAATTTTCAAGATCAAAATGATGAATTTTACTTGTTTTTGCATTAGGTAACTTATGACAGTTCACAGTTGCCCTGTGAACTGTCACAAAATGTTATAGCCACACATTAGGTATACATATACATTAAATATACTGCAGAACACACACACTACATGATGAGTTCTGAATCCACTTCATATAGTGATGTTTTAGTATAGGTACCTACCCAAGTTGTTGGTAACAAAATGGCATCGTTAATCAACTACAAAAATGCAATACAACGTGAGTTTCTAAAATCAAATCAATAAATAACAAAAAAAATAATGATATATTATTAAAATTTTACCTCAACCCATTTTTTGAATATTGTCAGATTTGGTGATTGACATTTCAATATTCTATGAACAAATAGTGAATACGAACTTCTTTGACATGAAAATTAGTATTGTAATACGATGTAATATGTGGATTTATCATGTATTATGTAGTAATATATATATTATATTGCCATATTGGATTAATATAATATCTTAAATCTTTCATCTACGGCAATTGCCAAAATCTTTACAGAGAACGGAGTTCATTAACGAATAACGATTATAATATTTCAACAAAGTAGAAATGGACAAAAAAACCTGAGTCTCGTACACACAACTGTTAGTTAGTAAGTTTTGATGTTTAGAGTAAAATTGTTTCCATATTTTTTTGACTGGAAGTGAATAATTGTAATGCCGCGAAGGTACAAACAATAAAAATATTAATTTCGTGCAATTATATGCGTACGGTAAATTTTGATATATTCGCTGTTAATTCTAAAAAGCAGTACCTAATCACATTTATTCATAATGACATATTTTTATTTAATAATTTAAAGAGATATATGTCTAAAAAAATTTTGATTGTGCTTCTAATGTCTAAACACCTTCTAAATCAATAGTAAAATAAATTTAAAATTATTAATTATTTTGGTTATTTCTATATCATATTTCATTAATTATTTAATTCAATGAACAAATCGTAAACATCACGGACATGTTTGATAATGTGAAAAGTTGTATTATAATAATATAATAAATATCTTTGAGTTTATCACACTGACGTAATACACGTAGAACAATACAAGGCAGAGACGTTCCAGAAGACTCAGCCGATTAAAGATTCAACAATTTCAATCAGCAAAAGCAGACATAAACAAAACTGCATTCCACACGATTTCAGTTTAATTTTTTCATAAATCACTATATTTTCATGCCAAAGTTTAGTATCTGAAGCATCGCCACGTATAGGCGTCGCATTGCACACACGTCACGGATTCCATCGAAGCCCGAAATAGTCGACGTTTAAAGTGTCAAAGTGAGTTTGTTTTCGGGTACTTTTGGGGCTTAAATTTACTATTTGAAATTCAAATAAATATTTAATTCCATGACAAAATAGTAAAATACAGGGAGTCCCGTGAGGATATACCCATGAGCCCTAGAGGGGGATTCGCCGCACGGATAAAATCCAATTTTTCGCCATTTTATACATAAACTAAAAAAATTATTAAATCATATCATTATATCATAAGATTAATAAAAATAAAATGTTGAAAAGTCAACATTTTCAGAAAAATAAACTCTATAAAATAGGTATCTTTATTTTTTTTTTAAATTAAAAAATAGGTATCTTTATTATTTTTTTAATAAAAAAACAAGGGTACACGTATCCCTTGTCTATGTAAATCTAAAAAAAAATAAATAGATTTATGATATATTTATTATCTCAGGAAATATCGCAATGGGTAAATCCTCGCCAGACACCCTGTATATGCAGTTAGCCAAGTGTACGCATATTTTATTTCCGAGCACGAAATGCATAAAATACACGAGATCGAACAATATAAGCACCGTCGTTAGATTTCTGGTTCCCGGAATAATCTAGGTAAGTACTTGAAATAGACATACATTTTGATTTAGTTAATGTATATGTACAGTAAATAGATACCCGTTAAAACTCGGTTATATCAGTTAAAACTTAAAATTATACTAGTAATACAATTTATAAATACCTATTATAACTCATAAGACACAATTTCATATAATTATAAACTTTAAATAAAAATTAAATAGTTAATTTTGAATTTTCCAAAAAAAAAAGTAAAAAAAGGATTACAGTTTAATTTTATACAAATGTTATTGATATTTTAGGAAATATATAACATGAAATTATTAAAAATCAATTAAAAGGTAAAATAGGAAAAAAATATATTAATAGAACAAAAATCCACAAATCTCAATTGTGAGAAAAATGCTTGTTTTGTTCTTTTTTTTCTATACTCTTATCAAAGAATCTTATTCTGCTTATATTGTACAAATTGTTTATGTCTAATAAAAATTTAAAAAAAATTTCTTTCGTTAAAAAAAAAAAAATGTCAACATCAAATAATTAATAAAATATACTACATTGTGAAAGTTGACACTAACATACAATTATTGTAAACAATTGTAATTCAGCTTAAGTATCAAACTTCTACGGTATCTAGCATTAATAATTTTATAATTTTTAGATAAATTTTTTCAATACAGTATATACTAAGAAATAATATTACCTAACTAGTAAAATAATAATGGCCTTTGATGGAAAACATAAATCACTATTAAATGCATTGTATAAATTATTACTTTATACTTAAATATTTAATACAAATGAATAAAGTTTAGATAATATTAAATTAAAATCAACAGAATATTGTTTACCTTGGATGAATGATAACATTCAATTCTATACATGAATGTAAAATTGAATCAAATCAATCCTGTAGTAATTTGTTGAGATGCTAAAAACTGTAGTTATTAACAATATTAACTATAAAAATTATGTTATGAGATTGGAAGCAACTAATTTTACCTAATATTAAAATAATCTTTAATTTAATTTTTGTTTTTAAAAAAAAATATTTTAATTTTAAAATCTTTAATATTGGAAAAAGGTACTAGAAGAAGAAGATGCATTTTCTCACGAAACAAGTCTCATGTATAGTCAAGTTGAAAGAATGTGGTAGTATTTCAAGTAACATACATATTGTTATTATTATATCTAAATAAAACTACTTGAAATTGTTGTATAATAGACGTACGAATACAGTATACTTGAGATGGTGGTTCAATAGAACAAAAAACCTCTGGATCTGGTATATTCATTTCAATTCCAAGCATTGCAATTCCTACATCTCAAGTATTATTTATTTCGACAACTTTGTTAAAGCATTCTTTATCACTAGATACTAGAAAGTAAATCTTAAAAAACAATATTTTTAAAACATAACAAACAATCATATAAAATATATAACTTAAATTAATAAAAATAAGTTCCTAAAATATAAATTATATTAAACATTACTATTGGTCTAGTAACAGCAACAATGATTGCAGATTGTACACCATTATTCGCCATTTTATAGTCATCGGTGTGGAAATACGGACTAAGATATCTGATAATATACTAGATTACTAGAAACTACATAGTATATACTAAATAGTAATTGTACTTAAGGTATTAAGTAGTATAATGTGATTAAAATCTTAGAACCGACTAACCTAGTCTTAATCCGTGAATGAAAAGCACCTCCTCTACATCATGCAAATAACGAAATGATATTTGGTTGATAACAAATAAATTGATAACGACGGTACTACCACAGTACAATGGTTCTACGGACCACAGAACAATTTACAATGGTTCTACGGCAGTCTGATCTAATCCACTGAAGAGTGTGGACTGTGGATGTGGATTGTGGACACCGGATAGATAAGTCATAAACCACAATTCATTATAATATACCATTTTAGCCATGAACCGTGTGCCGCGGCCCGTGACTCGTGAGTCGTGAGTGATAAGTCAGGAATCAGTAGGTGTCAGGTGATATTCACATCGTCAAGCAACACGTGGTCGAACTACACACATTTTTTGCCCGCCAAATCGACCGCGATAATGTATTACCTAGCTCTGATCTATATACCGTACGCTATTCTAGTCAATATTTTTGCGTCGTACGTGTTCGCTGACTACTGGTTGAACGTGATTTTAGACAAGTATGTGGGAGGAGAGGACGTCAAAACCCGATATTTCGATCACATCGTCGGTACGTAAAATTGTTATTTGGCATTTAATAATTAATAACGAAAGACGAAAGTACATTTATTAATAGGACGTAATACTGGCGTTTGTTGTCTTCGTCTTACAAAGTGCGTAACTTGGCAAATTTACGATTAGCGGATCACATGTAAATTTGGAGGTCTATAGCTAGAGTTACTGATACAATTCTAGCTCCTCCCTCTAAGAAAAATTTCTCTAGTTTCTCCTCTGAATGTTATACATTATATTTAAATATTAGCAGGTAATTGCTTAAGTATTAAGGTATCCACATATAAGTAATGAATTATTAATATTATTTATTATGAAACTGTAAAATATATTATTAGTACTTATAATTATTGTTACCTACTGTCTTGCTCAACTGCCTCTATATATACTATAGTTATAGTCCTATACTTATTATACTAATACTAGTAACTGTGTATATTGTGAGTAGTTTACACTTCACTGAAGATCATATTATCTGTATTTGTATTAGTAGTGGGCATACTCGGATTTCACGGAATATCCGGATTATTCAACTCGATTTTGCTGTTCAATGACTCATTTTTGTATATTAATAATATTTTAATTCTATAACATAATTTTCAGACATATGTGTACAAAATTTCGAATGAATTTTAAGTACCAGTGATGTTTTGCGCTTAGCTGTTATAAAAACAATTACTTAAGTACGTACTTACTATGCACTTTGTTTGATAACTATAATAAATAATCATTGAAATTGATAAATATGCTGTAAATAATACAACTTAAGTATTAATTTATTGTTAAATTTTCATTATAATAAAATAATTTATTTTACCATACATTAAAAATATTTGTAAGTCTGAAATCAAATAGTCATAAAAAGCAAATCCATAAATCCTGATAACCCGGATAATTCGGGAAATCCGGATAAAAATATGATTCGAATCCGGATTTGGATATCCGGATATTCGGATTTCATGCCCATCACTAATTTGTATGTGAGTTTTTTTACGATAATTTAGTTTTTAGATGAGTTATAAGCATTTTTTATTCATGTTATACTTTATACACAAAACTTGCTAGGTGTATACCTACGACTTGTTGAAAAATCCGATAAATCTCTTGTTAAAATTATTTTTAATGTTACATGGAATATGGAAATCTATGGAGATAAAGACTCAATATCCAATTTAACTATAATTATATTAAGTTTCATTATCTCTTATTTACATCAAGAGGTCTTGGACAATAGCCGATAAGTATTAATAAATGTAATTTTATGATGGATTTTAATGATACGAAAACTTGGTGATTGATTCTTATTCTTATACTCAAACTCTATTTCATATACATAAATTTAATTATTCAAACGTATACATTTTTTTATAAAACATTCATGAAGTATCTCAACAATACTATACTATATTCCCATATGGTAAAATAAAAAAATTTGTTTTTAGAATTGTGGGTATCCATCGCATACGGCATACATAGTAGGTACAAAAAATGTGCAATCATTGATGACAAAACGTTTTGTGCATTTATCATAGATTAAGAAAAAAGTAACTAGACTAATATAAAAACATTAAAAATTATATTAAATTAAAGTTTGTGGAATTTTCGTAAAATATAATATAGGTATTCTCATTTAATCATTAAATTAGCATTAATTTTAGTGTAATTTCGAATGATAATGAGATGATTTTTAAAATCAGAGTTGGCAACACTCCCATTTGCGTCGTCACCATACACTTGCATAGAAATAAGTTTGAAATGTTTGAATTTTTAGTTATACTTAATACTTATATTATTATAGTATTATTGTTCTTGTTATTTTTTAAATCAACGAACTCTGACACTGGATCTGTAATATTTCAACTGAATAGTAAATCTTATTACTCTTAATTACCAAATACCAATCAGGCACTCTTATGTTACTTGGACTTGGCCAATTGGCACTTTCAACTTGTAACTCAAGCGGTAATGCAGTATTGGTATAGCACACCTCATCGCATATTCAACGAGCGCTCTAATTGTCGTGAAGCTCCGTTTTTAACTGTCTTTATTTTCAGTGTTTTAATTTATTTTCATTTTATTTGTAACGATCGTATTTTAATATATGGACGGTTCAATGCCAGACAACGCAGTTGTAAGAGATAACGTCTTCATATGATGTCTTACTGAAACCATCTGTAGAACTCATCGAATTTTTCAGCTACAAACTATACAGTATGCACTTCGCGGGTTGTAAGTTTGTATAGGTACATAATATATCTATTACGATCCAACAGTCAACAGATAAATATTTTATAAAGCCGTAGAAACATAGTATGTTAACTCAATCGAGTTATAACAACACAATTTATAAAACTTGTATTTTTGATGACACGGAAAATCTTAGTATCCGTATGTTGGACCAGAAAAATTGAAGATGCATATTGAATATCATTAAATTATTCAGATCTTATAAAGATTCTAAATTTAGAACGACCTTCTATTAACGAAACTGTTACATGAAAAACTATATTTATAAGCCATTCATTTTAAAACAAGTTGAAGTTAATGGCGCATAATAGCTACGTAGACAAAAAAAAAAAAAAAAACGGGTGATTAGATGACTATGGGGCGCTGCCAAAATCTCCAACATCAACCGCATCCAAAGATTCCAATCAAAAACTCTACGTATAATTCTTAAAGCGCCATTCTTTGTCTCTAATCACACCCTCACTCCGACCTCAAAATTCCGCATGTCTCTGAACTAGCGAAAACACATTATAAACATTTCAATAGCCGCCTAGACAAACAAATCCCTTAATCTCTGACCTATCATCTGTTTCTATCCCATGTAACCCTACTAAAAGATTAAAAAGACAGTGGTGTCGTGGCCTGCTACTTGCTAGCCTAAGTGAATATATGTACAATAATATCCTAGCCTAAGAAAATCTCACTCATGTCGTAGTACCTCCACTGGGAGGCCTCTACAATCCCCAAATCTGCCATTGTATATATTATTTTTATTTTTATCTTGGCTTCTATCATCAAATCAATTATTCTTATTGTTCTCCTTTAAAACAGATTGAATAAAACATAATAAAAAAAAAAAAAGATTAGATAACGCTCTGCAGCTGTACAGTAGGTTATAAAAAGGTAACTGTAATGAATGATGTTAAATTAATTGAATTCAATGGTTTAAAATCATTGTACACGAAAAACTATTCTGAGCTATGAGCGAGGACGGATTTTGTAGGCCTAAGATATTTTATATTATATTTATATTGTTTAATATTGTTATAAATTATAATATCACACACTAGTATATGAAAATATATATTTTTCATATAATAGTCTGTGTTAATACGGTAGCCGCGAGCCGGTAGGTTTAATCAATATTACCTATTTGCATTTTGCATATTATCATAATATTTGTACACAGTATTATGCTTTAGACGTTTCAAGTAACCACGAATAATATTTTTAATTTACAACAATAAGTATAACTAAAATTGTCATATTTAGTTTTTCTGTTTGTCATTATCTTTTAGGATAGTCAAAATGCTCCGATTTTCGACATCTACATCTTTTCTGATATAAAAGTAAATCTAGTTGATACTTTTTAGAAGCCACAGTCGGGAATTCCGATAGTGTCGGTAAAAAACAATACAATTCGAAAACAAATGGTTATTTTTTCTAAATTCAATATTTAATAATCATAACCCAAAAACTATTAACCGTACATTTTAAATTTTCACCAAATATTTATATTGGAATACAATTATCAAATAATTATAGTAAGCAACAATTTCAAAATCTCTCTTTTTGAGTTATTTATTTCCATGAGACATTTTTTGAATATTGCGAGTAATTAATTTTTTTAACTATCTTGGATAAAAAAAATTCACTTAGTAAAAATAACTTGAAATTCTAATTCAAAGTTACTTATAGAAGTTCAGAAATACTAATGATTAATGATGTATAGAGATACGATATTTTTTTTATTTATATTTTTTTATGGCCGAGCGGTATTCACTTGTCCATCTTTTTTTATTAATAATCTTGCAATATTTTTTTTTGAATAAAATAATAAATTATAATATTATATAATCATATAACGTATTAATCGAAAATTCATAAAATATCAAAAATATATTTCCCCGTGACTCCGTCTCTCTCGCTTTCACTCTGCCTTATATTATATATTAATAGAAAAATAAACAAATAAATAGTTAATTACCCATATTTTAATAGCCTTAGCCGATGGTACCAAATCATGGGAAATTCATAGCGTTTAAGATTAAAACGAAGACGAAATGAACGCTGCACGGTAAGGTTAGGTTAATAATGTAACTGTCATATTTTTGTAAAACGATTTTATCGCATAAGCACGTTGTTCACCACTCCACTGTTCCGTGTTTACTAAATGGCATATTTTCTTTGAACTAATAATATTTAGTGAGAATATTGAAATTAATACTTAAATATCATCGCATAATAAAAAATATGTAAAAATAATATTATTTTATTAGAAATATTCACTGGCAACAGATGTAAAAAACTAAAAACACATCAAACACCTTTAGTTTAAAAATTACAGTGAATCGACCTATTATGAAACTTGATGGTAAGAACATTATCTGTGTTTGTACGTTGGTTTTTTACGATAGTTCAATTTTTAAGTGAGTAATGAGTATTTTTAATGTACTGTATATTATATGCTCATAACTCACTTAAAAATTGAATTATCGTAAAAAACCAACGTACAAACACAGATAATGTACTTACCATACACTTTCATAATAGGTCGATTGATTCACTTAAATTTTTAAAATAAAGGAGCTATAAGTGTTCTGCTGAGCGTAAATTTGGTATATTACGCACTGGTAAGACGGTGACAACAAATACCACTGTTACGTACTCTTAACTACGTGTTAATATTTCCTATAATTTTATACATGCAGATAGGTATACAACTTATATAATTATTTTATTCAAATTACTACAATTTAAAAGTATTTACGAGAACGGCCAACTATATAGTTCGAACTTTTATTAAGGTATCGATTGACCTCATCATCCCTCCTTTCCTTGATTAAACTATCATATGCAAATCAAACATCAAAGTACCTACATAATGCAATGTTTAATCGTTTATTTGTACTTTTTGACGTAAATTTTGGAACCTGAAGTACAGTGCCCCCTCCCCCAATATAAAAAATCTACTATGACATAATATGTTATTGATAAATTAGGTGATCAGCGCCACTGCATTGTTAGGTTTAAATTTTAATATTATACCTAAATTATTAAATTATTAATTATTTACTAAATAAGACAGGTTAATAATACATTAGTGGTATATATCAACTTACTTAATTTTTGCCAATTTTTTGAACAAGAATAAAAATTGTTTAAAAAAATCTAACTGAATCTGTAAAAAAAATAGTCTTTGCTATTTAAAAATAATATTAGCTCTTAGCTCTTAGTGTGAATACTGAATGCATTGTTTACCAATTATAATTATTTACCTTTATTAACATACACAATACTTGTGTCTAATGAAAATTGTATTTCTTTTTATGTATCTTTTTTGTATTTCTATTTCTTTCCTACAGTCCTACACTAACTTATATATATTTAAAACTTAAATTATATTTTCTAATATGTTCTGTGTTCTAATGTTGCAATAATATATTTTTAGTGGGCGGAGGAACAGCAGGTATTGCTGTAGCTTCACGTTTAGCAGAAAATGAAGCACATACGGTTTTATTAATAGAAGCTGGACCTAAAGTATCATTATTGCACGATATACCTCTTGCCACACCAATGTTCCAGAAGTCACCAATTGATTGGAAACACCAAACAGAGTCACAATTGGACGCATGTCTCGCAATGAAAAAAAATGTATTGAATGCAGAATATATTAATATTAAATAAAAATTTTTTTCAGATAAACAATCAATTCAATATTGTATTTGTATGCAAGCTATAAACTATATGATATTATCTTGTTTTTTTTAAGTCTAGCCAATGGCCTGCAGGAAAAGTCTTGGGGGGCAGTAGTCGTATAAATTTCAATATTCATGTAAGAGGGCATATTTCTACTGATTATTTATCGTGGCAATCTGAACAAGATTGGACCAAAGAGGATGTTCTTTACTACTTCAATAAATATGAAAAAGCTGATACATATAATAGTAAGTATCTTTATGTTAAAAAATTTACATAACAGTAAGAATTAGAAGTAACTTATCACTATGTGTCTTGATTTTATACAAACATTCAATGTACATATGAGAAAATTCCACAACATAAATAATAAAAATATAAAACCATTAAAAATAAAAACCGTACAACCAGGATCACCCAACAAAAAACAATTCTTCAGTCATCAGCCAACACATGTGACACCATTTGCGACAGCTATACTTGAGGCGGCCAATGAGTTGGACTTCAATACTTCATTTGATATGAACAACAATGGTTTTCATATTTCCAGGCGAGATGGTGGTGGTGGTGGTAGTTTCTCATTGACACCAGTGTCAATAAGAAAAGGAGCAAGATTAAGTGCTGAACACCTATACTTAAAATCAAAAAAAAAAAAAAACTTAACTGTGCTCACTAACGCTCTAGTTACAAAGGTTATTCAGCATAAAATATTTGAGTAACAAAGTTTTATATTATACAAAACCTATTAATATTATTATTATTTAATTTAAGTAGGTGCTGTTTAAACATAATTACGAAGCAAATGGAGTTATTTTCAACAGATTTGACCTAGCTTATAAAGTTTATGCATTTAAGTCGGTAGTCATATCTGCAGGAACATTGAATACAGCAAAAATACTTTTATCAAGTGGTATTGGACCAGCATACCAACTTAAAGCATTAAAAGTAAACAAATATTTTTATTTATTTTATTTTTATTTAAATAATATTGTAACTTTAAGATTCCTGTAATTGCGGATTTAGCAGTGGGAGAAAATTTACAAGACCACATTATTACTGGATTGGATATGATAACTTTAGAAAAATCATTGGATTTAACTTTTAAAGATTTTATATCGCCAATTAATATTTATAAATACTTTTTCAAAGGAACTGGTAAGATACCTAAAATACAGTTATTTTTAAATTTTATATTCTGATATACAAATTTTTAGGCACATGGACACATCCAGGATGTGAAGCCGTTGGTTTATTACAACTACCTTCAGATAACAAAAACTATTCTGTGTCACATCCTGATTTGCAATTTATGCTTTTACCATATGGGGTATCATCTGATGCAGGTGCAGCATACTTCAACCACTTGAATTTTAAAAATGAAGCAAGTTAAATAATATAAATATTCCAAAACATTAAACATGAGTAACACTAAAATATTGATTCATTGTTTAATTTAAGATTTGGAATGAATATTTTCAACCTCTAGTAGGAAGACAGGTCATTTCATTAGCACCAGTGCTATTGCATCCTCAAAGCAGGGGATATGTGAAGTTGGACATTAATCGTGAAATTGTTGTTCAACCAAATTATTTACAAAAATCACATGATGTCAATGTGTTAGTTCAAGGAATGAAATTGGTGAAAAAATTTGCAGAAACTAAAACATTATCAAAGCTTGGTGCTATGTTTAACACAAAACATTTTCCTGGTTGTGAAAAATATAAGTTTGGATCGAACCATTATTGGGAATGTTACATTAGACATATGACGTTAACTTCTTATCATCCAGTGGGTACATGTAAAATGGGAAATATCCATGATAAAAGTGTAGTGGATTATTCATTAAGGTAGGAAGTTTACCCACTCAATAAATATAAATCTTGATTAACATAACTTTTATTTAAGTATAATTATATTATGTATGTTGTAGAGTGCATAAATTAAATAAATTGTATGTAATTGATGCATCAATTATGCCTTCCATGCCAAGTGGGAATATAAACTCTGTTGTTGCAATGATAGCTGAGAAAGGAGCTGATCTCATAAAAATGCATTGTTTTCAAAGAACTCAAAAATGTAAAATCACAGACTTCTTATATTATGGTAATAAGTATTAAAATACAATTTTAATTCCATTGTAATTTATATTGTTATTCATCATTTTATGTACTTGAATTAGTTTTATCTATTAGTTTAAAATATGAATTTTATTTTTACCTTTTTGTAAAATTGGGAAATCATTGTTCAGAAGTATCAACAGTTTTACCACGTTTTTTGTATCGCCAACTCGTACCCGTATTTGGACGTCTAGGAGCTTTTTGTAAGCTGCTAAATGCGATGGGCTGGTCATTTTCATGTAGCCAATTAGGCAAATTAGAAAATTCTGTACGTGGAAATTTATAACAGCTAGTATAGTATTTAACAAATGTGATTTCATTTGATAAACATTGCATTGCTGTCCATGTATGATACACCAACAGTGGAAATTTGGTAGTCCAATATTCTAAAAATGTATCAGGAATATCACCAAATAGCTTCTGAGTATCTAAAGATAATTCTCGAAAATGATGTTTCTAAAACATAAAATAAATAAATAGTAGGTAAAATAAAAAAAAATATCCTTATACTTTATTTAATCATTACTCAATATGACTAACTTTGTTTCGAAATGCTCTTAACAAATCTCTTATGCTTCCAGTTCTATACGTTCGGTATTTCCTTAATTCTGAAGTTATTTCTTCATCAATTTTATCATGCCACCCATCTTGCCCAATAACTCCATCACCTCCTTTCTCAAGTTCTAGCATTACAGGGCTCATTGAATGTTCCTTTTCCACACGATCGCTAACATCCTAAAAAATTACATTCATAAAATTCCCTATCATGCATTTAGATTTGAAATAAATAAACACCTGTAGAAAGGATAGCAATGTAGAGCTGTCCCAGAATGCTGGATAATAACGAACAGCTGTAGCAGTGGGCCTATCTTCTGGGTTTCGACTTATCATCAGAGATATCAAACGTTTCCAAATTTCACTTTCATTTAATGCATCGAGACTATTTTACAAAATTTTATGTTATTTTGTATTACATAATTTACTAGAAAAAATTTAACTTTTTACCAAGGAGCTTGACGTTTATCCAATATTCTAGCTTGACGCCACAATGAATCACCAAATGGATGTTTTCCATGACTGAGGATGTAGTAAAACAGACAGCCCATTGAAAAAATGTCAATAGATTTAGTCTTTGAAAAATAATAATACATTTTTATAATATAATACAATTAGATACCCAAGTGAAATATCCTTACCACAGATGCATTGGTAACAAACATTTCAGGTGCTATCCAACCATCAGTTCCGGTGACGCCTGAACGTTTTGAAAAGGACATTTTTCCACCCTGTAATTTTTTGCATAACCCAAAATCACTAATTAGTGCTCGAACGCCACTAAAACTGCCATTTCCACGCATAGGTATTGACAATAATACATTGTGTGGTTTTATGTCCCTGTGGACTATTTTATTGTATTGATTAATATTGAATATCAAAATAATATAATAGTAACTTGATTATGGTAATTATAAACATTACCTATTCCAAGTGAATGAAGGTGCTGCAGACCTTTAATTGATTGAGATAAAATTTCTTTTGGACTTATTTCATTTCTCAGTTCATTTTTTTCTACATAGTCCTAAAAAAACCATTTAACATTTTTAAAAACTATATAAAAAAAACTTAGTTATTTATTAACTTACCTGTAAAGTTGCAGCACATAATTCAAGTGCAATATATCGAAATTGTTTATCTTGTTCTGTACAATAATAACGAACAACATTAGGATGATAATCAGATTCTCGGAGAATATGCACTTCTCTTTCTCCAGCGATAAAGCACTCTGGCAACAATCGCTTAACAGCTACAGGCCTACTTTCAAACTCCCCTCTACAAGAATATTAATTCATGTTAAAAATTACAATTCAATATTAAATATAAGTAAAATAATTACTTAAATACTGATGTTCCTTCACATCCTTTTCCTAAAACTTCATCTGTACGGAATATAATTTTTCCAATACAAAAACTACCATCAGGTAATTCTTCAACTATTTGAGATGAACTATAACTGGAATGATTAGAACCTCTTGAACTTCCTTGAGAACTGTTATGACTGTTATTTGATTTATTCTTCAAACCTTTCATCTAAAAGTAAGTTTAAATGTTTTAACAAATCATATGAAATTGGGATCAGAAATAATTGTCTTACTTCTTTACGTAGATACCAAAACATTAAACTCATCAACAGTGTTATTCCAACCATAAATAATTTAATTCCAGCATTGTCTCCAAGTATTTGGATAATAAGCCATGAATCCAAAGATTGAGGAGTCTGAGTAGATATTGTGCTTGTTTGTTTATTGCTGTAGTTATATCCACTCATATTGTGATAGTAAATTATTGAATCGGTGTTGCCAGTTATTCTCGGTATACCTGTATTTAATTCTTGATTCAGCTGGTAGTGTCCTATAAAAAGATGATTTATGTTGTAGAAACATTTGGTAAAACAATAATTATTTATTTGCATTACCCAGTAAGATTGTGTGGTTTTCAACATTTTTAGGTTCTACATTATACTCATTACCACTATAATATGGCAATACTGAAAAAGAAGTCTTGTCCAAAAGAACAATTAATCCTCTATCTACTAATGGATTAACTTCATCAGTGTCTGCAATGGCTGGTAAAGCATATAATCCTGTATTCATGTGATGACCAATGTACAGTGTATGGCTATAAATCAGATATTTAAAATATTTTACTATACTGTCAACATTTTAAATCATTAATAAAAATAACTAGTAAATAATTTGTGATAAATGAAATATAACTATTTATAAATTTTAACAAGAAAAGCATAGGTATTTTTAAATTAAATAATTTATAGTTTACTTACAAATAACTAACTGAATTTGGATCTTTTGATGATAATGCAATGTTTGAAATCAAATGTTTTATGGAGTCTTTAGCTATGTTTGTTAATGGTAACGACAGTAGGCTCTCGCCATCATGCTGATAAACTCCAATAACAGGTGAATCAAATTCTCTTTCCCATAGTAAATTATGATAATTAATAGAAGATTTTTCTAACTTATCTTTTGGATTGAGAAAAACTGCAAAATTGCCAGTTGAACTAGCAGCAAAATATTTCACACCTAATAAAATAATATTTATTTAATACATATAATTAGAGGATTATTTAATAATTAACAAATAAATGTTTAATACTACATAGTAAATACCGTGATTAAAATTCTGTTCATCGGTCATAGTTTTAGAGTTGTAACTGAAAAATGTTACATTCCATTGACGTTGATCACTACTTAAACTGTCAACCATCATAACGCTGTATTCTATTAAAAAAATTAAAATTAACTTAATTAAATTAATTAAACAATAATAATAGGTACATACCAGATTTACTCAATAATATAGATTTTGAAGCAATTGCTGTGCATATTTTGCCTTGTTTGTCAAAATTCATGTATGCGTGTTTTTCACCAGTATTCCAATCAATAAAGTACCAACTATCAATTTTTTTGCCTTCAAGAAATACTCAATAGTTATAAGAGTTCCTTAATTAATTATATAAATCATATTTAAATATAGGGATATTTACCAGAAAATAATATTCCGTCTGAACTTCTACATGGTGAGTTAGCAACTAACTGAGGGATAGTAACATCCAACTTTTTGATTCCTACTTTATCCTTATTATGTAGTAAATAAAGCGAACCATCCCTGGGATCTGGCAAGAATAATGGCCTGTAACAAATATTAACTCTTTGTTTTATAATGTTTGTATTAAAATTAATATGACAATAAGTAAAACAAAAATTAAATACATACGTGAGGGCATCTTTTATATTGGATGGAACTTTGACTGGTGGATCTAACAACAAAATTAAAATTTAATGATATATTAATCTATGAATAAACAAGTGTGAATCTATCTTATGTACCATCGCGAAATTTCCACAAAGTTTTTCCAGACCTTTGGTCAACCGCGATGAATGAGCCATCGAGCGTGGACAAAAATATGATTCCTTCGTATTGCACAGCATTAACTTTGGCCAAACTCTTGTCATCCTAAAACAAAATATTAAACGCTTTACACAATATCCGGTCGTAACGCAGTAAACGGATACACACCTTAGGGTGATTGAGATCCTGTGAATCCACGTACAGTAAGCAGATTAAAAGCGGGATCAGCGCTTGGATGGTCAATGCCATTTTGTCGTCAAAAGTCGCGTTTTGCAGTTCACAGCCACATCGACCGCGAGTCTTAAGCGCATCACACTTGGCGTACGACCCGACGTCCGGTCCGTTTCATTTTCGAAAACTGTTTACAATGTTGGTGGTGTTCAGTGTCTGAAACGATTCGATAACAGTGACATTTCACGGATAGACGAGACGACGATGTCTGAAACACTAAACAGAATTTCAGCGCAAAAGTTTCGACTACAACAATAATATTGCGAATCGGGTAGATAAGAGATTCACTGATAATGTCGGTCGGTGGTTCACCAGTGAGACAGTGACGCCAAATGAGCAACAGACGACGACGTGATTGCTGGGGTCGAGGGCCGTTCTCCGACAAAGCTGCTATGTTTATTTTTCGTATTTTTTATGAACGTGCGCTTTTTGATTTTTGTGCTCCAGCGGCCAATTATTGTTCCTGCCTGCGAGATAGTTGATATACTTTTATTTTTTTAACACCCGCTGAAAAATTCACACGGATACATAGGTTAGACTTTAATTTAACTTTTATCTAACATAGCCAAACTGACAAGTTCTTTTTTTTATTCACTGCTTAATATTAAGCATGTGCGCAAATATGGAGGGGGCTTTAAGGGCTAAGCCCCCCTCCAAATCGCAAACGCTATCTACGCCTATTGCAACTTAGCCGATCGCCGTTGACACATAAACGATACACGCACAATATTTTGAGTGAGTACTCCACCAATCACATCTAAAAAAATATAGATATTTGTGATTAGCTTGAATGGTTGCATATTATTATTTCGAAACAAATTATGAACATTTTGGAGTGCAATAATGGAATTGAGATTTCCGTCATCACTGCACTTGTTGAATACTCATAATATAGTTGATTGGCCGCCGGACTGTCGGAGACTCATCGGAGTACGATAATCGAAATTAATCATATTTATATGTTTCATTAATTTTTTTAACTCAAAGTAATAATAATAATGTTTTAAACACGCAAATAGTCACATATTATAGAATATTTGAATATAGATGATAAAGTTATTTATCCACATAATCTAAGTGCTAAAAGCTTTTTAGCTCTTTAAGTTGGAGGTAGATTATAGGGGTCTTATTTTTTTATAATTTATCTATTTTCGAAATTGAATTATAGTATCTAATATCTATACATTGTAATGACGCTAAAAATAAGCGTAGGGTGTTCAAATATATTGATTGGTTTGATACCTCACTATAAATTTTCATGGGGAGAACTGGAGAAGGAGGGCTTTGCTTTCACTGTTCATCAATTTATGTCAATGAAATTCATTAAAAAAAAAAATGTATGAAAAATCTTGGATTTTATTTTTAAATCTAATAAATATATTTAATTGTTTAATATAAACAGCTTACAAGCAACCTTGTACTAAATTTTCCAACTTTTTGGCTAAGTGAAAATATTGCCACAATATGAAGTAAAAAAAAATACATAAAATCGAAAATATGTCTAAAATGTCAAAAAAATGTAGTGAAAATTTCAAGAAGGTCTAGCTCTAGCTATGCGGCTCAATTAACTTGTCACAGCTCCGAATTTGAGGTATAACTGTATAGGTACTAGGTAGGTACTTAATATAAGTTATATATTATGTAGCTAATTGTATGGCCACTGTACGCAGAACGTTAAACATTTAAGTGTAATATCAGGTTTCACATTTATGATTGATATGCAGATGTCTCTCGAGGACACTCTGTATATTGAGATATTGCAATATCTCCCGAAATAATGGAAATATCAAAATTCTGGCTTTGTAATAACAAAAGAAGTTATAGGAGCAAAAAAGGCAAAATATGCATGCGAATATGTAAGAAAAAATTATAAAATATGCATGAAAAAATTTTAAATATGCAAACAAAAATGTTTTTATTTACCCATTAAAAGTGTGTTACTTATTTATTTATATACACGAAAAAAGTTTTAAAGACATTATTAAAAAAATTGTATTATTTAAAACTTTTATATAAGTTATATATAAAAAAAATTATAAATATGGTGCGTTACCGGTTGGCGTTTGAGATTTTATTGAACTGAAAGAATAGTTAAATAAATATATTACTAATAACACTCACAGGGATAAGAACTATAATTTTTTTATTGTTTTGGTAAAAAAGTTGAAAATAAATGATTTAATTTAATTATTTCCAAAAAAAATCACCATTGCCATTTTGTAGAGTTTATTTTTTTGAAAATATTAACGTCCACCTTTTTATTTTCGTTAATTTCTTTATTTGTTTTTTTTTTTTAGCTTTGAGAAAAATTTCGAATTATTCCACTTCGTTGTGTTATCAAATGGTATGTGAAACGCCGTGCCGCGCGCGTGCTCATAAGGCCGGCCGGCCGTACGATTTCAATGTTCCTAGTTACCTATTTTCATATTTTATTTCTTAAAACTAAAAAAAATATTAAAAATCAGGAAATTAATGAAAATAAAATTTTGAAACGTCAATATTTTCAGAAAAATAAATCCTATAAAATGGCTACATATCATTAATTTTTTTGGAAAAAAATAAAAAATATATTTTTAAATTTTTTTTCAAAACAATAAAATAAATTTAAAACGAAATAATTGCAGTTTTTATTCCCGCGAGTCCTATAACAGAACCAGAATTTTATATCTCTATTATTTCGTGAAATATCGCAGTGATAGGTAAATCCTTGAGGGACACTCTGTATATATACATTATACATATATAATATATTGTATGCTTCAATATTTGTACAATAATTTAACTTCTCTATCTTATTTACAAGAAAAAAGTCATTGTTTGATTATTGACTAATACTTTGTTTCAAATTCGTTTGGATTTAGTTTCAGGCTTGAGCTACAGTACTCGCTTATAACCATCGTATATAAGTGTACACAAACACGCACTCGTAGCTCAATGAGAAATCGATGACGACCTAGGTGTCAATAAGCAGTAAGCTGCACGTTACTCATTTACTATAAACAATAAACTCAGTGCCGATTTTAGAGGGGGTGTCTTTTTTGTTATTTTTTTATTTGTATATTAGGTTGAGTAACATAATTTACTTCTTAACTAGTTCATCAATTTTTCAGATTAATCTGTGTATGATTGTATTCTTTTAAATATGAATTAACGATAAGATTACAACAAGAACCCAAATCCCCTATCAAATCCTTTTTCTAAGTGGCTTATACTTTCAGTACCTAAGTAATTGAAACTATATAAGCCTTGCCTCTCATTAGTCGTTCATAATCTTTTGTATACCTGAAATGAGTATTAAATTTGGGCTACATATTTTGTGCCCCTGCAATTCCATATTTTTGAGTAGGAATTTGTACCTTTAAAATTAAAAAAAAAATACGATATGACTCCGTATAGATATTCGCGGGTAAGTACACTGTGTTGTTTTTCACGCGCTAGAAACTGCTTTAATCTTAATAGTACAATATACCTAAACAGTGAACCTATATTATTATAGACGTATAGTGAAGACTCAGCTACATCCATTGTTCTGTCTTCTGTGTTATACAACTGGTGTACAGCAGGCCGGCGTGACGTCCTCTAATAATAATATTATCAGTCCTTCGTTTATCATCATGTTAGCTGCTCGTCGGTACGCCGTGTCAGCCGCGATTATACTCTGCTCGTGCGTGAATATAATTATTCAGTTACACACTGAATATTTTGTTCTATACGAAAAACCGGTTTTGATGTCGTCTGATTTTGACGGTATGCTACGCCACTACGGTACTATAATAATACGGGTGCATAATAATAATGCTATTATAAATTATAATAATGATAACAGGCGCTTCTCCAGTTGCAGCAGACAATACAAAATGAACCACAAGTGATTATAACACTACCACTGTGCATATACATAATATATATATGTATATATTATATAAAGATACGGCAGTATAATATCACATTAAAGTACCAAATATCTTCAGTCATTACTTTTTAATTTTACAGCTATTATGTATGTGCGTCATTTTCGTGCTGTATGAATCATTGAACCAATATTATATGGCGTGAATACTGAATATATCAAACACATAATATATAAATATACAATAATGTGTATAACATATAGAGTAGGTAGCGCATGGCGCATGGCACAACAGACGTGTTTTGAGGTCGAAATAATAGTTCGTCGTGAATCATTTTGACGAAGTCTATCAGAATATTCTTTCTCTATTTTTTACTGTGGGAGTCGATTTTTTGAAGAATATATCATCATAACATTATATATATTATAATATATTATTATGTATAATTATTAGTATTAGTTGACAGTTGTTAGTATAATTATTATTTGTTGATTTTGGCGCGTTTCTACGCGTTTTCCTTAACATTAACATTACTATTATAATTTATATGTTTATTCGAATTGATTTGGATTTTATCGTACGGTTTGTACGATATACGAATCGGTGAGTTTTTCGACACATGTCCCAAGGTTCCGAATCCATCTGATGTCCGCCCATCTTCGCTACAATATAGCCACATAATGGGCGTACCATGTGGCCATATTATTATCGTTAATATTATCTGTGCAAACAATAATAGTGTGTGTATAACACGTTTTGCTTCAGTGCAATCAACCACGGCCATTTATCGTTCTACTTTAGGCACTAACTGTTGCTACTAAAAAGTACATTTTTGAGAACATTTAAAAAATCCTAAACAATCGAAAAGAAATACCAAACACATGATTACTGCTTTATTAGAGTGCTACATATAAAAAATAACCGTATTGTCTAGTTCGTTTTTGGTAGTATTCAATAGACCAATGAGTTACTCAATTAAATATTCTATCGGCCAGAATACAATATAGTAACATATCCAAGCATACCTATGATAATCTGTATACACCACATCACTATATAAACAATTCTACACCGGACAATGGACATAAATAGGTGCATAATATAATATTGGAAGTAGCTATTAGTAGATACTGCTGTAGTGTTAATTATATTATTGTATAGCCGGTCAAAGGTTTAGCAATGGCCTGTAGGTAGGTATTTACCCCAAGCTAATAGTAAAATATACTTTAAACCAACTACACATCATCGTGCAGTCAGTTGCGAGTACCTACGTACAAGTGTACAATATATAGTACTATATTATACACCGTACACCACTAGAATGTCACTGTATTGCATCTCCGTAGCCTGTAGAGTGTAGACATAAATACAAAATAATGTTGAATCGACTGATGTATTATTATGGCCTATAGGTAAAAAATCGTATACAGTGAAATAATACTTCCATAGTATTCCATTCCATTTAACAAAATTTTCTATTTGACGGCCTTCATTGCTGTAAATATATAATTCTCATTAACGATTCCTATTATACATATGTAACTATTTTTTTCCCGTGTGATTTCGTTTAATGGAAATTTCACTGCAATATATATATTATTGTATATTAATAATAATTATAAATTATTCTTGTAGGATTTGTGTAATGACACCTATAATAAGGCTATAACAAACAAAGAATATAAATACAAATAACATAATATTACGTGAACAGTCAACAGATCGAACAACAAAGTTCTCAATAATACGATATATATATATCTATGCGATACATTCCTCTACCTGGTGTGTTGCGGTGTCGCGGCAAGTTGGAAAAACATACTCATTATTAGGTACATGTATATAATCTATGGGTTATTATATTTATTAATAATGAAATAAATAATACCAATGCTGTAGTATGTATACAATATATACATAATACATGTGTACCTACAATATATATATATATTATGCAGCGCATCGCCGCGCCGTCACTTGCATCAACCAACAGGTATACTATGTGTGAGTATGAAGAGGTGTTTTCGTCTCGCACAATGGAGGTCACCTTGAAAATTAAATCCAATATTATAATATACATAATACATGGTTTTAAAACGATCATTTTACGATATTATTCGTTCTGTTTTATCGAAAATTATATATTCCCCGTAAGAGTACAGTTTATGATGCGGTGTATCATATTAATATACATCATTTCGTTTTTCTATGATAAAAAATAATAATGCGTAGTGACATTATTGACAATATCACGAGGTTTTAATTTTGCTGTACCCCGTATACAATATAATATTATTATTACAATATTTTACCCATGTATCCTCTAATAACTTATGTACAAATACAACACGAACCTATACTGCATATACGTTAACGCATAAATTGTAATTGCACGGTAGCGCTTCTGCAGGTGTATTTAGTATATTTAGTATCATATACATATTATATATATATATATATTATAGGTATATTGTATACCTATACAAACGTGGTAACTGCCAACTGGTATGTCTTGTGTATTGGATCTGAGATCGGCGAGATTGTAGGTAATAGGTGTAACGTTAATTATGCGTAAATGCATGCTCACGCTGATCTAATAAATATTAAATACCTATATGGACGAGTGTGCTACCCGTTTTTTTAATAATTTATTTTAGTCGGTGTATAACGATTAATAATAATCATTTAGGTATTATATACCTATACTATTTTTGGGTACACGCTTCAGTTAAATAATAATCGATTACCTAATATATACATCACACTGAGTGATTGAGCAAGTATGCTCAATCATCATTATCTATTAAATAGTTCAATTTCTAATTTTTGGAATTTTTAAGTATATTATACTGTTAAGAACCAAATTTTAAAACACTGACTCAGTGTCACACTGAGATTTTCCACACAATAGAAGGACATATACGTGTCTTGTGGACTTGTGGTGATACTTCTTTATTTAAATTCACTATTTCACTGTAAATTGTCGAAAAATTATTTTTTTTGTAACCTTAATTGCCACGAAAAATATTTTTTTCTTAAATTATTCAAGTTTTTGAAATTATGACGTTTTTAAGTATATTTAAATCGGAATTTGAATAAATACATAATACATATAACGAAAATATGGAGATGAGTATAGTTGGTGAATAATCTTGTATATAGGGGATGTAATATACATAGACGCAAATTGGTTAAATTTGGTGGGAGGGTTTAGACCTTGACTATTTATACATTGAGTTTTTAATAGTTTGTGGGACACTAAAAAATTGGGAGGGCTAATTATGACTTTGGAAGGGGGCCAAGTCGCCTTTGCTCCCCCGTGATTAGCGCCTAGATAATATAGTATATACAACTAGACAAAATATTATTATGTCTATCATAAATATTATCGTAATAATATAATATTATTTTTTGTTATTAATCGCAGTATGCTTCATGCACTATCATTTATCAATATAGTGCATAGGTTTAAAACTAATAAAGTAATAAGCAATAAACTTATGAGCAAATGTATAATAACAATACAAATAGTCATACAAATGGGCGTGAGTGCGGGTAAACTGCAGTTCGAATCGTTTAGCAACAGCACAGGTTTATTATACGGATTCGGTCAACACCTGTTGATATAATAGTACGATTTACATTACATTCAACCAAAAATTATTTTGTGCTACACCTACCTATAATACCAACAATATCGTATGTCCGTATGTAACGTATACTGTATACGGTATACAACACCTACTATATATATTAGGGCTTATGCGTATTGCGTACTACATAATATAATATCACAATATTACAGTATTATAGCGTGTGTCGCATTCTGCGGTAGTAGAAATTAATTGTGTCGTGTACTCGTGTGGGTGTGACATACAAATGATATAATCATAATAGTATTTATTTGTGAACGGGCTTGGAGCTCAAAAGTACAAAACAATTTATAATAAAGATTAAGAAAAATATAACAATATAGTAAGCAAACGCCTTAAAAGTATATAAAATAGACAAATTGCAATTATGTAAATTAAAAGTAGGTAAAAAAAAAATTAAAAAAAAAAGTAAACTAAAGGTAAAAATAATAAAACAGACTGAAATAGTATTAATAAAGCGTTTTAAAAGAAGCTTAGGTGCTCGTTACAAGTGTGCATCATACGGTGAATAGAATTATTTATACCGTAGTTGGTGCTGTGGAAGGGAATAACAAAGGGAGAATTAGACCTAGTAAAGTGAGAGGAAACCTTAAAATTAACTAGAGAAAGGAGAAAGAGAGCATCCACACTTCCGTCAATAAGCTTATGCAAAAACGCCATGTTAGCTGCTACTCTTCTTCAGCCAGGGACAAGAGTCCAAGTTTATTCATAACAGGCCCATAATAATGCGATGGATGTGGAATATTTAAAATAAATGACACCGAAGAACAAAAACGCCTCTGAACTCTCTCAATGCAAGAAGAGTCAGTGACCGTAAAAGGGTCCCAAAGAATAGAATAATATTCCAGTAGAGGCCGAACAAGAGAGCAATATAAGGCTTTGAGAAAACTAGAGAGTATAAAATCTTTTGTCGTGCGTATGACAAAGCCGAGCATCTTTAATGTACGACAACAAACGGCCTTTATATGATAATGAAAATCAAGATTCGGACAAAAAAGAATACCAAGGCTTTCTTCCTACTTCCTAGTAACAATACTAATGCTTGACCTATTTATCAGGTACGTGTGGTTAATAATATTTCTATTACGGGAAAAAGACATAGATTGGCATTTTCTTCCATTGAAGCTTAGTCCTATAGAATTGAACCACAAAACAAGAACATCGAGCTTATTCTGGAAGGTAACACAATCAGATACAGACTCGATAGTCCTGACAATTTTCAAATGGTCAGCAAACATAAGGAACTTAGAATCAGGGATAACCAATTTTAGACCATTAACCAATAGAGAAAACGACAATGGGGATAAGTGCCTCCTTGAGAAACACCTGAAAGTACACAGACTACTTTAGATTTACATCCCAAGACTTTAACATATTGGACCCTACCAGATAAATAAAATTTGAACCAAGATAGAATTGGCTCCCCAAATCCAGCTTTATATAAAACTTCAATTAATATTTTATGGTCTAAACGATCAAACGCTTTGGAGAAATCCGAAAAAATAACATCCACCTGAGTTCGGTTTTCAAAGGCATCCAGTATAAAATTATGAAAAACTAGAAGCTCGTAGAAGCAGAACGGTTAGACCTAAAACCATATTGTTCATCGACTAAGATAGAATTTACCGATGGCTGAATACATTTCAGGACAAGCAGCTCAAAGATTTTGGCAATATAATTTTGGATAGTAATCTGCCTATAATTCAGTACATCAGTTTTAACACCAGTCTTTTATGTACTGGCGTGACTGAACTAATCTTAAATAAAGATGGGATTGTTCCCGTGTCAAGGGAGCGTTGAAGTATCAACCATAAGGGAAGCAGAGAGTGTATCTTATGTTATGTAGAAACGTACTTGGCAGACCATCAGGACCGGCAGATTTATAAGTTTTTTACATAGATAAACACATACACAGTTCAACATCATCCGTGGTAAAGGAACAGTTGCTTGTTAGATTAAGAGAAAAAGAAATATCAGGAATTTTTTTGGAAGAGGGAGGGGCATACACGGTGCTGAGAAGAGGCTAGAAACTGATTCGGAGTAGGAACCAATCTTTTCGTCAAAATGAACAGTATAAAGAATCCCGTCTCTGGATTTATTCTTCCGGACCAAGTCCCAAAAAGACCGAGGATTGGTTTTTAACTTACACTCAGTTTGAGCTAAAAATGATTTTTTATGATTATATTATAATGTGAACTCGAATGAACTCATTAAAAACTCGGAATAATCAATATAAGCGCAGTTACTTGAAGAATATAATATGTATTATAAAATCGTATATATACGTACATAATATACAACTATTATTACCTATAGCCTCTCGTCTCTCATAATAATATGTACAAACAATGATGTGTATCCATCGTGTTCATTGCCTCATCTTCAACACAGAATTTAACGATATATTCAAAATATCTAATCTGAGACATTAAGAAATATTAAGAATACTTTTGTCCAAAAACTTCAACACTAGTGACACTACTACGTTACACATAATCGAGGTCACTTTGAACAATTATTAAATAAATGTAACGAATTATTTTCATTTTTATATGCATTAAAATCTTTTTTTTTCAATTAATATTCAAGGTTAAAAATATTATCTGAATTAAAATTTAATTTTACTTAAAAGCTCCACTGATAATTAGATATGTGCAGATTGTCATAAACAATCAACGTTCCAATCGAGATTGATTGAAGCATGCAATTCGTGTTTTGATAAGCAACATAATTATTATTCTTATTGAAATCGAAAATATAATTTGCTTTAACTTGGTTGATTAATATTATTTGAAGTGTTTTAAAAATATGATTAATAAAAAGTCCATCTTGGCATAGTAGTTAGAATATTAAATAACTTAATTTCATAAATTAAAAAAAAAATAAATATTTTTCGAATATTTGAAAAAAAAAATTGAATCTTATGCCATTCAATTAGATTGTTCATACTTATTGCTGTTACAAAGAAATGCGCTTTATGTACATTGATTTTTAATGGAAATAGATACTAAGGGTGATAATAAACGGGACGATAAAGTAATGTCTACTACATTTAAATTACTAAATAAAATCCTGTTTTATCACAAATGTCAGTAAAAATCTTAATCATGCTAATGTACTATCATATACTATATTGGTTCGATAATGCGATGTTGTAATAAACATGTTTTTGTTGTTGGCAAGTTATCAGCTAAATGAGTTCAATTTGATAAACCATTTTAATTAATTAATAAACAATTTATAATATTTCAACAATTTTTTAGTTATTTATATAGACATTTGAAATTTTCCGTTTTTTAGTTTTTTATTCTATAAATGTCAATAAAATGATATTCGTTGGGTCAAAAAAGTTGAAAAGTTAATACAAGGTTACCCATAAGTTGATATACAATAGCAATTGGAAAATATTAAAAATACATATAGGCACATTATATATATATATGATTGTTTAAAGTTAAAATGTCCACAATATTTATTTAATTGGAAATTTACAAATTATTTAGTTGTTAAAAATTTATAAAACGTTCAACTTTTATTACCAAGGAATGAAAATTTAATTATGCGAACACAGCTTTATTGATAGTTATTTTAAGTATAAATTTGGATGAAATTTAAAATTAATTCCGCCCCCTAAAATTGAGGTCTAAGTATGTTACTGGTAGTATCATTCTGGTGCGTATGTGATACGATATTTACATATTGCGTGAGGTGTATCTATTGTAATACCTTATACCGTCACTTACTTTATAATTTTTGTATTAGATGGGTATCATTCATAACAATTCACATACCATGTTTTACTTTCAACAAAGATATTACTTAAACATTATAACTATGACATTATAAACTAAACATTTTAATAAATTAGCTATAATAGCTGATATTTAAGTGGACTTAAAATATCATATTAATTAAATAAGTATGATATATCTTCCATAATTTACTTTAAAAAATGTAGTTTTCTACCGTAAAAGGTGCATAAAAAATATAAAACACACCCTGAAATATATACAAGTTATAGTTAATGAGTTAAATAATTATTAATATACTGATGAGTATTAGGTACCGTCCGGGTATATATGTGCATAAACCTATATAGTTTTTTAAATGTATTACATGTTTGAATATTTTAGTGCAAATTTATTTGGTTATAAACTTATAAATAACAATATTCAAATGAGTTTATCAATAAAATATAATTAATGTAAATAATTTAAGTAATTGATGTTACTTAAAACGTTCATTTACAAATTATGATATTGTTTTCTGAATATTGTATTCATTATACAATTCAAGATAGTATATCGGCTGATGCCTAGTTAGATTTTGAAATATTTAGACTAGTGTTCATGGATGATGACTATTCAAGATTTTCGTTTTTAATAGTTTTTTTTATTAATGTTGATAGCAATTATGATCAAAAAGTTTGAAATATAATACAAGGTTCCTCATAAGTCATAAATGTAGTTAAATATGGTGATTTAAAAATATCGAAAAAATGTATTTATAATTTTCGCCATTCGTCAATAAATGTTTGAAGTTCATATTTTTACAAAATTTTCGTTTATTGCTCAGTATAGCTTTTTTTATAGAACAATTTATTATATTCATCTCATGGAACTTAAAATTCAACTCTGTTGCGGTTACCTACTCGAGAGATCAACTACAACACAGTAATTGAATGTTATTGAAAAGATTAAAAATTAACTTTTACTGATTCATCAATAGTAGATAAGTAATGAATAATCTGTGTCTGTTTTCAAAGCTTTTGTTTGGTCACTCGTTAGAGATTACAGATAAAGTTGTTTTTTACAAACAAAAATGCAGAGCTGCAGAGGCACCCTAATTCAAATAATATACGTATATATATGGTCGCCCTAAAGGTGCATCTATTAAAATTTAATGGATCTTTAGATTTTTAATCGCCCTTCTGGTATTAATAATGATGAACCATCATGATTCGTTGAAATTAAATTTTTAATGAGACGTTAAATTTATCAAACCTGTGTGTGAATAACACATTATAGCATATACGTCATAGCCGTGTTTTATAGAGGTAAAGAACAAAGATTAATTGTAATAAAAAAGTGTGGTCTAGTTCAAAGTTGGATGTGATATTAAGACGGGTGTTTTTAAGCTCAAAAAGTCGAAAACAATGATAAAAGTTTTACGATAACTGTATAAAAATATAATCTATTGTAATATAAGTTTAAAAATACTTCATCTTATAATCGTGTATAAGTTAAGTCAATTAGGTACATGATAGATTTTAATTCTTAAATAAAGTGAACAGTGATTACTGATTGACACTAATTATAAGTTAAAATATTTGATTATTTAAGTTCCATCTGTAGACGAGACACTGAGACTACGATAGGCAATTAATAGTCACTAGTAAAAGAACCTAACGACGGTCTGCCTACAGAAAGAGTACAAAGTTTCCACTTGTCATACATTAATTGATATAATGGTTGTCAAACGGGCGGGCGATAGATGCCCTATGACCTTTTTTCAATGTTCAAAATCTGATAATCATAAATTATATTTTTAATAAATAAATACTGTATAGATATGGAAAGAAATCAGCAATACACCCTCCAAAATAATTTGACCACATCTGATTTCTTTATGTATAGGTAATTCATATATAACTCTGACATATTATTAATATAATGCACAGAGAAAATATATTATTTATACGTTTATACGATCATGTGTAATTGTGCACTATATAGCCATGCACGTTTCTTTATTTGTTTTTTTTTTCATATTATATTAAAATATATAGATACTTACTCTATAATAATCAATAATTGTTTTACGTTCTTACTCAGTATTTTGAATATGAATAACAATATATACGTAACCTCACGTATACAATATATGCGATCTTATTAGTATGTCCCATTTTTCCTGCGACCTTCAATCTAAATTTTGTTAAAAGCACTTAACCCTTAGGGATTGGAGTCTTAATATCACCCATGGGCCATGACCCATTATAGTTTTCCACTTCACATTTGTCATATTATAAGTATATAATGTGTTAAACAATTAAGTGTTCAATTAAAATATTTAATACTTAAAAATTAAGAAAAATCTCTTCATGGTGTCGATTATTCCTTCTATCCATCCATCGTGGAAAATTAAAGTTTGTATTTGGCGTGGCTTGTGGACTGTGGGTGTGGTCACAAATAAAGAAATCCAATATATTATTTCAAAGCAATTGGGAAAAATAAAAAGTGTAAGCTATTTCTTTTTTTATCTAAAAAAATAACAAAACCAAATTTATTGTAAACTGATTTTGCTTAAACATCCTGCCGGGCTTTCTTTAAAAAAATGTTTTTTTATACAGGTTATTTTAAAAAATGAGAATTTATATTTTTGACTCCAAAAGTACTAACTATAGATTCAATTCGCTACCAAAATTACCTTCAAGGTTAAATCAAATAATTTGTATTGCTCTAAAAAGTGATAAAAGATACAAAATTAAAAAACATCATTCTGAAATCAATACATTTCTGCTCTACTCAGAATTAAAACAAACCAGAGAAAAACGGTAAAACATCGGTTTTTGACAAAATACATTTTTTAAAAGAATAGATATTGGAAATTTTCACTAAATATTTATATAAGCTTTTTTAGTCATGATATAATTTTAAAAATATTTTGTTTCTTTTTAAACTATTTATAGACAAATATTTTTTTATAGTTATTAAAATTGTTGTTATGAAATCTGGACATTCAAGATGCCTTAAAACGTATTCTTTCTCAAAGTAATTCCAAGAGTAATTGTTTAATGAAAAACTATCGATAGACGATAATAGGTAGTCAATATTTATTTATATTTATTTATTTATGATAAACGGGTAATAACCCTTTTGTGTGAACAGTATATCAGGTTTACATTTTTAAGTATTTTACAGTAAGAACAAAAATAAAAAGTAATACAAAAAATAATGAAAATACAGTTCAAAATAATAATAATTGGACAGTGGTAAATGAATAATAGTAATAACGATAATTAATTTACAATTAAATTTAAAGCTAAATATACATTTTTATTAAAAACCAGACGTGTCATAAAGAAAAAATCATGCTCAGTAATAAGATTTGCTAGTTTTAATGCTCTAGGGAAGAAAGAAGTGGAGCTATAATTATTTTTGTAAAATGATACATGAAATAGGTTTGAATTTCTTAAACGATGATTTGCTGTATTTAACTCTATCATAGAGAGCAATTCTGGGGAAAAAATATGGCCATTCAACAAATCATATAAATAAACATAATATCTGCAACTTTTCTTCTTACCTCTAAAGACATAAAGCCTAATTCAGTTATTCGCATATTACACAAGTTATTTGGAATAAATGGAACCTTTATTTTGTAACTCAATAATTTTAAGAATTTATGTTGAACATTTTCAATAAAACTAATAAAAGTGATGTAATTAGGAGACCAGGGAACCAAATTCAAGGTGTGATCTAACAAGCGCAAAAAATAAAGTTTTCAATATAGATACGATACATACACTATACATTATTATATAGTCATTATTGATATTTTTGAAATCCTAAAACATAATCTCTCCCATATAGCCATATTTATATCTTATAAATAATTATAACTATAGTATACATATTTACAAATTGTATAAACAGTTTATTTGTTAATATATTGTTGTTGTATTATGTATTTATTAATTACCTATTAATTATTATAATTATTAGTATAAATCATTAGTTAATTTTATTGAAGTCAAAGTTCTATGTGTAGTACTATATATATTATAGATTTGTAAATCCAAAATCTCTTCCCGATATTTAAAATTAAAAACTAACTAATATTCAACTAGTCATTTAAATTTAATTAACATGCTAGGTATAATAATGATTAGTGACATACATAGACCTAGTCATAGATATATGTCACATTTATCTTTCAAAATTATGATATAATCAAAGAACTTTTACTAAATATTTTTATATAACTACGGTAAGGATTATAATAAATTATACCTATACCATCTAGCTGTGTGTATATAATATATATTTCTTTATTAGTTAAGCATTAACTACATCAGTGGCGGCGTGACAAGGGTTCTATGAGACCCGGGTCTCATGACTTTTTGGGTGGGTGGGTGGGTGGTCGTAGGTTGATGTCGTGTTGGTACACATTATACGGCTGCATACTAGTTGCGTCCCGAAAATATTTACGAAAAAAGGTCTAATCCGAATTGCGGCCCGAGTTTATTTTGGGTACAGACGAGTTGCGGCCCGGGTTTTTTCAATTCTAGATAATTTAATCTTAACAGAAAGACCTATCATGCAGTGACTTGGTATACTTTATATGTACGCCCTGATATCTTCAACGGATGTGGAACGAAGTTTTTCTCGATTTTAGAGTATATTTACTGAAAATTTAAGTCTTTAGTAATCAACTGTAACTCTTCAGGTAACTTTGAAATATTAAAAAATATATTTAATTTATTTTAATTTATTATTGTTCATGACTTTTTATTTAGATGAGTGAATGTTCAAAATGCAACATCCTACTTTATACAAAATACATAGCTAAATAACTACATTAGGTATATATCAATTATTTCAAATAGATATATATTTAATACATTTTTTTGTCCAGATTACTCATTTAATGAATTATATATATTTGTCATTTTTAAATTTAATAAATTTAATTAACATGCATTTTTGTTAGCATATTTTTGCATATTTGAATGAAAATCAATGCATAATTATAACATAATAAAATATAATTACATACATATAATTAATTCAATTTTAAATTCCGGGACGCAATTCATAGGTAACTCAAAAAAACTCTGGCCGCAATTCGTATGCATCCCAAAAAAACTCGGGCCGCAATTCGGAAGAAATTTTTACCGCGGGACGCAACTAGTAGCCACCCCATTATACCTACGGACGGGTAGGGTTTCTGGGGTGGGTGGTCCCTAAGACTGTTTTGGTCTCATGAACGAACAATGTTCACGCCGCCACTGAACTACATAGGTTATTAGCTTTGACGAGTATTACATTTTGTACATGTTATTGTACAATTCAATTTTTTTAGGGTATAAAATTATGTTTTGATAGTTTGAAAATGGACCAATTGCTTCGTACAGGTTGTCAAGGATATAGGGATGTTGAAGTCTTTCCTAGCTTCGTTGAAGTTTGGGCAGTGAGCTATGATATGTTTGATTGAGTAGTTTTCATTGTATGTTGGGCATATGATGGGTGGATCTATAGTATCTATCATAAGGTGTCCGTGTACGAATTTTATGTGTCCAATTCTAAGTCGATTTAGATTTATCTCATTTTTTCTGTTTAGATCAGTGTATTTCGACCAGAGTTTAACAGAATGCTTAATTTTTCTTAATTTATTTTCCATGGTCGTGTGCAATTTTTTGTTCAATAAAACAATTTGTAATATTTATTTATAATATTTCTTTTAATGATGAAAAAGGAATTATTTCAGTGTGGGGGCAATTAATAATAATAAATGCATTTCTTATTGCTTTATCTGCCTCCTCATTTCCTTTTGGCTTTTATGTTGCGATGACCTGGAGGCCAAATGAGTTAGGTATTTGTTTGATTTGGAAAGAAGATTAAAAATGTTTTTGGATTACAGATTATAGTAAAAGAATTGAGTGAGTCGAACATATATATTTTTATATCATTGGTCTCTAAAGGTAATTGGGTATGGGTTACTTTAATAGTGCCAGCATTGATTTTATAATATATTATATTATGGTGCTAGGCATTCGGCTGTTTAAATATTACTTAAATTATTAAGCTTGAACTGTTAGTTACTAATTACTTTTTAAGGTGAACTGCTGCAAGTTCTATACCCATTTCAGTTCTAGATGCATCAGTGTAGATCTGAGTACTGGTATTCGAACTATGTATAAGTTCATTAAATACATTGTTATAATTAGTATTTGTTGTTTCTTTTACTACTATAGTATTATACTAAATATGATAATAAATGTTATTTAATAAGTAAAAAAATATATTTTCTTATTTATGTGTAAGGGCCCCCCCCCAATGCATTCCGCCCTGTAGGGGCCACCACATGCTAAATCCGCCCCTGTTTCTGCAGGTGTTCTGTTAAGCTTGTATCAATTAGATAATTTGGTTGTTTCCAAGTAGATATCTGACTGTTTTAGCGTTGACATATTTCATTAAATGCAATATTAATATCTATCATATCTTTTTGCAGTCTTAGCCCTAATGGTTTTCTCAGTTTAGAATTGTGTTCATATGTATTTGAAAAGCGTTTTTTTTATTTAAAAAGCGAATGGTTGAATTTTCAGGTATAGATACTACTATACTAGTATCTCGTACGAGTTTTGTGTGTATATTATAATTTACTATGTATTCGATTCTATAAAAATAGTAATTATTTTTTTTTTTAAGTGATCTATTAATTATTATTAGAATTTATTATAAATTTATTGTATTATAGTCTTTATACGAGAAGAAGATAACATGGTACATTTTTCAAAATTAAAAAGTTTAATCAAATATTAAGAAATAGGTAATTCAGTTTAAAGTGAAAATACCGAAAGGCAGACATATTTTGATGAGCAATTATTAGATATTATTTCTTTCCTATATGCGTGTTACCTAAAATCCCAATAAACTAATATAGATAAACGTTAGACGGTATTTCATTAATTTTTGTTATTAGAGAAATTGTTAAGTAAATAGAAAACTTTATATGAATAATAACTTTTAATTTTAAAAAGTACTATAAAAACAACTACTGCAGTTCTGCACTATTGTGCTAGTAGCATACATTTTAGAAAACACTGGTTTTGAGGAAACTGAGTTTGGACACTAGTATAAATTAACACTCGTTTTCCGACTCTTCCGGTATAATCATTTTAAAATACCTATCATATAGTTTGATGGTCTATAAGTCCAATTGTATTCTGCAGAGTGTAGATAGTATACAATTATTAGGCGTGCCAAAATTGACGTGGGCTATAATAACCATGGTATATGTACAAATTTAGAACTGTAAAAGTATAGAATCATATACTATATTAGTACAATAGTACCTATATTACTGTAATACAATATATAATCATACAACTTTCAATATTTTGAAAATATGTATACGAATTATGTAATTTAATATTTAATGACCGTTCATCGTGATAGTCATTATGGAAAAATAATAATAAAAATATTTTAAGTTATATAACAATATTATATGATAGGTACTTAAAATTTATGGGCGTAATGTGTATACATTATGAAAAGATAAAAAATGACGAATTTAAAAATCTTTAATGATCTAGCTATGTTAAAATAGCAATATTATGAATGAATAATGTATACAATAATATCCTATAATATGTATAGCCTATATTATACCTATAATCTATGACTACAGGCATTGGTCAGGCAGTGACGTAACTGCTGAGAAAAATACTATATACGAGTATATAACTATATACTATTAATAATGTATTAACCAAAATCGAAGCCATAACCTAATATTGTTTGTTTTTAAACGAGTCTAAAAGCTCATTAATTATATGTTAGAAACAAATTGTAGATAGTAGCCAGTAGGTACCATTATCGTTAAAAAAAATATTGTACAGTATGTCCCGATAATTCATTAAAAAAGAAGCTAATTGATTTGTTTGAAAAAGATAGTGGTTTTTTATTTATTAGAAAAATGTACAATCTGTAAGCACAAACTAAAATAAGATCATGGGAGAAAAATATATATTGGTAGTGAATTGCTTGAGGGGAGTTGTTACTCAGCATTAACACTCGACTAAAAAGATAACTATGTGATTGATAGTCTTGTGTAATCATAATATTATTGGATTGTTTTTATAACCCATTAGCCATCGTGTACCCCTTGCTGTCAATGATATAAACCACACTTGAGAGTTGAGAGTGGATAAAGTATATTGAATCGGAGACGATATATGAATTTGTTTTATCTGACAGACTCTGTATTTGTATACGTGTAGAACGTTGTATACACGCGTATTAAAGTGAATAGTGATAATTACTCGCCACTATTATATGGGTGTTTTAGAATCACCTCTTAAGTTTGAATGGTTTAACTTAGTGTAATATTGTGACACTATAGCATGTATAGTTTATCTTTTATAAATAAAATCTGATTAATGCATTATTGCATTCGTTAATATTATCTTATTATTATGTGCTTTTGATGGGTACGATGCACACGCACTTCGCGTCCATCCCACGAGGTCACGACTGCATATACGTAGATACCTATAGTGTCCGATGCCCGTACAATATAATATTTTACACACATATTATAATGGAATTTCGACGGAAACGATCGTATGTCGCGTGTGTTATGTTTTAAACGAAATCCCGTTCAAATCTCCGGAAAGATAGACGGAGAGAGCTAGTAGACGAAAACGAAAAAACGAATTGACGTACAATTATACGCCGTTTTTACGGCGTACATAAGAAAACGTTCACATTTCATTGCCACGCGTTCCACGTGCCCGCCATCATTGCATCAAAATATTATTATATTCTAGAGAGGCATAGAGGGGGAGAGGGCAATTTCTATCCCTTTTCTGTCCATCTTCACTACCATCCACGAGCATGACACTATGACATTAATACAGCTCTCAGCTCGGTCACTCCAAGTTCACTGCAGACCCCATAAAATTATACGTTATGTTACATAACTTACGTATATTATATGATATCAATAATATATAATGGGTACCTACCCATGTCCTGTACGGCTATACAACTTTATTTAATACACATTGATACCTACACGGAAAGTAATCATATTTAATTCGCTTCGTCGTCTTGTCACGTGCGCGCGGTAATTTTAACGGTACAATAATTATAGGCAATAAGTAATGGTAACGAATAATGAGTTCTACCCGAGTAAATGATTCACAATCATTCGTTTGTATAATAGTACCTACATTATCGTATATAAAGTGAACACAAAAAACATAAATCAGTGTCCACTGTCCGTTATACCTATACAGCAGTAATACTATACAATTATACAGGGTGTTTCTGAAGTGTGTGAGGTAATTAGTATACGCATACTCTCTGTGATGCCACTATGAAGATTTTTTTGGAATTTTTTTTCTAACTCCAAAATCTGGGTTTTTTTATGTTATTTTTAGAATTTTATCTTGAATATAAAAATGAACACTCTATTCGTATTTTTTACAAAATTCTCATACGAATCGAGATATCGCATCATTTTTGTGCTTGTCGCGCGTTTTTCGCGCTCGAATCGCTAACTAAAAAAAAAGTCGTGCGACACATCGATTTGTATGATAATACTGCAAGATAACCAGTGGTGATAATTATTTGTTGTCATTGATAATACACAATTAATTAACACATTGTTTTACATTGTCGAATAATAAAAAATATGAAATAATAACAAAATTAGGGTTAACAGAGTTTTAAACGATCAAATTTATTATCATTCATTTATGTAATACCTTTATTAAATAACTTTTAACTTTATAAAGTTATAATAGTTAGAGATAAAAGAAACTACCTATTTGTGTGTTTATACTGAAATTCCAGTTTTTGGATATTACAGTACTTAACATAATTATTTTGACTCGATAAGATAAACATATTATTTTATAATATTATTATTATTTATTAGTGAACCTAATATTATACTTTTATCGTTAATATTGAATTGACCGTACTCCTTACAGAGTACATGATGAACATTAGTTGGTCTGATTAAAGCTCAGTCCAATACTTGTCATTGAACGACATTTAAAATATTAATATTTATTTTTAAGATTTAAAGTTTTTAATTTAAATTTTGATTTTTGCGCAATGGCACATGGTTTTTATGCTGGGTAAGTACTAATTCATTTAATTAATTAATTTAAGTATTTAACTAATATCACCCATTGGTGATTTATTTTATTAAAAACTCTAGGTATTTTACTTGTCGTTACTAAGTTGTCGTAAGCGACATGTAATACGTAAAATCGTTTAAAACTCTGCTAACCCTAATTTTGTTATTATTTCATATTTTTTTTTAGTCGTCAATGTAAAACAATGTGCTAATTAATTGTGTATTATCAATGACAACAAATGATTATCACCGCTGGTTATCTTGCAGTATTATCATACAAATCTTTTTTAGTTGGCGATTCGAGCGTGAAAAACGCGCGACGAGCAAAAATGATGCGATATCTCGATTCGTATGAGAATTTTGCAAAAAATACGACTAGAGTGTTCATTTTTACATTCAAGATAAAATTCTAAAAATAACATTTTGGGACTCACTTAGGAAACTCCCTATTATCGGTATATATACACTAGGTACTAAATTTGTATTGCATTACAACTTAACGCCTACGACATAAATTATTAATTAAAATACAATATAATGTATACTATTTACGTACGCTTATAAACAAACTTGATACTAAGGTATACAATTTTTATTATTTAAGACTTATTCAATCAGAGCAAGAATTGTAAGGGACCACTGTGATAGGAGAACTGAGCTCCTCTATTATTGTTTTATAATCAGCTTACGTGGCTAGCTATTCCCACTAGAACGTGGGGGAGGGTGGAATACTAGGTACGTTGATTATTACAAAAACATTTTAGATTCTGAACGAAGTGATGAATGTATTGATTTTACAATGATGTGTTTTTTTTTTTGTGTCTGTGTACAGCATAACTAGTCGAAATAATGCTTCAATTTCAAACTTTGGGAGTGGTTTCCGATGTAAAAGTGAATATCCTTGGTGCATTATAGAGGTCAAAAGTTAAATTCCAACAGTTTTCAAAAAAATGACAGAAAAACGGGAATTTTTACGCAAAACCAGTTTTCGACCAAATCGGTATTTTTATATGATTGTAATTCAAAAACTAATCACTGTAAATACTTGAAATTTTCACCAAATGATTATGTTAGTGTTATCTATATACAGTTTAATTTTCAAAATGTTTTGGCTTTTTTTTGTTGAGATATTTATAGACCACTAAAATTTTCGATTTTTATGAGAATTTTTTTTTTGAAGTGTCGGTAAAAAAATGTTAGATGACCAAAAACACTTGAAAATTTAATACAAGGTTCTTTATGAGTTGTTCTTATTGTAGCTAAAAAAAATTAAAAATCGTTAGTCACAATTTTTTTTTATAAACGTTTATAGTTCAAATTTTTACGAAATCTGTCGAAAACACGAAAATTTGCAAGTAATTTTGAAGTTGAAAAATCTTAAATTTTTTCGTATTTATAACCAAGGATTAAAAATAAAACACTAAGTTTTCCATTAGTTTTCCTTCAAGTAGCTATAGAGAAAACTTGAAACATCATTATAGGAAAAATTTTAAGTGCGTTTGAATTTTAAATTTTTACGAAATAGCAGGACGATAACGATTTATCCTCAAACGATTTTAAACATTTGTTATTATTCAAAAAGTATAAGTCGTAAATACTTGAAAATTTCACAAGTTATTAAGATTGGCATTTTCTTTACATGGTTTAATTTTCAAAATATTTTGACTTTTTTTGAGATATTTATAGATGACTGAAATTTTCAATTTGTCTGAAAATTTTTTTTTGAAATGTTGATAAATTTTTTTTGGCCCTATCAAAATACTTGAAAATTTAATACAAAGTTCCTCATAAGTTATTATTCTTTTAATGATTAATAAGTTAAAAGAATACATAGGCACAATTTTTTTTATAAGCGTTTATAGTTCAAATATTGACCTAATACGTAAAAATTACGTCAATCTTCAAATTATCTTAGATAGAAATTCATAAAAGTTTTTCTTTTTAGATCTAAGGTTTGAAAATTAAATACAAGGCTCCTAACACATTGTAACAATAGCAGTTGACTGCCCCATTCGCCCCCCCCCCTTGAGGACGCCCCTGGTTGAAAAACATTAAAAATACATAGGCACGATTTTTTTTTATAAGCATTTAAAATTCAAATTTTGACTAAATATGAAAAAATTACATAATATAATTTATATATATTGATATATATTTTTGATCTCCTGGCGCCTTTTTTTTTATATAATTCGTTTCATTTTTCACACAGTTAAGCATGCGAAAACAATGGTAAAGTCAATATTTGGAGGTTCACCTTAGGTTTGAAGTTATAGCTTTCTGAATTCCGAAACCCAGCCAAGGTAATTTTATATAACATGTCGAGGGATGTTTTTGATTTTTGAACTGTAGAATTAAGTCCGATGGCCGCCAAATTCTAACTTCACCGTCGTTTACAGACTTAAACATACTTAATAATATACGTTTAAAGGAAAAAAAAATTCCAAAATAAAGAGGTTTTGGTAAAACAGAAAAGTTCCTATATAACTTTTTGATCAATAAAGTTAGGTATAGTATATGTATTTTAGAAAAGTCGGATGTGAGACGATTTTTAAATGACGGGATAGTAATGTTTGTGATTAATTTTTGCTCCCCCCCCCCCCCCCCCCCACTAATCCCACCAACTAGAGTCGAATCCTATAGTGGTTGTTCCGAATTTCAGTACCCCCGTGCGATGTCGTGGATATATAGTCGAGACAATGAGTCACTACAGCAGCAGCAGATACCAAATAACAATGTCGATAATTATAATAATATTGTTTGGGATAATTATGCGTACTACGGCGGCGTGGCGCGGGCGGCAACGTCAGTGGTGTACTGGTGTGTGTGGCAATAAGCTCGGAACACGATACCACAATATAGGAATATATAGCTATAGTATACGTCGTACATTATCCAATATAAAAAATTATATACCTACATTATTATTATTATTTTTTTTTTTTACCATTATCAGCGTGTGACGAGAGTGCGCACGTTTGTGTATGTGTATGCGTGTGTCTGTGCGTAGGAGTAGGGGAACGTGCAGGCCAGTCTAATAAAACCACGGGCGCGCGCGTGTGTGTGTGTGTGTTCGTGCGCGCTTTTTTTTCCGTTTTATCGTAAGGTAACTATCCTATCACAGTTTTTAGTCTGGTTTGCCCGCCCGTCCGAGCAGTTGTATAGTCGTACGGTCTTGGTGTTTCGATTGACCATCGCGCGCTACGAGAAAAGTACGTAAACGATTTATTTTTTTTATAATATTCCATAATAACAGTATATTATTTATTTTCTTCCACCCTGCACAATGCAAACGATCAAAATTTATTGATCGATATCAAACACAATATTAATATTATTCGAAATTAAATAATTATTGTTAAAATCGCGCTATATAAGTACACGTCTAACCAACTATCCACTGTTATACGGGGGGTAAGCGGCATGGTTTGTGATCGGAAACTCATCTAAATGTTTTTTTTTATACATTTTTTAACATTATTTTTATAATATGGACTGCGGTGTTGCTTTGCAAGTACGGAGTAGGACGAGTAGGTAGGTACCAAATAATATTATGATACGCGACGACAAGGATATGAGACGACTGCGCGTGACCCGCCGATCCGACGCGTTCGCGGTTATTATTTATCGTTATCATTATTCAAACAGCTCGCGTGTTGTAATAATATTATGCGAAAGCGCAGTGTTCGCGATTCAAAAATATTTTGTCATTCGGTAATGCGTGCGTTTCAGAATTTTAAAGGAAAAAAAAAACGAAAATAATGCGTCTAGTTTTTGTTCTACAGGTAGGCGCACTAACGTGTCTATATTTACGATGTGTACCTATATTGGTACTTGCGCACGTCGTTATTGTAACCGTCTATTTTGAATGGGTAATTCACATGGAAATTTGTGTCCCACATCACGTACTTACCACAATACCTCGACGACTGCTTAGGTGCATAATAATAATAATAAATTACGACGTATAATTAACGTGCGTTATTATGACTAAGCTCACTGCTTTTGGCGTACAAACAAACATTTTTATGAACACAATTATTACGTTGTTCTAAAGCGGTCTCGTTAAATCACGCTGAATTATTAAATCTGACAATGTTCGATATGAATGATATGATCGAACAGTCGTTTCAAATTTCGCGCTAGACCTCTTCCATTCACAGTTGGTAATTATTTGTTTACAGTCTTTATGAACGTGGAATAACATTGTTCGACCTTTTCAGCTCATTTGGTTGCACCAAATAATACCAATAATCGGTTCATTATTTTATCTTAAAGTCGATATAATTATAATATCGTGTCATATCCTCGGTCGGGTCTGTAAGGCAGTTCGGTGTATTTGCTTTTTTAAAGATAAATATGATTATTGTTGCTCGCGTGACCGACTTACCGTCCACGCAGATGATGAAAAATTAAAATTCGTTTCTCTCATTGTGTAATCGGTTATTGAGTCGGGTCCCATCAGTGTTATTATGATTCTCAACGATTTAACGATAGACAACAGTAGTTAATACTTTAATAGGTGCCTAACTATAATGTTTACGACGATTTTAATTATATTAACGATTTGATAATTATCATGCTACGGACGCGCGAAGTTATTAATCAATATTTTAAATAAAGGCTTCGTGTTCATTAGTGATTTAAAAATTTCTAATGTTAAATACATTTCGACTAACATTCCAGTCATTTGTTGTTTTAAATGATAACTATTTTGTTATTATGTTCGTTTTTAATTTATAGTCAATATTATTTACTAGCAACAACTCAATGATGTAACAGACGAAAACATGTGGGTATAATAATTATGACGATGATGTTTTCTCCATTTAAATGTAGTTTTAAAACCACAATAAAAAACTACGTAGGTTAGATACTAATTATAGGTATATAATATATATATTTAATCGTTTTCCAGTTTAATTACACAAATACCATACCTACCTAGTTTCTAAAATTAAAATCGTTACATAATATTATATAGGATAGGACAGGTAGTAATATGTATTACCTACATTATGTACGATGATTAACAAATACATCGGGTTAGGTATTTATTAATTTATTTCGTTAAAATATATTTGCGAATGATACCTATAAATTATCTTCAGTATCGCCTTGTGGGCTACGTGTGGCCATCTGGGCATCACTTCACGTTTTAGTGGATTCAATAAAACAAAATTTCCGATTGTTTGTACTTATCGTTAAAAAATAACAGCACTCGAGTAAGTAGTTTTTGTGTTCATTCGAGATAACCCGATTAGTCAACAAACCTATCACTATATAGGATTATAGCTACTAAGCCATAATCGTATAATGTATAATAAACGTTTGAGATAAGTTATAACTTATAAGTATGAAATAGATATTATTTAAATTCATATAATTATTCAAATCAACTACTGTGATTATATATAATAAATAGTTTTTTTTATAATTCGTAACTATAAGTGATTATATAGACAATATAGACATTCTAGAAAACCTACTACTAAAATTGTTTAACCCCCCCCCCCCCCGAATTTTTTCCAATTATGGCCTTGTATAGTGTATATAATGTATAGTGTTTTAATTGAAATTGATTTCACATAATAATAATACGTGCATTATGTTACCATGGTCCATGTGGTATAGTCGTATATAGATTAATGAACATAATAATTTCTAAAGAGTATTTGAACCATATTTTATACCGATGAGTTAGAAGAGCTGGTAACTTGATAACCAGTTTTCAAACATAGTTAAAAATACTTAAAATTGTGTCAATAGTTTTGAGGGGCTAAAATGCTGGAATTAGACTATTATTCTTGTAGTGGCATTGTAAAAATATTTATAGATTCAGTAAAGGTCTGCGAACAAAATTAATTTTTTATTATTTAATATACACAGATTAGTTATCTACATAAAACTTATTCTCTTTACTCACTCTACGGGGAGATTCTATTTTATCAAAGAATAGTCATTATTTCAAAAACTATTAAGAAAACACCATACCCGTGTTTTTAAATGCACTTAAACATCTTAAACAAAATATATGCTTGCCTCGTATTTTTTTTTTTTAATGACAGGAATTAACGCGTTGCGCTGGATCAAACCAATTTCCTAAGAAGATATGTTGCCAATTATTTGTCGCTCTTATCATAAACTACATTTTATGTTCTACCACTAAAACAAATAGTAAAAACTAAAAAGTCAATACGCTTATATTTAATAATAAATAAATTGACCTATTTCTAAGCTTAAAGTTTTTGAATTGCGTGGGTTTTCAAATCGAATTTGATTGAAATTGTATGTTACAAAAAAATATATATATAGTTTACATTTTAAAGTGAATATTTACATTTTATTACTATATGATATATTTTATTACCAGATAGTTTTTAATTTTTAAACGAACACATCGAATGAAACCACATATCTAACTCTAGATGCACATAATGTTCTAGTCGTTTACTTTAGATTTAGAATATGGCAAATTGTCGTATCCTCTTCACATATACAACGTAATATATATACATACATGCAACACGTACACATATACAACTATTAACTCTGGTTTTAGAAATATAAATTAAGCAAAAAAATTTTTTAATACCTTTTCTCGAAATGCATTAGTCATTAAAAATAACTATTTGGTATTTAATAAAAATATAATACATTTATATTACTAATTAGTAATTAGCAATAACTAGGAGTCTATGAATGATTTAAAACAAAGTTATACACAATGTGTATTGTGTACACCTAATACATAAATACCCTGTTTTTTATTAAATACTTATATTTTACAACAAAATTTACCATTTAAATATTATATATATTAATATTTAATATAATATATTTTTCTATATGATTTAGATTCAAAATGTCAATAATTAAAACAGATACAACCGAAGCACTGATAGAAAGAGGGTTTGAATTTTTCGCAAAACATTTTCCAGATAGTGAGAAACCTGATAAATTGGGCATTGGACCTGGTCGAGTAAATTTAATCGGAGAACACACCGATTATAATGACGGGTTCGTGTTACCAATAGTGAGTACCTTAATAATTTATATATTTTATGTATTAGTTATTTAGTTCATATAAAATTAAGAAGTTCAATATAATATTTAAGTAAACACATAAAATACTTCTGATTAATTTACAACTATATAAGTTGTAGAAAAATATATTATGTAAAAACAATATTGGAAAAACGAGATAAAAAAAAATTTTATCCTTGGGTATACTCATAAACAGAAGTTTAGAATTTTGATAGTCAAATTCATATATTGTAATTTTCTTAGGGGTGGACGAATGGGCAGGTAACAATATACATTATATACATAGTCAATTTTAGTTTTTTTTCAATTTACTTATTTTAGATTTAAATGCCTGTTAGTTGTATTCATAATATATCTATGAACTCTGACCTAAGAGACTACCGGTATCAATATATATAAACTTCGTCAATATACGGTTCTTTAATTATTTTTTCTTCATTATTTTTATGATTTGGTCCATGTCACATTTTATATTTTAATAGTAATATTGTTGCGCATATATGAGTTAGGTACTTCGTTAGGTTATTAAGCCTTGATGTATGACTCTCCTCCTCCCTAAAAAATAAATAAATTAGAAATAAGAAACAATCTTATCCAGCCAATTAAATCAAAACTTCATTCAAAAACCAATTACTGAAAGTTTTTCAAATGACTACAATTTTGACGATGTTTTTGATAATTAATAGATCGAGGTCGTCTCACCCGAACATCCTAAAAAATTGAATTCACTTTCTTTTAATTTTGAAGCAAGTCATGTGCATATTAAGATTGTATTTAACTTATTTAAATTATTTGTTTTTAAAACATAAAATGTTCATAACTTGTTTCAAAATTAAAATAACTAAAAATAACTTACTCAAAACTCTGATTACTTTGTTTGATAATAGATAAAGTTACAACGTAAAATTGTCTATGTTATGTGTAGATTTGTTTAGATCAGTGGCGGCGTGACAAGGGTTCTATGAGACCCGGGTCTCATGACTTTTTGGGTGGGTAGGTGGTTGGTCGTAGGTTGATGTCGTGTTGGTACACATTATACTTACGGACGGGTAGGTTTTCTGGGGTGGGTGGTCCCTAAGACTGTTTTGGTCTCATGAACGAACAATGTTCACGCCGCCACTGGTTTAGATGATAATATTTTTGAAAATGCTAATGATTACGTGCCTTAATTTGTTACTACTTAAACTATAGTTATAGTTTATACTTAAAAAATGTATAAAAAAAAATTATTATTATTATACTCGGACGATGGTAATGGTTAATCAATTATTAAATGTTAATAGAACAATTACTTTCTATAGTTTATTTCAATATTATCATATATAGCCATATATTTCAAACTTATTGCTATCACACACCTATTTTACCTACTTATATATAATGTTAAATAATTAAAAAATTCTCGTTCGAATTTCAATTTAGATATATAAACATTTTCAAGAAAATCACTGCTTTATTAACTTACCTGAAAAATAGCGATTCCTATTTCGAGAGCATAAAATTCCAAAAATCAGAATTCAAATAAATTCATTATTTAAGAAAAATAGGGTCGAGCTTGGTGTAACATCGCCCCCTGTATTGATTTGGTTGAAAATCTGTCACTGAGAAAGTACTTATTGGTTTGCTATTTTGTTTATTCGGAATAATTAATATAATATACATTATTAGGTACCCTATATTATTTAAAATGTTTGGTCATGTTATAATATTATGAATAAAAAAAACTTAAACAGCTTTGAAATTTTAGTGGACATAAATTGTTGAAAAAATATGTATTTTTGATCGCTGTAAAATGTATGTATGTATTGGTATATTACACACTCGTTTTTTTCTCTTACAATGTTTTATTCAATCTGTTTCAAAAAAGAACAATAAGAACAACTGAGGTAATAGATAGTAATAAAAATAAAACAAATGGATAGATATAACAGAGCGTAGAAGCCTCCCAGTGGAGGTACTACAATATATAAAAAAAAAAACATAAATATTAAAATATTGGATTAGTTTGTCAGTAGGTTTCTACAACACTTGCACTTTAGCCGTTTGGAAGAATGGGAGGATTTCCAGGGATAGTCAAGGAAGAGATATCATGAATGAGTGGGTTTCTGTGGTTTAAGAGGTGGTTATGACACTTTCGTTTAAAATTTTTTGTTTAGGTACCTACTACTTACATCGTTTTTGGATCATATAAAATATATGTAAAATTCTCACATCTTATTACAGTCAGTAGCCCGTACGCCTGTATAGACCGTAATGCCCATTCTCATTAATTATTCATTCTTAGTGTTAGTTTTTTTTTTGTACTTTCTACCGTATTCGTCATGAATAAATGAAAATCATGACCAAGTAGGTATAAACTTGATTAAAGTAATCGTGCATTATTGGAGGCTTACTTTTTAGTTTAACATTTATTTGTTGCAATTAAAGAGTGTATATAGACCTGAATTTCCTACCATATATTGTGTTCCGTATTAAATGGATTATATATATTTTATTTATTGCGTATGTATTATTGCTATTCAAATTAACTTCAATTTCCAAATATATTTTTTAAGAACATTACTAGGTAATTAATACATTTATATTTAATTAATTTTCGTTGAAAACAATATTAATATATATCTACTTTGGTGTTTTCAACTTAAATATTAGAAATGAATAAACAAATAATACGATATTATGTTATTGGTAGTTGTGAAAAATACAGCTATAAATTAAATTGTATTAAACTATAAGTTATCTTGTACTGTATTATTTTTCGAATAAGTTATATATATCGTTAGTCGTAATCATAGCAGTGGTACAATATAGGTACACATATAATATTATAGTATCTACTTACTAATTAGGTTGTCTTATCTTAGTCCTTTAAACGACGACATAATTGGTATTATTATTTAAAGTATATTATCATTTATCATTTATCTTATAATTTTGCTTTAACTATGCAGATGATACATAATTGAGTATTATATTTACAATACACACACTTACATATATATATATATATATATATATATATATATATATATATATATATATATATATATATACAGTATGTCGCAAAAGCCTCGTATCTCCCTTATCATAGTATCTCCGTGGAATATCAATATATTAAAATACGTTATTTTACAGTAATATAATATATGGTAACTCTGATTGATTGGCCCAAGACTTGGTTTTTTTCTTCAAAAATTACCAAATATTTTTTTTAAGAATCATTTAAGATTTTATGTTTTTGAGGAGATAACCATTATTTTGACTATATTTTTTAAAACAGTTAAAAAATATCGAATAAGTTAGAGCAAATAAGGTTTTTGAATTTCTAAGAACAATAATAATGTTAGTAATATTACATGAAAAACATTAATTAGATGTTTTAATTTCAATCTCAATTGGAAAGCTAATTTCTTATGAAAATCTAAAAAATATCTAATCATTAGTGGAGCTTTTAAGAAGGATTAAAATTACAATTCAAATAATATTATTAATCTTGATTAATTAAAATTAAAATAAATGATTTTATTACACAAAAAAAAGAAAATGATTCATTACAATTTTTTTTTTTTTATAAATGTTTGAAGTTACCTCCGATATTTGTAACACAGAGCTAAATTTTTTGGATCCAAGCATTCTTAAAATTTTCTAATATCTCAGGTAAGATCTTTTGTTCAATTCTATGACAGAGATCAGGCAATAAAAATGACTCCATAAAAAAAATCCATTGGTGTTAATTCGGGAGACCTTGGTCTTGGTGGCCAAAGTATTGGACCTCTAATTCCCATCTATCTTCTTGGGAAGTGCTTGTTCACAGTCTAGCCAACTTCTTGAAACATTAAATATATGCTAAGTATATTAGAAATATGCATAGGTGTTATTATTATGAATCATATACTTTCTTGCCGTCACGGATATTAATTCCATTTCGTAATTTTAGGTTTACTTTATGATAGTTGTTAAAATACTTAAAAATATTAGGTAACCAGTTTCGTTGCTCAGTAAACGATAAGACACAGATATTATTTTTTGTATTTAGTATTCAAATTAAAACCTTTTTTAGATATGTAAAACTATTCTAGTATTGTCAGGATGAAATAGATATTTTATTATTGAAAATTTGAAATAAAAAACAATTAATTTTTTTGAATATTTGTCAATGTTGACATAAAACCGGACAATACATAGTTATCAAAAATTGAAATTGTTTACCTTACTGAAAATTTTTCTTATGATTAGATATATATAGATTGTAATAAAATATCAGCGTTCCAATCGAGATTGATTAAATTATGCAAATCATGTTTTGCTAGGTAACATATAACTATTATTTATAGAAATTCAAAAAACTTATTTGTTATAATTTGATAGATTTTTATTAATTTTTTTTTAAAGTGTTTTAAAAATGTGATCAACAAAATGGCTATCTTGAAAAATCTTAAGCCATTCAATCAGAATTTCCAGTTTCTAGTTACTGTAAAATAACCTCATTGTTTATATAATATATTATACATTGATTTTCCACGGCAATACTTAGGTCTTAGGGTAATACAGGACTTTTGAAACATACTATATATTATATTATAATATATACCATGGTTGTCCAACCCGCGGGGCCGCGGCCCATTGTAGATTTTGATGCGGCCCTCATTTCAATTTAAAAACCATGAATTAATTGTATATAATATATTAATATTACGAGAACAAAATTATTTTCATTATATGTATATTTTTATATTAATATAATATAATGTTTTTTTTTATTATTATTTTTAATCTAGATTTTATACAATGCGCACATAAAAAAAGTTCAATAAGCATAAAAGATGTTATTTTAAAAAAATTATACATATGTATTAGCTTGAGTGTCTTAAGGGAAGAACCAACCAGCGAAGGCACTTCGGCGCGAATTTACAAATTATTTAGAATTTTTTTTTTTCTTAATTTATAATATAATGTGAATTATATTAATAATTGTATTTCAGTTGTATTATAGAATATAATTTAATCATTAAATTTGAATGTATTATTATTAAAAAACAGTATGTAGCCCACAACAATTTCTACCTATATGATGTGGCCCAGTCTTCACAAAAGGTTGGACACCCCTGATATATAGGTACTATTACAATGGTATACTTATAATCATTGAATAACTTTGAGTAAGTTATTTTAACCTTACCTCAAGCCTCAAACACTTCTTTAATCACTTAATATAGTCGGTCTAGTTTAAAACACACAATTATTTTTATAAAAAATAACCTTTCGCTCCGATAACTTGTGTAGATATTTTGTATAACTACGTCAATAAATGATGATATAAATCACAAAAATAAAGTTTTTTTTTGTGATTTTCTTAGTGTTGAATAATTGACGTACAATAAGTAAATGTATTTCTAAATAATTATTTCAATGTCTCATAGAGGATATATTTTAAACTTAGTAAATGCAAAAACTGATACTAGTTTAATTCTAACTCATCTATAATTTCTAGTTAACTAGTTAAAATATTAAGGAATCTCAAATTAAAATGATATTATTTTCTAAATAATTTAACGATAAGATTTGATGTATACAGAATGATTCACCAAACCTAACCTAACCTATAGCTTAGTGCTTACCCCCGTTTTTTCCTTTAGTAATTTTCGGAATTTTTAAATTTACAAAGTAAACACCAACATTTAACTACTCAGATTTTTATATAATTTAAGTATTATTCTATACCATTAAAAATCTTATAAGAATCACATTTTTACTGAGAATTAATAAGCAGATTATTTTATATGTTAACTGTCAATGCACATAAACCGAAATACAAAAAGAAGTTTCTAAGATATTAAACTTTATAAATTGATTTAAAATAACAGTAATTAATAATTAAATTAGCATTTAATGTCTTATATGATACATTAAGTAGGTTTTATAATGTAGAATATAGAATGACTATAGACTAACTAATATTTATCTATTTGTTTTATAATTTAAAACTATTTAAATTGCTCGTTTTAATTTCGACTTAATTGCATCAAATGTTTGATTAAAAAGATTAGCTGTTCGACAGTTTATATAGTAAAACAGTTTGTTTCGTTACAGGACGCTCCTCATAAAAGCATCAAATGATCAACGTATATTATCAAAGTATGTGAAAATATGGCCTTTAAATATATTTAAATTTTTAGAAATCCCAAAAATCGTTGAGTACCTATAAATTCATTATTTAAGTGAAAAATAAGTAAAAATTCTTGGTAATCCTGCATATTGCTTAGAAAACCCATGCAATTGAAAAATAAGATGTACTTACTTAAGTTATAAAATATTATAGTTCAATCATAGGAAATAAAAATAATTTCATTGATCTGTTCCTATGTTTTAAAATTATCGATTTTAGATTCTATCATCTTTCTTTTAATTTCTAGTTAATTTTATGAAAAAAATACTGAGGAAGTCGTTCGGCTATAAAGTACAACGATTTAGTCAAAAACTGGTTTTGTGTAAAAATTATTGAATGTGAAAAGTAATTTTTACTTTTAACGTTTTAACCTCCTTATTTATAAAATAAGTTCAATTGTCCACAAAAAAAATTCCTCAAACGTTCATGATCGAGTTATTTTTACTGTTCTTAAAGGATGCTGGGTGACAAACCCATAAAAAAAAAATTTAAAAAAAATACAATTCGCTCCGATCATAACTTTAAAATAAAGCTGTTATTTACCAACTTTATTGATAGGTGCTCGTTATAACTTATAAGTATAAAGTTTCTTTTATTTTCATAAACATAGTAAAATATAATAAATCCATCTTCATTATATATATTATAGTATATAGATATAGATAAGGAGATAACTAAAATGTTTAATGTCCCACATTAATAAGACATTTTATTGAGCATGTTATCCACTTCTTACACTTAATTCTGTATTATCATAATAACTCACGATTTTGAGCTTTTAGCACGTACTTGTTATTTTTAAATTTTATTTTTGGAAGTATTGAATATTGAACTGCGTTTCAAATGCTGTCTACTTGTTTACTTTACCTTTCTCCATTTTTCGAATAAAAAAGTTTTTTTTTAAGTAGATGCTAATAAAAACATTGCCCTCTATTTAAATAATTTATTTAGAATTCTTATAAAAAAAGCATACACGTGAGTTAAAAAAAAATCGTAACAGGAACAATAAATATTGTATAATATATTATTATTTATGTTGCTGAGTATCCGCACTCTGTTTTATGGCTTTTGAACTGTTACCTACACTTATACATATACCATATTCCATTATTAAACCATCTGGAAACGTCGCCGGACGAAGGAAAGGAAATAAACTTGATTACAGTCATTAAAATATACCTATTATATTATAGCCGTTTTAATTGAAAATTCCTTTTAATATCTACCTATGTAATATATACTACCCGCCACTTACATTTAAATTTGTTGATATAGTCGTGAATTTAGTGTAAACGTTTTGTCAGGAAATACTTGCATTAGTTGCATTCACAACATAAATATTTTTTATCCTGCTTATATATAAATTGAGCATGAGTTCATAAAATCTTTTTTATAATTTATTGAATAAGTTTTTTTTTTATTGTATTTATATTAATTTTATAGGCACTACCCATGGTGACAATAATGTTGGGACGAGCAAACAATAGTGACACTTGTCGCGTAGTTACTGCATGTAACGATTTCGAGGAGATCGAGGACTCGAATAAAACCGAATTTAAAATTCCTACCGTCAAACCGTTGTACGTGGGCACTCCTAAATGGGCCAACTACGTCAAAGGAGTGATCGCATGCTTCCAAAGTGCGTACCCATAGGCACGTACTGTTTATTTGAATAAGTATAATACGTTGTTTAATTAGTTTGGTCATTTACAAACAATGCGTCGATGATAGATAAATTAGAGACCATTATAGACTAAACATTTAAAACTCGCGAGTTTTTTTTGTGATTTTCCTCTAAAAATTGATAGTTATGCACGAACGTCGAACAATTATACTGAAGCCATTTACCGACGTATAATTTATTATTATTAATATGTATACTGCATATATTAAAATATTATATTGACAAAACGTATACAACTTAGTAGGTACTATACTATCTATATAATATTGTCCTTATTATCACATTTTTCACCGTGGCAAACACTCTGCTTTTGTATTGATTAACCTTTAATAGTTCAATACTATATTGCCTTTACAATCAAAAATTGAAATTTTCCTGACCAAAATTTGAAACTTCACGCTTCCTACTAGAGAAGTAAAAAACTTATATAAATAATGTTTTAATTTGTTATAATAAAACAAGTGTATATTTTAATTTTCAAAAATTAAAATAATTATAAATAAATAGATTAGTCATATTATATACAATTTTTTTTTCTAATTATCTTATAAAATCGCGTTCTAATATTATAACTTAAAAATTATGTTGATACAAAAAATTAGTAAAAAAATCAAGTTTTTTAACGGTACTTACATATTTTTGTGTGACGCACAAATTGACCGTCAGAGACTGTTAGGTTAATTTGACATGATCAATTTTAATTTTTTGAATGGAATATAATTATTGCCATTCAAATAATATGTTAAACGCTAGTAAAGAAAAATGTGCACAGTGATAGAACAATAACATATTACGGTATGATGACGTAGGAACGAAACGCATACACGCACTTGCTCAAATTCCGATTTTAGGAATTTTAAAGTATACTTAAAAGTGCATAGATTTTTGATATACCATTTAAGGAGTGTCAAATCAGATATTTTATTAGATTAATATCAATTGCTATAATTTAAGAATTATTATAGAATATTATTGAGTATTATCTATTATAATATATGCAGTTTAATAATTCATTTAATTCCAATATTCCTCTTCTTAATTTTGATTTATAAACATCAAATTTTGAACAATTTATCTGTTTAACTAAGTAAGTATTTACAGCAAAAAAACGGGTAAGTGGGTAACGCCTGCAGCACATTAGGTGTCTAGAGACTTGAGAGTCACTGTAATGTATGTGTTAAATATGAATTCAATAATTATTTTATATACGAAAAATGATTCTGAGCAAAAACAATCTGTCAGCCTATAATATAAAATGTTATGTTATGTTATGTTTATTATTGTGATAAAAGTAATTTATTTAACAATTAGGCTATGAACCACAACAGGTAACATTAATTTTTACCAAAAATTATATTTGAAAAACATTTACACTGATTACAATGAAATAATTTATTCTATAAGTTTTAAGTACCCACGAATATAATATTTTTAAAATTACAGCAAAATAACTAAAATTAATGTTATTGTTGGTTTTAATATTTAATTGATTTTAAAATGTCCGTAAAAAATAACTGTGCAGAGTGTTTATACATATTTTAACACACATCATTGTAAATTAATAATACCTTAAACGCTCCGCTTATAATCTAAAAGTGTAGTTCTCGCCTATTATTTAAATTAAAAAGTTTATTTTTGGTCTGGGTACTTTTTAAATGATATAAAAATCTAAGCATTTAAAAATTCTGAAAATCAGAATTTGAATAAATGCATACTAGGTAATTAAAGGAAAAATTGAGGGTGAGCTTGGTGACTCACCTAGACCGAGTATATTAATACAAATTATTTTTTTATTTTTCACTATAGGTATAGTAGTAGGTTTCGATGCCGTAATTCTATCCAGTGTGCCCATGGGTGGTGGACTGTCCAGCAGTGCTTCCCTGGAAGTAGCTACTTATTCATTTATCGAAGCTATTACCGGAAATAAAACAATTCAGTAATGAAAACTTTGTTTGAATTTCAATACGATGTAAAAACCCATTAATTACATTTTTCAGATTAGTACAAAAAGCCATGGTATGCCAAAAAGCAGAGCATATATTTGCTGGAGTACCTTGTGGGATAATGGACCAATTTATTTCCGTAATGGGAATAGAAGGTCATGCTTTACTCATAGACTGCAAGTAAGCTTAACATATTATAAATTATATTACTCTTAATACGTAAATCGTTAGTCGTTTGAACTAGGGACAATTTTTTGGTTTTTATTATGGGGTGATCAATATATGTTTCGTTTAATAAAGGACTTAGGACGATTCAAAGTAAAGACGTATTACGTACACAAAAGTATATTGTTCTTGTCTACACGTGACATTTATGATGTTTCATTACTTCGATAGCAATATTAATCTTATTACGGTTATGCAGTATCAAATTTTTATCTTATTTTATAATTATAAACCTCATTCATTAATTTCTATAAAAATTGGTTAGCGTTTTTGTTTGTTTTAACTTTTGCTTTTAGTTTATTCATTTTTCTTCCATTTTTTTTTTTTTTTATAGATCATTACAATATGAACCCGTTCCATTGACTAAATCCAATTACATGTTTTTGATTACTAATTCCAATATCCGTCATGAGTTATCCAGTAGTCAATATCAATTAAGAAGATATCAATGCGAAGAAGCAAGCGATTTGTTAAACGTGTCAAGTCTTAGATCAGCCACGATGGAAAGCTTGAACAGTAAATTCAACAACATTTTAATACGATAATAATATTATTTAAATATATAATATTTCTTAGGGTGTTCATTTTTTTTTTTAAACTTTGATTAAACAGAAGTACACTTGAGCGGAAAGATTAATGAAATAATATATAAACGAGCTAGACACGTAATAACAGAAATTGAGCGAACCAAAACCGCTGCTGAAGTATTAAAACGTGGTGATTACAAATCATTTGGTGAACTCATGAACGCTAGTCATAACTCGCTAAGGTAATTAAGTATTAATTTTTACGTATTTATTGCAATTTCATATTATAATTTTTTTTTTAAGGTTTTAATTATTTTGATTAACGTTCAATGGTAGTAATAATAATAATGATAGACAATAGTATAGCTGCTCAATTATATAATATGTATTTTATTTTTATTTTTTACAATATAATTTACAATCTGTTACTAATTAGAACAATAAGTAAAATAGATTAAAATGTTTATGGCTTGGATAAAAACAGATTAAAGAACCTTTCATTAAAGGCACTTTGTCATTCATCAATTATATAATCTTATTAACTAGAAATTTGTCAATTATTACAATTAATAAAATGATAAAGATAATATGTTTATAGAACGCGTGAACATAATATCACAAATATACTAGTTTGATGTTTAAAAAACAAAAAATAAGACTATATTAGTAGGTATAGTCTAGTGAGTGAGTACTCATACCTATTGATTCACTGTTACATCTAATTTATTATGTAAAAAAAAGATAATTTTGATTATTAAAATGAGTAAATGTGGAGTTTCCCTAAAATAATTAGCACCATGATAGATAATATTATTATCATAATACTATATGTTTCCACATTCTACAATAATTCATATTTTTATCAACTTAAGTGAAATTGATAACTTTTCTTATCAGTTATATGATAAATTGTATAATATTCTAATTTCATTATATTAATTAGATGTTGGTTGTTATATTATTCAGTTAGCCACAAACTTATTTAAAGATTTTAATTTTATTGTTACGGTTTCATAGTTTGTTACATATCGGCACGCAATACAAGGTCATGCGCAAAGAAAATACAATGACACTCGCACACATTATATTTTATTAAAAATATTGTACCTCAATGTTACTGTTTTTGTAACTATTTTATATTCTGGAATTGGAACAGTCTATTTTTTGTTACCGATTGTATTCAGTATTTACTTTTATTATTCAAATAAAAAATAGAAATTTAAGGTTTGTTGAAAAAATACAACGCTAAAGCCTATAGGTACTTTAGTTGTTGTAATACATTCATGGTAATTTTCTTATTCATACATTGATAATATAACTACTATAAGTAGGTACCTACTATTGGTTATAAATATGTTTAATCATAAGCGCATGAATAATTTCCTATATTGATTGTTTAATGTTTACTTATAGGTATTTAAAAAAAAAAACTTATACCAAGTATAGCTATGTAGGTACTTCCTACTTATATAGAGTTATTAAAAGTAAAAACTACGATTGTGTAATCATCCTGACCTAGTTTAAAATGAATGCTCGTCTAAAAAAAAAAATATGGAATTTTCAAAATTAATAAAAACGAAAAATGCTGTCTAATGCTTAACTAAACGTTGTAATATAGTAATATGTTTTACAATATTAATATTCTAAGTGCTGGATCTTGTCGAAAAATGAGAATATATTTTGTAGGTGACATATGCAATAAATCAGATTGTCGATACCTACTGGCCACTGTTACACTATTATATTTTATTGGTTTAATAATATTGTTAACAAAATGTTGTTCGCATCTCTCATAAAACAATACATTACAATACCGTCAATACCTTCTACATAATAATATTATATAAACACGATTCATTTGTAAACCATCATAATATCCAATAGATGTCATATACCATTATACCTATAATATACTTTATATTATCTTGTACTCGACTTCGAAGTTTGGAGTACCGATATATAAATATATAATTATTGTTATTCTTCACACATTTGCAGGGATGATTTCGAAGTTTCCTGTCCAGAGTTGGATCAGTTGGTAGAATTGGCCAGAAAATTGCCAGGTGTCCTTGGGTCTCGTATGACTGGAGGAGGTTTCGGTGGATGCACAGTCACACTGGTTAGTGCCGCAGGACTACAATTATATAATATTATGGAATTACGAGTGTCCGCGCTGTGTAATTATAACATTATTATTGATATTTCATTGTAATGTGCTTTTCCAGGTGGACCGAGATGCCGTTAACACGGTCATAAGTGTCATTAGTTCGGAATACAAAGGAAGCCCGAAGTTCTACATAGTTTCACCGTCGTGTGGAGCAAAAATTGTCAAATTATAGTACATTGCGAGCACGTTTTCTCAAATGACATAAACGTTTAAAGTTACATTATTCATCACCATGAGGTACTTATACCATGGTACCTATTGAATAATATAGCCGCTCATGATGTATTTAGTTGTGTACATTTATTATGAATTGTTTTATGTATATATGTGTATTTTTTATGAGATGCCTACATAAATAAGGACTAATATACATTATACATATACATTAATATAGTATAGTAAAAATGTTTTTAGTTCCGATTCATGCTTAGATAAAAATATTTTATATCTGTCTATAACTAAAAACTGCAATTCTGGAATCAATTATATATTATTATTATTATAATAATTAACGGAATATGTATTGGAGGAGATATAGACTGTGGCAGTGTGGTGAATAACCACGATACATTGATAATATGTATTTATAAATATCTCTATTTTTTTGCATTTATAATACCAAATGACTTGAAATTATATATGCGCAAAATATACCTAATCCAAAATATATCTTTTTTTTTTTTGTAGCCCATCATCACAATAATGACTCTTAAGACAATAAACAGATAAATAAATAATAAGTTTTCGTATGGTCTGTTACTATAGACTGTAGTAATACTAAAATTAAATTAATTTTTTCACGCGTGTGTTTTCTCGTTTTATTTTCTCTCGTTATTGTAATCTTTAGGTAGGTACTCGCTGAAATTATACAAGAGGGACTATTCGGTAAGAATTATTATGTACGGGTATAAATAATTTATCATTTTATTTTAAACTCCTTCAAATATATTATAAAAAATAATTTACCCATCTGTGAATAGATTTTTAGGTATAGCTAGATTTTCCATCATTTGTATATTCGCCAATCGGTAAAAACTGATCATCATCGATAAGCAGTTATTAACGAATTACAAAACGTGCATTCATTAATCTTAATACATGGATACAACTATAATTTCAATTATATGCGATATTGAAAAGCATAAGACTTGTAGAATGTCGCAGAAGAATATTATATGAATAATATAATGAAGTAAAATTATACCATATATAAGAATGTGTATGGTATTAGCTTGCTCGTGTATACCATTATACAAAAACTACTAAATGATTGGTTATATAGGTGTAATAGAACATTTTCAAAATTTTAATGAAATCAAATTTATATTATGTAGAACACCGGCTGGATTATTTAAATCTATTAATTATTGATGTATTATTGCTCATATGAAATTGCTTTCACGTGGCCATCGGGTCAGTAATTCAGGGTTAGGTAAATAATTAATTCAATAATCAGATTTAGAGTTAGTGTTATGAAATTGGATATTAATAATATCCTGCAGAACAAGTGAACTAATTGCATTACTTTAATTAAAATATTTAAAAAAAATGGTTGGTAAATTATTTATCTTTTCATACTTTAATCATACTTTTACACAGCCATATTGAACTGGCTTATAAAAACTGGTTTTAATAAATTGACAGTTATTAATTATTATATCAATTGTAACTCATAATGATGTATATTAAGTTATTTCCAATTATGAGCTTTCCGCTCACATATTACGACCATCTTATCTTAACAATTTTAACAGTTAAGATTAAGAAAACGAGTGGAGCAGAATAAAGGTTGGGAGCGGAAAACGTACGAGTGGAAAGCGTTCGGTGCCTTAATCTTATACCATCCAGCCATTCGAGTAGAATTGCATAGGCGTTGAACTTGGACATTCATTCACATTTGGACCTTTCATAAACCCTGTCGAATGTATTTATCATACTAAAAACGAAAACTACACATAAAAGACGTGTATATAATACACCATTATCATACACTGAAAAGTGACCAATAATATATCGGTATCCATCACCAACCCACCACAGTCCAAAATTCCAGATGCACAAAACTATCCACCCACAGTCCTCAAGTAGATCTGAATATGGTTACCACTGAAATACTGAATGGATAGTATGACTATTACACATTTGCTTTGCAGATTTCGTTGTTGTTAATAATTATGGTATTTCTTCATCAATTGAATATGTTTTTAAGATACATTACCAGTAGGTATACATTTCAATTTACTCACTAACAACAATACATCATCACTGATTATGTAGTGCATCTGCCTACGTATACTATTATGTTTTCGTCAGTGACGTAGCCAGGGCAAGGACTAAGGAAACTTAAATAGTCCCCATTTCCATTGACAGTGTTTATTTTAGTCGATATAATAATGGAAGTGAAGGAATGTTTTATGGTGATTTACGAGGTAACTTATTAGTGAGACTTATCCCCTCCCACCTCATACAAAATTTCTGTCCATGTCACTGTCTGTCGTTACTTAAATGTATATAATTATATAATTCTACAGTCGACTACAGGCATTACAAACAAGAGTTATCAATAGGAAATGCTTTCAGGCATTATATGTTACAAACCTAATCTTACATAAAGACCTTTATTAGTTACAAAGGGAGCTAGACTAATTCATCAATATGAAAAATTGTCATTCTTTAATCTTATCAATACCAGACAAGTGATAACACCTCACGCCGTCTTGAAAGGGACTGACCATTAGGAATTAGTCATGAAACTTTTTATCTGCGATACTTGTGATAGGTATACTTAAATACAGTCTGCCGTAGTGCCACCTGCAGGTCAGTCATTCAAATTATAAGGTTAGACCACAGCAGGATGATTACTTATTGTGTAAATAGTACAATGTTTGTAAATAGATCTTCTAATGAAAGAAAAAAATAGTTTTTAAGTAATTTTTCTTTACAATAAAGTATGATATTTAGTATTTTATTTGTACAAATTATAAAAATATCTACTGTGTGAAACATTGTTGATATTATTAAGTGTTTTTAATAATTATCATAAAAAATATAATATTTTAAACCAATGTATTATTTTTTATTTAAAAATAAAATAATTTAATTGCAATGTATTAATAGAGATAGTTAATTTTATTTTGTCAGATTTTAAGTTTGTAAAGCCGTCGGGCCCGTTTAAAATGACTGGACAATATAAACCCAACCATGGGCCTGTAAATAAAATTTAATTTGATGAAACTATAAAATTATTTATGAACATTCGGCTTTGTTCGTTGTAAAAAACACTACTGGAAAAAAATCCAACTAACTGGTAGCCGGTAGGTATAATATAAGTTATAACCTACCTACTTGCATAATATGTTTTAAAATCCCACCTAAGCATTGGCAGCGCCTACAGAACGTTACTCAATATAAGCAATATGTTGCTCAATATGAATATAATTTATTTCTATATATAACTGCGTTTTAGGAATGGATAAAATGTATAAGTATAACTGTATAAGCCATAAGGCGTATATTGTTGTGTTTGTGTCATTTTAATAACTTTTCGTCGGACGGTCATCCTGTGCGAAAATCAATATATTTTCTTTTAATATATTTTTTTTACACGTAGTCTGCCATCTGCGGTTATAAAAATCAGATTTGTTTACCTATCTACCGCATTCGCAGCCACACGGAGATAATACACTTTCCTGCTGCAGGTCATCATACGAGGAATAAAATCACTATATTATACAGGGAAAATAGTAAAATACGAATATATTAATTTCCAGTGGCGTAGTCAGGAATTGTGTATTGTGTGTGTGTGTGTGGGGGGGGGGGGGGCTAGGTCTCACAAAAAAATACAAATACAATATTTTTTTTTATTTACACTATTAACTATTTATTGTTGTATTCAACTAGCTATTGTTATGGCAGAAAATTAATATTTAATCTTTATAAAATTCTATAAGGTCGACACAGTCAATGGGGAGGGTTATAGCCCTCTTAGCCCCCCCCTGGCTACGCCACTGTAATAATTCCTACACGAGCAGTGGCGTATTTTGAGCTTTTTTTTAGGGTTTTCCTGACGACTCCTAGCTATAATTTTTCTCTACAAATATTAACATAGCTTTATTATAAATCCATATCTGATTACCTTAACAGTTAATACCTTACAAGTGGTAATTTTTTTTGTAAAAATATCTTAGGACTGCTACCTAAATGTTTGATTGTAATAAAATTATAACAGAAATAAAATGTACGCGATTTAGCGATTTAACTGAACATTAAATTAAAACTAATTTAACACTTAAATTTACAATAATAATTAATAATTTTTTTTTTTTCGATAAACCCGATATAACAAAACGATAATATAATATTCTAAGTATTATGTACCTAGTAGTATACCGTTTACTGGAAGTTCAAAATTAAATAACATTTTGCTAATTATAAAATCAACGCTTATTTCTGTTATCTGGTATTAATGTATGAAAAATACATTATTCAATTATCAATAGTTTTAAAATATTTCGTCATTCGTCAACAATATTTTGCGATATTTCAGTGATGAATAGAACTAGAAAAAAAAAATTAGAGGGAATCTTAACTCCCAGGACCCCCCCCCCACCCCCGACCCCACCAAATACGCCACTGCATGCACACGAGGGATGGAATCCCTATACATGCAGTTTCTACACCTATTAGGTAAACTGCCGTTAAATTAATCGCTTTTGAGTGTTTAACATTTGCGGAAGGCGTTCTATTTACCAAATAAACAACAATAATCCATAGTGACTATATAATATGTTTTTTGTTCGAGGCGGTATAATATAATCGACCGCCTACATTTGACGTGGAGGCCTCAGACCGGAGACATTGCAAGTTATTATAAATAATTTCTATTTTGTCTTGACGTTTCATTAACAAATATTTTGTTCTATAGATTTATGAGCGATGCACCTATTTAGGAAACCTTCACCTACAGGCGGCTGCAGCTACCGTGTTTAGCACGTCAATACGCTAAATAATATGTAAACAATAAACATGTTTCAACGTGTCCGGTTAAAGGGGATGAATTCTAAAAATGTTTATGTACATTGTATACTTCTTGTATACATCTATTACCACAATTATTTTTCTAAATTTGCACTAATTTTTTTCTTGTAGAATTTTCAAAACTTTAAAAAAAAAGATTTAAATTTTATTTTATTTAAATTTTATTTTTAATGCAATAATCAATTTGTGCATTTATTTGTTTTTAGACTGGGTTTATTTTTATAAAGATTATGTTTAATTCGTAAACTCATAAATCACAGATTTCCATAAGGATCTACAATTTAAAAAAATAAAAAATACAATCCATGTTACTTGTATAGTAAAAGTGGACTATAAGGTAGAATATACATATATTGTGTACCATATAGTATAATTGGTAAGCCACGAATTATTAAATAGTTAAATTATATGAATTATAATATTATATATTGCGAACGCGAAGTATAAATGTGTACTGTAAAATACAAGTTCTATAATTGATTAGTATTAACTAATAATAGCCAATAATATAATAGAAGTGTCTTCTGTAGTTCTGTATGTAGAATCTAATACCTATATAATAGTATAATTTATCTTAATGTATTAATATTTAATAACAGCTAAAGTTACACAATATCACAGGCTCATAATAGAAAAGTGAGACGGGTTTTTGGCTTATAATAAATTATTGCAATTGTATAAAAAAAATTTTTATGAGATTCGTGTCTTTGACAGTTTGACCTATACTGGCTATATTCTATAGTAGTATAGTATATACTTAATACTTCTATAAGATCGTATAGTCGTGCACAACGACCAAACAGGTATTTTCTTTTTTAGCTTAGGTTTAATAGGTTTATTGCTTGTAAAAATCATTGCCTCTCGATCCAGTCATTCAGACAATATTTTCCCACCTAACATAATTTACACACATTTATAATATTTAAACTATATATATTAATTAATAATGCAATTATTACAATACCAATTATTTATATAGATTATAGGCACAAACTATATTTAATTCTCAGCTCCAAATTAAATTATCAAACCAATTATTTTTTATGGGTTGTTTCGAAATTAATTTTAAACAAACCTAACCTAACTTAACCAAACCGATATAGATACGACAGTGATAAATAGGAAACTAATTTAAATGCTAAAAATGCCTTAAAATACGATTTAATACATTGGAATTTTTTTCTAAAAATACACTAAAACATATTGAAAAATTGTTTATTATTTTTAACATTGAAAAAATTGCTTTGTCCAAAGGCAAAAGCTTAGAGCCAAAAAGGATATAGAGCCACTCTAGTCTAGTCATATAATACAATATTAATAATAAATTGTAAATTTAATATTATATATGAACTGTTAAACATGGCTGATGCAATTTCCCAAAAACGACGGGTCTGAAGGGAGGACACGTCTCTCTTAGAAAACGGATGCCTGACGAGAACTGTAAACGCCGGAGCTTTAATGCTGAACACGCACCGTCAAGGTTTATTAAACATTTTTTTCACTGGAGCTCGCTGATGTCACGTCACGTCGCGTCACTGATATGTGTGAATCGACCTTTAATCAGTAATTTTATGTTCGTACAGAATAAAATAGGTTTTGGAATCTAGTTTCACTTTGTCTCCCCCCTGAAAATTACCCTACGGGCGTCCATTGTGGAGAGGGAGGGTTGATTGGCGTGTCAGTACCACTACCGGATCTCGGTTAAACGTAAAACAAAGTAAGCTATACCCATGGTGTATTTATCAATACGCCTTATTGTCTACACCTAGCTATATACTGTATCATTCAATGGGTCATCTCGATTACGATAAAACATACCGTTGCGCATTACTATTTTACGTATAGGTAGTATAGCAAAATAACGTATTTGGGTTATTATTTTTAGCTACTCTATTATTATTGTTGTTGTTGTAGTTGCGGACTACTGACGTTAAGCTTTTAGACACGCGGGACAGGTGCGTACTGTTCGCCGTTCGGTGTATATAATATATAATATGTAGGGGAAAAAAGGCAACGATGTTTTGGAAAAATAAAATAAACCATTCAAGGACATCACGGAGTTGGGGTGATGTCCGATAAATAAATTACGACGACCATCAATAATAAACGCGATAACGTTACGCGCGACTAGCTTGGCGTAAGTTTACTTTTATACAAATTGAGCAGCGTGTTAGACAGGACGTATATACTATATAGTCATACGACCGAATCCGTGACACGACTGTCGTGGCCCGTCCAATGCGTTATCCGCGACGTAATAATGACGTGATTATACGGTGGCGCCCAAAAACTATTTGGATAAATGTGACGAGCCCTAATAATTGTAATTTGTGTTTATAGATGTAGGTATCATTATTATGGTATATAAATAATGTTGGTGTGAATATAATATTTCACTATATGATATTATTATACATCATTATTATTGGTGTAAAAGTCTACCCGCACTATAATATAGGTCGAATTTGTATTATTATTTTAATGTTTGTATATCATATTGTAAATAGATGTGAACTGCACTGCGAATCGAATAATATAGTTAGGATGTAACTATTTTTAATTTAATTCAATAGATCAAAACGAATGATTTCTGTTAGATTTTAATTTTCATATACGCCATATACTGAACAGTACATAATCTTAAATCATGATGACATATAAATAATTCGTAGATATTTCATCGTATATCTTGACGTTGACGTTTATACATTATTAAACATCGAAAGGAAAAAAATACAAATTTGTCACATACGCAGTCGATCGGGTACATTGGGTTGGGGTTCATGGGTTCGGGACGACTTATAGTCTCTGAAGTATTCGATACGGTTATTATTTTATCCTATTTTTATCTACCAACACATTTTCAATACATTTTGTAGTTTAAGTTTTTGCTCCATAAATAGTAAATTGATAAACCTTATAGTTATAGATACCTATTTAAATTTTTTTTGAATAATTTTTGTATACTGTACTTGAATACATTTTTTCAAGTGTAAATAATCACTGTAATGTTTGTGGGAGTATGACGTATTTTTTACAGTGTTTCACTACATGTAAATGTTTATAGGTAGGTACTTTGTAACAGATGAACGCATTCAACTGAGTAGAAATAAATTTTTAATGTCCTTATAAAGTTTTAAATGTTAATAACAAATTCGGCCAGGAAAATGGTATTCGGGAGATCCCTGCACTCGAGATAAGCAAATGTCGTAATGGCAAAAATGCTACTTTCTCAAGCCGATACCCACGAGTGAGAATGTTTGTTTCTGGACTTATTTATTGTGAGGGTAAATGACTATTTCAACGGAAACTGTAAGCGTTTGATATATATATATATATATATATATATATATAGGGCATAGGCGAGTCCGTTGATGGCTTCATTGAAATACGCGTGGAATGTACGCCAGTTTCTCAGCTGCTGGCCTCATGAGAACGGTTGCTACAATTCAATTATCTCGGAAGACTTTTTTACTAATAGTTTTGTGTCGTTACATAATATGTTAGATGGGCAGTGGGCACACATTTCTTAACAGAATGATGGGGGTTCCGATCTTCATAATCAAGTCATGCAGTGACACACCCGCCTATAGGATTCGGGACATTCAAAAATGCTTGTGTGTAGTTTACTGTATCTTCAATATTGTTATAGCTGTAATTTTGAACTTTAAATTAAAAATTAAAAAAATATTATTTGATAAAAAAAAAAATCGTTGAAAAACTGCAATGGCAGCGAAATATTATGATGATCTGTATATAGGTACAATATGTGGGCCGAAGATTATATTATATGAGGTACATATAAAGAATAAAGATGTATAGAACACGTAGATCAGACAGTGAAAGCTTCTAGGAGCATTGTATTTAAATTTGAAATCTTAGATTTAAAAAGAAAAACTTTTATGAATTTCTAGCATAAAATAATTTGCGAATTTTCGTGATTTTCACGTATGTTGTCAAAATTTGAACTTTAAATGCTTATAAAAAAAATTGTAACTATATATTTCTTTTATTTTTCAACTGCTATTGTAAAAATACGGTAGGAGCCTTGTATTTAATTTTCAAATCTTAGATTTAAAAAGAAAAACTTTTATGGATTTATAACTAAGATAATTTGAACATTGCCGTAACTTTTACGTATTTATAGTCAACGTTTGAACTTTAAATGCTTATAAAAAAATTCGTGTCTATGTAGTTTTAATATTTTTCAATTGCTTTTATAGTTACAATGTGTTAGAAGCCTTCACGCTTTGTATTAAATTTTCAAGCTTTTCTAAATATTTTGAAAATTATATAAAATGCCTATATAAACATTCAGTGAAAATTTCAAGTATCTGCGATCATTTGTTTTAGAGTTACACCAAAAATAAGAAAATCGCTAAATGTGAAATCCAGTAAAAATCAAATGTTGTAAAAATTTAAATTTCAAATGCTCATAAAAATTTAATTTGAATTTCCGGCGGACATTTTTTTTGTAATAAAGATTGACAAACTTGTAAGGAATCTTGTATCACATTTTCAAATCTTAGATCTATTCTAAGTCTAGTTTTATATCTAATTTTTAATGAATTTCTAGCTTAAAATAATTTGCGAATTTTCGTGATTTTTACGTATTTTGTCAAAATTCCAACTTTGAATGCTTATAAAAAAAATTGTGACTATGAATTTCTTTTATTTTTCAACTGCTATTGTTACAATATGTTAAGAGCCTTGTATTAAATTTTCAAGCTTTTCTGCCTAACAAATAAATTTTTATCGATATTAATTTTAAAAAAACTAATAATGATCGAAAATTGCAAATACCTTTAGATTTATTAATTTAAAAACATTCGGTGAAAATTGCATATATCTGTAATCTTTGGTCATTTTTTTTTAAAGTTACATCAAAAACCAAAATCGATTATGTCGAAAACTGATTGTACGTAAAATTTCCCGTTTTTCCCTTAACTTTTAGTTTGTTTATCCCGATTATTTAGAAAAATATTAAGAAATTTTCACTTTTGACCCCCCAAAGTACCAACTACATAGATTCAGTTTCTGATCGAAGGAGGTACTGAAGTCAAAAATCGAAGCACTTTTACAGTTTTACTGCAATACTGCCCCAAAACGTGATGACTGCAGACACAAAAAAATAAATAAATAAAAACACACATCATGGTAAAATCAATACATTCATCGCTCTGCTCAGAATCTAAAATCTATGAGAAGTTTAGGCGCTGTATTAAATAAGTTACGGGTTATATAGTTTATGTTGAAATCAAAATGTTAATAATAATAACTAGGTATGGGATGATACAACATTGTATAGCGGCTTGGTAGGTCGCGGTCGAACGCTTGATCTGCAGAAACGCACTGAGCGTACGTACCGGCCACAGTTACTATGAAGATCCTGGATGGGTGGCCACCTGGGATTTTTAATAACATATCCATCCCACACATCCACAAATACGTGTTACAACCCTACCAACTTAAAAACCTACACACAAATATAACCGATATCGTACCACCCCACACCCAATGGCCAATGTTGCGGAGGTGGTCGCCCTCCCCCCCCAATAAAGATTTTAGTTATAATTTAATAAATATTATTCGTGGGTATTGAAAACATCTGGAGTATCTATATTATTCTATTTTATAAGTATAATACCATTTTCAAATGCATTTTTTTCTGCAAAAATGAATTTAACCTATAGGTAATATTAACTACTATGCCTAATAGTAAAATAAATATTTACTTTAATGTTTAATCACAATAATATTATTGAATACCTAATCATAATAATTATAATAATAATATTATAAATTGGCAGACTGCTTCGCTCTAAATCTTTTTTTCGTACTCAATGATTTAACATCATTGAATTCAAATGTAATAAGAATATATAACACATGCATTGCAGTGATTATCTATTAGGTATAGGCACACATGTACAGCTGCAGAGAGTTACCCATTTACCAGTTTTTTTTTTATAACTTATTTATGGAGTATTGTATTAAAGCCTATAGGTAATTTAGGTATTAATAACTATTATTTTGCATAATTTTTATGGACCTATACATATACCTATAGCTGCATAATACATTATTTTACACACTTATTATAATATAAGGTAGGTATTACATAAATTGTTTCAATGCATCGTTTCCTTGTGAGTTATGAACATTAAAATATGCATGCTTAAATATTTAATTTTTTTTTTTTTGTTATTGGTGGATTAGACTAGCTGATATTTAAGTGTCTATAAATCATTAAATGACTAATTTTAAAATGGTATAGGTTCATTACGTGAGAAATGGAAGAAGGTAATGCAAATATAAATAAATAAACTAACAGTAATAACTATTAACCAGGTCCAGGGGCGGAGTGGGAAAAAATTCAGGCCAGGAAAATTAAGTTCCTCCAGGCCACCTAAAATTTTCATCTCCTGGTTAAAAATTGTATTTTATCTAATTTTTTATGTAAATATATACCTACGTATACAGGCAGGCAAACAACAAACAGGTACTAAAATAATTTATTATAGTTTATGTATTTTACAGATAAAACTATTAACAAAACTATAAAACCGAAATAAAATTACACAAACCAAAATAATAATAAATCATAATATGTTCTAATGAAATTAAAATAAATATAGCAACTTACAAAGAATAAACGATTTTAGCTTTAGGTATAATTATAATAATGGCTTTATCATAATTTAAAATATCAAAATAATAAAGAAATATTCGGTTTCGTCTTCGTATATATGTAGATAAATAAATTGTTTCATTACTCTAAATTATTTTTTTTGTATCTATACTTTAGATAAACGGGCCATTTAGTTTCCAGGCCACCGGGAATTTTCCCGATATCCTGGTGGGCCACTCCGCCCCTGACCAGGTCCAATGCTCGCATATTAATATATTTTTATTTTTCATGGCCAAAATTTGTATATTTTGTAAAATGCTTTCCATATAATATCATAATTTTAGATTCTGAGCGGAGCAAGGTATTGGATTTGCAATGATGTTTATTTCATTTTCTTTATCTTTTTTATTCTGTTAACACTTTTTTCCCTATAAACTTGCTCAAAAGTATCATGTATAGCATCTTTTCTGAAAGGTAATGTTCTTGAGCTGGTATCTAGAGAGGTCATTCTTTTTTATAAGCATTTAAAGTTCAAATTTTGACTAAAAAAATTACGGCAATGTTCAAGTTATCTTAGATAGAAATTCATAAACGTTTTTCTTTTTAAATCTAAAATTTGAAAATTTAATACAAGGCTTCTAACATATTTTTACAATAGCAGTTGAAAAATAAAAGAAATACATATTCTGATATTCACAATTTTACAAGCATTCAAAGTTTGAATTTTGACAACATACATAAAAATCATCCTCTCAAAATCGTTTTTCGTATACAATTATTATGTAATATTATTGGATTCAATTGGATTCCATCCATAACTGTAACCCACTTGTAACCTACTGTACAGCGGGGCTAGGTAAATTGAGTCCGAGATAAGTTTGGTACATTTTGAAAGCGGTAAATTGAGTCCCGGGGAAAAATAGGTATAGTAGGTAAGTTGAGTCCCGGAAAAAATAAGGCAGTAGCTAATTTGAGTCTCAAGGAAAAACGATTTAGATATATGCATTTAAAATTTAAAAATGTGCACTATAAAATTTTTATTTGTGATTTGTGGGGACATTCATTGAATGCATGTATATGATTTTGAAAATAGCAACATGCTTTTTTATTGCATAAAAAATAATTATATAATTAATAAAAATGCAATTAAAATGCATGTTGCTATATTTAAAATCATATACATGCAGTCAATGAATGTCTACAAATCACAAATAAAAATTTTATAGTGCATATTTTTAAATTTTAAATGTATATAAATCGTTTTCCCTGGGACTCATATTACTTACTACCTTATTTTTTCTGGGACTCAACCACTCAACTTACCGAGTTAAGGTCATTTGGGACTCAATTTATCAACCCCGTGTACAGCAGAGTGACATCCACGACATAACCGTTTTTTTTTCTTCAAATATTGTCAATAAATTACACGCGGTTTAATAGTATTACATTACCTATTTAAGAAAAAAGTTGAGCGTAAATATACGCTTATTTTCTATGAGCTTTTTTTTTTTATATAAAATTTAGACTTGAAAAAAATCGTCAAAATCACGAAAATCTGTAATAACTTTAGATTAGAAATTCATCTTTTTTAATCGAAAATTTAAAATTGTGTTTGAAATTCCTGAGAGGTTTTTCTATTTTGAACATAGAAAAGTTTCTGGGAAAGTTATATTAATTTTAATTAAGTATTGGAAATTCAAGAATTTATGACATTGAATTATCATTCGTACAGTGCCGTATCCAGTGGGAGTGGTTAGAGGGTTGTTACCTCCAACCTCCTCCGATTTTTTTTCAATGTTTAATTCTTTAATGTATGATTATTGATTGTAATAAAACACACAAAATTCAAAATGTTATATTTTTTATAACTCCCCCCCCCCAAAAAAAAAAAAATCTAGATACGCACTGCACCCTTAAAAATTTACGATTTCTCGAACAGTTATCTTCATAATTTTTCTCATATAAAACAATTTATTTAAAAAAAATATTTACTGATTACATAAAAGCGAAGAGTCAGTAGTGCACTCCTGCATCCTGCATCATCTGTTTTATTTAATCTATGATATGGCTGTAATACTGATAAGGCGATAGCTGATTGATAAATGATAAGGGTTAATCTTAATTCAAATATACAACCTTTTTTTAATTTACCAATTTACGTTCCTATTCAAAATCGTAATAAATGTTATTTATTTATTTAGAAATCTCTTATTAATTATTTACAATATTTTATTTCCTTGCTTATTGTAATAGTTGGACGTCATGTCTTTATTTCCAGCATTTCTAGATAGCTCAGTCAAGTCTAGTTCAACTGCTGATGAGGAAGGTAAGAGTTTATTCAACTGATTTATTGGTGAATTCGACAATTCTTATAGGTATCTTAGATCTGACTTTGTTTAATAACCATTAATAAGGGTAGCAATATTATCAGTTTCACATTGGTTTAAATTTGTTGCCTGAAAATGCTTTAGTTCACTTCATCCAAGATAGCTTGTTTGCATTAGTCATCAAGGATACTTAAGTTTTTATTTAAATTTAAATAATTAAGTTAATTTTCTGTTGATGTTAAATGTTAACCTGTATTACAATTGTTTTTATAGCAAACAAAAAACAAAAGGAACAATTAGAATGGCTTGATAATTCTAGTTTTAAGCCTGAAGCTTTAAAACTAATTAAAGATGCAATCGAAGATAATGAAAAACAAGAGCATGAGATAAATGTAAAAAATTCTTATAAATTGTACAAAAAATTACATGGAAAAAGAAAAAAAAAGAAGGATAAAAAACATGTTAAAAAAATTAAACGGCCAAAGTAAGTCATAATTTAAGCAAGCAGGCATTTTTGTTGTGAATAATTATTTGTACTAAATACTTATACATTCATTGTTTAATTTTAATTTTTTAGATTATATATTGACCAAGTTCTAAAGGATTGTGATTTTATTACAATCGATTGTAAAAGAGAATTGGGAAATTTAAAAGTTGAAAAACTGTATAGACCTGCTGCTCCTATGTAAGTTAATAATGAAAATAATTAGAGCATTTCTATTTAGATATATTTTATTAAAATTTTATACATTTTTTTGTTTATTTTTTTAAGGTTTCGTGTGAGTAATAAGTATCATGTTCTAGATCATCAAGGATGGGTATATAATTCTTTTAAACAAAAACAAAATAAAAGATATTACACTTTAAAAGAAAAAGATTGTGGTGACAGAAGTATTGAGATAAATATTGAAGAAGATTGTTTAACCCAAAACAAAATTTTAATAAATATTCCTAAAAAAGTCCAAGAAGATGATGATAATACTGAAAAAGTCGAGTTAAATTCAATAAAATGTGAGAATCGTTTAACTGAATTGACTGCTAATTATAATAAACATTTAGCTGAGCAGCCAAATGATATTGATTCATGGATAAAATTTGTTAATCATCAAGTAAGATTTTATTTTAAATGCATTCTATTTTTGAAAATAGAATTCCTTATTTTCCATCTTCCTTCACCCCAACTATTTGAGGTAGGTCACCCTTGTCCTACACTTGCATAAGTGACCACCTCCTATCTATTGACATAAATCTTTTAAATGTTATTTTGCCCATCCGTCTCTTTTTTGACATTCCTCTCCATGTCTACATTAATTACATTAAATTCCTTACCTACTCTCGCTGCCTCTGAGTAGCCGAGTTACCTCTTTTCATAACATGACTTATTCAGTCAGGTATGTCAACATATTCCACTCTCATTTTGTGTACAATTTTGGTGCCACTCTTACATTGTATCTAATGAATTATTTTCTTTTTCTAATCTCGTCTCTGATACACTCACTCTCTATTCTGTTTAATTATCCATTGTCTAACATTCCTAGCCAGCTAGCCATATATGCTGGCTTCACAACTGTTTTGTGAAAATTACATTAAATGAACTTAAAACTATTGTTTGCAGGAAGCCTTACATTCTTTAAACCGTGGATATGGTTATAAATGTAAATTGAATAAGAAAGTCATCTTAGAGAAGCAACTTGCTATACTAGACAAAGCACTAATATTTAATTTTGAAAATAGCCAACTTTTAGATATGAAATGGACACTTGCTGAAGATTATTTTACACCAGAAGAAGTAATGTCTCTTGTGTCTCATAAATTATTATAAAATATTTTTTAATAATTTTATTTTTATGTATTAGCTTAATAAAGAGTTGTTGAAAGAATTAGAAAAATATAGTTCATCCAAATCCCCTCAAGCATTATTATGGAGTCATTATATAAATGTAAGCCAAAACTCTTTATCAGACTGTACAACATCTAGTGTTCTGAAAAGGTATTCGGATGCAATGTTTGCCCTGGGTAAATTAAAACGAGGTTTACCATTGAATAAACAACTTGATATACAACTAAATATTATTGGTTAGTATAATTTAATATCAATTCTAGTTTAAATTAATTAATAAAAAAAAATTGTAATCCTATGGCCTATTTTGCCTAGGGCAAATTTGTGTTAATAATAAAAATAATATATATATTAATAAATGTTTTTTATGTATATTAATATGTTATAGAGCTGTTTGTGAAGTGTGGTTTATTTCTAAGACAAGCTGGACATTATGAACAATTATTAACATTAATAAACATGTATTTTTCAATCAGCATTAACCATTTTGATAGTGATCTTATCGAAAAGTTTTATATTGAGGCATCTGATGACATAAGTAAATGAAATTGAATAATATTACTCTATGCTTTGTTTAAAATGGGAATATACCAGTTCCAAATAATTTTTCCCTTTCATTGGTCACTATGTTGTTGTGTGAAAGTTTGCCAACAGACAAAAACTGATCACTGCCTATAGCATATTCTTTTATGAAACTAAGTATAATATAAATTTTTGTATGTTATCAATTTAATGATTATTTAATATCTTACAGTTTTTGATAATGAACTGAAAACTATGCCTCTGAATAAAGCATGGTATCAAGTGGAATCATTAAGAACACGTGATCGTTGGTTACCTCTTCCTAAGCATATGGCAGATGATGCAGAAGATCCTCAAAGAGTTGTTTTACCCGAAGAAATGTCAGAATTAGTTCAACCTTTAGCAAGTCATAAGTCTGTCATTTCAAATCTGGTTACAGCCTGCTTTATTTTACTAAAAATGCCCATTTTACCATTTCGTCATTTTGTTGCTTACCAATTAGGCATTCATAAATGCCATTATTATTTAGATAGCCTTGAGATTGTTCTCAGCAGTCTCTTTATGGCTCATCATTTTGAAGATAGTAAGTTAATATCTTTTACACGTTTAATGACTGTAATTTTTGCTACAATCATAACATATTAATATTCACATTTTTTCTAGCAAACTTTGGCGAAAAAAAAGCGAGTAATGCATTGTTGGTAATGCTCAATACAGCAATACCGCCTAACTATTATGATGAATCTATTTCCAGCCAAACATATTCTCGTTTCTTAACTACCATTTTAAGACATATAACTGATTGTTTATATGCTATGGATTATATTGATGAATCCAATATGTTTTTGGTGTGGTGGCTAAGATTTGAAAGATATCGTATGATTGTAAATTTCAGCTCTGATAACAGTTGTTTAGTGTCTGAAGTAAAAATGTTGCTTGGAAAACCTCAGTACAGGTAATATTTAATATTCAAATAAAATAACTTTACATAGAAAAAATTTATTTTTGTGTTGCAGAAATAATATTCCTTTGTTCATTGAATTTGCATTACTCAAAAATCAAGTAGGCAAAAAAGATGATGCACTAAAAATTTTACAGAAATTAATTGATAGTCAATCCGTTTTGTTGGGTAATCAACCAGTTTATTTGAATATTACTTATCGAGCACCATACACAGCTATTTATAAAAATATAGTGGAAATATTGATGCAATCTGAATGCAAGTATGTAATATCTTTTTAACATTTAAAATTTTTTTTATCAAAATAAATTATACTTATATCATTAATCATTATTAATAATAATTGTTTTGGATTTAGAGAAAAAGCTTTACAAACACTTATAGCTCTTGCAACCGGAGTACTACCAAAGCAAGCAAGTTTGAATTTAACAGAAAAGGCTATGCTTGTATTCGATAATGTCACGGAGAGCATTCTAAATGAAAAAGAACAATTTGCATATTATGATTTGAAGTATAATTATTTACCACAATTTCTCATTGAATGGATTGTCTGCCATGCTTGGTTTTTATATTTGACTCAAAATGTACAAGATTCTGTATCTATGCTAAGAGATATAATAAAAAAAATTAAAAATATTATTACAACAAATGACTACCCCAAAATACAGTAAAACAATTTTTATATATGCGTTTAAGTTTAAATGTTATTAATAAATTTGTAATTGTTACAGTGCTGCTGAAGAAATCTTAACTGAAACAATGATTGTAATTTTAAATTATCATTGTAACAAATCAAAAACGTATCATAAAGAATTAAAAATGTGTTTAAGAAGTTCAATATCGAAATACTCTCACAATATGCAATTTTTATTTTCAATGCTTTGGAATGAGGTAAAAAGATATAAAGACATTTTTTGTTTATACTGATCTCCCAATATTTGGTCTATCAAAATAAACATAATTTACTGCAATATAAAAATATATAAAAAAAAATTAAATGTATTTTTATCAACAAAACATAATTTATATATCATAAGGATGATTAAAAATATTATTTTTTATTAGGTGAATCCGTTGCAACATAGGTCATTGGGTGTGGGGTGGTACGGTAGGGGTTACTTATTTTCCGTATTTGTTTGTAGGAATATTATTTGTTTTATTTAATCCTCTAATCCTCACCTCCAATATTCTGTGAAGTACCTCTCTAATAAGTCTTATTTGTACCACACATTTTTTTTAACAATTTTATCTTCATTTAAAACTACACTAAACAAACTTAACTGTTATTTCATGATAAATTATGTATCATTAATCATTATGAAAAAATAAGATGAAATATTTAATTTTGGTTGGTATTTTATGGATGACCATCTGTTACATTAGTCTAAAATGGTAGATAGTATATTATACTCTTATTTATAGTTTGATAGTACACGGAAGTAGATCACATATTGGGAGATAGCTGAGTATATTTAATGTACATCTTAAACTGAATGCTTCAGTGGATTTATGCTATTTTGTGGATGATAGTAATTCCCTTTATAGTACACTATATTATTGTTATATACAAATATATAATGGTTGACCTAACCTTTTGTTTATTTTAAATTAAATTAATGATTACAGCTTTGTTTTTAATGTTATTCTATACTATATAATTATTATCACAACGGTATATTAATTTAAATGTATTAATATTAAAAATTGAATCAATATTATTGTTAAAGTTGTTAGTATTACATTTTTAAGCTACACTATTTTGTGCTCTGCAACCTATGTATGCTATATAAAATAAGAATAAATTTAATTTTTACATTTTTAAAATTTAATTTCAAGATGTTAATGATCTAATTTTTTTCTTTTATTAAGTTTTTAACCAAACATTATAATATCTCAATGATCTAATTATTTAAGTTTAAAATAATTGTCTAGCCAATGATAATGTTATAAAACACTAAAGTGTAATACTTCATCTGAAGCAGTGAATGATCTAAATGTTTATGTTTTGGATGTAATAGTATGTCTGGATCAGTGAAAGAAATAAAATACATTATTGGCTGGGAAATGTCATCAATATCAGTTTTACCAAACATATATACATAAACAATTTTACTATCTTCTAGTTCAGTAGTTAGTTCTTTATTCCCCAATTTTAATTAGATATATAATATAAATACTTGCACCAATGCATCAGATGACTTTTACTTTTTTAGTAGTAAAACATTGATTCAACTTAAATTTCTGACTCAATTGCCTTACATTCTTACATTAATATCTTTGACTAACGTATTGTTATATATTTAAACATATTTTTTTACATCTTTATAATCTATAACATTTTTTAATTAAATATTAAGCTTTTTAGTTATGCCACAAAAATCCTATACTGAATATTAAGATTAATATAAAATGTGTTAAAGATATATAAAAAAATTACAAAAACATAAATTGTATTATGATTAAAAATTGTTTTCAATAATATATTAATAATTTTATGTGATCATTCAAATTTGTACAACACTCTTACATTTTTAATATTTTATGCTTTTGTTCTCATTTAACAATAAAAGTTGTTCATTTATTTTTTTACAGACTAAGCATGGAGGTTTTGGAACACCACTATGGCAAATTGAAAATGTTTATGTTGACAATGTTTTAGCTACAAATATGGAAACTGTCAGATTAATGTTGATTCTCGTGGGGAGAGAACGATTGCGAATAGCAAGTGATGTAGCAAGAAAACATTTGAACAACAATGACAGTTCTATGAGTATATATGGTAAGATTCTTTAATTTATTTTTTGACTTAAATAAACATGTTTTAAAAAATATGCGTATTTTGTATTTGGTGAAAATTGAATTGTATTGATTTTTTAATGCAATGTTATAAGGTTATAAACTGTATCTGTAATGTTAGAATTTTTTGGTGTTAAATATATCTCCTACGATCTGCAATTAAAGTATTTTTGTGTTTTAAAAAGCAACTCTGGAGTTCTGGAATGGTTGGTTCTGCAATAATTAAAACAAATTTTTGTAGAAAATAAAAGCATTGTTATTATGAACATTAACATGATTTTTAAATGTTGTACCTATAACCTATTATAATCTTTTACTATTTATATTTTATAAATCAGTTAAAATGTAATTATACAAAAACCATATATTTAAATTTCTATTTTTATAGGTGGTGGAAATATTTTGGATGTATGCAAAAATATGCGTAATTTGTTTGACTATTTCATAAGAAATCTTAGCAATATCACTGGAATGAAAAAGTGTCCAATGTTTTGGCGACTTTATCTACATTATATATCTGAAACCTCACCATCGGATTATAAAAAATGTTACTATGAAGCCGTTGAAAATTGTCCATGGCATAAAGTATATTTAATTATTAATTTTATTAAATGTATATTTTATGAACTAAAAAAATGTGTTTTCAGTTTTTATACATGGAAGCTGCATTTTACCTTCAAGAAGAACTGCCAAACATCTGTGACATATTGGTTGAAAAAGAGTTACGAATACACATTACACAAGAAGAATTGTTAGTTTTGAGAGAAGACTAATTTAAATATTATACTTATCAGCAACTATTTTAAACACTAAAAAAAAATATAAAAAATATTACCAAATTATGTTTCTATGAGTGAGTTTAATAACTCGTTAATGATGTTATTTCCTTATATATTCATAATTCATTTTTAAAAATATGTCAACATGTAAAAAATATGAATTAGTTATGATAAGACTGATTTTTTTTTATAATATATTTATTTAAAAAAAAAAATTTAATTATTGAATCAGAATGTTCATTTTGTTCTATAAGATTGTTTTTAGTATCTGTAAAATCTAATTATTTTGTGTTTAAAATATTCAAACACATAGTTTAATGATCAAAATATTGACCATTAGTAGCAAACTCAATTTAAAAAGTACTTTGAGGAATCATAGGTAAAAAACAAACAGAATTTTAAAAACAAGAATTGATTTGGAGAAAAACATTTGGGGGAAAAATGATTTTAATTTTAAACAATAGATATTACTTTAATAGGATTATACATTTTTGAAAAGTATTCCAAACTGGCATTCATGATACTTTCAAAAAAACTATGGAAAATGGAAAAATGATGTCTGTTATATGTCATTATAATTAAGAATTGGATTTCAACAATGAAAAGTTGATTATTTATATCTTCTGTTAGCGTATTAACTCATAATATACTTGTATTGTTGTATTATGACATATATGTATAATATTTAAAGTAACGAACAGGCCTCTATCAAATTTATGGCTCCTATACTAAATGTTTTGCAGCCCTATAAATATTGTTTATTTGTTTAATATATTATAATAATTCTTCTTATCAAAATTTCAAAAATTACAAATTCATTTCAATTGGCCACTAAAATATCCGGTCCCCTGTACAAGTCTCCCCTTCTTGGGCCCTGATAACGAAGCTAAACGTGATCTGTTGAGCATAGATTTGTGTTGTAACCACCTGTAAGATGGTTAGGAATTTTCTGTTATTTAATTTTTTGTAACTCGACCGATATTGGCGATATTTACATGGCTTTTTCCTGGACAATTATTTGGGCCTTTCTTTGGATATAATATTTCTCTTCCATGATATTGATTTAAATTGATACTTTTTTTTTTTTTATCAGAATTTAACGGAAAATAAACAGAACTAAAAAATATTTAAATTCTTTTTACAGATTCATAGCGATTAGCGATTTGATATTTAAGATAATAAAATATTATAATGCACTATATAGATAAAAAGATAAAATTATAAATCACTAAATTAGTCAACTCCTTTCACTAATTATGATTGTTTAATAATTCATTTCATACATACATAAGTATTTAAGAACAATAAAATACAATCTAACAATGATTGTAAATTAATTCAATATTGATATCACTCGCAAATATTAATTTCTGAACTTCTGGTTAGGTTCTATGCTATCTCAAGATTAATTACTGATTAGTAATTTCAGTTAATTTTAATTCATGGATTTAAACTTGAACTTATTACAATTTTTAATTTTAATTTAACTATTTATTAAGTAAGGGTTTCTAAAAGTTTTTAAATAAGTATCCTCCATCAAAATAATGGATGACTTAATGACACCTTCATTTCATAACCATTTAAAGAATTTTATTGTAGCTGCCAAGCAATATTCATTTTGTCGCGATGAATCATCTTTTAATGCAGTTCTCTGTTCATTACAGGTATGTAATATTAAATCTTGTTTGAGTAATTTATAATATGCTAATAATTGCCAAAATTTGTTTACACGGAAATTTTAGTGTATGATGATTTTAAATGTATCTATAAGTTTTATTAGAATAGCCTAATATTATTCATATATTATTGATTGGTTTAACTTTTACTAGGTAACATACCTTCATTTACATCTTGTAAATGTTTTTGGTAAAGACTCATAAATATTAAATATTCTATTGTAATCACTTATATCTATTTAATTAATTTCAGTTAATTTGTATTAAGACAATTAAGTAAAGTTAAAAACTAAATTTCTAGTTTCAAATAATGTTATATAATATTATAGTTATGCTAAACAATGGGCAACAATAATAATAACTTATATTTACTCAATAATATAATATAATATATTATTAGTTAATGTTATTTTTATTTGTGATTACGTATTTAGTAGAAATGATTTAGCTATATATAATAATTCATTAATTATTGTTTTTGTAAAATTTATTTTTAGATCCTTGGACAGCATGAATTCATTTTTAATTCTAAAGATGCATTAAGACATGAGTTTTGCATTAATTTATATGAGTTGATGAGCAATATTAAAGATGAATCTGAGATTACATGGGCTGCTGTTAATTTATTGCAGTCTATTGTTAAACAAGGATTTTTTCAAAACACAATACTAAACAATAATGAATTTACACTTATTCTAACAAAATTACTAAAAGATGAATTATCTCTAGATAAAAAAATTAAAATACTCAAACTACTTCAGGTAAATTAAAGTCTATTCATTAAATTTAATTTTAACTTATAAGCAGGGCTCATTAGTGCTTTGCATATTTATTTTATTTTTTTTGTTTATTTTAAAACATTCAAATTAAGTCACCAATTTGTTTATTTATAATTGTATGTGGTGTTTTAAGATTTATTTATATATATAAATGGATCAAATTGAGTTCAGTTGAATTTTTGTTTTTACACATCAAGAATTTTTGAAATTAGATTTGAAATTATTGGAATTTATGTAAATGAGATGTTAGTATTGAAGTAATAACCAATAGAGAATACCTATTCTCAAATAATTAAAAGTAAAAAAAAAAAATTAAATGTTTTTTATTTAGTTTTGCATAATTAATACATCATTCGCGTTCGTATTTTTGTAGTTTTCACCCAGGGCATATGATAAAAGTAAAAAAACAATAGTCTTCTAAAAGATAATATTTTAAAATTGGTCCTATACAGCAATACATTCAAACGAAATAAGTATACACATTTTAAAACATGCATTTAATCCATGCTAAATAATAACAAAAAACATTCAGACCTGTGTATGAAATAATAAATAATTACTTTAAATATATGGGATCCTAAATAGCATCATACACGTTGTTAATTGATTCTCAATTTTGTATCAATACACAGTCAAAATGTTATTAAATTTTTTATGCATATTAAATTTCTAAAAATTAATTTTTTTAGTACTTTAATCTCTGAGCCCTGTTTAGTTATAAGTATATATTAGAACCAAAATATAAATATTATACATTTTTAGGAATTGACATATAGAATTAAAATTCAATGGCAAGAAGGCCATTCATCTGAACTAATTAGTCTGTTGGTAAAATGGATTTCAACTGAAGACAAAGATCTTATATCATTTAGTTTAGGCGTTTTAGTAAATGTGTGTTGTAAAAACAAATTTGCCATGTTTACACTTGTGAAATGTACACATTCTAAATCTTTCATGCGCCTGCTTTTAAAATTACAATCTGATGATATATTCATCAAAGTTCAAGTGTACAAATTATTATTAGTTTTAGAACAAGTATCTGGTCAAATACCAGATGTTGATGTTAACAATTTAATTGATGTAACATTTGTTGTTTTGGAAGAAGGACTTAAACTAAAAAATGTGTTTGTTCTACGCCATGCAGTAGACTTTTTTATTGATATAAGTGAACATTCACGTTGGAAAAACTCGGTTTTAGAATATGATAAGTATGTTTATTTTATATTTTAAATTTTGATGTAAGTATATACTATTTTCTAACTTTAATTTATTAATGTTTTAGCTATAAAACAAATCTAATTAAAATACTGGAGTCTACAAACAATTTTAAACATATTGACAAGTCTCAAAACAATTATCACATAACATTACAAAGTATAGACTTAATTTTACAATTTGTTCATCATGTTATTCAATTCAAAAATGAAGATTTAATCACAGTATATCCTAAAATTATAATTTACATTTTGCATTGGACTCAATTTTCAAATCTTCATGAACAAGCTATGGCAATTTTACAAACAATAATTATTAATGTACGAAGTTTTAATAATTATATGGATCAAACCCTTAAGTTTGATATTTATGAAAATCTGGAAAAGAGTTTAAATGTAAGTTTAAATCCGTAGTAAGTTTTTAATTTTAATAAAAAACTATTGAAAATAAACATTTTTTATTACCACTTTAATAGTTAATTAATGTTGCAGCAAAAAAAAAAATGTGAATGGCATGTTATCTTGTACCTATGCAATTATTAAAGATTTAAAAAGATTTAAGATTTAGTTTAAAAAACGTTATGTAAATAATAGACCAAATATTGAATTAAACCTATTTACAATTTAAATATGCACTTCAATATAGAATAAAAAACAAACACAAATTTTAGAGGATTTTTTTATATATAAATTTGTATTTTTATCACAGCATTTATTTCTATTATTTATTAGTATCTATTAAAGTATCTGCTTAAAATGTATTACTAACTGTAAATGTATACTAATTATGTCTTTCAGATATTGCTAATTGTTTTATTCGAACCAAATACAAATGTAGAAAATGATTCAATTATATCTACATGGAATAAATATGGGACATGCTTGAGAATTCTTCAAGAAATGTTAAAGATGCAAAATCTATATGAAATAATTGAAGAAAAACTTCATATGTCTGTAAGTAATAATTTATAATGTTTTATTTAATAATAATACATTTTATTTTTCAGTCTCTTCGGTCCTTATTTCATTCTCTGATATTGGTTGATATTAAAAATCTAAATAATTTACAAAATATCACATTTGTATACCTTGAAGCACTGTGTTTTCTATCTGAATTGGTAGCTAAAAATCCCACTTGGATGTCTTTATACTCTGAGATATTGAATCAAAAACATGTCTATCGTGTACTAGCATTTATAATTTATAAAGGTTCAAAAACTATGAAACAAAAAGTATTAGATCTCATAACCAAATTTTCACAACAAAGGTAACATATCACTTATTATTAAATGTAATATTTTTTTTTCATTTTATTTTTATTTTTATTTAGTACTTTAATGTTATCTGATTGTTTGGAAGAAATTGATCAATTATCTACAACTAAAGTAAAAAATTTAACGGCTACAAATTCAGAGGAGACTGAAATAAAGCCATTATGCTCGTTTGCTCAAGAAGAAAAATTAAAAGTGTTTATTGATAAATTAGAAAATATGTTCAATTCTAATGAAGTAAAAAAATTATTTGTATGGTTCTATTTTTTGCAGTATTAATTTATCAAACTAAATATATATTTTTTGTTTCAGATACTTAACATAAAAACGAGTAATGTTATTACATTATATCAATACAAAATGAATACATTAAAACAAACTGAAGTGTGGTTAAAACAGAGTCTTGATAATGCTTCAGAAGAAATAACACGGTTAAATTATAAATTAGTTTGTTTAAATAGTGAATCAATGCAACTAAATCAAATGTTATTAGATAATCATCAAGAAATTGAAGAGTTATCAGTAGAAAACAAAGATTTAAAAAAAAAATTAAATGATATTACTGAACAATTTTCAATAACTAGTAATAACTTTGCAAAAGTAATTAATTCATTTTATGTGATTTAAAATAATAAATTATAATATTCAATAAATATAAATTATAAATTATATTACCTTAGCTATCACAAAATTATGAATCAAAACGTCAAATTATTAAAGATCAAAATTCTTCAATAAAGAATCTTGAAAAACAATTAGAAGATCTACGTTTTGAAAGCGATAAAATAAAAGCAGATTTACTGGATCAATTAAAAAGTGAAAAAACTGGTAAAATTAAGTTTATATTACAATTAATAATATGTCCATAAATTATTGTATTTGCTTGTGTTTAAAATATCAAATTAAACATTTTCAACTTTTCTAGAAAATAAAATTCAAGTTTCTAAATTAGAACAACAACTAACAGAAAAACTAAGTATTATCAATGAAAAATCTGAGGTAAGTTTTTTTAATTAACTATTTAGTGAGTCAACATAATATTGAAATAAAACCAATATTTTGGCATATATATCTAATATTATTGCTGATTGAATATTTTCTATATTTTTAATAGGAAATCAATAACAAAATGTCATTTATTAGAAATCTAGAAAATATTGCTTTAGAAAAAGATAAAGATATTATTGAATTGCGTAAACAACTACAAGAACAACACAGAGTTCGTGAAATGATAAGTCAAATGTTAGCTGCTACATCCAGCAAACCTTAAGTATCAGATATCTAAGCTTGACTGATAGAAGCCAATTTGTGTTCCTAAGTAAAATCTAAAATCTTAATTTTTGAGAAAATGCTTAATTTAATTAGTTTACTAATTTTTATAATTAGTAATATTATTACTAATTTAATATCAATTTTTAATTAATTAACTTCACTGTTAACGTGACAATATTATGTTTATAAATCATAGTTATTATTATTCTGTGAGTAAAATTTTCTTATGACTAATATTTCATCTAAAGTTTACAAATAGTTATGGTTTAACTAAATTAAAAGAATAAATTTAAAGAAATTCAAAGAAATTCATTAATCTAAAGAAAACATTTTCTGTTTATAAAATTATAGAATATACAAAAGTATATTGTGTTAGATCAAAGAAAATTTAATCTTAAAACATTGAAAAGGGATGTTTTATATAATTGTAATTTTATGTTTAAAAAAAAATACATTAAACATTTTTTAATAATTATATAAACATTTCACTAGTAATAATATACATCATCGACCACTTATCAAAACCCATAATAGTCATATAAAATCATGTACATCTATTAAAATTAATATAAAAGCGCATTAGAAACAATCTGGTCTTATTTATATTGTATTGTTTTGTAAACAATTTATAACATAGTTATAATATTAAACTAGATAAATGTATTCTTAAAATAAAATGTATCTTTATGGTCTTGAAAAAACAACTTTAAAATGTATAATACAATGTAAAGTTATTTACTATCATTCAAAAATAATTGCCTGTATATATTTTATGTTTAATTCTAATAATCTATGTATAGATTGTAAGTTATCCTAAAGGTTAATGTATTGTTATTGACTTATTGTATTACTGATGTGATTTATAGTTATATTTATTATTGTTTAGTTATAAAGTTTATTATTTAGTAGTTGCTATAATAATTCCATAATGATATAATTGATAATTAAAAAAATTTCATCTCTATTTAGCAAAATAATTTTCTGTCACTTTTATTTTATGGCTTCAGTCTTCATATTATGTCCTACAGAGTGAGTAACCTGATAAATGTATTCTTTTGTTCTAATCTATATTTTTAAATAATTTTTTTATTTATATTATCATTGATTATAAATACTAGTATCAATGATATTATTTAATGTTTTGTGTGTTACAAGTTACATGTACAATATAACATTTTAAGTTTTTATATTTAAAATAAAACAGATTATCTGATTGAAAATTTCAAAATAGCCAATTTGTTAATGTGGTTTCTAGAAAAATGGATATTTTCAGTTCCACAAAAAACCTAAATGATCAAGCTCTGTCGTTTTGAGGCTACATTTCCTCAACCACGCGGCAACTGATTAGTTAATATTACAGCAAAGGATGCGCTAGAATGTACGAAAATTGTTTTTAGCGTGCATTCTCTTGTGGCGTACTTGAGACGGAGTATAGTTTAAAAATGTATTGAAGTCAAGTGGACGTATGTGGCTACATGCCCAATGATTGTTTTTGCCAGCTATGAAATTATAATAACACGGAATACAAGAATATTTTATTTGTGGCGTAACCAAGAGGGGTGTTTTAGGTTTTTGTGCACCCCTTGAACTTTTATATCAAATAACTCTCTCATAACTTGTTAATCAAAGTCAATAAGCATTCAAATCATTAAGTAATCGAAAATTTTCAAAGAACATTAGTATTTCCTACGACTAAGTTCCAAAAAAAATTAAAGTTGCGAATAGGTTGATTTGATAAATGGAAATGGCTAACGTATTCACAAACAAATGACGGGGTGTATGGCAAGTATAATGTTATATATTATTGGACTTTGGACACAAGTGGGGCTGAATGTATCGTGTCCCAGTCATTGGGAGATATTTGTTTTAAACCTTCTAAAATGTGGTATTAAGCATTAAAAGAATTGAATTTTCACGAAAAATGTAATTATCATTTTCAATCAGTTGAATAATATGATATTATTAATATCGATTCACCGTTGTGAACGAAGCTGCTGATAAACAAGATTCTGTCGATTCACAATTAATTAAAGCCGCTAAAAATTCAAATAGAATCGAATTGAAAAATAGCTATTCTTGTGATTGACTCTGTAAGTTTTCACACAAGACAAATAATTACCTTACGGGGAACGGGTATATCGTGATTTTGGAATATGAACAACAGAAAACAGATAGATCCTTCCCCTCAAAAAAAACTTATTTTACTGCTAACATTTTATATTTGGCGGGGAAGGTTACGCTATGAGGCTTACAAATATTGCTAAAAACATATAACCCCTCCTCCCCAAACCAAATTCTTAATTAGGTACGCCCCTGCTCAGCAATAGGCAATAGCAGACGAAATAATGATAGTTGTGGCAGATATGTCGAGACATTCTCACCTTGTGTTCATTACGCTTTGATCCTTAAACTGAAATAGTAAAGAAAATTTTTTTAATTTGAACCTCTCTCGAACTCAAGTGTGAGCGCACTTACAAGTGCAATTACTAAAGAACTAACCGACGTGAAAATTTTAAATTCAACATCTCGTAGGCCAGAGTATGTAAATAACGATGGAACCGCATCGAAGAGTGGGCGATTCAATGATGTTTAGGGATGCATAAAGAAGAATATAAAACAGCTAAATTACAAAAATGATGTCCATTGTGGTTCACACAGTTTAAATATGGTTGTTTCTTACACTTATAAAGTTCGTAAAGTTTTCGAAATAATCTAGGTACAATCGAAAAGGTAACGTAATCGTAACGCCAATTGGCAATTTCCAATCCTCGCCCAAGCTACACCCACGTGGAAGTAAATGTATAGCTGATACAACACGAATTATATCCTTATGTTTGTATTAGAAATTAGGTAGAAAAGATGCCGACTGAAGAGAACGATCATTATTGGCCAGTGACAAAAAAGAGTGTGGAGAACACGAGAATTACAACAGAAGAATGCTGTTATAAGGTTGTCTACTAAAGAAGTTTTTTTTTTTACATTTAAAAGTTTACAGGCTTCCGCTGCTTAGGTTATAAGCCAACATTTTTTACATTTTTAGGGTTCCGTACTTCAAAAGAAAAAAACGGAACCCTTATAACATCACTTTGTTGTCCGTCCGTCCGTCCGTCTGTCAAGAGCGTTTTTCTCAGGAACGCGTGGAGGTATCAAACTGAAATTTGTATATGATACTCAGGTCTACTGTCCCTGGAAGCTGTAGAAAAATCAACCTTCTAAGCCAACGCAATCAAAAGATACAGCCATTTAGGCCGCAAATTTCCGCAAATTTTCGAAACTCGCACGGGAATCAAAACCTACAGGGTACTTCCCGTGAACTTAGAATCTTGAAATTTCGTACGAAGTCACGTCATATAGTACAGATATAGGAAAAATTACGAAAACCGTAAATTTTTAGTTAGATCACATATTTTTTTTTTTTTTCAAATAATTTTAAACTTCTAATCCTTTTCCTCATGAACGCGTATTTATGATCCTCCAGCTTTCCATATTTTGATGTTATAAATTTAATTTTGCAATAAAAATACCATAACTATGACTCGATTGTCGTGATGGGTGAACTTTTACTTATATACCTACAGGTTTGTACGGACTACGGAACCCTCGGTGCGCGAGCCAACTCGCACTTGACCGGTTTTTTTGATATTCAAATATGTGTACAATTATTGAAAAGCAAAAAAAAAAATACATATTTACAGTTAAACTATTAATTGTATTTACAAGGTAGATTGACTTGAGTCAGAATTTGTTGATGAAGTTGCTTATTATTATAGTTATGAACTTGATGATTTTTTGGGTTAGTCCTTCGTCGAGGATTTTTTTGATGTTGTGCGTTTGTGCGGGAAGTTGAGAAACGTGCGTACTGGTTTGTATGTGGGGTATTTTTGGAATATGTGTTTTTTACAGTGATGCGAGTTTGACATGACATGTAGAAGAAGTTTGTATTAGGCACAGGGGCGTCATTTCAGGTTTTTTTTTCGGGTGTGCGAAGTTTCAACTGTTTCAAGCAGGCCATTTTTAAATTTCACCAGGCCATATAAAATTAGATATACATACGTTATGTATATTATCCTGCATCCGATTATTTCCATACATTATAGACCGGTGTAACAGGCGATTTTTACCCCCCTGTAAATTTTACCGAGGGGGTAAAAATCGCCTGAGGTAAAAATCGCCTACCGTAACAGGCGATTTTTACCCCCCTGTAAATTTTACCGAGGGGGGTAAAAATCGCCTGAGGTAAAAATCACCTACCGTAACAGGCGATTTTTACCCACCTACAAATTTTACTGAGGAGGTAAAAATCGCCTGCGGTAAAAATCGCCTAACATAACCGGCGATTTTTACCCACCTATGAATTTTACCGTAGGAAGGTAAAAATCACCTGAGGTAGAAATCGCCTGTTATACTTAACTTAAGTTAAGTAAGTAATTTTTACACCCTAGCCACCCCTAGGGCCTAGATAGTTATAGCTCCTTTTCTTACTTGAAACAGTTACTTTATTATTTTTAAGACTTCAATTTAAGGTAACTGGTAGGTACTTATAAATCGTTTCATCAAACTTAAATTGCAATATCGAAAATATGCCATCTTAGTAGCCTTTATATAGTAAAATAGGTACCTATAAATTACATTTATATTATTTTTTTACATATGAATAATTCTTTTGAAAAATGTTTACCATACGAGTATAATCATAAAGTATTTTACCTTTATTACCTTATTAGTTATTAACAGGGTTCGGGACAAAATTTGTCCCAATAGAAAATTGGATATCCAATATCCATCATAGATTTAGTGAAACATTGTAGATTATTATACAAATGCGTTTTATAGTGCGGGAAATTCAACTGTACAATTTTACTTTGTTTATTTTTGATTTATTTGCTATATTGACGCATATTTAACTATTTTTAACAATTTATGAATACCTAATAGAATTGTTTAAAATATATTAATTAAACTGTTGAACAATTAATTCCAAAAATTTGTTTTAAGCATAGTTATACTATTTGTTAATTATCTGACGCAAAAATATTACACATTAATGTGATCTAAAAATACTCAAAAAAAGCAATTTGAATTAAACGATAAAAATAATGTAGTTATCCGAGCTGGATATAATCTTAATAGGAGAGCTTTCCTGTTTGAAAACATTAGAAAACATCGAATACTTCAATACAATCACAAAGGTAAAAATTGTATTAATAACAACAAATTTGTAGTTAATATTTACGCACATATAGTAATATTATATTATAACAAATTATGTAAAACAAGAATTTTAAAATTAAATAACTATACATAAAATTATTAATTATTGGAAAATACATCATAATAATATAATAGATATGAATTGAAAATAATAAAATAACGAATATCTCTTACATTTTTTTTAAGTTTGATTTTTAAACATCTAATTAATAAGCTTACTTTAGCATATTTGTTCACTTAATAAATTAATTACAAATTTTTTTATACAACACTTAAAACCACATCAAAGTGTACGTTACCTATATTTCTTATATATATACATCTTTCTGTATGATAAATATTTTTTTTTAAACTAAAGTTTTTGTTAAAAAGTTGCCAAGTGTTCGTTGCTGTTGTATAAACGTAAATTGATGTTTTTAATAATTGAGTTGCAGCAAAAATCTCTACATCAGTACCCCAAACACCTACGAAAATAAAATTTACATGATCCATAATGTTATATTATATATTTAAAAAATGTATATCCATAAAACATAAGTTCTCGATAATTCTGTTGTATTTTTGGTTGTATATAATACATTAGTAAAATAAATCTTACCATCATTATATATTTTATTTTTTTCTAGATAAATATCAATTTCATCCTCCTTGCCAACGTATTTATGGATATTTGTATTAGTCTTGACCACCTAGAGTAATTTAGAAACAAAATTGCTTAAAAAAATATTATTTACATAGATTTTTTCTATTAAATTTGTACATTACATACCTCAGCAATATGTTTACGTATTTCTTTATGGTTTTCCTCTGTGCCTGTTATCCAATATGATAATGCCCTGTATAAACAATTACCATCTCCTAAAATGTTTTTTGTTTCTGCGGGTTCACTTAAAAATTTTCCTCTTCCTTTGAATTTCAAGACTTCAGTTAGGTTTAATTTTAATTGTTCGCATTTTAAAATCTGCCATGGTTTTGCAATTGGATTAAAAACTCGACTTTTATTCATTCCTGAAAGGCTCACCGTGTCATTATTTAAAACCATTTGACTATTTTCTTGTTTTTCAGTATCATCTTTATCTTCATTAACTTCTGTATTCATATTTTCCTCTAATATCTGTCCTTCTAAATTATTTTTTAAATCAACTTCTTTCATATTATCAGATTCTTTAAAATGTTTTAGGTTACTAAGATGTTGTGTTTTGGCTAATGTTTTATTTTTGGATTTTAATGTAACTGTATTTCCGTTGTTAATTGACACAATTGTATAAGGTCCTTCCCATGGTACATATTTCCAACCACCCTTTCTGTCATCTCTCTTTAAATTTCTTACCAAAACTTTGTCATTTTTTTTAAATATTTGACCTGTGTTATGCCGCTTTGAATATGACAGTCGTTGACGTTTTTGGGCCTCTCCGATATTTTTATGTGCGTGATTTTCCATAACGTTCCTCATGTTTATCATTTGATTTAACGTCTTATCAAAATCGTCTTTATTGAATGGATCTTCTGTCTTACATTTATCTTCTTCTTTTCCTTTTTCAATACTATCATCTAAATCAATTGGTAGTATAGCTTCACGTTGGTATAGCATTTTAAATGGGGAATAGCCTGTTGAGGAATGCTGAGCAGTTCGGTGAGCAAATAAAACTCCTTGTAAAATAGAAGGCCATTTATTTACATTGTCTTGTAAAACTTTGAGCAAGCAATTTTTAATTGTTCGGTTTTGTCGTTCGACTAGACCATTTGCCTGTGGATGGTATGCAGATGTAACCCTTTGTTTAGTTCCTGTAAGCCGAGATAGCTCGATGTTAAGTGAATTCAAAAATTCCCGTCCTTGATCGTTGATTTGAATCCTGGGACACCCGTGTCGACAAATAACATCGTCATACAAAAATCTTGCTACCGAAACCGCAGTTTTATCATATAACGGCCTAGCTTCGGACCATTTTGAAAAATAGTCGATAGCCACTATAACATATTTATAACCGTCCACCTCAGGAAGTGTCATTAGATCGACTCCAATTTGTCGGAACACCTATAATAATATTAAATTATAAATTTATATTTCTCAATATAATTAATTTTTAAATTGTTGTTTTGGATTAATAATGTATTATTGTTATTTTTTGAAACACTATGCAATAAAAAATAGTTTTATTTTAGTGTCGAACTTATAAAAATTTCAATTTACCTATTTATTGAAAATAATATTTTCCATTTTTTAATGGATACTTAGGTATAATAATAATTAATCATTAAAATATATAAAGTTACAAGTTCAACAAATTATTTACTATAATATATTTAAAAATTATTTTTCTTCCAGACTATCATATTATTGGGTCACATAAATATTGAGTTCTCATGTGAAAACCACAGAATATAAAAACATAAAACAACCAACCAAAAATATTATTATACAATAATATAATACCTAACTATCACGGTCCGAGATTAAACATTTTTTTACATATTATTTAGTGGTGACCATATGTTTTCATTTTCCAACAAGGCTTTAAATTTCATAGTTTAAATTTTGAGTGAAATGATGAATGTATTGATTATTTTAATGATACCTATGTTTTTTTCTGTTATCATATTTTGGGGCAGTAAAATTTTTTTGATTTTCTACTTCAACATAATTTATGGTAAAAAATTAAACAAAATAATGATATTTAGGAATAGTTAAAAAAATTCCTATGAAATTTGTTTTAACAAAAAAAATTGTGTTTGTGTTTTAGTATAACTAAAAAAAAAAAAATTATATTAATAATACCCATAAATATATGACATTTTCTTCAAATATTCATATTAGCTGTTTATATCTACCATGAAATTTTCTAAATATTTTGACTCTTTTTGAGCTAGTATTGTACATAATCAAATGTTTTTATTATTTTATTTTTAATTTAATTATTATGATAAAACAAAATTCCACTTGGTTATAAAACATGAAAATTTAATACAAGGTTTCTAATTAGATTTAATTTACGTAAAAAAGTTGAACGTAAATCCATAATATTTTTTATGATCATCCGAAACTAGAATTTTAAAAATATTCGCCAAAATCGTGAAAATTTGTAATTTATTTTGAAGTTGAAAATTTATAAAATGTACAATCAATTTGTATAACCTAGGATTGAAGAATTAAAACAAGGTTTCTTATAAAAAAAAAAAATACTGCAACCAATAAATCTAAAAAAATTGTTTACACAATTTTTGTGTAAACAAAGTAAATATAATATGATCGGTGGCGGAGAAATGCATTATTGCTCTCTTGTACTCCAATGAACCTCTGCACCAATAACTACATCGAGGAATATTTTAAAAATATTATTTTGTCTACATTCAGGTCTGACAATATAACTTATAAATTTTTATATGTATCATATAATCTTAACTTGTTATCACATTACCTGTTTTGGAACTTCGATGGATTGCATTTCTGGAACAACTTTCAAAGTAGCTGGATTTACTTTCTGACAAGCAGCACATTCTTGAATGAAAGTACGAACGTCTTCTGCCATATGAAGCCAATAGAATCTAAATATTTATGTAATATAACAAAAAATTACATTAAAAATAACAGATTATGTATTAAAATATGTAGATACATACTGTATAAATATGCATTAAAACTTAACACTAACATATTTTCTTTAATATTTCGTAAAATATCAATTAAATTATGCGAAAGCAAAAATTGCTTATGTTGAGTCGTATGTAAAAATTAATTAATTTAATATTTCAATAAAATGTTAACCTTTTTTTTATCAAGCGTTGTGTTGTGTCTCGTCCTCTGTGAGATGATAATGCAGATGATTCTTCACTTTCGTTGGATCCGCAATGAATCATTTTAATTATTTTAATTTTTTCGGTATTATCGAATACAACACGTGCTTTAGTTTTCTTATAAATTAATATTCCATCTTCAATAGCATAAGGTTTGCACTGTTTCCGAAAATTTGATTTATCATTCCGTTTCTGTATGTACGGTGGATAATTATTATTTATTAAAAATTGCATCACATCTCTTAATTCGGCACGCTTATACTTTCGTTCCGTGTCAATATCATTATTCTTTGCAGCATCAATGTTATCGTCAAATTCTAATAAAAATACATTAAAATGTTATAATATACGGTATTATATAATTAAACTACTTTAAAATTTAGCAGGTCACGTGGGATAATTAATAACATCTAAAAAAAAGTAGAGTGTATATTATAAATATTTGGTAAAAATATCAGGTGTATATAACAATTAATATTTTCTGAATTAAAACAAGAAAACTAAATTTATTTTATCGAAAACCGATGTTGAATAAAACAAGGCTGGGCAAGTTAACGATTTTTTTTAACTCGTTAAGTTATTTTAAAATAATAAAGTTAAGTTAAATTAAAAGTTAATCATATTTTTTTCGTTAACTCGTTAAGTTAAAAGTTAACTTTGAAAAAAAAAGTAACTTAACTTAGTTTAAAGTTAAAATTTTCTAATTTGCAAAAATAAAAAATTGCACACATAATATTAGTTTTTCTACGCTCAAGAAAATTACTGGGGAAATTTTGTACAATGAATAATATTTGATACATAAAATTATTAACTAGCTATCAAAAAACCTACTTTTCCAAAATAAACCTCATTAATAATTTGCATTATTCTTTGCATTAAATCTTTAAACAAGACGTAAGTACTTACTTTTAATTCATCTAACCTATAGAAAACGAAAACACTCTAAATAAATAATATTTATTCCCATTTTTTTTAGTAAAATAATTTATCGATATCTTCTACTTCTACATTATTTCTATTTATAATTGCATATTTTGTATCTTTTTCCATGAATACACAATTATTATTACCTTTCTTATAATTGCAATCTTCTAAATTTCCATGTAGCACATCACTATACATATCACAATCGACAAAATCCAAAGAATTTAAATTCTCCCCTTCATTTTCATTTGTTTGTTTGATATCATCCCATGGACGAAACATCCTGCTGAATCTTTATAAAATTAAAATAGAAATTTTTTGTTTTTTCCGATTTTTTTAAAACTATCGCAAAATTTTTACTTTTGACCTCTGTAATGCACCAATGATATACACTTTACGTCTTTACATAATTTTAAAATCTCAATACATTCATCACTTCGTTTGAATCTAAAAATCAGTCTATCCGAATTTGGTATTGAAAACACCGGTTACTATTTAATCCAAATTGTATGGTTTATGCATTTACCGAAAGGGTTAAATATTTGAAATTTATTTGAAAAGTGTATTTATATATCATTAGCTCGTAAAAATATCGATTTATTCCAATATATTTCGGCCGAGAAATTCAGTGTTTCCGAAATTATTAGTGAACACTGCGGTATACTATGCCTATAGTATAATGTGTACAAGTACAATTCTATAAGCCCCAACTAATAATGCCTTTGAATTACAACGATTACTTTCCATTAAATATAATATAAATTTAACACTTATGACTTTTACATACATAATGGTAAGGATAAATATGGGCTCGGGATAATTTACGTTGCTATAATAATTCACTGAATAAGTGTATAATTTTAAAATTGTTTATTGAATACCTCATAGGTACTATATTATTTTTAAAAAAAGCCAAACTGTTGAATTGGAGGTCTTTGGATTTTTTTAACATTCAGCATATTCTATACGACTATACCTAGCAATTAAAATTTTTACGTATTAAAAAATTATTTTACTAAATAATTGATTTAAGGGTAAATAATCAAAAACTATTTTAAAATATGCAATAAAAATCAATAAATCTTAAAAATATGCATTTGTAGAAATAAATCCCAAAATATGCAAAAATATGCACAATAAAGTTTTAAACTTTAACTCCAAACACCACAACACAAATTTTTACTAGATCAGATTTATTCTTTTTACTTCCCGAACAAATATACAATTGCATAAATACCCGATCCCTGGTTATTACTTATTTTATTTAGTTATATTAAAAGTACATTAATTATAATATAATACCTAATTAAAATATTTTTATTTAGGTACTTACCCTTTACGGAGATTATAAATGAAGATTCTGATAAAAAAAAATCGATAATTTAAATATCGTACGCACAACACATATGTTTACATTAAAATATACACATTAAAAATTTGTAACACCGTGTTGAAGTCTTCAGAACGAAGGTGAATACGGGAATGAAAATAATAATCTGAAATTAGTCTAAAATGTCTTTAATGGGTCCTATATTATTATTTTTTGTCCCCTTCTTCCCTCATCTCTAAGATATCAGATATTGACATTGCATTACTTTTTTTTACCAAGAAGTTATAAGCTGTTAACTATAGTATAGTTGATATGGGTATGGGTTTAATGTTTATCAACATTTTTTGGTATGTTCTTTATGCATACTAAGCGCGTCTAACGCGTATGGCTCTACTTACTGTATAGTGTATTGTCACAAGTAACAATACATAACAATAGTCTATCTACCTGTCTAACTATTACGAACCGTTGAGTAGTATACGTATAGTAACGTTTTGGTTATCGCCAACCGCCATTATCGGTTACCTTTGACAGACGGGTCACTGTGACTCATAGAGTATTCTATGCTGTGACTGCCGTACCTTTAATATAATCCAAATTAAATTTTAACCTTATACTATTCTTTGAATTCTTTTTCGTAATTTATTTTATTGAAGTAGTATTTGTGGCGATTTTATTATTATAATACAGGCACATAGCATTGCATAATGTTTTTCACTTTTAACTTGGCTTTCAATGATTACATTCTTTGACAAACAAGACTATAGATTTCTGTTGCGGTTCTCCAAAGTGTCTTGGACTGTTGGATATTAGTTAAAAAGTTATCTAAAACGTTTGCATTTGTTATATATCAGCTATAATACATATGCTTTTCCGGTGTACAATTAGTACACACTAGATCAGCGGTTCCCAATCTTTTTCCCATCACGACGCATTATTATTAGTTATTATAAGTCACGGCACACTTTGGATAAATATTAGATCGTATATAATCAAGGGTTAAGTATTATCTACTTATCGAATAATAAGTTCAAATTGTCACGGCACACCTTTCAAATTTCACGACAAACTAGTGTGCCACGGCACGCCCTTTGGGAAACACTGCACTAGATATAGGTATTATGTTATGCAGTTATTACAAAAGCCAAGGGATAACCATGTTAAATTTGTAACATTAATATGAATATTTATTTATTTTTTTTTTTTTATTATGATCAATTTTATTTTATGTTTTAACAAATTTTATCATTTTTTTATCGGTAATTACTTACCTAAGTATAATATATTATTGTAGGTACCTAGATACCCTACCTACATAAAAAATCAAATTAAAATGTAACTAAATGGTCTAAATGTAATATTATGAAAAAAAACCATAAAATATTAAGCAAAATGTTAAAATATTAAGTAAAATTGTGTTCTTAATTTTAACATTCTAAACTTCAATAATTGATGTTATAAAAAAAAATTAAGTACATGAAATATACTAAAAAAAATATTAAAAACGGATAAGTTAGTTATAAGTTATAACTTTATAACATAAGTTGGATAGCCACAATAATAAATTTAAGTAGTTCGCTAATTCGATAATTAGGTACCTACTATTATTAGTATTATTCAAGTATTTGGAACACATTAATTAATTTTTGCAGTTTTGTATAATTTCTGGTAAGTAATTCAAAAAGAAATGATCTATAAAAGTAGGTTTTTCTCATAATCTTCTTAAACGTTTAAAAATTAATCGATTAAGAAAAAAAAATTTTTCCAGTGTTTTCAAGCTTAATAAGAATAAAATCGTCAAACATAACAGGCGATTTTTACCTCCTCAGTAAAATTTTACCTCATGTGATTTTTACCTCCCTACGGTAAAATTTATAGGGGGGTAAAAATCGCCTATTACGGTAGGCGAATTTTACCTCAGGCAATTTTTACCCTCTCGGTAAAATTTATAGGGTGGGTAAAAATCGCCTGTTACGGTAGGGGAATTTTACCTCAGGTGATTTTTACCCACTAGGTAAAATTTATAGGGGGGGTAAAAATCGCCTGTTAGGGTAGGCGAATTTTACCTCAGGTGATTTTTACCCACTAGGTAAAATTTATAGGGGGGGTAAAAATCGCCTGTTAGGGTAGGCGAATTTTACCTCAGGTGATTTTTACCCACTAGGTAAAATTTATAGGGGGGGTAAAAATCGCCTGTTAGTGTAGGCGAATTTTACCTCAGGTGATTTTTACCCACTAGGTAAAATTTATAGGGGGGTAAAAATCGCCTGTTACGGTAGGGGAATTTTACCTCAGGCGATTTTTACCCACTAGGTAAAATTTATAGGGGGGTAAAATGTATAGGGGGTATAATTCGCCGGTGACACCGGTCATTACGATTTGATTTTAATCATATAAATAATTGTGCATTCGTGGCTCGTGCATTATTTTAGGCTTCAGCAAGGCGCAGGCCAATTGTAACATTCTAAAAGTAAGGGGTGCAACCGCATACCCTGCCACCCCCCCCCCCCAAATCACGCCCCTGATTAGGCATATCGTAATTTGTGAAGTTTGTATTTTAGAGGCAACGTAAATGTTAAAAAAAAAATCAAACATTTTAACTATACGTCATGATACATCTTTGGTCTGAATAAATCGTAGATAGTAGATGCCAGTTCAAAATTCGCTAAATGGGAAGGAAAATGTTAGTACGGTGCATGATAAACTTAATTTAATTTACTATCATGGTATAGTGTAGTAGTGCTCAATGCTCACTAACTATAATAGTATACCTATTTATACCTACATGGATAATTTTTCTAACATCGTTTTTTTTATTTTCATTGGTTACATATATCCATTATTATATAGGTCATTCAAATCTAAAATGGCGAGTCAACATTTTTTCATTTAATGTTATTAAATATTGGATTAAAATTATGACGAATATTTCTCGAAAATGGAGTCTAATTGAGTCTTGACCGAGTACAGATTTTTATTCATTAAATTTGATTAATAATTATACAACTAGGTAATAGTGAACTGATTTTATAATAAGTAGGTACATTAATATTATATTTTAGAATCGATGGTAAAACATTTGGGTTTTTTTTATACTTATCATTGCCATACGAAGTGTGTTCAAAAAGTATGAGGACAATAATGTTATTATTACAGATAATCTACTCAAGATAACATTTTAAATTATAAATAGATTTATTCCCCACGTATTATATAGTAAGTATTTCAAACAAAACCGGGTCACTATCTAAGCTCAATTTATTGTTGCACATAGTAAAATCCAGTCCATTAACGAAGAACGTATGTGTTATTTGTGCATAGAGCTTTGTTTGAGACTTACAGAAGAATACAACGAAAACGTACGCAATGATTAAAAATTTAAAAGTGCTTTTGGGGATGATTCATTTAGTTGTTCGGTGACTTCGAGTGGTTTAAACGTTTCAAAGACGGTCGACAGTCCTCTGAAGATGTTTCACGTTCTGAAAAACCGTTGACATCAGAAAAGATTATGATTTGAAGAAAATCACTAATATGTATACCTGATGGACAAATGATCGATCAGGTAGGTATACAATAAAGACGTATTCTAGGTATTACACCAAAATTAAAGTGTCTTTAGACCTCGGTTAAACCAGAAAAAAAGACCTCGCAACTTGCGTAACAGAAGATTATAAAAATATACACAATAAAATAAAACTAAAAAGCCGGTATCTTATTGGTTTAATTAATATCATATTATCCAAAACACATTTTTTTTTAGATAAAAATAACGTATTTAAAACTTAACAAACAAAATTGAAAAGACAAAAAAAATTTATCTTATTTATTTTTTCTTACACGAATAATAAATCACTAATAATATTTAAAACAATAATTACACAACAGCAAATATTAAAAAGTTTACATACAAATTTAAAATAATACAGTTAAGGGTTTATTGTATTTCTATACTCTATATTTATACAGCATACAAATGAGCTAAAATAATTTTTTTTTGTTAAAATAAAATTGTTAAAGATACATATTATAATTATATATATATATATATATATATATTCTTGATTTGACTAAAATGTTTATACAACAATGTAAAAAAAAAATTATGTAAATAATAATTAAGCCTAAAATGTATTAAAAAAAATTATATATTGTCCAATAAAAAAATCAACAAACAACAGTTAGTTATAAAAAAAACCTCAGAAATGTACTAAATGAGTTATAAATCACAGCACAATATAACATAATGTAAATAATAATATAACAGATAGGGATAATAAATAAGGTAACAAAAGCAATAGTTAGTAATAAAATGATATACAGGAAGAATCAGGTATAGGGTTCGATTCAATTCAGTTTAAAACATTAAATATATCATATTGAGAAATGGCACTTTATATGAACAAAATATAAGAAAAAAATCCTATCTTACTAAATTGTACTATTTAGTAAATCTGCATTTAATCTTGCTTTGCTTTTAGCTTCTGCATGAACTCCCCAGATAAATAATTGATTTTTTTCTGTCCGCTCAAAGTAGTCACCATCTCCTTGTTCATCTAAAAACCATTAAAAAAAAAAAAAATTAACACTTATAAATAAAAATAAGTTTAACTGCAAACATATTAGTTAAAAAAAACACACACATTTTAATCAGTATTGTAGGTGATTTCCATCATGGACCAAGATAGACCTTAGTCGATGATTTATGTGTTAAACATAATTAACATTTTTGTAGGAATAAAAGTTATTTTCATACTTATATTGATTTAAAAGGTACACAGATCATCTTATTGTATTATTATAAATATATACTATTATTTAAATACACTGTATACGTTACTGGATGATTCACTTAACATACTCATTGTGCTGTATATAAGAATAATGGATATTTTAAAGAATCAACCTGTATGATATACAGTATATGTCAGAAGTTTTTTTTATAGCTTTTAGTGTCATTATTCAGTTATAATGCTTTTAAAATAATTTCACATGCTATCAGATAAACAATAGGTAGCTTATTGAGGAAAAAAATTGTGATCTGCAAGGCTGAACAGTAAAGTTAATATCGAAAAATATGATTTAAGTAAATTTAAAAATATCAATATGTAATCTTGTTTGGTATAAATTTTATAATAAGTTGAGGATTTGAGAAGTGAATATAACTTAAAAATGTATAGAGTTAACTTTTAATTAAATGATAAAGTATACTAAAGGAAAACTTAATATAAATAGATCGATCTTATGTGTAAATGTAAAATAAAATATATTTGTTGTATCTATCCATTAGATAATAACACAGAATTCAGAAAAAAAATCCTACAATCAAATTTGTACAGTTGTAAAAATTTAAGTATGAATTAAATTAAACGATTAAAAATACTTCAGGCAATGAGCAAACATTATATGTATAATCGTGTAATGTAAATAGAAAAAGTTGGTCAATTTTAAATATAATTAAAAAAATGTTTGATTTTCTTATATTTTCTACATATTTTTGTTCTATAGATAATAAAATGGTTTAACTCTATTATGGGTATATGTTTTCCAGAACTTCAACTAATAACTTATCATTTTTATATGGTTAGGCTATGTTGAGGCTATTATTACTAGAAATAATTTTATTAATAATTGTGAACCTATATGAAGTAGCTTTTAATAGGATAAATAACGTATATTTATTTCCAGGACAACAAATGTGCTTATTTCGTTAACTATCATGTTACCATCGGCGACTCTAAATTAATATGGTTTTATATTAATTATTTGCACTAAAGTGATGGGGTAACAAATATCATTAAGATTTTTTTGGCATAATTAACTTTTATTTTTATCTAATGTTTTTTTAAAATAGAATAGTATATACTAGTTTGGTGAAATGACATGAAAAATATACTTGGCTTACTAATAATACATATTGAGTTACATGGTATTAGGGATGGGCATGAAATCCGAATATCTGAATTATCCGAATATCCGGATATCCAAATCCGGATTTGAATCAAATTCTTATACGGATTTCCCGAATTATCCGGATTTATGGATTTGCTTTTTATGTGACTTCAGACTTACAAATATTTTTAATGTATGGTAAAACAAATTATTTTATTATAATGAAAATTTAAAAAAATGTTATATTATATCAAAGTTCGGATCATAATAATCGTTTGAAATGTATACATTTCAAATAGACAAGTATAGTGTATACCCAATCTTTACTGCATGACCTTCGGATGGTTATTGAAAAAGGTTTTTTGAAGATAAGTTAAATTTATCTTACGACAATAATTGTTATCGATTTAATTGTTTACTAGGACATGTTCTTTTACAGTAAATTATCAAATAAAAATTATCGAAAAATATCAAGTGGAGAGTGGAGACATATTTGTAGGAATAGTATTTCTGTTGCATCAAACATGTTAAAATTGAGTAATTTTACTATAATAATTTTACTTGAATAATCCGGATAATCCGTGAAATCCGGATTTACTAAATCCGAATAATTCGGATTTTTGAAATCCGGATATGCCCACCACTACATGGCATTACCTATAAACTCTATTTATTGGAAATTTATGCTAATGGTATTTTAGATAAATAACAGTAACCATATTTAAATACTAGAATAGACATAGTTTGTCTAAAATTCTTCTAAAGAATTGAGCAGACATTTAATTGTTTTTCAAAACACAAAATATCAATTAATCTAGTTTAACTATGTTTGATTAAATAACTCTTATTAAAATAAACAATGGTTTTTATGAATAAGACATAATAGATTAAAATTATTTAATTCTATAACTATTAGTGCTCATAAAAATATGACAATATTTTAAGACAGAAGTCAAGAAGTTGAACCACATCAGTATAAATAGAGAAAATCAAAGCTAAACCGATAATTATAAATACCATTTTAATATTTGAGGGAAATTTTTATAACTTTTTAGCAATTGTCCTGTTGAATAATTCTAGACAACATAGACCAAGCGAGCAAATGGCAAGTTGCATCATTCGTTTCTTCCCCATCGGCTACAGACAAAACATTTTAAATATTTTTGTTCCTACAAATCTTTTTATTTTAAATAGAAATGATTTTCAATAATATATTTACCAGATCTAAAATCTATATAACCTTCACCACCAGCAATAATCAAAGTGGATGTCAAATGTTCAGCATCAGGTACACTTTCAACAATTGGATCGTCTTGTTGAATAGAAGACGCTGCTGAAAAACCTCCAGATCCTATAATAAAAAGAAAATTATAATGTATAATAAATTCAAATTCTATATTACAGATGATATGATACATTTAGTAATAAGTCTATTCACTTTATTATTGATACACACTCCAGTCTCCTACAGATAAAATTGTTTGTTTTATAAAAAGTGAAATTGTCAAGTTATTCATTAATCATTAGTATTAAGACTGAGATGATAAATTAATTTTAATCTCTATAATTATTTATAAAATTTAGAAGTTATAAATTAGCAACATCATAAAACCCTAGTATAGATATATCTATGAATAAAAACTATTCCCATAGAGTGGCCAATAATTATTAAGAATAATATTTTAAAAATTTCAGAAATTTGTTTACAACTAATAATTTACCTGGTACAGAAACAAAAAACTTTACTGAATCTCTAAACCCATGTACAGACAGTTGAGCGTGGGCCATTGAGCAATATGGTATGAAACTACTTGGTGTTATCTCTTGAGTTTTTGGTTCTGAATATACTTTTACTTCTTTATTAATTGGAAAACCTAATAAACCTTCTAAACATGAAAAAGTATATATATATATATATATATATATATTAGGAAAAAATGTAATAATTGTTGTCATTATTAGTAATGTTAGGTAAATAAATATATCTTACTATCTAAAAGTGGGACTGATATAACTACACCAATTCCAGTGCCAATCCATAGCCTGTTAGAAGCAACTAACATTGCTGTAATCCTAATACACGATAGTTGTGGTTTATCAGATCCTGTTGATGACAATTTTTTAATCATAATTAATTCAATAAAAAAATTATTCTGTTAATTACTTTATTACGAAACAAGATTTACCTAGCATTTTGATAATAAATGGTTGTACATCAACATCTTGTAAATGGTTATAATTATATGCATGATAAAGTCTTATTGTTGAGTCAAGCCGAATTGATACCCAAACTCCATCTCCTACCCAAACCATGGTGCGAACTTTACTTTCTTTATGAGGATGTGCTTCTATTGTATGCTAAATTATATATAATTATTTATTTTAATCCCATCATATTATGCCATAAGTTATTATTATACATACAATAACAACTAATGAACGTGGATGAATAATATGCACTTTATTTTTATAACCACACCAAACACGTTTGCTGTTAACAGATACTAGGCATCGAGCTGCATTTTGAGGAGGCCCTAATGTCACGCTATAATATTTGCTTAAGTCCCATCGACCATCATCATCACGCCGAAATACAACTACTGTTCCGTTAGCCAAAGCACATAAAACACGACCATCAACATAACTAAAAATAAAATAATATCAAATCAAATATTCCGATTTTAATACAAATAAAATGTCCTTACATAATACTCAACACAGCATCTTTTAATTTTACTGAGTGTAAACACCGCTTCCACTGGGATTTAGCAGAATGTACAAATATACAACCATTTTCAAATCCTAACCAGACAGTAGGTAAGACACTTGACATTTTATCTAGATCTTCATTAGCTATTTCGTTTTCTAAAATAAAATATAATATTAAATAATACTATAATATACAATTTTAACTAGAGATAATTAAGGAATAATTTGACGTACAACTTGACATTATACTTTAATTAATAACTAAAAAAAAAAAAAAATTGAAACACAACCACACCAATACTTAAATTATATTGACTATTAACTTTCACAATCACCAATTAGTATAAAGCTCGCAAAGCCTAAACCATATAGACAGTACATTAAAATTAATTTATCATGATAATATATTTCATTTATCATTTAGTACAAATAACATGATGAAACGACACAAACATTTACTCGAAACTCTATTAATTATTAATATTTAAAAGCAATTTCAATAATATAACTACCAACCTAAAAGTTTATAGTAATTAAAACTTGAAATATAAAAGCATATTATGAATACTCTACTGTATACTGTTATCTCAATAGAATACTTAAAACTGTTTTACTTCATATAGAAATGTTTGAAATACATTGAAAATCGGTGACAATAATAAAATACATGTTAACATATTTTGACAAATAAAGAAGATAATGTGTTTCTAAATTACTAAAATAGCTATAGTTGTATTGTGAAAACCAGATTTAAAATTCAATATTTTTAACTAATTATTTTCTAATTTCTTTTCTAATGAGTTCAATTGTATTATTACTTTTTGTTTAAAAATGGAGTATTTAGTAATAATTTAAATTATTTCTATCATAAAATAAAACTATAAGATTCTTTTTATTCATGAGATAAAAGTAATATATATTTTCAATAAATAGCAAATACAAAAAATTGAAAATTTTGTTTAGAAGTAAATTACCATTCAGAGGGTCAGATATTCCATCCTTTATGATACCTTCTTTCAATAGGCTAGGTCTTCTTGATATTTCACAGCTATATCTATCTGGTTGAATAGAATCTGATATGCTATCTTCTAAGAGCAAAATACAAACAATAGCACAACACAACAAGCAGCAAATTCAGGCGTAAAAAATAAAAGCCATTGTAGAAATAATAGATACTTACCATCATCAATCTTATCTGAGTTTATGTCGTTTAATAATTCATCTGCTTTATGATTATCATCTAAATAAGTTTCTTCACTACCAGCTGCACAACTAACAAACATAATTTTGCCAATTTCAACATCTGATTTTTTATCTTTTGGTAATTGTTTGTCTTCTTCTGTAACCTCTTCAGTTTGCTCAGGCTCACAATTTATAACATCATTATCCATATAATCACTTTCTAAAGCCCCTATAAAATATTATAAAACACTATTATTGTGAATGTTATGATTACAAAAAGTCGAGAGTACAAGGTAAAAAGAGATTTAGCCTAGGGTACATACATAATACATAAATATATATATATATATTTCATACTCCTAATATATACAAATAGATTATATTTACCTGATACTGAAGCAATACAACCAATATGAGCTTGACATGAAATATGAAATGTCTCTAACACAATATCAGGTTTATTAGCATCAATAATGACTACTTTAGTATTATTATTAGTTGTAGTACATATCCAAATAAGTGACGATAGCACTAGTTCTGATTCAATATTTGATCTACTATTTTCCTAAAAAAATCAAATTAATAAATTTAATTAGAAATAGGGATTTAGTAGTCAGGTATATACTAGTGAAACAAAATAGTACTTTTAACTCTTCGTCTAATTTTTTCATTTCTAAGCTTTCATCAATTCTATCTTCAACTTCTGTGTTTTTACTAATGGGTTCTTCCATATTATTATTATTACTATTATTATAAAATACACTGGCTCCAACAATTTCCCCTCCATCTTTGGTAACACCTCCACTAAGATTAACTCCTGTAGCGCACCACATCTGAAGTAACCAAAAATGTTTTATTTAATATTAAAATAATAATACAATAAAAAAAATTTTTACATAAATTAGATATACCACTGACACATTATACAAATTTTAGTTATTTATATTCAGGGAATTAAGTATAAAAATAAATCTAATAAAATATAGAATGAATCACAGACAAAGTAACATTGATAGATTAAATCATACATTTTAGGTACGCAATTACTCAACACTGCCATTAAATCAAATAAAAATATCAGCGTAATAATATTAATATTATGTAACTTTTAATATTTTACAAGATCAAATTAAATTAATATTTACCTTCATTCCAGGTTCAGTATCAGCAAGCGGTGAGCAACAATTTACTAGAACTGGAACTGGATAGTTTGTACTTGGGCTACTAGATTGCTGTGGCATACTTAAATGAGGTCTTCCATTTGAAGGATCAGCTGGCATACTCCAACCATAAGCTTGTAACCAGCTTTCTTCTCTGGGAATATGAGTACGTATTCTACCAAAATGTACACGTCGATCAGGACGCTTAGATTTGTCACTAAAACTAAATATAATTAAGCAAAGTTCATTAAAATAATAGAAAGTAGTACATAAAATTTCTCTAGGACCAACCTAATCAAATTTCTTTTTGGACGTGTGGATATTTTACATATTTTATATGATAAAGTTCAAATGTTTATGCCGAGATATTGTTTGAATAGAATTATAAAAATAATATTCCAATCTGTAACCGAATATTAATACCAATATTATAGAATAAATAAAATAATGATTATTATCCCGAAAATTGTAATGAGAAAATACATAAATAGTTAAAAAATAAAAAATGTTGTGATTCTCAGCAATGATCATAGACATTATTTTTAACTCAATATAAATGTATTTTATGTTTTGTTAGTAAACCCATTAGCCATGCAAAAGATTAGTCCTCGAGAAATACAAATTTAATAATAAAATACATACATATCATCTTCATATCGACTATATCTTCCTCCTTCTATCATACTACGTCTTTTCATTATGCTAGGGGGGCCAACTTGATGGGATGATGGATCGTAATGAATTGATCTTGGGCGCGCAACTACGCCTCCTCCGCTATTTCCACTTCCAAGTCCAGTATCGATTGGTTTGACACTGGTTCCAAATAAGTTGCTAAAACTGTATAAGAGATATTTTATCTTAATATAGTGATGAAATAAATATAAAATAATATAATATACAAAGCTACTGGATTATACCAAAATCAAGTTATTTGTGCAAATTCATATTTTAATTGATTGATTTGTCTTATGTGCGATAGATAATGAAGCACTCTCTTTACACCATTCAGAAACCAAATAATTAATCACTTACAGTCTCCACACACCCTGTTTTTTTTTCTCGTTTGGCTCTAATCGAATGGCCCGAACAGTTTCTTGCCAACGAAGTGATTCTTCTAAATCCATTAGTTGTTCTTTGAATTTATTTCGTTCTAAAATAACTCTCGCCATTTCAACACGAGTAAATCTTTTACGTTCTGCATATGATTTTTCTTCCTAAAATTTTAGTTAAACATTTCATCAAAATTTTATATTTATTAATAATAATACTAGTTATATATATATATAACCTAAATTATATTTTTCTAGTAGTTGTAAGAATTAATTTTTAAACATTCAAAATAAATAATAAATAATATTTAATTAATTACATCAGAATCAGATTTGTTCAATTTGAGCTGTTCTAATTCTTGCTTTGTTTTTTTAAATTCTTCCTCAACTTCAGATGCTTTCTGAGCCAAACGAACATTTAGTGTTTGCAATGCTTTTAACTCTTCACGTAAAATATGTTGCTCGCTAATTTAATTCAAATTAAATAAAAACAATAGTAAAAATGTAAATATTTCAACATTTAATTTTATGATTATATTTATACTAGAGTTTTCTAAAGTACCTAACTGTTTTTTGACTGGAAATTAATGTCCATTAATAAATAAAAGTGTAATAATTTAATCTAACTAATTATAAAATTAACATTAATGAATATTGTTTTCATGGTCTATAAGAAAAAAATCCTATGCAAATTCAATAGTATTTTGTATTGATGACATCAGGAAATCATTTCCATTAATCATTAAACAAGTAATATTAATTATGAATAATTGATATATAGGATGATTGATTTATCATAAAACACTAATTATTTCAAAAAGGATTGACTTTTTTCAAAATATTTTTTTACATGGTTTAAGTTGTTAAAAAACCAATGTTTTTATTAAAAAATTATGTTTTTAAATATTTTTTATCCTTATCATTTTTTAAGTTTTTTACTTTTTTGAATGACAACATAGAGTTTTAATTTCATATTCCAAAGCAGAATATTTTTCTAAGTATTTTGATACATAGAAATCGAATTTGGGGCTAGTAGTTTCTGAGTTATAAGTATTTAAAGTTTAGACAAGTGGATTAGTGGACAAACAATTTGCGGGGTAACCCCGTACCACTCCACTCTGCCAATCAAAACTTTAAATACTTATAACTCATAAACTACTAGCCCTAAATTCGATTTATATGCATCAAAATACTTAGAAAAATATTCTGATTTGGCATATGAAATTAAAACTCTATGTTGTCATTCAAAAAAGTAAAAAAACTTAAAAAAATGATAAGGATATAAATATTTAAAAATATAATTTTTTAATAAAAACGTTGGGTTTTTAACAACTTGAAACCATGTAAAAATAGTTCGAAAAAAGTCAATACTTTTTGAAATAATGAGTGTTTTATGATGAATCAATCACCCTGTATATATATGATGATCTGAAACTCATTTAGTTAAAAATCTGATTTTTGGTCATGTATAGTTCTTACTTCTATAATGGATGGTTCATTATCTCCTAAACATAATGTAAATTATTTAAAATTGAACTTAATATTTTTTTTTTCCAATAAGGTATAAGAAACGTATATACATAACATTTTTTAAGAATAGTTCTTAATTAGACAAAGGGTCCGACTTTTTTTTATTTATCAAATGTTTTATAACTATAAACCATTTTTGATAAATAAAAAAAAATACACTTTTAGTTCTTAATTTTTTGGGAAGAAAATATTTTTAAAACCTTAAAAATAAATGTGAATAACAACAGTGCAAATTACTTTTAAAATAATAAAAAAAAAAAATAATAATAATAATACCTTGTAAGTTCATCAACTTTAATAATAAGATCATCTTTAACAATATTGAGAGCATTTTTTGTGGCCAATAGTTCAGTATTTTCTTTAATGAGATTTTCAACTTCCTTTCCCATACCTTTAAATTGTTAAATAAAAATAAAAAGTTAGTATAAATTAAAATATAAAATCAAGAAATTGTTAGTTGATGTTAGTCTTACCGAAAAAGTTATCATTAACTGTTTTATGATTTCAGACGGACACAAGAGCATATTGTTTGAGTTACAGCAGCAAAAACATACGAAATAAGTTATATTTAGTTAAATATAATTTGTTATATTAAACAAAAGTTTTATATACAAAAAACTTTTTAAGTATTAGTCTTATATAACATTAATGCATAAATTGAAGGTTAATTATTAGGGAACAGGTTTAAGACATTAGTTTATTTTCTCGTTCCCTAATAAATAATAATGAGTGTTTTTTTTAAAACGAATTTAAAAGGACGCAACACCACATATTTTGTGTCTATCTTACAAGTATGTAACATAGCAAATTTATGCTAAGCAGATCACGTTTAACTCTGTTAGTTTAAAAATTAGAGTAAATTGACCTATTAAAAAACTTGATGTTAAGAACATCATTTGTGTTTGTAAGTGGGTTTTTTTACAATAACTTAGTTTTTAGTGAGTTATGAGATTTTTTAATTTATGCTTTTTTTATATACGCGTAACTTGCTACAAAATTGAACCATCATAAAAACCCACATACAAACACAAATAATATTCTTAACATCAGGTTTCAGAATAGATCAATTCACTCTAATTTTGAAACTAATGGAGCTAAAAGTGATCTGCTGAGTGTAAATTTACCATGTTATGCACTTGTAAGACGGAGACAACAAATGGTTGTGTAACTTCTTTTTAAAAATAATTTTTAATTTTATACATGCGAGAAAGCTAAATAATATGGCGCAATCATTTAAGTAAAACAATTTAATTATAAGTATAAATATAGTATTTGATACATTGAGAGAAAAGTAATATACACAAATAGGTTGATGATTGGTATTAAAATTAAAAAAGTTTCTAAATTGTTATTACAAAAAGTGTAAAACTAAAAGGAGTACCTAGTTGAACGCACATGTTTAAGTAAATTAGCTTCCAAAATATTATTAATTAATCCAATTATATTTTAATTTAATACTTTTACTTGAAATAAAATATTAAATTATTTCTCTTTGGTAATACAAATAGTTTTTTACCAACTCAAATACATACAGCATCAATAATATTGCTTTTCCATTTCCAAAGTATAATGAATTCATGGCATGGTAGTTTTTTATGCATGCAAAATAAGATATTTGTTTATAATTCACTAAAGTTATAATAGCTTAGCTTTCTGAGACTGAGCTTTGGGTGGCTCATCAACCAAGTGTAAAATGATTGGACATGCTTAATGAAAAAAATTTCGTAGACAAAACTAGTTGCATTTTTAAAATCTATATGAATTTAATTTTTTTGTTTTGTTTTTTACATACACAAGCATGAATTAAAAGTTATGTAAAATAGAAACTAGAAGAGATTTCATACCTATCAAGAGTGAAGTTTCTGGTTCAGTCTCACTGCTGACTGTCGATGAAAAATTATGTAAAAAAGAACATGCAAAAAAATAATAATAACAATAAATGCTGAGCGTTCTAAATAAAGTATAATTTTTAAAAAGCAGAACTAGAAAGGCCTTAAAAATAAGTTTTCATTTAATCAAAGCATAGAACAATAACGATAATATTTCATACCAGATGAAGCATAATCTCCAGGATGTACCCAATTTCCTGAAACACATATAAGACTGTAAAATTGTAAAATTGTTAAAATAATAATATATTAAAATTGTAAAATATATATTTATAAATAAATTGGGAAAATCAAAAAATAATTTATTAATAAATTACAATTCAAAAATTAAACTAAATTAAGGATGAAAACAAAACAATTTAATAATATAGTGCCTACCAGTAATTTCTGGTACTTCTTCTGAGTCAATTTGCACCTCATGGTCTTGGAAGCTGAATTCTTGATATAAAACATTAGTGGCAGGTCTCTGTTCTCTACAAAATTAGTATAAATTGAATGAAATATAATTTTGGTCAAATATTTTTATTTAATGTTACTCAATATTACCTTTGTGTATGACTACGTCCACTAAGTGACATGACTGAATTTTTGGGAGTCGCTTCTATTTCTTCTACTATTTCTGGGACTTCATCAGGGCTGCTGTCATCAGCTTTACTTATTGAATTTAAAGTTTCAGACCAACCTCTTTCAGATATTTGATCAACACGTAAACGTGATTCTGCCTCAGAAGTTTCAAGTTCCTACAGTGAATTAATAAAATTATTAAGAAAATAGTGGTTAAGTAAATATCAAAGTTCAATCAAATATTAAACTTTCTCCTCCCACCAAATTCCAGATACTAGCCACTTAAAGTCACTATATTATACATGCTTCTCATTTTATGATATATTATTATGTGTTAACAATTAAATTAAAGTTTGTGACAGTTAAAAATATTATATTTTCATTGCTTATAATACTATAAATTTAAAATCTATAACTGAAATATATTTATGATTAAAAAAAAAAACCATATTAAGTATGTCTTATTACTTACTTGGTTTTGTAATTCATTTTTCAGACTAGAATTGGAATGCATACTTCCTGGTGGAGAATTAGATATAACTAATGGATATTCATTGGATCCATCAATAGACTTTAGGGTAGAAGGACTCTCAAGGGAACTAAACCCAAATGAAACTGGTCCAGAAGATCTGAATAAGAAAATAATGGTATTAGTTGAAGTAAATTAAATATTTGTAGACGTTTTGATTATACCGATTCATATGTGCCATGCTCATAAAAGGCATACGTATACTTCTAGGATTATCCATTCGATCACCGGAACCCATTAAAATTTTTGTACGCTCTATGTGATCCATGTGTGTTTTAAATAATTCTGTATATCGTTCATGTAATTTTGTGTACTCTTGTTTCATATCTTGTTCTTTTTCTTCTAATCTATAAACTAATATCAGAAACATATATAAGTTAAATTTCTTTCAATGTTTAATTTTAATGTTATACAATATTAAAATTGCAAGTCAAAATAATATGCATCTTAGTTAAAACTAACTTTGTTTAGTTTGATAATTAAATGCTTTCATTGAAAAGTGTAAATATATAAATTTAAAACAGAATATTATAAGAAGCTTTAAGGGCATAGACAGACTTAGTGAGATAAACAAAAAATACCTCCTAAACCAAATTTTTCCTATTATAGTATTACTATTTTAGTAACAGTTTTTAATTATTTTATTTATAATATCTCAAATCAAAGGTTTTAATACTTTTTATTCTAGGATTTGGGACAAAATTAAATATAAATAAATAATTTTTAATTATTGTAATATATATATTAAATTATAATACTTGATACATAACGGGTGCATACAATGACAATTTGAGAGATTCATATTTTTAGATTATTCATCCTCCTTCTGAGAGCCGTTTAAAATTTATTTATGGGCTACAATTTTGGGAGACCCCTGCCTTAAATGACTAATTTCTCTGGATGAGAATCTTTACATTATAGATATTTATAGAATTACAGCCAGGGTCTTCTTTTACAAATAATTCTCATATATACATAAAATGTTACACTAAAACACGAAAATCAGGTAAATAGCGACAATCTTTAGATACTGTTTTCCTACCCGAGTATACTGAACATATTGTTAATTCCAAGCATTAAGCATTTACCAACATTTAAATACTTAAATAAATAGCTTTATGAATGAGTTGAAATTTATCAATGCCCATAGTTATTATTTATCAGTGGTCAAATTAAGTTGTAACCACAATTTTTTAATTTTAAACTAATTATAAGAACAATATTCAAACAGTTTTAGTTTTTTAAATGTCAATTTGATTCTTATAATTGATTATTTTATATACAAATATGCAAAAATGAAATTATATAGAGAAAAATTGGTTTTAATACTTCTCTATCCCTATATTTGAGTACAAATGTCTAACCTAACCTGTAAAAGAGGCACAGGTTTGAAAATGTTTAACTTTTTTGCTTATTACTTATATACTATATTTTTTTAATTAACAAATTTAAGCTAGTTAAACTATTTTTATTTTATCTAACCTCTTATATCTAAATACTATGAATAATCAAAAAAACAAATTTAATTTATGAACACCAATAGTAATAATAATTTAAGATGATTAAATAATTTTCAAAACAAATCAAAAATGTATTAATATTGTAGTTTATTAAAATGAGACATAAAAGCTATAAATAATAAAATGTATGGTTTAACTTTAGATAACTGATACATTAAATAAGATACCGATAAAAACTTCATTAGTAATGTATATTACTATGATTACCAAATTGTCCATGGCATATTAAAAATGTATTTATAACAAAATCATGAATTCTAAGTAAAACTACAAAGTACACACAATAGTTTATGTATAAATGTATGTTTATTAATACTTACTATCTAAAATGTTAAAATACCAATATTGAGTCAAGAACTTACCGTGGTCTGAAGCATTTTTTGATTTTAATTCTAACATTCTAACAATTGATTCTAAACTCTCTATTTTACTTTGATAATCTTTTTTCTCATCTTCAATATAGTCTTCCATTTCAAGAAGTTTCTAAAAAAAAAAGGGTTGATAATTAATATTTTTCTTAGTTTTCTTAGTTTTTCAGGTACACAGTGGGTGAACAAATTAAAATTATCCTATATTAATCTTACCTAAAAAAAGAAAAAAACATTATTTCTTACATTAATATCAATTTTAAACACCTTAGCACATACATAATAGCCTGTTAGTTAGTACTAACCAGTACCCACTTAAGATGTTATAAATAGAAGCTACATATTACTAAAGATATTATATATGTGTTATGTTTATACAATTAGGTATACTTGAAATTAATGAAATGATGGATCCACAAATATTTAGGTGTATTAAATTCTACAGGGCAAAAATTGTTAACATAGATAGAACTTAAAAGGAAAGAATCAAGCTTTCATGTATGGTTTGGAGGATATAATAGCTGTTTTAAGTTATAATTGTAAGTACTATAATAGTACTTATAAAATTAACCAAACTTCAAGAAAAATTTTTTTAAAGATTTGACGACAATTTATGTTACTATAAAAATTATATTATATGAATAATAGAACTATTCAAAGGCTAGGTACATCAATTAGTGTATAATTGAATATATTATTAAATTTGTCTAATATATGTTAGTTGTATAAAAAAATCAATAAATGACAACTTTACATTTGTCAATATCAAATAGCCTAGTCATTATATATATATACAATATTCTAAAAGAAAAATATTTTGCTATCCTTCAAAAAGGTCATAGATCACTATTACTATTATCATGTATAATGTTAATTTAACTATGTATCCAATCAAGCGTTTATTCATTCAATTGCTATGAAATCTGAGCCAAACAGCAATTTGTAATTACATTGTATTAGTTAGGAATTAATTTATAGGTATGAATAAAATATTGAATAATGAAATAAATACATTATCTGTTGAAATGAATTCTTATTCTCATAAAAATTGAATGAAATCTTTACATATTTGTGCACTTAAATAAAACTCTAATAATATAACTTATGCATAGGTACCTGTTCTGCAGATTTTCGTAGTTGTTTTTCTCTCTCATATTGAGTAACTAATTGTTCGTTGTCTTCTCGAAGTAGTTCAACTTCTACCTCATGTTCTTGATTTTCTGTATGGGAAAGATCCAAACATTCTAACACGTTAACAACCAGTGGCATCAAGTTTTTCACAACTTCTTCATCATATTTGGATATCATTTTTTCGAATTCCTGATAAATACTACCAGCTAGTGACTGTACTTTTTCAGACATAACGACATGGGTGTCGTCTTGAGTTCCGTAAACTACTTCTTGAGCCATTTAATATGAATATTGTCAAATAGTTAGAAAGTCCAAATTTTAGGAAATCTATTCTTCATTTATAAGAGTATAATTATTGTCATACGATGACACATAGATAATCGGCATTATAAAACATAATATTACAATATGTAGATTATTAATACAATTATTAATTAATTAAAATGTATAAAACATCAAAATTGTGTATTGAAAACTACTTAGTACCTTGCTAGTAGCCACAAAATTACTAATTACAATGGAAATTAAAACATTTCAATGCTACAGATTACGGACTACAGCATAAATTATTTGATCTAATACGGTAACTAGTAAGACGGAAGTCGTAGTAGTAGTAAAGTTGTACTGTTGTAATATGGACTCGGGGTTAATTGATTACAACGCATTGATAATGGCGTTGCAAATAATAAACAGATGCTTACAGTGTAGCCGAAAAATATTTGGCTTTGAGGAATAACTGCGCAGTTCATTTGCACAATTTAAGATATTCTGTTAGGGACGTGTTAGGTTTGCATGATTCGCATATACAAAAATAGAATTATTTGTATAAAGTTATTTTAAATCGTGCCATGTTGGTTCAACCACAGAACAATAGATGTTGGTTCAACACGACTTTACCTTTGAAACTGAAAATCAAAGTTTTAAATATTATTGTGTGAACAAAAATCCACACAACCTTGCCACTTCGTATACGATTAGTAAATATTATTCGCTCCCTATAATAGGTTTACTCGCTTACTCAGACTAAGGTTATAATAATTGATGAAAGTATGGAACATTACTACATTAGGTTCATGTGATGCATTTACTTTAACAATATCTATATCGCTATAACTATTATTACATATTAGTATATAAATAATTTTCATCTTGCCCAGGTGGGGATTTTATTTAATTTAAAATATCTATGGTCACATAAAAGTCAAAGTATCATTTGACTTGATTTATCACACTAATATAATCTCAACACTGTATCCAACGATAAATCTTATATTACCTTCAACTTTAATCTTCTCACACGGAGTAATCAAACTATAGATACCTTATTCTCAGAAAAGTATTTTGGGATATTGTAAAATTTTTTGTGCCCATGGTTCGACCGAAAAAAGATTGAAAGAACTATGTACACGAATCCAAAATGATGAAATAAATGTTGAAGACTTCCTAAAAGCGATTGCTCATAACATCAGAAAGCGCTGTAATGACTAGGTAATATTATAATTACATTACTTTTTACGGTACCTAATATACAATATATATTTATATTACCAATTTTTTATAAAATGACAACTTTTAAAATAATATACAATATTAATTTTACTTATATTATATAATTTATAACATACCTAATAGTACGGTACTACTGGGGATTTTTTTTCCGCAATTCGATTCAAACGTATCGTCAGCAGTTATAATATACTTGTCTATGGTCAGCAGAGACGATAACTTCATTCTAACCTGCGTTGTCGACGTACAATTTAAGTTCACCAAAATGCCAATATTTTTAACCATCTTCAACGTATTTTTCGATGTTTAGCCAAGCGTTCGTTCTTCTGTTCAATGCTTACAGTTTAGACATACCGCATATCCTCCCTGGTTGTACTTGTTTGGTCCACATAGTAGCGACCACTTTTATGCCTTGTTTACACGTGACGACTGACGAGTACCTACTCGACCGTGTCACTCGTTATGATGCTCGGTCTCGGTAGTCTCACTCGGCCCACCGAATATAAACTGTTTCTATTCACTCGCCCGCTTATTTTACTCGTCCGATTACTAGGCCGAGTACTGGTTCCTTGGGTTCACACTGGACAGTGCTCGGCCGAGTACTCGTCACGTGTAAACAAGGCATTAGATTCTGAACGAAGTAATGAATGTATTGATTTTACAGTGATGTGTTTTTTTTTTTTGTCTGTGTACAGCATAACTAGTCGAAATAACGCTTCAATTTCAAACTTTGGGGGTGGTTTTCGATGTAAAAGTGAATATCCTTGGTGCATTATAGAGGTCAAAAGTAAACATTATCCAACAGTCTTCAAAAAAATCAAGAAAAACAAAAAAAAAATGACAGAAAAACGGGAATTTTCCCGTATATAGAGAAAACTCGAAGCATGATTATAGGAAAAATTTTTAGTGCGTTTAAATTTTAAATTTTTACGAAATAGCGTAACGATAACGATTTATCCTCAAACGATTTTAAATATTTGTTATTATTCAAAAAGTATAAGTCGTAGATACTTGAACATTTTACCAGGTATTTAGATTGGTATTTTCTTTTACATGATTTAATTTTCAAAATATTTTGACTTTTTTTGAGATATTTATAGACAACTGAAATTTTCAATTTTTCTGAAAATTTTTTCTTGAAGTGTCGATTAAATTATTTTGGCCCTACCAAAATACTTGAAAATTTAATACTAAGTTTCTCATAAGTTATTCTTATAGTGATTAAAAAATTATAAGAAATAAGGATGCACGCACAATTTTTTTTTATTAGCATTTGTAGTTCAATTATTGACAAAAATTCGTCAAAACCATGAATATTTGGAAATTATTTTGTAGTTCAAAATTCTTAAAATTGTTCGGTATTTATATCTAAGGTTAAAAAATTCAACACTAAGTTGTACATAAGTTTTGCTTCAAATAACTATAGAGACAATTTGAAGCGTCATTATAGGAAAAATGTTTTGAGCGTTTGAGTTTTAAATTTTTATGTAATCATATATATGTATATCAGTATATCTATGATAATATAAGCTATTATGAATTATGATAACTACATGCAATGATTTTGGAAAAATTGATTAACCATGCCTTATTCAAAATGCGTCAAAAACTGATGTTAAAAAAATAAATTTTAATACAATTTTTTATTATTAATATAAAATAGAATATTTACTATAGTAATAGTTTATTTTCTAGTATGAATGATTTTTATTCAATTAATTATCATTAATTATGATTTAAAATACAAATATATTTTAGCAAACTTAATAAATAATAAAATACTCAAGGTATACTGTATAAAAACGTCAGTTTTATGTAAAAAATATTTTCATAAATATTAACAAACTTGTCAGAAGATTGCAAATAAATAACAATACCTTTTAAGCAGTATGTATTAACTTAATTTGGTATTTAAAGTACTGCGTAAACGAATAAAAAAAGCATGCTTAGACATTTCTGAATCTGCAGGAATATAATTTTCATAAAAGTTTTGCACAAATTCTTCAATTTTGAATCCAAACTTTTGATATAGTATCATAGCTGGATTATTCACGGAGACATGTAAAGTTATATCTCTGGTCATGCAAGTCTAAAAAAATATAAATTAAAATACAATATGTAGTAAATTTTTCTGTATAAATTTTTAATAAAATACCTGAATTAAATGGTATATCATAAATTTAGCAATACCACAATTAGTCCAATGAGGACGAGTGAACAAAAATGTTATATAATTTTCATTTGTACTTATGTCTGGAACCATGAAACCAAAACCAATTATCAAGTTTTTGTATAACGCGATGACGCTGAAGTCAGGGTATAATAAACTTTCAGTCACTAAATAAAAACATTTTTTTTTTTTTTAATTTATCAAATACATATTATTTATCACCAAACCATAGGATTGCTTACAATCAATTCCGGCCCAGAAAAACTGCCTTGCCAACGCATTTACTGATTTTATGTGTTTTGCACGAACATAACTGTAGTCAATTGATTGAATTTCATTAGTCTTAGGCAATCCATTTTTTTGTCTAAAATGTTCTTTTAATTCATTCAACATTCTTAACCACAGAGGTTTAGTCTCCAAATCTCTGAATATGTATGGTTTTAAACACCTTTACAATATTAAGCAAATAATTAAAATTAATAGTAATTTTCTGTTATTTCATGATCCTCACAACGCGAAGAAAAAAATCACTAAGATAATTCTGTTCAAGATATCATAAATAATGTATCTATGATGTTATCATGAGTTGTTAGTATACTTGTTTATGGTCACAATACTACATTAAGAATATTGTTATCAAAAATTTATTTTAAGCATTTCACATTTGGTTATGTGGAGTTAAATTTTAAAACTAGAGTCAATTAACCTATTATAAAGTTTAAAGATTTTTTAATATTTCCATTTTAAACCAAGTTATAAGTGCGTAAAATGTTACAATTAAACCATGATAATAGGCAAATATAAGTTATAAGTTACTTTAAAATAAAAGTATAATTTTATCAAATAATGATATAAAATGTGATAAGTATTACCTATGGGTGTAAGGACTAATAATAGTTTTAGGTTTTGAACCACAAAGAAGATCTCTCAACAATAAAGGTCCTGGATTTTCAACCTGTTCAATAAATTGTTCTTTTGACTTGCTCTACATCAATAATAACAAAAAATAATTGTTAAAATCAATATACAATGGTTACAAATTATTATTACATGAAATACCTGATACCGATTAAATATGTTTATATACTGTTCAGATGCTAGTTGAAAATTTGTCACAATGGCTGGATTGTCAGCTGATAATTTACATATATTGTGAGATGATTTAGATTTAATTTTACAGTCACTTTTTACAATCTTAATTGTCTCTAAAGGTTGAGAAACAGAATCAGTAAATGAATTATTAAGAAAAAGTATTTTCTTAGTTTCAGTTTCATCCGTTTTTGTAGGTGAAATTGTGGTTTCAGCTTCAATTTTATTTTCTTTGCATTTTATATGATCTTGTTTTCTAAAAAAAAAAATATGTATAAAATAACAGGTAATCCATAAATACTTTAAAAAATTTATCATTACTCGTTTAGATTGTGTTCTGTAGAAAAATCTAAATTTGGGAACAATTTATTCATGTCACTGTCAATATCCATGGGTAAAAATACTTTTGGTGGTGTACATTCTCTTGAAACACAAAATTTTTCTTTTATAATATAATTTAATTAAATATAATTGCATAATTTTTTATCATTCAATTTTATTTATATTAAAAACTCCACTAATATAATTTAAACACAAAGTTATTTAATACGGTTTAAACCAAAAGAAGACAACAATTTTCAGAATAAGGATTTTATTTAGAAAACAACAACTAAATATTGAAATCTAATGTATCTTTATATATTTAATAATTGTTGAAACTAATTATAGAAACAGAGTTTAAATTAAAAAATAAATGTATTTCTAAAAACTTGGGTGATTGTACCCATAATGTTGGTACAATAAAACTGAAACACTTTCACAACCTGCTGATTTGAAACTTCTACCTAACTTATAGATATCACTATTCAGTTATTCTTACTTTGAGTACCTTTTAATGTAGCATTAGTAAATTGTTAAAATTAATCATTAAATATTAAATGCTATAATGATAATAACAATTACCTTGGAGTAATATCACATTGATTGCAATCATTTAAAATATTAGGTACATAATCGTCAGAAGAATTAATACTATCTTTCGATATATTTGTTGATTGTACATAATTTATTTGAGTATTTTGATTTTTTTGATTTTCTAATAATGCATCTTTTAATAATCTAATGAAAAATAATAAAGTTATATTTTATAGTTTTAAAATAGTACTATTTATGTCACACATTTTATTACTAAAAACTTACTCTGTTGTAACATCAATGGCATATAAGCTACAACTAGATAACTCATTATTTACATTTATTTTCTCTAAGTTAGTAATTGTTTTTGAAACATCTGATGATATAGAATCTGATATTAATGATTTATTAATTGCATCAAAATCATCATTATCTACTATGGAGGTATTACTCTTTTGATCATACTAAAAAACAAATATATTATTTCTAGGAATTTTTTGATAATATAATTTGTATTTCAGACTTACTTCACTTATTTTTTTGATTGGCAAACAATAATCATGTTCTTTTTCAAACCACTTGTTGAATCTTACAATTGCGTTTTTTCGTTTAGCTCTTAAACGTTTCATTATTGAACCACGGTTTCTACTTGATTTCTTGTGCAAATGCAAGTAATTGGTAAAACTACTTGTGTTAATGGTCAACTCCATATTCATTTTGTTTGTGACAATAATAGAAAAAAATGTTTAATCTCCACATAAGTCTAGTATGGAACGTTTCACACTAGATCATAATGTTTAACAAAAAATAACGAAACAAATAAAATCAATATAAAGTGTATTGAATGAAGTCCTTAGGCAATAACCAAACATAAAATTGAATAATAATACTAACTAAAAATCAATTGAGTCGTTTCAGATATTTTGAAGATACTTAAAACGTTGTCAATAGGTTTTTCTTTCAAGTCTTCTAAGATAAGTGTTAGACTTTTCTTTCAAACGTACTTCAAATAAGTTCAAAAATTTTTAATATTAATTTTTAAAATTTATCGTATTTAGATGTAGAGAAGCACATGTAAAGAATAATATACTTATTATCAGTTAACACAATAATTGTGATAATATTATCATAATATTTGAACACCATTATCATAGAACAGTATATTATCAGCATTCAGCTTGCGGGCTATAGATTTACTATAATTATCATCAGCTATATCCGTCATCCGTGCTCTGAGTACATAGTCATACTGACATACTATACTATTTATTTTTTTTAGTATATACATCATAGATATTAAAGAATGGATAGGCCCTTTGAGCTTATCATACGGGAATGAATATGAAATTATTTTGAGGTTATAGAGGTCTTAACACAAATAGATAACAGAATTTGAGTATTCTGCACCCATATTAATATAGCCATGTATCTTTTTTTGACTGTCCATTTCAACATAACGTCTTATGCACATTTCGTCAATGACTAAATTGCAGTAAAGTGGACGATCTTGCAGTACTAAAAATATAACAATCATTTGTGAAGTGATTTCCACAAACATATTGCCAATCACCAATTTCTTGCAACCCGAACCCTAATGCTGATGCCCATTTTTTCCTTTTTTCCAAATTCTTAGGAAATCTAACCATCATAATTATTAATTAATTAACATTAAATATCTGATATTACTAATTTAAAATAACCCATAAGGGACTATGATCCTACCTATGAAATGGTAAATCTTTGTTGTCTTTAGATGAAACATTACACACTTTGCAAATATGAACCATAGTAAGTTCTAATATAAATATTCAGTTTGGATTTTGGACTTAAATGGAGTAAATTAGTCAAATTATGCAATAACTAGGTAACATCCAACAGGTTCAATTAATACAATTAAATTTATATTATAATAAAATATACATATTACATTTATAATAATTATTATTTTATTATAATTTATAAATTCAAATATCTATTATCAGTATTATCTATGCGTCCAGCAATGATAATAATCACAAAATATAATTTATGATAAGACCTCTGCCAGAAAGAGAGGTAATGATAAAAATCTGTCTTTCTCTCTTCCCCATTCCGGCACACTTCCCTCTATTCGATTAATATAGCAATGGCCTATCCATTCTTTAATATCTATGATATACATCCGCCATCAGGGCATTCATGGACTTTTGAAATACCACGGATCACACTACCATGATCCTAGAAGAATATAATAATATATCCATGCCACGGACTACACTGAGATTATAATTGACGAACAATCTATCATCAGTAGACACGAATGTTCAAAAGACAAAACATTGTCGTGCGGAGGGTCGCAATGGGCACTGAGAGTTTATAACGCCATTTGAATGGCGTCATCTCTTAGAGTGAGATGTCAGATGATGATTAAAGCTAATACTTTAGATAAATATTATATAATAGCAGGCCTGTACAGAATAATTATTCTGTGATATTAGTATTTAAAGGTTTTATGACGTATCTTTAATTGTAAAATATGCAAAAGTGACGATAGATGAAATCACCGTTACCGCTGAAAAAATTCATTGGCCATTGTTAAGAGTTTGGGTGATCGTCCCCGACCCCCACTGACTATGTATATTGCCATTTCCTCTCACTGAACTATTTGGATTATTATTTAGTTCAATGTTTCCATTCAATTCAAAATTTCATTACACATTTATATCTTAGTCCGTGGTGGATAATATAAAGATTAAAGTCATGCATTTTGGACATACGTATTTTCTACGATTTTAAACGTGGCCACGTACGGCAGTACGGCACGAACCATTTCGATCGGTTTAAATGTTAAAAGTTAAAAATAAAATTTTTCAATTTTTGGTATCAGTGTAGTATACTAGCTGCACACTAGGACTAGCACGGTTTCAGCTGATAATGCTCGTGGTTACCATAAGTGGTTATATTAATCAGTGATGGTTACAAACACGGTAACAGATTTCCTTCCATTTCATCTATTACAATATTACAACTCAACGATCTATTCTGTGAGTTGTATCCGGCCGGTATCAGTCATTCAGTTTTCACTTTTTCAGTCATATATCTCCATTCACCGCAGTATCAGATAAAAAAATCTATGTATTGAGTGATGTGTTTAATTTGAATTCGTTGATTTTGACGTTTTGGTCGTAGAGTAACTAAACCCAGTCAACTTAATAGTTTTGTGTTCAATAAATCATATTTGTACTGTTTTTAAAGAGGTAATTTAAATATTTTCTGGTTTTACATATATTCAATCACTAGAGACTTACCATCTAGCCTCTACTATCTTATACATATATTTTTAACTGTGTTATACAATTAGGTATAATATTATGTTGGACATATCTTTAAGTAAAGCATATTTATTGTGCTGTGCAATATTAGTATTCATTCGATGGACAGAAAGTAAGTTTCTAATTAAGAACTGTGAATGTCCGTAATTATTAATTTCCGAACATTTTTAACTAATAGGTAAAAATGTGGAGTACGTAACTTGTGGAACTGTTGCAAAGTTGTACAATATTGACCTAAAAGTAAGGTTGCATTCACATGATGTTAAATATGGGGCAGGCAGTGGTCAGCAATCTGTAACCGGAACCGATTTATCAGAAGATATTAATTCACATTGGGAAATTAAAGCTCAAACTGGAAAACATTGTAAAAGAGGGTAAACTATTATTAATCTAAAAGTTTTTTGTTATAAATGTACTATTGTATTTAACATTTTAGTGAGCCTATTAAATGTGGAAGTATAATTAGATTCACCCATTTAACCACCAAAAAGAACCTTCATTCACATTTATTCAGTTCTCCTTTATCTGGTAACCAAGAAGTATCTGCATATGGTAATGACGGAGAAGGAGATACTGGTGACCACTGGTATGCAGATTGCAGTGGAGACTATTGGGAAAGAGATGATGATATTCGATTAAAACATGTAGATACTGGATCGTGAGTTAAAAAAAATTATAAATGTATAACTTATTTTTAATTCACGTTGGAGATTATAAATTGTACCTAAAAGAGATAACAACTTAATTGTTTCAAGTGAATAATATTGTCAAAGTTATCAATGATTTAAACAATACATTTTCAGATATTTAATGGCTTCAAGTTTATCATATGGTCGACCAATTAATGGACAAAAAGAGATTGCTGCCGTAAAAAACCCAGGACCATTTTCAACTCATTGGCGGGTCAAAGAAGGCATATTTATCCATAAAGACGAACCAAATGATTTTCATTCAGATTACCTACATACAGAACTATAATATTGTTCCATTTAAGTATTGAATTCTCAATTATTTTATAATTTTGTACATTCATTAAGTACTACACACTGTTTATAGCAGAAAACACAATTAAATATGGTTTCCTTAAAATCTAAAATAATTTATAATAACAAGGTTTATTGTGATTTATATTGTTTATTATTGTAAAAGTATTATGTAAAAAAATAATACATATATACTAAAATAATTTTCTTTAAAAAAATTTTCCAACCTTAATTTTAATTGTACATACACTTATGTTTAAAGTTAAAGGTGGATACTGATAACTAATTTTTCTATAATTGTGTTGATTCTTGTATTTTGTTTGTGTAATGTATACTAAATAAACTTAATTTAGATGTTTGAGTAGATATAAATAACAATTTTCAAGAATTGAATTAAAAAAAAATATATAGTAATAATAAAAATATGAACTTAATATTAAAAACAATTTTATAAATATATAAACTCAAATCTTATTTTAACACTCCACCTTCAATTAAAATTATATACATTATGATTACTATTATGAGTTTATTCACTTACTGATTATTAGTAACTTAAAATTATTTTTTCATAAATTATTGACAGTTTACTTGTAGTATAAAATACATGTTTTGTTTGTTTATTCAGTCAATTTTTAGATTTTCAATTTAATATTGATTTTAATTAATATTTCCATGAAGAGATAAATTTTGATTTTAATATATTGTTTTAATGGCAGTTAATAAACTTCAATTTAAAAATTTTACATTTTGATTCCTTTAATATGAAAAATAAAATAAAACCACAGTTAAATAATTTATAATTTACCAATTTTAATTTAATCTGTTTCTTCATCAGCAATCTGAAAAATATAATAAATGTTCTCCAATTAAATTAGAAGTATTTTACATTACTTGTTCAATATAAGCATGTTATTAATTGTACATTAAAATTTACTTTTAAATCTAAATATATAGGGTACCATTAAATGTGATAAATTATATTTATACTGTTTTATATTTACACGGATAACATTTTATGCATCAGACAATAAGCCCCCATTTACAATGTAAGCTATCCAGTAAGAGCACACTTAATGTCCCAATAAAAATCAGTTCTTATTCACATCCCCGTGTGAGACAACTGGTTTTAATGACAAGATGTCAAGTAAAGGATGTACAGTATCAGTGTGTACTCTTGTTAGACAGTATGGTATGATTGAAAATAGAAAAGGTGTTGTGTCCCATTTAAAAATTCACAAAATAGCAAATTGGTGTACATGAGAATTAATTTGCTGTCATTATTTTTAATTTAAAGTTTAACTAATTACCAAATGTAATGATAAAAATATTATCTAGTACACATTATAAGTTTAGTTTATTTAATATTTTAAAGAGAATTCTTAGAATTTGAAAATTATAGTATTGGATATAGCTTTAAGTTATAATTAATGACTCATTTAAATATTAAAATATCAAAAATAACAAATCAAGGGTTCTAGATAATATTCATACCTAAAATATGATCACAGATCAATTCATTATGTACTGTACAAATACAATACATTTTTAAGACAGGCAATGCTGGTGATCCAATCCTTTAATATAGTAGGAAGTAATAAACACATAAGTGTCATGAATATCCAAATACCAACTACAAAGTAAACTCTGTCCAGCAAGAAAATATACCTATTATGTGCAGCTACAGCTGTGACCATGAAATCAAGACCTTTAATCAGCAAAGAAATGAATTTTTTTGGGCTGCTGCATATTATTCTCTCACTGAACAGAGAATAGGGATAAAATTAATGAAGTAGGAGATGTAGAAGAAGAGCTATGATTGTAAAAATGAATAATGTATTGTATTTAATTGTAATTAATATTGTATTTCACATAAAGGATATGAGAACAGGAGTAAAAATCATTTTTGACATATTCAAACACTATTTGGTTATTCTTGTATAGATATAAACAAACGAGGACATGCAACTGGCCAAAGAAATCATTTTCTAAAATTATCCTAATTAATTTTAATAATATAAAGTGGTGCTCAAAGATTAAGAAAAGAGTACAGAGTAAGATGGAAACAAAGATATTTAATGAAGTTGACATTATATATTGGATACTTAGATAATAAAAGTAGAATAAATACATTTTAAACGTATAACTTAAATTTTTCAAATTCTGAAATTTTAACAGCGTGGCATAACTAGGGATAGTCTAAAACCACTTTTAACAGTTTTAACCGATATCTGAAATTTCCGATAAGTGCAACCAATAATTATTATATTTTAAAAACAAAATTTTTGACAAAAACCAATTAAGATAGCCAAATACCACCAAAGCTAATTTAGTTCTGCCACCAGCCTTATCTATAAATCTATACATCTATGATATCAGTATATTCCTAGAAGCTATTGTTGTTGTCAGCTGTAATATTATGATACTGTGGTTTCAACTTATTGATATGTGAAAGACCAGACAATTTTACATTGAAATTACTTTTGAAATAGTGAGGATATGCAGCCTAAATTTAAGCAATTTTAGTTATTTATTATTCAAGAAGGCAATGGGCCCCACTGAACAGTTGTGTTCATATTTATAGTTTAATAGTTATTTATTTTATTTTATACAATAATAATAAATATAGTATGCTTAGTAGTAAGTTCAAATTAGATCATTTAACTTTTTCTAAGGATAAATGTCCACTGTGAATTATTTTAAGTGCGAGCAACAGCAACTAGACAAAAAAATTGTTATTAAAAAAAGGTTAGACATAGAAATAATTGAAACATATTTAATTAAAAACTAAACATAGTATGTAAATTATATGAAATAAATTGTTTCTAATGAAAATCATTAGCAGTTCTTAAATTACATTTTTTGATTAAGTAAATGTGATAACTATGCCTTAAAAAGAATTAGGCACATTACATTACAAAATCACCAAAACATTAAATCAAATAACAGAAATTTTAATGAATTCCAACTAGATAGTTATATTACATCCATCATACATATTACTACATCTTTATATTTTCAAGGACCAAAAACCAACCAACATGGGCGTCCCCAGGGGGCATGACGGGGCACTTGCAACCCCCCCTACAATTTTAAATTTGTTTTCCAAAGCATTATCTGTAACGTGCCAATTTAGTAAACACTAAACATAAAAACTTTTAAAATGTAAGCATAAAATGTATAAAAAAATCTTCATCTATTTTAAAAAATCAATTTTGCCCCTCCCTATCTAAACGTCTAGGGATGCCTATGCCAACCAAGGCAGATAATCATGTAGTTTATGTAGAAATGTTAAAAAATCTTGAAAATAAAATGCACTCGGAAGAATTTCCCAAGAAAAATTTGATAGATTAATAATTTTGTGTATTTTAACATTGATATGCTAAAAATAAAATAAATATTAATTATAATTTTAAAAAGATATGTTTTGGCGATTTATTGATAAAAAGTTAGGAAAATCTGATTTGTTTCCAGCCAAACATTACACCTAATATTCTATCAATTTTCTATTTTTCTACAAGCTTTTATTAATGTCTCCTGGTCCCTAACTAATCTTCGCCTAGTACTGTTCTTGTTCTATCTGTTCTTAATTTAACATGTGCCAAGATAAGATTTTTAAACTCAATTTATTTTATAAATAAAATATACAATATGAACAATTTTCCAAGTTTTTCGATTACCTCAAAAATAATAGTGAATCAATTCTATGTACATAAAAAGAACAAGACAGTAAAACAACAATAAAAAACATCTGAAATTTTGTAAATTTATTTCTTAAGACAAATTGCTCTTTATGGAACAGAACGTGGCCTTTGGGAAAAACCGAGGAACAAAGGATGTACGAGAGAAAAATACTTAGGAAAACTTATAGGGCATATTTTAAATCTCATACAAATAGATGGAGGAAACTTTACAACATTGAACTGGCATCCATTTTTCAGCAACCAAATATAATAAGAGATAAAAAAAGAATATTTTTAGCATGACACACCAGGAAGAAGCATGATTTTCTGATAAGGAAAGTAAAAGAGGAAAACCTAGTTGGGAGGAGACCACATTAATATGAGAAGATAGCGTTAAGAAGGATACTGGAATGGAGAAACCAAATAATCATTACCGGGAATCAGCAGAAGATCATAAGATCAGTATGTTTATTTAGCGGTATGGTATTGATTGGCTGAAACCAAGTTAGAAGAAGAATTTCTTTTAGCATAATTTGTTTTTAAAATATTTTATAATATATAATAATATTTTATAATATTTTTATATAATATTTTTACTAGAAATGTATGGCTAGGAATTATCACAAAAGAATTAAATAAATATTTAAAACAAAAGGAATGGTTAAACAACAGTTATAAATAAAAAAAATAATATATATTAAAAGTTATTTCAATATTAACTATAAACTTTCTTTGTTGAAAAAAAATAACATAGAGTAATGAAAATATAAAAATATAATTATTACAAAACAAAAAAAACATAATCGATTATGGCAAGGTATAAGTTTTAAATAAAATATAAAAACATGTATAGGGATATTTTTTAAAATGTGCAATATGTTATTAATTATTATTGTAGTTACATTCCTTGATAGAGGTTATAATTAATATTGTGTTATAATATGATTGATGATTTTTGTGATATTATGATTGAATTAAAAGCGAAAATTAGACCTTAAATGTACCTTATTTAAATACTTGAATGCAAAGGTCGCACAAACCCCAAGACCAAATACAAACAAATATGGCAGAAATTTGAAATTAATGCTTGGTTTCTTCTTCATCAAAAAAGATATCATGCTTAGTTTCTTATCAGAGTATGGTGGATATTTTGCTCTAAATTGTAAAAATTTGTTAGGATTAATAACATAAAAAAAGTTAAACAATAATATTATGGGCTACTAACGAAGAAAATGATTCTCCAATGATGTTGAAATCTTTGACTAAACAACTTTTCCGATGAGTAAATGTATCAAATGTATGTTTTCCATGGTAGGCTCCCATTCCACTAAGACCGACTCCTCCAAATGGTAAATTTTCAACTAAACAAATAATTATTATTTTATCAATAATCTCATATTATTTTTCTAATAGATTAGTAAAACATAAAAAAGTATTATTAATTTTATTGACCATAATTATTTAAATTAAATAAATACTCCAATAAGAAAAGATTGTTACAAAACATAAAAGTAATTTGAATTTAAATAGCATTATGATACTTGCTGTGTACAAGAAATAATATATCTATTTCTTATTAAAAAAGCTTGTTAGTTTTTATGTAACTAGGTGAGTATTATAGTATTAAGTGTGATAAGCGTATGTTACCCAAACACAGTGTCACAGTGATATATATATATACCTAACCATTTTTAACTATGAACTATAACGTAATTCTTTTATGGTGATTGAAAAACTAAAATACAAAACCTGTGAACAAAATATAAATAGTATAAATTCACAATTTTAAATATAAAATCTTTAACAGAGAAAGCAAATAATAAATATTGTTTTAATTAGTATTAAATCTGAATTTTGTTCAGACATAAAGTTATTTTAAGTTGACTTATAATGTTAAAGGTCTTAGGAGTAGATTAATTTTCATGCCTAACTCACATCTTACAACCCAACCAGAGTGTACTTCCAAAACGGTAAGTTTTTATTATCATGGGTCATATAACTCTATAATAGTATTATAGTAAAAATATTAGTGTAAAAGTACAATGATAAAAAAGTACCATTTACAGTTCATACATTTACTGGATATAAATTCTTTTAAAATCAATTGTTAAAATATAAATATACCCATTCAGTAAATTAATTGAAAATTTTTTTTCTTTATAAAATTAAAAATAGATTATGGTAAATGTTTAAATAAAAAATTATAAGCTTATAGTTTTTAATATGTTAAGAAATGTAGTCATAGCACATATGAAACAGGCAAAGAAAATCAATCTATACTATATACTTCATCTCTATTATTAAAAAAAAAAAATAACTACAATATTGTAATTCAACTTTGATATTTTTATTAAATAATATATTTATGAATTTATCTTATTTTTAATAATTCAATAAAACACACATATTGAACTGTATTTAAACATAAACACATACTACAGCACACATGAAAATCAATTACTTACCAGTCACGTGCACTACAGTATCATTGACACAAACTCCACCAGCTTTCACATTTTCCAACATATTGTCAATGACTGCTTTATTTTTGGTAAATACGTATAAAGCCAACGGGCTGTGATTTCTGTACAAATTTAGTAATAACCGTCACCATAAATTTAATTTAGTTATATGTCAGTCTCAAAAATGTTAGTCCAGAAACCAAAATATTATTTTGAGACAAGATATTTTAGAACTATTGAGTTTCTATTCTAATTATTATAATTAAAGTAACATACGCCATACAATAAGAACACAAAATTATATTGTACTATATTATACAGTTTGCAAGTTATAGTTGTTAATTGTATTAATATTGCATAGATTGGATATCTAGGATTAACTTGTGAATATTCCAATGATTATAATATGATTATTTGGAAACATAACAACCAGAATTAAATACCATAATTCTATGTACACAAGCAATATTATAAAAAGAACAGTTAAAGAATAAATGGTAAGAAAGAATTGTTAGAAAAAACATGAGATTTTCTGGCTATTGTTGATTATTACCGGCATAATGACTAACGGTGTCATTTACACAAAATGATCCACTAGAAGTTTGTCTCATAAATAAATTCTGCATTTCTTGGTCGGAAGAGAATACATATAATGTTAATGGTTTACTCCTGAAGGATAAAACATAAATATTTATTAAAATTATATATTTAAATAACATTTAGTCATCTGCTATCAGTATTCTATGTAAACAAAATTCAAAAAGAATCCATTTAAATAATTCATAATTCAAAAAAATAACAATATAATATATTTATATGATTTTATTTTGATTCAGCACTAATTAAAGGATAAACTTACAAAATAAATTATTATAATTAAATATGTATAAATTTAAAAATTGTCTGTCCATTTAATTTTAAAATGAGTAAAATGTATTATCCATTCTTTGAGTTATAAATTCCTTTTTAAGCTAAATTAAGAAATATCACTTTTTGGGTATTCAAGATGATTTTTTAAGCATCCTGACCCTATTTTTATGATTTAATTTTATATATATTCAATTTCTATATAGGGGATTTTTAAATACACTTTGAGACCATATTTTTTGAACTTTGAGATTTTTTCTATCACTTAAGGATTAGCCTGTGACAATACAAAATTATACTTTTCAAATAGGGACCTTCTCCTTTTTCATTTTTAATAATTAAGCAGATATTTTTGTTGTTGAGCATTAATGTATTATTACATATTATAGAATCTATTTAATTTTGAGTATTCAAGAAGTCATATTAAGTTATAGAAATTCAATATACAAGCGATATGTACCAACCTGTATCAGGTTTAGACTTTCATACGATTTGGTAAGTAACTATTCTCAGTCGATACGTATAAAATTCTTCTTCTTGAAAATTTTGAATAATTCATTAAATATAAAAGATCATAATATTTTGTTAGTATGTTTTGGCGCTAACTTGTATCTTTCTTAATAAAATTAATTCAAACACTTAATAGGATTTTAAAATAAAAACCTAATATAGGTACATAATTTTAAACAACTTTGAACTATAATAATACAATATTTGTTGATGATATGTTTGATTATTAAAATCTACAAGTTGAATAAAATATTAAGTAGAAAGGTAGGTACTTGAATTTTCTATTCTTAAATATAATTACTGTTTAAAATTATTTGGTTTGATTTTTAACATTATACATAAAACTCAAGTCTAAATTGTCTGTGTGTAATAAACCAATAAATTAATGTACAGTTAATAAATCAATTAGTACAAAAATTTGAAAAATGTAATAATATTGAATTACCAAATAAAATTGTATTATTTTACCTGCTATTAATATAGTTGATAGCATCATAAGCATTATCCACGATTACAATTGGTAAAATCGGGCCAAAAATTTCTTCTTTCATAATTGGATCTGTAGGTTTTACATCAGTCAATATTGTTGGTTCAATATAGAGATCTTTTTTATCATGTCTTCCACCAACTGAGATTGATCCGCTATTAGTCATCAAGTCTAATAATCTCCTATTGATAAAAATAAATTTTATATTTCCAAGAATCTTTGAATAGGTATACATTAAATGTACTCACGTAAAATGTTTTTCAGATACTATTCTGCATAAATCTGGGGAATTTTTTGGATCGTCAGTATACCAGGCTTTTAATAATTGTTTAGCTTTCTCCACAAATGTATTTTGAATTTGACGTGTACATAAAATATAGTCTGGTGCAATACATGTTTGTCCAGCATTAATGCATTTTCCCCAAATTATACGTTTAACAGCAATATCCATATTAACAGTACCATCTATATATAGAGGGCTGTAAAAGAAATTATAAATATCATAATCAATACACAATCATAAAATAAATCTGTAGAGTAATAAAATATTAAGTTACCTTTTACCGCCTAATTCCAACGTAACAGGTGTCAAGTATTCATTAGCAGCAGCTCTTACTATTTTCCCTACAGATGTTGATCCTGTATAGAAAATATAATCAAATCTTTGTTTAAGTAACTCAGTTGTTTCTTCTACACCTCCTAAAATAACCGGAAAAGCATCCTGTAAAATATTAAAATTATGTAAAAATAATTGGATGAGTAAAAAATTAATGTTCTTTACTCTGTTGAGATATTTTGGTACTAGTTCAGCAATGAGTTTAGCAGTAGCTGGAGCTATTTCAGAAGGCTTTATAACAACACTATTTCCAGCAGCTATTGCACCAACTACGGGTAATAAAGTTAATTGTAATGGGTAATTCCAAGCTCCCATTACCAATACAACTCCATATGGATCTTTATGTATTAACACATCATCCAATATATTAATCAGTGGTTTATCAGGCTAAACAAAATATATTACAAATGTTAACAGTTCTTATAAAAATAATTGGTTACTGAGTATGTTTTAGTATTGTACACACCCTTTCAGTTTTCATCCAGGATTCTAGGGAGTTAAGAGCATTGATGATATCATTTTTTAAATATTCAATTTCAAACAATACTGCTTCTTGCTTGCTCTGTTCAAACATTAATTTTGAATAAGGCTTTTTTTTAATACGTAATATTAATTAACAGTAATTTGGATAACCTTTCTTAGATCAGAAGCTAGGGCTATTTGTAAGTCTGAAGAATTTTCCTTTAAAAGTTTGAGAAGTTGCCTAAGGTGATGTTTTCTAAGATGTAACGATTTTGTTTGGTTACTGTTGAAAGCTGTTCTAGCTTTCTCTACAATCTATATAAAAATTGATTATTTTTGTTCATTTGACCAATGAATACAACTAAATACTTTTAAAAAATAAAAAATACATACATCTGCATAGTTGGCCATAGTTTCGTTAGTTACTGTACCTGTAAAAATCCATAAAATTACAATAGTATTAGCATTTACAATTATTATTAACGCAACAAGGACATTATTATTCAACAATAGTGATTTCTATTTTAAATAAGTACATGATATATGTTGCAGCTAACACAGTCAATATCTATGTAATATCTACATCCTACATGATAACATATCAATAGGTCGGTAAAAAATTTATAACAATGTATTATATTATATTTTACCAAGCTATTCACTATTCGGTGAAAGAAAACATTGTTAGTTAGCCTATGTAAGGTATTACTTTTTACTAATAACAATCCTATTTTTATTTTCCAATACGAATGACACAAATACACAATTGAGATTATAGATCTAAAACATTAGTATTATATAAGAGTAGGTATTTATTAATATGTATTATAATTTATAGGTACTATTATACATTACAATGGATCATGATTTTATGAATTGACGTACCTAATAGAAAGTGAATTTCGTTTTAGTTTATTAAGTTACGTCGGCACGTCGCTGTTGCCTTTTACTGCATCGTTTGTGAACATGTTGTCTACTTGCGTTTGGTTTATCTAATACGTATTGGTAACTCGTTACCTAAAATTGATCTACCTTTAGCTCAAAACAAGTCACGGTAGGTTATCTGTTTTCTTTAGTCCCTATCTTAGATCATACACCAGATAAGGATTAGGGAATAGGGACCTTCCCTATAGACTACAAAATAAGACATATATTATGTATTATAGTAGGAGATAATCTTAATATTGGATTCCATCAGAGATTTTCGTATTTAAAGAAGAACAAACATCGATGACATCACAGATACATCGGAATCAATAAAATAAACTACAAAGATTCATGATTGTAAATTTGTAAATACCTACCATACCACCATAGTGGAAACCGGGCTTAAAAATAAAAATATTACACATAAATTATAATATACATACACAGTATCAGTGTAAACTATGAATGATAGTAGTATAAACCGATTTAAATATTGAAAATATCGCACGAGTATTGATTAAAAATGTAATAATCAACTATAGGTACTTACTACTTAGCTAACGAGCAGTGAGCACTGAGCACACGGCTAGACAACGACTATACGAGAACAGAGTATAATATATTATTATTGTGTGCGAAGTAGGCGATAAAGAAATTCCTGATGGCCAGTTTATAACAATAATACCATAGATAATTATACAGTTACCTTTAGTAAGCTAAATAATATTTAATTGGTGTGTTACATGAAACGTGCAACCGTGTAGGCAAATTTTAGGTGACAAATAGATAGCTAAAGTATTAAAATAAACGTGAAGCCATCGAGGACGACCGTAACAAACTATATAGCAATGTAATAGTGCTACTATGAAGTGGTTTGAAACCGTCAATGGGGGTCAATAGAGCGAATGTAAAACAAAATGTTTAAAATATAATATATTTGTGTGTGTTATGTGTATAATATGGTATATCAGCTACAGCCGGTGGCTCATATTATAAATTTATAACTAAATATTATCGCATTATTATTATTAACTGCAGTATAGCCAGTATATATAGAGTGATTCACCAAGCATACTCACTCACATTTTTTTCTTTAATAATTAATTTTACCATATTCAGAGTTTTGGAATTTTGAAGTTCCTATCAAGGTTAGAAAATTGTAATAAATTCACCTTGGTATACCTATATTTGACAAGCATATTTTCAAAAATTTAAATTTCTATCACCATAATTTAAGTATAGCACTATATAGCGTACTGTGGAAATCGTGGAATATCGTCTGTTTTCAAATTAGAATCGCTCATTTTTCTTTTAATGTAGTAAAATATATTAAAAATTACACAGGACTATAGTAGCCACTAGGTAGTAAGTACTCACATTGTATACTATTACGGTATTATAATAATGTTCTAACTCTTAACGACTACCTATAATAATAGTACGAATTTAAAATAATATTATCTATGCACTTATTGTACGCACTAAACATCTACTTAGACTTGGTTTTTAGTAGAAAGTTGTTTTAATTGTATAAATTATACACATTTATGCCAATTTAAATTTGCCTTTAACTTTATACACTCTATTATAGTAATAAATCTATACTACCGTTACTGTAAATTTTATACATATGACTCCTCAACTAGATCCAATATGCCAGAAATCACATTCAAAATCGAAGCATTTTTATTGTTCCAAAAGTTAATAACCTTAGTGTCAGACACAAAAATAAATAAATAAATAACATACTACTTTTATCCCTTAGATAATCGTAGAAACTAGATATAATTTTCTATAGGGGATATCGCACCATTAATATTGAAGATCGAAGCATTATTCTACTAAAAAGTGAATTCAGAATCAAATGACATCAACGGATACGAATTAATTTGTTGCTCGACTTAAATTCTAAAACAAATAGCCAATAGGTAGGTATAGAAAAATATTATGACGATTATAAATGGTTGTAATTAAAATAACGAACGTAATGCTAATATAATCTAACTTACTCTGCATACCTGTTCACCATGAGAGAAGACATAATATACCTATAGCCATTAGCCATATTGGCATTTGCACCTATATAAGAGTATATACGCCATTTGAATATATATAATGTGTACTTGTATAATAAAAATATATTTCCGAGTAATGAATATCATTACCTACGTCATATACTATGGCATAAACATTTTTATATTATATACCAAAGTTTTATTATTATTATATTAACCAAAGATTTAGGGCATAGATAAATTAGCAAGAGTTATTATGCGCCATTTGGAGAATGGATTTGCCCCATCATTGATTCAGGGTGGATTGGGAAGTATATATAGCCCAATATATTATAGATTAACAAACTACCGAATCCCATCTTGATTTTAAAAATATCTTATATAGTTAAATAGTTATATGTTAATACTTTTATAGTCGTATATTCTAGCTGTAGGATCTCTGAAAAAAAAAAATACTAAATACTTTATCCAAATCCAAAATATTAGTTGTTATGCAATGTAGATTAGTACAATATAAAATAATACTAACAGGTTTAATGAACAATATAAAACTTATTTATATTCATAAACAATTAGATAGCTTTTTGTAAGAACTAAATAATTATAAAATAATATTATAGAATATCCTATTAATATAAACTTAAATGTATCTATAAATGGTATAAAATAAACAAGGCAACAGTAGCATATTTTAAGGAGAACATTTTATCACATAGCATTGCTATTATATCAATTTATAATCACTGAATAATAAAAAAAATGAATGATGGATGCATATATAAACTTGTAATTTAAATATTTATATTTAAAGTCATTAATGTATGTATGTCTGTAATCTGTATCGCCAATAATACTATAGTTTTGTATATTTTGTGTTTTTTTTTGTGTCTTGGTATTTAAGAAGTTATTGAATATTAGTTTTGCTACGACAAATAGCACTGTAATATATAGGTAGGTACCTACTATGTTGTTTTCACAGTTTAACCACGTGAATATTGAGCCGATAGAGATTTTGACCTCTTTAAAAAAAAGCGTCTCCTCAAATGATCCTTAGATCCGCTATTGCCATAGGAAATATTAAAATATGTTTGTTTATTTATTTTCATATAGTCAATGGGTAAATTTAGTATTTCACAATATTATTTTTATATTTATATTTCTTTTGTCCGCATTAGCCCCTACTTTTTTTAAACATTAAGCAGTGTTATGGTATAATTTGTATTCTAATATGGTGTAGATTTTGTTTTTTAGTGTAACTCTAAAAAAAATAACCGCGCGTGGCGCGCTTATATTATATAGGTATAGATGACAATTTCACTGAATGTTTATATAAGCAATTTCTATGTAATACAATGCAACATAACATTTTCTAAATTTTCCGACTTATGTTGAACTGGGCATACGAAATTTTCGATTATTTTAAGTTTTTAATAATAATAATTATTGATATAAAATTTATTTTGGTCTAGCAAACACTAGAAAATATTATACTTATACAACGTTCCTCATATAAGAAGTTTTCTGTGGAAGTTAAATACATTGAATATTCACCTGTAAATTAATAAATTCTCATAAAACGTTTATCTTATTTTGTTCCTAATCAGAAACTATTAACTGTTGGAACTTAGCATTACTATTAAATGTTTATTTAATCATTTTCCTTACATGATAAAATTTTCAAAATATTTTTACTCTTTTTAAGATATTTATAGACATTTAAGATTTTCAATTGTTTTAGTTTTATTTTTTTTTTAAATTAAGCTTCGACAATTGAGTCCATTAGCTGTAGGTTGGTTGATTGGTACTGTTGGATTTTTGGGATTGTAGGTGTTGGAACACTTGTGTGGGCCAAGTGTTGATGGCGGAGTTTTAGTTTTTTGGCTATAGCCCATTTGCACCCCGGGGGATGTGAACAGATGCGCTCGAAAGATTTTAAAATAAATATATTAATTAATTTTATAGGCTGAAAGATCTTTGCTCAAGATCGTTTTTTCGTGTACAATGATTTTAAATTATTGAATGCAAATTTAACAGATCCATTAAGATGACTACACTATACCCACATGACAGATTGTGTTGTCTCCTTCTCACAAATGTACAACATGGCAAAAACTATTTTACGTGGGATAGAACCACTCTCAGGCTGTAGTCATAACTAAGAAACAAAATTTTCACACTATAAAAAAAACGAACATTTACTGTGCTACATCGTTTTTATTTTTATTGATGTCACAAATACAAAAAAAGTTATTCAAGTTTGAAATAATGATTTTTTTAACAATAACATTTTTTTTTGTATTTGGGATACCGAAAAATAAATATGATGTTTCACAGTAAATGTTCTCCTTTTTAGTGTGTAAAAATTTCGTTTCTTAATTATAACTACAGCCTGAGTGGTTCTATCCCACGTAAAATAGTTTTTGCTAATACATTTTGATATACCTACGTTTGTAAAACGGAAACACGTGCGGGTATAGCGTTCTCCTAAATGACTCCCTAGATACCTGCTATAATGTACAGGAGAGAATTACCCATTTCCCGTTTTATTTTTTGTTTTGCCGTGATAGTCTTTAAACAGGATATAATTCATTTTATTGACATTGCGTAGACAGAAGTTGGATTATAATTTATTTGTTTAAAATTTTAAGCCATTTATTATTAACAAGATCTATAATGTTTTTTTTTTTTTTATTATTAGGAAAGAGCCCTCGGCAGCATAGGCCATTGGGCTTACAAAATATGAATAGCTTAAATTAAATATTTACAGTAAGAAATATAAACGAGAGAACTTAATTCTAGATTTTGGATTGAAGGTTTGCTGTTGTGATGAATTGGCTATAATGGTTTATTGACGTGTCTACTGTGTATTAGTATTGTGTCACTACTCGTATATACATAATTAATGATATAATTAATTATGTATAATTTATCACCACTGTATTATTTATTATAATGAGTTTGAACTTAAAGTTTAAAAAAATGATTTCTGATATCTTATGTTATTTATAATTATTTAGATACTAACAATCTTACTCTTACAAGACGAGTAATATATTTTACATAGGTACATTGTATTTTATTGTTTGCACTTCAAATTTTAAGAAAAAATTTAAAATGTTTTTGAGTATAGAAGGTGAGTGCACGATAAGTTTAATCAAACACCTTTAAATATTGAAAATCGATCTTGAATAGTATTAAGGTAATAAGGTCACTTTTTAAATTGTATGCAAATGTAAAAAAAAAACTGCCGACAACAGGCTATTGTCAAACATTTTTAAAGATATATGCAGTTTATAAGCAAATATAGTTTTAGAAATGTCAATTGCTTATTCGTTAAACATTTTAATTGAAAATGTGATGATTTATCACTGTTTTCAAATTAATAATGTAATGTAACCTCGATGAGTAATCATGTGATTTCTGTATTTCATCAGATTTTTATTTTTGAACCATTTTTTTAATTTCTTATTCTGTAGCAGAACTTTTTCGAAACATCACTATTTCTGAATTCACTCAAATATTATTTAAATTGCAATAAAGTATCTTTTAAATAATAAACATAAATACTAAGCTAAAAATGTAAGCATATATTTTTATATGAAATGCTAATGCATAAAGGAACGTAATACAATTTCATTTGTCATCCACTATAAAATATTTACAATAATAGCAGATTAAAGTTCCTACCATAGGCGTGTCCACGGGTCATGCCTGTCATGCAAATTTGATCAAATTTACATAGTACATTTTGATGCATAATATGAACTTTTTTTCTCAATTACTATTTTCCTATTACATTTTTTGTTTTTCATCATGTATATAATTCAAATCCTCAAACCCTAACAGAAATTTGTATTTTTATTTTTTTAGGGGGTGGGGAGGATTGGCAGTTCCCCATCCCCTGGATATGCCACTGTTGTGCATGACCTGCAAATGAGGTCTGGACACGCCTATGGTTCCTACATTATATAATTTGTTATAAATTTTTATAATACATAGTATTAAGCAGGCAGAGGCCTCTTTAATGTATTATATTGATTGTACTACTAAAATACTTCAATAATTTAACAATATATAGTTATACTTTTTCATGTAAACATTTCATTATTAGTAGATTTCCTTCTCCGATCAACATGAAGGCCATAGCGGTTAAACATTTGTTTATAATTTACAAATGAAAAAAGGAGAAATCATTGACACGGTTATCTAGGTTAATTGGTATGACTCCTATATATACTATATATAATATAATATAATGTGTATACATTTCAAAAGGTTCTTTTTTAATAAACCACATCACGGGAATTCCGGAAGTATGATGTACAACAATAATTAATCAAGAAGAACAATATCCATGATGTATTATTACACGAATTATGACATATTATTCAATCATTATATCATTGTAGGATATTTATGTTTTTTGAAATTTAAACATAAGCAATTATTTAAAATCGGAACTTTATTTGTATACTTACAATCATACGAATATACAATATATGTGTATTGTGTACCTATATGTATTGAACTTTTCAAATTAACTGAAAATAAAAGTTATAGCTATCCTTGGATAATTGTACGTCAATATTTTTAGGTGAAATATTATAATAGTGTTATGTTGTAATAATGGTAAGGTATATTTGTGTCAATTTCAATTATTGATATATATATAGGGCTTCAATAAAAAAAATACATGTACCACTAAGTTACAAATCAATGTAATAGTTTAATTAAGCCGGTACCTACATACTATATAGGGAACCTATACAAAAAAAATATTCTGAACACAAAATGTCCTGAAGTAGCACTTATTAGTTATTTTAGGTAAATATTTTTTACCTCAACTATTAAGATGAATTAATAGATTAATAGATAACCAATATAAGAGTTCTAATAAAATATAGTGGTATTGACTAAATAATTATTTAAAGGGAAAACTATGCTGAGATTGTACATATGAATTTTGTTTAAATACCTATAATTAGGCATCTATATTTAAGGAGTCATAAATCTATAAAAACACTATAGCTTATTTTCTATTATATAAACAATAAAATATACATACCACGCGTAGAATTATTCGTCGGTACAGATAGAGGATATTCGTGAGTGAATTTATTAGACACAATACCTAGAAAAAATAAATAATATTAAAACACTACAGGTACACGAATTTTAAATAGTTCATATATGTATAAGGCACGTAAGAAGTCTGACGACGGATTGAACATTTGTATATTTGTTTGTGTACCTTGGTTGTTGAAGTTTTTACTCAAATAATAAATAGGATATAGTAACATGCTAGGAATAAAAACCGGCTGATCCCACTATTCACTTACAGGTTAGGTCACTGTTTGCCTTGGAGCATGCGCGCAAATGACTTGGTATCTTATGTTTATGTAAAGATTCAAGGGCAATTTTACCATTTAATAATAAGACACCAGATACATCTTAGGTTGTTTGCAACGAGTTTATATTATATGTACAAAAAATATAGTAAATAATTACAATATAAATTATTTACAATTGAAGGACATATTGGACAATTATATTTAAATTTTCAAAATCTCAATCTAAATAACTGTTTTATGATCACTATTTTCATTTTAAGTAAATTTTATTCAACTCAAAATATTGATGTAATTATTACATCAATATTATAAAAATAAATATATCAGTAAAGAAAATCTATATTACATTTTATTCAATGTTAATTATTAACGAAATATTTTCAATCGATCTTCATTCATGATTCCTAAATCATAAAACATGTTAAAACATGTAGATAAAGCGCATAGCTTTCATGAATAAATAATAAATACTCATATCAGTAATTGTGATTGCATATGTAATGAACTAATGACAAATATTCCATATATTATATAAATAATAGTAAATTAATAAAAATATTTAAGATCTTAAATATGTATATATTGTATATTATATTTCACTGTAATAAAAAAAATCCATAGCTACTAACAGTTACTGCAAAATTGCATGTACCGACCGTATTTAACTTATTTAAGGAGTTGAATATATAGGAAAATATTCAGCTATATGCTATATGCCATTAACGGTTATGCAAGTATTATTATCATTTATTACATTATGCGTGTGAGACTTCCCCGTATTTTACCGTGATATGCATCCATACATACACATTACATAATTTATCAAACGAATAACATACTAATGCAGTAATGCACTTTCATTAAAATAGAACATCTGAACATATGAACATTCAACATATTTTATAATTGGAGATTAATAATCATAATGCATAATATACTTCATAACGTCATCAATTGTTTACAAGTCAAATAAACAATTGTTTTAGATAACAGAAAATCATATATCATATTATGCTTATATAATATATGCTTATCGAAAGTACAATCAATTTCAAATCTACAGAGAGATACTATCAAACATTTTATAAATGATAGAACAAGGAATTTAGTGTTAATAAGTCAAATAGTGTTGAAAAAATGACAATGCTAATTTTATTTAATGCGATTGATGTCTAACAAAACTCTAGAGCTTATTAACTATCTAAAATAAGTGCTTCGTGGTTGATTTTAGAGCTATTACATTTTAAACTATCATCAAGGAAAATTATGTTGCAATTAAAAAAGTAACAAACAAAGCGGTGCAAAACATTTGCGCCCATCACACCTTCTTTATAACCCACTTGGTGCCCGAAATATTTTTATTAAAAATGTGTTAAACCCGGGCGACGTTGCTAAACTGTATTCTGTAATATAACTACACTATCAATAAATAATATTATTTTTATTATTAACAATAAATAATATAGTTAAAACTATTGTACATATTATTTTTCCTATTTTTAATTTTTACGTTACACTCTTAAGGTCGTCACACACTGCAGCGGTGGCGGTAAAATTCTTTTGACTTAGCGATGCCGCCGCGTTGGCGGTAAAATTGTGTCCCGCTTCATTTTGCCGTAACCGTCACCGTCACCGCTACCGCTGAAGTGTGTGGTAACCTTTATCGATATAATTGATTTTTTTATTATATTATGACGTGTGAAAAAAACAACAGTATTAATTTTTATAATAATTGCATGTACTTAAACCATATATTGTATTTTATATCATTTTATGTGAGATTAATTATGACTACAGTAGTCAGTAAATCAAACTTAGTGTGAATTAATTAAGTGTTGTTTAACTTAGAATTTTAGATTCTGAGCGGATCGATGAATGTATTGATTTTACCATGATGTGTGTTTTTTTTTTGTGTCTGTCATCACGTTTTGGGGCAGTAAAAGTGCTTCGATTTTTGACTTCAGTACCTCGTTCGATCAGAAAGTGAATCTATATAGTTGGTACTTTGGGGGGTCAAAAGTGAAAAATTCTTAATACTTTTCTAAATAATTAAGAAAAACAAACTAAAAATTAAGGGAAAAACGGGAAATTTTATGCACACTAATTTTTCGACAAAATCGATTTTGGTTTTTGATGTAACTTTAAAACAAATGACTATATGGATACATGCAATTTTCACCGAATGTTTATATAAGTATATTCTATCCACCATGCAATTTTCAAAAATGTTCGACCTAAGTTCAACTATTAATAGGCATTTGAAATTTTCGATCATTATTTGTTTTTTTTAAAATTAATATCGATAAAAATTTATTTGTTCGGTAGAACAGCTTGAAAATTTAATACAAGGCTCTAACATATTGTAACAATAGCAGTTAAAAAGTATTAAAAATACATAGGCACGATTTTTTTTTTATAAGTATTAAAAGTTCAAATTTTAACTAAATACGTAAAAATTACGGCAATGTTCAAATTATCTTAGATAGAAATTCATAAAAGTTTTTCTTTTTAATTCTAAGATTTGAAAATTTAATATAAGGCTCCTAACATATTTTTACAATAGCAGTTGCAAAATAAAAGAAATACATAAACAAAATTTTTTTTTATAAGCATTCAAATTTTGAATTTTGACAACATATTATGTAAAAATCACGAAAATTCACAAATTATTTTAAGCTAGAAATTCATAAAAATGTTTCCTTTTATATCTAAGATTTGAAAACTTAATACAAGACTCCTAACATATTTTTACAATAGCAGTTAAAAAATAATAGAAATACATAGTCACAATTTTTTTTTAAAAGCATTCAAATTTTGAATTTCGACAACATATTATGTAAAAATCACGAAAATCACGAAAATTCGTAAATTATTTTATGCTAGAAATTCATTAAAAATTTTCCTTTTATATCTTAGAATTTAAAATTTTATATAAGGCTCATAACATATTTTTACAAGCAGTTGAATCATAAAAGAAATGCTTAGTTACAATTTTTTTTTACAAGTATTCAAAGTTTGAAATTTGACAACATGTGTAAAAATCACGAACGTTCGCAAATTATTTTAAACTAGAAATTCATAAAAAATTTTCTTTTTAAATCTAAGATTTGAACATTTTTTGTAATCTATAATATATATTCTAGACAGATAAACCGTCTTCTCTCAGAATCGTTTTTCGTACCTATACAATGATAATATAATATCATTGGATTCAAATTTAATTCCATCCATTACAGTTACCCACTTGTACCCAACTGTACAGCAGAGCGACATCCACGACTTACCCACCTTTTTAAATTTAATGGTTATATTTTATATAAGTATATATATATAAGTTTAATAGCTATTGTTATATTGACTAATTTTAAGCCCAATATGTTGAAAAAATTATAAAATTTAAATTATATTATTTAAGACAAGCATATTCATAATTATTAAAGTACTAATAATTGTCTAAATAATAGATTATAATAATATAATCTACTCAATTTAAGTATTTATCAAGATAAATATAATCTATAATATTAAGAATCATAACGGCAACGTTGCATACGAAATGGGCGCATATGGGTAATAAATTTGCAGGTAGTACCATATCTTTCGGGCGCATCTGTGTATATCCCTCGGTGGCTCGGTGCGTAAATGTACTACTCTGGGGTGCAAGTAGGCTGTAGCCAAAAAAAGAATAGATTTTATACGTCGAAACATACCTAAGTCCAATAATAATAATAACAATAAAAAAAACCAATATAAATTTAAAAAATAACAAATATTTACGAAAACACCGATTTTGTTTAAATAGTTTGACTTAATATACAAAATGTTTAATGGATACAAATGACAAATCATACTAATTTATAGTTTTAACTATAACGTTTGTAAAATATGTATCATATATATTATATATTAATATATTTATTAATTATTTATAAATATAGGTGATAGAAGCCAGAAGGTAAGAAGTAACCCTGTATGAAAAATCTATTATAGTCATGTTGATATTAGTTGATGCTAATCCTACACAATATATTATGTTTATAATTGTAGAATTGATCATAGTTATTATTTATAAATTTATAATAAATTATAGTAGGTATAGTAAATATTTTATAATTAATAAAAAAAATAATAATAATAATATTAAATAATATAAGTACTTTAATATTATTATACAATCATGTTTTTAATATAAACATAATATATATTATATTATATTATAAATGTATAGTAATTATTTTTTATCACAAAATTTAACAATCTAACCATTTACAATTTAAATAATTTTATATTATAAGCAGAGCCAGTGGGGCAGTGGCGTATCTATGTATTTAAGCACAAGGATGCACTTTATTTTTCGGGCCCCTTATAAAGTTTCAGTTGCTATTTGTTGATTAGACCGATTAGGGGCTTAAAGACCCCATTTATAAGACACAGCTAAGGGACCCGGGTGCAGTGCACCTCCTGCACCCCCTCTAAGTACGCTACTGAGCAGAGCGTAATTCAAAATGAAGTGCTCTTATTTATATTTTGACTTTCAAGTTACCAATGACTAAGTACCTTTTAATTATAAAGTTATAAAATGATTTAGGTGTAGAATTATATGATGTCTATGCTTTGCTGCTATTGCAGTTAATTATAATATACGAATGACTTTTTAATAGGCTATAACTGCGCATAACTTTATTAGGTACAAGAGAAATTTAAGATAGTAAAAATAAAATTTGGTCGTCAAGTTTGACCGGATGCATTAGTTAATCATTCACAAAAAAAAATTTTATATAAAATTTTTTGAATTAAAAATAGTTATTTTTAAACATAAACTTTTTTGAACCTGAGGTATAGGCCGTATAGGTACTCCTATTGTGTTATTGCTTATTGTTTAATATCAGCTTATGTCATGACCGTACTAAAACTTATACTTTCTGTTATATTGTTAAAACATGTAATGCGTAAACAATACACATATACTAGTGATTTCTAGGATATTTCTATACTTCAAATAGGATCTTATAATAGTTATTGGTACAATGGTACCTATACCTACTTTGTAAACAAAAGTAAGATAGAACAAAAATACTTCATTATTGGTTCTTCCTTAAAGCCTCTCGAGTTACCACATTATAATTAAATAAACTTGTAAGTTGTACACTAATAAATGCTTATTATTCTATTTTTTTTAATGTATAGATTAATTTCTAAAAAAAAAAAAAATAGAAAAACGAGTTTTTTTTATGTAAAACCAGTTGTCGACAAAATTAATTTTGTTTTTTTTTTTATTTTAATTTAAAAGTGAAGAAATTTATATTTGAAACTTTCACCAAATATTTACATAATACTAGGCACTAGCAACTAAACATGATATAAATTTCAAAAAAAAAAAATGGCTCTTTTGTGTTATTTATCGATCTACGAGTATATATATACTATTTTTAGTTTATTTTCGATTAGTATGATAAAATTTGTGTTTGCGAGTAAAATAACTTGAATATAATATAATTCAAGATTCCTCATAATTTTTTTAAGGACTTTAATTAAAAAATATCAAAATATATCAAAACACAGTTAACATTTGTTTTTACAGAAATTATTAAAGTTCAAATTGTTATATGAAATTCATAAAAATCACGTACCTAATACTATTTTAATAGATACCTAAGGTTTGAATATGTAATACAAGGTCATCCATAAGTTGTTTTTTTGGAAGTCAGAAATAGCGTTTATACCTATAAAATTTAAGGAAATAACGATAAAACATAAGACTGTTTTAATTATAACCAAATAAATATTTTAAACTTTGAAATGTATTTTATTATTTCTTCTTATTATAATTAAATACTATTAGGTAAACTAAATTATTAGGTACCTATATGGCTACATTGTAATAGGTACCTGCCTATTAAAGTTGTTTAGCATAATTATTATTGCTGCTAGATGTACTAATTTTAGTTTTTTATAATAGGCATCTAGGTATTTTACTCCTAACCACAATATTGTACCTATACTACATATTGTGATTAAATAAAATGTTATGAATTTTAGAAAAAGTTACCTAAGTGAACGTGAAGCATATAGGTAGTTAAATAATAAATTATAAAATATATTTACAACACAATCAAATAGTTCATTAGTTATTTTAGTAAGAATTATAAACTAAATATGTATATATATTTTTCTAAAGTTAGGTGTAGTTTGGTTACTTTTTTTGGTGTTTATATATATGTTTTATAATTATTATTCATTATACCTAAGTAGTACCTACTATCTATCTATAAAATAGTATAAGAAAGTAATTTTATTCATTAATTTAACCAAATGAATCGGTAAAACTATTAAATTAAGAGGATGCCAATAACAGAAATTATAAAACCAATAACACAATTATAATTTATAGGTGCCAATAACTATAATTTTCGGTTATTTTATACTTGATGGTAAATAAAAAAAAAGTATTTAATATTTATATATAATGATCATATGGTAAAATTTATAACAATTTGTTTAATCATTGAAAATGATAATACAAGTTTAAACTATGTTTAAGTCTGAAATATCATGAAAACAAATATACACTTTTCTAAAGGGTGCCATAATAACTGTAAACTTTACCCTATAGTTATCAAATATATTTTCTATGAGGTATTGGAGTTCATTTCTTTTATTTTACATTAAATATTTGATAATAGTGACATTAGTTGTCACCAATCATATCGCTTCATCGCATTTTACACACACTTATTGACTTATAAATTACTAAATATTATAATAAGTAAGTTATTGTAGAAATAATCATGGAGATTATAGACGTTATAGTATTTCAATTTCAAATACAGTCGCTGCAGTGACGTATTTATAATGGCCGAGGGGGACTTGGCCTAGGGCGTTAAATTTTTAGGGGCGGTAAATTTTGGAGAGCATTCAGATATAATTCGGTACTTAAGTTATTTGGGTGATAAAAAATAGTAATAGCACTCAGATACTAATAAACTATCATGTCTTTTTTTACAGAATTATTAAAGAAATTTAGGTTGGAAGGGAGCGTTTTTTATCTTACCTACAGGGACGTATAAAATTCCTAAATACATATCTAATATAGGTAGGGGCATTTATCATAAAATCGACAACATTAAAAACTTCATTTCTGTGCATGATGAAAATACAACTACCTACATACAATATAATACATATTATTATAAAACTAATTATACATTCTTTTTATTTGTTATGCGCATATGTTATTGTTGACAAAGTCTCTAATATTATACTTTAATGGGTAGGGAAGGATTCAATACGGATTGAGTAATATAATTAATAGATGTTTGATTTTTTTTATATAAATTAGGTACTGATTTGTAAAGCTAAGTCTATTATAATAAATGTTAAAAAAAATATTAAATAAATGACCTTTAAAAATATGAGAACTATTTGTCTACCTTAATGAATGTTCACTATTTTAAATTACCTACCATAATATAATTTTTTGCTCTCAAGGAAACTAAATTATTTGGTTTGTTATCCGTACAAGGTAAATAATAATCTGTACACACATCGTGTAGGTATACGATTTATGTATTTTTTTAATAATCTTTACTATATTAATTGTATAATTAAAATTAATACAAATACAGTAATTAGTATAGATATGAATACATTGAAATACTGTTTGGTTACATTTTACATAGTAATAAAGTTTTGATATATTTTAATAATTAAATAATTTCAAACTCAAGTTTATTTTTAATTAAAAGGGCGTTCTGTGTCAGTCTACAATTTAAAAATTCTTTTATTATAAATAAATGATAATATGAAAAATACTAACCGTATAATTAATAGTTATTATAGTAGTATATCTAATAACTATATATAACAAAACCTATTTATTATTTATTATTTTATCGTGATGAATTGGTTTAATATATCTATAAAAAAGTAAACCTTAAAAGTAGTAACAAAATCAATCGCAGTATTCAATTTAAATTAAAAACAACGTATATAATATACCAACAGATATCGACGTTTTACTAATAATATAAAATAAAAATCGTATAGCTCCTGAGTTTGAAAAAATGCTTCCGAATAAAATTGTAATTTATCCACTACAAATAATTTTTACAAAATATGTCAATATTTCATCTTAATATCTACAATTTAAATGCAAGATTCCTTAAAAATGGGAATATTTAGGTACACATAAAATCAGTTTCGATTTTGATTTTTTGCTGTGCATAAAAAAACACTATTCGTAGAAACTTGAATTAATTCATTTATAGTTAAATTAATATTTTCTATACATATTATCATATTTTCTATACATAATTTTGACGAAATCGGATGTTTAAAAAAATAAACCTGATGTTTAATAATAATAATAATAGAATACGTATGTAAAAGTCAAAAGTTGAAAATCTCGAAGATCTTCAATATCCAGAGGTATAAAAAATAATATTGCTTATTTACATAAATATAATACAATATTTACATTATATAAATTAGAAATATTCGTTTTAAAAAATATTTTTTTGCTTTAACTACTTATATTTACAATGCATATCAAATAAATGCAGTTTTAATGTCCTAATTCCTAAACCTTCTGATAGTAATAAAGTAAAAAGTAAATACTTACTATGAGGTTCAGGGTTATTGTCAGAAATCACGACCTCTGTCAGACTATCATCCTCCAACCCGTGAACACAGTCCTCAGATTCCACGTGCAAGCGCTGCAGCTTTTCTTCGGCCGTAATCACTTCCAATAGCAAAGGAATCGTCGTCTTTGTTACATCAGACATTTAAAATAAATGTCTCTTCGCAGCGTTAAAAATATATATAAATTATTAATAAAACTGATCAAAATCGCGACAGTTTAGTGGTGCCAATATTATAATATATTATGAACATAAGTAATATTATAATGTATTAATATTACATAAATATATCATATATTATATAACATTTTTTTCATATTTTAAGTAATTTTACATAATATACGTCATGCGTTTGGGATTCGGTTGTGATGATACAAAATAATTTTTAAATAATACGCGCATGAAACGGCGAACGGAGACGAAACTGTAAACGGAACGCGTTTTTGTTGAAAGCTGGAGGAGTAAAAAATAAAAATAAATAAATAGGTAGGCACCGCTCGGTCTGCGTCGTGGTTCGGCGGACCGGTTCGGTAGTATCGTCGCAAAAATCCAACGGAGCCAGGGGCGCTGTGTACAAGTTAAAAATACCAAGGAATCTACAATCTATTGCCTAAATATTAGAACTATTTTTACTAGTAATAGGTATAATATATTAGTATAATATATAATTTGAACTGCGATTTGATTGTAGAAAAGTTGTAGCCTTGTGAGAATGTGGGTTATACAGGTAGGTATTATAAGCGCCTAAATTAAAATGAATCGTTTTTTAGCGTAAGCGCCTCGATATAACATTGATAATATTACTATGCACTTATGAGATAGGCCTTAGGCGAGTCCTACCTCTGCGAATCGACTGCAACTATAGGTATCTACGCATTAAATTATCATCAGCGAGCGATTGAATTGAGCGTCGTCGGGACCCAATGCGAATACAACTATACAACTTGCGATTACAACACATAATACTACACAAAACTAACATAACAGTATTATAGTTATAGCGCTATCTACGATGCTAGGTACGACGTGGAGTTACAAGGACGAGTTAATCATTAAAATAAGCACCGATATACCTATATTATAATTTATAATACAAAATAAAATTACAGACTGATGTCTATTTATACAGTACGTATCATGATCCAGCGTTCTCAAATTATACATTACATTTAAGTATACAGTGTGATTAATCACGAACACGCGCACCGTCATGTACTTATATTAAATAATGAATTTATTTGAATCATGAATTCGAGAACTTTTAAGTACATTTAAAGACCATATTAAAAATACTTGAAATTGTTTGTTCTACTTAAAGTTAAGGAATATTCTGCTGTGGCGATACCAAATTCGTTTTTTTTAATGAGAACCACAGCTTCTCATTGTAAATTATTTAGTAGAATAATTTTTTTGAAAATGTTGGTGTACCTGCTTAATTCAAATTCGAATGAGAATAGTTTCCCAGTTATTGTAGACCTTAAAATGGTTTAAAAAAAATATAATATAGATGTACCTAATATTAGTAATATTGTACTATTTATTCATGTATTTATTCATACATGACTCAGTTTTATGAATAATGAATATTGATTGATTAATATCAAATACTAAAATTTTCAAATCGCAATTGCACATGTCTTCCAAACCTTTTTAATAAAGGAGCCTTTTAATAAAATCAATATCATTGGAACGCAAAGTTAAATAACTCAAAAACTATTCGTTCAAATTTTGATATTGACACATTTTCAGCAAGAATTTCCGCTAAATGTACTTATAATATCTACAGTAGAAAAAGGAGGTTCTTGTTTTATGTTTGATAAATAAAAGTTTGTATCTGCATAGGACACTCTTTAAAAGATAGAAAAATTGTAGAATTCAAAAATATGATCTTTATAAGTACCTATATTAAAAAATACCCAAAAATCAAATTTTGAATAACTGCATTATTGGAGAAAAATTATGGTTAGTATGCTTGATGAATCATCCTGTATAGCTGTTGTAGGTAAATAATAAACAAATATACTCATTATATGAGTTATACCTACCGAGTCTGTGGTCTACTATTTTCCCTCCACAACGACGAGACCAATACTATGTAGTCTATATTATAAAAGTTGAATACTTACAGTAATGGCTAACCTACTCCTGCTTGGACCAGTTTGCAGAAACGTAATATAATGCAGACCACTATAGCTGCAGTAGCACAGTGTACCGTTAACCGTCTACGCATAAAAAAAATATCAAATCTATTGTTTTGCATAATATATATTTTTATTATAGTTCACATACACTATACAGCATACCTACCTGCAGCCAGTCGCGTAAATTGAGCTAAATTTTAAGTCACGAAAATTATTTAAAGAACAGTGACTTATACTGGCTTATTAAATTTGTAATAATTTATATATTTTTAATAAATAATATAAAACATAAATGTAAATATAAATTCATATTATTATATATCTATTTGTATCATATTAATTATCTTATATACATTTTTTTTGTTTTTCTTTATTATGCTTTATAATCCTTATGTAAATTAAAATTAAATTATACTATGTATTTCTAAAACGCCAATAACCCTGAAAGTTGAGGCGTACCTATTTCTAAATAATAATTTAAAAAAAAAAAAAATGAAAATATACATAATGTATGAATGTAAATTGTAAGTACATATATAATAGGTAACAAAAGTACAGAATATTTATTACAAATCGTTTTAATACAGTATTATAGTAAGTGTTATATTACAGTACTATACTAATACTATAAAGTAGACATGTCAAACACGAGTGGCACTCAGCTTAATTTTATAGGGCCCGCGGTTACCTATATATTAAAATGAACAAAATAAAAATATTAATAAAAATAAAAAATATTTATAAATATCGTGTCTCAAGTTCACAACTATCTTAGATTCTTATAGAATGGTTTATTTGGTATACATTATTATATACTGTCTTATATTATCCTGATAAATTGTAATCGAGTAAGAATTTTTCTTTAATGTTTTTTATCAGTTAAATTTTTATGTACGGCCCGCATAGTAAGCTTTTCAACATATGGTATTTGGCCCACTTGATACTTTGAGTTTGACATGCCTGCTATAGTTTTTAAGTATAGATTATAATTTATAAATAACGGTGGAGTCCCAAAACTATATAAAATTGTGTGTGTGGGGTATATAAGCAATACGATATTTTTATATCCTTACAGTAATACAGTATGATAAGCAAAATTAGTCAGTTATATCATAGCACCATAAGTCATACCTGCCGGATGCCCGTCGCCCGTGCTTATACATGTATTCAATACGATCCATTTAACATAAAACACTATTTTAGGAAACTCTAATGTTTTAGAAAATATTAAATTAGATAATTTTAGCTTTTATGTCGTTACAAGACAACATTTGATATTTTTTTTAAATGTATTTTCACTTTCTTCAAAGCCAGCATACGTTTTTAATTATCAAATTTTCTAAATCAAAAAACTATTCAGAGTAATTCAGTTTATAAAAAAAATTTCGGACAAGTAGTTTATTAGCTATAATTTATAAGTACCTTGTACCGAGCTAGGTGCAGTGGTGTATATATAAGGAGCAAAAAGGAGCGTATGTGGGGGTCAGATCTCCACATAGGCCTTATTTTTAAAATTTTATAAAAAAGTAGTCTTGGTTAGTATTTTCATTAATTTGTATTTCGTCATGCCCAACATATGACACACAATTATACTAATAACTAACCAATATAATAATATAATTTGACCCACCGATATAACCACAATTTTAGGTATATGCCGAAAAAACGCTGCAAAGATGACTCTCACATGTTCATGTAACTATAGGTAATAACAAATTTTTTTCGAATAAGATTTAAGAAATAATAATATAATGTATAATATAGTATTACCATGGAGGACAACGGACATATTATTATTAGGGCCGGCTTTAGATACTATCACGGTTATTAGATAACTGTGGATACCATCGACGAGTGTGACGGCACAGGGGCGCCAAAATCGGGGGGGGGAGGCGGTTGTCTATTAATATGTTTAAAAAGAAGGTAAAGGGCACCGAAATAATACTATTACTAACCTACTTCAACTAGACGCTGAAATAGCTAGAGCAGCGGTTCTCAACTTTTTTATAGTCACGTATATACCACATACAAAATTTGAAAATTTTTACGTTCCACCTGACCATTTTTTCGCTTATTAGTAATGTATACGTTTATATTATATGTATAGAATTTTATTAATAAATTAATTTTTTATAAAGGTAGATTTTCTTCAAGTACCACCTAAGACTACTGTACTTTCCACGTACCACAGGTTGAGAACCGCTGAGCTAGAGCTTTGCGACATATATTATGTATACCAAATACATTTTCCTATCATTGTAAATAGTGCTGAAGTACATAGGTCAAAAATATATTCACAGACCCTCCAACACAAAAAATATGTGATGCACATCACTGACTAGGTGCCTATAAGTATTTAAAGTTTAAATGGGTGCAGTTACGGATCAATATTTTACGGGTTTCCCTATATACATACTACTTCACTCCACTTGACGAGCTTTAAATAATTTAGATTCTGAGCAAAGTAATGAATGTATTGATTTTACAATGATGTGTGTTTTTTTACATAGTTTTTTTTTTTTTTGTGTGTCTGTTCTGTGTACACGATAAGAAATAAAGCTTCGTTTTTCAACTTAATAACTTGAAAAATGAATCTAGTTGATGCATTGGGGAGGTCAAATTAAAATTCCCAGTAGTCTTCAAAAGCAATAGGAAAAACAAACAAAAAAATTAACGAAAACCAGAAATTTTTACGCAAAATCAATTTTTGAGAAAAACGATTTTAGATATTGGTGCGTGACGCCTGAAAAGGAACTGATACAGGGACCTACTCTCTCCTTAAGATTTCGCTTTACACTGGGTGTCATCACTGGGTAACTTTCCCCTTCCGACAATCAAATCTCATCCAATAATTTATTTATTGTATAACTTGGAAATACAGATTTCAAATATATTAAATTTTGTTTTAATAAAAAAAAGATATTGGTGTAACACTAAAACAAATTACTGTAGACACATGACATTTTTACTGAATACTAGAATTTTATGTACTTAAAAAAAATTTCAAATCTTTTTAAGTTAATTATAGACATTTGAAATTTCCAATCATTTTAGTTTATTTATTTAATAAATGATAATAAAATTGTATTCATTAAAAAGCCTCAAAATTTAATACAGGGCATCCTTATATGTTGTAACAATGGCAGTTAAAAAATATTAAAAATACATAGTCACAATTGTTTTTAAATTTTGACAAAATACGCAAAAATCACGAAAATTTGCAATTTATTTTGAATTAAAAATTTATGAAAATGTACTTTTTTAAATATATGATTTGAAAATTCTATACGAAATTCTTAATGGGTTTAATTACTTTTGTCAAATGAAAAATGTCTACTGAAAAGCCAAATTAAATTTTTAGGAGCACATTTGAATTACAAAATTGAAAATTCACTCAATTTCTCTTGTACCGATATTCTTATTTTGTTGTTGTTCAAAAACGAACAACTATACTTTATAGAAACCTAAAATTCACATTATACGCATATATGTTTATTTTATCAATTCCTATACTTGATAAAATTTTCCTATTTTTTAGTTTTATATTCTATAAATGTCGATAAAACTTTATTATTTGGGTCATAAAATTTGAAAATTTAATAAAAGGTTCCTCAAAAGTTTATATAATTATATCATAGCAGTTGGAAAATATTAAGAGGACGCCACACACCCGCATGTGTTGTATTCGACGTACAAGTGCGTAGCATGGCAAATTTTATGCTCAGCAGATCACGTTTATCTCCGTTATTTTAAAATTTAGAGTGAATTGACCTATTATAAAAATTAAAGGCAAGATTATTACCGAGTGCATCTCATAGGCTTTTTATTATATTTTAATTTTAAAGCGAGTAATGAGTATTTTAAAATTGTAAATAATTTTTATATCTAAAAATACTCATAACTCGGCTTAAAATTAAAATATAATAAAAAGCCTATGAGATGCACTCGGTAATAATCTTGCCTTTAATTTTTATAATAGGTCAATTCACTCTAAATTTTAAAATAACGGAGATAAACGTGATCTGCTGAACGTAAAATTTGCTATGCTATGCACTTGTACGACGGAGACAACACATGCGGGTTTGGCGTCCTCTTAAAAATACATAGTCACGTTTTTGTAATAATTTAAAGTTCACATTTTGACCAAATTTGTTTAATTATAATTAAAAATTTAAAAATTCTTTAGTTGTTAAAAATGTATAAAACATTTAAATTGTATAACTAAGAATTTAAAATTTAAAACAAGGTTCCAGTTAAGTAGTTAATTCTGCTACAAAAAAAAAAAAAAAATCTAAAAACTATACACATTAAAACAAAAATTATTTTAGCATTTTATGCTCAAATTTGGATGAATATATTAAATAATCAAGAATAACAATTTTAGTTAAATTGTTGTAATTTAAAAATATTATTCGTGGGTGGTTAAATTCAAGAGTATACTTTGAATATATAATATATATACTATGAATGACTGAGTGAGTCGGGTACATAATGAATCTGATTTGATTAATTTGAAATTTATTTTATAGGTATCTACTTTTTTTTTGAAATAATAACAATATAAATACATAATTAATATAGTATAATATATCCTAGACTGACAAACCATCTTCACTCAGAATCGTTTTTTGTATACAATGATATTATATCATTAAATTCAAATTTATTTTAATACCATCTATTACAGTTACCCAACTGTAACCTACTGTATAGCAGAGCAATATCCACTTACTTACACGCTTTTTAAAAGTTATAACTAATTATAATGAATTTTATTACGAAATATCTTTCAAAGTTGTAATTAAATTATTCTTATGGTTCTTTGTTTTTATTTGATTATGGACATTTTCAAAATTTTAATGTATTTAAATAATTATTTATCAATATATTGATTGAATAAAGACAATCAAAAATATGAAATATTATAAAATGTTCATATTGACGAAGCAAAGAAATCTATGATTGAAATTATGTGCATGTGTAACACATTATTCTTTAAATTATTATTTAATTTTAAATAACAATGCATTTCTCGAATAATTACTTATAAATATAAAACTTTTTCGTCAAATCTAACTATAGCAATAATGTTAGGTACTGGGAAAAAAATAACTATATGATGACAGTAAAATTTAATAATATATTTAATAAAATAAAATAAAGAGTAATTTAGTAGTTTTATTACAATAAAGTAACTTTAGCTATAAATTACCTACAACAAAATGTAAATAAAATAAATACCATATTAAATTAGGTTCTTGAGAATTAAAAGAAAAATTACTACTCAACATGAATATTGATTATTGGATATTAGGTATAAATAACATAAAAATAATATTGTAATAATTTATTGACCATGCTCAGATTTGAATAACCCTGGTCAATCTAAATTCATTATTGAAAATTGAAATCACATTTGCATTGTAGAAGTTCAAAGCAACTATATTATATATAGATCAACTATAACATAGCCTATAACCTTGTTGCAGTAGCATTAAGATGAGGGGAATGCGAGGGATAGATCCCTCCATGACGTTTTTTCAATGAATAAATTATATAAATTATATTTTTAATTTTTAAATAGAACATGTTAAAATTTATAAAATCATTTGACCAACACTACCTTGTTTTTTTTTTATAAATGTATAATGAGATTGCCATTTGTGTCATATTTAACTATTTATGCACGGTGACACAACGACACAAAGTGATGCATTTATATTACACAACATACTTTACTATATGTTTAGTAGATAGTATACATTTAACATTTGAGAAGAATAAACAAATTTAGTTCAAGATTTTTAAAATCAGACAACATTTTATCAAATATTATTCAGGTGCCTATTGAATGTGTCATACTTCATTATTAAATGCATAATTAAAACTATTTATGCTTAGTTGCAATGGTTGTAGGCACATATACAAGGGGAGATGTGGTTAAGGGTTGAACTCCCTCTCCCAAAAACTAGAAGTTGTGTAATTTATTTATATCAATAACTTCAATATTGATTATTGTAATTTTTTTATGGATCTTAGTTTTTTTGTATGTGCCAAAATGGATAAATGGTTAAATGTTGCATACACAATCACTAAACATTTAATGAATCAATAGAGTGCTAATTATGGTTCCTTAAACATGATTTAGCAGCCCATAATAATTGCCAATTGGCCCAATTAAGTTTAGTGAACCATTATTACCTATTATACTATTATAGAATTATTGTATTTTTGCTTAATATTTTACTATAAGTCATAAGAACTTTAATTTTTTGAGTTTTATTTGTACAGTAAATATGAAAGGATGAAACGTAAAATATAATAACATAGGAATAAAATAATATTTTAAATATATTAATACAAATTACAAACAATGTTCAATTTAATAGTTAAAAATTAAAACCATATTTATAAGAAAACAATTATTTAAATCTTTAACTACCCATACATTTAAAATGCACAACCAAAAAGAGTATGAAAAAATTAATAAATAGTAATTACAGATACAACCATTTTCTATTGTTATAGTAATAAATAACAGATGAATATAATATCTATTATTTTATATTATAAGAACATATTACTATATACTAGCATACTGAATAAACAATACCAGTTATTAATAATAGATAATAACATTAATATTATTAATATTAAAACTATATTTTTCAATTCATTAAATATATAAGTAAATAGTAATATAACTCAGATATAAATCATCATTAGATAGTAAAAATGTATTAGATTAGAGTTAGTTTGTTACTATTTTAATTTCCTAAATAGTAAAAGGGAAATAAAATTATTACCTATTTAATAAGTTTGCACACTCTTACTTAATGAAAATTTGGTGCAATACATGGATATGGTGTTATAAGAAAATTTATGCTTAACTATTTAAATGTGAATATAATAAGTGAAAACATACGAAAATTGTAGAATAGCTCAAATATTTTATTATAAAAGTTTAACTTTAAGATCTAAACCAGCGGTTCTCAAACTTTTATGAATTAAAATGGCCTTTATGAACTAAGGCATTCCAATAGCGCTCTTCCCAAGTCACAGGATGACTAATAATGAAAAATAGAAAATAAAAAATAAAAAAAAATAAAAAATTCTAATGGATAGTATGAAAATATGTATTTAATTAAAACTATACAAAATAAATTAATTTTTATTTACATAATTGTAATTGTTTCTGTGCCACCATTTTCATGTTTTCAAATTTATTTTTAGACCATATAAAAGTTTATGTTAACATGGCGCCCCTGCAAAGACACGGCACCAAATATTTTAGGAACCACTGGTTTTAAAAATAATAATTCTTAATACCATTCATCTATAATCCCTGTAGAAAAAATACACATAAACACCACCTGACTCATTTTGTGATGCTCCAGATATAGAGTTAAAATAGTATATGATAAATTTGACTAAACAATTGTTAAAATTGATTTATTTATGTAACATATCATAATATCTGGTAAATTATATACTATTGAAAGCTCTTAAAAGTATCTAAAATAATTGTACAGGATATATTTTAGTAATCACAGATCAAGAAATAATTCTAATATCACAAATTATATGTAACTATTTTAAACTTAATTAAATTATTATAAATAGGTAAACAATTTATTTATATTTTGAGCTATTTATATTATTTGGAAATAATTGATTCTATTACATTATGTATAGTAAATATCTAAACAATTCACTCAATTGGCCAATAAGAATAAAAGATACCTATACAAGTGTGCTAGTATTTAAATTTTGCAAATATTTTAGAAGAAGCCAATAATAGATCAATTATAAATACTTCAAAAATTCAAAAAAATTATTTAAGCACTTCCAATTTAACTTAATAGCTCTTAAAATAGGCCAATTAAAATTAAAAATAATTGTTAATAACATAATTATACAAGAGTTCAATTGTATAATCAATAATAATATTGAAAGTACTAAAAATTAATATGAATATAACTAACTATTTACGTGTAGTTGTGCGAATAATAAAATGTAGGTACACAAGTATCAGATCTTAACAAAACTATAATATCTATGAGACTAAAAATAAATCAATTAATCGTAATTATTGTTTACATTATTTCAGATGAATGCCATTGTAGTCATTGTACCACAGTATTATAGTAAATATGTTTGTAGTATTTAAAAACCTATCAATTAAACTCAATATTTTAAAATTTAACTGTATAATATACCATTTTGAAGTTTTTTCTTATAGTTTTTGCAGATTATTTCGAAAAGTTTCTTGAAATTTTATAATTTAACTCCCAAAATAGCCACTTAAAATAGTACAGAAAAAAAAATGAAAACAAGACATTATTATAAGACTATTAAGTACATTCATTGATCCTAATTCCTATTAGAATCTAAAATAAAACATAAATTGTCTCATTGTTTTAAATATTTTTTTAGTTATTAATTATTGTTTCATTACATTTGTAGAAGTGAATAGTGATAGTAGATTAAATGTGTAAAACTTTTAACAAAATATATATATATATTTTTAAGAAACTATAAATATATAACATAGAATAAAAAAACTTTTTCTATTCAGCAAGATAAACAGTCAGATTTAATAATAAATAAATAATTTTAGTAGATTTTCATAGAGAAATTTATAAAATTAGAGACTTTAAATTTGACTATAATACTGTATTTATATTACTGTACTTATATTTAATATTTGATTTTCTACTTATGTTATGTGCTTTATATGGCCTCTTAAAGAACTGTTTTTTTTTTTTTTTTATAATTATTATTACATCTACTGAAAAATATATATTGAAGTTATATATTGCCAACATTGAGTAACATATAAACTAGTTACTGTAGTAACTGTCGAATCTTAAAAGTATTTTTGATTCTATTCATACAATGTAATAGCCTGTAATGATTGATTTTAATTATTTTGTAGTCAGTTTAATCTAAACAATGACTAAAAATAAATACAAATCTAAAAACTTTATGGTATTGATCCATTTAAAATTTAAAATGTATCTAATTATTTATTTTATTTCAGATTAATATTAATGCTTGTTTTTTTTTTTTTAAATGTACAAGATGTTAAAAAATCACAATTATAAGAATAAAATATTAATTATAGTAGATTTTAATACTTGGTTAAATTGATCAATCATTGAGTAGAAAATATAAGTAATGATTAAGAATAAAGATGACTTATTTATATTTATGAAAATATTTAAAAAATAATATCGCAGTATGAATTTATCTTCAGATGTGTTTCATGTGATTATCATTAATTGTAAAATGACAAAAGATATTTTAACTGATTGTTAATATTTTTAAAGTAAAACTATTGTAAACATTAGTTTAAAACTATTGTTGTTAATCTTGTAATATTGTTAGAGCCTATATATTTTAAACCTACTTGAAACAACAATACGTACTTTTATAAGCCAACACTATAATAGAAGAACTACTGAATCTCAATTAGGTGATATTATACAACTATTAATACTGAAACATGAACTTACATACAAAAAACTGTTAAGTAACTAACAAAACAAAATTTGTATAGTATGTGTAAGAATAGAAATAACATTTTATAACAGTAATTTTATTATAATATTAAATTTTTTATGAATTTGCTGGTTTTATTCTAATCATATATACAACTAAACAATTCATGAAAAGAAATAAGCATTATAATATTTGAAGGTATAATATTTTGAGAGACATTTAATATTTTAGACGTACGTGGTAGCTGTAGAGTATACAGGACCTTCTTGGGAGCGATCTGTAATCTGTACCATAGTTACACCCGCTCCCTTTTTTTGCTAGGATGATTTTGGAGCTGGGGCTGCTTCTGGAGGATCAGAAGGATGTGCTCTCATCCAATTATATAAAGGTAGTTCACAACAACAGAGCATTTTAATAAAACCAGGCACTTCAATATAAAGTGATGGTGGTATAGGTATTAATGGTGAAGTGGAACGTTTGTACAGCTGATAATGAGCATTGCTAAAATGTATAAAATAAAATTTTATTAAATATTTTAACTATTTAACTTTTAAATTATTAATAAATGGTATGAACCAAATACAAATGTTGAATTGTAATAATTTTAAAACTAATTTATATAACATTGGTGTAATAAAATTAAAAACAACATAAAGCATACATTGTATAAAAATAATTATTTTTAGTTTACATACTTTCTGAATCTATGATCTGAAACACGTTCTAAGTGTGGAATACCAGAGAGAAAGAGTATGATAAATGTTGTAAAAATTGGTGATATAACAACAATATACTCTGGACCTTCAATCACATTCAACGAAACAATAAAAACACCCCACCATAATACTATTTCTCCAAAATAATTTGGATGTCTAGACATGCTCCATAAACCTAAAATAGGATAAACATATCAAATATAACATTAATATATTAGTATTTTTTAACTTAACTTAACGTTTGGTAACATTTTAAAATTAATTGCTTGGTTATTTATAGCAATGACATTTCTAATTCAACATGAAATTACATTATAGTAACTCTATTTTTAAATGCAATCTTAGCGTATTGACTGTCATTTCTGTTTTAATAAATTTGTATATATTTTTAACCAATTATAATATTATTTTAAAAGTAAGTTAATACTTTCATATTATATTACAAAATACCAATTATACGTACAAAGATTTTTTGTTAATGATATAAGTTGCAGTATTGATTTTATATTTTATCAATTAATTACAGTTGGTAATTAGTACATAATAAAATATGTCGATATGATGAAAATATCATGAATAATGACCATAGGTGAGGCTAACAGGTATTGAGGAGTACTTTTGCTATCACACAAAAATACTATATTAGAAAAACTTAACTAAATTGAATCGAAATAAGTATAGTCAAATTATGAATTACAAATTAGGTACGTCATTTTTTTGGTAGCTAGTAACAATTTGAATTATTTTTAACAATGATGCAATAACTATAAAAAAAAATAATAAGTGCAATACTATAATAAAATAGTTGAATCGATTACTTGCCGTAATATACAGTTCTATAAAAAATATAACAGATTTTACTAAAATTTTAGAATACCTAAATAATTAGTTCTTGAATATTGAAAAAATTTTAATACTATAAACTAGCTGTATTTGAATAATAAGTGTTAAGTTTCAGATAACGATCTATGGATATTAGCAAACAATGCAAATAAACTGAATATATTTTTTTAATTTATTTATCGTTTTCTAGCCCAAAATTATGACTTAAATGACACACGTGGTAATAGCCTAATTCAATTTTTTTAAATTTTTAAATACCTAGTCGTAAATGTATATGTTTAATAGTAGATATTAATTAAGCCCAATTTTTGAACATAGTACGACTAATGACAGGGATAAAAAACTTTGATCGACTTACCATCATCACACCATTTTCCTTTGTTTGTTTCTTCACTTCTAAATGCATATTTTTGTAAATCAGCAAAAGTTTCAATAATGAAGCCAAAAATAAACACACAACAGCCAACAGTATCCAAAGTTGTCATAGTTTTGGGTGCTCCTGCTTTTATGGAATTGTGGGGTGCATTGATAACAATAATCGGCAAGCTAACAATAAGCACCCAAATAGCCTGCAGAATAGTTATAAAAGTGAAAACTAAATTAGTATAACATTAAATTAAATAGTTTATAATTGAATACAATCTTTTAAAATAGTAAGTAGTCATACTTGAAATGTCCAAAACACAGCAAAGCGAATCATATTGCTACGTCTGTCTGGAAATGTTGCATCTCTTCCAATCTTTATTATTCGATAAAATAAATAAGAACTTAATCGAGCACCCCAAATGCATACAAATAATGTCACCATAAATTGCCGATTATCATGTGTCTATATATATATAAGAAAAATTAGTAAATATTTAAATCATAACATCTAAATAAAATAATTAAAATATGATTATTCAGTTCTCTGTTACTGATCATTTTAATATTACAGATGTATTTTTTGTTTTTTTTTTTGTAATTAGGTACTCTAAAATATCAATTACTACCAAAATAGATTAATTAATATTTTTCTTTCAATTTAATATTTGATATGTTTAAATATTGTCTAAAAAATAGTCTATCAATAAAATAAATTGTTCAAAGTAATATATTTATATTTTATGCATCAAGTACCTAAACATGACATTATTATTATGAACAATTTTAAATTCAGGGATTTTATATATGCAATATTATTACAATATGTTTAGTTGCCTATACTATCCCTCTCTTTTATATTAAATATGAATTTACAATATTACAAGAACTATTTACTCAATGGCTTATACTAAATAATTAAAAGATATACCATTGTTTATAATTTATTTGTAATAATTGGCTAATTACTTTAAAAGATAATTACATTCAATTTGATAGTTAAAAAACATTTAACGAATGTAAACTTGATAAACAAACCATTTGACAATTTGTTTTAAATAATTTTATTCCTCTAAAATATTAAGTTTATTGTAATTCACTAGATACCCACATGTGTACCTAAATAATATTTCATTTGCAAGTTTAGTTTAACCAATATTAATCGTAATTGATATACTATAAAATAATAATTGAGCATATTTTACCTGAGCTAATCCATATGTTAGTACAGCCACTAAAATGAAACTTATACCACCAGCAAAGTCAGCCACTTTATCATACTGAAGTGTTACAGCAATAGTGAAAAACAAAAGTTGCATAGCCACAACAACAATGGCACTAATGCCCAAATGATATTTATCCAATACCGCGACTGTCATTTTGATGGTTCATCTACAAATGTGTAATGCTACATAGGTAATATACTCACATAGGACCTGTAAAATTCATGAAAAGAATTTCTTATCAAAAATATCATGGTTAATCGTAAATTAATGTTTTTGCAATAATAACCTATGAAAAAAGTCCTCAATTCAAAAAATAGATATATTTCAGTTTAAATTCATATTAATATAAAATTTTTATTTAATTTAAACAAATATATATTGAGAAAATATTGAAAAATTGCATGTTTCATCAATCTAAGCTAAAATCCACAATCATAGAAAAACAGAAGAATTTCTATTTTGGACACTTGCTACAAGGTTTTTACATAGTAATTTTAAAAGAATAAATGTATATTGAACTAAGGACATGGTCAAAGAGATCAATGTAGTTTTTAAAAAGGTAAAATAACTACTTAAAACACATCCGTATTAAGTTAAATAATGGAAAAACTTATGAATTTGGAATACTTACATTTAGTATTTAGACATTAAAAATAGGCTTATAACAGGTAAAATAGAAATCAACTTTGGAAAGAATTATAAAAAATACCTAACTAAATATTTGTGATACCAAGGAAATATGTAAGTATAATATAATGAGGATTCATTTAGTATGTAATCTACCAAGATAATTATTTATATAATGTACAGACAACATATGGGTACCAATCTATTAATATTCAATTTTTTTTAAAATGATTTCAGGGATATACAAAAAATATATAACTTAACATTTTTTTAAATAATTTAAAAAAAATTGCTGTAAATAACAGGTATTCAATATTTGTCGAGTACATTATTTTTTTAAATGATTTTTAACACTATTTAATGTAATATTGTATTATTTTTATCACTAATTAATTAATAATAATTGAATAACATAATTTTATGATTTACAATTTGACTTAAAATACTAACCAAATACCCATTACGGGTAGATCACATACTACCTAAATACTTAATTAGGTACACATTGCACCTAATGAGAAGGCAATCTGTACATCTTTTTAAAATAAAATAAACAGAACATCCCCTAGAAGGCGACCAAGTAATTAGTTTATTGACACATAGTTGCCTTCGGACAACTTGAGAATTATTAACCAGAAACAATAACGTAATTCTTAAGATGTTATTTAACAAGAATACAAATAATGATGGCAGCAATGGTCCTATATGGACAGATAAGCTGAAGAAACAAAATATTCGGAAGACGTAAGTTTTTCAAAACTATAATATGATAAAATAACACAACTTTGATATTAAATATTGACAATTATCAAGATTTTTGTGTGACAATCTCACAGTTGAAATTATATTCACAATAGGTAATCTAATTAGGTACATACTTAATACTAGGCTTGTATTAATGAATTAGTTAGAATTTTAATTATTTTCAACTAATCGTGTGATTTCACTATAATTATAGATTAAGTACCAACAATTAGTCGTTTCTGTGAATAATTGGTATGAGATATTGCCAAAGACTCGTGAGGTTCTACACTTCTACCATAGGAAAATACTCGGGTAGTTCGCGTCACGAAGTACTTACGAGTTGTGACTATTGTGACTTGTGAGCGCCTTATTAGGTAAGACGGTATCGCCACCCAATTTCGTAGTAATGTAAAAATGACATGGATTATGGATATTTACAAATAACCAGGGTCCACAATTAAAAATTAACTACTATGGTCTATGAATCAACAACTTCGGAAGTCAGCCATTCAATTTTTAAGATCAAAATATTATCAGTCATATTGTTTGAAGTCTTGAGGTCTTGACTATCAGTGAGTGAAGAGTGCGGCATAGTAGCGATTACTATAATAATTGTTGTATACATAAAGTTATCAGCTGGTCACACACCGCATGCGCATTAATGAGAGTACGATTTTCGTAGTCCGAAAATGAAAGTAGCAGCAGAAGCAGCTGTTGTCAACTGGCGCCAATTTACGACTAGTGACTACTCAGCACGACAAAATATATGTTATATGTATAATGTATCTATTTTCATCAACGTCGACAATATGAGCCCTGAGCAGACCATTAAAATTTGAATTATAATCTTTGTTAATATTATAACATAATATTGATTGATTGAATTTATATTATCGAATATCGAACCACGATAGGTCAAAAAAAATGTATTAATTTATTATAGTAAGAAATATATTATGTATTTATATAACACGCCAATATTATCATAGAATATATGGTGTGGTTTGTCATTAGTGGCGTATCAACGAAGGGGAAAGAGTTTGAAATAACCCTCCCACTCAAATTTAAAAAAAAAAAAAAAACTATACCATGAAAAAGATAAAAATTATATATTACCGGAATTTATGCACGAGAATGAACATTTTGATATTTTGAGGTATCGAGAGGTCTTAATAATTATAATATAACAAATACAATTAATGATAAAACCCTTTGGAATGAGTGCCCTAAAAAAGCAGCCTATTTCTAATCTAAATTACGGACCACGACCTCTTATTTTGTTAATATAGGAGGAGCTCTATACAGTCTTATATTGTCTATGTGACCATCTAACTTTTAAATAGACTATTGAGTGACAACATAGTCTCATAGTGCTATAATATAATAACAATAACATATTAAAAAATACAGTATCAATAACATCACAAATAATTATCACGGCTCCAGTATGGAGGTAGAGGACTGGGGTGAAATGTTTTGGTCATCCGAACATCTTGGTGTAATTGTAACGTCTAAGGGCGGCCGCCAGGATGCGAGTCACGCACTTTCTCCCAACGGCGGTCTGCATGTCACGGATTCGGTGCACGGCTAACGCGACACGGCGGTCGTTTGGCGAGAAATGTGTGTGGAACATGGTGGCGTACACTTCGTATACGATCCACTTGCACTGCATGGGCGTGACTGCCGAGTAATGGATTACAGCGCGCGCGTTTGCATACACGATCCGCGCGATGCCACGAACGGTGTTGGCAAGGAACACAGGGTTCAGGTGTAAGAAGTACTGCTTGACGGCCGAGACGATGGCGAATGCCTTGTACGCAACTACGGACGCCACATTCCGGGCCACCGTGGCCGCCGAGTTGAAAGACTTGCCAATCAGAACGGAGGGCAAGGTGAGCCAGCTAGGCCGGCTGGCCTTGGCGTACAGAGCCCGGCCCGGCTGGCCACGGCCCAGTTTATAGTCGAAGAAGTGCAGCGGCCGTCGATTCCGGTACGTAGACAAGTCCTTGGCCACCTCACCCGTGGCCACGTTCAACCGAAACCCCAAAAACTTAACTGTTCCACCGCCGACGCCACCGTTGTCCACGTTCGTCTCGGTTTTGCACCGATTCAGTCGGAGTCCGTACTCGTCGAACCCGGCTCGCATTGTAGTCAAATACCGGAGTGCGGCGTTCCGGTTGGGCGAAACGAACAGGTAGTCGTCGACGAACCGGTACAGCTGGCTGCCCGACTGACCATCCACCAGGTCCGTCAGCCGGGTAGCATGCAGGTCGGACAACAGCAGATCACACAGGGCCACGGACAGCCGGTCGCCCTGCACCACGCCTCTGGTCATGCCCCACCGGCAGCCGCGGCGTTCCACAGCGTTGCACCCGATGCACCGGCGCACCGTGTCCCAGATCCGGAATAGCGGTACTACTTCCGTTTTGTCATGGAAAACCAGTGACCCACCTTGGAACTCGGGAGTTGGTAGTCCACCCACGTAGCGGATCTTCTTGTAGTACACGGAGTCACCGCCGATTTTCACCACGTCTACTGTGTGCACAGACACCATCCGCTGCTTCTTGCCAAAATGTTCTTTGATCCGGTCCCGAATTACCGTTCGTAGTTTGTCGTGCACAAAGCTAGTAAATGCATCCCGGAAATCGGTGCGCACGAAGAACAGCGTGGTGGTGGAGATCAGACGCTGGGATTCCTGGAGCGCCTTCCATCCGCGGAAGAACTCCGGCCTCGATACGGACCGGTATTCGGATGGTCGGGTGCGTGACAAGCACCGCAAGAATGTCAGACAGTCGTCGGTCAGCCGTTTCTCGTTGCCACCTTCTTTCCGCCGCAGCTTGAATATCAGTCGTACTCCGTTGGGTTTAGCGTACGGGCATATTTTCCAGTTCCTGTACGACGACGATGCTTCCTCTTCGTCGGGCTGGATTTGTCTGAAAAATTCGCTGTCGGCGGCCATCAGTGGCGATAGCTTTTCGTGGCACATATCCGCCCACTTAGCCTTGGCCACGTACACAACTCCGTTGTTAGGCGTGGTGGTCGTAACGACTCGGAAACAGTGAACGATCCGACCAAACACAAACACGTTGGTTAACCACACCAATGTCTTGGCTAAGATTTCGGCTCGCCGGTCAGGGGCCACGCTCTCCAACCACTTGATCTTCTTCACTTTGATCTTGTGCACGACGTGCTCCACCGTATAGTCATGGAATTTGCCACCGTTCAAAACTCGGCACAGGTTGTCGCAGAACTGGTCGCGGTTTCCGGCTGTTCCAAATAACTCACGTGGCACAATTTTATGCACTACGACCCTGGCAAACGATTTGACCCTGCTCAATGGCACCTCGGCCGACGCGCAATCGCCCACCGTGTCTCGGTAAATGTTCCAGTACACGCGCGAAGTGTCCCTGTCGGCAATCACTTTGAGTTTTCGGGCTAGCCGGTCAAGACATGCCGCGGTACCGATTTCCTGATTGGCGCTTGACAAACTGTCGGCAGATACGCTGATGACGTCGGTGGTTATTATAGCACGCAACATCTTTGCCGAATCCTGCCGTCCGATTTGTTGCACATTCCGTAGTAGACCCGCGATATTGAAGTATTTCTGCGGTAATGGTTTCGATTTCAATGGTCGCTCGGCCTTCCACCGTGCACCGGCCCGGGCTCGGAACGCCTGCATCACTTCGTACCGGTTCGTTGACTGTGACGACGATTGCACGCAGTAATAAACGTGTTTGCCTAGCGGTACGAACAGCAGACAGTCGAACAGCAGGCGACGCATGACGCGAGGTCCGACGATACCGTAGAGTTGGGCCCACGGTTCCATCCGGATCAGATCACTGACAGTCATCAGGCACCGGTAACCGTTCCGAGGACCATCGTCTACTTGACCGCCGACAAACTGTGGCTGTATCTTGCTATCACAATACAATACGAATTCATCCAGGCTAACAGCGGGCCCGTCTGCGACACTACGGTTCCGGAAGAAAACTTGTACGTCGTAACAGACGATTACCGAATGGAGGTCTCGCAACACCGCCGCGTCCATGGAGAACAGAGTTTCCGGCGGTTGCGCTGCAAGCAACAGAAACTCTGGCAAGCTGTTCGTAACGAACTTGTTCGAGTTCGTGACCGGCATCGCTAAATCATTATTGTCACTCGTTAAAGTCTGAATGACAGTGCTCGTATTTTCGAAATTATTTACATTCGCACGACGATTGAATATTAACAAAAATATGAAATCAAATCAAAATATCTGACTACAATTTAAGAAAACTTCTTGAGTCGTGCATTAGATATTTCGAATATCATATTCGAACTCGAAGTTTAAACAACACAAATCCGTTTATCTTAACAGATAAGAATTTTGATATCTCAATAACCGTGGTTTGTTTGGAAAATAATATCAAAGAATTTATAATCTGTGATAATATTTTGATGTCTTGAAATATTAATTATCATTTATCATTCGGATTCTATCTAAACCACAGATATAATATAAACATATAACATAATTACATAATATGTTTATATATCTGTGATCTAAACGCAATAAACGCATAGATATCAGCTATGTCTAAACGATGGTTATCATATTCCAATTCCAAAAACCATAGAAATAAATTATCCAAATTATACTCATGAGTCATGGACAGGTCTACGACATTAGAACTTAGAAGACATCTTAAGAACGCGGACTGGTCCATCTTATACCAAATACATTTATAGTTCCGTGCTTATATAGTGCAGTGAAGCATCCCTTTTAATGTATATCAGAAATATGTGTATGTTTATAACTATATAAATTTATATATTTTGTAGCTAAGTACTGCATCAATATAACTTACTAAAGCGCTACCTTATCTTGACAGTTGACACGGACACACGGTGGAAACGTGAAGAAGCCCAAAAGGCTGGACTTGAGTGGACTACTATAATAATATGTATAATATGCTGAATGCTCCAGATAGAAAACTTCATAGAAACATGGAAAAGAGATTAAAAATATATAGCAGGAGAAGAAAGATAAGTACATTAAATAATTGTAATATTTATTCACAAAATGTTTGTACTAATTATTGTACATAATCGTTTTTAATAATAAATAATAAATTGTTATTTTACTTAATTGTTTTGAATGTTTTTTTATTATTTGTTTTCGAGAAGTCTGCGGCATCTGCGCACAAGATTTGATAATATTACGGTATGAAAATTAAATTTGGACGGACAGAAATTTATCTATAATGTATAATATCAAAAAGTGCAACGTCCTAATTCGTAAAAGAAATTTAATAAATACTATTTTCTTTTTGAACTTTTATTATGTTTCACTTCCAATTCAAATATTATTGTACAGTTGTTGTTGGTTACACTGTTGACGAACAAACTGAATTGTGATTGGACCTGTGGTTATCATAGGTTTATCGGTCATTGTTTTTTTTTTAAATTACGATTTCTCAAACATAACGTATTTTTCGAAGTCTACTCCGTATGCCGTATGGTAAATGTTAATATTAATTAACTATAGTAGTGAGGTGTGCTTTTTAAGCCTTTTTGTACGTTTTTATTGATAATACCTTTGCTAGTGATAAATCGTTCGACATGCAGTGATCAATGTCATTATTTTTTTATTAAACTCGTATCCGGTTTTAATTATTTTCGTTATTACTTCGAATGAGTATGAAAACAAACCTAACGGCGTAAACCTAATTTGACATATAATCGTGGAATTCAAGGTAGGTAAGGATTTGCTCTCAAATATATTACAACGATATGGTTCCTCTACAGCTGGTACGATAGTAAGGGTGAGTTACTCAAATTTGTTAACTATTTTTGGTCGTTATTGGTGGTAATTCCAGTTTCACTAACTAATGTTTTTTCAAACAACAAACTTACTGCTAAATTTTGATAAGAAAATAAAATAAAAATTTAATTGTTCATATGAAATCATTTGAATTATTTATTTTTTAACAGGCAAGAGTTAGAGTACTTACTTAAAGCTGAGGAATTTTGACATTAAATCACTTCAAAATTAAATTCATAATATCTAATTTATATTATGAATTTATATTGTTTTAGCACAAATTCAATTATGGTTCTTAACCGTAGAAGCTTAGAAAATTTGAAAAAACTTGTACCTGGTCGGGGACGAAATGTTACCAAGGAAGAACAGATGCGAGTATTTGTCCGTATTAAACCTTTACCAGAGGAAGAGGATTTACTTAAGCCGTAAGACTTTACTGCTTAGTTATGAATAGTCTATTTATAAGATAAAATTTATAAGCAATTAATTTTAATACACCTGCTTATCAGTTTTTTAAGAATTAGATCCGGGATTAGATCAAAACTTTTCAAAGAAAATGTATTACTCAACATAATCAATATGAGTAAAAATACTAGGTACCTATATCACCTATTGTTAACAAAATATAAGATGTTGTATGCATATTATAATTTATTCTAGGTGTTTAGGCATAATATAAATAGGTTGTGAAAAATATGAATATCATTCCCTTGACATTTTATTTCTAAATTTATTTTGAATATAGGTACATGCATATTTATTGTATTAATATAATTAGGTATACTATCCATTGACCAAAAACATATAACAACAATGCAATAGCCATTAAATTAAGGAACAAGGATTTGTGATCAATGATCATAGACCTTATACTGATAGACGTAACATGCCAGATTTGCAGGGTAGAATGGTATAGTCTAAAAAATTGGAACAAAATTAATATTACTATTATAAATAGAAGTAATATAAATGTGTTGCTAGTGCATATGTGCTGTTTTTTTGTGGGACCACAGCATATTGTAAACTTGTGAAATTACTACTATGTTTTGTTATAAGTATAAGGTGTATGTTTGTAATGCTCAACTACAGCCAATCAATAAATTGAGTTCTAATTGACATAGATAGTTTTAGGTGGTAATTTAATAGGACTTTCTATTTACTAAGTTAGCCACTTTAATTTCCCGAAGGATTATTATTACCTATTTACTATCAATTAGATATGTTTATTAATAAGTAAGTATAGTTTGATATAATGTTTTTTATTTTAACATTTTTACTTAAATACATCACACATTAAAACTGTACAAAATATGTACCAAACTAAACTATTGATTATTAAAAAAAAAAAAAAATTATATTATTAGAAATACAATTAATTTTTCTGGTATTTAACATATTTAGTTATAATCAAGCACAAATAATGAACTTCATAAAATATTGATTAGTAAAAATATTATGTTTCAATCTTTCCTAAGTTTTTAACAATCTTATCAAGTTCTCCTATATCTTTTATTGATATTTTTCCTGATCCTCGGGATAATGGTTTTGGTTGTGATGGATCTGGTTTCCATCCTATCATGTACAAGACTTGAAATGTAGCTGGGATACCTTTAGTATCACTGTTTTCATCTTTATTACCATAAAGTTTATCATATATAGCAGCTGCTGAAAACATTGTATTCTTGTTCAGTCTCAATGGTCGTTGTAGAACAGCATTATTTTCTCCCATGCCTTTTAGGTCCCACATTAGTTCAAACATTGATGGGTAACGAATAATAAGTTCATCTGTGTCCAATGTTAACATTGAAAATCCAGCATTTTGCATTAGTGCTCCCACATCCCTAAGGCGAACAAAAGGTGATATTCTGGGTGCTATTCCTCCATCACGTTCAATACCTGCCAATTGTAATGATGATCGTAATTCAAATAAAGTGTCACCTGCTAACATTGCTCCTAAAAAGACTCCATCATTTTTCAAAGAATTTTTTATTTGTAGAAAAGTTGAAGGTAAATTATTAACCCAATGGAGATTTAAACAACTTATTATTAAATCGATACTATCATTTTTAAAAGGTAATGTTTCTTCATCTACTACTATTTTACTAACCTTTACTTCAGGCTCAGGGTTTTTGGATTTATTCAAAATTTCTTGGCATATATCACACATAATCAACTCTTTTACATTGTCTATGGAAATGTGTTTTGATACATGTCCATATCCACAACCTAGATCGACCACTAAATTAAATTGTCGTTTTATATCGAAAAGACGATCTGATAAACGATAACCAACTTCTTCTTTAATGTACTCATAAACTGAACTATCTTCTGCTATGGCTGCTCGTTGTTTTTGAATAACTTTAGCTTTTCTGTCAAATACAGTCATTGGTGTTAGTTCATTTGAATTTTTTAATGTTGCTAATTTTCTTATAAATGATTTTGGCTTTTCACTTGTAAATGATTTTCTTAAGATATTCATTTTACACGACATTTGTTAAATCTCACTGTTGGATTAAATATATTTTTCCAAGAAGTTAATTTTATTCATCAAATATTGATCAAAAGGTAAATAATGAATATATATTTCTTTTAAAACTTGGTTTTAGCACTTGGTTAATTTGATTTACAATAACTTATTTCTATTTTCTACGAAATACGAATAATTTTAGGAATGGCTGATAGGTCATTGGTATTTACTGTTTGTGTCACAATATTCACTTTTATTTTTTGTTATTTCATATTTTACTAACTAATCTTAAATTTGTGAACTGATAAAAAAAATTTGGTTCACAGTGTTACCAAATTAAATAATATTAATTTATGTTGAGAAATTAGAAAATTTACACTACATCCATTCTATAATAATCATATTGTGTTGGTGTCTAAATATGTACAAACAAAAACTGTTTTACATGAATCAATAACATTATATCAATTTAAGTTATTAGTTACGGGGTTTTAGTTTTTTTTGCATTTGTTATTAGTAATGACTCGTTACCCTTTTGAACGTGAAATATATTTCAACAACATCTTTTCTGTTAAATAAATGAACCTGATTGGGGGATCTTATGAAAATATTCTCAATAGTTTTAAAAATTTTCAGAAAAAACAAACAAAAAATTAAAATAAAACAAATTCTTACTCTAAAACAGTTTTCGAAAATAATAATGTCGTGTTTTAGTTGAACACTAAAAATTTTCACTGTGTGTTTATATAGGTGATTTCCATCAACCAAATAACTTTTATAATATTGAGATTATTTTTGAGTTATTTTAAGGCTTCAGAAAATATCTTTTTTTTTATTATTGTCGACAAGTTCTTTTTGTTAGGCTAAAACAATATTTGAAAATGTAATACATTGTTTCTCATTAGTTGTTGTTAGTAGAAATTAAAAAAAAAAATTAGAGTAAATCTACAACAATTTTTTACGAAGGTCTGAAGTTTACATTTTAAGAAAATGTATCAAAATTATGAAAATTAGCTAATTATTTCGAGTTAGATATTCATGAAAATATCACTAAGATTTACTTCACTGTCTGATATCTGTCACATTGACTGCACCACTGCATGTCTACATAGGTTGGTATTTAATATTTATTTTTATACTTAATAAACACAAAATGGGTTTGTGCCCAAGTAAATATAGTACACATATAACATAATATCATAATCTAAAGTAGGATGACATAAAAATATGAAAACAATACATATCAGCTAAATGGATTTATATATATTAAGAAAAGAAAAATTAAAATTTTCTAGTTTCATTAGTTGATTAATTTTGGTATTGAACATGTATTTTGATGAGCCTTAAGAGTACGTAATAGTGGAATTTTTGTCTCCGTCTTACCAGTGCATAATATAGCAAATTTGGGCTCATCAGAACATTTGTAGCTCCTTTAGTTTAAAAATTACAGTGAATCAACCTATTATGAAACTTGATGGTAAGAACATAATTTGTGTTTGTATGTTGAATTATGGTAAAAAATCACAAAAAACAAATTATGTTCTCACCATCAAGTTTCATAATAGGTTGATTCACTGTAATTTTTAAACTAAAGGAGCTACAAGTGTTCTTCTGAGCGTAAATTTGCTATATTACGCACTGGTAAGACGGAGACAACAAATACTACTGTTACGTACTCTTAAACAGAGAGGAATATGTAAAGAAGTTTTATAATGTGTAAGACATGAAAGAACTTTAAAGTTAAGAAGAGAGGGAGTATCAATGACAGTAGAGTTGAGTTTTATGAGGAAGGAAAAAATGTTATGTAGGTAATGGCGGTCAGCTTTAGTAGTTTGAGTTAAGTTAGGACGGGGAATAGAAATAAACACGATTATATATTTAAAATGAGCCATTATTATTTATTGTATTTAAATAACCTAATTTCATGATTTACAGTAAAACAATAAGAATTAGAAATGATAATGCGTTGATATTTGATCCAAAACAAGATGAGACACCATTTTTTTTCCATGGTGTTAAGCAAAACCCCCGAGATATTTCAAAACGACAACATAAATCGATAAAGTATGATTTTCATCGTGTTTTTGGACCTCAAAGTTCTAATGAAGATATTTATAATGAAAGTACTAAAGATTTACTTGACAAACTTCTATGTGGATATAATTGTTCTGGTATGTATCAATTTAATATGCCATGATATATTTGGTATTGATACAAATAATTTTATTGGTTTTTATGTAGTAAGTGATTAAGTGATTTAGTGTTTAGGTTGGCATGAATAAGTGCTTGCCTGAAAAATCCTGGCTGCTCTACTGAGTTAAACATCTTAGTATTTTGAAAAACCTATGCTGCTTTTTTGTGTGAAATTCACTCAATTTTTTTTTTTTTTTTTTTGCCTTATTTTCAGAAATGTTATCCTTATTTTTCTGATCAAACTTTGATTAGAAAAAATGTAATTAACATTTTTTTTATTTTAAAGTGTAGGCACCTAAAAGTATCAAGTAAAAAATCACACATTAATTGACAGTCAACATTTTAACAATTTTATTTTCAATTAGGTATAACTTCCCTGTAAATGCTTTCACAAAATAAAAAAATATAAGAAAACAATAAAAGTTTTAAAATTTAAAGAAAACCTATTTAATTATGTGATGTCTAAAAACTGTATAATTTATAAAAACTAAACATTTGTATAGTTAATAATAGTTGACAGCAATAATAAAAATAATCTAAATAAAAATTAACAATCAATAAATACTTGAAAATAGTTGGTTATAGATGATAGTTTAGTTAATTAAACTAAAATTAAATAATAATAATTCTCATTAACATTAGATATTATAATGATATTTAAACCCTCCTCAAGTTTGATCTCAGGTATTATTATACTAAAAAATCGATACATTTTGATTAATATTGCTGCCTTTTCTTGACCCAACAAACTTCTCTCTTTGTTAAAAATAAGGCCAACAGTGAAAAATATGTGCTATTATAAACCAGAGCTAAGAGGGATATGTAGTAAGGCAGAAAAACCATTGTAGCTATAGTCTGTTTAAAATGAGATTGGTACAAGTGCCACTTATTGCGCATGGGCGTGATTTTGTGCCGCTGTACGGACTGAGATGATCTCATAGACAAAAATCGATCGCTGCTGTGTACCAATCTCATGAACAGAATATAATTTATAGAAAAAACGCCTGATTTTTTGAATAAGTTTTTTCAGAAAAAAAACTGATGAAATCATCCACCCTTACTTTAATGATAAAAGCCATCTAGTTTTTCTAGATTTTTCACTAACCCTGTTTAGTATACTGTTAATATAATAATTACAAATTATCATTATTTTTTTCAATTTGTTGATTATTATTTTATGGAAATCACTTACTATATGAATGACTAAATATTTTACTATTTATCAACAATTAATTTATTCTTGTATTGTAGTATTCGTTTATGGAGCAACAGGGGCTGGAAAAACATTTACCATGCTGGGTAATGAAATGAACTATGGTATTACATATTTGACTATGAAAGACTTATATGAAAAAGTAAATGAACAACAGAATTCTAAAAAATTTGAAATTTATGTTTCCTATCTTGAAGTAATGTTTTATAATATAATATTTAAAAAGTGATGAATTTAATTTTGGAATTATTTTTATATTAGGTGTATAATGAAATGGTATATGACTTGTTAGTAAGTGATAAGAAACCTTTATTTTTGCGCGAATGTGGAAATACAACGTCAGTTGCTGGTATTACAATAAAAATGGTAAACAATGTTGATGAACTTATTGAAATGCTACGTAAAGGAAATGATAATCGTACTCAGCATCCTACTGATGCCAATGCTGAGTCATCCAGATCACATGCCTTGTTTCAAGTGTATATACAGATGACATTTAAACATACAGATCAAGTAAAAATGGCCAAGTTGTCCATGGTTGATCTTGCTGGGTCAGAAAGAGCATCTTCTAATAAAGGGATGAGATTTAAAGAAGGGTCTAACATTAATAAGTCACTACTTGCTCTTGGTATGTTTGTTATTTTAAATATTATTTCAATAGCATATTTAGCATTAAAAATCACTAAACAGTTGACTAAGCAATATTAAACTAAGGCCCTCTAAACAGAATTTGGTGGCCCATGATTTGTCTATTAGGAATCAAGTTTTATTGAACAATTCTATTATTACATTTTTCATGCAATTTGACATGGTTTTAACTAACTATTAAATGTATAGTTTAATACAGTGCTTCCCAACTTAGTTTTTTTTTTAGTCAACTTTTTTAGGCTAATAATGAATCTAACTTCACTATATATATATAAAAAAAAATATGGATATATGAATATAATTTTAACTGAAAATTGATGAAAAATTCTTTTTATTTTATTTGATTACTCTACATACATTTTATAACTAAGTGAACTGTAATGCGTATAATTATATTTGTATTAAATGTTGTGTTATTTTATTACAATTGATGGAAAATAATATTATATTAATTTTTTTTACATTTTTTAATTTCAAAGTATTTATATTAAATAGTTTAACTAAAAATAATCTTTATATTTAACAGAATTAGCTATTCATTATTCAGTATTGCATTATATTAAAATTAAATTATAAAATTGTTTATAATAAACATTTTTGTTAACAATAATTATATTATGGCCAATGTACTTTATTGTTTAAATTATTATTATTGTAGAGTCATGTATCCAAAAAAGGGTAAATTTGTGGTTTTCCATTACAAAAAGATTAGAAATCATTATTTTAGTATAAAAAAAGTAAATATTTATACATAGATGTACATTTATATTTAGGTACTGTAGGATAATATTTTGTGTATATTAGGAGGTATCATATTAATTGTTATAAATTAAAGCTATGAAATATAATGTATAATTTAGACCATTATTAATTATTTATGATAGGGAATTGTATCAACAATTTGTCAGATGGTTTGAGGCACATACCTTACAGAGACTCAAAACTAACTAGATTATTAAAAGATTCTCTTGGTGGAAACTGTAAGACATTGATGATATCATGTGTATCACCAGCTTTGTCGTCATATGAAGATACCCACAACACATTAAAGTATGCTTCTCGTGCTATGAAAATCAAATCTAATGTGAGTATTTATTTTGTAATATTTTAATGATTCAGTATGTTTCAATATACATTTTATAATTTAAGTTAAAAGAAAATGTAATGTCAATCAACCATCCTCCATCACATTATACAAAATTAATATCAGGCTTAGAAGATGAAAATCAGCTACTGAAGAAAAAATATGAAGAAGTAATTAGAGCTAAGGCTCCAATACCGCCAGATAATTTAGAAGATCTTAAATCAACGTTGGAATCTTTATTCACTGGCATAATAAAGAAACATAATGAAATTCTTCGTTTAGAGTCAACACAAAAGAAAACTGAATTGAGAATATTTTTAAAGAAAAATTTAATTGAACGATTTTCTTCATTTAACGTTAAAAATTTAGATGAAATGGTTTGTAGTGATTATTGTTTATTTTATTTCTAGTTAATCAAAATTTATTTGATTTTTTTAGACTAGTGAATTAAATCGAATCAACCTGGCTATTCAACAATTTCAAGGACGCATGGCCAGTTTAAATGCTCAATTAAATATATTGTGGGATGAAGCAATTGCATCTAACAATGAATTAAACTTATTCATAAAAAAACTTGAAGAAAATAATGTTAAACAATTTTTAGATGTTGATATTGTTCGTTTTAACTCTGAGGTATGTATTTATTCATTTTCCATTTAAACAAATAACAATATTCCAATAAATATTTAGGTAATCATAGAAGAGCAAGCTACTCTTCTCGAGCATAGAAATGAAATTGGTATGATATTAGACAGTAACCTCCATATAAGTCATGAATTAATAACTATGCTTGCGGAAAAATCTAATCAATATTATACATTATTAGATGCACATAAAAAAAATACAGAAGATATGAAAAAAAATCATAATGTAAGTAACTAAATGATTTAACTTTGAAATTATTTATTTATTATAATAAAATATAACATATAACATATAAATAAAATAAAAATGTATTTCCTAATTTTGGATTGTTTTAGAATATAACAAAATCATTTTTGGGTGGTTTGAAAGCAGTTAGTTGGGATTTTTCACCAGGAAACCAATGTAAAATTAAGAGGGATGCATATTTTAATTTGAATGAACTTAGCATTCAAAATTTGAGAACCTGTACAAAACCGGAATTTTCAAAACCTATAAAATTAGAAGAGTGCATGGTAAATTAGTAAAGTATTTATGGAATTAAATCTTTTATAAATTAATTTTAATATATTTTAGAGTCCTTTGCAAATTGTTGAAGACAAGTTGGAACAAATCACATTACAGCCTGAAAGTAACAAAATGGACACATCACCCGACTCAAATGCTGATGAAACTGTAGTAATTTCAGCTCAAGCAGAAAGTTTAAATAATACTTTTGTATTGAAACAAAATTTAGATTTAGCTTCTGTTAAACGTTCGGCTACTACAACTACACCTCATCGAAGTAAACCACCAATTGATACACGGTGCCTAACTAAATCAATTACCAAGCCTACTATACAAAGGAAAAGACTGGTACTCAATAATCAAAAAACTGGACTTACTAATAAGAAAGTTAACCAAGAAAATATGCCACTTATTATGGCGGCAACTAGGACATTGGCTGATCCAATTCTTACCAAAGCTGTTACTAAAGCACGAAATAATACTAATAATATTTTAACCGCAAAATCTGGTAAGTTGTATTGATGGTATAAAATATATAAAAGGATGTTGGTTAATGTTTATGTTTTGTTTTATTTGTTAATTATTATTTATTAAATTTAACAAGTCTAAATTGTGTGCAATTTATATGTAATAATTGCATGTACTTAAAGATAGTTGAATACAAATAAAATTAAATAAATCTGTTATAAATAATATGTTCTAATTATAAAATTCAATAGTTAGTGTCAAATGTAATTTTTTTTAAAAATACTGTCTGAGTGGCTTATATCAGCAACATTTACAAAGTATTTATTTAATTGTGAACAAACAATATTTGTTAATCTATAGATTGTATCGTAATTATGAAAGTCTAACCTTAACTCAAATTGGGTATTCAAGCAGTTATCAAATAAATTTATATACCATAGTGAAATACACATATTCTTGAACACAATAAACAACTGTAATGTATATTTTTTTGATTTTACAGTAAACACAAGGATAACTTCACAAGACACATGTAAGACAATTAATGTTAAAAACCAAAAACCTACATTGACTATGAGGTACCTAATTAAATAGTAGTGTTAGCACTATTATTTTCATTTACTTATTTTAGTTATAGATTATTTTATTTACTTCAAGCTTCAAGCCTTAGCATAAAAATATTTGAATTTAATGTTATTTGTAGTAGTTTGCTAATAATATATAGATGCTTACATACTATATTATATGGCTTGTCTTAAGAAATTTAAAATTTTTAGTTGAGACCCATATTTAATAACACACAGCTATTAGAGATTAATACTATTTGACAATTATTATTAGTTATTAGTTTATATAAATAGTTGCTCATTTCACTTTTCTATTAAAATTGAATATATATAAATAATAAACGTATAGACCACAAGATATACCAATTTAACATGTTTTGTATATTATAATTTATAATATTGACGTTATCAAATGGGCATATTCTTACCACTCTTTGTTAGTATCTAGTCATGCCTGCTATATCCGATTTGTAGGTCTACATTTTGTTAGATTTGTTATATTATTTTAAGAAAATGTTGTAATCTACAAGAAGAAATATTATTAATAGGTCTACCAAACTTACGCATTTAAAACTATAAGTAATACACAACTTGCCATAAAACTAATTCCCTGAAAATGTGTTATACGGATTTACCCCTAAAAACTGGAATCAACCATGAAAATAAAATTTTTTAACTTTTCCATAAAATGTTGATCATAGATTTTATCATAAAAATGAGTTGGTGGGTCATGAATCAAATGATACTTAAGTATCAGATATTTTATAAATATGTTAACTCCTGTGACTAAAATGGAATCACTTAAGATCGTTCAATTTTTTCCTGGAATTTTTATCTTGGCGGGGTCACATATGTGACATAAAAAAATATATTTATAGATAATACTAAGTATATACAAGTTTATAAATGTCTGTACATTATAATATATTTGAATTGGAGTTAAAGAAATTGTACTGAGGCTTGCGTCTTATTGATGTTTTACTGTATAGCTTTGAGTGTTAAATATGTTATAAAGACTTATTATTTCGTCTTGCAGATAACAATATTATCATAAAATAATATAATGCAGTATTAATCTGTAGTAGTCACATTAGGATAGTTGAATTTACTGAAATATTGTTTGGGTGTCCCAATAACCAATAAGAACCTCTAGGTTTTTAATGAGACAGACTGTCTTCTGTCTCCCTTTTAATGTCCACATTTTGTATCTTTTTAGATTCTTTGTCACCCTTATCCTTTTTTCCTCATATGATCACTTCATGAACTAGCAATGCAGACTTGTGCAAAACGGTCATGGCTAGTTATTTGTCTTATTTTGTGTTATAAAGAAACAAAGCTAAAGGTTACTATTCCTAATTGCATCATTTTGTTTTTCTTGATTTTTCGGTATCAGCCATTAATTTTAGTATATCAGAATAAATCTTTGACCTTAGTTTATTGATTTATTGTAATACTTGATCATTTGGTATTCTACTCTATACCAACTTATCTTTTGTATTGTCATTATAAAATTGTATGTGCATGGATAAAATTATATTAACTCGATTTAATACAGAATATTTAACTGATCAGTGATCTTTTTGTTCCATTAATTTTTTAACTCTTTTCATAATATGATTACATAGTTAACCTACTTTACACAATGCTTATATCTGTACTGCAGCCGTGCTAATATTGTTTCTTTTTCTTGTTTTCTTGTACATTTAAAATATGATGTGTATGTGTGCGTATATAAATAAACAATTTAAAAAAACTTAATGTTCAACCTTAGGAGATTTCTTTTTAAAACTTATCTTTTGGTGGTGGTAAATTTTTGACAATACATTAAATATTGTAATTATTTGTACAGTTATATGTTATACAAATACATTGATATTTTAAACTTTGCTGCTTATAAAATCTTAAAAAAAAGACCCAACAATATTGGAAATACATTAAAAATAATTAAAATATTTTATTTTTCATTTTTGAAAAAAATAGTATATAGGTTTATTTTTACTTCATCCATAACATAATTTATGTTGTTTTTTTCATTTACAAATCATATACTAAATTTTACTCAAAAATATTTTATTCTTCTATTAATTATTGAAAATTTAAAAAATTGTATTTTACTTTTATTACAGGCAACGAAATTGGCTATAATAAGTTAAAGAAGTATTAAGTGTTTAACAACACACTCCTACTTTTATAATTATAATATGCTAAGTGTTTTTTAATCATTAAAAACTTTTTATACATGCATAAAACCTTATTAGAAATATGTTTTATTTTAATTATACTTTTATTTAGTGAGAAATTTTTTAAACTATAATAAAGATCACGAAGGCCATAAATTGGTATTGTATTATTATTTTATATTATTATTAATTATAGAAATAAAAATTTTAACCATAATTTGCTATTCTTAATTGTATTATAAAACTAATGTACTTGTTAATTAACTTAAATGTATTTTTTTTTATCTGAATACATTTTATATATTTTTGAGATTACTCTAATTGTGTGAATGTCAATCTTTAAAATAATTTATCTACATAAACTGATGTTATAACAAGTATTTAGTTATAATTCCTTGATCCTATCCAATAACCAAGTGTGTATATTTTCAGATAATTTAATAATTTCTAACATCCGGATAACCATCACATTTTAATTTAGGATCTATTCAATTGACTATTAACATGTATCCTCACAGTTAAAATAAAATATGAGCCTTTAAAATTAAAAAATAACTTTAATTTTAAATATGGGGTTTTCCGGGCTACTAATTGTATACTCCTCAGGTTAAACACATTAAAAATATCTTACTCTTTAAATTTATTGTTATAAATTAAAATTAATTATTTAGCTATTACCTATTAAATACTATCTATTGAGATCAAAATATGTTTTATCTGGATCTATTGGTGAATAATATTAACATTCCATTATTCATAATTTATGTTGCATATGTTCAGGAAAAAACTACAATATTGCTATTTATTGTTAAGTTATATGAATTACAAAACCATTTAATTTGTATTTTAAATTAAAATTGTTGAGTTGAAATAGTACTATTTTAAATTTAATAAACTAAATATTTTTTTTCTACTAACACAAATTTATCCTCAACAACCTAGGCCATTGGGTTACATTTGGTTATTATTTACATCAACAAATTTATTATTTTATAAAAATTGTACCTAAAATATTTATTTTATTTTATGAATATTACAAATATTATTTAGTTATACTTATTTATGAATAAATTTGATTTTTGGTTTTAATGTAAACTTTTTGATTCACATCCTCCTCTTATCCCAATTAACTAACAATGAGATACTTGTATACTTCCATTATCTCTATATTATTATACGGTATATGTCATATGAATAATATTTGCGTGAAAAGAATGTCTTGAATGTTATACAAAACAATACAATTAACAATTTTAAATTATTGAAACCATAGTTAACACTTATAAACAATAATTTTTGAATAACAATCAAGCTCCATAAATCGACTGCGAGGAATTACCTACCACGTATTTATTTTATTGGCATATTATGCAGTGTAATTATGAGCTGTACGACTGTCGGCTTTGCTAACAACTAACCTTTTATCTCACATGTAAGTATTAATTTATAAATATAAAAATCAATAACAATTTTTGAGGTTTTATACACATTTTCAGCCAAAATCATTTATTATACGAGTTAATAACAAATAAAATTAAAAATAATCATATTTGTTTTAAATTATTATTTTATTGGTAATTGATAGGATATAACAAGTAGCAACTTCAAAAATTCTAATAATTGTTTAATAAATAAATAATAATCATATAAAAAAGTATTTAACACAAATTAAAATATATTGCACATAATAATAAATATGATTAAAACATAAAAACATTAGGTAATTTTATTAATTAATAAATAAAAGTATCAACCAAAAAAAAATATATATACATAAATAGTATTGTGTTGAAACTTATAGAGTTATTTATAATTTTCGAGATCCACCTCTACTTTTAATCACTCCAAATGTGGCCAATTTAACTTCATTTAAGAAGCTGGAGGAATTGTGTACCGTACTACCGCCCAATATAATTCTAACCTGTGGATTTGCTATGTTCAGATTGTGTATTGCCATTGATTCTTCATATGTAACACCCCCAATTACAAAAACAATTATATCTTGCACCCTACCAAATAAAAATAATAAAATTACATGACTGAACAAAATTGTTTTTGTTAAATAGCAATTATACTTTGTATAAAAAGATAATTGTTGTCAACCAGTGCCGTAGCTAGAAATAGATGGGCCCCAGTGCAAATTTAATCTGTGGCCCCTTTAAAGGCGCACATTGGGTGTGAATGTAAGGGATGCTGATATAATTTATGGTACACAGATTCGTGGGAGGCTTCGCCCCCCACAGACCACAACCCCACTAATAATATCATAAACTGCATTGCAGTAATTTTAAATTTATACTTATTTAATATTCTGACTTTGTAATTATAATACAAATAAAATTAATTAAAATTTTAATCAATTTTTAATTGTATAGACAAATTAATAAGTTGAAATTGTATAAATGTAAATGTAATCGCTACTCTTTATTTATTTAAGCTATTAAGCAACTATACTGTACATAATATATTATGTATTCAAAACATTTAAAAATTATTATATTATTAGGTGCATGTTATTATACAGGAACTGGGAGTGCTAATTTGAAGCCTGACGGTGCTATATTATACTAAAATAACAAAGTGCTAACAGCATTATCATTATATTATGATCTTATTAAAAAAATTGTTATTAGTATAGATTCTTAATTCTTATATTATTTTATTTAAGTATGGGCCTCATATTAGAAATGGAATGCGGGGCCCCGGTGCAATGAACTGCCCGCACCACGGTTTCTACGGCACTATTGTCATCCAAAATTTACAACAACTATTTAGTTAAAAATATTATACTACAATAGTTAAAGCTATCAATTGTCATGACAAATTAAAATTATACTCATACTTTTTTGTTGGTTGATTTATATCACTTAAGAATGGATATTGTTCTTCTTTTAATCTTGATTTTATCAAATCTTCAACTAATTCCTTCATCAATGGAACATGTTGAGTAAATATATTGTCAACACCCTTCAAGTCCTAAAATACAATTAAAAATAAGATTTTCTCCTAATTCATGGGACAAATATATTTATTAATAGATATTACTTTGATTTTTAAAAAGTGAGTAAACCTTATTCAAATACACTATTTATAAAAAAGAATCAAACTGTATGTTTTTTTTACATAAATTATTATAAGTAATAAAATATTTTACCTTATAAAATCGTTTTGTTATTTGTTTTGCATTTTTTAATGTATTTTCACTATCTAATATTATTTTACTCTGGAATTTCATAACATCATGTACAAGCTGAAATTATTAAAATAATTATACAAAAAAATCAATTTAAATTTTACCAATATAAAAATACCTCTATCCAATGTTCGGCAACTTTTTTTGATTTCAATATTTGTATTAAACTAGTTAATTCTCTATTACTATCCTTGCTGAATGATTTTAAAGCATATAGCATAACAAGTTTACTCGCTTCCTCATCTGGTATATTTTTTTCAATTAGCTCTCTAATTTTCTATAATAAAATAAATGCTTACTACAATAATATATTTAATTAATGAAAATATAAAAATTATACTAAAATAATAATGTTAAGTATGAAATTGTTAATTACATGATTTTAGTGGACATTTTAAAATCATTATATTTTAATAAAGTAAACCTTGAAAGAAGTATTTAATTAATGTAATCAAAAAGTAGGTGGCAAATATATAATACATATATATTATTTATAAGTTGTATAATAGTGAAACCAGTCATAACAAATATAATAATAAGGTCCTGGATTAAAGGAACTTTTGATAGTTCCTTATAGGCGATTCATGGACACTTCCCCGTCTGCCATTTCCCCGTAACCACTTCCTCGTAAGATATTTTCCCGTCCAATACGTTTCCCCGAACGACATATCCCCGTCTATTATAAGTAATAAAAAAACAAAAAATTACCATAAAATATTTTAATGTTGTAGTTCTAAATTATGAGCGATTCCAATTATTAAGTACTCATTTAGATCACGTTCATCATATGTAGACACAATATTTTCTACATTTCGCTATTTTATTGTTATATGTTTTCGACTAATATTTTTTGTTATCGGTGTAAAATCCAAATGATTCATCGATAAACTAATATAAATAAACTAAATTTGATAAATTAATGTCTCAACAGTTTTTTGTAGACAATGAAGAGTTATTAATCCATTTAATTGATTATTTTGAAGAGACTTGGATTGGGAGACCAACACGAAGAAATATACGGCGACCTCCAATATTTGATTTGAAATTGTGGAACTTATATGATGCTACACAAGCAGATTTACCAAAAACAAACAATAATATTGAAGGTTGGCATAGAGCATTCTCGTCTTTGTAAGTTGCGGCTCATCCTACTATATGGCAAATTATTGAGGTTCTTAAAAAAGAACAACATTTAACTGAAGTAAAAATGAATCAATTTATTGCTGGACAGGAATCTTCAGCAAAAAAGAAAAAATATCGAGATATTGCTAGGAGTATAGAAAATATTACATATGATGAACGTGATCTAGATGAGTACTTAATTGGAATCACTCATAATTTAGAACTACAACATTAAAATATTTTATGATAATTTTTTTGTATTTTTATTACTTATATTTTATATTTATATTTTATTAATTATATTACACATATTATTATGTTTACACGATCTCGGAATAGTTTGAATATTTCAGAAATAAATACAATATGGACGGAGAAATGTTGTACGAGGAAACGTATTGGACGGGGAAATATCCTACTGGGAAACGTGTGACGGGGAAATGTCAGACGGGGAAGTGACCAGATACTATATTAATATATTATACATTATTAAGTAAATAAATAGTATTTAAATTAAATGTAAATTATAATTAATGTAATAAAATACTAAATTATCTTATAAACTCATTAAATAATAATTATAGCAATGAAATGAATGAAAAATTGATTAACGAAATAGACCAATCATGGATCATTAAAATATGTTTAAGAGTTTGTTAGCTCACTATTGGTTCATTAAATTGTACTATTGTTTAGTAGTTTTTCATGCAACCTGGCATAAGTTTACTTACTTATTATTTAAATATAAATCAAGTATATCAAGTTTGCTTATTTATTTGTACTAGGTAAAGTTAGGTATACAATATGATGTAACACTAACCTGAGTATGTTGAGAAGATTGAATATCACAAGCAATTTGCTGCTGTAATTCGGATACTTCTAAGAGATTTTTCTTTGTAACATAACATGATAATTGTTCCATTATTATTACATGTTTAGCAACTGTACCAGACATTTTCTGGAAGAAACGTATTAAATTTTAAAGCTCAATTGGATAATATTTTTGTAAATCAACTAATTATTTTTCAATACTTTGAACTGTGGATAATTTTCAACAAAAGCTTTCATATCTGATATGGTATCAAGTTTTTGGTGATTTTTTGCTTTTGACTTAAAGTCATCAATTAAAGATTTCATTATCTCGCCAATCTCACCAAAATTTTTATACATATTCTAAAAATATTTGTAAGCTTATTAATAAAATCATTTAAGAGTATTCTTTATTAGTGTTAACATTTACTTGTTTATACAAATCATCTTGTTCAGCACACAATAATACTTTTTTAAAATCTGGTTTTATGTCTTCAATATGACTTAAATCCACTTGATTATTATTTATAGTCAACAACTCATGGACCATAGCTTGGTAAGACCACTGAAAACAGTACCATAATAATTTAACAGTTACCATACAGTTTAATAATTATTATTAGTTTTTTGCATATTCCAGTTATAGTGACTACCATACACGAATAATTTCTGTAAGTTTTAAGTCATTACAGAATAACCAGTGTAATCGTTAAATTTAAATATTTTATAAAACATTCATTTAATTCTGGTCTAATATTAGTAACAAATGTATATCAACACTAATGTGGTCTTAAGTATAATTGAGTTATAATTGTATTAATAAAAATCATACACTATTAAGTTGCAATAACATTAAAATACATAGTTATTTAAATTTATATATTAGGTAGTTAAATTTACCGGCATCAATAGTGGAGTAACTGGATCCTCTCTCCGATCCAAAATTAGTAATTGTGGTTGTATATCACCTTGCTTTAAATTGAAAAGATTTTCTTCTTTTGAAAATATTACCTTAAAATAAAATATTTTGAAGTCCATTATAATACAATAAACAAACAATACAAGGTACTTAGATAAAAATAAGGTTTTTCTTTTATTATCTTTTTAAATTATAATCATCAAACAAATGTTTAAAACACTTATTAAGAGAAACACTGTCGTTTTTAGATTTTTATAAAGAAAACAATATTATATTTAAATTATATTACATTTTACAATAATACATTTTTTTTTTTATTTGAGATTGGAAAATCTGCAAACACTTTAGAAGGTTATAAATTACAAACTAAGTCCAACCAGCAATGTCTGTTCGCAGATTTAAAATGATAATTATTTTATAGCAGGGTAATAAAAAACTATTCTCCTAAATCAAAATTATTATTGCCTTAGTAATGAATACACTCATTAGGAAAATTGTTTTTGTTTAAAAATTTACTTTGATTTTTTCAGCGAGTTGTTTACTCATTTTTGAAGAAGCTTGGAATCGTATCAATGGATTTTTTTTCAATGATAATAAAACAGAAATAATTCCTTGAGTGCATCGTGTAAGCTGAAGTGGATCCCAGGACAGACCTAATTAGAACAAAAAAGTAGAATTAAAAATAATAACAAAAAAGTAGAATTAAAAATAATAACAAAATTAAGAACAGGGGCAATTTAAATAGAGCTTTAAATTATTGATTACATTGTCCGCAAGATGGAATATTGAGTGAAAAAAGATGAGGAGATATTGCTAAGTAATCGGCATAATATTCTTGCACCTCTCGTACAACTTCTTGGATATCACTTTCCGCAATTGTCTTGATGTCAGTTTTTGAAATTATGTTACTGAAATCTGCAAAAAATATACTAACTCAGCAAATTTGTACATAATTAGTAGATTTAAATATTTTAAATTATAAAAAAAATACAACCAAACACCATATTTTAAGTATAGTCAGTAGGTACAAATTAATTATTCATAAACTTTGAAAAATTGTAGACTAGTGAATATATTTGTTTTGGTACGTTATAAATTATAATACATAGTTATTTTATTTACTTACATATATAGTAATAACCGTATCTAGGATTACGTAACTCTTTGCATAATAAAGATATGTTTTCTCTAGTTGGCCGTAAGAATGTGATACATTTCATGTGATACATACTATCTGAACTACTAGTTGATGTTAGTTGTTCAAATAAATATACTTCTCTCTGGAGTATTTCTGACTGACTAAAAACTGCGCTAACGATACTTGTCTATAAAAAATTACCAAGATTAATACAAAATGTTATTTCAATAGGTAATTTACAAAAATATTTTAATATTAAATTCAAAATAAATGGTAAATATGGCAGCAAATATAAAATAAAACAATAAATATTAATCAATAATTATTAACTATCAGTTAAGAGGACGCCACACCCGCATGTGTTGTCTTCGTCGTACAAGTGCGTAGCATAGCAAATTTTACACTCAGCAGATCCCGTTTATCTCCGTTATTTTAAAATTTAGAGTGAATTGACCTATTATAAAAATTAAAGGCAAGATTATTACCGAGTGCATCTCATAGGCTTTTTATTATATTTTAATTTTAAAGCGAGTAATGAGTATTTTAAAATTGTAAATAATTTTTATATCTAAAAATACTCATAACTCGGCTTAAAATTAAAATATAATAAAAAGCCTATGAGATGCACTCAGTAATAATCTTGCCTTTAATTTTTATAATAGGTCAATTCACTCTAAATTTTAAAATAACGGAGATAAACGTGATCTGCTGAGCGTAAAATTTGCTATGCTATGAACTTGTACGACGGAGACAACACATGCGGGTTTGGCGTCCTCTTAATTTAAATTTATTTGTTTTTCAAAACTTATTAACTTATCGTTATTAATCATTGATTTGACGACAATTACTTCTGTTTCATAATTATTAGCCTTAATATATTATATTTTATGTATATTTTTTTTTATACAATATGCTTACAGTGGTTTTGTCCATAAGTAGTACTTTCATTCCAGGACCACAGTCTTCAGTCATCTTTATTATATATAATTTTACAGCTTGAATTAGGTCCATAGCGATCAGCAATTATTTAGTAACCTAATTGAATTAAATATTTAATAACAAATTTAGGATAATTATTAAATTTTACATGAAAATAAGGCAATATAGAAGAACAGGCTGTACCATATACAACTCGGATGAGATATATGAATATTGAATTCTGATTTTTATTTTTATTTTGTATAAACAAAAAGGAAGATTACAAAAAAAAATGATGTAAATAAAAAACTGATTACTGAGATAGGGATCTGGGATAATATTATTTTTATCTATCTCTGTCTATGATAAGAACCCAGGAGGACCACGATAAGAAAAAAAACAATAATTTCTTTAAAAAAAAAAATTCATAATATAGTAAATTAGAAAGCCAAACAAAACTTTTCTATGACTTTTCTTTGGAGTTATAAATTTATAATCATTCATGATTAACTTAGTTATATCATGTAGTCATTTGAAGTTGGCACGTGAAGCGTGACGTCATAGAATCTATTCTCGTGAGCTTAACTGCTTCAGCCTCCGCCCTCCATTTATTTTAACACGTACCTACCTACAAAATTATTACGTTATAATTAATATATTTCGGATTCATATTTTTGTGTACAAAAATAATTACATACATATCAGACAATATTTATTTTTACATTCTGTTTTTATTGATAAAACTGTTTTTTGTCTTTTTATACTTTATAGGAGTGGATTAGTATTTACTATTTTAGCAATGTTCCGTGTTTGAGTGTACTTGAAAATAAATTATAATTTACAATATTGTAGTTAACTCATCAATATAACATCACCATATAAATTTGATCCGAAAAGTTAGATTTTTGAGGTGACTACTGACTAGGATTCTTTTAATACTAACCATAATGATTTTATTGGCTTATGCTTAAGTAGATCATTGCTTCATAAAAATAATTAGTGTGGTTGACAAAAATACACAATATTACCTACGGATACGCGAGTGTATTTGCTTATTCAGAATTAGACATTTTAAATAAATTACGTGGAAGATATAAATGTATGATAGTTGATAGAAAAGAAAAAACCCGTTGTTTTCGGAATTAATATTGGATGTCGAAAATTCTGATATTCTTCGAAAGTAAATCATTTCAAAAACAATAAATAAAGGAATAATTAAGTTATTATTGTTCAAATATAGTTTGGAAAATAAAACAAAACGATATCTGTGCGACTGTGATGTTCAAACAATTTGTTTTCTGGGAAAATAAATGTACACACCCACACCTTTAGGAAAAGGTAAATAAAATTATTATTTTTCGTTTTCAAATTTAATAAAAGTTTTTAATAGATTATTTACTTAATTTCGGAAATCGAGTTATAATCCCAGCATGCACAATTATATAATCGAAGCAAATAAGAGGTATGCACTATGCAGCATTGATAAAAGTTGGTATAAATGTTTAGAAATTAATTTTTAACTACTTTGATTACCCAAAAAATTACAAAATAATGTGCCATATTTCAAATTATTACTGAAATAGAAACAAATGTGCATCTGCCTATTTGTTTTCTGCTTTTTTTTTTTTAAAGTACACTTTTTTTCGTGTGGTCTTTTTTAGTTGTCAAGCATTTTGTTATTTTACGTTGTCATGTATATATAAACAAACGTCATCGCGATTTATTTTATTTTATTTTTTATTGAAGCGATTATACATTTTTTCAATAATTTTATATAATTTGAGTAATTTGGTTTGAATACATTTTCTGTCATGTGGACTCTCTTTTCGTTGTCCAGCATTTTGTTGTTTTATTGTTGTCAAGCATAAAGAAAAAAATGTAGTCACAAAAATATATTGTAATATATATCCATATTGACAAAACACAAATTTTCAAACACGCGTCCCTCAGCTTAATTTTTTGTGGCTCTCGGCTACCAATATTAACGAAAAAAAACATAAAATAATACAAAAAAATACAAAAAAATACAAAAAAAAAAATAAATAAATATTATAATGCCGTGTCACAACCATAGGCATATAAATATGTATATGTCTATAGTCACAACTATGACTATCTTAGATTCTTAGGGAATTGTTTATTTGGTATACAATATACATTGTTATACTGTCTTATTTTTTCTGATAAACTGTAATATTGAATAAGAATTTTTTTATTGTTAAGCTTTGATATGCGGCCAGCGTACTGCGTAGTAACCTTTTCAATATATTTGGGCATTTGGTCCACTTGGTACTATTTGAGTTTGATATGCCTGCGATATATATGATAATTGATCGATTCAACCCCAGAGTAAAATGGAGACTATATATTATATAGAGGGTGCAATGGCCCCGGCCCCCGGACCAATATCAAACTATATAGTGACCCATTGGTGGGTAGTTCGTTTCCTGTGGGCTGTGATATATGGATTATTTATTGATATGTATTATTATAATTATGTTGGTATCGTAATACCGACCATTTTAGCAAGATGATCATTAACCATTGTAAGGAAATAGAATTTATGGGAATACAGTTGAATAAGAATTTACTTATGATTGAAACATTATTACTAATTATTTTAATCAATAGATATATAATATATAGCTATATGCCTATATAAAACTGTTTTTGATGAAAAATATAGTTATTTATTGATTACACCTTAGCTAAACAAATAATATTTAGGTTGTTTGTATACGAAAGCAAAATAGGTCTTGTACTGTACCTAGTTATTTTTAAGTTATAGCCCATAATGTTATATTGTCATGTCATATATTATATATATACTTTTATCAAGGGTGTAGCTGATTTTTATTTGGATGGGATGGGATGGGGGGGGGGGGGTGATGATGTGTTACATAGGACATAGGTCATAGAGTTGGTTTAACAATAAAGGCCTCTCTTAAGTGTACTGACTGTTAACGAATTGTGTCCCCAAGTTTTTTTTTTGTTATGCGAGTTGTGTCCCTCAGTTTTTTTTCAGATTACACGAATTGTGTCCTATAGTTTTTTTAGGTTACACGAGTTTCGTCAAACTTATATAAATAAAAAATATACAATAACTACACAAATCATTATAATAAATTCAAACGGAAATACCGAATATAGTTACAACCTTACAACTTACAAAATATGCATATAATAGAGTTCGTTATCTTAATATAGTAGATGGTAAATAATCAAGATATATGAGAACAAATGTAGTATGTACAACATCTATTTTTGTGTAAAAAATCGTTTTGAATTAATCAGCACTAAACTTGTATAAAACTTAATAAAACTGCCGGGATACATCTCGTGTACCCCGCTTTTATCATTGGGACACGTCAACTCGTGTACCAGAAATGTAGTCGGGACACAACTCGTTAACTGCGAGTGTAGTGTACCATACTGGTCACTGATGTCGAGATTTTATTTTAGATTCCGATTACTGTATAGAGTGAAGAATAGTATACATTAATATTTTCAGTAAACAGGCACGTAACTAGACATTTTTCTATAAGGGGGCCAATATTTTTTGGACCCTTTCTGTTTTTTGTACCCAATACCATAGCATATTTTAACATACAAAGTACGGGGCACTATAGTGCCCCCCAGTGATATTTTAATGCTACCCACTGGTGGGTGATCGTGCCACACTGCCACTGACTAATACATTCTCATAACGACCGATAGGTACCAATGTCAATTATTATATATATAATATATATGTATAAAGAACATAAAACTATTTTAAGCTTTCGACTCTTGTATAGTTTATCCCATACTATATAATAAACAATAATAATATTTTATTGAATGTAGAACATGTCACATGCTCACAACTATTTTGTCAGAATTGTTTATATTATATACCTATTGATAATATAAATTATACGAATAGATATAGTTGTACTGATGTAGTACGAAAATAGTACACGTAATTTTAACGATGCTATCAATTTTTTCGGAAGTCGTCGATCGTCACCGTAAATTGAAGGTTGGGTGGGAATAAGGTGCTATATTACAACATTTCTAATTTTCTACATATTTTGAATTTTCGTCCTGTACTCCTGATGAAAGACAGGCGATACATTGTATAGGTAAATTTTATACTACTTTTATACAATTGTTTAGAAGTATTAATATTTCATAGCATTGTTCTGTGATTGAAATATCAAATACTTATACTCGTCCAGGGCCGGATTGGATTTATATTTTTCAATCGGTCCGTAATTTGCTATAAAAGCCCATATTGGACGAATTTTAGTATTAATAAATAGTAATGATCTTATCCTGCTTGTTGACTGTATACCTAGTGTATACTATTGTAATATAGCTGTCATTAAAATGCTAAGTTTCTGGAATCTAAAGAGAGAAGAAGGAAACTACCTGACCCAGAGCTATACCAGAATCAAGAATTTATACAAAAATTTTTTTCCATAGATTCAAACATATAATTTTAAATTTTAACACGTATTTTTTTAAATACAGATACTGATAGAAATGTATATACTCTATTCTACTTATTTTATCAAAGTTTTATTATTGAAAAATCGGTTATTTTGATATAATAATAATATCTCATATTCTCAATAAATAAACCTATATACAACTTGTAGATGTATTTTTCAGTAGAGTACAGTTAATAAACCTATATCAAAATTGTTGAGATAGGAGAGTTGATTTTCTTTCTATGTTCCTCTGGTAGACAATTTTATTGAAGTGAACCCAGTGAAAGTGAAAATTACTTAAAATATGCTCTGCCCAATACCACGCCTCTCCTTATCAAACAATATCTATAAAAAATAATACTACATTTCACAATGTATTGTCTGTATTAGTTAAGCATTATATTTTTGTTATTTATTAATATAGGTATACATTATACAATATACATCTTACAAATACGATTACAAAAATTACAATTAGGATTTAACCGGCTTGGGACAATATTATATTATACACCATAATATTTAAAAATAAAAATAAAGGTGGCCAGTTCTTAGCGGGCCAGGCCCCCTAAGGCCCTCCCTTGGCGACGTGCCTGGAAGTAACTTTCATGTAGATAGACATGAATAAATGAAGTAAATAAGCATTGGAACATTAAGAACTATTATTGATATCTAGTGCGTTTGGTACAAAATAAATCCTACACCAAAACTATTTATTTCACGGTAATTAGTATGATCCCATTTTTTGAACAATGAATACAATATAGTACTAATAGTAGTAATAGTACAATTGTACAAATTGATATCAGAACAACTATATTTGTGAAAGAAGTAATGATCCTATCTTTTATTATTTTCATAATATACTTAATGCATCAATAATTTTATTTGTAATATGTTAGTCATGTCCACGGTCTAAGATGATCTTCGGCATCAGCGTTCGGCGTGGTCCATAATAAAATTGTCTACTATGGTTTGTTTTTCCCGCGATGTGACATTATACACCACAGGCTGTCTTGTTACCATGTCAGCACATTGGTTGGCAATCATGATTTGGCGTTACAGTGTTGAAAGCCGTAATAATAACAGTATATTATATGTCCATGGTTGAAAGTTATTCTGTAATCCGTATCGTACTATTTTCGTATCGTGTATTCGTGTATACTCATGATCGCAATCCGCGATTCGTGATTCGTTGCTCGTTGGCCACGCCGCCTCGGAAATGGTGTGAACGGTGAAAACGACGACGACGACCGCGGCGTATTCTACATTTCTACTTCTACAGTACAAGTAGACACTGTCTCGAGGTCTAGACATTAGACAGACGGTACTTTTACCTTCTACGTAGCCATTTGATTCCTTTACATCGTATTAGGTTATTACTTATTCGCCATTTTGCCGTTTGTAATCGTTGCCTTGTTGGTCGGCGCAAAAAAAAATTAAGTACAAAAATCGAATTTCTTGCATACGTACGTGTACCGTTGTTAAACGATGTTTCTACGGGTCTTACGTGACTTGTGTCGACAAGCGACCGCCGTTCCGTGCGGACAAAATGTAAACCGTTTGATACACGTAGCAGTGCCATTGGAAAAAAACAGGGACCGTCGGAGTTTCTTGGCCTCGGTTCCTCGTAAGGACGAAGGAACCGAAGGCGAGAAATTCGTCTTTATCGATTCCTCAATCACCAAGTGAGTTTTTTTTTCCATTGATTCATCTATTTGGCGTTGCATGATACGCACATTTTTTTTCCTACGCATAATGAATGGGTGGACGCCATTTTTGTTTGTCTTCATTTCGTTGTGTGTGAACAACAAAATTGAACATTTTGTTATTATTTAATGGGTCTGTGTTCTGTACTTACTTTGGAGTTTTATTTTTTTGAGGAAAGAAGATATGTTTCCTGACATAAATACGCCCAATATGCTTTTTGGTGGAGTTAAATTCTCAGATGTACCTATTTGTCATATTAAATCATCCAGGAACAATACAATACTTCATGTCACTAAGGTTAATGGTAAGTCACAGAGTTTTTGAAATATTTTCTTTTATTAATTTGTCTAAGTGTAAACATTTGACATAATGTAATTAATATGTTATTATTTAACCATTCTACAAATTACATAATCTTGTACTTAAATAAAACAAGATATTATTTAATGACAAATATCTAAGAATAAATTTACTGTTTACACTAATTACCTACATCTGTTTCAATTGTTTATGATTATTGTATTTTAAATTTTTATTAAAAATAATTTCTCATTCATTTAAATTAATAATTTATTTGGTATTTATTATTTTAAAATTAAATAATTGAGATAATACCTATATAATAATTCAACATTATAGGTATCAACTGTGAAATTAATTATTCTTTCCTATTTTATTAAATTTTAGCATCAGTGAGTTATTAATTTTCACGGAGTATTAATTTTATTAGACAACATCACATAACAATTTATAAATTTAATGTAATGAAGTTTTGCTTTCTTGTAGGTATTGAATGCACTTTGTCATTAATTAGGTCATTGTAATAAAAGGGACGAAGGGTTAAAATACAATTAAATGATATAAAATTCTGAATGGATACTGTCTATATTTCTTAGAATATTTCTTTTTCTATGAGTTGTGCCTACATTTGAACTATTTTTTGCTAAAAACAAGTAGATTTATAGATAGGTTTATATAATAATAATAATATTTCATATACTTAATATTACTAGCTGTTTTTTTCTTCTTTTAATAGTTTTCAGTTTTACTATTATAGCTCAACACAAATTACTTGCTGTTGTAAATTTATAAGTCAATATTGATGTGCCATCATTTAGGTCATAATATAAAAGTTTAAAAGTTTTGACTTCACACATGTTACATTATAAAGATTTGAATTGTCAATTAGTAGTATTATTGATGTCAGACTCGCTCTTGATTCACTAAATTTATACCACTACTTAATTTCGGAATTAAACACCAAGGGACTCTATTATTGTGTTTGAATAAATTAGTTTACTACACCTACTGCATGTTTTATTCTAACTAGAGAATATAATTATCTCATATATTCAACTGTGGGACTGTTAAGATTATTCTCTTATTGGTTGAATCACTAGTAGGTGGTATAATTGATTTAGAAAACTACTAGTTATGTATTCTGGCTATTCTGCACACTCATATGTAGACAGAGTATAAATAAAAATGTTAACTGTGATTAATGAATGTTAACTTGACTAATAATTAAAAACTATGTTTAGTTATTTATATGAATTTAAGATAAAAATATTAATAGAATTTTGATATTAATACAATAAAATATGTTTTAATTAAATTAGGTAATTGTTAATACATATATGTATACATTTTATATATACATTAGATAATATCAGCATTTTTTAATTGTTGTGTTTATGTTAAATTAAAATTTATATTGAAACATTGGTTTTTTAGGTGAAAGGATAATAATCAGGTCTTGTGGTATGGAAGGATTCAAAAATACTAGAAAAGGAACTAATATTGCTGCCCAAGCTACAGCAATTGGTTTGGCTACAGTAAGTATTTAATATTTTCTAAAAATATATTGACAGTTATATTGTTTAGCAGCATTATTCAACATTTTCCTATTCAATAGAACTAACAACATAAAGTTCATTAAGTTGTATCATTTTGTAAATTAACCGCTTGAATAAAATAAAAATAAACTATTTTAATTGTTCCTATTCTAAATAAACTATACTAATTAATATAATGGAATGTCTATTTGGTCATGTTATATATTAGATCATGATAGAGTAATAGTATTTAGAAGCCTAATCAACCTAAATTAAATAAAAATTTTACCAAATCAGAATTCCAAACAATTTCTAATCTAGGTGTGTGGAGGGAGGGAATACTAATGTAAATTCCTGATGGTTTAATTGGAATTATAATCATGTGTTTTAACAAAACCAATCATACATAAATTCTTAGCGGTTAGCATAAAAAATGTATACAACACATGGATTTATAAATACATTCTATATAAAACCAGCCATAAAACAAAAACAGATCTAATCTTTATAAGACAAGTAGATTCACTCAAACTGTGTTTGCCATCACTATGGGAAGAAATAAATATATAAAAAGCCAATTTTATTTTTTGTAATATCCACATAAAGAATGGTTACCTACAGGCTACCCACTGATAATTCATGATAACTGTCAGGAAATGTATGACTTGCAACTTCTTTACTTAAATGCCTAAAGATTGATTAAAGAGTCTATTTGTCACAAAACACCAACTAAAAACATATAATTCATACTATTGGGGAATTTCAGATAACTTTTTAAGAATATATTTAAAAAAAAAATTTATAATAACGAAAATTTATCAAAATAAATTAGTTTACAATTTCTATTTTTTCTAATTTATAAATTGTATAATATTTATTACAAATATAACTTTATTTATAATTTATCTTTAACCAATTTTTTCAATACTAACATTTTTTTATTTAATTTTTTGATATTCCTTTGCATTAAAAATGTTCTCTGAAACATGGTGAATAGGTTCTGCTGTTGTGTTTTCTTACCTCCCTTTAATTCTGGCATTCTATTGGCTGTAATAATATAGCATATTTTTTAAAACTAGTTTTAAAATTAACAATGAAAAGGGAGGGTGTTATAACTAATAATACATATAAATTAATTATGGTGAAAATACTCTAGAGACAAATAAAGAGATTTATCCGACAATGGGGGTTGTGGGCTAAAATCACTACCCCCTCCCCTTTCACCTTGGGAATGCCATAGAGAATGACAACACATTAGTTATTAAAACATTTGAATTACATTTAAACTCACTTAAGTCTTGAATGTTTATATGTACAGACAAGGAAATGAAAAAATAAATTATTTTCTATGATTTATTAATATGAAATCATATTTTTATGAAATAATTTAAATGTCAAATATTTTTATAGATTTTATTTTATAATTTAATATTATGATGTGATAAATTTTTGGGTTAAATATTCCATTTTAGTTGAAACAATCTGTTTTTTTTTTTTCAGAGAGCACTAGATTTTGGAATTCATACAGTTCGTGTTACAATTCGAGGTTTAGGACCTGGGAGAATGGTAAAAATTATTACAATTCTTTCTTCATTATTTAATATTAAATTTTATTTCACAGTATATTATATTAACTAAAATCCTTGACACAATCCTTTTTTTAAACACTCTTTTACAAGAAAGTATTTGCTGTGGTAATTTTAACTTACTATTTTTGTTTTACAGTTACAAGTAACAATAATAGTGTGTATGCTACCAATTATTTTAATAGTGATGTTAAATTTGTATATCTAATTTATCTTGTAGTATTTCTCTTGTGTTAGAAAAATTTCAACTATACGATATTTGGTAGTATTTTTTATTTATTTAGTACATATTTTCTAATTTGTATAACATTGATTCTGTTTTAGTCCTCAATAAAAGGTCTTACTATGGGTGGTCTTAAAATTATATCTGTCACTGATGATACTCCAATATCATGGAATCCATTAAGATCAAGAAAACAACGAAAATTATAGTTATACCATGTTCCAAGTTGAAGTAAGTCTGTAATTAATTAATCATTTTTTGTAATTGTAAAAATGTAAAAAGTTAATAAATATTACACATTTTAAAATTATTTAATATGATTTTTTTAATTAAATATTCAAAAATATTAATTTTTTGTGATATTGAAAGATCTATTAGTCTGGAGTAAAACAATTAATACTATAAAATATAAATAATTTTTCACAAAAATAAGTATTTTTGAACTAAAATAATTTTTTATGAAATTTGAGAATCCTTAAACTTCATTCAACTCTTTAATTTAATAGTTACTTATTTATTATTTGTCTCCTTACAATTATTAAGTTAACAATTTAATGTTTCTTATTATCTTTTTTTAAATTTTTTGTATATGAAAATACAAACTACCAATGTTAAATATATAGATAAAGTTTGTGTTAATGTAATGTTCTTACTGAATATTTTTAATATTATAATTATTTGTTATTTTAAAACTTTTTGTTTCTTTTTATTAAGTTGAGTTACTTATTTTTTCCTTACAAAAAAAATTACGTTTTATAATAATAACCATCATTTGGCTTTCAGTTGCTTTGTTATAAGTGATATGACTTAAGTGGGGAAAAACCGTGTGGTATGCTGCGCAAAAATATAAATTGTGTTAACCATAAATGTTCTACCATACCGAATTTCATGGCATAAAAAATTTTATGTACAGTGGTAGATAATCCATGCTATTAAATTTGCATCTATAAAAAAAAAAAAAAATATCCAATTTTCCCGATGTATATTTCAATGTATTAATGTAGATCATTCAGTATATTATGTCAATAGTCTACAATATTTTTAATTTGGGAAGTATTGCAGTTAGGTATTTCGTTATTTAGTCAATTTTCATTTCCAAGCATTCAGTGTTGTCGACGTCATTCTTGGTTACTTTTACCGTGCGTTGTAGCGGGGATATCTGTTTATGGTGGGCGGTTGCGCGGGGCTACCACTACCACTTCATGTAATCTCACTGCACACAAAATGGCCGCTTATTGTTTGTCTCGTACCGTTTTCCGCACACTCGTACACGTTCTTACCTTAACATATATCGGTGTCCCTTTTATTTTCGTTGATCGAAATCAAATTTAAATGTCTATTTGATTACCGAATGTTGTCAATTTTCATGTTAAATACTCTCGATAATTGTGGCCATACGCGAAACGCACACAATATTGGCCGTGCCACTTCACCTCCTCACCTTGACTGCCCATCACTGACCGTATTTATGTGAAGCGACGTTTTTTCCTGTAATTTTTCATTCTTCAAACATTCGGTTTTTACTATTAATATTGTCTTGTGACCCTTATATGATTTTTTCTCTTCGGTTTTACGTTTTGAACTGCGGCCCTAAAATTCACAAGATTGTTTTAGCCACCCAAAATGCATCAGGTAAGAAGCAGTCTTCTCTTTTCACTATCCACTATTATTTTTTAAATAATTTGCGCTGAATGTTGAATATTTTCCTTTGGCTTAACATTATTAGCTATTTGCCTACTGAGTTCATCGTTGTTCAAATCATTAGTCTTCATTGTATTTTAATACATTTATTGGGTACTTATGGTTTTTTCTCTACAGCAAACTACCCTTTAATTAATTATACGTTTCATGCAAAATAGTTTTAGTTTTTTAAATAACTATTTTATTATTTAAATATGGTTATGAGGGAGTGACAGATGTTATGCGTCTAATCATCATAATCATTTAAACATGTTTTCATTAAAACATGTTACTCGTTATTGATCATTGGTCAGAGCACCCTTCAGTGCTTAATGCACTTTAGGGGTAGATAAAATCGTTGGACAGCTAAATTCTATTTAATAATGAATTGTCCATGAGTTAACGAAGTCCAAAACATATAAAACATAGGAATTTAAATCGGACCCATTTTCAAAATTTTAAGTTAAAGTTAGGATGTGCACATAGAACAATGGTCAACATAATAATATATCATAAATAATACTATATTTCACTGTTAGTGTACTCTATTCTTGGTATTGTCTTAACTATGCTTAAAGTGATGATGTGCTTACTTTATTTTACTTTTTATTTTTATGCTCACATATAAGTATTATAATAATACTTCATTTTTACTTAGCCCAAGTGTTATATATCATGGGTAAATAACTAATATAAAATTTTCTACATAATATCTATAATATTTATTTAATAGGTATTATGTACCTATAAATACATTTTAATAGGCACTTCCTAAATGTTATATCTATAATTTAAGTACATATATTAAAATTAGTCAATATAAATTATACATACCTGGTTTTTAATATTATTTAAAGAACATTTTAGTTATCTATTAGATACTATATATATTCTATGTCATTTATAAGCTAAACTTCTCACGAATAGGATTATAATATTTTTACATACCTATTCATCTTACATTTTATGTTTAAATTCTTAATTTAAATTTATAATTATTTTGTAGTTATTTATTTTATTTCTATTCATTGTTTTACATTTTTGTTAAATGAATATTTCATTGTTAGAATGGTCATCACTCATCAGTATTATTCCATGTGTATGCTGGATGTTAATTGAACATAATAATTATACAACTTATGTATACTTTATTCGCATTACAATTTTAATTCTCTAATGCATGTTTTTATACATTATATTTTATTTAAAAATTCAAACAGACCTAAATATTAAATTTGATATTTTGCTTATAGTTTATTTATGTTTTTTGAATTGGTATTTGTGAAAAAACAAGCCAATTTCTTGTAGATATAAAATTAAATGTTATAATATTTATTTCATAATGTATTTTAACTACTGTCAAGGTAGGTAGTTGGTTAGAATTTAGAATTATTGTAGTCTTTGAATACAACATTTTTACCATCTAGTATCTATGATAACTATTTGTTATTTACTTTATAATCAATCAGTATACAATTTATTAACTATTCCAATAATTGATTACAGTAGTTATATTTAATTTCAATTTATTTGAATAAGTGAAGATAGTTGAGTTACTGTTAGTAACGCACACATTTATATTATATTCTTGATTTTCATTAAGGTGAGTGTTCTATATTTCCTAATTTTCTCCTATATCTTTATTATGTTAATAATTTAATTTTTTTATCTATTCATTTATCTAGAAGATGTTGTTCTATCTATTTTGAATTAAAGTTGAAAGATAATGTACAATCCATATTTCATAAAGGTATTTATTCTAATTAACTAATCTGTAACTTAGATACACATTTAATATAGTGTATCAAGAATGGTTCTGTACAATTTTTCATCTCTTGAATGATAATAATAATAATAATAATAATATAGGTTAATAGTACTTTTAGATAATTCAACATAACATTTGTATATACACATATGATTACGTACCTATTAGCTTTGATTTATTCCATCATTTTCAAATAATATATAAATAGTTTGAAGTTTTTTTTTTTCTAAAGACTAAATAATTATTCATGTAGAATAAATAATCAGTATTATCGGTAATGCTTAGTAATGTATTGGTAAATTGAAAAGTAACTAATAATGTCCTTAGAAAAATAAATAATAATCTTAATCTTATTAATATTCATGTTAATTTTGATAAAGTAAATAAATTTATATAAAATAAAAATAGTTACAAGCTCACCTAGATTAGGCTTAGTACAATGCTTAAACACAGATAGTTGAAAATATGAATTATATGGAATTTAATGAAAAAAAGAAATAAGAGTTTTGTACAGTAACGATAAATGTTGAATGTATGATTATTTAAATTATGAACAATGATGAACAGTTGGTTTTATGACTTGGTAGCCAGTACCATATGTTGCCCTCTATCTATAGCATGAGATTTAAATTGCAGAATGTGTCAGAAGAAGAATCTTCAGATTCTGATCAAAATAATGAAAATAATTCAGGATCATCATCATCAAGTTCTGAAAGGTAAGTGAATTTAGTTATATATAATATTAAACAAAATGTGCATATGTAAACATACTCATGGATACTGATATATAGTTTTAAATTATTTTAAAATAATGGTGCTAAATAATATTTTATGGCAATCAAATTATAAAAATGCGTTGCGCTGCATTAATTTTTTCTTTAACCCGATTATTTCAAAAACTAACATTTTAGCTTAATAATTTTGATCTAAGAAAAACATAAACAAAATAATATAATTTGATTTTTGTTGGACGACAACATACATTATTTATCCAATATTTTGAAGCAAAATATTGGAAGTTTTGATAGAAAAATATAGTTTCAAACAAGCTTTTAGTAAGTCATATACGTATTAAGTTAAAATATTTAGAAACTTTAAACTAAAAAATTCATGCATAATATGCATATATTATATATATTATATGCCTTAAACTTTTTTTTTTTAAATTGTTTTTAAGAAATGGATTAGTATCTATCAACACTGTTAATTATGTTACAAGATATGTTATTAAAACTTTTTTTTATAAAATAATGTTAAAGGAAATTTACAATCTATACTAGCGTTTCTCAACCTGGAGGTTGTGACTACCAGGCGGGTCGTGATTACCTTAACCAAGGGGTCATGTAGGTCAACAATTATATATATCAAAAATGATATATTTTGTTTGATAAATGATATGATATTTTTACTGTTTAAATTTGTGCTTAATATAGATAGGCGAGTACCATATTTTATACCTAATTTGGGGTTTGTGACACTAAAAGAGTTGAGCAATTATATTCTATCCTATATGAGTGAATTTGTGAGAGGGATGACTGTGATGGGATAGTGAAAAGGTAAACTCACATTAGAGTTACCAATATTATAAGATACATATTAAAAATACATGATTCACATTTGTTCCTTTTTCAAATGAGTAACATGCTAAATCCATTAATTTATTTAATATCATTGTTTTCAAATTTTCTTAGTAATAAAAATAAATGTATAAATACATAAAATAAAAGTTTAAGAAAAATTAAAATAATATAAGAAATTTTATGAAAAAATGTGCAAAATAAAATTTAACTTTTATATAATACCAAACAGATTTCTAACTTTATCTTTAATGATTAAGGTGGGCGCCTGCCAGGGGCGTAAAATATGAAGTAGGAATGGAGGCGCATAATTTGATATAATTAAATCTGAAAATCTAGGGAGGGGGCGGAAATTTTTATTTTGCCAGGAGCGCCGCTTTTGATCGGCCCAGCCCTGAATGTGTATAACTAAAAAAAATATATTCTAAACTTAGTTTTTAGTATGACTATTTGTACTCTACTAGAAGTATTTACAATTTTGTTGAGCTTTGTGGAGTAGCACAGGGTAGAGGAACTTAGTCCTCTACTTATCTAAATGTCCTAAAGACAACTATTTGAAATACATAACTAATTAGAATAGAGTGTTGTACTCTTAAATATGTATTTGCTAAGTATTAATACATTTGAAAATAAATAATATTAAATCTTATTCATACAATATTTGGTTATTATGAGCATTGTAGATTACTTGATAATATACCTAATTAAGCCTAATATTTTTATCTGGTTCTAATTACAACTGTTTTATAAAAAATCTAAAAATTAAGAACTACCTATACAGAGCCATTTATAATTACAAATATACACACACTAGTACTAATCTCCTTATAAATCCTTACTTAAACCCATGTGAACAAATTATGGAATTCAACTATAGGGAAAAGCTAAAAACTTTAATCAAAATACAAACCTTGCAAAATATTGCACTTCAAAAATTATTACATTTTTAAACCCTACATATCTAATCATACTATTCATTCAGATCTAAAGATGTCTCTAGTGCAAAACAAAGCAAACATTTATTACAAATGTTTCCATTTTCGCTTATTATCTCACCCCATAATCCACTTGCTAGGAATTTCTACCCTAACAATATCCAGTAATCCTCCAAGGTTAAAACGTAAATGTTGTTGTGACTTGCTTGTTATATTGATCACATTCTAAATAAATAAGTATAATCAAGAAAAAAATGTATATGTGTACATATATTAAAACAAGTGAAAGTGTCACTAATAAGTGGCTGTTTTCCTCATGTATTATGTAATTTATTGTAAACTGTTTATTAATATTAATATTAACTATGTTTTTATACCTTATATGTCTATTATGTATCACGTTTACTTAATGTGCCGCTATAAGGTAGGTAAAGATTGTAAAATTCCTATACAGAGTGTCCTGTGAGATTTTACCCATTGTAATATCTCCTGAGATAATAAAAATATCATAAATCTGTTTTTTTTTTTTTATTAGACTGCAAGGCCTGCATTTATTTTATTTTTTGGTAAAAAGTAAAAAAAATATTTTTAATTTTTGAAAAAAAAAATATACCTATTTTATAGTTTATTTTGCTGAAAATGTTGACTTTTAAACATTTTATTTTCATTTATCACATAATTTTTTAATAATTTTTTTAGTTTATAGATGAAAAATCGAAAAACTGATTTTTATTTTGGTGGCGAGTCCCCCTTTACAGCTAATGAGTATATCCTTACGGGACACCCTCTATACTTAATATTATTAATTTTATGCTGCATGAAAACTATAATCTTGTCTATTCAAATAATACAGTCTAGGTAAATTAGACTCAGTCAAATAAATGCAATTAATACTAAATAGTTATGACTTCTTGGATTTCAACTGATACATTAGAATTCAATACAACTTCACAAATACATTTTGTTCTGGTTCTACTTGATATGTATTTTAATTTTAATATAGCTTATAGATTATGGACTTAAAGCTATAGGTAAATTATTATTCAACAGATAGTAATAGATAAACCATAATAAATTTAAAGATTCTACAACCAACTGTTTTTGTCTATCATTTATAATTATATGATAAATCAGTAGTGCAATTATTGCCAAAATGTGAGGGGCTATAGCCCTCACCTGATACAAAATTTAAAATGATTTGAGGGGGTGTTGTCCACACACCCATACAGGGTGATTTTTTTATCATGAACCACTCATTATTTCAAAAAGTATCAATGTTTTTTAAAATATTTTTTTACAAAGTTTCATATTGTTAAAAAAACAACGTTTTTATGAAAAAATTATATTTTTTAATATTTTTTATCCTTATAATTTTTTAAGTTTTTTACTTTTTTGAATGGCAACCTACAGTTTTAATTTCATATTCCAAAGCAGAATATTTTTCTAAGTATTTTGATACGTAAAAATCGAATTTTGGACGAGTAGTTCATGAGTTATAAGTATTTAAAGTTTAGACAAGCGGAGTAGTGGACAAACATTTTGCGGGGTAACCCCGTACCACTCCACTCCGCCAATCTAAACTTTAAATACTTATAACTCATAAACTACTCGTCCAAAATTCGACTTTTACGTATCAAAATACTTAGAAAAATATTCTGCTTTGGAATATGAAATTAAAACTCTAGGTTGCCATTCAAAAAAGTAAAAAACTTAAAAAATTATAAGGATAAAAAATATTAAAAAATATAATTTTTTTATAAAAACGTTGTTTTTTTAACAACATGAAACTTTGTAAAAAAATATTTTCAAAAACATAGATACTTTTTGAAATAATGAGTGGTTCATGATAAAAAAATCGCCCTGTATACATTCACTTAAAATTATAATGTATGACAAAATATTTTAAAATATAGCTAATAATATAGACAATATAAAATAATTATAAACATAAAGTTAAAGAATTTAAAAAAAAATTGAGTAATTATTTAGTTTTTGAGTGGGCCTAGCCTTCACTTATGACAAATTATTTCTGTTTATGAAATTTAGTTTAAGATACAAATTTGTGAAGTTGCACAGGTTACTAAAACCTTGATTGAAACTTCGACATCTGAATCCTAAACTGGGAATCTCTTGTATAATCAACTATGTGTAAAGGTATTATCAGAGCCCCCCTTTCCTAAGGAAATACTAGCTATGCCATTATTACAAATTACAATTATTAATTATTTTTAACTATAGTATCTAGTACCTATTTAGTAAATAATTTCAATTTAGTTGTCAAAAATACCTTAGCTGAACCTTATCTTAATCTTAACTTTTCCTTATCTTAAAAAAATATGTATTCATAATTTATTAACTTAAAAAAAATAATACCTATTTAAGAGGACACAACATCCCTATTAGTTGTCTCAGTCTTACAAATGTATAACATACCAAATTTATGCTCAACAGTTCAAGTTTTATTCTTTTAGCTTAATTTTTAGAGTGAATAGACCTATTATGAAACTTAGTGGTAAAAACATTATCTGTGTTTTGTTAGAAGTTTTTTTTATGATAATTCAGTTTTTAAGTGAGTGAGTTATGAGCATTTATTTATTTATTTTAAATTATTTTATAATTTATTATACGCGCATAACTCACTTTAAAACTGAATTATCATAAAAAACTTCCAACAAAACACAGATAATGTTTTTAGTATCAAGTTTCTTAATAGGTCTATTCACTCTAATGTTTAAGCTAACGGAGTAAAATGTAAACTGCTGAGTGTAAATTTGCTATGTTATGCGTTTGTAAGACTAAGATAACAAATTGGGTGTTGCATACTTTTAATTTTAGCACAAATAGTCAAATACTTTTTTAAAAGTATTTGAGTAATAATTAAATAATTAAACCAAACATTAATTTTTCTGGTATTCTATAAATAAATTTATATCTTCAATATATTTTTAAGATTATATATTACACAAATACTTTTAAAAGTATTTTTTATGAAACTTGCTCACAACAACATTTCCCTTTTACTTGTATAACAACAATTTTTCAGCAATTAGGTTAAATTTATAGTAATTCAATTGTAATCTAGCATTGTTTATATATGCATGTATTGAAAAGTTAGTATCAATATGGGTATATAAAATTTTCTTTTTTGCTGTTTTGGTATTACATAGTATAAATTCAGTTTTAACCAGGGATCGTAAGTTCATGCACTAAAAAATGCATAAATAACCATGTATTTATTTTCTAAAAATTGGCAAATATGCATTGAAATATGCCTTAAAAAGTTTAAAAAAATGCAGTTATATACACTTGATATTTAAAATTAGTCACTTGAAAAATGCTGACTTAAAAAAAATCATAATTTTTTTTAAAATATAACAAAATTATCCATTCATTTTTTTAAATAATATATTATTTTTGTTACAATAAAAAAAAAAAATTATAAACGATTGCGTTTTTTTCGCCAATGTTGATCCTTTCATAGTATTTCCATATAGAATTGCATGTTGATATATTAATGTGAATAGAAATATCAAAATCGTTTAAAATGCCCGATAAAATAGAAATAGGCCAAATTGGCAAAAAACCTCTAAATATGCAAAAATAAGACTTCACATATTTAACCATGGGTACATTGAAATGAACTTCAATATCATCTAATATTAAATACAACTTAGAAAGATTGATATTCAAATGCATAAACTCTTGAGCCCTGGTTTTAACTCATAATTTTAACTAGTTGTTTTACTGGATCATCAAGTATATTTTTTCTAATGCTCAGATATATATATTATTATTACTATTATTATTTTTCTGTAAATTTAAAATAACATCCTCACCAAAAAAACTAAGGTGTTCCAGAGCTCTTATTTTTTTTTTTTTTAAATCATCTAAACCATTTAGATACCTATTTCTTGACCTCTAGTATTTGTGTACAGGGCCGGATTGGTTAGGCGAGCTACCGAAAAAATCTCGGTGGGCCGCTTAAAGTTAGGGCCGGTAGTGTCAGAGTGTGGGTGAAAATAAATACATGTTAGGATAAGTAAATAAGTTTGTAACGATTTTAGACGTAATAAACCAATAAAAAATAATAGAGACCCAAATTTTGGGCCAGTGAATATGTAAATGGGCCGCTTAGAAGTGAAAATCTCGATGGGCTGATATATACCAATCCGGCCCTGTTTGTGTACCCTATTACAGTGTTTCCCAACCAACGGGTCATAAACATTTTTTTTGGCGACCCATAAATAAATATATGAAAATAAATTTATCAGTTAAGGGGATTTTCTGTCTTTGTCTAACACACATGGGACATACAATAAGCCTGACAAAAATTAAGGTACTTCTAGTTGTTCGATTTAAAATATGTAAAGATGTGTTAATTGATATACAAGTTTACTTTGCATCGGTCAAAGCACTTTTTCAATTGTAGCAATATTTTGATAAGAATAAATATTTTTAATTTTATAAATTTGTCAATTTTTTTTATTAAATATATTAAAAATATTAAAAATATGCTTTGACCAAAGCAAAGTAAATTTGTATACCAATTCAAAAGTCTTTACATCTTTTAAATCGAGCAACTAGAAGTACTTTAAATTTTATCAGGCATATTGTATGTTTCACGTGTGTTAGACAAAGACAGAAAATCACGCTTCCAATCCCCTTAATTTATAAATGCCTAAGTCATTTTTATTTGATTTCCTCTATGTATAATAATATTGTGAAGTCTCATTAGTATTTTAGATCATACTAATATAGAACATAGATTTTTCAATATATATCAATATTTTTTTATAACTAAATTATTTTACCTACATATTTTGTTTTAAAATTATCTTTATATTACACTGAATTATGGATTTATTAGTCAGTACCTATTGTATTATATTGAAATTAAATGATAAAATTTCTTTTAATAAAAAAGATTATTAATACTATATAAAATCACATTTTTTTTCTTTGGTTTGGGTGGGGGTGATTCTCTTAATCAACAAGCAGTAAAATTGTGGGTTGCCATTACAAAACGGCTGGGAAACACATCCCTATTATACAAATACATCACAGTTTAATAGTATTATTGATTTAGTAGATGAGTAATATTAATATCACTGGGATGGCAGGGGAGCCAACAAAAACTATTTATTCTTTACCTTAGATAATGTAATATATTATATATAATTTAAATGATGTAATGTAATTTAAAGCAAATGAGGGGGATAGGGGACAATGCCTTCTCTCTGCAGGCAACCTTGAATTTTCCAAAGCAAACTTTGTTATGGAAAAATACAAGGTGTAACAGATAGAAGGACTTCTGTTTAAATCAATAATTTTTAATTTTTTTATTCATTAATTTCAATGTATAATACATTTTTTTAATATTTTTTTTCTAGTACTGAAAATAAAAAAATTTAATTTAATAAAATAATTGTTGGATAAATTCAAAATAGCCTATTTGTGAATCTAATTATAAGACCAATTTTTTGTGGCAAAAAGTTTTTTGAGAATTTGCTGATATGAGTATATTTCTTAAATTATTTACTTATATAATATTAACAATTTTTGTAATACAATGAATTAGCATAGTTTTTCTAGTCAGGTCTTTCTATCACACTCTGTATATATATTAGATAATCTATTTATTTCTAATGCTCTCTGTATAACTTAAGAATTTCCATAATATTTGGGAATAAATATTTGAAAGTAACTTATTATAATATAATCTATCTTATATCTATATAATGGTGTTCCCAAAAACCAAAGACTATTATAGTAGCTGATCATAAATAAATAATAATATATATATTTTTTAAATCATAATAATGTACAGAAATAAAGTAAAGTGTTAAAAATCATAGAATTAAAAAAAAATAATTAGTTTTATATTTTGGTGCAATTTTTTTTAGTCAATCTGAGCACAGTGTTAAAGTGTCGCAAGAAGCTAACAGTTCTGAACAATCAACTGATGAATATAGTCCTTCAGAACGACCTAAACGTGTGACTAAACCATCATTAAAACTCAGTGAGAGTGGGGAATCAAGTGATTACAGTTCACGAGTCACAAAAAATACGTAAGATTTTTAATTATATTATTGTATTGAACTAAAACATATTTTTTCAACTTTATTAAAATTTAAAATTTCTTATACATTTTTACAAATTAGAAAGTGGAAAAGTGATAGCTCAAATTATGATTCTGAAACCGATAAAGAAGAAATACCTCGTAGTAAATCATTAGCTGCATTACGACGTCAAAAGCAACCTATAAGGCGGCGTCCTGCAACCAAACAAAATTCACGCTGTAAAAAAAAAAATAACAGTTTTAGTGCTGATAACAGTGATGATGAAGATACTAGTAAATCTAGGTACTTAAAAAATATTACATTATATTTTATGATTTTAATTTAAAAAACATTTTATATAATTTTTAAAGAAATGCACGTCGAAGACCCGTGGCAGTTAGTTATAAAGAAGAAAGTGAAAAAAGTGATAGTGATGATTATTTGGAAAAAGAGGTTGAAGAAAAAGAAGAACCACCTGATACTTCTGAAACAATTGAAAAAGTTTTGGCTCGAAGACAAGGGAAAAAAGGTGCTACAGGAGATGCAACAACTATTTATGCAGTTGAGGAGAAAGGAGATCCTAATATCGAGTGTGATCTCAGTGAAAAAGAGACTCAGTTTCTGATAAAATGGAAGGGCTGGTCAAATATTCATAATACTTGGGAGTCTATGAACTCACTTTTGGCCCAAAAAGTTAAAGGGCTTAAGAAAATTGATAACTTTGTGAAACGTGAAGATTCTATTAGTGCATGGCGTGATCAAATGACACCTGAAGATTCTGAATATTATGAATGTCAACTTGAACTTCAGCAAGATTTATTAAAAAGCTACAATATTGTTGAAAGAATAATAGGTATTAATTTTATTACTATATAGTATGTTACAGATATAATGATTTATATGATATTAGAGAGCTATCTAAAATATCTATTGAATATTAATGTATTATAAAATTTTTTCGACAAATTTTAAATTATTGAAAGTAAACAAATAGTATTCACATAAATTTTGTTAATAAATATACAATATTAATTTAAGAGAGTAAGTTGGTATTTTCTGAGTAAACTATATAGTAATATAGTTTTTTAGTTTTAATTATTTTAATATTTATTTAAATTTTGTATTGATATATATACATTTATAGGAGAATCTAAAAATCCAGCACAAAAAGAGTATTATGTAAAATGGCAATCTTTGCCTTATAGTGATGCAACATGGGAAGTAGCATCATTAATTGAACGTAAGTGGCCTCAAAAAATAAAAGAATTCAGAGATCGCGAGGGTTCAAAAAGAACACCTTCAAAAGCATGTAGAGCTTTAAAATATCGTCCAAAATTTGTTCAACTCACTGAAGAACCTGAATATTTTGGTGGTTATGATGAGGTTTGTTTATTGATATAACAATTTTAAAGTAAATAGTTGTGTATAATTGTTTATAAATTAATTATTTAGAAACTGATACTTCGAGATTACCAATTACATGGTGTGAATTGGCTTATTCATTCATGGTGTAAAGACAATTCTGTAATTCTTGCTGATGAGATGGGTCTCGGAAAAACTATACAAACTATCTGTTTTTTGTATTATTTATTTCACAATTACCAAATGCATGGTCCATTCCTAGTTGTTGTTCCTTTATCTACTATGCCCTCATGGCAAAGAGAGTTCAGTTTATGGGCTCCTGACATAAACATTGTAACATATATTGGAGATGTTGAATCTCGTAATATAGTGAGTAGTTTATAAATTTATTTCTTATATATAAGTATGTTATATAAATAACATTGAAAAAAAAATATATTAAATTAAGTTTGTATCAACTTCCCATTTATTTGTACTTATTTATCTATTTTACATATCTTATATATCATTTTATTTTGTTTACAGATACGTGAAACAGAGTGGTGTTTTGAAAGTTCTAAAAGATTAAAATTTAATGCTATTCTTACCACATATGAAATTGTCCTTAAAGATAGTATGCTATTAAACAGTCTTAGTTGGGCTGTCTTAATGGTTGATGAAGCACATCGCTTAAAAAATGATGATTCTCTTTTGTATAAAGCTCTTCAAGGTTTTGACACTAATCAGAGGTTACTTATAACTGGAACTCCTTTGCAAAACAGTTTGAAAGAACTATGGGCATTGTTGCACTTCATTATGCCTGGAAAGTAAGTGGTTTTCTCAATTTTTTTTTTAAAATTGTTTTATGCATTAATTTATTAAATAGATTTGATAACTGGGAAGAGTTTGAGCATATGCATGATAATGCAGCTAGTAAAGGTTATACAAAACTTCATAGACAACTTGAACCATACATTTTACGCCGTGTTAAAAAGGATGTAGAAAAGTCACTACCAGCCAAAGTATGATATCAAGAGTTAATAATTGTAAAATATTTATAAAAATGTCACATATTTTTACCCTGAGTAATGATACTTGGAAGTGTTAAATTTATATTTTTTTGCTTAATAGGTTGAACAAATTTTAAGGGTAGAAATGACTCCTGTACAAAGAAAATATTACAAATGGATTTTGACCAAAAATTATAATGCTTTAAGAAAAGGATCTAAGGGATCATCAACAACGTTCTTAAATATTATGATAGAATTAAAAAAGTGTTGTAATCATGCTCTGTTGACCAAACCCCAAGAGAATGAAAACACAGCTGATGACAATCTTCAGGTGATTATAATTTACTTAAATTCAACTCAAAAATAATTTACAAATATTTGCATTCTTTTTAGGGTTTATTACGAGGCTCTGGAAAACTTATGCTACTTGATAAGTTATTAGTACGTCTGAAAGAAACTGGCCACCGAGTATTGATTTTTTCACAGATGGTTCGCATGCTAGATATTCTTGCTGAATATTTAAGTTATCGACATTTACCATTCCAAAGACTTGATGGTAGCATTAAAGGTGATATAAGAAGACAAGCATTAGAGCATTTTAATGCTGAGGGATCTCAAGATTTTTGTTTTCTATTATCAACTCGAGCTGGTGGACTTGGTATTAATTTAGCCACAGCAGATACAGTTATTATATTTGATTCGGACTGGAATCCTCAAAATGATTTACAAGCCCAGGCACGTGCTCATAGGATTGGACAGAAGAATCAAGTTAATATTTATCGACTGGTTACAAAAGGATCAGTTGAAGAAGACATTGTAGAAAGAGCAAAGCAGAAAATGGTTCTGGATCATTTGGTAATTCAACGAATGGATACTACTGGTCGTACTGTTTTAGACAAAAAAGCAAAAAATGCATCAATTCCTTTTAACAAAGATGAGCTTACAGCTATATTAAAATTTGGGGCTGAAGAATTATTTAAAGATGACCCTGGAGCTGATGAAGAACCTATAGTGAGATATCAATTCAAATTTGAAATATTTATAAATATGTATTTGTTAATATATTAAATACTTAAATAATTTTTTTTAGTGTGACATTGATGATATTTTGAGAAGAGCTGAAACTCGAGATGAAGCTCCGACAACTGTGGGTGATGAACTTTTATCTGCCTTTAAAGTGGCTAGTTTTACTTTTGACGAAGAAAAAGATATTGCTGATAAGTCACCTAGTGCTCAAAATGAACAAGAAAATAAAGAATGGGTATGCATAATTTTATAGATAATCATTTGAGTTCATAATTAAGTTTTTGTTTTGATTATTTAAGGATGAAATAATACCTGAAACACTAAGAAAAAAAGTTGAAGATGAAGAAAAAGCAAAAGAAATGGAAGATCTTTATTTACCTCCTAGAAGTAGAAAAACGTTACAAAAAGTGAATCAAGGAGAAGGAAAAAGTGAAAAATCAAAGAAAGACGAATCTGATGATTCTAGCTATGATGGCAGTGATGAAGATCAACCAAGAAAACGTGGAAGACCACGTGTTGGCACTAAAGAAATTGTAAAAGGTTTCACCGATGCAGAAGTATATAAATTATTATATTACATTATTGTTTTGTTTTTTCCAAAAATAATTAGTTATTTATTCAATTTCATTTTTCAGATTCGAAAATTTATTAAGAGTTGTAAACGTTTTCCTAATCCTATGAAACGTATTGATGCTGTAGCTGGTGATGCAGATCTTCAAGAGAAGCCTAAATCAGAGTTAAAAAAATTAGTTCAAATGTTATATGACCGTTGTAATGAAGCATGTAATAGTGAGCACACTGAAAAAGAATCTGATGCTACTAATGAAGATGGTGTTAAAAAAAGAAATAGGGGACCTTCAATAAAACTTGGTGGTGTGGCAGTTAATGCTAAAAGTGTGTTAGCTTGTAGTGAAGAATTGGATGTTTTGGATGATATAATACCATTAGATGAAGAGGAAAGATCTAAGTTCACTTTAGATTTGAAACGTGTCAAATCAGCAAATTTTGATTTTGATTGGGATATAACTGATGATTCAAAATTGTTAATAGGAATTTATCTATATGGTTTAGGTTCATGGGAAGCAATTAAAATTGATACTGCATTAGGCCTCAGTGACAAAATACTATCTAATGAAGATAAGAAACCTCAAGCTAAACACTTATTAGCTCGTGCTGAATATCTACTGAAGATGTTGAAAAAAAATCAAGTAGTAGTTAAAGGTGAGCCAAAACCTAAGAAAGTACGTAAGGTAAAAGAAGGAAAATCTAGAGAAATAATTGATGACGATAGTACTGACAATGAAAATGGAAATAAAAAGAAAAATGATACTGCTACTAATCAGGAAGAAAAATTAAAAACAAAAAAAGATTTGATCAATGCAAAATCTGGTCTAAATAGTTCACCAAAAAAAGAAAAAAAACGTAAAGTTGTTGCTAAAACAGGTCCAATGCATTTTACTGCTAATAGTGAACCTAAGGCTGTTAATGTGGATGATATTGTTGAGTTGCCAAAAGAAAAGTTTTTAGAGGTGAATATATTTTTTATTGATTTGTATATGTTATATATTAATATTACATGTAACATGTATTTACAGGATGTAGCACACATTGTTTTCTTTATCTTATTCACACATAACTTATTAAAAAAATTTTTTTTTATTCTTGAGTAATTTTAGAGTAAAATCAACCATTACAAAAATATAAAAGAAAGGGTGGAGTGTCCGAGCTAAGGCGTCGGTTGCGACGCACACCGTCGCCGGTTTGAATCCCGGTCACGGGCGGCATTCGCTCTTTGGGCATTTTGCGGTGTCTGGAGAGAGAAGCCGCCGCCTCCCAACCGGGCACGACAGAAACCTACTGGTGCCCATTCAAAATTCTGCCAAAAACCCACGTGTTAAAACCTACAGTACCTTCCCCTACAGTTCCCCAGGCTAATGACCTCAGTTGTCGAAGCCTTAACCCTAAAAAAAAAAATATATATATATATAAAATAATATTTTTAAAGATATGATTATTAATAATTTATCCATACTATCAAATTTTTTTTATATATTGTATCATGGTTTTTTTCTAATTTCTAATTAATCTTAAAATTGTTATTGTAAAAACTTTTTTTTCCATTCCTAAAACAACTACTAGTTGCTTTGAAATATGTGTTTTGAATATTATTATTAATATTGTATTGAATTAAAATAATTTTAATTAATAATATGAGTAAACTATTATTTACCTATTTTTTTAACAGTGTAAAGAAAAAATGAGGCCAGTGAAGAAAGTATTAAAAGCTTTAGATGATCCAGAAGAAAAGAAAAATGAATTACGTTATGTAAATCATATGCAGGAATGTTTAATAGAAATTGGATCCCACATTGGTAAATGTTTAGAAGAATTTAAGGACCCAGATAAAATAAGAGAATGGAGAAGGTTCAGTATATTTATTTTAACAATTAATAATTATTTAGAGATTAATATTCAATGCCAATCATTAAATTTTTACAGCAATTTGTGGTTTTTCGTCTCCAAGTTTACTGAATTTGACTCTAAGAAACTACTTAAAATTTATCGGCGAGGATTACATACAACAGAAAAACTTGAAAAAGATAACAAAATAAAAGATAGAAATAAAAACAAAGATAAAATTAGGGATAAATCTAAAGAAGATAAAAAACTTCTAAAAAATGTAAGTTTTTACTATAAATTGATAAATTATAAATTTATATTAATAATAATTTATACTTCATTTTGAATAAATTGACAATTATTGTTAAAAATAAATATTGATATTTAGCAGATGGAATCTGAAGATTCATTAAAACGAAAACGTGATAGTGATGATATAGAAAAATCAAACAAAAAAAAGATGAGCTCAAACAATAATTCAGGTGGTTTATTAACTACTCCAACTTCTGTTCTAACTACACCTCCAAGTTCTAGTAATTCCTCCAATGCTACAAGGTCATATGATCAAAGCAGTAATCGATATGATACAAATTATAATCATCATAGAAATAGGAGTACACCCTATTCTAGGAATGATAATCGAAATGATACACGGAGTGATGCTCGAAGTGATAATAGAAGGTTAATTTATTTTCATTAAATAATATTAATTTTTTTCTGTTTTTTTTTTTTTTTACATGTGTATTGTATATATTATATTATTAGGTTTTCATCTAGTCGTGACTCTAACACCAGGCGTGAAAGGTATGACAATAGTTATCGTAGTCGTCCAGCATTCAGGGAAAGAGAAAGGGATATTGATTCTGATATGCGAATGTATGATAAAATTAGGTTTGTACAGCCTAAATATAGTTTATTATCCATGATGGACATAAGTTATCATCAAAATAATTTTTTTTTCTTTTGTAGGTATCAACAACAGGCTTATGCTGCATACGGACAAGCTGCTGCAGCTAGTTTTTATGCTCCCGAATTGTATAGTAGCCGCTCAAGTTCTGCATCATATATGAGCTTACCTCAATATAGTGTTTCTTCTGATTGGCATCCTCCTGTATCAGAATATAGGAGAGATTATGAACGCAGACCTCGAAACAATTCCTAGCTATGTTTTGTTTTCTATTATATAAGTATTAAAATATTTAAAACTATACTTATCACCTTGAATTTAAAAAAAAATGCGTCTATATAATAACTATTGTTGAAATGTTTATTGACCATTTAAATTAATTTTTTAATTTGTCTTGTACCAAAATATGTTATTAATTCTTATTATTAGGACTTGATTGCTGAACACTAATTGTATATAATTTATTTTTATACATAACATTATATAAATATTTTTAGTAAAATTCTGATGTATTATCATGTAAATAGATATAATTGTTTCATGAATGTTCATTTTTAATGTGTATTTTCTTTGAATTTCTCTTCTATGCTGTATTTCTGTACAGATAAAAATGTAAAATATTGTTGTTTATTTTAGTAAGTGGTCATAGTTGTCTAAACATTTTTATTTTCATTTCCCTCCTATTTCTTTATTATTATTATTGTTATTATTATTTGTTTTTGTGTGTAGAACTTAAATGATAATAACTATGTGATATTAAAAAAATATTCATGTTGATATTTAAATCATGTATAATGATGAATTTAATTTGGATTTTCAAAAATAAAACTATTTTTAATGAAATGTAAAATATTAGTTAATTGTAAAATTCCGTAACAATAATTGCCTTGGGAATATACAATTTTATATATTTAATGGAACTATGGATTTTCATTCAACTTAATTAAAATTGTAATCAAGAAAAAAAAACTGAAAAACCAATAGAGGCTTGAATAGATTAAAATGAATTGCAAATAATTATCTTAATGTGAAATGTCCCAAAAATAGATTGCTACTATCAGCTTTTTGGCTGCATTCATTTCTACTCTAATTTTGTATAGTATCAAAAATTTATTTGAGAAGACTCAAAATCTATACAGTCAAACAATTTAAAATTTTTTTCTTTTCATTATTACTTATCTTAATACCTATTTATTAAACTGATAGGTTAAAATGTTATTTATATTATGTTTTATTTGTTTTTTTCTATCAAATACTGCATTATTTATGTTAGTCAGTCATAATTTACAATAATATTATACTTATGTAGGTGTTATTGTATGATGTAAAATTTCTAAACACATATTTTTATATAATATAAGTTAAATTTATGTTCATAAAAAATAAAATATGTTGACGAATCTGGTTATAGGTATAAATGTATACATTATATTTATATTTACTCAATTCATTTTCCATATCAAACTTATAAACTATTATTCGTGCTTTAAATTAAATAGCATTAAATAATTAATATCAAGAATACCATGGCATGTTATAGTTGCCATGTCTGTATAACCCATCAGGATGAAATATGAAAGACTGACCACCCTACATGGTCCCTATGCTATATGGATTTATATCAATAGTGGCTAATATGGCAATACTTGAATACCTCATGTAATTTTTGGCTGAGACGTACCTGTACCCAATTAATGGTGATGCCAAAAACTTTTTATTCATAAGTACACAAAGAAACTAAAAATAACAATATAACAATTACTGAATTACATTATATATATAAATAAAATTAGAAGTATTTCTTTATTACATTTTATAAATATACTTACTCTAATATTACCTGACTTAACCCAGGTTATTTATCTTATTATTGTTAAAATATATTGGTAGTACCTACAATAATAATGCAATTTAAAATGGTTAGTTTTATAATTTCTCACTTCTTAATTCTAGAATCATTTTCTTTCGCATTAAAAAAAAAAAAATTGTGACATGAATGAAGGTAGGTACAAGGTACAACGCTAATATGTATAATATTATTTTTTATGAAGGAAAAGGAAAATATACATAATAATAATATGTGTGCTTAGGATTGATTTTTTTTAAAGTTATCCGTTAGAGTAGGTAAAAAAAAACTGTTTAAAACTTTTGCCTTCTTCGTTTAAAAGTTAAAACGATGACGCTAACGTTAACTCATAAATATTGTTAGTATTAGCATTGAGTATAGATAGATATACTAGATATACTCAATGGTATTAGTATCTATTCATCTGTATAGGTTTACTTAAAAAATATTTCCAGAATTAAAAAAAGCAAAATATGATTGCTATTTGAAAAAGTTGTCATTGTAATCGTGTTCATACGTATTTTATTTTAAGAGTTTTCGTAATGTGAGAATTTTTTTGTGTTGGGAGGGGTGAACTCCTAAACACTCCAGGAACGGCCTTGGGGATAAGTGATCACTTAAGACTGGCTTCCCGAGCAATTGCATCTTTTTATGACTTGTTCTATATTCTAGCTACAAGTCCAAATTAAAGGATGTAGATTAATTTAAAGAAAGTTTTATGTTGCACAAAATTGCGCGTTTTGGGTTTTTTTATTTATAAGAAATTTACAATCTGTGTATAAAAATGAATTAAATACTAAATTGTACTAGTACATACTTTTGAACAAATATTTTTGTATTATTTTTATCATTGCTAGGTATATCATGACATCATGTTATTTACTTGTTATAATAATATGAAGTACCTATTGGACTTTTATATAATATAATTATCAATTATACAAAATATACATATTATGCATAGGCCATAGGTATACAATATGACGTAATTAAGATAATGATTACTACGATGATAGTCGATAGATTTTCGATTACATACAGTACTATTGTCTATCCACAGAAACCAGAAATTTTGATCAAATATTGTGAAGTCAGTTATATGCATCTTGTCGGTTTATTATTATATAATTTAAATCCAATTAATTTTTTTTAAATTTTATATTTAAATATAATATATTATGTATTGTTAGGCTCGGGCCACACGATGCGTTTTTTCCGCAGACATGGAATGCTGCGGTAGGGTTAAAAATGAAAACACATTGCTACAAACACAACCGTCCACACGACGCGGCCACGGCATGCCCAAACATTTCCGCGACCTGCCGCAACAAGCTGCGGAAATGTCGTATTGCCGAAACCGGACACTTATGAAAATAACATTATTTAAGCCGTCCTGCACACGGTCCGGTATTCCGTATGCGGTACTGATATATTTTATTTATATTGTATTGGGGAATAGTACTAAAAAAATTTTAAAAATTTTTTATTATGAAAAAATTATTATTGAAATTGAGTCGATGCCATGTTTATGGCATTGTTGGGTCAAAGGAATATAGTGACAAAAATTTAAGGGCCATGTCTTGGAATTCTGTCGCTGAAGCCACCAAAATGCCGCTACATAAAAACGGTTTAAATGCTGAAGTTTTTCCAATAGCCAGTACCTCGGTAGTATGTCCCAGTAGATTAGGCGTTAGGCATTTATTTTATTTATTGATATCGATAAAAGTGTTTTTGAAAAACTGTGGTCTCTGGATATCGCTTAGTACCGTTAATCACTCCGCATCTTATATCTACGTGTACATCATATTATTAATTAATTATTATTAATAATAAAATTGTTAGTTGTAGGACTAGCTAAGTTATTGCGGTGGCTCATTTAAATTCAACATAGCCACCTGAGATCTTTTGCATTTTTTTCAAATTTTATTTTATTATTTTTTGTTATATTATTACTTAGTTCTTTTTTTAGTGAAGGTTGCTCCACCATCACTGAACACCAATAGCTATATGCCTTTAGGTATTTGGATATCCCACAACGACGACAAATGATAATTGATAGGTACCTAACCATTTACGATCTTTTACCGTCTTCCATAATAAACCGTTTTCAAGAAAAAAAAACCATTTAATTCAGCTATGTGTGTGTATACTGTATAGTATACAAAATAGTATATAGTAGTATATAAAATAAGCCATTGGTTACACTAAATAAATTCCAATTCCTTAAAACATACAATATGTTGTCTTCAGTATTATTCAATAACCTATAGGCTACATAACTACCAGCAGTAATTTGTTCGAACTTATGATGACATATATAATTGTAATATAAGTTAGGTTCGATTATATAGGTATATAAAAAAAATTTACTATATAGGAACACCTTGAAGAAAAACACATTGAGTTCCCACGCGATTTCCCCCCCCCCCCCCCCCCCAAAAAAAAAGTGTGTTTTAAAGCACTGAACACAAAAATCTTATTCCAAAATTCTCGATATACAACTAATCGCATTTCCTAATAATTGCTTATACAGTCAAAACAGAACAGGGCATGTGACAGGACACGGTATTAGTGTATTACACCAGAAGAGGAAAGACCGCTAGACACTCAAAGTCACAGATTTCGGTTTGGCTTAATTTCTTTTTGAATTTCCGGTCAAACGATTTCCGCTTGACCAACACGAAGGCGCCGGAGGCGGCTTCCACAATGCCCGGAATCGAGTTACACAGGCAGCTATTATACCATAAAACTTTACTATCTACACGACTATACACGTATAACATGATTTTTGAATGTCTATGAAATCCGCCTTGCACTGACAACCGAGTGGCCGTACACGATCCATATTACTGTTGATGTAATATGGCTATAATATTTATACTAAAATACCTATTCACTAAATATTAATTCCACTTATCGTCGTGTCTGCATACTTGAATTGATGTAGCACATTGTCCAACTTGAGTAGCTTACTTGAAAATTAATCGATGTTCATCTGTGTTGACTGACTTGCTAGACACTTCAAAATGAATTTCAAAATATTACTTTTTTTTAACATACGAAAAAGCACCAGACATGTGACGTGAGGCCGTATTATTCAATTGCCGACTTCCGTGGGCAATGTGAGAAATCTAGACACTCAAACTCGAAATTCAAACTTCCCGCCTTCGGAACGTGATCACTGATCACCAACACCGAGTCTTATCAAAACTCCTTATCACATAGACAATTTTTGTTTTTCAACCAACAATTCATTTTTTTTGTTAAAAAATAAACTATGACATTATCGTTTCCAGCCAACACCAACCACTCACAGCGAGTCTCACGGACCCCCGAGTTTCAGGACAGCGAGTTTCCGATGGCAGCTAGTATTAGTATTATTTTAGAATTTTAATTAAAATATTAATTATATAAATCGATTAATGTATTATTTATATTATATAAATAAATACATTTTTGTTTTCACATCCGACAATTCCGCATCGTGTGATTATACACAGTTGTTGCGGAATTTCCGCATTCATATTTTCCAACGCGGAAAAGACGCATATTATTATTATTATTATTAATATTAAAAATACACTTTGAAGTACCTATAGGTAATAAAAATTTTGATTTTGCACATTTTATCATCTTTTTTAGGTATTAGCTGTATAAACATCCGGTCTTTAGTTATAACTTATAACTTATAAGTTATAACCAATGGTACCTAACCAATTAAAATAAACGAAATAATATTCAACTTTTATAAGCTATCTTATAGGCCGTTGGGGTTTAAAAAAAAATTAGCTTAATTAACCGCTGAACTTAAATAGGAATCTACGTTAAAGATTAGAATAACATAATTATTTATTTAATAACTATATTTTAATCTGTGATATAATGTTTTACGATCTTTAAGGGATCCTCATTGATTAAAGATTTGTCAGATAAATTATAAATTAATATTATTTCTAAGATAAACCAGTCACCAGCCAATATATTATTATTTGTTGTATAGTTGGCGTTAGCCTAGACAGATCGCTCAGTTCAGAATCATTGAATCAATCATTGAATTAAAATTTAATGCAGCCTTTACAGTGATACCTGCTGATTGCTGTACAGCAAAGCGATGGTTCTCCACTTTATTTCTTTGATTAAATATTTAAATGAAATATCAGTAGGTACTATGGTTGCTAAAAATGTTTGAAACACTTTTAATAAAACAATGTTATTCGATGTTATTATGATGGAAAAAAATATTTGTTTTGTTTAGTAGGTATACAATTATTGCATTAAAAATAAAATAAGAGGGTTACAATCTACAACAAATTATATTTTGTAAATTTAATTTCTTCTTCTTCTTCTTCTTCTTCTATGGTACTTAATACATACTCTCTAAGAGTTTTGGCCGCCATCACAATATCTCTCCATTTTTCACGGTCCTAAACTACTCTCTATTCCTGTACACCCAATCTTTCAAGGTCTTTTTCACAACATCCAGCCACCTTTTCCTGGGTCTTCCTTGCGGTCTCGTTCCCATTGGTTTCCAATTTAGGGTTGTTCTACTTATATCATCCTCGCTTCTCCGCATTACGTGTCCTAACCATCGGATCCTTTACCCTCTTAAATTTAATTTGGCAGTAAAAAATATCAAAAATATATGTTCAATATCCCTGTTTTTTTTTTTGTTTACAAGTAAAACTTAACGCTAGCACACTTTCTACAGGTTGTGTGCAAAATTCCTACTATATAATAATATTGTTATTTAATTATTTGTCATAAAAGTACAGTTCTTATCGTGAATAAAAGTCTTATTAAGAGGACGCCACACCCGCATGTGTTGTCTCCGTCGCAGGGCTTGGAACCTTTATGATTTTTTCGGTTTCGGTTGCAATTCGGTTTTTCAAAAAAATAAAAATTCGGTACCGGTTTCGGTTTCGGTTCTTAAAATTACAGAATTAAGGTTTCGGTTCTGGTACCGGTTAATACCGGTATTTAGAGGTTAATTTTTTTTTTCAAAAAGTAAAAAACACCAAGTATAAACTTAATTCATATACCCATAGGCGCAAACTAGGGGGAGGGGGCTGCAGCTCCCCCAAAATCCTATGACATACAATTTTAAAATGCTATATTGCAATGGTCAGCTTGCCTTTAATATATTCAGCCCCCCAAGTCAAAAGTTGAAATTGTGCCTACGCATTTACCTATAATTATCGAAAATGATAAAATCAAATTATAGTAGGCTTATTGGGTTAAAACTTAAAGGACTTAGTAAATTTACTATTTTGTTTTAAAAACATCCAAAACATTAATTGATTGGTTGTTACTTTGTTTTGTATGATAGGTACTATGATATGCTATTTTTAGTGGTGGACACTGCCAAATAACGACTATCGAATAATTCGATAGTGTTATTCGAATGGTCAATAAAAATAAAGGTATTCAAAATTCAAATATTCAATTGTGCACTTTAATCGATAGCTTATAATAAGAAATTAAGAATAAACGAACATTGCATATTGCGATATTAAAAATTATTGGTTATCCGCCCATCAGTCCTATTTTATTATTATAAGAAACTGTTCAGAAATTATATTTAATATGTATATGTATACCATTATATAATATTAATTATTAGTCCTTGTCACAATCTGATAACAATTTATACGGGTGTGTATTTTGATCGTTTTAATAATCATTTTATATTTTTAGACATCATTCATCAACTTACATTACAATAAAATTGTATACAAAACTATTTATAAGTTATAAAATATATGGAAATAATCATAACTACATGCTTTACAAACAAACGGGCAAATAACAATATTTATATATTTATTTTGGTAAATGCTCATATTTTATTATTTCCTGGAACTGTTAGATTATAGAAATGTACAATTATAATTACCCGTATAAAGTACAACCAAATTTTAAGAATCAACTATTATTTAATAATAATATATAGTATTACCTGCCTAAATATATTAAATAATTAAATAAAACTATAACCGAAAAAAACCGAAATTAACCGAAAAATTATCTTCCGATTAATATCGGTTCCGGTTCCGGTTCCGGTTCCTAGGAAAATCGAAAAAGGGTTCCGGTAAGGTTCCGGTTCCAATATTTTCAATGGGTTCCGGTTAAAATACCGGTATTTTTAATTTCGGTTCCAAGCCCTGCTCCGTCGTACGAATGCGTAGCATAGCAAATTGTACGCTCAGCAAATCTCGTTTATCTCCTTCAATTTAAAATTTAGAGTGAATTGACCTATTATAAAAAATATAAAGGCAAGATTATTACCGAGGGCTTTTTATTATATTTTAATTTTAAACCGAGTTATGAGTATTTTTAGGTATAAAAATAATTTACAATTTTAAAATACTTATAACTTGCTTTAAAATTAAAATATAATAAAAATCCCATGGATGGCCTCGATAATAATCTTGCCTTTAATTTTTATAATAGGTCAATTCACTCTAAATTTTAAATTAACGGAGATAAACGTGATCTGCTGAGCGTAAAATTCGCTATGCTACGCACTTGTACTACGTGGAAAACATATGAGAGTGTGGCGTCATCTTAAGTCTTATTATTCTCTTTTTCTTAATCTTATGTTTTGGCCAAAATATACTATCCCCTTTTTGGCTAGTGTTATGGACTTTTAGGCCAGTACCTACAGTTTTCTTTAAGATAACAACCAAACTTAATATTATTGTATTCAAAACTGAAATTTTTTAAATGATTAAGGGCCGTTCTTACAATGTCCGGTTAAGTGTCGGTTAAGACTAACTGGTAGAATTCTATCGGTTAACTCATGATAAATTCTTCCGGTTAGTGTTATCAGGCACTAACCGAGCATTGTAAGAATGGCCCTAAATGTCTATAATTGATAAACATATTATTATTAGCTAAGTCGAATAAATTAAATAAAACAAATAAATAAATAAGTTGCACGTAAATGCATAGTGTTGCTCATAGGCAACAAACTAAGAAACTGGTTTTTAGAGCAGCATTTCTTAAACTGTGTTCCACGGAACCCTGGGGTTCCGCGTAGATCACTTCAGGGTTACACGAAGCTTAAGTAATTTTTAAAAAGGGTTCAAGAAAATTACTTTAAAATATCCATTATGTAAAAAAATACTTGTATAGGTATTAAACAATAATGTATAAACCATATGGAATGATCTATCAGCTAACTCTATATCCAATAATCTATACCTACTTCTACTTAATAATTAATATTATAATTTATTTGCAAAAATAATCAAAAAGGGTTCCACGGATAAAAAAGTTTAAGAAACGCTGTTTTAGAGACTTAAAATACCCAAAAAATTTTCAAAGTATTTTCCCCTTAATTAGGACAAATATCACAACCCCCCCTCAAAAAAATTAAAAAAAAATCATGAATTGTAGGGTTAATAATTAGTTTTTGTTTGAAAATTTTTACTAATTAGTAATTTGATAGTCTTCACTATTCAATGTAGATTCCTATAGGTTTAATTTCGTTCATATAGCAAGTTTTTTGGAAATAAAGATAAACCAGTGTTATTCCCTTGTTGGTTGTATGATATAAATATATAATACCTATGATGTAAAACGCGACCTAATTAGTTATGGTAATGTATTCTATAGAAGTATAGACCAGCGGCGTATAATTAAGGGGAAGATAAGGGGGAGATCCATCCCCCTAAAACTTTTATTTTACTGCTAACATTTTATATTTGGTAGGGTAGGCTACTGAGGCTTACAGATTTTGCTAAAAACATATAATCCCCTCTCCTCCCCAAATCAAATCCTAATTACGCCATTGGTATATAGATTGTATACTGTATAAGCAATAGCTGAGTACAGTATGGTAGTATTAGTATAGTATGGAGTATATATTAATATATTACACCTTATTGTTTCGACTTTTGATTTCATCTAATATATCGTAATAGGTATAAGCAAATATAGGTATTATAAGATTGTGTAAGGAAATCTTAACTTTCGACATGGTACTCATGAATGCAAATTTTACTATCATAATTATTATTATACAGCTAGGTAGGTATTATAAATTTATAAGACTATACTAATTACTATTTGAGTAATGTTAATATGTCTTAACAGTTTATTGCCAATTGTTTTATTATTTTTTCACACAGTTGTAGGTAATAATGTTAATAAAAAAACTAAGTACCTATACCTATACTAGCCGAAAGGGATTGGTAAGTTTTGGCTGTAAAGTGACGCTGGCCGAAAAGGGAAGGGTATATTTTAGCTGAAAAGGGGGCCACCCATGTATTTATTGGCGTAATTCCATTAAATTTATTTACTAAAAATATTTAAAGGGACGATTGTAAACTCCGCCAGAATACCATTGAACTATATGATAACTGGAATGCTCACCAAGCAGTGTTGCCCGAAACGGAATGTTAGAACGAGATGGGACATACTAATGGTGTTACTATCTTTGTCTTACACATTGCGCTAATATCTTAAATTAATTTACCACGGTCCGCGATATTATTTTAGACTTTAGTTTGGTTCTTAAAATTTGGTATCTTTATATTTTATTTTTTAACTTCCACAAAATATTTATGATTAAATTGATAGAATATAAATAATTATAATTTATAATACCTTTAACAAGTATTGAAACATGCTTTTCTTGTGGACTTCTACATTTGTCATAAAAATGTTAAGGAAGTTGCGAGGAATTGTATGTTAAATGTTGGGAATAAAATATTAAGTTTTGAATTTAAAGTTAGAAGGTTTTAATTCGTAACTATAAGCATATAAAATTACGAAAAATTGATTTTTATTAAAATAAAAACATAGTAGGTACCTATTTATAATATTATACATAATTGAAAGAAAAGTTACTTACACTACCTGAAGCTGTACCTGCAAATTACCTCAATATTATTGTTCTTACTACTTTCCTAACTTAATTTAATTTGTATATGTATAATATAGCTACGATTACTACTGGAAAGATCTAGTAAACAGAATCTTCAATAGATTTTTGTTATATTTCTTAGCCAAAATTTCATAAAATAAGTAATTATTTAAAGATACTATAAGAAATTGTAGATACTTTAACTATAGTCTTAACCTTAAAGTTATAATATAATGTTAAGTTAACTAGGTAACTTTTGTTGAGTTGACTTCAGCTGGATATTTTTCCTGTAATGACAATAAAACTATATATTAATAAAAATATTTTACATAAAATAAAATAGCAAAATTTTCAACTGTATAAGAAATCATAGTGAAAAATAATAGTTGATTTATTACATTTAAAAGCATTCATACAACCATTAAAGCATAATAAAAATAAAACCATATACCACAAATTAAATTATGATGAATAAGTTTAAAACAAAGAACAAAACAACGATATTATTATTATTTATTGGTAAACAATCATATTGGAAAATGTGATAAAAAGAGATAGCAACACCATTCTTATCTGTTGTCTTTTTTTAACAGGCTATCTCGGTTATGTTTACATTGGTCTTATGGCGGGTGAGCATTCCAGTTATCATATATAGTTCAATGCAGAATACCGGTCAAGATAAAAAGGTAATAATAGGTCTATGGTAAACTCCGCCAGTTTTTATTTCTTACCTGTAATGGGTATATGTAAACTCCGCCAGTTTTTTTTTTACCTTGTCAAAGCTCACATTGCCACATGCCTTCTGTCATCGTCAAATTTAGATAGATCCATTAATAATTATTAATAATTTTATCTTCATGTTATCTGAAATCAAGATTTCCAATGATGATATGGGCAGTAGGTAAGGAATACGTAAAGACGTAAACTTTGACAAACATAATCATTCGTAGTCTGCGTGTCTCCGTGTATATTTCCGATACTTCTAATATTTTTATATGTCCGAACGTAATATGTCGTAAGAAAGTGATAATATAAAATTAATTACTGGTCAACGAGGCAATTTATTGGTTGTATTTAAAAATTATAAGTATAATAAAAATATAAAATATGCGTCTGGTGAAATAAAATGGAGTTGCAATAACAAAAATTGTAATGTATATTTATAAAAACTGATTTAAATATTCAATGTGAACGATATAATATTATAATTTTTTTTTAAAATAACATATCATATTGATTTTTTACTAGTATTTTATACTACTATTTGATTTTATTCACTGGCAGAGTTTACATGAACTCAATTTTACCTGATTTTTTTCAGTGGCGGAGTTTACATGAACCCAATTTTACCTATTTTTTTTTCTGACGGAGTTTACAATAAAAAAAGGTACTTGTGGTGGAGTTTTCATGCGCCCCTATACCTATGTGTGTTTTTTTTATCATAATACATTATGCATATAAAAATACATATAATATAAGATAATATGAAATTAATTGTAGTGATAACAAAATTTTTAAATAAGTTTATAAAAAATTAGACAACTTAATGAAATATAATAGAGTATTGTATTTTAATAGGTATACATTTCAGCGTCTGCTTGTGCAAAAGCATATCTGATATATTATGGCCATATAATACTAGGCGGAGCAAATGTACTGTCAGGGCCGGGGATTGAAGGGTTGAGCTACCGAGAAAATCTCGGTGGGCGCTCAAAACATAGTCCGATCGTAAGTGTTTGATTAATTATTGTGCAATTCAAATTGAATACATTTATTTATCACGATATACTGTATAAAATCGAGGTCAATTTAGAAATGTTCATTTGAAAATGGGGTTTTTAGAACCGGTTAAAAAAAATTAAAACTAGGTGTGCCGATACCTTGTCTATCCAACGCTGTGCACCGTCGTGCATCTTTGTAGTTACACCATTGAATGTATACTTCTGAAAGTGTTTGTTAGAGAGCGTTACAGTATTTATTAAAGATTAGTAAGTAGACAATTTGATATATTTTTTTAAATTCCAATCCAACCAAGTTAATTTTTAGAGTTATAAGTTTTTTGAAATATTTATAGATTCCAGTAAAAGTGATTAAATCTTATAATTTGAGGGAGATTTCTGGTAAAAAGTGGATTGATACCAACTAACACTATGGAAGATGAAAAGTAAAAAATTCTATTCGTTTCAAAATAATCTGGAGAAACAAAATAAAATACGTTATAGTTTGTTTTTAAATAATTTTGTAAATTTCTTATCGTAGAAAAGTTTCTTTTACTAGATTCAAAATTGGTTGGTATAGATATTTTCAATTTTGAGCCAAACCGTGAGTGAAGTTTGGAAAACTAACCATTATTACTTGATAAAAGCTATGCAACTAATTGTAGATTAAATTCAATTTTCCTCATTATAACTTGTATATATTTTAATATTGAGGTTTCTGATACGAAAAAATACATAAATTATCTTCACTAAATATGGAATTTATTGGATTATCATTTAATAATGTTAATTTAAATTTAAACAGCTTCATTTTCCTTTACATTTTTATACAGACTTAAGACTGTCTGTAGCATCAGTAGATACTGCAGGCGAGTTACAAATTATGCTTTGTTTTTATTTCAACATGGTTTAAAAGTTTTTGGACATTAAAATATAATATTAAAACGTTTTGTTTTTATTAAAAAATTTCAACACTGGTAAAAACGTATATGATATTTATTAAGTTAAGAATTTTAGTATAATTTAGTAAAATTCTTATAGGTATTATGGCACTGGTAAAAATTTGTATGATATAGTATTTGTATAAATTCAAATTTGTCTATTTGGTTTTCTTCTAACCGTTTCATAACATTTCTAATACATGTTTCTTTTTCAATCATATTCGTTCTTCCAGTATTTAAGTGAGTACTTATTTTATCTGTCAAGATAAAATTATCTAGAGTTAGAAAACCCGGGCCGAAATTCGTTTGTATCCAAAATAAACTCGGGAAGCAATTCGGATTAGACCTTTTTTCGTTGATATCTTTGGGACGCAACTAGTATGCAGCCGTAAATTCCACCAACTTTTAGTTATAAGTTTTTAGGGTTCGATTTATAAAATTACAATGTCATTAGTAAATTTTTGACCCGAAAAAATATGTGACGTACTTTAGGTACTTTAGGTACCAACACTAGCTGGTATTATAGTTAATAAAATAAACGTTCTATTTTGGACGTCGAAATATTCTTTATCTAAAAAATTATAAAAATAAAATAATTTTTACCTAAAACGCCATTTGTATATGTAAAATAAAAATTCTATGAAAAATTGTAAAGGATATAAAATTTAGAAAATAGGTTGTTACATAAATATTGTTGGATAAAATTTCGTATAAAATTAATATTTCATTGATTAGAATTTAAAATATAAAATAATTTGTGAAAATCAAAAAAGAAATAAGTTAAGGGCTCTTGTGGAACCAGGAGGAGGCTCTAAAAGTGTCTGTGAGAGCTGTAGCCTCCATAGCTTCATGCATACTATGCTCGTGGGAAGCATCATATCGATGTATTTTTGTACGTATTATTGTTTTATATTATGCAAAAAAAATTATCTATGAATGGCCCAGTTTCTGAGACTTCTGTCAAAATATAATACATACGCCTATGATTACCAACAATTAAAAAAAATAAAACTTCGAATATTATGCCAACATCATTAAATATAATTTCAGAAAACAAAGATACCTATTTAGAACTAACGTAGCAAGTATTGAAGGATGAAAATGATTTCAATTCAATTTTACCTTTTTCAAATAGATATTTGAAATTTGAAATTCACTTTCAAAACATTTACTAAAAATAACTTTTAGATTTTATCAGGCACCAAAATGTATTAAACCAACTCTCCGAAAAAAGACTACAAGTGTACCGAAAATTAAATGATACGCTTCACAAAAGATATTTAACACCACAGAACCCTACAGTTCTAAAGAACTTGAAGCATAAAATACAGTAAAATATACCTTTATTTCCTCAAACACACATCTCATCGAATGTGACACTTAAAAAGGAACAACAAAATAAAATATCCGTTGACATCTTCGAAATCTTTAGGCTGGAAACTCAAATAATAGTTGATAATCAATGTTACATAATATTTTATAGATTTAATTTAAAATATTTCTGTTCAATATATAAACACAATTCAGTTAATTTATTCATATTGCCACGAGATTGTGTTATATAGCTAATGATATTATTTCGAGACAACTTGTGCTACTATTGATGAATCTATAAATCAGTAGTCTGATTTTAAAGGATTTACCGATCCGGATTTATGATCATGATTTTGGATTCAGGGCATTTTGTACTCGTGACGTTTTTCGTTGCATCTAGGATTTGTTTATTTTACTTTTGTCCTTGAACTATTAATATGGTTGGAATTTGCTCATGAATAAAGAGTAAAAATGTTAGTAATTTGTATAGATTCCCACAAAACTTCACTTTTAAAGAAAACCTTTAACCAAAAAAAACGAAAAAAAATCTTGGCGATTCGTATCGAAACCGAAAGCCTGACAAAACTAAAAAACTGTATTGTTATCTGATTGGTTGAAAATGTATTGCTGTACTTCTTTGAGTAGAAGTTCGAGATTTATTATATAGTTATATTTTAATATAGGTAATATAGGTATTAGGTAGGTAGGTAATAGCCAATAATAGTATGTTTACTTGAGAATATTTAAACTATAAATAGTACGTTTAATAAATAATATTTAACTAATCTACATGTTCGTAAAATAATAAAAATAATTACATTTGTTTTATTATTTCAAAAATATATTTTATTCATTTTATATATTTTTATACTTATACTACTACTATTTAAAATAATAGTAATAACTCAATGGAGTTATACTTTTTTCACATTATTATTAAATTGTGTACAGGAAACATTTTTTTGTAATATTATTAATTTTCATTATGCCTACTTTCTATTACAATAAGTCTTATCGGTTGAGTATACCTCAGTTTATAGGATTGCAATTTAATTTGTCAAGATATTCCGGGATCATATTTACACACATTCATGGGCAATCTGGACATCGGTAAGTATAGACAACAATACATTTCTCTTCATACCTATTTAAGTACGGTGTTCATTAATCTCCCAGTAGGTAGTTTGGTCTTCAATACATACAACACTCCCACGGGAAATCAAACGTTTCAACATCTGCGAACAATGGGTCTGCATACACCCGGTATATATAACGTAGGTCTTATGTTTGACTAAAAAAACTTTGGTCTTAATCCGATTTTCTTGGTTGTGGTACGGAAACGCAGACTCTGGTGTGTTTTCGTTGCGGAGTAAACGTGAAACTGGACATTTTCATATTCAACGTTTTTAGTGTAGTGTTTCGAAACTTAAAATATGCCTAACCTCAACGAAATTAAATATGTATTAAGCCTTGTTCCGAGTGGACATTTTTAGTGTGATATAAATTATTAATTATTTATAACTATATGGTACTAAATCTGAAATTCATACATTATTAACATTGTATATTATATAATATAAATATTTTAGTTTTTAATTTATAAAAATGTTAGTAGAAATACATCAAGACGTACCTAATACATTATTTATATTGTTTTATGTTTTGTAGGTTTTACATTTACATTGTAAATTAAATCTTAGTAGCACAAGTTAAAAACATTAAATAAATATAATAACACGAAATACATGATAATATTTTTAATTTTATGACGAAAATTCTATATTAGTATAAAATCTAAAAAGATCTACAGAATAGAACATTTAATAATTAATTGTATGCGTTCTACTGTCGTATCTGTGCAGTATTCTATAAAAAAATGTTGAGCACTTGAGCATCAAGATTACAATTTTTTGAGTTATCTTAAGTTTTACGAAAAAAAATATTATTATTTTGAAAAATTTATGTGTACACAATATTTTGAAAAAAATCACGTATTAATACATATAACAATATTAAGTAATAAAACAAAATATCTCGTGAGAATAGAGATTAATACAAAATAACAAATTAAGAAAAATTAAATCCTTCACCCTTCCTTGGATGCACGATATGTCACTCCCACGCAGACATCAAATCATATCATCGACAGACTACGAATTGACCACACATTATACACTCATGAGCATAATGAACAACAAGGAACAACGGATATGCACCTCATGTAATACCGCGATCATAGTAAAACATCTTTTAACTGGATGCCTCCTTACAAAAGACGCCAGACACAAACTGATGCTCCTCAACAATCTGTGTGAAATACTTGCACTAAATGAAGAGAGAACATCATCACTATTAGAATTCCTCAAAGAGAAAAACCTTCTGCATAAAATATAATAGCATTAGCAAAACTTAGAATATCACACAAAATGTAAACATATTTCTCTTAAAACTTATTGTACCAATTTTTCACCTATTTACAATTTAATATTTCGTAAAAATTAAGAAAACTATAATATGTATTTTAAAACGCCAATAACCTAGGTAGTTGAGGCGTTTTGTAAAAAAAAAATATATCTGGCGCATGACTGTTAAATTTATTATTACATATATATATACCTATATATATATTTATATTATACTCGCATGTTTTGTCTCCGTCTTACAAATGCATAACATAAAAAATGTTACACTCGGCAAATCACGTTTACCTCCGTTAATTTAAAGACTAGAGTGAATTGAAATCTTATAACATTTAGAAGTAAAAGTATTATTTAGACCATCTCATGGGCTTTTTACTATATTTTAATTTTAAAATAAGTTATAAGTATTTTAATATGTATAAAAAATATACAATTTTAAAATACTTATTACTTGTTTTAAAATTAAAATGTAGTGAAAAGCCCATGAGATTGTCTAAATAAAACCCTTAGGTCAATTCACTATAGTTTTTAAACTAACGGAGCTAAACAAAATCTATTGAGCACAAAATTTGCAATGTTACGCACTTGTAAGATGGAGACCACACATGTCGGTATATGACGTCCTCTTAATAATTTTGAGTCAACAGAAAAACATTTTAAACGTAATAGTAAGCTGCATGTTGTTTTGGAATTAAAAGTATTTTATACCACGTTAAATAATTTAAATTATACTTTCTTTCTTCAAGGAAGAAATTGAAATTTATGTATGTTGAGTTTTTATTTTGCTTTTATATTAGTACAATAATTGAATGACCAAAGTTTGGACTCCAAAGTAGTTGAATCCTGACGGGATTATTTTAAACTTAGCACTTATGCTTTATTCTATGTTTTTGTTTTTTATACAAACCAACCATTAATATTTGACATTATAGTTACCTATAAATTAAATTATTTAAATATTTATTACTCTTGTAGTCATCTGCATAATATTATGTTATTATATATTTGTTTTTAGCCAAGTGGAAGTTTTTCACTATGATTTTCGAACTCGGTTGAAATACTAGGTATAAGTATGTTCTGCTTTCTATTTATATGTTGAATAAATAAATAAATAAAACAATTTTTTTCTTAGAATGGATACAACGGTGTGTTGTAAATAGTATATACTATGCAAATTCAACTTCTCCACTGCAAATCTAGTCTGATCAACATCAGTATCACGTAACCGTAACGGTAGTTTATCAGAAAGTCACTCGTGTATTATTCAGTATTTTAGTGAATAAAAGAAGCTATTGGTTTACAATGATATCTGTTTTACGGTAAATGCTTTTAGGATAGGAAATGTGATATGAATGTGTTATTTAGTATATTTTATCGACTGAATGTGTACCTATCTAATCTTGAGATAAAATTTGAATAATAAAAAAAAATAATTTACACTTCTGATTATTTTTATCTGTCAAAAACACTTTTTGAGACAATAAAAATATTCTAAAATTTTAAACATTTGACATTTTACCATAGACGGTGCTTGTAAAATATTAGAAATGCTTTGATTTTGATTTATCTAGTAAATAGTCTTAAAAATACACTAAAAAACATAGGAACAATTTTGAAGCCATTTTATGTGCACACGTTTTTATCAAAATACATTTTGATTTAACAATAAAATCGTTTTTATAAATTCTCTATGATTTATAAATTGTAAAAACCAAATTTAAAAAGAAGATAGCTAATAATATAGTGGTAGACAAATATTATAGAATATATAATAACGTAAATTATTTTAAATATATTATTATATACACAAAAACTAATCTGACTATAAGAAGCTTACTTCAATTTAAAAAATATTTCTTGTTTAATTTTCACTTGAGAGTTTCTTTAGTACCTAGTGGTTCCCCAGTAGGTATAGATATGTAAACAAATTCTTTAATGTTGTTGGTGTTTTTGCATATTATAATTTATGCCAGTTAAGTTAGGTTTAGAGGTTATTTTTTGGTTATATTGATAAAAAATAAATAAGGAAAATGTGAATAGTTATATTTTTGTTTTACGAAATAATGTTATTCTCATAACGATTTCTCTTTATACTTAAGGGAATATAATTTGAAGATTTAATTCTTTAAGTTTTTTAAGTAGAAATAATATCTCAAGAGATTTATCAAGTTTTTTGTATTATACATTACATTTTTTAATACTTACTTCTTTAAGTATTATACTTTGTCTAACATTATTAAAAATTGAAACAATACAGCTGTAATAAATATAATGAACAAAATTAAAAAGAGATAAAATCAAAACTCAAGAGTAAGATTTTTTTCATAATTTATCTATATAAAAATATTAACTATTTGATATTAAGTAAATAAATCATTTTCCATAATATTAATCATAACTTAAATTCAAATATTTTTTGTAAAATGTATATCCATTTCAAATTATTGATTTATTATAATTTAAAAAAGTGTCGTAAATATAAAGCAATTCTGAAAAAAATAAGTACTTCTTTTATTAGTACTTATTAGTCACTATGACTACTATATTATATATATAGTTTGTCTAGCATTTCAAAGAATATATCGCTTAGGATGGATAAAGCTTGTGAAGTTTTGTAATGGATATCATAGCTTATAGGTAGGTATGTGTAACATTATGTAGGAATGAGGTGGCAGGCAAAAGTCGTATACAAAACTTTAATTGGATGGTTACACAAATTTAAACTTTTGAGACGGATACATAAAGTTTGAACCGATGTTTTGTGGTTAGAATAACTATAGTTATGTCAAATTATCATAGCAAGATCCTATTGTACTAATCTTATAGTATAGTAATAATATGTTACAAGTATGTCCATTAGAAACAATACCTAGTGAATGAGTCTTTTTGAAAGTATCAATAATTATAAATTTTTATAGTTTATTAGCATAATTAATAAACTTTGACTTTAGGTATACTAAATATGCTTAGATTTATAATTTAGTATTAGTTTAAAATGTACACAAGTAAGATAACATTTTGATACAATATTAGTATAATAATACCTATAATTTTATTTTACTTATTTAATCATTATTTTATAATAGCTAGGTATATAATATTATGGACATGTAGGTAAAACTTATCATTTCGACGTACAATTGAGTATTTAATGTTCAGATATAACTGTTTGATTAGCTTAAGTGCTTTCAATTATTATATCATTAGACATTTATTCAGATTCCTCGATACCTACAACAATATTGAAGTGAATGAAAAAACAGATGAAAAAGCCAAAAAAGTAGCAAAATCCACACACATCCCAAAACTAAACATGACAGCATACACATATTTAGAAAACTTATATGAATTAAATAGCAATACCACTGGCTGAGACAGTGGACCAAACTCTTTAAAATCAAAAATATAATATATGATTGGTCAAATCCAAACCTCAGTATAAGAGAAAAAATAATAATTAATCGTTTCTGGAAAGGCCACACAAGGATAACTCACAATTTCCTAATGATGGCAAAAGAGGACCACTTCAGTGCGTCAACTTAACAGTTTAGAACTTAATTACTGAATGCTATATATATACAGCATACGTAAAAAAATTCAATATCCCAACCAACTTAGACACAGTTTTAGGTCCAAATATCGAAGACACACCAACAACATGGTCAATTTTAAAAACTTACAAACCTATACAAATTAAAATATACTTAATAATATTATATAAAAGGTGTATCGAAATATACTGTAAATATACATTCTAATAGATTGAGTGTTTTTAATATTCGATAAGTACCTACTACAATATTAACAAATGGATGTTAGATATAGTGTCAACTCTAATAAATTATTAACTTTCAGGGTTGAGCAACGTATATTCAGGGTATAAAGAAACTCATTTCATTTCGTTCGATTTCGAATTTTTCACATTGTGAAAACCAATAATATTTGTCGTTTTATTGCCTGACACCAGATGTTGTGGATTTTGGAAAATAACATTATCCTTGCGTGGCTTAAATTTAATGTACGTACAAATATTGTTGGCATTTTATTTAACTATTGTCCTGTCAATCCATTTATTAAAGAAAATTTAATTTTGTATTATTTAATTTGGATTGTTATTATATCTAAATCTAAATCTAAAATCGTTCAGATAACGTGCTAAAGGTGGTAATAGAGGGGCGGTCGCCTGAAAATTTTTAGCAAGGCGTGGTGATTGTGTAATGGCCAATAGTTGTTAATTTAATGTTAACTATAGTATTTTACTAATAATACTATATGACTTGATAAGTAATTAAAAATATAATAATGAATCCGCCTTTATCACGAATATTATAGACTAGCCTTTGAAAAATTTTAAGTTCACTACAACATTACAGAGAGCCACCATTCACTTTTAATTATATTCCAATAACTAGCTACTATAATATGCATAATATTCTATTACATTTATAATACGTACAACGTATTAAGGCAATATTAAAATAAATATCAGATTAATTATTGGTAATTATAATATTATTTTCCCATTACAACGCAAGAAACATCCTCAACCAACCTTCTTCAATGGAGGAAGCAATTGGAAAACATAACACACACCTGATTCATATAGCTTCTTCAAATCCATTGGCACCGACAAAAAAATTAAATATTAAGCTAAATCTACGTATACCAAATATAATATAATCATAACTAAAGTATCCATTAATAATATTGTATCTACAACCGCAGGCTAATGACCTAGCTGTTGAAGCCTTACTCTCAATAAAAAAAAAAAAAAATATTATTTTGGATTTTATAGTAGGTATAGTTACTTGGTACTTAGGTAGTTATTTGTATTTCATGGAAGTTAACAAGCAGAATAATTCCATATATAATACTGATGATCTACATATATTTCTCTCAAACAATGTTTAAGAATATTGTTATATAAAGTTGAAGAAATAACGCATGATTTATTTTGGTAAGGGATTTTTACTATAAAATTGTTATTATAATTATTATTAATAACAACTAAGGTGGTATATTTAAAAACGCATTCATTGCTATTTAGTATTTTAATATATATTTCTGTCTAGAAATTACCTCATTAAAAATATATCATAATAAATAAATATATTGTTGATTTATTGGATGGACAAATCGTACTTATTGTGCAATTATGCTACATTATGGAATTATGAAAATCAGAATTTAAAAAGTTTCTAATAATATCTTCACCGCTGATATACCTACATCAAACCAAACTTTTCTCGCCACATTTGCTGACGACACAGCAATACTTACGTCAAATACATTTTCTGATATCGCATCTCAAAATTTACAATTACATTTAAATAAAATAGAGTCTCGGTCCAAAAACTAGAAAATTAAAATCAATGACGAAAAATTCGCACAGGTGAATTTTTCACTAAACAAAAGGGAATTCCCTCCACTAAAGTTCAATAACAAACCAATTCCACTTCATCAGTCAACCAAATACCTAGGTATAACTCTGGATAAAAGATTAACCTAGTCAAACTACACCAAACAAAAACGAAAACAACTAAACTCCCGCCTCCATTTACTTAGACCTCTACTAAAATCAAACTTGAGTCTCAAAAACAAACTACACCTATACAAAGTAATCATCAGGCCAGTATGGTCATACGGCATCTAAATTTTGAGTTCAGCTAAACCTGCAAACATTCGCCCTGTACAGCCTTCCAGTCAATTAACCTAAAACTTATCACTGATGCTTTATGGTACATAACAAATGCAACCCTCCATAATTATCTAAAAATACAATCAGTAAATGATCTTGCAAAAAGCCACTACAAAAGTTTCTATTCAAAATTAACAAACCACATAAACCCATTAATTCAAAATATACCCTCTCTTACATTACCACAAATTCACCGTCGATTAAAAAGAAACTGGTCTAGAGATCTCCTTAGGTAGGGGAATAAAAAAAATAATCCAGTTAATGAATGGTCTCCTCTTCACGTTATTTATGTTTGTATATTTTCTATGTTATCCTTATTACCTAATTATTGTTTTTTATTGTAAACAGATTGAATATATTTAAATGATAAAAAAAAAATTTCTTGAACATTTATTAAATACCCGTGTGACTTGTATATTACATAAGTAAACATATAATATTATGTAGGTACTACACCTAATAATAACCTATAGAATAATATTTTTTAAGAAAGAAGAGGTACTACTCATGATGTATGAATTTAAATTGCGTTTTGTAAATTTAATGTCAAGTAAATCTACAACCGTAAATTTTTGTTGATACAATTTCAGTCGTGTGATAAATCTACCACAAATACTAAGGTTTAATTATTATTCCAGTAAAAATTAAAAGTTTATTCTTAATATTAGAGTATATTATTCTCAATATGAAGGTAATTTTAAATCAAAATCAGTCCATGGCGGTTATATGGTAGAGGCAACAGTCTTAGTATTGGAAATAGGAATATCTAAGTATAAGCATTTAACGACGTATAATTAAGTAGAATTATCTAGTATTATTTATTCCTAAAAGCTGTGAGATTATTATTACAATTAAGTTACTCGTTATTATACTTAAACATTAAGACAGCTATTGATTGCAATATGAGTTCTAGGTCAATGCGCATTTAACGATAAATATCGTATATAAAAAAAATAAATACCCATTAATAAACCGATCCATGTTAATTGTAAATAAAACGAATATCACAATTGAGTTTGCAGATGAAAATTATGTTCAATCCCTAGTATTTAATATTTCAATATGTCTGTATAGATGATATAATATAAGATTTGCTTTTAAATAAATATTTGTAATATTATGTTTTATAGTGATAGGTATACATTAAAATTATAAATAATAAATAAAATAAAAACAATTTGAAAATCTCGCACCCTACCAGTAGTTGACGTGCTCTATCAATTGTCAGTTGTCATACAATTCACTGTCTCATTGAACACTATTTATATGGTCATGCTAATCGAAATGAACATAATATTATCATATAAACGGCGATGAATAGTAGCTAGTATTTCTTTGTGACGCTCAAGAGTCAAGTGTGTTGCAACACATGCCAGGGTAACACAACTTACATTGAGTTTGATGTGAACGTATAGTGTATCGCATTACTCATATTACGTATATCGAGTAAATGAAATTACGTATTGAACTATCGAATTAATACAAACAAAACGAAATGAAACTAATATTTTAGCATTTTAACAGGCATTGACCTTAACCCGGCTAATACATATTTCCACGAGCGCACGAGATCACTTCCACAAACTGTACTATGGTGGTTATTGGTTACAAAAAACGTAAGTACACATACAAATATAATATAATATGTAATAATAAAATCCGTAGAATAACGATATCATATTTATCTTATAAATACCTAATCACCTATTCACCTAATCAAAATATTAGAGGGACTACGGGCACCCAGTACCTCAATTATTGATAACGAATTATGTTATATCGTATTAGAGCTCGGAAGTTGATGAATTAAAAAAAAATTTTAAATTACCTAAAAAAAAATAATGTAAGTATTACATAAAAATAACAAAAAATTACCGTATAAATTACTAATAATGATTACAAAACAATTAATAAAAATAAATTTTAAATTTATAAAATACAAATTGTAAAAGTTTGCAAATTAGCAACTGGCAGGTATATGGATGGAAAACTGGTCGTTGGTTGTATGCCAGGTTGATAGTCCCAGAGAACGCTTAAACTCCCCAAAAATAGCAAATTCACAATGATGATGTACAGTTATAACGATTTTCAAGGGACCAAGAAAAATAGGATACCCTATAAGTTATAGGCTATAACCCAACGAATAAAATTTTATTGAGATTCGCAGAAATAAAAAAAAAAGAAATGAATTGAAAACTGAAAATGCTACCAAATGGTCAACATATTTTGAACATTTTGTTATGTGTAGTAAATAATCAAATAAACATTTTGTGTAAATTTCAAGTATCTACGCTTATTCGTTTTTGAATTACAACGAAATAGGAAAATATTGTTCCATGCGAATTATCCAATATTGAGAAAATTTGAACTTAAAAATTTATAATCTAACTTTTCCGTTGACATTTTTTGTTTGATAAAAGTAGACAAACTTGAGAAAAATCTCATATTTTAAAATCATATAAAATTAATAAAATTTTTCATGGATTTCTAACGCAAAATCATTTGCAATTTTTTGCGATTTTAACGGATTTTCTAAAAAATTTAATTTCAAACGCTTATAAAAAATTATGGTAAATATACGATCAACTTTTAGTTTTAATTTCTACTAACTAAAACTTTTGAGGAATGTTGCATTAAATTTTTAAATTTTTTGAGTGAGCGAAAATTGTTGTTATTGACATTAATTAAAAAAAAAACTTTATTTTTAAAAATATAAAACCTTTTAAGCCTATTGCCTATAAATAATTCAAAATAAGTCGATATATTTTTAAGATGTTATATTGTACTTAAAATGCTAATGTAAATTGTATATATTATTTATTTTATATTATTATATATATTATACATATATAAATTTATTTATATATAAATAAAAATAATATAAAATTCAGTGAACATTTTAAGTATCTACAGTTTTTTGTTTTAGTGTTAGCAAAAAAACTAAATTAGATTTTGCGTAAAAATTTCCATTTTCTAACATTATTTATGCATTATTAAGACACTGAAGAGTGAGGGTGATAATCGAAGTATATATTCGACTGTTTATCTTGTACACAGACATAAAAAAATCTAATTCGTGCCCCCCACCATTAACGCCTGATTGTATCAGATAGTAAAAATTAATAATTATAATGATTTGTGAAATATTATTAGGTAATTGATTCAAACATAGTAATGTAACTATCATCATAGGGTTACGTTGTGGTAAATATAACTGGTGCCATTAGAAGGATTTCAGTAAAAAATAAAGTGTTGTACTTGTACTATGGCTGAGTGTGTAGGCACAGGGTGCTCTACGCGTCCATATACGATCGTAAGTCCAACCGACTTTGATAATAGTAGAAGTTAGAACAATAATAGTAAAGTCATAAAACCAAGGGAACCTTTAATGCGCGGAACGTGACAAATGTTATATTTCATTTTGTCATTATAGGAAAAGGTACAACACAGACACACAGTCAAAAATATTTGAAAATTACATAACACTTTTGAAAACAAACAATCGATCAAATATTGTAATACATAATATATAATATTAAACTTCCTACCATATTTTTTTAAATTGATTATTTTTGAATTAATACTAAAATTAAATTATAAAACATTTATTTTTTTACAGTAATAGGTTACACAGTTCCATTAAATCCATAAATATTATTTAATTATGGTGTATCACAAATGGAGGATTCTACCTATCTGTATGTATTTAAAAAAAAAGTTTGAACCAGATATTCTAGAATATGGGATAACATTTTTATATTCAAATTAAATTTATACTAGGGAATATTGAAAAATATTAATGCATGAGCATTAAATACAGAATCATAAAGGACTATCCAATATAAATAAAATTATGCACCAAAATAAAAAAGTTACTATTTTTTTTTTTTTAAGTTGTAAATTAAATTATAGTTTATTGCGTTGTGTTAAATTACGTTTAGGGACCGAGAATATTGCACGCTTAGAGACTGAAACTTGTTTAATTCATTTTAACGTTTAAAAAAAAAAATTTAATTTCTACATTTCAGTTTTATGTATAATTGGCGAAGAAAGTGATATAGCAATCGTCGTTTGCGTAGAAGATGTAGAAATCAAGACGTTTGAATGAGCAAATTACGAGCTTGCGAGTCTACCATGCAAACAATGCAGTTCTATTCACTTATGTATTATTTACGATACTGGATTTTTATTTTTAAAACGTTCTATTATAAAACTATAAAAGATAAAATCATCCAAAATCAGTTCAAAACGGGTTTCCGATCGAAAATGTTTTAAATGTACTTGTAATAATTAATAAACATTTTGCTCCAATAAATATAAGAGATTATCTATTCTGTTATAAATAAATTTATCTTCAAAAAAATTAGAATCACCAATAGTAAAATACAGGTATAACGCTTTATTTACTAAAAACAAATAAAACAAAAATAAATCAAATTAAAATGTAGTATAAAATTAATCAGTATTAAAATTTAACAACTTTGATACATCCAAATTAGGTTTCTGTAAAATCCTGTATACGTAAATATAATTGTATAAATATAATCGTATAAATTAATCGACAAAAATTAAATGTGATCCTAAAGTTCTCTTAAAAGTCAACAGTTCAGTACCCTTTTCATCCTATCCACTAATTAACCCTTTTTGTCTTGTGTTTTATGTAACTTGCGATAGACAAATGTGAAATACCAGCTGAATTTGGTCAAAATTTGGCGTTCATCCTAAGCTAAATGGAGATTCCTTCATTAATCAGTTCTATCGAACAACTTTCCTTTCTCCAAAATATGTAGTTAGTTAATATCGAAATTGCAATCCTATGTGTCTTTTATCGTATCTAAAACTATGTTATTTCAGTGTTTTGTAGAACCATTCTGCCTAACGAGCGTGTGGTTGTTAATACATGTAAGACATAATATCGTTTTCACAAATAAATGTTCGATTTAACATTATATAATTTAAACTCAGGAAATACCCTTATTTTTAAAATAGTACTAATAAAATAAACTGAATTCAGGGATTATTAATTCTATACAAATATAAATTGTATCAACAATGTTTGAAATATCCTTTTTTTTTAATTTACACATTATACATTAATCAATAAAACTTAGAATATTGTAAAAGCATTTTTTTATTGAACTGTTTATTTTTCTGAAAAAAGGTTGTTTATTTGCAACTATTTGCAATTAAATTTGTAAATTATACTCCAATATTTTCAAACATTGACGATTGTTATTCGAGTTACAATTTAAGATCTAACTTAAAGTTCAAGGCCAAGTATACCATTTGTATAGCAGTTTGATTCAAAACACGCAGGAAAATCCAACATTTTTCAAATATATTTTGTTGGCGAAGATGAAAAAGAAGTTCAACTTAGATGTTCTCTTTATCCAGACTTTATCCAGAAGTTAAACGAGCATTAGTCAAACAGCTAAAAAATGTGTGCATACTGAAAATTAGTTTATTCGAGAATATAAAACTACAGTAAAGAATGCAAGTCAACATTCTACTAGTTTTAAGGTGGTGATTAACGCAGATAGAAAACCTGCACGTCCGTCAAGTTGGCACCGGCACTTTCTTCAAACAACTCAAAATTGGTATCAAAATTTTGCTACAAATTTGCTACATTTTGCTACGCTATTTTTAGAATTTGCTACTATTTGGTTTTTCCGGAAATCCGGAAACAAACATGCCAGTGCTATCTTGACGTAGCACCGGCACTTTCTCCAAACTCAAAACAGGTATCAAAATTTTGCTACGAATTTGCTACATTTTGCTACGCTATTTTTAGAATTTGCTACAATTTGGTTTTTCCAGAATCCCGGAAAATCGAAAATTTCCCAGCACCGGCACTTTCTCCAAACAACTCAAAATTGGTATCAAAATTTTGCTACGAATTTGCTACATTTTGCTACGCTATTTTTAGAATTTGCTACAATTTGGTTTTCCCAGAATCCCAGAAAACAGAAAATTTCCCAGCACCGGCACTTTGATGTTAAAAGAGCTGATGGCCTGTGGAATATTCACGACGACTTGGTAAACAAAATAACAACATATAAAAACACCGAAAAAATTGAAGTTCAACCCCATATTTTATTTTATGTAAAAGAGTAAAATAAAAGTAAAATTATATTAATTTGGAGAATAGATGATAATAATTGAAATAAATTTAAAGTACTTATATTTCAGTTTATTAATTTTTGTATATATTTTGTTTTATGATATGTTTTGTATATTTCGTTAGAATTATTATTGAATTCGTACAACTATTATACCTTTTGATGCCCATTTAAGCTTTTGTATGACTAAAGTTTTTGATTGATATTAATTATTTGCTAAACAATCCGGTTACTTATTATTATTACTATATTCTTTATTGAGTCAAATAAATGGTAAAACTAAAATGATTTTCTACAGTTCATTTATTTATAATATATACTATACTTAGACAACGATTGTCCAGTACTATAATATTAACATGTTGAAAATAGGTTTAAACATATATTGACTGGAATATGTTTAATTTGGAAATTTAAAATGTTGATAACATCTATTTAAATTCAATTTAATTTTTTGTTGTTCATACCCCGTGCTATAGGCTATAAAAATGTATAATAAGTGCTGGCGCTAAAAGTATTTCAAGATTCTATACTTCCAACGCAGAAGAAAGTTCTGAATTTTATATATCTCATTAGTTGTGAAACGCATTATAGCACATGAATGGAACAATAATCTATGAAAATAAAAAATGTTAATACCTATTATATCATGGTATTTGGTCAAAGTGCCGGTGCTGGGAAATTTTCTGTTTTCCGGGATTCCGGGAAAACCAGGAGGTAGCAAATTCCAAAAACAGCGTAGCAAAATGTAGCAAATTCATAGCAAAATGTGGATACCAATTTTGAGTTGTTTGGAGAAAGTGCCGGCGCTACGTCAAGATAGCATCGGCATGTCTGTTTCCGGATTTCCGGAAAAACCAAATAGTAGCAAATTCTAAAAATAGCGTAGCAAAATGTAGCAAATTCGTAGTAAAATTTTGATACAAATTTTGAGTTGTTTGGAGAAAGTGCCGGTGCTGGGAAATTTTCGATTTTCCGGGATTCTGGGAAAACCAAATTGTAGCAAATTCTAAAAATAGCGTAGCAAAATGTAGCAAATTCGTAGCAAAATTTTGATACCAATTTTGAGTTGTTTGGAGAAAGTGCCGGTGCTGGGAAATTTTCGATTTTCCGGGATTCTGGAAAAACCAAATTGTAGCAAATTCTAAAAATAGCGTAGCAAAATGTAGCAAATTCGTAGCAAAATTTTGATACCCGTTTTGAGTTGTTTGGAGAAAGTGCCGGTGCTACGTCAAGATAGCACTGGCATGTTTGTTTCCGGATTTCCGGAAAAACCAAATAGTAGCAAATTCTAAAAATAGCGTAGCAAAATGTAGCAAATTCGTAGCAAAATTTTGATACCAATTTTGAGTTGTTTGGAGAAAGTGCCGGTGCCAACTTGACGGACGTCATACCTGCTAATAGATGTATAGGCTGTTACAATGCTGCAACGGTTAATGAAGTAGTTTTAGTAATAGTTGAGCAGCAATTTGAAAAAAGAAATATTATCATTCAAAGCCACGATAATCGACTACAACAGATAAGTGAATTACACAGATCCTATGACGCACTTCAATACCCTCTAATGTTGAGAAGATAGATATTTGATAGATGTTTACAGAATAATACTCAGAAGGATGCAAATAAAAAATTTCCCTTTAAGGATAAAACTGTATTAGCTTCTGACTTTTATTCATACAGAATTATGGTTAGAAAAGAACTAGATAATCATTTGCTTCGTTATGGACAATTGTTAAACCAATATTTAGTTGATATGTACCTACTCAAAAATAGAGACTGAAAAATTAAATTTTATCTGAAATCATCAAAAAAAGCTTAGAGCAGATATATATATTCATTTAAAAGATGCCGTTGGAAGACAAGATGTTGAAGCAGATCAATTTGGAACATAAGTTGTACTGCATCATCTTTTATAGGAGGTCCACAATATATGCATGAACGATCCCAAGATGCACTGACGTACATTTAACACTATGGCAGCTCAGATTTATTAATAATTTTTACGTGTAATCCAAAATAGCAAGAAATCCAAGAAGCACTTCTACCTGGACAAAAACAATACCATCGTCCAGACATCATTGCAAGAGTTTTTAATTTAAAAGTGAAGAAGTTAATGCATTTGTTGAAAAAAAGATGATTGTTTGGGAAATTTAGGTGCCATATATATTCCATTGAATGACATAAGCGAGGCCTACCTCACGTACACTTATTTCTATGGTTGGAAAATCGAATATCATCAGATATGACAGATAAATGCGTGTGTGCTGAGATTCCGAATCCAGTTATAGATCCTTTATGGTATACGAGGTACTAAAGGCAACATTATACATGGACCATGTGAAATTTTGAACAGAAATTCTCATTACATGAAAGAAGGTGTTTGCAGCAAATTTTATCCAGTTACCCTCATTAAAGAAACTCAAATACGATAAGATGGCTATCCAAAATATAGAAGGCAATCTACAAATGATGGAGGTTTCAAATTGAGTATTAAGTCGATTGACTTTGTTAACAAGTGGGTTGTTCCATACAACCCAGTTTTGTTGAGTACTTTTATTGCTCATATAAATGTTGAGATAACCAGTTCAATAAAATCAATAAAATATGTAATAAAAGTTAGCGATCACGCAGTGTTTGATTTAGGAAAAATACAGATGGTAAAAATACAAATGGCAGGTATATCAGTAGTTCCGAACCAACTTCCGAAAATTTTAAGCTTTCATATACACGATAGGTATACAGCTATTACTCATGTTGATGTTCACCTAGAAAATGGACAACGCGTTTACATTACAGCAGATAATGTCACAGAAAGAATAGAAAATCCACCTAAAACTACTCTTCAGACTTTTTTCTGATTTGTCAAACCAATGATTTTGCAAGAACATTGGTTTTATCCACAAGTTGCTTCGTATTATGTGTGGATAAATGATGAATTTGTTAGACGTAAATATGGCCAGAATGTCGTGGGTTGGTCAGGAGTTAAGAAAGATACAGCCTTGAATAGAGTTTATGCAATCCACCCAAACAATGTTGAATCTTTGTCTTCTTCTTCATCACGTAAAAGGCCCAACATCGCATTCATGTTTGAAGACTGTGAACAACACCGAGTATCTGACATTTCAGGCAACACGTAGAGCCTTTGGATTATTAGAAGATGACAATCAGTGGAATTTAGCTTTAGAAGAAGCAGCGGTATGTCGTCCACCTAATAAAATGAGAGAACTATTCGGTGTATATTAATATTTTGCAATCGATCGAACGCTTCAAGACTTTGGAATAAGTATGAGGACAATTTTTCGGACGATATCTGGTGACAATACCATAGACAATACGAGTACATGGAAAATTAACAGACATCAGTTTATCCATTTAAATGGGTGCACTAATTATCTCGATAAATATTTTTTTTTTTGAATTCCTTTTGTTATAAACTTTTAAGTTTAGTTTTTTCTAAAACCATATAAAATTTAAATTTTTTTCACCCTTATATTTATTGGTGAAACCACTATCAACTTTTGATTTTTAAATGGTAACATATAATAAAAATATTATAAATTAATAAAAGCACTTTTTTCATGAATTTACGTATTACAGTTTTTATTTTTCGTTAATTTTTTTGCGAGATATAGCTCCATAGCTCCTCAAAATATTGTTAATTTTTACTATTTATCCAATAATTGTTAAGACAATGAATTAGTGATAAATTCGATATCGCTGAATCCAAGGTAACAATATAAATAGTAATTAATTAAAGATTAAGATTGTACTTTTTACCCTAATCATTTATTATCTTATCGACTAGAACAGTTATCAATAATGTTACCTATTAGGTCGAACGGTATCGAATTTATCAGTTATAGCTTCTAGTTTTTACAAATGAAGACATAGTCAGGGCAGGATTTAGGGGAGGGATGAGTGGGCTGCAGTCCAGGGCCCCTCACAAATTCAGGGCACCACCAATGTTATGATATTTAAATTAAGATACAGGAAAAAAATTTTATTTATATATTAAATACTCATATTTACACATATGTAATTAAATAATATTGAACATTATTTGGACATTTAAAAAATGTAATTTTACTAACTATAATAATAAATGTATTCGCGTTTGTTGATAATGAACGGTGTCTAAGAATCTAGATATGATAGGTTTTTATGCCATCCGTAATCGGTGTTGATTTTCAAAACGTTATTGATAAGTTTGCACAAATGAAATTAAGATAAGTTCCAGGCATTTAATTTTAATTACCTAACATTATTAGTTTTATTATTCTTTATTTAATTACTTACACCTAATATTATGATGATATTACTTATACAATAGTTATACTTGATTTGATTATTTTTATAATAATTTATTATTAAATAAGTAGTTAAATTGTTACTACTAAAGTAGTATACTAATTATGATAATAAAATATGTTATTTAATAAGTAAAAAAATATATTTTCTTATTTATGTGTAAGGGGCCCCCACAATGCATTCCGCCCAGGGACCACCACATACCTAAATCCACCCCTGGACATAGTATAAACAATGCCACATTTACCGACTATAACACCTCCTTCAACCACCAATAATTTAAGGAGCTGTATCTGGCAAACTAAAAAACGAAAAATAAAAATGATAACGCCTAATTTCATAATAAAAATGGTTATATTAATTGATGATATTTTATTATATGTTACAATTTGAAAATCAAAAGTTGATAGTGTTTTCACCAAAAAAAGGGTTAAAAAAATTTAAATATTATATGGTTCTAGAAAAACATAAACCAAAAAGAGGTTTAAAACAAAAAGAATTCAAAAAAAGTTAATACTTTTCGAGGTAATTAGTGTAGATACTCACTTAAATGGATCACGCTGTATATTAAACATCACAACAATTTTGACTTACAAAATACAATGTACAAAGTTACTCACAGGTAAGGTGTATAGGTACACCTTTATAATGGTATTGTATTATAAATCATATCCGCTTAGAATTACATTTCAAATGCAATGAATAAGCAATGCTTTCAAATTTATAATAATCAATATATGGTACAGCACTATCCTTTCCGAAGTAAACGAAGCGAGAATAGTGCTAAGCTCCTTGTCTCTGTATCCAGTATTTTTCAACGTAATTTTATATGGTACGGTGTAACGTATAATATTATTGCAAAAGGGGTACCTATATATTACTAATTTATTACTGTGATGTAGGACTTTGTAAAAAGGCCTATAATAAAATTAACTTACGAGTTACGGGTATATAACTATTTTGTACGTATCTATACAACTTTATATCCTTACTGTTAATTTTTATATTTTCATATCATAAATAAATATAAAATAAATTATCCTTCAATAAAATAAAGTTATTTATTATTTATATTTAATTACCGTTATATTCATATGTTATGAATGGCGAAAAAGTTATTACCTATAACACTTCACCAGTTCGGTTAGGCAGGATATTATTGTTTTGAACAATCAAAAGGTAATTTTAGTTCTAAAGTTAAATATATTATGACTATTAGCATTTTCTTTATCATCTATATTATATATAGATAAAAATGACCCATGATTTATCATAACAACTTCAATTTGTTTTTGAATTTGTATTTCCGTATGTCAATTATTATTGATCAGTTAATAAAACAAGGTATTTCACAATTTTATAATATTTAATAAGTTCTAAAATTTTTACATTATTCATAAACTATAGCCAATATTTTATTATTTTATTTGAAAAGTGATTCACAATACCATACTACAGTAGTTCATGAACAAAAATTAATTACGGTTTAATTATTTAAAAATATATTTTTTATTTAAATGAATTGAACAATTCTTATTTCACTGTTATTTTATTTAATACAAACTAAAATAAGTAATAACTATATGCGTGCACTATATGTACTTTAAAATGGTATGAAATATACATTGTATATTATATATCATTTATATAAGTAAAAATATTCTTTTTTTTCAAGTTTACATTATACCTATTAAACAAAACAAAACAAGTATTGATAGTAAGTCGACTTAAACAAATATTATATATTCAATTTATTTATACTATATAAATAAATAAAAATAAATAGTAATAAGATTAAAATTTCGATATGTATCAACTATATAAAAAAAATAAACATTTCTTGACAATCTTTTTATTAGTATTATGTGAGAAACTGTTTTTAATAAGTGCTGATGCTTGATCATGGAGGAATTATATATTAAATTAACAAAAGTTATTGCATTATTTCATACAGTTATTTGATTATATTGTAGAAGTTATTGGTAAGGCTTTAATTGTTTGATATTACAACTTACAAATAATTGATAAAAAGAGTGATTCGTTAATGAGTAATTTCACAGGTACGAGTACATACTGTCAATGTCTGTACTCACGCTTTTGCAGTACCTATATAAAATGTACAAAAATCGATACCAATAAGTCTACCTTATTATGTATACCGTAGGTTAGGTCCTAAGAAACAGGGAACACTTTATCGCTCATTACCCTGTAAATATCTTTCGATTCTGTTTGTGGGACATTAAACTAGACTAATCGATAATAAATTCCTATGAATTAAAATTTTTTTTAACTCATGTATTTTACGCATGCGCAATAAAAATTTATTTTGTTTAAATGGCAACCCCTATTTTAAATCTCATTTTTGGATTGATCGATTTTTTTCACGTCATTTTGATTAATCAATTTGTGTTGTAAACTCAAAATTGGTTAAATTAAAGCTATAAGTATAATTAAAAAAATCTTATACAATTTGAATTTTTAAAAATTTTTTTTTTTAATTGCTCGTATTATTTCCTTCTAAACCATTCAAAATCATTATTATTAAATAATAAATTATTTAATTTAATTTAATTTACAGAAATAACAAACATGTAAACGATGTTTAGAAGGAAATAATACGAACAATCAAATTTTATAAAATTTTTTTAATTAAACCTACATCACAAATTTAGCCAATTTTGAGTTTTCAACACAAGTTGATTTATTTAAATGCCTTGAAAAAATTTGATCAATCCGAAAATGATGTTTAAAATAGGGGTTGCCTTTTTAAAAAATATGAAGTTTTGTCACGCATGCACAAAATATGTGTTAAAACAATTTTAAGTGATAGAAATTTATCATTGATTAGTCTAGTTCAGTGTTTCCCAACCTTTTTTTACTCAACGCCCCTTTTAGATTTTAAAAATCTCACCCCCATATTTCTATGGTAATGGTTAAGTAGAGGGGGCCTAAACAATTTGAAAAAGTTAAAAATTACTATTGATTTATCAATATAAACAATTTGTAAAAGTGATTCAAGTATAATAAATACTACATTCAAGATAACTTATAGTTTTTATTTTTAAGGATTATTATCCTTAGTATAAACATTTTATTAACTCAGAAACTATACTCATTAGAATTTTGATTTAGATACATCAAAATTAAAAAAAAAATCTTCAGCTAAATAATTTTCAGTAAAAAAAAGGGATTCCTCTTTGGAGAGATAAAAGACTTTGTATTGCCACAGTATACTCCATAAATACCTAGTACAAAAAATATCAGAAATTTGAGAATATTATCTTTAAGTCTACTTAAAAATTCTAAAATGTATTATGATAATTTATATTATTTTAAAAATAATAACATACGTACCTATAATTGTGTGAATAGGATTATGTTAAAAATAACTTTAAATGAGTTTTAATATTCCGTTGTGTATGGAAATAATAATATAGAATGGAAAAAAATGTGCAAGTTCCTTCAATTAATATTTAACAAAATAACATTAATTTATTATTGTTACACTATTCTATTCAATATTCAATTTTGTTAACATTTGATCTTCAAACGCTCTAAAATATAAATTTGAATTGACGTTTCAAAAGACTTCTAAGAAAGATAGTATCAAATTTTAAAGCTCTTTGACTAAAAATAATTATGTCGATGTAAAACGGACAAACAACCATCAAAAGTTATACATTTTAATCGTCTTTAAACAGTTCATAACAAACCAAATATTTTTAAAATGTATAACCTTATGTATGTTGCGTAAACTAATATAAATAGTTGGTGAAAATGTCAAGTTATTTATTCATTAGTTATTCATTTTTGAATTATAAGAAAAAAAAATTAAATATATTTTGTTGAAAACTGACGTTGCATGAAAAATCCCGTTTTTCATTATAATTATGTTTTTTTTTTTTATATAAATGACAATTTCTTTATAAATACATCACATAAAAAAAAAAAAATATATTATCTACTCCTTTAAGTCTAAACTTGTGATGGAGTAATGAGGTAACATTTTTTGCATTTTTGTTTTTTAAAGTATTGGGAGTTTTCTACTTTTATATCTTACCACCAAAATACAAACAATTCCAATCGCTACCGCTGAAACTTGGTTGGTGAAAATACTTTTATTGTTTCAAGACATGACGATAGACATGAAAAATTATTTATTATCATATTAAGAGTGCGATACGCAATCATTTGTTGTCTCCGTCTTACGAGTGCATAACATTGTAAATTTATGTTCAGCAGATCACGTTTAACTCCTTTAGGTTAGAAATTAGAGTGAATCGACCTATTATAAAACTTGATGGTAAGAACATTATCTGTGTTTGAATGTCGGTTTTTTACGATAAATTAATTTTTCAGTGAGTTATGCGTATATAAAAAGTATAAAATAAAAATATTCACAACTCACCGAAAAATTAAATTATCGTAAAAAACCGACATCCAAACACAGATAATGTTCTTACCATCAAGTTTCATGATATAACAATTTACTCTAATTTTTAAACTAACGGAGCTAAACGTGATCTGCTGTGCATAAATTTCCTATGTTATGCACTCGTAAGACGGAGACAACAAACGGTTGTGTAGCGTCCTCTTAATTAACAAATATATAAATCCGATTGAAATATATAAGTATAAGTAATAAATAATAATGTAATGAAACATGAAACCAATTTTTTTTTTGCAATTATAATATATTGTTAAATTTGAATTGCAGAAATGTAGGTAATTTGATGCAAAAACAATGAGAGTAATAGTTAGTATATAACATTATATTATAAGTACGTATAAAAACAACAGAATAACATTTTAGAATATAGAATTAATATATATTTATTATTAACTATTAAATTTTTAACAAAACTGCTTAAAACGTAAATAATTCACTTTTTTTTTTGTTTATAATTTTGTTAAAAATAATAGTTATTTTATTTATTTGTTAAATTTCATACTTCTCAAGTTATAAATACCTATTAGCTACTATATTTTTCATACTTTTTTAATGCACGTGTAAGTTATACTCTACTTATTATAGTATAGTTATTAACAAAAGTTTAAAATAATGTGTATTCAATAAAAGTTAAAGATATTACACTAGGGGTAATATAGAAGTTATCTCATAAAAACAATATTTTTAAGATGGAGGTAATGCAATATACATGAAAAGTATTGATGCTACACGAAATACAACAATAAATTATAGTCTTTATTTAAAAAAAATGTATTTGAAACTAAAAAAAAACTGGGAAAATGGATATCGCTCTGCTGTACAGTAGGTTACAAGTGGGTTACTGTAATGGATGAAATTAAATTTGAATTCAATGATATTATATCATTGTATACGAAAAACGATTCTGAGCGGAATGGTTTATCTGTCAAGTATAGCAAATGCTTATATAAACATTCAGTGAAAATTACATGTACCCGCGTCATTTGTTTAAGAGTTACACCAAAATAAGAAATTCGCTAAATGAGAAATCTAGTGAAAATCCAATGTTGTAAAAATTTAAATTTCAAACTCTCTCTCTCTCTTCTGTGCCTTCACAACTCTGTAAGAGTTTTGGCTGCCACCGTCACTATTCTCCAGTAATCACGATCCTGTATCCTCTCCTCCCACTCTGTTACTTCTAACCTCTCTAGATCTTGTTGCACTCCGTCCATCCATCGTTCCTTTGGTCTGCCTCTGGGTCTTTTGCCTGCTGGCTTGTATTCAATAGCTGCTCTGACTTCATTTGTTTCTTCTCGCCTCATTGCGTGTCCGAACCATTGTATTCTCTGTCCCTTTATATAACTTGTTATGGGAGGTACTTTGGTGATTTCTCTTATTTCCTTGTTTTTTCTTCTACGCCACCTGTTTATTTCGGTATCAAAAAACGGTCCACATATTGTTCTTAAAACTCTATTCTCAAAACTTCTGAGTTTTTGTTCGATTCGTACTGTTGTCGGCCATACTTCACCTCCATAGGTTAGCGTTGGTCTTACGATGCTCATATACAGTCGTACTTTGGTTCCTCTAGAGAGCAGTTTCGATTTAAAAAATTTAATTAGTGAGAAGAAAGTCCTTTCCGCTTTGAGCAAGCGGCTAGTTATTTCAGTGTTCCAGTCATTGTTACCAGTGATTGTTACACCTAAGTATTTGAAACTATGTGCTTTCTCAAACACGTAATTATCTACTATAAGATCTTCCTCATCTTTTTCAGGCAACGTTTCCATTACTTTTGTTTTGTCCTCATTTATTTCTAGACCAATCTTTTTTGCTTCCTGTATGAGTGTTTTGGTATTTCGCACAATCATTTCCTTGTTTTCTCCTACTAGATTCAGATCGTCTGCAAAACCTAGTACATCTAGCGTGGTTTTGCCAATATTAATTCCGAGTTTATTGTTTTGTACACTGCGTATTACTTTTTCTAATGCTATGTTGAAAAGTATTGGTGATAGTGCGTCACCCTGCTTGACCCCTGTTATTACTTCAAATTCTTCGGACAATGTACAATCCACTCTAATTTGATATCTTGTTCCGTTCATACACATTTTTGTCAGTGATATGAGTTTCATAGGAAAGCCGAACTCATACATTATATTGTATAAGCTGTCACGATGTATGCTGTCATAGGCTTTTTTGAAATCTACAAATACTTGCCATATGTTTTGTCTGTACTCAAATTTCAAACATTCATAAAAATTTAATTTGAATTTCTGGTAAACATTTTTTTGTGATAATGATTGACAAACTTGTAAGAAATCTCGTATTAAATTTTCAAATCTTAGATTTAAAAATAAATTCTTTTATGAATTTCTAGCTTAAAATAATTTGCGTATTGTCGTAATTTTTACGTATTTTGCAAAATTCAAACTTTGAATGCTTATAAAATAATACATATGTATATTATAATGAAGCACTGTTATTATCTACATAGTGTTTTCAGTGGTCATACTATACAGTAATATTGAATTTATTATTTACTATGAACAAAGAAAAGGTTTTGTTGAAAAATTTAATAATATCAAAATAATTACATTTTTACACATACCTAAAAATACAATTTAAGACCATTTAAAAGAGGGTACGTGAGTTACACTATGAGAAGTAAAACTTCTTTCATAAGTATTGGGCCCGTAAAATCATAAGTGAGATAGGAAAGGAGTGAAAAAATCAGTAAAAAAAAACACACAAAATACACACTGAAAATATTATTTAAAAAAAAACAAAGAAAAGTACGTTTATTAACTGCAATAGATTATATATTACATTTATATTTTATTATTTTATATTATATTTCTGTCGCATTCATACACAGTTTCATTTTTTCGTGACGTTTCATTCTTTCGTGGCGTTTCATTTTCCGTGACGATTTTTTTCTCCATCCATACCTCAAAAAAGAAGTTTTACTTCAAAAACTTGTGATTACGTATTTCTTTTATTTTTCAATTATTATTGTAACAATATGTTAGGAGCCTTTTATTTAAACTTCAAGCTCTTCTACCCAATAAATAATTTTTTATCGATATTAATTTAAAAAAAACTAATAATGATTGAAAATTGCATATGCCTATAAATGGTTCAACTTCCGTGGAAATTTTTTGAAAATTGCATTTTAGATAGAATATACTTATATAAACATTTGGTGAAAATTGCATGTATCTATTATAGCCATTCGTTTTAATCGATTTTGTCGAAAACTGATTGTGCGTAAAATTTCCTGTTTTCCCTTAATTTTTAGTTTGTTTATCCGGATTATTTAGAAAAATATTGAGAATTTTTCACTTTTGACCCCCCAAAGTACCAAATAGATTCACTTTCTGATCGAACGAGGTACTGAAGTCGAAAATTGAAGCACTTTTACTGCCCCAAAACGTGATGACAGACACACAAACAAAAATACATTCCTCACTCTGCTCAGAATCTAATACAAAAAAAAAAAAAAAACACACATCATTGTAAAATCAATACATTCCACGCTCCACTCAGAATCTAAAATTATTTCTTAAATAAGTTTAAAACAGTATTTTTATTTGTATAATGACTAAAAGTTTTCTACTGGATATTCACTGCTTTAGTGTCAAATTAAAACGTGTTTCAGTAATAATGGGTTATAATTATTCTCTAAATCACCTTTTTCTATCCTCTCCAAGAGAGTTTAAATTACATAAAATGAAAATTTAATAATATTATTTAAGTTCATGGATTTTGCCTACCCACATAGCTGCTAATTTACGAAAATGTTAGCCAGAGTTATTTAAAATAATGCTCAACCTATTTTTAACGTACGATAATAAATTAATAAATAACATTCTTTGTTGTTTTAATTTTTGACAAGATCTTATGAAGTTATAACGAATATAAGACACACAATATTATAATACTCAAACAATCTAACTTTTACAATAAATTGGTAATACAAAATTTTGAATTTAAATTCATAATTTCAAAAAAACTAATTTTCGTGGTATCCTGAACGTCTATTATATTTATCCAATTAAACTTTAAATATGTTTAAAATGTTCTCGGTCAACCAACTGATGCGATAAATCAATAAAATAGAAAATATATCATACTCATCCATTTTATGACATCCGTTGTTGGTATTTAGTACTTACCGGCATAAATTCTTTACTCTAAACAAATATTTTAAGCATCACGTTATTATTTTCAATATCAACCGTAATCGTGTTGGTTTTATATTGCGCTACGATATGTCATCTATATTATGTTTTAATCTTCTTTACTTATACTAAATTAATAAATAAATATTCAACAGTATATTCTAAAATGTATTTATAATATCCAGTTAATTTGTTGTGTTAAAATATTAGTGAATATTTTTGTTTTCTGTTCTCAATTCAAATTCAATTTTTAAGTTATTATTTGATATTTCAAACTGTGTATACAGCGAGCTATATTTTATAGTGATCTAAGACATAATAATATAGATTAGGTAACTATACACTGCATTATCTGAAAAGTGAGGATTAAATATAACCACATAAATTACCTAATTCCATGTCTTAAACTTTTATTAAGGTTTTACGTATCCAACGCGCCATGGTTCATCAAAAACGAAGGACTTCAAACTCCCAACAATTAAAACCTACATACACAATCTCACAATAAATTTTTTTGGCCAACTAAACAACGTCAAAAGTGCAAAACATTTTAAGCTCAGCGATAAACCTACCCTCTGACGTCTCAAGCGTGGACGTCCTTGTTTTCCCCTTCTCAACACCAATAATATATCAATAAATTAAAAGGAAAATACTACACCTAAATTAATTATTCTTTCTTGTATCATTATATATTTATTTATCGATGTAAATTTCTAAAATTTGGTGCAAATATTATAATCAATTGCAGTTACCAATTATTCTAAATGTTAAATTTTCTGTTATCTTATCAATAAGCTTGATGACCTTGTATGTCAGATCTTTTGTGGTGCTATTAATGCTTACAACTAGAAAAATCTATCACACTAATTCAGTTTAAAGAATATTTACATGTCTTAACCTAAGGTAATTTAATGTTAGTTGTTATTAGAATGTTCAGAACGTTAATAAATATTATAAATTACTACTAAGTAGTCGTGAAAACACTATAATATATAATATTTTATAAACATGTCTATCTTCAAAGTATTAATAAGTGTACATATAAACATAGCTAAACAGAGACGAGAGATAATCTTAAGCAAACTACACATTAAGCTCATATGTAAACAAATTTGATAATAAGGTTCAATAAGTGTTAAGTTTTAATCATCTTATGTTCATAGGCGAATCTAGGAATTCATAGGCAGGGTGTGCCTTCATCTCAAAAAGACCCTCTGTAGTTCAAAATTCCTCTCAATTATCACACGTTTAAAATATGTTTCCCATTTGAAATAACATTAATTATATTAAATAATATTATTAAGATTAATTTTTATTACCTAGTTTAGATGCTATTTTTCATGCTGTAAAATACACATGTAATGTTTCAAAATTATTCAATTTAATAAACTACAACTATTACAATGTTCAATATATGTTACTCAATTATTTTTTTTGGACATACTTACAACCAAAAATTAAATTGTTAATCATTTATGTTTAAAATTCTCGGAAGTTTAATATAATATCTCATTTTTATTATTATTAATAACAAATAATTGTATGAATATTGTATAATATAACTGGTATCTAGTAATAGGTGACATGATATTATACTTAATACTTCTATGTTAAATGTTAATACTTAATACGAAATAAAGTATTTTTCATTTTGTCAATAACTATAAAAATGATAATTACTGGTAAAATTAAATTACATAAAATAACTATGATTATGACTATAAATTACGGCTATAGCCGTGCTATAAATAAACAGTCATGTTTCCTCTTTTTTGAAAATATTGCTGATCTTTTATCAAATATGTTTATCACTATAATATTTATTGACAATATTTGCAGCCATAAAAACGTATTAAAATTAAAAAACAAATTGTTTAATATTTAGACTCATTACTCAATATCATTGTAACTGAAATGAGTATTATGGGCCCTACGCAGGTTTATAAGAGTCGCAGGGTGTGCACTGGCACGCCAGGCACACCATGTAGATTCGCCTATGCTTATGTTACTTATAAAATTATATTCTTAATGTATAGGTACAGATAAAAAACAATAAACAGTATTGATTGAACTAAAAAAAGTAAGCGTAAAAATACTTAATTTTTTTTATGAATATCCAGTAGTAAATGAAATTTTCAAAATTTTCAAAATTTTCAAAATAATTATGCTAATTTTAAACTTAATAGACATTTAAAATTAAATTTTTTTAAATATATATATTTTTTTTAATATTAAGATATATTTAAAAGTTTGATAATAAAATACAAAATCCTACATAATACGTCGTTTTAATAGCAGCATAATAAAATTTTGATAAGCGTTCGTAAATCAAAATTTGATAAAATTAATCAATAATTTGTAAATTATTTTGTAGTTAAAAAAATATGTTCAAGACATTTTCAACTTTGTGTTGTTTATAGTTTCCTTTATCCAATTAAATGTTGGCCAACGGGGAACTGTGGGTTTAATTTCGTTTAATTTTTTTTTTTTTTGACCTAAGGATTTGTCATGGTTGTAGGGTGTTTAGTTTTATTATACGCTTAATATATTGAAAAGTGAATAGCGAGATGTTATTTGAGGTGGTTAAGGATACTGTGCGCCTGTGTTAGTGGCATATATGTCGGCTTTTTTGTTATCTTCAATTGATGAGTGACTGGGTACCCTCATAAGTTTTATAAAGTTTCCTTTAGTGTGATGGATAGAAATAATGAGGTGAATTTTCTTTGGTATTACATTAGGTGTATATGTATTTGAAATACTCGTGATCGGAGCTTAAGGAATGACAAAGTTATCTTTTGGTTAAAGCTCAAAGCTTCAAGGCCTTTAAAAATAAGAGTTGCATCAGCAGTGTATTGTGTGTATGCATTCATGATGTGAGTTTAAGTAGGATTGTTTTTCTAAAATTTATTAAAATTACATATTTTTACATAATATTTTCTCTCGACTGCTTTATTAAATGTACCACGCATTAAACTAGGTGCGTTTCGCCAGCACTGCCACTTTCGAATTTTAATATATTTTAACTATGTGTTTTAATTTTTGCAAACTGTCAAAATTCATATAATCATAGTATTTACTTTTATGTGACAGTTGCATATAAATTTATTTAAATGCAATACATTTAGCGGGATTTTTAAAACTGTTTATTCATACATTTAAGAGAATCAATATATACATACGAATTGCCCTGTATTTTTAATTTATGGATTTAAAATTTTATGCTGTTAACTTAAAAATATTTTAAATATAACTAACATATTAAATATTATGTACTTTAGGCAGCTGGAAAGAGTTCAATTCTTTAAAAGTATTTAAACTAATCAGTGTAAAAAAATAATGCATTCTTAGTTCCAGATGTATAGCTTTTATGTTAAACTAACAGATTTAGATTAGTTAACTATACTTAAAGAATGCATGCAATATAGAAACCAGATCATCTTTTAATTTTTTTATAATCTTTCAAATAGAAAAACATATTTTTTAAGAGATAGTGTTGAAAGATATTAATTTTTTCACTAAAATTATAATATATTTTTTAAATGTTTGTAAGTACCTACTGAATTTGATACTTTTCTGTTTTCATAGTATATTATTACTGGTATAATCCTTTCATTCTTCCTTTAAATTTTCTTGAATTCTTCCTATCAGTCTAGTTTTCGTGGTACATACAAATATTAGATTCTGAACGAAGTGATGAATGTATTGATTTTACAATGATGTGTGTTTTTTTTTTGTTTCTGTGTATAGCATAACTAGTCGAAATAATGCTTCAATTTCAAACTTTGGGGGTGGTTTACGATGTAAAAGTGAATATCCTTGGTGCACTATAGAGGTCAAAAGTTAAATTCCAACAGTTTTCAAAAAATCGAGAAAAACAAAAAAAAAAAATGACAGAAAAACGGGAATTTTTACGCAAAACCAGTTTTCGACCAAATCGATTTTTTTATATGGTTGTAATTCAAAAACTAATCACTGTAAATACTTGAAATTTCCACCAAATGTTTATGTTAGTGTTATCTATATACAGTTTAATTTTCAAAATGTTTTGACTTTTTTTGAGATTTTTATAGAGCACTAAATTTTTGATTATTATGAGAATTTTTTTTTGAAGTGTCTGTAAAAAAATTTTAGATGACCAAAAAAACTTGAAAATTTAATACAAGGTTCCTTATGAGTTGTTCTTATTGTAGCTAAAAAAAAATTGAAAATCGTTAGTATTAGTTATTATTTTATACTATATAAACAACTTCAATGTAGGTATTTATAACTTATATCGACGTGTATACAGAGTGATTTTTTAAGCATGTTCGCCTCATTTTTATGCTTAAATTATGCATATATTCAAATTCTGATTTTTGGAATTTTTAAGTGTAGTTAAAGACGATATTTTTGAGTACTTACTATTTTTGAGTAAATGGATACACGTACATATTTCGCATTTGTGATATTGTACACTATTGTTCGGTATTTTATTATAAGTAGGTATACCTATGCTATACAAATATTAACATTGCCTATAAGGTATAGATAACATGGATAAAATAAAAAGGAAATTATTTTATTCATATTTTCTTTTGTTTTGAAAATTGTCAGATCCAATATTTGGCCATTTAGTAATTACTAATTAGTAGTGAATATTAACAAATATTTTATTTTTATATTGTATACCGAATTATAATTATCGTATCCATTTACAACGTAGGTATTTAAGTATTAGACTTTTATCCTTATTCCTTAGTATTTCAAGTAGAATAACTCTGGAAGTTTTTGTTCGAATTTTGATTGCAATATGGCAAAATTTTCAGAAAAATTATCTGAATCACATTTTGCTTTAAAAGCTATAGGTTATAATTTGAAAAACCAAAGTTGGTATCGCTACAGGATATTCGATAAAAGTTGTGAAAAATCTAAGTACTCAAAAATATCGCCTTTAACTACACTTAAATATTCCAAAAATCAGAATTTGAATATATGCATAATTTAAGCATAAAAATGGGGCGAGCATGCTTAAAAAATCACCCTGTATAATATAATATTTTATTATGAGCTCGAATATTATAGAAATTAGTAGAGGCACTTGTGATAATTATAAAACAATAAACAAACAAAAAAATCAATACAACTATTTAGATACATGTACCTACCTAATTTTATGAGTCATTAGATTTATAAAAATATTCGTCTAAAAAGATAAACTAATATCAAAGGCAGACAAATATAAATAATTACGATTTTCAAGAACACTCAATTACTAAATGTAAATATGTTTGTAAAGATAAGGGCGCAAGTTAATTACCATAGTTATATGAAAGTTAAACTATACGTTTGAGTGAATTAACACATTATATCCATTGGTATCAGTATTAAGTGCATGTTTGGCACAATAACTCATTTGGGTACTTTAAAATAGAGATTATATTTGAATTATTATCTATATAAGAAGGGCTGAAGGAATGATGTTTGTTTTGAGAAATATTATAGATAAATATCAATAATAATAATATCATAAATATTTTATTTTATTGTTCCGATAGAACTATTTGTGGTACGTGATTTAATTTGGAATTAAAATATCGAGATTTATTAATCAGTTAATTTAATAATGATAACATCCACAATCCACATATTATAATATACATGCATATGTTCGGCAAATTACGTTTTATCAGAAAATAACGCTATTCACAAGGAATTAACGCGTTAAAACGTAGTTTTTTGACTAAAGATGAGGGTGTTAAAGAAATTTTTTTAGTGAATCACGTATGAAATAAGAAATATCGGTCATATAATAATGAGACATGAATATATTAAAAAGATGCATTTATTGTTTCCGTTTTACAAATATACGCTATACCAAATTTTAGTTCACTAGTTTCAATAATGTGTTGTTAATTTTGATATTAAAGTTAATTGAATTACTATCAATATTTTATTTAAGAAAATAAGAATAGATTATCTGTGCTTAAGCATTGACATATTTTTGGTATTTTCATTTTCAATTAAGTTGTGGGCATGTCAAATATCCTAAATTAAATATACTCATATTTTGCTTGAAAATTATAATATATCGAATAAAAACCGACACTTAAGCATAGGCCATTTTCTTAACTAAAAGTATTAATAGGCCAATTCATTAAAATATAAAAACTAACAGCATACTATTAAAACTATTAAACGAAAATTTGCTATTAGGTATCTCAAATTTATATGAATGAAAATAATGTATTTATTATTTATATAATTTATAAGTTTGAAATTTGTGAATTATTATGACTGTAATACTGTTTATCTGTGACTGAACGATTTAGATTCAGACGAACCGTCGTCTGCCAGTCTGCTTGCGCTACTACTACAGGTCGTTCTAGATCTTTATAGACTTTAGTTGTCAGTTGTGTCTTGTGTATGCTGTGTCAAGCCCTCAAGGGTATTAACGCTGCCATTGAAAGACTGATTGTGACAATAAATGTTGTGCCTGCCGCGGGGCTGACAAGTTGTGTAACAGTAAATTTCACGGAATGACTTCTTGTAAAAATAAAATATAACTAATAATAATAATAATATATAATAGAATACATTTTTTAATTTATATTGAAAAAAAACCTATGTCACGTTTCAATGAATATTATTTGGGATCCTCGTAAGAATATCAGCTGGTTTGTAAAGCTTATATTATGATTATTTTATCTTTTTATTTGTATAAGAAATATACAATCTATACCCTGAGGCACAATAAGAATATAGGCTAATTTACAGTGACACGCATGAATGGTTGGAAGAAGCCATACAGTATTGGCACTTCCTATTGAGTTTTTATTTTATTTTTTATACATTTAGTCGGCGGTGAGGATTACCAGGAATTTCGTTTGATGCTAATTTACGGATTAATGTGGATTTGTGTGGGCTATGAGACGATCATGAAAAGGCTTACGTTTGGATTTTTTTTTAAGATTTTGGCCTTTCCCATAGTGTTGTACTCGTATACTGTAGGTCCATATAGATTTGAGTAAGGATTTATAAATTAGTAGTTTAGTGTTTAAGTTTGTGTGTTTATTATTAATAAGGAGCGTTTTAAGCATGCGTAGCCGAGAATTCAGCTGCAACCGTTTAATTTAAATATGGTGTGCTCAAGTGAGATGGTGATCGAGTGTTAATCTGAGGTATCTAACCGTAGAGGTTGAGGGAATTTGGATGTCATAGAGAGTGTCATCCGGACATTGGGCTTGTTTGAGGGTGAAAAATGTATGAATTGATTTGGTTTGGTTGACTTTAAACTACCATTTCCTGTACCAATCCTTCATTTGATAGAGATGATTTTGAAGATAAGTGGTAGCTGAAACAGGGTCTGCGCTAGTTCATATTATAGCTTTGTCGTCTGCATAGTCCGCCATTAAAGTATTAGGCATATTAGGTTGGTCTGAGCCTCTGAGGTATAAATATTGAATATAACTGGGGAGAGAATTCCTCTTTGTGGAATGGCAGCTCTGATAATATGTAGATCTATGGTGGATTTGAAAGTAGATTATTTTATCGATATAATATTATTATGTACGTGTTTGGTCTATAACGTTATTTTTGAAACCATTTCGATTCAATATTTAAACAATATTGTTTAACTGCACTGACAAATAAATTAAAGTGAATTTTCTACCTGCATAAGTATCAACAATTAAAGTTTGCCACTGTTTGTGCGTACCTAAATCGTATAAAATATTTGAACGAACGTAACTTTTAATAGGACATTTAATGTGCGTCGAATTGATATTTGGCCTCCGTTGTTAACCTTTCCCAGCGGAGGTACATACACAACTTCAACCATAAAATAATAATAATAATAATAGCATACGCTTCTGTTTCACTGCAAATAATAATAATAATAATAATAATAATATATATTGTATAACAATATGTTTGTTTATGATCGCGAGCAAATTGTGGATCCAACCGTAATGTATTGTCCATGCATCGTTATTTATATGCTCAGTTTGGCATCAGGAACGCAACACTTTGAAGTGTCTTCTATCAGGGGGAAAAAACATGAATAAATAATAACAGCGAGTTTATTTATTTTGGACCACTCGAGAGATAAGTGATGGCTGTGGCTGTAAAAGGTCACCACTCCATATTACATTACTATTATATATGCACATAATAATATTTTAATAATACATATATAATATATATAATTTATATATAAACAATTAATCCGTTTCATGTTGTAGATATATTCTATGATTATCACGAATAAATAATTTACTTACGCGGTGTTTGGGAACTGCAAGTGATGGCGCCAATTTGAACAGGACTACTTTGTTAAAAATATCAGAATTAAACCTGTTCTTAATTTTATCTAAAACTTCAAGATTCATTATCAATGTGAAGTTACGTAAAATACTTCAATTACATAACCATTCGCATATTAATCATTCGTACGAAGTCTACGGGTAGGTATTTACACAGAGAAGTGATTTGTTCACGGGCGTACCTAAGATTTGTTCTAGCAGTCAGATTTCTAGAAAACATAAGTTTAAAATAAGCCGTGAATCAAAGCCTCCTACACTCCCATAATAAGCGTCACTAAAATTAAGTGATAACAGAGAGTCAAGTAAAATCATCATCATTAAAAATAAAATGTAAATAATAAAATAAGTATAATATATAATATTGTATTAATATAGGTATAGATACGCCCATATTTAGATGCAAATTTTTATTTATTTTATCATTATCGATACTCATATTAGATAATTCTTTTTTTAACAGTTTATCACAATATTATGTTCCTGCTTATGTTTACTTTACACTCCCGTAAGTATGCATAATTATCTGTATTAAATATGATTGGTATGACTTAGTCAGGAATCTTATAAAACCATTATTTACTAGCAATAATAACAATAACAGTAATAACTAAATATTTAATTTTCTTTCAAAATAACAACACTTAATATTTAATTTTGAAGAAAAAGTTAAATTACTTTAATGTATTTTCAAAATGTCCACTATTATTTGATACACATTTTTCGTATCGTGTTAATATTGATGCCGTCATAATTTAAATATAAAATATTACTGTAAAAAGTATTTTGATTAATTTAGGTTGTGTACTGATTAATTAACAAATCTAAAATCTGCTAAGGCGAGGTTCCCATATTAAAAGAATAGAAAGTAATTTATAATTTAAATAGTGTTATTATGAGGTATTCATTTTAGTTTATTTAATATGCGTATTTTTTTGCAAGTTTTTGACTATATTTTTTTCAAAAACAAATGTTAATATTAATTCACTTAGAAATCATATAAATAAAGCCATAACTCACTAAGTATAAAGTATATAATATATTAGTTAAATTAAAAAGAATTCATGTATTTATGTTATTGTCCATGTTATTACTTCAAAAATAATAGGGATGAATGAGATATTTTTTTAAGTGTAGAAGATAGAATGTAAAAATATTTATAGCCTTATAGGCAATAAATTATTATATGATATTCTTTGATACAAATTTTAAAATAATTTGTTAATTTTAATTTTAAATATAAAGTTAACGATTTTGTAACATTAAATATATTTTATTCATAATTATTAATACTAATAGGAAAAATTGAAATACACAATTTAAATATATATTAAAAATACCTAGCTAAGTAAATTGTTTTCATTAAATATTATTTTTTTGTAAATAAGTTTAGTACCAAAATGCATCTCTTCAACTATTTAGATTAGAATTACTTATCCACTACAGCACTACATTAACATAATATAATTAGTAAAAAATAAAAAAATAAAACTATAAAAATAACTATAGCTATAATGTTTTAACTTAAGTTAATTTTATAAAATTTTCATTACATAAATTAATGATGACAACATATTGATTTTTGAATTTGAATAATTATATCAAAACATTCATAATTATTTCAAATATTAAAATTGATAATCTGAAAAATAATTAAAACTTATTCCCTACTATTAAATATTAAAAATAAATTAATAGTATTTAAATTCATTAACTTACATTTTAGAATGTTGATGTTGGTATTATTTGTACTAAGTGTAATAGCAATTCATTTGCACTAAAATAATAAATTGTGTAAATAGAATACGTAAATGTTTACATATTTAATTTTCATAGTTTCATCATAACGTGATAATTGGAACACAACAACTCTATAAAAATTAGTTATAAATCATATTCTGTATTATTAGTCTACGATCAAAGTTCTGAAATGGTATTAAAACTTACTAATATTAAAATGTATAAAGTACTAAGTTCAAAGTTAGATAGATAAACTTACATTTAACAACAAGGTATTTTACTATTGTTTTCTTATAATCCAATTTGGAAGTACAAAATAGTCATGAAAATAATATAAATTCACTGATGAAACATACCTAACTATCATTACTGGAATGGACCAAATCAATAGGCCCCAATGTATGTAAAGTACTTTAATAATCAACTAATTGGACCTTATTTTATGAAACTATCTACGACATTAAAATACAATTTAATTATTATTAATAATATTATGTATTATGTATTAGATTATTTAATATTATTAATAAATGGATATTTAATTCATCTATATGTACTTACAGGTTGAAGCAAATTTTTTTTTGACATTAGTACGTATAAGTCTAACCTTACCATTCTTGGTTTAATAATTAACTAATTTTATTTTATCATAGCACTTTATCATCTAGGTAGTTGGTATTTTTTATAATTTTCATGAGATATCTGTAAAAATCATTCTCTTCAAGTTCAGGCAAATTGAGCATTATACAACATTAACACCGTTAAACATTAATGTATAAACACTCAACAGTTTTCATTAAAATTGCTACGATTTATCGGAAAGGTTTCATGATTCAAGTTCTCTCGAATTTTCCGTATGATTTTTTTAGGAGTACTTGAGTAGGTAATATGATTTACTTGCTGGATGAATAGCTGTTATAATTACAGTAATATTGAAGTCCAACTAAATATGGTGGTGGTCACTGGATAGTTATTTTTGAACAAAAAATGGTATTGTAAAAATGGAACAACTTTTGGTACATATTTCTGTTGTATTTCTTGTTACATAACTTGTTTAGATTTCTGCATTGAAAGGTACATATTGCCCATTCTTTTTTTGTTAGTTATTTAATTTAAATAATAATGGATTTTTTTTAGACGTTGGTGAATCTATTAAAAATAACAAGGATAACAATATGACTTAGTTAGATTTTTTCAACGCTGAAAAAAGAATAACGTACATGCTTGATGTGCAAAACTCGATCAGCTGATTGGGGTCTTGTTTACTTACGATCTAAAGTCTGAACCTCCGAAAAATATGAAAAGGTTTACTCACACCATCTTGATGTTAAATCCAAGGTTACCCGTATTATGAGAACGTACCTATACCAGATAACCGATAATCGCTTTTGATAAAACCACAGAATAAAATAGTTATCTACGGTTCATTTTGACTTCTGGTTTTTATTGTTGGGTATAATAAAGTAAGTAGTAAATTTATTATTAGTAGTAAATTTAACGAATATTTAAACGTAAATAAGTCGCCAACGGATTACTCAAATTAAATACTGTAAATGTTAAATCAATTTTTTTAATGTGCTTATAAAATGGCTATTTTGAATTAAAACAATTTAAATTTTTTATTTTCTGTACAAAAAAAAAAAAAAAACAATAAAGTTTATATTATACACATAATACCAGAGTCTATTGGTTATATATAAAAATAAAAATGAAAAAATATTGATTAGAATATAAATTATTTCATTTGTCAGAACTTCGTGGGACACCCTGTATAATTCAAATGCATATTATTATAATAGATTTTTAAGTTATATGATTCAACTAGCGTTCACACTGTGCCACACAGACTTCTTGGCGCCTGGTGCATACCGTTTTGTAACTAAATATAAAAACAACTGTTTTAGGGCCCGTGTGGATTGAGAATGGCTCAAACAAAATTATGCGTGACTGCGTGTAATTTATTGTTACTGACGTTAATTTGCTAAACGTTTCTTTGTTTTTAAAGTTATGCACACGCGAAACGCGTATATTGTAGTAAATATTACCTACCCTGTTGTCAAATAAAGGTAATTTAGATTAAAACCTGTTCAGTGACATTTTATTTATATGATTTCGGTTCTTTCACGTGTTTATCGATTGATGAACCATCAGATATTTATCGCACAGTAACTATCGTTTAAGGACAAAACAAGTAGAACAACTAACTTCAATAATATCTCATACAAACACTTTTTTCAACAAAACATAATCATTAGCATTGACTCCCCGGTAAAATAAATGTTCGTGTGTTTAGAAACACAGTACCTGATGCTGATGACAACGGCTGGAAGGACACCTAACGCATTCTGGTAATTGCGGTAACGTTCTATAATAACCACAATACTTTCCAAGTCTCGCAGATAATTTTCTTGACATCATTATTTTAGATAATTCTCAAATTAATCACCTGCAGCACTTTATAATATTTGAGGTATGTACGACAATAATGTTATTATGTTAAACGGACAATGTTGTGGACATACGTGTCTATATATGACTAAATATGATAACAATGTATTTATATATAAGCACTTAGATATTGTCCAACCACTGCTTGTTGCATTCAAAAAATTCTATAATACCAAACTACACACACATATATGTATATAATATATAAATCTGTGGTCACATATTACATAGTGATGTTCTTTGGTCGGTCACGATGTGATGTGATGTGAGTTTATATTATATTTATTTTATTTTATTTTATTTATATGAGCTTGATGTGCTCGTATATATACTATATACACACTCAGATTTTCGTATTTTATTTTTTCACCCGTCTCGACCGTCGTCATAATAATATTAATATTATTATTATGTGCACATTATTATACACTCTATCTCTCGGGGCACGCCGAATAGAATACGATTTCAGTGCGCGACGGTTTGGAATAATAAGTTTTGGTGTCCAGTTTTCCATACGAAATAGGTATCATAGAGGTATCTCCTGTATTATCATAATTTATAATATACAATATTATACTGTTGTATAATCGTATATTATATTGATATACTGTACAAACAGTTTATTATAACTACAGTAGCTGCCAGAAGGTACCTAGCTAATTAAATTTCGTGTATGAGACAATAATTGATAATTTTGTCACTATTCAATTATAATACGAATTTCTAAAGAAAAAGTCATCTTTGAGTTTACGGCATTAGAATCGAATACCGCGGTAGACATTATGACGGTATTAGGTTATGTTCTCATGATTTGTGTATTCAACAAATATTCGCTGTGTAATGGGAATGAGTGCATGTACGATATTTGGTAATACCAAGTGGATACCACTTTTCTAGTGTATATTTTTCACGGTTGTGTAACCATACTATTCAAATATTTTCTTTGAGTCCAATCTAAAACTGGTTAATTTATGGTATTTGAGGAGAAAAGAGTGTTTAAAGTAAAGTAGCCCTTACAAACTCGCTCTACACAGAACCAAACTACAACTGGTTAATTTATGACTTTGAGCCATTCGAGGGTTGGTATTTTAACGAAAGGTGCATAATATTATACAACAATATTACATAATATGTAGTCTACGAAATTAGTTCGTCTGCTGTTGTCACTTTTAGATGGTCTGTTGCTGACGCTTTTAGGTGGCTGTCCGTATTGCATTGTCACTCCTTAACTTGCAGCTCACCAAAGCCGGCGCAAGTACGACAGCGCCACCACCATTATACCTTCACCGTTATGTCGCATTCACAACGCAAATAACAATAACAACAGTTTGAGTCCGATGCCGACGCCACCGTCGCCGCCGCTGACGGTGCGCAATAACTCAATCGCGGCCGGCAGCGGTTGACGGACGGACAGCCGGTGGAACGGCATGGTGGGTGGCAGAACTTAAACGTACGGCGATAATATCCGGTGGCGATGAATACCACCGGTGTGTGCATGGCCGGAAAGTTGATAATTAACGGCGGGTCGGCGGCGAGCGTTGTGCCGCCACCGCGACTACGGGACGAGCGAAACGCCGAGCGGGTGAACGAAAGCGCGCGCGCGCTACCCTCCGCCACGATCGCCGTAAGCGTTAACGCGGCGGCCTCCGTTCTCGCGGGCGACACGACCACCATCAGTCGACGGAACGCGCGCGTTGTGTGCGGAAAAGCGGACGATTTCGTTCGTCACCACCCACGATCATATTATCGTCGTACTACCTATATAGACGACGCCGGTGAGTCGCGTGTTCTCCGATACCGTATATCATAATATTATTGTTATTGTTATTATTATATTTTTTTTGTCGTTGTTATTGTTCGTACAGTGTTGTCGCGATCCAGGTGGGTGGGGTGGTCCGTGTTGTGGGTTCAGTGGGTGTTTACGGTTTCCGCGGGTGTTCGTTGCGATCTTCCCTTTCACATTACGACGATCCCGCTTAGCCGTCTACCGGTCCGGCGTTTCGACACCGCGGACGATGACTGACGCTCGTCCGACGCACGTCGACCGTCGTCATCCGGCGGCGTCACCGCAGCCGGCCGCACCGGCGACCACGTGACGTGGTTGCCGCTGCTGCTGCGGCGGCGGCGCCTGCTGCAGGTCGCGATCGCGACGACCACGGGTGAGCTGCTCGCTTACCGGGCGGCTACCGCGGCCGCTGCGGCGGTGGCCCAACGGACGGCCGTGGCGGTGGCGATGTATGGCAACGGTACCGGCGGCTCCGAAGTAGGTGGCTTTAATTATACGGACGAATATTCCGACGACGGCAACTGTTCCGCGTTCCCCGTGTCGCCGTCGTCCGTGTTCAACAACGCCACTGGCTGTTACGAGGAGCCCGTCGTCGTCATCGTCAAGAACTATTGGGCGCTCGGATTGGTCGTGTTCCCAATACTCACGCTGTTCGGTAACATGCTGGTAATTATCAGCGTGTGCCGGGAACGGGCCCTGCAGTCAGTCACCAATTATTTTATCGTCAGCCTGGCGCTGGCCGATCTGCTGGTCGCCCTCGTGGTCATGCCGTTCGCCGTCTACGTGCTGGTGAGTGCATCGCGATGCAGGTTGTGAGCGCATCTTGAAATAATTGTAGACCATTCGTTCGATAGAATTATATCTATATTTATGTATGATCAACGAATAGTGTTTTAGTGCAGTTTTACATTGTCATCACGACGTATACAATAATATATTAATATGATATCGATACATAATGGCGTGTGTAACGTCAAGTCTAATATTACGTACGATCAATGCACAATTTATGGGTGCCTCAAATTATTTTTGGGTATACATTTATTATGCTTTTTCACGCATGCAAGTGACAATGGTAAAAACTTTATCATTAAGTAAAAAATAATTATAACTATTATCACATCGCTTGAAATTCTTTTTTTTCTTGCACTCCTTATATTACAATTATTATGACTATCAGATACGAAAACATAATACTTTTAAAGTCTTCTAGGAATATTTATTGTAAGACTTTTCCATGCAAAAATTATAAAAATCCGATAAGAAACTGAAAGGAAAGGAGATACACATCGATGAAACTTTCTATGCATAGAAACTTAAATTCAAAAAATAAAATACATAAATAAAATAATATATACTCGTAAAAGTCATTAATTCTCAAAATATTTTTTGATTATCACGCCCGATACCTACTAGATAGTATCTAACATCTGAGAATTTAAATTCACTTATAATTGAAGAATATTTTGTGTTCATTTCTGAAAATGGAATAATAGATGTACGAGGTGCATTGTTGGTAAAAGGGTGAAGAGGAGGTGAGGTGGTGTAGACTCTAATATTGAATTTTTGATGATTAAATAGTTTTAAAAAATCAGCCATATGCCCCTCCTCTCCCCCTTGACACTAAGAACCTATATTTTAAACATAGTTTTCTATTACAAATAATTTTATAGGTGCAATATTATGATCTAACATAGAATTATTGCGGTGATAACGAATTTTGTTTCTACTTGGAGCTTAAACGGTTTTAAAAACATCTAAGAAATTGTGCATGAACTGCCTTCGAGGCAGACTAACTCTATTTAGATTAAGAGACTGAATATAAATTGAAAATTTTAAGAAAAAAATTGCGTACCACAGGATATAGCAGGGCAAGACATGCCACTAATCAAGCATTATTTCATTTTTTTTTTTGTTAAATTAATTTGAAATTGAAATATATTTTGATTTGTAGGTTTTTTGATCTCATTGTACATTTCATTTTGATTTTATGAACTTTACCTATGTTCATATTAAAATTAATTTTTCTTTGATTGCATCTCCGTACCTACACAATTAACGTCAGTAAAATATATATTAGGTATGCAGTATTATGTTTTTATTCTAAATAAATGATAATGAAATAAATATATGTATTATGCTTTTAATTCTAGTTGTACCTATAAGTCTTGTTTTGATCTTAAATAGAAACATTATAAAATAAATAAGTAAGTAATAATATTTTATAATCGTACCTAAACTAAGAAATCATGAAAAGTTTCAATCCGAAATATACTGAAAAATAAAACTGGAATCGAAACCCTGTTGATTTTATAGGTTTGGTAACTTAGACGTAAATTCATGTAGAGCAATTGTTGAAGTACACAGATATTATACAGAAGCTAAAGGTAAATAATAAGATAGGACATAAATAGTATAGTAATAAGTTTAATGATACGATGTACAATATTGTTATGAGGCGTAATATAAATCAACGACTAACTGTGTATACCAGCTAGGTACACAAGACATATTTGTTATAGTATTATAAAAATGTATAGTCAGCGTCTGCTGAACTACAGAGTGAACATATTACTTATATACTACATGATATAGGGTGTTTTGTTTATAATTCCAACACTTTCCCTTAAACAATATACCCTACATCAATATTTATAACTCCTAACCGGCATAGCCGTTTTCGATCAAAAACGTACCCTTCCTTTTTCGGCCGATTCACTTTTCGACCAAATTTAAAAAAGATTGATTCCTTTTCGACCAAAATCGTACCCTTCCCTTTTCGGCCGATTCACTTTTCGACCAAAAGCAAATTTTTTTGTAAAATTATGGCAATTGTATAATTATGTAATAGTGAAAAATTATTAAAAGTATAAGTTGGTACTGAATAGTACCAAGAAATTTGAATTCGATTTGAAAAACCTTCAAAAATTTAAATAAATGAAATAATAGGGATAATTTTTAGTGTGTGTGTAAAATTAATATCGTTTTGTAAATAATTTTGTCACGAATTGTATTTTTACGAATATTGTTATTTTACAACATATATGCAACTTATAAAAACTATATTATATAGCAGCAATTATTTTATTTTTTTTACATATATTATATAAATTTTTGGTTTGGCCGAAAAGGGAATCAGTCTTTTTTAAATTTGGTCGAAAAGTGAATTGGCCGAAAAGGGAAAGGTACGTTTTTAGTCGAAAACGGTCTCGCCACTCCTAACATCTCCCTTAGTTCATTGAACCGCGTTCTTAGAATTGGCTTTGTCATAATGTCTGCAATCTGCTCTTTTCTGGATATGTACTCCAATGAAAACAATCCCTCATTGAACTTTTCTCTTATACAGTGGTGGCGAACATCTATGTGATTCGTTCTTCTATGAAACTCTGGATTTTTGACGAGTTTGATCGCACTCTGATTGTCTCCATACATTGTTGGCACCAATTTCGGCTGGTCCAGCAATTCACCTAAAAACAATTTTAACCAAGTTAATTCTTGTACTGCTTGACTTAAGGCTATGTACTCTGATTCAGTTGTGCTAAGGCTAACACACTGTTGACGACGTGAACCCCATGTTATACTTCCAGATCCCAATGTAAACACTCACCCTGACCTTCTTGTTTCCAAGTCGCCTGCATAGTCAGCATCATTGTATCCCTTTAACACGAGTTTTTGTCTAGAACTAAATATCAATCCAAAATGAATAGTTCCCTCAATGTATTTACTAACTAGATTTACTGAAAATGTTATGTCTGGTCTTGTAATCTGACTAAGATATAATAAGCTCCCGACTGCTTCACGATATGGTACATTATTAGTTAGATTAGTAATTTGTTGCTTGTCATCTAAGGAATGTTGGGGGTCTGCTGGTATTTGAACTGGTTTTGCTTCAGTCATATTGAACTTTTTCAATATTCTTTTACAATACAACCTTTGGTGCATTACAATTGATCCATCAGATATTTTCTCAATTTTTGTACCTAAAAATTGATTAAATTTTCCTTCGGTAATATTGAAATGTTGTCTCAAATATTTTATTAATGCATTTACATCCTGAACCGATGTAGCTGCAATTAGACCATCATCAATAAAATATATAGCGACAATTAATACTTTGTTATTTTCTCTGTTAACAAAAACACAGGGATCTGCTTTTGTTTCTAATAGATTAAAGTTAAGAAGAAATTTTTTGAATTTTGTGTTCCAACTTCGTGGTGACTGCTTTAGACCATATAAGCTGCGTTGAAGTCTGCATATCTTTTCTGTACCATCGTTGAACCCTTCTGGTTGACGCATATAAATTTCTTCGTCCAAATCTCCATATAAAAAGGCTGTTTTAACGTCAAATTGTCGAAGTTGTAATTGTTCTGCTGCTGATATAGCTAATATGGACCGAATTGATTCGAACTTTACCACGGGACTAAATGTTTCATTAAAATCAATACCGAATATTTGAATATACCCTTTTACTACTAGCCTAGCCTTGTATCGATAAACATGTCCATGAACATTAAATTTTGTTTTATACACCCAACCACAATTTACAATAGTTCTGTTCTTGGGTAAATTTACGAGTGACCATGTTCCATTTTGTTCAAGAGATTCCATTTCGTTTTTCATGGCTTCTATCAATTTTTCTGAATTTCGTGACCACAAAGCTTCCTTGAAATTCACTGGATCAGATTCAACTACAAAAATTACATTAATTTTAAATGTACAAATTTTAGTGTCTGTCACCATTGTAATTCCTTTATCAAGCATGTCCCACAAGAAAACAAATTTACCTTTAGATCAGGTACATATAAAATATTTTCTAAGCAGCTCTTTATCCACTTATTGTCAACATAAGTATTAATATTTATGTTACCTTTTCCGACTGCTATAATACGTTTACCATCTCCAATACGCACAGGCGAATGCACATCAAAACTTTTATAACCGACGAACCACTCCTTTCGATTTGTCATGTGATCGCTTGCACCTGAGTCTACATACCATTTGTCTGAGTCGTCGATTTCTTCAATTTTTCTTTGTACACCAATAAGCGCCAAACCGGAAGTTGATTTCGTTTCTACTTGTTCCCTTTTGAATATCCTGCAGACCCTTTTCCAGTGCCAGGTTTTTTACAGTGATTGCATTTTCCTTGATTTGTATTTTGATTTTTGTTCACGTATTTTTGACTTTTATTATACTTGCCTTTGTTTGCAGTCAAAGCAACACTTTCAGCACCTTCTTCACGGACCTCCTGTTCTTGCACTTGTCGTGTTTCTTCCACCATTAATCGAGTGGTTAACTGTTCTAGTGTTCTATCTGCACTATTCATTGAATCCCAAGCACTGTAGAAGTGCCTATAGCTATCAGGTAATGTCAACAAAATTTTTGTAATTAACATTGATTCTGAGATAGGTTCTCCCAATTGTTTTATTTGTCTACATAGATTTTCTAATTTTGAAATATGACCTGCTATATTGTCTTTTTTGATCTATTGTATAACGATAGAACTTTTGTTGTTCTATTGTTATGCTTGTGTCCGATTTCTGTTCGTACACACTAAGTAATTTGTTCCACATACCATTTGCTGTGTCATAGTTCATAATGTATTGCAGAGGTTGTTCATCTACTGATGTGACGATACATTTTTGAGCCTTACTATCTGCCCTTTCCATATTGAAAAATCAACGCCATGCCTTTTTCTCGCTTCATCTTCAGTTTCATTACCGATTTTTCCTAAAATAGGTCTCTTTGATTTTCCCGATACTACAACAAATATTTCAGCTGCATTCGTGATTACCTTTATTTGAAATTTCCACATGTCCCAATTTGATGCATCTTTGAGTTTGTTGAACTATTGTTCGTTTTTCATATTTAAAAAAAAACACGTACATGTACACTATCTGCACACTATGAAACGCACACACATTACGCAGCACTTACTTCGCGAATTATTATTGATGTACACTGTCTGTACACAAAAAACACGCAATTCGTTAATCAATTATTATTCTACCAACTATTCACGTTGACGATGTTATTATAAAAACCTTACTACTGGGCCCATAACCTGTTGAAGTACACAGATATACAGAAGCTAAAGGTAAATAATAATAAGATCGGACATAAATAGTATAGTAATAAGTATAATGATACGATGTACAATATTGTTATGAGGCGTAATATAAATCAACGACTAACTGTGTATACCAGCTACACAAGACATATTTGCTATAGTATTATAAAAGTGTATAGTCAGCGTCTGCTGAATTACAGTGTTGACATATTACTTATATACTACATGATATAAGGTGTTTTGTTTATAATTCCAACAGCAATTGATAGGGATGAACGAGTATCGATAGATATATGCTTGCAATCGTCGACGAAGTACCTATTCAACTATCAAATTCTGTCACAAAAAAACTTATGCGTTCTGAGGAGTAAGCCATAATAATTTGTAGAAATAGGGCAACTAGCGGACTTTGATGTCTGATGTTGAAATGGTTTTGGTTTCCTGACCAAGAAAGAATGATATGGCATAGGGCGATCTTTTCATTTTTACGATGGATGGGTCGCACTTTCGATGGCTATATAATAATATTACTATATTATTATTATATGATACGTAGTGCGCTGTTTTGTTAATATCAAAATGTATTAACAATTGTGATCATTTCATGTGCTGGTAATGGTGGAAAATATAATTTACGTCCGGGAGTCGTTTAATAATAAATATGCACACAAAATAACGACTGAACAGAACCGTAATAAAATAAAAATTCGCGATTAGCAGTTCCGCATCGGGTCGTTAAACGCGTCAACTAGTAGCAGGAAAAGCCTGCCTCGTCTGATATATACAATCGAGAGGAAATCGTATTTACTATGTTATTACGCGAGTGGTTGACAGACCCATGACCGCAATTTCTTTTGTATTATACATTTGTCTTATCACGTTTCCCTCAGAAATAAAAGTGTCGTATCTTATAACATCGTTACCACCACCACCACCACCACCACCACCACCACCACCACCACCACCACCACTCTATTCAAAGGTTTTATCTCATTTAAAAATACGCCGTGAAAATACTCAATGGTTGTTTCAACATTCGTCGACAACTTTACTGCTCTCCACCCATGCCGTGAAACCTATGATCGAACTCGTAAGCAAAAAAGTAATAATATTTTGAATTCTGGGTGAATACAATTTTATTGCTCAAGTAACGTTTTGAAAAATTTTGATTGAACATTATATTAAGAGCAGTGTTGGGATTAGATAAGTACTTTTTTATCTAGATAAAGATAAAGATAAAGATAACAGGACAAAAATGTATCTAGATAAAGATAAAAGATAACACAATTCATATTTATCTAGATAAAGATGAAAGATAAATTTTTTTTAACACATTGAAATCCAAAACATTTTAAGAGTACACCTTTGATACCACTATTAGTACTTCAATATTATTATATAAACACCGGCTATATAAGTAAATTAATGTTAGCAGTAGACATTATTTTTAATAAATAACTAAGGTATAACTGAAAAAAACATTTTTTTAAATTAAGTATAAATATAAAGAAAAACTACATATTTTACACGACTCGTAACAATGTAATGTAGGTATATTTGATCACCGTGCCCCTAACGAAAATATCAATAATAAAATATGATACCTGTATAATAAATAATATTATTAAGAACATAATTTGTTTTTTTACTGAGATGACTCGACAATTCAAATTTAAAGTATTGGCTAGTTATCATAAAAATAAATTGACAATCAAAATGTGTATTATATTTTTTTTGTATAGAGATGAATTCATCTAGATGAATGAATTTTTTATCTTAGATAATTATTTAGATAAAATGCAACTATTTATCTAGATAACTTATCTAGATAAATTTATCTATATAAGTCTCAACACTGATTAAGAGTGATGAACCGTTTTAATATTTTGTAATTAGTTTAGTTTATGATAATTAATAACACACAGGATGTACATTTTATTATGCACCTACGTATAATATAGGTGTAAAAATAAGCGAGTAATGATTGTAAGACGTGCTTGATAAATAATATAATATATAACTGATAAATTATCTTAATGTAGAATTATTTTTTGTATAGATACAATATTTATCATTGAATTTAAATTTACCACATCCAGTATCGACAAATGAATAAGAACACTCGAAATCTACTGTATAGAAAAGTTAGTAAGAAGAAAGTTTATTTTTAATTAAATCAAACTTTTTATTTTAATTCATAAAAATTATATCATGTGGAAAGATACATAATTATGTTTATTTATAAAGATGCTTTGTAGATTGTAGTATAAACTATGAATCGTAAAATGGGATGCAAAGCCACCCTAGACGTGTTACGCTGAATTCGAAATTAGAACTTTTCCTTAGATTCTACATAATTTCAATTAATTTTATGTGGAAACATGTATTTTGGCGGGATTATTATCAAAGAGATGTTTGTAGGTATACTGTGTATTTGGGTTATTCTACATTATGTTATACATTATACCTATACGCCATTTGTCTGTCTAAACTACAAGTCTTCACCGTGACCAAACTACATATACTGTATGAGTGATATGCTGTCATGCGCAATTTGTTTTTGGTTGGACAAATTATTCCGTCGGAATTAAATCGGATTGAATTAGATAGCATATCTATCATGTATAGATAAATCATCGTCTAATATTGAATAGTATCTTATTTTTTACGGTTGTAATTCAAGTTTAGAAAATAATTATTACATTTAAATGATTTATAGTAAAACTTCCATTTAATGAAATTATGTTTGAAAACTAAACTAAATACATTTAATTCTATTTGAAAAATTTATTTTTCTAAGATGTGAATTTTTTCCTTGAGACTTCAAAGCATGGAAGGTTCACTATATTTCATTTTAGAATATATTTATTTTTGTCATGTGTCATGTTTTTATTCATTCATAATACTGATATAAAAGTATAATACGATTTCTATATGGTGTTCGAACCTCCTAGGAATAAAATAGCAAACATCGCCGTACTAAATATTACTTTTTATATTTCATTTTAAAAGAAAAACTTACTATACAGTTTAAAAAAATTAATAAAATATTCTGTAAAATGATCTGACAAAAATAAAGCTCTGTGAGAATAACATTGTTTTGTCTATTACTCTAAAATCCAACTGGTACGGCTTGCTATACGAGCCGTGCTTATGGCCAGCGCTTGCCTGGAATTGCTATCGCAGCAATTTTTTCAGACAGTCACCGTCATATAATATTAAGATACAGTATTATACATCTTACAAGCTAATATAACCAGGGGTTCTTAACGCCCCCTAATTTAAATGAAACTTAGGGACATAAAGGTTCCAAATGTTCCGTATCAATTTTGTTCACAACTAAATTTATGATTATAATGTTTAATTATCGTTCAATATTAGAGAATACATTCTAAATCTAATTATTCTATTTCTAAACTTAATGGCTAATCCACTAGTCATAGACATTACAGTTAGTATTAAGATATACACAAATAGGTATCATATGAAATTTAATTCGAAATATTATTAAATAATCTGTTGTTACCATTTGTAACTTACCTACATATTTCTACTAGCTTTCTGGATAAGAAATTGAAATCGTGTATGATACTTATTTCTTTTAGGTTATGAGGAATTAATTTTTAAGACTTTCTAAAAATAAGGATTCATGTTTTTATTTTCTGGGGTTACATCGGTATAGATACCTCTATTAGATCTACTTGTCGGAATTATAATGGGATTTTCTGTATGGATTTCACAATCTTGGAAGGTAGTCAACCTTCCTACGCATGAGATCTCAATTTTATTGTTGCTATTTGTGAAGGTTCTGCACACTTGATGGTCACTAAAGTTGGTTGTATATAAACTAACCATGCATTAGAATCCATTAACTTATCCCAAATGGGCGTGGTTATCGTTAAAAATTTTATTTTGTAAGTTTCTGGGATTGTCTGATATGCGAAAAGTGCTACTTCACAAATGTTAGATCTCGAGCGAAATGTTTGACCACCTTTACATAAATTGTAGGTTCCTAAATTTACACATAATTCCCACTGTTTCCCAGTCAAAGAGAAAAATGTCTCATTATCATTGTTAATTACTAAATATTCGACTTTTGGTTCAATTAAAATTAATGTATTGGTAGAATAAATAATTGGTAATGAAACGAGTCGATATACATTGAATTCTTTACTTGAAATCAAGGGAATTTCCATAGAAAATATTAAGTACTCGTCTTGCACAAAAATCGTTATTTCAGAGATTTTGAGAAGGTTTTGCATGGATTCAGGTACTACTTCTATAGGGAAGTTGTTTCCCATAGGTAAGTTCATTTTAATTTCTTTTAATTCCTGTAATAATGTTTTGGGGGAAATTACGCTAGTGTGGATCTTACTATCCAGTGCTGCATTTATAATGGCAATAAGGTTTTGTGTTTCGTAAGCATACTGATCTAGGGTTACTTCGAATAAAAAGATTTGTTCTAGCAGCTTATTTTTAAATTTAAATTTGTTAATATCAACGATACTTTCGTTGGTCAGTCTTTGCAAATACTGTAAGTTATTATCAAGTTTCTGATGATGTTCTGTGATTTCTTGCAAAGTATGATTTGCGTCCCCTACTTCTGCTTGTACAACTCTAGTTTTCTCGTTGACTAAATTAATATTCTGAATTTTGTTTTTGGTTAATTCTAAGATCTGTTTAAAAATGAATTTGGTGTTGATTTTCGAGTATGCACCATACAAAACGTTGATCAGGCGCTTGAAGGTGCCCTCCAATCCTCGGAGATTAAGAATCTCATTATTTGAGTTATGCCCTATTGATAACATCACGTTACGACGATTTAACTGAATTTCATACAAATAAGGTTGGGTTGTAGTAGAAAATTGATGTATGAATTTATGAGTCTATTTCTGCATTTCCAAATTTGCTATAATTTGTTTACACATTGTACCCATCCTGTTATACTGGGTTATCAACTTATCATATTTGAGGTCAAAATTCCAATATCCACATATGTTACCATATCCCATTTAATGTGAGAAATTTTGACCTTTCCATGAGATTCATAATAAAATCCTTAGTGGTCAGAGAAGGTAGTAATGTTAAAATTTTCTTGAGTTTCTGACGTACTATCCCATATCCAAATTATCATGATTACGATTTTTGGGAATGATGGATTTATCTTGATAACTCCAAAAGTCACCATGGTGAATTTCCTAGAACAAATCAATTTTCTGGTTTCATTTAACATTTCTAATGAAATAACTTCAGTAAATTTTGATGAGTGGTTTGGCTTTTCTTGTTATTTTTTTATGATTATATTTTTATTTGTTGAATTTACATCTAAAATTTCATATGTACCCAACTACTTCGGGACCGATTTGTTTTTTGCGGCTTTTTCTTGAAATTAAACTTTCTATCTTACTTCAAAAATTTGATGTTTTGTTGTCTTGTGGTAATGTTTGACTTACTCTTTGCTTCCAGCAAATTAGTTCTTACCAAAGCTTGAGGTTCTTGCATTTGTCTTTTGACTTTGTATTGGTAATCATTATATTATATTGTGGTTTTGGGTCGTTAGTGAAAGATTTTGGAATTTTAACATGATTTTCATATGCCAAATGGTATGGCTGGAATTTCTTAGCTGAGTGAATAGCTGAATTATAGCAAAACATTGCATAAGGGATTTTAGTTTCCCAGTTTAGTTGATTGTTTTTGATGAAATTTCGTAAATATTCTGCTTGAGAATGATGACTTCGTTCGAGACTACCATTGCTCTGAGGGTGATAAGGTGTGGTCGACGTCTGCCGAATTTTGAGGAGTTTACACACCTCTTTGAAAACATTGCTTAAGAATTTGTACCACAGTCTGTCACCAGACTTTGCGGTATTCCGTGTAAGCACACGAATTTGGTCACAAAATGTTGTGCTACCGTATTCGCTTCTTGATTCTCCATGGGGGAAGCACATGCCAATTTAGTGAGGTCGTCTTATAACGTTAAAATAAAAGAACTCCCACTATGTGAACAGGGTAGTGGTCTTACTACATCTAGGAATATCTTTTCGAATGCTCTGGTAGCTGTACTGGTAATTACCATAAGCTTTTTTTGGTGTTCTTGTCGCTGTTTTATTCTTTTGACAAGCTGGACAGTTTTTTATGAATTGTTTGATTTGTTTCCTCATACCCTTCCAATTATGTTCTTCATACATCTTATTAAACGTTCTGGTTAATCATTGATGACCTCCTAGAGGATTTTCATGAAACTCTCTTATTTTATCTTATTTACTCTCAAAGTTATTTCGAAACATGTTTCGGATGATTTTCCATTGTAATGCGTCTGTTTCACCTCCAATTCTTAGACAAGCGAGACTGATTATTTTTAATTCTATACATAATTCTATAAGTTTTCTTTTCAAATTAAATATAGAAAGTAATATTTATTATATTATTATAATATTCCTTGGAGATCCGTAACATTTTTGTACCTAAGTGAAAAACATGGCGTAATAATAACCCAATTAATATTGAGGAATGATGTATTGTTTTGAATGTTTAATAGGTATATTATGTATTGTATGTACAAGTATTGCATATTGAAAATAAAATTCTTTGATCATAAATTTGCTAGCTTAAAACAGTAGTAGAGAATATTTATTTATGGTATATACACTTGTAATATGTAATGTGCAAAATTAGTCTGTCTATTTTCTACCACATATATGGTGATTTTCATATGAACAGTTAATATTGAATATTTGAATATAATATATGCAAGTTTATTTGACAGTATATAAATAATAACAATTGTTGAATTAATAATGCAATGCAATATATTATGTGACATAAAATATAAATATTTACATCCATCGTCCATCGTCATAGTAATTACAGTAACTATGTTCTGAAATACAACAATAATTTTTATTTTCGTTAATAATTAATCATACTTTGTCGATGGTTATTTAGATTCCGTTTTATCTTTGTAATATCGTTAATTTCTGGTTGAAAAAAATGTTCTAATTTTATATTAATTTATTCATATATAATATTGTTTTTATAAAACATAAGAAATGCTTGGTGATCGGCGAATAAAAAATTGCTGGCTTTTGAAAGAATACTATTTAATCTATATCGGTTACAAGTAGATTAAAATTGTAATACTCAAAATAACGATTTTAAACCAATTCCTCCATTGTATCTAATGAAACAATTTAAATCAATTCTAATAGTGTTATTTTGTTCAATTAATTTACTTAAGTAGATTTCTGAAAACCATTCATTACAATATTTTTCAGTTGTTAAATGTTTTATATTTTATTAAACACGTTCAAATTAAATATCATATGTTTTATACATCTTGGAAATTTTAAAATACCTATACTTAATTGAGTAATGAGTATAGATATATTAATTATCATGTCTTGCATTATGCAATACATTTTAAGGTTGATAATTATGGGGTTCTATAAATACGACTTTTGATTAAAATTTTACTGTTTAATGCGAGGACTGCGTGTATACTAATAGTGACACTGACATAATATAATTAGGTATACATATAGTTATGCTATTAAAAATTGATTTCTAGTTATACTTACTCTAAATAATAACTTCATATCATATACCTACAAATTAAATTAATTCATTCTAAACACTGAAGTTATACACATTCTGATACTAAATATATAATATAACGTGTGAATCTAATAATTTTGAAGTATTAGTAATATGGTCATTAATCACTCAACAATACATATTTACTGAATTGTAAATTATATCAATTAAACATTGAAAAGTACCTATATTAAATCTATTATACGGGGATACGACATGTTTGATACAATAATTTATGTATTTAATTATAATTAACATCGTATTTTGTTTCATCTTAAAGGATTATAAATAAATATGAATGTTATAAAAGGTATATTATGATTATAAATTAAACGTTGAACTGAGTACATATTCCACTTCGTCTTAAAAATTTAAAAAAAAAAGGTATCAAAAACTATATTAAATTGAAAAGTTGAAAGCCTCAAACTGTACTTATAATGATTATATTGTTTACACTTTGTTTTTGATTTAAACAAAATATATATGCAATGGTTGTACCATAAATTATTTATCTTTATTCTAAAATAAATTTATAGCCAAATAATCGATTCTAATATGTTATTCAAACACATCTATAATATATATGATTTACAAAGTTAGATATTTGGTACCTATATATTGGAATAATGTCATTAGATTAGCCGTTTTGGGAGTGATGTAGCTTAAAAATAACAAATAATTAATATTTTTCTGCCGAGTAATTTGTATATTATAACATATTATACTACGATATTATACCTACTATACATATTACATATACCTAATACTATCAATTTGTTTTTTAGATTTAGAATTATAATAGTATTTAACACGTATGGAATCCACAGAATTGCGTTCAACCTTTTTGAGTTTGTCGTTATTAGACGAGGACGTATCATGGGAATGGGTTATTATATTCGTTTAAGTAGAAAAATAAAATGATGTTGTGCATTTATTCACGTTGAATATTCACTTATATATACATAGTTATATATACAAACGATATAGTATTATATGGTGTGCGCGTCATAGTACACGTTCTTCGGTGCATTGCGAGAATTCCACAGTGAATATGGAGCTTTACTACAGCTAATAAAAAATATTTATTTATATGTCTTATACATTTATCGTCGAAGAATATGGTTATCGAGGACCACCCGCTCGAATTCGGATTTTCCGGGACTGTAATTTTTTTTCAGATCGTCCCATTACACTCGCGTTATGTATACCAAATGCATTTTGATATGTATTTTCGTGTATGTATGCCGTACGCTCGCATAAAACTGAAGTGTTGATATCAGTTCGCGCTCCAAGGTCGAATTAAAAAACAAATGCAAATATAACGCGTAGAAACTCGTCCTGCTTTAAAACGTTTAACGTAACAATTTACAGCATCATCTATAGTCATCAGCGGCAATCCTTGAAGGGTTTTTCATTTGATCTAGGTACATGGAAAAAAATGCATCGTACATAATATACTGTTTTTATTTAAAACTACTGCATCTATGTTGCATATTATTATCTATTTTGTTCTTGAAAAATAAATTTATCTTGCTGTTGTACCATCAATAATAATAATAATAATAATAATAACAGTAATGATGATTTATCAATCTATAAAAGATTAATTTTATGTTACATTAAATATTAATTTGATCAAGGTGATTTGGTCTATATATCAGTTAAATAATTATAATAATAATAATAAAAAATAGGTAGGTACGTTTGTGAATGATTATGTTAAAACGTATAAAAAAAATCAAGAAGTGCTTCTACTGTATATTAAGTTTCAAATGTATCTACTTCACGGCCATTGAGTACCTAGGTAATCCAGGGGCGTCCTTGTGGGGGGGGGGGCGAAAGGGGCGATCGCCCCCCCCCGTAAGGTGACTGACTTGCATAGTAATTATTAGTAAATTTTATAATTTATATTAAATTATTTGACATTTATATAATATGAAATTTCAGTAATTTCACAATATTATCTGGTTATCAAAACACGTATTCACGATCATATAGTATCATACTAGTATCTATAGTAATATCTAATATCTATAATATCTAAAGTAGATTGACAGGTTTGGCGCTTTTACATATACATAGGCAGCTTCAATTAAGCGTTGACAAAATAATAGACCGCTTTGCTAAAAATAAAAGAATTTTAGATTTTGTTTTATAAACTACTTATATTTAACTATTAATCAATAAAATAAATTTGTATACTATGATGACTATGACAATTTGTTTTTAATATTGTAACATTTCAGTGACACAAATATTTTATAGATAGGAGACTATTATAGTTCTAAATTACAAAAGTTGAAAAAAAAATGGTTCATCACTCAGTATCTGAATCCCATATTCTCATGTAAATTAATATTTATTTTTTTATTATTTCGCCCCCCCCATAGCCAAGGTCTGGAGACGCCCCTGAGGTAATCACTGTGATGGACGCAATCAATTTGAATTCAAATCATTACATACGAAATCAATTTTCAGAAGATATACAGTGTGTCGGTCACTAGGTATATCTAAAGATATTAATATGTTCATATATTAAATTTAATAAGTACTATAATAGTAATTCATTTTTTTTATTAGTATAGTACTGTATGTTAATCTAATTTTTGACAGAACATCGCATAAATATATCATGAATTCATATTATTAACTTATTAATTTATACTGTGTAGGTACTGTAGAACGGCGTGAATAATTTTATGTTATAAATAACATAACATTGGTAGGTATCTAGTTTAAATGATTTGAAAATTGCGTTGTGCATAGAAGAAAATAACAATAATATACGTAAATTGTGATAAGTTTGAAGTCTATACGAATAATATTTTTGATTTATATCATAATAAATTAATAACTACAGCTGTTAAAAAATTAAAAAACCGTAACTTCTCGTTTAAATTACTAATTTCATCGAAATTAAAACTTAGAATGCCTGTAATGATTCAAATATTTATTGTTATTGTTTTATTTAAGTAAAAAAAGTCTGATTACAATTATTTTATAAGTATGATGTAAGATACGAGATTAAAATGTTTACGAAGTCGGTGAACACAATTATTTGACATATTTGTAGTATTTTTAAAAAACTTAATAATTATTTTACTGAATTTGAGTGCGTGGCCAGTGGTGTGGGGCGATGACTAAGAGTGTTTGACGCGGAAATTACGACTTTGGACTTCGTATTCATTTCAGAAAGATAGGAGTAAATATATTACCACGATAAAAACAACCGTGTGGCCTGGTGTTAGACAGGCTTCTGGATTATTTTTTGGACTTTGATACTCGTACAGACGTATAGTAAGTCGTATCCGATACTATACAGAATGCCGTTATTATTGTGGGAAATTGAGGAAGTTCAATTGCGCTAAAAATGAAATAAATGCGTGTCATATTTAATGGTTAAAAGTCAACGGTGGTAGTTTTGTAATGTAGTTCAGCTTGTTTTAGAAAATATTCTTTAACATAATATTGTGATGTGGTGAAAGGGGTGGAGGAAGTTTGCACTCAAGTAATCAAGTCCAATGAAATAATAATGCTTTACAATTGTTTATAGTAAAACAAGTCAAACATGTACAATAGATTGTAAATTTTTGATTACATTTCTCAGCGTAATATTTAATGCGATATTTTTTTAAAAGATAAACAGTTTTTGGTTAACGTTAAAATATTTAAGTTTTTGCTTAGACGAACTAGACAATATTTAGCCATATATTTTTTTCAAACGATTGTAAGAAAATTTACTGAAAGGATTTTGCAAAATTCTTATACAGCTAATACTTTCTAAAATATTTCCTCCCTTTTTCATTCTTCACGTATTAATACATCATTGTAAAGAAACTATATACATTGTATACTGTACTGAAATTTAGCACAAATAAATCGAAGAGACAAATCACGCTAAAATAATAATTGCTCTTAGTTCATCTTCTTTTTTTGTTATTTCTTGTTTGTATTCCTTCAAAATTTTTTGCTTGTGTGTTTGTAACACTTATATGGTTATATGAATGTATACCTATTTGGTGGTTTTTAATTAATTTTACAATTCAATTTTAATTACATTTTGAACATCAAATAATAATCACGCTATATAACTATAGTCATTAGCACAGAATTTAGTTAATTATAAATTATGATATGTATTTGTAGTTTGATAAAATATTTGTGTTGGAATTATTCGTTATAATTATAAATATGAGATTATAATTTCAAAATTATGAAAAAAGAGTTTATACATGGAAATAAAATCAAAAATCAAAAATTATTGATATTGTTAAATGCATGTTTCAGAAAATTACTCATTATAGTTAGATTTACACATTTAAAGAAACGTATTCATTAAACATTAGTTATGATAATCTATTTAACTTATATAACAATTTAAAATAATTTTTATTTTGATCATATTATCTTATAGCTTATAAGCCTAGACAAAAGTACATTTTACGTAGCTAAATAAGTATTTTAATGAAGTAAAGTTATAGACATTTTGTGTTTTTAAAATATATGTCTTATAATGGGTATATTAGTAACTTAATAAAAATAATATCCATATAATTATAATAGCAGGTACCTGTCTATATTTATAGTTAAACATTAATACCTGTTAATTTTTTTTAAAAGAAACACGAGACTTATTAATTTTTCAATAGGTAGGTATTTAATAAATACTTTAACTCAATTAGGAGTTTTGAAAATCTAATGATAATGAAAAATAAAGTCAATTACTTAAAAAAGTTGTTTGAATTATTCGCTGTGTTGTAGAATGATTTACGAAGTTAAAGTGGTTCTCTTTTTTTCGTATAATTGGGAACTTATTAAAGTTAATACTTTATTGCGGGTTCGGCGATAAACATATACGTTTGAATAGAACTTTTTGTATAAATTATGAGTTTAAACCATTTTAGCTTAAGGCTAATTTTGTTTCATTGATTGTTTTAGTAATATCATTTAATTTAGTCTTAGATTCTTTAATTTTCTTAAATGTTGTTTAAGTTTTTCTCATAAAATGTATGAATAATTCATGTATAAAAGCTAATTTAATTTTAACTTCCAATTGTTTACTGAAATTGTAAAAATTATGTAATATTATGAATTTCATAATATTAATTTACCTATACTAAAAATTGATAAATATATAAAATTATAAATTATTACCCAGAACATTATGTAACTTAGTTGGTAATTTCTTTAACACATTTTAATCAAAAACTTTTGATATCAAACACGATTAAAATCAGTGAAAATTAAAAATATTTATTATTTACATTATTTAAGCTGGACATTGAATTTGCATTATGGCATTAAAAAACTACTCGGGGGGGGGGGCAAATGCCCCCCACAGGTACGTCACTGCAGCATAAATATATCTTAAAATGTTGACTTAATATTAATTCTTACTTAACAGTTAAAATTTTAAATAATAGTAAGTTTTGTAAGTTGTAATTAGATAGTTGAGCAGTAAAGGAGTCAAGAAGTATTATATTATACATAATTTTGATATAACACCACCTACTCTTTTCTTATACATTTATCATTGAATCCAGGCAAATTTTTTTAAAAATTAAATATTATTAATATATACAAAAATGTAAAAAAGAAAAAAATATTGTGAACTAATATGTAATATTTTATAATATTTATTTATGTATTTAATTGAATTTCTTTACAAAGAAATGCTGGGCTTCATTAAAAAAAAATTCTGTTGTGGTCAAGTGAATATAAGAAGAGTATAGGATGACCATAAAAAACAAATCAAAACAAAACATAAAAAAATATAAGTTATATAAAGATTATACGCAAGAATGTAATATGGTCAAAGACTGGCTCAAAGTGATTTATTATTATATGGTTTAATTAATTGTGTTGTGTGAAATTGATGCAAATATAATTTAATAGTATTGTATTTTTTACTTTAAGTTATAATTGAAATGTTGGAAACTTTCTGTCTTTGTCTTATTTACTCGAGATATAAGATTTTAGATATGGTATTTGCCAAACGTTCCGATTGATCTAATAAAAGTATAAAACAATAAGAATTCTAAAGAAAATGTTTGAATTTATCAACAGACTACTTGTGATAGATTTTTAAAATTATTAATTTTCTTTTTTTTTAACTCCTCCAAAAATTGAATTATGACTATTTTTTTAATAAAACGTTTTTGGAATTCAGTGGATATTATAAAAAATGCGGGAAGGATGATCTTAAGCAGTCTTAATGAGAAATAAAAATTTTTTAGAATTTTTATTATTTTATTAGATCAATCGGCACGCTTGGCAAAGAAAATTTCTAAAATCCTATGACGGGTGAAGGTTAGACAAAGGCAAAAATCACAGGCTAGAATCCCCTTAACTTAAAAAAAAATATTGAACATCAATACTATTTTGTATATAAAACATTTTAAATTATGTACTTATGTATTTATATAAACATATTATATAAAAAATATTACGCCAGCAGTTAAACATAATAATATTTTTTCATATGTTTAAATTAGATCTAATGAGTTTAGCTTGAATAAACAAATTATTTTAATCTGCTATATTGTATATAAACACATACCTATTTACAATAGGTACATCTGTAATATATAATATTGTGTTTTTAATTTTACTATACGGTCTACATAATTCTTATGACATTTTTCAGACATTAGTATGCAGCGTGTGTCTATTTAAATAATATATACATAATATAATACCTTATTAAAAATATTATAATAATTATTAAATAAATAATACCATAAATGTCTAGAATATTTGCACCGTTCTTAACGTATAATATATTAATGGGGGTGGAGTGGCCGAGTGGACTAAGGCGTCGATTACGACGCACGCAGTCGCCGGTTCGAATCTCGGTCACGAGCGGCATCACTCTTTGGGCATTTCGCGATGTCTGGAGAGAGAGGCCGCCGACCCCCTACCGGGCATGGCAGAAACCCACGGGTGCCCATTCAAAATTCTGCCAAAAACCCACGAGTTAAAACTTAAAGTTAAAACCTTACAGTTCCTTCCCCTACAGTTCCCCAGGCTAATGACCTCAGTTGTCGAAGCCCTAACCATAAAAAAAAAAAATATATATATATGGTATAAATTAATTGGAAATTTAAACAATTACTAAATCGCTTCAATAGGAGATAATTTACATTTATTATGCTATCAAAAATACACGTTGCCCACCTCTATTTTCATGTCTGTTCTCAATTAGTCCATTTTAAACTCTGTCCCTTTCTTCTTCGTTGTGACGTTCTGACTATACTCTCAAAAATTTGTTACAGGTTAATTTTCATTGGGGCTCCTTATATTTTTTTTATACCTTTTGCAACTGATCCAAGTTTAAAATTACTAAATAGTGCCCTCCCATCGTTGTGCAGCGTGAAAAACTAGAAAAATGCCTCAATTATTATATCACCTTTATTGTAATTACATGTTATAAGGAAATAAAATATTATAAATTATAATAAAAAATATTGTGTTATAAAATATTTAAATACATGCCTACGTTGAAACATTTGAAGTAACCATAAATAATTTATAATATTTGTGATATATGCGTAAGCAATATGCTCGTACGGTGGTGTACACGCCAAACATTCATACTGTGAAGGAATTTCTTGAAAAAGCCAAAGAACATATTATTAAAATATGGAAGAATTTAAATAAATTATATGTATGTACATTTTTAAGAGGTGGTAGCTTACTACCTAACACTGCAGTTTTAAAAATAAATAAAATAAATAATAATGACAATAATATACATCTTATATTTACTATAACTTGAATCGGTCAATAATATCAGCTTTAGGTAATAATTTAAAAACTGTTCTTTTGATATGATTGACAGTAAAAACTGAGTAAATACTAAATATCATTATAAGCAATACTAAGATAAGCATTTTTGTAGGGCTACTTCTCATCTTATGTATATTTTTTAATTTTGTTACAAGAATATATATACATAATATGTGGTAATGCTTTTAGGGATGTGTTTGAATGATTTTTTTAGGGGGATAGGGGCTCAGAGATTGTGTATACTTGGCAATTTAATTTCACATATTCGAATATATGCTCGATAAGCTATGTTGTGATGGGGGTTGGAGAATCTTATGGAAGAGATCTTTTTCTGATTGTGTGGACCAATAAAATTCTGTTAGATAGCGGAAATAGTTCTGGTTGATCGCTTTTGTTATTTAGTGTTATAATGACACATGTTTTATGATCTAAGTTTTTTTTTTTACAATTAAAGGATAAAATCCCTTGAAACTTGAAACATTTTTATCTGGTAACTTAAACATCTATAAAAATATACTTGTTTTTTTCTGTATGTTATTTAAATATCTTTTTTTTTTATTAGTGACAGGGTGTTTGAAATACACAATATAGTACGACAGTATTATAATAATACTGTCGTACTATATTTAATAATACTATTATTACATACAGTACGTTACGTTATGTTTTCTGTAAAACAATGGTACTGACTATAACATTATTATAACACATTAACACAAATATTAGTTTGGCACTCAGCATCATCATAATATATTTTAATATCTACATAAATATTTTACCAAGATGTCCTATAAATATTAATTTGTTTATTGTTTTTTTTTAAATACCTATTTGGTTCTATTCTATAACACGTTTGGTTTCATTTTACTCATTAAATTAAATTTATGATTTTGTTAATCTGGATATAATATTTACATACGTGGTACCTACATATTGATCGAAGTTTACAGACTGTATTGGTACTGTTATGAACGCATCCAAAATTATATCTCTCTCAAGTCCAACTTCTCAACAAATAATACTTAGAAATAATGTGAGGAACTTGCTTTTACTGTATTTGTAATATAACAAACAAATTTATCGTACAAACATGTGATAAAAGACAAAAAAAATAAAATATTGTAAGCGAATACATACTTTTCTTCGCTTGAACCTAAAATATAAATCTGTTTATGTCAATATTTTAGAAGGGAATCGGCGTAAGTTGGAGCACTTTTGTCGACAAACAGTTGGTGAAGGGTGAAAAATCTATACAAACGACTACGGAGATCAGTAGGGTCATTTGAACCACATTAGTAGACGTCCGAATCAAAATACGATTTCCTGGATACTGACAACAATGCTATAATAGAAAACATCTAGCTGCTGAAGCACAAAAAATATATGCATGATATATGGATATATCCTAGGCTGAGGCACGTTATTCAAATTGATGCTTTTCTTAATATTCGGATGGGTACGAGCTAACCGTTTTTGTATGTTTTGTTGTCCAAATGGAAAAAGGGTGTTAATGAAATTCAATGATCATTGAAATTGCATGCATCCTGCAAGTTAATAGTTTCCTTTAAAATCATTAACGTAATTTTAAATGTATTCAATGCGATTATATGACATATAGAAAATAAAACAATATTCAATGTTTCTATCGCAATTTGCCTTGCATTTTAATGAAGTAAATTAATATATTAAATTTCTTAGTTAAAAATGTATTTCTAAATTATAGTACACTGTTCAAACATAATGATCGTGAATAGTTTAATAAAATCATTAAGAAAAATGTTTAATTATTTTAATCAATACATAATTTTGAATTAATTGCATGATGATATTCGGAAACGCGTGACGGCTGTCAAAATAATAATTTAATTCGAGAAACAAATTAATTTTTCAAATTCTTAAAGTAGTTGAATATCTTAATGATAGTATTTCATAGTTGCAATAATATTACGAATAGTATTTACCTTATCTATTCTTATGATTTATTACGATTTTTACCAGCAACAATGGATGGACGGCCACGATGGGCAAATAATATCTCTTATATAATATAAACCCTAGGCAACATGGATCATTGAGCTTACAGATAGAAAATAATAAATTATATATAATGCGTAAAAAATCTAAGTATTAACTAAATTTTGGTTTGAAGATTGGAGGCTGTAATGAATTAGATAAACGACATAAATTGGTGTTAGGTTAGATTGTAGACATACATAATGTTTTCGATATTTAAAATGAATCATATACATTAAATAGTTTCAGTAAGATATGTAAATTAAATCGATTCTATATAAAAAATTAAATTTGATAGAACTAATGACAATTTATTTAGAATTATTGACGTTGAATTATATTTAAATTAAAGATGTTGTGTTTTTGTTAAATATTTTAGGTGACATGCAAATTTGAAAACAAAACAAATTAAGCTTGACGTGACTATAGACATTACAGTTTCAAAACACCAGTACTTGTAAAGGCAAATTGTTATTTTTATTTTTATCTTCGTGTTAATTCATCAAATCACTGCAACGTTTACTTATTCGGAATTTAACACAAACTAAAGAAAAGTTGTCTAGACCTTTTTTATAGGTATTAATTTGTATTAAAAATATTATTATTCTAAAGAAGTATTAAACCGAATAACATTTATTCATATTTTTTATTTATCAAACCTATAAAAAGTTAAATAAAAATAACTTTTGGTTGGTAACTCATAACTGTTGTTTGAAAAATATATAATCTTGATAGGACACATGTTAATCATTTTGTTATGATCGCATACCGTCTTAAGATAATAGTGTATTCTTAGTAGAATTGAGTTCACAAAAGTATTTGTAAGACTAAATGATTAAAGAATTTATCTATAAAAAAAAATTATATATTTATGGTAGTGGTCATTTATTAAACTACATATGTTTGTATTTATGAATTAAATTTGAATACATTTAAAACAAACAATTGTAAAAAAATAAAAACAAAAAATAGTGTTTTATGAAATATTGATGTACTTAGACAGTTAATTTGTACACGATAAAGGACAACATTTAAAGATTCAACCATTATTAATTATAGTATAACATAAAACACAAGATAAATATTAATGAGAAAAAATAATAGTGTTGTTATAATACAATATCAACTTGTACCTAATTGAAATATTTTATTTTATTCTGTTCATAAAAAAATATTGTGTGTAATGAAAAATTAATTCTTAAATATAGAAATTAGTTTTCCTTGATACTATTTAAAAAAAATCTAAATAATTTTTTTAATGTCCGCTTTCCTAAAGTTTAGAAAAAATAATAATTACTAATTAGAATTTAAATTGAAAAAATATAAAACAATTGTTTCAATGATTTTTTTATATAAAAGTATAACAGATTAAAAAATGAACCATTTTGGAATAATTGCTATTGTGTTGTTGTTGTTTTATTTTTTTGTTTAAAATTAAATTAGTAAATCAGTTTTATTAAAATATTTTTTAAGGGATTTTTTTACATCTTTTACATTGATTATGATTCATGAATTTATATATTATTATGCAGTGCATAGGTCACAGTATGAAGTTTACACTATAAAAACTATTTTAATAATATTAATGGCAATACATTATATTATATACAATAATGGAATAACTTGATTCTATTACCTACCTACCTGTATTCAGTAAGAAACATAATATAGTTTGATTTATGAAATAGGTATGGAAGTAGGTTGGATAAGGTTTTTCTACAAATATTTAACATTTAAGAGTTAATTATTATGAATCCTGAAATATGACGTTATTATGACATTCTATCATCTATTTGACAACGCTAAACCGTTTATTATTAATATATATAATATATATATATTGAAAACAGTATTTTTCGGCATTACAATTTTTATGAAGCTCAAAAAGTTTAGGTTTATGGGCGGATATAAAAATATATGAATCGCCAAGATCTAAAAACCTCCTACAATCGTTTCCTAAACCATCCGACTTTTATTTATTATTCTAGATTTAAAATTTATTGTCCCCTAGAGTTCTATAGCCAAATATTTTCATGTTTTCGACTGTTCGAATAATATATATATATATATATATATATATATGTATATGTGTGTGTAAACGATGATTTTTTTAAAGTATTTTACAATGTGCATGGCTTATCTATCTTCGGAACTAATCGTATTTTTTCTCGTTCCTTAACTTACCGACACATTCTATTTCATATTATTCATAATAATTATTTCAAAATTTTGTTTTCTTGTTTTATGATTGTGAATAAATTATAAAGACACATATTACAAAAAATTGTTTTTGTTTTGAAATTTTATTGAAACACACCTATATTTTCTTATTAACAAAAAAAATCTAGTAGATACTTTCATCTACTATACTCCAGTAAATTCGTGTAGTCTTTAAAATTTAAATCGACTTAAATGCTAATGAAGCAATTACGTTTTGTTATTTTTACAACAGGTATTTCATACTGCAGACTTCAGTTGGTTGTATATTTTTTAAATTTATTTAAGCCTCAACAACTAAGATTATTGGCTAACATGGTATTTATTGTTATTTATATCAATACCTATTCATCAAGCAATGTTATACACTTAAAGATTATTTCTAGTGTAATATTTTTTGCTATAATAATATACCTATACATAAGTGTAGTGAATACGTAACACTGCCTTAGGCTGTTTATTAGCTAAGCTAAGCTCAGTTTATTTTTTATTTATTATTAATTTTCTGTTCTAATAAATGTGAATACTGAACTCGTTTTCAGTTCAGTAAACATGTAATACTGTAATAAACGTTAGAAATTGAACAGGTGTAATAGTTGCAATCATAATAGATTACATGACCTTAATACTGTCATTGCTACACAGTAATACAGTTACATAAATGTATTATTGGATTTTGTACTTTTTAAATTTGGTTCAGTCTACTAAGATTAAAAAAAAAAAATAAATATAGTGTGCAACGGAATAGTACTAATCTTTTTTCTTATCTATTTTTTTTTACCTACAATATAGCAAAATTACGCATCGTAAATCTAAAACAATATATTCTTAGAAGAATATTCTAATATTTCAGCTTAAATTTTAGGTTCTGTGTAGAGTTAAAAAACTATTTGTCATGATATAATATTATATTCTGTGATATTTTTATATCATAGATATACATTTATCTTAAATATTTTTCAAGGCATACTCAATGAATAAAAAATTGAATTTACCTATACTGTTTTTTGAATTTGTGAAAATTGCGAAAATGTGTTACGTCTATTACTTTAATAATCTCATTTTAGATTCTGAGCTGGTTTTGAAATGGGTGTTTTTTGTATCTGACGTCGTTTTTAGGAATAGTAAAATTTCTTCAATTTTAATGGTGGTAAGTAGTAAGTAAGTGGTGATTGGTAGTAAATTAGATCAATTAATATATTTTTTTTTGGCTGGGGAGTTTTTGTACGTACCTACTTAAAAACAAACCAAAAATTATGAAAATGTTGTAATTAGAATTATATAAATGTTAACACTTGAGTAATATATTTTTTTAGAAATTTCTATTTATAATATAAATTAAAAAAATATTTTGTATCTTTGTGTGACATTTATAGACATTTAAAAATTTAAACTTTTTTATGTTTATATTTCATTTATGTATGATACAATTTTAGTTAAGTTATAAAAAAGCTATAAAATCGTAATTTATTATTTAGCCTAAATTTGTTAAAAATCAAAAAAAAATTGTGATATATTTTATAGTTGAAAATGCATATGTTTAAATTTTATTATTTCTGATAATTGATCTGATGATTCAAACTTTGTAATAATATTAAGATAATCGGGTCTTAAAATAAACATAATTATTTAGATATGATAATGATATAATGTACCTAATATAGTATTATAATGTATAACCATTTATATTATTATTCACAAAGTCATGACTCAATTTTTTATGTTGATAAATATGCTGAACTGTATATAATATATTGTATTTTGTATTATGTCACTATTCCAATATTTTATATTTTATTTTAATGGGTATTTGATTTAAACATGAAATAGATACCACTTACCAGGTACTTGAATAAATAAATAAGTTACAACTCTATTAATGAAACAACTAAATTGATAATGACGACAGCATATATTGATAACAAAAATAATTGCATGTGATGAATAAACGAGGTTTTATATTTCTAACACACTTGTTGAATAAACTGCTGAATTAAACATTACTTGTAAGTTGAAATGATATTTTATATTTAAATAATTTGTAATTTTTTTAATATTTAATATTTTAATTACATATTATTGAATAATTTAATTTTATATTTTTAATAATTATTTATTTAACAAAATCTACAAAATTAAAATGTATACATATACTCGTAAATTGAAAATTAATGCTTTGAAAGTAACCAATTAGTTGAAATATTTTGGAGAACACTGAACTTAATCTATCATTTTTGATGTAGGTTATTTTTTTTTTTTTAATAGAAACATAACATTTACAACCTTATTGGTTCATAAGTATTTTATTTTGTTTGATAAATTTCTATACTCAGGAAAGCTTTTAATTGTATATGTTTTAATACATTATAAGACTTAGAGCTTTATAGTTCAATCATAATAATTTGGGTGTACAAAATATTTTTTTTATTATAGATGTATTTTTGATTACTTGTAATGAATTTGGAATCTGTCTTATGATAAATCATTGCATAGTGCACAATTTAATATTTGTGCACATTTTTATGCTATATAAGGGTCAGAAGCTCTGTAATTATATTAATCTAAAATCTTAAAAGTAAGACACAGTTCTGAAGTTAAAAATAAAATGCAGCTGTGTAGCTTATTTGTTTATTAATTAGTTTATTACTTTTTAGTTTTTTATTTATTCGAGTATTACTGCTGGGTAACTAATCCCCTTAAGCATACATTGCCAATATATCTTTTTCACTTATATGCTTATTTCAATGATGTTTATAGATCCTAATAAATGTTTAAAAACTAGAAGTTATATAATTTTATGAGTTAATTATTTAAGTACTAAATATTTAAGAACAACAAAAATATTTATAAGAGTACTTTATAACACATTTTATGATTCAGGATTTTGAAGATTATTTTGAACTGAAAAACGAATAATTCTAGTTCTAAATGTATATTATAACAAATCTTGTTAAAACGTAAAATATTTTGATTTTCATAACAATATTATTATAATATAATATATCAGTATTCGCTGAATTTTAGAGAAAAAACGTAAAATATAGTTACATCTGTATGCGGATCACGAATGTTTTATATTTGATTTATTGAAGTTATTAACTTAATTTTTTAGAATTGCTTTCATTCATCCATTCTTATTTTCCATATATTTAAATCAGTGTTTATTATATTTTTATCCATAAAATATTTTAGCTATGAGTAGTTATTAAACAAGTGCTGCATTTCGTATGAAATAATAAAATTAAGTTAAATGCCTATTAATTTTGTTTTTAATAAGTCAAAATATAGGTTCGGTATAAAATTAGTGCAATAGTAATATTAAAAAAAACGGGTAAGGGGATGTCGTTCTTCTATATAGTAGTTTACAATAAATTATGTTACTGTAATGGATGGTATTAATTTTGAATTCAAAGATATGATATAATTTATCGCTGTATACGAAAAACGATTCTGAATGGAGATGGTTTGTCAGTCTAGGATAAGTTATACTATATTAATTATATTGTTATTATTTAAAAAAAAAAAATCTAGATACCTATAAAATAAATTTCAAATTAATCAAATCAGATTCATTGTGTACGACTTACTCAGTCAGTCATTGAAGGTATATACAATTTATAATAAAATATTAATATAAGTCATTAACAAGATTAACTATTAATATTATAATAAAAAGTATACTCTATAAATTAAAGCGCCCACGAATAATATTTTTAAATTTCAACAATATAACTATAATTGCTATTCTTGATTATTTAATATGTAATTACATCCAAATTTGAATTTAAAATAACTATAAAAAATCCGTGTTTGTATAGTTTTGAAGCAGAAAAATAACTACTTACGTGGAACCTTGTTTTAAATTTTCAATTCTTAGCTATACAATTTAAATTTTTTATAAATTTTAAACAGCTAAAGAATTTGTAAATTTTCAATTAAATAAATTTTGGCAAAATATGAACTTTAAATGGTTAAATGGTTCACACTGTTATAAAATAAACTTATGGGGAATCTCGAATTAAATTTTCAAGTTTTTTGATTCAAGGAATTAAATTTTATCGGCATTTATAGAGTAAAAACCGGAAAATTTCAAGTGTCTATAAATAATTTAAAAATGTTTGAAATGTTTTGAAAATTTTATCAAGTATAGAAATTGATAAAATAAACATATGATGTGAATTCAAAGTTTCTATAGTTGTTCGTTTTTGATCAAAAACAAAATAAGAAAACGGTACAAGAGAATTGAGTGAATTTCTAATGTTGTAATTCAAATGATTCTAAAAATTTAATTTTACTTTTCGGTAGACATTTTTTATTTGACAAAAGTAATCAAACTCTTGAAGAATCTCTTAATGAATTTTCAAATCTTAGATTTAAAAAAATACATTTTTATGCATTTTTAACTCAAATAAATTGCAAATTTTCGTGATTTTTTCATATTTTGTCAGAATTTGAACTTTCAGTGCTTATTAAAAACTATTGTGACTAAGTATTTTTAATATTTTTTAACTACTATTGTTAAGATATATATAAGAAGCCTTGTATTAAACTTTGATGCTTTTTAAAGATTAAAATTATATTATCATTTATAAAATAAAAAACTAAAATGATTAAAAATTTCAAATGTCTATTAAACAACTTACAAAGATTTTACATTTTTATAAAGTATATAAAATACTAGTATAAAAATGCAGTAAAAATGTCATGCGTCTAAAGTAATTTGTTTTAGTGTTACACAAATATCTTCTTTTTTTTTTTTTATTATTATGTTTTTTTCAATCTGTTCAAAGGAGAACAATAAGAATAATTGATGATAGAAGCTAAGATAAAAATAAAAATAAAAATAATATATAAAATGGCGGATTTGGCGGATTGTAGAGGCCTCCCAGTGGAGGTACTACGACATGAGTGAGATTTTCTTAGGCTAGGTTATTATTGTACATATATTCGCTTAGGCTATCAGTTCACGACACCACTGTCTTTTTAATCTTTTAGCTGGGTTACTTGGGATAGAAACAGATGATAGGTCAGAGATTAAGGGATTTGTATGGTGGGCTAGGCGGCTATTGAAACGTTTATAATGTGTTTTCGCTAGTTCAGAGACATACGGAGTTTTGAGGTCGGAGTGGAGGGTGTGATTAGTGACAAAGAATGGCGCTTTAAGAATTGTACGTAGAGTTTTTGATTGGAATCTTTGGATGTGGTTCATGTTGGAGATTTTGGCAGCGCCCTATAGTTGGATCCCATAAGTCCAAATGGGCCTGAGTAGGACCTTATAGATCAGGAGCTTATTAGATAATTTCATATGCTTAGATGTTAGAAGTGGACGAAGGAGACGGAAACGGTCGTTAAGTGTACGGGTTTTACTAATTATGTGAGGTTCCCAGGTGGGGCGGCGATCAATAAGGATGCCGAGGTATCGTACACACTGGGCAGGAGGGAGCGGTTGGTTATTGAGGAATAGTGTTGGACATATGCCTTGGCGAAGTGCGAAGGTACCGTGGATAGATTTAGCTTCATTCATTTTTACTCCCCAAGTTTTGTACCACGATTCAAGAGCGTTGAGATGATCTTGTATGTAAAAGAAAGCTAGGACAGGGTCTGAGCTGGTTGTTAATATGGCTTTGTCGTCAGCGAAGTCACCGACTAGAGTATGGGGTGAGGTGGGCTGGTCTGAGATGTAAAGATTAAAGAGCATTGGGGCAATTAATGCACCTTGTGGTACACCGCCTGCTTTTATTTCGGTAGGAGAAGAAAAAGAAGAACCTATACTCGTACGGAATAGAACCTATCTTCGAGGTAGGATTTGAGGATCAAATAGTAGTGGCTAGGAAGTAGAAATTTTAATTTGTAGAGGAAGCCAGAGTGCCAGACTATCAAAAGCTTGAGAGACGTCGAGGAAAGCACCGGTGCAGTATAATTTTTCCTCCAAGGCATATGTAATTTTGTCAATCAGTCGATGGACCTGATGGATCGTTGAGTGGCTGTTGCGAAAGCCAAATTGGGAGTCAGGTAGTATTTTGGCTTCTTCTACTATGGCAGTATTCGTTTGAGTAGTAGTTTTTCAAATAGTTTGGAGAAGGTTGGAAGGACAGTCAGGTGGTTTTTTTGGTTTTAATATGAGTATAATGATAGAGTATTTCCATAATATAGGAAAGTATGATAAACGAAGCATTGAATTGTAAATTTGAGTTAGGAAAATTATGGTTTTCCTGGGAAGGTGCTTGAACATAGGAGATTTTTTGGGTATATTTTTCTTTAAATAAAAATCAACTTCGCTAGGGTGGAAGGCTCTAGGAGGAGGATACATTGGAAGAAGAGAGTTAAGATAGTTTTCAATTTCTTGTTTTTTGGTTGGAGAGATAATATTATTGTGTGGCTGAAATGTGTTAGATAGATGGTTGGCAAATATGTGTGCTTGAGATTGTTCAGATAATTGCATCATTGGCATCAGCATTACGTAGAGTTGGAGGAGGATTGTGTAGGAGTATGCGTAGGAGTTTCCTAGTGGCTTTACATAGGGAGCCTTCTATGCCAGTGAGAGAAGAAGTATAGTTTGCATAAGATTCGGATTTCAGATTTTCCAGCAGACGTTTCAGTTTTTGGGTAAGTGCGTTGGTAATAGGATTTGTCTATAGGATATTGAGTTCTTTGCCCAACAGCACGAGCGCGGCGTTTTTGCGAGATGAGAGTTCGTATGTAGGAAAGTAGATGAGGGGGAGGCTTAATGTGTGAGGATATAGGTTTGGCTGAGTCCCATACAGAGGTTTGGATATTAGTTGTGAGTAGGTTTACTGCATCATCGATATCAGAGGAGTTCTTTAAGCGGAGTTTAAATGAAGTTTTTTCGGATAGAATTTTACTGAATTTGTCCCAGTCAGTTGGAAATTAAGATAGAGCTGAGGCATTGATTTTAGATGGGGGAAGGCAGTCTAGTGAAAGCAAGACTGGTGAATGGTCTGAGTAAGGGTCATTGAGATTGAATGTTTGAGTGTGAAGATTTCCGGGAATCTTAGCGACAAAAATATCCAGTATGTCTGGCGTTTTGCGACGGGAGTTTGGCCAGTAGGTGTAATTTGAAGGTGCAATGATAGTAGAGCTGGTGGTTGATAGTGATTGGAGGAGAGAATTTTCTCTGGGGTTTTAAGCGCGACAACCCCACTTTTGGTGTTTTGCGTTGAGATCGCCACCTATAATGTAGTTGTTGTTGAGGGTGGAGAAAAATTCGATTAGTCTGGCTGGAGAGATTGAGTGTTTGGGTGGACAGTAAACAGTTGCGAAAGTGATAGGTATATTATTAAGTATCAGAGATATTGAGCAGGATTGAATGCCATTGGATATGAAGCTTAGAAGTGGAGTGTATTTAAGTGAAAATTTTAAATATATTGCGGCTCCTGCATGTGCGGTGTTGTCGGGGTGGTTTGCGCGATAGGAATCATATCCAGGGAGATTAACGTATGAGTTTGTGGTGAAGTGGGTTTCAAATACGTATAAGAACAATGTCAATTCTTTTTTCCTGAAGGGTTAAGAGTAGTTCATTTTTATGGTTATTTAGTCCGTTTGCGTTCCATAGAATGGTGAGGAGAGAGTTAGAAGTATAAGAATTAGGCATTAAGTTTAGTATAAAGGAGCTTGAAGATGACAGAAGTAAGGAGAGTGATTAGAGGATTGATTACTGATTTGAGTTCGTCTAGGAATTTGGAGAGAACGTCGCTATCAATTATGGGGGCATGATTATTATGGGATTGGTTATGAGTGGTGTCGTTACTTGTTACATTGGCGTAAGATTTAAGACGTGAGCTTGATTGAAGATTGGAAGTTGGTGAGCGGGTTGGTGATGCAAGGCGTTGAGGAGGCTGCTTTTGTTTAGATTTCTGGTTAGGGTTGATCGAGGTGAAAGGCTGACGGTGGTGGTTTTGGAGCTCCTTATGAACAGTGCAACCTTTGTAATTGGCTGGATGGTTGCCAAAGTACAACTTGCAGGTGGCAGGTGTGTCTTGCGTTTTTTGGCAAGCTGAAGTTGGATGGGGCTTGCAGCGTGGAGGATAGGAATAGTATGCTCTTGTGTGTCCATAGGATTGGCAGTTGAGGCATTGTGGAATGTCGCGGTACTTGTGGGGTTCCTCTACTTTGACTATTGTATGTAGGAGTGTTTTGACATTGAAAATGTCTTCGTTGGAGGGGTCAGGTTCAAGTTCAACGAAGAACATGGGAAGAACAAGAGAAGTTTTCTTTGATGATGTTTTATATTTGTGACTTGTCTAGGTGAAAAACAAATTTCCTCAATTGCTGAGGAGATATCAGCAGTTGTGGTAGAGGGGTGGAGATTTCTTATGACCACTCTGTAGGATTTATCTGATTGAAGCTGATAGGTATGAAATGATGCACACAAATATCTAAAATTGATTTTCTCAAAAATTGATTTTACGTAAAAATTCCCGGTTCTTCTAAATTTTTTTGTTTGTTTTTCCTGGTGGTTTTGAAAACAGCTGGGAATTTTAATTTGAACTCTCCAATGCACCAACTAGATTCACTTTCCAACCAGAAAAGCTATTAAGCTGAAAATTGAAGCTATTTATTATCGTGTACACGGGCACACACAGACACACAGACAGACACAGACAGACAGACAGACAGACAGACACAGACACACAGACACACAGACACACAGACACACAGACACACAGACACACACACACTACAATGTTTTGTTTATCTACATTTCTAGGTTGATGTAGTTAAATGTTTTGTAATTACATCGATCGATTTTATACTTAAAAGTTTCAAATAGATTGTTTCGAAAAAATCGAAAATTAGCTAACGTGATATCTTGTGAAAGATCATATGATATAAATGTAAGTTCGAAAACTTAATCGAAAACGTGACAAGCAATAATTATTTTCATCTTGTTACATCACATCGGCATTGTTTTTAACTCAATTTTTCAATTTTTCAACTTCAGTCATCATTACTTTTTTAGACACATGTTCATGGTAGATTAGTTTGTTACATACATAGTATATATATAGGTCACAATACTATGGCAATGAAATAGAAAAGCTCGGTAACGATCGTCGACTAAGGTTTTATTTCTACACTTTTCTATAGAATGGGTATACTTATTTATCGTTTGGTAAGTGGCAATGGCTAACGTTTTTTTTACTCATTCTATGGTATCATAAAAAGTATTCCAGCACCCGAGGCTCACTTAATTTACTGCGAGTCGACCGATCCTGTCATTAGCAGGTCTTATGATCTCATCAATGGTCGAATTGGATTATCAAAACTCCTTTAATTTCACCTCCTTTTTTAAATCTTTACTTCAAATTATATTTATTCTTATTTACACAACTCTTTTTTTGCTCAGTAGAGAATTTCATGTTTCTGTTTCATACCAATTTCTCGTTAATCGTTTTGAAAAAAATCAAGTATATTAATAATATTATTATATTATTATATTATTATTTTTTAAATAGGCAGATAAATAATAATTGTGTGTGTAACATTTTTTGATATTACCTATAGGTTATAGTTGATTATACTTTAATTATTGATTTGAACGGAAAGAACAAAAATTATTTATTCAATGTTTGACTTACACACAAATTTTACCATTACATCCATTGAGAATACGCGAAATAAAATTTACAGAAAAGTTAGAATATATTGGATGAAATTTTAATACCTATGTAATAGTAGTCTGTTTAAACTTTGAAAAGAAAGAGTCAAAACATTCAATAAAAAATGAGTAAAAATAACGTTGCGGTGTTTGTATTGTTAGGAACAAATTTCGTGAGAACTAAAACTTAAGACTCAGTTAAAATGACGTGGATTAATTAATTCGAAATTTGTCCATTTATTAACTTAAAATAATTTTAATTTTTTTATTTGCTTGATTAATTATTGCGTAGTAATAATTGGGGTGCAAGTAACTTCTTCAGATAAAATAATAATTTTCTGATTTGAATTATAGTGAGCTATAACAAAATATGCAACACAATACTCTATAGAGATAAACAAGTGATTTTTAAATATTTCCATGAACTGATGAGATTACGTTAAAATATGGAAGGGCTGTTTCTTTTATCTTATACTTTTAATAATTATATATCACAATTTTTTACTGAAATTTAAATTTTAAATTTATTTAATGATTTAGGCTAAAAAGAAGATTAGTTGAATTAGTTTTAGCCCAAGACAAGGATATCCAAGAAAAAAGTCATGCTTTGAATAACAATAAAAATACGTTGGTCAAATATTGGACTTAGTCATATTATAAAAAATAATGTTTCGGAAAATAGCCATATAAACGTACAATTTTGTATAATATCAAATACATATGAACTATTTGTATAACTATCTTGAGATAGAGCTTGCAGATAATATGTCTTTATGATTTTAAATAGCTATCATTATGTAGTATTAGTGTGTTACATACATTTTTAGATGTAGTAGATAAATTTGAAAAACTGTTTAATGGTAACCACAAAACTTTATTTCGAATTAATTCGGTTAATTGATAATATTTTAGAGTACTCTTTTAGTCCAATACTCAAATTATAGAATATGATAAAAAATAAATTTTATAATCTAAAAAAAAAATGTTCGTTGTACTTTAATTAACAAAGTTAGTTTACCTTCATAGATTCTATTTTTAACTAAAATTTTAAGCTCGATATTCCTCATTTTATAAACATATTATATTATTATGTATGTAATTTAAATTCTTATTTTTTGCATGAACCAATTAAATTATACCATAAGTACTTAAAAAAGAAGAGAACCATCGGAAAGGCCTGAATAAACATCATCATTTTTTTAATGATATTTTAATATAATAATAATTATTCTATTTATTCATAGAAATGTAGCTATATTGCCTATACAGAGCGCCGTATTTAGATTTTGTAGTCCTTCATAACTTAAAAGAATAAAAATATGAAGAACATTTTCTGAATAACGGCCACTAGACTGTCTTTTTGTTGTTAAAATATATAATAATACTTTCAAAAATTTAAAAAGAAACATTGTCAGTGGTTTTTACTCGTATTTATATTTTGATTTCAAACATTGTAACTAAAAAAAAAATCAGTTCTTGGTTATTTGGATAATTGATAGTTATTTTAATTAAAATCATTAATTAATCTATTACATGTAAGCTCATATTATATTAATATTAAAGGTCGAGTTTTATGTATGGTAATGGATCAATGTCCATGTATCAACCACTTAATTTATTAGAAAAAAAATATACTATCAAGATAAATTTATCAAAACAGTGGTTTATTATTATGCATTATGAAGAGATAAAATTATTTACTCAAACCTAAGCAATTGCGTGATATATATTTGAAATCCACATATATTTGAAATTCACATATTCATCCTATTCAAAATGCTTATTTTAAATTAAACATATTTAATATTTTTTTGTTTTTCATGTTTAGTATAAAAACCACGTCATTGATGTAATAATCATAATATAGGTAATAAGCCAACAATCTGTCATAAAATCGTTTTTGAATTTTATTACCAATTTAATTTAATTTATTATTTCTGTTAGTTTCGACTGCTGATGTAATAATATTGTAAACACAAATTCAAGTGCTACAAATCCATTTGTGGACTTGGCTATTATGGCTAAAATCGATGGATTATAATTATTAGAATATCATTGCCATAATGATTTATAAAGTTATAGAGCCTAAAGGAAAAATCACGATATTCATATCGTGTTGGTAAAATATATAAATTGATTGATTCGACGTGAAACGGTGTTGTGTTTCAATAAAATTGTTGTAAGTGACGATGGTAGGCAAGTAGGTGGGTGGGTCGGTGTGGGCACGATGAGTTGGTGTTGCAGTTAGCGACGAGTGTAACATACCTCGAGAACAGGTACATGAGGTGAAGCTGATACGACAGTGGGGTGTTAAGTCCGCGATCGTCGCGGACGACGGACTTCGGTACGGTTGGACGGTCCACGCGCTTCATTAACAGAATAACTATACTACATCATTACACACAATAAAGTCTAACAAACCATCTGCTGTGTCGATGACGGTGATATGACAACAGTATTGTTAGGGGCGACCGGGAAAAAAAATGTTTGAATTTATATTTCCACTCTATGCGTGCGCACCACGCACCGCATAGGCACATAACGAAATATTTTTGCCCTAGTATTTTTATGTTAATAACAACGAAACACGAGGTTTTATTCTTTACCTGCAACTATTCACCACCATGGCCGGAAAAAATTAAATGTAATGAACTGGTATTCATGTAGAGTTTAAATATTATCGGGGATACGAACGGTCCGTACATGTTCGCGTTTGTTTGGGAAATACCAGCTTTTGTCGGCGGCGGTACAGTAAAAAAAAAAAATGTATGCAGTTCTCATGTCGCGGAGAGGAACGGATGCTATCTGACATAATAACATTATTTTGTCTGGCACCGTCGTTTGATTTTTAAGCTGGCACTGTACACAGCAATTAATACGCGAGGTTGCTGTAGATTGTGTCACATTATGCCCACACCCTCGTTACAAATTTATTCACGGACATATTATTATATACACTATAATATTTTACATAAAATATAACACGCTCGATTTAGGTGATATTTTATGTTATGTTCGCCACCGTAAAAATCTCATGGTGCTCGTGGTACTTGGGTCAAATGATGCCATTAACATAATGCACTGCCAGCAAAAGAAAACATATAGAAGTAATATTAAATTTTGTATAATAATATCCATAATGTATATATTGTAATATTATGCGAATAATTGATTAATTAGGATAAGAGTGATGAGGAGAAAAATAGAAGTAGAATTGTCTACTCACAGAACTTAGGAATTGAATTGAATCTAATTTATTTTTAAAGGACTAGTCACAATAAGCTTATAGTATTATTACATAAAAATAGAAAATGTGATGCTCGTATTAACGTTCCATAACTCTGCATTTTTTCGAAGGAGGTAGTAATCGTAAATATTGTTATTGTTGTTACATTTTATCAAATATTTTGAAATCTTGTCAGTCGTGATTTTACATAAAACTATTTTATTACGTTTTACTCGATTTTAGTAAAAAAATGTATTGATATTTATTAATTGATTATCTTGGTAAATATAATAATGTATAGATAACATTAATTATTTAATTTTAACTTATCCTTAAAATTAATAATAAATTATTAAAATAATAATAATAATAATAATAAAACAATTATCATATCAATATTGAAAGTTTATTATAACTAATTTACAGCATAAAAATGATATGCCCACCCAAAATATAGATTAAAATGATGGTATAAAAGAATTTTATCAATAAAAGTAAAAAATAGTAAGCATATAATTGACATTTAACTTGTAAAAAGGCAGAAAAGTCGATACCGCTTTGCTGCATAACATTTATTGATTATATAATTGTAATAGATGTTACACTTGAACTAAATAATAAATCATTGAAAATAGATACCGTTTCGAGCAGAAATGTTGTATCCTTTTATTCTTTTATAAGGAATAAAGGTAATAACATTTAAAAAAAAAAAAAAAAAAAAAAAATTAATTAATATTGAAAATAACTGAAGGCTATAAACAATTTAACTGTCCATAATAAACTTGTGTGGGATATTACATTATAATTTCTAATGTTAGCTATAAAAAGAAAAACTTTTAGGAATTTATAGATAAAAAAAGTGGGTAAGTGGATGTCGCTCTACATTGTGATGTCTGTACATTAGGGGGTGGGGTGGACCTCTGACTAGGACAGGTTAAATTTGAATGCAATGATAGTTATCATTGTATACAAAAAACGATTCTGAACGGAGACGGTTTATCTATCAAGGGTTATTATAGATTATTAAAAATTTTCAAATCTTAGATTTAAAATTTTTGAAAATTAAACTGTATATAGATATCACTAAAATAAACATTTGGTGAAAATTTCAAGTATTTACAGTGATTAGTTTTTGAATTACAACCAAATAAAAAAAATCGATTTGGTCGAAAACTGGTTTTGCGTAAAAATTCCTGTTTTCTGTCATTTTTTTTTTTGTTTTTCTCGATTTTTTTGAAAACTGTTGGAAAATGTTTACTTTTGACCTCTTTATATTTTTGACCAAGGAATTCACTTTTACATTGGAAACCACCCCCAAAGTTTGAAATCGAAGCATTATTTCGACTAGTTATGCTGTACATACACACAAAAAAAAAAAAAACACACACATCATTGTAAAATCATTACATTCATCACTTCGTTCAGAATCTAAAATAATTTACGAAATTTGAAAAAAATTTCAAAGCTATTAATTACTCAAAAAGAGTCAACATGTTTTGAAAATGTTACGAAATATTAAATAAAATCCTAATATAAATATTTGGTTAAAATTCCAAGTATCTACGGTTAATAGTTTTTGAGTAGTCACACTAAAAATAAAATCAATTTTGTTAATTTTATATTATACACTATATGGGTGACTATCTTAATAATGGATTTAACACTTCCTGTTTAATATTATGTGCAAAAATTGATTTTCAACTAAAAATTGTTTAATTGTGTTATTCTGTAGGAAAAATCGGATTTATTCTTAAGTGTTTGAGTAAATTGAGTGAGAATATTTATCACTAACAGTATAGAGTAAAGCGAACTCATTGTTGGGTAAGTAGAAAACATCAAAAGGAGTAATAGAGGAAACTTGTATTTAGGCCGTTAAATTGATGAATGGGTGGTATGTTGTAAAAGTTTTGGACATTGGCAAAGTACTGTATCGAGAAAAGTGAAGTGAGCTATAAAGATTTCTCCCATTTTGCTTTTATCGTTTTTGTGGCAGGCACTTCCCCTGGCCAGCAGTAACAACTGGTGTGATTACATATTAGACAATTCGATAGTTTGAGTAAAAGGCAATTTATTTATTTTTTTATTTTCTAGTGTAATGATTCAAAAAATCAAGGTTTATATTAGAGCTGTATTTGATTGAAATTGAAATCGATGAACATTAAAAAACTAACAAATCGGGGAATGCATCCATAATATAAAATTTCTAGTAGAAGTAGAATTCTTCAAGAACCCAGAAGTATCTAACAATATATTATTATTTCTAATTTTGTTGAAAATGTTTAAACTCAACTAATCGAAAAAAAATTGTTCATTTAATACACTAAATATAATAACAAATGGGTTTTCTTTATAAATCTTAATACTTAATACATGATTCATGAGGTTTTAAAAATTAAATCGAAACCACTTCAAGTAAAAATGTATAGGATCTGTTCTAGAAAGACTTAGGCTGAAAAAATAGTGAACTTTGAGGCACTGAAGTGTAAAAACATTTTGTTTTCTTGTCGTATTGAAAGTCTCTTAGAATACTTTCTATAATTCAATGAGTGTCTGAATTCTTTAGATTTCTGTTCAAAATGGAATAACTTCTAACTAATTCAAGAAAATCAGTATGATAAGTTTATTTTCATCTGTATAAGCAGTATATAGATGAATAAACAATAACAAACAAAAACACATTACGTTTAATTATTTAACATAATTAAATATTTTTTCTCCATTAATTTCAAATCGAAGTTCATAACAATGATTATTATTTTAATTTCATCATTTTGATGTTATTTAATTAATTAAAATGAATATAATGATTTGTTTTTTTTTCTCGATGATTTTTATAATTTAAATAAAATCACGAATAATATCATTCCAGTGGAATAATATTACTTTTTAACGCTTAATCAGGCCCGTTACTCAATTTCCGCCACTATTAAATTTGCAGTTGCTGCCAATTTTCACAATGCAGTATCTCATTGATCATTAAGACGTTTATAACTTGTGATTTGTGTATTTTTTAATGGTTTATTGTATAATCCATATGTATATGAATATCTGTAAATCTTATCAATAGCCTTTAGCTATTGTTTACGAGGGTAACATAAAAAAAAGCGGGTAAGTGGGTATCGCTCTGCTGTACATTGGGGGTGGGTGGACCTCTGACTAAGGTAGGTTAAATTTGAATGCAATGATAATTGATAGGTATCATTGTATACGAAAAACGATTCTGAACGGAGACGGTTTATCTGTCTAGGATAAATTATAGATTATTAAACATTTTTAAATCTTAGATTTAAAAAGAAAATTTTCTATGAATTTCTAGCTTAAAATAATTTGCGAATTTTCGTGATTTTTACGTATGTTGTCAAAATTAAAATTAAAATGCTTGTAAAAAAAAAATATGAATATGCATTTCTTTTATTTTTCAACTGCTATTGTAAAAATATTTTAGGAACCTTGCATTAAATTTTAGATATCAAACGAAAATTTTTTATGAATTTTTAGAATAAAATAATTTACGAATTTTCGAGATTTTTACGTATGTTGTCAAAATTAAAATTCGAATGCATGTAAAAAAAAAAATTGTGACTATTCATTTCTTTTATTTTGAAACTGCTATTGTAAAAATATGTTAGTAGTCTTGTATTAAATTTTCAAATCTTAGAATTAAAAACAAAATTTTTATGAATTTCTATCTAAGATAATTTGAACATTGCCGTAATTTTTACGTATTAAGTCAATATTTGAATTTCAAATGCTAATAAAAAAAAATTGTGCCTATGTATTTTTATAATTTTTTAATTACTATAAGAATAACTTATGAGGAACTTTGTATTAAATTTTCAAGTATTTTGATAAGGCCAAAAAAATTTATCGGCACTTCAAAAGAAAATTTTCAGAAAAATTGAAAATTTCAGTTGTCTATAAAAATCTCAAAAAATGTTAAAATATTTTGAAAATTAAATCATGTAAAGAAAATGCCAATCTAAATAACTGGTAAAATTTTCAAGTATCTACAACTTATACTTTTTGAATAATAACAAATATTTAAAACCGTTTGAGGATAAATAGTTATCATTACGCTATTTCGTAAAAATTTAAAATTCAAACGCACTTTAAATTTTTCCTATAATGATGTTTCGAGTTTTCTCTATAGCTACTTGAAGGAAAACTAATAGAAAACTTAATGTTATTTTTAATCCTTAGTTATAAACACAAAATAATTTATGATTTTTCAACTTTAAAATTACGCAAATTTTCGCGTTGTTGACAGATTTCGTAAAAATTTGAACTATAAACGCTTATTAAAAAAAATTATGACTTACGATTTTTAATTTTTTTTAGCTACAATAAGAAAAACTCATAAGGAACCTTGTATTAAATTTTCAAGTTTTTTTGGTTATCCAACCTTTTTTTACCGGCACTTCAAAAAAAAATTCTCAAAAAAATTGAAAATTTCAGTGGCCTATAAATAACTCAAAAAAAGTTAAAAATTTGTGAAAATTAAACTGTATATATATATAACACTAACATAAACATTTGGTGAAAATTTCAAGTATTTTACAGTGATTAGTTTTTGAATTACAACCATATAAAAAAATCGACTTGGTCGAAAACTGGTTTTGCGTGAAAATTCCCGTTTTTCTGTCATTTTTCTCGATTTTTTTGAAAACTGTTTACTTTTGACCTGTATAATGCACCAAGGATATTCACTTTTACATCGGAAACCACCGCCAAAGTTTGAAATTGAAGCATTATTTCGACTAGTTATGCTGTACATAGACACACACAAAAAAAGAAACACATCATTGTAAAATCAATACATTCATCACTTCGTTCAGAATCTAAAATTCAATTCTTAAGATTAACATTATTACTGTGCAATTTGGTTTCCCAAAAAATAGTATAACAAACACCTTACACAAGTTATTATTATTTTTTTTTTTTATCATTATGCGCAGGAATATTATTTATTAAATACCTATTGTGTGTTTATGCATTCATAGTATTTTTATCATTATTATTATTACTCTTAATTAGAAATATATTATTATTAAATAATTGCATAGAAAAAGTGCATTTCAATATAAATTATTTTTTTGAATCTCAAGTTATAGAATTGAAATTTTTATTGAAAACATGTGATTTCATATTTATAATTAATTAAAATGTTATCGTAGTATATTGGTATTTACTAATTATCTATACTTTATTAGACATAAATATATAAAAGTAAAGCACCAGTCTGATTTTAATTGTTAAAATTTTATTTATTAAGAACTTTTGTCTTTAACTATTAAGTTGGACCGTTAATTGTTAAACTGTTGTCATCAATAATTTATTTTTCTCTATTGCTGCGTTTGCTATTATTAGTGATTCAATAACCTATTGATTTTTATTGCAGTTATTTTATGAATGTAATTTACATACGACCTCAATTCACAGTTCGATTCGTTTAAAATAAATCCACTTCAACGATTTTCATAAACTCACCAAGTGCATACTGTCAAAAACAATCGGGTCCTAATTATATGCGGCAAAAAGTAATTTCTCTGGGTATCCCTTGTGAAAAGGTCGGTTACCGAAATTGCTCGATGTCGGTCGGTTAAGTAAAAATAATAATAATATATACGTTTTCAAAGGCGTTTGGATAAATGTCCAACAGAAATTTTGCTTGTGGTGCAATCTGTTTCCACGTGAGCGCAACGTATCTTAAAGTACATATAGATAGACAGAGACAGAGACAGAGACAGAGACAGAGAAACAAATAGATAGAAATAGACAAACATGCAGACAGACAGATTTGAAAAGAAAGTGAGGAAGGGGCATATTATTTTGTTCGTCGTAGCCTATGTAGTTACGTCACTCGAATCTATAAGTGATGGAGCATGTGACGAGATTTATGTGCGACAAATGTCTGATAATTTTGAAATAAAAAACTCACAATTGATAAAACATACATTACACTCGACAACTACATAGCAAGACCCTAAGGCATGTCTCGAGGTAAAGATGGCTCAACTTCTCAAAGCAATGATCTATGCTATATAGCCCAATACACTATATTTTGATGGTGCCATTGATCCTTACACTTAGGCATATGTAATTAATTGTTGTCAGTATTTTTTTCTCCTCCTTAGTCAGCAAGAATACCTAGCAACCCGCTCGTTTACCATATATGTATTATAAATACCATTAATTTCCCATTGAATTGTTTGTAGAAACAATTAATTAGAAATAATTTATAAAGAGAAACCTTGGAGGTTCCGTTTTAGTAGTGTTGTGTGTACATAATTAACACATCAACCGTCGGAGTATCGCTAGTAATAAGGAAAGCATTTTTGTTTTGTTGCTCGTTAAAATTGAACGATCGGTCGTTAAAGATGGGGAGAAACTAGCACGGTTGTACGTAGGTACAACAAGATGTGGTGGGGTGGCAGTGGCATCAGTGACTTTCATTCGAAACGCAATTTCCGGATCCATAACGGCATTAGGAAATGACGTCGTCGCGTATACGGTAGGTAACGGACATTCGGTGACAGCATCAGTTTAAATTCCTACTCAATCGTAGCATACAACTCGATTACCGCCATGGTTTCACTCGATTACCAGGTAGTGCATATATTTATTTTAACGATATATACCTATATATGTTGGGTTTAACCGAATAGGTAGTTATTTAACGGACAATTTAACAGTTTCCAGCCGTATAATAGTAAATTGTAACATATCGTTTTCGATGATTTATATTTTTTTTGTTAATTTTTACGTCAAATTGAATATATCATGATGAATCATGAATGATGTGTTATTTTAATAACTTATTATCTTAAGGTAGCTCTTAAATGTGGTAAACATTAAATTTATTATGTAAAAATAGGTACGCTCAAATTCTAAGTATAGGTACCTATATTAGGTTTCATTTCTGTATATAAGTTAAAATAATTTATCGCATGTAAAAAATCAACACTTCAAGTGAACAATTTTAGGAAAATAGTTAGAATCAAACTTTTTTTAAATAAATAGACTGTATTGTATTTTAATTTTTAAGTAATTTATTTCAGTGTTTTTACCTCAAAGTTGTATTTACAAAGTTATGCAATGAAGTCCTTTAAAATTTAAAATGTGTATTTTTTTTTCATTTCTGATTATTTGAATAACCTTTTATGGTAATTAATTTGTAAAAATCTGCATTGTTACTTATTTTGTTCTTTAATATTTTTTATTGGTATTTAGCGGAATTGAGTTATTATTTACACTTGTGTAGTTGTGTATAGTCTACCAAAAATTTCTCAAGATTTCACTCTTCTGTAGGTTTTATTTTAGATAATTTCTATTAGAAACAAATCATTACCTATCTTAGTTTTTTCATGTTTATCCTTATTTTTTGTACGATTGTTGTAAAAGTTCATGTTACTTGTCCATAGGGAACCATAACCTTACTCTTACATTTTATACATTTTATACTTCTTGACATTAATTATTGTCGTGCCTACTAAATGTTGCCATGTAAGGTTGAGCTGGTACAAAATTTCCTTGAATAGTTTTCCTAAATAAATACATTCTACTGAAGTTCTTCCAAAATATTTAAATTAATTGATTAGTCATCTATTTCATATAAATATCGTTTCATAATATTTAGTATTTTATATTTTCTTGACGTCTTTTAAGTTAACATTTTATCTTTTTTATCAAGCTAATAGAGGTTCAAAGGAGTTTCTACAAGCAGATACTCTTTGTTATTGTACTTAACTTTAAATCGAAAATACTCTTTTATCTGAATTTTTCGAGTACCTATGCATTAGTAATTTTTGAAAGCTTTATGGGTGTTTTTGACGTTATAAAAATAATCCACCGCTTAATTTTTTTTGCCATTGGTGGTCAAAGACATTTCAAGAACACTGTCTAATGATGAAAGTGTAACTATAAAATTAGATTTAATGATAGAATACAGTTATGTAATATTTAATTTTAAGATAATTGCTAAAAGTGGTTGCTTATACAATAATCATAGAAAATAAAGGAAATACAATAAATACAGTGTTTATTTATGGATAATGATAACCAATGATCATAATAATAATTTTGTAATTGATTTTAAAGTGACGTTACAGGAAAAAAAAAAGTAAAATCAATATTAATTATAAGCTAAATTTGTACAGTATATGTGTGTGCTGTAATGTTATAGTTTTGATTGAATTAAAACACATATTTTAAGAAATGTCTTATAGGAAATTAAAAGTTTCAATTTCTTTTCATACTCAGATTTTATATTTTAGACAATGCAAATTCTAGGTGTTTATCTATAAAAACAAATACTTTTTTCTGGTTTTAATATATAAATGTTCTTAAACGGATATTTAAAAATAATAACAAATTAAAATGTTGCTAATGCTAGAAATAGTTTTCTTTTTGTGTGATTCACATTATATTACAATCATATAAGATCATATTCTTATTATTATTACGACATGTTTTGTGTTTATTTATTATGCATAACTATAAATTTATAACTTCGGACAAAAAATGTTTGGTGTTTTGGGAACGTTGCACGCAATTCAGAAACAGCTTGAATTGTGCCAATGTGATTTAAATTTTCAACAAGCCTTGTAATTTTTCGTTCAATCTTTTTCATTTAAGTTAAAAATGTATTAAATAAATAAGTTATTTACTAGTTTATAAAAAATATATATATATTTTTTTTACCGTAGATGAAATTTTACTTAATGAAATTATAATCATATGTATTGTTGAAATCATAATGCCGATATTTATGAACAATTTTTAAGTACGTTAAAATATAAATACATCGGGTATAGTTTATTACTTTTATAACATTTTTTCATTTGAGTTGATAATATTTTAACGAATTTGAAGTTTTCAATTAAAATTATAAGATACAATTCAGATAAATAAAACCTTTTTAATCGTATACAATTTTTGCCTACTTAAAATTTCTCAAAATGGTAAATTACAGTAGTATTATACCTACCATCATAATTATAAATGTATATATTGTAACACATACAATTTAATCTGGTTGTATTCACAAAATTCTAATTAGAGTTTTGCCAAGAATAGTTTTAAAAAAAAAATTATTTATGAACTGTGCACATAAACATTGGGAATCCATCAATTAATATAATGTATATTATATGATAATATAATATAAACTATATATTATACATTAATTATATTTATTGTATTTATATTAGGATTTACGAGTACAAAATTATTTTTATTAAAGTAATGTATAATATTTTGTAAAAGTTTAAGTGTGAATGTTCACCAATATGTTGTGTAAGACTAAACAGAATATTGTAAAATAAAAATTGAAAATAAAAAAATAACTTCTTAAAATATTGGTTGTAAATTACACGAGATTATGATAATACGAGTATGTACTGATCATATGTTACGAGTATGACATAATAAAATGTTATCGTCAATTTGTCAATCAATTTATTCGTGGTTAGATCATTATTCATTAGGTTCATTCGTCTTACTGCTTGTAAATTCAAAGACAATTGGCCCAACTGTGTACAAAAATAAATTGGATAAACAATATTTATATTATTATAATATTCATGTACTGTCCTTTGTTATCATATTATAAGTACAAAAAATATATATAATGAGGTATAGGAAGTGCTGTTTGTTATGAAAAAAAACAGTTGTTTAGTTTATGTAGATGAATTGCGTATATATATTATGTGTTGTGTACAGCTAACGATATGTGAATAATTCATTGATTTGATATTTTTTTATACGTATTTATGTTTTAAAAAAATGCTAAGGTTTAATTTGAATACCTACTTACCTATATTTGTAATATTTCAATAACGTACAATCTGGCTTACGAAATGGGTTCGTAAAAACTAAATTATAGTTTTGTGGAAATAAAATTTGCTAAGTATCAATTAATGATCATTATGAAGATAGTGACATAAGTTGATAGTTTAAATAACAACAGAATTCGGTATGTCGATGACTTTAGAATTATTGATGACTGATTAGTCGTCATTGTGATTTTAAGGTCTAGTTCACTCTCTCACAATCTCTTAAATTAGCGTAATTATTTAATATAAAGTATGTTAAATTTATTTTTAAAACAAATTGCTTAATAATGATCGCTGATGATAATAGAATTATCAAACATAATACGTATACCATACATACATTTTTTTTTTTACTTTTTCATGGAATTTTTAAATTGTAATTTTTGATACATAATTATAATAATAATAATAACAGTTACGTGTTTACCTTCGACTGAGCAACAAGTCTGTTGTAATCAAGTTCTCGTATTTATAGCTTTCGAAGCAAAACAGTCAAACTACGAGTAAATCCAGGTAATATGAATATTTACCATTCAGTAGATTTTCTGACACTCATACCCGCCCCATATTAATATTCCCATCCAAAAAATTGGTGATTCACCCAAAAATTAATACACAGACAAACTAATCTAATCATCTTAAAAAACACATAATACTAAACCTTATGTCATAATGTCCAATACCGTGCACACAGTCAATACAACAGATAACAATACTAATGAGCCACCTGCACATTACGCCGATAAAGAAGCCGACAATAATTCAATTAAAAACATTGATTAAAATATCTACAATCATGATTCTACCGACAAAACAAACAGTATACAGAGTGTGCCCAGTGATAAACATCCATCACATCAAAACATTAACATTGAATCTGAAAAATATGTCATCAGCAAAAAATCTTTTGCTGAAACCACTCTCAACGCTACATTACCTAAAAAAGAACAAGCAATAGTTTTTGATTCCATTGACAATATACCTCAGATTCAATATATCATTTCAATTAGCAAATTAGCAAATTAATACCATGAAAACATATTAAATTCGTTTCTCGCATATCAAATAACCGTTTCTGTATATATTTTAATGACAAAAATACAGTTGATTTTCTTATAAAAAACTATTTCAGTATCTCATTAAATTACCAGATATCAATTAAAATTAGAGAATTAATAAACCCGGCTAAAAGAATCATTATCTCTAATGTCACTCCAGCAATTCCAAATGATGACATTATATCACAATTAAAATATCACAACATCCAAATGTTATCACCGATTACTCTTAATATATCAACGCGGGATTTAACATTATAGAACTCGTACATATACTCAGTTTCAGGCGTCAAGTCTATATAAATCCTGATGATTTTAGAAAACTTCCCTAGCTCCCTCCTGATTAACCACGATAATACCTCTCACAGAATTTTTCTATTTGATGACACACTCTCCTGTTACTTATGCTAACTCAAAGGCCATACTTCAAAACAATGTAAAAACCATCTGAAGCTCCAGTGTACGAACAATTTTCAAGTGACTATAACGTCACTGACGAATGACAATACAGTGTGATTTTTTAAGCATGCTCGCCCCATTTTTATGCTTAAATTATGCATATATTCAAATTCTGATTTTTGGAATATTTAAGTGTAGTTAAAGACGATATTTTTGAGTACTTAGATTTTTCACAACTTTTAAGGAGTATCCTGTAGCGATACCGACTTTGGTTTTTCAAATGACAACCTATATATTGTTTTAAAGAAAAATGTGATTCAGATACTTTTTCTGAAAATTTTGACATATTGCAATCAAAATTCGAACGAAAACTTCCAGAGTTATTCTACTTGAAATACTAAGGAATAAGGATAAAAGTCTAATACTTAAATGCCTACGTTGTAAATGGATACGATAATTATAATTTGGTATACAATATAAAAATAAAATATTTGTTAATATTCACTACTTATTACTAAATGGCCAAATATTGCATCTGATAATTTTCAAAACAAAAGAAAATATGAATAAAATAATATCCTTTTTATTTTATCCGTGTTACCTATACCTTATAGGCAATGTTAATATTTGTATAGCATAGGTATACCTACTTATAATAAAATACCGAACAATAGTGTACAATAGCACAAATGCGAAATATGTACGTGTATCCATTTACAACGTAGGCATTTAAGTATTAGACTTTTATCCTTATTCCTTAGCATTTCAAGTAGAATAACTCTGGAAGTTTTCGTTCGAATTTTGATTGAAATATGTCAAAATTTTCAGAAAAATGATCTGAATCACATTTTGCTTTAAAACATATAGGTTGTCATTTGAAAAACCAAAGTTGGTATCGCTACAGGATACTCCTTAAAAGTTGTGAAAAATCTAAGTACTCAAAAATATCGTTTTTAACTACACTTAAAAATTCTAAAAATCAGAATTTGAATATATGCATAATTTAAGCATAAAAATGAGGTGGGCATGCTTAAAAAATCACCCTGTATAGTAGAAATCAAAAACCCCACATGTGATACACTCGGAGACCCAAAGGTCGACACCAATACAACCAACTTTTCACAAACATCAATTCAACCGTCTCTCCTTGATGCCTCATTAATAATGGAAGTGACAACGGTAGATAACATAGTATTGACTCACATTACAACTGATACGAAAAAAAGACTAGCGCTCACCTCAACTTCATCAAGTAAAACTGTCGACTCGCCTGCACTTAAATCTACCTATCAAGACACTATCTCAAATGAAACTACCCCTTCTAAACCAAATACGACCAAAACATTTCAACCTGCAAAAAAATAAATAAATCGTAATAGATCTGTTGAAAATATAATCCTACAACTCGATGAAATACTCGAACCCATTAAAACTAAATTTGAAGAAATACCAAAAATAAATAAATAAATAAATAAATAAATAAAAATCAGTTCAAATTCATAATAGAAAACTTGATCGGCATACCCAATCCAGATACAGTACTGAACAATTTCGATATTACAAGCTTGTAGATGATCGAAATGATAGAGATCATTAAGCCTAAAATCAAAACACAAAACATGAAAAACAGATTAACAAGACTCAGAATACTAAAACAACTGTCACATACATCTTGGGATAGTGAATCAGAAACACTAATTGAAATACTCGAATCAACAATCCAAGATAACTACAATATGACTCAATTATTTATAATACAGCAAATAATTCATTACCAAAATACATAGACTCAAATCACAACACAGGAATACGAATGGCTTTAGGGGCCTTTAAAATCAGCCCAATCAAAAGCATTTACAACATAGCGGGAGAACCAACACCGGATCTAAAAATAACTGAATTGGCACTTCTATATGCAGCGATATTATCCAGATTAACAAATAACCCAGAATCAGAGACCAAAATAACACTAAAACTTCAAAATAATCAAGATTACTCCAAAATACCATTAATAATAAAAAAAAATAAAAAATGATAAGCCCCCCCCCCCCCCGTGGACAAGCACATACAATATAAACACAGATTTAAACTCACTGTCCAAGGAACACACACCACCAAACATATACAAAAATACTCTATGTAGTACTATTGAACATCTAAATGAATTTCATAAAATATTTACTGATGCCTCCAAAAATGATGAAGGGGTAGGAATAGCCTTAGTAAATGAAAATCTACAAACATCATTCAAATTACCTCCAATAATATGTTCTACTTATATACAGCCGAAGCAGTAGTCATATTGTTGGCCATCAAGTCTATTAATAAAAATTAAGCTCTCTAATTAGTGTAAAAACAAATTTAATCCTAGTGACATAGCAATAAAAATTCAAAACAGATTAGGAGAAGCAAAACAAATAAACAATACTATAATTCTTATATGGATACCTGGACACATAAGAATTGATGACAATGAAAGGCAGATAAACAAGCCAAACTTGCTATCTTCTCAAATGACGCACAATTCATAAACATTTCCCAGTACACTGACGTAAGAAAACAGATTAGACAAAACACAATCTCCCTTTGGCAAAACATATAGAACATCCAAACAAATAAATTAAATCAAACTAAAAAAAAAAACAGTAAAAAGATGGAAAAGAAACCCAAACATTAGAACCACAAATGAAAAAAAAGCTGAATCGTGCTAGAATTGGACACTCAAAATTGACTCATGGATATTTGCCGGAAAAAAAAGGATTTAGCAATAATATGCTAAACATGTGGCACCACACTCACAATTAAACACATTTTTGAAGAATGCAGAATATAGTAAATACAAAGAGAAGAACTATACATAAGCCATGACATCGGAATAAGCAAACCCTTAAAATGAATCCAAAACAATAGAATTTTTAAAAAACAATAAAAATAATAAACCTACTGTAAGTCACAACTAAAATATTTTAAAACTATTAAAATTATATATTATATTTATTATTTTATAATATATACCTTACTAAAAATGTAACGCTAGTGGCCCGTGTTGTCGAAGTGAAAATGTATTTCTGTAAATTCCAAGATCAAGAAAAAAATATAATAATAATAATAGATATATTGATAGTTCTATAGATTTTTTTGTTGCTTTAGTAAGCAGTATGATAAGACAGTGTAAATTTAAGGTAATTTAAAATAAAAAAAGTTTAAATTAGTGGTTCGGTCTATAGTGCTAAGGTTGTATTAGTTTCTTTTTTCAGTGGCTTGGATGTTGATGGTTGTTTCTATTTCTATAGATTTTTTCCAACGGTATTTTTCTTGATGAATTTTTTTTTTTTTTTGGTTGGTAATTTCTAAATTCCTGAAAGTTTTTTAAGATGTTGAAATGATGATAACGACAGTAGGGCGAAGAACTACAAATAGATCACAGTTCAAAGGTTGGCCTTAAGATTTTTACTTGCTTCAAATAAATGAAATTCATGATATAAGACGTATCTTGAGGTGCTGTTTCAATAAGGTTTTGTGTTTCCATAGTTTTGACATAATTGTGTTAAGTATTTACGTATTTTTGGATCTTAGGTTATTATTTTTGTGTATTGTGTTAATTTAATGAACGAATTTCTTTATTATTATTTAAAGCAAGTTATGTTTGCGGTTGAGTGATATTATATTAAAATGCATTTTGTAAATACTGGGTAATATATCCATTTTTATTTAGTGCTTCTTTAATTAGAAAAATTGATGGTATTAAAGCCAGAGTTTCCTCCTTGAGATATTTTACAACGTTATGTAGAATTTAGAATTGGCTATAGTCAGATTTAAGGTTATTGGTAAAGTTCAAACTCATATTCAATTGTAAGCTGGGTAAGTGAGTTTTTTAATTTCCTCAAAAAGAGTGGGGTAGTCAATTAATTTAGATTTAATAAATATGAGTACAGGTGTATCTATGATTATTTATTTTCCATATCCATAAATAGAACCTGTTCTGTCTATATATTATCATCTCCAGTTGAGGTGGCATAGCGGATGTTAATGAATAACATAATATAATGCGAATATAGCGATATTATATAGCAAACTTATAATACTTGGTAAAAAGACTTTGTGAAAAGCTTTGGTGGAGTGAAAACGCTTAATCTGTATTTGTGGATCTAAACAGGATGTCAGAGGATCATCATTCATCACTATCATCAATCGATGTTAATAATCATATAGTTTTTTACTTATCATTCTAATTAGTGGTGCTTTAGCATTGCACAGATATATTATCATGATTAGTGTACTCATACATTCTATTATTGAGTAATATAACCGAATTAATACTAAATAACAAAATGATAATTGATATTTCTAAGATTTGAGTAGGTATATATATTAAAATATTTAATTATTTAATATCAGTAACAGTGACTTTTACTCCAATAATTTATCGTTGTAGAATTTCATAAATATGTATTTACGCTTTAATTTATATGATAATACACAATATTTAATACATATATTATTATAATAGAATCTGTATAATTTTATTGGATTACTATAACAATGGTATGTAAAAATAATAAATCACAGTTTTACATTATAGTATTACACATATTATTTTGTTATTACATTTAACACGTTGTATTAAAAAGGAACAAATATAGAGTGGTAATTAAAATTTAAATAAACTAGCATAACAGCATGGGAGATTTTTTTGTTTTTGTAAATTAACCAAAATCTGTATAAATATTTGTTTGGATTTTGCATTGATTTCAAAGATTGAAATCTTATGGCACATGTCTGACCATTATGCACTCGCATCATCACTTCAATGCTCAATAATCCGATACTGATCGCAATCAGCAAGCATTAACCATCTAATTGTTTTCCTCCACTATTTATACCAGCCACAATACAATAATGTTATTATTATTATTAGAAACACTGCATACTTGCATGAGTGAGTGTCAGCAGTTTAATGATATAACATTTTCCTCGTCAAATGTGACGCCAAAACGACTCAATTGTGTACACACACACAAAACCGAATATCAACGATTAACTACTGCTCTCTGCGCGGATCTCTCGCGGAGATTAAATACCTTTTTATATTATTATTAGTAGGTAGGCGTATATAATAATAATATTATGTATCTATGTGCACTATATTACACGTATGCCATTACATCATCATAAATCGTAATTGATTCCACCTTCCGAGTACTGCGGCGCGCGAGGGTCGTTACTATTCTCTCGCTTCCGCTCATGTAATCGTTCGCCCTTTATGGGCCGCGGTGGGAGCCTAAAAAATTGTGGGGAGGGTGTGGCGGTGGTTTCGTCGTCAAAATTAATACCTTCGGAGACGACTTGACACGCCGAGGGATTACCCGCTGTGGGAGGGGGGAGTGAAGTTGGCTCTAGTCAGTTGTGTACGTGTACGAGATGCGCGTGCAAAAGTTTCGCATAAAGAAACGTCGTGCCCAGCCCGTCTACGTCTGCAGTGCGAATGTGTGTTGTTTTCCCTTTTCGTGACCGCGGGCGTACGTGCGTTAAAATAAGGGATACAAGTGTGAACGAGGCCGAGTGGTGGTAGGACCGCAGGGGTAACAAAAGGTTAAACGGGCTATGGCAGACGAGATAAAACAGACATTGCCGCAAAAACTGTGAGCACTGTGAGTACTCACGTGTGTGTGTGTGTGTGTGTGTGTGTGTGTGTGTGTGTGTGTGTGTGTGTGTGTGTGTGTGTTTACTACGGTTTTTGTTTTCTATTTAAAAGGAATGAAAACAGGGGGTACATGGTGGTGAGGTTACGGGGCGGTGGAATTGCTGGTTGTTGATGGGTGAGGTAGTGGTGATGATGGTGGTGGTGGTGGTGATGATGGAAAAAAAGAATTCCGACACGTCGTCGCATATAGTACACACATTTGTAACGCGGCCTACGTTCATCAATTACAATTGACGTTTTATTTATCTGAGCTGCCAATCACAAGAACCTCTTGATTTTTTTTCACTCACAGCAGTCAACTCTTCAAAGTTTATGTTGACTTCTACGTATATATTATTATATATACGTTCGTTCACGCATAATGAACGCTATCAAAAGTGATTTTTCCGGGGGATTCGCTCGCTATGCATTCTTTTTGTGTCATCCCGTAGTAAAACTTTTAACGTGCCGCCCGAAACAACAACAGCAACGTCGACGCCGTTTTAAGATTTTTCATCATCATCCCCCGTGGGCACATAATAATACCACCCATCAGTGATTTTGAAAAATTACTCGACCAATCCAAAATTTAAATTATTTTATCTCAGCAGTTAACACCGATTTCACCGCAGCCGGACACCAATTTTCATCCACGACTTATGCGAGCTTATAGCATATCCATGTATATATACTTTATCTTTGTATATATATATATATTGTATACGTAAAGCGCATAATCCTCCGACGGAAAAACTTTTCTTCCGTAATTTGTTTCTCGTAGAATAAAGAAACGCCTCCGCCACCACTATTCTGTAATATAATAATAACAACGAAAAAAGTTATACGATGAATATTGAGAATGACAACAAAACCGGAAACTTTGAATTTATACAGCTATTTTTCGGGACATTGCCGCCACCTTTCACTAATAGAACACAATACAGGTCAAACATAATTGTGTGTCTTGTGTATTATCTGTTTATATTAATATAAATTCGATTTGTATTAGCATAAAATATATTATACACATGTTGTAATATAGTTTCTGAAAAGTAAATTGTAATTTATTTAGCTGTTCTCATTGCTTTAATCAGAAATATGGGTATACATTATTACGTCGTATACATTTAGGTTGATTTGTATGAACAATTAATAAATAAATATCTAATATTCAAATTTAATTTTTCTTACACGAAACCTGTGCATTATAATATTTAGATGTTTAAAACACAAAATTTTTTATTTTCAATTCTAATAAATAGTACTATCCATCGATATTATGGATAAGCAATTATGTTTTAAAATAATGTAAATAAATCGTCAACTGTTTAATTCGTCACCTACAACTTTGAAGAAATTGTTTTATTTCTTATTTTAAATATACAACTTTTCTATTGGCATTAATATTTCTAAAATTTAAAAATTTATTTAGTTTTGTGTGCATAGCTTTTTACTATTAATTATAAAACAATCTATAATTCGTAAAGTTAAGAAATATGTTTTATTTTTAAACTAATATTATAAATGCTATTAGAAACTATTTATCTGTAAAATATTGCAATCATTGAATTATTGTAACATTTTTTTTTTTTTATAAATAATTCAAACTTTGGATATTTTTGAGTAGTGCAAATAGTATTTAGTTAATTATTATTGCTTTATAATTAAGTATAGAGATTATTTCGAAGAATAAAATTAATAAATTAATAAGTCATAAAGTTTATCCTGTGTTTGAAACAGAACCAAAAAATTTAATAGTGGGAGACGGGAGTGTAGGCAATCTATTGAATGAAGCTAAGCTAACTTAATGGAGGAGTTTATCATTTAATATTTATTAATTTTAGTGCATTAATTACATTTATGAACCATAATTTATCATGGAAATTGTAGTTGTTGTATTAGCTTAAAACATTTATAGTTTAGTTCATTGATAGAAAGTGTGTACTTATGTGTATAAGTATCAGAATAAGTATAAAACGATTATTTCTCAATTTTCCGATTCGTTTTTTCTTTGACCATTAGAGTAGAATATCAAATTAAGGGCCGATTTTCAAAAACCATTTACGTTTCTGGGATTTAAAAGTAATTTTTAAAGCTGCCAAACTTTTCTCCTAAGGTGGATTAGTGAATAAAATGGCACTACACACATTTATTTGCATTTGTCCGTTGTAGAATGTTTTAAAAACTTCAAGTTATTAAGCTGATTTAATACACGTAAAAACATAAGCACAATTATAATAAGCCTTGTAACCTAGTATATTATATAGTTTTAAAAGGTACTATTTTCTATCCTTATCACTTGAAACTATTTGTAGACTCTATTTCCTAAACTGCTAAAAATCAACTAAAATTTAATGATTAAACAAATATAAATGGCCACTTACTGAAATAGTTTTTACTGTTAAATGTGCACGAATAATTAAGTGATGAAAAAAAAATATAACAATTTTTTTGACTTGGATCGTGAGTGTATCTAGTTATATTTCAAATTTCCAAAAATTACAAACAAAAAATCAAAGTTTGAAAATTAACTTAAATATAAATAATTATATATATATATATATTGGTATTTTGTTATAGTTTTTAATGTTTGTAATACATATTTTATACTTGATTATTTATAGTTAATGATATAACAATTAGGATAATTTATTTAACATGCAATGGTACTTTGACAGATTAAAAAATAAAATAAAATAATTTCCATATTGTACCAATTCCCCAAATTTGTATTAATTTCAAAATAAAAATAGAAATAGTTGTTATATTAGATTTAAATATATTAAGTGTATAATATTTAAGACAGTTTATTTAACATTAATTTTCTTTACTTGTAATTTCTTGTTAATGATTTATTTAATTAACCTGAATGTTTTTGTTTTTAATGACAATCGAAAAGAGTTTCGTCTTTAAAGTTAAAAATTATTGAAGTAAGTTGCGTATATTTAGCGACATTGATAAAAAATATAAAATATCTTATGACTAAAAAAAAAAAAACGTAATTTTACATATTGTTAAATTTTAAGTTGTTTTTTTCATTTAAAACTGTGAATAAAAATGACTATTATTAATGATTATTACTATTTTTTTACATGAATTTAAAATTGAGTTCACAAAGGTTTATTTACGGAGAATGAAATAGCTGAATCAAGTTTATACTAGTGCACTTGTTACTCTTAAAAGTGATTCTAGATTTTATATTGTTATAATTTATGAGTTTTTAGGACTAAACCTTTCGAAGTTTCATAAAAATTGTTGAATTCAAAGTTTGAAGATTATCCATGTTTCTGAAGTCCTTAGAAAGTTTAAAGCTTCCATGAAACGCGTTCATTATAATTGTTGATGTGTATTAATGTGTATAATTATCTATCTATATCTATACTTAATATTATATAAAGAGGAAATATTTGATTGTTTGTTCTGAATAGGCTCCGAAACTACTGAACCGATTTAAATGAAATTTGGTACATAGATAGAATAGACACTGAGAAAAAAACATAGGCTACTTTTTAATGCTAAAAAAGGGCTGTAATCGGCTGAAATAGGGGATGGTATATATTATAACACCGTACCCGCTCCGCGTTCTATAGGTGCGCCGACACTAATAATAAATATGTATATATACAATCGATTGTATGTCTGTTATAGGCGTCGTGGTGACGATCTATATTTATTGTTAGTGTCGGCGCACACACATAAACAATACATTACACTCGTGATTTCCAACGAACTTCGTTTTGGTCAAGTCAATGTCAAGAAATTAAGACCGCGGCTCACTCGCGCGGTCGGCTCGCTGTGCAGTGGTTGTGTACGACAGCGAATATTTTTCCTATTTTTTTTTTTTTTATCATTTTAAAATGCCCAAAAGACCAAGATCTAAACTTTCTTCAAATAGTTTACAGGCTAGGGCAATAAAAAAACGTCATGATGTTATCTCCATCAGAAACTGAAAATCATCTTGCAAGTCAGAGAGAATACACGTCGCAATCGCGTGTAAGCGAGTCAAGTATCGAGCGTTCGCAGCGGCTTGAAGAACAAAATATTAGAAATGTTTAATCTCTCGCTAGGAAATTGAGCTCTGAATGTTTCGAACGCCTCCGGAATCAGAAAGACAACATACGTACACGGTTAGAGTTCGCAATCGAGTTTTAGCTCACAGTAACAGATCGGTTTTCAGATACGATTCACAGATTGATTATGCTCAACAGTTTTCCGTCCAAATCGGATCCATGAATAAGATCTGCTCCAAGTATTCTGCCAAAAAATGGGCCGATGAATCTAATGGTTTGTGCTGTGCTTCTGGAAAAGCCAGTCTCCCTAATATTCAGGAGTGACCACAGCCAATAAAAAGTCTTTTGACAAATAATCATTTACTATCTAGAAATTTTCTAACCAACATACGTAAGTACAATAGCATATTTCAAATGACTTCGTTTGGCACGAAAGAAACTAGAGTAGGTACACAATTGTATGCCCACTTTTAAAATAGAGGGCCAAGTTTATCATCTTATAGGTAGTCTATTATCACAAAAGAGCCAGAATCAATTATTGCAGATTTATTTCATTTCAGACGCAGATCTGGTATCGTTGTGGTCAAACATAGCTCCAATAGTAAACATTGATTTGATTAACAAACTACAGATCGCATATTTTGGTCGATGAAGAAAAAGGTCTTATAGATATCGTACTGCATGGTAGGGACGACCAACATAAAAAGAACTCCGAGTTACACAGATCGTATGATCCTCTCCAGTATCCCTTGATGTTTGTAATGTAAGAAGACGGTTAATATTTGACTGTTCCTCAATAAGGTATTGCCCGTAATAAAACTGTAACCTGTATGAAATTTTATACATTTAGATTGATGGTTAGAGATGGTTTTAATCCACTACATTACTACTGAGACTTATTTAGCCAATATATTGTCGATATGATACCAAAAATGATTTCGGAAAGATTGAATTACATATGACGTAATCAACAGAGACTGAGGGCTGAAGAGTATATTCACCTTAGAGACACATTAAACCAAGACGCAAATGTTGAACCATCAAACATCGGTCAGCGCGTAATCTTGCCGTCTTCATTCGCAGGTTCTCCGCGTTATCTACACGAAAAAACGCAAGATGCGATGACTTATGTCCGCAATTACAGGAAATCAGACTTATTTTTTACTTTTAAGAGGAATACTGAATGGCCTGAAATTAAAGCTGAACTATTAACTGAACAGTGGTCTTTCGATCATCATGACATAATTTCAAGGGTATTTCATTTATAGATGAAAAAATTGATAAAATTATTCACAAAATATGAAACATTCGGCAAAGTGAAATTTTACAGGGCAAGTGTGGAGTGCCAGAAGCGGGGTTTACCTCACTGTCATTCGCTGTTTTGGCTCGAAAGAAAAATATAGCCAGACGAAATTGATAGTATCATAGCTGCAGAACTGCCAAACCAACAAAACGAGCTGATATTGCACGATATCGTGACTAAAAATATGGTGCACGGTCCATGCTGAGAGCCTAATTTAATAGCAGCTTGTATGGTCAACGCAGTGCGAGACAGCAAGCAGAACTATAATAAATGTTTATGTGAAAATTGTTATACTCATATAAATTATAAATATGGCTATATTGTCGTAAACTTATGTACATTTACAATAATAAACGATTTAGTAATGTAATTTATTTGAAATTATTATATTATTATTATTATTATAATTATTATAAAAAAGTACACGAGGTCAGCTAGTATTATATATTTCTATATCCCAGTTTTACGTTACTTAGTTTTCATATCATACAGGTCGTGGAGTGTATTAGTGTTTGAAGATGTTAGATTTATATAATATTTTTGTTTACGTGTGTACTGTGTATACAAAAATAAATATAAATAATAATAATAAAATAATACAAATAAAAATAATAAAAGTAATAATATTAAAAGATGAAATATCAAGAAAGGAATATTTCAACGTTGAAATCCTCCTCTTGCATTCCTACACTAAGTCGAGCACACCTCAGTGTGACCCTTCAGAGCACCAAAAACATGTCTCATTAATCGTGGTGCCCACATAACGAGGGGACCCTAGCTATGACGTTTACATCGTCACAGATACCCAGAGACAAATAAATAACGAGCCACATCAATATTCGTCCTCTGTTTTTTCATGTGTTTCTATGCTTCCTTCCTCTGATCCGTGTTGAGTTAACAGGCATTGGATGTCTTACAATTTTATTTATTTTTTTTTTTTCGTTTGTAACGTTTAATCGGCGTGGTACACGAATTTTGTGACGTGTACAATCGACAAACAACAAAAGTGTTTTTCTATTCGAATCAAATGTGTTAAGTCACGGCGAGGGTATAAAAAAAAAGAAATGAAATTTTAGACGTTAACAGTTTTTAGATGATAGACAGACGGAAATAGGGGCTAGAGAAAAACGCCTGTGCTGTGATTGCGTTTAATCTTGCACACTCCAATTTTGCTTGTTCCTATTTTATATTTCTTGTCAAAAACACGTGATCGGTGACAACTCTTTCAGCCAACAACAACTTTGTAACTGTCATGGCAGATACAAAGTTCTCGTTTTCGGATCGTTTATAAATTCTTTTGATGATGTTTAGTTTAGGTATGCTGGTATTTCAAATTCGATGAGAATGACATATAATTGCTTGAAATAAATCTATAATCCTAACCTTTTGATACGAATATTTTGAAATAAATAACACGTGCCGTTGTTCTTTAAAATGATTTAATTTAGTATTTATACTATAACGCATAAGTTAATACAATCGTAATTGGTATTTATGACTATTTCCTATTCATAAAACCAAGTCTATGTGTTATCTGTTTTAGCAATTGACATTTCATTCTAAACTTAATTTATTTTAAAATATTAAAACATATGACATAATACAAAGAAAAAACAGTGGATGGCGCTCTGCTTTAAAAGTATGGCTTACTGTAATGGATGGAATTAAATTATATCATTGTATACGAAAAACGATTCTGAGCGGAGACGGTTTATCTATCTAGGATATATTATAGATTATTATTACTTATTAAAATATTTGACTTACCGGTACTTTCCCGTGGACTTTTTTTTTTTTTTTTTGATAAAGGCAAACAAACCTATAAGGAATCTTGAATTAAATTTTCAAATCTTAGATTTAAAAAGAAAAAAATTTATGAATTTCTATCCAAGATAATTTGAACATTGCCGTAATTTTTACATATTTAGTAAAAATTTAAACTTTAAATGCTTATAAAAAAAAATTATCCATATTTTTTTTAAATATTGTTCATCTGCTATTGACACAATATGTTGGAAGTCTTATATTAAATTTAGAAGCTAATCGACACAACCAATAAAATTGTATTGACATTAAAAGAAAAAAAAACTAAAAAAGTTTAAAAATTAAAATGTCAGTAAACAGCTGTTGAAAAAATTGTATAAAATATATAAAATGTCTATATAAACATTCAGTGAAAATGTCAAGTATCTGTGAACATGTTTTTTTAGAGTTATAACAAAATAAGAAAATTGCTAAATGAGAAATCTAGTGGAAATCCAATGTTAAAAAAATTTAAATTTCAAACGTCCGAAAAAACTTAATTTGACTTTCTGGTGGATATTTTTTTTTTGATGATAAAGGTTGAAAAACTTGTAAAGGAATATTGTATTATTACTTAAAGGTAAAAAAAGATTGTCAGTCATGGATGTTGCTCTGCTACACAGTAGGTTACAAGCCAGTTAATATAGCCTGTAATGGATGTCATTAAATTTGAATCCAATGATAGGTATTATATCATTGTATACGAAAAACGATTCTGAGCGGAGACTGTTTATGTGTACCTAAGGATATATTATAGATTATAAATTATGTATATAATCAATGATTACTTATTGAAATTGTGTTTTTCTTTTGGCCAATAAATATTATTATTAAAAATCATAAGATTTGAAAATAAAATTTTTTATGAATTTCTAACTTAAAATAATTTGCGTACTGTCGTGATTTTTACGTATTTTGCAAAATTCAAACTTTGAATGCTTATAAAATAATACATACGTATGTATATTATAATGAAACACTGTTATTATCTACATAGTGTTGTCAGTGGTCATACGATACAGTAATATTGAGTTTATTATTTACTATGAACAATGAAAAGGTTTTGTTGAAAAATTTAATAATATCAAAATAATTACATTTTTACACATACCTAAAAATACAATTTAAGACTATTTAAAAGAGGGTGTGTGAGTTACACTCTGGGAAGTAAAACTTCTTTCATAAGTATTGGGTCCGTTAAATCATAAGTGAGATAGGGAAGGAGTGAAAAAAATTAGTACGAAAAAAAAACACTGAAAATATTAATTTAAAAAAAACAAAAAAAATACGTTTATTAACTGCAATAGATTATATTATATTATATTTATATTTTATTATATTATATTATATTTCTGTCGCAGTCATACACAGTTTCATTTTTTCGTGACGTTTCATTCTTTCGTGGCGTTTCATTTTTCGTGACGATTTTTTTCTCCATCCATACCTCAAGAAAGAAGTTTTACTTCAAAAACTTGTGATTATGTATTTCTTTTATTTTTCAACTACTATTTTAATAATATGTTAGGAGCCTTTTATTTAAATTTCAAGCTTTTCTACCCAATAAATAATTTTTTATCAATATTAATTTAAAAAAAACTAATAATGATTGAAAATTGCATATGCCTATAAATAGTTCAACATCCCTGGAAATTTTTTGAAAATTGCATTGTAGATAGAATATACTTATATAAAAATTTGGTGAAAAATTCATGTATCTAGTCATTCGTTTTAATGTTACGTCAAAAACCAAAATCGATTTTGTCGAAAACTGATTGTGCGTAAAATTTCCTGTTTTCCCTTAATTTTTAGTTTGTTTATCCCGATTATTTAGAAAAATATTGAGAATTTTTTACTTTTGACCCCCCAAAGTACCAAATAGATTCACATTCTCATCGAACGAGGTATATATTATTTTTCAACTACTACCTATTGTAACAGTATGTTAGAAGCCTTTTATTAAATTTTCAAGCTTTTTTACTCAAAAAATAAATTTTTATCGATATTGATTTAAATTAAAAGTAATAATAATTGAAAATTGCATATGACTATAAATAGTTTCAACTTAAGTCGAATTTTTTTGAAAATTGCATGGTGGATAGAATATACTTATATAAACATTCAGTGAGAATTTAATGTATTTTTAATCATTTGTTTAATGTTACATGAAAAACCCTAAATTAATTATGCGTAAAAATTCCCGTTTTTTCCTTATTTTTAGTTTTTTTATCACGATTATTTAGAAAATATTGAGAATTTTTTACTTATGACCCTCCAAAGTACCAACTTTATTCACTTTCTGATCTAAAAAGGTACTGAAGTTGAAAATCGAAGCATTTTTACTACCCCAAAACGTGATAACAGGCACAAAATAAATACACACACATCATAGTTCAATAAATAAAGTTTAAATATTAAAGTATCTTTTTTGAAATAATTAATATATACGTTACGTAGAAATAGGCATCGATAAGTGTTGTTTGTGTCAGTAGTTTTTATTAAATTTAATATTTAAAATGCTTTATGAAAATATACTAATATTAAAAATGTTTTTCGTTTGTTGTTTTGAATGTTGTAGCAATAAGGATAATAATATTTGTACAAAATACTTCATAAATTGTTTTAAACTAAAGTTAACTAACTGAAAATATGTTTTTAAATACATTTAACGGTTATTATGTCTTATTTATTCTGTTTAATACTTAAGTGTATAATGTATAATATATATATATTTTTTTTTATTCTTTATTATTATATACACAATCTGTACCTCATGGGTACAATAAGAGTATTAGCTGAGATAATAATATAATACATGAAAAGGCTTGATAAAAGCAGCCACCCAGTGATGACACTTAAATATTAAGATTATACATTAATTTATATATCTGTATTTGAATTTATTTATTAGTTTTTTTTTTTTATATATAAAATATTAAGTTAACATATCTCTACACCAGTGGCGTTTTAAACGCCTTGGAGGATTTCCCGGAATAGTATTTGCTGATAGAGCTTTAATTAAAGGATTGGGATGAGATGCAAGCCGATTATGGAATCTTTTATAGTAAGTAACTGCTTCTTCTTTTACAGATTTGATTTTCAGGTCCGCGTGAAGGGCATGATTAGAAACATAAGAGGGGGAGTTCGTTAATTTTCTTAGTGCAATATTTTGAAAAGCCTGAATACGATTTGTATTTGATTTTTTCGCATTTCCCCAGAGTTGGAGACCATAGGTCCAAATGGGTTTGATGAGGGATTTATACATTAGAAGTTTTATATTAAGGTTGGTGTGTTTGTTATTGACTAGTAAAGATTTAAGCATACGAAGTCGGAGGTTTAGTTGAAGTCTTTTTAACCGTGTATGCTGGGCCCATGTTAGTGACGGTCGAGGATTAGGCCAAGGTATTTTACTTTTGGAGTAGTCGGAATTTGAGTGCGATAAAGAGTGACTGGCGGACAGTGTCCTAGCTTAAGGGTAAAAGTTGTGTGATTAGATTTGGTTTGGTTCACCTTAAACCTCCAATTTTTATACCATGTTTCTAATAATGTATAATATAGTATATATATTCATCGTATTAACTGAATAATACTGTAGATTATTTAGTTAATAAAACTTCATAGTTGTTATATTAAATTTAATATTTAATTAATTTTAATCCGTAAATATAATCTACACAAGATAATAATTTATTAAAACATTAGATAATACTATCTTTGTAAAACTTTTAAAACGTATATTTTAATTATTATTTATACCATTTATTGTAAATAGCTAGTAAATACATTGTTCCTCAGTGACTTTTCAATATGATTGAAAATGAGATTTTGAATGTTGCCTGCTGACATAATAAAACAATTTTTATACTAAAAAATTCAATGTTTGAAAAACATTTTCCAGTTTGATCAGTATTTACAACCAAAAAAAAAACGCTATTGTGACTATCATATTATTATAAGCAAATTAAGTATAATATAGAGTATATATTATATGTATATTGTATATACATATATATTTATATTTACAATTATTAAAGCTAACTATTCGAGTTTTTATGATATGTATTATTCATTATTAATGAAAATTATTTACGGAAGAAAATAAACTTTTAGTGTATTTTTCCTTTTTCCATCATTTTAACAAGCCTGGGCAAGTTAATGATAATTTTTAACTGAGTTAAGTTAAGTTAATGGAAAACATTTTAAAAAGTTTAAAGTTAATAGTTAATCTAATTCTTTTTTTAACTCAGTTAAGTTAAAAGTTATATGAACATTTTCAATTAACTTATTAACTTAAGTTATTTTTTTTTTTATATAATATCTATATAAATAATAAAAATCATAAATATTATTGACCACAGGAAATAGCCAATAGCTTTTCTATACATAGGTATTGAATTAATTGAATTATGTAGTAGGTATGAAAAAAATACAAAATTGAAAATGCCGAAACAAATAAAATCTTTTGATTTATTAACACACTAATACAGACAACTGACAAGTATTATGCATTTTTTTTAAATTATTAAATAAAAATAACATGGTATTTAAGAATGTACTCTGAATACTTTTTCAGGAAACTAAAAGTCTAAAACTGTTTAAAAATATAGCCAACTATATACTTCATTATATTTATTATTTAATTATTTATAAATTAACTTAACTCGAAGTTGATTAAAAGTAACTCGTTATTTATTAAGTTTATATCAATTAAAATAAGTTAAGTTAAAAATTAATTTTATGAAAAGTTAAGTTAAAAGTTAAAATTAACTTAACTTTTAACTTTTTAACGCGTTTATGCCCAGGCTTGCATTTTAATATTATCATTTAGTTATTAGTTTTATCGACATATTGAAGGTCGGTTTCTATAATTGGAACGAAAGGTTTGATGAATTATTTAAAGTAGTTAGTCAATATTATTAAAAAAAAAGCGGGTAAGTCGTGGATGTTACTCTGCTGTACAGTATGTTACAAGTGGGTTACTGTAATGGATGGAATTAAATTTGAATCCAATGATATTAATTATTAATCATATAAAGAATCTAAAATAGATTTTAACCCTACAAGATAACGAAGACGAGACAAGTTTGTTACCCGAAGGGTTCATAAAAAATAAAAATACTGAAATTATTTTCAATGTTACATCACCTCATGTTAGTCAAAACCTTTGTCAATTAATCGCTCTAAAAAAGAGGGTACCTGATTAGGTTTTGCCTTGCACAGTAACTCAAAAATATAGTTTATGTACACCTACACATGAGTACATAACAATAACTTATCATGATATATTATTATGTCCTTGCAGGTAATTGCATCACGATATTGGTTTATTCTATAAATTTATTTAGATCACGTGCGAGGACTGGCTAAACTCTGATGATTTGCTCTGTAAACAATAACTTTGAAGTTCAGACCCTGGTAGAGGTTGTAATAGCACATAAAACGAAAACCTAATGCCAGCGCGGTCACGCTGCTTTTGGTTCATCTCATTCCCGTAGCTGGTAAATTTCTTGTAGAACAGCTAATAATTCGACAACCAAAACTATTTTGACATGTTGGCTGAAGAGGCTGTGGTGACGATCTTAACGATTTAAATAAACGTGCAGAGAAATATAATTTAATATACTAATAAACATGTGCTACAATGAAATTCATTTATAATTACACATATTTTAATGGCATAGGTACTATAGGCTTGATGACTAAATAAGGGCCCACCAAAAGTATCATGTTTAAATACAAATTTTATATAATGATATTTATTTTCGATGAATTTAGACAAATGTATCCAAAATTACCACGCAGTATACGTACCACCATATTATTATTGATGATTTATGAAAAGAAATCGTTTTCAAGATTATGTAAAATACCAAACGATCAGTTTCAAATTAAATGGCGAAATCGTAAACGAAATTATAATACGATTTTTAGAAATAGAAAAATATTATCAAACAAACAAAAATAATAGCTGTATTTATTTTACGACATTAATAATTTATTTAATGGACATTTTTACTTTTCAACAATTTATGATTTAAACAACTATGATAATAATGATAATATCACTGTATGTATTTAACCAATGCAGCTGCTTTGTACTTATTTTTTTTAAATTTCTGTCTTTATGAAAATTAGTTATTATAACCTAGTTTTTACCAGGTACACAAAACATTATTATAAATGATTTCTAATGAAGATACATCAATTACCGCCTTGGTGACACGACGATGTATAGGGTATATAACGTATAATAGGCCAGGCGCGCTGTAAGGTCGCGTGACCGCATTTTCGTTACCGGTGAGGTGATGACCATCATGACAGCCGTCAAAGGTACAAAACTACGCGTTATACAAATCGCTGGTGTACAATGTTTGGTTTGCAGTAACAGTATTTTGCGGGATCACATTCCAGTCTCACTTCAAGACCGCAATATTTTCATCGTGACCGTAATAATATTATTACACATACAAACTAATACATACTATAGTATGCATAATGTGCATGTGTAATACGTATCTCTCGCATTGTCAATATGGTCATACCTAAACGTATCACAAGCATATAATATATTATATTATGTAAGTACTTACATAGCTGAGCTCATCCTGCCTCACATCACTGTACTCACAAAAAAACTCACATGGTCATAATATTTTTTTTTTTGTTATGCTTACATGCTGACAGGCACTTATTGTCGTTGTTAATTTTAAATCATCACAACTATGTAAAAATATTGTTTTCGTCCAATAACTGTAATATATAATGTATATTATAAATTTGTATGGCAACAGGGACATTCATTAAAGTTTTAATAACATTTTATGAGAGATTAATAACGATAGATTCCAATATAGTATGTAGTCAAATTTAAATTTCTATATCCAAAGTTTCATCTGCTCAAAGTCTTCCTTTATAACTTTATGAATACCATTGATGCCCATCACGAAACATAATATATTTGGACATTCGTCTGTAATATTCCTCATGATTTGACTGTCATTCTCACAATTACATCACAGGTTGTCATTTAATTTTCGCATACACATCACATATCCAAAATCTTCCATATCTAGTTCTTATGCGATTAAGTAGGTATTGTAACGGTACCAGTGCTAAGCGTGGTACCGCCGCGTAATAATGAAGAACACTTTCAGTCTTTCAATTTAATATTGTATTTATTTTCAGCATAAAATAATATTTACTCAAGTGGGAAAGAGGGTCACAGATCTATCAGTCTCGTTATTCATGAGATGGTGATCGTGCTCTCTGTAAAAACTCGGGAATAATTTATATACGTATAATTTCGGGGTGGGAACTAAGTCCAATTTTGGGCCCACTTAAAAAAGTTACGTCAGAACGTTGCCTCGTTCGGGTAGCGTGGCTGTAGTAGGCGCGCTTGAGAGGGGGCTACGTGCGTATCGGTTACCCTGAAAAGGACAATTTTATATGTTGCTCGAAGCTATCCGATGGCACTAGACGTCGGCCGAGAATGAGTTTAGCTTCGGTGTCTTTGGAGCCAGGTAGTTTGTTCTTTCTTCCTACTGGACATATCTTGACGCTACAGGGCGTTGGTAATCCTTTCGGTCACCGGTCGAATCGTTGAATTGACCTCTACTTCTTCAATAGTTCAATTCTTCAGAATTTGATTTCTTGAATAAGATATTGAAGGTTTGGATGCTTGAGTTAAATGACAAAAGTGACCGGCATATATATTCGCATAGGGCATAAGACGATGATGATTGGTCGATATTTCAGGAGTGACGAGGAATTGTCGTGTCGTCATCATGTCATAGGTACTTCTCTTGAAGCGTTTTTTCTTCGTCATACTGCTGAAATTGTTTAATGTAGATTTGCCTGATGTTAATGTCATTATCCTATCATGTGTTGTTACAATCGTCATAACAATGCGGATAGTATGTTCTGGTCTTGATAAAGACTTTTTTTGTTTTTTGTTATTGTGCCGTTACAGGATTAGCCCATTTCTGACGTAGAAATTTTTTAATCAGTTGGTACTCTTCGTGAGTGTTCCTTTTTCAGCTCCTTATAATACCTAGCAACTCATTTTGTAATTTTGTCGCAGTACAGAATTACGACTGAGTTAGTTCTCCATATTTGATCGATGGGAATTTATTGACTTTAATTTTATCTTTGTATGGGTATTCTTGTAGGTATCAGTTTTAACACATAGATAATAATATAGATTAGGATAGGTAATACAATTTAATGATAATATAAGTTTTTTTTATTAATTTATATGTTGGTATCGCTTATCAAACATTCATATCATAGGTTAGGTTAGGTTATTCATGATATTATAATATCGCATAGGTCAAGTAGAAGACTTTTCATGAATTTCACGTGTAGTGTAAAATCAGACAATTTCGAAAGTGCACGTTAAATTAATGATAATATAAACAATCGTGACCTGATAATATATAGAAGAATCACTTCCGTTGTAAAATATTGGTTGTCATTTTTATTACTCAAAGTGGACGTATAACTATAATAATATAGTTATTTTATTTTTATACAATGAGTTTAAAAATGGATCAATTTGTATAGGAACTACCTATAGACCTTATAAATCATTTTGAACAAACGTCACGTTTGGGCATATATATATATTATATGGTGGAGTCGTCAAGTCTACGTATTGTTTGAAGTATATCAATATATCATTATGCAGGGTGGTGGCAAGCGAACAAGCATGACAAAAATAAAACGGATCCAAACGTTCCATATGTTTGTCAGTTACAGAAGACCAGTAACCTAAAAAGAAACTTTAGAAATCCATCACTTTTCCGTGTTTACATTCGGACATGGTTTTATTGTTTTGCGCCGGGACAAAACTTTATGAACTTAACGATTTTGAATAATGTCACCCTATATAGTAATTATGCATGTACGGCAATTCTATTTTTTCTATGTATTTGAACTAATTTGTTTTCCAACATAAACGTTTTAACACTTACGTATACTTGGATTCATGGTATATTTTATAGTGTTGTTAAAAGAAATAATAATGCCATAACAACGAACGTATTATATAATATGTATATTGTATAGATCCATTTCTAATTGTATTTATTTTTTATTCTAGACATATTGGTTCGGTAGCACCAGAGACATTGTAGAAACGTAAATATTTTTTCACCCTTTCACATTTTATGTCTAAAATTTGATTATATTTTGAAAAATATATCACTGTAGTATGATTTATTGATTGAGTGTACATTTTTTCTGTAGTAGCCTAAACGTAAAATTATATCTAGTAACTATAGATTAAAAAAGTTTTGTGAATAACACTATCACTAAAAAAAATACATTTTTAAATTCAAATTAGCTATAATTGTATGATCAAAATTTGATCTTCTAATGTGTTTTAAAATAATTTATATAACACACACACACACACACACACACTTTTATTACAAGTAAATATTTCAATCAGGTATGTAATTTGTAAATGAATAAATGAAAATATTAAAAAAATATTGTAGTATAAAATATACATAAAAATTAAAATTTATGTTGTAACCAGTAGGTACTATATTATGGCGGTAATTATAATCAGAAATGTAATACTACAGTAAAATACACACAATAAACTGTATAAGAATAAATTATTGAAATAATTTTTATGATTTTTGTTTATTAGTTTTTTTTTTACTGTTTTAAAATCAATCACATACCTATATAGATTTTAGATTAAATTTAAAATAAGATTGTACTTATTTTAATATAAACAAGCTAATATCATAGTATTTAAAATTGTATTTATACGTTAAGTTTTCTTATGTAACAAATTACAAAGTACATAGTGACTTAATATGACGTAAGGTAATTAAATTATAATATTATTAATATAAATTTGATAAATATAACATAAAAGCTAATGGACTCTGAAAATAGTCATAACATTTGTTGTTAATATTATGAAAGTTCTAAATAAAAATATTACCGCCATTAGCTATCATTGTAATCATTTAAACCAATTGTCCCGTGAGGTAATTTTACTGAAAACTTTACATCTTATTATTTAAATTTATATTTACCTAGAAGATAAGATTTTTGTTTGTACACTATGTTTTTGCAGTAACTTAACGCTATTAATATTCAGAATTACAAAACTTATTTGCAACGTAGTTTGGTACGAGATGGCTCAAAAGCAAAAAGGACCCCTAAACTTTATACTCCACAGAACTCATTGTATATACATTGTTTATGTATACAAAATACTATAAATAAATTGTATTTTTATTGTTTACATTATATCTTAGGTTCTATTTATTAGATGCCAAGCTATTGATAAAATAATATGCTTTAAAATCATTGTCAAATTTTAAATCACTAAGATCATCTTGACATTTTGATTTATGGTTGTGTATAGATATCATTATTTTTGTTTATTTAATAATCTTAAAATAACTTGGGCATACAATTTTATTTCTTCTCATTTTTAAGAAAATATAGCATGATTATTATGGGTATTGTGTTGTATGGATTTTTTTGTATCTGCTAAAAATTAATAGGTAATAGGTATTGATAGTTATAAATATATTGTAAATTTAACATTGTGAAACCAAATATTATATTCTTCGATTCACCCAGAATCTTAAATAATCTATATTCAAATACAAATCACCGAATATCGTTGTTTTTTAAAATATCTAAAACAAAGTTATACATTTTAATTAAAACTTAATTAATGCAAATTTCAATAATATTACCATGAAATAATAAATTATATTCGTTGAATTTATCTTATGCTTTGTACTAGATTGATGTTGTTAATCTTGTTAATGTCAAAAACTTTCCGTGACAACGGCCGATATCACACAAAGAAAAATTTAATTTATTTCTGAGCTATTCTAATTTATTATGCAAATCATTCGGTTAACTCTGAATAGTGCAGATAATAGTTACGATATAATTTATATATATTTCACTTAAAATTAATACGATAGATACCTGGCTAACAATAATATCATTATATATCATTCCATAAAAGAAATATAATAACGCAGTAATTTAAGCTTATCTAGACTCGTCCGAAATAAAATGATAGGTAATAAAGTGTTTAAGAATAATATCATGACGTGTAGATAGTTTGAATATTGAACTATAACGAATGATAACAAAGGAATAATAATTTTCGTGAACAAATAAATATCAGGACTCGTTTTACGTCCTGCATATTTTTATTTCATTAATATTGTGAATAAAATTATAACATAAAAGTAAGAAAAACCTTCGTAAATAGAAAACGATGGATAGCGAATACCCTGTATGTGTTGGTTTAGATAGAACTACGCGAGTTTGTGACAACTGAAAAAAAATACTGTTATACTGTTATATATAGATTCAAGTTTGAAATATTTCATACGCATAACCCTAAATTCTCAAGTGTTCTCCGCCCACTAATTAGGCTACTAGTATTTCATTTATAGTACATTATTTGCCGTGAACTTATTGTCACCGTTCGACACTGTATAATGAAATCAATTATTTACAAAATTAAACTAACCGATAATAACATATTTAAATAACAGATCTCATGAAATTCGTAAGATTTTATTCATATTCAATCGAATTAAATAGGGTGTTTTATCCTGTTCCAATTTATTTAGGCGTCAAGTTATAATACTATTTGACAAGCTAGGTTGATGCACCTTAATCACTTATAGTTTTAAAAGGAGAAAATCGAGTAAACCTTTTTATTAAAAGTTCTTTGTTTAGTTAGTATAGTCTTGTAGATTAAATCGTTGTGAGTAAAAGTTCGTTGTGAATTTAATATGTTCTTCATTTCAATTAAAATCCAAAAATACATGTTTTTATGTTCAACAATGTTTCAAATTACTGAACGTATAACATAGGATAGGCAAGTACTAAACTACAGTTGTACCACAAGCAGAATTCAAATTTTCCAAGAAGAAACCCTTCTAAATTTTATTTGATGTACCAAATACGTTCAAAACATTCTTTATGGCTCTGTTATCATAACGCCACTTATCATAAAATAATTACTTATTAATTGACAATTTATGTTTATTTTTTTCTAGATTAAATTAAATCGAGAATGATTGAGACGGGTAGGTTCATAAATTTCTTACCAACAGATAATATCATTAATGACAATAATATAATGTCAGTAATATTTCAATAATGTGAGAACAGTTAAATAAAAAAAAAAAAAAAATAGGGATATGGTTTTTGATTTATTTAATATAATTGAAATAAAATTCAAATAAAATGTTATTGGCAATTATATATATATTTTTAAATATCTGATAATCCAATATCCCGAAATGAAAAAGTCCTCCTCAGTATGAAATTCGGTTTCGGTTTCAACAACATATCATCTACATCGCGTAACCGATTTCATTTACCTGAAATTTGGAACAAAATGTTCTGCTCTGGAGTATTTCTAGATATGGCGAAGGCATTATTGACTCAATTTTGAACAACGGATTTCAATTTCAACTAAAATAAATATTTCTAGCTCTTACTACTTCAAACACTGATTGTTCAGAATAAAATTCAAAATTAAACTATCAACCCATGATAAAAAACCAACCGGCGTTCATCAAATCAGCGACATCACCTCCTTTCTCTACATTTTCTATTCCGACTTCATCTCAGTCAACCAATTCATACTCAAAAATATATTATCACTATTCAACTTGGAAGTCACACATGACACAGCCATACTTGCCTCATAAGCCAACTCTTTAATAGCCAGTCAAAAAATCTAAACCCATTTAAACATCCTATTCTCCTGATTCAATAAATAAGAAATTAGAATCAATAAGTCTAAATCATTACACATAATCGTTTCATTCTGACCACAAGACTTCTCAGAGTTCACTCTGAAATCCATCATACCTCACACTCACAAGTTAAATATTCTGGCCTCAAACCTGAGATTATCACCTCAAGGGTAAATGACAATTGAAACAAATTAAGCATTAAACTTAATTTACTAAGGCCCTTACTCAAGTCTAACATCTATATTTAAATAAAACTTTTTATTTACATTAGTCTACTTCATCTCAACTCGGGACTAGCCACAAAATCAAATATTCAAATGATTTAAAACTTTCCAATTTATAGTAGTTAACCATGATACAGCTTATTTATACCATCTTCAAAAAAAAGCTTCACGGGAAACTTCTTTTGAACTCCGACACCTCATCTCATAAAATAAATGACATTTCCCGAAAACCTCATAAGACGCCTCAGATACGATTGGTACTGAGATATACTTAGCTTACAAAACATGCTTTTAAAGTATATAATTCATTGTGGAAGATGACTTATTGACATCAGCGTGTATTATAAAATTCTTTTATAAAACTTACTAATTGTTTTAAATTTTTTTATTTATATTTATTGGAATACATACAATTTGTAATGTGCATAATACATTGTATAAAGACAGGAGAGAAGTCCCCTAGCAGTAACACTCAGAGTCTTTAATGCATATAGATTGTAAGTAATCAATAAACGCCAAAAAAAAACATGTTATAAAGCGTGGAGTATTATTAATAAAGTAATATACCTAAAAAGTAGGTAATATAACACATAATTATTACGGATTGTGCAAACGTGATCAAGATAATTGAATCTTATTCGTGACTTTAAAACCAACAATATTACAGAAAATAATATCCAATGGCGGAAGTCCAATAATCCTGAGTTCAGCATTTATATTCATTAAGATGTTTATTGTTTAAAATTTATTTTTGGAATATTAAGTTTATCTGTTTAGAAAAAATGTAAAGCCACATCTTTATAGTTTTCACACGTTTTTTTCTTTTATTTATATAATATTATATTATTTGTTGAAAAATATCAATTGTATAAAATATAATACCTACATAGTTTTTATAAAGCTCAGTAATAATATTTCAAGATAGTAATTTGTGGAAAACCCAAGTATAAAATATGTAATTTTTAATATTTTACTTATTATTGTAAATATAATACAATTGGTATTGACATTGTATACCTAATTGTATATGATAAATAGTACCAACTTAAATTTTCAATAACCTGACACATATTATAATTAAATACACACATTTTTAAGAATATAGTGTCATTGTTGATGTCTTCGTTGGCACTAATCAGAAAAAAAAAAGAGAAGGTGCTAAGAATTTTATAAGCTTATAAAAACATATAGAAATCATAGCTATTATAGGTAGGTATAACAAAGTATAAAATTTAATGATTTTATTTTAATGATAGTAAAATATGTTTATAATTGAGTAATTAATTTATTCGTGATAACAATTAAAAATATATTATATTAACGAGTTTACTTGAACTTCAAAATCAAAATTACCTAAATCCATTTACGTTTTTAATAACACTCGCAAATTAAAAATATTTTTTCGTATGTCAGCTTAGCGTTGGTTTTTATGGGTTTTTTTTATACATATATATACATTTTTTTTTTATTATTCACCGTACATTTTTTCTTAGCCATTGATTCTATAGACGAATGAGTGGTTGGTTGAAGTGAGTAGACTTAAAAAGTACGTCCTAATATTGACGTGTTTTTATTGGTTTTCCTCCTCTCTAGCTGACTAAAGTTCCTTTGCCATTTTTTTTTTAGCGTATGTTTTTCTTTTATTTTACCTTCACTTCGAATTCCCTTCTATCACTGCCACCTGAAATCCACAAGTCTAAAACCTTTATCTAGCTGTTAGTTGCCTGGCTCCATGGTGTATTTTTTTCGATGGACATTTTTCCATTGCTAAACATGTCAGTAATAATATTTCGTGTAAATCCTTACGTGACCAAAGCGTGAGAAATTATGGTAGAATAATATATTATATAGGCGCCTAAAAATGTAAGTACTTATATAATTTGAAGGCTTTTTTATGACTACAACTACAAATACCAGCATACTGAGGCCATGAGTTAGAATTTTTTCAGGATTGAATATAACAGTTTATTTGGCCTAAGTGATTATACATCTTTCGTAGTAGTTGGAATTGTTGTTTTACCGGAAAAGTTAATAAATAAATTTCGTACTTACATAATTTTACCAATCATTAGAATAAATGTCTTTTGAAACAGCAGTTTTCGATGCATACTCGCAACAGGTGTGGCGTAGTTTAATATAAACCTTTTTTTCACTTGAGCGTTTGATGTTCTTCTACTAAAGTACTTTTATCTATGTGGACTAGAATAAACTTATTATATACATCATTTTCATGGTAAGTTTGTGGTTTTTTTTCCACGAAAAGATGGTCAAGACGTACACGAATACACAATATTTATAATATTTTTCAATGGAAGTAAGTAATTTAAAAATAGACAATATTCTTTTGAGTGATAATTAATGTTTCAAGAATTTAATTTTTCTAATCTACTATGCAATAATATCTATAATATTGTATAAAATATTTTAATTATTTTCTTAGTTTATATGTATTAAACACGACTATGAAGGTATAAAAAACAAATGCATTTCATTTTTATATATATAGGGTGATTCTTTTATCAAACAGCACTTATAGGGTGTTCGTGTGTAAATACCACCTATAACACACAAACACCATCCAAAACCACCCAACTATGGGAGGCTAATCTTGTAAACGGATTAACGAAAAATGAAAATTTTAACGTGAAAATTCATTGAAAAAATAGCCTTTTTAGTTTATGATATTTTAAGTATAGGTTGTCATTTGAAAATCAAAAGTTGATAATGGTTTACCTGATAAATATAAGGGTGAAAATATTTTAAAAATATATAGTTCTAGAACAAGATGGATCTAAAATTTTGAAAAAAAAAATTTGAAAAAAGTCAATAGTTTTTGAAATAATGAGTGTTGTTTGATAAAAAAATCACCCTGTTTATATATATATATTGGTTCAATCAGATCATTAATTTTAGAAATTATTTGATCAAATGAATGTCAAACATACTTATTATTGTATATAATTATAAGTCTCATATGATCATGTTTTCTTATTATGTTCTCCAAAAATAGGTTAATTGTTTTATTGGAGTAAAGCTTAATTTATTTTCATAAATTCGAATTTTGATTAATGGCACCCCTATAATGTTGGTAGAAGGTGTAGTATATTTCTATTTTCTTTACACATAAATTTAAGTTCAATGAGATATTATGAATATAATTGTCTTTCCATTTTTATTATATGAAATAAGTAAATTATTCAGATATTTCATTGAAAAAATGCTATTGAAAGTATACATTTTTTATTCCATCTCTATCATTAATTATTACATTTCGTACAACAACCATATGCAATGTATTTATTTTTATTTTCATTATTCTTAAAAAGTATGTTATACACTTGATAAATTTTTCTTGAAGACTATTATGTTTTAAAATTGTTAAATAGGTACATCATTATAATATAATTTAATATGATATAATAAATGATTATTAAATATATTCATCTTTTAATTTAAATTCAAATTTTATATTACTATACACAAATAGTTGAACTATTATAGAACTTAATTTTGAATTTTATTTACATTAGATCCATGAAATAAAAATAAATCATTAGGTATTTTCATCATAAACTATAATTAATCGTTACGTACAAAAATTATTATTTTGAATAATGTGGTATTTGCAGTCTCAATTTTCAAAGATTTATATAACATCAGAAAAATTATTAAACTTGTAAAATCTTATTTTAATTAGAAAATTAATATATTCTAACTTATATAACTATTGAGTAGTCAGTGAATTTACAATTATTACTGTAGAACTTAATAAATTAAGTATTCACATTTATGTATGGTATTCATGATTAAACTTGAGACTGTTTTACCTAATTATCGTGTAATTAAATGTAGAAAATTAATGATAATTTTTTAAAAATTAAATTAACCTTTCTAAGTAAATGAAATACAAGTTTCTGAAATTAAATTTTTAGTTAAATAAATGAAATTTGTTTTATTTATAAATCCAAAAAAACATCGGTATTTAAAACAAAAACATAATGATAACATGTATAATCTATATAGTTTTAATTAGTGATGAATTGTTTGAAAAAAATATAAATTCTTTAAGACTATTATAATCAAGGACTGGAACCGTACTGTAATGGATCAGTTTTGGACCGAAACCTTTTGAAAAACTTGGGACCAAAACCGGACCAGAACCCTTAAATATATATTTAGTAGCCAAAACCGAAACCAAAACCTTAATTTTGGTAAAGGTTTTTATGGTTTTTTTCGGTTGAAAAATCCAATAGATATTTTAAAGTGCGAACATAAAATTACAAAACATATTAAGTTATTTACATCTGAGCAAGATACTCCCTTTATTCATTATTGAAATAAACTAATATTATTTTTACAAACAATTATTATAGTAACAACTAAATAATATGATATTAATATACTATCGAAAATTTCACAGCTGCGTCATTGACATCGCGTCACCCTTCGACGTCATTAATAATAATTGATACCGCTAAAAATAGCTAGGCATAATGTTTAATCTTTACTCTATGCTCTGTAAGACACTACGACTGACTGCTGTCTACTGAACTGTTCTCCCGTCTCCGTTACCGGTTAATGTTATTTCCGTAATGTTTATTGATAATATTTAAAATTTATATTTTTATAATGTATAAAACTATAGTTTATGAAGTATAAATTGTAATAATACCAAATTGAAATTTGAAATATAGGTCGCCCAAGAGTGTCGACAATTCTTTCCTATTTTATATTCAATAAAAGCCTAAACGAATCGGCGTGCAAAAATTGCGAATTCAAAATTATTATCTATTAGATTAAAATTTAAATATTATCAACTATTTACTAACAAAATAGGTATGCACTTAGTGGATACCTAATAGTTATGTTTTAAATTTAAACATATTATTTAGATTTTGTTTGCTAATATTTTTTTTTGAATTTGAAATGTCAGTAAATTATAAAATATAATAGTATTCTTTTTATAGTTTTACATTCTTAATTTTAATATTATATATTGTAATGATATTATACTACCTATATTCTTATATAAGTACATTTAATAACAAATAAGTACCTATCATTAAATAGAAGTTCTTAATATATTCATTTTTTTATTCGCTATTAATTGATAAAAAGCAAAATTCAAATAATAAGAGTTAAAACCTGTATGAACCGAAGCCGAAATTTTGAATTTTTGAGAACCAAAACCGAAATCAATAAAATCATAAGGGTTCCAGTCTTTGATTACAATACAACTCTAGAGCAATAAATGTATTTTAAAAACTATGAACATGTTAATATAAATTAACATAACATGAATTTATGATGCTTGTATCTATAATGATATTAAATATTAATAATTTTAAAATCAAATATTCAATAACTAAAAAAAAATGTGCATCGTATAATTTGAAATATTTGCGTTGTTAACTCTATTTTGAAAAAAAAACATGATTTATTTTTTTGCTTGTTATCCAATGCCTATAGCTGTCAGTTTGTATTTGTATTTTAAATTTTGTTTCAACAATATTAGTATATTTCAAAAGGAATTTTAAAGTTTTCGTAGAGGACATATACAGTAATAAAAATGGGACTATACGAATAATTTGTACTGAACTTCCTTTTATTTTTCGTCTAAAGTTTATATTACATTAACATAATACATCAACTAAAAATCTGCCCCAGGATATTACACTACCTATTTTGTTGCCCATCCTATAATATGAAAATGTTTGATATTTATGTTTATGTTAGAATGATCCAAAATATTAATACAAACCGACATATTACAAATAAAAAATGTTATTTATAACAGTACCTAGCTTAATGTCGTGTGTAAAATCTATATTGTCTCTAATGCAACTAATTGTTCTAAAACTGTTTTTAATCAATTGGAATAAAAATAAGTTTAAATTATATCAATGCAAATCGATTGAATAAATTACATTATAATATTCATGACAATTATGTTATTAATAATCTAATTAGGTAATAAACTATGCAAGATTATAAATTATTTCAATATATTAAAGAAACAACAATTTTTTTTTTTTAATTTCACACTTTATTCGCCACCTGATTATAACCATCCAAAAGCTTTCAGTCAAGTTTATATTGAGAACTTTGCGTTAGAAACTAAGGGTGTGCGTTTTAACCCTCATCAATGCCTGAAACCGAATTTCTACTGCCATTGACCGAACACCGCCACCACCTTCGTCATCGTGATCTCTAGTACCAATGCTACCGCAGCCACTACCGCAGTCCGTCTACGATTTGTACCACGTGCGACCTTACACCTTTGACATTTGGTAGAAGCGACGACTACATTGGTGGTAAAGTGGATATCCAGAAACGCATTCAGAAGACCCTGAGAAAATCGTATTTCACTGTTCAAAAGCTGTTTTCTAGCCAATATAATAATAACTGTAAAGTGAGCATCTCAGTGAATCCAATTTAATTGTTGAAATATATTTAGTTCATCTAAAATTGTATAATTAAGTTGTTTTATTTTTTTGAATTAATTTCATACAAATGTATGAACTTTCAAAAAAATATAATGAATCTATTATGTTGACATTTTTTTATTTTTATTTTATAATTATGCAATAATATTTTAAAGATAATTTTGAGTAAAACTATATACTCATGATTTATAAATACCTAATGATCGTGTTTTATAAATGTGTTTAGTTTAATTTTATACGAAGAGTAATAAGTAATAACATTAAGGTGTGTTATATAGGTGCAAATTTGTATTATTGTTAGTCGCAGAGTTAATTATTATGTTATAAAACCTAGTTTTCCTGATGCACAAATTTATTAGCATTTTAGGTAGTAAGTTAGGTAAAGTTTTTATCTCATATTATATTTTAACGTTATAATCTGGAATAATATTAACATTTAAATATTTTAGTAATTCATAATTTTCAACAGTTGTATACTTTGTAAGTAATTAAAAAAAAAATATAGGATTGACCCAAACTAAAATTACAAAATGAAAAAAAGATTGATAAGTACATAAGTTTTTTCTTTTAAAGAAAATTAGAACATGCACAATAAATATAGGTACTTTATTCTTATATTATTTAATCGAATGTAAATAAAAACCTATATTATGGATTTTGTGTAATTTTAAGCCGTTAAACTCAGTTATTACTCTCATAATTATAGTTTATGATATGAAAAATGGGTTGTTGTTTCCACCAAGGAGCTTTAACACTGTTGTTCACGCTAAACGACCTTGTAGTCATTAGTGCTTGTATATTTTAGTTTTTAAAGCAACATTTATCATTCCCACAAATGCTATTTCCAATATGAATATGAATACATATTTTATTCTTCAGTGCTTTTTCGTTATTTCATGGCTATTATTAGTATGTTGTGTATAAATATAATATTTAATCTAATATAAGTACCTAATATGAAAACACATTATTTTTCAATTACATAATATTTACCATAATATGCTGCACGTGGTAGAATAAAGTTCACTTAAATAAATCATACACGAATGCGTGTTTTAAACGAATTATTGTATTCAATAAAAATAGATGGATATATAATATTCATATTATCATAAATTTCTCATATTTTCAAAAAAAAAAAAAAATGCGTTATGACGGTAGGTGCATGTTCATATCCCAAAATACTTTTTTATGCACTTTGAATTAATGATTAATCAAATGTTGACAAATCCTTTTGAGACTATTTGCTACTCACCGTTGACACGGAGCTTTACAGTGAAGATAGATATTGGATTTAAATTAAAGTAATTTATATTCAACTGAATTGACATTTCACTATCCTAATGCGTCATCGATCGTTAATTTTCAGACGAGGTTTTTATTCAAGTTCCCTTCAAATTCACATTATTTTTTTTTTAACTAAATAAGCAACATTTTAATAAATCATCATTTTTTTCTTATTTATATTATATATTAATATATTAATATAAATAATAGTAATAAATATATTATTATTATTTTTTTTTTTCTTTGAGTTAATACTTATATAATATTAACGGAAACATAGAAATTTATATTTATTTATTTTTTTGTCGAGAAAATGTTAGGCACTCACCTAGTTTATCATATTTGTCTGGAAATATATATTTTTTAAAGTTAATTCTTTGTAAAAAACTGTAAAAAATGTGGTTCAAAGAAAATAAAACTAGAAACTCTCGTGTCTATATCAGTACTTCAATCTTATAGAGTAAGAGAATTAACTGAACCGAAGGTATACCCATGTGGGGATGACAAAACTACGGAATAGATTGGGGGTTTTGTTAGCACTACCTGAAAGATAGCTACCCGGTCATGCACATTTCCAATGTTCAATAGAGCGCGTCAAATTGTCTCTCAGGTCGAAAAATGTTTTCCTCTATATTTTCACTGAAAAAAAAAGCACGTGAAAGGGTCACGTACTCGCTTATATATATGCATAGAAACTCATTTATTTGTACACCCATAATACCTTGAATAATAATAATCATAACTATTATAGTTGCAAGTTGTGGACAACCTTTTTCCTCTCAAAAACAGTTTGTCACAGCTGCTGCTGTAGAGTCGCGTATCATCACACACGACCTGTCCATCATACATATTATATCGTCTGTAATTTATATCACGTAATGCTTGCCACAATTATTGTTCTACAATTATTCAGTTATTGCTCTCTAAAGGTTCACTAATTGATTAAATTCAAGTTCATCGTATAATGTGTGAGAGATAAGCCTTAAAGGACAGATAAGCATTAATTATAACAATTGGGATGTTCTGATATTGTTGCATCATTCAATTCCATTTCTAATACCGGCGCATTGTATAGGCGAAATAGCGACATCAGTGTCCGCAATCCATTAGTTGCATATTCACAGTGTAATACAATATTATGCATTATATTTATATATGACTTTATAGCTTATATTTTGTTATTAACACAAAGTTTAAATAAATATTATTAGTATGGAATGCATTATACTCTGAAACAATAATTATAACTTATAACCTTACAAAAAGCGTTACATATAGTAATATTATAGTATTATGTGTTAATATTCGGATTTATTAATGTATTAGTAATAAATTGAATATTGTTAGTAACTAGTATTTAGATACACATTGGTAGGAAAAAATCTTTGTATCAACGATAAAACAAATATAGCAATAATTGGAAAACAAAACTAATTAGATATATTCAATAAAAGAGTACAAATGTTACTCTTAAAATACGCCATGATTGAAATATATGTATTTAAGTGAATTAGGCAATACAACAGAAAATATATCATTATAAATTTAAAGGTATTTTTTTTTAAATTTATTTTATATTGTTTATACGAATGTGTTGCAATTTAAAGTTTTTTAATTTAACATATTTTGCATTTACATATTTTATATATTATTATGTCTCACATAAATATTGTGCGTGTGTGTTTTTTTTATATTTCTGTTTAGAACATAGATTTATAAAAATATATGTAACATTTTCCTTATAAAATAAATTAAATATTTGATTAAAAATATTGTGCAATATGATATAAATTATTAAAAAATAGTAAAAGTTGATCGTGTCGTTTTGATCAACTTTACTAATGCTGGAATTATGTCAGCTTGTCATAAAATAATATTAAAACTAAATCACAAAAAATGCTTACTTAGGTTTTAATATTTATTATGGTACAATGTTTAAATTAACAATTTTTCACTGAAATATTTTGAAGGGATGAATTATGTTAGTGGAATTTCACGGCATAAAATAAAAATAAATGCATCAAGGAGATGTCATCATAATGGTAATGAACTATAGTGGATATATATATATATATATATATATATATATACGACAAGCGTTGTTTTGACAGTTAATGCTTGTTTCATGTACCAACATAGGTGTGACTGCATTGGTTATTTACCTAATAATAATTGGCGAATACTATTTTATTGTACAAAGGTACCTATTAATTAATTTTTTGATTTATTTATCCACATGAGTCATGAATACATAATTAAATATTTTTGTTTACGTACTCAATATATAACAATTCAATTAACTCTATTTTCTAATTTAGGTTGCAATGTAAATGGAAAAAAAAATAAATGTCAATAAAACCAATGCATTAGCTAATCATTTTACAGTTGAATATTAGAAAAGCCTTTAACTCTGTTTCACCTAAATTGAATCACAGATCTTACAATTAATAACAGTATTACTAAATTACACACACAATTATAATTATGTATGCAAATTCAGAGTAGATATATTAGTTTTTAAAAGTAAATTATCTCGTTGATATAAATCACTAATTAACACTTATAACAAAACTCTAAATACATATGATTAGCACATTATATTGCACATTTCTACATAATATAAAGAAATATGAAAAAGACTTAGAATGCCTTTAGTTAAAAATAATTAAAATATTAAAAATTTAAAAAAATACATAGGTACACTCTCATAATCCACTACTTACAATTTAGTTGAATGTTAAGTAGATTTTAGGACTTGGTTCTTTTAAAATTCTACATTATACTGTAATGTTAACACACCTTATCAGTAGCATAATTTAATTGTAAGTTAACTGGTAGATATACATTCAATTCAATTAAATCAGTCTATTATCAAATGATAGGTAGTTATAGATAATATCAACTATACTATTAAACATCCATCAATATTCAAGTCTCAGACATTTATTAAATACATCGATGAACACAAAATAGGTAGGTAATTACAAAGTTAATCAGGAAAAACTTAATAATACCTTTAACAGTTTTGCGAATTTTAACAACATGCGTGTCCTAAGACTTGTTGTCTTTGAGTGTCGATACTCTGTTATACAAAATATGAATTCAATACGCCAAGTTGTATTAAATGTCGATTTCGTTTCAACAATATATATATATATATATATATATATATATATATATATGAGATGTAGTAGCACGTGGATAATAATATTTCACTACAGGCAAAATTGTATTTTATCATAACTCATACACTAGGGAGGATTGGGAGACTAGGGAGACCATCGGTAACAAAATGGCGGCTCGTGGTCTATATGCGACAATTAATGAACGAACTTTATCTGGCCCGCAGACAAAAAATGAATTTTAAAAACAATTTTTTTTATGGGAAAACCCAAAAGAGGTTTTCATTAAATTGTTTTTTATATCTATTACTTATAACATGTATTTCCATTTTGATATGCCCTGAAAACTTTGTGAATTCCTAAAGTATTCCCCCAAAATATTAATTGGAGATTGCTGTAGTTATAGACTATAAACATTACTTGCATAACTAATATTAAAAACTATTGTATGTAAACTGAGATTTATAAAAAATATTAAGTTCCATCTCATCCACAATCGCCCACCTCTAAAAATTATTTTTCTAAGTTCATGACAGACGTCAGTTCAAACTTAATGATGTATAATATTTAATACGCCACTTAATGTACTTTATATTATTATTTCGTTGTCGTATAATTCATATATCGATAATTTAACGTATTTCCGGAACAGCAGACCAAAACAAAATTGGAAACAACGATACTGCCGACTGCCGAGAGTTTTGGCGCTTCGATGGTAGACCCAATACACATACCCCGAAGTGTCTAAATTACTCTCACTCACCCTTGTACATGTATGTATTATAATAACTAAATGTGAGTTGTCGGTAAATCTGAGTATGCACAAGTCTACTGAACCCTCGCCACCACTAATACATTCAAACTCAAATCCACGCATGTAGGAATTTCAGTATGACTGCAGCATTGTTTCCTCGAGATAGTGCGCCGCAAATCCATTACAATATTTTGCGACGCCTAACTCTCTCCTTCTCTATCACTCTCTCTCTCTCTCCCTCTGACTCTTCTCTGAGTTTGCACATAAAAGAGATCGCGTGATTGTTCCTATACGCACGGGCAGGTTAATGAATGAGCCAAAGAGATGAGACGACGTGCGCCATGTGATTAGACCTGAGAACGGCTTAAGTAAGGAGCGGCGGCGATGGAGGTGTCAGTGCAGGACGAGGTGGAGGTGTGGTGGTGCGGCGGTGCAGGCTATATAGCACGGCGTCGGCCAAGAGAGCCCGTTTATCATTCTACCATAAACATGTTTAATTACGTTTAACCGGCAAAACGTCGTTGATTAATTATACGGGTAGCGCATGTCGGCCGGATGTCCGCTCTTCGGTTCACATTTCCTTTCTTCTCTTCTTCTACTTCTTCTTTCTCCCCCACTGCTCATCCTCTTCATTCTTATTATTTTCATCTTCTCCTTCTTTTTCCATACTCGTGACCATACGCTGCACCGTAACACTTATGTGCATTAACTCTTCGTGTTGTATTCCACTGCCACTCCGAAATCACGAATCGCACGCACACACCATTGTCGTGTATAATAAGTGTATAATACTATATATGTGTATATATATATTTATAATATCGCTAAGTTCTACAATGTGTGACGGGGACAGCTAATTTATTTTTGCTCTTATTGTTCTACTCTGATCATGAAATAAAGCTTTCACGAATGCAACTGATATATATATATATCTCACATTTTTGACGCACATTATCTCAAGTGTAATAACGTACAACCATACGTGAGTATTAATCGAAAACAATTGTTTACTGAAAGATTAGCTTTCTGCTTCTGTGTTAATGGTATACCCGTGTATTAAATTATTTGTCATAAATATTTTGTGACATTAAAAAAAAAAATATTTACCGCCAAAGTAGAAGTTTATTTTGAATATTAATCTTGACATTTCAAATATTTTTTAAACGTTTTTGGTCGACTTTATAATTGAGTGGACAACCATTTTGGGGAATAACTCAATATTTTACGCGTATAATATTGTTAACTTAGGTATATAATATATTATAAACTTATAATTATTCAAATTTACAAATAATGGATAATTTATATTTTTTTGCAAAACAGTACCAATTATTTAAAGAATAAATGTCAAAGAAACATACTAATAATATTTAAAATGCTTCTGTTATATTCGATTTAATGACAATATTTATCAGCACATAAACGCAAATACAGTAAATTATATGTAAAAACAATAAATAGTTATAGTACAACTTTACAAGTTGATATAACTTAACAATAATATTTTAATAATTTTACTCTGTTTATTTTTAATCGATGATAAATTATATTCATAATCAATCATTTTATAGATATATATAAATAATATAAATGTTTAAATAGAGTTGGCAACACATTTTTTTTTTTAAATTAGATAGATAAATTTATAATTATTAATATTAGCCACTAGTAAATTTAGATATTATTTGAAACTTAATTTTAATGAATGAACTATATATTTAAAGTTATTTCTTAGGTCATAAGACAAGGTCGTATAACTTTGTTACACGTGTAAAGTTAAGTATAATTATATGAAAGAAAATATGGTTACAGGCTATTCTTAATTCATCTGAGAATTCAGTAATAACTAATAAAAGAGAAAAGGTATTGGAAATGTATTGTTAACTTAGAAACTGTATACAAAATGTATCGATAAATTGAAGAAAAAAGAATCGAAGAGTATTGTATCAATTTTTCTTGTAACTAAAAAGTAGGTTTACACATATTTTTTCTAGGTGGTTGCACTTTGAAATATTTCCTAGAAAAAACAGTTTTTAAATAGAGTAGTTTAGTTGTTGAAGAGCTAATATAAAATATGAAAATAAAATAAGAACTTTATTACTTAATATGTTATAATAATATGTATAGTATGTTGCTAAAAAAATTTAATTGAACAACACTTTATTTACAGACAAAAACTAATTTAAGTAAAAGTAATGAAATTCCACGGATAAAAAAAACATGTTATAACTTGGAAGTTCTACAATATGTACGTTTCTTTTTGAGAATCACACAAAAATAATTTTGGAAATAATATGTTGAGAGGTTTAAATTACAATCATATATTTTATTCTAACAGCTTAACATGATAGGTACAAATTTTTGATACTCAGATAATCTATAACTTGTAAGCAACAGTGGCGTAGCGTGGGTTTTGAGAAAGTGTAAACAGAAAAACTAATATATTGGAAATGTATTAGTAATTTTAGAGTCAACTAAATTTAATTGGTAATATATGTATATATATAATTCCTTTTAGTTTAATTTTATAACTTTTAACAATTTATGTACAGTTATAATTTTATTTAAATAATGGAGGCAGCTCCATTTCCATTTTAAATAATTAATTAGTGTATACAATTATAGATCTATGTTCTATAACATACTAACACGAAAATAATTTATTGCCGATTATCGCCTTATTGGAAATAAAAATAATAATAAACCGTTTGTTACCGAGGTAGTGTGCTGTATGCAAAATCATAAGTGCTTACTAATTGTATATAAATACGAGCCCCCCCCCCCTCTATGACATGTTATGTAAGTCGTGTCTATTAGCTCACGTAAGCAGTTTCAGAACATGTTACACGACGACACAAAGCGTCAATAACAAGTGTTAATACTTACTAATACTAAGCAACGACAATATTAAAACCTAACCTTATAGTTTATTGATTTAAATAAACGTTTTACCAAAGTTTAAATTTTTGAACTACTACTATAACTGAATCAATTTATCTAATAGAACATTATTCAACAAATAAAATACTTATTGAAAATAGATATCTGTACAATATATTATATTTGTTTCTTATAATATTACGATTATTAATAAATATTAATTATTACGTTTTTCTAGAACATCTTGAAAACATGATTAACAATGGTTGTAACTTTTAAGTATCTGTATGGAGATTGAACCGTTTATTAAGGTATTAAATTAGGGTTGCCAACTTTTATAATTTGTAAAACTGGAAGTTTACTGAAAACCTTTTTTTTTTTTAGTCGTAAAATTAGTAATATAAATATATTTATTATTTTAGTTTGTTATTGTTACTATAATTCTGATAAATGATAATACAATAAGTAATTTACAATATTTACAATAAGTAAATGTGGTTTGCTTTTTAAAATTGTATTTTTTTTCTCAATTTTTGCCGCCTTTACGAGTTGATGAACACTTAGTTATGTTAATTAAAATCTAACAATTATTATTTTTTGATGTAATATAAAATGTATTTAAATTGTTAAAGGAAAAAATGTTATTTTTCTTTTGAACTTCAAATGCATAATATGATAAAAGTTTTTTCATAAATATTTTCAAATTTATAATTTATAAGGAGCATCAAAGTAATTGTTTTCATTATAAAACTAAAGAAATAGAAAATGTCAAATTTTCAAATACCCACATACCTCAAAAAGCATCAAAATATTATGAAAATTTTAATATGCTCTATACAATTTTAAATTTATGTTGAAATTTTCAAATTCTTATACAGTATAGTTTCTTTATAAATTAGAATAACAGAAAATTAACTATCTATTTTTTATTACTTATAATACTAATTAGGAAAAATTTGATAATTGAATCATTGTATTTAGTTTTTTGTGTCTTTGGGCCCCATTATTGTACAACCAATACATTCATCTCTTCACTCTGGGTTTAAAATTAAATTAATTTCCAGATGTGTTTTTATTTTTTAATTAAGTTGAAAAACTCAAAACTATTTCATAGAATAATAGAATTATGATAGTTAATAATTGAAAACAAAATTCCACTAAATACCAAATTAAGTGCAAAGTACATAACATTTACTTGGAAATATTCGTTTTAAGATCAGCACTTGATTCTATCTTTATTTTGTTTTAATAATATTTTCATTCAACAAAGGATTTGTGTACAAAAATGAATCTTAAAAGTATTTTTATCTATAGTTTCTTTTTGGTATTTCTTCAAATCTCTTCTTGTCCGATGCATTCAAGTGTATTATGATTGGGCCGAGTTACGTTTTTCAGAAAAGTTTTTGGACTTTTGAGCAAAATAAATTTGTATAGCAATTGAACGGAATAAGTTGATATTATTTAAGTTAATGCCGATAAGAAAAATATAATGATAAACATTTGTAGAAATTCTATAAGAACATTTAACTTTTTAAAAGAAAAAATAAATTAAACGAATGAAAGTAAATTTTATTGAATAAAATTTTTTATTTTTTTATTTGTATATTGTTAGTTGTAAAGGGTATTTTTTAAATAGATACACAAGATATAAGATATATAAAACCAACCAAGAATAGGTTTTTAATTTAAGACTATTTATATATGTAGTAACATCGATCTATATATATATTCAAAATATTTGATGAAAACGTAAAACAATAATAAGCTAGTTTTAATGTACATATTTTTATGTTACACATTATTTTCTGTACGAATTTTGTAGTGTAACGTTCAGGAATGTATTAATAGGGTATTAAAATTGTATTCCTTATAATCTGGTTTAATGATGAAAAACGGAAAATTTGTAATTAATTAAATTATGATTTATTGTTTATAAAGTACATACATTTGACATTGAAACAACAACAAATGTGTCCCGATAATGAAAAATTCTAATGCCACAATATTTATTAAAGCGACACGTTTTAGCCTTAGAAAATTATAAACGGACTGATTACTTAGTAAAAATATATTTCATCTTTTATTCATTCAAAAATCCTTTCAATTTATTTGTGGCACCATATTGTGTATTGTCAAAACACCTATTTAAGTTTGACCATACACTAGTAGTATTATTGTTTACATAAAAACGCTTTCTGAAATAAGACGCACAATGTAGGTTAAATGCGATATAGAGCTTATTTTATATTATTTTATTACTTTTTCCATTTCTTTTATTCCATTTCATATATATATTTTTTTTCTACTTAAGCACACAAACTCCATTTCTTAATGGGTTTAACTTCTTTTGACTGGATTCTAAATAATATAAGTATAACTGATCCAACTGAGGATGAACTAAAGAATTCAAGAAATAATCGGCTTTTTCTAGGAAAACGGCTTTTGGGTATAGTGTTTGCGAGTTGATGTGAAAATCGCAGGTACAACCTAACTTAACATTTAATAAAAGTACTTATGTCACATAATAATTGCTTATCTAGGAGAAATTTATGATAAAAATTAACTTTAGCCTTTTTTTAATCTTATTATTATTCGCTTTAATCTTCATTGTAATTACAAAAAAACAAAAATAAGTTGCTTATTACATTTAACTATATTATAAATGTATCATACTAAATTAACATATATTTTCAAAAAATCTATTATTCCCCAATGTGTAGGAAAATCTAAATATTTTAGGAAGGTATTCTAAAAAAAATAGTTAGGTAATCTATATTAAATTATAAACCAAAACCGACCGCCGACGTACCTTAGAATGGTATTGATTGTGGTAAATACGTAAATAGTTTTTAATTATTAATTATTTTTGAAGAAGAAATCCATACAATATTTAATATGTTATACAATGGTTATGAACAAAGGAAATTAACAAATATGAGTAATAATAAACTCTGAAAACTCACCATAAAATGTTTTAAGTACCTATTTCAGTTAGTTTAACAAGTGCTTGTAAAAAATCTAAATATCCCCCTTAATAAAACGACTTTTAGGAGTATTGATAAACAGCTTTTATATCCACCTTGTTGAAAATATATGTTCACGTTATGTTATATGGTTATGTCGACATGTACACGGAGTGTGTTATACATTAAGTAGGTAGTATACCGTTTAAATAATTAATTAAGAATTTTAAAAGTTAATATGTATTTCATTAAATACTCTAATACCGATGCTCGTCTCTAAAATTATGAAAAAGAAACCTACTTAAAACAAAACGATAAAAAAAAATGTACGGTCGGAATTTTGTAAGCATTGATACGATAATGCGCTGAAAAAAAACAAACAGAAAATCAAATTTTAAATGGTGGCCGTTATCGGCCTACCGTAGACGCACATTCCAGTCATAATATAGTAAAAGTATAGTGTACTAGTATTATAGTATATATTATATAGTATACCAGCATACTATATATACAATCTTAACTAACGAAACGAACTAACGATATGTTTACTCGGGAACGGGACCCGATGGGTAAATTGGTAATTTATCGTGAAAAATATATTCCTGCTCGTAATGAACTGAAGTGTCGGTATAATGAATTCAACATTTAAAAAAAAAAAAAAACTTCAACACTAAAATATAGATCTAACCACCTCATCACCACGTCATATATATATGGCCATTGCGGCATTGCCCATGATATCAAACACTTATTATACTCTTTATTTCTATGCGACCGACGACTATGGAATATTAATGTACAGAATATAGTGTCAAGAATACGTTTAACGATGATATCTATCATCCGGATTAAGTTGCCCCTAATTAAAAATCTAGATAGTGTGCCATGTCAATTAATTCGGATTATTATATTAACCCTGGATTTCAAAAAAGTATGCCTTTAATCTAGATTAGTTTTCTCGATAAAAATATTAATTTGAAAATAATGCGTTTAATACGCAAGAATAACATTAATACTGTAATAAGAACACAACCACTCAGTTTTTTTTTATAAATTGTCGCACTTATTTGCTCATTTGTATTTCAAAAACGCTCGATAAATGCTCGAAAGGTTAGATATCATTACGATGGATTTAAATTTTTATAAAAATTATTTTTTATAAATACATATACATATACGAGTATATTAATAATAGCATAATTAATTATTGAGTATACCTATATGTTATATATATTTATTTACTAGAAAAAATGGGTACAGATAAATTCTGAATAAAAATTAAAAATTTCAAAAGAGTATTTTTAGCATTTATTATAGTTTAAATAATACTTAGGGGATGACGGATATACATTTAATAACTTATGATATAATATTAAATGAATAAAAGATTTTACATAATTTTTGTAATTTTCTTAAAATTTTCCCTACTCTATGAAAAATTATAAATATAGTGAGATATCAGGTGTCAATCATATTTTGAATTCAATATCACATTTTAACTATATTTTATTTATTATTAATTAGCACAACAAAATAAATATAGTTTTCATATATATATATATTTTTTTTTTAATTGTTAGAGCATAAACATCATGGTTAATAGCTTGCAGTTAGATTAAGTAGTTATGTATATAAGGGATTTTTACAATGAAGTTAGTTACTTATGTAATTTAGAATAAATTAAGTTATACATTTCAATTTTTTTTTAAATGTTATTATTTTTTCTGTGTCAGCATATTTTCATAATTTATCAATTCATTAGATAATGTAAATTAAATATTATTAGTTATTTATATATTTATAGGCTATAGTAAAAATTTATCACAAATCCTGTAGGAATTTTTAATTATAATAATAATTTGATATATTATACGAGTATTATTTGAGTATTATTTATAAAAATCACTTTTTTCTACAAAAAATTAGTTCAATGAAGATATTGCTAAAAGTAAATAAATAAATAATAAAATAAAATATTTCTAGAAATGACGAAGGAGCTTATACACATTTTACTCAGAATTGTTTTTCATATGCAATATGTGTCATTGAATTCAAATTCAACACATCTATTACAATAACCTACTCGATGACGACGAGTTTCACTCGAAACTTACTTTACAGTAGATCGAATTCTACTTATTTCTTTTATTTATTATAAAGTTGAATCGTATATTATTTCTTGGAACGATTCATTTCATTTTCTTTTTCCAACGGGAAATATAATTTAAAACGCTAAAAACAATTTGTACTTTCCGTTATAATTTAAAAATTAAGTTTTCGAAATATAATGAATTAGCGACCATCTGTTGTGAAATATGTTTTGAGGGATTAAAGCGGCGTGTATTGATTGTTGTTGAATGCCATGAGAAAAAACGTCAACATTTTAAATAATTGTTTTATTTCTTTACGATCTTCAGTCACCTATTATAGTCGTTGTCCATCTATGATGGTAGACGATGTCGCTGACGGTATAGTTTCAACATCATGTCGACAACGTAGGACTACCGTTGTACATTTTCAGTCGCGACTCCTCTGTGGCGGCCATTCATTTACCAGCACCGATCAAAATTAAAACCTGAGAGCAGAGACATCAATTGAATTTGTATTTCATGCGTATCGTTTGGGAAAGCGGTCCCGCGGGTTATATAGGTATACATGAGTGTAGCCGACTAATATCGTTAAATTTACGGCCAATAAATTCACGTCAATCGGACACTGTTCCGGATATAGGTGTATCGCGCACAAACTATACATACATCTATATATGTATATGTATACACACACATTACCCTAGAGCAAACACTTCAGGAAGCGTATATTGTGGGGAGGGGAGAGGGAGAGTTGAAAGGAGTGATTTCACACACCCAGCCGTGTTCGAAAAGTGCATCGTCCGTATACACTCGCGCACACACACACACAACAATATATATATATATGTGCCTACTCGCGTATCTCCACCAGACCAGTCGGTAATTTATCGTCCGTTAATTGTGCACACTTCTCTCAAAAGAAATATTATATACCAGTGTTCGAAGGGCGGTGGAGAGGCGGTTGCACCAGAGATTTGTAGCACTTTGTCGTACCTAAATACGCGTCCGTCCGTCGAAATGTCTATAAAAATAACATATACATGACGTGTACACAGTACACACACACACACACACCCACACTTATTTATATTCATGATATATATCACGTGTACAGGGTGTGTGTTATGTATATATATTTGTACATGTGATATACGAATAAGCGTAACGCCAACGGCAGATTTGTTTTTGGGCGTACATTGCCACACCGCCGCACCTATCCATATTATACGATCGCCACCCAACGTCGTCGATAACCCAGTCAGTGGTCATCGGGTCTCACAGCTCGGGTGTATAATAAAATACCTGTCCTTCGTCCCTCCGGGGCACCGCATATAATGTGCCACGCACCGGGTGAGCTGAGTGCGTATGCGTGCACACAAAATATACATGGAACTGTCAAAAATGGTTTAACAAGACCTCTGCCACCACCAGCCCATTCACCGTGCAGCAGTATACCCACTTCAAAATACTCCCGAGCGTATACCCTTTTTAACACCTTTCCCAACTCCAGTCGGTATTTTTTTCGACCTTCCCATCATCGGCCATTGCCGGCATAAAAGGAGGTACCTGTAATTTTCCCACTAATATTTCCTGAATGGCATCTCTTATATATTATATTTTTTTAACAATTTAATACTATATAATATTATTATAATGATGTACGACTGTGCTCGTAAACTATTCAATCCGTATAGTTGTGTAGACAATTGATAATATTATAACGTATCTATACATTTGATGCTGAATTTACAATGGTAAAACTTTTTATTTATTATAATATATAATATAATAATGTGTTACATCAGCTATGTCAGAAATACGAATTTTAATATTTTTTATCTTAATACTATTAAAAACAAATTAAGATAATAGTAGTAGATAATTTAGTAGTTTTAATAAAAATAAACTGTTATAATAATACCTATAAATACCCATAAATTAAGATAGACCGTTGAAAAATGCGATATTTACGAATTAACTATTTTAAAACTTCCGACCGTCATAAAAATGGCAATTTTGAAGATATCAACAAACTGTAAAGATCAAAGTTGTTCAGAAAAAATAAAGAAATCGAAATCCGGTCTCCAAAGTAGTGGTTGCTATTTAAGAAATTTTTATTTTACTGCGCATGCGCTGATAAAAAAAAATTAAAAATTTGAATTTATTAAAAAAATATGTATTTATAAGTCCTATATGCAGTATAAAAACCCCGAATCAAATTCAAGGTCACACGATCGAAATATTTCCTGTTACCTTTAAAATTGAACACACGGTATACCAAGTGACCTCTTGTTTAATTTTAAACTCCACTAGGTGAGTAATCGTTTAATCAAACGTATGCTAAATGTAGATAATCTCAATATTTTTAAAATATCTTCTTCTTAAACTATGATTACTTATGATAACTAGGAACACTGATAAATAGTATTATTTTGCGATGATTTATTTTTCAATAAACAAAACTCGTCAAAAACTAATAATTTAGTAGGACTAACAAATAAAATATTATGATAGTTTTCTTTAGGAGTAATAATAAAGCTGTAAGAGTTTAAATTTGTTGATTAAAAAAAATGTTCATTTTACATTATCCGTAATATGACTATTATTTATATTTTTATAAATATATACATGAATACGTGAATAAGTCGTCATCGATGCATATTAAATTGTGTAGGTAATAAATAAATAAGCTTAAGTTTAAAATGGTTATATAGTTGTATTGTATATAATATCTTGTAAAATAAGTTAAACATATTTTAGTTATTAAAATATATTGTTAATAACCAAATTGTCTTGTTTTATTTTTCAGGTAAGTGGGCTTAATAAGATTCAAAAATAAATATATACGACACTTAGCTGTTCAGGTATGCTTATTATCTACTGTTGGTAAGTTATTAGGTTATTTCTAATTTCTATAGCCTACAATATTAGATTATTTATTTTTGAGTTATTTTGCCATTAAATCCTATAGCTTGATTTCGGTTAATTATGCAAATCATCCTTGGTAAAATCCTATTGTTTAAGACCCCGAATAATAATACATTTCAAACAATGTATATTGTTATGCTTTAAGAATAAAATAAAAATTAACTGTGAGAAAATCTTAGAAGTTATAAACATTATAAATATCAAAATTAAAAACAAGGTTCTACTTTTGTTATTTATTGTTGAGGCTAATATAGTTTTGAAAGTTTTGATTGAAAACAAAATGATATTACATTTATATCGTATACCTATCGTTGCGGTTAAATACATTTAAAAAAAAATTTCAATTGATCTATACGACCATATCATGTATTATTACCTATTTAGGCAAACCATTTATTTAGTAAAAAAAAAAAAAAAAAACGACCAAATACTAAATTGAAGAAAGTTATATTATTCATTTTGACAATGTTTTTACGTATAGATATAGACTATATTTCTACACATTATAATGAATTATGATATTTTTATGCATAATAAAATAATAAAATAATATTACAGCTTTACCACATTTAACCAAAAATATTTTATATTGTTCAATTAATCTGAATACAAGTGGTATAGATGGAAATAGTTTTAATTAATACGATCGATTTTATCAATGAACATTGAATAATTGTTATATTTATATTGTTTTCATAACATCACACCTGTCAACCAGCACCATTAGTCGTAATTATTGTTGTTGGTTATCAATGTTTAATTAATAAATTTAATCGTTATGTCATTTTTGTATTAGCATATTACTGAATTCAAAAAAACAAAACAAAAAAGAATGTATATAATAAAGTTACATTATATTTTTACTTCATAGTTTATTTAATACAAACTTAGAAATTATTAAAATATCAATAACTTAGGAGATATATACATTATATAATTATATAAATAATTCAAATATCTAAATCAACCTAAGTGTATATATTATATTGGTTATTGGATAGAACGTTGTATGTACATATTAAATGAATTATTAAAACATTATGTATTTCATAGAATATTGTATTATATATTATATTGTATATGTATATTTTTCTCAGAATTAAATAATTTTTGTTGGATTAATACATTATATAAAAAAATAAACGTGACATAGATACAAATACTATGATTTTACAAGTTAGGTAAATAAATGTGATGATTTACCAATTAGAAATTAGTTGGATGCAATTTTTAAATTATCATACAATTTTAAACATATAATAATTAATGTAAGTACTACCAAAAAAAATTCGTACATTTTGCATACCAAATTTAAAATATTTGTCTAGTTATTAAAAATTTTATAATTTGTAATGAAAATAATAAAATATAATAAGAATAACTTTGGATAAGCGTTTTCAAAATTAGTACAAGAGTTAAAAACTTTAAAATTAACGAAAATATCTTCATATCAATGTATTTATATTGTGTATAGTTTAATTTATTTGTTAAAAAAAAAACTTCTAAATTGCATTACATTTAAATTTTATTATATGAAAATTGTAGAACTTATAACTAGATAACTTATAACTTATAACTTAATAGTAAATAGATCTACTCCTTGTTGTTTTCAATTACAATTTTGAATCCGACCAAATTGGTCAATTTGTTATTGTCAAATTTAAAGAGATAGTCACGCGCAGGCAGTTAAGGAAGCTCCCGGATTATGTCCAGCTCTGAAACTTTTACCGAACAGAACATTTTTTTTTTTCATTTCATTCAACGAAATACTTGACACCTTTGCAACAAACTCATAAGCTGATCAACCTATGGAATAAATACTCCAAATCAAGTAAGATCGTCTAATATTTAATTTATTTATAAATTAAACTAAATAAATTACATTCCACTAATGTGAAACGCATCACAAACATTACAATCATAATCCGACCACAAACCGACCATAGGCACCGTTACGCGCGGTGACCTTTGGACACTGACGATATGGCCTCCAAAACCGTGTCCCCAATTAAAATTGTCAATAACCAAATAATCAGCAAAAATAATGAAGACAAAAATAAAAAATAAACGGAACTTATCTACATCGTCCACTCCACCACAATCACCATCCTATACAGCTTGCATTAAAAAAGCTAAATTGTTTGTCATGCCAAAGGCCAAACAGATATAGCGTTCTATCCGTTAACGAGCCTCAACACCATACCTGATAATTAAAACGAGGAACAACCAAATACCACCAAAAACACATAAAAAAAAATTTGTCTCCACCCATTTTCATTAAAGGGGTTATTAACTACATTGGATTGCTAAACCAATTTAAACAAATCGTCGGTCCAAAAACCTCCTCATGTAAATCGACGTCAACTCATCTAAAAGTCCAAACTGATACTCCAGAAAATTACAAAAAAATCATTCACTTATTGAAAGAAATCAATACACATTATCACACATACCAGCTCCAACCTGACAAACCTCTAAGAGTAGTCATAAGGAACTTTCGCCCGTCTACTACAGAATCTGATATAACAACAGTTCTAGAAGAAATAGGATACACGGCGAGAAATGTCACCAATGTAAAACATTACCAAACCAAAACTTCATTGCCCATGTTCTTTGTTGACATAAACCCTAATGGAGAAAGCGATCCCGATATCTTCTCTATTACTTCCATTCAACATATAAAAGTAAAAATAGAAGGGCTCCATAAAAAATGACAGATACCACAATGCGAAAACTGTCACAGCTATGGACACACTCGCTCATACTAGGCGTGCCCACCTATATGTGTCAAATGTGAAGAAAACTACCCCTCATCATCGTGCATAAAATCTCCAGATCTACCAGCAAAATGCGGACTCTGTCTAGCGGCGCATCCAGCCAACTACAAGGGATGCACTATATATCAAACAATTTCCTTGAAAAAGAACAACACCTCAAGTAAGAAAGCCCAGCAGTCATCGTCACCTCCTTTTCTCAACATCAACACCAATCCTGAATATCAACAGCAACAACCAAGCCCAGAAAACACACCCAGGTCACGTACATATGCAAATGTAACTGAGGGTCACCAGCCCGCAAATTGTAATACCCCCACAAACACCAAAGAAACTTAACTTCTAAAATTCCTTGACGAGTTCAAATCCATTATAAACCCTCTTATCTCTCTCCTCACCATCGTCCTCTCAAATCTCATTAACACTAACAATGTCAAATAATAATCCAACACCTCACTTTCTCCTCATCCTCTCATCCTAAATTGTCTAAATTGCAAATAGTCTAGCAAAACACAAAGATGAACTCTTGGCCATATTACAAAATAACAGGATTGACATCGCACTCATGTCAGAAATCCACTTCACCGACTCAACACACTTCTACCTACCTGGGTTCCAAATCCTCAAAACCAACCACCCGGCTAGCTCCATACACATGGGAGTCACCATCATAGTGAAATCTTCCCTACTATTCTATCATCTCTCACTATTCCAAACGGATCACATTCAAGCCAGTGGGCATAAAAATAACACTTAAAACATCCCCCTAAATATATTTGCAGTATATAATCCACCACGCCACACAATAACCTTAAACGAATTCAACGAATTATTCCTTACTCTTGATCATAAATGTATAATAGGAGGTGATCTAAATGCTAAAAATATACAATGTGGCTGGCCTATGGTCAGGGAATCAATCCCAGTGGAAACCTACTTAAATTCACAACACAAAATCGGAACTACAAAGTACACTCTCCCCCACAACCAACATACTGGCTCACTTCACCCAGAAAAATACCAGACATTTTGGACATATTTGTATGAAAAATTCCTAACAGCTTCCAAAGTCTAGCAACTAATCTCAACGACCTTTATTCTGACCATTCAGCCATCCTCTTAACAATTGACACTGCCCTTTTTGCGAAACCAAAACAACCAAGTCTCATCCTAGACCAAATAGACTGGGTAAAATTCAATTCAAATCCTCCATTGATAATCAATGTAACCTCAAAATTAGCTTAAAATCTCCAAAGGATATTGATGAAGCCGTACACCTTCTAACCCAGTCTATACAACAAGCTGCTTGGACTTTCTCCTCTCCAATGCCAACTACAAAACCCTCCACAAATCGCCCCCTACATATGAGAATACTAATTTCAGACAAACGGAGAGCACGTGCAACCTGGCAGAGAATCAAATATCCCTCAAACAAATGTAAACTTAACAATTTAACTAATAAACTTAAAAGACTCCTAGCCCCTATTAGATCAGATAATTTCACCAAGCGTCTTTTCTTTCTCTCGTCTACTGACAACTTGCTTTGGCAAACAACATGGAAAATCCTCCGAACAAAACATTCTGTTCCTCTACTAAAAAAAAAGAAAACAGATAGTACTTGGGCCGTCACTGATCTAGATAAAGCCAATATATTTCGAAATTATCCCTATTCTACCTTCCAGCCTCACAACGACATTCTTAATCCTTCTCAAATCGAAAAAGTAAACCAATCTCTCTATCACCCTCTACCCATGACTATCACGCCTAAACATATTCGACCTAGCAACGTTTAATATGTGATAAGAAACTCCCCTCGTCATAAAAGCCCAGGTTATGATCTAATTACAGCTAATGTAGCTACACAACTTCCCAAAAAAACCTTACACTCTAAACACACATTTTCAGCTCTATACTTAGAATGTCATACTTCCCTGTTCTTTGGAAATTCTCAATCATCACTATGATTACATAAAAAATTACAGAAATTTTATTATAAATAATGACTTTTTGTAGTAAACATTAATTATAAACTTAGAAAATATACTTGTAACTAGCTAGGTATAAAGTATATTGCTTGTGTATATTTTATAATCTATTGGGATGCCATAAAAAACTCCTGAAAAATGTCAAAAAAAGTATTTAAAGTGTATAACATAATATAATACATATTACTATCATTTGGTATCATATTGAGTTCTTGCTTTATATCCGAACTCACAAGACATTTTAATTTAAATTTTCCAATTATTCAAATATGTTACACAATATTATTAGATTTAAATTTATGAAATCTTATTCATTTAATCTTATATATTTTGTTTATTTTTTTTTTTTTTACTGAGATTATATTTTATGTGTGATTTTTTAATTTAATCGTATAATTTGCACTGACTACACGTATTTAAGAACAATATTATTTTGCTGCATAAAACTACCATAATCCTTGTACAATACAAATGTTATGAAATCTATTTTTATAAAATTAGGTATTTACCTACCCATTCACTGTGATGACACATTTCCACCACGATTTCTACTTGATTATTCATTGATATAAAATTACCGGCAATGCTTAAAAGAGAATTGTTTGTTGATTTTTTTTTTAAATAATTTTTTTACGTCCATCCTTTCCGGTACCACGTTTTGTTCACCACTATTTAAAAGTTGCTGGTTAAATAAGACTCAAGGGGGAAAAAAACGTTGACATATCTGTTTGCCGATCGATGCAATGATTGATTGATGTTCCTCTGTGTGCACACAGGTCCTGCTAAATAATCCGGAACATCCGTACAAAGCGATATTGCTTCTTTTAAAAAGTAAAATAAAAGAAGAAAATATAGAAAAACTAGCTCATAGTGTCTTAACAGTTTAACTATATTGGCTTAGAATATTTACTTACTAGACGACCACAATGAAAACGTATTAATACATATTTACCTAATTCGTGTTTTTATTTTTAAAATCGCACGATTCATGAAACGATAATAATATCGTTCTGAAATATAAAATTAAAAGAAACACCCAAGAGTTGATATCTAAGTATTGAATTCAAATTAATATTCAATAATCAATATCATTTATAATTAGTTTAAGTAATTCAACGGTTTTAATAATTTTACTTTTATTAATATCACCCACATTTTGGTGAAGTTTTTTTTAATTTTTATTAATACATATTCACTTATAATAATGCTTAACACGACACTGCAGTGATGTTACATCAATTTGTATCTATTCCTTAACAATATCAATCAAATAATAATTAGTAGTGAGAATTATATTATTTTGTGGTATATTATAGGCCACCAGAACAAAAATTGCACTCGCCACTCAGAGATTCTAGACACGTTATTACAAAGCCGATTCTCGACTGGCAGTAAATTCTATCTATAACATTTAGAAAAGTCACGGAAATAAATAAAAAACACCTAAACGTTTTATATAGGTTTGGCCTTTGTATGCTAAAGTATTACGTTCATGCGTTGAATACGAATTTGATATAAACATTTTTTTTTTCTATCAAACCTGCTTATATATAATATGCAATACTGAAATTTTTGGATAATAGATTTTATGTATTTATTTATGACAACAGTACCTGCCTGTGTATTATGTTTATTTTGGTGACTTATGAGAAAACTATAGTGTTTTTTTTTTTTTTTTTAAGCAATAAGATAATATTCCACGTTATTTTCACGTTTTCGATTATAATATCTGAGTGTTTGTGTCAAATTTCGTTTGACAGAATAATGTTTGAAAAAAACACGTTCAAACAAAAGGAAATTGGATTTATGAACTAGTATAGCCTGTCGATTTTCTGTTTATCAAGAAAGTGGTGCACCAAAGCCGGAATTTTAAAATTGCCACGTTTGATTTTCCCTTTGACCAATTTTGTGTTTACTTTTTTCTATAGTTGCTCAACAATTTTAACGAAAAAACAAAATAAATATTAGATATTTAACTTCATCGAATACGAAACACATATTCCACGAATGAAAATGTTAATACGTTATGGATTCATGAGATTATTCATTAACTTAGGGGTCGAGAGTAAAATATTTTTAGCATTTTTCTTTAAAATTGGAAAATAATATGGATAATGTTGGATTTTTACACAAAACTAGTTTTCGAAAAAATCGATTTAATAATTGTATTGCATTGAACACAACAAAATGAATAGCTGTGGATACTTGTATTTATATAAGTCTTATGTTTTATATAATACAAGTTGTAGTTATTAGTGAACAATTGTTTTCTCGTATTTAATACTAATGGCTATAGTTGAAATGAGATGGAAAAATTTAAACGATTATTTGTATCTATAAATATACTTAAATTACATAACTTATCTAAACTCAGACTTAATAAAAAAAACTAACTTGCAAGTATCAATATTAATTTATTATTCATTGATATTATTTTAGACGATATAGAACAAAGTAAAAATTTAATACATGGATCAGGCCTTATTGTATAAACAATTGTTTTGATTTAATGTATTTAAATACCCTGAACATATTATATGGTAAGCATTCTATTTAGTTTCTATGTAATTAGTTTTTACTTTTAGCACTTTATACTAATTAACGTTAAGCCGAGATGAAGTTATGTGGGTCATACATTTTCTTCCTTCATTCTACTATTATTTTGTGTAACCTATCTGTCATGCTTCAGACACTGCTATATCCATCTGATTTTTTTCTGTTTGATCTGTACGCTATAAAAATAACGTGAAATAACGTGAAATAACGAAAATATTTCTTTTCTATTTCAAAACTACTAAATTAGATTAAACTCATTTTTGAAAGGTCTACAATTTCCAATAGTGAACGCTGGGCCAGGGTAAAAAAAAAACAGTATATTGATTGTGTCCATCTCGAAGCTTTTTATGGTACCTACAGATAATCAGATCAGATGTAAGCTATTTTCCGATCGAAAAGTTTTATTTTTCTATGGAATTCATAAGCATTTTTTTACCAAACAATTTTGTAGATGCTTATAAATACAATGTTAATTTTGAATGTAATATATTATAAAAATATTTTTTCTTTCAAATTGTTATTATTATTGTTATTAGTTTAGGAAGAGAATCTTTAATTAAATAAATTCTAATAGTTTCATACATAAGTAGTTTAAATTTTAGTAATAACAAAAGTATATATGCTATATAGAAATTTGATATTAATAAATTGTTTTTACTAAATGTATCTTCAACATTCATAAAAAAACACTAACAAATGGGGTTTTGTAGTAAAGTGAGAATATTAATATAAAAATCTCTGAGAAATATTATTTCAGATTTCGCATTCAATTTTTTGCAGAGATTATAGGGTTTTTTTGCTATAGTTTCAGCCATCTATTCTAATCCTCTAAAATATTCAATGTTGCTTTTAGCCTGTAGGTATTATGTATAATATATTGTAAATAGACACGAATTATGTAGCTTGTATAACCCGAGTCAAGATAATTTATTACACATCAAGAATCTTGGAACATTACTTTGACATCTTTGAATAATTCCGTGGTCGGATTAAACCGTGTTCACGATATAATATTTTTTTCTCCATAAAAAAAAAAAAAAAATCGTACCTATAACAATATACTACCATGCCAATATCAATAACAAATATCTGAACTGACAAAAACCCTTTTCATTGTCGTAACTGCCATGATAGTAGGTAGGTAAGTTATTATTATTAGAACACCCTAAGTTGTTATTTATGCATAGGTTTTGGATTTTTATTTATATCCCAATGTTGTTTTTTCTCGCTGTATATTGTCACCGAGAAATATATTGATGTTTAATGTATGTGTTTCATAATATAATACATATTGATGGTTTTAATAAACTGACAACAAATTCTAGGTAATTGCAAAATATAATATACAAGTAGTTATGTGTTATTTATTCAATATAAAAATTATATAGTTAGATGCATTAAATTATTTATGTATTGCAAAATCTGTTTATTATAATACTATTTATAACTATGGCAACTGTCTATATTTACTCCTCAATATAATAATATATAGTACACTATGATATAATATAATATATTTTTATTATACTTAATGAATATTTAATATATTTATCCTTAATCTTATATATTGTTTAGTATTTACATTATTTCTACTTTACATACATTTAAAACTTATGAACAATTACGATACTATTTACGATAGTGCTAACTAAATTAGGAGATTACATTGTTTATTATTCGTTTCATGATGATAATGACTATATAACACGTATTATAACTGCTTATCATACTTTGTTGAGAAATTCAACAATGATTTCAGATCACACAATATCCCTGGAGTTCAAAAACTTCGTCGTTATAAAGTTTCACTCTCCTGTATTAATCTTATAGTAGAAAGAAGGATTACTGGATTTAAGTTTTTAGCAGATTTTTCGTTTCAACAATATTACGTCCTGTGGATAAATCGAAGGTGTTCTTTTTTTTATATTTCTTTTTATCAGAAAAGAAAACTTTAAAAAATCATCATTTAAGATCTTAATCCTGATTTAATTTCGTGGATATTATTTGAACTCTAGTAATGATAATTACTTTAACAAACACGATTTAAAGGACTTACTAAAATATCACAGATCTAAGTGGTCCTCAACAGCATGATTGAAAACAATGGAAACCAAAAAAGCAATTAAACTTTCCTTACGAAATCTGAAAATTATTGAAATGTCTGATAGAATAAAGATGTGAGTGGAACAACAGTGGGCTTTCTTAGTACTTGTTAAATTGGAACAGCCACTACCTAATTGATTTTTTTGTGTATTAAGTTCATATCAAATTATACAATTTTGTTTTCAATGAAAATTTATAATATTCAAGTTATGATTAAAAAATATCACACTTAAAAATTATAAATATTTGGTACATACATATATTTTTACTATAAACTTTCTAAAAAACCTAATTAATTTTGTAAGCCAATTGTTCTATATTTTTTCAAATAAACTTATAAAATAGTGTTGTAAAATCATTTTTATATATTAATGGCATTGCTCTTTTTATTAAAATAAATTTAATTTTGCAACTTCTTTATGCAACTCTTTAAAATAATTATGATCAAGTTAAGTACGTAATTATTTTATTCATGTTCATAAAAAAATTTAATGTTAATTTTGAATACATAAATACTTATTCTGCATTTTAAATATTTCTTTAGAATAAGTGGTTTGACAATTTGGCCATCTGAAAGTTTTTAAAATTTTATAAAAATTTTAAAAATAAATATTTTTGGTGTTGAGTTGAAGTAAACTGATAATAAGTATAATTGTGGAGATAGGTAGATATTCAATAAATATGTGTTTAATAAGAACGAGATAGCAAATAAATGAATTGATAAATAAATAAATGATGATAAGATGTTGGTTATAGAATAAACACGCAGGTGATTTATAATTTAATCGCAGTCGACAGATTTCACAACATTATTTACGCGTCATTGGTTGAAATTGTAATTATTAAATTTCATTGCGTTTCGATTGCATTCAGATCAACATAATCCACTGAACGTATAACACCTAAATGGCGAACAGTTATATTTACTGTGTTACCATTGATGATTTTTTTTTTGTATATTTTTCACAAAAAAAATTAAAATGAATTCATGAAAAATGTATTTTATTAATTTTTATCTCATGTAAACAGTATTATAGGAACTACTATTAAACAAAAATGTAACTAGAAAAAAATCAGTGAACATAATATATATGTGCAGATCTAATAATTTTGTTTTTGTGAAATCGTTTACATTGTGACTGCAGCTTTGAAATGAATTTTAATTCAGTATTTTATCATTTCTGTAGATTAATCGTGCATCTTATTGAAAAATTCAATATTATTTACATTTTATAATCATAGAATCGTCCAATACGAACGATGAAATGTTTGTTGTCTCGACTACACAACTACGTCAACGTGCGGAGATCGCGAATTGGATCGAATGCCAATCTGTGTTCATTCGACTGGTCGATTACTATCTGCATAGCAACGTAGCTAACCACAGTTATAAGACCATACTATTCAGACCACCATGACAACTCAATATTGTGATTTAAATTACTGTATGAGTAATCGTAAAAAGCCAACGAAAATAATATTAAACAATGTTTATCCGTAAATCTACAAGAAATTCTCAGACTCATTGATATATTATTTAGTTCCAATAATTAATAATTATTACGGCCATAATACGATTAAATCGAATCTGTCACGATTCAGTGTTGAACGGAATATTGCACGATTGTAAATAAACATTATAAATTTCAAATAATCAAAAATAGTTTTTGATTATTTATATACTCTTATTATAAAGCTTATGCGATTGAAAAGGTACGAAAAGTATGAATATTATTATTATCTAGATTTTAAATTAAATTGAAATGCAATGTTATTTCAATCATAACATTATTTTAGTTAGGTATAAGAATATTACAATAATACGATAAATGGTGTGTTATTTGTCTAACTAATTTATTTATGGTTTTAAATGACAAATATTTGTGTTGCAGTTTTACTCTAAAACGGTATAACATTGTTTTAATCTCAAATAAATACAGTGGTTTTATAGTTAATACGACCACAATTGTCTCTGTTTTCTTAAGTTAAATTAAGTTTAAAAAATCTGGACGCATTATTTGTCACCATGATGCTATGAGATAACTATTATGATATTATTTAAATTTATCAATAATAATTTTTAGCAAATGAATTTATAATTATTGATTAAGTCAGGTGTTGTTGTTATGTAAGAATTATTATAAATGTTACCTAAATTTATTTTATTGTAAAACAGTATAATACTATACGTTATGATAATGTTTGCTATTATATTAACTTAGCCAAAAAAAGTTTGGCCAATCTCTAGAAGACATTCTAGATTTAACAAGATTTAGCCTTTTATATGTATTTGGGATTGCAATTTTTTTTTATTTTCTAAACTTATGTTATTGTTATTTTGTTTGATTTTCAATATCACGACTTCTTTGTATCACACGCATATGCTTAATTTTCAGTTGTTAGATGTTTAAAATTTAAGATGTTTTGAATGTGTTGATTCAAAAATATCTTCAAAAGAAAAAATTCTTTACAATATGTTATTTAATGAATCCATAATCTTCTCTAATATTTAGAATTAAAAAAAAATACATTCATCGCACCGCTCAAAATCTAAAATACAAAAAAAAAAAACATTTAAGTTACAAAATAATAGATATAAAACAATATAATACGCATACATTTATTCATAGTATTTTTAATAAATTAAAATATTTAATGGAATAATACAATATAGAACGATTTTTATGGATTTTTAATTATTTAAACACTGCTATCTAGCTCATCGGTGATGAGTCATCATCTTAAATCGTATTATTATCATTGTTAATATATTTATGATTTAATTTTACAAATGTCTGTAGGTACTATAAAGTGTTATGATATATTGTTATTGAGGGAATATCATTGTGATTTTTGTTATTTAAAAACTAAGAAAAGTGATTTTTATGGTAATAACTTGAAGTAAACATAATGTGCAAAACCATAGTTTGGAGATTTAAATAAAAACGTCCATCTTTTGTGTTTTTGTCTATTTCAATATAAAGGTAAAGGCGAATTCAAGAAAATGATAAATTAACCTTTAATGATGATTTGTCAACTTGTGTTGTACATCAATAAATATTATTATTATTATTATTATTATTATTTAAATCGTATACAGTTAATTAGGTATACAAAATAAATAATAGTTGTTTAATTTTTAAGAACAAATCCCAAATATCAATTTATTTTTATAATTACATCGATGATAAATCTCTTCAAATGAATCACTTTATTAATTTTATCGAATTCAACAAGTTTTGAAAAGATTTAGTATGACGTAGATAATGCTCTAAAATCTAAATGATGATATCATGGAAAACTTTTTTTTTTGTTCTTGAACTCATAAGTATTATGATAAATAATACGGAAGGTTTAATACATTTGGAAGTATAATTATTATGCTGTTATATTAACAATATATGCCATTTATATTTATTTTAATTTGTATTATTTGGTTTTTTCTCTCCTAGATATAATGAGTTATACTGAAACACAAGACTTCGTGAGCTTGTCAAACAAATTATTCCATTATTAACATACAACCAATGCAATTTAACAGTGGTAAAAATTTGCATGGTTACTAAAATAACCTTCTACTTTATTTAACGTAAAAAATTGAATTCCTATTTTTATTTTTTAACAAATATATGAATTGAATTAGAGTGCTGTCGGGATAAAAAAAAACATGCAATCATTGGTTGACAAAAATTTAGTTTACATGGTCGTTAAATATATCGTATTTTTTAAGTGTGCTAGCAATATAATGAAATACATATTAAACATATCATGTTTTTGTTATAACATTTTTATTTCATCGAGACTAAGCCTCCGCAGCTGGGATACTGGATTTTGCTAAAATTACTTTTTTTGCATTCTTATTAAATCATTGCATGGTGTCTTATTATTTGGCTTTATTTTGGCTAGTGTACAAAATATGTATTAGGCACCACAAGTTTTGAAAATATGAAAACTATTACGTATTATAATTTAGAACATTTTTTATAAAAAAAAAATTATTTGAGACAACATATTTAACTACTTAAATCGGTAAGATCAAAAAATGAACTGTTTGATTTGAAAAAATAAAAAAATAAAATACAATTTTTATAATAAAACAATAATTAGCTGAAAATTCACGATTTATTCTATTATATTTAGGCATTCATGTAAACCCCTAAACTAATTTATTTTAAGTTATTTTTACATCATACGTTGGTTGTTATAGAGTTTTGTAAGAAAACATATTTTATTGAATTATAAAAATAAATATAGTTTTAATTTTTTAAATAATATTTACATTTATTCAACAATGTACAATATGTTTATTACTTATAAAATGATATCTAAATTTAAATATAGGTAATGAACATATTAATTGAATTGTTGAATATATGTAAATATTATTTAAAAAATTAAAACTATATTTATTTTTATAATTCAATAAAATATGTTTTCTTACAAAACTCTATAACAACCAACGTATGATGTAAAAATAACTTAAAATAAATTAGTTTAGGGGTTTATACGAATGCCTAAATATAATAGAATAAATCGTAAATTTTCAGCTAATTATTATTTTATTATTAAAATTGTATTTTATTTTTTTATTTTTTCAAATCAAACAGTTCATTTTTTTTTTGTTTTTTGATCTTACCGATTTAAGTAGTTAAATATGTTGTCTCGAATAATTTTTTTTTATGATAAAAAAGTTCTAAATTATAATACGTAATAGTTAATACTTGCTTACATATTTTAGAAATTTTTGAAATAAAGATTTTTAGTATCCAATAATTTCATACGTAGGTATTATAATAACGGAAATGGCGTTCAAAGGATTTGAGAAACGTGTGATGGAAATATTAATAGTAGAAAAGTTACTGAAGAGTTTATAATATAACTCGGGAATATGGTCGAGAGTAAGTGGGGACACGTTTAGAAATTTATGATCGAAGTTAACAACATTTACTGGAGTACACGGTAAAGGATATGAGAAAAAGTTTGAGGTGCATGGGCCAACCATTAATTCTATTCTACATTTGATTATTGCTTCTATATGTTCAATTTCTCCCTTTATTTCATTTGTGCCGGTTAGGTTAGAGTAAAACTTTTGCGTTATTATTATTAGTATTCCCATAGTAATCGTCATCGCCGTTTTGTTCCCATAGTGCGTATGAATTATATATTTATATACAATATGGCATTGAATATGTCTCTCATGTTTTGGCAAGAAAAATAACATTATATACTCATTATTATAATAATAGAGACTAGAGACAATTTATTACTATTTTTTTATTTTCTATTGATTATTAAAATACAGTGAAAACTCTTTATAACGAAAAACTCCTTATTACGTAAATAACATTAAGTTAACTTATAATGGTTGATTTGATTTAAAACCTATTAATTACTCTCTTACGAAAACTCTCAATAACGAAAGAAATCACATGGTCCCTTCAGATTCGTTATAGAGAGTTTTCACTTTATATCATCCACCAATTCCACCATGGCCCATAGTTTATATCCAATTTATGATACTAATATTATGATGGTTTTAATATATTTTTTATGTAATTTCTAGAAGGTAAATTATATAATTATCAAATGTAAAATTAAATATAATATGATATGTTTTTTTTTATTATGTATAAAGTTTTCCTGACAATTGGTCATCTAAACTTAAGGCTAAAAGAATATAATATTTTGACATTTTGAAGAAGGTTAACATAAAATTTTTACAAAATCAGTAAGAATTGAAAAATTAGAATTGAACAATGTTTTATGAACTTAGAACTAACTATATTATTATATAACAGTAATAGGTATGTACAATTAAGATTTAATTAAGAATTAATAAATATGAGAAAATAAATAAAACAATAGACAAATTAGCGTAGAAGGTCATGTGGACGTCCACGCTTAAGACGGCGTATAGGAGGAGGGACACTTAGGTTGTAGTATTTCACGCTGCTAGCAGACTGTAAGTGTTTGAAGAAGTTGATTGTTAATAATTTTTTTATATAATCAGTTATATATGGTAGCTGGAAGTCCATGTGCAGTGCAGCATTACGTATAAACCATGGAGCGTTAGATATTGTCCTAAGGACTTTAGATTGAAATATTGGTATTTTGTGTATGTGGGTCTTAGCACAATTTTCCCATACAGGGAATAATATAATATGTAAAACATATATTATTTTCAATAGCGAATTTATTTCTAAATATTTTACGTGGCAAATTAAAAATGTCATTCGTTTATAAACTATAATAAATAAAAACACATTACTTAAAATATATAATAATGATAATACATATGTATAAATGTAAAATTAAGTGATTTACTGAACATTTTTATGTACCTATTTGATGTATTTAAAACTTCAAAATATACATAAATTATAAAGCAAAATAGTTCCTGCTGGAATGTTGCATATAATAATGACTTGTATAAGATTTTCTTTACACATTTAACTTATCGTCATGAACAAATAATAAATATATAAAAATCAATAATATCAATAGAATTAATTCTATAGAAAACGTGTTATATAGTTTATCTATGCACCATAATTCTCCAAATATAATACAGCAAAAATGGCATCTTTAATTTTATCAAAAAATATAAAAATACAAGTCCCTTGTCCTATTATTCGGCTATATATTATAATATGGCATCGAAAATGATTGATTAATATAACATACGCTGTCATTTAATATTGCTTACCCATATTCATATATTTTTATTCTTGCATGAAACTGAGATGGTGTTATTGGTGCAATGCAATAATGTAATGTAATATTTTCTGATCAATTTACCCATCCCCCAAACTAAGTGTCCAGTTGCCTTTGCAAATGTTTTGTGGTTCCCATGGACTGATGAATCAATTCTCTTTCTTGTTAACAATCAAATAGAATTTTACTTCATTTTATACAGGAATCAGCCTCATTTTGAAATGTCTTGAAACTGTGGTGAGAGAAAATCTGCTAAATGGTCAAGATGTGACCCGATATGTGACAAGAATTTATGCCTTCCCCTATGAGCACTCTGAAAAGAACCTAAATAACATGAAATAGCTGAGGTTTATTTATAGTACCTATCTATTTTTTGTCTTTAAATGTATGAAAATAATTGTGAGTGTACACAATGGCAATTTTTTGATTTCAAACAGTTAAAATATTACTGTATTAAGTGTATTATAACTGTATATAATCATGTGTATATTTTACTTTTTTTAAATTTATAGAAAATGTATACAGGATACGTAGTTTATAGCCACTCTTTGTGTATGATATTTTTAGTTATACCTATTTAAAGTCACAAGATTAAATAATTTTTTTCACAAAAAAATGTGTTTGAAATGTATTTTTTATCGTCTGACTATAGTATCGTAGAATATTATTAAATTCAAACGTGTATTTTTAATTATATATTACTGTCAGATAATATATTTTAATATTTATTTTAAAACAATGATTGTTTTGTAAACTACATAGTAAATATCATAACTCGATGAATAATGTTACATGACGTAAGAACATATATGCTTATTTTAATTTATTTTAATTTCAGCAAGACATGATGTCAATGTGCAAGTATTGTTATTGCTTACATATTTTTATTTCTGTTAAAAAATTATAGTATTATAGTCATTTAAAACTCCGATTAATGTTTAAATCTGCAGGAGTCATATCTTAAATATACATCCTAAAAGAGGATTTTAATGGATGACTTCCCCATTCGTCAATAAACTCTCATCGTTTTTACCCATTGTATCTATAACTTGCAATTATACTACATTTTGTTTAATAATAAATAAATAAAACATTGGTCGGAAATGGTAAATTTACAGTCATCACATATCATATTCACAACTTACTGATTATCTTGAGTGAATTTGGTATATACAGGGTGATTCTTTTAAGTGGGTACACTAATTATCTTGAAAAGTATTTAATTTTTTCAAAATATTTTTTTACATGGCTTCAAGTTGTTAAAAAACCAACGTTTTTATTATATAGATTGGCTGAGTGGAGTGGTACGGGGTTTGTCCACTACTCCGCTTGTCTAAACTTTAAATACTTATAACTCAAAAACTACTAGCCCTAAATACGATTTTTATGAATCAAAATACTTAGAAAAATATTCTGATTTGGAATATGAAATTAAAACTCTATGTTGTCATTCAAAAAGTAAAAAACTTAAAAAATTATAATGATAAAAAATATAATTTTTTAATAAAAACGTTGGTTTTTTAACAACTTGAACCATGTAAAAAATTATTTTGAAAAAAGTAAATACTTTTCGAGATAATTAATGTACCCACTTAAAAGAATCACCCTGTATACTTCAAAAATTTAGAAATTTAAAACAAGGTTAGGTAATATAGTTAAATCTTTAAAACTATTTATTTGATTTTAGATTAAATTTACTAGTAGTTAATTTTACAAATGACCAATCGTGTGTTATCAAATTACTATTTTTAAAAACTAATATAATTGTTAAAAAAATAAACGGAAAGTGAGTAACGCTCTATTGTACATTTGGTATCTAGAGAAGTCACTGTAATCACTGTAATAGATGTGCTAAAATAAGCTTATTTTGTGACATTATGATAATTTCAATATTTTTTACTATTATTATTTTAGGCATTAGTATCACAGTGGGTTGATTATTTTTTGCAATAAAAACAAAAAAAACATTTTAAAATATCATTGAGTTTAAAAAGTATAATTATATAATTTAAAAGTTTCAAGTACCAACGAGTAATATTTTTAAATTACATAAAAAAAAAAAAAAAAAACTATAATTGTAATTTGTAATTATCCGTTTAAATATCTAATTTTACCCAAAGTTGAATATAAAATGTCTATAGAAGAAAAACTGTTTTTAAATTATTTTTTTAGTTACAGTATGAAATATTCATGAGACATTTTGTTTCATTTTTTCAATCTTTAACTATAAATTGAACATTTTATACATTTTTACTCCAAAATAATTGTCAAATTTTAAAGATTTTGATGAATTATTTCAACATTTGAATTCTTAATACTTACACAGGAACAGTGGTTTTGTTTCATATTTCTTAAATAAATAAATATAAACTACATGAATAGAAAAGTAAATAAATAAACAATAATTTGATGTAAATATATTATAAAAAAAAAATAATATATAATGTAATATAATACAATATATATAAATGTAATAATAATAATATCATATAATATAATATATTTATTAATAATAATTTTAATAATTAATAAAGTACATAAATTTTGTTACATACATCTTTATAGTTTTTTATAGATACGGAAAGTTGTCATTTTTCTAAATAAATTTTTCAATTAATTCCATGTTACTGCACGATTGTGTTTTAAGTTAACATAACTTTTTTTTGTTCTGGTTTCGCTGAAAACTACTGGCTGGTAAAACATTATACATACATTGAAGCATATTATTTAAAGAATATTTTTTGAAATACGAAAATAAATTGTGTTTACCCCATCACGCAAAGACTCACTAGTGGGTGACTTCTTAATCACGAATACCATGTGTTTTTTTTTTTTTATTCTATCTCTTATCACTTATACTCATCATGCTAAAAAGTATAGATTGTATAATTATTATATAAAAAAAAAATTGTGTTTAAACAATTTGTTTCTACTAAAAGTGTTTGTTCAATGAAAATAAAAATAAAATTTTAAAATACAAAACAAAATTGGAAATGTTTTTGTAGCAGACAGTTATAATTAAAAAATAATCATAATAATGTTTTCTTAAAATATAGATAAATAATTGTACAATTTTTTTCCAGAACCATTTTTTTAAGCATCCAATTTTATTCTCAACTTTCAGGAGATGACCAATCATATCCAACTGTACGTCTTTTGATGGCTTTAATGATTGATATCCTAGGACATTATTAATAAGAGTATCTTATTTATATTTAATAGCCCTAACAAATTCGACATAAAACCACTTTTTTTCATATCGTTCAATTTCTTTTCACTTTTCCCCCCTACAGGTAAGTACCTAAGTGTTAGTTATTTTCCGGTTTTATACAAAAAGACACTGATACTTCACGACGAAAATCTCCAAGTGGTATATTCATACTTGTTGTATTCGTGAAAATTTTTTTACATAATCCATCATGACATCAAAAAAATGATAAAACATTTTGAAATTCCATTTTTCAGATCTCATTACGGTTTTTTATCGGGGGAGTTGGACGTCTATATAATAAATCTACTCCACCCATATGCTTGTTGTAAGCACTGACGAAGTTAGAACATGGCACTGAATTACGAGTTTTGTTTTTCTTATCGAAGCGTTTGACTTTGGGTTTCCGGTAATTTTCCAGATAAAGTTGAAAGTAGTGTAACACATGGGAGTTTACCAATTGCGCTTAAAATTACCTTTTCATATACCAATTGCGCTCTAAACATTTAAGGGTCGATATACCAATTGCGCTCTAAAAATTTTAGGGTCGATAGACCAATTGCGCTCTAAAAATGTTAGGGTCGATAGACCAATTGCGCTCTATACATTTTTTACATGTATTATACAGTTTTACAAGGTTTATGCAGTTTAGTCAATGAAATCTAAAATAAAATAATATTAATAATAATCAGAGAATAGGTGGTTAAATCATAAAGTAATAAGATTTTGAGTTTATATGATGTTTACATGATATTTGTATTTTGCATGCTTTAATAATAATAATATTTTTTTTTAATTATAATTTGAACATGGCATTACAATTTAGAATAATATAATTTGGTTAGTTTACAGAATAATATATTTGTTCAATAATACATTTTTTCACTACGAGGAAAGGAGAATATAATCATCATAAGTATAAAAGAACAATTGCCTACATTAAGATATTAAAATAATTCATTTAGTCACCACGAGGTATAATAATAATATGCTAATTTAAAAAAATATATAATACAATTTTCGTACATCACTCAAATGCATACTTCCGTGATCAAAATATGTGCGTGATAATAATAATGTTTCATAAAATTCCCGATACTGGTATAAAATATATTAAAACCAGTCACTTTAGCTAGTAATCAATTGATCAATAAATATCAGGCAAATTTTAATACAAGCGCAATTGGTATATTGACCGTAAAATATAAGAAGCGCAATTGGTACACTGACCCAAAAATATATGCAGCGCAATTGGTACACTGACCCAAAAATATATGCAGCGCAATTGGTATATTGACCCTTAAATACAAATTTTGTTTTAGGCGCAATTGGTCCATAGCCTAACACATTTGTTATCTTTCCAAATTACAGTTGTAACCGCCTCTCCGTCACTTTCGCCAACCATTCAGTAGAAAACCCTATAGATTTCGTTTTTGAAATTTATTCATCTGGTAAAAGAAAACTAGCTACTCTCTATTTCTTCGTAATATTCCCAAACTTGTATATTGCATTTTTTTTTGTCTTGTTTTTTTTTTTTTTTTTTTTTTATTAGAAATAAGCCTCGGCTGCGGAGGCCATTGGCTGACATAGTTTACATTGTTAATGATAATTGTTGTATACACTATTTACATTATTTACAAAAACATTACACATATTACACATATTACAACATAATAGATTATAGATTGTTAATTAGGTTGGACTTGATTAAAAAGGACATCATGCAACTAATGTTGTCTGGGTGGAGGGCTTCCGATATAATATTTGATACTCCAGCTTCTCGTTTGTCCGATTCGAAAGAACGGCATTCAGATACGATGTGTTTGATAGATAGAAGTGTACCACAACTGGCGCAAGTGGGTGGGTCTTCTTTCTTCATCAAGTACTGGTGAGTTAGCTGCGTGTGTCCTATGCGCATTCTATTTATGGAGACTTCCATCTTTCTTGAAAATTCAGGTGGGGAATGCCATGTGTGAATGGTGTTTTTGATTTGGTTAAGTTTAGAGTCGCCTTGTTTCCATTCCCGTAGCCATAAATTGTTTGCAATTGTTTTTGATAAGGATCTGGCGTCGTTTAGGGTAAAACAGTTGAGTTTAATAGCGTCAGGGGAGGTTAATGCTTGACGAGCTTTTTCGTCAGCTCTTTCATTACCCGAGATTTGATTGTGGCTAGGAATCCAAATCAGAGTGATTGAGTGGCCTGACTGTGTAAGATCGTTGAGTTGGTTATGTATTTTCCTGGTGATCTCATTTGGGGTGATGGGGTTATCGATACTTCTTAACGTGCTTAGTGAGTCGCTTAGGATTACTGCTTTATGTGTGTGTGTTGTTTTAATGAGGTCCAGGGCAAAGGAGATTGCCACTGCCTCAGCTGTGTAAATTGAGCTAAAGTTTGGTAGTCTCAGCATGCTGACGTGGTCATGGAGTACTACCGCTGCTCCAACTCCATTTTCCATTTTAGAGCCATCAGTGTAAATTTTGGTGTAGTCGTGAAGATCGTCAATGATTGAATGGAGTTGTTGATTGTAAATTAAGGGTAAGGTGTCTTTCTTCGAGAATGAACTAAGTTCACTGTTCACGTAGTTTTTTAATAACCAAGGTGGTGACTGTATATTTTCGTTTTTGATAACGTCAAGATGTGGGAATGGGATGTCTTTTAGGGCGTTTGTGATCTGTTTCGAAACATTGAGATTATTTTGGGAGCGTCTGGCTGCTAATAGCATGGAGCTTTGAACTCTCCTGATGTAAAGTGGGGCTACACCGGCTGTGTTAAGCACACTGGGAATGGGGCTAGAGCGATATGCTCCGGTGACAAGCCTTAGCCCTGTGTTGTGTACAGTATCGATCATTTTGAGTGCCGATGTTCTAGCATTTATAAATAGGAAGGAATTATATTCGAGCCTAGAAAGAATGAGTGCTTTGTATATTTGTAATAAACTAGATGAGTGACTTCCCCATGACTTGTGTGCCAGGCATTTAAGGGTATTCATTCTTATAAGCGAGTCTTTTCGGATAGACTTGAGATGAGGTATCCACGTGTTTCTTGAATCGAACAGAACGCCTAATATTTTGATGGATTTTTTTATTGGGATGGGGATATTGTACATTGATATGGTGCTATTGCCAATATTTCTTTGATTTGTGAAGAAAATGCATTGGGACTTTTCAACTGAAAAAGAGAAACCAGAAATAAGTGTCCAGGCTTGTAGTGCTGATATTGCTTCTTGCAGGTAGTTTGTAGTCCTAATCGGATTGATGCCTCTACAGAAGATATTGAAGTCGTCGGCGAATAGTGTGCACTTTACAGGAGAATGTATAACTTGTGGTATATCATTAATCGCTAATAGAAACAACGTGACTGACAGTGTAGATCCTTGAGGTACACCATTCGTTTGAACATATATTTTTGATAGCTTTTCATTGCACTTCACTTGGAAGGTTCTGTCAGTAAGGAAGTTCTTTACAAAGTTAAATAAATTGCCGTTAGAGATGAAGTTTGACAGTGTTTTAAGGATACGATGGCGAAACGTGGTATCGTATGCTTTTGATATGTCGAGGGCTATGAGGCCCATCATATGTTTTGCATCGAGAGTTGAATGTATTTCATCTTGGATGTCGTGTAGTGTATTAGAAGTACTTCTATATCTCCGGAAGCCGTTCTGTCGAGGGTCTAGGATGTTGTTTTTTTCAAGAAACCATCTGAGTCTGGAATCTATAATTTTTTCCAATATCTTTGCCATGGTATTCAGGAGCGATATAGGTCTGTATGATTTAATATCAAATTTATTTTTTTCCTGTTTGGGTATTGGAATGGTAATGGAGTGTTTCCAATTTTGTGGTATTTGCCCGGAGGACCATATTTTGTTGAATAATTTAATGATTGAAATTAAGGCAGACATAGGGAGGTTGTGAATAAATTTGTATGGTATTCCATCTGGTCCTGGGGAGACACTGGAGCATTTAGCTAAAACTTTGATCATATCAGCTAATAGAATTGGGGAGTTAAGTTTTGTCTGTTCGTCTGAGTGGGGGTTGAGGTTGGATAAATAAAGTTGGTTCCTCATGTGTACGTTATTTTCGAAAAAGGTTGTGTTGTAGTTTTCGTCTGAACTATTATGGTGGAAGAAGTTTCCTAAGAGATTGGATATTACATCGGGGTCTGAGATTAATTCGGTGTCTTTCATGATGTGTATGTGGTGATTTTTAGAGTGGCCGCGAAGGGACCTAACTCTGGGCCATATCAGAGATGAGTCGGCTTTAGGTCCCAAACTGGAGGAAAATGTTTTCCAAGTGTCTGTCTTACTTTTTTTTTACCAAGTATCGGGTTTTAGCTCTGAGATGTTTGAGCTTTATTAGGTCGTCGGTACTTTTGGAGATTTGAAACGTTTTGAGAGCTTTGTTCTTTAGTTTAATTGTGTTTTTTATTTCGTCATTCTACCATGGGACTAAGTTTTTTTTTAACCACGTTTGTAGTTTTTCCAATAGATATTTCGGCAGCTCTAGTTATAGATTCTGAGATGAATGTGGTATCGTCCTCTATTGAGCTGGTATCAGATTGTGAATTGTCTTGCATAAATGTGTCCACTAGTGTGGAAAAAAGGTCCCAGTCTGGATTTTTTTAGCCTCCATCTGTGGGTGGAAGAGGTTGGCAGAGTTTTGGTGGAAAGTAAAGTCATTAAAATAGGTAAGTGGTCACTATCATATATCTCACATAGAACTGACCAGGATATTCTCTGAGCCAGCGAAACACTTGAGAGGGACAGGTCTATTGCGGAAAAATTACCATTTGAAGGATTGAGTCTTGTTGGTTCGCCATTGTTGAGAAGTGTAATAGTATTGTCGTCAAGGATTTTTTCTATTGCTTTTCCTCGGGTATCTGTTGTAGCAGACCCCCAATATTCGCTGTGGCTATTGAAGTCGCCTAATAAGATAAAGGGTTTGGGGAGTTGTTTAATGATGTTATCTATATCCGAGGAATTGAAAGGTGTCTGGTTAGGGATGTATATATTGCATATTGATATTTTAGCTTCTAGCGTTATCTGGACCGCTATGACCTCTAGATTAGAATGTATTGGAATCTGTTCGCTTGGGTAGTCAGTGTGTATTAACGAAGCGACGCCGCCGCTGGCCCGATTGCAGTTTAGGCAATTGGAGTAAAAGATTTTATAATTTTTAGTGTTGGGTATGTTATTATCTTTTAGATTGGTTTCTTGGAGGTTAATACACATGGGAGAATATTTTTGTATTATAAGTTGTAGATCATGACGTTTTTTAATGAAGCTATTGATATTCCATTGTATTATATTTAGGTTCTTCATTATAAGATACTTTATTTAGTAGTAGAGGTTGTAGTAGTCGAGATTACTGTTATTAGGTTGAAGGCGGGGCAGCATCATCGGTATAGATAGTCATATCGAGAAGTGAGCTGGCTATTTTCGTGAGTCTATTCTTAATGCATAGGCCTTTAATTTTTGGGCGGACTGTATCTAAAATCTCGATCATTTCCATGGGTGTGATGTTGAATGGCGTTAAGATGCTGGAGATGTTTTTTTCGGTAAGTGCGTTTTCTATAATATATTTGAATTGGTTGAAGTTGATTTTTAAGTTTGGTATGTTTTCAAAGGCGGTTTTCGCAGGTAGCAATGTTTCTTCAAGTCTAATTATTATTTGTTCGATCGAGTTTGAGCGTTTGGGTTTTTTGGGAGGGGGTTGAGCTGATTTGGCGGAGCCTATTAATTTGGTTGCGAGTGTACCTTTACTAGTCTGTGTATTTGCGGTTTCAGTTTGTACTAGAGTTGAATTATTTGGCGTTTTTGCGATAGGGGTGTTGTCCTGGAAGCTAGAACTAGTTGTTGAGGGTGCGTGTTTTTTTTCCTGAGCGGCTGGTTCCTGTGAGGCGGGTGAGATGACAGTTGTTTCATTGGGTTTTTCTTTATTACCTATGTCTGATACTGTGTGGGTGTTATCGGTGTTTTGGGTTTTCTGTTCGTTGATGTCCATGGTATTTTTATCCGGAGAGGTGTTTGGGTTATTAAATAGAATTGCTACGGTAGTATTAACTAATCCATTTTTGCAGTGGTTCGATGTATGGCCCGTTTGTTTACATGAAAAACATGTCACCGTGTCATCGGATAAGAATATGCGATATTCAGTTTGGTCGAAATGTAATAAAATAGAGCTGGGTGTTCGGTCACTACTCATTATATATATTATTATTATTATCGGTTGTACTGTTATCGGTGATTCGACCGAGACACCGGATCTATAAAATTATTGTTAAGTCAGTCGACATAGTACCGCGCGACCGAGTGTGCGTCGTTCGACCCTCTAAGCTATTTTGTATTATTAATTGTAATATTTCAAGTTATGTTGCATCAGCTAAATAAATTTATACCCAAAGTAAAAAAAAAAAAAACCAAGTCGAGTAATTAGTTTCATGAGTACCTACCCAAACCACGTAACATGATCTAAAAAACATGGTCCTTCGGCCGGGATTATTTAGTTGATGCAAAATAATATTACATAATATCGCAGTTAAATTAATAAGAGCGTCTAGTGCTCATCGCGTAAATCGATCGTCCAGTGATTTTAAACGCGAAATCCAAAGTGCGTGCACAATACTTCATTATAGAGAAGTATTAAGAAGAGCTTCATCAAGGAAGAGCTTCGTCAAGGAAGAACTTCGTCAAGGAAGAACTTCGTCAAGGTCATCCAAGGCAAGGTAAGCGAGCTGTTAATAGCACATAGTCTATAAGTTAGTGTTTCGGGGTTTATTTCCTTTTCCCGTTTACCTATTCCTAATATTCTGACACTCTCGAGTCGTGGTTGAAATTATATATTAGCGTATATAAGTATAGCCAGTGGAAAGTACGTGGTAGAATTAGACAGTGCATAGAATAGCTACACACTACAATATAGATAATACAATGAGTGAGCTGGCGAACCTTATCACACGCCGGGGCCAGCTAAAAGGCCAATTAACTCGTATAGCAAATTACATCCGCGATAATAAAGGTAGTCCAGATATCGATCAAATTACGGTAAGATTGGAAAAGACCATAGAAACATGGCATGAATTTCAACAAGTTCAATTGCAAATTGAAGAAGAAACCGAGACAACTAATGAGAGCGAGAAATACCGTAGCGAGTTCGAGGAGTTGTATTATGATAACGTAGCTAAATGCAATAAAATAATTAGAGCCGCGTCGCCAGGCGTTAATTCAAATCCGTCACCTAATCGGACTTCGAACGAATCCAGCAACGACGAAGCAAATGGTCATGTAAGCCTACAGCCCGTACAGTCGGCAATCAAGTTAGCTGCTATCGAGATACCAAGGTTTACAGGAGTGTATACAGAGTGGGCCGCATTCTACGATATATATACGGCGTTAATACACGATAATAAATCGATGAGCGACATTCAAAATTTTTTTTATTTACGATCGTGTCTCAGTGGAGATGCGGAAAAGGTTATACATTGTCTGCAAACTACGGCGGAAAATTATCAAGTAGCATGGACAAGTTTAATCACGAGGTACGACAACAAAAGGGTGTTGATCCAGGTACGCGTGAAAGGGTTATTTGATCTAGAGCCACTGAAAAAAGAGTCGGCAGTACATTTGCGTACGCTAATTGACATGGTATCTGGTCATTTAAAAGCGCTTGAGTCTTTAGGACAAACTCCAGACAGTTGGGGCGCATTGTTATCTCATTTAATAACGTCAAAACTGGACGCAAACACGAGACGAGCATGGGAAAGCGAAGCGACCAAGATGGAAGATTGCGGAGTGCCAATACTAATAGATTTTTTAAAATCACGTTTTCGAATTTTGGAGGCGATAGAATCAAATAAAAACATGAATACACAGGTACTAACGGACATTCCAAAGTTCAAGAAATCAGGCGACAGGTCTTCATCATTTACAACTACCACATCTTTCAGATGCTATAATTGCAATGGCTCGCACTCAATTTATAAATGTACCAAATTTCTAGCACTCACAATACTAGAGAGAATAAAAAGAATTAATGACTTAAAATTATGTAACATATGCTTACGCGCACACTCCGACAAATGTAAGTCACGTAATTGTCCGAAATGCGCGCGTCCACATAATGGTTTGTTGCATTTGTCGCGCGCTATTAATAATAATATACATACAGGCGGTGCGAGGAACGGCGGCGAATCGTCCAACACCACTCCACCTGCGGAGAACGATAGAAATGATATCGCTAATGAGGCAATGATTAATAGCGCACCCGCATCGGTAAATGCTCATGCACGTCAAAATAGTGAAGTAGGTCAGGTATTGTTATCAACGGCCGAGATTCTCGTATTCGACAGTCAAAATAAACCGGTTTTGTGCCGTGCGTTACTGGATAGTGGATCGCAGCACAATTTTATGACCGAGTCATTGACCCGGCGTTTAAATTTAAAACGAATAAAGTCATCGTGTTCGATAATCGGCATTAATGATGCATCGCATACGTCTACGTACAAAGTAACAACTACTTTTAAATCGCGTATATACGACTATTCATTAAATTTGGAATTTTTTGCACTTCCCAATTTAACGAGCAAGTTACCGTTGATGCCGGTTAATCTGACAGAACTGAAGATCCCGGTGGATATAAGCTTGGCGGATCCATCTTTCCACGTGCCTAAAAAAGTAGATATCATTTTAGGCGCCGAAATATATTTTGAATTACTAACTAAAGAACAAATTCAGACAGTTTCACGGGGGCCAATTTTCCAGGGCACTCGTTTAGGTTGGGTCATCGCGGGACCCATCCCTTCGCCAACAAATCAAGCCGAAAACTCAACATTTTCATTATGTACGAGCGTAATGTCCGAATTCGCAAATATAGAAAATCAAATTGCCGAATTTTGGCGCTTAGAGGAGGTAAAGAATTGCAACTTATACACATTAGAGGAAAAAAGGTGTAAACAACATTTCGAGTTAAATGTAAAGCGTGGTGAAGACGGGCGTTTTACAGTAAGTCTACCTTTTCGTGACAATGCTCCTAGATTAGGAAAATCGCATGACGTAGCCCTTCGCAGAATGTTATCATTAGAACGACGATTTCAAACCGATACCAAGCTCAAGGAAGAATATAGCAAATTTATGAAAGAGTACTCTGAACTTGGACACATGGAAATTACGCAAAACACGATTCCAGATGATAAAGGTTATTATCTACCGCACCATGCAGTTCGCAACGAAAGCAGTACCAGTACTAAACTGCGCGTGGTTTTCGATGCGTCGGCGAGAACAAGTACTGACGTAAGTCTAAATGATGTGCTTCTAAAGGGCTTTCTGACCTACCGTACAAGAGGATTTGGTCTCTATAATGACGCGATTTCGTATACACAAATACGTATTCACAGCTGATATAAAAAAAATGTACCGGCAGATTTGGGTGTCGGAAAGCCAACGTGATTTCCAGCGCATTTTGTGGCGTGAAGACCCGAGCCAGCCACTAAATATATATCGACTAAAAACTGTTACGTATGGCATAGTCACCGCTTCATACCTGGCAACGGCATGTTTACAAAAATTATCCGAAGAAGAGTCGTCAAAGTTTCCCGAAGCCTGTCAGGCCCTAAGTCGTGATTTCTATGTAGACGATTTTCTCGGCGGAGCCATGTCAAAACAGTCTGCATTAAGATTACGTGATGACCTAATTACGATTTTGAGGGGCGCTGGTCTAGAGCTGTGCAAATGGTCAAGCAACGATCCCGACTTGTTGATTGGTGTTGAAGCAGTACCAAGTGCCAACAATGACTTAGATTTGCAGTATACGGAAAATGTTACAAAAATTTTGGGACTTTATTGGAATAAAGACATTGATGCATATCAATACAAAGTGTTAATGTACAATAACAAGGCGCGACCAACAAAACGCGTGATATTGTCCGAGATCGCCGCAATTTTCGATCCACTTGGTTTAATAAGCCCTGTAATAATTTGTTTTAAAATCATAATGCAAAAAATATGGCAAACGCGGGTAGATTGGGATGCAACGTTACCAACAGAAATTGAAGGCGAGTGGCGCAAGTGCCGTGCAAATTTAACGCATTTAAACACGTTAAAAATTACGCGTTCGCTCGTAGGTGACGGTGACATTGCGGATATACAATTACATGGGTTCGCGGACGCATCACTTACAGCATATGGCGCTTGCCTATATCTCCGCGTAAAAAACTATAATGGTGAGGTCATAACTAATTTAATTTGTTCGAAATCACGTGTCGCACCATTAAAAACAATTTCATTGCCACGTCTAGAGCTATTAGCTGCCGTCCTACTAGTGCGGCTGGCAGCCAAGTACGCGACGAGTTTATCTATACCAATTGAACACAAATATTTTTGGTCTGACTCTACCGTCGTTTTATCTTGGATATCGTCGGAATCGGCAAGATGGAAAACATTTGTTGCACACCGCATTGGCGAAATACATGAAACTACTTCGATTTCGCAGTGGCACCACGTCAGCACCAAGGATAACCCGGCAGATATAGTTTCTCGCGGCTGTTGTCCTACAAAAATCGGTGAATCAAATTTGTGGTGGAAGGGACCTATGTGGTTGCACAAAGATGTTTCTGATTGGCCGAAAGAAAATAATATCTATAGTAGAGAGGACGAAGTTTTATTAGAAGCGCGAACAGTATCTCACGTAATTACAGACAGGTACGATTTGTCGATCATAGAAAGATACTCATCTCTAACGAAACTAATACGCGTTACTGCATTTTGCCTACGATTTATTAATAATGCGTCGAAGAAAGAAAAATTAATTGGTGCGCTTCAGGCCGATGAAATCGACAAGGCTACGAATAGTATTATTAAGTTAGTGCAAGCTAGTAATTTCGCTGGTGAGATCAAGGACTTACGTAAATCAGGCCAAGTAAGCTCTAAAAGTGTATTGTTACGCCTGCGTCCGTTTTTAGATAAAAATGATTTGATCAGGGTGGGCGGTCGCCTAGGAAATGCATCTACTCTAAATGAATCGCAGCAACATCCGATAATTTTGCCTGCGAAAAATGTTTTAACCAAATTAATATTTATACACGAGCATGACAGATTAATGCATGGCGGCCCACAGGCTATATTATCCGCGGTTCGTCAAAAATACTGGCCACTTAACGGACGCAGTATTGCGCGTAGTGTTGTACATCGCTGCATAAAATGTTTTAAATATAGACCTGTTGTCGTACAGCCTATCATGGGTGATCTTCCCGAGGCTCGTGTACGGCCTACACGGGCATTCAAAAAGACAGGTGTAGATTTTGCGGGTCCATTTATGATCAGGTCCAGTTTAAGGCGGAATGCTCCATTGAATAAGGCATATGCTTGCTTATTTGTTTGTTTTATTACTAAGGCGGTGCACGTAGAATTAGTAGGCGACCTGACCACTCAAGCGTTTCTCAATGCGTTGCAGCGGTTCTGTGATAGACGCGGACTGTGCACGGACATTTATTCCGATAATGCCACGAACTTCGTGGGCGCCAACCGTCAACTCCAAGAATTGCAAGCACTTTTTCAATCTACTGAACATCAGGAGCGTATTCAGGACACATTATCCAAATCAAGTATTCAATGGCACTTTATACCACCGAGGTCACCACATTTCGGCGGCCTTTGGGAAGCGGCTGTGAAGTCGCTGAAAGCTCATTTATATCGTACACTAGGCAATGCCTCACTCACTTTTGAAGAGTTGAACACTATATTAATACGTGTAGAGGCAATTTTAAATTCGCGACCTTTAACCCCTTTGTCCTCACATCCTTCCGATTTATCCGTTCTCACCCCCGGCCACTTTCTTATTGGTGACGCATTAACTTCGCTACCCGATCGTGATGAGAGAGATGTCCCGACCAATCGATTGTCGAGATGGCGACGTGTTGTACAGTTCACGCAACAGTTATGGGCCCGTTGGACGAGGGATTATCTAACGCAACTCCAGGAAAGGACAAAATGGATGAGCTCCAGCGGACCTAAACTCGGAGTTGGTACGGTCGTGCTCATGCGCGACGACAATGTGCCTCCGCTCCAATGGTCCATGGGCAGGGTAGTAGAGGTCATTCACGGTTCCGATGGGCAAGTACGGGTGGCTAAGGTGCGAACTTGCAAAGGCGAATTTTCCCGGGCAGTTCGTTATTTATGTCCCCTTCCCTTCGAGGGCAATTCACCACTCGATCAACAGTAAAAAAAAATAAAAAATAAAAAAAAAAAAATTGTTTTTTCTAAAGTCATGGGTTAATAACCGAGTATTATATTTCGCATGGTATTAACTTTATTGTATACAATTTGTAGAATTATTTAATATTTATAGTAACCATATGTCATGATTTATATTTGCGTATCCACGCCTATTACATATGTATTTTTTATATTTTATTTTATTTCATGTATAATCTATTGATTGTATAGTAATGTATATGTTAATGTGTATAATAATGTATTTGTATAATAACTATAAGTAAAATTTGAAACTTAATGTTCCAAGGTGGGCGGCATGTTCGGTCACTACTCATTATATATATTATTATTATTATCGGTTGTACTGTTATCGGTGATTCGACCGAGACACCGGATCTATAAAATTATTGTTAAGTCAGTCGACATAGTACCGCGCGACCGAGTGTGCGTCGTTCGACCCTCTAAGCTATTTTGTATTATTAATTGTAATATTTCAAGTTATGTTGCATCAGCTAAATAAATTTATACCCAAAGTAAAAAAAAAAAAAAAACCAAGTCGAGTAATTAGTTTCATGAGTACCTACCCAAACCACGTAACATGATCTAAAAAACACTGGGAATTTTGTCACTGTGCTCAGGGTGTATATGCACTTGCCGCCTGAAGCTTCCTATATGCCCGAACTCGTCGTTAGAGAATCCGGCCTTCATAAATGTAATTGGAGATAACATTGTAATGGAAAGATTGTTAATGGCATTTGCGATTATGTCGTGTGGAATTATCGGCTGGACATTGGATATTATTATGCGCTTGGCCGGGTTGATAAGACGGTGGTACGATATTTCTGTATTATTTATTATTATGTAAGGTTGTTTTGTAATGATTTGTCCGACGATGTTTTTGTTTGAGAAGTAGATGCAGAACCTGTTGTTCGAAACGCGTGATGCAAATTTTATATTCTTAGATGACGTAAGTAAGCTGAATGCCTTGATATATTCAATTTGTGGAATATCTTGGATCGTGTTAAAGATTATTGCTTGGTCTTTTTTTGGGAATGATACATTTGCAGTAGTTTCTGCGAAGGTTTTTTGTGTGTTTAGTTGTGAGTTGTTGAGTGAGGAGAGAGGGGGGTTGTCCTCCGACATGTTAGGCGGACTCGTGGGTGTTTTATCTACTTTGGTTATGGGGGGCCGTAATCAACAAACATACCTCTTAGATTGCGGTGAAGTTCTGGTTACTGCTATCGGTAGCTAAAAATGCGATAAGCGACAGACTGTAACACACGTGTGTGTCGGTCAGCTGTAACACTCGTACTGTGTCTTGTTTTTTATGTAAACCTCAAGATGTAAATTGGTGTAGTGCTTTCAAAATATAGAATTCAAAGTTTTGATTTTTGGTAACTATGTGTTTCAAAATATAGAATTCAATGTTTTGATTTTTGATAATTGCACGTACTTATCCTCCTAAATTACTGATGCACATTCCTAAATTAAGGATTTTCATTATTCTTTGAAAATAATTATTTTCTAGACCTGAATAAGCTAATAAATGTAATAGGAGCCAGTCGCAACAAAAACCATATTTCTGCCTTGTTTTGTAGTCTCAATGGCGAATATTGTTATATACAAAAATTACTTTCTACATAATTTCACACATAAAAATAACATATCATTATATAAAATAAAATTCTTAAAGCAAAAGGAATGTATAATAATTGTAAGTATTAACATCAAATATGTGTATGTTCAAATATAAGTGTTATAGATAATAATTTTAAAAGAAATTATAATTTTTACGTTTACATACTTGTAATACAAATTCGATATAATGTGTTATTGGATGTACCTAATAATATGAATACAAAATTATAATATCCAATACCACATTTATTAAATGTATTCTGTGTTTGGTTATCCTTTACAATCCATGTAAACCACAAATATGTGGCCCATATACCTAATTAATAATATAGCATTCACTTACCGGTAGTCGTGTGTTATATGTGCTATCTTTGGTGAATGCTGTATATTTAAGGCCATTTTTGTAATTAAGTATTTCGTGCCAAAACGGCCCTTCTCGGCGTAATCCCACTGGGTTTAGTTTAAAATGGTCGCATAAATGATTATCTGTAAATTCATAAATTCATAAATATTAAATTCATTTCATTATAGTCTCTCACACAGTATAATATTATAAATTATATAATAATATATATGTTTAAAATCCTGAGATTTCGCCAATCATTATTAGGAATTTGAATTGTCATATTTTTATATATATATATTTTTATAGGAATATTCTTTAATATAAATGTGTGCGTTGTAGGACTTAGGGAATTCGACTAGATATGATTTGATTGAACTCAACTAAGCCTTTATGTTATATTCTATACACAGACCAGCTGTCTGGAGTCTCACGATTCTATTATTGTACTATTAAAAAATAACGAAGACCAATATAATCGTTGAGAACGAAAACGAGAACTTTTGACTGGCTTCATAAGTTTTTATGTTAACACATCTTTACTGTCAAAATTTTATATTGAACGAAAATATGAATTGTGAATAAAAGGCTTAAAAATGTATTATTATGTTATTTGATGTATAGTCATGATTCAATACATCTTATTCATTTTGAAGTGCTATATTTTGCAGTTTACATAACATACACATTTTCTCATAAATATAGTGGCATAGGTAATAAAATTTATATTATATTGGAGTTATTTTCATTAAATAATTTAAAATTAACTAATATGATTCTATAAAACATGTTTAAAGTTATTTTCATGTATAAACATAAATCATCACATACTCGCATAGCTATAATAGGTTATGCATTATCTACTTAAATACGTAATATCCATTAATTCGTCATATAATGATGTTGAATTCTTTGAATATGATGATGGAATTAATATTAAATATAATAAAATATTTAATTCAAACATTTTTATAATCATACATTTTTATACTTAATAAATAAATGTTCAAAAAATAAAATAATAACTTTTGATACCTAACCTCAAAAAACCCGTATAATTTACCAGAGATGTTTACATTTTGTACAAGTGTTCAATGTTAAGTGCATGCACTAATTCAGACCAAAAACGTTTTAAACTTTGTTGTAGTAAATAGTTTTCATTGCCCACTGGTATAAATATTGATTAAGAAATGAACAGTGAGATCATTTTAAGTTCTTAGATGAAGTGATAAGCATGCCTGAATTAAAGGCTGTATTAAGTTTTTTTCACTGAGCTAACAGATTACTGTATAGTATACAGTATATTATACTGTAAGTGTTACAACTTACAAGTTTATCACTAAATCATATATTCAATACAATCTTATAATGATATTATCAACCAAAAGCACACTAAGCAGTATGGTTGTATATTTATTGTTAATAATGCTCTGTCATATATATACTGGAATGGAAGTATTTAATATTATATGAACTGATTTTTTTTTTTTTTTTAATACAAAGATGATTTAATTTACTAATTATTACAATATAACTTTACAAATTTGAAAATCTCTGTTAATATTAGGAATGTTTATATACAATTAATCTTATTACATGATTGCATTACTGAGTGATGCATGTGTAAGTAGATAAAGAACTAAGATGATTTTTTTTTTAAGTATTCTGGTTAATTTAAATTAATATAATATCTTCCATTAAATCTTATTACTTTATACAGTTCTATTTTTATCAAATCAATAATTATTCAAAAACTTTAGGTATAATGCTAATATTGTTAATATAATTATAAGTACATACTGTGTGACCATTTGTGTGAAAATAAAAATTTCTCATTTTGAATTTTGATTACTAAAAAATATTTTAGAAACAGATTGAAAAGTTATTTTACTTTACAAAGTTTATGGCTGAACCTATATTTGTGTTTAAAGTATTTTTGTAATCTATTTCATGTTCAACGCAACATATAGTATCTTAAATGTTGCACTCACCCTAATCATGTTTCGTTTGTTTTACTTGCCTTCTTACTAAAAACTACTTAACACCGATTTTTCATTTCCTTCCGTGTCAACCTTACGTACTTTTTTAGAATCTGGTTTATTCCCCATTATTCTTCGAGCTTCATTGCGTAAATATTGATTCTTAGAATGATAAAATTATATAAAAAAAAACTTTTAGTCGTGTTAATTTTATTTTTAATAAAAACTTTGTATTAAGTCTTATTATATTATTATAGAAACGTTAAAAATTAATGGGTGATTTTTAGTAAATGAACCGTAGAATTTTGTTAATTTAACAACTTTATTTTGTATTATTATACTGAGGATAATACGAATGTAGTATTATGGTTATTTTATTATATTATATAAATATTTAATCCAGAAATTTATGCATCAAACATAAAACTTACTCGAATTCAGTTTATTTTATTGTATGGTATCGTTAATTAAAATCTACATATAAATTTGCATTAACATGATTTACTATATAATTATGACCAATTTACTTATTTTTTATCACGGACAAATTATTTCATCTACTGTACGTAAAATATAGACTGCAGAATAAAATTAAAAGTAGAATTTTGAAAACATTATTTTATAATCCAGTTAGTCTTTAAAATATGTAATTCTTTTTTATTTAATCGGTTACGTAACTAGTATTCAACAAGTTTGGATTAGTTAGATTAATTACATTTTTAAACTATTAATTAGTGGCAATCGTTTATAAAATTAGATACGATATAATTCAACCAGTTTTATGATGATACTTTTTAAGTGATTTGTACGAAATTTACAAGAAGTAGGTTAACCAATCAATCAATTATCTTGATAACAAAAATTAGTTTAATAATTCCTCAATGTGATACATAGTAATAGATCATGAATGAAATACGGTTGATTAATGATTTATAGAAAAGTCAGTTGGAGATGATGGCTGGTCTCCAATTAGACTAACTAAAGATATTTTTCCCAACAACAGTGTCCGTTGCAAAACTTTACAGTGAACAAACTAAATCTAAACTCCTGTAGAATACTATTGTGAAATGAGAATTGATTGTAATAACAGAAATACACTGTTTCATTGATCGTTTTGGTTTTAGAAATGGGTTCTTATATATGGATATTTAATCAATGGTACACAGTATTTTATAAAAGTAAGCTGGTTATATACTTAAATTGCATCTACATATAATTGAATGAAATTCATGAATATATTAACATTATATCATATTATGTATATAATTTATGTAAAATATTATCAAAATATACATTTTTTTTTTTATGCTATCGTAATCAAAAAACGTGAAGAACTTTTAAATAATATGTAAATATATTATAAACATAAGCATCATGAATTAATTGCCAAACTACAAAAAGTAAAAAATTTGAACTTTCCCATATTATTTTAATTTATATAACTAACTAAATCAAAATTTAATTACTTGTACCTGCTTTGTTAACTTTTCTAATTAATAATACCAAGAAAAATATATTAATATCTAATTGCATTATCTTGTGTATTATTTAAGTACCTATTCAAATAATAACGGAAAATTAATGTTGTAGCTTAGCTAGACGGCCATTATTATCATTTTAAGAATGCGCTATTATCATGGAAATAAATAAATACCTTATCCTGAGATGATTATTATCACATTAATTTGAAGATTTGCACTTAGGCTTTTTAATTTTATCTTCATATTTATTATATTGAATTACTATTTATATTGTGTTTTAATTTTTTGTAATGCATTTAAGTTTGTATGCAATAAATTATGCTGACTTTGATAGTATTGTTCTGATTTGTATACAATATCAAAAATTACTATTTTAATAACACACTACAAGAGCTTCAAATTAAATTTTGTATCTTTTTAATCAAATTTCATAGTATTCGTACGAGAAGCAAATCAAGTAGGAATATTAAAATAACACTAATATATTGGTTTTTACTCTGATTGAATTATCTAGAGCTAATTGCATAGCTAATACCTATAATAGTATATTAATTCTAAATACATATTTTACCCCAAAATATTTTATTTTGTTTATAGTTACCTATCAGTAATATTATAATATATTGAGTAGATTATTTTTTTTTATCTATAATAATCTGTCCAACGAGACAGTCACACTTTAATTTATCGAAAAATTAAATAAAAAATGATAAAAATAATATAAGAAAAAAAACTTTTGAATTTCTAACTATACTAAAGTTAATTTTAATAAAAAAGTATATATACATATATACATATATGTATATACTATATTATATAATATAATATTATTAAGGACCTTATAAATATGCAGTATTATAATTATATCAGATTTTTCATAGAAAATCATAAAAACCGAACGGTTGTATGCACTATGCATAGGTTGATAACTCGATATTAAAATATAATTTTATATATAATTTATTGAACATTGATTTTTTTAATACGGGAGTACTGTACGGAATAACAATAATAATATTATATTACTTTAAATCGACCACTCAAGAGTCAAGACAATATTCATTAAACTATTTACATGTATATACAGTATATTATGTCGTCTGCATGTCGGTCGTCTGCACCTACTGCCTACTAGACATTTAAAAACGGTTCGTTATCGATAAGGTATTTTCATATTTTCTAAGATATGATAACAACAATTATATAATTATAGTAAATATATTTACTTAAATCAATTAAACTGTAGGTAGAAAGTATAAGATTGATATGTATATCCATATTATAATATGTATGCTAATACAAGATAAAGGATATAATAAAAAGTGAACATTATCGATAATTTTACCCCTGTTTTTTTAAAGTGATTAAAAATAATTTAACTGAAATTCAATAATTCATTAAAATATAATTACGTGTATGTCGAATATTTTCCGCTGAGATGAAAAATACGAAATTAAGTCTTATAATAGAATAATGATTTTGTTACATAATAGTAAAGTTAACATCAGTAGTTGGTAATAAGAGTTGTGTTTGAGACAATTGAGAAAAGAACACAATTAGAAATCAATGTTGATGTTAATACACTATTTTGAGGAATAAGTGAGTGTATACATATATAATAGTTTGGGACTTCAATGTTGACAGTTTATAATTGGGTTCAAAATTGAACAATAAACTCAAAGTTGCCACTTCATGCTTTTCCTTAGACGTGACAGTTAAAATAAAACTTTATAGTGCTATTTTATTTATTTATTTATTTTTTTTTTTTGAAGGACAAAGTAATACGTAAAATATTTATATTGTTCAACAAAATAATTGCTTAATGTTCGATTACTTCTTATACACATATTGTAATGATAATGTACTGTTATACTGATGTTTAATTTTAAGTTTTGAAGTGTTTAAACTTTTTAAAATATTGAACTTAAAATATATCAACTAATTCAACTCTTGGGTAGGTTGACATGAATAATAATCAACCTAGATATAGTAAATTGAAATTCACATAATTCATGTGAATTTTGTGTCAATTTATAATATTTTTTAATATATTTCTATCAACCAAGTTTATTTGGTATAATTGATAAAAAAAATAATTGCCAACCCTAAATAGTTGGGAGAGAAGGCGAAGGAAAAGAAGAAGAATTTATAAAAAAAAATATTGGGATACCTAAGTGTTGACGTATATCAATGTGTTTTCGACAGATGCCAACTTGCCAGTACTACAATTGTTTGATGTTTTGATAAATTTTTATTTGATAAAACCAATCTGTTTAATTAACACAATAAGATTATATGATAATAAGAAAAAAAATAAAATAACATGAAATGTGTGATTAAGCAGCCACCCATTAGTGACTCTTGGATATTGATTAATTCGTTTTTTTTTCATTAGGTATACATAGAGACGTTAGTCATTGAAGTTTTGTAAAAGGTCACGGCACCATTTTAATCTGTGGTTAGGATTTCCAGCTGTGAGAGTAATGATTGAAAGATCTTTTATGAGATAGTTAGGATGAGTTTGGAGTCGTTTGTGAAAACGTGTGTAGAAAATGAGTGCGTCCTCTTCAATTGTTCTCACATGAAGATTGTTATGAAGAGTTTGGTTAGAAATATATGAGGATGGTGGAGAATTGGATGATTGTCGGATTGAAATATTTTGAAATGATTGGATTTAATTAGTGTTAAATATTTTATTTTTATTTCTTTTGATTAATTATAAAAAATCAAGTGTAAATTAAATAAATGGCATATAAAATGACACCCAAAAATATGTGTTATTAAATTTATCTGTTAAAATATTTGATTTTACCTACTGTTTTCCGCAGTTAATCGTTATGATTATGACAACAATTTAAAATAGTACATTAGCTAACCTCGATTTTGTTATTAGGAAAGGACTATGATATAATGATCTGGAAACGACATGGTCGGTGAAGGATGGCCATCAAAAGGTTCCTCGTACTGAGCATCGAATATTGTGTCAATGATACTGGTTAATTTATTTGTTACAAATTTTCATCTTAGTCCATATCTTAAACAATTGGCGTTGTAAGAACTTGTCTCTTTTACATACATCCACGTGCTTAGCTCAGTATCAAAATAATTTGAAACTTGATAAATTAATTGTTACTAACTTCATTGTGAAATATTTTTATCAAATTATTGAATACCACCTTAATAGTTATTTTTTTAGTATCAATAATTCGCTATCTTACTGTGTTACATAATATGTTAACTTACTAGTTCCCAATTCCGTATAATAATCATTCATTACGATTTTAATAATGATCAGGTCTTGGGTATTATAGCATTTACTAATTGTTATAGGATATAGATAAAAATAGCAGAGTGGGTTATAAATATTTTCTTTTATGAATTATTGACTATAAATATAAACATTTTCAATGATTTTTTTTGCATATTTAAAGAATTCTATGTTTTAAATGCTAATTTTCAAGTTTAGGTACTATTTTTTGTTAATTTACATAAAATAACATTATATTTTGTATTTTCACGAATCTAGTTTATATTATGTGGTATAAAAAAAAAAAAAAAAGTGTACCATTTATTTTAATTCTATTTTGTTTGATTCTATAGGAAAAATGTAAATACTAACATTTTTGTTCATATTAAAATCTATTTTTAAGAGTAGTCCAGTGAATTGGTCTATTGAATATTAAACAATTATGACCATATAATATATGTACATATGGTGTAGAATATTCTGTCGCACATTCGTACATATTTTTTTTTTTAGATTGTGAACAGAATAAATTTAATTTTTGCTATTTTTTATATCTTTATAACATATTATAGCACTTATTTTAAGATTTTTAAGGTCATATTACTCATATTACAGCTATTTTTAGTGCTATAAAATCTGAGTTGATTATGATGAATAAATTAAATAATAAATAGGTATATCAGAAATATAGTACATACCAATGTACTGTGTCCAAAAGTAATTCACCATTTCTCATTGGTCCGCTGCTGCCGACGACGATAACTTCACCACCACATAACCAGTTGACAAAATGCTGACGTTACAGACATGCGTATCGCAAGGTGATGACATACCTATTTAATTTATTATGATTTTTAATTTTAAAACCAATATGGCAGTTAAGATCGTTATGTTTTTTCTTTAATTTATCAGACAATGTTATTATCTTTTAAAAATTTGACTATTTGCATGTACCTATTGGAGTTTTAATAGATGGGGAAAAAATAAAACTACTTTCATAATTTTGGTCACAAAACGGAATATAAAAATTTTGCATTAATCTATATTCTATGAAATTTACTATCTAATTGTTTCAAATCAAAATGTAATAAACCGCGATTGATTCGTTATTATTTTTAATCATGCAGCATGATGGTGTTCGCCTCTCCATATAAAAATTATAGATACCTACCTATAACTTCAAAATTAAAACTAAAAAATTGTATTATTATTTATTATGTTGACGTCATGATATGAAACATTATTATTATAAAAATAATACAATTACAAATGTGATAGTATTAGTAGATATTGCCACAAGTTCAATGTAATAATCAAAATGTATTTACCTGAACTTAATAAATCAATAATCCCTGGGGAGTCTCCTTTACCTAAGTACGCTTATGTTATGATTCATGGTGTAAAAGCTAAAATTAATAATATTATTATGACTTATGAGCACATTTTGACAATAATTAATAAATATATCATTCTTGTTATAATTATAAGATATTATATAGAGTGTAAATTCCATATTAATAAAATGCCTACTCCATTGTTTCGGATCAAAGTTAAATTTTAACTGGTTAGAGTATATTTACTTTTAATGTTTACTATACAATTAATTATAAAATATAAAGAGGAGAGTAATATTTTAAAATAGCCTTTGAACTCTCTTTTGTTTGTAAATTATTAAAAAATTTAAGTACATGACATACTTGTTTATGGACAATATTCAGTATTTCAAATAATAAAGTTTATACATTAAGCTACATCTAGCTATTTAAGTCTTAAATGTTTAAATAAAACCCAATATTTTGGTTTTACGGAGTGGAATTTTACTGTATGAAGAATTTTTAGTTTAAAAAAGAATACCCAATTAATAATTTAGATATTCAATAATTTGATGAAATATTATCAATAGATTAATATTTCCTGAAGTAGGTAAATATAATGTTATTTTGTACAAAATGTAATTAAACTGTAATTATGGTACGCGTATAATAAAATATTTTGTGCCAGTCGATTTAAATTTGGGTTATTTAGTATAAACTCTTTTAACAATAAGATCCATTCAATAATTAAATCAATATTTTAAGTTATTAATAACATTATATAAATGGTCGTAAATTTCAAATAAACTATAAAGCACATGTATTAAAATCTGATTTTATGTAAGTATCCGTTGGCTTTTTAGGACATAAGGACAGATGGTTTTATTTTAAATTTTTCATAAAATATGCCAAATTATAAAAAAAAAAGATAAAATACTGTTTCAGTATTAAATTTTCCGCCATAATTACGTATTTGTTTTGGAAACTTCGACAAAAAGCCGCACCCTGCACATTGGTAACCAGAAATATTTGTTGTGAAACGCACTATATTAGTCTCCACTCTCCACGGATAATGGATATAGATGCTATGATTGCGGAGCTCTCGCCATGCCGCGATCACTAGCGAGTTTCGGTAAGGTGGCGAGATGATGCGAGACATTAAAATTTAAGGTTGGCAGTGTTAGCACCTACTATACGAGAACTTAAAATACTTGTGGAGTCGCGGAAAGAGCGGCGTTCACTTCCACTGTAGAATTTTGCACCATCTCCAATTATTGCACATAATTTGACTAATCAAGATTATAAAACTTTTTAGGATGAAAATTTCTCTGGTTTCACGAATGAGTTTTAAAGTATGTTTCAATGCTTGTTTTGATAAAATGAATTTATTAATTTTATACAATTATTTTATTTTATTAATTTAAGCATATTAAGCATATTATCATTATATTTTTATATTAATATAATATTAGAAAGCACGAGGATTCCCGAGTTTGGTGTCTTGTGGCTACGACCGCGGACCTTATATTATTAGCGCTGTGCGCTAGTCGAGAGCCACGGAGGTTTACGGTTGACATACGATGGATTTGTAATAGAATAAGGCAGTAAAGATCTAAAATGCATATTTTTTCCACCCTGAAGAATATACAAAAAAACTGCCAGAAGCTTTATGACAGTTATATAATCATACATACATATGTACCCTCATTTTTAAATTCACAAGACTAATTGTGTAACATATTTTAACACATTTTAAAAATGTCGCATTTATAGGTAAGATTGGAAATTAACAAGTAAAATGTTAAAGTTAGGTTACTTTTAACATACATTGGTCACAATTAAATTCAAAGAATTTTCAGCGCATCTATGAATCTATGATACTCTGATAAAACACAGTATTATAGTCTATAAGTCTGTGTCTTATGCTTCATAAAATAGGTTTTGCAATATTTGCATGGGTTGTATACTTTTATTATAATATGTACATTCATAATTTATGTAAAAATCATTGGTTGTGATGTAATATCACTAACCGTTTTATCTATGTTACACGTGAGTTGACATCTTCTTAATAATTACCTCAAATATTGGACATTTTTATTGAAATATTATTTATAACAATGAAATATATTGAGTAGTCTTTTTAAAAAGCGAAAAATTAATAACTCAAAATGAATAAAATAATTTGACATGCAATTAACTAAAATATGACGAAAATTGTGAAATCTTAAAGGAACTACCAGAACAAGGAAAAAAAGTTCAGATGGGACATTTAAAAGAACAAATACCTACATTGAAATTCATCAAAAAAAAATGTGTAAAACTTTTCAATTAAAATACTGATCTGAACAGTAGGCGTTCACCAACTTAACACAAAATAAGATTATGGAATTGGTTCACCTTAATTTAGCAAAACAAAACATCATGCTGGATAAAATGGAGCAGCCATACTATAGTTGCAGATTGGTATAAAATGTGTAAAGATGTTGTAGGTGTTTTTTTAAAGCAAGTTTAATGCACGAGCAATGTTTAAAATTTAATAATTGGTGAAAGAAAATGAAACATATCATCAAAATTATAGTTTAATGGGTATTCAGGAGGTATGGATTTTTGATCTATACTGGTATCAAAATTCCCTTTTGGAAAGAGACATTTGATAGTTAAAAAATGGGATTGAAAAATACTTGCCAATGATACAAATAAATGGTGAACAAAGGACAACAATCCATAGTGACTAGTGGATCTTATATACCACATCAAATGAACGTGGATTTACCCATAAAACGATGAATCATTCCAAAAATTGTTGTTTCAAATACAAAAGCACATACTCAATTAATAGAGTTCTTTAACAAGTTATAAAAAAGATACAATATAATAGTAAATAGAGGCTTACTAAATGTTTAACGAAGACAACACACTGCAGCAAGTGCGACTTATTTTAAAGACCTTGTGACTAAAGATGTGTGATTAATATTAGATAAATATTTAAATTCAATTCAATCATATATATAAATGTTAATAAATGTAATCCTTTACCTGTTGTTGGGTACACTATTTCATTGCTTAATTCATAGAGTATATTGGATCCATTATACTCATTACTCTATCCAATAAGTATATACAATGAAGTAGGTTTACTTAAAAATTGTGTAGCTATACTTCTCATTCAATTCTGATGATATAGAATACATTTTCCTGGATAGAATTTAGAAAAAATTATTTTAATACTTGTGATAAACCAACATTAATGGTACCTATCTCAGTAGCCAGTAGATACACTTGTTGTGACGTTTAGGATCATTAGATCAAAGTCTTCTATAAAATACAATAAACAAATTCAAAGATCTAAATTATACTAACATAGAAATATTATACTGTGGATTGCAGAACATTTGGATAAAAAATAATAAACAAATTATAAATACACATACAAATCATCGTTAATTATTATCAGTATAAATCAAATAATAAATAATATCACTTATGTATTAATAAATTTAAAAGGTGATTTGAACAAAATTTACGGTTTTTAGTATTGCTCACTGCTCATTAAAATATATTAATTATTATATAGGTAATAATAAAATATTTAAGAATTTAACCTAGAAAGTGTACCGCAAATACTCATTCCTATGAAAGTATCAACGCTATCAACTCTCACTTTAGAACACTAACAACACAATTTGGTCAATTTTCCCATGTTACCCGATCACGGAGCGGTGAAACTGATCTGGCTGAAGATATATATATGGGTCAGCGGCAAAAGTCATGACTTACCTTGGTGATTTTCTATGTAAAACCAGATCCATGACGATGATCATTCATCAATATGAGTAACAGTGTGAAACTCATATTAGTATTTCATTGAAATATAAAATCTTGGATCCAATGTATATTCATTTGCATTTGGTATCTATGTACCATTGTACCCTCGTCCCTCACTTATCACATAACAAAAATTATGACTGGACAATGATAATGAACCACTAAAGTCATGGAGTTAATTCTTGACAATTTAATAAAATTAAAAATTTTTATTAAGTTAATTATTTGTAACTTCCAACGTTTTTAGTTTTTAGTTTACATCTAAAGCTTGTGTATGATATAAAGAATTCCAAGCAAGAAATTAATTTATACATGAATACCTAAATAATTATTAATTGATTTTACAATTATTTGATGCTTTATAAATAACTTATAGGGTATAAAATTTAAAAAGGAAAATATGTAGATTATTATAGTGCTGCATCATCATGTTGCATATATTAAATAAATATTTCAACCATTTTTTATGATCAAGTTTAATGTGAATTATCATGCTGTAAACAGATATTGAAATATATGCTCCAATTCATATTATATATATTTCAATTTTGTTGAAACATGAAAACATATAAGTATTCTTAAGTTAATATTTACCTTCATTTATATTTAAGCAGCTTATGTATAAAATGAATAATTTAAAATTTTATAAATAAATACATAATTCTTACAGGTAAAAGTATAATATTAAATTAACTAAATATATTTTATTATTTACTTCTTAATTTTGAATACAGTTTGTACCATATTAGAGTTAAGGAGGCGTTAACCCCGCATATCATTCATTATTTTATTACAATTACTAGGTAAATAATAAAAATCTGAATTCTGAATTATTTACTTTCAAATATTAGCGAAGTATAACTCAAAATTATGAGTCTTCAAACTAAATATGCAGTGTTTTCAAGACAATTAATAATAAGATGTAGTGTAGGTATAAGCTACAATTCACAAGTCACAATGATTAATTATTTTATAATGAATTAATAGATATAATAAATATTCCATAGCAGAATTAATTAATTTATCATTTCGTTGTGATAGGTACATATATAAGCGTTTTTATAAGACAGCGTGTCAGTCTTTTCTGGTTGCATGGTCGTAATGGCGTAATGTCGGATGTACTTCTGTGATAAAACTACAACGGTGTATAATAATATAGGCAATAGTAGGTATAATGTATATGTCATATGAGTCAGAACTCGGAAGTCGTGACTCGGGGTGTCGGTGTCGTTGTATCGAGCTCCGATGTAACGATACTAAATATAACCAAATAGGTTTAAGGAAACAATTATTTTCCACGTAATAACATAATGTTCATAAAATATTTACCATAAATAACAAAATAACGTCTATCACAAAATTGAATAATCATACGTTGTCGTATCATCAACGGTAAGCAGCTATTTCTCGAGTCGAAAAACCAAACTAAAAATCTTTATTTAGTTTTAAAGAATTTTGAATTTAATATTTTTAAATAGGTACAACATATTATTATTATCATAGAAAGATGTTGTATTAAATACTCAACAGGTTGGTAACTTATTAATTCTTACTTATCAGTCAGAGTAGTACATTACAGTTTTCCGAACCGGTAACACTCCGCTTAATCCTAATGGTTGCCATGTTCCTCTAAGCGCGGTCGCCAGTTGAAATAATAATAAATAATAATATTATTATATTGGTTATCGGTGTCCACGAAAACAGAGTAGGAACACAGAGAAAAGTGAAGTTGTTGCGCATGCGCAAAATACAAAAATAGAAAATTCGTTAGTCATAGACATTTTTGATCCAATGGTTTTGTCTCATATCCTTCATGCATATAAAAATCAAAAATATGTATAGGGTACTAACTACTGAGTCATATAAGTGTGAGATGGACCACTGGAGTCTGAACATACAGCTGAAGAACCTTGCTGTCTGTTTACCATTAATCATTATGATAAAAAATAAAAGATAGTATAAACCATTGTTTACCATTTTACCTACTCTAATTATAAATTTTAAAAACCAGATGGTAAAATCTGTTACTCTTTTAGGGCATTTACACGATCGTTTGTCAAACTCACATATACATGTTCCAATTAGGTCAAAATATTGTTATTCAGTCGAATTATTTCAAACCCCGTTAAAACATTGTCAGCAATAAATAAATAGTATAATTTTAATATAATACATTGTACAGATTAACGAAAGTCAATATGTCATAAAGAATTTATAAAAACCATGCAAGTATGAAGTAAGTAAGCACTACATATTACTTAATAGTATAAAATATAATAGCTAGTAATTAAATATCTTAGATCATCGATTTTTATAATCATGATTCCTATCTATGTATACATATTCGTGACGTACCTATTGTTAAATTTAAATGGATAATATCGTATTAGGTTTTTTGATAAAACAAAATATTCATTATTTGTATATATAATATATGTAGGTATGTATATTTTTTTTTTTTAGGGTTAAGGCTTCGACAACTGAGGTCATTAGCCTGGGGGAACTGTAGGGGAAGGTACTGTAGGTTTTAAACACGTGGGCATTTTGGCAGAATTTTGAATGGGCACCCGTAAGTTTCTGCCATGCCAGGTTGTATATTAAATTTTTTTTATTATAATCTTAAAATGTTTCAGCACACATAGTGCTATTACAAGTAATAATTTTTCAGCAATGGATTAAAATTATGCTAGATACATGAATGAATTTTTAAGACTGATACAGTTATAGTTATATATAGTATGAGTCTATGAGTGTAAATATTAAACTAAAACTTAATATTATGTTAACTAGGATATCTGTAAATTGTAACAATTAATAATAATTATTAATTACCATATGAGTTCGAAAAATGTATCTACAAATATCTACATTACCTATTGATAAATATTTGTGCATTATGCATTTTGAAACTATCTAACTCAAAACTTATTTCAACAATAGGTATAATATATTTTTTTTATTTGAAACATAATGCTATACCCCAGGCATTTTTCAATATTCCTTCTTTTCACTTTTCTTTAAATTGTAAATGGCCAAACTTTCAGAATCGATTGCAGGGTTGTGACACACTACTTATAGAAGCTATATGCAGAATACTAATCTGCAATCGAAAATTGATTTTTTTTATATAGGTATAAAAAGTCAATGTCCATATTTCTGTGCATTAAATCCAATCCCGGTTTTTTTTCTTTTTTTCTAGATTGGTATGAGCAATAATAATTAATAAACACATAAACTGTTAAACCGTGTAGTATAACAATTAATAATAATAATGTTATTATATTTTGTAAAACTTGATAACTATTTGGTATTTAACTTTTATCTTAATAGTTAAAACACTAAAAAATATATATACTCATATATTATATTTAATTTGTGGCATATCTTAAAGTTTCTTGTTGTACAGAAATTTGTATTCAAATTTCTATTACTATTAAAAATATTTAATATAAATTTTCATTCACCTTTAAATATATAATATGCTTATCAAGCACAAAATTTTCACTATACATTACATTTGAATTCAATTAAATAGGTAAAAAATATTTAAGTTATTATTTATACTCTATTTAAAATTTAAGACCAAGGGCCATGATGGTTTTGAAATTTTGAATTATGGATTCTTATAAATCCATAATAATACAATCTATATATTTTTTGCGAGTAACATTGTTAAATGTTACAATACAAATATTACGTTTGCATGTATGCTTTGTAATATGCTATTACTTATATAAACCTTGATGTACCAGGTAATAACAATTTGAGAACATTTGTAATTTATTATGTTAAGTAATTGATCAACAGTTGTATACCTAATAGCAACTATTGCGCAACATAATAAATAACCGCAATGTTGACAGTTACATATATATTTACGACAAATATATCAGTGTATAGAAATTTTAAATTAAAGTCGAGTTTAAAAAATGTAAAATGGAAAAGACTTCAAAGAATCTCGACACATGTTTGCCTTAAAAAAAAAAAAACTTTTCACAACAAGTATTTTCCAATTTACTACATAAATCATCGACAAGAAAAAAAACTTTATAATCTTAACTTGATCAAAAAATCCGAAAAATTGTATCTTAGACATAGGAGGCCATCAATAAATAACATACAAACAATTTAAAATAACTTTATTAATAAAATAAAACATAATATAATATAATATTATATTATATATTCTTAAATAGTAATAAAAAAAAAAATATATGTATATTTTAAATTCTAATCACTGACATTGTTATGTGAATTTCATATCAGATATGGTGTAATTATTGAATCAGGTATGCAAGAGCTCAGGCGTGAGGAGTTTATTTTAGTTTAAAACAATAACGACCGATCGTTATTATGTCTATCTATTGTGTTACTCAATAATAATATGAATTAAATACCCATCGACATTATTCCTTCATATTAAAATAACTAATAAGTCATGTATTACGAATTGGGATGATCAGTCATTACTAAACTTTGATGTTATACAATTATTTTAAAATGTCTAAATTATTCAATAATGTATTCCAATCAATTTTCTACCCAGTAATTCCAGTGAGTGTAATTCTAATTAACTAATTTCATAAATTATTAGTTAAAAATTTAGTATTTTAGCAATTTATCATAATATGACGCCCACGCCATACACCATAATGCTTTTGTCATAAAGGGGGGGGGAGAGGTATGATTGTTTTATTTAACATGTACTATTTAATTATTAAAAAATTATTAAAAAATATAATTTATGGTGATCAGATATTAAACATTAAAAAATAGTTCATGGGGAGATCTACCCCTCAACGTTTGACCATCACTGATATCAACTAAGAATTTATTTTTAGATGTGTACATCAATTACGATTGTAGGTATATAATACTATATAGTATATATGAATAAAGAAGGTGGATAAAAATAAATAAAATGCAGATTGGAGTAAAATACCAATATTACCTTTGTACAATATACATTATACATATTACATATTGTATAAGAGAAAAAATGGTTATACATACATACATATATATATATACATACACACACACACACACACACACACACACAAATATACACGTGGCGAATAAACGTTAAAAGTCAAATTCAGAAAAGAGAATAAGACATTTGGATATAAATTGCATACGTTAGACATAATAAATAATACAGTATCGTAAAGGAATACGCGTATTACGTACGTTTTGCATACTATTCAGCGATATTATTGTGTATTGTAGAAGTCACTGCATGCGGGATCGGACCCTCGTGGTTCTGCAGTCGTCGAAGAACCCATATTATATTATATTTTATTATGTTTGGTACCTATATAATACATAAAATATATTTCGATCGCATTAAAATATGTTATCGGTCATCAATTTTCTGTATATATATATATGTATATATATACAATATGATGTATTTTTTTTTTATATCGAACTGATCGTTTCTTCCCCGTTTCAGCGGCAGTAACTATATAGGTACTACCGTATGATTCTGCACACAACGCCGACGTAAGATTATTCATAAATATAATAATATATTGTATCACTCCCCGAGCTCAACAAAGGTGAACAGAAGCCCCATATTAAAACTCGTGAACGTTGAGTATACGCATCCGCATTCGCGCCATGCAAGTTCCCATTCCTGAAAAAACGCATAGTCGCGCGGTGTAGTTACAGAGAAATCTAACATAATTCCAGTCTCTTTGAAAGTGCAAAACTGAATTATTCTGTACGATATACGCGCGTTTCGAACTCTATCTTACGCGTATTACAAAAGCATTATTTCTACATTGTAGAGCTCGGGGCTGTCGTGTTGTTTAAATCTAATTTTACTTCATATTTTGTTTGAAACAACATTTTCTTTTATAATATTATCTATATCCACATAATATTACAATATATTATAATATTATAGTGTATAATATGTTTTTATTGGATAAATTTACTTATCATTGCACCGAGTTTCACTAACGATCGTTTAAACTTTTTGTAAATTCATAAACAGCATATGAAAGATGAACATCATTTTCGAATAAATATGCAAGATTAAAATTAAAATTATCATTCTGAATTTAATAAAAAATAATATTGTTTCTGAGAACAAGCCAAAGTAGTTTAATTCTTTAGGGAACGCGTTTACAAAACATTTATTTACATTGTCTAAGAATTACAACCTTATAGATACCTACGCATTAATTACTCAGTATAAAACCTATTATAAGGCTAGGTTCCTAATTAGTTGTGTGGGATAGAATAACGTAACGGTATAGGGTTGACAATTTTATTGATCTTTATATATAACTCGGCAGCAAGGGCTAATAACAATTTTTCAAGTTTTCGAGATTTACATTACCATGTTACATTATCTTAAAAATAACAAATACAATTATATTTTATCTATAAGGCTGGTTAGTTTTAAGGAAGTTATAATTTTCGTGTTTTGACCGAGGTTTGGTCTGAGTTTTTTTATTTAGTGTTTCCGTCAAGTTGAGTTTACGCTCTTGTTAGTATATATGACATTCTGTGATGATGTGTTTGACTGTAATCTGTGTATTGCAGGTTTCACAGATGGGGGGTTCGTCGTTTGACATAAGGAACTCGTGAGTTATTCTGGTGTGTTCGATCCTTAGGCGATTTATAGTTGTTTCGTCTTTTCGATTTAGGTTAGGATTTTCCCATCTGAACATTGTACTCTCTTGATCTGGTTTAATTTAGTAGTTTGTTTTTTCCATAGGATTTGCCATTTTTTTTTTAATGTTGGTTTTTGTGGAGTTTTTGAAGTCATCGTATGGAAGGAGGTCTAGTGCGTTTGTGTATGAGGCAGCAATTTCGGCGTATTAATTCGTGGTTTCATTGTCTATAATGCCGGTGTGCCCTGGGATCCAAATGAGTGTGATTTGTTTTTCGTTGGTTTTAGCTTCATTTAGTTTGTTTTGGATGAGAATTGTTATGTCACTTGGGTTTGTTTTGTTTTTAACACTATTTATGGGCACTGAAGAAGTCGTAGAGGATTAAAAAATTAGCGCGTTCCCCGATGTGTTTATTTGTTCAATGGCTTAGATTGCCTATTGCTTCAGCAGAGAATATTGAGCATTCGCTTAGGAGACTATATGTTATATTTGCGTTTGAGTTTTCGAATATGATTGCAATGCCAACTCCTTAATTTGATTTGGAGGCATCCATGTATATTTGTTGATGTTATTTGAAGTCATCCAAGGTGTTATGGGCATGGCTTTTAAATATCTCGGGAGCTGTATCCTGTTTTGAACGTAAGTTAAGTTTGGTGTTAAATTCATACTTGTTTTCCCAAGGGGAGGATGGCGTGGAGTTCACGAGGGATAATTCTGACAGGAGAGTCTACATTTGTATTGATAAATTCGGTGATTTCATTATTTGTATAACATTGTTTGATTCCGTTTCGTCTAGCCAGTCTTGCGATGTATATTGTATATAATTCTAATCTTCTCAGGGTCGGGGTGGGTTCACCAGTGATATTATAAATGCTGAGTGTTGGGCTACTCCGGAAGGAACCAAGTGCAAGTCTAAGACCGCTATTGCTGACTGTGTCAATCAGGTTTTGGGTTGATTTGGCTGTTTTTCTGTATAGTATGGCTCCATAGATATATGTTGCATACGTTTACTTCGATGTCATTGAGTTTTACTGCTACTGCCATTACCTACTTCAAGATGTGTTGAGATATAGATTTCTTTAGATGGGTATATGGAGCTGGCGTATGTTGTTAGTATGTCCGGTGGTTCTGTGTTTACTAAAATCACTGTAGTTGGGTAGTTTTGAGGCATTTAGGTTTGTGAAGTTGTTTTCTTGGAGACAAATTATTTCGGGTGAGATTTCGGATATTAATATTTTTAGTTCGTCTACTTTTCTGTAGAAACTATTCATATTTCACTGTAGTATTCACATTATTCTTTATTAATTACGGATTGATGGGACTATAGGATATAAATAGAATATATATATATTTTTTATTGCTCCATGGTAGGGTCGTTACCTAGAGTTATATCGAGTAGGGAGTTGGAAAGTCTGTTTTTGATGCTTAGATTCTTAACCTATGAGCGGATCGAATTCAGAATCTCAATCATTTTCATTGGTGATATGTTAAACTATTTTGGAATACTAAAGGGGTCCTGGATGCTGAGTGTATTTTGTATTTTAGTTGAATGAAATCAATTTTTAGGTTTTTAATTTTTTTGAATTCAGGTTCGGCTGATACTAACGACGCTCATCTAATTTTAATATAATTTGTTCAATGGTATTCGATTGTTTTGGTTTCTTTTCGAGCGGTTGTATTAGTTATTTGTTTTTAAATTTGGTACCATTTGTCTTTAGAATTGTAGGATGTGTTGTTGACGGGTTGTTTGCTTTTTTCCTTTGGATTGAGACTATTTTAATTTTGTTACCAATGAACTTTTATTGGTTAGTAAGTTTTGTGTTATTTTTTGTTCGCTATAAATTATTTGAATTTTCTATGATGGGCTCATCGGTGTGTAAATTGCTAGAAGTTGATGAAGGTGCTGGTATTTTAACTTGTTCCATTTGTTCTTAGGTGAACAGTTCATCATTGGGTTTAATACTGGGTAGGTGTTCGATGTCGTGTTGTTGATTATTATTTCTGAGGCAAAGGCACCTGGGATGGGACTTCGGTGGATCTGTTGAGAATCAGTGGTTTTCTTTTCTGTTGATTTTTGGCAACGATTTGATGTGTGGCCAGTTTGTTTAGATTAATAGCATGTTACTACGTCATCTGATATAAAGATGCGGTATTCTGTTTATTCGAATACTATTAAAATTGAGCTGGGTAATTTATCATTATCATCTGGGTTTACATACAATTAACGGCGGAAGCTACCAATATGCCAGTACTCATCTTTAGCGAAGCCGGTTTTAATAAGAGTAATCGGCGATAGTATATTAATTGAAAAATTTGTGATAGCGTTTTTAATTACATCATGAGGTATAATCGGCTGCACATTGGATAATATTATTCATTTAGCTGGATTAATTAGGTGGTGGAATGTTATCTTTGAGTTATTTATGACAATGTATGTCTGTTGGTTAATAATTTGTTCCACGGTATTTTTATTTGTAAAGTATATACAAAATCTGTTATTGGATGCAAATGTTATATTGGTTGGAGAAATGAGTTGGCTGAATGTTTTAATATATTCAATTTCAAGAACATCTTCGATTGAGTTAAAAACGATAGCTTGGTCTTTTTTTGTAAATTGTATGTTTGCTGTAGTTTCAGTGAAAGTCTTGGGATTGTTGATTTGAGAGATGGATTGTGCAGTGTCTGGCGAGGTCCATATTTTTGGATATGGAGGGGGTGTTGTTTTTGGCACTTGTTGTAACTATGGATAACAATCGTGTGTCTACATACCTTCTTAATTGCTGTCCGTTGAAATTTACTGCTATCGGAAGCTATATAAATACGATCATCGGTGACCGCGGCACACGTGTGTGTCGGTCGGTGGTTAGTGGTTACACACGTAGGTACTGGTTGATAATCTTATAAATCTTAAAATAAAATTATTTATCTTATTTTTAAATTTATTTACAAACGATTGAAATATGGTTAACCTATGACGCGCAATTTATAAACAAGATAATTTTAAGACAAAAATAATATAAATTAACTTATATTTATTTGACTCTTAAGTATAAATTATTAAAGGTGTCGTATATTTTAATTGGTAATATACCAAGTAAAGTGGAATCCGTTGAAACCATAAGAGGGTTATTTGATTATTTCGTCAAAATATCCATCCCTAAATCAATACTAATATAATAAATAGATAAAAGAAGTCAAAAAGCTCCTTTAGATTAGAATATTAGTGACTTATAAATATGTTTAATTTTTCTTTTATTAATTAGTAATTAATAATTACTAATCATTTAAATATGTATTTTGTTTATAAATTAAATTAAACAATATGCCTACCTATTGATTTATCGTGTATAAACTTAAAAAAATTATTTTAATATGAAATGTGAGCATTATAATTCAAACCTAGGTTATATCATTATAATAATGTTATCGCTCAAGAAATCAATCGAGAATATCTTAAAGTTGTATTTATAACATTAATAATATACGATAAACCAGTCGTTTCAAATTATTTTAAATTTAAACGTTGAACTGTTGAAGTGCCTATCTAAATCATTTAATTATTTTATGATTTATTAGTGTAGTGGAAATTATCATATATTAAGATCTGTAGAGCTTTATAAAAATATGTTCTTAGTGTTTTTGTGATATTATTAATACCTAACTCTGATTTAGATATACATATTTATTTTATTATAAAAATAAAAATAATGCTATAATATAATATAAGTAATTACATCGAATTTCGACATGTGAACTTTTATTTATATAAAGAATACAGATCTGTGATATAATTAAATGTTTAGTTGAAATTGAAACAACAGCGACAATGTTAGGTTTACTGCACCAAACGTGTGAACATTCGATATTGATTTGTTAAGCTCAAGAGGAGCAAAATAAGGTTTATAACAGGCTATCAAAGTATTAGATTTATATTCAATAAATAATTTGTAGTACGATTTTCATTTTTATGGAAATGACTTTTTTTTTTTTAAATTGTTCTTTAGATTTATAGAAATAATATTAAGCTGTGTTAAACTAACCAAAACTATATGCGCCGTCAGTGTAAAATTGTAGCATTTAGTCATTTAGCAACGCAAATTATTATTTTAAGTAAATTCAATTATATTTGTAATTAAATTATGATAACTTTATATAAAATCTAACAACAGGACGAATATTATGTATAATAGAGGCACCTAATAATGCAATGTGGTAATTGTTTTAATTTTTTTTTAATACTTTACTTTAAATTTTTGGTAGTTCGCTACACTAGCTATATTCTAATATACAACCTATTAATATATAAAAACACACATTATATTTAATATTATACCTAATAAGTATTAGTAAAAGTACCTAAGTGCAAGTTAAAACGGTATACTATGTTATATCCATAAAATATCATTTAATGTAAATGTATTTCATATTATAATATTCATGTAAGTATACAATATATTACAAATATTTTGAAAAAAATCTGTTAGCAGTTCAGACATTTTACCTACATATTTGTTAATATGGGTTTAGTGTGCTTAAGAATTGATCTGATCAGCAATCACTAATTTAATAAAATGTTATAGATTTAGTAAATAATTAAGTACATCACCAATGTTTAAAATTTTTCATGACTTTATTTTAAAAATAAAACAAAAATATATTATTTTTTTGTATAAATTATTATTATCATTATTATTTTATTGATCGTAGCCTTGAAACTATGGCCTTTAGCTATTATAGTAGAGCGGGAGAGTTGGTTTGAAACACTTATTGTATGTGTGATAAGGAGTTTGTTGCTAAATATCCCTGGGATCACTGATTCGAAAATTAATTAGTAATGATGCCTATTAGGCAAACTGAGTGTCAGCAACAGGTGTAGAAAAAAGCTACATGTAAAATTTTTGGTTTATGGAAATATGTTTGATATTATTTGTCTCCATTATGCTCATTAAGTTTCTATGATTAATTTTATTTTTTTTTTTTCAGGTCAATGGGAAATGGGGCTTGCCCCCATTTGTTTGCGACTTCTATATAGCAATGGACGTGATTTGTAGTACATCGTCCATATTCAATTTGGTGGCAATCAGTATAGACAGGTGATTATTTATGTTAATACAAAACATATAACATTCGTAAAATATCTATATATATACCCAAAGTGTTGACAAACATAAACAATTCAAGTTATTTTATTTAGCTTTTATAATTAAATAATTCTACAAAATTAAAATTTCACTAAATATGCTGGTATAATATATTTATATATATGTATATAATAATATATTACATTTTAAGAAATTAATTATGATTACTAATTTGTTACTAGTAGTGTTAATAAAGAATATATGAAAACGAAATTTGCTTTTTTTGTTTTGTTATTTTGTGTCAGCTATCACTTTTAAACAAAATCTAAAAAGCATTTTTTCAGGAAGTGGCACATTTTGTTTTTTTGCTATGTATATTATGCATTTATTGCATAGTACATACGGCATACCTACCTTATTTGCATGTTTGATACATTATGTTTATACATTGTAATTTAATAAAAATATTTATAAATTATCAATAAGCTACAGAAATAAATAAAAGGTAGGTACATACTATAATATCATTAAAGTTACCATTATATTATTTTCCAATAGTTATATGTATTATATACTAATTGAAAATAAAGTTAGACGTTAATTTTTGATATTAAAGTTACCCTTAGTATTGGACTAAATAAAATAATAAATAAAAATGAAAGCCTGGTTCAATAATAATAAATATAAATTAACTAATTAGAACCTTTTAGTATAAACGTTGAATATTTCTGTTATATATTTTCATACTTCCAAATTGATAATATTAATTTGATTAATAACTTAATTAATTAAATATCAACGAGTATTTTAAGTCATAAAAATTTACTCTTGCAATCGTCCATTCCATCAATACGTATAAAATTAGAAAACCTAACTTCTGTTGAATTGTGGTGAGGTTGATATTGGAAACAAATGCTTTTGATGGCATCGTGGATTATACGTAGACTACTTTAGTGACCTGCATTTGAATAAAAGGTACTTTTTATTGTGAAAAGCATACACTTCATTACCTCTTAAGCTTCTTTAAAGGAGACGTGGACGAGCTAAGATATTACAGTTGAATAATTTTGTCGGAGAGGAAACGCAAAAAAAAATGAAAGGAGAGTTCAGGTTTTTGCTATATATATATATATATTTCATACATAAAATATATGCATAAGTTGTTTGAATTAATTGTGAGTGAGTGCACTGAATCAGTTTTGTTTTAAGATAAGTAGATGTTACTGCGGGGCAATTAAAATTTTAAATATGGATATATCGCACTATATCTCATGGTACACCTACTGTATTTCTCATTTTTTTTTTAATTATCCAACGCTGCTATTGGTTAATTGAATTAGTTGAAATTCAAATGCTGCTCGTTCATCAATCAAATAGTGTGCGTTCATAAATGATGAGTTATTATAGCTAACAATGATGGCGTGGTGTTTGTACTCGAATTCTATGTATTCAATAATAATATAAGGCTGTTGTGTTGTTTTCCTCTTCCTCACTCTTTACCATTACCCTTTATACATACTTCACAAAAGTAGGTAGGTGCACAGCTAAACGAAACTCGATGTTTCCAAAAATATATATTGAAATCTAAGAATATTTAAATATTTTTGTAAAAACTTTTGCGCTTTCGGCGTTTTGGGTTATCGTAATATAAACCTAAAGAATGAACATCATAATTTTATATATTATATTATATGCTGGAATGTATTCAAAAGTATAAATTACTATGGTTTGTTATTTAAAGTTTTTGAGATGTGTTTTGCTTGAGCAAAGTTTTTGAAGTTAAAATGTTGAAAACTATTTCAATATACAAGAATCTAGGTAGTAAAAGCACGAAGCTTAAATATTAAATAAAAAACAAAATTATTTTCCATTTGAAAAGATTGAAATTAGAACAATATCAGTAATAAAACGTTTAATAATATAAAATATTATGTACATTGTATACATGTATCAAATATAAATATATACATAATTGAGTAATTTTATTCATTATTCATTCAAATCAAAAAAAGTTTTGATACAAATTGACCGATATATTGTATGGTATATACGTATAGGTTAAGCTATACATTTTACGCTAAATATATAAATAGTTGATTCAAATTATTTTACACGTTACGAAATTTGTCAATTTATACATATTATAATTATGTTCAGTTAAATTCCCATGATATAACAATAACGACCAACACACGACACCATAGACGTATGCAGAATTTTTGAGCCTCAGTGCTCATTTCCTATCAATATATTATTATAACTGTCAATGTTATCAATAAAAATTAATTATATAAATTTTATGTTATTAAATATAAAAAACATGAACAATGAATTATTAACAGATTAATATTGTAGAACATGATTACAGCCTCGGGGCACGATGCTTTTCAAATTTTTTGTTACATGATACTTATATTTAAAAAAAAGATTTCCATAAAAATTAGAGTATATGTATAATATTATATTTCACTAAAACGAAAAAATTAATACATGAAAAATATACTACCGAGAAATCAGAGAAATTGATTAATTCTTATTTAGCTGTTAAACTGCTAAATACATCTCAAATGTTTTATATAAAATGTGTCGAAGTATACAAAGTCACCAAATTTGGTATTAGTAGCTCACAGTCATTTGTCGTTTTCTCCTGTGGGGTCGTTAACCTCGCATTGGGTGGAATGTTATATAATTTTTTATGCACGTGTTTTCTAAATAATTTACAAGCTTCGTAATTTATAAATAATTAGGTTTGTCATTAATAAAATTGTGGTGAAAGCATAATTCGATCTAGGCTAATGCAACATAATATATAGAATAAAATTATTAACTTTTTGTATTTTTCTCTATCCGTTAACAAATTTGGAAATAATGTGTACTACAATATTATAGTACTTATAGTATCATACGATTATTATAAGCATAAAATTGTAATGTGTTTAAAGTATATTATACTAATTATAAGTAACTAAGTATACACAATAAGCAAGACACAACGTCAAATGACTGACTAATATGAAATCTACATTTAATAATATAAATATTAGGAAATATTTCACTCGTAATTAGATGAACTAAAGTATCCAATCGATGACTAAAGTTTCTGGCAGCAAACGTTAAATTAAAAAAAGAAACTTTTCACGTATTATAACCAATGTGGTTAAGTATGAATTTTGGTTTTTTTTCTGAAGCAAACAGAACACAATTGGTACAAAAATCGCATTTAGATATACATCAATAATAAATAATTTAAGAAAATACTATTGTGTTAAGTATTTTACCCGTGCAATTGATCATCTAAATGTGTCCGAGAATTAAATATAAATCCTTAATAATTGACATCGCATGGATGTGTGATAATTATAATATAATCTCATTTGCTAGATCAAAATATTCATCTATAATCTTTCATTCTTTTAGTCAAATATTATTTACGTATTCATGTATTGATATACTTGGGTACATTTACTGAAGTAATTTTCAAAGTATCTGAAAACTTCGTATAAGTTATAGGCGCATTTTTATAATTTATAATACATGATTTGCAATTTGCAATTTTCAATTAATTTTATATTTTTATATCATGATAAGTTGATGGTATTTTCAAATAAGTACTTACCTGGTTCTTATGATAAAAATATAATTTGGTCAGTTTTAAATAATTTAGCTTAACACGGTTTTTCGATCATTTTTTTCCATGTAGTTTTGATATTTGTTTTTTACGATATTTTTTTTATTAACTTGTTTCTTTTTTTTTTTTTTTTTTTTTTTTTTATTCAAAAACAATCTGTACAACAAGCACATTTAGTAATTTTGATATAGAATATATACATAGTTTATTTAAAAAAAAAAACAACAACTTTTAAGGAAGTCACCCATTGGTAACACCTAAGAACTTATAGTCGGATTTAGATCACTTAAGGAGATCTCGATTCCAATTACGTTTGAGCCTGCGAGGGGGGTTGCCTGGGATATGCAGTGAAGCCATATCTTTAATGAGAGGATTAGTACTGGAGTTGAGTTGGGAGTGGAAACGGTGGTAGTGAATTTTGGCGTAGTCATTGACATTTGTAACTTTGAGGTCGTTGTGAAGTGAAAGGTTTGTCATGTACCATGGAGCACCAGTTAAAGTACGTAGGGCAATGTTTTGGAAAGATTGGATGGGGTGAATGTTTGAGGGTTTGGCCATCCCCCATATTTGAATACCATATGACCAGACAGGTCTGATCATTGTATTATACAATAACATTTTGGTTTTTAGATTAAGTTTAGATTTAAGAAGAGGTCGGAAGAGATGGAGTCTACTGTTGGCAAGTTTCCTTTTGTTTTGGAGATGGGGTTTCCAAGTTAAACGTTTATATAAAATTATACCTAGATACTTTGTCTCGTTCGAGATAGGTATACTTTTGTCTTTAAGTTTGATGGTAGGGCAAATGCCAGGGCGTAGAGTGAAAGTGACTTGGGAAGATTTACTCTCGTTTATACTAATCATCCAGTTATTGGCCCAGTTATCTATAAGATTTAAATGTTCTTGAAGGTGTTGCGCGGCTATAGTTATGTCACTATTACTTGAGAGGATAGCAGTATCGTCGGAAAATGTAGCAAGTAGAGTGTTGTCGGGTTTTTACGATATTTAAAGATTTATTATTTATTAATTACGCGATTATTTTTCATGGTTGTTTGGATTTTATAATCTTCCATTTCAGCATGTTGTTGTTCAGATGACCACCATTTTCTATTCAGAACAGCCAACTGATAAAGTGATAACACCTCGATTATGTACCATAACTACCTAATCATAGTAATGTTATGTGTAATGGTCGTATAGCATAGCATCTAGGTATAATAGAGAGTGCGCCGCATCGATCGTGATTATTATTGAAGTCTGTTGTTTTAAGATGGGTTTCCATTATACAGTACCTATACACGTTCGAGTAAATTTTTTACTGTGATGGTTGGTTAGATAAGTTTACCATTCGATTAACCCCGTTACCATGATGTTAGACATGGCCAAACAATTTACTTGTACTCGGCACATAGTCCAGTCGATATAATGAAAAATAGGGGGGGGGGGTAGCTGAAAAGTATTCCGAAGTTAATGAAATTTTTACAGGTTGCCCAGGGATACTCTAGGATGACTATCCTAAGTTTTCAACCTCGAGGACCTTGTGCTAACTTAGGGGGGAGGGGGTGCAAAAAGCTTAAAACTTTCAGTCTTTTTTCAGGTTTTTGCTTATAATATCTAGTAAACTAATCATAAATTGTGTTCCATAGAGTGATACAAAGTTGTAGACCATCAAATTTGCCATAATTTGGTTGGTAAATCAATTTATTTACAAAAAGCAAAATTAAGAAAATTGCAGTTGTTATGTATAATGTACATACGTAGAAATAATTTAAAATTATTAATATACACTAAGGTTTCGACCCTATAACTAAATATTGATATATTATAATATAGTATTGGGTACCATAATTTCCATTATAACTTATTAGCGCTGTGAGTTGTCATTTAGAAACGGAGATAATCAATAGATCTATTTTTAGGAATTTCTGGTGAATTAAATATTACATTTATCGCAATGACGATTTGTCTAGCTATATTTTATTTTTAAATACTTTTATCAATACTGTTATAAAATCCTATTGGTGTATATTAATATAAATAAAATAAAAGAATAAGAATAATACGTGTATAATCAAATACCATTATATTGATATTTAATAAATAATGTTATGGTCAGCTCTCAGCTATTGTGAGGTATTGTACCGTTTTATTTGTACTTTTGACGCTGTTCATACAACATACAACTTAGAAATCGCTTTTTTGGGTAAGTAATATTTTATCATATTATATTGAATGTATTTTTCATGTTATTTTTATTTATACGCATTGTATGATATACTCTAATATATAATCTATGTTTATTTATTTATTGTATTAATTATTAAAATTAATATATAAAATATTTCGTAGAAGAGATAAAAAAATATGCATCATTTTGTAAATTGTCTTGACCTCAATATAATTGGTGACAAAATAAAATAATAAGACGTGTTTTTTAGCGAATTTATACCTAAGTGGTCATAATAATTTGCCATTCTTTTTTTTATATATATAATAAGCCAGGTGAGTGTGTTACAACTAATGCGTGTTGGTCGCCAACCACATTAAGAGTGGTAATATTATGTTATATTATGCAAAAACCATCTGAATAAGATAGCAGATAATTATTTCAATATTTATCTAGTAAATATAAAAGAAATATAAATTTTACATTTATACATATTATATACCGATTCTTACATAAATTTAGTTTAAGTTTGGTCACTAAGTCTAGTCAAAACTAATTATTAATATGAGTATTACTCGTTGTAATATGCATTATAATAATGCAGCCTGTACACGGATAAGCAGACTCATACCTAATATAATAATATTATAATTTTAATATTCTGATTGTAAAAAATAAAAATAAAAATTGAAATCATTGGTTATGAATTTATAATTACAATTTAACTAATAATAATAATTAATAACAATATTAATTATGTCGGTACTCATATATATTATTACTTATTTCAGTGTTTCAAAACATAAATATTACTATTTTTATTATAATATTTGTAATAAATGAACATACATTACCATTGAATTTATCTAGATGAAATAATAAGAAAATGTACTTATTTTTATGTAGTTAAAACCAAATAAATTATATTATCTAGATAATTCCCAACTTAATTATGAACAATGTTTTTTTATTGTAATGTACTCAAAATACTTTCATATTTCGATTATTTTACATAGGAAATCGAATAACCAGAATATCGAGATATTGTGGCTATAGAGTATTTTCCGTTGAGTACACAACTATTATAATTTGACATGTTATCTACTTCGACTTCAGAAATGGTTCGGTGTTTTATTTGTGAGGAAAGTTTAGAAGGTGGTGAAGTGTCTGTAGTAAAAAAGAGAGGAGTTGTTACACTTCTTGCTTCTGCTTGGAAACGAAGACAACGCGAACATCGACGTTTGTTGGAAGGAATGAGTGAAATTACAATCCACACAGCTTGCCAAAAAAAAATACAACAACGAGAAATTAACTGTGGCTACTTTGCGTCGTGAAAGTGAAACTCGTGCACTTCCCCCCAAACCGACTCGCTCAAGTACAGTCTCATTATCATTTGATTTCAATAACAAGTGCTTTTTTTGCGAAGATTCAGTTACTGAAGAGTATAGGCAAAGACAGAACAAGTTACCAGTTGAAAGGCGCAATCCAATTATCAAAGTGACGCTACCTGAGGTAGCAATTACCATTTTGTCGTACGCTTGGCAGCGCGGAGATGAGTGGGGGAAAAAATCAGAGATCGTGTTGGAATTTTAGAGGGTATGAACACTGATTTAGTAGCAGTAAACGCAGAACATCACCAAAAATGCATTCAACATTTTTACAAATGGCCCGGTCGTCTTCAGAAGAGAGGACAACCTACTCCCAACATTGACCAAGCAATGAAAATCATATATTATATGTTTCTCGAAAATAATAAAGAGGAATGCCAGTTTTTTCTTGGACAATTGATTGATGAGATTTCGGAGGATTCATGTCCTCATATAAAAACAGTAAAAAAGCGTTTGGAGGAGAAGTATGGAGATGATATTATCATCTATCAGTCTGAAAATAGAGCAAGTGTTATATGTTTCAAAAGTATTGGCCACAAAATCTTGACGGACAACTGGTACTCTAATTAGTAGATGTAAGACCCTCAAGACGAACTCTCTCTAATTGGGGAAACTGCTGGAAAAATTATTTTACAGGATATCCGATCAAAAATGTTCAACACTGCTTTCTACCCTCCGATTGATAATTTCAATGCTGATGCCCTTTATGTCATCCCAGAGACACTGCTTCTTTTGTTACATACAATTATTTTGACGAACAAACAAGGTTTATTAGAGTCATGGAAAAAGAAGTGTCTTGCGCGTCACATGCCATAATGGTAGCCATTCGACCAAAATAATTTTGATAGAGGTTTCAATATATTGTTACAAAAAGTTTGCATCAAAACTTCTTCTGAACCTCCTTGCTACTTTGGGATTTTCAGCCAGCTATGACGAAGCTTCTAGGCTTCAAGGATCGTATGTTATGCAAGCAAAGGAAGCCGTAGTTGATGGCTCAGTCAATCCAGGCTTAGCCAATTCATATTTGACAATGCAGACTTCAACGTAAATACACTAGATGGATATTCCATGTTCCATGCAATGGGAGGAATTATGGCTGTTACCCCCGAAATGCTATAACCAGTGAACAAGATGTTCTTCGCATGAATGTTAGATCATCATCCCGTGCAATTGGTAAAGCAGGCACCATTGACTGTCAAGAGTTACACCGTCCACCAAATTTCAGCCTGAAAACTATCAAAATTATTGATATACGAGTAGACATCAACCATCAAGACGGCAATGTACCATCTACATCTGATATCGTCTGGCTTTATGGAAAAAATTCTCTCTCGTCAACAGTACCTGGGTGGAATGGGTTTATGGAGTTTAGGACACAAAGGGAAGAGTATAAATGTTCAAAGATTGTGTGCCTTCCATTTATCAATGCACCCCCAAGCGACTACTCCACTGTGTATACATCCATCCTCACCGCACTTGACAAATGCAAATTAATTAATCAGAACACATGTGTTGTGAAATTCGACCAGCCATTGTTCTGGAACGCTCGAGATGTTGTTGCATGCGTCCCAGACTTCAGCAACGTGGCTGTAAGGCTTGGTGGTTTTCACCTCTTGATGAGTTTCATGGGTGCAATAGGAACCATAATGGCTGGAAGTGGTTTGAAGCAGCTCTTCTGTGAGGTCTTTGTAAGCAACAGCGTTGACAAAATTATTTCAGGGCACGCATATGCAACAGCTGCTCGCAGGCATACTCTCGCATTCGCTGCCTTAGGTGGACTGATAATTGACCTTTTGGAGTTGGATGAAGAAGAGCTTTTGTCGTTAGACACAGTTATTGATTCTTCCAACAATTAGAAAATAAATTCAGAGGATGCATCACTAAAAAGTGTGATGGAGAAACTGTCCAGTCTTCTTAAGGACATTGAGCACGGAGGGCCAACTGCGACACTTTGAATTCAATATTTTTCCGCATATGCACGCTAATGAAGAATTTTATTAGAGCTGAACGGACAGGTGACTGGAAACTACACCTTCATTCTGTCAGGGATATGGTTCCATATTTCCATCCAGCAGGCCACCTAAATTACGCTAAAAGTGCTCATCTCTACTATTAGGATATGCTGACGCTATAAGAGAAAATGGACCCAGAAGAATTTGTAAAGTTCACCACCCAGGGGTACTTCACAATTCAAAGGTCCGATAAATTCTGGTGTGGAATCTGGTTGGATATGACCATTGAGCAGGTGCTCATGCGATAAATGAAAAGCTATGGCGGGCTAACACATGGACGTGGTATCAGTGATAGCGTATTTTCAAGGTGGATTGTGGGCATGCTATGCCTTCAAAGCATAAATTAACAAATGGAAGTTTTTTGTGACATTCACTCAGAGACAAGTGACCAGCACGTAGATATGCGGCCTGCTCGCGTTGCCAGAGATAATAGTGACATTCAGAAACTAAGTGATTGGTTTTCAGAACATTTTCCATTCCCTGAGACGCAAGAGCTGATGTCAATCAATTCAGGAGCTGTTGCTTCCGAAGGCGTCAACTGTTATATGGCCCGATCAATTGTTATTAACTGCTTAAAGAATTGCTTAGAGAAAGGCAATTTTGAAGACTTGAAACTGAAGAGGAAGGATAAGGTGGTTACTCTGGCATCTGTTTCCTGTTCTCTGAAAATCAAGGACAAACAGTTTACAGTAGACCCACTCACTTTATTTCAACGTATGTATATAACCAAACAATCAGAAGCTGACCTCAGGAACTTGTTTAAATATGAGCTGGCCCCTTTTCCAACGTCTCTCTTCACGGAAGAAGGAATGCATAAAGGCAGAAAATCAATGTTGTATGATGCATTTCTTCCTATTATGTCTGAAGACGTAACATTAGGAACCAACCAAAATATGTAATGTCATTGATGGTGGGTTCCTATTGCATAGAGTTGTTTGGATTAAGTCAAGTCAAGCCACATTTCAGGCAGTCTGCCAAAACTGTATGGACTACGTTCAAAAGCACTTTGGGAATAATACCATAGTGATTTTTGATGATTATCCTGTTGGAATTAGTTACTCCTCAATAAAACATTTTTTTTCCAAGACAACTTCGATCAGCACTATTTCGCAGGCAAAATTTCTTTCTTATGATTCAAACCCAGATTAACTTCATAATAATGTTGAAGAGAGAAATGGAAGCCAAAGAGATACAAGTGAAGCAGGCAGTAGAAGATGCCGCGCCGATGTAATGATCGTGGAGACTGCTCTTATAGTTTCTATAAATATGGTAGTGTAATCATAACGGGGGAAGACATAGACATTTTGGTGCTACTCACTGCTTTAGGTTCTTCTAAGATGAATGTCTATTTCCAGAAGAGTGAAAAAGGTCACAGTAAAACCATGATGTATTCAGCCCACTCTTTTAAGTACGAATCACAATTTATTCTATTCTTGCATGTGATAAGTGGGTGTGATACTACCTCAGAACACTTTGGTATAGGAAAGAAAAAGGTGATACAGATGTATAAGAATATCCCTAAGCTTTCAGAGATGTTGGTAATTTTTAAAGACCCCGGAGCAACTCAATCTCAAATTGCTGACGTTGGAGAAAAGTTCCTTGTAAGACTATATGGAAGAACCATTGAACTGGAGAACCTAGAAGACCTGAGGTATCGCATTTTTTTCCAGTCATGGAAAAACCAAAATGTCAATTTGCCAGACTGCCACCAACCAGAGATCAAAAGTTGCCTTTTGCATGGGGTTGGAAACATACAAAACGAGGTGGGTATTTTTATAGACTTAAGCAATAACTTTTTCGTACTGTAATAGTACATTTTAATTCTTAAAACTTGCCACACGAATTATACTATTATTAATACTTGTAATAATGATCAATACACGTGTATTAATTAACTGATTCATTTGTTAGGTATCGTTCCCATCACCACAACAATGGATGCTGCCCCGGAACAGCTACTCCGCATAATTAGCTGTAAGTGCACGACTGGTTGTGCTACTGCAGACTGCAGCTGTAAAAAGGCTGGACTATTATGCTCTGCGGTATGCAAACGCTGCGTGGGCATAGCGTGCGAAAACTCATCTCAACCTGATACCAACGAAGCTGACACCGATGACGAGGATCACAGTAACCTGCCCCTTCTTTCTGCACTGAAGATGCACGAGAAAGTCGTGTCCATGGACACCGACTACAATGACGACGACAACGAAGACGAAGGTCCGGCAGCTCCTAAGCGATCCAAGGTTATAGTGGCCTGATGCACTATATGTATTAAATATTATTTTAAATTAGATGTTGATATTGATGAGTGTTTGACAAAATTAACATGGAAATTATGGTATTAAATATAGTTATAGAATCAAAACCTTCGTTTTTCAGCTGTTTTTTTTATGTTTTGAGAAACTATGTATAACTTTGATAAGCTGTATCTTAATTAATTTTTTACGAAATCAATTGTCTAACCTACCAAATTTTAGCAAATTTAGTGGTCTACAACTTTGTTATGCTTTATGCAACACAAAATATGGTTAGTTTACTAGATATAAGCAAAAAAAAAAAAAACTGAAAAAATCTGTTAGTTTTGAGATTTTTGCACCCCCCCCCCCCCCCCTAAGTTAGCACACGGTCCTAGAGGTCGAAAACTTAGGATAGACATCCTAGGGTACCCCTAGATAATCTGTAAAAATTCCATTAACTTCGGAATACTTTCCAGGTAAAATGTGGAAATCGACTGGACTAACACGTTTAAAGTAGTGGAAACTCACCTTTATAGTTTATTGATTATGATTAGTTCATCGTTGATAATATGTCTTGGTATAAACTTGAGTATGAACGACGATATTTTTTATTGTAAATCAGTCTTAATAGAAAATAATGAGTACCTATCTAGTTTCCTTCTAGTCCATCTGAACCACTAAGCCGTCTGATTTCTACTCGTACGTTTCTCGATCTAATCATTTTCGTGTTGTCGCCCGTGGTTAATTGTTATAGCTGTGAGCACTGATCAGTGTTGCGAAACTGCATCTGATGTTAAAATATATTATAATATGTATTCTACTCCACAAGAGAATAATCAATTCACCAACTGATTCTCGTCAGTGGTGCTCTTCTCCCAACAATTTCCCGATGTAAGCGTGATCACGTAGTTCTCAACCCGCGAATCGAATCATTCTTGATGCACGAAAAGTGATTATTCCCTCGTGGAATAGATTATAGTGTTGTACTTATTGCTTATTATCAAAGGTACGTTATATAATAAAGTAGTGTTTATAATCAATAATATGTTATAATGCTCGCAAGGAGCTCCATTATTTCCAGCCCAACGATATGCGACGCCTGTTTTCTGAGGATTACGATCCGAGAGCGGTGCATTAAGGTAAGACGCATATCATGTCATCACCTATATTATTCACGGTTCCTTTTAGAGATATAAGGTTATTAATACGCTTCTACTGTAGTTATATGCGGGTTATTGTATTAACATATCTCTATTATAATATAATGTGCGTACGTAGGTATTCGCAATACATATTTTAAATAATTTAACAAAAATTTTAAAAGTCACATTAGCTCTACATTTACTATATAGGTAGGTTATTATAATAATCAATTATATTGTACTGATGAAATACCTATATATTAGATTATTTTAATTTTGTTTTAAAATTATTACAACGTGTTTAAATTAGAATCGTGGAGTTATAGAACCTTTAGGTCATTTGGTTTTGTTCCGGTTTCACACAAATATTGTTATAATGTTTTGATTTTATATTCGGTAACTATCATACAAATTGTTCATGCCCAGTTCGTTGGCATCCAATAAAAGCCAGTACGTTTTATGATTTTAACTTGTTTTCTTAAATTTTAAATAGATCAGTGCTATGATTATATTTTATTTATTATTATTTTGTTTGTATTTAATTAATGATAATATTATTTACTATTTATTATGTAATCAAAATTATATTGATATAAGAATGAATATTTTTTTATTAATTTTGATGATTATAATATAATATATTAAATATTTATTTCAATTTGAATTATAAAAGCTTGGTATTTATTTTCGTTCAAATTAACTACGGTAACCTAATTTTAATGTTTGAAGTTTGTCAGACTTTAAACTCACATTTGATATAAATCAGTATATTCCATTGAATTGTGGTCTAAAAATGTGAATTCATATAATTCCGTTAAACCCGGATTGTCCGTATTCAGAGCATTAATTTTGTTTTAACTTCATCGACTGGCTCTGTTTAACATAATACATATATATATATATATATATTACAAAAATCCCACGTACGTTTTATATTACAATCATTATAAAAAAAAATGTATGCAATATTAAAAATGGTTTTTTTTATATTCAACCATAATTGTATAAAAAAAAATGTATATATTAATAGATAATTTACTCAGTTATTAAATATTAGGTTACTTCTTTTTACTTTTTTTAGTATACGTTGGGTGAATATAATTTCAATATACTTACCTAATGTATGTTTATTCATCATTTAAGTTTTAAAAAACTTAAAAACTTCGCAGCAATCTTCATAATATTTTCTTATCTTCTTGTTATTCATTTAAATTACACTTAATGATTAATTTTGTATATGATGCTATTTATAAACTTTTTTTAGTTTTGATTTATTCTGTTTATAATTTGGTTATAAGTTATGGAGGAAATGTTAAGAAAATACTTACCTATATATGTATATCCATTATACTTAGAGAACATAATATTCAATAAATTATGTAGGTATGTTGTATGTTTTTATCTATCAAAACAAAAATAAATACATGATACAATATAATTTAAAATGGAATACTATCTTAATTTTTCGGTATTTGTATAAGTATAGTACTGGAATGTATAACACTTCTGACTTATGCAGCCTTTCCATAAACTATCAATGAGATTGATAATCTAAAATATAGCATGTTGTGCAACAAAATAACGTGGTAAGTTTGATGCTTTGAACTCAATATTATATAGGTACTTGACAAATATTTTCTTCCTTATACATCGAAAGCTTCTGTTAGAAGCTGTCAACCTGAATATAAAAATAAAGTCTTGAGATCATCTTGTCATATAAACTATAATATAATATTAGAAATCAAATAATTTAAACAACACTTAGTAATTATTTATTATTTATACTAACTGATATTTCCGATAAATCAAAGCTGGAACGTATGCGTTTTGTTATTATTTTTAACCATAATTCATAGGTAAATTATTAAAAGTTAGACAATTTTTTTAAATGAGTTGTCTATTGTGTAAGTCCTATATTTACAAGTTATACAATAAGTAAATTGGATGAGACTTGATTGTTTTGAGGGGAGGAGTCACCCAGTGGTGGCACCCAGTGGTGGCACCCCTTAAGCTAGTTATATAACTTAAAAAAAAAAAAATACATTTCGAGAAAAATTCTCTTAAATGGTAGTTATTATTTTGAGAAGTAATATATTAAGTCGTATTTCAATGTTTCATTGCTTATTCAATTCACATTTATATTATATTAAAATTCATGATTTTCCATGTAATTTTCGAGTTAGTTAAAGTGGCTTTAATATCATATATTTTGTTCATTGAATACACATAAACCCATATTATTATCGCTTTTTAATTTTGTTATTGTAATACAATGTGACACCATACATTATTGCTAGAATATAAGACATAATGTCATATTAAACATATCCTCGGTTGTGCACTAGGCAGTACTGTTTTTATATTTTTAAACTTAGCTACATTATTGTTATTATTATTGTCATATACGCAATATTGTCAGACGCTTATATATATATTGCTTATATATTGACACATTAGTCCGTTTATATCATCCTTATCGTGGTGTATAGTAATAATAATATAATGTTTAATACGCGTTGTCGCACGCATCAATTGATTTATCACCAGTGTCATGTACCATAATAACAAGGGCTAATAAATAATACCCCACCCATCCACTCACATGACGAGAAGCGTATGGATATATACATTTGACGGAGAATAATAATATATTGTATATATGGTATATACGCGTCGTCGTACGGTGGTGGCGCGTGGAATGGTTGGGTGAATGTGCGCGTGGGTGCGTGAATGGGTGGATGAGTGGGTGCCTGGTAGTAAAGTTGGTGTTATGGTGTCACATATAATACTAGTGATTCTGTGGCGTATGCGGTCAGCCGACATCAGATTTCGTTCTTTTTCGTTTTTTTCCCTGTTTTTTAATTTTTTTTTTACAAGCTATGTAACCACAGTAGCCACGCGACCGTCACACACATACTGTCCAGTGATGGAAATAAATTGCTCGTCGGCCGAGTGTCAACATGCGTAACACGTGAACGTACATAAACTTGCTGTTATAGACAACATGCACGACCACCGATTTCGTACATTTTCCAATTCCTTGTTTCGGACGATGTGCGCACGTTTTGGTTTTGGCGAGAGAAGGGTGATGGGTATGGGAGGGGGTTGGATTTCATGACTGTGGTGTTGTCGTCCAAATGTTGGAATCGGGATAAATTGATCGCTTAAAATGTCCATTTCCAACAAAAACACAAAGGCGAACATAAATAATAAAAAAAATAAGAACAAACTGAACAAAACAAATGAAAAAAAAAAAAAAATACAATAAAGCCCAGGTGGAATACCGAAGCCTGTTATATCGATATTTTCGTGCTTGCGATTTTTTTATGGCAATCATTATTTCTCTAATGGTCGGGGTTTTTGATAACATAATTATAGGTACCTATGTTTGGTACTTGCTACTTGAGTCACTTGACCTAATACCTACTTCTAAAACTATATTTTAAATAACGTAAAATTGACGAATATTATAATCAAGTCATGATATAATATTAAATCAAATGACAACAATCAAAAATATTGATCGAGTTCGTACTAGTTATATAACTTTTCAAGTTGTATTTTATTGATCCGTTATTTAGAATATGTTTAACATATTTTTCGATCATAAAAAGAAAATAAATAGGTATAGTAAATAGTAATACTACAAATGTGTAAATATTTGAAAAATCCTTGCATTATTTTGAAATGTAGACAAACATGTTATATTAAGATAAGTTTGGTTTATAGAACCTATTAATTATAACTATGACAATATAGACTAAATTGTGATAGGATATCACTTCAAAGGTTATAGTGTTCACGTAATCATAAAGTTGCTATCTAGTACATAATAAATTGTTAATCGAGTTAAATATTTAAATTACCTGCTCTAAATTTTTAGTATTTTTTCACAAGTAACTAAAATATTTACAAATTATAAGTTTTAACACCTATATAAAAGTGATTATTTGATTATTTTGAGGCTTATATTATAACGTTGATCACCACGAATATAATGGACATTTTGTTAACATTTTTATAAGAAATGCTTTGAAGCCCTTAAAACATCCTTTTCTCAAAGTTTATTTTAACTGTTCGTTATTGCACTCATCGTTATTCAATCTTACTAATTTAAATATTATTTTATTTAAAAAACAAATAGTAAGTACCATATAACTTATTTTGAAAGATAAAATTTTTGTTGCAAAGTATAATATTATGCTAGTAATAGATTATGATTCCATGATGGAGTCTTATATAACATAGGTACATTAAATTTTTTAATTAGTTTTAAATATTTTATAAGTACAAATTAATACTCAAGTGAACTCTAATCCATCTTACAATCACATAACATGGAATATTTACGTTCAGAAAAAGAAAATTCCATTTAATTTTGATAGTTTTAATATTTGAGTGAATTTATCATTTATAAAATATGATGCTAAAAACTTTATCAAATTTAATGTTATTATTTTTTATTCGAAATTTTTATTATTAAATTAAAATTTAAAATTTTGCATTTTTTAATTGTAATATTGTACGGACGAGATAAGTAATTACTTTAAAGGTAAATTATTTAATTATTTAAATTTATAATATAAATATTTCAACTTATATTTAAAATTCAATTTAAAAAAAAAAGTCATTGTAATGTATGTAATAAAATTCAATTCAATAGTAAATCATTGCATACGAAAAATGATTGAGGTTAAGGACAGACTACCAATCTATATCACTAAGTGTATTCTGTGATTATTTATATTGCAATTAAACTATTTTATTAAAATATTATTATCATTACTTTATAATTGTAATTTGGGAGTTTGAATAATATTTGTTGAAAACGCTGCATCTGAAATGTTATTATGCACCTATATAAAATACATTAATATCTGTAAAATTTTCGTAGCAATAATATTTTCTAAATTACAAAAAAATTGTTATTATTCGTGAAAATATTTCATTTTGTAAAAATTTAAATTTCAAATGCTTATAAATAATCATGTCTATATTTTTAAATTATTTTTAAAAACTTTAATGAGACATAGTCACAATGATTCTTAAATGCAATTTTCAAGCATTCTAACTAATTTTTTTTTTTGATATAAAAAAATTTGAAATGTCTACAAATAGTTCAAAAATAGTAAACTTACATTTAAAATTATGCCATGTGTGAAAAATTATATTAAAAACTTATAGAGGAAACTCATGGAAACAAAATAAGAAAAATGTGTGCGGTCACTAGTCTCGACTTGTGGTTATTTGGAAACGATAGTGTACTGGATGTAGTAGGGTAACCCATTGATACTATTTAAGAAGGGATTTTCGGATAATTATATATTATACAGATATATTAAATGTATTAATTACAAAAATGTGGATAGGGAGACACTTAATATCTAACTTTAACGTGAAACAAATTTTATCTTAAATATTAATTTACAAGGTAGTACTACATCACGTGTCCGCGACGTCTTGAGTGGACTGCGAAGCCTGCAAAACACGTACCACGGGATTGACAGCGATCCAGTTATGCGAAGGCCCAAAATTGTGTAAAATGTGTGATGTGACAGTAGCGATGAATTCGACGGCGACGAGCAATACGTGCGCAGTTAAGATTCGGCACGATGACGAGTCGACGAAGTTTGTGGAGGTGAATAATACACGCGTCACGATCGATCGATGTATATTTCGCGATTGTCGACGATTAATACGGCACGAACGACATATTTTATACGACGGTGAGATTCGTGTCGGCGAACAATAGGCGCATTACGAGCGGTCGTAGGTATAATATAATATGTCGGCGAGCCAAGTCGACGGCGACGAGTGGTGATGACGGCAAAGGGGACACAACGCGAACACTTACTAATCTGAACGATTGGAATATTGTTGGAAAGTAATATTTATTCGCACCGATTATATTACGCAAAGGCGACGGACACCACAATTCATATATCAATGGCTATTTTACAACAACACACGCACTCAGCGGTGATAACGAATAAGCCTCGTGATAGTATTACGCCACGCCGGCAACCGTGTGTTGTTTTGTGCAAAGTTGGTTACTCGGCGATAGCACCGTCCGGTGCGGAACTCCGGAGTATAGGGAACCAACGTTATCGCATGTTGTTCGGTGGCAACATAATAAATTATTAAATAAATATTAATATCAATACATAAATGATTTAGTTAAAAATTGGTTTTGAGTAAAAATTCTCGTTTTCTCTAATTATTAAAAAAAGTACTGGACATTTTTACTTTTGACACCCCAAAAACAACTATTCTAGTCAAAAAACAGTTCATTGTAAAACAAATATATTACGAGTATTCACTCCACTTAGAATCCAAAATATTATAACATGTGTGCAAATATGTATATACTATATATCCATCCATGTTTTATATTTTTGTTATAACTATGACTGTATTTGGTATGGTAAATATGTTTAAATATTCGATCTAAAATAATATATATGTGGTATAATATTAGAAAATTAAAATAGTAATAATGATTATTCTGATTGGCGTGTTAGATTAGATGACTGTGCAACTGTAACACTATCGTTCGAAGCGTTGTCTGTATAAACTATAAAGTCTGGTAAATGATAAACGAGCGCAGTCGCTCAAAGACCTTAGAAATAATATACATGTATACATATTACTATGAATGTCCGCAGTTGGTGAACGTTGAAAAATTAATATAATACAGACATTTACTTGTGGATGTTAACATCTACGTTAGGATTTTGGTCAATGTTGATATAGGTATAGGTACGTATTCGCACGTATAATATTATAGTATTATGGTAGATACTGTAGTTGAATATATCATATATTATAAAATAGAAACAACATATTATGTTTAATTAAATCAAAAAAATATTATTATTATTAAACAATATTATACAATATTATAATATTCATATTATTATAAGGTATTTAAATTATGATTATTTTATATTATTACTTATTACAGCATGAAAAACTGTCATGACAATGTGTACTACATAAAATGGCAACATTTCTACAGCTACACTTTTTTGTAGATATAATTTTTTATCCAGATATAATAGTAGTAGTTGGGTAAGGTAAAAAAACATTTTATCAAAATTATCAATTTGTACAATACTTTATACTGCAGCATAGGTACTAGATAGTATAAGATACTATTTTTTAATTTTGCCCTTCCATTATTCCTAAATTAGATTAAATAATATCGGCATTACCAACATTCACCAATACCGTTGTATAAATGTTGACATTTACTAGTGAACGTTTACTAAAATCACAAATTCAATCAATAAGCAAACATTCACCAATGATTTTGGTGTACGACCGCATTAACCGGTGACTGTCAGCATTCACCAATTGTGGACATTCACAGTAACATACATATAAGTAATGTGCCATGCAGTACATTTTCCTACAATTAATAATTCATTCAGTATTTTTTTTTTCGTTTACTTAATAATATTTAACTTTTCAATTTTCTAACTTAATTATTTATCATGTCACTACACTATTATTAATACGGTAGTTAGTTAAAGATATTAAATTTTTAAATGCTGATTTTTAAAATCCATTTAACAAGTTACGTAATAATGCAGTATAAATAAATCATTCGTGACATGAATCATAAAAAATTTAATTCATTTCCTTTTAAAAGTTAATCTACATTTATATATCATATTTCAATATTTAAGGTTCCGTTCTTAATAGTATTCCAATAAAAAATTATTTTCTAAGTGATAAACTGTCAATTTGTCGAGAATGCATACATGTGAACAATAATGGAGAGGTATATATATATTTTATTTGAATAATACACATATATTGTATCATATACATGAACGCAATATAGTAAGTGGGTGTAAACAAAATCATTGTGTTGAATGATCTTACAATGACCTTATTTGAAATACTAAACCTTTTCGTTGTATACCAAAATCACAATAAAGTTAAATTTATCAATATTTTAGAAAATACTTATCTATGCATATACATTATACTTAGAGAACATAATATTCAATAAATTATGTAGGTATGTTGTATGTTTTTATCTATCAAAACAAAAATAAATACATGATACAATATAATTTAAAATGGAATACTATCTTAATTTTTCGGTATTTGTATAAGTATAGTACTGGAATGTATAACACTTCTGACTTATGCAGCCTTTCCATAAACTATCAATGAGATTGATAATCTAAAATATAGCATGTTGTGCAACAAAATAACGTGGTAAGTTTGATGCTTTGAACTCAATATTATATAGGTACTTGACAAATATTTTCTTCCTTATACATCGAAAGCTTCTGTTAGAAGCTGTCAACCTGAATATAAAAATAAAGTCTTGAGATCATCTTGTCATATAAACTATAATATAATATTAGAAATCAAATAATTTAAACAACACTTAGTAAGTATTTATTATTTATACTAACTGATATTTCTGATAAATCAAAGCTGGAACGTATGCGTTTTGTTGTTATTTTTAACCATAATTCATAGGTAAATTATTACAAGTTAGACAATTTTTTTAAATGAGTTGTCTATTGTGTAAGTCCTTAAGCTAATTTTTTTTTTTTTTTTTATTGAAACAAAATTTAATATATTTTAATATTATTTACAATCTGTATTTACTGCACTAGGCAGTACTGTTTTTATATTTTTAAACTTAGCTAACAAAATCACAATAAAGTTAAATTTATCAATATTTCGATATAAAATATTTTTATTGCTTACCTATAGTTACATATTTTTAGTAATTGAAGATGCATATACTGAATATATGTCTATATATAATATATTAGTCTGTTAAAAAAATTTCGAAATTATGAAATTATGAATTTTGACGTAATTTTGAATTTATTTAGTTAAAATATTGATAAAATAAAAATATTAAATATTATAGTTCATAATGAACGATTTGTGAAGTACAAAAAGTGCTTAGGTATTCAATAATACATGTATAATGGGTAATAATACATTTTTAAATTGTGATTTGAGATGAGTTAAAATTCTTCTGTGGTTGTTAAACAAATTATGTTATATTAATTTAAATTTGCTTGATAAATAATAAGTTAAGGCATAGTATAAAATTTAAATGTGTTATTTTTTGACAGATAAAATAATTAAGTTAAGGAAGTTGAATTCCTAACATTGTCGTTAAATATTTGTAGGTATAATTTTTTTTTCTCATTAAATTTATAATATCATTTTATTATAGTGAATTTCTAGTTAGGAAGCTTGTAGAATGACAATCAATTGTTTAGAAATTACAAATATAATAGTTTATTTTTTAACATAAAGTAATGCAATTACATTTCTACTTTATAGGTTAAGTAATTTCATTAGAATTTGATTAAATTTACCTCTAAGTAACGAGTAAAATAACTTAATTATTTTTATAATGACTAGTAGTTTATCAAACACTGAACGGAGTGTAACACAAATCATTCATTCAAAAATTGAAATTGTACGTCTTATTACTATTTTTAATTTCATAACTAAACTTTTTATACATTTCAATATTAAAACTAACAGTAATTGGATTTAAATTTAATAATAAAACAAAAATAATCTGTTTCCTATTAAATAACTTATATACCCTTTTAATATTAGCCAATAATAACACTTAATAGATTATAACGATCTTATTTCTCATATAGCTTCTAATAATAAATATTAATTCGTTTGTTTAATAGTATTTCCATCAATTTACTTAAATATACCTCCATCTGCAACACCAATCACCTGTTTAACAAATACATTAACACTTATTTCCAGTACTATTGCCTTATCGTAAAATTTAGTTCTGCGTCTTCTCTGCATCAGCTGATTTCTTATATTTTATTTCAATATTTGTATTTCCTCTTTCAAAAAACTAAAATAATATTATTTGTTTACTGCAAATGTTTTTCCATTTTTAATGTATTACTAGTTATTTATTTTATTTTCTATTAATTTTTTTTTTGTTTCTGTGTTTGAATCTTTTCGTTTATCAATCCTTTCTAACCCATTAAGTTAACACGTATATTTTTGTCATCTATGGATATCGATTTGTTTAAAAAAATAAATAATTTTTTCAACTAAAAATATATTTTGCTATAAACCACATCGTGTACATAGTCATAATTTAAATTTCCGTCGGCATTGCACGATGTACACCAAATATTTTTCACTCCATTGTAAAACTATTGAAACTAATTATAATTGTTTCCATTATATTTTATTTCTTCCATAATGATACAAAATCAAGTTAAAAATTAAAATTAACTATCCTCAATGTTGTTTTCATACTTTTGGGTTTTATATAACAAACCTTCATATAATTATTTGCCTATAAATATTAACATAATATCAGGACTCTCTACGAATTCAATAACATTCATATCACAATTTCAATTTATTTCAATTAAATTATCATTTAATTTTGTATTCGGTATATAACGGTTGAAAAATTAAATACAATTTATTGTAATTTGTAAGTAAAATAAGAATAAACTAATATTGGATATTGTAAAAACAGAGAAAACTTAAGTACTTTCAATTTAAAAATAAGTTGGTTATTTAATTATTCAAAATATAAAAATTTAAATTAAAATGTAAGTGTTGGATTACTTAGTGTTATCCTGCTAACCGATGAAAGAGAAAGGGTTTTTGTTTGTTTTTAAAACTTTAATTTATATTTTCATTTCATTTCTTGTTATATTATCTTACAACTTTATAATGTGATTGCTTTTTTTTCTTTTTGAATCTAATACAAGATTAGGTACCGCCCTATCAGATAAAATTTGTCGATTTCTATCTTCCACTAGTTTATGGACGTGTGAACAAATTGAATCCAATTGCATTTAGTTTCAAAATGTACATTTAGAAACTGCGACATACTGATAGAATTTCGCTCCTGTAATATATTTGTACAAGCGTCTACTCTAGCTAACCGAGCTTTAACCGATAATGGAAATCACTCCATAGAATATCTGAGTTACACAAACTCGAACTTTCCTTATAAGTACTACAGAAATGTGGTGGTTTTTTTTATGTTTTATATTCCTCGTCATAGGGCATCCAACATTCAAACACAAATACGTCAGGAGCAAAGTAAATACTCACTATAAAAGGTAGAAAAATAATCCAATTGAAAAGATGGCTGGTAGCAAAATGAAAATGTGTCCTTTGCAGGCATTTTCTAAAAACTTTTTGAAACGTTTTTTTTTGTACGACAACTCCTTCTTTTACCGATTTAAAATACAATATAATATATATTATTCTATAATACATAAACAATGGAAAAGTAAAATGGGAGGTATACTCGTTGTTTCACATATCTACACATTAGCAATTTAAAACTCTTGTCATTTCTCAGATTTTTTTCGTAATCCTTCTTCCTATATTTTTAAGTATACATATATAATATATATTATACCGCACATATAAATACATTGAAAAAATGTTTGGTGATAGCGATGATGCTATATAAAACAAACAAAACCCTTAAGGTTTCTGCGGTATGTTTTCACCCTTCAAAATGCATTAATATTTTGACTATCATTTTTATAACTTTAACAGACGATATGATAATGACATCGAATTACTGTATTTACAAATCAATGGTTCAAAATCACAATTAATTTATAAAGGTTGTTATGTGGACAGCGATTTATCGTTGGAGTTATATGACTTAGTATGAGTATCTATATGTATTATCACCAGCATAATTCGAATAAAAATAATAAAACACATTTTGTAATGTTTATAATGTATTATAGAGAATGATTTATGATAGATGTTTATGAAATTAGATTAAAATAAAGTTCTTTAAATTTAATGATTAAATAAAAATATCATATATTATAAATATTACTGAAATTGTATTTGTGGGAATGAACACAGAAGTAAGCAGCTAATAGGCTTCACTTAATAAACAATTCCATAAGTCCTCAAATTTTGACGGCATTCCTACTTTATCTTATTCTACGAGCTATGTCACTAGTTTTTATATGCGATCGGTTAGTGGCGTGAATATAGATTTAAGTTTTTCGTGATTTTGTTGTACTTATAGGTACAAAAGTCTATATGCTGAATATATAAATTTATCTAATACATTTTGTACAATCTAAGTAGTATGATTTAATAGAACTAAACAATTTACTACAAAACTTTTGTAGTAAGTGAACTACAATAAAAACCTATACAAAGATTAAGTATCTAACTAAGCATGTGGGCTTATTTCTTAGTTAATAGCATAGTACACTTCTAAAATAATGAACCTTAGGTTTATCATAGTAATTAATATTTCAAAACAATAATTTTTAATTATTTTAAAATTAAAAAAAAAATATATATATATAAAAATTATCATACTTACTAAAATATTATTGATATTATAGTCACTATAGTTACAACCCAATGATCAACGATAGAAAAAAATTATTTTATTTAAATGTTAAATGCTTACTTTAGAAAATAATAACTAACGTTGGTAATCACCGATATTAGTTTGAGTTGAATTTTTGGCATTGCGTATATTTTGACCAAAAGTATAATATTGTCTCAAAGATTTTTGACGAAATGTTTAGGAGGAATATTATGAAGGAATTTCAGCATATTTTTCACTTTAGAATTATTCTAATTTACGCTTGCCTTCAAGTTTTAGTGAAATAATCAACTCGAGAAAATCCATTGAAATTCGAAAGATTTTTGAAAAGTCTTAGGTACACAGTTCTTTAATCTGGATCTAGTACTTTGCAATTAGAAGCTCTTGAATTATACCTCAAACTTAATTTAGGGAAAAATTGTTATTTTTAGGTAAGGAATTGTTCAATAGTTTTGTTTACTTGTTAATCTACCCAATTAGTTGTGTTTGAAGTTTTAAATTGGTAGACTGTTTTGTTTGAAAATAATTCAACTTTTTATTGTAACGACGTAATTTTGTACTATCACTATCACTGAAGACCAAATAGAAAACCACCTAAATTGTCACTAAACACTAATTGTCAGATAGTTCATAATCTAATATAATTATCATGACCAATCGTACCCTGGAAATAACTCAACAAATAAAAAAAAAACTATGTTTACAATAAAAATTTTTTTTTTGTAAATTAATGTAGAATATTTTTTGTTTTACTTAATTAAATGTATAAGATTTTCATATTACGTTAAACGTAATATATTGAATGTGCACTGACATGACAACAATTTAAAGTATGTTTTTAATGTAAAGTAGTTCAAAATATTATGCAACTTAACAATTTTACCTTTTCATTGTAAAGGTTAAAGAAATGTCTATCCTATCTCAGAAACTTTTACTATTAAAGGAATAAAATATGTGAATTCATAAACATTCGCTATTTAATGATAATAATAATATGGTACACAACTTGTACTAGTTTCTACATTTTTGATGTGACTTACAAATTCTGTGGTTGTTCGTCTGTATATTGTTATTTAAATTATATGAAAAATATTTTGGTACATGAATGTGGTACACAATAGTGTACCTATTAGGAATTTCTTGGATTTTTTTTTATTTAATCCCGCTTATGATTAAAAATTATCCAAAAAATATTATTCAATTGTTTATGCTTGTCAGTATATCGTTTAGTTTAAGGCCAATAATGATTAGTATTTTTGGGCGTATGTAGCTTGCGCCAAAATAAAAAAAAATTAAAAAAATATATACATATGTAATTTGCGCCACATCTAAAAATATATTTTGGCAATTTGCGCCAAATAAAACTAAATAAAAAGGAATTATGTAATCTGTGTCCTATGGAATACCTACTAAAATTGTAATTTGCGCCATTGTTCACCTCATTAAAATTGTAATTTGCGCCACTTATAGTATAATAATATAAATAACTCCATGTATATTATTAAATATGTAAATTATCGTTAATTAATAAAAAATATTATTACTTATATTTCGTCGAACTAATGATATATCATCGGTAGTAATAATTTGTAAATTAGATATATTTTCAAAAATTTCTGTTCGTAATATCTTAATTGGTTTAATATACAGATTTTCCATAGCTTTTCTCTTACATCCATTTGAATAAATTTTTCTATCTATACTTAGTTGATCATGCCCGTTATGTTCATTTACAATTTCAACTATTTGTACAATGTTTTCTAAGGAAGTATACACTATTGCAATGCAAGTATTCTGACAGTGTAACGCCATCGTATTGAACAATTTTTCGATTCATGAACTTTTCGATACGTACAATTTTTATATAATAATAAATCTTTGTCTCTGATACTTTTAATAATTTTGCCAATATTGTATCCATTACTTATACTTTTATATAATTGTGAAAAATTTTAAAATGTAAAAATAATATGAACGCACACGCGGTTTATATCGGACTAACTGTAAATATTAAGATTCATGACATTGCTCTTCAATATTGTTTTATGTCTTACTTAACAATACATTGATAATTTTCAATAATAGATTAGACGTAATCGGAGATCGATTATGACGATTATTGAGACGATATGTGACACACGTCGAACGTATCGGTATGTATTACTTTGGCCACGGCGTTATTGTATATCCTATGGGATATCACTAAATTTATCTGCTGGTTAATTCCAACTGCTATTAAAGTTGAAAAAGTGGCGCAAATTACATATTCCATTTTGTTTTTTTTAGTGGCGCAAAATACCAAAATTAATTAGTATATGTGGCGCAAAATACATGTTATATTTTTATATTTTGGCGCAAATTGCATACGTACTTAAATGTACCTATCCGTGGTGCAAATTACAAGTAATAAAAGTTGTGCAAAATACCATCTCCCATATTTTTGAAATTATTTTAAAATAGTTTAATGATATCAGATAATTTTCTAAGAAAAAAATAATCATCGTATCCAAATGTTTTGATTGTAAAAAAATTTATTGTAAAATAATGTTATGATTTTTGTCACAAAAGATTATTTGATGTTTATGTAGTTATCTCAAATAAAAATACATAAATATGTCGATGCTTTCCATTACCGCACAAATGCCACACAATACCACACAGGTGCGTTATTAAGTATGATACCACATAAATGTATAACATTTTGTAGCTTGTTCATATATCAATGGATAATATAATTTGATTTAATAATCAATAATATAAGATTATAACAATTTTAATATTTATATATATATGTATAATAGTTTTAATATTCAAATTATATAAATTGAATTGTCGTAGGTATTCATACAAAAATAGGTGTATCAAACTATATTTTCTATATAAAATAATGCACATAACTTGATGTTTAATATAAAATTAGTAATTAAACCTACGGCTCTTTATTTTTATGTAGATACACATTTTTGGACAATTGGACAATATAATATTGTAATACATATTATTTCATAATATATTATATAAATGAAATATTAAAGTATTAAGCTCAAAATAAAAATATTGATAGATGTATTTGACCAAATATCATATACATCAAAGTATGTTCGATTCATTGCTACAGTAACGCACAATAGTAAAAAGTTTGTATAGCACAATGGAATAAAAACCGTTAGAGTTCAAAAGCTTACTATGAGATGTTGTATATAGTTTATGATAGAATGTGAAGATAAATGCCGAATTTTCGATGATGTATTTTAGATTTCATACATATTATATATCTAACTATATACTCGTATATATAGATTAAATAAGCTATTGGTTTTTTCAATGTTATGTGTTTTTCTTCTTTTTAAATTACTCTTGAATTCAGTAAAAGTGTTCTATAACTTTTACATGTGGTACATAATTCTATCAAAAATTTTCTATACACTGAACTCTTCACATTTCAAAATTACATAATTTTTAACTATTTTAAACAACAAAATGTTATATCGAAAAAACTTCTATAGAAGTTTTGTTTCAATGATACATTGTTGTTATGTTTTTTTTTTTTTTTTTAAACAATTAAATTTAAATACAATTATTAAAAAATCTTGCTAAAAAAACTCACATATTTTAATCGTACGTATATTTTGATATATGTATTATTAATACATAGGTATAAATATTTTGTTTATCATTCGTATAACTATATTATTTACAATTATTAATATACTCATATTTATAGTAATAATTATTTATCAACAATATTATTATTTAATAAAGGATAGCTTACTTAATGTAATTATATACTAAATATTTATATGAATTGTTTTGTTTTGTTTTTTTTTTTAAATACCTATCTACAATTAAAACTGTAGATAACCTTTAGGTATAAACAGAAATAACTTACTCTGAGAATATCAATTATTAGCTTATTACATTACCAAGTCTACCAAAATACATTCTATAGTTCATTATATAGAATATAGATATAGTTAAAATAATGAATGACAGTTTACCTTAAATTATACTCGAAGTTTGATTATTTTATCAGACAAAAGCAGTACATAATACTATGTTTGAGAACTTTAGAACAGTTATTTTAGTGTTCAGATACCGAAAATTGATGTTTTATAAAATGTTGATGAATTTAATAGGATGAATTTAATCTCAGAATTAAAAAAAGTTCACCCAAGCTAATTAAGTGGATACGCAACTAATGATTATTCTATATTTTCACTTTAAAAAAATTAAATAATATTCATCCTATTCATCAACTTGTTCGTCGTAACTGCATACGTCGTTCTAATCTGAGGCCACCAAGATGAGCTTAATTCCCTACAAACATTATCGCCCATCTCTAAGTAAAATATTCTTATTATAGCTTAATTAATAGTAATTAAAATGTACCAGTCTAATTTATTACTTTGATTAAAATGGCTAAAAATAAAAATAAAAACACAAACTGATTCAGATTGATCTGTCACGAAGTCCACTAACAAGAGAATTCACTCCAGCTCTTCTACCTCCGTAATTACCAACCTTTGCCTAATTTTTCCAAGACTTCTACCAATCTTGTTCTATCAAATAAAATTAAACTTTACTTTCTCCCCTTTTGTGGTAATATACTCACCGTATTATATTGGGCAGAGCAATGATCAGATTTTGAACTAGTTAAGTCATAAAATAACTTTCGATTATGATATTCATGTTATGTTTTATCTTTTATGATATTAAACTATAAGTGTTACACAAAATAGCTAATGCTTGCTGAAAGTATGGATAAAATACAAAACAATTTTATGTCTCTAAAAAAATATATTTCAAAAACTAAATCTAATAAATTAGGCTACTTCCATAGAATTTAAATTTCACAAAAAAGATAACATTAATATTATTGAAAAATATTGGTCTCTACAAAGGTAAATTGTAAGTAATTTTTGTTTGAAAATTACACAAAATATGTGTGCAGTGCACATAAGTCATAAACATGTCATTATATACTTAAATACGTATTAAAAAACTTATGTAATTATATATTTTATAATTACTGTGGTAGGAAATGTATTATTGTATCAATTTATTTAACTAATTAATTGTATAGCTGATTTTTAATATTAAATATTTAATATAAAGCTAAAAGTCAACAGAACGCATTTAATTCTGTTGTCATTTACAATACTGGTGATTTTAAACTAGTAAACAACCATTTCATGGTGAAATAGAATACAATGTTTAATATATTTGAGAAAACCACATCAAGTAAAGAACCTGCCGAGTTGAAAAATCTATTGAATTACGAAAAGCTGTTTATGGCAAAGAAATCATAAATAACATCCATTTGAGCCGAATGCAATCCATCAAATACCAACATTTCCTTTCAGAGCTCACATATATACTTGACAAATTATAATCGCCAAGTGCTAAGTATTTGATGTCATTACCAAATGATGTTAATAATCGTTGGACCACTGTAACACATGGTGTAAACAACTGACAGGTGGAATAGAAAGTAATATAAGCAACAGAAAATATCTTACAGTTTGTCTCTAAGTTTTAATACAGACAAATATGTCAACTACAGTTATAATTTTATTAAATTCTGTAAACATAAAATCATTATTGTGAGGTCAGATTAAACGTTGATGGATTTAACATTGTGTTCATAATTAATTTAAAATATTTATATTATTTTCATAATATGTTCCTAGCGTTTATATTGAATAAACTCTGATGTAATTTCGTTTGGTCAAAAATACAATGATAACTATCTATTAATTTTGGTAAAATAAATAATTATATATATAGGAAGAATTTGTATAGACCAAGATTTAATATTTAGAAATTTTAATTTAAATATTTGTGATTCCTGGATACTAAACGTCTAAACATGTACCTACTGACTATTAACATATAATTATTAATGAAACACTGATTTGTGCATCATTTTTAAATTTAAAACTAATTAAAAGTTATTTTACATATTACTATATATACTACATTAGGTACTCTAATACAACTACCATGTATTATATTGAGATTTCCGAAAATTCTATTAAATGTATTTTTTTATCTCATAAATGTGAAAACATTTTAACCCAAGTATTTTGTATACAGTTATTAATTAAAATAAATTATGAATAATATTTGACTTGACTAGGCACGTGTTTGATTTTTAAATTTTTATTATAGTAACTATTTAATTTGACTGCTATTAAATGCTGAATTGGACTTTGGTAAACTTTGATAAGCCTCTCAATTCAAATTGCCTTGGTATTGAATCGAATTGTAAATATCTGAAACTTTATATAGTTTTAATATAGTACGACTTATTACTTAAGAGTTCCCTTCGATTGTTTAATTATTTGGAAGTGAAACTCATATCATTTAAGCTCGTAACCCTCGAGATTAATAATTGATTACACGTTTAATAAATATTTAATAAATAAAACCGAAATACGGAATCTCAACAAATATATTTTATCTCTAAAAATAATGAAATATTACTAATTTGAGTAAAAACAACTCCGTAAAAATAAACGTTATGTTTTAATTTTAACAACATAATTTTAATAATATATCTATCATTATTATTAAATATAGGTGGTACCTAATGACAAACAAAATATGATATAAAAAATTCTGTTGATATATCGAAATAACAATATACGTTAGCGTCAAAGATACCTATTATCTCAATTATTCCTTATTAATGATAAACCTAAAACCACATCGTCAAAATCAAAGGGATATTTATAAGAAAAATATTAAAAGTTTATTCAAATTTTAAATGCACTATAATATGATAATTTTTGTTTTGATTTTATAAATTATAATATATTATGTGTTAATATAATATGTGTTTTCATTAAGATAGTGTTCAATACATTTTATTACTAAGGTTTTTCACAAAGTGGTATCTTACTATCTTATTATTTTATCAAAAAATAGAAACTAACCTAACCTAACCTTAGAATAATAATAATTATTATTTATTATAATATAAAACAAAGTCCTAACTCCTAACCAAAATTATATTAAAATAATGAAAATGCACAACGGTGCACAACTTGGTGACCTGCACCAAGAGCCAGCTCTTCAATGCCCTGAGCCGGCTCAATTTCGTTTTCAGCTTCACACGTCTTCACCGCATCGTCAAGCGGCTCGTCCTTGGGAATCGGAGTGGTTTCGACGGGCCCCAACTCCGAGAACGGCGCGTCGCCACTCGAAAATGTTGAACCCAATGACAACATTTATTAGAGTCTAATCAAAATCAATTCAATAGTTTTGTAGTGCATTGCACTTAACGATTTTTAATTTTTTTTAGCTACAATAAGAACAACTCACAAGGAACCTTGTATTAAATTCTCAAATTTTTTGGTCATTCAAAATATTTTACCGACACTTAAAAAAAAATTCTCATAAAAATCAAAATTTTCGAATTCAAAAATTTTCGAAAATTAAACAGTAAATAGATAACATTAACATAAACATTTGGTGAAAGCTTCATGTATTTATAGTGATTAGTTTTTGAATTACGACCATATAAATAAATCGATTTGGTCGAAAACTGGTTTTGCTTAAAAATTCCCGTTTTACTGTCATTTTTTTTTTGTTTTTCTCGATTTTTTTGAAAACTGTTGGAAAATGTTTACTTTTGACCTCTATAATGCACCAAGGATATTCAATTTCCCATCGTAAGCCACCCCCAAAGTTTGAAATTGAAGCATTATTTCGACTAGTTATGTTGTACACAGACACAAAAAAAACACATCATTGTAAAATCAATACATTCATCACCCCGTTCAGAATCTAAAATTGATATATCTTATTACCTACAATACTTTACATTTTTAAGCTTCAATTAATATAAAGTCAGCTTTTATATCACATATTTTCCCACTATAATAATATCATTAAAATCTGTTAAGAATAATATTAAGTTAATCTAGACTGCTAGACTATATACTCTGTTAGCTTACATTATTTTACACAATTTAATATTAATTTCTCTATCCTATTATTTTTATGTAAAAGCACCTACTTCATTTTTTATAAATAAATAATTATTACTATAAGACTAAAATCATAGAAAAATCTAATATGTTCTACTTCTTATGGAAAACGTAACTTAATTGATGCGGTCATAACATAACACAAGTCTTTTAAATTTAATATTCCAAAATTTTAATCTTCTAGACAGTTTAAGATGCATGTCAAATTTATTTTGTCTTACCTAACCATCTGATATAACTTTTAAGTTAAAATATAAATTGTTTAAAAAATGATTTAATTTTGTTTTGAGTCATGTCATAGAAACTATAAACTTACTATATGTAGTATGGAATAACAATTTTATTTTAAGCAAAACTTTGCTATTAAAAATAGATCCGAAACTTAATTTTACTATTTATCTCATTACTTAACATTATTGCGTTTTTTTTTTTTTTTTAGTGCCTGATATATTATATTTAAACATAATGATAATATTATATTGACTTAATTACTATAACTTTTGACTACAGTCTTCCCTGTTTAATATTTTAGTACACATATCAGTACCTTATACCTATGCTTAACCTGTATTTAATATAATATGTCTAACCATTAAACCAAGTAACTAAGTATTTCATTAATGCATTAAATAATATTGTGTTGTCTCCGTCTTCTCACAGTATGAGAACACCGTGCGTGACAGATAACGTCAAAGTTTTGATGTGCAGAGGAGTAGACAAACATGTTGTGCCCCTATGCCACTTTAATACTTCGCTTGTCAAAACTTTAAATATTTATAACTAATTAACTCAAATAAAGATTTTAAAAATATAATGTTTTTCAAAAGTTAGTAATGACATTGAATTATGAAAAAAAAAAATTCAAAAAACAAAACTTCAAAATAATGAGTGAAGACACTTAAATGGATCACTTTATTTATTATAACAATATAATATTGTAAACCTGTAGTATGATGTATGTACATGTACAGTAGGTACTATATTATTATTCGTTGTCTATCTAAAGTACAATAAGTAATTTTTCCTCTGTTATTGTATTTTTTTTACAACGATTTCTCAAATATTTTTCTATTCACATTGTTCATTTCAATACCCACATATTTCTCAAATTATTCTTTTTGGAAAATCTTTTTGAGATATTATAAATATTATTTTTCTTATTTGCTGTTTTCAAATTACAACAAAGTATATATTTGAAATATTGAAATGAATATAATAGTAATCTGTAAATGAATACATCGTAGTCAAAAATAGTTATTTTTTTTACTTTTAATAAAACTGAATAATAGTAATATATTATCTGGAATGATGAAATAAAAATTTAATTTTCATAATTCTCAATTTAAACACTGTGCTGCCTTCACCTATTATATTATGTATATTATAATATGAATGCGACAGTTATAGAAGCTGATGATATTATCAGAATAAAAAAGGCACCATTGGTTTTTGTGTGAAATTGCTCGATCTGGTCACACCATATTATTGTGTCGGATGCCTACGTATGGCGACGATAAGCTCGGGTAACCGACAAAATTAAAACGGCAATATCTGTAGAGGAGTAAAGAGGATTTTCTGTTTGGACGTACTGTCTGGATCCTAATTAAATATTTAATCTCACCCCTGTACCGAGCACACGTCGTTCACTATTCTGCTCCTTTAACCTCGCTAATTCGAGATGATCTTTTATTTTATTTTACATACGTTGCAAAATGATTACGCCTGAATGGCCTTATATTCATAGTCAGAAACGGCGTTATGAAAATTCTCTGGGCAACATTCGTGAGACGTGTACGATGATTAAATTATATGTACCACGATATATATTTTATAATACTACAATTTCGAGAGATTATTAGATTTAATAGTAATATTCGTCTCCGGTGCAGATTTATAGGTATTCGCATATTATGTATTCCAGTTCAATGAAATACGGGTTTTGGTTTGAAATTATTAAAAGTTTTTTTCAGAATACTTACCGAAGTATCATATAAGTAAATAATAATGTTAAAATCATTGCTCCGTAGTTCATAATGTTATAAATTATAATCATTCCTAGGATTTGTATGCAACAGCATGTTTATATTTTGCTACGTCCAAATGGAATTTAAGTGAGTAATATCCGCGATTTATATTATTGTGATGAAAATGGTACTATTTTTATTTTGTGTGTTTTTGTATTTATTGAGCTTAATGCATATTTATTATGATCGCATTTGTTGTATTTAATCCGATAATAATATTAAATTGATCAAAGTATATAACTTGGTTTTTTGGTCAAACAGAAGTTTTATTTTTATAAATATAAATCCTATGGTACAATCTAAGTACAAAGTAAGTTCCCCCAATCTAAATGATCTATTCAAAAAATAAAAAAATATGTGGCCCTAGCATATTATGATAAAAATATTTCTAATATTGAATGATTATTATAAATTTTATTACTAAAATAATAATTAATGAATGCGAAAAATAAATAAATAATTTAATTTTTAATCTCAATTATACGTACCTATTATGACAATCAACTAATCACGGATGTACTTCAATAAATAAATATAATTTTTTGTAACTATATTTTTGTGTGTTACTGTCTATTTAAAGAATTGAAATGCATATTTTACAATTTTTATTGCATACAAATCCCAGCCCTGGTTATAATGTAGGTATATTACTATCTACATTATACTATGATTTATTATGTATGTTCACAATTATTGAGTTTCCGTAGCTTATTAAATTATAAATTATTGATAATATGTACAAATACAGTGGTTCTTAACCGGTGTGTCACGGCACTGTGCCGTTAGATTGACTAGGTGTACAGCTTTCTGGTATTTGTGATTATGCTGGTTAAAAATATTTAAAACAGTACTTTATTTCATTTCATTTGTGTCGAGTGTGCGTGAAAATGTGTGATGTATAATAATGTAACACGAACCAAAAAAAAAACTTGAAAACCACTGTTCAAGTAGAATAATAATCATAGTTAACACCTCATGTTCAGGTATTTGTTTATAAAATATATTTGTAATAAATTGTAAATTTGAAAGTATCTAAATAACCCAATCCATTATATTATATTAATAATATATTGATATTTCAATTTTATAATAATATGAAGTCATAGTCAAACAGTTTGCAGTTATGACTATATTAGGTGATTTGTAGAATTTGAAAAACCACATTATTTCCAGTGAACAACTTAAACGAGATTTAATTGGCTTAAAAAAATTATACTATATTATTACGATTAAAGTCTACGGAACTCAGCTAGGTATTACCCACTCATATAAGTACAACGTTATATTATACGGAACCTTTTATTTTAACAATGCAAAGAATCTACGGCGTTATACATTTCAACTGCAGTTTGTATTCATACGTAACCTATATGACAATCAAACGAATCACGTTGTATGACATATTGTTCAACAATTATTTATATGATTAGAAATTTATTAGATTCGAATTAATAGAACCCGTGCGTGAAACTGATATTATTTATGTATTATTATTAATATCACGGACAAACTACGTATATAGGTAAATCCAATTATAAAGATTTAGCAGAACAGTTTCATATAAATACAAATGGCTTAAAACTAGAACTGCTATTATAATATTACATACTGCTATATGACAATATATAATTATAAATAAACACGGTACATGACATTAAATAATACGAAACGAGTATATATTTTAAATTAGGATTTACAATTTATATTTTGAGCATTAACCAAATGACCAGCGAAGTTACAATATTATGAAAACATAACATATTATCATAAGAATAATATGTGACAAAATGGAATAAATTAATATAATGTATTTTATTTTATTTTGATAATATCTAATGTTTATATTTATTTATTTACTGTAATACATGCCCAAAATTAAATGTAGTTAATAATTTTTAGATTACAACCTACAATTGTGAAGTACCTGGTAGTAATTGATAAGTATATTATAAATCATAGTTTTTTTAATCTTTAAAAAAATCTATGGTTTATTTCATATTATTTGGTGTAGTTGAAATAAGACTTTATATAATCATGTGATAGTGAATTCGTATCAATTGGTTTTAAATAATATAAATAAATAATACAAAATCGCTGTGGTAACTTAATTGCATTGACTGTCAGTCTGTCAACAACTATGAAAGTCCCACCGTTTTATATATTTTTTATAAGACATTCGTTCCATAGTGTGGAAATTTAAATTATGTCATTAAGTCTTATATGCGCCTATGAACTATGTGGATTTTTTTTTATTAGGGGTAACCCACGGTAACATAGACTTTTAGGTGTGGGGTGGTTTAGTAGGGGTTATTTTTGTATATTTGGTTTATTTAGATTTTCAAGTTAGTAACACGGATTTATGTATGTGTGGCTAGGATATGTTGCTATAAATCCCGAGTGGTCACCCATCCGAGAGATAGCAACTACGGCCTGTACGTACGCTCAGTACATTTCATCAGATAAAGATTTTCCCGTCTCACTTAGCCACGATGATATTTTTGTTAATTGTAAAACTATAAGTATACAGAATTTTTCAATTTAATAATATTGTATGCTGAGCACAAATGATAAATGTATTGGTTTTGCAATAGGTACCTAGTGTGTGTGTGTAGCAGTGTATCAGCATAAAAACTTCAATTTTCAATATCGAAAGTAGTTTCTGATAGAAAATCTAGTTTGTATTTTGGGAGTCAAACGTAAATTTTTAACAGCGCTTTTTAGTTAATTTTTGATTTACTTTGTTATATTTTTCATTGCAAATTAAAAATCATTCAAATTTAATATAGAATTTCTTATAATTTTTTCTTAAAGTTATAAATAATATCATAAATCTATATTTCCAGTAATTTTATAATGTGTACAATCTAATTTTAAATCATTTCTTGCACTACTTACTTAAGATGTGCCTTGTGTATACATACAATTTGTATGATACAAACTTCTGTAATTAACATTTTAACACCACTTTTTAACTGTGCATAGTATACTATTAATTAGAGAATATTATTTTTCAACATTTTGACACATTAAAATCAAAATTCAAAAGAATAGTTTATGAATTATTTAATTGAATGTACTAAGGACATTAATATGTCAATGATAATGGGTTTAAAATATATGGGAGATATGGTAATTTGAACATTTTAGTAATTAATATTAATTTATTAACTGTGTAGTCTTTTTGAAACAAGTAAAAATCAATTATAGTTGATTTATAATTATCAATCACAATAAAATATGAATGCTATCTGCTTTAATCCCACCAAGATAGTCTTTATTTGTTATATTATCATATTATCGTGTGTACTGCATACATATAATAATAATTATATGTAATTTAAATATTTATGACAAGATATTATTATGTTAAATTTCGTATTAATACAAACATCAGCATCTGAGTAATTGAATTATTAAAATGGTATGAAAATACAAAAAAAAAAAAACATTTATTTGACCGATAATATTATCTTTTAAACCTGAAAAAATATAAAATAATGTTAATCGTCTATATGTGTGGACAACATATTAAACTCGTACTTGTATTTATAAACCAAAAAAAAATATTATTATTATATAAACATCCGTTACTGAGTGGACTTACTGAAACATTCGTTCCCTCAATATGTTATTATTTAAGTGTCATTATTGTATTCAGGATGTTTCACTAAATTCGCGCAAGTATTCACCCGTTTATCTACATATCTGAATTATACCCGTCGCCAGTCTAAACTTAAACATTCAAAATATGACTATATTTGAATATTTCAAACTAGTCATTTAACTTTTATATATTTAATTAAATAAAGTATAAATTGACCACATTTAATTATCATGAAAAAGGCGATAAATATTTAACAGGTATTTTGTTTTTATTTTAGTATTTCAAGTTCAGATAGGTAAATCTGAAAATATTAAAACAAAATATATAACCGAAGACTGCAAGATAGGTGATAAGACTGATAACTATCACAAAATCGAATTCCAAAAAATATATCACGTAACTTGGTAGAAAAAAGTCTCATCACCTTACAAGGTTATTAAAATATAATATCGACGTATATTAATTATTTATAACATGCAAACAACAATCCATAGTTAACATTAAGAGATTAAAAGTTAGTATTAATATTATTATTGTTATGACAATTATGTTTGATGTCACTGACTTTTTTTCGTCCACCGTAAATTGATAAAATAACACTATTGAATAGTATGACAATACAGTTTCATTAGAAGAGACTCTTGAGTCCTAAAATATGCATAAAACCAAATTTTTTCTGTCCTGTTAAAACTTCCAGAGTATAAACACCTTATTAAAAATGTTGTATTAAATGGAATGTGTTATAATTTGTTTACTATCTTGTAAAATTATATTTTCCTATTAAAATTCCATCGAATGACATATTTTATTTCATTATAATGGAAACATGTCACGTCTTCAATGAATCCTCTCGTGGAGGTACTAAAACAAACTACCTAGCTATTACACTGACACGATTACAACTACCTACCTATGCACTTATATGAGCTGCCCAGTATCCACCTACTTTATTGGTTTTTGTGTGTTGTAAATAATATTAGATTATGCCAACACTGATTTTTAAACTTTCTTTTTATTAAAAATAAATAATGGTGCCTTTGACTCGGTTAATAGGTATTACAATAATATGCAATAATTTTTAGAAAATTTGCGTTATAAATATATATTTTTATTTTATTATTATTATTATTATTATTATATGTCATGGAATAAGACAAAAATGTTCTGATTTCTCATTTTGTCGTGTGACACATTACTTTTACAAGTTTTTAGTGTTTTACTGTATGCATTTTTGTAATAACGTCTTATTATCAATAAAAATAACGAACAATAAAACCACACGTGCCTACAAATAGAGAAAATAAAAAAAATTCAGTTTATTATATATTGCAGTTGTAACTTATTATGGTGCTGGTGGTAGGTGGAAGTGGTGTTGGTGGTTGTGGCAGTGGTTATCTTGCCGTCATTTTTTTCTTTCTTACTTTTTGTTTTTTTGTCACGCTGTCGGATAACAAATGGACTTTGTTTTTTTACCTTTTCCACGATAACTCTTTGCATTTTTTTTTTCATTCCTGTATAATCCAACGGTCAGATACAGTTGTGGTGTCAGTGAAGGTTACCATTGTATGCTAACTATTAAGTAGGCCAAATTATATGTGACGGTGGTAGTGGTAGTGGTGGTCGTAGTGACGGCGGTCGTCGTCGTCGGAGAAGGTTGAAAATAAGGAGCGTTCTCGGCGAGTTTCCAGTGAGCACGTTCAGCGCGACTCACCCCTGGTTTCTCTGCAAAGCGTTTCCGGACGGTTCGTAGTCAATTTCCCGAGTCACGCGTACGCGGCCCCGTCTAAGTCTCTCGGGGCCGGTTAGCGTCATAGCACCACTGTTTCATTATCATAATATTAATATTATAAAATATAATACGCGTATCCGATCGCCATAACGGTGTGATGAAATATTTGTATAACGTAGGTACCTAAAAAAACATTAAAATCTAGTACATCGAAATTTCGCTATACTGCACGCGATATAAATATATTATATTATTGTTTTTATGTTATGGATACAATTATAGTCGGATTTTGGTTAATCGAAGTTGGAATCGTAAAAGCTAAAAAGATTGATTTTTAGGTAAAATAATAATACAATAATGTAAATACCAAGGACCGGGAAAAAGTTGAAGGTATTGACGAATTGATTTAAAAAAGTTCGAATTAACCAAGTTTAACTGTAATATAGTGTAAGTTATTTAAAGAACCTATATATTATTGTTAGGGATGCAGTTTTATATTTTAGTGCAATGTTTTTACGACCTTTTGTGGGGATATTTTTCACGTGTTAATTTTGATGGATATTGAAGATTAATACAATCTATTTTTATTTTAGATATTATAAAATGTATCACGTGGTGAAGAATTCCCCAAAAACTGTAGATTTCTTAGTACGCCAAATTTGCAAACCAGTTAAATAACAACTCAATATGTAAATAGCAGAATTTTTTTTTACCAACATAAAAAACCGTAACATTTCGTCATCATACTGTTTAAATATAAAATAACACAAGTACTATAAATTGTATAAAATTATATTAAATATATTAAAAAATGGCTCTGAAATTACCCGAATAAAATCTCATATTTCATGTAAATATTTGGTGTCTCAACAAATAACTATTTCGTTATTTTGAGTTAGTCACCGAGGCTATAATTATTATACTCATAGAGTCATAGGTAGTATATAATATTCGTTTAAAGAATTTGATAAAAGAGGAACTAAAAACAATATATCAAATATTAATAAAACGTGTAATTTTTAATATTTTTTATTCGTTAAAATTTAATTTTGTTTTTATATACGCAACGGTAAATATCTCATCGAATAAAATGGTCAAGGATGTGAGATTTGATAAATAAACGGCAGCTGTAAGTTTAAGAGCACAAGATCATATAATTTTTAATAATTGTTCCTGACGAGTTCTGTCGTAATTCGGCTCAATTTAACAAATGACAATTGACAGTAGGTACTCTTAACATTTAATGATTGGATTACACATACTTCTGAAATTCAACGACATGACATATGCAATAAGTATAATTCGTTTTATATTAGTTGACGGTTTTCCTAGCTCGTAATCCAGTCCGTCCAAAACTGTCTATAAATATAAGATAAAGTCTCCTTAAATTTTTTGTTCTACGCACCTATAGGAATAATTAAAATGTATTGTTTATGATACCGTAATTGAGGGTTTCTTTGCACCAAATTTCTTGGTTTTTTAGACTAAGATATACACTAGCTGTAGTTTAATAGATTGCAGCAAAAATGACAAACTAAATGTGTGACATATTTAGATTACCTAATTTATTAATAATTAAACAACATACAATATACTCGATACAATGATAAAACAGTAGTTTTTTAACTTCCATAATATTTTTCCTGTTATCAGTATATTATAGTTCTGTTCTGCAATCTCTATTATAATTCGATGATTATTATTATCTCCAATCAATTGTACAGATTAGTTTACCTACCTACCATATATTTATAATTCAGCTTTTGGAGAATTATTGACGTCGAAAGTCTAGACCTTTCGATATTCTGAATTTTTTTTTTTAGCAACATATTTTGTGTACCCAATGACAATTTCATATATACATTCTCATATGAATAAATATTATTACATGCACTTAACTGTGTAAATGTTTGAAGTCTGATTCGTTCATCTCGGACGAATGTTCATTTCATTGTCTGTTATTCAATGCCATATCCGTGTCATTGTCGTCCACATTGAATGTAAGTAATAATATTATAGCTATAGTGTAATATGGTACCAGCACACTTCACCAATATTGTGCCGGTTGAGAGTAGAGATCTGACGCGACACGTACCACTCTAATGGCCCACAAAACGTTTCTATTATTCTCGAAATTACATTTTAATTATTTATTTTTCATTATAATAATGGAAAATAAAGGTGAAATCACACGCGGGGGGTGGGGAGCTATATAGAACTGCCAGTCACATCGTTAAATATTTAAATTACTAACTGTGACGACGATGATGGCGTTTAAGTGTGAATATTTTCAAAGTATGGTTGAGATTATAAACAAACACAATTAAAATCATTTATAACTACTATAATACTACAATATCATATTGTTATAAATAATAATTAATTTGTTTTTGCGTATTTCTCGCCAAGCGTTAATTTATTAATGTCCTACAATTTTTGTTTTTACATAAAAATACATAATATTTAAAAATTAAAATATGTGCCTAATTGATATACATTGTGATATTATACGAGTGTAAAAAGTTATGTTAAAAATATACAATCTATATTATTATGCAAATTGTTGCAATATCAAATTATAGACTTAATAGTACAATGTGAGTATTATATAGATTTCTATCAAACATTCTATCATATTTAATTTTAACGATTCTTTCGTCACGAATCAGAATGATTCAGTAATTTAATTTGCTCCTATATCATATACCTAATTATTATTATTATTGTAAAAAATTATGTCACGAAATATTAGGAAGTGTATTAAAAAATTTGTTTTTAAATTTTTTGTCTTCAAACACTGTGTTGTATTAGTATTAACACTATAATTATATTCTATAATATTTGTGAGCGTACACTGAACAACTGTTGATATGATCCATCCCTAATACAGATTGTAAAATTATTAGCGTACGAGTGTATGCAGTACTGTATTTAAATTTAAATCGTTTTGCTTGTATAACAATAAATGATATAGGTATATTAGATACATTATTATAACATTGACTTGAATGAAATAAACTTTAACGTCATACCGACCTCGGCACATTAATATTTAATATACTATTCAGAGGGGTTGTAACGACTTCTTTCGGAAAACAAATCTGCATTTTTATGACACTAATATGTTTTTTTTATTTTTGTACGGTATTCGGTAATGTCCTTTAAACGGTTGTGTAATATATCTAAATTGAGTAAAAAATATTGCGGTTGTGGCGGAAAAAAACTCACAGTTTTTGAGTATTCAGTAATAATTGTCGTCTTATAAATAAGATAATAATATACTTTATTTATGGCTATTTTATATGGTTTAAATACACTAGGTTTGTACAATGGTGGTAACCTGCTCTGTATAGTTCTATCAACTAAAGGAATTAAATCGGCTGCATCAGTTTTAGATGGACCTATACTTAAGCCATGGACTGCACCCTAACGCTGCCATTTTATTTTGTTTGATAACAATATAGGGCAATTATACACAAAACTATGAGCAATAACTTTATTTATTTAAGTCACATACCTACCTATTCATACTATTTTTTAATTTAATAGATAGCGGAAACGTAGGTCAATAATAAATGCAAGTATATTATACGAATTCTCTCTTGGTGACTCTTGGGTTTCGATTCGAAAACGAACAGTTTTATAGCATTATACATTAAGTATATTATATTTTATGATTTTGTCAATCGGTTTTTAAAACTGTAGACAGCTTTTGAGGTTCGAATTTAGTAATATTTTTTGCACATTGGTCAAAAAACGTTGACAGTTTTAAACAGGAATATTTTGACGTTGTACATACGCATACAATGTTTTTTTTTTTTTTTTTTAAACCTGTAACATTATTTTTAAATCAGTAGTTACTTTCTACGGTATTAAACATTAAGACATTAACATCATCGCGAATGGAGAGAATACTGTGGAAATAAAAAACAAATACGTTATTTCAAAATAACCAATACCTAGCTGATGTACGCATGCAGCTGAGAGCAGCAATAAAGCATTATGTGTTATTGTCGGTTACACGTGTTATACTGCCAGTTCACCGGTCATCATTTACACTTTTAGACATGATGCTCGGTTCACCATTGCTTAATAAACTTTTACGCGCAAAAGCTCACTTTTTTCCACCGAGCATTTTGCGATAAATACTCGTGCACACGCACACCCACATGTCAAAGACAGACTATGGTCGGACAAAAGACACCAAACCCTATTACTTGTACGCGTTTATTCCAAAGGTTCACAGTTTTTTGATGCCACGATACCCTTTCCCATATAAATATATATATATAGTTACGTAAATTCAAAAGACACTTAAAAAATAATTAATTAAGCCACAACATTTATTTAAATAAAAAATAAAAAAATACGTCATACGATATTATAATATTATAATCAAAACGGTTAAGGGCGAAAAATAGGATTAACGTTGTACGAATAAAACAAAATATAACTCTGATAATGATTCTACCTATATGATATTATTATTCAATATTATGTCAAACATTTCAAGTCAAAAAGCGTATTAAATGTTTCATATAATAAAGGTATACAATAGCATGAACAAATTTAACTACTGCAAGTTGAGATAACTGAAACATATTTCCATTTTTTACGAATTTAAAAATTAATTAATTTTTTTTAATTAATAATAAAACGTTCCTAGCCATAGGCTACCTACATCTATGGATCAAAAATTAATTGAACGCTTATTTATAGATTATTCATATGTTCTATTGGTTTTTTTTTATCAAATATTAAACAACATTAAAAACAGAATTTTATTTTTAGGTTTTAATCTATAGGTATTTATAAATGTACTTGTTAATAGTATAAAATTTTTTTAGTTTTGACAGTTTAAGGGTATCGAGTTTGGAAATTATAAGTTCATATTATTATTTTACAATAATATAATGATACTAGATCTTTTGGAAAGAGATTTTTATCATAATAACCAGACGTGATTATAAAATGATGTAATCCGTTAAAACTGAAATTGATTTCTTAAAAATGTAATTTTTAAAGTTAATCATTAATGATTATCATGCAGTTACCCATATGATATGATAATATTATTAGAAATGTTTTTGAGACAGCATTTCAACTGTAAAATAAAATATATAACATAACTTAAATCGAGAATCATTGGGAATAATAATATATTCAATGAGAGAGTTATCCAATCTGTTACAGAAATATAATAAAATTGTACAATAATAAAAAAAAATTGTATATTTTATAAAACATAAATATTATGCACACATACATAATATATAATATGTAGTCAGTTTACGTTATCTATAAATAACTTTCTCGTATTTATTATTGTGGAAAATCAATAGTTTTTCCCCTTTTTCAAGCTCAAAACGGATAGAAAAAGTCACTTGACAATAACAAATTTAGTTTTATTGGACTTATATTGTTTCAAATAAAGATCACACTATGTTAGGGGATTTGCGGACACCCGTGGATTTAGGCTTATTATCCCGAAGCGACTTTGGCTTATTATCCTGAAGTGACTTTATTGATATTGCTTAAGACTATGCATGTTAACATTGTTAACAAGACAATAAACTTTAACAACCAGTTGATAGTTAAAGTTATTAATTCGTAGAAAAGATTTTTTTTTCGATCAAATTTTCATATTCAATAATATTTTAAATGTAGAATGAAAACGTGAAATAATTTGATAAATAACAACAGACGCGTATACCCATGATATTAATTTAAAATTATAAATAATTAAAAAACAATCTAAGGTATAACTACCTATCTATCTTTAGAGTAAAAAATAATTTTAATGTTTCATATAATTTAAAATTTATTTGATTTTAGAATAAAATTATTAAAATGTTTAAGGTAAAAATAAATCTTCGTTGAATATGAAAATGCATCATAATCTGAAAAATTAAATTTTTTAGGTAATTCATACAAGTAAATAGGGTAATAATAAGTAAAATATAATTTTAAAAATATAAATAAAAATATATATAGTAATGCGTGGAAAAATCACACGTGATATTTCTGTCAAGACATTGTTAACTGATTTACGCAAAATTTGATATTGTGCGGTGATATTATCAAAGCAATATTCGCGTCAAAACGTTTGTAAATCGATTTACATGGAATTATTTTTAAATTTAAATTTTCTTAGGAAATAATGGGTTTACGTGATATTATAAAAATTCCCGATTTTTTTCTGAAAAAGTTGATGTGTATTATATATTATAATAAAATGTTTGTTTTTTTTAAAGCTGTTACCTACATGCTATTGCTTCTTCGCCGACGAACTCTCAAAATAGAAAAAAAATCACAATATTGTGCATTTAAAAGTTACTCGATATAAATAAATCATTTGTATATTATTGTACAGTGTTCCTCGAATGTTCAATCACTTATGTTTATACTAATTATTATATGAACGTGTAATGAATTTACGAATATCGTAGAATGGTTAAAAAAAATAAAAACGGCCATCAATTATTTTATTTTGAACTAATGATATCAGCAAACATCTAGCCTGAAAATAGGCGAATCATGTATTATATATTTTAAACCGATTGACACGATAATACTGCAGACGCACTTGAAAAGTCGAAATCAACCGTCTGACAATCGATGGTCAACACAAATACAGTATAATAATTTGTTTTTATCGATTCTAAAAACGGCTTATTTATTATTATTTTAATCATTCATCATGGATTTAATTTTTTTTTCGCGGTCGTCGAGGGTAAATATTGCAATACAAATTCAGACTACTACAAATAACAATATTGCAGTGATCACAAGTACGACGTGTAATGTATAATGCATAATGTATGTGTATTTTACATTTATATATAAACGTATGCATGTGTGTGTGTGTGTGTAAATGGGAGCGAATTAGTAATTCAAACACGTCGCGTCATTAGCAATGTCCGTTTGATGATCTCTTTCTACCCTTCCACCGAAACCATCGATCGTCAACGATGGTGATTCGTTTTACTGACATTTTTTTTTTATTATTATTGTGAATTTTTTTTTACATTGCGAGCCAAAATTTTTAACGCTGTAGCAGACAGCTGACGTCTTATTGTAATTTGTAGTTGCCGTCTTCCAGTTGAGTTGCACCCAAAGTGTTGTGAGACATCACGCGAGGTTCTGCAGATTTAATTGCATGATTACAACCTCAACAGTAGCAAATTTTCACGACATCTTACATCTAAATAATATATATATATATATATATGCATTTTTTTAACATCAGTTAGTGTGATATAATGACAATAATATGTGTTGGCTGTCTTAACTCACGTATCCTTGTCCGAAGCTGGTCTTTCAACTTAATTTAGTGAGAATGGACATGAAAATAATACTTGAGCTAACAGCAAAAATCAGGTTTAAACTTTCGAGGCTGAAATATTATTGAAGGGCTGCGTAAAATTGGTCATGCTGTAACAAAACCTTAAATAAAAACTTGTTATAATTTGAATTTAAAAAATTCTAAAATAGCCTATCAAAAGTTCTTGTTAATTGTGAACGTAACTTTCAAAATCTTTTGGAATAAATCCGAAGACCAAACTTGACTATACATTATAATATTGACGACTCGATTTCTCCGGTTTTCCTATAACATGTTACTAATATATTATATACTCTGTTTCCGATACCTGCAATAACGACGACACAATCATTTCTTCTTCTGCAACTACAACTATATATACTGTGCATTTGATTTCTCATATTTTGTCGTGATAACCTTCTATTATGGACCAAAATGTGTATATTTTCATCCACGTCACATCTGTTCATAACACGCGTCATTGTTCCGACTGCTTCAGTCGTCTCTATATATTACGTAAGTTCTATATTATGTACATTGACTTCCAACGACAGAAAAACATATTTTTTAGTACAACTGGTTTTGGTGTGAAACTTTTTGTCATAATATGAAGTAAACGTGAACGTCACCCGTTGTCGATTCCTCGAGTAAACTTTACATAAAACTCATCAGCAAACATATCGTTAGAAAACTGTTTCTTAGAACACTGTAGTAGCAGACCTTTTGAAAACGAAAAACAGTAGTTCTTTCTACATCTACTGTCGTTCGTTCATGTAATTTGGCTTCTGTATAATTTTCATTAAATTATATTATAGTATAAGTAAGTACACACACTTCGTTTGTTCGAGTGAGAAAACTGTTAACAATATTATTATTATGACGTAGGTACAATACGCCATACATAGTATATATGCGTCTAGCGTTTTAATTGTTTTAAACAGGGATTTAATTATGTTTTAAACGGGAGCAAAATATAGCTTTATTCTAGAAAATTTGTATTATTAATAAATCAAAAAAAATCACATTTATGGAAAATACAGAGATCGGGAGACGCTATTTATATATGTATATATTATTTTTTTTTTTTTATTGACGAAATCTAAAATCTATACATATTTTTTGTATAATGAGTAGGTTTGATAAGAGACAGAAAAAAATGTTAATAACATGAATCGAATGATTAGGAAGGATACACAGTGGTAACACTCTATAGTGGCAGTAAGTCACAAAGATCAATTATAAATTTTAATTTTATTTATACTTCCGAAAAATTAGAAGTGATAGTGCCATTAAATAATTACTGATATAATTATTGTACCTAATATTATTAAAAACTTAAAATATATATTATAGGTGTACCTACAATCTTTAAAATCGAATTATTTATTTATTTTATTTAGTTTAACAATTCAATGAAGTGTACGATGAAGTAAAAACATATTACTAACGTTTTCACCTTTGCTTACTATCTACACCATTCCGCTTGCTAGAAATCTCTCTACTCCAAAAATTCTCGGTAACTCTCCAAGAAGGTTAAAAAGTAAATGGAGCCGTGATCTTCTTGGAAACTAAATACGAAACAAGTTATAATATATATATATATATATATATATGCATATTGTATATGTATATATATATACTACTTAACAAAAGTGTCACTAATGAGTGGCTGCTTTCCTAAATTTTTTTATTTAGTATTTATATGTTAATAATCCATATATTTGTAATATAATATATATCTATTCTTGTCTCATATTTATTTACTGTGCTATTTATACAGTTCAGATTGTAAATTTCATATGAAAAAAAGTATAACAATCCTTTGTGTGATAAAAAAAAAAAATGTACTTACATGATATTTTGATTTGAATATTTCAATAAGATATTTCCATAATTATATTTTAATCACAATTTTATTTCCAACAATGGTGATATGATATAAGTACTATACATCGTATAAATGAAATATTATATGTATATTTGTTTGTAATGCAGAACGACAAGAAAAGAACATTTTCTAGATATTAATATTTGCTACAGAAAATAAAACGAAAAATGTAGGAAATATGGATTTCGTTCTAGTAAAGAAGGTACTATATAGTATAGCTTCTTAGACAATGACATTATTCTAATTATTTTAACTTTATTTGATCTTGTAGCAAAAAAAAAAAAATAATATGATATCCAATTCCAAACAAAATTATTAGACTTACTTATTTTTTATTGAAATTAAATTAAATATACACAAAATATTCAATATACAAACTTAATAATTACTAAAGATTATAGTTAATAAATCAAAAAAAAGTTTTTAAAATATATGAAAATCTTTCAGTGACAATAAGCACCCACAATACTTGTCCAATAGTGCGTATAAATTGTTTAGTATGATTTTCGAAATGAAAAAATATATCACTAAGGAAAGCAAAAAAAAAAAAAATAGATAAGAACTATTTTAATATACAATAAGATATATGAATAAAAATCGTTTTTATAAATAGCTAAAAAACGTGCACATTATAATTAAGTTTAGATGATTTTGTCAGGAAAACTTTATTAATAATAAAAACAAAATAAATAAATAAATACAAAATCTAGAAAAATATATTTATTGTGAGTAAATGTCATCTGATGTATGATAAAATATATTAATAAAAATGGTTTTTAAAAAATGGTTTTTAAAAAATATAGAAAATTAAATATTTATATTTAATAATAGAAAAACAGTATAAAATTGTAATAAAAATTAAAACATTATATTTAAAACCTTTTAGTGCTTATGGTTTATTTGTTATGAATTTAACGTGTCTTTCCTAGACTACTATATATTAATATGTCGATTGTCGGCTGTAAATGAATGTTTACAAAACATTTAAGTCTGAACATCGTCAATCATTTAGACACTCCCGCAATCAGGAAGATACTATTTACTGTTTTTAACTATCATTCCTTAAGCATCTTTTGTCGGAACCATTTGTCTTTTGATTATCATTCAACATAACAAATATAAATTAATCATTCGAAATGCAATACATCTTAATACTTATAATGTTCTGTGATTAAGTGTAAGAACAAATGTGATTAAAATCAATTATATTTTAGATTCTGAGTGGAGCAAAGAATGTATTGATTTTACTATGATGTGTATTTTTTTGTGCCTGTCATCACGTTTTGGGGTAATAAGAATGCTTCGATTTTCGACTTCAGTACCATAATGTTAGATCAAAAAGTGAATCTAGTTGGTACTTTGGAGGGTCAAAAGTAAAAAATGTCTTAATATTTTTCTAAATAATCGGGATAAACAAACTAAAAATTAAGGGAAAAACGAGAAATTTTACGCACAATCAGTTTTTGACAAAATCGATTTTGGTTTTTGGTGTAACTTTAAAATAAATAACCATAGATACATGCTATTTTCACAGTATGTTAATGTAAGTACATTCTATCTACCATGCAAATTTCAAAAATTTCGACTTAAGTTAAACTATTTATAGGCAAAGGCGATTTTCGATCATTATTGGTTTTTTCTTCTATAAATATCAATAAAAATGTATTTGTTGGGTAGAAAAGCTTAAATTTATTTAAGAAAATTTAATACAAGTCTTCTAACACATTGTAACAGTGGCAGTTAAAAAATCTTAAAAATACATAAGCACGATTTTTTTTTATAAGCATTTAAAGTTCAAATTTTGACTAAATGAGTAAAAATTACGGCAATGTTCAAATTATCTTAGATACAAATTCTTGAAAGTTTTTCTTTTTAATTCTAAGATTTGAAAATTTAATACAAGGCTCCTAACATATTTTTATAATAGCAGCTAAAAAATAAAAGAAGTATATAGTCACAATTTTTTTTTTTTTATAAGCATTCAAAGTTTTAATTTTGACAACATACGGACAAATCACGAAAATATTCAAATTATTTTAAGCTAGACATTTTAATAATCTATAATATACCCTTGACAGATAAACCGTCTCCGCTCAGAATCGTTTTTCGTATACCTACAATGATTTAATATCCTACAGTAACCTATAGTACCTACAGCAGAGCGATAACCACTTTCTCGCTTTTTTGAATAATTTGTTCGGACATTATTAACATATTTTTAAACAATATTTGCATTTTAAAATGTATTTTAGTTTATTCAATAAATACTTAATATTTATAGTTGAAAATCTACAGCACTACTAAATGTTTTTACAATTATAACAACGATTACTACTGTCTACGTAGGTATAACATCGAAAAACAATATACTATTAGTTATAGTACTTATATTATCGTATTCATAACAATTCTAGTTTTATTATAATATTTAAACCATGTAATATGTTGCTCGTTAAGAGCTTATTAGTAGGAAAATATATCGTTTGTTGTATAGGTTAGGTATGTATTGACATTTTAATAACCGTATCAAGAAAGAAATATGTCTACGCATTTTTAATGTTAAGGGACGTTAAGTTTAATACGTGTCTTGAGGGAAAGTTTAGAGTGATAAATATGATTTTTTATCACGTACGTCATTCCATCATTTTCGTTCCATTAAATAATCATAAAAATGATAAAATAATATTGCAGATAATCATTTTATTAAATATATATATACACTTTAAGTGATACTAAATGTCAGACACTATAATATGCATAATTCCGTTTGAATATTATTATTTCACACTTTACAAAACACGATACGATCATTCAAAAACGACAATAATATAAAAGTATTTCCTTTAAAAAATTGATGGAAATGGATAAATAGCTGATAATATACCGATACATTAATTATTCAACAAAACTAAACCAGCTAATGATGTACAAACAAATACATTACTCTGCAGACAAAGATATTTTAAATTATCATATTAAATTTGATCAATCCATTCACAGTTCACATTTTAAAAATTAAATTACTAAAATCCAATTCATTTAAAAAAATAATGTAAATTTACCTCCTGTTATAATAAAAGTATTTTTTTCGGTTGATCACAATATATTTGATGTTAACATTATTTGCTTTTGTGGGTTGACGTGATAAAAATGCTTATACATATGAAGCTATCAACATTATTTTATATAGTATAATTTTCACCTTCCTCTCCTATAATCTTCAAGATTTCATGGTTAGTAAATGAAATACTGGATACCATACAATATTATAATATGTTTGAAAATCATAATAGCTTAATTTAACTAAAATGTTTGTAGGATAACATTTTTCAATAGATGCTTATTTAGAAACTGTAATTGCATGTCATATTAAAACTATACCTAATTATGTATATGATTAATTATTAATGCAAAGCGTTTCAATAAGTGCATACATTGATTTTCACAAACATATTCAATTTTTTAAGTAATAATATGTTTGATTTAATAGTAATATATTTTTCATCAATTCTTAGCTACAGTGAACCATTTTGTTTTTTTTTTTTTTTGGTGGTGGTTGGGAGGGAGTTAAAATATTAAATACTTTATAGAATAGTTATTGATAATATCTAAATAACGCTTCTATAAGTTCATAAATTGATATGTTATATCTTAAATCATGTTGATAATCCAAATAATTAAATATTTATTAAAAACATAATATTAATATAATCAAAATAAATGCGCATTAAACAAAATAATAAAAACGTCTTGGGAGGGGGAAATGGCCATTTGTGATCCAAAACCACCATGTTACACCATAAATACCAACATACCAATGTTCATAGTAAATATTTCATAACATGTATTTAAATTGACGGATCATAATATAATCTATGATACTATTTTAAGTTTTTTACAAGTATAATATGCAAATCAAAACTGATTTTCGACTTATCATAATTTTCAATTAAACATTCAAAAATATACACAAAACAGCTGTATTGTTGTTGTAAAATGTGCTAATTTACAGTTCAATAGAATAAGACATCTTCTTGTTCTTTAAATTTAAAAAAATTACAATTACAAAAAAAAAACGTTAAGCTAGCAGTAAAAATGATCGAAATAAAAAAACACATTTAATTAAATAACAAATATTATATTTAATTAGATGCTAAAGAGTAAACGAACTGAAATACACTTTTATAAATAAGTAATTGTGAACTATTTTAACTTAGTCGGAGATTGAAAGTATAAAAATAAAAATGAATTCAAATAATCCGACTAATTTCGGTAATCATTAACGTTTTTAATGCACAAATAAGTTGATTTAATATAAGTAAATAATTCAAGCTGGAGATGGAAAATGAGGTTGTCTGGTTTTTCGGTCTAATTGATCTTATTTTAACGACCTGTCGGTTTAGACACTTTTTACTCCTACCCCAGGCCTTGCAGCTATTAAAAAAATAATCGTACTCATTTAACCAGCGGATGAAAAAAAAGTTTTAGCGTTTATACGTGTATATGTAATAATATGTGTATCATTATACACGCGTAGACATGCATACGTCGGTGGTAACAAATTGAACTAAGGCCAAGGGATTTTGAGGTTAACACATTTATATTGTTTATGCACATAACAGTGACGAGAAGACGGTGGTTCAAGGGAAATCCGGATGAGATTTATTTCACGAAAATCGCTTTTACTCGTGACCACCATCTCGCACAGCAGCGGTTGCGTTTATGTACGGTCTCCTGTAAGTAGCAAAGGATATATTGTAAAAAAAAAAAAAAAAACGATTTAAATATTTAAATTAAGGTCCGAAATAAACGACGTACCTCCACCTCTGCTGGTTCACACGCCTTTACCCCGTCGCACACCTGAACTATTACAACAGCAACAATAACATTCGATTTGATATAAATACGTGTAATTCAATTTATTTAATCACATCGCGCGTAGACATTAGGTTTGGTTCTGGCCACGCCCTGTGACATCGGACAGCATTTTTTATTATTTTTATTAGGGATATTACACTTTATATATGTATATAATATATATACTATATTACGCCTCTTTTACGTGGCATGTCCACAGCAGTATTTCGTTTGTCAGCTGCAGCAGTGTTATCTATTATTATAATAGTAAGTATATCGTATCGTTATCCTATAACAGAGGGATGGTGAACCTACGGCACGCGTGCCAAAAGTAGTAAGTTGGTAAGTTAGACAAATTTTAATGGCACACGTAAAATCAAAATTATGAAAAATTATGATATTCTTATATTTAATATTGGTTGTAAAAAATACAAAGAAACAAACTATATAGGTAAATTTAAAAAAAATTATTTTCCTACTTAAAATTGATTATAATACAATATTTATTATGTTATATTTAATGTATTCCTTCAAACATTGAGTACATGAAAAATTGTCAAGCCCTTGATTTAAAAAATTTGGCCCTAGACACAAAAAAGGTTCACAACCCTTGTTCTATAACTTTATATAATTGAACATTTTCAAGGGCCGCCTCCATGTCAGATGTATCGCTAGTGATATTAAATTATTATTCAAATGACGTGTCTATTACTGACTAATCGACTGACCGATTGACCGACTGACCAGATTTCCGCAGGTGATCGCAGTGTGGGATGTAGCGATCTGCTGCATCAAGAATACGCAGAGAAGGTTAGGTAGTTTGCACATTCACAGTGGGTGACCAAAGAAGAGGTGTTATTTATGCATACCACCATAAATGCTCCTTCTTATTTTGCATAATGATCATTATACACCGTCGTCGTTGTCGTCGTCGCACAGGGAAAGATTGAAAACATTTTTCACTTGCGTTTCTTTCGCTAATCGAGAAAACTCAGTAGCAATGGATGTCACGGAGTCATTTTTTATATGGCCAACCCAGACTATAATAAATAACTTTTCCCGACAGTCTTCTCTCACCCCAACCCCGAGCCACCACCTCTGAATCTCTCCAGCTCCTCGCCTGCACCCTGAACCGCCGCCGTACATTCCGGTGTATGGTTGACACAGTGTCTCAGAGGTTTTAAGCACTAGGCCATGTATCAAATTTTTCACAATAATAATATATAACTTCATATGTCGGGTTTTCGTCGGGTGGGACGTGGGCACGCGGTGTGTATGTGTAGCGTACTGGCTGGCTACAATCTTATTGCGATCAATTTACACGGCTGGAAAATGCAGACATCCCCTTGAGTGTCCGATATAAAAGTGTACGTGGCCAACTTAAAACAAGAAAGAAAAAAAATAGTGTATATATATATAATAAAAATATCTCCGTCATCCTTGACACGCTTCAATTAAAATCTCGACCATCGTATAAAGATAGAGAAAAAAATAACAAAGAAAAAAAGCTAGCTACCTATTTCACAAAACTCAATTAAACGCACGTGCCTACTTTTTTTTTATTCTATTACAATTTGAAAATTGAATCAAGATTGTAATTATACTGTACAATTACATCGTATCTTGTAAAATAAATCGTATATTCTTTCTGAAGGACATTAAGTTCAGAACGCAATTAGAACAGTCAAGGAATTTTAAAAATTAATACTCCTATAATATATCACATAATAATTATTATCTTAGATTCTGAGCGGAGCGAAGAATATATTGATTTTACTATGATGTGTTTTTTTTTGTGCCTGTCATCACGTTTTGGGGTAGTAAAAATGCTTCAATTTCCGACTTCAGTACCTTGTTGGATCAGAAAGTGAATCTAGTTGGTACATTGGAAGGGTCAAAAATAAAAATTCACAATATTTTCTAATAATCGGGATATACAAACTAAAAATTAAGGGAAAAACGAGAAAATTTACGCACAATCAGTTTTTGACAAAATTGATTTTGGTTTTTGATATAACTTTAAAACAAATGACCATAGATATACATGCAATTTTCACCGAATGTTTATATAAGTATATTCTATCCACCATACAAATTTTTAAAAAATTTCGACTTTAGTTTAACTATTTATAGCCATATGCGATTTTCGATCATTATTGGTTTTTTTTTTTTAAATTAATATCGATAAAAATTTATATGTTGGGTAGAAAATCTTGAAATTTCGCAAATTATTTTAAGCTAGAAATTCAAAAAAAATTTTTTTTTAAATCTAAGATTTGAAAATTTTTAATAGTCTATAATATATCCTAGATAGATAAACCATCTTCGCTAAGAATCGTTTTTCGTATACAATGATTTAATATCATTGGATTCAAACTTAATTCCATCCATTACATGTAACCCACTTGTAACCTACTGTACAGCAGAGTGATATCCATTATCCCGTTTTTTTTTGTTTTTTTTTTTTATTATAATTTTGATGTTTTTTAAATGATAGAAAAGAATATTTATGTGCTTATGGGACATTAGTATTTAGTACATTACAATAAAGATAAATTAAAAATAATTGTTTCATGTTAATATTATACTTAATTCAACTCTAATTATCATCATTAAATCATTAATATATTATAATTGATTATATTGTTTATATATTGATTATATTGATTATAAAATCAATGGTATTACTAATATATTTTATCATAACTTATTACACCGGTACTAATAAAAATGTTTTATAATTACCTAATGAATTTACATTCTAATGTTTTTAAGCAAATTAACTACGACGGAGTAAATTGTATTGTTGTATTGATATGATTAGTTCATATCTGCGTTCTACATGACTGCATACGATGAAAGAGTATGTGTGTACCTATTTTCTTTTGCAAAATTATCGATAATTATTTATAAAATGACTTGAGATATCTTGGACAAATAATTCTTAAAATATTGATGTAAATGTAATGCAATTAAAGTTGTCTACATACCTATGCTTGAAGATGCTGAGTTAAAATATACATATTATTTTATTTTAATGAAACCCATTTTAGTGGTTAGGTACATATTAAAATGTTAAAAGTCGAAAATAGTTTAAATTCTATAAATATTGATAGGTAATTTTGGATATGATTATCATTGAAAGTTAACTAACTGGGATAATATATATATATATATATTGTATTATGATAATTATATTTTTACCTAAACAAAATAAAACAACCATGTTATAAAAAAAATTATGCCTATTGTCGTGTTGTCGATAACAATGTCTATTATTGATAAAAATACTTTTTGGAAAATAGTTACTAAAATTGTATGTAAACACGATATAGATCAAAAAGATATAATTCATAAAAATTATAAAATGTAAAAAAATACTCACATAAGGTTATTAAATATACATTGCTCCTAAAATCAAAAAAATTTCTTAAGTATACTTTATATTTAATTTAAATTTTCATAAAATAAATTTTATATCTTAGATATTTAGAATAATCAATGATCACTTAAAAACTCATGCAAATGCAAAAAGTACCGGACCCTATAACATTAATGTGATGTCGAAAATTCAATAGTCGTACTTAAATTGTAACTAAATTGATGTTTTTTTTTTTACTATAGTATCAATAAAATTATTTATTTAATAATCACGAATATATTACTATAAATATTATTCAGTAATAATATTTAACTGTTGTCGAGGTATGAAATAATTGTTTAGTTTAAAAAATATATATATATTTAGCTTATGTTTGTATTCTTCCACATATTATAAAACTGAACAATATAATATACATTTCGATGTAAATTAATATAAATTAATGAACCGTACCCTACCCTACCACGTTAAATTAGTCAATCCTCGTTGGGAGCACCTTGTATAGGTAGTTGTATTTAACCAATGGGCTTAACAAAACATGTTATTTGTCCAAGGATCGTACAGTATTATGGTTTAAGTATAGGTACCGTGTTTAATTCTGTAGAGACTAAACTCTTAGGAATGGTTATACATTTTTAACAACATATAGCATCGTGTAAATAATGGAATAAGTGATAAAATAAAATAAATACAATTGCACCTGTATGTTATAATAATTAATGGCGATTTACGCCTATACACAATATTTATAAAAAAAAAGGGTAGCGTTTTGCGATCACAACAATATTATTTTATAAGAGAAGCGAATTGCGTATGTGATTATAATTTACTCTCACCTTTGCTATTTGTAGTGAACTGGCGCAACTTTGGCAGCCGTGCTAAATAATATATGTGCAGCCGTAAAACTCACAAGAAACATACAAAATCATTGTAACGAAAATAAGACAATACAAAAATAATGAAAATAACTTAATGTGTTCTGTGTGTACGTATGTGCGTACCTATGTTGATCGTTATACTATATTGTGTTTGGGCCTCAATAGCTAGTATATAATAGATAATTTATCAACTTATAACATGGTATTAAAAAAAAAAAAATGTTAGTTCAAAATTAAGGTATAGCTTATCAATAAATTAATGTCGTATAATTATATAATTAAAACATCTACCGGCCATCTAGTTTTATTTGTATAAATGTGAAATGTTGTAATAGCACTGATTTAAGTTTAACCTGTACGTGTAATTAGGAATATATTATTGTTTTAATTTTCTAGTTATTATTATTTGTTGTTAAATAGTTAGATTTAGATTTGTAAATTTGTAAACTAGGTACTTAAATTAATATTTTTCTAGAGATTAAACATTTTCTTTTATCAATCAAAAATGTATTATTATTTTCTGTAATTAGTTTATTTCATAAAAACACTAAAACATGTACAAACTGACTAAATAAAATAACTGATTTAGATGAAATCTGTTTACACCTAATTACATACAACACATTATTAGTGCGAAACTTATATGTTAGGTAACATGATTTATCCCATTTCAATATGATTCTTGGATCTTAGGTCTTTGATCAAGCTTATCAGAGTGCCATGTGCGTACGCTCATGTCTCGTCAAATTGAAGGTTGAAGAGAACTACTTGTCACACACATCATACCCGTACGGGTTTTCACCATTGTGTGTTATTCAATGTCTCGTTAAATCGCTACTTCTATTGAATAACTTGTCACACATATCGCATCCGTGCGGTTTTTTGCCTGTGTGTGTTTGTCGATGTATCGTCAAATGGCAACTTTGATTGAACGATTTGTCACAGGCATCGCATAGGTTATATTTCTTTATTATTTGTTGAAAATTGGAAAAAATCCTCAACTTTACTCGCAAATGACACTAAAACACCCAGCCACGCACTACCAATATCTAGGACATAGATCAATCAATACCATCATTAACTGCAAAGATAAAGTCGAAATTTGAAACAAGTTTATATCAACCTATCACGAAAAACAAAAGAAACACTATACCAGATGACACACATAAATAAATAAATTACGAAACAGGTTACACCGGGAATGGAAACAAAGCCAAAATCTTGTAACTAAATCCAGGCTTAAAATAAAATTCATAAACGAAATTAGTGGGACCGGTTCATTACTTCCAACGACACTAAAGACGAATTACTAAATAAAATCAACGATTTCTTACTTAATAGTAAACCAACAAATCATCTACTCAAAGATCCAAATCGCCTAATTTTCAAAGCTGAGCTAATAACGGAAAAATCAAGAAAATTCTTTAAACCAAACACGGGACAAGATATCTGAGAAGATGACATACCTATTAACAACACAATAAAGAGTTATTGGTGTTACAACAAAATATGAAATAATACACACATACCTAATCCCGATCCCGATCCCACTTATAACAAATATCCTGATTCTTAAAATGTATGTCATACCTATATTAAAAATGAGCAGTTTTCTATGTATCCAAGACTCGATAGAAAAAAATTGTGCAGTCCAATAAACACCTTTACGGGTAATCACACGTTTGTTAGGAATGATATCTTACGGAGTCCGCAGGTTTTAAAATGATCAGGTAAATAATTTGTGATGTTTAAAAAAAACTCTTACTCTTAAAATTCCTCGGCCACAAACCCATTAAATATCAATTGACGGAAACATCCCTGCCGGTGGTTAATTCGAACCAGTGGCTCACAGCAGAGAAATCATAAAATTGCCTTTTAAGGGCAACCAATCTACCTAATCCCCGCAAGTGTGCCTGTCTCAGAGACTCTCTACGGGATGATACCTACGATCGGATGGCATTTTCGTAAACAATTATTTCGATTTTTATTAATGAAATACTGAGGAAATTATTATAATTTAGTCCGATCCGAAAAAATTATATTATTAAATAGCAATATAATATTATGCATAGGTATTTCAGACTTTCATCTGTCTCCATGTTATAGGAACGATTTCGTATTGTATCGATGACCAATTTAACTATTACAACAAAAAATACTGTCGTTTGTATAGTGATAGTAGTATATTATATACGCTATTCACTAATTTTGGTCACTATATTGTAGTGGAGTTGTAGAATTCGTACAATAGGTAACTTTTTACGGAACATTATCAAACGACAGAAATGGTCCTTTTCAGGACCACCAACCAACCACAGACTACCATTTAAGTAACCGCTATAATAACACCGTTATACACACAACGACGTTTATACTCGAACAGACGAACAAGTTCGCTGAGTGAAAACAGCACCGTTGAGCTCAGGTGACCTTAACAATGAGGTTATGTCAACTCGTCATTCCATATAACCTGAATTTAATAAAAGCTACGGAAATCTGATTAACGTGTACCGGTACAACAACCGAGGACATTCATTCCAATGAAACTTCAACTATTCAACAACTGAACAATCAATTACGAAGAAATGGATTCATTTGGAAACTCAAGTTAACATTATCCGTAGACTGCCGATCACCCAGTGAGCCCGTTACCGGACACCAATACTACGACCCACTCAGCGACTCACGCCGCACGGACGAAACACTATTGTTGTTCACCGGAGAACGCGGAGAACCACCGAACGACCGGCCCTGTCAACAATACTATCGCCGAGCATCAACAGTGAGCGTACGGATTGCCTGCCGGCCGAGCAGCCGGCGTTACGCTTATTCTCTCACCGCTCAGTGGGTAATCGGTTGTCGAATACGTCGGAACACACGACACGAGCCGAACTATCCCGGAGGACAACGCGGACACCATCAACCAGGTGGGAACGACGATCGACCAGGACAACAGTCCGAAGCCCCGAACCCATCAGATAGATTCCGCGTGGCAACCATTGTCGCGACCGACTCAGTCGAGCAACACATAAAACGGCTCTTTTCAGAGCCACCACCACCTTATCAGACACTTAATTAAGTTGATCTTTTCCGAACTCGCTTCGCCACCGGAGTACCGCTTTTATAAGCTTGTAACAGTGACGGCGGTTCCCCACCGTCTTGTCAAAACTTAACATACCCGACATTGTAAATAGAGACCGGCCTGTGTCCGACTAGCCACAAGCACCACCGACTGTGCCACCTCACTTATCAAGTCTGGGTGGTGCAGATCGACGCTTTACTTGCCCCAACATTGTATAAATTATTATTCGATATAGCAAAGCAATAGATTAATGTGATTACCAATACTCGCAATTTGTTATTTATTTCACGACGCGGAACGTTGGAATTCAACGCTCCGTATCAAACTTCAAAATATTTGCACAATTTTTAAGATATCAATTTCGTGTTTGAGTTATACGAATATATCTTATTTGTGTAAAATATATTTTCAGTTAAAAATGTATCTTAAGCTTTGAAATTCATTTTAAAATCATTTTCTGGTTATTTTTTGTAGGATACATTTCAAATAATAATAATTAATGTTATTACTAAATTTATACAGAATAAAATCAACATTCTTATAAAGAGGTAATAGTGTAATTTATTATTGGTCTTATAAAGTGAAAGTTTAAAGTTCATGAAAACAAAACAAAAATATTGTTCCACCATTTATTCAACTAAAACTTACTTACTTAAATTATTTAACTTTAAACGTCTTAAGTTATATCTTTAAATATTATCATTTAACAAAAATAATTAAATGGTTTTTTAATTTTCATATAATAATTAATTACAATTAAGCCGATGCTTATCAAAATGTGTTTGATATTATATTTTTATTTTATGATCATACTTAAAGATACTGCAATTGTGTAAATTAATGTATTTATTACCAAAAAACCGTTCAAAGGTTGCTGCTGTAAACAGACTCCGATCAATTATGATAAACCATAAGTTTGTAAATAAATTTTACTTCAAGTGGTCGTTTTTATACTCTACCGGGGGTTTATAATTTATAAACAATGATTTTTGATATAGTATCCCATACACTATATACAGTGTATGTATAGTGTATAGTATACACTATACATGGAGTTAATTTAATGATAATATTTGAGTACTTCTCAGAACTGTGATTATTATTAGTTATGTGAATAATATTTGTAAATATTCAAATTAAGTACTGAAATTCTACAAGGTACAATATAATTATATTAATAATGTATATCTTTATTTAAAAGTATTGAAAGTTTGAATATATAATTGTATTAGAATTACATAAAATAGTCAGATTAAAAGAAATTTACATTTCTATGTGGTAAATTGCAGGTAAGCCTTGTAATTGATTGGGGTATTGTGATGGATTAGGTAGTTAAATTGGTATTCAATATTAAAAAAATAAATTGCGTATGAAAAATTCAAATGGTTCAGCTTGGAAATGTTTTATCAGTCTCGATTTATAATATTTATTTAATTATATATATTTTTAACTTAAAAACGTGTGACAAAAGTAGGTGGTTAAAAATGTATTGATTGGTTCAATACAATAATTATATTATTATTAAAATCTATATATTTAACGATATATAATTACATAAAAACCAATGCATATTAGAACTGCCATTAACCTTGCAACTATGGAACAACAAGGCAAAAAAATAAAATAAATAAAATAAAATAAAATAAAATAAAATAAATAAATAAAATAAAATAAATTAAATAAATTAATAAAATTAATATTAAATGTTAAAATCTACTATACATGTACTGTTTTTTAGTACAATTAATATTAAATCATTAATCAATTTATCTTTCAATAATCCAAAAATCATTCCAACAAACTTATATTTTAATGCATCCACCAAAAAAAAAAAAATCATATATCTTACAATTTAAAATGTAAAAAGATAATTCTCACTTTAAAAAAAACAGTTTTGACCACTACAGACCATACCTTAAATAGTATAAAAATTAATTATTTGAAAATATGAATTAGAGTCTTAGGTACTTAAAAATATCTAACTGCATTGAAAGTTTTAGAAAAATTTGAATTTAAACATATGAAATATTAAAGTATAAAAATAAGTGACTAAAGAGCACGGGTTTGCAAATACTGTATAATTTATACAGATAATCAGAAATCATTCCATTTGGCATATGTACTAATAGATTATTGACAATTCAGAGATAAATGAATGAACATGATTTAAAATACATTTGTGTTATGTAAAAACAATCAGTTTATAATTTATATTTTGTAAATAAAAATATCTAAATATAATATGTGTTGGTTATTCGATTTTCATATTTTTAGATTATAATAATAATTTTATTTTGCTTATTTCAATATGTTCAAAAATTATAAGTATGATAACTGCAGATTATAGATTTTATATTTGTGTATGATAAAAATTAACACCTAAAGTGCAACTATTACTCGTTATTTATTTCGGATAACGATATTAAAATAAATGGTGCATTATATTATGTGTCCAGAAAACACTATTTGCATAAAACATAAAATATTTGGTTTGACAAAACAAAAAAAAAACAAAATATTATGTTGCTCGATTTTTAAATTATTGAAAGACGACTCGTGTTTCTGATAACTATTAACCTTATATTTGTCAGTTAATTTTTTTTTATGTGCTAGTATGCTACACGTACATATTTTATTCTTCTACCACTTCTGAGTTAATTAATATACGTGAATGTATAACAATTAAAAAAAGTCCATTGGTACAGTCATTTATTACAAAGTTTTATCAGTCCAAACGCTATTAACTATTAGGGTTTTTATATTTTCATATACATTATATATATAAATATATATTTATAATAATTATGCTTAAATTCAAAACTATACATATAAATATAATTAACAACTACAATTAAACGACCAAACTTCAGGCCACAGATATATTACATATAGGTACTATTATAAATCATTGAAATTAATCGACTTGCAGGATCATGCAGTTTAATGTTGTCGAATCCGACTTTATTAGAATAATAATAAAAATAAAAAATCGCAAATAATTTTGTAATATTAAATATTACCGTTATTTAGGACGTAACATTTCTTTAATTTCGATAATTTTCTGGAGTAATAATAATTATTTTTATATTGAGACTACGCTAACTCAATTCGTGTTGATTGTCGCGTAAGGTTCGTTTTATAGATTATTTCCCGCGGGGAAATCACCCCCTCAGACATCATACCTCGTACAACAGTCACAAAGGAGGTGCACGGGAGCATATATGTTTTCGAATGTGTCCGATCCATGTAGCCGGGTCGTACATCACGGAAGTCCGTCAAGTAGTTTTTATATTTTATTTGCAGTTTGGACATAGGCGAGCACCGCACATAATCATACACAACATGTCATTACAACACTAACCGTTTTGTCGGACGAATTCGAGACATAAATCCTCTACAATATTATTGTTAATATATTCTAATCGTGTTTACCCCGCGCAAACACCGCTACCGAGCGAATAAATATTTTATCTGAGCGCATATTATATAAAAATTAATAAAATTATCATCATCGTATATTATAGTACGAATTTAATAAAAAGAAAAAAACTGACAGAAAAAATATGTGACACGGGCGTGGATCTGTTCATCTGAAATGGAGGGAGAATGAGAAATACTTTTTTCAGACACAGTTACCATTAAAATTGTAATAAGAACTTACTCACCTATACTTAATATTATAATAGTATTATAAGCTACACTAACCATAGATGTAATAAGTTGATAACAATATTAACAATTGTATTTTTATATTTAAAATGAGTTTTGAGAAGTATTATAATAATGCGTAACATTCCCAAATCCCTTATCTCTCTTCTTGTTATATTTAGTTACTAAATTTATAGAAAATTCATTGTCCGACTACATATGATTACGCTCTGGAAGCAAATTAAACTCGCAGGCCTGTCTTCCTTGGCTGAACGAAGACGCACAGTACGTATTAGGTATTTAGGTCCATTGTAGAACTGTTGAATGGTAAAAATGAACCTTCTCAATTCGTCTCACGAATCCGCTATTAACTATTAAGTAGGTTAGGTTGTTAGGTACCTTAAGCGTTTATATAAGACTAATCTACTGTTATTTTTTACGTTCCGGACGACACCACTAATTATTTAGAAAATGAACCGTTAAGAAGACTATATTGATGAAGGACAATGTGTGCCAATATTTTCAAACTAAAATTTTTGAATTCATTTTTTATTGTTCAAATACTGTTAAATGTGATATGCGTAAAAAATAAAATATAAAGATATCATAATAATATATCATATATTATTATATTATAATAGTATGACGCAAGGTGGTTGTGTTTTATTACGTTTAAATTATTTCTGCGACATTCTCGTTCGGTGGTTCACGTTGTTCGCGGATAATTTCCGGGATGGGGGGGGGGGGGGTAAAAAAACCCACCAACTTACAGTGTGTGACGTTGACGACTTATCTCGCCACCACCCACACGGCCTCCTCCGCGAGTTTGTGTGCGCGCGAATGTTAATGGCACGAGATGAGCTTTTCTCCTCATATCTTGACACCGCGCGTGGCACATCATTCATTCATTTGGTCGTGGCGGGCGGCGGTGCCGTATTATATTATTCGTGCATTATTAAATATTAAAAATGTCACTTTGAAATGATTAATTCACCTCCGTTGTAAACACGAGTGTGTCCCCAAAGTGTCATTTCTGATTTGCGAGGACTACGGTGCGGTGACTGTCGTGGGTGAAGGCGTTTGAGTCTAAGGCTGCATCGGCAGCGTGAGCAGCGAGTAGTGGCGGCCGATGCGATATCCGAAAAAAGGAATTCACGCCGGTTCACACCTTTTAAATTATATAAGCCGACGTGTTTACCACGTCAATATCCAACTGCAGTGGAGGTAATTGGTTTCCAGAAGCGATTGACGGGAAGTGAGGGGAGTGAAGACGATAAAGAACGGAAAAAAAGAAAAAAGAAAAATACTATATACACCAAAACGTTGGTAATTTTTTTCTCATTCAATCGTATCATCCGTTCACATCGTGATATACCGTAGTCGTGTACCATAAATTAATTCCGTGCTTGTTTAATCGATTCCGTTCTTTAGGTTTACTTTATCTGTCCGAGCGAGTATTTTCTAAATTACTATTTTATTTTTATTTTTACGGTCCTGTTGATCGTTTGAGACAATACAATATAATCATTACCCATTTAAAGTATTAAATTCTTAAACCTTATTTAATTTTCTGACAGTTGACGAAAATTAATTTTCCTTAAGCGTGTACACGCCGTGCATGTAGACGTGTATGTTTGTAGTTATGTTAGTACCTAACTACATTATATAGCGTTGTTGGATTCGTTTCGTTTTTATATTATCTACCTTCTCTGTTTTTTTTTTTTTATTGTTTGTTTTGATTATCATTCTAATCAAATTTTACTGACAATGCTTCTTAAAATCTTAGAATTATAAATATAATATAATATTTAAAGCGTTTTTTTTTTTTTTGGTGTGTTAAAAATCACGATATAATAGGTATATTATGTAAAATATAGGTTCAATTTAACGTTCTTCATTCGAGAACGCACAATACTAAAGTGATGAGATGTGTAAAATAACCTTGAGAACTATTTTTAGCTTTAGTTTATATTTTGGTAGAGGTGGTTTCAACGTTTCCACGTTTAAGTCATAAATAATTGGTATTTATTTTTATTTGAAAGAACTATGTTCGATTTGAATTAAAAAGACACGATTGTAGAAAGATTTTGCTTGTGTTGAATGAAACCATTGATGTTGGAATATTTACGTCCTAGTTAAAAGGGTTTTTATTTCATGCTCTCGTATAATCCATAGTGAATTTCAATTGAACCTTAAGACTTTGAATTGAAAAAAATTTAATTTTTAAGCGCTTTTTTAAACAGTATTACTAGACAAGGGATTAAGAGAAGCATGCAATATCTGAGCGTTTAAAACTTGTTGTTCCTACTTTAAAACATTAGATAATTTGTTCATATTTTACAAGTTCCTATCACAATTATAAATTAAATTTATACGCATATTCAATTATTTCAATAACAATATAAACCGAGAGTGATGGTTTCAGATATTGATAAAATTTACATAAACATTGTCAATACAAAAAGTATACATAAATATCAAGATATATATAATTTTATATAGTAGGTATAAAACACAAAAATCTGAGTTGATAATTTAAAATTAGAAAATTTAAATGCAAATTCTTAGAAAGTTATTTTATTTAATACAATACTTATTAGTTTATTACTTATATTATATAGTATCGTATTCTAAAAAATATTATAAAAGTTATTACTGATTACTTATTAATATATCATTGATGTTTGGTAAAAGTTTTATAATTGTATTACGTGACAGAACAATGATTGACTGAAAATTGTCAAAACTCTAAACAATAAGTTATAAATTATAGTTCAAATAATAATAATAATACATGATATATTTTTTTATAATATATTATACAGAATATAATATTATGCAACTTAACTATAAATTAATGTAAAAAAAATATTATTAAAATAAAAAATTGAAATTGCAGTAATACCTACTATTAAATTAATATTATAATAGTTGAGTATAGTAAATGTACATAACATATTAATATTCTTATTAAAAACATATACATTATATCATAAATTTTGTTGTTTTTTTATGTTTTTGTGTTAAATCATTTGCTTTATTATTATTGTTTTTTTTTTTTATCATCATTTTTTATACATTATTCAATTTACTTACTGTACAGTGTACACCTTACATCGTATGCTAATTACAAATATAATTTTTACAGAACAAATATAAATATATAAGTCAGGGACATTTGTGTATATACGTATTATTTTGGTAATATTTCTATACAAAAAATATTTCATAACTGAAACAAAAGTATATGTTTTTTTTTTCTCTAACGTTCAGTTAAATATAAATTATTTATACTTTATTGCTGTGTATACTCATAAAATTAAGCTATAGATAAATATTTAAAAATGTGTACTTTTTAAAATTCTACAATATCATATTATGTATACCTATTTCGTGTATTATTTTATACAAAGAAACTTATTTTTTTTTTAGCAAAACTCGTTATATAAAATCAACATTTCTCAAAACGTATAAAAGTCTTTCAGTTATAAAATATAAAAAAAATATAAAAATTATAAGAAAACATGAGTTGATCCGAGCGATGTTAAAAATATACCAACCGAAACGAATAACTTAAGTTAATAAATAATAATTGTATACGTTAGTACGAACAACGACAAAGTGAAATATTTGTATAATGTCGATTAAAATATTATTTAATTCATTGTCGAAAGGTATTAAATACTGAAGGATTTCAAATAAAATACGTAAGCATAATCCCAATAGGAAAATCCATAGGTGCTTGTTTCTCACCTAATATTATATATAATATTTTATGCATGCGTAAAATATGTAAATAATATTACAGAATATACAGAGTTAAAGTAAGAGGAAACTTTGTTTACTTTTTACGTTGTCTACATTCATACATTTTCAACAGGACCTTATTTATCAATCAAATTGTACATGCATGAAAAACTAATGATATACCTACCTAGAATCATTTATAATGACATTATTTTTGAGTGAAGTGTGGGAAATCAGATACAATTTTACTAAAACAACAAATTTCAATAATATTACTGAATCTACAAATAAAATTCTATATGTAAAGCCAGCTAAAGAACGGTATTTTTGTGTAAAAAAAACATTGGTTTTCTCAAGGAACAATTATTTGTGTCTTTTAAACATAAATCTTAACAGTCCTAACTTAAGATATTTATGATTATTTTGAAAAGTCTAGAGTGTAAAATATAATATTATATTTTGCTGGTCGAGAAATGAGCGTATAGGTTCTGACCCCTGAGTATAAGACCCTGAACGGTGACAAATCTGCTTATGACTGGTGTTGCGCTGTTGATGTCATCATTTCACAACAGTCACTATAGGTACTGTACATTTTCAAATAGTTTATGTCATTCTGTTGGTACAATTAATCACGGCAGAACGTATACGACTTATACAATGTTGTATAGATTTCAAAGTTTTTCTCCGCATGCAATATTTTTATCTTTAATTTTACGTGATAACGCGAAACGAAACGATCCACGAAATGCGATGCAATTTGGTCTGAACAAACAGATTGTAGTATTCAATTTTAACCGAACAATAACACCGCACCAGACCCAGATTAATTTGAGTGCGATGAGTGAACATGTATTTTGCCCCAAACATGTAAGGTACTCAACTCCAATATTTCCCCTATTTTCTGATGACAAACATAATATAATTTGATATATAATACAATTTTCGAAAATATGTTATCTTTTCATTCTTTATATCTTTGTATATTTTGTGTTATAATTTGTTGTATTTGTGTTTAAAACAAAAACTTGAACAGCTGTAACAGGTAATAATAATTTGTTATTGTTTGTATCTTATTGCTTGTACTAAAATATAGAATATATCAATTTTGGGTGCGATAATATTAACGTTTTTAAATTTTGAGAAACAAGGAAGTTGGTATTGCTTTAGAATTAACTTATTTTGAGTCATATTCATTTGAACAACTTCAATACTTTGTGTTGAAATCCATTAAAAATTCATAATATAAGTAGACTTCAACATGAAAAAGGATAAAACAAATGACTGTAGAACATCAATTATTTGATTTTCTTATGGTTTTTTTTACTCTTAAAAAAAATAACGATTTTGGTTTTATTATAAACAAATAAAGTTTATTTCTTGCAATTGTATGTTGATATTATTTTGAGAGTAAGGTTTAAATAATTTCTGGTGAAATTAAAGTTACTATACAATGACCAATAATATATTTTGAAATATTTATAATGTAATTTATTATAAAAATAATAATATTTTTTGACACATTCATTATGTAGGCTTCAATGGGTCAAAAAAAAAAAAAAAATAAGAAATTCAAATTCATTATTTTATACTGCAAATTATAATAATTAAATTACATTATATTTGAACACTAAATATTTATTTATTAATTATTGTATAAGTGTCTATTTAAAAAAATATATATATATTTTAGTGCATAAAGTGTGAAACTTAAAAGTAGTATCACATATAAAAGAGTGAGCCTCTTTCTAACGCTTCCGCATACCACAAGTCTACCTCATATTTGCCTATTATAATATGCACAATACGTGGCATATAAGATATGAATACATATTATTGTGAATAAAAAAAAATATTAGGTACCTAATCACGCATAGGCGCCGCAACTAGAGGCCAAACTCTGGGGGTGCTAAAATTATGCAGATAAAACAGACCCGTAGGGGCTACGCCCCCACACCTCAAGTATCTACTTCAATTTTATAATTACTATAACCAATCTTAAATGCATTATAAAAACATAAGCACACTAATATTTACCTCATAAATACATTAGGTATATTACCTATATCATTATTTAGGTGATTCAAATAATGACCTGGTATAAACAAATAATGAATATTTTTTTTTTTTAATAACTGATGTCAAAATAATTATACAATTTACAGTTTTATCAGTCACTTACATGAGGCACAATCATCTCAAAGGTTAGGTGATAATACTATGTTTACATAATATAATATAATATACTATTTTACACTAATACTATTTTTCTTTTATTAGTGGAATCGGAATATATTTCCAATATTTCTGAAGAAGTATTTTTATTAACAACATCTCTTTCAATATTTAAACAACCTTATACGTAAAACAAAAAAAAAAAACTTTTTCATATAATTTTTCCGTTTTTGATCTGGGGGTGCTTCAGCACCCCCAAACACCCCCCTATTGCGCCTATGTAATCACGTATATCATTAGTATAACATTAAATTTAATCACTAAGGCAAGTTGATTAGGAGAAAAATTGTATTTTTAAGGTCTGTATAATGTACAGGATGATTCAAAAAGCATTGATATCTACGTTTTTTTTCAATAATACAGCTTTTTAAAATCAGGAATTTGGTTAACATACTTAATGACCAATTTTCAAATTATTAAGATTTTCGCACTATTTACTTAAAGAAAACATTGTGGAAATGCAAACTTCATTTTTCAAACGATAAAAATATTTACGTATCAGAATCAAAAATTAATCGAGTAGTTTTTGAGTTATTGAACTTTGTGTATCTATTAAATTTAAGAATAATAATAATTATAGGCCCTCGTGGATATGGACTTAGAAAATTTAAAGGTTATATTGATTTGAAAAAAGAATTGATGAAGTTTATGTTTGCTTACATAGACAGTTAGAAAACTCTTATAATAATTTAATGTCAAAAATATAATAAAATATGTTATTTTTATATAGTATTATGGCAACTACGGCCACGTGTCTATAACACCAATTTAAATCTAAAATTAAAAATACTTCATACTCAAACCCAACACGACCTACTATTATAAATGTTTTTCGATACAACAGTAGGAATCGACCTCATTTTTCCATCGTCGGCAAAACAGCCGTGGTAACAGCATCACGTCACCGGCATGAATTAAAAAAAAAAAAAAAAACCCTGATTAATGCGGATCACGCACCCTCAAAATAATTGCTACTTGTCATTCGATTTATTGACACTGTGGCTGGCTGCAGCTATGATATGATAACAATAATCACATCATCATGATCATGACACCCACAAACTTCGATAATAATTATAATAATTATCAGCGTGTGTAATTTGCTGTCATATCATTGAGGTACAGTTTTGTGTTAATACCACCGCCGCCGCTGCCCGCACACCGGAACAAAATGCTATTCGGACCGGATGTGCACCACGCACACAGCCGCGGTGTTTTAAAATATAATAACAATAATAATAATATTATTATTATAAAACTGCGCGATGTGTTGTGAGAGCTGTGGTGGTGGAAGGACCGATGGCGATAATAGCAATAATAATAATAACAATAATATTATAATTTATCGTTTAACGCGTGCGTGTGTTCGCAGGTACATTGCGGTCACGCAGCCAATAAAATACGCAAAGCACAAAAACAACCGGCGAGTGTGGCTGACAATCGTGCTGGTGTGGGCCATCAGCGCGGCAATTGGCAGCCCCATTGTGCTGGGGCTGAACAACACGCCGGACCGGGAGCCGGACCTCTGTGTTTTTTACAACTCGAATTTCGTCATTTACTCGTCCCTCTCCTCGTTCTACATACCGTGCATCATAATGGTATTCCTCTATTGGAACATATTCAAGGTAAGCTCCAATTATATTATAATACACACACACACACACACACACACACACACACACACACACACACACACACACACACACACACACACACACACACACACACACAAACGTTTTAATGTTCAATATTTCGTACCTATTTATCTTGATATATTTGTATATACAGAGCAATTCAACAATCATGTTCACTCTTTTTTCCTTTTATAATGCAGTAATTCAAAATATGAGTTTTTGAATCTTTAAATATAGGTATCGGAATATCATATTTTCAAATTCTTGAAATTTTTGTACCACCTAAAGAGTGTCCTATGGCGATACAAACTTTTGTTTTTAAAATGAGAATCACTTTTTTACTGTAAATTATTTAGCGAATAACTTTTTTGAGAATTTTGATGTGTTAAAATCAAAATTTTAATACGTAATTGTAGTTTTTGAGTTATTCAACTTTGTGTTCTAAAAGGTCCATAATTTAGGTTTGTAAGATAATATGACGTAGTCTATAGTGAATTTGAAAATATTAGCCATTAATATTAATCTATCAACATAAATACTAGTTATACAATATAATGTGTACTTTATACTTTTGTAAAACAATTTTTAAGGACTGTCATTGTTAGTACAAACAATTTAAAAACAAAGGAACTACTCATTCGAATTTTTAATCAAGTACATCAAAATTTAAAATAAAAATATCTTCTAAATAATTTACAGTAAAAAAGAGAGGTTCTCATTTAAAAAACAGAATTTTTTACCACCACAGGACACTCCTTAAGCATTACAAAAAAAATCTCAAGAAATTGAAAATATCGTCTTTGAGTGTATTTGGAAATTCTAAAAATTCTAATTTGAATAAATTCATTATTAAAGGAAAAATGGGGGTGAGTAAGCTTGGTGTATCACCCTGTATATATATAATAATACTCAGGTACATTGTACATATTAATATATTATACACGTTTAATATCATAATATATAGTATATATACACACAGGTATATAATACTGACTATTGAGTACAATATGCAATATGATACAGACCCAGAAACTGTTACGCATTTCGGCGGCACCCGGTGAATTAATAACGTTACTCGATCGTCATCTAATATTATATAGGTATATATTTTGGATACGTGTATATAATATAATGTATATACGTATAGATACTTGCAGTGTTATTGTAATTTGCAATGATAATAATAGGTACGAGGGGAGATCGTGCCGGGAGAAAGCTGCAGGCGATTCGGATATACAGTGCGAGTTTGCCAAGCATGCTTATTGTTTAAATTGGTCTAAAACGTATGCGTTATGCGCTTATTGAAATTCTGATTCATTGTTATACAAATCCAAATTTGAACGAGTAATTATTTTCAAGTCAATAACTCAAATAAAACTTAATTTTATCGAAAACGTACTCAGACCATTCTTACAAAATTATAGTAATATATTATAGGTACTACTAATTTTCAATCTACATATTATTATTACCTATGGTTGTTGTTTATCATTACTTGATTACCACATTATAAATTGTTCTTGAATCACTTAATTGATTATTTTTAAATACTAATACTTTTTGAAGGATTTACAAAAATAAATTAAATACAAATATGTGCATATTATACATATTTAGTTACGTTAGGTTACGTTTAGTCAATATAATATTTATGTTTGTAATTTATTGACTCTAAATTATTAGATACATTTTGACAAAAGTCCCAGAAAAGTATCATAAAAGTTTTATGTGATGTCTGAATAACGTTTGTTACGTAACGTAAAACAAACATTATTTTTTATATTCTTTCTGATTACATTTAATATAAACTATAAATTACTAATCATTAAATATGAATACCTTGTTAATAAAACGAAACTTGGTTTCAACTAAGTTAGAAAATTGATATTTTCTCGTCAATAAAAACTAAAATATATTTATTTTGCAAGCAAACATGTAATATTGTTCGAAATAATAATATAATATATATTAGCATTATTACGCTTTGATCTCTAGGCATAACTACGCAGGAGTAATAAAAAAGTACTTATGCTGCTTGTAATACGACGAAGTACAAGTTTTATTTTCGTCGATATCACCTTAAAAATATTTAAAATACGTCAACATTAAATTGAATCAGTAACACAATATCTATGCGCGTGTGAAGCCGTCACTTCGGGTTAGCTTGTTATATTGTAAAGCATTACCATACGATAACAATAATAATAATTATAATTATAAAACATAATTCAAATTGCTATTAAACATACGCATTGTATTATTTTCATATTACAACAACACACAATTTATTAAATAATAGGTATTACAGTTTTGCCAGGCCAATGCTAGCCTGACCTACCCATTACTACTATCGCATGTTGGTGTAAGTGCGTTTTATTACGCGCGATCGTGTCATGTTTTTTTTTTTTTACCTAATAGACACCGTATAGGACTATGTTGTCACTTAGCGGTGTTAGCCAAGTGACAGTTGCAAGGTGTCAACCACGGTTAGTTTGTCGGGTTTTCTTATTTAATGGACTTTATCTAAAAATTCGTTTAAAAATTTATTTTTATTTTGCAAAACCAATTTGTAAAATATAAAACAATTACTTTGTATTCGAAATGAATACGATGATCGCCATAACATGCAAAATGCATAAACAATAAATGTAAATTTATTATTTTCTTACATTCTGGATACCAACAATAATGCGCAAAATATATAATAAAGTTCACCGTTTTTGTATTAGACAAAGTTTTATAACTTCTGAGAAGTTTTATAAGCAATTAGGAAATAAACCTAGGTGCGTATCAAACATGGAACGCATCTCTCGGGGCTATTTTCCATTGGACCTCATCTAAACTTGAGTTTTTGGTTTCTGGTATAACCGACCATGCGAATAATGTACCAAACTGGCACAAAGTAAAATATAATAAGACAATTTTTACTCTGTATCAAATTAACTTGTTAATTTTGTAAAGGGAATAAAAAGTTGCAAATAACATCTTACCATAACCTATAGTATATACCCAGCTGCTGTAAGATTTATCTCCCACGATTTTTAATGAAAATGATTAATAATCAGTAATCAGATTTTTTTTCTTTGTATTTGTATGATACAAATAGCATACTATTGTGTTATATTATACTATTGTTTGTTATACTACAGGCTCGTACTTCCATTGAAAAATATATCCAATCAACAACCATATAGGATCAAGTTCTAGAGAATAAGATGTCCAAGTGAAAATTCTTATGAATACCATAAATAAATAAAAATAAAAATAAATTAATTGTATTTCTATGATTCAAAAAGCCAAATCAATTAAACTTACCACATCATAACATCATTTGTTATCAATAATAAGCATGATTAATAATTTCGTTTATAGCGATTAATGTGTAATATTTCTAATTAATAATATTATGAAATATAAATGTGTACAATTAATTCGTAATTATTGACATTGCCAAATAATATACCCTATGCCTGTACTAAATATATTATTAACATTATAGTTGTCGTAAATTATTTTAACTATAGGAAATAGTCATTGGCTCTTTTCTTATTAATAGTTATTACAAATTAATCTTATAAAATAAAAATAAATCACTTTAAATAATTAATTAGTCTTAATTTCAGAATTATGTCATTAGGTATAGAACCAAAATATTATTTTTAATGATAAATTATTTGGTAAAGTGTTCATCATTTTAGACATAAACTGCAATATGATATTACATGCTCCATAATGACGTTTTTGTAAATCAAATGAACATCGTTTTTTCTGATTAATGTGAACTCCCGATACTTTGGTCGATGTTTCATATACGATATCGTGGCATTGATCCCTGAAATGTGACAATAAAATATGCTCTGACATCAACTAACAATGATGTTCTATATTGACAAGCCAGCGAGTCCGGTGAGTTCGATAAATTTTTGATATAGTCATCGTGTTTATTCTGTTAAAAAAAATCAAAAAATCAATAAAAATAAAAAATTTTCCGTATCTGAATCTATTAATAATATAAATTTATTTTTAAAATTGTATTGTAATTAAAGTATAATATTACGGTACCTTTTTACCTTTTCTTGGAATAAAATGTATGTTACATGAGTTTTAACTTAACCTAACCTAACCCGTCGTTTTTGTCAACAATAAGTTACAATAGGCACATATATTATGGTGGCTTAGTTAAGAAATGCCATACGGTCACGTGAAATAAAGTGATATTTTGAACGGTTTCCGAGATTACAATAGATTATAGAACAGCACTCCGAATCGAAGAGGAAAAAACGATAATAGGTACTTGTGCACTATTTTAACGATAATTACTGTAATAATATGATATTATAATATTCCGTATGAATTACTATAGCTATCGATGATACTGAGAATACAGAGTGTTGTCCATAGCATAAATTGTTTGATACACACGATTTAAGCTATAAAACTTGTGAAATGTGATGGTCATTGGTCATCTAACCGGGTATTAGTCCTCCTTCAAAGAACATCATGCTGAGTCTGAAATCGTGTTTGCCACCCCCAGGGGAGTATTACACTGATCACGGATCCCAAAACGAAAAAGGGTAGTGGCAATTAATGTAGTGCAGTCAGTGACTACTATCTGTTATCATTCAGCTCCTTTTTTCTTCAAAAGTTATTCGAAATACGATTTTAGAATTTTTAAGTATACCATGTTAGTACTACTTGAGAAGTGTCTTTTGGAGATTTAAAATTCTATTTTTCATCCAAGAAAGTTTTTCTCTACAGTAAATTATTTAGTGGATGATTTTTCTAAAAAATTTTAAGTAACAGAATCAATCCGAACAAGCGGTTTTAGAATAATTTAACTACGTGTTCTAAAGATAAAAGGTTCACAATAATGGGTTTGACAAATGTGGGGATTATACGGTGAATTGAATATTTCAGTAATACATATTAATCTATCTACATTGATACTTTAAAATATCGATTTAAATATAATAAATTCTAGATCCAATATTATATCTACAATTTTTTTTTTTTTTTTTTGTAAGGAGAACCCGCGGCAACATAGGCCATTGGGTGTGGGGTGGTGCGGTAGGGGTTATTTTTGTATGTTTGTTTGTAGGTTTTTAAGTGGGTAGGGTTGTAACACGTGTTTGTGTATGTGTGGCAAGGATATGTTGCTAAAAATCCCGGGTAGTCACCCATCCGGGAGCTAGCAACTGCAGCCGGTACGTACGCTCAGTGCGTTTCCGCAGATTGAGCGTACGACCACGCCTCACCAAGCCACCTACAGTTTTTATAAATCTATTTTAATCCTTATGTATAACCTTAATATAAACATTTTAATAATTGACAAAACAGTCTTTCGAATTTTAAACTAGGAAACGAAAATGTCTTAAAAAAAACTATCCATTAAATTATTTACAGTAAAAAAGGGGTGAAACTTATTTGATAAACAGACATTTTTATCACTTCAGGAAAAATTTTTAAATAGACAAGTATAGAAAAAAAGTCTCAAGAGTTTGAAAGATGAAAATCTGATTTGAACAATAGAATTTGAATAAATACATTACTATCAAAAGAAAAAATAACGGTGAGTTTATGTTGTGAATGAATAAATTAATATTTTCGAGGAATGTGACCGGCTTTATGGATAGTTCAATTTATCATACGGTTTATATGAGAGTGGTTTTTATTTTGCCACATCACGTTGAAAATTTAAATAGTAGCTTTGGTGGGTTCTTGTTCTCCCGGGTTTTACTATGCTATTGTACTTAATTATATTACTCCACAGTTGCGCAGGAATGTTTCTAAACTTAAAGTGAATCTGTTAATTATCTACAGAAAAAAAAAAATACGTATAAATGAAATATTGAATTAAAAACTTAATTCTCAACTGCAGGAGTAAGATCTACTTCGCTAATTGTCCTACGGAAATTAGTAATATTATTAATGGTTTACCTACGTCCCTTTCAGTTTCTCGAATGAGTGAAGAGACGTACGCGCCTCTGTTTCATATAGGCAGCCAGGAAATTTCAAAAGCTCCAACCATCTACTATACTTAATTAATACGACATATTATTATATGTTTCTATTTATTATGATATTATAGGCTTATGACAGCCATAGGTTCACTTCACGTTGGTTAAATGGATAAAAAAAACACCGTGTGTTCTATCACTAGTATAAACAATGAGTCCGAAATAGAATAAGATTTTGTTTTCTATCATAAAACATGGGATATACGAATCACTGAAATTTTTATATCGAATTGAATACAGGTAATAACTAAAATGATATTGTTTTCTTCAAGCTTACGATTTTCAAAATGCGTGAGATTTTCGTGAGGGCATTATGAAACTCGATAGTAATCAATAAAAATCCCTTAGAAAGATTTTCGAATAATTGTAATATAGCTACAATGTAGGTACCTACACAAACACTAACCACGTAATCATAAAGTATGTAATATAAACAGATACCAAAAGAATGGACATTGTTCCTTTTATCGATTCTATAGAGGTGCTCAATGTATAAAACATGAATATTTATACTTAATAAATATTTTATAAATACTTAAAAAATTAATAGAGGGCTTACAAATATGAGACTGCAACAAAATGTCGTTTGTTTATTCTTATAATTACTATTACTTAATCATGATTTTTATCTTCATATCACTGATGATTATAAGACAGGATGATCGTTTATTATTAGGGCCTGGATTTCAATGCAAAGTGCAACTATTTTTGGTTAACCATAGACAATGCTTTCCAAGTAAATAAGAGATACGTTTCATCTAACGAGTATTTCAAAACTAAAAATTTTATTTTGCATTTCTTGCATATATTTTTATCATTTTTTTTATATTAAGAGCATTTTTAACATTATTAGATAATTTTTATAGTTTTTAATGTATATTTGTTCAATAGCTTATTATAATTTGGCGTATTTATTACTATATATTTTAGTATCTTTGTTTAGAATAGATAATATTGCCCCAAAACATATGGGTGTCAACATTTTAGCAGCATCAAGTCAATTTTTACATTTTTTTTTTTTTCAATAAAATTATAAAATATATTTAATTAAAATATTATATTATATATTATATTTAATTATTTAAAAAAATAGAAATAGCATTTTAGATTCTGAACGGAGCGATCAATGTATTGATTTTACCATGATGTGTGTTTTTATTTATTTATTTATTTATTTATTTTGTGTCTGTCATCAGTTCATCACGTTATGGGGCAGTAAAAATGCTTCGATTTTTGACTTCAGTACCTCGTTCGATCAGAAAGTGAATCTAGTTGGTACTTTGGGGGGTCAAAAGTGAAAAATTCTTAATACTTTTCTAAATAATCGAGAAAAACTATCCACCATGCAATTTTCAAAAATTTTCGACTTAAGTTGAACTATTCATAGGCTTTTGAAATTTTTTATCATTATAAGTTTATTTTAAAATTAATATTGATAAAAATGTATTTGTCAAACAGAAAAACTTAAAAATTTAATACAAGGCTCTTAACATATTGTTATAGTAGCAGTTGAAAAATAAAAGAAGTTCATAGCCACAATTCTTTTTTATAAGCATTCAAAGTTTGAATTTTGACAAAATACGTAAAAATCACGAAAATTCACAAATTATTTTAAGCTAGAAATTCATAAGAAATTTTCTTTTTAAATCTAAGATTTAAAAATTTAATACAAGATTCCTTACAAGAATTTCAATCTTTATCACAAATAAAAATTCCACCGGAAATTCAAATTAAATTTTTATGAGTATTTGAAATTTAAATTTTTACAACATTGGATTTTCACTGTTAGCGATTTCCTTATTTTGGTGTAACTCTAAAACAAATGACCGCAGATACTTGAAATTTTTACTGAATGTTTATATAGGTATTTTATATATTTGATAAAATTTTCAAAATATTTAGATTTGTTTTGAGCTGTTTACTGACATTTTAATTTTTCAACTTTTTTAGTTTTTTTTTTTTATAAATATCGATAAAAATTTATTTGTTCGGTAGAAAAGCTTGAAAATTTAATACAAGGCTTCTAACACATTGTAACAATAGCAGTTAAAAAATATTAAAAATACGTAGGCACGATTATAAGCATTGAAAGTTCAAATTTTGACTAAATACGTAAAAATTACGTATAAATTATCTTAGATAGAAATATTTGAAAGTTTTTCTTTTTAATTCTAAGATTTGAAAATTTAATACAAGGCTCCTAACATATTTTTACAATAGCAGTTGAAAAATAAAAGAAATACATTGTCACAATTTTTTTTACAAGCATTCAAAGTTTGAATTTTGACAACATATTATGTAAAAATCACGAAAATTCGTAAATTATTTTATGCTAGAAATTCATAAAAATGTTCCTTTTATATCTAAGATTTGAAAATTTAATACAAGGCTCATAATATATTTTTACAATAGAAATTGAAAAATAAAAGAAATATTTAGTCACAATTTTTTTTTATAAGCATTTAAAGTACAAATTTTGACTTAATACTTAAAAATTACGGCAACGTTCAAATTATCTTAGATAAAAATTCATAAAAGTGTTTCTTTTTAATTCTAAGATTTGAAAATTTAATACAAGGTCCTAACATATTTTTACAATAGCAGTTTCAAAATAAAAGGAATACATAGTCACAATTTTTTTTTATAAGCATTCAAAGTTTGAATTTTGACAACATATTATGTAAAAATCACGAAAATTCACAAATTATTTTAAGCTAGAAATTCATAAAAATTTTCTTTTTAAATCTAAGATTTGAAAATTTAATACAAGGTTCCTTACAAGTTTGTCAGTTTTTATCATAAATAAAAAGTCCACCGGAAATTCAAATTAAATTTTTATGAGCATTTGAAATTTAAATTTTTACAACATTGGATTTTCACTGGATTTCACATTTAGTGATTTTCTTATTTTGGTGAAACTCTAAAAGTCTAAAACAAATGACCGCAGATACTTTAAATTTTTACTGAATGTTTATATAGGCATTTTCTATATTTGATAAAATTTTCAAAATATTTAGATTTGTTTTGAGCTGTTTACTGACATTTTATTTTTCAACTTTTTTAGTTTTTTTTTCTATAAATATTGATAAAAATTTATTTGTTCGGTAGAAAAGCTTGAAAATTTAATACAAGGCTCCTAACATATTTTTACAATAGCAGGTGAAAAATAAAAGAAATATATTAGCACAATTTTTTTTACAAGCATTCAAAGTTTGAATTTTGACAACATGTGTAAATTCGCAAATTATTTTAAACTAGAAATTCATATAAATTTTCCTTTTTAAATCTAAGATTTGAAAATTTTTAATAATCTATAATATATTCTAGACAGATAAACCGTCTTCGCTCAGAATCGTTTTTCGTATACAATGATATAATATCATTGGATTCAAATTTAATTCCATCCATTACAGTAACCCACTTGTAACCTACTGTACAGCAGAGCGACATCCACGACATCCCCGCCTTTTTAAGGTTATTTTTTATGTAAAATGCATTTTTTAAGAACATTTTTAGCTATTTTTTTAGAGCATATTTGTATGGTTTTAAAAGCATTCAAATCCGTGCCTTACTTATTATACAGTTGAAAAAAAACATGAAATAACACATTAAACTAATGAAAAATAAGTTTTTATTATATATATTATATAAGAGAAAACTATCGGCTTTATAGATACCATACAGTTATTTTGCAAAATCCATAAATATTATTTATATAAAAATTTTTCTGACTAATGTCATCTAAAATATATGATACAATTCATTATTTTTAAAGTTTTTTTTTTATACATAATAACATAACAATAAGTGTGAATAATCTATGTACCTAAGTGTAGTGGTATTATTAAAATAAACATATCGGTGCAAGCGGTAATACCCGATTGAGCACGGTCGTTATCGGTCGACCTTTTAGATTACCCGATTGAGCACGATAAAAAAATAAATATTGTGTACAACGTTGTCAGATTTTCACTAGTACTATTACGTATGTTGGTAGATATTGTCAACAGGTAATTACTAACATATTAGTAGAAAACGTTTTTGTTATCGATCGAGGGGTAGGTACTAGGTATATACCCACGGAAGTTAAAAATAACTGGGATAGATAGGAAACCAGAATTTTATCTACAACGATTGTACTAAATTGTGATTACCTGTTATTGTATGTAAATAAATAAATAAGACTTGGTCACAGTCAGTTTGTTCTGTTGTCTCGTGCTCGTAGTGTGGTAGTGTGCACATTTTACGATGGAAAATAATGAAAGAGAGAGGTAAAGAGTTGGCAAATGTTGGAGCTTTCAAGTACAGGTTTATTGGGTCCAGGAAAAATGGTGAATTGTTGAAATGGTGATGTACAAAAAATTATTGTACCGCAACAATCTATTCTAGCCAAGAGAAAAATATTGTACTGCAATCAAATGGACAACATCATCATGATGGAAATTCATTAAATAAAATTCAAAGGCAAGTATTACGAGAAAATTGCAAACGACGAGCTGAAGAATCGATGTCAATTCAACCTCTTAAATTAATTAGACGGAGTGATGACTATAGGTATTGGGCATAACATATACACAAGTAACTATGACGAAAATGCATAGTAATAAAGACAGTAATTTTAAAGTGATCTTGGTTCGCCATGAAAGATCATATAACTAAGTTTATTTCATTGCAACCGTAAAAAAAAAAGAATTTTCAACTAAAGTTGCGTACAATCTTATTAATATGTTTTCAGTACGTTTTGAATTACAGACATAATATTATTGTGGTTCTTCTGTTCGACATGTTGTCCCCTTTATACCGTTTCACTATCAACAACAAACTATTATATGACTAACCTAACCTATAAGGCGCTTAATGTCCAATGCGAATGTGGACCTTTCCTTTGCCTTTTTAATTCAATTTGATTTGACTGAATATCATAAAAGTACTACAACACTGAAGACGTTATATATTATTTATATATATACCATTTTTAAAGTTAATATGTTTTCCAAGGAGTAGAAAAAGGTTAAAACATTAGGGTAAACAGAGTTTTGGTAAATACTTAATTATACTCAATTAAATTATCGGTCTTACCCTATCTGTTCGCCTGTAAACAGTATCACCTAAATTAAATATTTATGGCTATTTTGGAACTTCTAAACCATGTATCTGAAGTTTAAACCTCTTAAAAAGTTAAATATGTTCAAAGATAACATACATAAATATTATATATGTACCTAGCTCATTTAGATAAACAGTGTATTTTATTTTGGAATAACTAAATAGTTTCTTATCCAAGACTGCTCAATATTTGAATTATAGAAAATGTTGTGTTTTATTATATTAATTTAAGTAACATACATTTATTCTAAAACCTAAAATGACCTTAGTGTACCTATATTATTTTAATCTGATCTAGCCGCGAAACATATATGCTTCTGACGGTATTGTATTGATATACATACCTACTTGTTAATTATTAATGAATAGAAATTATATGTTAATATTAAAACTAATACAATATTATATTATGTTGTTTATTTTTAATAACTTTAAGCGCGATTGGACTGATATTTCTAAATATTAATTTGTTAGCACACAATATGCAGGTAAGCTGTACAATATTATAATATGCATTTAATTGAATTCGATAATTATTATCAAGTTCTACTTTGTTATGTTGACATATTATTTTTCAAGTTATTGACATTGAAACGTAATTGTCAATGAAATCCTAATTTTGTTAAATTCATATTATATAACCAAAAAATAATTCACATTAAAATTATTGTGTTTAAAAAAATTACTAATAATTTGACATGCAAATAGTTGGTGACGGGTGAATAGGTCACCATTTCAATTATTATCACTGTAAATAAAACATCGAACATGATTGTATTTTACAAGAATGTAGGGTATAACTTATAATATGAGTGTTTATAATAATATTATTAACCTTTCACACATAATATGAACGAATAGGGTGAGGTTTATACTTTATTTATCCTCAAGTTATTTTATATCGTTTACCTATGTTTATTATACTATGCATAAAACGTATCTAGGTACAAACATTTTAATTCAATATTTCATCGCGTTATGAATTTTTTTGGAAGCGACAGCAAAGGTCACACGGTAAGTAGGTAGTTAAAAAATTTTATATTCTGTCCAAACTGTACTTAAGCTTTTAGCAAATTGAACACGCTACCGTGTTTCATTGCCACCGACGACGAAAGTACGGTGTACGTGATTTAATTTAAAAATAATTGTCCCGTAATTAACGCAACGAGTGCCAGGTTTCAGAAGTGGTTTACGTATACGAGACGACACGTCAGTTTCAAATATTTTCATACTTGCGTTGTGCATACGGTAGTATATATATATATATATATGTTTATAATAATATATTCTTAGTCGACTACTCTAGACACAATTGAAATTTATGAGAACGTATAAAGTATGATATTATAAAATATGAAAATGTAATTTTAGGCTAAAATATACAACGTAATATGTAATAAACCTCGATATTTTAATTATAATAAACTTCCATACGAAAATTTAACAACTCACCTCTTGTTTCATTTTATTATTGATTGTAAAAACACTGAACAAAAATAATAGGTACACTTAGACGCCAAACTGATTTTTGATTTTCTATTTTATTTATTAAATGATTGTTAATCCTTGCCGAATCGTGTATATAATATTATGTAATTTGATCAGCTCAAATACCGCTTTACAATTATTAATATAAATAAATAAATAAATTATATGAACATTGTCTATAAAAATTAAAGAACAATAGTTAGTTGTCTCGTTGAAAATATTATAGTATATAGTTTCAGTAGTACGAGGAATAAGAAAAATATCTCTAAAACATTACATAGTATTAAATTGTTTGGTGTTACACATATTAACATATTCGACACACATATCGATCATTTTAATATTATATCACATTTATTTTCATACTCTCATTATTCTATTTTGAACTCTACAGCAGTTCTTCTTGACCATAATAACCTTATCTAGCAGAGTAATCACCGTTAACTACAGTTAGTAGTCTACAGAATCTACAGCGACGACGAAGGTCCACTGGCCACCGACCAGAATAATGGATGAAATGTTGTTTTCTAGTGTTGTTATAGTGTTGTTGCTCCTTAAAGTTAGAGAACTCACTGGACGTTTTTCGTGGACGTGCCCGCCCCGATCCATTTAGGACAACGTACGAACAAACAATAGTAATTTAATTAAGTTGATTGCCGAATGAATTATGTATAATGTGCACCACGGACCTCTCTGCATCGCGGATCACTCGTCGTACAAAAGGACGCGTGTTGACACGACCAGAAACAATCGCGTTGAATCAGCCGCGATCTAATGACATTAATAATCATCGGAATTAATTAAGGCAAACTGTTCGTGCGATTTTGAAACGTTATTATTGTTTTTCATTATTATCGAATAAGTTTAATACAGTACCTGCTACCACTCTATTTTATTATTCTATTAAAGCCGTCACCGGTGTGTGGAGTGCTCGCGGATAAAACATCGTTTGTTAGTGCAAATTTTACCGGTTACAGTATAAATCATGGAAACGGAAGAGACTATTTTAATAAGGAGCTAAATTCTGCAACCCTGATAAAAGGAATATATATATATAAATTATAATATATATATATATATATATTTTGAACAGATATGCACCTAATCGAAATATGAGAAAACGTAAATGATTATATTCTAATACATTTTTCACGTAATAAATTTAACAGTATTCTAGATTTCTAGCATAAATTAAAATATTGCATTTTTAAAATTTCGCTAATAGTTATACACTATCGTCAAAGATAACGATGGAAAAACCAGTTTTCAGCAGCTACCCCGATGAAGATTTTTTATTTATAATTATAATAGGTAACAAAAAGATTTCCGTTTCAGTCTCACGAAGATATGATTTTAGAATGGTGCGCATATTGGGATGTCCTAGAACAATCATGTTGTATCGAATACGATATAAAACAATGATAATAATCGTACGCATTAATTAAGCTCACGTGACGGTAAAACGATATTATTATTTCCATTATTATGGCATATGCGTTGATAACAAAATCACAAGATTTCATTATGTTATATGAAAGCCGTCATTGAAGTATGAAGCGCACGTGGATGAAAGCATTGTTTATTATTACAATTTTATCGGCTACGAAACATATTCACACAACAAATCGCCGTGGTATACTGTTGTGGCGAACGGAAGTGAGATTATTTTTTTAATAAGGGCAACATAATAAAAAAAGCCATTACTATTCTATCGCGGGTGAAGGGTTGCTTAGTGGAATTTACTTTCTTGATAATATAATCCAAGTAACTACGCATTTGAGTTGTTTATTTATACTTTAAAGATGAGAAAATGCTATAAAATAAATGATATTGATTTACTCAATACATTTAACAATATTCGATTATGAGATATCATGGATTTATAAGACTTTCACTTAAACAATAAATAGGTACATGTTTTAGAAAACCATTCCAAAACTTGGCTTTAGCAGCTACGCCAACAGAGGTTTTCTTTTTTCTGATAATAATAATAATAATAATAAAAAAAAATAAAAATCGTCTGATTCAGTTTAACGAAACGAGTTCAGAAATAGCGATGACGGTGCACAGTTTTAAAATTTTTTTTTTTTACACACAGTGTGGAATTTATCAGATTTTGTTCACTTTCAGCGAGTTTTGTATCATCACAATAACGAGAGGTCTGATTAAAAGTTATTGCCGCTCACACATGTCGTCGTCATCGCACCCGTGCGAACAACGTCAACCATTAATGCCGCAGACGACACGGCGTCGTCGGTGGCGGCGTTAGGGTACTATCACTATAAATTGTAGTAGTATAATTCGGTATTGTTTGTCGTATTTCACTTACGTAAGTACTCGAAGTCTTATAATAATAATAATATTATATTGTATACGCGCGACCTTGGCGGATCTGGAGGACACGCACGGCTGCCTCGAGTATTCGTATTAGCTAAATGAAATCACGCATTGTCGACTGTGAAGATTTCGTGGATGGCGTGACGAATGCACACACACATATATATATACATAATATATGTCTCGTGGACTGTTCATTAGATAAATTGCTATTTTGTAAATTGTCTCGCGGAAAACTGCAGCACTGTCAAAGGCCCGATTGTTGTTGCAGAAACGATGTCTTGTCGTGTTGCGTAACGGGCCGTGGGCTGCAGGCGGAGGTGACACTGGATATGACGGAGAAATTAAAATTAAAATATAAAAATGATGTAATTATTTATATTGGTACAATATTTATACATATTAATATCATACACTTGACACTATAATAATTTATTCATTAAAACACGATAAAAATTATAATAATTAATTTCCAAATCTTCATATGACAGTCACGTGGAAAACTAAATTCGAACAATGAATAGTTTTAATTATACTCAACATGTGACAAAGCGATGACTATGAGAAGTTTCGTGAAATTTACGAGAATTTCGTTTATTTTTATTTGTTTTTTTTTTTTTTACCATCAAATAATAACGGCTGGCAAATCGGAAAAAGTTTTCTTTCTTTTTTCTTTTTTATTTATTTTTGTATTTATGCCACCGTCCCACTTTACATTATGCATTCATGAGCTTTTGTAACCCAATCTCGTCGTCCACGCTGTTTCTTATCGACACACCGCTTGCGTTTACGCTCGTTTATATATATTCGTACGTCGACAAATGTTACGTACACCGATTTATAATGATGCATTATTAAGAATTCTTCTTCGCCGCCGCCGCCACCACTGCCATGAGTAAAGAAAAAACACCGCAGCGTGATAACGTAATGCAATTTCAACCCTCGGATATCGGGGGCTCCTGCTTTCCCGGCCGAAGTTTCCGTTCATTATATTGTTCGCATACACGTTTTTTTTTTGTATCGCGGAGACTCGGTAGAAGAAAAAATGCGAAAAAAAATGATACGGTATTATTCAAACACCCTCTTCCGTAAGTCCAAAGATTGTTTGCTGATAAACCTCGGAAGCTCGCAATCCAAATTAACAAAAGTAATTACATTATTCACTCTGCTATTATAATATATAATAATATTATATAAATATTATATATAAGAAAATGTTGCGATTTGTTTTTCGTTTGTAGTTATATTTTCTCCACGTCTTCGGTTCATATTATTTCGATAACACTATATAGTTAACGGGATAAATATATATATGTTATTCATTTCAGTCGTAGGTATAATGATACGTGAGCACTTAGTTGCTGCATCGCTTAAGTAATATTTATTAATTAAGTTAGTATTATGTATAATACTTTTCACTTAGTTAAATATGACTCTATCAACCCAGCTGTGATATCAAACTATTTAATAATAAATTAATTTCCTAATTATAAACTATAACATGCAATTGTATAATTAATATTGATTTTTATGATTTAATAATTTTACTCAATGCAAATTTAACGGGTTGATAATTGTGTGCGTGTATTTCATAATTATTTCGAATATGTTCGATCAAATTTTACATAGTTTTTATATATTATTATGTGTTTAAGCTAGAAGGCAGATGATAAAAGATGAAAGGTGACTCCACATTACATAATGTTACCACAAACTTTCAAAATGCTAAGAGACCCTCTGAGTTTAAATAATTTTGTAACTATATGAAAGTATTTTAAAGGTATTTAATGAAATATACTACGCGTATAATGCATCTATAATACGACCATAATAGTATTATGGATTTACCAATAAGGATCAAATATTTTATTACCCAATAGAACTTTATATTTTGTGAATATTATTTTGGGGTCTCTTTTTACCAGCAACAAATGAAGTGAAATATTTAAATAAAACATTTAAAAATAAAAGCTGATTAAATACATTTCATTGATAATACATTTTTTAAATTTAAAGATAATTTAAATTTAAATTGTTATAATTTAAAAAAATAACAATGGTTTAGATGACCTAAAATAATATAATTAAATTATTCAAAAGATCTAGTTTTCGATCTGTTTAAATTCATGATTATTTAAAATACTTTTGTTATTTATATAGTTATCTCGTTAGAAATTGAAATGAGCGTGCAATTTATTTTTATTCTAAGTAAAAATATAGTACAGAAAATTGTATAACCATTGTTGTGTTGTATGCAGGAATAACTTAAAAGCTTAGAAATATAATGAACATTTATTTTATTCTTTAAAGGAAAAAAATAAATCATAGACTTATTTCGTATAAATCAACATTATAGTTTTTCTTCAGGGAAACGAAAATATATATTTATGGTTACGATTATTGGATTAGTTTGCGAGTAAATAATGGAATATAATATAATAGCACATTTTGTTTATTTTTTAAAAATAAATTACTCCAATAAAATAAAATTATTGCATTTATTATTTTTTTGTACTACACTTTAAAACAAACTTCATCGATTATTATTAACAAATATGTTTATCATACTTAACTGTTTAAACTGATTTCATTAGTACTATACATTTAATACTTTTATTATTTGTATATATTACGAGCAAAGTAGGAAATCCGGACGTTGTTATACAATGCCTAAATATTTTAGGCATTGTATAACAGGTACCAGGTAAGAATCATCATTTTAGTACTAAAATTGTTCGTAAATTGATCGGATATTGTTTTATATTACCCTGCCCAGATTCAAGTGGGCAAAGTAAATTAAACACAGCGAGCAGCATAAATGTATATAAATTGCATTTATACGTAACAATATCACTTCATAACTGTACTTGGGTATGTTATTCGAACGAGTTAATATGATAGCTGCCTATAAAACTAACCGATCCGTAATCTTAACGATAAATTGATCACATAGTATTATACTACACGGCAATTATGGCTATCTAGATAATATTTCAAAATTGAATCGAAAAATTAATATTTAATATTTTTTTAATGATTATTCTCACGACGGTGACACCGCGTTGTCTGTTATAAGTTAAGAGGACGCAAATACATAATCATATCCACATGTGTTGTCTTTGTCTTACAAGTGCGCAACATACCAAATTTACGCTTATCAGATCACGATTATAGCTCCGTTAGTTTAAAAATTAAAGTGAATTTGATCTCTCATAAAATTTAAAGTTATTATCTGTGTCTTAAAATTTAAAATCAGGGGAAGACTTAGAAACAGTTCTATGCTGTGGATATGTCATCGCAAACATAAACGACAAAAAAGAAATAAGTGATTTAAGTGATAAATTCTGTGAAAAACAATTTTTTTTAAGTACTCTATGTATAAGATGGTTCATTTAATTTTTAATATATTTAATCTACAATTCCCAAATCTAATTCGGCTCTGTATAAAATATCAAGGTAATATTAACTTATTCCAACTTCGTTCTTGAAAATCGGACACTTTGCACAGTGCCTGGTCATTAAGCACAATGCCCGACTTCCTACTTTGCACCATCATAATATATAATATTATATAAAAAAAACACTAATTAATCAATAGTCAAGAGTCATAATGGGTTGCTGCTTAATCACACCTTACATCTTATTCTTTTTCTCTTATCAAATAATCTTATTTTGCTAATATTGTACTGATTGTTTATTACTAATAAAAAATAATATATAAATATACAATACATTGAACTGGTATTTTAGAGTATAATATAATATTATACAATGTTTAAACGTTAATAATAATAGTATGATACTGCAGCCACTGTAGTATACTAGTATGAACATTATAAATTAATTTAATACAATATCACAGCTGTGGCCTGTAATATTCCAGTTGACAACGGTACTAATAACATTATCGTAAGTATAATAATGCTGCAATCACTATTTGTATATATTATTAAATATGCACCCAAATACGTGACGAAATTCCATCAGATGGAATGTGTCAGAAACCCAGTCAAATAGAACATCGTCGCATGTCATAATAGGCTTAAATTGATTAATATATATTATTATATCGTATAATATTATTAATATCATCGATAAAGGTGCGTTCATGACGAACAGGTTTCAATCTACAGTTTTGCATAACTACCCCTTCTAATTTGCATGCGCTGATCAAGACTTAAAGATGTTCATCGTGCCACACCACCGACCATCTATAATATTATTCTATGTTATTCTATGATAACGGCCGTATATTCGACGAGTTCAATATTGTTATTATTGTGTGAAGGTGAACCATCTGTGGCGGTGGTTGGTTGAAGGGAGTATGATTTTGCGCAGTGCAAATATTGTTATTATATAATATTATTATGTGAACCGATATAAATAGCAATTTATACTGAAATCCTACACCTGAGTTGAATCATAGGCAGACATGCTACTAGTCATTTCATATGTTAGAATATATTTAAATGTATGTATCTACTGCTGCAGATTGATTCACCTAACACGTTAACCCATTTTTTATTCCTCAGCAATTATGCATTTATTCAAAATCAGATGTTTAGAATTTTCAAATATTATAGTTAAAGACCATATCGTTATATTTTCAAATTCTAAAGATTTTTCATATACTACTTATGAAGTTTCTTGTGGAAATAAAAACTTATATTTTTTTAAATCAGAATCCTCTCTCTACTTTTTTATTGTAAATTGTTTAGTGACTGATTTTTCTGAAAATAATGACATATGTAGCATACAATATGTTTATTTAATAGCTTTCGAATTCATTAACTGTATGTACTATAAGGATAATAGATTCGATGATTACAATGGATCTTTAAGATGCGTGAGTTATGGTGATTCTAAAAGTTTTCATAATTAATATATATTTCTCAACATATTTTATAATTTATAAAAATAGAATAATAAATCTTAGGTTAAAAATTATATCTTTATTTTTATATTTTTATAAAATAACTTTTAAGGCCTATATTATGATCCTTAAAACAACAATTTTAATAACGGAGGAACCACTCGATTGAATTTTTTTTTTAATTGAGTACATCAACATTTTCAAAAGAATATCCTTTTAATAAGCGAATTCGTACTTAAACAGTAAAACATCTAGGGGACTGTTGTTTGAATAACAGACATTTTTATCACTACGGGACGCTCGTGTTTAAGCAGGATACATCAACCCAAGAATTTGAAAGCATGGCCTTCAAATAGGTACCTACAAATCATATATTATTTAAATATTTCAAAAATCTGAATTTGAATAAATTCGTTATTAAAGTGAAAAAAAAAACATGGGATGAGTGCATGTTTAGTGAACCTTCCTATATGTATATTATATAAAATAGAAGGTACCCATATAAGGTACGCGTGGAGGGTTAGATAAAACGAAGAAGAGTTTATTTGATTCCGGTACCAACGGGTCGAACTTTGAAAAGAAGATATATATAAAAGTGACCAAAAAGGTCGTATACATAATATACACGTTTATAGCGTAGGTATGTGTTCACAGTGCGGTGTATAATTAAAGTGCAAAGAAAAACAGTGAGAGGGAAAGACAGGTCGCGACGTAATTTCATATAATATGGTCTGATATTTTATTCAGCCTAGAATTCATAATCCTCGTGTTATGGTTGACGACTGCGTGTTATATTATTATAATACTTATATTTTATGAGCTTAATAAATTCAGAATTTATTCGCAGAACCTTCACGTGCCCTCGGGATACATGACTACATTCCACGTTGTTCTAATGACACATTTATGATTTTTCCGCTTCCGTGTTATTATATTACTATTTGTAAGGCATACAAATTGTAGGTATGGAGTGCACATATTAATATATAAAATATGTATATCAGTGTTTTATTTCTTTCGGTTCAAATGACGTCATTGCTACGGCCACCGGACGTGTGTTATGCTCTTAATTGAATCGTGCTTTCTCGAGCCGCGACATCATCATGTTAAACGTATTATATACGATGACAGAAAATACACGCGAGATTCTCCTTCGAGCATATTTTGATTTAATATAATAATAAGAGGTTACTGCGCAGACGCCTATGTGACCTAATTAGGAATTCTCCGTGTATATGTATATATGGATAACATTATTATGCTGATTGTGTGTATATATTATACGCAATATTCCGTGTACCAAATGACGGCGTTATGCAGGCAGCGATATACCGTTGTATAGTGTTACCGCCTATTATCTCGTACAAGGTATAATATGAGAGGTACCTACATCCAAAAGGATCGGTGACCGTGAACGACTAATGTCCATGTATATAGAAGGTAGAATATATTATATAGGTATAATGAACATTGTAAATGATATTAGGCGTGCGGTCACGGAATACATTTTGATATTAGTATTATTATTGTGGGCTACTTGCGTGTACATTGGGCTTTTCGGACAAGTCTATGCAAATACATATATATTGTGAACCATCTAAGTTCCATGCGCGTAGAAGAATTTTTGTGTAATTTGTGTAATTGTTTTATTTTTTGCTCTTTCAACACTATTATTTAATATGACGTGCCGAAAATAAGTAAACATTTTAGGCACACACAGGTGAACGGAATTTGAGAAAAATTACTTGTCATTTTGACTGCAAAACTTTCAACGGTAAATGATCGAACTTTGAAACTTTCAACTTTAATAATGTCTTAAATGACTAATTGTCTTTAAAATATAAAAAAAAAATCCATTTCTGAGCTGGTATTTGAATTCGCAGACTAAAGACAAATTAAGAATTTCCTAACAAAAATAAACTTTTAGTTGTTTGTCATTGCGGGGTGATGTTAAAACAGCAAAAATAAAAGTTTGAAAAATTCCTTAACTTTATTATTGTATTTGATAGATATTTACGTTTGTTTCATTCATTAGGTTACAATAATTAATTTTAAGATTTTGCAATTATCATTCTAAATTAATTCAATAAGCAATACAATTTAATTTTTTGAAAATAAAACTGCACATGTTTATTGTTTTATTAATTTATGAAAATTATTTTATGAATTATATAAAACACTCGTCGCTAAATGTTCAGTAAGTCTTAGAAATATAGATAGGTACTATTTCGTAGTATCTAGATTAGAAGCCACGAAAATTGTTGCAATTTCAAAAAAATTTTAATTTTGATGATTAAACAATATTTCTTTTAGTTTTTAAAAAACAAAATGAGTGTTATGTATTTCAATATGTATTTTAAGTTAGTTGTTATACTATATATAATCAAAAATGAATACATCTTTAATATGTGTTATATTGAATACTTATTTTGTAGTTCTTTGAAGTTCTTTTCTTCTATTAAAATAATAATAACGAAATAATAAATAATTTAAAGTAAATACAAACGATTTTCAAATTAATGAAATTTATTCAATTTTGAAAAAGTTTTCAACAAAAGTAACTATTGCTTTTTAATTAAAATAATATTATAAAATAACTCATTTAGAGAAGATTTATCGCTGAAAATTTTTTTCGGTAGAATACTATGAGGGATTATTACTAATTGCAAAACAATTTTTACTGTTGATTTGTTTTTTTTATTTCCATTTAGAATTTTAGTTATTAAATAACTATTTAAAATATTTTTGAAAGTTGAAATCTGTTGAACTATCTTGATACGATTGATCATTTTTGTGTAGTATTATGTTTTATATTTAACTACTATTTTCAAAGAATAATTCAAAAATTAAATTTCATATAATGTTATACTGACCTATGTAATATGTCCACGCAGAGTTATTATGACGTAGGAATCTGTGGTTTTAACAAATACCTCGGAAAATAAGCACATTTAATTTTCATTGAAACTTAAATTCAGACGGATAACGGACAATAATGCCTTTTGTTTTTCATGCATGCTTATTTGTGTTGTGATATTATTTACTTTTGATTATACAATATTTTATTTTGTATAGGTACACGTATAGAGGGAATATGCGTGTTTCATTGTAGGTATTCCAGCTTATTTATTATTATTATTATTTTTTATTTAGGTTGGTTGAACGTTTTTGTGTGTATTTTATCTCAATGTGTTTTAAGTTAAACAATTGTTTATATACACACACTCATATTCACAACATATTATATTAGACAGACCCTATTTGTTTATATCACAAATATAATGCAAACTACAACAATATGAAATTATATTATATGAACGGAACATTACATTTTGGATTTTATTATGGTGTTCGGGAAAAACTATAACTGTTGCGATAATAACAACAAGAGTATCACGTATTCACGTACAGAGTATAAAATTAACTTTAGCTTTGGGTCTATGAATTATAGTGGTTGACCAAAGCTATATTTGTATCATTTATTTTTTCAATGGTTACTTTATGGAGTTTTCCTCGTCCAATCTTGCTTCAATGTGCTAGGTAATAGTCATCATTTTTATCATAAATAGTTTCGAAATATATTTTAAATAGATGTTTAAATATATTTTCAAGGTTTTCTATATTTTCTTTTAATATCGGAATTCAAATATAATTAATATAACAAAAATATATAAATCCATCAAATTAGTAGTGACGGTACGTAAGTTCCTATTTAATATTTATGGTAGGTATATAGGTAGGTAATATGTATATTTACGTAGTTGAGTGGACCGTTATAGTTAGCTTACCTATATCTATATAGTTATGTCTTTATCCGTATAAATGATAATATAAATAATAATATATAAATATTATTTAACAATCATCAGTACGAAGGTATTTATTTGAATAGATAAACAACCCTCTTCCAGATCACCAGTTCTCACTATCTTCACCCCACTTGGATCGTATCCAAAAACCATTAGTTCTGCAACAAAACGTTTAAATTATTTTAAACCAAGCATATTTTTCTAATGATACCCCCATCGTCGTGATCTTGCCAAAACCAGTGTTGAAATGTATACTAATCTATGCCATTATAATAATGAATATTATTTTGCATAAAGTAATGATTAAATTGTGCTTCATTAATTTGTTCACTTATAAACTTAACCAATAAAAAATAATGTTGGATATAAAAATATTTAAAAATAATTAGCGTATTCCTAATAACATGAAAAACTATTTGATTTCGTGCTTAATTTTTCAAGGTTTGATTAAAATTTCATTAGAGGTTCTGTCGGGATAAAAAATATACATTTCATCTAAAAAGTTATGGTGTTGGTTATTTTAATTATTTTACAACCTCTTATATAATATAATAATGCTTTTGAGAACATAAATAATGTACTATGAATGAACTTTTTTTTTTTCAAAAGTTGCCATAAATATTTTAAATGATTAATTATTATTTTTTTTTAAATTTAACTATACATAACTTAAGTTTATCGTAATCAAATAGAAATACAATTTTAAATAGCAGGGTACATAATTATACACAAAATAGCAAAACATTTTGCACAATATTTTAATTAATACAAATTATTTTACATTCATTTTAATATAATCATATATAATATAATTATTTTATTTATTTTATAATATTGATTGATAATTTATTTTTGTTCCAAATTATTACTATTAAACTGCATTACAACCAATATATTATAGATAAATCAATTCGTGTTCACCATCCAACCGTTTAATGTGTCTACACACTGCAGCAGTGGAGATTACCGCTGGACGCGGTAACGGCAAAATTAAGCCGGTCACAATTTACCGCCACCGCGGTGGCACCGCCAAGACAGAAGAATTTTACCGCTACTGCTGTAGTATGTGGGGGCCTTAACTCGTCTGTGTCGCATATTATCGCATTTATATCGCATAGCTATCAATAGCAGTAACACACTATTTAATTCAGTGTACAGGTAATATGACTATAATTATTGCATTAATTACACCAATTAAATAATATCTCAAACGATGGGCGATAAGCTTATTTCAATTAAAGATATGGACAATATAAATAGTCCTTCCCAAAATACACGTAATAATAAAACATTTGCAGAAATAGCTTCAAATATTACTTTACCGAAAATGAACCAAGCAATTTTTTTTGGTTCTATTAATAACATTAAACAAATCGAGTATGTTAACGCAATCAGTAAAATTATACACGCTGAGAATATTCAATTTGTATCACGTATTTCAAACTACAGATTTTGCGTATTTTTCAATAGCCAAGTTGCTATGGAAAATTTACTTAAAATTCAGTCATCAATTCATATCGATGGTATCGAAATTCCTATTCGTAGAATTATAAACGCTTCTAAAAACATCATTTTATCAAATGTCTATCCTACAATTTCTAATCAACTCACGCTTTCCATGAACTAGGAATCAAAACTACTTCTAAAATTTCCCACATGAAAGTAGAATTCTCAACACAACAGTTTTCACGTATATGTATTAAGTTTCAGAAAACAAGTTACATTAATCATGATAGCGTGTCTAAACTGCCTAGTTCAATAACTGTGACTGTAGAGAAAACTACGTTCAGAATATTCATTACTTATGATACCTTAACTTGTTTCCAATGTCACCAAATTGGTCACTTTTCTAGCCAATGTAAAAATATTCCTGATCAAATTAATGTTATCGATAATTCCATGGCCCAAATAAAAACCATCTTATCGGAAAATTCCATACTTACAGAACCACACGTAAAATAGCCTAATCAATTTGTCAATATTTTCATTCCAACAGTAGCGACTCCTCATTAACTCATGATTTCCTAAAATATAAACAAGATCATGAAATATAAATAGATACCAAAACAAACCTACTACCAAGCCATGGCCAAGGAAACATTTAAATAAACCGATTTTCTTACCTGAAATGGAATTACGTTTTCGTGGTAATAAAAGCAAAAGTTGTGGATCCAATAAAATGCCCTTTATATTTTTAGAAAATCTACCATTTAAAGGCAAGTTGCTATTATGAAATCTGTACAACCAAATTTGGGCTACAGACGCAATCCCAATAAAATGAATAAATGCAATCATCACTCTCATTACAAAAAAAAAATCAAAATAGTTTTGAATCTTTAGGATATCAGTCAATTTCAATACTCTACAGTATGAGTTAGTTATTAGAAAAAATTATCTACAGTCGACTAAAATGGTATGCTACTTAATACAAATTTTTTTCACCATGTAAATATGGTTTCAAAAAACACCACTCAATCACTGATTGTCATGTAAAAATTGTAACCGAAGTCATAGAAACTCTTTAAAACTAACAATCAATGATCCTCGTAAGCCTCGATTTACAAAAGGCAAATGACACCGTTTGGTGATACAGAGTAATTATTTTACTTAAAAATTGGAACATAAATGGAATTATTTTAATCTTTCTAACCAACTTCTTTGACCAACGATCCTCTCAAGTAAAAATTAGAGATCAAATATTAAATACATTTATATTAGAAAACTGTATTCCTCAAGGTTCTAAGCTAAGAAAACCATTAGGTCTAAAACTATAGAAAAAGATGATGGATATCAATATTGCATTTAATAAAAAATTTCAACAGGAAAACAGCCTGATACCTACTTAGAAACTGGTTGTTTCATAGCCAATCGTTTTATTACATGGCTAATACAAACTTAATAAAACACTTGAAAAAATAAACACTAAATACTATTTATAACAATTGATTTAATAAACTTATAAACAATTCGAATAACAGTAGTCATATCTACACTGATATATTTAAAAAGTGAAACGGGTATAGGACTTTCAGTAATCCACCTCAATGTAATTAAAAAGTTCAAACTTCATCATTTAAGCAGTATTTACTCAGCCGAATACCTGTACTATATAAAGGAAACCAATTAGCTCTAGAAATCAATCATACAAAAATAGATATATGTTTCAACTCACTCAGTGCCTTGACTAATCTGCAATCCAAAATACTAACTGAGCCATTGGTTCTAAAAATTAATAACCTTCTTGCATCTTCAAACAATGACATTCGATTTATTTGGATCCCGGGTAATTGCAACATAAAAGGAAATGAAAAGAAAGATAAAACAGAAAGAAATGCATTAAATAATCCCACCAGTAAAATAATTACTTTTTCATCACTTGTTGACATAAAATGAAATATTGCATTGAATAGTGGAGCACCAAACGGCACACTATTACGGAAAATAATTTAAGTGAAATTAAGCACTCTGTTGAACTCTGGCAGAAATACCTAAAAAAAAAAAAAAAAAAATAGGTAATTCTTAATCGTTTAGAATAGACAACACAAAATTCACACATGAACACCTTATGGCAAAAACAGATCCTTCCTTTATGTCCAATATATAATGAAAACTACTACATCAAACACATCATCGTCTAATGCCTAAACTTATATGAAGCTAGAAAAGACTTCAACTTCTCTGATCACCTGTATGAAGTAATTGGTTCATTTTATAATTATCAAAACATCATTTTGAATCTAAAAAAAATTGAATTGTACAATAACATAATTTATAATAATGTAAAAATGTAATAATTTTGTTAAATCTAATGACCTATGTAATCGATGCTTAACTAATAAAAAAAAAATATAGATAAATATATTTTTAAATTTGAACGTTTTTTTCAAGTATTACATTTTGCTGTATATTATATTATTGTATAATAATATAACACTTTCTATAGTTAATTGTACTCGAATAATTTTCGTAATTGGTTCAACACTTTTTAATAATATAGAATGTGATTCTACCTGGAAATTCATACTATTTTCAAACCAAAAAAACAGCAACTAAAAAATTGTATATTTAATTTCTGTTTTTTCTTCTTCTAGCCAGAAAAAAAAACGAAATAAAATGATTCACCAAGAATAAATATGTTCTATAACTTTTGGTATGGTAGTGGAAAAAAAAACTTTACTGGTCATAGAGAAAGAACTCGCCTTGTTTTGGTAGCTACCCAGTCCATCACTGCCACACCTACATATGACCTCCTTATCACCTTTATACATGTACATTATACGTATACATTATAATATATATATATATAAACTTACATAGTAGACGAGTTTAAGGTTTGATTATAGTATAAAACTTTTCGTAGAAATTGTTTTCGAAAAACATCGCCTCTTCAGCCACCGTTTCCGTGTTCATTTCGAGTAATTCTTCAGGTGTCAGACGCGAACTAGGGTGGCTGGTCTGTAGTAATTCAATTTATCCACTAGCTGAAAAATTGATAGAAACCGTAACTCTTACCTGGTAACAAAGGGCTCATGGTGGCCAATGGTCTAAGGTGAAAAAAAACAGTAGCCAGAAAACGTGAAAACGTGAGTTCACTATACAATATAATGTACTGTTGTGTACAAGTTTGGTGAGAAATGATCTTTAGTCACGGTTTCGCGATCTGTGGCTTTTTATATAACATTATATACTCTCGCCAACGTTATCACAATCAATATCACTGAGTAAGTGTAGAATGTGCATAATATTATACTCATCATATAATTGTTGATCAATAATTTATCACTATTGCTCGTCAAAAATCCAAATGTATTAACAATATTAAATAAAAAAAACATTGTGTGTAATTGTATTAAAATTTTAAAAACATTAAGATAATAATAAATTAATTTTAAGGGTATAGGAAGATCTACAGCCAACGAACCCATTATATGTAATGCTATAATGTACCTATCATACAGTATACAAGTAATTCTGCATAGACATGATCATCTAATGTTGAAGCGTTTGAATAACACAATCAATAATTACAATATTACTATTGTATTATTTACAATAATATTTTAGTAACTCCTAATAGCGGGCGCGTTGTGTAGGCAATTTCGGTACATCGCCGTGTAGGTGGCATTCGAGTGTTAATAATCTACACTTTGTTGACGGCTATAATATTATTTTCATTTCAATTACATGACGTGTATATTATTATTGTAAATTATTACTCACAATATAACATTCTTTTAATTTTATCTTAACCACCTCAATTTGAAAAATTAATTGTTTTCAAATATTAAGTGACAACGGATCAAATGTTTTTGTTACTTCGTATAGTAATTAAGTATTGAAATGAATCCATTTTCTACTTTTAGGTATAGTGTTATAAATTTATAATATGACAGAAAACGTTATTTTGACGCAAAATGAATGATAACGATACTAAAAATAAATTATTTTCTATGAAGATTAATATCCAATTCCTATCGTATTGGTTTTACCTAATTATAATGAAAAATTTAAGTTTATTATTTTGTTCATAATCTTGGATAATTATTAACTTAATTTCATATGTACTATAATATTTGTTTGGTAGTATAGTAAATATTGGAAATAACTATGTCACTTTTACATAAAATATTCTACCAGTAGTGCCACTAACTCAAGGATTACATTAATATATTGTACACTAGTATTAAATGTACTCCATATTATACAGACATATATCATTCTTTCTACGCGATTATCCTAGTAAGTACTAACATTATTGCAATTGTAGGTGCGCGCTACTGAATCATTTAAATATTTATTACTAAAACGATTAATGTCAGTGGTGAGTTTTGGTCGTCGTTTGCAATGATGGTATAATACAATAATATACATTATCACAATGACGTGTGTGCATAGGATTAATATTAAAATTTTTACAAAAATTAAATATATTACTACATAATATGGTGAAATACTGTTATGGTACGCTTAAATACCAACCGGCCGTATTACTCGTGTCGTATATGTAGATTAATTTCAACGAACCTACACAAAAAATTGATCCAATAATGTAATAAACACTTATTATTACCCACAGACGTCTAGTGGCAATTCAGTCTCACGGTCACCACACTCTGAATTCTTTTCTGTCTTCACATATTTATTATATATTAATTTTACGATCGAATCGTTATTGAAAAATATCAGTATTTGTTTTAAACTAATCACATTGTGTTATGATTATACTTAATTGTTATTTTATTTTATAATTGTTGTCTTAACGTAATTTCATATATTTATAGTTTTTGATTTTGTTTTCTACTTGTTATCTTCAATCATTTTTTTTATCTAATTTTTATTTATTAACATTACTTACTATTATATTCTTTGGCATATACATGTATTAAAAACCAAATACATCACTGGGAGTCAGCAAAAAAGAAGAAAAAATAGAAAAAAGTGGACTAGTGGGTATCTCTCTGCTGTACCTATAGTAGATATGGAAAATATATTATGTATGTCACTATGATGCATATATTAAATTTGAATGTAATGACAGGTATCATTGTATAATATAACGGTTCTGAACAAAGATGATTTATCAGTCTATAGAATATAACATTATAATATTACCTACATAAAAATTATAATATATTTTTATACGCTCACAAAGTGTTTTCTATATTGACTCTGGAGTTTTTTTTTTACATTTATTTAAAAAAAAATTATAAAGAACCCTGTGTTGGGTTTTTTATCCTTAGGTATAAATCACAAAAATTTTATGAATTTTCAACTTTATAATTCCATGCAAATTTTCGCGATGTTGACATATTTCGTAAACATTTGAACTTTAAATACTTATAAACAAAAATTGTAACCTTACGATTTTTGATCTTCTTTCACAACGATAATTACAACTTATACTAAACCTTTGACTACATTTTAAAGATTTTTTTGGACCGCCGAATTTTTTATAGGAATTTCAATAAAAAAAAGCATGTAAGTGGATGTCGCTCTGCTGTACATTAGGGGGTGGGGTAGACCTCAGATTAGGGTAGGTTAAATTTGAATGAAATGATAAGTATCATTGTATACGAAAAACGATTCTGAACGGAGATGGTTTATCTGTCTAGGGTATATTATAGATTATTAAAAATTTTCAAATCTTAGATTTAAAAAGAAAATTTTTGTCAGTCTAGGATATATTATATTTAAATATTGTCATATATTCTATTTTGAAACAAATATTTTATTTTTCAATAAGGACGGATTTTTCATAAGGCATGGTTAATCTATTTTTCCAAAAACATTACATGTAGTTATCATAATTCATAATACCTTATATTATCATAGATATACATATACCTGTTTTGAGGATAAATCGTTATCGTTACGCGATTTCATAAAAATTTAAAACTCAAACGCTCAAAACATTATTCCTATAATGACGTTTCAAATTTCCTTTATAGATATTTGAAGGAAAACTTACGAAACACTTAGTGTTGTATTTTTAATTCTTAGTTATAAACACAAAATTTTTTATGATTTTTCAACTTCAAAATTACTTGCAAATTTTCGCGTTTTAAACAAATTTCGTAAAAATTTGAAATATATACCTACGCTTATAAAAAAAAAATGTGACTAAGGATTTTTAATTTTTTTTTAGCTACAATAAGAACAACTCATAAGGAACCTTGTGATAAATGTTCAAGTTTTTTGGGTCATCTAACATTTTTTTACCGACACTTCAAAAAAAAATTTTCAGAAAAATTGAATATTTCAGTTGTCTATAAATATCTCGAAAAAATTCAAAATATTTTGAAAATTAAACTGTAGATAGATAACAACCAAAGATATTCAATTTTACATCAGAAACCACCCCAAAAGTTTGAAATTGAAGCATTGTTTCGACTAGTTATGCTGTACACAGACAAAAAACACACACACATCATTGTAGAATCAACACATTCATCACTCCGTTCAGAATCTAAAATTAGAAAAATTTTAAATTTCAATTGTCTGTGAATAGTTTAGAAAAAGTCAAAATATTTAGAAAATTTAATGGTAAATAGATAACGCTAGTATAAAAATTTGATAAAAATGTGATGTATTTAATGATTATTTTTTGAGTTACAGCAAAATAAAAGATCAATTTCGTCAAAAACTGATTATGCATAAAAATTCCCGTTTTTTTCGTTACTTGTTATGGTTTTTCCTGATTCTTTTTAAAACTATTGAACATTGAATTTACCTTTTCAAAGAAGGGCTGAAGTCAAAAATCGAAGCATTATTTCTATTCCAATACGTGATGACAAACATAAAAATGAAAAAAAAAAAACACATCATTGTAAAATCAATACATTTCTCACTTTGTACAGAGTCTTAAATTAGAAAAGTCTGCGAGAATTATGTATATTAAGCGTAAATAATAATAATAATAATCATGGTAGTAATAATAATAAACGATGGATGGATACGCGGAGAAACAGTAGCTTTTGCGAGCAAGGAAAAAAATTACCTACATTACATTCACTTACGTGCAGCGCCGAGATTATAAATCGTTTTCGGCTTGCCAAAAGTTGTATAATAAACTTTCAATATGATCACGGCAGTAATAATATAAATAATACATAATAAATGTGAACGCGCCCGTTAATGACTTTCCGAGGACAGCTTTATATCGTGTATATAAATATATATATACACAAACATGGTATGCTACTTGGGTGGTGGTGGTGGAGGTGGTGGAGGTTGTTACGGACGTGATGTAAGGGCGGAAAAGCGAAGGGGTGTAGGTACGCGGTGGCAGTGGAGGCGGTGAAGAAGGCCGAACGGAATTTATTAAGGCACAACTTTGACACGGCAACGGCCGGCACGAGCGTCCTCCACAGAGTCCTTTCGCCGCGACCTTACGCGCACGTCGCCGTCATCTCCGTCGCGCACCTTCGGCTTCGCGCACCACCGAAAAGCCGTTATCTCTCTATTAACGGTTATATTTTATAAGTTTGTACATATGATCGTAACACACATAGGTATATAAATACGTATAATATAGGTATACTATAAGTATATAAACATATATTATATTAGACGGGCGGACCAAACGCATGTATATAATATTATATATAATAATATGTATATACACACACCGTATTAACGGTACACGCGAGGATTAAAACCGCATTTTATATATCGTGTCAACTGATTTATCTCTATCCCGCGTGCATTCCGGACGACCGCAGCCATTATACGTGTCTCGACCGATCGCTATAATATACACACATAATATTATATAATATACAGGGTGTCCAGCTAGGATTTACCCATTGCGATATTTCACAAAATAATGGAAATTTCGAAATTCTGATTTTATAATAAGACTTGTAGGTATAGAATTATAGATATTTCATTTTTAATTGATTTTAATGTTTCGATCAAAAAAATTAAAATAGTATTTTTTATTTAATGATTTCCAAAAAAATTAAAGATGATCATTTTGTAGAGTTTATTTTTCTGAAAATATTGACATTTCAAAATTTTATTTTCATTAATTTCCTGATTTTGTATATTTTTGCTAGTTCTGAAGAAATAAAATATGATTATAAGTATTTATAACTATAGGCACATTGAAAGTATTCGGCCGGCCATACGAGAGTGCGGTGGGTTAAATGTTTGATAACATAACGGTGTTAAATAATTCACAATTTTTCTAGAAACTAAAAAAAAAAAATTTAAATCAGGAAATCAATGAAAATAAAACATTCAAACGTCAATATTTTCAAAAATATAAATTCTACAAAATGGCTATAGTAAATTTTTTTTTGGAAATTATTAAATAAAGAATTATATTTATTAACTTTTTTACAAAAACATTATAATATGAAATAATTGTAGTTCTTATCCATGTGATTCTTATTGGTTATTACAAAACTAGAATTTCGATATCCCCATTATTTCGGGATATATCGAAATGAGTGAATCCTCACGGTAACCCTGTATAATACGCGTAGAGCCCACCACCTCTCTCTTGTCATGTGTGTTATTGCACAAGCACTCTCGCGCGTTCTGATTTCCCTCTCGCCAGCCCGACAGCGGCCGTTATGGCATTTTTTACACCACTGACTCAAGTTTTTTTTTTTATACACCTATACATAATACAATATAATATTATAACGCGTATGCTTCCGTATTCTTTTTTATTTAATGTATATATATATATATATATTTATTTTTTATCTTTTATAGCGGTTGATAAATCACGAGGGTGAACGAGAATATAAAAAAAAGTTTAGAAAAAATTACTCCAGTCGGTTCATTACTACGGTTGTCTGCGCACATAAGCTCATTAAATAACGAGGAAAAGATAAGTTTCTTTGAAAATATGTGGCACGCAATAGTGTCAGTCGTCGTGGTCGTAGTCGGACTGACGTTTGTCGTCATTATAATAGGGTATTGCAGGGCTATGGTAGTGCGGTGAATGTGTACACCAATATTATTTTATGCATTTTGAAGCTGTTATATAATTTATTGTGCTTTTAATATTATTTCAAATTATATAATATTTAGTGATAAATAACCGTACTTCGTTTATTGACTATACGACTTCTACATAATAATACATATTTTATTATAAATGTACTGTTATTCCCTAGTTTCAAACAATATAGCATCATGATGTACTGTTGCGTCAATAAGTGATCATTTTAATTTCGTTATTGTTATTTCCGGTAAATTTACTATTGATGAACATCGTTTGCAGAATTATCCATGTGATCCTACACCCATGCTAAATCAAAACGAAAATAATGATTATTACGACTATCCTTAAAACGTCGGATTTTTAGTTTTAAATTCAGTAATTGGAACATACACACACATACACATTCACAAGAGTATAAATTTTTCGTAAAAATTCTCACTATTTTGTATTTACGAGTTTATATATTATAATATTGTATTATGATACATTACAATAATGTGTACATGCTGCGTAATAGTTTAGTTAACAAAATGTACTTTTTTTTTAAAGATTTCTTCTTTTTTATTTTTTTATTAACATGATATTATCTTCAAGGTTGTCTAGAATTTTTATATTCAACAGCATATTTGGTACTGTAAATAATTGTGAAAAAAAATGTATTCATACAATAAACTGCGAGTGAGCACATTGAGTTCTGATGTAATACATATTGTGAGATGTGTGATATCGTTTTTATCTGACCAAACAATATTACTAGGTATTCAGTTACTTGTAGAAATTTTTACAATTGTTGTCATTTCGAAATAACACATAAATTATTGAAAAAATATACTTGCTTGGTATGATCTTTTGCTATACAAATTATCTTTATATCAATTTCTGTGAAAAAATATGCCAGGTAGATATTAGAATGATATTAACAAAAAATAAATAATATTAATAAGATTCGTATAATATGTACGCAGCTTGGAGCCGTGAAAGAAGATTTTTTTTATTAAGAAAGACAATATACGATCTGTTTACAATAATAACAATAAGCAAATTAGATTTTAAAAAAATAAATAATAAAGTAACATGAATATCGTGATGAGGGAGAAACCCAATAGTAACACCTCATTTACTAATTTAATAGGTCACCATTTACGCTTTAGTCTGCGTGATGGGTTTTTTGGGAAGATGAAGGTGGACATGTGTGATATTAAAATATTGCTATGCGTGCTTAAATTTTGATGGAAACGTTGTACATTATTTTGTCTAGTTCAGTAGTGGTCGTTATTTCTAAGTCATTGTGTGAGGTAAAGTTTGAAACATACCATGGCGGCTTTGGTTACTAACCTTAGCGCGATTAATTAAAAAGCCTGAATTGGCCTGATGTTCTAGGGGTTGGCAAGACTCAGTGCCGTATCCAGGGGGTGGGCTTTTGGGCTTAAGCCCCCCCCCCCCGAAATCTCAGGAAAAAATATTTTTTTAGTAATGCGTTATGCGTAATGGGTTCATATCACAGAACAATATCATATTATGGTTCATGTCATAGTAATAATGTTGACGACCTTTTAGTATATTAAGGTTGTGGTGACGCAGTAGTTTTTATATGAATAGTATTTAATAATGAATGCATAATACATTAAAAACTATGTGTATATATTATATGTTTTAAATTATTTCCTATTTTCCTATAAAGTTAAGTATGTTTAAGCCCTCCCCCCCCCCCCCCCCCCGAAAACAAATCCTGGGTACGGCACTGGCAAGACTGGCCTTATAATTTACTTATATATAATAAGTTTGTTTTGGAATTGATGAGTGATTGAAGAAGATGAATTCTATTGTTCGCTGATTTTCTTTTTTCTTTTAATTGGTGGCCCCAGGTTAGTATTTTATTAAATTTTATGTCTGAGTACTTTATTTCGGTTCGACCAGTGATGGGGATGTTTTTCATGATTAATTGAGGGCACTCACGGGGAGATGTCTTAACGTGAAAGTAACTTGCACAGATTTATCTGTATTTATTTTAATTTTCCATTTTTTGGCACATTCGTCGATTTTATTAGTATGATCCTGAAGTGCAGCTGAAGATATAGGATTGAATTTGAAATGGAGTAAAGAACAGCTGTATCATCAGCGTATGTTGCAAGAAGGGTGTTTCTAGATTGAGAAATATCTGTTGTGAATACATTATATAGATCAGGGGATAAATCACTATCCTGTGGGACTCCTGCAGCATGTGAAAGAAGATAGATATAATAGAACATTAAAAGAATGATTTACAAAATAAATAAAATTTACAACTTAAGTGAATTTGGATGCAATTAACTATAAATTCTGCTTTTACTTTTTTGTCAATATTATCTCTGAGATTTGAGAGTAACTTTGTTAAAATTAAAAATCCCAATAATCACGAGAAGAATTTTGAAATATATTATGCATAGTGTACATGTAATTATGATGGAGGTTGTATCGCACTTTTTTTTTATTTGTATTTGAAATGAATGAATACAATATTAAAAATTATAATAATCAATGATTTGTAACAAATACATATTCTTGAAGAGTTCTGACATAAGTAATTGAATTTTGATATTCGTTATTCAGAATAATAGATGATATATTATATGTTATAAAATTGTTGATTATTTTAATGTATACAATTCAAAATATTTATGAAATAATTTAAATCGTCACACCTACTTCTAGTATGAAAAAAATATGATGCTTTACACATTATAGTATAACATAATAGGTATACAACAATATGTATATACATTTTTTTGTATTAGCATACCTTTTGACATCGTGGCCATTGAGCTACAACGATAATTGTTTTAGCTTATATTGGTTTATCTCAAAAACATTTTGTTTTGAATTTCACATATAGTTGTTTACTTCTCCATAAACGTATAATCAAGTTGTACATTATTTTTAAACTTAAAATATCAATTTGAATGCAAAAATTTAATATTTCATTATTTGAATTGTTTTTAAATATTAAACTTGTATTGCATTTATATGATTTGGTTACGAAAAAACTATTCATAAATTATATAATAAAATATTGCATTTATTTGTTAAATATTAGAGCTTTTGATAGCTAATTAATATTATCACAGAAACTGTGTACGACCACATAATTAAAAATCCGAAAAACATTATTATTATAATATAATTTTTATTAATAAATTATTTATCACACCGTAATTAGATTATGTGCAATCGTATTTATTTCACATTCGATAAAGATTAAAATTTTAAATAATTTTATATGGATGTCCTTACAAACTTACTAGTTACTACTTCAGTTCATAATTTTTTATAGGACGTTGTCAATATTATGGACTTAGAACTTTCTTATTAAATGCTCAATTAACAAAAAAAAAAATCCATAATTATTAAATTTGTGCTTTTTCATGACTTTAATAGATATACAGAAAAAATATTTATTTTTATAACACACTACACTTATCATCATAATATATTACAATAAAATATAATAAAATATATCGTTTTTAAACTAATGGTAATTTTAATTTATTTACGATAATTATATTTTTGTAGTACAAATAAATAGTTATACGTGATCATGAGCATTATTTTGTATAATGATTCTTATTGAAAAATATTAATGTTAATTTTTAAAATTCATTAACTGCATTTCTTAATCCTAGATAATTATTTTACTTTCTATTGTAAGTTTATCAGTTTATCTAAGAACACCCATTTAAACTAGTTCAGATTTCAAAAGCCAAAGCGTATTCAAAGTAAACTCATTATAAATAATATAAAATTAACATAGTTTAAAAAAATATGTAGCTCGTTTATTCTTAATAAAATTAATAAAACATCGTTTAACATGTGAAAAAAAAATTATTATATTTTGCATTGTGCAGCAGCTTTATCGTACTTAATATATTATTGTCTTTTGTATGAAAAAAAAAAAATGTTTCCATTGATAATGTGATCTGTTAAATGTTATTTCAGTTTGTGGTCTTATGAATTTCCACATGATAAAGCACATTATAATAATAATACATTCTAACGATTTCTGGAAATAGGTATTTATGAATAAAATATCATTTAAGAAAAAAATTTAACGAAACCATATCCTCTATCCCCCTTACGTATATCACATCCTTCCTTGTCGTAGTATTTCAATGCAAAGGCATCAGAAGAACTGTCGACCAGCTAGCAGTCCTCAATCACCTTACTTGATACGATCCCCCTTCGTAAACCCTACCTTGACAACCCCTGAATACTATCCTTCACATTTCGCGATCATACTCACCTCTCACGCACATTCCCATGCCATTTTAAATTACTTCTAGCCGTTTCCTATTTTTGAAACCTATGCGTGCATTTCTCGAATTCTCTTGACCGCTTTGCGTTCGCAGTCCCAGGCTTCTCAAAATACATGTTATTACCACTTTTACTTATTCACTCTTGCATTATCTGCATCGCACAAGGTTAGGTAACTACATAACCCCAACTCCATTTTTATACTAGTGTGTATAGGTGCATATTTTTGTATACTTAATTCAGTATATAATTTAATTTACACCATACTCACATGTCTACCCCTCTATAAATTTAGCGTCCCGCGAGTGTTTTTTCAACAGTTCTGTGTACGCATTTACACAAATGTCAGCTCTACTGTTCCCCGGAGTGCACTATGCCAACCGTCTCATATGATTAGGTAGATACCGTTCGTATATCCGATCGAAATGTGGTTAAATATGCGATGGAATTTATTTGCATTCAAAAATAAAATATTTTACAATAATAACTAAGCTGTTGCTATTTTGGAGGGAAATTTATATATTATATGAACATATACATATTATATACTATGAAATAAAACACTTGTATATTATTATATTTTTGAATTTCTTCGTTCCAGGAATTTGTAACAGCTATATAAGTTTAATACGTGACTACAGTATATTATGTATATATTTAGAGAAGGAAGAACTGTCTTCAATTGACTTATTTTAATTTCTTAAGCAAATTCTAGGATCGCGTAGTAAAACAACCATGTTTGTATATAAAAAATTGAAACATTTTTGAAGAAATTCACTTTAAAGAAAGTTGAAAAAACTTCTTAAGATTTCTTAATCCTGATGGTGAAATTAATACGGGATTGAAGTGCCTAAATAATTATTTTATAAGGTATTTACTCAGAATTACTTTCAAATATATTACAATGCTATAACTTAGATCTGCTGTAAAGCGGTTATGTCGTATATTGTACCTTTTCATTATTTCCTGAAAGAAAATACTGCTAATTTCCATAAACAATAAGTAATAACCTGCCTAAGGTAGCTTCTGAGTAAAAATTCAAATTGATGTATGCCACTATGATAATTTTTTAAAACTTTCAATCAAATGTTTCATATATGTTTAAAAAAGACACCACTCATTAAATGTAAAATACAATGTTTCAATCAAATAAAGATGAATTATATTGTATCACAGATGGGTGATACGTTTTGGTTCAATAAAAATAATAACATCTAATAATAATGAATTAAATTAAATTAAATGTGTTTTATTATACATTATTTAGGTATGTAATTTTAGTGAGATACCCATAATTTATGTTGTATATTTAACATTTTCATGATTGCGTGTAATTTTCAAAGATAGCCATTGATTTTGTTTAATTTATGTGATATAATTTGTTGTATCGAAACGCACATTTAGCTTTTTAATGCTTACTAACTAGGAGGGTTTGCCTATATCATACAATCAGACATTGAACCTTTATAATATATTTGAATATTTTACAATGACTTCACTTTAACACATTTACACATGTTTTATAATATATGATATAAGTATTGGTATCTAATTTTAATTGGAAATGTATTAAATGTATTTACAGTACATATGATATTCATCAACAATCATACACCAATACTATTAATATTATCAATTTCAGAAAAAAGTTTAAATGTAAACATAATACTTTACATTTTACAGTTATGAAATTAATATAATGAAATGAAGTTTTTATCGTTATGTATATTTTAGATTTTTTTAAGACATCAAATTTAATTTATTTCCAAACATTTATGGTATTAAATCTTATAATTCAGTTTTATTTTTTATGATTAGCCGAATATCTGCGACCGAATATCATCTGTAAAGTATATATTTTATTTTTAGTATATTATATACTATACAGTCAAGAAAACTGAATAAAATATACCTAACTCTGGAACACTTACCATTCGTCGATTCGATGAATACTGATCATTTTTTACTGACTATTGTTATTATGTTTACCTCTGCTTTCTTAAATTCTTTATATATCCCTTATAAATATTTATAAGGATCTTCGTTATTAATAATAGACCCAATATTATTAATGCTATTAATTATAGTTATTTTCCGTTCATTCGGCTACACTCACGTCGTCGTATACAAGTAATATACTTAACAATTACCTAAAATATCCTTTTATATATCATATTTTTCGATTATTTGAATGATAAGTAATAAACAATAAAGACGTTATTGTTAAAATAAAATTGGATATCAAGAAGTTAACTATTCATTTTAATTTTTAATACACATTGTACACAAAATAGGATATAATACAATATATAAACGAACAAAATAATTTTACTTATGTTCTCAAAAGATCTAATGTATGTTATATAATATGTCATTTTGGTACGGAAATATAACGTTATTTCACTAATACTAAGTCAATGTTTAATGTACCATTATAATATAAGTAGCTTTCAGTTAAAATGATATAAATACTATCTAATGTTTTATGTTTGTTTCAGGCATTAAATCTCAGAGCGAGAAAAGCAAAGGCGGCAAGAAGACCGCAGCTAAGCAGAGATATGAAACCGGGTATCATCATTGAAAACGTTGCACAGACCAGGAGACGACTGGCCGAGACCACGTTGCTTGCTACAGCCTCATTAGCGCCCGGAAGTTCATCCATAATTGATGAAGGGCCAACCAACACCGGAAGCGGAAGTCAGGTATTAAAATATGCGCATCAAAATAGTAAACTTACATGTTTCGATTTATAACAATGTTGATCCTATTGTAATACATGCGTGTTTAGGTATTAAACATATTATAATTATAATTGAGACCAAAATTAATAACAGTAGTAATACATTATGTATAATATACATCACATATGTATACTTATCAATTTCAACAGGTAATGGTTATAATACTTATCCTGGGAACGGGTTGGTGACAAAGTTTGTTAGTTACAATGTATTTTTTTTATGATTACAATGTTTTGGTACTTGTCATTGGTGAATTTATAGTTGAATTAAATGATGGATGTCGTATAAACATATTTTATTAATACGGACACTGATATTTAAAATAATAATGGATCGGATTTTATGCTTGTAGTTTATGAAAAACAACACTCAAACAGAAACTTTATATTTGTCTGAATTGTTATTTGTTGTGTACATGTTGCGATAAACTACATTAGACTATGATGTTTATACATTAAATGGAGTAAAAATAATGAAAAACATCCCCCAGAATATAATATCCTGTTAAAATCCTTATATTTTTTTTTGCTCTGTATATGGGGGGAGGGGGGGGGGGGTTAAAAAAAACTGCACCATGTTTATTAATTTTATAAAAAAAAATTAAATATTTGTTCACTCTTATAAATATTAGTTGGCATTTTAAATGTTTTAAATAAAAGCCTATGTCAGCAATTCCCAACTCATGAAGTCTACTTTTGTGCTACGAGAAACGTGATACCGGAAATCCGATGGTGGTCTAAAGTCTATGCAAAGGGTCAGAAAATTTTAATTGGAATTAACATTGAGATGATTTTATACACATTTTATACTTCTTGCATTGTCTTATTTATATGTGTTTATATTTTATACCTGTATATTAAGTAAGTGGATTTTTTTATATTATTGGTAAAAATAAAAAGTTTGGAAACTACTGGCCGATATAATAAGTACATGTTTTGAATATTTAGTGATAAAGTATGTGCACTGATCAAGCACAAATATAAATGTAGAATAACAACGCCTATTATGATTGTATATTCGTATGGTCTGAAAAAATGTAGGTAATAATTAATATTTTATAGGCTACTTTACATATTATATTTAGGTTGTATAGATATATTTTAAATTCATTGAATTTTTGATTATTTCTGGCCTTTGAAACAAAAAATAAATAACTATTTTAGGTTTCTAAACAAGTTGCATTTAAAATTTAAAACATGTACATAATAATATAAATAATAATTTTAATAATATTAAAATCTAAAAGTTATTTAAAAGTTTAATTTAAAACATAAACTCAATTTAAATATGTTTGATATGAAAATTTGGAAAAAAAATTAAATTTATTTTTAAAATGTATTATGTACATTATGACATATAATGCATGGCTCGGAAGTTATAGGAGCTAAAAATGCCAAAATATACACAATAAAATAACAAAATATGCATAAAAAAGTTTATTGAATATCCGAAAAAAATTAATATGTAGCTGTAAATATAGTTGGCTGATTTTGAAGGATTGTAATTTTTTCAATCTAAAAATAAAAATATAGAATAAAGTTATTTGAAAAATTATATTTATTTATTTTTAATTTAATGAAAATATAGATTATTGTAACTTTCATACCTGTAAAAACATACAATATACTGTGAAGTAAATAATACTGTATTACAAAATACTACATTACTAAATGTGTCTAGCTATAATAACTGTAGTTTAAATGAATAATTTAATATCAATAATTTAAATTCTATTATAGTTAATTATAAATAATGTACGCACATGTAAATGTAAATAGTTATTCAAACATATCACACATCCAAAAATTAAACTAAATTATTTAAAGAAAAAAAGTTCATTGTCAAACTGCTTAAAATGTATCATTATTTATCCATCATGATTTAAACGCAACGCAATTCAATTAACAATAAAACACCTATGTTCTAAAATACTACTACAGAAATATGTATATAATAGATATTTATATAGAAAAACATATCTCATACAATGTGCTTCACATAATTTGAGTTTTAAAAATTATAATGTTAAGAAATACTTTTAAAATTCCTCGGGGAATGTGAATGTGAGAAGAATATTATGTTCTTCATTAGTAATATAATATATTATTACGTATTCTACTTATTCGTCTTGGTCTTATTCTTATTGTTATTGTTGAAGCAAAAATATACAAGGGAACCGTAGGTTTCTAATGTATTACTTGGAAAAGTTTCCATCATACATCAATTTGATTATATTATTTTAGTAAAAATACACAGTAAATCACGCTTAACACTATTAATTCACAAATATTTTCTAAATATTCAATGCTTCATAATTCATGATACACATTAATTATAATCTTTATATGGTTATTTTTTCAAATCTTAGTAAATAAATAATTCAAATATAAAATAAAATTAGAAGCAATTTTATACCAAACCTGTAAACACAATGTCATTTAACTCCTATTATATTTTTATAGAAATAAACGAGTGTTCGCTCTGGTTGCCGAAGAAGGCTTATTGTATTATTAAAATATAATTAGTCCGATTTTTATAGAATCAGTTGAACTTGAATTGTTTTAGGTTAGTCAATACATAGAATTATTGATTTCGTTTATTAAATATTGCATTATAATAATATTTTAGTAGGTGCAGTAAAGTTTCTGAACGACTATTATAGTATACTATTATTCCCGAGAATATAATTATTTTGTTGAATTAAGATCTTTAGTCTTTAATATTGGTTGGATTAAAAGTTTTTAAAATACATCAAACAGAATACTATATTTTTTAGTTACTCAGACTTGTTCACTAGTAAATAATACATATTATGAAAAAATGGAAAATACATAGTACCTATGAAAGAGAAAATAAATAAAATACAAATTAGGTAAGTTTTTTGACAAAATACTGAATACACCACATATATTCGGGTCATACTTACAATAATTTATTTCTTGTGACATCTCCTGAATTTGCCTGCGAAGATTAAACTTAAATAAATTGCCATATACAAGCAGAATATAGAAAGTGTCTTAGTTTTATCGATATATCAAACGACATCAATATCATATTAACCTTATAAATGTTCGTTATTCTTCTGGCAAAAATTTTGAGTTATTTTGTACCTGGAAATTAACAAAAATAAATTTGTTTATACCTATGTTGGGTAATTATAATATACCTATTAATTATTATATTATAATGTCTAATGTGAACAATGTTTCGTCGGGTTTATATTGCACAATTAGTTCTATTATATATAAGCTACCTAGATATTATAAATATACGCATAAACTTTTGAGCTGATTAAAAAAAAAAAAAAAAAAAAAAAATACTTTTAGATCTCATTTAATTTGAACGATATTATGTGTATAAAAAAAAATCCTTGTTGTATATCAGTATACGTATACAACAAACTTGACTGAGCGGGTCACTCAATGCCCTCTTTTATCATTATAACACACATAATAACGCGTATGTTTTCGGAGTGTTTTAATGGATTTTTTGTGTTAACAGGACGACGAAGAAGAGGGCGGATCACCCGGCTCGGATGACTGTCACATCATACATAACGACAAATCTACAGATTTTATCCTGTCCACGGTCATGGAAGAAACCGCGTAAGTGTAAATCTTACGTAATGTTGTGGTACTTGTGGCTAATATTTTTTATTTTTGTTTTGTTTCATAAGAGTTTTTATTCAATCTGTTACAAATTAGAATGATAAGAACAATTGATGGCTGATGGAATAGTTAATAAAAATAAAAACAAAATTACAGATTAGACTGATCTTAGAGGCCTCTCAGTTAAGGTTCTTCTACGCGCTAATATCATAATTGATTGAATATTTGAAACTCTTCTATTAAACTGTAGATCCGATTTCAATTAAATTATTATTTAATTTTGAAAATTCAGAGATACAGTTATTTGAAACACCAAATCGTAGATTATAGATTTCCTAGTATATGGATGAGTGAATTTACATTGTTGGTGATTCGGAACTACACACATTTTATCAGTTGAAAATGTCGTTCCCTGTTAGAAAATTATTTTAAATATAATAAATAACATATAGTTAAAGTATTAATCGTTTTATTTCTTGAGTTTTATTTTCATAGAACATTTAAATTTCATATTATTTTAATCAACGAACAACGTTACTAAACTATGTTGATACATGATGTGATGTAAAACCTGAGAAAAACATAATATATAAATACCATTAATGGTTCACGTTCATAATAAATTAATGTTGAAAATGACTAATGAAATAATATAGCAATAGATGGATTATGATTTCTAAATATTATACGTTTTGGTCAGCCAAAAGTTACAGATAATATTATTATTTAATTCAAAATCATTTAAGATAGCTTTAATTCGGTTGATACCGAGTTGCGGTCGGGATTAAAATAGGAAAAAAAATCCGAGTTACGGTCGGAATCTAAACAGGTAAAACACAAATAAAATCTAGTTTCGGTTGGGAAACATGATTAATATTAATTATTATTTAATTATTATATTTTAAATATTGATATAGTTAAATGTTATTGTGCTACGGTTAGATTCAAAATACGTGTTTAACAAATGCCAGCTAGTCAATAGATTCAAAATACAAATTTATAGTTACACTTACACATTCAGTTATAATATAATTACATTTAAAATACACATTTATCTATCGAATAAAATTAGTTCAAAAAAGTCATAATATTTTTAATTTAATTTAACTGTGTATAGATAACAGTAATATAAAAATTTGGTGAAAATTTCAAGTATTTACAGTGATTAGCGTTTTTGTTTTAAAATATAATTTGATTTATTTATTTACCTATGCGAATCATGTCTCTTTCTGTTTGCATTCAAAATATTAACATCTTTCTCCACCTCTAGATGAATTATTGTCCTTGGATTTTCCGAAAATGATAATTCATCAGCCTTCCTTTTCACAGAGTTATTTATTTTTTGTCTATTTAATATTTGAATAGGATCTGTTTCGTGATTTGAATGATCATTTATCGTTCTAGAAAACACGTGTTCTTCGCCGATAATATATAGTTTTGCATTACAGTTTTTATGCGTGCAACTCCAGGACATTTCTCCCGTTTTTAAAGAACGGTACTGTCTAAATTTAAAATTATTTAATACAAGTAAAAGTTTTCCCTTTTCACTATAAATTTTCGTAATTTGTGACATTTTTAAAATAAACCCAATTTTATTAAAATTTGCCAATATGACAACGTCTTGCAGTGAACTAAACGAAATAAAGTCCGACTACAATTTGGATTTTGGATAAGAGCTTATCGGATAATCGATAATCGATAACCGAATACGGACCGCAATTAAGACGGTGATTTTAACTTCAATATTATTACGACCGAAATTCATCTATTGCGACCGCAACTCGGACACTACCTTTAATTCACAAAAAAAATTTATATCAATATTGAAATCTAGATCAGTTTTTAAATCTTAATTCTATAGTTATAGAAGTGTTTAATAGTTTACATAAAAAAATTAGAAAAAATTTGTATTAGATCGTTTTTCAAATAAATAAAATAGTAAATTATAGTTTTTATATTATACAATGTCTATTATGTTCTCAAATACCCTTTCCAATTATTAAAATATCATTGAACTTTCTTTCATTTAGACAAAATAAAATATTAAATCATTTTTAAATTGTTAAATTGTTATAAGATTTTGATTAATTAAATTGTAATTATAATATTATATTAATTATTGACAATAAGTTAAATAATTTATATAATAAGTTGTGTCGCAGTAATTGAGAGGTTTTTACAAATTATCCAGCGACTTGATAACTAACACTGAAAAAGTCATAGAATTTAAAATTATAGTTTATAAAATATACTAAATACATTTTAGTTTCAGTAGATACAGTATATTTAATATTTTGTTTGAACAAACCTTAAAATTGTTTTATAATTAAGTTGAATTCCACTATAATTAATTAAAAAAATTAAACCCTGAAATAGGAAATTCGCATAAACAAAAGTTATGTGTCTAGATAAGCTATTTTATTAAATTAAAAACAACAATCTTATTTATGGTTTGTACAGCTTTCTGAAAATATTGAACAACCCATTTGACATTTATGTATGTAAAATAATTATTGAAATTATATTATTCAATATGAAAATGAACATTCATGTTGAATAATAAATATAACTTTTTATGGATTTTCGTGAACTAACAACAAAATGTCTCTGTCGGTATTTCACTTAAACATATATTTTTTATCATGAACCATCAAAGTTAACACAACAATTCAAGCTATATAATTTAGAAATAATAATAATAATGTTTTTTTTGCCCGAGTTTGCAATTCCAGAGTATAAAAAAGCATTTTTAGAAACTAATTTAAAAAAATAATAATAATTTCTTCTTTTACAATTAAATTGTGGGCACTTGGAATGATAAACAAAACGTTTATGTTAAAATAAGCTTTTAAAAATAAAATGAAATATTCAAATATGCATGGATAATTGTATACTTTATATAGTATATGTATATATTATATTGATGAGTAACAAACGCACATGACTTATACATTTCCTAACTATATTTATGTCGATCGTATAGATAATTTTGTGTTTTATATTCTGTTTGTATTTTGAGCCTGTCTTTAATATACTACCAAAATCCTTTACCCATTATCTTCAACTAACAATAGGTATTTATTTGTGCACATGTGGGTGTGTTTTTGAATGCTTATATTATTGTCTTTTTTTTATTGTCTACGTTATCAAACAAACATAATATTTAATATTTCAAATCCGGCCACAGGGCTTATAATATTTATATACTTATTAATTACCATATATTTTTTATTGTGCATCACATTTTGTTGATTTTATTTGTACATAAACATTATTAGATTAGAAATCTTGTCCCCAACTCAAACTTTCCAACGGAGTTTAATTATTTTAATCTGTCTATTTGTATACATTGGTTAAGTAGTAATGTGAAATATTAAAAATAATAAACCTTAATCTGAAAATATAAATTAATAATTTGAAATATCGTATCGTTAAAAACCATCTAAGAATTCAAATGTAATTGTACAAAATTATAAAATTGAAATTAAAACCGTACATTTTCATTTCGATTTTAAGGTTTGTAATGTTAAAAAAGTGGAAATGAATTCAATGTATTTATAATATAGTACAAACTTGACTTGAGAGGAATATTGTGACCGTTCACGAATCTCTCGGGAGATTAAGACCGAAGACTGTTACTCGGATCATCGCATTGATGTAAAAAACAATTTTCCATGTAGCCATAATACGATATTTTTGTATGAATATAACGTGTCGATTCCTAAAGGAATAATAATAATAATAATTCATATTTCCTGACGCGGCGTGAATAAACTAAAAGTTATAACTTAGCGTCGATCCTCGGTCGTCCGTTACTAACGGACCGTTAGAGTGGTGCGCGGAGAACCGTTCAAATGGGTCGACACTAAAACTAAAACTTCCCAGAAGTGGAGACGATGACAACGATAACCGCCGAACTGTAAGCGTACGAGGCATGAAATAATGGAAAGTCAGCGTGGGAACGACTCGGTGCTTTGATGAGACTTTTCGTCCCGTTTAATCGCGGTCGGACGTACACACCCGCCACCGCGGTTGGCTTATTGCCCTCGCGCAAACGATCAAAACTAGCTATCATTTTCAATATAATGACTGCAAATAATAATCGCTCATCACCGGGTAGTCGTGTCGGACCGGCCGGATGTACGCGGTGTGTTTAGACCCCTTCCGAGTTTACAGTGCGAAGACGATTCGACGGAACGCGGACGATCGTTATTACAATAATAATAATAATTGCAATAATAATTATCGTAGTCGTCGTCGTCGCCGTCGTCCATCTCTGCGCGATCGATGTGATTGTGCTGTAGCGTCCAACTTGAGACGTTTCAATTCAACAATCGCTTTAGATGTTTTATCGAACGATAATTGTTATTTTAATTGAATCGAGCACCGATCGCTGCCGTGAGAAAATTGAAAAAGTTTTCCACGCGATGGCATACTAAACTTTATTACGTCTCCGAGTATAAGTACGCTGATAATATTAATTTTTCACGAGCCCATTTTCTCTGAAGTAGCAGTATTAGTAGGAGATATATCAGCCTGTTTTTCTGTAGATCAATTATAGATAGACAGTGTCAGTGCCGAAGCTAGAATTTTTTTGAGGAGGAGGAGGAGGAGGAGGAGAACTTCATTTTTCTCTAGTTTTTGTGAAAATACTCGTAGAATACTTATCACCTGTCGTTATAAAGATAATGACGCTGTTGTTCTTAAAAAATAATTTGAGGAGTGGTACATTCTCTCTGTGCCAACTCAAGTTACTTCACTGGTAGATGCAGCATCAGATTGTTTGGCGTTAAGTGAAAAATTATTTTTATGAATAACGTTGAGCATTCATTTTGCACTTCATCTACAACAACTCGGTAGTAGAAATAAAAACCGTCGAGATATAAGTCTACATTATTTTGCACCTTACAGTACATTTTAGAAGCATATAATACCTAAAGAATAAATCCCTGATAAATAATGTAACACTTAAGCTGGACGGTATAAATTAGATTTATGAACTGTCCTTATTCGCACTTTGCATTACTATATATATATATATATATATATATATTGTATTATACGTTACATCACTGCTTCATCCATTGCATTGTTTTCTCGACACAATAATAATATATAATATGCCTCCCGAGATAACGAGTCTACTATTATACTATAACCTGCTACAAAGTACCTATATTGAGCTAAATATTTGTGTTGCAGGATGGTGGCGACGTTAGCCACGCCATCCAACCTAACTGCCGACCCAAACGGAAACTTGGGTTCCAGACCACAGGATATCGATCTTGTAACAAGGGTCTTGAACCCTAACCAAACAGTCAGCTCCATTAGCGACAAAATCGGTGATAAGGTAAAATCACATTTAAAAAAAAAAATTATTTTAAACTATCATATTACAAAGTACGCTTGATATACATGCAGGATTTTAACAGAAAGGTATTTGGTAAGAAATAATATATTTGGTGAATAGTCAAGCATGCGCATTTATGATTTTGCTTTAATAATATATTTATGTTTGTATTCGAATTCTGGTTTATAGAATTTTATTATAATTCCATATTACCATTTGTGTAGTATAATGATAGGTAGTATCCAGCGACGATAAGAGCGCTAACGATTTTTTATTTTCATGTGAAGCCCTCCCTCCATTTTTAATGAAAATTGTTATTTAGATGATTCTTTTTATAACGTTAGTGCACCATATTAATCAAATTTTGAATGAGTTTCTGAGTTATTAAAGTTTATGTACTAAAGTACTTACATTTATAATTGGACAATTTTTATAAATTATTAAATTTTAATAATTGATTTCTTTGTTTTTCGAATTGGCAAAGTCCCGTTCCTCATATTATCATTATAATATCCCCATATCTCTGTACATATTATTATGTTTAATGGTCCATATTATAATTAAAATCACTAGTAAACTACTTGTCCAAATACAATAATATAATAAAATATATCGCAATAGTTTTCAATAGAATATTAATCTTAATTTACGTAATTTATAAAAAAAGGAGTGGTTATCATCTAACAAAAAATAGTTTGTATTTCCAAAGAACACTCCTAAAAATCACACACAAATCTAATGTAAGAACATCAAAGTGTGGTTTATTAAAGAAAATTTAAATAACAAAATAATTCAAAAATGTTGGTGGAATTTTTTGGATGAATCACTGTGCATTATTTATATGTAGTATTGTAGTGGTTTCCTGATATTTTTTTTTTCATTTTTATTAATTCTATTAAAATAATTTAAACAAAGAGGAGATCTAAGATCTGGCTAAGTTAAAAAATAAATCACAAACAATCATAATATCGCTACATGATTCAATACCTAATGTCTGAAAAAAAAAAATATAATTTGTTTTCATAATGAGTTCAGTGATATATAAATATTCTAGTATTCTAGCATGTACATAGAAAATGTGAATTTTTCATTCTTCAATTAAAAAATTATCATAATCTCATTTAAAAAAATCAATCGACATGTATTCAAAATAATTATTTCTTTCAATCGTTTGACATGGATTATCACCGTGTTCATTTAAAATATGTATTTTATTATATCGTCTCAAATTACACACTTAATTGCTATAGGTACAGCTTGACAATATTATAACACTAAACATGCAAAATATTAAGTCAAGTCAGGGGCGTATTTATGGGGGTGGCTGAAGGGGCTTCAGCCCCCCTCCCCCCCGAAATCCAGGAATTGTTTATGTAGCCTGCTTATTATGTCCTATCAAATGTAAATTTTCTAACTCATATAAGCGGAATAAATTGGGAATTTCAATTGGAGAAAATACCACAGCCCCCTCCCCAAAAAAATCTAAATACGCCCCTGAGTCAAGTGCGTGCCATTTTACCGTGCATATTTCTTATCAGATTTAAAACATCTGGATCTGATAAAATTATGGTTTTAAAATTTACATAATATTACAAGTATAAATCCGTTCCCTAACCTTCTATGCATAATCTTTAACGAATCACCATCACGGCTATGCAACTGTTTTAACGAAGTTTGTGTAAAACTAGTAACGATGACACTTCGGCTTTATTTCGGAACCAAAAACTCACCGAACCTAGGATTACAAAACTTTGTTCAATTTAGAAAGTCCTATAATGTTTAAATATAATTCATACTTTTTTCATCGTTCAGACCCACAAAAACAAGTTATGGACCACCGCCACAAGGTTTTGCTATATAAATAATGTACGAGTGGGTTTACCCTGATTTAGGTACCAGGAAAGCGCAGAGATTCCTCGGCAGCGTTGTCACCAATCACAATGACCACGGCGTCAGCGACATTGACCACCACGGTCACGGCCGCGGCCACCGCAGTCACCCCAATGGCCGTGCCGCAGCCGATAGACCGTTCTACTAGAACGACACAGTCACTGGTGAAACGTTCGCTGTCGTCAATGCTTCGAAACGGATCCGAGGAGGACGGTTCGAGGTGTTCAAAAAAAGAGTACAAGACCACAACAGAAGGAAGCAGCCGCTTCACCATATACAAAGTGAACAAGGCAAGCCGGAAAAAACGGGAAAAGTCTTCGGCGAGGAAAGAGAGAAAAGCCACGAAAACCTTGGCGATTGTCTTGGGTAAGTTGCACAATAGTTTTATTAAGATTAATGTATTATCGTCGTTATTATTATAACGTTAAATTGAAGTGGAATGTTTTGATTTTTCGGTGGTTGAAGGAGTGTAATCCTACATTAACAACCTTATCATACGACTTAAATCCTGTTTTTTTTTATAGAAAAATCTATCGTATTTTTTAATAGGTAGGTAAATATTTGCTTTTTAAAATTTCCCACGTATCCGAGAAAATCTCGCTGAAAACCCGATTCAATTAACGATGATAATTTTTCATAAATTCAAATTCTAAGCTATTTATTTTATATTATCGATGTAATGTATATCCCTGGTAGAGCTTCGAAACACTAGTGAATCATTTATAACTATAAATGTGACATACAGATAAGATTAAATAATTAAACAAGATATATTTGGGGTTCTAGTGGTTCTAAAAAAGATTTTAAAGACAGTAAAACTTCAGTAAGACAGAAATTCTGTAAAATAGAAACCCCGATAATACGAACAATTTTTTTGGTGCCAATTAAAATACATAATGAATATGAGCCTCTCGTCAAGTCAGAAACTCCATTAAGACGGAAAAATTGGACGATATTAAGTGATTCCATCCTAGTGAGGTTTTACTGTAATTTAAAATATCACAAATATTTATAAACAATGTTTAATCAAGTTTGCTGTGAATAGATTTTTCTCCATCATTGATTATTAAAGGAAAGTGACAGAATGTTTTTTTTTGTGTTTTCGGTACAATATCACGGCACTATACATAATATAATATTATAAAGTCTCGTGTTATTGTTGTTGTTATTATTATTACTATAGGTATATACCAGAAACAAAATATATTATATACAATATACATAGCCGAAAATGATGTCTTCTGCCCGTCAGCTTTATCTTAATGTTGTACATAATATTTTGCCCGTCGTCATCTCACACCAAACGGATGTTTCTCTCTTCGGTTGGCGTGAGGAAAAATAATAATAATAACGGTAATAACGATAGTAAAATATCGTATTTATCTTCGAAGCATGGCTCACCATCCCGTGTATATATAATATATATATATATATATATAATAGTAATATAATGTATAGTAACAAGTCGTTATATATATATATATATATGTACAACCATCTGTTAATAATATATAACGAATCCGTGTGCGGTCGTTGTAACAAGAAATTTTTCTCCTATCGTAATAATATTACGTGTTATAGCTACTTCTTCGTTTTTTTATTGTTTGCATAAAGTGGCAACTGTGTCCGGATCATTTATATATATTATATATTTAGTTTCTCCAACCGATTTTTGCTTACCTATCTATACTACGTTATGTGCGTATACTTTTGAAATGTAACGCATTATATTCGCACGTACTAATAATAAGCGTTAAGATTTACGACTGTTTAAGCACTAACAACAGTTAACGCACGTCGTCGTCATGCGAACGAAATATTATTATGTCAGCTCTGCGCCGTTATAATATTATAATATCACTATTTTATCCTAACAACTCGTTGAAGTTTCCACTGAATGTTTGTATTACACATCGATATGAATGCTTGTGAAATAAAAATAAATTCACCACAAATGCGATAGTGTAATACAGTCTAACTTGGTTAACTTGAAATCTTCGATACCTCAAACTTTTTCCCGGTCTTTAGTATTTCCTATTATTATATTATCCTTGAATAGCTCGAATTCATGGATAACTTGAACTTCTTGGACGGTATTTTAAACTTCGAGTTAACTAAGTTCGACTGTATAACATAAAGGTTCGGATTTGAAGATTTCCGCAGCTATAATATTGTGTTTGCTTGCAAATCGTATCAGAAGGTTGTGTGACACCGTTAATATTATTATATCTATGTGTATTCGTTTTTTGTTATTCGCATTCAAAGGCGACCATGTTTGAATAGTTTATACATAATACGTTACCAATACTCGCACTTATACTAATAATCTATATGTTTCGATTAAATTTTGACTGTTTAAGCCATTGACGCACGTCGTCGCCGTGCAAACAAAATACTATGTCAACACTACACAGTATAATGTCACTATTATAAACCTTAAAAGTTAAATAGTTAGTTAAAACTCTTCAGAGTAACAATTTTCAAAGTTTTCAAGGGCTTGTACAATAAAAAAATTAAAATCGATAAAAGCAAAGTAAAAATCCAATATTACCTATATAAATATATAGGTTTAAATTTAAAGATTGCCGCTTCAGTTTAAATCCCAAATTGAAATGATGTATATGTCTTGAATAAGGACGAATTGAGTTTTATAAATTAAACTGGATATTTTAATAATTATGGAGTTATTCAATACATATTAACTGTAAGGAAATTTCACCAATACACATAATTTTAAGTCGTATACCTACATCTGTGTTAAAATTTGTCTTTCATAAAATATGACATCTTTTATATGATTCAAACTATGTTCAATTCGTTATTTAATATTCGGTGTAATGTTGTTCAGAATTAAAAGACAATTTTTAATATTAAATCATTGGATGGAGTAAGAATTTTTTTCCTACTCGTAACCAAGTGGTAACATAATAAAACAAATATGCGGTGATTAATAATTTAATCTAAGCAAGTAAAAGATATTGCTGCCAAATATCGAATACAAGCTAAAATTATATGTAACCAGACATAACTATTAAAAAAAAAATATCGATTTCCATCAGTGGCGTGCAGATAAAACACAAATGGGGCCTAGGCACAACTTGAAAATGGGGTGGATGTGGGGTTTTTTTTTATTTAATAAATATTGTGTTTTCATATAACTGTATAAAGGCCCTTAATAAAACATATATTATTTATAACTTTTAGTTTTGGGTGGACGGTGGGTGTAAAATAATTAACTGCCCCACATGGAAAAAGGGATCTGCACGCCACTGATTTCCATAGTAAATCTCAAAACCCTTGTGTGGCTATGTGAATATCTCTTTAATTTTTACATATCCTTTTTTAGTACACCTTGGTGTTAAGGTACCATAAAATATCTTTTTTTCATGTTTTAATTGTTTGAACATAATCTTTGTTTTACAATTTTTTTTTAAAATTTATCTATTAGAAAAAAATGTCAACTATAAGTTAATATCAATATATATATGTGTGATATCATATTGTGTAATAACTAATAATATTATATTATAATATAATGATAGAAATGTTAAAAAAAAAAAAAAAATAGTTGAACTGATTTGTATGAATAGAAAAATGAATTGCTAATATACAATTACTAATATATTACTTGTTAGTTAAGACTAACACAACGAAAAGATGAATATCTTAAAATCATTATTTGTACTCAATGATTTATCGTTTTATTAAAGTTTAACACATTAATCACAAAAACGACCTAATCAATGGCGTGTTACATTCAAATCCTAATATATGCACAGTTTTATCAGTACTTATTAAATTTAATTAAACTACATTTCAATTTTTTTTTCATCAATAACCCAAATGTAAACATTTGAAATAAAGCCGAACTAAAGTTTTTTCACAATTTTTATTAACGAATGATTAAATTATTTTTGTATCTAATTCTCATATTGTAATAATACTTAAACAGGATATTATAATAGATTAATGCCATCAATTATTTGAATTCTGAACAATTCTCGAATTTAAAGTTTTTGGTTAGGAACAAAAGGTATTTGTTTTGACAGTGAATTATAATATGCATATAATATACATAGATATGTCATGGTTTCAAAAGTCTCACAGCCTTATATATACAAAGATAGTTCACAAAGTTACAAATCGTATTCTTCCTTATTTTGGTGTTGTTTCTATATAAGAGAAAAACAATAAACAAATGAAAAGTAAATTTTAAACTCAAGAAACATTAATTTTACAACTGACGTGCACAATGTGTTCAAGTTAAAAATATTGAATTTAAAACACATTGATTTAAAATAAAATATTGCTTCACATACAATTTTTAAATCTAAATAATCATTCGATAATTATTAAATTTTTTAATATTGGACACTTTTACATAGCCATTAAATACGTATTATGTTTTTTGTTTTTAAAACATTAAAAATGTTTACTGTTTCCAAAAATATCTTCTAGATAATGTACCTAAGATTGATATATGATATAAATTAAATATATATATCCTAAGTGGGATGATGAATATATATATATGTACCTATATAAATATATATATTTGTAATAATATGTATGTTTGTAAGTTAAAAAGTTAAAAAATACAATGATATAAACTTCTTCAAGTTCTGGAATTTAGAAAAAGACGATTAAGTCTAGACAAAACCGTCTATAAGTAACAAAATTGGATATTCAATGAACTATATAACAATTGAATATTTTGATATTTTGTTCATTATTTAAAATGTATTTATCAATGTAATTTGAAAAATCTACTTTGACTCTTGTACCATTATATTATTTAAACAACGCAATTATTTACTAAACATTTTTACTAATTTCGAACTATTTATACCAAGATCATATTTACGTTAGTATTGACTTTTATAACTTATAATCAAATATTAATAATAAAATATAATTATGTGTATTATACTTTTTATTATATATAACATATGATGTTTTGGAAAATATAAATTCATCTGGACTGTATTACGTATAAGTTATAAAGGCTGACGAAATATCATTTTTACCATGCACTAAAAATAACTACTACTCAATGGTGAGGTGCACTAAAAATACAGTTTTGCTTTATTATAGAATTGCATTCAATTAATTATTTATTCTACTTTTTATAAAACATCTATCATAATAATATGTTAATTTATAATTTATTGTATGCGATTAAACCATTTTAGTTCGAACATATTGGATCCGATTAGGATATATTATCATAAATTAAAATATATAATTAACATATTTGTAAATATAATGAATTCAGGAATCAAAATAGATATACGATAGGTATACAACTAGTAATTATTTAGAATTTTTATGCTATTTCTATTTTGTTTTTTTCATTGGTATTATTATCGACTCAATACGTAGCTATAACGCAGGTTAAATAATCATATAATTCGTCCTAACTAAACAAAATATTCAATTACATTAATTTTAACTTTTCTATGCAAAGAAAATGTCGATTTCTTGAAACGCCATGAATTCCTTTTATGCGCCTTTATACATTGTTCTCGTATATATATATAAAGGAATTTGTTCTCCGGAAAGATCACTGTAGAACCCAAACCACAGGGCAGATCTGCTTGAAAATTTCAGGATGGATTAATATTATAATTTCACCGCGCTTTAAAAAAGGATTTTTGGAAATTCAATCCCTAAAGGTAAAATTAAGTGGTTGTGATACAACAATGGCGCACTATCAAGGAATATCTAATATTATTAATATTATATTTATTTATTTATTTATATTATTATTATTGATTAGAGGTTTTCATTGGAAATATAATATGAGCATAAGATATTATTTATTATTCAGTTATTATTTTCACTTTCATTTATAAAAAATGTCATATTATATTGAAGAAATTGCTGAGAATAGAATGTTGAAGTAGCGGTATGTCTTCCACCTAATAAAATGAGAGAATTATTCGGTGTATATTAATATTTAGCAATCCATCGGATGCTTCAAGACTTTGAAATAAGTATATGGACGATTTTTCGTACGATATCCGGTGACAATACCAGAGACATCACATGGAAAATTAACAGACATCAGTTTACAATAAATGTTTGGTATAAATTGGTATTGATTGAAGACTTTGTTTTGAATCTAGGCGGAATGAGCTTAAAAGAATATGGTTTGCCAATTCCTACAAGATCTTGTGGACTGTTAGAAAATAGAGAATATTTAAAAGAAACAAGCTATGATTTAATTGCTTTACATGAGATTGTTAAGCAAAATAAACAATCATTGACTGAGGAGCAGTGGTTTGTTTACTACCAAATATTTAATATCATCAAATTAAATTTAGGAAAATATATATTTTTAGATACTCCTAGTGGAACCGGTAAAACCCACTCAATCAATCTACTTTTGACTAAAGTAAGAAGCTCATATGAGATTACAATAATTGCAGCTGCCTCATCAGTAATTGCTGCTACGCTTTTACATAGAGGAAAAACTGCTCATTCTGCTTTCAAGTTGACACTCAATTTGAACATAATTTCGACCCTAACATGCAAACAATCAAATTTGGTAAAAGTTCTGTAAAAATACAAGCTCGTTGGACGTTGGACGAAAGTCCAATGTCTCATAAAAAAGATTTTATAGCATTAACCAACTGTCTGAAGGATCTGAAAAGTTCTAACTTATTGATGGAATGAGTCACGGAGATTTTCGACAAACTCTGCCAGTCGTATCAAGACGAACTCGAGCTTATGAAATTGCAGTCTGCATCAAGTTTTCATATTTGTGGTCTCGAATAAAAAAAGTTTCTTTGACCATAAAATATATGCGAGTAAATTTAAAAGGAGACAGGACTACTCAGTTTTCAGAGTTACTCATAAAAATTGGAGATCGAAAATATCCAGAATACAAAGAAAAAATTACTTTGGCGACCGGAATTAGTTACTGTTGTAAATACGAGTACTATAAAGGAACTCACAGACAAAATATATCCAGGCATCGAAAACATCAAAGATAAATCAACGGACTGGTTATGTGAGAGGACTATATTAACATCAAAAAATGATACATCAGGAGATATAAACAAAATATTATTGGACTCTTTCAAAGCAAAAAATATGGAATACAGATCAGTGAATTCAGTACTGGAAGTAGATGATGCAGTTAATTATCCAGTTGAATTTCTCAACTCACTCAACCTAACTGGATTTCCACTACATTTATTAATATAATACATTGGTTGTCCTATATTGCTTCTCAGAAATCTTAGTTCACCAAAATTTTGCAATGGGACACGTCTACAAAAGAATTCGATTGAAGCTATTATTTTGAATGGATCTGCAAAAGGTGAATCAGTACTTGTTCCTCGCATACCAATGATACCATCAGATTATCCTTTCCAATTCAAGAGAATGCAGTTTCCTGTAAAAGTATGTTTCGCCATGATAATAAACAAATCACAAAGGCAAACCCTGAAGTTTGCAGGGATTGATATAAGAGAAGATTGTTTTTTCATAACCAATTTTATGTGGCATGTTCCAAAGTCAATACGCACACGAGTTTAGTTATTTTGACACCAACAGGAATTACAGCTAATGTAATTTATAGAAAAATATTATATTAATGACAAAAATCAGCTCAATAAACAATATAATATGACATATTTTTATTTTTATTTAATTTAATTAGACAATATTTAATCTCAGTACTCTATTTATTATTAGATCTAAAATACTCGACTCTAAGAGTGGAGTCAGGAGTATAATAATATTGTATTGTCAATTAAATATGAGTACATTTTGATATGAAAATAATTTCAAAGAAGACAATTTCAGATACAAATATATTCATAATAAATACACTTTCAATGTACAATTTTTTTTTTTTTCATACGATGATTAATATCTGTATTGTGAGTGCTGATTAAAAAAGAAAATTAGTTATAATATCATCACTTGTTATGTTCTTATACAATAATTATTATTGCACTATGTGCAAAACGGTTTTATTAATTTTTAATCTTAAAAGTCTCGCTAAGACTATATACAAAAGTAAAATAATACAAAGTCACTGAAATTTATATTTCGAATCACATACACCTTATTGTATTTTTAGATAAAACTTTTTTTGTCATCGAATCGGGTTAGTGGTAAAAAGGCCAGAAGGATTTTATATCAGATAGCACGATTTCCGTTGCAGACGTGCTCAGATCACGTGTTTAAATTACGCAGGATCCCGTTCGTAATACCATACCATACCGTATGTTGTAATTTTAAACGGCCTTCGGAATTGTGCAGTTTAGTACTATTAGTTTTTGTACGTGAAATTTTCAAGTAGGAACTTTCGTTGGGTGTTTAGTAAATTACTTGATGTGAGAGAAAAATTGGAAACAATATTATGGCAGGAACAATATATGTATTGTATTTTAACACACTGCGTGTTTAAACCCTAGCGTCGCGTATACTCCAAGGAACATGAAAAGCCAATATGAACTGTTTGTTCTATAGCAATATATGACGTAAAGTATTGTACTTTCACTAAAGCTCTATATTGTGTATATGTACACGCTAACTTCTATATAGAGCACCAACACATATATTATGCGATGTATATGAATATATGTATAATATACTTTTTAATATATCCCAGTGAACCAACACAATCGACACTTCGCTGGTGTTGAAATTAAATTTGCTTAATAAAATCAGACATAAAACCAACTTGAAATATTCTTTTGCTCGCTAATAGCGATTGCTCGATTTATAATAAATAAATAAAAAATATCTGCCATTTTTAAGGAGGCAAAAAGCCCTGAATTAACGATTTAATATTATTATTGTTTTATAATATTAATAATTGTGTAGTACGGGGTTCCAAATACGCGATTTCGGTGCATTAATGCGTTGCTGCAAAATCGAGTTGAAATCAAATACTTGGTAATTTCTTTCATATTAAATGGAACTTTATGAAGTACTGCGTTAAAGGAGTTCTGAGGCAATAAACTTAAAAAGGGTAAAATAAAGAGATTCTACAACTACTTCGCTCTCAATGAAATGGAAATTGAAATAACTTATTCCTTTTGAAAGTACTTACTATATAAATTTGATGATTTTAGATGACAAAAAAATTCACTTCTATTTTATATTCTAATTAACTGAATTTTAAATAAAATTATTATATTGTTATATTGTTGTTAGTACATACAGGCGATTAATATCTTGATTTGTGTGCATAATATATGTAAATTGCCAAACATCAGTATAGTATAATAAACCACATGCGTTGTGCGAATACCTAAATCTAAATCTAAATAGGAAACATTTTTAATTCATAAATTTGCTGATTTCAATAGCAGTTTTTGAGTCAAATGCGATCTATGTCTAATAATTTGATGAGTTTGATAGAATTTCTGTGATCAAATTTAATGTTCAAGTTTTTCATAATAAACTTGTATAAACACTAACAGTACCTATTCTTCAAAAATGATGTTAATCAACTATATAAGTCACAAGTTTAAATTGTAAGGAACTATTTTAGAACTATAATCGTTATATTAATGTAAATAGAAAAAAAAATCTAATGTTATTAAAATATTTAATTAAATAATATTTATTTATTTAAACGTTATAAACTAAAAACAAATGATGTATATGTACTATTATAGTGATGGTGTACGAATAATTAGAAACATTTTATCGATGAATTAGTAATGTTAAAATCCAGGGCTTGAAATTTTCATCATTAACCTGACCAGCCCTTTCACTAAAGGTTCCTAATCTATTACCAGTGCTCAATTTGGCAAAATTAAAGTAAAGGGAATTTGTTAACTTTTTAAAAAAGAGGTTCCTCATCACTTGTTAAACGTTACTAATTCCCCCACACCCCCTAATAACCCTTCATAGATCATATAAGAACTATTTATAAATAATCAAATTAACGAAAATAATACTGTAAAAGAGTATAATATTGTATATTTAATATAAAATTTAAAATAACAATTTTATCAATTAAGTTTAGATACTTAAGGTACTTATACCTTCTAGTAGTAAGAATAATGATAACAGTGAACTGATAGAATATTATATTAGTTATGAAACATAATTAAAGATAATTCATTAAATAATTAATATTATTGTTATTAAATTCATGGTAAAAAAAATTATTATGTTATCACGTCATGTATTTGATAAAAATTCAGGATGATCCATCGTCCCATGCGTTCTCCTTAAAAACAAAAGGAAGCGTACGCTAAAATTTCTGAAAAATTAGTTGAGGTACTCCGTCATCCGTCCACCCAAGTAGAGCACTGCCTATCATCATTCATCAGTAATAAATTTAAGATTACAGATTACCTATTTAGCAAAACTACTTCAAAATAATTTTGGTTACCGGTATCCAATTGAATATAGATTTTCAGAAAAAAATCGTACTACACGAGTCTACACCTAGTTATGTAAATAATTTTAAAATAATTTTAATTGTTTAACTATTATTAGTAGCTATGATCGGTTATTTGTGTTGCAAAAATTAATTAAACATATTATAGTTTATAGGTAACGATTTTTCAGTTAACATAAAACGTTATAATAACATAATCTAACATCAGTAATTGGTTCTTAGATGATATTATATTATGTTATTATAACGTTTTATGTTAACTGAAAAATCGTCACTGTAACTAGTAACCGATAACTGGAATACAAAAAATGGGATTAAATGGGAAAATTGGGATATTATCGGTTTCAAGTACTATTAAATATTTACAAATTTATGAAAACACGTCACAGAAAATGCAGCTCGTGTATTGTTATATTGCATACATACGTGATTGCATCAGTTTATTAAATTGTTTTGATTAAAGGCATTAATTGAATATTTTTTTGAATAGTAATTTTTATTTTTGTTTTTAATAATTTTTACATTTTTATACTAACTTAAATATATGTTTATCAAAATTGAATCGTAGGATATTTTTATTCCATTATTTATCTGGAAGTTATTACTTTGCTATATTATTTAGTTAGTCATTTTCAAAATCACATAATTTTACCCCATTTTCCGAGAAAATGTGATTATTTCGTGCGAACGACTGGAGTCAAGGAGTGGAAATCATTGAGTGGTTGTGGCGGGGAACAACGCGTTTTGGATTGTGCACAAGCACATTCTCTCGATAAAACTTTTTTTATTCCCCTCTAGCTTCTAGTTATTGTAACTTAATTGCATGTATAATGTATATAAGTAACAAAGTTTAAATTGTTCGTAATTAAAATTAACTTTCAAAGAATCAGCAAAGATAATTAGGTAGCAAGTCTAGTAAATAACAAGAATAAAAACCAAATAAATATATAACAAATATGCCTATAAAATTATTACAATACTATTATAAAAATAATTAGATAATATTGTTATTGATCTTAAAACTACATTATTGTAAAATTTTCTTTCTTTTAATCCTTGCTATGTTTTTTTTTTTTTTTTTTTTAATCTTTTACGAGTTCACCATTCCCCAAAGAAATTGTATATCCCAATCTCTTATTATATAGCTTCAGAGTCATCACAAGTCTTTACTCATTATTGTTCTAGAAACAAACACAATACTTACATACTGTATTTATATAATTCATATAGCTATAATTAGGGCTAGGATTTATATGCAATAAAAAATTGTAAAATATACATTTTATTTACCAAAATATGCAAAAACAAATGTTTATTATTATTTATTATAATTCATAATTTATTGTTATTACTTATTATTAGCTTATATTATTACATTAAATATTAGTTAATTAGAGGTAACTTGGCACTTTCACTTTGAAATTTCGGCATACTGGACACTGTTATTAAAACCATTCAAATTATTAAGTATAAACGTTCGCACATTTACGCAACACACGACGTACTAATACAATTTTGCTGTGCTATACTGCTATCTCACTGTATAACAATGTGTAAGTAATTCTACCGGTCGTCCGACCAACGATAAGGTAACAAACGGATATTATCTGACCTAAGATAAAATAGGTAGTAGAAATAGAAGTATTATACTGTTTTTTTCTAAAAATAAAATATACAACATATTATATTATTACCATGACAGAGTTCGGTGATGATCGACATATTAAGTCAAAAGAACTCTAAGAAACATCAAATACATATTCATCACATAAACTCAAACTCTATTAAAATGTTGTAATAATAAAATCATAAAACTAAATAATCTTGAGATCGGAAATTGAACAGATAAGTCATATATATGACGTACATAATGTACAGATATTCTATTATTGAGTTTCGGTTTAAAGTTATCTAATAATATTGTCGTTCAAAATTTAGCTGTATCAAACAGTTTAATTTTGTCTTCTTAAAAAGTTATTTTTTCTTTCAGTGAAAAATATAGCAACAACACAAAATAATTATATATTTTATAGTTAAAAAGTTTCCAATGATTTTTATATAACCTGAAATACGTCAATCTTTTTTATCCAATCCAATCTATGTAAAATTTTGAACGTAAAATACCTATGCATTTTTTTATTCTTATAAAAAAAATAAACAAACTTTAAATTATGAATAACTTTAATAATTTATTTCCAATAAAGAAAATACAACATAATATTTAGTGTCTCTAAATTTTAATTCTTACTTATAATGTGACTACAGTAAAATTACTAATATATTACTAATACTTAATGCATGCAATCATTTATATCATCAGTATTTTGAACATAAACATAATATAGTTGTTTTATCGATGATGTACAATGAATAAAAAAAAATAAAAAATATGAAATACAATCACGTAATACACGTAATATAATCTGAATACCTACGCACATTATATTGAATTTAGTTTATGTATTCAAACTATACCCGAACAATTTATTATTTTAATTGTTCATGTAATAATTGTAATTGTTTATACAATAATGTAATAACTTATTAATATTAATATTAATTACTAATAAGTAATAATTGCATTATTGACTAATATAAGCTATTTTGTAAAAATTAAGAGATTGCTTTCGGCTTTAAAAATTATTTCTAAAGTAATTCAGTAAATAAAAAATATTTATACTGCTGTATACTAGTGAAAGATAAAATTAATTATTATTTAATGTATTATAAAGAACATTGTGGTGAATAAAAAAGTTTTAAGTTTAATTATTTATTAACTATTTATAAATGGGGATGATCGCGTGTTAAAAATTCAAGGTATTTGAAATAATTAATATATTTTAATTAATGCAAATCTCTAAATTATTTACCCGAATCGTTATATAAAGATTATAATAATATTAAGTTGTTCGACTAAGTAATTACCAAATAAATTTATTATATATAGTCACGTAAGCTCATTTTAAAAACCGTTTGCAGATACGCCGGCCATTATGTCGTCATTTCGTATTAGACATAAGTAATTTTTAAGGTGTTTAATGGTTCAAAAAACGTATAGGTATTAGTTAACTTCATGTCGGTATAAGTATTTAATTAATAGCATGGTAAATAATAATAGTAAAAAAGACTATAATATGACTATGCATAATATATTTTAAAAATTACTGATCGATGACATAAAATACATTATTATGTCATTTAAACGTGATAAATTCTTTGATATATTTTATATTTATTAATTATATAATTTTATAATATTTAAAATAATAATAAAGTAATTGTCTGTCACTTTTTTCCATTTTCTCGTTTAGCCAACTAATTATTCATATGAAAATATTTGATAATAATAATGACAGAATATTATATACAAGTTTTTATTTATTTATCTATTATTTATTTATTTTTATTTATTGAGAATAAGGCTTCAACAGCTAGGTCATTGCCTGCGGTTTTTAATTTATTGTGATCTCCCCTATTTCATAATCATACTATTTTGATCGTCGAAAATCTTTTATAATAAAATTTAAATATTGTATACACATTGTTATCATAATAATTAGTATGTGTACCATCGTAAAAAATTGCAAAATATATTGTTTTGTTCGTCTCGATTACAAATACGATTGTAAAAATAATATTCAAACTACGTTTTAATTTTTTTTTGTATTTTTCAAAAGTGTCGAATTTAAATTATTTTAATTTCAATATTTTCACTTTACAAAAAAAACATTATGATTAGTAATCACTGCAGCTGCACCATCCCGTCGTTGTTTAAAAACAAACTATTTGTTTCGTATTAATGGGTATGAGAAAATAATATCATTTTATATTCACGGATATATTCATGTATATAATATATATATTATATATGTAGCATATGTATAATATAGGACATATTGAGTGTATAATGTATAATATATATACATAAATAATTTTATATACATATTATATAATATATATTATGTATGTATATATACGTAACGTCGTTGTATAGATAGTTGTTTGTTTGTTGTTTAATATTTATTTTTGTTGGTGAAACAATAATTAATTGTATACCTTTACCTAGGTACCTGCACAACTTTATCCGGTGCAAGTGTTTAATTCGAAAACTGCCCATAGCGATTATTTTAAGGAGAGTTTGTGTTGTTCTTTTATCTCCCGAGCCAGATGTTTCTGTTCTATGCGCTGAAGTAGCCCGGTGAACATGTACAATGGCTTTAAGTGGTGAAATATCCTGTTTGAATGTTTTGTGTGCCTAAAAGGATGGTGGTGGTGGTGGTGGTGGTGGTAGTGATGGTGGTCGGCGAAATAACATCGTTTATGCCATGTAATATTAATTATTTGTATTACACGGAAATATTATGTGTTGCCCGTTGTTGCTAATGATGATGATTTCGCGCGCTGCAAATGCGATGACACCGTCATAATTCTCCTCAGTTCTGTTATAATAATATAATATTAGGTATAATGACCGTGAAACGCGTAGAGACAGATAAATTATTAACTTTTCAATTATTTTAATTATGAAAGTTATTTTTACATTTTATTTGATGGTTAATTTTAATACAGCATTAATTAATTACCGACTAAAATATTATACGATTTTTAATTATTAAATTAATAATTATGTTATATATTTTGAAATATACTTAAATCTCCTTAAATAATGGAGACTTCCGAATAAAAAACATACTACTATTTTCCTCCAAACTCTAAATAGCAGACAAAATTACAATTACCGAGAGTTTCTGGTATTTAGAGGTTTAATTACTTTGTCAATCTGATAACAGTTTTTTTCTATGAGATTTCATTTTATATCTGACCTAGCAATAAAATGTTAGGTACTTGCAGGAAGGCATATAATAAAAGCTGTGTTTTTTTATCGATGTTACATAATAGTTTTCGGTTTATAATTCAGGCGCATTTTATGATATTGGATTGTTAAATTGCGTCGTAGCTATAACAATAAACACTATAATAGTAATGTAAAATGTTTTTTTGTATCTTAGCGCGTACACATATGTTAAATATTTGATTAAGAGAACGTGATATCCACGCATGTTGTCTCTTTGTCTCCGTCTTACCAGTGCGTATCATAGCAAAAACTGTTTCGTGCGGGATTGAACCGAGAAGTCTACAGTTATAACAAAAACCAAATTTTCACAATGAAAAAGGGAGAATTTTAGTTGTGTCATAGCATTTTTATTTTTTCTATAAAACCAATACATCAAAAGTTATTGAAGTTTGAAAAACTTAAAAATATCAGATTTTTAAACGTATTATAACTTTTCCCTTATTAAAAATATCGAACAAATAAAAAAACTACGACACAGAAAATATTATCTTCTATACTGTGTTGATTTTTGGTGTTTCTACTAAGAGTACAGACTGAATGGTTTTATTCCGTGCTAAACAGTTATTCAATGTTACGCACTTTTAAGACGGAGATAATACATGCAGATACCACGTCCTCTTAAGACAGTGGAATAGGGAATAAAGCATCATTATTTATTAATATGAACAATGTATATACCTATTATATCTTATTCCATATAGATTGTTCACACGGCTTATTGATTGTATTAAATACAATAAAAGCTATAAATTATTGCATTGTTATTACCTTAATATCATTCGAATATGTGATGACGTGTTCGAATGTAGGAAAAAAAGGCCACGGGAAAAATAATCCACAGAAAAAAACCATGGAAAAAAAGTCAAATTACAATAATTAAATATATAAAAATTAAAATTAAAGTATTAAATAAGGTATTATTTAAAAATTGTTTACACATTATTGGTCATATTTTATACGAGTACATATATGTATATATAATTATTAATACACGGGTTATATGTTATTATTTATCATTCCGTAGTAATAAATATATTTTAAATTGTAATCAGCAATGAATGTAATGATTTTATTAAACAATAAATTTAAATTAAAAATATACATAAATTAATTTATTTCAAGATGATATCCACCAAATATCATGTTATTTTTATTCAATGTGTAGTATTTTTTTTCATCTTATTCTGAAGGAAATTCCCTTTCTTTTTTTAAGATACGACTGTTTTATAAACAATACTTTCAGTCTCACTCATCTATTCTCTCAGTCTCACCCGTCTATAATATTAGTTTTTTTTCGCTAGTTTCTCTACATTTGATTTTACATTTTTAACATACGATGGAAATCATTAACTCTAATAAAAATAAGCCCAAATTATGTTTTAAGGGCTACAAGTACATTCTCAAACTTACCGGGAAAAGTAATATTACATGGTATTGAAGTAAAGTAACCATGCTCAAATGTCATGGGACCATTTATACAGATCTTGAAGTATCAAAAATTGTCAAAAGCGGAGAAACTCATATTAAAACACACAGACCAAATAAGAAAGAGGTTAAGGTCAGTAAGTGTTATGATGAAATGAAAATTTAAGCTAAGACTATCAAAAATAACCCAACACATATTTTTGGAGAACGTGTTGCAAAATTAGATGACAAATATCAGATTCCACCTGAAAACATAGTCAAGCGCACACTACGAAACCAATAAAGAACAAACAAAAAATAATCCCTTAGACTTTGATTAAATCGTGGGTAAGTATAAATATAATATAATATATACTTATGTAAATATATTATTAAATATATATATATATATATATTATAATAAATAGTTATATAAATATATTTAATATTCAATTGAAGACTTAGCACATTATTGATATCCAGTATTATTTTTTTTTAAATAAAAAATGTAAATTAAAAAAAAATACAATTTTTTAGATGAATGGTGTACAATGGGTGAGCTCTATAATAAAAGATTTTTATTGTTTGACGACTGTGTGAATGTAGAAAATCATACGTTAATCTTTGCTTCAGATGAAGGTCTTCAACATCTATCGAATAGTTCAAGTTGGTACATTGATGAGAATTTTGGTTTAGCTTACCAGAATTTTAAACTGAAATAGCACACACAATACGTTTTTATTGACCTATATATTATACTTTTATACTTATACACTTTTATTACCTACTCGAAAATTGACATTACAATATTATAATATTAGTGAAAAATGTTTTGAATTTGTATTTTAACGTGATGTTGTATTACTTGTATAATAAATAATGACCTAACCGTCCAAATCTTATAATTTATTAATATTATAATCATGAACATTATATTAACTCTAATGTTCATGATTATAACATTAACAATTTTATTTTTATATATGAATACGGACAATACAGTATGACCGACTGTGTTAAAAATTTAAAATTCATTAACATATAACCTGTGTATTAATAGTTTTATTTATATATATATATATATATATATATATATATATATATATATATATATATAATATGTATGCAATATTACCAATGTTTAAACATTTTGAATAATACTTTAAATTTTATTTTTTTATATATTTAATTATAATTATTTTTTATATATTTGGCCAATAATGTGTAAACAATATTTAAATAATACCTAATTTAATGCTTTAATTTTAATTGCTATATATTTAATTATTGTAATTTGACTTTTTTTCCGTGGCTTATTTTTCCCATGGCTTTTTTTGTGTGGATTATTTTTCCCGTGGCTTTTTTTCTGACTACCGACGCGTTCACCTGAGTCTTTTATTATTTTTTCACTGCACATCTGTTTTATAAAAGCATACATTTATCAATTTATTTATTAACAATTAATTTTCGTATGATTATTAATTAAATATAAATATATTATTACAATTTATATAATATAGTATTATGTGTACCTTATTAGACTCATGTAATTCAGTTTTCCATTGTATAAGTATATATACAATATTTTTTTTTTTTAGGGGAGACTCTGCGGCAACATAGGCCATTAGTTGTAGGGATAGTTCGATGGGGGTAATTTTTGTATATATTTTTGTTTGTAGGTTTTTGATTTGGTAGGGTTTTAACACGTATTTGTGTATGTGTGTATGTGTGGCCTGCAGGATAATTCTAAAAATCCCGGGCGGTCATCCTTCCGAGAGCTAGCAACTGCAGTCGGTACATACGCTAAATGCGTTTCCCCAGATTGAGCGTATGACCACGCCTCACCAAGCCACTGTATACAATATTATATTATATATCCATGCACACAATTTCATCACTTTTGTTGTTTAATTAATAACGTATGAAATACGACATGTCAAATTATTAATTGTTTTATGGCACTCTTACAGATACCAATTCAGTTATATTATTCGAATACATTTTACTGATTTTCATAATCCTATACTCGTCACCCATTACGAATACTCTACGCTGGGAACTTATTTTATGGTTATTATGCTATATTAGTAACTATATGTTGTTCAATAAAAGTGGATTAAGATTTTAGTAAATTGTTCATAAATATGATTGAGACTAAATTAACACTATATAAGATAATACAATAATTTAACTTCAAAACTCAAACCATTTATTACAAATTTAAAATTCAGAATATCATAAACAATAATATTATATTCTAGTAAAGTCTATAATACTTAATCACAACATTTTATCACTATATTAGATCCAAAGAAAATTATAATATTATATAAAATTATCAAACTATCAGTGTTATGTTAAGATACTTAAAACAATAATATAAAATAAATAAATATTGTTTTCAAACTATAGCATATTTACCTAATATTGATGAATAAAATCTATTTTAAACTAAAGATAAAATGAATTACGTATTGTTTTGTGCACAACATAATTATATATATTTTTTTTTATTTTTTTAAATTAAATTTCAATGAAACTAAAATCTAATATTTAAAAAAATCCTAAATTTTATATTATAAGTTGTACAAAACATTTAAACCGCATAAATACTCCGAAGATTGCTTATACTAACATAAAACAGCGTGGACTTTATAAGATAAAATATTATGATGGAATGCATATAAAGTACTTCGTGTCCCGTTTGTTATTCAATCTAGTATACTTTGGGGGTTTAGGTTGTAACCTACTGTACAGCAGAGCGACATTCACGACTTACCCGCTTTTTTTTTTTAAGTTTAACACAATAAAGCAATTTTAATTATTAGTATGCCTTTAATGTATGTACCTGTATTTTACTTGATTGTCACTCGATACTGAATTCTACTGTTAACTTACCGAATAGTACAAAATTTATTATTAAAGAAAAAATTGACTCACTTCTAATTTTCTAATGGTTGGTTGTCTTCATTTAATGATTTCCTATATCACATTTCTCGAAAATAAATTAATGTATAAACACAAAATACAACTTACCATAATACTCTACTGAATGTCAGTTCTACATAATGATCAATATTATATTATAACTAAACTGATTAGCAAATCTTAATTTAATGCATAATAGTTTCTATGAAATGATAATGTCCATTAATAATAATTAGTCATTAGTAGTCATACCCTTATCTTATACTGTCATGTGGTTTGTAATATTGTTAGTATTATTATACGTTATTTACAAGTAAAAAATCGAATGTAGCATCTAATTATTTAATAATGATCAAGAAAGGTATGTGTTACATTAAATAAAATTTTTAAAATATACATATAAAATAAAAATATATGCATATACTCTCGTGATATTCGAGTATTAAGAATCGTAGATGATAACAAGTTTTTGAATTTAGGAAAGTGGAAAAGTATCTAATGTTTTTGCTAAAAATTAATTGGAAAAAAGAAATACGTTTTTATAGTTGAATTGCGTTTCTATGACAATATACAAAACGTAATTAATCGAAAAAAAATTGCATCCAGCTCAAAAACATATTTATGTTAAATTTGTGTCAATTTTCTTTTGACGTTGAGTATTACGTAGTTTGAAATTAATAATGATTAATCAACAAAATCGTTATTTTAAATTTGAAAAAAATATTTTTTGGTAACGTTTTTGCATGAGAAATTTCCTCCCAAAAATTAAACGAAGTTAAATCATAAAATTATTATTTAAATGTGTTAATATACATTTTTTTTGGATATTTTTCATAATCAGTTGTCTATTTGATAAGGTATCTAGGACAAAATAAAATATCATAATTGTAACTTCATTCAAATTTTATATTGAACAGTTCAATTTGTAATATTTTTAATGTCACCCATTTCTGTTTTTCTGATAATATGATTAGTCTATAAGGAAGATAACCGCATAAAAAAATCACCCTAATTCATGACTCGTAAATTGGCAAAGCAATGATCAAAATCAGAATCAATAATTATTAATATTGTATAAGATAAAAAAAAATTGTTTCATATATTAATAGAGGTTTAATCAAAATTAATAATTTTTGAATAAGTTGGAATTATTTAAATACAATTATAGATTTTTACTATGGTCAAATATTTTATATCAAATTTATAAATTGTATACCTATTCTTGAAAATTATAGTATACATAGCTGTTCTGAATTCAATTTAAGCTCGTGTGGTTAGGCCTATACTACCCGTTCCATTCTAGCTTTAAACATAAAACATAGATTATAAAATATAAATTGCTTTTTAAAGTCACATTTGGTACAACGGTTTACAACTTTAAGTCTCTGCAAAACTATCAAGCAGTAAAACCATACAGTATGTCCAACGCATTTTAGTAATAACAGCAAGATTACAATATTTATATAAATATTGCTAGTCTAGACTTTGATGAATGTAACATTATTTTTATAAAAACAACTACCAACTCAATGTCGAAAAAATTAAGCGTAAACAGATTAATAAGAAAAATTTGTTGAAATAATAGAAAAACCATAAATATATCAATATATGGAAATAAATTAATGTTGTTAGTTTCACAATTTTAACGGCTTAATTAACATGTTTCCATTGGTATATTATACCATAGTGCACCTACAGTAATACACTGTTTTCCTTAAATTGTAGCAAGTAATCAGAACGTTAAGAATGTGTCAAACAGAACGTTTTAATATATTATAATACTACAAATTAAAATACTGTCTGAGAATCCTCGGTCAAGTATTATTGTGTTATTACGCAAACATCCAAGCGGAAACACGTGCTAGTGGCATAGCGGTCGAAGAGAGATGACGGGACAAGGTGTTTCTCTTTTACACAAAAGTGATTTATAAGCGTGAAACGTGTACTGCCCATCAGAAGGTGTTTGTATGGATGACAGATAAGGAAATAGAGAGACAGATGTGAAAGAGAGGGAAAAATGGAAAGATGGAAAGAATCACAAGCAGACTGACCGACTGTGAGAGATGGCAGAGAAGAGTAGTTCGCCAATAATGGTATATTATAATATTATTATCGTCGTCGTAATCGCAGATTTCATACAACCTTCGCAAAATACATAGATAGTAATGTGTATAAAGTGAATTTCTGTGACCTATTTAATGCGAAAATTACTATACGAATAATGTCAATATGTACGCACGATAATTATTGTTGCATTATCTACCTAAATAATATACTTTCATTTGCATATTCAATGTTATTAGTGTTGTTAATTTTATATAAGTATGATAATTATTGAACATTATACGTAAGACTAACGTAAAGGGTACCGGCTATCATAAGGTATAAATTTATACAAATTATGAAACAAAATGTGTTTTCGAGGCAATCAGATCTACACATATATAATATATCTAGATCTAGATCTATATATAATATATATATATAGGTGTAAGACTTTGAATTCTCGACGAAAACAAAAAATAAACGTTTAGGTACATTTATATTATATAAAACCATTGGCTGCCGGCGGCGAGTGAACGAACAGCCGAACCCCTTTACACCACCACCTACAAAACTTACACTATTGCCATGACCGACCACCACTGGCATCTTTTTCACTTTATATATATTATAGACTATAGTACTAATACTATATAATATTATTATTTACTTCTCTGCTCATCGGTGTCCCCACAGGGCCCATTGATAAAACGCGCTTTAGCCTGGAAACTTTTTTCGACACAGTCTCAAAAGCACCTATCCCCGTACAGTCGTCGTTGTTTTCACCACGGTTCTATTCAATCAATCTCTGGTACTCTCGAATACTTTACCAAAATGACAACGACAACGACAACGACCCCAACGACTATACTCCACTGAAACGTGCGAGGTATTTTTTTTTCTGTCATCAAGCTGCTCATTCTTTATTGCGAATATTGCACGTTGAGCACGACGATATCATTGCAATGAGAGGTATAGTTAAACAGTTTTAGGTGGTTTTTATTTTACTTATTTTAAAATATCTAGTAGTAATTCTTCGGCCCAGTCCGAAGTCTTTGATCAGATCATTACTCTCTCTCTATCTCTCTATCCTGCTTTGGTCTATTTGTTGTCTTATTAATTTCGATTAAATCATTTTCACGTAGAATAGATGAAAGCAAGAAACCTGTCACCGATTTCTTTTGAAATCATAGTTTTCCCGAACGAAACTCTTTACAATCGGCTGATTACTATTTCGCTATATTATCATCTTCATCGTCATACCACATTCGTATAAATCGTAAGCAATTATATTCACCAACGTGAGTGTGATTTTCACCAACAAAAAAAAATAAATAAATAAAACATTCAAGTTATATTTTACAACAATACCACAAGTATATCACTACATCGTGCAAATACCGCACATTGAATAGTTTTTAATTGGCACATTGTCTATACACTTTAATAGTGAACCAAAAACGTTTGTTTCTAGGTATATGAATATAATATAATACAATTATTCAAAACATGATTAACGATTACGCTTGAGTGTCAGTAACGTTTTAACGCTTTAATTGAAATTAAAATTGCAATGTTACATAATTTATTATCGATCCCATCTCATTGCACTTCGTGTAAACATTTAGTACGATTCATTTTAAATAGAATTATGTATTTTTGATATTGATCATTTGTTTGCTTCATAAATTAATGTCTGAAAATTCCTGTAATTTATTGTTTTTCAAATACAGCAGTTGGATTTCGAAAAAATACCAATCTCCCTTTTTATTTGTTAAAATACCTCAAAAGATGTAATATTTATAACCATATATGATATGATCATATTTTTATATTGAAATACAGTAAAAAAAGACATGAAATTACAAGAATTATCTATATTATTTATTTCTTAATTTCTTGTGACTGTTGTTCAACAATAATTATTTTACTTTTATCTAATTCATCATAATATTATATTATAAGGTATACACCGAGTTTTTATGCAAATTCATTTCGAATTTACAACTTAATAACTATGTATATTGCAACAAAACTCTCATATAATAATATGTACCTAAACTCCTTTGTAGAAGAGGATATATTTAACAAATGGTTCCAAAATATTTTAGTTTTACGATTAAAACTTTTAAACTTCACTACAAAATTACTCTCATTTTACTTACACTTTTGCCATTGTTTACAACAATATCAACTAACAGTCTTATTTACTGTGTAAAAATACTATGCATGATAACAATATAATTTATATACTGACGTTTATTATTATTACCTACTTATTTCATTTTTTTCCAATAATTTTTCTGCAAACATTTAAGATATAGTATTACTTAACATTTTTGTATAATGGATTTAGATTAATTTTTAATTCTTAAATTACATAATGTCAAATCAAATAAGATATATTATTTCATACTATTTTAAACCACAAACTATAATATGAATACAATACTACAATAGCAATGATTTTATGTTGACGCTTGGATTTGTTTCTCTCAACTTCAAAATAATCTACTTAAAACGTGATTATAATTGACATTAAAAAAGTTTTATACATTAACAGTATTTAGTTATTCCATACGATTGTATTATTTGCTGATAAGCTTATGCTTGACAGCACAGACATATATTATAACAGAAATTGGTATAATTGCTTCCATTAATATCAAACAAAAATCAAGTTTATTAATGAGTTGAGAATTCAAAGCGTTGCTATATACCTGACATAGTTTTGTTTCGAAATCATCAAGGGATGGCGTGTGCATATATACTTGTTTTATTCAAGGTGTTCCACGATTACAAGTTTTACGGGAGAAACAGATATTGTTTGAAAAGTGAATTTATAGTTGTGGCGAAGTCCCAGCATAAAATATAGTATTGCCAATATTATAGTAGACAGATTTTACTCCAACTTACATATTCTATTATTAAGTTTCCCATTTGTGGTAAATTTACAAATCAAAGAATGGTATATGAACTTAGTTCAAAATTCAAACGAGAAGAGTACGTTTTGATTATTTTCGAGATTTTCAAATTTTATAGCTTAATCTTCTACAACAAAAAAAATTCTATTTCGCATAAGCCAGCGTATAAATCTATTGCAGCACTTTTTCATCTTTTATAAATACAAATAAATTAATGATTTATATGATTTTACATTTATTTATAGTTAAGGGCAATACTAAAAACAAAAATCATATAACTTTAACAATAGATTTTTATTATCAACAAAAAACAATTAAATGAAAAAATCTTATACTCCAAAAAAAATGTCTTACTATTTATTATGTAGGATAATATAATTTCGTCACGACTCACACAATATTTTGAAGTATAATATGTATATAATGCGATCCTTGGTATTTAATGTATTTCAAATAATATCTTCTTTATTAAATTGTTAACATTCCAGAGATTGTAAACGTATTATAGGTAAATACCATTAAATATATTTTTCTAACTAAATAAGCTTTTTGTTTTGAAAATATTAGTTTGGGTTTTTAATTTCAAATAATGCAATAAACTATATATTACTCGGTGAATGTTGAAGACTTCATATAGGTAATAACAATAACATTAAACACGATATAAATACTATAGCTATGGTCGACGATAATAAATCAATAATAAAATGCATGGATGAGTAAAATAATTCTGTTCACCTATTCAATAATTTAGCCACAAATATTTGATACTATGAATTAGACAATATTTTGCGTTATAGTACGGCTATATAGGTACCATTAACATCAGTTCAGCGGTGGCTGTCGTTGCAGTCGCATGCGCATTATTGTCGTACTGTAACCACCGTGCTTTCCACTGGCAATTACTATCAGTTTTTTGTGATTTTTGTACCGAGAGGTACATTAAAGTGCGCGCAGGGATCGGTGTCGATTTTGAGTCGGTACCGCTAACACCTTTCCGGATAGGGCAGTTTAAGTTAGTACTGTATGGCTGTGGATGAAGGTAAGAGTAACAGTTTACTACTAACACTTTACCAGCTATTATTACGTCTAATCGGTACGCGGTCGACCAAAGGTCATCCGGCGGACGGTCATTAACGGTACCGCCGAGCGGCCGGATTAGGCAATTAACGAATATCACAAGGTAATACACGATATACATGCACACTGTACGATATACAGGGTGTCGCGTAGCTAGTGAAGTTAGTTCTGCGGCAAAATGAATTACGGCAACCATAACGTCAAGCATGTCTCTATGGAAACTGATTCTGTTGCCTCGGATGTAGTGACAGTTGGGTCTCCCAACCTCGGGTGGGAGGGTGACAGACCGTGTACCGACGGCGACACCACACCAGTTATGGGTGTTAAACGAAAGGGCACGCTCTCCTCACTCACGTCACACGGTGGAAGGAAGTGAGATTCAGATCGAGGCGGGTCTGGCATACATTAAATCCTCGCTGGTATCAGCAATGAATGAAGCGAGATTAGGGGGTGAGAAGTCGGTGTCTAAATGTCTCATTAAGTTGTTGGAATATATTTACGTGGCCCCGATGCTAACAAAGAAGGGAACATTGAGATCACCACTTTATCCCCCGGCTAAGAAAATGAAAGATGTCATGGCAACTGGCCTTTTAGGTAGGAGCATTGACAAGCCAGAGATGGTGAACGTTGGAACCGACACCATACTGACTCCGAATTGGTGGGAGAGTGAGCAGGAGCGCCGGAAAAGGGAGTCGTCAAGACGTCGCTCGGCAAAGGCAGGTGCGCGCGGGCCATCAGCATTGGCAACTCACACTGACACTGGTGCGGATGATTCAGCGATGGAAACCGACGGCAAAGGGTGGAGGGAAGTTGTTGGTAGGAAAGCAGCTGCAGCACCTATCAGTAGAGCAGTGGTGCGCCAGCCTATCCACCGAGGACAGGGGTTAAACACAGGGTTAAGCCCGCTGCGTTTTAGTCAAAGTGGCTACCGGTTCGTCATACGCGGACACCGTACGTGCAGTCAGGCAGAACAGTGAGCTAAACCCAGAAGAGCTAGGAGCCCAGGTAACCAAACCAGGGATGGTCATTTGCTGGTCGAGCTGGCCAAAGGACCTGGATCTGTACTAGCAGCACAGAAGTTGTCATCGGCCATTGCTGCCAGTCTGGGCGACAAAGTTGGAGTAGTGTCGTAGCTTAGCCAGTATGCTGCTGTTGAGATTGTTGACCTCGACGCAGCGGCAACAGAGGCCGAGGTCCTCTCGGCATTACAGGCGGCAATACCTGGGGATAAAGACGGCCAAGCTGCAATTTACGAGAGGCAGATCACTGGTCTCTGGCCCACAAGGTCTGGCCAGCAAATTGCTACAGCTAGAATGACAAGAGCCGCTGCTTCTGTAGTAACCCGCGTACCGATTGGTTGGACAATGTGCCGTGTTCGCCCTAGGAGGCCCGAACCTGAAAAGTAATTCCGGTGCCACGGATTTGGACACCGGAGTGGTAATTGCTCCGAGTCCGACCTTTCGTCGAACTGCAAACGCTTAAACAATGTTTGGCAAACAAAGATCTATGTGTAGCTTGTGAGAGGGCTGGCATTGTGCGTTACAAGCATAAACCAGGCTCAGGTATGTGCAGAGCCAGGAAGGAGGCACTCAAGAAGCAACCGGACTCAATATACAAACGAAATCTCGTCAGGAAGGCAGCGGAGATGGAGCAAGTACGCTACAATGATTCGCTGGCTGTAGATCAACCTTCAACGGAGTTCCACAGCACAAAGATTACTCCAACAGACTTCTGCTGCTATCGGCGCACAAATTCTCCTAGTTCCTGAACAGAACTGGAGCCTGACTCATGACGACCTATGGGTAGCCAGCACTGACGGAACCTGTGCAGTAGCTCTCACGGCAACCGCTGAATTTGCACCTGACTCAATCGGAACGGGCCGCGGCTTTGCCTCGATGCAGTCACGAGGCATTAGGATATTCAGCTGCTGCGTCTCCCGGAATGACACGGACGCTTACTTCAACGAATTCCTGGGAGACATCGAGCAGTCTGTTCGCTCGGCTGACAGCGACAGATTGAGCACTCGAACCTCACCCATCAGTAACCGCAGAAGATGAAACCGTTGAAGACTTCACCCTGGCCGAACTGGCACAAGCCTGCAAAAGACTTCCCCCCGGTAAGGCAACGGGCCTCGATGGCATCCCCAACGAGCTCTTAGCGCAGGTATTCCTTCGGAAGCCCAACACCCTACTCAGTGTCTATAACAACTGCTTAGCCAATATCACCTTTTCTACCCGATGGAAGGAATCTAGACTGGTGCTACTGCACAAAGGCCCGGGTAAGCCGACAACCGAACCGTCCAGCTACAGGCCACTGTATATGCTTGATTCCTCGGGGAAACTCTTGGAGCGGCTAATTCTGGCTAGACTCGACGCGCACCTTAATAGTACCGGTCATAGATCACCTAACCAATACGGGTTTCACCAAGGCAGTTCGACTTCGGACGCTATTGACCGACTGCTGAACGCCGCACACGGCGCAGCTTTAGGCGCGCCACAGCACCGGAACATATGCTTGTCTGTGTCACTTGACGAGAAGAATGCTTTTAACACAGCGCACTGGAAGAAGGTGGATAATGCTCTCCGGTTCAAGAATGTACCTCATAAAAATGATAAGATCCTATCTACAGGAACGATCCATATTGGTCGGCGAATCACTACACCGTCGAAGTACGACGTGTGGCGTTCCCCAGGGCTCGGTCCTCAGACCGGCCTTTTGGAATCTCTTTTACGATGATTTACTGGACACAGAACCCCGTCGGGCGTCCAACTCGTGGTATTTACCGATGATGTGTGCATCATAGGTATCGCCCGTACAGGGGAAGCAGCTGCCACTCTGCTTAATCCTGTACTACCAAAGGTATCGGCTTGGATGATCGCGTTCGTCTGGACGACCAGACTGACGTCGCCCCGAGCATCGTAAAAAAAACAGGATAGAGTAATCAGTATCGCAGCTTGGCAAGCTCGGTGGGACCGGTCTGATATAGGCAGATGGACGCACCGGCTTATCCCTGACGTTGGGCGCTGGTTAACAAAGCCACCGCTAACCCTAACATTCCGACTGACGCAAGTGCTTTCGGGGCACGGATGCTATAAGGCGTACCTCCGGAAGATGAACTGTGCGGATGACGCTTCATGCGTGTACTGTCAACACCCTGATGACAAAGTCGAACACACCACCTTCGAGTGTCAAAGATGGGACGCCGAGCGGGAAGGTGTTCATTCCTAGATGGTAGATTACCCATACCGGAAGACGTAGCCAATTTTCTCTGTGGAATGGTAGGCATAGAAGACCAGAGCACACGAATGAATGAATCCTTCATTCGTGTGAGAACCGCATTCATCAACATGACAGAAGGTATCCTCTGGCAGAAAGAGGAGGACGAGAGAGCCATGCAGGCTGCTGGACGCTAACAGATGTCCAATCAACAAAACGGAGGGACGACGATCACGGCAAATGTCTGAATGTAATTTATGATCGGGGTTGAGTCGGGGGCATTGTCCCGTCTACCACCCATCATGTATGTGTATTTGTATTTGTATAATGTCAAATAAATGATGGCGGCGCCGCGGAAGCAATGCGAAAGCAGTTCCCGCGGCGTCGTCGGTTCAAAACTGGAAAAAAAAAAAGGTACCATTAACATAATTAATTATATTAAGAATTAAGATGAATTATGATAATAACAATTATAGTATTTTACATAATTACTCTAACTTTTTTTGCAGGAGGGGCAAGAAGTTTGGCTGTTATTTTAATAAAATATATATATATATATATATATATATATATGTATATTTGTTTTTATTTATGGGCAAACCCGCGTCAGCATAGGCCATGAGGGGGTGGTACGGTGGGGCTATTTTTGTATATTATTATTGTTGGTAGGTTTTTGAGTTGGTGTGCTTGTAGCACGTGTTTGTGTATGTATGGCAAAAATACGAGTATGTTTCTAAAAATCCCGGGTGGTCATCCATCCGAGAGCTAGCAACTGCGGCTGGTGTACGGCTCAGTTTGTTAGTACCAGCTATCACGCTTCACCAAGCCACAATAAAAATATATTATACTTAGAACTAAATAACACTTTTAAATCTTCTATTATAATCTTACGATATTAAAAATAATTTATTTATTATATAATTTACTATTTGTATAATAATCATAAATAATAATACTGTTAATTATCTACTCATATTAGTTTGACAAGTTTATTAAAATTATAATGTACACGCAATAATATATAACTTTATTTCATATTAAAGTAATAACTGTTATAAACATAAATTGTATTAATATTTTTATTTAACTAACAGATAAAAATTAACGTTGATATACTAGTAGTATAGTATATAATAATTTATGTAGCTGTCCCACATAAACATGCATATCAAAAGTATAAGTAAAGAAAAGTAAATAAAATTAAAACAATAACTTACAGAAACTTTGAAAAAATTATAATAGCTTAAAAAAGTCCAATCACACAAGCTTTCACAGTTGAGGCGATTAAAAACATTTATTATCACGATAAAACGTAAGAGCCAATGAAAATTTATAAAGGAATGGTAATTATTGAAAAAAAATTACTATCATTAAAAATTGTTCTGAAAAAATCGAATTGTTTGTACTTACAATTACAATATAACATATTGTTAAATGATTTAAAGGCATTTAACAATTAATATTACAATATAAATCGAAACGATTACGTCGTACGTTTATAATGTTCAATGTTTATTTTAAGAACTTGCAAAGCTGAGAATGTGGAAAAAAAATGTTAGTATTGAAAATATATCAAAAAATTATTTTCCAACAGCAATATAAAGTTACCTACTGACGACGTCACTCGTATTTTAAAAATAAATGATAAATAATTAATAATAATAATAATAAATTTATAAATAAATGACCTGAACATATTTTTGATTATTAGTTAAATCTCTTACTGACAGTAAATAAAAAGACCCGTATTTTTTAATTTTCATTAAAAATTAAAATTAACCGAGACTTAAAGTGTTACGCGTGCGTTTATAGTGGGCGTGGCGTACGCGTGACGTCAATATCCAGTAAAGTTTTGCCTCTTAGTGGTCGCACTTATGAGAATCTTGTTGGTCGTCGCGCCTTGGCGTTTAATTTCTTTATTTAAAGATTTTAATTGTTATTTTGTATATTAAATAATTATATAATTATTATATATATTTATATATATATATACCTATATATTATAGATTATAAATATAATTTTTATTTTAAGTTTTGATATATATTATTATGCAAAGCACAAGCCAAGGAATTTACATAGATATAGTTATTCGAGAAAATTTATAACTATTGTGGTTAGGTATATTAAATAATAAATATAATATTATAGTTTAAAATAATATACCTACAAATTTATGATTAGGCTTATGGCTTATCCAATACTTATCAATTGATTCATTAAATAAGCACAGTGTTTTCACTTTTGTTTGGTGTTTACATAACTTGCGAAATTCTAGAAATAGATTTCAGGAACATTTTATATTTACTATTTAGATGTTTTTTGGTTATAATTTATTATTATCTGTTATTCAGCATTATTACTGTTAAAGAAATCATTCACTTTCCAGTTACCATTTTATTATACTTGGTTTTATTTGTTACATTATATTACTGTTCAAAAATTAAAAATGACTAACAACTTCGTTAAAGCAACATCTGAAAATTTGCCTAAAGTAGATAATATGTTTGCTATTAATGACTATATTAGAACAAATGATTTTTTTATGATCCTGAAGTGAACGTTTGTTAAGCACAAAGGTAAGTAAGTTTTAATTTTTATGTTACATAGGTACTAACTATTTTAGACAGACACATACGGGTGTAGCACTGTAGCGTCCTCTTAACTCTTAAGTAAAATATTATGTATTACTATATGGTCTATTATACAGGTCTGCAAGAGAAAGTTATGGAGATAATGCTGTAGGATACATTGAGTTAGAACGTATTGGGGATTTATGTCTAGTGAAGGGACAAATGTGTCCAGAGCATAGAGTTCGTAACAAGAACTGTCATGTGTCAGTTACAGTGAATGAATCTAAAGGGGAAGTTGTGGATATGCACTGCCAAGATTGTGCAGCTTCCTTAGGTGACATTATATTAAATATCTCTCCAATACACATTTTGTAAATTAACATTTTATAGGTGGTTGTAAACATGGTTTGGCATTTTTAATGTTTATACACCGAAAGAGTAAACAGCAGTCATCAACAGAAGTATAGTGTTATTGGAAAAAACCAAGACTGTCAGGAGTTGGTACTTCATTACGGTGTATAACTGCTAAATCACTAACAAAAAAAAGGTAGAAACTAGAATTCCACCAGAAAATTCTATAAATTTTTTAAACAGCATAATGACATTGGGTGCTGAAAATAAAATTGAATATCAAATAGGAGCACATAAATATGGAGAAATAGAAAGCCCACTTAAAGTCATGTCTATACATAGAGCTACTATAGAGTTCAACACACAATACCCTAGTGTGTAGTGAGTTATATTTATAAATAATAATAAAATCATGTTTAAATTTACTTAAACCTATTTTATTTGTAGCTGGTGCATGTAAATTTTTTTTTGATTTTCTGAAGAACGAAGGATCAAATTCACTTTATCAAGAAATAATAACTCAAACAAAAGATCAATCTAAAAATGCACTATGGTTTGAATTAAGATATGGTCGGATAACAGCTTCAAAAATATATGAAGTATCCAAGTGCAAAACAGATGATGGGTCACTAGTTAAACAAATTTTAGGATGTGCTAAAGTAAAATTAACAAAAGCAATGGAACGTGGGACACATTTAGAAGAACTTGTAAATAAACCATGCATATTGTGCACTGCATTTACAGATGCTTATATTGTATTCACAATAACTAATAATGTCTATCATTTAGGTTTTTAGTGAAGTTAAAAAAACGTATGATGACATTGAAACAACAGGTTTAGCTATCCTTCAAGATTTCCCTATTATTGGCGCTTCAGCGGATGGAATAGCTGCAGATTTTGTCGTGGAAATAAAATGTCCTATTAAACAGTGACTGATTACATTAAGAATGGTATTATTCAACCCAAAGTTCTCTCTCAAATCCAAATCAAAATGCATGTTTATAAAAAAAATTAAGGGATTACTTGCTATTGCCAATCCAGATTTTGATATTAACAAGCAGCTTCAACTGAAATGGGTTGAATATGACTATATTTACTATGAAAAACTTATAAAAAACAGTTCCTTATTCTGGAAAAAAAGTATATTTCTAAAATTATTGTAAATACAATTTTAGGAATAGTTTTAAATTATTTAAATTACATTTCTTTGGATAATTTAATAATAATAAAAACAACACATTATCTTAAACAAATATATTTTTATTTTATATACAGAAATCTTGAATAAAAATGTACCTATATGTAAACTTTTTTTTAGTATAAACAGAACATATAAAAAAATATTACTGTCTTATAATAGGTTTTTGCAAATTTATCAGAGCACAAGCAATAATTATAATTTCATCAATATTAGATACAAGGTTAATAAGCATTAACGCATGAGGTTTCAATGTTGAAAATTCTCTTAGTCTACCTATAACTCTTTCAATGTGAATCCTTAGCTTAGCTATTCTTTTGGTTTCAAGAACTTCTTACTTGGTAGAAATTGAGCTTTGAGATACACTTGGTGGTCTTACTAGTTTACGTTTTCCTAATGATAACATATGATCAATATTTTTGAATCTTCTATCAGCCATAACATCAGAATTTTCTGGAACCAAGTCTAAGAGTCCACATTTCTCTACTAATAGTACATCACTACATCTACCTCCACACCCTTCTGATATAAAGTTTATAAATCCATCAGGCGTACAAGATATAAGGCATTTAAGAGTATTACATTTTTTATAATCTGACCAAGTTAATGACTGTTGAACCGGGTCAGAGCCGTCAGAGGGTTTTGGAATTTCAATTTCAAGACAATCAATAATGGCTTGAACGTTTGAATATCTATAGCGAAATGGGATAGGAAGTAATTTAATGATTGCGTCTTTGTTTTGTCAGTAAATAAATTCTTCAAAATAACCAACAATTAGATTAATAGTTTTACTAAAAATACAACAACTATAACTTTCTGAAACACTAAATATATCACCTAATCTACTAAAGAGTCATTCAATCGAATTTTAGTTAAAGTTAAAAGTATATCTCTTTCAGAAATTTTAAAATTTGAACTTAGTAAAGTAATAAAACCATGTTTAAACCATCCATGGGTTATACCTATATAATGTTTAGGGTTATTTTGAATATGGTAACACATTACTTCATAACTAAGTTTTTTTATATTTATTTAACTCATTTTTAATAAAAAATTCTTCAATATAACTTTAAAAACTTGAACAAGATACATTTGGTAGACTGTCACAATTTGAATGAGAAGAATTTTAAGTTGATTCTAACTCACTATTTTCATCAAACACTTTATTTTTAACTGAGCCAAACTTAGCAGAAGAAATAGTTTTAGTCAATGCTAATCATAAATCACATTGGGAAGATTTTGACCGGGTGGAAGGTTTTGGTTTATTTTTTTTACATACATTTTTAATTATATTGACTTGGACTCCAACTTCTTTTGATAGTGGTTCTGGTGGAGCCAAATCATTAATGAAATCATTTACTTCATTTGAGTTATCTGATACAAATAAAATAAATTTTATATGTAACTTCAAGTAAGCATAAAATATAAATATATAGAATTATTGTACATAATCTTGTATTCTTGTATAGTTTATAATGTATACACACAATGTTAAGAAATAAGTTAAATATAGAGTAATGTTTATCATGCACCAGTTATCCTTACTTAATACTTTTTTTTAAAGTAGGCAGAATGTGCTTTAAAATAGTTAGACAAATTTAGGTTGCTTTATATTAAAATTGATATTAGAAAACTAGAAACTATTAGATAGTTCACAGTGAAAAAAAATAATCATGTATCTCATTTTATATACAATATACATATCAAGTACAACTATATTATTACTTTATGATTATAAGATTTACTAATATTATATTTGGGTGTATTATTTAGTGCTGCTTCAAGCAAATCACGCCTTGCTCTTGTTTTATAGACAACTCTAGTTGGTAGTGTGTTGGTAATTTGTTTACGGTCAGTCTGGCAGTCAAACTTATAGGGAATAACATTTGGCTTTAGTTTAAGGTGTTTCACATTAGATGGTCCCATGATTTTAAGTCGAATATAGTTGACTAAATCATCTTCTAGCTATAATAAAGAAAATAAAGTAACTAATAATATTAGTAACCTTTATAGAAATATTGTTTTAAATAAGTTGTATTTGTATTATGTAAATTGTATTTTGTCCATTGAGATTAAGAAAATTATTTACTAGGTAAATAAGTAATAGGTACTTACAAAATTGTTCATGAAAAAAATATATAATAAGCTCATTAAGAATAAGGTATATACTTACATTAAAGTGATCTTCACAACAGTAATAATGATTATTAGGTCTTCCAATATCAGCTCTTCAAGCAACTTTACACCATAATATTCTTTTTTTTTCTCTTTAGGCACTAATAGAAATAATTTGTCTGGTGTTTTAGTAGATGTACTTTCACATTTTGGTACATAACAATGTTTATATGTACTTTTTTTCTCGGACATAGTGTATTCTAATATTATATAATATATAAGAAGTTCAAAAGTATAACGTAGAATAATAGAAACCACACTACCACAGGCTGTAGTAAATCTACAGATGACAGACGACAACCGACAGTTTGAAATAAAACCAATAGTAAATAAATAATAATAAATAATAATGATAATAAATATAAATAATAACATTTTCTGTACACTGATAACATCAAGTCATAACAAAAATATTAGTTTTTTTATTTTTATTTTTCATTTCAATATTATTTATTTATGCAAGTATTTTAAGGTGTATTTTTAATTGGAAACAATAAATGCAATCATATGAATAATCATACTTATAAAATAACTCGTATTTTATAAATGCGTTTAAATATTACCCAGATTACCCTAGAATAATATTACTCCGTAAACCATATATGCATAGAACGATATAAACCCGTTTCACGTTTGATGAGACCATTTCCCGCGCGAAATATCCTGGATTATGACGTCACGGTCAAAGCACGGCAATATTTACGGATTCAAAAATGCTATGCTCCGACCTTACCTTGATTCCGTAATAACTCAAGTACAACATTATATATAATTTTTTTCTTCACACATATATTTAATTAGTCATAATGAATAACTGCCTTGCAAGTTTAATCAATATTTAAATTATAGTTCAGGTCCTTCTTGTCAATTATGGAATGTTGTAAAAATATTTCTGTTCGGTCTTTGTAGCATTGACGTATACAAAAAATATTATCTAAAATATTTAGTTACCTACCAATAATATTGATTGAAATAAATTATAGGCGCTCTACTAGACAGCGAGCATCGTACATAGTTGATTGTTCGATGATTGAACTTCATGCGATATTATTATTTTTTTTTTTTTTCAATAACAGTCAGTTAATAAAAACCATAAGTAGATTTAAATTGTTGTGTAACCTAATAACCATGGCAATAATTAATTCTTAAAAACTAAATTAATTGATATGCTTAAATATTATTATAATGCTGTACAATATTAAAATATATAAGCATATTTATATAATCAGGCACCTACCTACAAATAAATATGCTTAACACATGGCTATTTTTTATCGTAAACAATACGTGCTATATAAATAGATATCATTTTTCCCACACAATATTATAATATTTATATAGGTAAGTCATTAAAATACTAATTCTACGATTAAAATTATGTTCATTTCCATTTTACCTGTTGGGTATTTAAACAAAACCACACACTGGGTATGTACTATAGAGGCTGCAGCTCATCATAAACACACACTTTATTTAGCTAATAAATATATACTATATAGACATTGGACAGTAATCGCACAGACGCGCGCCGGCAGGGACAGATAACAATATGAGTAATGAGTGCACATATTATAGTATTATAGTTGTATACAAATTGAAATATTTTGCATTCGAATTTATTGATAACATGATTATTGTTTTTTTTTTTACTATTTATTTATTTAACTGTGTAAATACACCTATATTTTTACAATGTCTTTAAATTTATAAAAATTATAATTATAATTGATAATTATTGTTATATGCATATTGCATAGTGACCGCGCGTACCTACATTATATTATTATGAAGAAATAATAACAAATAGCAATACAAATATTGGTTTGGGTTCAGATACCGAAACGGGCTTTAAATAATTCAAACCGAATTAAATTAAAACAAAATTTTTGAAAGTTTTCATAAAATATATTTTTAATTATTATCGATGAGAAATACACCACTGTTTTATACTTGTTAATTACTGTTTAATGTTTTTTGAATAAACTGGTTAGTATTAAAAATATCAGGTTTAAAGGAGAACCGATACGTCTTAAAATAACTTAATAATTTTAGAATAGTATTAAATTGGTATATTTCAGTTGGAAAAAATCTGAAAATTTTCCACATTTAATTCATCAAAAGTTTGTATTGAGTACAGTTTGGTGTAAAATGAAATGTTTGGTATACTGGTCTGGTTGTATATTGAACGAAATGTGCGGTTTGAGTTCGAAATCACTCTGAATCGTTCGATCGATGTATATGACTACGATAGTTCGGTTCGAGTTTGAGTTATCGAGACCATGATGTTTTCAAGTTCAACACGTCTCAAATATTAATACATTCGGACTTGGGTAATTCAACGTTGAATGGGCTGGCAAGAAGTTTAAGTTATCCTAGGATAATAAAATAATATGATATTCTTGGAACCCGAAAAAAGTTCGAAGTATCGAAATATCGAATTAAAAAAGTTTTAGTTATCAAAGTTCGACTGCATATAGGTTCGAATCGCATACGTATCACATCGTGTTTATAATGAACATTGTAAACTAACAATCAAAAGAAAACTTTGATCTCCAACTGGTTGGATTTAAACGACGACTACGTGTGGTGGTGGCCGGGGACGTCGGCATCGCGACAACAACTGTTTCATACTTGAAATATTGTGTACATTTTCCTGTAATTAATTCAAACACGTTTTCGGAAGCCCGCGGCACCTGCTCTAAACGGGATAGCATTACGTTATATTATATTATATATATTCACGCCGCATATAATACAATTAGAATATTATGTTCGTATATTATAATAAATATACATGGCTTCGCCCGCTCGGCGTATTTTTTATGTATAATATAAAAAACAAACGCATAAAAATATTTCGTAGAAACCTCTACTAAAACCACCCCTATCGCAGCCTACATCGTGCGCGATCGGGTGTTTTCGCCGCAACCGAGAGCGTGACCGAAGCCCGCTGCAATTACGACGTGTGATGAATAATCAACGTTAAAAACGCAGTGTTTAATAATAATAATAATAATAAAATGATACGTTACGATTATTGTGTTATATTATACGGTGCGACGTGTCTTTTTTTACGCTCTGTTCATTGCGCGTGGCTATTATTGTGTGTGCGTGAGAGGGTGACGACGTGCGCGGATTGTCAAACATTTTCTACCGAATCGTCCAACATATATTATATACAATATTATGATTACATACTGTGTTTTATGTTTTTTCTTGTGTATTTTAGTCGTAGTGCCACAGTCGTAGACCATATTATTACACAAAGACTGTAAAGGGGGCTTAGCCGGTTCAAACAATTCCCAAGCAACCTGATAAAACTCCACGCTTGACGTGTATAGTATTATTATTATATTGTACCGTGTAATATTGGAATTTTATTACTCGTTATTATTTTTTAATCATTTTCGTACACTTAATCTTGGGTCAGTATGTTTTTGGGTTCAACAGTATTTATTTTGATTCAACCTTTGCCATCTCATTCCAGAAATAAAAACATTGTATTTGAGGTATATTTAAAAGAAAATCAAAAAATCAAGCCTGTGTTCAATTTGTAGCCATCGCATAAAAATTGTTTTTTAATATATTGATTTAATTGTTATTGATTGCCATCATATATATATGTTTTTTTATTGCCAGAGTTGGGCACGATACACAAAAAAAATTATCATGATACATACATTTTAGCGTATCTAAATATAATATAGTAATATACATTGTGAATGTATAGAAGAGATACGAGATACACGATATAGTAGATACGTGCATCATTGATTCAACGTATTTTATATTTTATGTATTAAATTTATTGGATTTTATTAACTATCAACTTTAATTTCTTTGCGGAAAGTCTTAAATAATGTTACAATAAATTAAAACACAACATTATAAATGTATAACTAAATACATCACCATTCGTATTTATAAATTACGTAATTCAAATCATAAACTCATAACTCTTCGTGAGTTATGACTCCAATTTTGATTTGTTTTCTATTATATGTGAAAAAACTTATACTCGTATAAGTTCCAGGTTCAAATTTTATGAGAACAAAAATTCCAGTTTTTATGACTGTGGGAGTAGATAGGTATATCATACGGTCACTTTAACTGAAATTTATGTTTTTTAAATTATCTAATAAGTTATAACATTGCTATATTTATTTTAAGGTTTAAAAGTCCAGTAAATAAAAATAAAATGTCTTGGTAATAGCCAGTACAAATGCTTAAAATGTTTAAATGATTAATATCTTGTATCTTTTGAAAAAAAATAAGATACATGATACTTTAAAATAATTAAATTTGTGTATCACGATTCAAGATGTAAGATACAATTATATATTTGACGATAACCTAACTGCTATCAAAATTGTTGGTAATCACTTAGTGCGGCATAGTGGTAACCAAAAAAAAAAAAACAATTTTATAGCAATTACCAGTTGTAAACTTGTCCTAACCTAACCGATTAAAGTGGTAAAGTGATAATCGCTTAAAAAAAAAAGAAATTCGGTTACTGGTACTTAAATGAATAACGTTAAAAAAAATGTATTACACCAAAAGCTAAAAAAAATAATGCCCTATAAAATTGTCATGTACCACCGTTAAGGAGGTGATAGATGGTAATATAACCGAATAACAACACGTGGTTGTAAAAATAAACACACGTAGATCTCTGGTGGATTTGATTTATTTTCATAAATGTTTTGATAGATACGCATGTTTTTACTATATAATATTATTTATAATTTAACAAAATTAGTTTATCAGTGTAATGATTTTTATCCATTAAGTGGGGACGTTATATTAGATTATGTAAGTAAGTAATATGAATTTTCCTGGTTTGAAAAATATTATTTTTATTTTCCTCGATCAAATCAGTCAATTTATATAAGACGTATAGTTGCATTCATGTATCACCATGCAATTAACCTGATAAGTTCACTTTTGCTCAGTTAGATAATATCATTACACTATACATTATATATTGAGTGGAAAAATAATTTTCTTTCGCCCTCCTCCCCTCCACACTAAAAGTGTATTATTCACCTACAACATCAGAATACCACTATATATGACGTTCTATAATAGTAATAATACTACAATGTAGTGGAAGGAGCCCTTCCCTTCGAAAATGCATGCAATGTACACGGGAGTGTTCGAAATAGACATGTGTGACAACAGGCACTAATGGTTACTGACGAGATTGGGATAACGAACTTAAGATTTCCGCGATGATGACACGACAATTAAATCGACCTTTTTGAGTGGTACATTATTCAATTATAAGGCACACGACCAGTCACGACGTCGTGTAGTATAGCATAATATATATTGTATATTATTACGATAATGATTTATGACCGTATACGTGACAGATATAAATGTAACACGTTGGGGCACGATGCTACCTGTACATTGTAATCATATATTTTATAATTATAAATTTATAAAAACATATAAGGGATTATTACAATTTAGAAATGAACAGCATTGTAAGAAAAATAACTAATTAATTTAAAACAGATTTTGAATTAATAAAATCAAGTTAGTACGACAATGTTGGAATAGTGATCAAATTGAATAAAATACATTATATCAAAAAGTTTGGACAACATTTTGGGTTTAAAAAAAATGTGATTTTCACTAATGATAAAAAATAAATTATCACAAATTATGTGTATAACCTATTAACCTCAATTCACAAATCCAATATTAATAATATTAATGATAAAAGCAATAAGTAAATAATAAAACAAATCTATTTTTTAGAACACTACTTATTAAACTAAGCGCATGGTAAATTGTTGGTGACGTTAATAAGCTCAAAATTATATGTGCCCAAATGTTTTATATGCAGAAAAATGTATTTAGGCACAAAATTTATATAGATTTCCATAATTAATATTCTAAAGACATCCTAAAGTGTTGCATTTGGGGAAAACGTATTTTTCCTGATGGTAGGAAATAGGACTTTCGAAATGAATAATAAAATGTTTGCAATAACAAAGTGTAATAAAAAAAAATAAAAAAAATTACCTATTCTGAAAATATAACACAATATCATGTGACGACCGGTTGCAGACACTATATTATTATTGTATAATAATATCTATTGTTGGACGCAGGGTTTTAATTATAAAACTAACCAAAACTTCGGTTTCCGGCTGGCACATAATACACCTATGTGCGTTGTTTAATATGAACACTTTTAATTTATTGGTGAACATATTATTATACACGCTGTTGCGGAATCCCGGGTACCTACGAATGGGCGTCGCCCGAGTGCGTCCCGTTAATCATATCGTACCTTTTTTATAGCCCGATTGTGTCCGCAATAATATTGCAAATAATTTTGGTATATCCCATGTGCTTCCGCGATATTATTGCCAGCAATATTAATTTAAAAATGCATTGATATCTTGTAACATTACACTGTGTTAGATTGCGTTTACAATGTAGTCCATACGTATAAATCTAATATTCATAATTATAACTACCCAAAAAACCAACTAATATTCAAGACGAACACAGTTCATTAAATTCATTATAAATTAAAAAAATTGATAATGAAACATTTCTTCTAGTGAATGAGAGTAACAAAAACTTTAATTATAAGTATAATTAAATAACCAAATATTTTTGGGGTGTAAGCCAGTTCACCTCCTCGTGGTGCACTCTGGGTAACTCTAAACGAACTGGGACGCACTTGGGCTTCGTCGAAGTAGTGACCTTTTTCTCTTGGGACGCACTCGGTTCAGACCTTATTCCGGACGCATTCGGAACATTAAATAAGGGACATTTTGGGACGCACTCAGGAGTTGTCCCTACGAATATAATATTATAATGGTATATACCTACTGCTTTTGTCGAGAACCGTTTTTCCCCCTACTCATTGTTTACAAACGAATATGCGGTATTATTTAATTTTATGCGTAGTAATACCTATACAACGTTCGTATTATCATTAAAATTGTTTCAAGAAAATAACGTAGTATAATATATATATGTGTGTGTGTGTGTGTGGGTGGGTGTGTGTAATCATCATAAGAATTAATATATTAGGAAGGTAAGCTATAATACGTATATCTAATATTCACACCACACGAATAAACAAAATAAAAAATACGGTTAACCTGTCGAAAAGTCAACAAAGTTTAATATTTTAATAACAATATATAGGTACCACTAAATTATGGTATGTTGAAAGTGAGGCTTGTGTACATCGATGTTTATTTTAAATCATTCTCGGTTCGTATATTTTTGTTATTATTCAATTACTTTTATATTTACCAACAGATATATGGTATGTGAGTTTAAATGGTTTTCCAATTATGTGTTTTTTTTCACGTTATGAGTATAGCGCTTAGTGATATACACTTTCTAGAGGGTTTAAGAATATAATTATTATATATTCATACATAAGGAACATTTCATTCGAAATAATACATTTTTAATTAAAAACATAATTTAAAAACTGAAAGATAGTGATAACTTTTTGTATTACATTTCCAATTGATTTCTTGTTTACATAATACATTTGTGGATGATTATAAGAAAAATTGACACGCAGTATATAATCGTTGAGGTATTTATCAGTGAATACTCAATTTTTCAAAAAATATTTTCTTTTTTTTATTGATCTTAATCCCGGCGACTAAGGCCATTAGCTGTGGTAGGGGTAAGGTTTTGGTACGGTAGGTAATTTTTACGGTTGTTACCGTTGTTACGAATGTTACGATAGGTAACAAACACGTGTACATGTGACAAGGTTTTTAACTACTATTAACCCGGTTGGTCACCCATCCGGGGGCTGGTAGCTGTGGCCGTTACTTACTCCCAGTCGCATTTCGAGATTGGTAGCAGCCAACGCGCCACTCCAAGCCACAATATTTTTTTTGTTTGGAACTTTTCCTCCGAAAAATGTCAAGCTAGTTTAGAATATTCACTGAATACCTCAAGAAACTTATATTCCTTGACTAGAATTCATTAAATTAATTTAATTAAAGTCTTCAATAATTTCAAGAATAGATTATTTTTTTTTAACTCAGGCATTTAAATATAGAATTTCAACTACAAAACAATTTGTGTGTGGAATTATAGCTGTACAATATTTTATAAATAGTCTGTTTCTCTCTTAACAGAAAAATTGTGTTTTTAATAGACGATATTGTACCCAATTGTTTCTTAGATGTTTTTCGGAAAATAGTGAGCTAAAGCTTGACTTCTTGTATTCGTTTTTTTTATCGTGGAAATTTAAACGTTTAAAGAAATCTCGTTACATTTTAAAATTAAAATTAAATTTTAAAGAAAACTATTGTGTTGCGCATACTTTGCTTACTATTTTATATCCCACGCGGTGTTATGTATTAGAAGACTCAATTGTACGTATGGATACTCAGTATAATCTGAAGTGATTGCGTTTCGAATGAGTTATTTTTTTAGATGGGCACTATACAGAATAATAAGTCTGATAAAATATTATATTATATATTATATTAAGTCACACGATAAAGTTGTTGTATTCGGGTGGCTGGTAACTGAAACTTTCACGAGCTAGGTACCGATCGTTTGACCACTACCTACATACATAGTAATACACCTTCAACTATGTAGTGGTGGATTCATTGGTGAGCAAAGTAGAGAATTCCCTCCCTCAAGTACTTTAATTACCCTTTGTTTTAGCCTTAGTTTTAGCCTTAGTTTTCCACTTTAAGGCAGTAGTGTATGTCCATAGTATTGATGTTGTAAATTATTTTGTACTTTGGTCCCCCCTCCAAATTTAAGCATTAAACGTTTGATCCACCCAATACAACCATGCTCACCATAATTTTTTCTTCACAAATGTATTTATTTAAATTCTGACTTTTTGAATTTGTAATCATACACAAGGCAAGTATTTCCAAATATTGAATATTATTTACCAATTTATTTTTTTTCAAATTAGCACCTACTTATCTTCAGTAAATTGTCAAGCAGATTATTTTTTGAACATTTTGTTAACATACAAACAATCTAATTTTAAGGAATAGTTTTTGAGAAATTAAAATCTATATAATGTAATATGGATAAATATAAAATATATTTATAAGTAAAATTTGATCAAATTAAACGAAAAAAATATTCACAAATTATAAGTTGTCACTTAAGTATTAATTACTATTATATTATAATTTCAAAATTATCCAAATCTTCCGAGCCAATTTCATAATTGACCAATCATTAATAGATTCTATTCTTAATACACACAATATTTTAAAAAAACCCCACTAAAAATTCTATTTAAATAAGTACATTAATATAGGTGTTAAAAATTCGTCTAATTTACAATTTATAGGAAAAAATGGTGTTCCTCATTTTAAAAAATGAATTGACTGTCACCGATGTCAGTAGTACTGAGTATACACTGCTTAAATGGTATAAAATCTTAGTATTTGAGAGTATATTATAGTCTTTAATATTGTTTAAATCAGTATTTGAATAAATTAAATTTTGAAAGAAAAATATCGGGGTTAAACATGGTTGTGGTGATCGTCGTGTATAATATATATATATACTTTCACTAATGCGTCATTAGCAGCCTCTGTAATGAAAACCACAACGATTTAACTATTGTCATCATCATAATTATTATTATTATTATTATAGCCGTTATATTGCGTTATCAGTGGTTTGCATAAAATATTATATTATTTATATTATTTCACCACAATATTACTATAGTATACTGTTCATTACACAGAGCTGTCATCGTCACCGGAACGGGACGTCGTATGCATACGTTTTTACGATGCAGTATAATCGTGCATGATGAGTCTAATTCTTTTGCATATTTTCCACGGCAACGTAATCCCAAACGTACTCTCTGTAATCCGCACCTGTCAATTGAACTTTTGTCGTCTTTTATAAAAATTTCTGAAACTCGTAAGCCACCGAGTTGTGACAAACCGGTTCTCAAGTCTTAACAAATATTAAATATTGCTATAATTTATGTGCCTGTATATAAAGGACAAGTACGATATTTTTTTCTTTTCAATAATTTGCATTTTGGTTTGAAATTATTTCGTAAGAGTTTAGTAAACGTTGGGAATTAATGTGCGATAAACCTATATACTTAAATAATTGAATATAAACAGAAGAAATCAATTCTGTTCACATAATATAATATACAATATTAACTACCGACACAAAACACAAGTGGCGAACAACTAAAACATCTGATCTCGCTCGTGCCGATGTACGACGATAAGCGGTTGCAATAGTTTATAATATTTTAGTTAAAAATTACGGTAAAGTGATGTATAAGTACCGATACATTACAAAACTTATACGAAAACTAATAAAATCATTGAATACATTCAATAATTATTACGCCACACTGCCACAGTTGGTATGATCAAGTTATGTAATAAAGAATGTTTTTTAAACTATGTACATAAACCGTATAGGAAATAAAAAGGTCGATTCGGTACAGACAGTTTAACCTATAAAATTCTGTAAATTAAATACAAAAGACTAAAAAGGCTGTGGCCCCGAGACGTGCTCAAAGCATAAACACAAAAAACACAAAAAATTAAAATTATACCAAATAATTAACTTAATATGTTTCTTGTCAGGTGGCACTACTGAGGGCCTTCCTTTTCTAATCTCCTTAATGTCATATGAATAAAATTTTGTCATCATACTTACTGATAATTGTAAAAATAGATTGTAAATATATTCTTCTAATTAAATAATAAAAAAAAAAAAAAATTAAACAAAACCCATAAAACGAAATCTGCGAGTAATGTAGGAAAACTTTCAAAAAATGCAAAAATGACAACATAATGAATACCTACCTACATTCCACAGTATTGTATACATAGAATTAACATGGATAGTTATTTAAAAACATTACTTTTAATCACACAGCAATATTATATTTAAACAAATGAAGTGATGATTCGAATATGTACTTTTATATTTATATTATTATTTTTATTATAGCGAAGAAATTTTAATAACAATTATTACGATTGTTATGCTTGCGAAAATGTATGCATATGATTTTCAATAGTTGAATCATTACAGGATGCATCAAGAATTTGTAATCTATATAATTATAATACGGTGATTTGTCAAATAAGTGCATCTCCATTTTCTCCATTAACAACGATTTCTATAAAAAAAATCTATTTTAGGAATTTTTACATTAGGTACCTTAATATATATATATTACATACATTTTTATGCAATTTAAAGAAGTGGTATGTGTCAACATATTTTATTTTCTATTTTTAATATAAAGATTATTCATGAATAGTTTTATTTATGCAATCGTCATACCTAATACATATATGAATTGAAATTCAAACAATTGGCGTCTGAATAAAATACAATTACAAAAGTTTTCTTGACGTAATATAAAGTAAATATGATTTTAACATTTACATTTAGACTATTAAATATATTCTTTTTTATTTTTATTTTATTTAACTTATTAATTTCTTTACTTCAATATATTCCATAAATGTTATTTATTTTTTATAATTCCATTTATTTGTTATTAAAATATCAATGAAAGGTCCAAAGACATCCAAGAAGATAATACCTTGTAATTCACTCAAATTTATTAGATAAACAAAATAAAATTAATAAATAGATAATTATTTTGTACATTAAATTATCTATGTTTTACGTCCGTAAGATGGAGACAACACGTCATGTAGGTGTGAAATCCTCTTAAACTTAAACCATACAGAGATATGAACATGTTTCGTGATATACCTAACAATATAAATATGAATAATTTACTTTTTGCGTAAGTACTCTGGGTAATCACACTTTATTTTCATTTTCTTTCGATTTTCATTTCGTTTGAATAACAATATATTTTTTTATTTTTTTTTTTATTGATCCAAAAATATATTTACAACCCGGCATCTATGGCCATTAGTTACAGAAATTAGTTAATTACAGACATTTTGTTTAGTAGGTAGTATTATTATTTATTAATTTCACTGTTTATTGCTAAAATGCTTTTTTGTGTAACATTCATACACAACAACACTCCCATACAAATTAAATTAGAACAAAAATACATTTAAACCTTTAAAATCACTTTTGAATCTTATATCTAAAAATTAAGGATTAACTATTAAATAAAAAAAAGGACGAAATCTAAATTATTTTGCAGTTTTATTATAGTCTAATAATTATTTGAAGACTTATTTACTTTATTTAAGCCACAGAAAACGCCAAAAACTAAGCTCCTACAAGGAGATTCTAAATAAAGAATCATACAAAAACCAAAAACCCATTAGACAAACCAGTGAACGTATAATTTTAATCGATGTCTTAAATAGTTGTAAAAATGTTGTTACCGTAGACCATCTTCGCTGTAAACGTCAACTATTGAATCTATATATAATCACAAATCTGAAGGCACTTTTAATATTCTCAATTGTATAGAATATTAAGTATATTTTATTTTTAATAAATTAGAGATGACTTAAATTTAATATCAGTAAAAAAAATAAGTATTTTAATAATTAATTAAATTATAAATAATAATTATTAATTTATACATAATAATTTATTAGTTTTGCAGTTAATCATAAATAATTGTTATAGCAAAGTAATGGGATATTTTTATTTGTAGCAAAGTCAATATTTAATGAGCATATTTTAAAAGTATTAATGATAAATAATTATTGTTATGATAAACTGAATTACAGAACCACAAGTTAATTGTAATTTGGAATAGCTTTCAACAATATTACGTATAGTGAATTAGTGAAGTTTAGATAAAGGATAGATGTATAAGTGCATAATAATTTTTATTTAATATATAAGCGTATCGCTATTTGTGTTACTGATCTCAGCTCCACCTAACGTAAGATCAAAGTATATAAAAACTTAATGGATTCGCTTGGATGCCCGTTCGAGTAATATTTTTGTCGTCACAAAAACAAATGGGTTGAACCGACAAATTGGTCGCAAAAATTATTCAAATACTATAAATTGTTTATTCAATTATTGTATATACAAAAAGTATAATATGCTATAACATTGTTGACTTGACCCTGTCCTAGGGATCGAAATTATTATACTAGGGACCGGAAACCGAGGGACCACCGAATAATTCATTGTAAGAAAGAGAATGCGACGACCTTTATCATATTTATTTGTATTTTTAGATATCTAACCTTCTTTAATTTTTCATCATACCATGTCACTGGTTTTATTTAAAACTTATATATATATATATATTATATATCACCGGATACTTTTATTAGTGGCGCCCGAAAAAACAACAATTTTGTTCAGCTCGAGATGTACTCTCCTTCGCCACAACCCTTGAAAACATGATTGTTATAAAAACAGTTTCATAAAAATACCATTTCGTGTTTCAGGTGTGTTCCTATTCTGTTGGGTGCCGTTCTTCACGTGCAACATACTGGACGCGATTTGCCACAAACTGGACAAGGAGTGTTCACCCGGCGTCCGGATGTTCATACTGACTACGTGGCTAGGCTACATGAACAGCTTCGTCAATCCAGTGATATATACGATATTTAACCCGGAATTCCGGAAAGCGTTCAAAAAACTCATGCGGATAGGCACTTGACCCGTGGCCGACGGCACCGGCAAGAGCTTTGCAACGAACGTCTGTGGCAAGTGACGCTGCTGCCGTTTGTTCACATGTGTGTGTGTGTGTGTGTGTGTGTGTGTGTGGGTGTGTGTGTGCATCACTCGTATATTATTAATAATTGCATGTGCAGTCGTATGCACTAGCAGTTACTTCCTGTAATATACTATTATTGTATCGTATCATTAATTATTGTTAAATAATTATCATATTATTATTATTATTATAACTAAAGCTATCTTTTTATGACTAGCTCCCGGATTTGAATGCTATAAAAACTACGAATACCTACATGTTATCAAAAATAAACGAAATTTCTTTTCAACGCAATAATGCCTTTGAAAAATTACCGACATTCTTTTTTTAGGCAGTAAACTATGCGAACAGGCTAAACGACAACATTCAGAATTTTTATTTCTTCTTTGTCTTAACTAAACTAACAATAATAAAGTACAAAAACAAAATGCCAAAATCAGGCACGAAGTAAAAAATATTTAAAAGCTATTAAAGCAAATTTTACGAAAACAATATTTCTTAGTGTAATATTTTGGAATTCTTAATTTATACAGCTTTTACAAAAGGTTGTAGAGCATATTAATATATTATGGACTAAAAATTAATATTATGATCAGAAATGCTATAAAATTCAATAAAAAGATTTTCTTTGAAGTACCTAATGCATGAAACAAAGTATGTGCTTGTAATGAATTGTCCTAGACTAAAAATAACGAATTTTTCATTAAAACCCGGATCCTAGTAATAATAATAAGGATGAGGAGTTTATGAGGATTAAATACTAACAGTTATAAGTAAAAAAAGAGATATCTATCTGCATAGAAAATATTAAAAATTTGAATAAAATATTTTTAATAACAGATATTAATAATTGCATTCTATTTTTGAAGCTACGGACACTTTTGAGAAACTGACACACACAACTGAATATACACTACCTACATCTGCTACAGTCAGTGTTTTAATTCGTTAAATACATGTATTTTTAATATAAGTTTGAAATTTAAAACAGATTTGTATAGGTCAACTCGCATGATAATAATAATATACGAATTTTAAGACAACTCCAAAATATTAACTACCTACTAAACTTCTTATCCCTAATCCAATATAACCGTAGAACAAAATCGTCGTTATTCATCACACGCTCTTGCATTTTAAAAAACCAACATATTGTTCATATTGTTATTTCAGTCATCTCAATATTATATAATATTATAAAATACGTGTACAACAAACTTTGAACGAACCAAATATTTCTCGATTTATTTAAGCCGACAAATATGAAGACTACCACAATACATATTCCAACAATATTATCATAATATTATCATTATAAATAGAGATTTTACGAACTGTTCGATTTTCGAACCAAACTGGAAATTCCAAATAATCGAACCGAACCAAATATCTAATAGTTCCGTTCGATAATCGAACCAGAGAAATAAAAATAAAAGTCGATGGAATTGTTATTAAATAATTAATAATTTATAGGTTAATATCAGTTGTTTAATGTTTGCTTGTTTTAAATATTGATGTTTATCGCTTTTTCTTATCAGTTATCATCATGTTAATAATTAAAAATTAAAAATCTCATGCATAATAATCATTAACTATTAAAGTATTTAAAGTATTTAAGTAAATAGTAGTAAAATCTTTATTCAATAATTCTGAGGTATTGTGGCTAAACGATAAATAAATAAATAAATAAATATTAAATATTAAATAAAATAATATCCAATTTAACTTTTAATGTTCGATTCGAGTTCGATAAAATATTTGAAGAGTGCGGTTCGGTTCGGGTTCTATTAAAAGTGTGTAGGTTCGGATCTGTTCGAGTTCGTTAATTTAAAAAAAGTTCGGTTCGGTTAGGTTCGACCTTAAATATTATGGTTCGTAACATATCTAATTATAAAGTAGATAATAACCACTTTGTTGAGTTTCAAATATTATGGCGTTTTATTTCGACTTAAAACTATCTTTACAATAATTGACAAACAAAAATATAGGGTTTTCACCAATAATTAAAAACTCGTTTACCTATTATCGAATAAATTGATGAATAAATAAAGAATTTATATTAAAATTATATTTTTCATAGGTAGTGAGATAAATCAAATGACTAACGCCAAAAATTGATTCTTAGGTTGGTTTAAACGCTCTTAGACCCTTTAATAATATAAATGTTATCATTATGCAATAAGTTATCAATTTTTACTATCATTAAAAATACAATGAATTATAATCTCTAATTAATTTTTTTTTCTGTAGATTCATATTATGAAGGTACAAGTAATTATTGTATTTTTTTCGTGTAGTTTTATATATTATATACGATCTTTAGTTGTTATGGGGTGAATGCATTGTACACGAAAACACAATTCATAATATTTCAATTACAAAAAAGAGTATGGTTAATATTTTATTTTTTTAGAAAACCATTATATTATATTATATCACTTTTAAATTAGTATATTAAATTATCTACTTATAAACTACGAGAGTAAAATACAAAACAAATCTGAAAGCCGTTTAATTTTTTCAATTATTTTTATTTCATAATGTCGAAACAATATTTTATAGTCTAAACATATTATAAAAGTTTAATTAAAATAACAATTTATTATTCTACCTGCTAGAGTATTCCGAGAAAATAATAAACACGTAAACTTACCTGAAAACAAAATTATTTTTAAATTGCATAAAGCTAGAAAAACGAGAATTGTTTGTATGCTTATACTAAATTACAACGTTATAATAACAATAACTACAAATGAGAAGACATTTTAAAATACGCTTAAGGTTGACTCCTATAGAATCAAATTAAAGATTTTTACTCAAATTGTTCACGTTCAGCTACAATTCTATTAATAATTCTCATCAAAAAATTACCAATTATAAACTATAAGTGCCCAATTTTGTCAAAAAATTAAAAATATTTTATTAAAATTATTGTTTTCAATAATTTCAGTAATTAAAAATTAGATAATGAGATATGATTTAAAAATAAGAACTATGATCCAAAACAATATTAATTTAATATGCATTCAACATGCAATATTATTTGTCTCATAAGTAGGGCTCAAATTGAAATGAATCACACAACTCTTACAAATTTGTTCAAAAAGTCACAAATAACTTGAAACTGCAATTAAAAAAATAAATATTTATACCTAGTTTTGATATCACTATTAAATAGTGACATATATGTAAGGCATTCTCCGTAAAAAAGATACAAATGCATTAAAATGTTAGCCCCACTGATAAGTTCTAAGTCGTAGGTTGCAATATGTAAATTTGAATGCATTAATTATTATTTTTTCAGTTTTAATTACTTCTGATTATTGTGAACTCTGACCGTTTTATCAATAAATATAGGTTTAATATAATATGCAATTACTAAAAATCATGAATGTAGTTCTTATATTCTCAAATCAACTATTAATCATAATACTTAGTTCCTAAAAATTGTTCAAGAAATACGTGTTTATATTGACCATCTCCTTTTATTTTATTCTCATTTTCTTCGTTTTTATTTTTTTATTTTAATGACATAATATCTGGGTGAATACAACTTGTATCCAAATAACCAAACATTATTAATTTTATAACATAAATATTATGATATATAATTATGTGTGCGTGTGTTTATTTTGTATACGTGTTTAGATTATCCAATTAATATTTTAATAGAATAATGAAATATAATTTTAGACTACTGATTATTTTTGCTCAAAAAATAGATAGCAAAGTTTGTCTTTGATTATTACTATATATTTTGTAGAAGCAAAATATTGCAGGTTTTAGAGAAATGATAACACCAGGATATAATTTAATGTTATAATAGTATAAATATATTATAATACTATTATTGACCATAATTTTCATAATTTAAATCACCAAATCCTAAATTATTACTAATAATGTATTTTGTAAGAATTAACTAAAACATAAACCAAAAATATATATAGAGATATTCTGACTTGATACTTTTTATTTATGTTGTTAAAAAATAAATAAATAAATAAGTAGAAGTATTAATCATTCACAACATCTTTTATTTATTTTTATTTTAAATTACGAATACATGTTGTTACTTATAAGTATTCCATAACAATAATAATTGTAATATTGTTATAACTATTATAATACACCTATTATTAATATAGGAATTATTGCTATATCTTAAATTTGTTTTGTTTAAGGTTGGTTGTTATTCCTAAGTGTTTAATTTTAATTTTAACAGGATATTATAATTACACATTGTAACTCAAACCATTTACAATGCATTCACGTAATACCATATATTTCTAAAAGTATAATCAAATATGATATCTTTATATATTTATTATTTATTATAACTAGGGTATGTATACTATATACCTCAAGTGAAACTCCATACATATAAAATATCATTTTCTTTAAAATCATAATTTTTTTTTATGCTTATGAATAAAACGATAATTCCTTATATTATAACCCCATTAATTTTTTAATACTCATCAACTACAATCATAAACATTAAACAGTTCAATATTTATTGATTAACAGATGAAAATATATTTAAAAAACAAAAGTCCGTTTAATTTAATCATTTGGTTTGGCTGCTATATCGTATATTTTAATTATTATTGACTAAAAAAAAAGTTAGAGCAAAAGAAAAAAAATGTATTTCATTAAAACTTCGACGGAATAAATTATGTGAATGTTCATTAAGTAATTAGAAATAATATTCATTAATTAAGATTTTAATTTTTGTCAATAAGTTTGTACAATGAAAATTCATCAATGAATATTTTGAAAACTCTGTTGTTATTGTAATTTATTATGTCTATTAACTTCATTGATTTATTGAATCTTGTATATATTATTACCTATAAATATGTATTATGTATTATGTTAAAACGTTTAAAAAACTATCTTTTTTTTATCATATGGAGATACTTTATCTACTTTCTGGTCGATTAATTAAATCGCGCACAGAATATTGTATGTATACCTAACGTTAAAATAATAAGAATTTTTATAATACGCAATACACCTATTTATTATTATTATTATTAATGTTTCGTTTTTAATTATATGAGTTTTTAAGCTATATTATTATATTATAATAATTTGTTGTTATTATTATTTTTTTTTATTATTGTTAAAAATTATAATATATCAAAATCATACATATTAATTATTAATTTTAATTTCCAATCTAGTCTATGTATAACATAATTTACAAAATATAAATTACATAAATGTATATTTATTTATATATTATATTATTATTATTATTATTATTATTATTATAACATGTGGAGTTAGCTTTTAAAGTTACGATTGTGGTGTAAATATTTAAACTGTACAATTACTATAAACAAACGAATAATACTGTAAAATAAAAATATTGACAATTGAAAAATCGTTGTGGACATCTGTTGCGGATAACTTTTTATTGGAAATTCTGAGGTAAATCTCATGCCTCGAATGATATTGGTCTTTAAATGTATAAAGACGTGTACTGCAGACGGTGCAATGTCTCGGTTACCTATTAGTTTTAGATACAGTATGTTTCGAACATAATATTATGTCATAATAATATAACAACATTTACTAAATGAGATTTTTGTATTTTACGGGATGATTACGTCATCATAGACTATAGAGGATATAAAAGTGTGTTATATTTTTAGACATATGCATTATAATGTACCTAACTATGAATTAATAATTTTTTGTACAGGTATTTTAATCTAACTCGTGAAGCAATATTCACACATGCGCAATTGTCGCACTCCCATATAATATTAATAATAATAAACATCGGTTAGGTTAAACGTAACATGTATTTTAATACAAACGAATAGTGACTATCGTTTTAAAAATACGTGTTGTTTTGAAATCATATCACATATTATGTTGATATAGGTAATATAACAATAATACGTCGAATATCGCAGAAATCCACTGCTGAAGAAACTGATTTCAGCAATCGAGAGCGTAGGGGGAATTGAAGTCGACTCATCAAATATTTAATACACACGCGTTCTATACTCGTTGTACTATGCACAATTCATATACCTACCTGCCTACCTATAATATATTTAGGTATACGAAGAGAATTTTTCATTTCTCGAGAATAATAAAGATATCGACTTATTTTTATTGTAATAGCATAATGTATTATGTATTATGTACCTATATGATATCATACCTGTATACCCGTATACAATATAGGTACAGTATATAGTTATATGAGATAGGTATATGTATGTTTTACTCACGCACGTACATAATAATATTCGACTAAATGTCAAAACAGCATTACACGAATTGTGCACTTAAACGTTTCCAGTTTACGTGTACTGGCTATACAGGAGATTTTTTAAATCTTATACTTTATGTTACCATCGCGGTAACTATACGCTCTGCTGCGCATTTCAGGTTATTTAAAAATCAATGAGGCGGTCGCGGTGGCTCTGCGATTAAGTAGAGGTAGGTAGATACTAGATAATTTAATGCTAGATTACAACACAACAGTTATTTTGATGACATACCTACCTACATGGCTAAATATTATTATTATGTTTTGAACCTTAAACAAAATATTGCATGAAACAATTTTCTGTGGGATGATATTGCATACAATGATACATCTAGTTTATTCGATTTTCAACTAAAATATCTTTTTAACGATTCATTGTAATGTTAATTTAATTGAAATATCCATATGATTTTAACAATATTCCTGTATTATATAACAAAATCTTTAATCGTTTTAATTTCTAACAATGACTTTTCTTAAAAGTTATAAATGTTTTATTATTTATATATTCAAATCATATTTTATAATATAAAATCCAAAATAACATATTATTATCATACGTTTTGACTAATAAATATATTTTTATTTTAGAAATATACTAAGGGTATAATATATAACTTCTGCAATCGTAATATTTCATCTAAATTTAAATAAACTGTACCTACTTTTTTAAAATTTAAACAAATAATAAATATATAAAATGATAAATTAAATAGATAAATTGTAATTATCATTCATGTTGAAATACAAATATTCAATCATATATATGCGCATTGTAACAAAACATAGGTTCTGACAAAATAATTGTAAATACTATATTGAGAAACAAAACTTTTTCATGTATTCTTGTTTTTAAACAATATTAATGGAAAATTCGACATGCCATTACTCATCACTCATTTGCAAACTGCATTATGGTAAATTACTTTTTGTTAACTACTGACCTTTATAATAATATGATATTATGATACAATAAATATATGTAACATTTAGATATACTGTTACTTTTTAGTTAAAATCTAACAACACACCTATCTTAAAGGCTAATCCATAAAAGTCATAACTGTAGAAAACTTCTCGTGAAAAGTTCGATACGTTATTTGGAAATTTGATTACATTTTATAAAATTGCATAAGACATATTTTATACTAACAAAAAATTGTCTTACATTTCAAATAATTGTATGCAGTTTCACAAGAATATAAAAATAATATTTATTAATTCTTACCAAAATTATTGCTGACATTTTTGTATTATTTATGGTGATCGTGCCAAACGTATATATTTTACCTTAGCTATAAATTAGTTTTTAGTTTTTATTTTTTTTTCCATAATATTATACTAAAATAAATACAACTATTTTATAAAAAATGTTGTATATTAAATTGATGTGTTATATTTTTTAAATTTTGATCTTATAATTAATAAATGTAATTTATTGAATTATTGGTTTCGAGCAAGGCTACATAAAATAAATTATCCGGGTGATAAAATCAAGACAATATTCAGCACCTTATTAAAACTCATAGTTAAAAATATAATCAATTCAGTATCATTTCGCCATAATAATATGTATAGAACATTCTCAAAAAAAAAATATATTATAATAATTTTAAATGTTGATTTTGTATATTACAATAATTGCTCATAATATATTGCACCAGCTGACAGTTTTTACGTATAACGCACCATTTGATATAAAATATGAACTCTTGTTGTGATTGTGAATTAATTGTATATAGAAGATAATAAGTACGTTGTCAGTTCCTGTTTTTGATGGATTTGACATCCACTTTCAGAGTTGATAACTATTATTCTGTAGTTTTCATAACAATAATTTTATTTAATTAAACTTCATGAGTGATAATTTTTCAAAGTATTTTCTTGGTTACACTTTTTGAAGTATTTTTATTTCAAACATAGCATTTCGTAAATCACTCTCCAAATGCTAAAATTTTGACGACAACAGTAAGTTAGACCTTATAATAACGCAATTATATAAACAAATTTAAACAGTAAAAATTATCGAAAAATGTTTACTTGAATGGCGTTAACATTATTTTAAACAGAAAAAACTCGTTTAATTAATAGGTTTCAAACAATTAACCACGAACATTAATTTCTAATATAAGAATATAATACATGCATGTATTATATGTATAGGACATCTCTTTAGGTACCTCGTATGCATCTTGGTATACTTTGATCAAAGAGTCTTCTACTAGTTAACATTATTTAGTTATATAAGATTATGGGAACGGTTTATCATGAAAAAAAAAAAAAATTATTGATCCGTTTCCTGCAAAATGTTGCATTCAATAAATCTGAATTAAATTAATGTCAATAATATTTTTTTTTCGATAAACATATTTTTTCTAACATCTACGCATCTGAACTTTGGATTCAAACTATGAGCTTTTTTTTATTATAATTTTTATTTTTTAAGATATGATAGATATGCTTGCTGGTTGTAATTTGTAAATACTTGATACTAGTTACAAGTACTTAGTGCCCGTTACAAATATTTGGTGCTCTTTCAAAGTACTTGATGCTCATTACAAATACTTGATACAAGTTTCAAAGTTGTTTTTCTGGCAACCCCTTCCCCAAAAAAGATAAGTTAATTTATTTAGGGTTTCAGTACAAACGATGAAACTCATGCACAAACTAGTACGATCGAAAGCCCTTGGTTTGAATCCAAAATTTGGAGAGGGGGTGTTAGGAAATATCTAAGTATTTTTTTTGTTAACATTTCAATAACTATAATACTAATTGTGGTGTTATTATAAATACCATATAGCACCAAAATATTAATACATTTTTTTATAAATATGAAATATTATTTTCAGTGTATGACTGTAAGATATCCAAGCTTTTACTGTTCGTATACTAGTTCAATATTTCTTCAATAAGTTGAATCTCTTTATCACTAGCCTCAGTGAAATTATAGACAGTTAACAATAGTATCTATATCCTTTTCTATGATATTTGAGATGCTTGTAAGACATAATAGATGTTTATTAAATATCCTCATCAGATATTTCCGTTCGTGTGACCAATTCTGAGTATATTAAATACGTCTAATTTTTTTCCACATTAAACTCGTATTTAATCACACACCACACAATAATTTTATTTATTTTATATAGTTTTCGATATGTTGCCAATGGCAATTCACAATATAAGTTCCATAAATTAGTGTAGTATTTATTTGAGTTTTCGTGTAACTCAACTAGATGTGAATAAGGTATTATTGGACTATTGGTATTTTTTATTGCATTTAGTGGAATACTTATACTTTATATCTGCTCATACTAATATGATATTAAATGAAACACATTTTAAAATTATTTATGAACACAATAATAAAAATAATAATAATATTAAATCTGGTAAAATGTTACTATAATTTTAATATGTTTTCTCTTGGCATATTTTAGTCACGTAAATGGAATTATTATATTATACGATGTGCATCGGTGGCATGCGCGTTTTGCAGACTAATCGTGGTAAGGGTGTTGGAAGGGGACTAAATTACGTGAAAAAGACGCAATAAACGGAAACAGAGAAGAAAACTAGTATCAAAAGCCAGATTATAGAACCACATGAATGCCAAGAGTGTAAATATTATATTCGACTCTCAACTCATCGATGTGCATTGTGCACAGATATAAGTATCAGACCGACGCGACGCCTTTAACGGCAGTACGTTGCCAAGGCATGCGTGTATACGTATAAATAAATAAAAAATATACAATAAATTATGTTACATGTGTATCTTATATAATAATATTTGTATTTTTTCCTGAGTGTTCCAATAAATAACAATAATAATATTATGACATACATGCCGATGTATAATATATATGCGAAAATCTGTATTTTACAGCTGCAGCAGTTTTATAGTAAAATGACGCGTGCTATATAAAAATATTCTCCTTTTTAAGGATATATTTTTCTCCATCCGCTTGATTTTATTTGAAATTTGCAGGCACTTACAATTGATTCTTCGAGGAATTTAGTTGGTTGCAGCAGCAAACGCGGTTTACCGGACACATTTCTGCAGTTCCCAGCGTTCTTTCTATACAATATGTATCCCATCATAATCTTAAATATTATCATATCATAAAGACTAATAGCAAATCATTTATTATTCAATCAGCTTATATTATATTTAGCACAATTTTAAATATCCTGAATACATAATTTATTATTATGTAGTACTAAAAACATATTTTGATATATTTCGCTATTTTAACATATTATTATGTTTATATAATAAATAGGTACGTCATCATACGTGTAAAATCCGAATTTGTACTAAAAAACATCAATAAAAAAATATCGCTACTTAAATTTTGAACGAACTAAGTTCATTAGTCATCTATTATTTGAAATCTAAGAGTGTACATAGTTATAGCCCATAATATTCTAAATTGAATTAAAATTCACCAATTAGGTATTAATTAATAAATTGTCATTTCAGTATTATTTCATTATTTTTTTTAATCTAGTAATTGTTTAATCTATAAAGAATTGTTTACAATAAGCACAAGTGATGTTGAGGATTTACAATAAATATTATAAAGAAAAGAATTAGGTACATTAATTAAATAACATTTCAGACCAGATGAGTCTCCCATGCAAACGTGGAAGGGGTTAGTCGGCACCACATTTGTTTAAGGTGTCTTTTAAGATAATCAGGAATAATGGTAACAGATGATAGTTTAAAAAAAAGGGGTTGAGGTGATTGAGAAGATTAGAATTCATGTGTTAGTAGAAAATGTTAAAGAAGTTTTTGTTGCTATATAGATATATCTTTATGGAGAGTATCATTGGAAAAGTATTATGGGCTTGATTATTTGGTTATGTAATTTGGATTGAAATATTTGATTTTCAATAATATTTGTGGATTTGGCAATTCTCTTCATAATATTCTTAATATTACCTTTTACATTTTTGAACTTTCTATACTATTTTCCATTCTTCGATAGTAATCTGAATAAAGGATTCTGCAGATTAACTATTTGAAATAATTTTTATCTACAATAATTAGTTGTTTTTCTTGTTTTTCAGGAAATTTTAACGATATTAAACATATTTTAAAAATGTATCAACTACTTAAATTATATTATATAAAGCATTATTAAACTATAATATGTTGGTAGTTGGTACTAATTTCAAATATTATAAAGGGTCATTCATTCAATATTTAAAACAAAAACTAAAAAGTATTTTTAGTACTTTATTCCGAATTCTATTTAAATGAAATACTAAAATATTTATTTTAAATGTTTTTTAAAAGTATTTTTCTCAAGTCTGTATTTTTCATATTCAAAACCTACCTATAAACTATCAAAATACCTATTAATTTTTGCTATATTTAATCAAAGGCATCTCAACATTCTGAATATTAATAATCAAGTGTCTACGGTTACATTGTAAAAAATAATGTTTAAATATAATAATATAATACAAAATTAAGAATACATGTTAGATTTTAAAAAATTATTTTATTTTAAATGATCTATCATAATAATAATCACTCATCTATAACTAGGTAGATGATTTTATCATTTGACCAACATGTGAAAAAATATTTAGTTAAACACGTTAAAATCGTTTATTTGCGACGGTTTGCTGTTTGAAAGATTTTTGTTCAAGACGACATTCACGAAATCGTTGTGAATTATTAATTCCGAGTAGGTATACGCATATAATATATAGCATGCGATCGATCAATGTGATAGTATAACATGATAATATTTATTACACTCACTAGTGAGCTTCGATCCACCAACACAGCGCATTGTTTCCGTCCCGCTGTTGTTCACGTCGATGCTCTTCCGCGACCTCCGGAAAAGTTTCGAACATCGGCGACGTGGTTCATCGTTTTCAGGTCGTCCGCATTCGACGGCGGCGGCGGCCGTTTTGAGACAAACCTACTTGAAAAGTTATTTTGATTATTATTATGTTTATAATTGGCGTTTATTTTATTTTTTCATCTTCCACGCTGCAAATACCTATTGTGTCTCATCGAAAAAAACAACTTTTAAACTATAATAATATACAGCAACAGGGAATGACGGGGGAGTAAATAGAGAGGGGGAGTAAAATATTATAAACAATACAATTAAAAAAATCGTTCACCATCTGGTCGTCCTCCTCGTCGTCATCGCCGTCAATTCTATCGTCAGATTCGTCACCCGTCGAAAAACTAAGACGGCAGTTATGGCGGCACGATAGGTTCCGAATCGGTGTGCTGTGCGATATCGGGCGTAGAAAAGTTTCGTCGACGACTGCCGCCGAGGTCACCGCAACCCTCATAGGCTGACTGCATCCGGAAGCGCCATTGTCTACAATCTCAGAAGATCCGGAAAGATTTGCCACCCTGTTTCGGTCGTCGCATGCCGCTGCCACTTCCGGATGCTGCAGCCGGTCGGACACCGACAAATCGACCGCGAACGACGATAAAATTTCTGCCAGTTCCGCCAAATTCGTCGCGTTTTTTTTGACAGTATACCTAAGTTGTCTTTACAACGAAAAAGTGTAATAAAATGTAAAAAAAATGTTTTTAAATTAAAAATAGAGAAATAACATTATTATTATACATTACAGTATACTGTGCGTGATCCATTTAACGCAAGGCCCTAATTATTATTTCAAATAACATATTTTATGTGTACAAAAATATTGATTTAATATAAGTATTTCGAGTTTTTATGAAATAATATTTTTTAGAAAGTTATCATATTTTTACCATTTTTGAGTTAGTTAGACAAAATATAATTCATAGTGTTTTGATCTAGAAAATTTCAAAATTTAGATGAGTAGTTTATTGAATATGAGTTACCTATGTCCTAATGAATATTTAAATTTTAATTTATCGATGAACTGAGTTGTAGAGAACTAACATTTAGTAAGTTAGGTATACCCTAGTACCACTCTACTCCGCTCATCTAAACATCGAATATTTTTAGCTCATAAATATACGTCCAAAATTTTTGGTGAATCAAATTACATCAAAAAAAATATCCTGCCTTAGAATAACAAATAAATATCATGTTTTCGTAAAAAAGTAAAAAAATCATAGGTAATACATTCTTTAGAAAAAGTTCGTTTTTTATTGAATTAAAATTATCTACAAAATATATTTTTGAAATAGTAAATATCTTAAACGAATCACTCGTATATTCTACTATACATTAAATAAATAGATAAGAAAGAGTAGAGCAAAATTACTTATTCATTTATAATGATTCTAATGAGCTGTAATGACGTTTGTTGCGGATTTATAAAGTAATAATTAGTACATTCAGTTTTATTTTGCGTAAGAAATTATTTAAACATTAATGTCACTACAGTTTTTAATCTTATTTTATAAAATGTACTTGCTAATTATACATATAACATATTACATTCTGAGCGAAAAACAAATATATACTTTGTTTATATGCATAAATTCATTGTATTTATTATTTGCTATCTTTCGTTTTAAAATTAATTTTACTTTTTTAGTTTGATATATTTTATAATTCATGGTTTAATTAAAATTGATTTACTTTTTAATATAAGAGAAAAAACATTTCATAAAGTAATTTGTTCTCATTAGCATTTATAGAATTGTAAAATAAATGTCAAATAGTAATATTCACTTGGTCGTAACAAATCACTTTTCATTGTAATTCACTAGTCATCTGTATATCGTAAACGCATTTATAATAAGATCTTCAATGTAATGTTTTTAATCAAAAAAAAAAAAATTCCCATTTACTTTTAAGTATATGTATCATAATACGAGAAAACTACTAACTCGGCTTTAGATACTACTCCATCGATCCACTTTTGACGAGTTTCCGATTTTTTCCTCGCATAATCCAATTTTTCCGACAGCATTTGTACTATGGCCTTATAATAGCACTCGTTCCTTTCTATTTTTTCTATCGTCGATTTGAGGTAAATTTCCCTCTACACACGCACACGCATTATCACAAGCCAAGTAGAAAACGAGATATTAGCTACTTTAACGTTTTACATGCGAAAAATAATAAGTAAAATCATATATTTTATTATGAGTTCCAAAAATCTTCTAACGTACCGTTATGTGTTTCTGATCCGATCGCTGTCCTTCTATCATATACTCGATAAATCCCTTTAAACGGCACTCTAATTCCTTGACATATTCTTCATAAAATTTCAATTGTGATTCACATTTTTCATGTAAATCGTTTTGTCGTTTACTATAAAATATAATAATGTATAATCATTGTTATTTTTATGTTTCGTTTTTATTTTTTTTTTTTTCAAAAATAAGAACCGTTTTAAATTTAAAACTATTATGTTATCTTAAAATGAACGATCAGTCGGCAAAAAATATATTTACTTTGCGCTCTCTTCATTTGTTATATTTTGACACTCTTCATTATCTTTCATTTTTTTCTTTGCATTACATTTCATTGTATGCGTTTCAGCGCAAAAACTCGAAGAGACATCGATAATTTCTTTCATCTATTTAATTTTGCCCAGTTATTCACGATAATATTTAATAATAACATGTAGATATAAATAAAATTTCCTATTATAATACTAGTCATACATTATTATAATCTTAACCTATATTATTTAAAAATTCCAAAACTAAAATTTTAAATAAATTCATTATCAAAGGAAAATGTATATGAACATGCTTAGTTCATAATCCTGTATAATAACACAGTTATTATTATAAATAAAAATTACAATCATCCACACCATTTAATATGAAAACATGATCATTAAGTAAACTCAAAATTAAAAATGTCGATACCAGATTTTAAATAACAGTATTATTGAAGAATGAAATGAACGATCAGCTTAGTAAATCAGCCTGCATAATCTTTTATCTATATTTGTACTATGTTATGATGTTATACTTTATTATATTTTTGTTTATTCTAATAATTTTTATGAATGTTGTACGAAAGCCCAAAAATTCTACGAAATAATACTAAACTATAATCTATTAAATTTGTGTCGTACTTTACTTTGGATTTTGTGCTTTATTTCACTAACGTTATCACAGTTTGATATCATTTGCTGATCGTTGTTGCATTTGGTATCCATTGAAAATTTTTTAAGTATGTTTTCGATCAATTTCCACATACGTTCTATGTCTAGAACATCTAGCAATCACATTACATAGTAAATACATTTAAAAAATATTTAAATGTATTTGTGACAATATTAAAAATTGTGTAGTTTTACCTATTTCATTGTGATTTTTACAGACCAATTCGTCTATTGTTTGTTTTAAATTGCGTATTAACTTCAATAAATTCACATAATCTAATTTTCTTTCCATGATAATATTTGAAACTATGTTAAATTTTGTTTTTTTTTTTCAAGAGAAATAATTTAAAATAAATTTGTTTGAAGGCATAAAAGATATTCAATTTAGACTTTAAAAACAAATATAATATATTTTAATGTCTAATAAATAAATTAACATAATATTTTATTAATCTCCATGGAACCCACTGTAGAGAAAAGCTCATATACTGTAAAATATAATATATGAAGTGATGGGCAATCTATGTTTATTTTATTATTTTTGTACACGTGTTGCCGTCGCCAGATACCGCATGCAATTTCGTTTTATCTTTCTTTCCACTCCAATCGCGTTGTTTCTAATAAATTGTTTTCCAGGTCGAATTAATTACAGAATTTACGTTTTACATAAGAAGTTTATTGTTATTTATTTTTACTCCACGGGTATACCGTTTAGAGCGGTTGAGATTAAATGTTCACTTTTCGAGCTGTGGATATATTAACATAACGCTGCTAATGCTTTCTGTTATTTTGAAATAACGTTAGAATATTCATAGAGATTAATTTCCTAAGATATACTATAAATAGCTTTAAACCAGATACTTAATACATTATACGATCCGTATAAGCGTTCGTAATATTATGTACCATAATATCTTATACGCTATGTTCCATGTATACCTGCACCTCCGTACGTGCGTTCCATCGGATTTACGTTAAATTTCAATAAAACATTCACAAATCTTTTTAATTACGATTTCCATTTAAATTTATTTGGGGGTGAAACAGAATATTTATTCAGTTTAAACTTTTAAAGTAACGAACGTTTTCTATACACAATTTAAGCCCACAAACTCCAATCAGCAGTAAATATTATTGTCGCCTTGGAACCCTCTCGGTTATTAATATCCAGCAGCCCTAATATTGAGTTTTTGGAAGTGAACAATTTTCATAATATTGTAAGTACTACAACTACATGTTACTATATGTCATCGAATATTGAGTATTTTAATGCTATATACATAGACGAATGCGTGAAACACACACCAATAATAATGAGTATACCTGTCGAGGGTGATCGTAATTCGTAATATACTCATTATATTTAGATGGTAAAAATGAGTATCTAAGTAAATAGTATCGTGTCGTTATCTACTTTTAAACCCGAAAAACTTAGGCACCTAAACATTTGCCGTCATTGTATTTGTTTTACCAAAACCGATTTATTATTAAACGAGCACCGCTTCATTACGTTACGTCTAATAGCACGAGCTGTAGGATACCGCTATAGGAATTTAATGGATTGTATAAGTATATTTGATCCGACGACGGAAATGGTAATGCTTATTTTGTTCCAGGTGCACTACTGTTCACGATAGCACACGTACAGTCGTATAGGTATTAGCAAACGGACGCCACACACATATAGTCACATTCACATAATGATACGGTACTAATGCGTTCAAGAATAGTGTCCGATCTCGGTCGATTTGCAGCAAATTCCACGGACACTATTATTGCGCACGCAGTTTCAGTTATATAATATATATATATATATAAAACACACTAAAGCAGCACGATAAAAGAATAATCTTTAATAATAAGCCTCCTCGTCCGACGTGTTTGCGTCACTCAAATATTAAAAATAATATGTCAGAAATAAAATGATATCATCAAGCAAATAAGCTGCTACAACATATCACTATAAATAGAATAACATAGGAGGACATCACTTGTGATATTATTCTCATTTACTTAACAGACTCGACTTTTTTTTTTCGACAAAATAATATAATCTTAGCATTAATAACCGAAAATCATTCTACAATTATAATAAATTACAACTATCTACCTACGTTGTAAAATGCAAATTCTTATTTCAATTAAATAACGTAAACCCAATAATTTATACCTATACATTTTATAAACGCGTCAATATTTAATATAATATTTCATATTATCATAATCCAAGCCACCGATTACAATACTAACAATAAAATATTCACTTCAAGCGAGTTTTACATTTTAAAACGATATTTCCATTCATAAATTAAATATAAATGTAATATTAAACATTCCAATATTTTTGATTGTTAATCCATGCATATATTATTTATATGAGTGTTTGATAGCGTTAGCCAGTGGGTTTCAATTTGTGTAGTCGTTGTTATTATATGACTATAATTAAGAATAATAAGTTTTATTCGAACAACGCGATTTATTTTATTGAATTTTAAAACCATTACAGTGATTAAAATAACTTTCATAATATTTAATATGCTTTTTAAAATATTATAACAATTTAAACAAATGTTCGAGCATTGATATTATTATTAGAAACAAAAAACCAATGTCCGCTATTGTAAAAAGTGTATAAGATTAGAACAAATTTTGATTTTTTTATTATGATATTTTGACAAGTTTGCATTATAATATCATGAAAACAAAACTTAATAATATTATAATTTAAGACAGGAAACACATACTAATGGAAAATGAAATTTGAAAGACTTAATACACTATATTATTATGATAATATTTACAACTTTCAAAACGAAACATCGAGTTTATGGTGTGGTTACTAAGATAACAAATGTAACTTCAAAAACGTAAAACAACTAAAACTTTAACTCTTGGATTCAGAATAAAAATTAGCTCGTTTTGAACAAATTCAACATGTATAATATATTATATGTATATTCATTTTTTTCAGTGTTGTACTTGTATCACAATTTAAAATTTATATACTTTTATAATAATTATTGGCCTAATAAATTCTCAATTAATTTTAATAATTATTAATGAATAATGAGTACTTATGTTCTTTACCAAACTGATTGAAATTATAATGTTAACGAGCGTACATTTAAAAAAACAAACAAAATAACTTTAAAAAATTATTAATTTCAACGTTGACTGGTTATTTTGCATTTTTCAATTACTCAATGTTTTTATCGTTCCTGTTATAATATAATTTTGTCTTTTAATTCATTGAAAATCCAGTAAAAAATATTTATTTTTAATCAGTCCAGTATAAAATATACCCACGGAAAACGATGTACAATATTATCGTAAGAAGAAATCCCGGACTCGCCTATTTAGTATATTTGACTGAGATAACCGTTAACATCTATAAATTATGTCAAATACATTTAGAAGTTTTATATGATATTGTACATCATAGTCGAGGCTTTTTGTAATAGTAATTACTATATTTTCTCGGTATTCCTCACAAAACAATTGTTATTAATCAATCTTATAATCCAATAAATATAACATTAATATTGAAGATATAATATTAAACAGACAACAGACTATATAGTTATATTATTTATATAAGGTATTGCAATGTTTACTTAAATAAAATTCACAATATAATACTGAGCGATTAATAATTGTATTATTTTATTGTTTCAAAGTTTCAAATGATGATTGAAGATGATTTTAGTCGTTGTAGTAAATGTATTACAATACTTTTAAGATAACTATTAAGATTTCTATCATAAATAAAATGATTCAACTAAATGCTGAGAAGAAGACAATTTTACAAAGTATATAAAACATTAAATGATTATTAATTGTTATGGGACTATAATAGACCTTCAATTTATTTTTCAACGTTATGAATTTTTTTATATTGTTAAATAATTGTTATATACACTCATGATAATAAGATGATTCATAAATGCTTTACATTATTTTTATTTATTGCAATTATTTTTATGTTTTACGCAGTTTGAAAATTACAAACAAAATAGTAAACAATGACAAATCGGTAGTGTTTAAATAAAAAACTGTAGTTAGAGTTCCTAAAAAAAATTTCAAACCATACTAAATAAATTACCACCTTAATTTAAAATTAAAAAAAAACCCAACAACAAATATTACCATAATAATATAAAGTTATATTTCATATTATATTATATTAGCTTACGGAAACTGTTGAAAAATATTTACTCCGTTTAAGGCTAATCTGAGCTCCACGCTCAAAATCGATTTTCAACTTGCAACGATTTATCTTTGCTTAAGAATTTACGCCCATCTCACGATGGCCCACCTATCTTCTGGAACTCACTTTGTTTTGTTATTTTTGTCGTTTTTGCTGTAAAACATTAAGTTATAACTGTACTATTATAACTCTTGTAACTTTATTACATGTATATATATTATTATTATATACGTAAAGTATTTGTACACTTGACTTTTATCGACCTTTTGTAAGTTATATTGTTATTTATTCATAATAATAGAGTGTACATTTCATAATTTGCATTCAGTACTATGTTTATAATTTAAAATGTTTTATACTTAATGTATCACGTACTCATAATTAATACAAACAAATGTTCTGAAATGCATATAAATAATAAATATACACAGATGCAAGTATACAGGTAAAAAGATGAACTCATATATAATGCTCAGATACATTATATTATTGAAATTTGCAGGTATTTTACAAAATATACTATATATATATTATATATATAATTTATTGTGTTTGTTTATTTATTTTGTGTTCATAAAAAATATAAGTATAGAAAAATGTTAGCAAAATTACTTATATAGAAACTAATTATTAAAATAAATAATTTCATAAAAAATAAAAATCAAATACAGACATTTTAAAGGTTTAAACAAATATATTCCTTACACAAATGATAAAAGATTTAATGAAACTTAATTTATAATTTAAAAAATGTGTTGATATAATATAAATACATGATTAAAAATAACGGATATAATTATGTTGATATTATGTACAAAATACTATTGTATGTTCCGTAATAATTTTTCTGGATAATATTCATAGTGATTTTTTATTCAATTTAAAATTATGAACATATTATAAAATATGCTGTAATTAAAAAATAAAAAGTTTTTTATTGAAATTGAATTAAATGAATAACATTCCGTGGTAATTGAAAGCATATTTTAAATTATTAATAATCTCAATCATAAATATATTAAGATATATTTGCAGCACGGAAAGGAGTTATTTTGTTTTATTGTATTTGTTATTTTTCAATTAGTTATAAACCTATTGAGTATAGATCAAGAACAAAATATATTCTACCATTGTATTATTATAACAAAGTAGACATATGATAAGGAATGTAACCATAAAATAAAATTTTATAGTGAAGTACTATAACGTATTAAAAGACATTTTTCGTTGATGCTGTTAAAGAATTCGAAAAAAAAAATACTAAATTCTAAAAAACGTATATTATACATGTCTATATATATAATATACAGTAAAAAACAGGGAAGCTTTGTTTTTATTGAAAACTACAATACCTAGGTTAAAAAAAATCTATTTGCTCGAGTCTCACGTCTAGAAAATGTTATCCACTTAATTTTAACTTTTTAGTGTCCAAATATAGAGTTAAACTATTTCCAAGTATCTGTCTTCGTGTGTACGTTAGTAAAAACTCTATATTTTTAATTCACTCAAAAATTGTCCTAGGCTCGCATATTATCAAATATAATATAGTTGTTTTTAACATGAACAACTAATATGAAAAGGAGGATAAATATTCAATAGTAGATTTTTGATTTATTATCAAATAACATTATACCTAAATTTGAAACTTAAAATTATAATAAATTATATCATATTATTATTATTATTATTATTAGGTTGACCTACGCAGTGTTGAACCCAGATAACAAAAATAATATCTAGATAAGATAAAGATGATTTTGTAAACGATTATCTAGATTCAGATTCAGATGATTATTTTTACTTTTACCTAGATAAAGATAAAGGCACATATTTTTTTATCTAGATATTACGATAGATATTCATATTTTCTTTTTTGTTAGGTACGTAAATACGTTCAAGGTTCAACGTTGAGCGACGACTGCGAGTGTTCGTTAGCAATTGAATAAAAATAACAATTATTGCTTACAACTTTACAAGGTATACCAAATAGTATTATGTTCTGAGCTTTTTGTGTTCGATTTACCCTCCGGACACCGCTTCACCATCCAAAAATCAAGATAATAATATTATTATGATTATTATAACGTGGAGTTGTGAATGTCTTGCGGGACAGTGGCGACTGCCGAGTTCCGAATACTATACGATCTAATACTGTCTATACTATAATACATTTTTAATAATTATACCATATAATATAAATAAGCCTATAGATTTGAAGTTACGCCTCATCATAAAATATTTCTCTAAATACAAGTTCACGAAATAATGTGGGTAGCTGGACGAGGGTTTTACACTTTTACGTAATAAATAGCATAACTTAGATTTATATAAATAGACAAAATTATATTATTCATTGATACCTTTTCTAGTAGGTAAACAACATTACACGAGAAACGTAATAATAAATAACAAAGAATAGACACATCCCTGTCAGCGATAATGTGCCGACATACTATACATATATGGCTATATCAATACAATTACTGCAATGATAAAAATAAATATGTATATCCACGTTTATTTTCAGGAATAGTGTAATAATATTTTGTTTGATCAATAATTAGATAAAATTAAAAATTAAAAGTACCAAACTACCAACAAATCAATCAAAACTAAAAATTATTTATTTATCTGATAGGTATACTGCAGTTTATCTTAGATGACAATCAGATACCTGATATTATATTTATCTAGATGAGATAAAGATGCTGTAGTTTTATCTAAATACTGCTCAACACAGGCCCTACGTCATGTATTTATAATATTTGCCCGAGGGAGTATAAAATTGATAGAATTATTTTTAAATTGTTTACGTGAAATACTAAAAATATGTGTATTTTCATAGTAAGAAAATGTTAATCCATTAATGAAATTATTTTTGTTTAAAAATTGTATGTGTATGAATTTTATTCAATAACGAATGCCTGAACGTAAAATAATATACAATAACATAACATTAAAGTATTTATAATAATAAATATTAATATTGATGAATATTATAAAAAATAAAAAATTATATTTGTTATTTTGAAATGTTCAGTCACTGTATCCTTTTAGTTTTATTTAAATATACTCATACACTTGTAACACGGCGCAATATATAGATAATATAGTTACATGTTACATCACTGTATAGAAATACATTTTAAGAGTATCGCCATACTCAATATTAATGTGCCATATACACATGATTTTTTTGTTTGTTACTTTTTTACTTCCATTTCATAACTTCAAACTCTATAAAATGATAGATTAATTCATACATGCAGCAATGTCCGCTGTAAAAAAGACTTTATTTTAATCTTGACTAAAAAATTTCTTGCAGCATAGTTGGTTAACGGCATCATGACGTTCCCATACAATAAAAATACACCTATTATGTATAAATATAATATACAATACAAGTGTCTATGCATAAAAGCATACTTGAAGTTATTAAACTTTTGCAGTAGGCTAAACAAAAATAGTTTTTGAATATTATTATTATTATTATATATTTATAATAATTTATTATGCTGTCGCTATGTTTTTTCTAATAATAGCGAATCGTATAAACAACTTTGACCTGTAATATCGCTCTACTACAGGGTTTGATTAAAAATTAGATTGAAGATTTTTTTTTTAGGTAACAACAAAATAGTTTAACAGCGCCAAAAATATATTATTATTAGTTTGCACTTGTCAATCCTAAAATAAAACAATATAAAATTTGTATCGTAATATAGGCATTTTTTTAGGAGGACTGTATGAGTATAATTTTGGATCATTTACAAACTTTCATATTTTAAATTATTTATTATTTATGAATATGTTTACAGTTTTACACAGATGAATATATTTTGTTGTGTATGAACTTAAATAAATGTTGAATATGGGTGTAGTTTTCTCTTTCAGTAACGTACTTATGGTTAATTTTTAACTGCTGTGTCTCGTGTGAGATTTATCACATTTGCCTAGTTTGATTATATTGAAATATAAATTGCTTTAATTTAAAATATTTAGAGCTATAACTTTCTCCATATACTGAGTGTTTGAATGATGTCAGCAACATTAACTTGTCACCAACTAGTATTAAATACCATTACAGTTAAAAATTACTATATTATAATAATTTAATTTTAAAGCCAATAAAATATGTGGTATAAATTGATAAAATACAACAACGGGTATAATATCAAGTGCAAATAATATTTGAAGTGTTTATGTATCGGGACATAAAATTATCATTAAAATCGATATATCTATTAAATATATGTTATTTAACCAAAAAATGTTTTCTTTTATACTTATAAAAGATTTTCCAGACATCATATTATTCTTTTTACTCTTTGACCATTTTGATTTGTTAATCAAAAAAATACACACCATGTTTGTAAATAGGTATAATTTCGACGCATACTAATTGCCTCTCCCAAAATATGCGAATTGCCTCCCATACTTATCATAAATAAAAACGTTAATTTACACTAGTTGCCTCCAATGACCAGGTAGTTCATAATTATATACGAATTGCCTCCCAAAAATGTTCACACTAGTTGCCTCCCATATATAATTAAGTAGTGGTTCATAAACTTCACTAAACAGTTCCACATAAATAGGTAATGTTTATTCATTATTAAAAATATCAGACCTGGTAAAAACAATAATAATATATAAATAATCAATACAAATAAAACATATTTTACTACTAATTAAAAATATATAGTGCAGTTAAAAAACATCAGTCTTAGGTATAATATATAGAATAATGTTATAATAGTAATTTTAGACAAACATTTGTTGTCTGGGATACGACATTTAAAAAAAATTATTTATTACTCATTATACATATATAAAAAAATTACACAACTATAAAAATAATAAATCAATAAGTCAAACAAAATAGGAAGTAGTACCTATTATTAGTCAATAACATAAATGTATGGTAATAATAATTTAATATAATATGTATATTGTATATAATGGTAAATTATTTATAACATTGCTTAGGCTTGTATTTTTTAGCCAATATTTGTAGGTACTCAAAATTTGATATTTTTTTTCACTCAGCTTTTTTATTTGGGTATCAATGAAAATTATTTTAATATAATTGTATCAAATATCAAATACAAAAGTAATATTGTATAACAAAAGTCATAAATTACGACTTTGAAATTACAAAGTTATTTTGCTACTGCTACATGATGTTTGGAACCACTCATATATTTATCACTTGACTAATGGGAGGCAACTAGTACTAGACCCTTTTCGTTTATGATAACATTTAGGGTACGTTGGGAGGCAACTTGTATATAGTCGGGAGGCAATTCGTATAAAAATTATGGGCCTTTTTGACTTCGGGAGGCAACTAGTGTGCGCCCTATAATTTATACAATGTACTAAAAAAAGTCAACAATGATTCTTATTCAAGAAACAGGTCTGAAGAGAGCACATCTCGGTCGAGTATGTTATCTCTATAACTGCTCTAAATAATGCAAAGTGATAACCCTAAACAGCAATTTCGTGTAATAGTCGCCTTGACAGGTACGAGATACGAGATATCATAAACTGTTACTGAGAGACTTAAGGCTATGAAGATTGGTCATATTCATCATGCACGCATACATATATTATGTAGACGGTATTAACATTTCTCTAACCTTATTACTTATATCATATTATATTATAGTATTATTATCATCATCAAATTTCGGCTCGAGTCTTTCGTCTGAACTACACATCATTCGATACGCACCGGTAGGATTAACTTCATTTGAATAGTTTTTCTACCGTTCTGTCGAATCACTTTAAACACTCTGTATAAACGCGTTCTCGTGGTAAATACATGATGGAACCGCAAAATCTGTAAAGCACGCAACGGTTGTTTCTAACGTTTATAGAATCGCTGACGCAAGTATTTTTGTTCTTATTGCAATCATCCAGATGTAAAGCGATAAGGTGCGTATAATACAACTTTGGAAGATCAAAGTATTTATTCAAAAAGTCTATTTAATACTTAAACCAAGCTGATAGGTATCTATTTATCTAAATTCAAGACCACTGGGGTTAGAGAAAGTAAAAGTGTTTATTTGAAATTAAGTACGTTTTAGAAACATCGAAAAGTTTATATACTTTAAAGTGAATGAGTCTCTAGATATGTAATTATAATAATAATATGAATATGAGCAAATTTACACTAAACAAAGATTGTATAATACTATAGATAAATATAATTATTTATGGTACCCATAGACGAATACTAGTTACAATTATTAAATAATCAACATTTTTTTCAAACTGAAGTTTGTCTAAAATAATTAATGAAATAAACTCATAATTATAATATAGTATACATAAGCTCTGATATTAATATATCATAAATTATGATATACTAATAAATATCATATAAAATTTAAAAAAAAAAAGTGAGTAAATATATTTCAATACTTGTATATAGATTTATTTTTACATTTGAAAATATTTTTAGTATAAAAATTAATGATCACTTAATGATTAAAAATTGTTTGAATATATTAAATATGAATATAAAAGTCACGTCGTTATACCAAAATCACAGGTATAATAGCAGTTTTAATTGAAATTATATTTGTATTATAATAATAAATAATATAATAACCATAACAAATGAGTAAGAAAAAATACATATTATTACGCCACAAAAATCATATTATCTAAAGAACCAGTCTTGAAAAAATACAAATAAAGAATCCGATCTATTGAAAACTAATGAAAAAATAACAACTAAGGTAAAAATATATTTTAGTAATATAAATTGTGAAATTAATCAAAAAAAAAAAAATGTAAAATTGTTTGATTGTTACTTATACAAAATTTATTATTACAGTTATTTTGGAATTAATTTATAAAGAATCTGTCAAGTTTTTTTTTAGATATAATTTAATAATTATAAAAATATTAAGTTATTAACTTAAGAGCTGTGATAAGTACCAATATTATACCATATCATAACTAAATTTCTAAAATACAATATACAGTAGGTAATTTAATAATCATTTGCAACACCAGTCATTAGCCAATATAATGACCATTGATATAATATGGTTGTATATATATTGTTTATGATATGATAGTATAACTAATATACATACTATTATTTTTGATTGTCTAAATAATTATTATAAATATTACGATTAATATCAACTGTGTATGCAGTGAAAGCTTCTCAGGACAAAATAGAAACAAAGATGGGTGAATTTCATTGGATACAGATAATATAATAAAATTATCAAACCGTTATTATAGCTATCCAGAGATTTATGGATTTTACTCATTATAATTAACTAAAAATTAGACTAAATACTAACATTAATTAAATTTTTAAATGTTGATATTCTAATCAATGGTACTGTCTAATCTATAAGATGTGGCGATCAACACATGACTGCGAATTGTGATTGACAAACATGTTCCTAGCACATTAGCTGGTATCAGAGGAGGGGGGACGAAATCCAGGGTAAATTTTAACTAAATTATAATTCAATTAACCTACCAACCGTGTTGTGTGTCACATTGTATAATATTTTTATCTTCGTTGTATGTGCATATTCTTCGAGTCAAAGCAGTTACGAACAGGCAGAGACATTTTCCGTGGGCAGTCGTGTTCGGAGAAATACACACACGTCAAATGAGTTGTGGCGATAATGAACGGTTTCCACTGTACATGATCAAGACGTTGTTGAGAACTGCAATGCCAGTGAGTCTGATAGGGTAATATTATAATTTATAATCATCTACCCTTTATAATATTGTGTACTGTGATAATAATTCCAGCAATGAAACCATCACGGGTTGGCTTAAATTGCATTATCAGAAAATTATTACCTATAAAATATGGAGATGCTCATTTCTTATAACTTACAAAAATAACACCCTCTATGTAGTAGATATAGAGAATATTCTTTACTGTATAGTGTAGTGTAGCGCAGCTACAAGACGAAATACGACATCCTATATATTTTAAACTCAAAAACTATCTTGGACTTCCTTTGTTTGTATTCAGAAACTAAGAATTGCATTTTGCGTCCGACAACATAAAAAAAAAAATACAAGCAAACAAATACTACGAGGAAATAAACGAAAAATTGGTTTTCATGAAAGACCGAATAAAAAATGAACGTTTTTACGTTTTTCCAGAACCCAATGCATGTCGTGTAATTCGCTGCTACTTTTAACAAAATCAAAACTCAAAATGTATTTCTCCTTATAGAATAAATATTACATTATATTTTTAGATATCCGATTTAAATGTTTACTAAGTGAGTAGATTTTAAATCTAGAACTTTTCACGAATATTAATATTAAAATTGTTAAGACATTTTTATCATCAAAATATTATTAATATTTTTTAAAAATTTTTTTAATGATTTTCAAACAGTAATAATACGTTTATTTGATTCTTTGTTTTTTTTTTTTTTTTTTTTTTTTTTTTAAATAAAAATTAAATTCCAACGACCGACAATATTGTTCATCTTTGAAGCTCCAAAACACTATGGGTACATAATTTAAATTCTTCAAAGAAAATAACAATTTATATTAAGGATATTATGAAAAGAATAATTAACCGTTTTTAATCATTTATTTATAAACGTAATTAAAGATTAGTAGTTGTAAACATAAAATATGTTGTAATATTTTATTTTCTGAAGTTTTTCTCGTTGTATCTTAAAATCTCAATTAATACTTTATTATTCTTTGTGAATTATATTATTAAATAAAAAAAACTACATTGTAGTAAATAAATTCTTGAAAGTTTTATAAATACATTTGAACAAATCTTGTTTAAGATTGAATTTGGATTCTTTTCAGACGAGGCCATATTGGAATAATGGAATAATGCTGTCAGCGTTTAATCCTACAAAATAGTAAATAGTCATAATGAATTCATAAAGCTTTTAAAAACTCGAAGCTATTAAATTTTGTTTACAACTTGCTATGGCTAAAAAATAAATGTCTTCGTTAAAAAGCAAATTAAAAATAAATTTTAGGTATACAAAACATAATATTATAACGTTTATTATAGCAAATTAAAAATAAATTTTAGGTATACAAAACATAATATTATAACGTTTATTATAGCATATGTCATGTAATTTCAGTAAAAAAAATTTTCTAACATATCGTCTATAAGAGTTTAATATCAATAATAATTATTGATTCTCTACAATCGTAAATATTAATGAGTTTAAGACGTAATCAGAATTTAATTTTATTTGATATTTTTCTCTTTTTTTTCCTTACTAATTTTAAAGACTGAAATATTATTAAAGCTCGTAAATTCACACCTTCGGATACTGTATGATGTTTTGGAATTTTCTTTAAGGAGCATTTCACCCCTTTGATTTTAAGACAGATTGCGAAAAAAAACATTTTTGAACTGTGGTACAAACATTATTATCGTGAGCGCACAACGATGAAAATAATACTCCGAAACGATTATAACTTACTCGTCTATATTTCGTAAATATAAAAGTAATTTGTAACTGGTATTATAACACTGCGATGTTTTCTGCGCTGCTGAACACTACAACGTTCCCAAAAATCCTGAAACTAATGCAATAGTAAATAGATCGCCATCGTCAGAGATGACGGTCCACCGAACTTGAGAAATTCTTTGCAGACTTACGTACGGGTGGGCAGTTCGTGCATAGCGATTATGTATAATTTATTATTATGTTCAATCGGGGTGCCGTTTCCAAGATGTCTGCACAAAATCTAAAGACGATGGAAAAACTTTTCGAGAAATCTCCAAAGTCAAATGTTATTATTATTATTTAACGCTAACAATAATAGTTATGATATAATATTTGGTAGGTACAGTATAAAGATCCTCGTCGCCTTCGTCTATTGCATGGCTTTTCTCCGAATCGGACCCGTTGCAGCCGCTGCGGCCGAAGTAATAATTGCTCATAAGTTATACGCCACGGGAACTCTGACGTTCTACCACCGCAAACAACCCCGTGGAATCCTAAATATATTATGTATGTATACAGATTTATCGAGGTATGCCGTCTGTGTAACGGTTATAAGGTCTGACGATAAATTTGTCGAACTCCGTACGCTCATTTATACAATGATATGTGTGTGTGTGTGTGTTGTATACAACTTACTACGGTTTCTCCGCTGGTTTCTAATACGTTATAAATTCGACGTACATAAAATGTAGGTATACAGACCGATTCGCCGAGCATGGTCCTCCAGGAGGTTTTATCCCTGGGAGGATTTCGCACAACCGTTATTTTTCGGAAAACGATAGACTTATACACGGCGTTCCGAAAAACTGACTTGATTTTTTCTCGGATAATAATTTCAATAATCCGTTTCATTTTATCACAAAGTCTGCGTTATAAAACAAATTTTAAAACTGTATATCATGAACTAGGCATTTATGAATTTCAAAAGAAACTTATTTTTTTAAGATTAATAAATTTAAAAAAACGTGAATTTAAGGATCCAAAGTTGACTGAACAAGAAAATTAAATATGTTTTCAAAATTATTGAAGAAGTAAGAATTGAATCAGTACATTGAAAAACGTATAGGTCAATTTTGTTCCAAAAAACGCTAGTGTGCAATCCCTTCAACAGTAAATTACTGAGAATTGTCGTTAAAAAAAAGAAGTCGTGTATATCATCATGGGACACCAGTTAAATGGTATGAAAAATCCGAGCATATGAAAATCCAGATCTAATTAGTATAATTCGATTTTCCAAAAATCATAATTCTAACGTAGATATTATATAACCAAGAGATAAAATGGTAGTGAACAAACTTGGCGAAACGCCCTGTATATAATATAATATATAATCCCATATGTATACATGGTATATCGCTTCCTCGCCTCACGACTAGATTTACCACAGTTGATGTTATTTTACCACTTGAAGGGTCGACCGGTATGCACAATATATATAAATGTTATACACCACAACGATAGTATAAATAAGAGAAAAAATAATAATAATATAATACATGCGCACGTAAGTCCGTGGATAAATCGTGAGAATATAATATGCGAGCTCTTCAGCGGCCGCCGCAATAACCCGATCAGAAAACGTCCGGAACAAGTCCGGAAGTATTATAATAAGTACGCCTTCCATAAGTGTAATATTATATAGCATAATATATAAACTTTCGCAAAATAACTCGTAGGTAATGGAAGAGTGGTCACTTAGTGTGTGTGTTTGTCCAATGGTATTTCAAACTGTTTGAAAATCTTGGAATTGATACAGTCAAGAATTATATTCAAAAGGTCTTATATACCTTATAATTTTTCTGTCATCTGAGGGAGTTTTATTAAAAAGGCGACTTTCAAATGCTGGTGTATTATTTATCACGAGCTGGAAACGACCAAATCGAAACAAAAAAGCGGGTAAGTGGATATCGCTCTGCTGTACATTGGGGGTGGGGTGGACCTCTGACTAGGGTAGGTTAAATTTGAATGCAATGATAGGTATCATTGTATGCGAAAAACGATTCTGAACGGAGACGGTTTATCTGTCTAGGATATATTATAGATTATTAAAAATTTTCAAATCTTAGATTTAAAAAGAACATTTTTATGAATTTCTAGCTTAAAATAATTTGCGAATTTTCGTAATTTTTACGTATGTTGTCAAAATTTAAATTTAAATGCTTTTAAAAAAAAATTGTGACTTTATATTTATTTTATTTTTCAACTGCTATTGTAAAAATATATTATGAGCCTCGTATTAAATTCTCAAATCTTAGAATTAAAAAGAAAAACTTTTATGAATTTCTATCTAAGATATTAGATAATTATTTGAACATAGCCGTAATTTTTATGTATTTAGTCAAAATTTGAACTGTAAATGCTTATAAAAAAAATTATAATATAAATAATAATAATATCTTAAACCTTGCTCACCGTACGCTTATATTATTTCATAATATATTATGTGGACGTCTATATAATACGCATTGCTATTTCATGCCATACGTTTTATAATGCTGGAGAATAATATAGTCGTTTAAGTATTATAATATTATATCTAATACATATTTGCGCACAACTAACCTATACATATACAAACATGCAGACTTAGATGACGTGTTGTTATCATGATGATGATGTACACTACGACGTTCGGTTTATCCGCGCACTAAGTTTCCGGATTGTTGTTTACACGCACATTTTATGCTTACCTAAACGTATTCGATTCTCCAAATTTGCGATGTTGCATTTACAAGACGTATAAATGTTGCTATCAATATGATTATATTATGTAACATAATATAATTTTATATTATCTTCTAACACTGTATTATTATAATATACCGGTGAGAGGCCACAAACCCCAAGGTACTTCAATATTTGCGCACATCATTGTCCGCGCGAGTAAATAATAATAATATATAATATCAACCTTTAACGAGTTTAGAGACAAAGGGCTTCTTATTCTGATGTTTCTTCTTTTCTGACGAGGTGAATATAATATTTAGCTGCGCTTATCTGTCTTCCGATCAAAATATATACTGCGCTATTATGGAATGTATATATTATAGAATATAGATTATAACTGTATAAACAACAAGTTTATGATAACAATAATATAGTTGTACCCGTCCGACCTAACTAATCGTTAACTTACACGCGAATACCCAATTTCATAATCATTAAGCTGTAGACGCTTATAAACAAAAATTACGTCTATGTACCTATTTGAGCTGTTTCCGATATTTTTTAATTGGTAAACGAACAAACTAAGAATCTCGAATCGAATATAACATGATTTTGACCCCACATACAATTTTTCTTTTGAAATTTTTAAAAATGAAAACTGAAAAAGGTGAACGAGTAGGTACCATTTGAAAAAATTTGTAAAAATTTAAAATATCTCATGGTTATACCTACATAGCATAACTTTTCGCTAAACTTTTTTTTGTTTTGATACAAGGAGAAAAAAAAATTGAGAATCATCAATACAAATTTCCAATTTTAGCTATGAAATGAAAACTTTTGTGAATATTTGAATGAGGAATAACTTTATTTTTTTATTTTTAAAAAGCTATATTTAGAATCTATACATAAAGCACGATAAGTCAATTGGATAATGATAGTAATAAAAAGATGAATTGATTGGCTTGAGAGGAAAAATAACTAAGATAACAATTTTTAAGATAAAACAATTTTTGCTAGAAGTCTTAGATCCTGAACAAAGTTTTAGGAGTTAAAAGTCTGCATTTTTAGTTTTCTAAGTCTTAAAATAATATTATTTAATGGGACTATAATCATAAGCGTGCGTAGGTATTCTTGGCAGCGGAGGCAATACTTTAGCTAAGGAGGTCCAGACTCCAATCCCCCCACCCGATTTTCACCAATTGGTAGATATAATATAATATTTTGGTGTAGAGGAAAATCTCGCAGGGGAGACAACCGCCTCCCCTGCCTCCCCCGTGCGCACGCTTATGACTATAATTCTAATCTAATGTATTCCATTCGATTACATAATATTGCTTTTACACGACATATAATTGCCACTATTATTAAGTATCGATAATACCATATTTCTATTGAGTGGCCCTAAAATATTAGAAAATGACTTATATGGTTTGAAAATTTCGCAAGCTGTGAATATCACTGGATCACGTTGCTCACGCATTGTACTTCCTACAACATAATATAATGTTTTCTATTATAATATTATCATAACTGCGCGTCTTTGATGTACGTTGACCATTACAATTTCACGTTACAGCTCTTCGCCGTTAAATATTATATAATTATATATAAGTTAAAGAATGGAAAATCTTCATTGCATTAAATTAGTTGGCCAGACAGATATTTTTTCACTTTTTCACCTTATTCTCCACGACTTTCGCGTGCGAAAAGTGCATTTCATAAACACTAGCAATAATAACATTATAAAAAACGTTGCCAGAAATCGACTCGGTCATTCAACGTAGTATGACGATTATTTGTTTACACTTAGTATAATAAAGAATAATATATAAAATACTTATCGCAGTGGCTTCTTAAGAGAGGCAGTTCCATCAGGATAAATTTATATCTTTTTTTATTATTATTTTTTCAGGCATTCAATATTTTTGTTTTTATTCAAACAATCCTACAAGGCCTTAATTGTGCCTTATTTTATATTCAAACGTCGGGCAAAAAAAGTTGTTTGTGTAATTTGTATAAATTAATAATTAATTTTGTAAACTTAATATAAGAACAATTTATGTTTTATACTTAATATATATTTTTTAATTTTTATTGATTTTACCATGATGTGTGTGTGTGTGTGTTTTTTTTTTTTTTGTGTCTGTCATCATGTTATGGGACAGTAAAAGTGCTTCGATTTTCGAAAGGGAAAAACGGGAAATTTTAAGCACAATCAGTTTTCGACAAAATCGATTTTTATTTTTGATGTAACTTTAAAACAAATGACAATACATGAAATTTTGACTGAATGTTTATATAAGTATATTCTATCCACCATACAATTTTTAACTTAAGTTGAACTATTCATAGGTATTTGCAATTTTCGATCATTATAAGTTTTTTTTTTAAACTAATATCGATAAAATTTTATTTATTGGGTAGAAAAGCTTGAAACTTTGATACAAAGCTCTTAACATATTGTTACAATAGCAGTTGAAAAATAAAAGAAATTCATAGTCACGATTTTTTTTATAAGCATTCAGCGTGTTCATTTTGACAAAATACGTAAAAATCACGCAAATTCGCAAATTATTTTAAGCTAGAAATTCATAAAAAATGTTCTAGTCCAATGATTCTAAGCCTCTCAAGTCTCAATGCATGGAATCATCATTATGTTACATAAGATAATATTATTATCAATCATATTAGATTATATCATAACAAGAAGAAGAATAGATACCACGTATGTAAGATAGGTTTACATATTCTGCTTAAATTGTGCTTATGACGTCTATAACCCACAGTCACGTTTAATAATATTGTTTCATGTAGGTTATTGAGTTGTCACGTTACTATACAACATAATAAAGTTGTTACGTTAAAAACATTTTTACAAAAAGCGTTATCTTACTTAACCAAAAAAACGATGTATTTCCTATTTGTTGTTGATGTGGACGTGACTTAAATTACATATAGATGCAGAAGGTTACACGAACTATCACAATATTATAAGTATCTAATATTATCCCCCTAAGTAGTAAAGTACATTTTGTATATCACAGTAAAAGACGTTAAACTAATGTTAACGTTAATACTTTAGAAACTAATAATCTGTTAGAAGTATAATATTATAGTACAGCATTATTCACAGGGTGCGTCAATTCAAAACATTACTAGACATAAATTCAACATTTTTATAATTAAACAAGGTGATAATAAATTTATTTATGTTAAATTAATTATTTCTCCTCAATATATTATTTTTATAATTAAAATTAAAATTATGATTACATAAACTAGATAATTATTTATATTTACAAAACAAAAACTTCCATGGCATTTAGAATCACATATTTCTCCAGCAGTGTCTACTATACGGGTACATTGGTGTAGCACTTATTTTATGGAGATATGTTGATCACTTTGTACACACTTTGTAATATAGTTACAGCTTGCTACTTCTTTCTAAATTTTAACGTTTTGTTTTTGCTGATTCAACGATTCAAGTACTTTACACACAGCAAAATTTTCTTACAATGGCATAAGTCTAGGCTATAATAATATATTTATGTCTAAGACAATCATATTTTGTAACCAACTAAAAATATACCTACTTAGAAATTTTTTTTGAAAACACGGAGTTTGCTGAGTTTGGATTAAAATTTTAAATAAGTATAGGTAGGTACTTATACTATTATGGAAATTGAAATAATAAAATTTCCTATTTTGTAAAGGAATTGACGTTGTACTAAATAATAAGCTCCGATAATTTGTAGTTTCCGAAAAAATATTTAATAGGCAGGTAATAAATATAACGTAATTTTCATATATACATTATACAATTAAATCTTTTTTGTAAAACATTATATAATTTATGGATGATGATATATTGTCTAGTTAGTGAAAATGAATGACGTGTAACGGAAAATATAGGTACGTAATTTAAAAAAAAAATTAATCCAGCTTAAACTTTGAAATCGTCATACGATGCATACTAATGTTAATTTTGAGTTTTGTAATTTCATACCGACCACCTATTTAAAACGGCTTATGAATTATAATTATTTTAAAGTTATGATTGGAAGAGAAGGTAGCGAGAAGGTTAATTATACAAAATATAGATAAGAAATGTTTACCGTACCCTTTCCCATTTCTAAGGTTGAAACTTTAAATTACTATAATTAATAAACCAAAAGTTGGTCCAATGATATATTAAATGTATCAATGTATTCGGGAAATATTATATGCAAAGTCCTGTAAATTACCGTATTTTGAATAGAAAAATGAAAAAATGTCTTAAATAATAAAAACTAGTGGATAGATTTGTGTAAAAATGAAAAATGAAAAATATAAACTTATTTCGTTAAAAGTTTCAAACAAATAAAAAATACGATTACTGCTCGAGTTCCAGACGAGTTAATTTTTAATAAATCATCCTATATTACAGTATAATATGTATATTTTATGCCATATACGTCCTTGAATCGCGTAGGTGTAAGTGTATGTACGTGAGCCTACTTCAATATCATATTTCATTTTTATTTTTACAAAAATACCATATGAGCAATAAACAAATGCACAGCTTACATATGTGATACATAAGGGTGTTTCTGAAGTGTGTGAGGTAATTAGTATACACATACTCTCTGTGATGCCACAATGAAGATTTTTTTGGAATTTTTTTCTAACTCCAAAATCTGGGTTTTTTTATGTTATTTTTAGAATTTTATCTTGAATGTAAAAATGAACACTCTAGTCGTATTTTTTGCAAAATTCTCATACGAATCGAGATATCGCATCATTTTTGTGCTTGTCACGCGTTTTTCGCGCTCGAATCGCTAACTAAAAAAAAGTCGTGCGACACATCGATTTGTAAGAGAATACTGCAAGATAACCAGTGGTGATAATTATTTGTTGTCATTGATAATACACAATTAATGAACACATTGTTTTACATTGTCGACTAATAAAAAATATGAAATAATAACAAAATTAGGGTTAACAGAGTTTTAAACGATCAAATTTACCATCATACATTTATGTAATACCTTTATTAAATAACTTTTAACTTTATAAAGTTATAATAGTTAGAGATAAAAGAAACTACCTATTTGTGTGTTTATACTGAAATTCCAGTTTTTGGATATCACAGTACTTAATATAATTATTTTGACTCGATAAGATAAACATTTTATTTTATACTATTATTATTATTTATTAGTGAACCTAATATTATACTTTTATCGTTAATATTGAACTGACCGTACTCCTTACAGAGTACATGATGAACATTAGTTGGTCTGATTAAGGCTCAGTCCAATACTTGTCATTGAACGACATTTAAAATATTAATATTTATTTTTAAGATTTAAAGTTTTTAATTTAAATTTTGATTTTTGCGCAATGGCACATGGTTTTTATGGTGGGTAAGTACTAATTCATTTAATTAATTAGTTTAAGTATTTAACTAATATCACCCATTGGTGATTTATTTTATTAAAAACTCTAGGTATTTTACTTGTCGTTACTAAGTTGTGGTAAGCGACATGAAATACGTAAAATCGTTTAAAACTCTATTAACCCTAATTTTGTTATTATTTCATATTTTTTATTAGTCGACAATGTAAAACAATGTGTTAATTAATTGTGTACTATCAATGACAACAAATAATTATCACCGCTGGTTATCTTGCAGTATTCTCATACAAATCCATGTGTCGCACGACTTTTTTTTTTAGTTATCGATTCGAGCGCGAAAAATGCGCGACAAGCGCAAAAATAATGCGATATCTCGATTCGTATGAGAATTTTGCAAAAAATACGACTAGAGTGTTCATTTTTACATTCAAGATAAAATTCTAAAAATAACATTAAAAAACCCAGATTTTGAAGTTAGAAAAAAAATCTTCATTATGGCATCACAGTAAATATGCGTATACTAATTACCTCACACACTTCAGAAGCACCCTGTATATTTTAATAACAATTATATAATTTAACATGCGTGCGCGTGTTTGTGTCTCTGTGTGTCTCTGTTAGTAAATATATTATAATATTAGGTATATTATACATATATATGCAATATTATCGTGAAAATTTTTTTTTGACAAGACGTGTGCATTGAAATGCCTTACATCCTCTGCTGTCGTCATTATTTAGGTAGAAATCGGATAAAATAAACAGTGTAATATATAACAGTAAGTACGAATAATAAGGCGATGAAGAGCAGATCAATTATTTTTGTTCGACCCGTTTTAACTTCATGGTAAGATTGACGCATCCCGACTTCTTGAGTGCACAATTTTACGTGTTTCAAGTATTGGAGGTGTACATTTTTAATGAACGATGCCTTAATCGAAGCAATGCGTTCTTTAATACCTAACAATAATGTTGATCTTTGGCCTTGATTCAATTTTTTTTTCTATTTTATTACTTTAATTCTAATCTTGTCATTTTTTCAGTTCAGTTATAACTACTTATGTTCATATTGTTATTTAAATTGTCGAAGCCTGTATTAAAATCCATTTGACGTTAATTTTTAAAATAAAATAATCATAATAATATATGCGGAGGATTCACGACTGTCTCCCAAAGCAAAATTAAGTATCCAATGTATTAATTCTCCATCGATGTCACGTTGTATCGTTTCAATAATAAAAATACCATACGAAAATATGATCCATTCACATTGTTATATTGTTTTTTAAATTCTTTTAGACAACATTTTTGTTATTAAAATAAATAACAAGAAAATAATATGATTTTTTTTCTTAAAGTTTGAACTTTAAAGTATCAACTCATATAACGCTATACATAGCTTTTTGACAAAAGTATTTGCCAATATTTTATATATTTTTTGTAGTTGATTTTGATTTTCCAGTTTTTGGCCTAAAATTGTATTTTATTTAAATGCAACTGTAGATTTTGAGACACGATATCAGAATTTATTTTCTACGTAAGTATTACTGTATCGTCAGTAAATAAAACGAGAAGGGTTTGGTTTGTTATAGATATATCGGCAGTGTATATATTAAAAACTGTATGAAAAAGATTACTAACCTGAAGAACTCCAGCTTTAATATTCTGTACAGTTGAAAAGTTAATTTTTAGACGGACTGAAAATGACCAATTCTCTAGATATGATTTAATTATTAAATAATATGCTGAAGAGAGAAAGTGTTTTAGTTTAAATAGAGCCCGTAATGTCAAACGCGGTCAAACGCCTGGTATATATCTAAATAATACCCCAAGGCAAAATTGCTGATTTCAATTTTCCTACATCAATATTCGTATAGTCAATCCCATCGATGATCATACACTGTATTTCACGGATTCTTTGTTTAAGTAGAGAAAGGTCCAATGTTTCGAAAATCAGAGACGATGACCCAATTGAACATTTTCACTCATCCCCAGAACTACCTGTGTGAAACAAATACCTAAGAAAATATGGCTAGTTGAAACACCTCATATCATAAATTTGTTATAATAATAATAATAGCATTATAATCTATTGTCTATATGCCACCTTGTACATTAAATACACCATCCTATCTATCTACAACAGCGAATTCTTTTATCTCGTCTTGTTATCGATTTCGATTTAATACCATGCGTTTTCGAATCATTTATCAATTTATTGTCCTGTTTATGTGATTCGAGTGTTATGAGAAATTTATTACTGTGCAATGACTTATTAAACTTCGTGGCACAAGGAAAAAAATAACCGAATAACTGCTACCTAGTTAAATCTATTTTTAAACTGTACAATTTAGATTAACTAGTCAAATAATGCTTCAATATTTTATATATGTATATCATACCAGAAAGTCTAAAACAAAATCAAATGATAGTTATTAATTACCTAATTAAAACATTCATTTTTCCATTATGATACTACATTTTATGTTTACATAAATGTGTATTCATAGAGAGAGTGACTCAAAATAACTTATTGTATAAGAAATTTATTGATAAATTTCTGAGGGATTTCATTATGACACAGATTGTCCTGGTAGTAATATGAAATGGACAAAAATAAATAATGTATAGCGAATGAAAATTAGGTTGTTAAGAGTTAGCTCTTCAAAATTACGACGTTAAATAATATCCACGCCAAAGACTACTTAATAATATATATATATATATATATATATATATGTATATATATACAACTATGATGTTTGAAATTTGAGTAGGTGCCTAATACCTTCGCTACGAAATACTCGAATTTCATGGTCTTGAAAACTGAAGAGTACACTCTTCGGATCCAATTAGAAACGGGACGATGAATAACACAGAAGAAACTCCTTGAATCTTACCTTACCAGTACATATATAAGCAGTCAATTTTTCAAATATCAGTAGATACATTATTACCAGCAGTGAATTAACAATGACAGTAACACTGACTAATAACTTTATCATCTATATATGTATATTATTTTGATTTAATCTATTATTTTATATCTGTGATAATACAAAATTGAACGAGTTATCCCATATCTCTGCGTACATATCTTTATTATTTCAAAAAAATATTACAATTCTTGAAGGTATCTGAAAATATTTGTTATGCATAATTTTAAGAAGTCGTTGAAAAACGAAATTTTCAAAATAAACTGATTTTTTTGCTTTTTTATTGTTATCGTTTTTGTTTTATGACTACTTGCATTTTTAATTCCACATTCCAAACTAGAATAGTTTTTGGAGTACTTCTACGTATAAAAATTGAATTTTAGACGATTAAAAATTATAATGATTTATAAATATTTAAAGTTTATTTAAGTGGAGTGATTTTGTGATAGATCAGAGCGATACAAAGTATAGAAAAAAATGTTGATCCACTACTCTACTCATCTAAATATTAAGCAGTTATAACTAATAAACCACTCATCCAAAGTTTTGTTTTTTTTTTTCTAATCAATCCAATATAAATGATAAAAAAATTAAACTAAATCACTTACTTGGGTGCTATATAAATGCATACACAACAACCATGAGCAAAGAATAGTAAAAAAATTAAGCATTAAAAATAACAGCATTTCATTCAATTTGAAATATAAATCTTGGTTTAAACTTAGTCTTACGCCACGATGACTAACTCAAAGATTTCTTACCCGATTATCACTAGATGGAGGAACACCATCAAACGACTTAGTAAATCAAAAAATACTACTGCGGCGAGGAAAATGTTTTTCAATCCGTTTAAATGAAAATTAAATAGCAATATAATAGTAATATACAATATCATATAACAATAATAATAATAAAGGTGCGATTTTGAACGTAGGTTTACGTTTTATGTAATATATTATTACATTTTACATTTATAACGCAGTAGATTATATAAAATATGGAATTTTACTAAAAAGTTAGAAGAAATGAATAATATCATTATGATGATACTAGTAAATAGGTAGGTAGGTACCAACTTGACTTTTTTAACGATGAATTTCATAAAATAAAGGCATGTATTTAAAACATCAAACAAATTACGATTTATGTATTTTTCTATTATTTATATTTACTTTGAATCATAAATAAATTTACTAATAACATAGTGTATACAAATAGTATCTAAAATCAGGATTATTTTTATTACTTTATAATAAAAATTGTTTTGAGTGTTGCAGCTATCTATAAGTCAATGTAATGAATTTTTAAGGCTAAGAATTCAGTTTTCTTCATTAACAATTTTTTTTTATTTATTCACATTAATGTTCATAATATAATTTAAATAAATACACTTACATACATAAACTGTTTATAACCTATTTATATATTATGTTTATCATAATATATAAGAATATAATAAGAAAGATATGATTACATAAAATAATTTCTTTAAATTACTTTGCGGATTTAGATAATATAAAATTGCAATTAATGTTTGACACAAAGTATTCTCACAAACATATATATTAATTACTCACAGTTAAGTAGGTTTATGATTTTATAATAATGATATACGCTGGTGAGGTTAAACGGTGTTGTAACCTAACCTGACAAAGGTAATAAAAACATATATACATCGTGTGATGGCGGTGACTACGACAACGAAATACATAGATATAGTTTTATCAAGATGACGTTTATAAGCGGCGCGAGTATTTACGGGATACGAGAATAATTACGGCTGAAATCTGTAGTGTGGCGGAAAAACGCACTTCGACACGCGTCTAATCGACCGACTACATCTAGCCGTCAAATAGCCGCCGTATGGAAGCCAATTGGAAACATAAAGCTGCAGTAGTTAATTAAGGCACTATAAGTATGAGTATGTGCATCCGCCATTTTGTGTGCAACAGAACTGATAAATGATAATGATTGTCTGTGATAGCTATACTGATTACTGAATAATGGAAAAATTATAACATATTTGAATTTCAAATTTTGAAATTAATTTCTTATTTCTACAACTAGGTACTTAATTCTTAGCTATTCAGTTACTTAAATATTCTATTAGATATGTCATGTTCTGCAATAAATTGTATTAATCGAATTAGTCAGGGCTATCGATTATGTAGGTTTCCGAGAGACCCAAAACGAAGACAAATTTGGATTAATAATTGTAGGCGAGATAAATGGATTCCATCTGATTTAGCACGACTTTTCCGTGTAATCTAACACACATTATTTGTTTCATTTATTTTTTATTCATCATCTATACTAAATTGTTAACTGAATAGATTAATTTTGAGGATAATCAGTTTGAACAAAATCGAATAGATGGATTAAAAAAATTGAAATGCAATGCAATTCCAACTATTTTTGATGTTCCTAATCCACCAAAACCATTAATGACCTCAAGAAAATCCTTGTATAAAATAAATTTTACAAATTATGTATTGTTATTAACAGTGGCTATTTTTGTGTGTACTACAACATACTTTGTTCACTACGAAAAATAAAATTGTGTATCACCTTTATAGTACTATATAACATTCTGGTCAGTGCCTAAAATACTGACGGTAAAATACATAAAATTAAAAATACTCTGTCCCAAGTTACAACCTCCACAGGTTTTCTTTAGGTATAAAAATCTATCAAAGCCCAAATGTAACAGTTAAATTCCTTAAATTAATAGCTTTGTTCGTTTTAAAAACTAAGTGTTAACACTATAGTGTAGAAGTGTTGGGTTTGGTGTGTGGTGTGCCAATTTAAAACAAACATTTCAGGTGTGGTTGGCTCGGCAGTCAGCATGTAGTGAGTGATAAGGAAATATTTATGATAATAACTGGCTCCACACCAAAAATCAAGTTCGACACCTGCACTTTAGTTGGTGTGGATAGTGTACACACCAAACCCACACTATTTCAAAACAAACAGTGTGTACGCTAACACTTTTCTAAAACAAACGCTTCAGGTGTACACCATTATGAAAAAGTGTACATTTTTTGTCGAAACGAACAAACCTAATAAGTGTGTCCCCTGAAATTATATGTATTTTAGGCCTTGCATTCTGCAACCATATCTTGGACAAATTGATAGTAAATATATAAGCTCAAATTTAGATATGTGCAGTACGTAATACCTATCTTTTTTTTGATCATTACTCATTATTTGCATGGATGATATATTTTCATTAGCAGCAACTGTTTTATATTTTTCTGTAATCTGCATTGGATCATCAGATGTACACAAACCGGTATATACAATGCAGGTTGTTGTATAATTGAATTAGGTACTTTTAACTTTTATGTTCTTTAGTTAATTATTATAAATACTAGTATTTATAATTAATGGTATTAAGTGAACAGCGTTATGTAGAAAGCAACCACCCCACAAATGTTCTGTTTGGAGATATAATTCAAGTTATAGAAAAATATTTATTTTTTTAATTGGTCAAGTAATAACTAATAAGCTAAAATTACTCGAATAATGAATACAATTAAACTATTATGCATTTATGCATAATATCAAGATAATATGATAATAGGATATCTTACAATCTTTTGCACACAAAATGGCGGATGCACATACCTGCTTCTATAGTGCTCTACAGTAGTCAGGTACTAACACGGTCAAAGCGTGTCGGGAAGGTGGTTCCTGAGCCGATATTGTGGGCCTTTTACTGATGTTCGATTGAATGTGTCCGCAGTAGATATATAAGGGCGCACTACTTAGTTTCTCTTGTTTTTTTTACCGATATTATATTTCTATCCGGACGGAAAGCGACTTTAAAATGGATAATATATAGTCTAGTACCTTTTATTCATAGTTTTGGTCAGTTAACGCATATTAATTTATGGCAATGAATTAGTTAGTCGACTACCCTCCACAACGCATTGCCAGTACGCGCTTTCTATCGTTAAATTTTAGCGTAAAATGATGCCGTGGATTATGCACTGTTGGCGGTGGTGCTGTGTTCATTAAATCATAAAACGTGAAAAAAATTTCAAACATAGAATGTATCTACATTAAAAAGTTTTTGGTGATTAAATACGCAATTTAAAATATCTTTTATTTTTAGAAAAACTATCCATTTACTTTGTATAATATTTTAATTCTAAATTACAAGAGTATAGCGATATTATTAAAATATAGAACTTAAAAACTTCCTAGGTATCAGAAATTAGTAAAATTTATGATAGTTATGTACTGAAAATTGTAGCCGTAGGTTCTAACTTAAAACAATTTTAATCTTCAAAATTCATTTGTCAACCATTATTTTTTTAAGCTCAGATAACGGAGCATTTTTTTTTTATTATTAATTATTATTATTGTAAGGCAATGTGCTATTTATTTGAATTTCTTTTGATTTATTTTCGCAAAGCTATGGTATTTACAATTGACATTTAAACGAATACAAGGTGATTTATATTCATACTGCTATGTTTAAAAATTTTAAACGTATCGTTAATTATTTTGATGAGTAACATTTTACATAAAAAAAATCCCTCGAAACAATGCATTTTAGAGGGTTTCTACCAACAGACTACACGGACACAACCGGTAGAACACTGTGTAATAAATAATAATAATACGATATTTTAGTAAAATAATATGATAAATGCTTGTGTTGGACTGCCATAATTTTCGTTTACCGCAACAATATTATTATATGTATGTTTAGGTACCAATATACATGTCCTTTGCGTCACGTTGTCGCGTGCTCGGTATATTGTGTGCCAGAAATTATTACACTAACTTTGCAAAGGTCAATATACATAATGAATTGCGCATTGTATTATGAATAATAATAATTATTAGTACTGGAAATGTAATAACAAATGTAAATAATGCATTTAAAATGAAATACTCAAAAACTGTATTATTTAAAATAAGTTTGAACCCGAAAAAACACTATACTAAAATTTATTTTTAAAAAGTTTTACAAGCCTGCACAATTTCAAGTCTTCTACGTAGACATTTAATCTGAAAAAATAGTTAAAACATGTTTTGTTTGAAATAACAATTCAAAAGTAATACTATTTGATATTAAATATTAATAAACAAGGTTAATTTTTGAGTTTTTTTTTTAAACGTCCTTAATAAAAACTCTAAAAAATATACCATAAAAATGAAAAATGAAAATTATTGCAAAAATAAAAACTTCTTATTCTAATTCTAAAATGTATTTGTCATAAAACGAACATTGTGCTTTTCTGGGAAACGATGCCAAGTGCGCTAATCCATGCGCCATTAACAATATATTATAGTCGTCTGCGACGGACGATCGGTAGGTATAATGTATATTGTATATATTATAACTATGTTGTATTTATTATGTAGGTCACCTCATTGTTTGCGAGTGATATTAAAACACAGATTACAAGACGCTCTTAATTTTAATGAGGTCCGTGTTGGCGTGTATTATAATAATGTAAAGTCAGCTGCGTCGTGACTATTTAAGATCGGACGAAAAACGCTCCTACACAGCGCCATTACGATGGTCCTTTCGACCATTATGGTATGTACCTACCAGCTAAATTTACAAAAGACGTATCGTCGTCAATCACAACCCTATCAGTTCGGCTGTAGCTGTGACGTGCAAAACAACTCATTTTCGTCTTATTTTATGTGTACCTATATACTTCAGTCCTGCGTTTCGTCCTAGCGATAAGACGGCAAAAACGTTAATTAAAACAAAACCCAGACAAAGACGACGAACGGTCGACGAACATTTGCATTATTATTATTAAACGGACGAAAATGAAATCCTTTGAAGATGTCTTCGGAGACACCGAAACAGTGAAAACCGCTTGGAATTCTGGACCAAAAGCGTCAGCGAATAAAATTAGACCACGCATAAGGCACGGTGTCTATCCGTTCACCGTGGTTACTACGGTAACCTTTGAATAATATATAATCGGTCGGCAGGTTATTACCGTTTTGTTTCCAGAGAATAATGCAAACGATGTATTTTTTATTGTATGTTTATGCGTTGTTTGAGCGTATATTATTTGTTGGTATATTTGGCGATAGATGTATACACACTATGTTAAATATATATATATATATGTGATATTATGTACAATATAGCCAACGTGAGTGATATATGCATTAGACATTTCGAATGGACAGCAGTCATGTGTTAAGTCACAAAACAACGCGAGTTTTGAAGAATATACAATAATATCGGTTTTTTTTTTGCAAAAATTATTATGGTAAACTGTATTATTATCTACCTCTCAATATGCATTATACTATATATATTATACGTAGTATTACCTTGTGTGAACATTCTATTATTTTACAATTCATATTATAATAATATAATGCGCTTTATGATATTATATTTATTGCACATGAAAAACTTAAACAACAATATCGGTTATATAATGGCCCAACGAGTGTAATATTATCACCACGTTATTTTTTCTGCAAAGCATAAACACTTAAGTATACCTAGACACCAATATACTATACATATTATAAACGGCAGTACACATAAATATTTTATTATTATTTCGAGGTGTGTTTGTGTTTGCAATTTTACTCTTTCTTCCGAAAAGTAATTTCTCCTTTATGTAATATATATTTTATATCTGCCTAAGTGTATATATATACCTATATACAACGCGTACCTACTTACATATAGTTGTAGTCACTGCAGTGTTTCTAAGTGCGCAGAAATTGCAACTGTTCTCTTAAGCACTCAGCGGTCGTTGTAAATCTCCTAAGTACCCACCCACTACCACCCACCTACGACGTCTTTCAATCTTCAAATCAACCTTCGAATGTTCGAGATAAAAAATAATTGGAATTACTTCGTCACCACACGCGCGATATGTATCGTACACAGACGAACACGACGGAATATCTATATACGTAAGAAGGTAGATACATGTTATTATACGTATATTATAAGCATTATAAGCTTATGGTGTGTAAGTGCTCTTAAAAATGAATGAACAACCCCTAACAGTAGAAAACTTGTTGATTTAGTGACTTGAGCCTGTAAATTGAAAACAGAACGGCGGCTTTGGTGGTATTTGTTCTTCAGGTCACTCACTGCACTCGTCTATATAATTTTGAATGGCATTGAATTGATTCCAGACTATATGTTGGTGTTTGCATTGAGTACAAGCTACTTTTAAGGGTTTTAATTGCATTTAGTTCTTATAGAGATTTTTGTGACGTGCAACGATAAGGTATATTCACCAACAGTGGGGTAAATATTTATTCGAAATTATTGCCACAGTTGTTCTATGCACTTCATCGACACACAACTATTTTCTAGAGAAATACAATCTCTTTCATAATAAATTATAAACCATTTTAGTATTTTATTATTGAAAAAAAAAATGGAAGACGATAATATTCAACGGCAGTGGACTTGTAAAGATGAATGTGCATGATTGATCATTTTTTTTAGTTTCGGATTATTCTCTTAAGCTCTATTTGATATATAATTTAGTAATTTTCAATAAACACAATCGTAAAAAGTGAAACAGAAAAGTATTTACTATACACATCAATTTTATACCCAACTTAGTTACAATGTTGAATCCAGGTATAATTAAGGGCTATGCCCCCATTGCCCTCTTTGAAATTTCTTTCGCCCCCCCCTGACAAATACAACTTTCAGCAAAATGTACCTATTTATTAAGTGCACAATACTCGTTACGATTACCGCACCTAATGGCGTTCAATAAAATATAATTTATTTAGATCAATGATAATCACGAATTACAATTTATGACGACCGCGACGGCTCGATTATGATATAATCTAAAACTACGTATGGTACGTATTTAGACCTACCCACTATTGTCCGTGGAAACTCAAATAATAAGTTTAATCAGTACTGCCTAGTTGCTTGTACCTGTATGTTGTTCCATAACAAAAATGTCCAAAAGAATGAAAATAAGTATTGAAGACGAAGAAGCCCCACCTCAGTAGTTCATTGAAGAAGTAATTGATTTATATGCAAAAAAAAACTCGTCGCATTAGATTAATTTAAAAAATTATAATAAATAATTTATAATACGATTTATAATATGTGATGACCTTAGATTAACCTTAGATTGATTTAAAAATTAAAAATAAATAAATCTGTTTCTAAAATGTATTATTATTATTGTTTAACTCAATGGTGTATTCAGCTCTTCTTCCTAGAGGGGAGCTAAATTTGAACTCAAATCATAGATACTTTTAAAGTATATGTCTATAAATGACAATGTACAGATTATAAATAAATTGACAGTTCAATGTTCAAAATTATTAATTGATAACAAGTTTTTGACAACCATTATCAATTTCCATTTTCCTCCCAAGCAAAAATATGCACTGTATTTTTAATTTTTGGTTCATTGATTAAGATATAATTATTAATCATAATAAATTAAGGAAACACCTATACATGAAACCAGTGCCGCAACTTGGTATATATTGGTGGGTGTGCGACCAAATATACAGTGGCACAACAATGTGGGATGGTGAAGGTGGGGGCAAAGCTCCCGCGAATACGATTCAGACCCTTTCAAAAAATATTCCTTATTTAGATATAAGCCACTTATAAGTTATTTCAAATTAATAGTTTTGTTAGGTGTGCTGTATAGCCCAGTTTAACCCTAGATGAGATCTACCAATAGGTCATTAAATACATATTACTTGTTGTTTTTAGCTATATACATTATGTTATAATAGTGCTAGTGTTAATATACACTGCTATACTGCTTACGGATAGGTGAAGAGCATTGAACATATATAATAGGTGAGGACTGAGGAGCAAAGTGGTAGCAGCACTTAAAACCATTTATTTTCTTTCATTTCCCAATTTAAATGCAATAAACATTTAAATTGGGAATCAGCCGTCACAACATGGCAAAATCAAAAAATTCGAGAATATGATATAATTCAGCCCCCTGTCATTCGAAATTATTATTTTCATTATTTTGATATAATTTTGGCTAGGAGTTAGGACTTTGTTTTATACTATTATTACTCTAAGGTAATCATTAGTTCCTATTTTTTGATAAAATAATAAGATACCACTTTTTGAAAAACCTTAGTAATAAAATATATTAAACACTATCAATGAAAGCACATATTATAATTTATAAAATAATAAATAATAATAAAATTGATTTCATTAAATATAGGTAGTTTTAGATTGATTCTGAACGAAGTGATGAATATATTGATTTTACTGTGATGTATGTTTTTTTTTGTGTGTGTCTGTGTACAGTATAACTAGTCGAAACTCGAAATAATGCTTCAATTTCAAACTTTGGCGGTGGTTTCCGTTAAAATTAAGAACCGTTAATCACAATTTTATTTTATAAGCGTTTATAGTTCAAATTTTACGAAATCTATCGAAAACGCGAAAATTTGCAAGTAATTTTGAAGTTGAAAAATCATAAAATTGTTTGTGTTTATAACAAGGATTAAAAATACAGCACTAAGTTTTCCATAAGTTTTCCTTCAAGTAGCTATAGAGAAAACTCGAAGCATCACTATAGGATGAAACACATTCAACAATGTCCACGGGGGGCGATCCGCGATCCCCCCTTGTATACGCTCCTGGCTTAGCTTATTTTTTACTAAGCAGATGGCGCCACTGTAATTTCATCACCCCCTCATATTTCTCTAATCCGGTAACTTTTTAAATTTTTTCTTTCATAAGAACCTTCTCCTGAAAATTACGAACACAACAAAAAAAAAAATTAGCGAAATCGGTCAAGCCTTGCACGCTTGATGCTTTGACTAAGGGAAATAGGAATTTATTTTTATATTCAGAGATTTAATTTATATTTTCTACATCAAGTCAGATTTTTTTATTCAAAATAATTTTCTGATCAATGTATATTATTCTTTTTTTTTTTTTTTTGAAGGGAAGGAAAGTCGTGTGAATTATATGTTAAATATCTGCATAGTTTGTTTGTGAAATTTTCTTTTGGGGGGAGGGGAGGCCAATCGTGTCATATTGTCGTATTACGCGCACGCCCCACGCATATTATAAAGCTTATATCGTATATACACTACAGCGTCATTATAAAACACCGTCGTCGAACGAAGACTTTAACACTTTGCGTGCAAACCGCAATGCGTTTAATCGATCGGAAATCGGACCAAGACCTTAGGGGTGTTTTTGTATTCGTCGGGAGTGCGAACAATTCCTATTATATGTGCCCTAGGCGGAAGAACGCGCGGGGCCGGCTTTAAACCATGACGCGAACGCATTGTTTGCCGTGCCGAGTTTTTTGCCGTCCTCGCTGTAGCATCGGTTGACGGTTTGGTAGTGGTGGGGAGGGGGGGTTGTGAAAAAATAAGGTTAATGGCCGCGGGTGAACACAGACCTCTGTAATCCCGGAAGAAAGATATATTAGTGTATTTTTATAAAGTTTATAATTAATTTTCGTGCCATACATGCAAAGTAATTTTTCTCGCGCCATGTGATTATACGCGAATTATTATTATTATTATTATTATTATTATTATTATTATACACACACCATGCAGGCGGGACACTTTTCAAACTACCAGACTTAACGCTTTTTCTCCACGAAGTTTATTCAATTCGTGTCCTAACTGTTAACAAAATATCTGAAAAAATCGTAAATCATTTTTTATTTTTCTATTCCCTCCCCCCGATATTAGCTTATAAAGTTTATAATACGAAATTTGATTTATTCATCGGAAAACGTGCCGCTTACATGATCGTATTTAAAACGCGATGATTTATGCACTTCTTGTATACATGTGAGTTATTCCAAGTGTGTGTGTGGGGAGGGGGAGAGGGTGTACATATTGTGTTTAAAAAGATGGTTTTATTTATACACACGAACACGTGCGACGATGCGATGAGTCTAGGATCCACTAATTATAGAGATCGTTTTTTTTTCTTTAAATTGTAATCTTTTCTAAAAAATTGTTTTCTCAGACGTATCACTTGTGCGATATAATATTGTATAAAAAGAATTTAAAATAATAATAATATGATGACGATGAAGATGGAAAATGTGTGCGTACGCCGTACGGCACGTCATAGATTACTGCTGCAATTTTCGTTTAATTTTCCGAAATTTTTCGGAAGGCCGTAAAATTGAAAACGAAAAAAACTGTTTGGCTCCGAATTGTTTTCGGCGGATGACAGTCGCTTCCAAATAATTTAAATCTAAAACATGCTAAGTGCTATTTGCGCGCGCCAAGTACCTTTTTTTGTGTTTATCACCGCTTTTATAATGTAGACGATAATACGCGATAGGTAGTAACATTATAGCTGTGCATTACCCGTATTGTTCAGAACAGTAATGCCGAAATAAAATTCAAAATAAACCGAAATTCGTATGATATGCTCGCTCTTTCAAACACGGAATTTAATGATGTATAAACGTTTTATCAGATTATATATGATTAAAATAAAATTTAATAGAAATTATTGTAAATTTTTTGATAAGAATTCAGATATATTGACAACATTTTTTAATTTTTTTTTTCTTATAAAAATGTTGAGGGTTAGGACAATTGTATATTAATTAGATTTCTCAAGTATAATTATCGCTGGATAATGTTTCAATATCATCACCACGGATTCAAATAATAAAATAGATTACTAACTCGTGACAATAGCAGAAGAAATAATCTAGAAAATAGCTTTAACCAGGAAACTATTAGTGAAATAGTTCGTTTAATACAACTAAAAGCTGAACAATCCATTATTGATTTGTTACCTAAAAAGTTTTTACTTAATGGTGACAAATTAGAAAGCAAGTAAATACTAAATACTTTCACGTTCTATGCCAGATTATTATATACCCAGTACATTAAATAAACTAATCAATTAATGTTTGAAAAATTACCAACAAGTCGAAATTTGTTTTATATTCATAAAATAAAATAAGGCATTGAAACTTTTTGTGACAATTTCATTTAAAAGCTGTTCGTGTGAAAGAAATTTATCTAAAATCAGTTTGATGAAACCAATATATTTAAGTAGCCGAATAAAACAACAATGGGTTTTATTGAACAAGAATTAACTGCCGGGATAATTCCAAGCAGGTATTTAATTGATGATTTTAAGAATCTACATTCTTTTTACCGAATAATTTTTGGGAATTTCAATCTCGACACATATATTGTTAAAAACATTTTAATTTTTAAGTATTATTAAACATTATTAATAATATTATTATTTAATATCTACGGTTACAACTTTAAAAGTTAAAACAACGTATTTTATTTGTTACGTATATACATATATACATATTACATATTATTATTACTATGTTGACATTTATTATATCTATAATCTATGTAGTTTTATATACTTTGTAGATTCGTATTTATATTATGATTGATAACTCTTGCAATATGAGATGATTTTTTTTTTTTTGTATTTAGCAATGCATTTAAAAAATACCGGCATCCCCCGCCAAAAATGGCCTGGGCACGCATATACGTCATATAATAATTGTATCGAAAGTTACGGTGAAATATGTTAATCATTGAGAGGGTGACTGCCGACAGGTAGTGCTATTTCAAAAATCCACGAGTGTGGGCCCCGATCGACTTGCACGAAACGGATTGGCTTCTCGTTCGAGACGGTTTTTTGGACGGTCGTCGCAAATCGCTCTACAAATTACGTTACACGACTTACACATCAATTTGTTTAATAATATATTATACGACGCAGAATAAGTGCCGGGGTGACGGTGCACTGACGGACCCTCACCCCATGCTACCATGTATACGTGACGGCCGCGAAATTAAACCCAAATATATCGCCATGTACAGTCGTCGTCAACGCAAAAGCACGTGTGTATTCGAATCGATAACCTGCACCACCCGCGCGCCGTGTACATGATAATAATGTACATATAAATATATAATATAATGGTACGTGTGCGATCGAAAATCATCAAACGTATTGACGTGAAATACGCCTTATAATCGTGTCGCGTGTGCATGCCATATAGGAGGAAATGAATCGTGACCCCCGCGATCGTTCAAAAGTTCAAAACGTCGCGTTGCGACTTTTTGGACCTACGCGTGATGCTGCATTTTCACCAATATATGATTAAAAAAAAAACGACGATATCAATGCCTTCGACTCGAATTATTATTTATGAGTTCTCTTGTCGCGCGAAAATTAGTGTAAGTATTCACGGTCTATCGAGGTACTGTGACTTCTCCTAGAGTTGCAGCTACGACTCTATCATTCTTTCAGAAAAAAACATGTCAAAGTTTTTGAAAGCATTCCTTTTATATAATTTCATTAAATCGTTATGAAAGAACAATTATATGTTTCACTATTTTCATCAACAACATTTTTTTTTAAGTTTTTAACACTTTTGAATGACTACATATATTTTTAGTTTCATATTTTTTTCGAAACAATCTATTACTTGGAATATTTAAATCTTAAAATATAAATTTTCGATTTAGTAATTTAGTATTTATAACTTACAACTATATAAATACCTATTCAAAGTTTAAATGAGCGGAGTTGTGAATCAATGCATGTTATGGGGTACCTACAGGAATACCACATTACTAGCTTGTGAATCCACACATCAAAACTTTAAATACATATAACTCATATGCTAATCGACTATTCGTCCTAAATTTGTTTTTAGCTATAGAAATACTTCTAATAATACTTTACTTTGAAATAACGAATTAAAAACACGTTATTAAAATTTTGAAATTACTGCAACAATGGAAAATAATAAAAATATGATCACTAAGAAAAATATTGTTCATTGTTAACGAATTTCAACGATGTTAATAGATTTTTAAATAATGACCGTCTATTACGTATAATGGATAATTCGGTTTATTTATTTTTTTTTTTTTGAGGGGAACCCGCGGCAACATCGGTCATTTTATTATATTACGGTAGGAGTTATTTTTGGATATTTGCTTGTAGGTTTTTGAGTTGGTAGGGTTGTAACATGTGTTTGTGTATGTGTGGCAAGGATATGTTGCTAAAATTCCCGGGTGGTCACCCATCCGGGAGTTAGCAACTGCGGCCGGTACGTACGCTCAGTGCGTTTCCGCGGATTGAGCGTACGACCGCGCTTCACCAAGCCACAATTCGGTTTATGATATACGGCTACTTTAATAATAACTAATTTTTTTTTTTCTAAATATACAAAAATATAGATAATAACAAAGACCGATGAATAAGATACCACAAAGTATCGGACTTCAAAATATGGCATTCCCATAAATTATGCATGAAACTAATTCCCTTGAAAGCTAAACTTCCGAAATGATTAAAAGGAAAAACATTTGTTCAAAATATAATCACATATAATTGCAATTAGAATAAAATCATTTATTCCACAGAAAATAAAAATATTAGGAAATGAAAATTGGAGTAATTATCATTTTCTGCAATAATTGTTTTTCATATATTAAACTTTTTTCAATTATATTTATTCAAAAAGTTTAAAATTCCGATAAATCAGCTCTCCAGCATTTAGAGCCTGTCAACAAAAATGCTGTGGTAGTCGATTTAATTAACATAAAAAGTTATGTTTTTCATTTAATTATACGCGTATTTATTGTTTTAGAAAAATAAATCTAAATGGAGCTCGGTGTATCGTTGAGTTTATAAAACTTTTTTTTTATTTAAAATCTTCATAAGAAAAAAGTTTTTCAGAATATATATTCATGATAAATATAGAATATTTAATTATTGACATATTAATTGTGGCATTATACAAAATGTACCAATACATTATTTATTATAATGGAAGATATTACAATTTGAAGTTGGGGAGTACTACTTATCATACTAAAATATGTAAAACTATACATTTAGATTTTAGACTATTGTAAAGCATCGTAATTTATTCACTTTTTTAAAATGCTAACTACTCAAATAATATACTTTAATAAAAATAAATACATCGAACACCTAACTACAAACTACTAACTCAGTTATATATAAATATTTAAAGTTTATTGATTTGAGGAATGAAATAACATGGGTTACTTTACAAATTGTTGATGCGCTACTCCATTCATATAAATTATATATGAATTTAAAGTTATAAATAAAAAAGCGTTAAGTTTGATATTCGACAGGTATCTATGCCGTAGACAATACATACAAATATATATTTAACCAGACAAATATTCTGTTTCAAGATGTAAAATTAAAATATGGATATAAATTAAAAACATATTTAAAAAAATTAAAAAATTCAGTGATCCATATTATTGTCTATACTTATTAGAACTATAATAAGTAAAATAATATTATAAGAAAAAATTATGTATATATAGAATTATTATATAAATAATAATATATCAACTTCAATAAATACAATCTCAGATATTAACAATATAATATTAATGTTTTTGGTTTTTAATTTTTGTTTATATGATAAGAATCAGTACTTTTGGGTAAGTTGTATGCTCTTATCCTACAAACTAAATACACCTAATCCACCAAGACCCTCAACAAAAGGATAAATTTATATATTTATAACTGTAGGAAAAAAGCACTAACATTTTCGACACAGAATTCATTTACTAATTCATTCTCTTACTACTACTATTCATTTACTACACTTTACTAGCGTGTCAATGTTGATAATCTCTTTTAAAACAAAATTAAGCCTAACAAATATAATACGTTGATATTTTAATTTGGTGATATTTTAATGTATTCCCTTCTTTTCGTACATATTTTTATTAGCTGAACAAAATAGGAGTTTTTTATCTTATAATCCCACTGACAAGATTACCAAAATAAAATATTTTCACTTTTGATTAAAAACCTTGGTTTTGAATATTATATAACTATTTTTCCGAGATTAAACATAATTTAGGTAATAGTGAATATTATGTTAAACTATGCAGTGGCATCGACCAGTATTTTATTTGGTGGCTGAAATATAAAAATTAGTTACTACCCACCAGCCGCATAATTACATTGTAAATTCGACTATCACATATAGTCACCCTAATTAAATGCTGAGGTGAACCGTCTCATAAAAATACGTGTTCGGCGCCACTGAAGCTATTCTGTAATATATATGTTCTAAATATTGTTCATATAGTTGTGTTGAATATTGATAATATTTTGCGGTAATTATCAAAGTTATATTAAGTATATTGCAACTCATATCCGAAATTATTATTTAATATCACAATAATATTAGGTATTTACGATTTAGTGTCATATCGATTAAGTTGGTATACCTACGCGTTTGTTGTTATTTTTTTGTCGATACCTAGTTAATCAACTTAAAATGTATGAATATCTCATGATATATTATTTTATACTTTTATAGATTTTCAATTAAAATTATTTTGAACTCAACAAACTATCTTTTAGAGTTACTTAAATCTTATAAAGTAGTGATAATATATTTTATGCGATTTTAATGTCTGGCTGTTTTAGAATATGTCGCTATAAAACGCTGTATCTGCAACTATTAACAATCACAAACTGTCATTAAATTATTTGTATTGTTCTTACGACTACATTTTAAGTTGGTGAATGTCTGTTCAGGCGGAGTTCCGACCTAAAAGTAAAATGTTTTACCTACGTGTAATAATATTATTGTAATCTGTGCTTTCTGTTCACGTGACGATCATTGGTGGAAATAATAACTGAACACAATGTAATTATTTTAATTGCGTATGTACCGTGAAGGTGAACACGGAACCTAGAACACGTAGCTGGTATTGTTTGAGATTCACAAATAACAATTTAATATGTTTCTTAAATTACCTATGAGAACTAGTTGATTTTCATGAGTTTTCGTCTGTGTCAGTATATAGAACCACAACGTTTACATCATCCTTAATATAATAGGTGTATCTATGTGAAGTCAGTTTTGCGATTGCAAGCCTTATTCTGGCCATGTTTATATAAGTACATCATAGAGTAGAGACAAAGAAAAAGATAAGCAGATAAATAGAGAGAGAGAGAGAATTCAATGTATTACAAAAACAGTTTTAAAAAATTACATTGAAAACAATAAACACTACCATGCAGAGATACAATTGATGACGCGAGTGTTAAAATGCAAATTAATATAAATTCAAAATCCTCCATTGCAAAATTCTTTCGAAAATATAATAATAATATCAAAAATAATGATCATGTAATCATTTCCCACTGTATACCATTGAATGAAGCATAACATACAACCCATTGAAAATCTCTAAATAACAAACAAACATTTTAATTACATAAAACAGAATAGCTCCTTATAAAAAATACAATATGATTTATATGGTGTATCCGAATTCATTTCAAAACATCCGACTTGATTCCCCTACGATGAGTATACTTGGATATTGGTTCTCCAATTGTTTTAAATTGTTTTGAAAACATTTTCAATTTTTTTTTTCCATTTTATACAGATCGTTTTATTAAGACTGTCTACGTATTATGCAGGTGTGGTTAAAAATTGTGGTTTTTGTTTCAAGCTATGTGATAAATAATAATGATATATTTTATTCTATCATATTTCATTGATATTATTTATTCCATTTTGTTTTATACATTTATTTTCTTATTTATTTATATATTTTTTTTAAATACGCCCTATAAAAATGATGAGAAATATTGATAATTTACGATTTGCGTATGTGATAGGAATCTTACGTTGCAAATTAAGTTTTCAGAAATAATACAACGCATTTTTTCCCCTCAAAGCTTTCAAATAAAATCGAGTTTTCCTGATTCAAACTTCTTAGTCGCCTATAGCTCGTTGGCAAAGTGCATAATAATAATAATATGTCATGATCAAACAATATCTCACGTTTGTAAACCGTGATTTGCTGAAAACGTAAATGATGGAAATAATAAATATCATAGTCACAGCCAGTCTTCGTTAGGTTTATATTATATATATATATTGTTTGAATATCGCATTCACTGAATGTAAATATATCCGTACCTCTATACGACGATATCGTATGTAGTCATTTTGTTCTCAAAATAAATATACTTCTCGATAATTCTACAAAACGATATTTGAGAACTGAAATAATGATGAAATGTTATAATAATATTATTTGGACGAAGGATCCCGTGCTTACTGCCGAATATTTCTACTTACCTACTTATAAGTTTTCGCGGCAGTATTGACATTTGGTTCACGATAATAATTATTATGTAAATTACAAGTGAAACTTCCATCACGTAACGGACTTTTATCAGCTATAATACTACAGCAGGTTTTCGAGAATCTTTACGTTAACATCTAAACTTACATAGTTACCTTCTATTTACCTACATACATCGAAATCGCGCTGATGTTTCTTTGTTAAACGATATATACAATTGGCCTGCTTTTTGTATTCCGCGTTGATTTGTACACTGATTTTTATTAAACTGTTTTAGTATTTTTTTACAATTTAAAAATATGATAAACATAAATCAAAAATATCCAAATCGAATGATTAACAATCACGGTACATTATTATGTATAAAATGTATTCATGATAATATTTTTAAAACAGAAATGATAATAACTGATTCTTACTTCAACTGCAATAATAGGTTTTAGCCTACAGTAAATAAATAAATTTAAAAAAAGTAATATCTGCAATTATGTACTTATACGATATACATAATACATACGAGTATAGTAGTAACATAAAACATTTTTAGAATAACTCCACTGTTCTCTTCGTGGAGGGCTTAATGCAGTAAAGAAGGATTGTATATTGTTTTATGGACTTTGGCATATTTGGGGATTCGATTACTGAAATTAATAAGTTATATTGTTTGTAATTGTATTTCACACATACTGATACTGCTAGTTATTTTGCTGATGAGGGTAGGAGTGGGTAAAATGGGATGGTCTATTCTTGATCGAATGATAATGATTACTACCTATTTTTTATTTTTTTTATGCCAAGAACATATTTAAATTTTGTTATGTCTAATCGTACATTTCTGATGTTGTTGTAGAAGGTAGTTTTAGTCAATATATCTGTCATTTTTTGATTAATTCATATTGAATAATAATATAAGTTTCAAAATAAGTTGTTACTAATAATAATCTAGTAATCAATTAATATACATAATTACATAAACGAATTTAGAAATATTACAAATTATAGTTAGTTACATAATATAAATTGTAACCATTAAAAACAAAAGTAACGAGATACGTATATACCATAATGTTTCTGTATAAAAATTTCACGTTGTGGTGTCCTGTTTTGTTTTACGTAATTTATTATATTATTGTAATGCTGTGAGAGACAAAACTGATTTAAATTCACCAAAACTTATATAAATAGGATATGTGAGGTGAGATCCCTTTCCGCCAGAAAGGTATCATTTTAGCGGAAAATGTTTAAACCTGGGATAGTGCGGCTGAACGGAAGGATACCAGCTATATAATAGTTAGTATTTTAGTATAAGACTTGATGTTTTCGAGAAAGGAAGTGCTGACATCGTATAATTAATAGATAAATATATATAATTACCTAAAAATTATATCACATTTATATCACTATTTACACCATTTTCAATCGTATATACTTAATATTTATACAACTTAATTATAACTATTCCTAAGTTCTAAGTAACTTAAATTGTTCATAATTTAACAAATTAATAAAAGTGTATATATATGTATGTACTCAATGAGGTATTTATAAAATGAGAGGGAGATAGAGAATATTCCGAATCCAAAAGTAAAAAAAAGATAATTTATAAGCGGTTTATTTTGGCAACCCTTAGTTTGTAAAACTATTCTATTACAATTAAACCGCCTTCCAAAAAAAAAAAAAAAATTAATCGTAAATACGCCACGGCGTATTATACATATTATTTATAAAATTAAACTTAAACGATATTTATCATATAAACTACAAGCGTTATATTATATTATTACATCACATATTTATTATTTTAGTTTCATTTTTTAATGTAATGACTAATATTTTATGTAAACATGGCCGTTAGTTAAAAATTATTTAATTTTTTTTTTTTTTTGATGTACAATAACATCCATTGTTATTTTTTCTATACACGGTAATCTAAAAATCAAATTAACTAGATCGGCCTTCGCTAAAATCACAAAATTACAGTAATTTTATTTTTAATTCATTTTTATTTGTGGTCAAATTATTTTAAATATAATATTTTACTCTTCATTTTTCATTTTTCTTTTTTAATATCTATAATAGCTATCCGTAAGTATGAAAACTTGTCAATTCAAATTTGTATTCACTGCAGTTCTGCTGTTGTTATATATCATATATTTTATTATTATTAAATATTCACCAATACTTTTTTTACCATTCTATGCTAAACATAAAATACCTTTTTAAAAATATAAAGTCTGAATTTATCGCATCAGCCAGAGAGCCAGACTGTGCTCCAAACGTTTGTTATGAAGGTTTTATGTCTTATTGCTATTTTTATATAGGTATAGTCTTATACACTTATTAGTTATTTAATATTTTATTATAATTATCATTTTAAAACTTAATACCAAGAAATATACACAATATAATATAATAATATATATTACATAATATAATATGAAATACTTAAGACGCTTCGACTATATTGTAAAGCAACTTAAATAAAATTACTAAAGATACAGAATTATTTACTTCAGTTAGGGACTATCAATAAAGAAAAGAAATTAAATAAGCATTATGTTTGTACTTAAAATTATTTCTGCTTAATAATAAATGCTTATGTCGGTACATTTAAAAAAATACTAACACAATCCTACATAATAACGGCTTTTCAAATCTGGAACGTTTGAACATTTGATATTATTATCTTTAAATAGTGTAAAAAGTTTTGCTGAATGTGAATTAATATTGAATTTAATAGAGTAATAACATTTTGCTTTCAAAACTATTTTAATATTTAAGTAATAACTTTAATTTATTTTGATACATTTTTTATATGCCTATAAGTAATACATTGTGAGAAATTTGATTGTATACTTTTTACTATGCTTTTACTTCATTTACACCATCGAAACGCCATTCATTACCACTCATATGGAAAATAGTTTTATTATTATTTTAAAGTCTAAAAAAGTATAAGATGGGTCCTATTATTAGATACTTTTTAATGTTTACAATGTTGCATTTATTACATTTATTAATTTCAAGCAATAAAATTGCCACAAATTATTTATTTATTGTATGACAGGTGAAGCCTAACTCTTTGAATAGACTATATATTGTTATATTCATTTATTTGTATCAATGATTATTATTATTGCGGGACAACTTGCTCTATTGTTTAATTAATTGTTTACATTTTAATTCATTGTGTGTGATCTCATTATATTTTTAACTGAATGCCTTCCTTAACAAGCCCCGTCCGGAATCCATATAGTAATATTATGTATGCAAAATTTGGTTCCAATAGGTCAAACTGTGGGCTTGAATATACACGTCATTAAGATAGGTACCTACGCGACTACTCGACTAATACCTATCAGTATCACCCGACTATATTTTATATCCAATCTATCTATCGTTTCCAATTTGCTACAGTTGAAATATTATAATTTTTTTTTTTTCAAAATCAGTAGAGTGGTTATTTTTATAGTTGGTATAATCTTAACGATGACGTATTTTATTATTGCTTTTAAAACAGGTGTGATAGCTGTTACTCAATTTTACATGTTTATAGAATAGCTTTGATGACTAAATACCATACAATAGTACAAGACAGTAATTATATTCTATCATAAATAATAACTATTTTATTATCTGTAACTTATGGGCTATGGCCTATGGGCAATAATTGGCAACTCTATATACAAATAAAAAAATATTTGAATTTTGTAAGCTGAAATAAAATATATGTGCGCCACTATCATAGGCGAATCTACAGGGTGTGCCTGGTGTGCCAGGGCACACCCTGCGACTCGTATAAACCTGTGTAGGGCCCATAATACTCATTTCAGACTTCAGTTACAATGATATTGAGTCTAAACATTAAATAATTTCTATTTTAATTTTAATACATTATTATGGGTAAAAATATTGTCAATAAATATTATAATGATAAGCATAGTTAATAAAAGATTAGCAATATTTTCAAGAATAGAGAAAACATGCCTGTTTATTTATAGCACGACTATAGTCGTAATTTGTAGCCATAATCATAGTTATTTTATGTAATTTAATTTTATCAGTAATTATCATTTTTATGGTTATTGACAAAATGAAAAATACTTTATTTCGTATTAAGAGGACGCCACACCCGCTGTGTTGTCTTCGTCGTACAAGTACGTAGCATAGCAAATTTTACGCTCAGCAGATCACGTTTATCTCCGTTATTTTAAAATTTAGAGTGAATTGACCTATTAAAAAAATTAAAGGCAAGATTAATACCGAGTGCATCTCATAGGCTTTTTATTATATTTTAATTTTAAGCCGAGTTATGAGTATTTTTAGATATAAAAATTATTTACAATTTTAAAATACTCATTACTCGCTTTAAAATTAAAATATAATAAAAAACTTATGAGATGCACTCGGTAATAATCTTGCCTTTAATTTTTATAATAGATCAATTCACTCTAAATTTTAAAATAACGGAGATAAACGTGATTTGCTGAGCGTAAAATTTGTTATGCTACGTACTTGTACGACGGAGACAACACATACGGGTTTGGCGTCCTCTTAAGTATTAACATTTAACACAGAAGTATTAAGTATAATATCATATCACCTATTACTATATATCAGTCACCTATATTATATATTTCATACAATTCTTTGTTATTAATAATAATATAAATAAGATGTTATATTAAACTTCCAAGAATTTTAAACATAATTGATTACCAATTTAATTAATGGTTGTAAATATGTACAAAAAAAAAATTGAGTAACATATATTGAACTTTGCAACTTTGCAATAGTTGCAGTTTATTAAATTGAATAATTTTGAAACATTACATGTGTATTCTACAGCATGAAAAATAGCATCTAAACTAGGCAATAAAAATTAATCTTAATAATATTATTAATGTTATTTCAAATGGTAAACATATTTTAAACATATGATAACTGAGAGGTATTTTGAACTACAGAGGGCTTTTTTGAGGTAAAGGCACACCCTGCAGTGAATTCCTAGATTCGCCTATGGCCACTATACATGACCTATAATAATATAACAATATGAGTAAAATAAAAACGAAATTAAACCCTTATTCTAGTCTCATTTATGTAACTTTTATTGAAAACGGTCCAATCGTTTTTGAAACTATAAAAATATAAAGGATGAACAAACTAAGTTAATTTTTATGAGTTACAGATTATATATTTATTGTTATTTTAATTCAATAAATTATTGACTTACTATGCATATATATTGACAGTCCAATATTTAGTAAATTAGTTTATAGGTATTTTAATAACGCCTCAAGAAAATTATATCCATCATGGGCCTCAATAAACATATAGTTCCGTCACGGTGTGACGTATAGGATCATATTATTATTATATCATAAGTACATTATGTAAAAGATGAATTTTTGTGCTCACATGATTTTTTAGGCTGAACATTAAACCAAATACCTATACTCGTATTTAATATAAACCAGTCAAGATAACTCGTATATTATTATATTATATTATAGTTTCTTCAGTTTACGACAATTCCTTAAGATCTACGTCGAGTGAAGTTTATAAGTTCGCGATCAAGTTTGAAGTAGGTACAATATACGGATGCACAGCCAGCTTTAGCATAACCTAACTTTCGACAAACAATATCTAACTCGAGCAGACAAACATCAGACGGGATTTCAATCATCGTACCTATTTAATATATTAGGCATTAAATTATATTATAATATGCATTTACGGAACTGTATCAAAATCAGTTTCAATCACTATGTCCCAAAGCGCCACTAACTTCGGACTACTGCAAATGATAGTAATAATATAATAATAATAATATATGATGATGAGGCAGACGGAATAACTCGTTTAAAATAATACCTACCAAAATAATATCATTATTAGATAAGTAATAATATTATGAGTACCTATTATTAAAATATTAATTGATTTTTACACAATGAAACAATATTAATATTATTACAGGTATACAATATGTAATAACAATATTATTATATATGGTATACTTATATTATTAGTCTTACATTATTGTTATCTATACGATAAATATGTAAATTAGATAAATAGTTGCTAAGCCCCAATCCTCTCGTATTGCGTACACAACGTGTATATATATATAGCAGATAAATATTATATTATGTCGGTATGTGTTACAGATTTACAGATAATTAATTTAAATAATATGTGCATACAGTATTATACGCGCGAACATTGGATGTTGACTTTTATATTATATTCCTACTACATGGAGGTAAACAAAACAATTAGTGTGATGATATAATATTATTACCTCCCCTAGCTGCAGAATGCGTGTTTGTCCAACGTTAGCAGTGGTTGTGATTTATGAATATTACAAACGTTTGTGCAGAACTCCACTGGGAGTATATTGTAAATATTGTTATAGGTAGGTATCCAACCAACAGCCAGTACTTTTTCCCCAAAGTAGATCGCAGACATTTCAATAACCAGTTAAATTTGATAATACGTCAATAACATAATGGAAATTGTCGGTAAAATATTTAGGCGTTATTCTTGATAAAAAAAAAGAAGAAATCAATTGTTGGTGGCCTCACCTATTGGCTAAACTCCAGCAACCATACTAACTACGTTTAGAAGTTATATTATTCCCAATAATAAATGGTAAATCTATTTATTTAAATAATATACAATAAGCAAGCGCTTTAAGACGTTTAATCTTATAAGCATGCTCTATTTTATGGGGCAATTGCGCAATTGTGCTAAAAGTTATTTAAATAAAATATAAATGCGTATAGGTATTTGGAAGATATTGAAAAATCCAATACTAAGAAGGTATTAGTATGGAAAAAATGTATCTATTGGTATATTATATGGCTATATATTATAAATTATAAGAATAACCATATGAAATTTAAAAAAAAATGAATATAGAACACTGAAATGGATAGGTATTTAAGGCACTGATTGGCTCTGCAGAATCCACTAATTTATTTATTTATTTTTTTAATACAATATACTCATTATCTAAGCGTCATGATGTGAGTTTTTTTAGGTTGTAGTTTATATAACAAACTATATATTTTATGTAAGACAAAAGTCTTTTTTGGTAATTGGTTTTTTATCTAAACATTCTATCATATGTAGGTGCCTACCTAATATTTATTAATACACGGAGGTATAGAAATCATATGCATACAGCATTCTGATGCTCCATCCATACAGCTAGAAATAAAAGGCATAATGCATTAATGCCTTGTTTTACGTAAATATTAACATAAAATAAAAATAATCCAATAGGTACTGTAATAACACAAACATTTCGGTTATTTTTCTTGATAAAATAATTTTTTATATATAAGGAATTTATTAGATTAGATAGACGCAGTCATCCTGTATGTGATTTACATATTAAACTAAATAAAAAGAATAGAATATCTTTTTTAAACTGATTTAAATTGATATTTTTCTGTATGTATGAACTTTTAACTTATCAAGTTAAATTTGTAATTTGTGAACTGTTAACTTTTAACTTACCTTATATGATCATATATTTTTTTAACTTAATTTCACTTGGGTTAATTATTTTCATTAACTTACCCACCTTTGCCAACATATTATCACATACTATTCCTACTACCATATTTTTCACATACACTTTAAGACTTGAACGCAGTTAAGCGGATGTTTCCAATTATACAAAAAAATCATAAATATATCTAATATAACTGCATAAGAAATCATAAATGTTTTTGAACATATAATATACTTACCTAGTTAAAAATATTAAACCAATAAAACAATTAGAGTAAAAATTCTCCATGCTAACAATAATTAAACATGAATATAGATTAGACTTAGATGATAATTGATATTATTAGTCATGGTTTATTATTTTATTTTATGGATTTGTACAAGTTTTTGGAATTTAAAATTCATGTCAAATAAGTTTTTTTGGGATGCCTAGTTGATACTTAAATGGTTATTTTCCGACAGTAGAATTAAGTCATTAAGTTAATGAAATACTTTAATAAAATTTAAAAAGCAACATAATATAATGTTACAAAAATGTTTTAATCTAGTTTTAATAATATTACTGAAAAGTTAATATAGTATTTTATATAGTCATGTCCTGTGTCAACCCTTCAAATGTTAAATTTAATTTCAATTTCTAAAGTTTGTATGTTTGAATATTTGCATTTTGCATTTTACATTTTACATTTATATGATATTTAAATTTATTTAAATTAGGTAATTTTGTTGAAATATTATTTTTAAATTTTTTTAATATTTATTTATACTTACCTAATACATATAGTTGTTATTTATAGTTTATTCTTGTTTAGGGTAATATATACTAACATTACGGGGTTATAAAGCTAATATTTTAATACAAAAATACTATTTACTTTTCACTTTTATCATTTCTACCTAGGTATGTATTGTAAGATACAAAATGTATAACAACAAATGATTAATTATTTTTTTTTCTGCTGCAGCTTATTTGTTTTTCTAAACTATAGCAGACACTTTGTCAATTTATGAACAACTTGGAGGCCATATTTAGGATTTATTTCTCGGACAATTTAAAGATCTTAACTCATAGGTAAATCCCTATAATACATATTATTTTAGCAATAGTCCACCCTTAATTACGTTCCGAAGAAATTCTGTGTATTATTGTTCGAATACGAAACATTCTTATTTTCCAGCCACATAATATGCCTAATATGAATAATATATTATGCGATAGTTTCAACGAGCAGACACACTGCGTTTTAAAATAGAATTTTGCCGCAGGGTCGAACCCTCTCCGCGGCTGATACACGTCATATTATATTGCGGCAATTAATAGGTATATCACGTTGGCTTCGTGTGATGTATTACCTCTCCTATCGTAGCACGTTGTACGTTGGTATATTAAACAAATATATAGCATAATATATGCGCATGTGTGTATGTTGTAGTTGTGTGTACTTCTGCGTATAATTTACAATACACACCCTTAAATACAGGTGCAGAGGAGGGGTATATCACGTGCGTATAGCATGTCACAAACTCACAACACGTCATAATCCGTGGACTCTCTCCCTCCATCATATTCTGACGCTCCGACGAAATTTCAAATTCCATAATAACTATAATATTAGAATATTCTATTGCTATACATCTCTCCAAAACTTAATTATAAAACATATGAGCCAACCAACCCGCCGTAATCGCCGAGACATTTATTGTTGTTATTTATTATTATGATAATAACATCGTACCAACGCGCGCACGTGGTATACAGGCCCATATAAATTGGCCCACCGGGCAACTAGGCAGATGCATTGCGGTGCGCCCTACGAAAATTACAGTGCATAATCCGCACCCTCATAAAAATATTACATCTACATTAAGGTCAATTTTAATGTTTTAAATGTGGCCACCTATAGGTAGTACATTCTCTGAGAAATACGCAAGCGCAATTTATTGATAATAGCCAAAGGTGGACATTAACTAGTTAGTTTATTTTCTAATCAACCTATGAACTTAATTAGTTTAGTATTGACAGTTGAAAAATAATCCATCAAGTTAAAAACATTTTTCATTTATATATGTAAATATTAATACAAAATATAAATACCTAATTCAATATCATTGTAATTAATAACACAATAAATTCTGTTAATTTTCTTGATAAAATAATTTTGTATATTAATTCATTTCATTAGATTAAATAGACACAGTCACTCTTTATGAGATATTAACTTTTTTTAACTCAATTAAGTTAACTTATCGAGTCAAATTCAAAATTTTTTTAACTGTTAACTTAACTATGATCATGTTTCCTATCAACTTAACTTAACTTAATAATTTTCATGAACTAGCCCACCTTTGATAATATCTATGTAATTTGTGTTGTATAGTTTATAGGCATAATATTATATTATGTTAAACACTTAAACCATACACATTTACATTGGCCTGGGTAGATATTATATCCAACATCTATATAAAATAATAATTTAATTTAAAAATTACAGTCGTATAGTGTAATAATCAAAAGTAGGTTCTTGCGATAATATTCAACTCAGTGACTCAGTGTACCAGCTATACCTATATAGGTATATACAAGGCCATATATATGGTGGGTAGGGGTTCAAACCCCCCCACCCCAGAAATATTTTACAACTAATAAATTTAATTTATAATATTGTATATAGTAAATACATAATATAAAATTTACCTTAAAATAGCATTAGCATAATATATAGTAAAATGTGATTTTTTTTAAATAAGTGTATTTTTAATTACTTAAAATGAAAATATTATTATGGGTATATTTTATGTTAAAAGACATTCAACAGTGTCGATTATGACACAGTACTTTTTAATGAGCTCCACACTTTCAAAAAAAATCAACAACTATTTAAATGTTGCAATAATTATTTATTTTTGACTTCAGATTCTAAGCGGAGCGATGAATGTATAGAATTTATTAATAACCTTTAGGGGCTGCAATAAAAATGATTCTATTTTCTACTCGGAAATTTTTTCTGGTAGAGAAAGGAATATAGTTGGTACCTACTTTGGGGCTGTCAAAAGTAAAAAATTCCAAATAGTTTTTAAAAGCGTCAGAAAAAATGAAGAAAAAAAATAGGGAGAAATGTAAATTTTAATATGCGCCCCTAATGACTCTTAATGATATGATTCTCTCAAAAAAGTCACTCGATATCTCTGTGTCTACCTAGTTGTCAATAAACTTAATCGTGCCTAAAAACTAAGAAAATCTTTCAACATTGAATTTCACAAACTTATAGATACTTACTAGAGATCTTCCACTCAATATCAAACTTTTAATCTACAAATCATCCGCCCATCGATGACCTACGGAATTCAGCTATGTGGTAGGTACTGCCAAAACATCAAATATTAAAATATTCCAATCATTCCAGTCAAATTGCCTTCGCTTTAATTCTACTGCTCCTCTGGTACGTCAGCAATATCTCTCTCGCTTTGACCTCAAAATCCCAACCATTCATTTACTAGCCTCTCACATTCAACCATATTATTATAAATTCTCTAATTTTAAACCTTTCTTTTCTTATACTTCTTGATAACCCACTATGCAGTCTTAAAATTTGTTGGCCCAATGACCTCAACTTAAAAAAAAACAAACATCAACAACATAAACATAAATGTAAAAATAATAAATAAAACTGCAGTCTAGACTTATGAAGTAGGGTCATTACTCATTGGACACCCTCTTCTATCATTTTGTCCAGTCCTGTATTGTATTACTTGTAACCTCTTCTCCTTCCGTAACCAATTGAATACATTTTTGTTACATATTGAATCTATATAATATATTCTTGTTTGTTCTAATATAACCACTTAACTCTAAAACAAAAGCAACCATATATAATTTAAAACGAACAGTAGAAACTTAAAATTATTACCAAATGTTTATTTTATCATTTTCTATACAAGATAAAATTTTCAAAATTTGAGATATTTATTGACATTTCAATTTTTTTTTATTTTTTCATTTCATTAAAAAGCTTGAAAGTACCTATAACAAGTTTCTTCATAAGTTGTTATAAATACACTTGAAAAAAATTGAAGATATACACACACACTTTTTGTTAATAACCATTTAACAAAATTCATCAAAATAAATTTGCTAATTTAACACTTATCTCCACTATATCAACTGGACAACTATACCGTATTGCAGGTACTAGAACATTAATTACTCTATTATCTACCCTTTTTATTTCAGTAGAATTGGCAAAAACCATTGGTTTCTACAATTAGGGGAAAAAATTATTATCAACTTTAATGCCTAACATACTTTTTTTTAAATTAGACATTTTAACAAAAATATAGCATCAATACATGCCTGGTCTCGTTTAGAATTTTAAAAATTATAGAGTATTCTATAAATAAATCTATGCATAATCTTTCAAAATCAAAACTACACAGACACCAGAACAGCCTTAAGTATACCTGAGCATCTATATGAAGCACTTGGACCCGATCATGAAAACACTATCAAAATCATAAAGTTTCTTAAAATAACCAAATTGTATAATCTTATCTGAAATTTGTATTTGTATCTATTTTGTACTTGTATTTTTTATCTTTTCATCTTTTTCTCACTTCCAATGCTGTACTTCTATATTTTAACATCATACCTTTATAAATAATCTACATTGTACTTAATATTCATAATGTTATCTAGCACCTAATTTAATGTTTACATTGTACAATATGCCAATAACCTTAGTTGTTGTGGCTTTAATAAAAAAAAAAATCTTTCAAAAGTGTTTGAAACTTAAACTGATGTCTACAGAATGACCAAATGTCTGAATTATTTTGATTATTTCCTTCATGTGGTCATCACCACATTAAAAATAAATCATATGAAATAAAAATAGTTTCAATAAAAAACACTGAACATAAGCGTGTTAACAAATTACACCCACTAAAATTTTAAGCCCTGGGATCAATTCCCGTCTTTCCCCTAGTTATAGGTATAATATTACCCCTAGGGCACACCGGCATTATAGGCAATGAAACCGTGGATAAATACGCCAAAATTGCTGCCTCAGACAAAGACACAAATGCACTAGACCTCCTTCCATACGATAACTTCAAAAGCTCCACAAAAACCAACATTAAAAAAAAAGACAAATCCGATGGAAAAGCCAAACCACTAAATTAAACCAGATCAAGAGCACAATATTCAGATGGGAAAATCCTAACCTAAATCAAAAAGACGAAACAACAATAAATCGCCTAAGAATCAAACACACCAGGATAACTCACGGATTCCTTATACCAAACAATGAATCCCCCATCTGTGAAACCTACAATACACAGATTACAGCCAAACACATCATCATAGGATGTCATATATACCAACAGGAACATACAAAACTCAACTTGACAGTTGGCGGAAACACTAGAATAAATCCTCAGACCAAACCCCGATCAAAACACGATAATTATAACCTTCTTAAAACTAGCCAACCTTATAAATGAAATATAATTGTAATTGTAATTGCTAAGATAATGTAACATAATGTAAAACTCAAAAAATTGAAATTAGTATAAGAGATTAACTAATGGTCCTTGCTACCCAGTTATATATAAAGATCAATAAAAAAAAACAAAATAAAAATATTTACCATTCAATTTCATTAACACATTTTTATATTATGATTTATTTTATTTCATCATTTCCATACAACAACCATTTCTATATCATAAATATACATTAAAATGGTCATGGCAAATTTAAAAACTTGCAATCGATTATACAAAGAAATGTTTCCCATCATAACAATTTATTTAGGAAATAAATTATAATATCAAAACGTAAAATGTCACTATATACAAAATAAATTGATTCAGTTCATTTCATCATGCAACTGAGCAAGTAATGCTTTCCGCTTTGCTTCTAAATCATCATCACTCAATTCGGTGGATTTGGAATTTTTCTTATTTTTCACATCTTCTAAATCGGATCTCCTCAGACTCGACGACTGCAAAATGGAAATAAAAACAAACCAAAAGGATCATAAATGAACAGGATTTGAGTTTTTACATATAATTATTATATAATAAGCATGCACTATTCAGTTTAATATAAATTGAATATCTACCCTAGAACGAGATCGAGTTACAGGACTTTCAGAATGTTTCTTTTTTTTCGATTTCTTATTTTTTCGCCTTCGGTTCTCACCATCACTTATGACGTCAGGCGAATCATCTTTGGTCTTTTTTTTATACTTGTATTCAGAATCAGTGGATTCCTAGATATTGTCATTTACCAAAATTATTATTAAATAATGCATACATCATATAATTACTCTCATACACACACAATAAAATTATTTGTCAAAAATGCATTTTATTTTTAACCTACCAATGATTTTGATCGAGATTTCTTTTTATGTTTTTTATTTTTCTTTGATTTTTTCATTTTAGAATGATGATGATTACATACTTCTTCTGTATCAAGTATGAATTCCTGAATAATATATGAAAGTTAAAACATACACAACATACATTTATCAAGAAATTCACTTACATGATCAAATTCGTGTTTATTTAAATAATCAGTACTATACACATCTAAACATGTATATTTTTTAATTAAATTTCTCTAAAAAATTATAGAATAAAAAAAAATGTTTATCAAACAATTATATCATATTATACTTTGATGATTAAATGTGATTATAAATATGCATATATATATAGAGACTGTTACAGTGTTATATAAGATTTCAATTAGTGTAGACTATTATAAAAACATTTCTTCACTATTCAAAAAAGTACAAAACACCATAGGATATATGCTCATATAAATATATATACATACAAGTTTCATTTAATTTTAATTAAAACATTATTACCTTAAATATTTCGTTTAACTTTCTTTGTACATTCTTAAAACAAATCTAGAAGTTAGGAAGATTTTAAAAATAATATTTTTCAGTATTTATTACTTTAAGTTTAACTACTTAGTAGATTATAGGTACCCATTAACTTTCCATTTTCAAAATAAGAAAAAGAAATATTTTTAAAAAGTATAAAAATAAAAATTGAATTAATATCTGGTCTATATACATAACAATTAACATTACTAGATGTTAATAAAATATTTCAATCTTAAATTTTAAATTGTTTTATTATTATTACATATTATATAAAATTGCTTTTAAACACATTTACTTTACCAATATAACAGCTTAAATTTATCAAAATTAAAAATGTATATTACAATGTGGACATTACCTTAAAAATACGAAGTCTTTCAGATTCTAAAGTTATGGCTTGGAAAGCTTGATGGTTCTCAATTTGTCCACGTACATCATCCCAATTAGATTTATAGTCCACATCCATTTCTTTAAGCAAAGAACGGAAGGCTGTTTCTAATTTCCGCTGTCTCCTATTTTCTTCTCGTAATCTTTCTCTTTCTCTTGCTTCAGCCTATTAAAAATTCAACATTAATAAATAGTGAACAAATAATATTAAAATTAATAACTTTTGAATTACTTTTTCAATAAAACCATGATAAGCCAATTTCACATTACCAGCATCCAATGTTTCTGATTGTTTATCTAAGCAAACTATTCGAGCAAACTCTTCAAATGTAGTATTCACCTAAAACAAGTTAGATTGATAACTGTAAATAAAAACACTAAACAACAGTTTAAGCTAACTTACATCAATTATAAATGAATTTTCCTTGAGTATTTCTTTAATAATTTTTTTTTCTTCATGAAATCTGGATTTCAAATCTTCCACATAGAATTTAAAAAGATCTAAAGCTGTAGAACCTATACATTTACAATTTAAATTAGAATTCACATTAAACAATGATATATTAATGAATAGTCAACAAAACTAAATATTACCAGGTTGGCCAAGAAGAGCTGAAAATCTAACATCTGTACTTATAATAGGATATAACTCTTTCCACAATGACATTGATGTTAATTTTCCTTGTTGATGGAGTTCTTCCAAAAACATCTAATTTACAATAATTATACAATAAATAAATTCAATAAAACACTAATTCAATTAAAATACATACACCGAAGTTATCACGATTTTTACGCTCTTGCTGTTTTCTTCTTCGTCTTTCTCTTTCTTTATCATGTTCCTCTTCTTTTTCCAATTCTCTGATGTGTTCTTGGAATACTGTTAGAGCATCTTCTTTCTCCATGCCTATAATTCAAAATTCATTGTATATTTAATGATAATAACATTTTTTTAATGTTTGATCATGTTAGGTTAACTTATCTATTATTAAGTGGTTTAACATTGTGTATAACGTATGAAATCTATCATAAAAAGCTATAGATCTGAATGTTTTGAATAACATTTTAACATTTTTTGTAGAAGCTATTCATTAAAACTTTTATTTTATTTTATAAATCTTTTTTTAAACTTAAAAGATTTCTGCATTTACTAATTTACTAATTAATAATAATAATAAAGTCACTATAAAGTTCAAGATGATAATGGTTAAGAGGATCCTACACTCGCATGTGTTGTCTCAGTTTTACAAGTGCATAACATCACAAATTTTACACTTCACAGATCACGTTTAGTTCGAATAGCTTAAATTTTAGAGTGAAATAACCTCTCATAAAAATTAAAGGTAACATTATTATCTAGGGTTTCTCATAGTCTTTTTATTATATTTTAATTTTAAAGCAAATTATGAGTATCTAAAATTGTAAATTGTTAATATATCCTAAAATACTCTCTTTAAAATTAAAATATAATAAAAACCCTAGATAATGTTACCTTAAATTTTTATAAGAGGTCAATTCACTCAAAAATTTTAAACTAACAGAGCTAAACGTACAATTTGCCAAGTTATACACTTGTAAGACAGAGAAAACACATGTGGGTGCAGCTCTTAAAATTCAATACAATCAAATTCAATACCATCCTGATAGAGTTTACATACCATGCTAGTAATAGATGGTTGTAGATCATAGTAGTATTTGTACATCATTTATTAGACACTAAATCTAATTAGTATTGACATTATCCAGGATGTGATACCCACATGTGTTGCCTTCATCTTTCAAGTGCGTAAAACAGCAAAAACTATTTAGTGTGGGAAAGAACCGAGAAGTTTACAGTTATAACTAAAAAACCAAATTTTCAGAATGAAAAAAGGAGAACTTTAACTGTGCTACAGCGTTTTTATTTTTTTGATAAGACCAATATAAAAAGTCATTTAAGTTTGAAAAGCTTAAAAATATCAAATTTTTTAAAGTATTATAAGTTTCTCATTAAATATATCAAACAAATAAATACCCTACAACACAGAAAATATTATCTTCTATATTGTGTTAATTTTTTATGTTTCTACTAAGAATACAGACTGAGTGGTTTCTATTCTGCACTAACCAGTTTATGCAATGTTACACACTTGTAAGATGGAGACAACACATACGGGTATCATATCCTCTTAATTAATTTAGTTAAAAATTACCTAATAGTTTTGGATCATTAACAAAATTTTGATTATTAAGAAGCATTTCTTGAACTTGATGCCAAGTGGTAGTATGATCAACTACTGTCATAGAATCCAATACTGCTGCCAATTGTTTCATGTTACGTTTTTTTTGTAATTTAGATTCTTCTTTTTCTTTTTTAGCTAAATTAAACATGACATCATCATATACATCACGGCGATCAATATCTGACACATTCCTCCATATCTTAAATAGACACAAAAATATCATATTAATATAAAATAAAATAATGACAGTACATTATATTTTGTAAAAGAATTATATCAAAAAATGTTCATCAACAAATTGGTAATAGAATCACAAGCCAGTGGCATATCCAGGGGAGGGTTAGGGGGTAACGGGTAATAACACCTTCATAAAAAAATGAATGATTAAATTTTTTTAGATAAAATGGAAAATAAATAAATAATATGTAGGTAATGACTAGACAACGATTTTTATAGAACCTAAAATTGATTGTTTATGTTAGAATTTCAGTATAAAATCTGATATGCTGTGAAACCTACTATGATAGTAGGTATAACCTGTGAAATAAACAAACTAAAGTAAAAGATTTTAACATTCCTTTAATTTAGCTTGCGGTTAAATCTGTATTTAGTATGCTAAATTTTAAAGTTCAAAAAGTCGTGCTTTCATTTAACTGCATTAGAGACGATTTCTCCAATTCTAATTGTTAATACTTGTTAAATTCGGATACTAAAAACGCATTGATTTTTAATGCATTTACTAACATATTTTAATCTTAACTTAAGACTATTATCAAAAATCAAGAGCAGAACTAATAGTATTGACTTAACAAACTAATAACTACCAAGCAATAAACACTAGCTAATGACCAGTGAGGTACAAGACATGTCACTTAGCAAATTAATTATTTTTCTATTTCCCTATGTTATTTTTAACCAAATACCCAAATTTACAAGAAAAAAAACTTAGCGATAATGATATCTAATATAAATATCAAAATCGTTGGAGAAGTCTGGTACATGGCATTGATTCTTTATATCGCATTGTAGATCATTCTTTAACATTATTTACTTACATCTAAATGCTCAAATTTCTCTTCTAGTCTATAGTACTTAGTCTTAGATGTGACATCTTCATTTTTCATAAGAAACTTTTCTAGATCCTCTTTAGCCTTTTTAGCTTTTAATCGATGTTCATCTTTTTCGTCTTTTTGTTTTTGTGTTTTATACGCATTAAAAAGCTGCCTCTTTTCATTTAATTTCTTTACTTGTGGATAAAGTGGATCACGACTGATAATTTTTACAGTTTGATCCCATGACGCATTACTTGGAATATTCTAAAATTTAGTATAAAAATATTTTAAAAAATGTTAAGTATAAATCTTTTGATCAGTACCTTTTTTTTAAGAAGTTCTTTAAATGCATCAATTAATTCTTGTTTATTTTTCAAAATTGGTACTTCTTGTGCTTGGAATTTGGATTTGGATCCTTTGCCAGATACATTATTGGCAGGTCTATTTTCATCAGGAACAGCTATAGAAGCTAATGTAGCTGCCATTGCTTGATCCATGGCTGATCCAGCATCTTTAAAATAGACAAATCAATAATCTCTTATCAAACTAATTTTTTTAATTGAACGATTGTTTATAATTTCAAACTCTCATTTATACAATTTTTTTTTTTATTTTAAGCTTATTATTATACACAATTTATCAAGTAAAACAATGTAAATACCAAATGATATTAAAGTTTATAAACAAATCGCAAAATATAGAGAACATTAAGATTTAAATATCCATTTATTTTCAATAGCAGTCATTAATTATAATCGAATGATTAAAAATTAATTTCAATATTCCCTCTGTTAAACCTATACTTAAGATAGGGTTATTAATTAAAATTTATAATTGAGCTTATAAAGATTTCTTTATCATTAAAATTTTTCCTCAGAACATAGTTTGTTTTTAAAAACTTAATAAATGATAATCATGGAATGTTTGTTAGTATGCTTTCATATGAAAAAACACAAGTTTCAACTATTCTAATCTGGCGTTTAATAAAGAATTTGAGAAATGATGGAAACCAATTTCATTTTTCATATCATACAAAATATACTAAGATAGTAAATACTATCTACTACTACATCTTTAAACTAAGTACTAAAATAATATTAAGAGTTAACTATTCATTATTAATTGTAATAAATTAGGAAATATTTCAAATTTTAGAATAATAATTAATAGTATCCAATTACTATTATGCATAGACCAATAGCTATTAACATATAGTACAGTAGAACCTTAATTATCCAAACAAATTGGGACTGGACCAAATTTGGAGATCTGAAAGTTTAGAAGCTAGGAATGTTTTTAATATTATAAAAAATGTAGTCAGTTTATATATATTAATATATATCTTTACTAATTTCATAAATATGATATTGAACGAAAAATTAATATTTATAATTTTAAGTGTAATAATTATTATTATTGCTATTAAATTTTTATATACATGAGAAATAAATTCATGATTATGTATACAAACGCGATAGCGTTTATTGACATTAGTTTATATAAATTACATTTGATATTTTTTCGGATAACAGAGAATTTGTATAATCAAGGTTGAACCGTAACTGTATAATGCCAACCCAAGAGTGGCATTTATTATCAAAATACAATTTTAAAATTGTTTTAAAAGATAATACAAAATAAAACTTTCATGTAGACCAATTCATAAATATCTGATATGTGCTGAAAAAACCTTTTAATTTTTGTTTCTCAATAAAAGTTTTTGAAGATAAAAAACAGTTAATATTTTAATAAAAAATATCATCAATATTAAATGATGTTTTAAGCTTAAAATGTAAGGAATGATATAAAAAAGTGATCATGAAATTTCTTTTAAATTTTTTATCAAATTTAAATAAAGATTATTAATTTAGCATTAAAATTACTTTTCAGGCATTAATGATTGATCTGCATGAACTTGTTTTTCTTACAATATGTAAGAAATAAAGAAACAAATCTTAGAGTGGCATCTTCTAGTGAAACTTAAGAACTAAAAAAAAAGAATATAAAATGTATTCAAAATATATTAATTAATAATTCGTATTATTCATTACCTATAGAATCCATTCCTCGATCAATAGGAATTTCCAAGGACTGCTGTATTAGAGGAGCTTGACTAAAACCATTAAAGTATTAAATACGTATACATCACATAATATGTGTCAGTTATAGAAAAAATAATTATTTATACATTATTCCCTGTTCAGAGGCAATTTTCATTTTTAATTCTTCTAATTCAGGTGGTACGGTCCAACTTGCTTCTTTTGTATTAATGTTATGATAGTATGTAGCACCAGTTTCTGATTTGTATTCTTTCCATGGACATTGATCTAATAGTAGCTGAAATAATGAAATAAAAATAAATTATGTTGATAATTTAAAGTATAAGCAATGGTTTACTAACCTCTGTTTTTGTTTTTAACTCATCTGGTTTTTCCCAAGAACTTTGTTTGGTTTTTGAGTTATAATAATATAATCTGTCATCTGGAGCCTTATGTTCCGTCCATTCACTTGTAGGTTTAGTTTCATCACTATACAAATTTGCACACATTAATATACATAGGAAAAAAATATATAATATTATCCTGCAAGATTTCATTTGAGAAATTATTAATAATATCACAAAAATGTACATCTAAGCTAATTATGAATAGAACGAATAATATATGACACATAATGTATTAATAATATATATAATAATTTGCAATAAAATAATGAATTAACTTAAATAAATTAAATATATTGTAAAATAAAATAAATTGTTTTGTACACCATGCTTCTAAGATATGTTTAGGTTTCAATAAAACCAAGTAATACCACTTACTTACCCAGAACTCATTTAATATCATTCACCCAAACAGTTAATTTAATTTATTTAAAATATTCTATTTCTATTTATTAATTAAAATAATGTTATTAACTCAAATTGTTTAATATTAATAATGATTTATTGTTCAATTATGATAACTCTTACCAATTGTAGTCCTATTCACTCGGGTGTCACCACCAATCTTAGATACTGTAGTACTGACATTCAGCAAAATCAATAGGAATCGTGTGTGGCCTAATATCAAAGTTTATCATATTTAAAGTGTAGAATGTTAAGGGCCAGTTATCAATATACATGCATACATAAAACGAAAATTAACAGAATTCAATGTCTAATAAAAATGTTTTAATTTTGGTAAATAGAAAATATTATTATGCCTTCAACAAAAATCATAAACATAACAAAGAAAAATAACTGTATTTTAACTATTACCTAGATTTTTTAGTGTTTTTCTTATTATGATAATAGTGAATATGAATTTAAATGAATACATTTTAAATATTAATATTTAATTTAATTTAATAAGTAAGATAAATTTAAATTATAAATTATAAATATATATTATTATATACTTTTAAACATTATTTGAATTAAATAAAGTGTTTAATTAAATTCATAATAAAGATATTATAAGCTAAAAGTAGAAATGATAATACACAACTTTAAATTTGAATTAATAAGTTTATTATTTATATAGCAATTTACACCAATAATAATCACTTTTCCATAAACATATATTACATTGTTATCTTGAATTTTTTTAACTTTTTACAATACAAAGCTTGAACAAGAAAGCAGCCATCCATAAAAAAATGGTTGAGGGAAGAGCAATGAAAATAATGACTATAAATTGGTATGCAAGAAAATTAATGGTAAAAGGTAAAAAAAATGTTTTCACAATTTTAATCTGAATTTTATTTCTATTATAAAAGGTGTACAATTCAACCATTTTTTTAAGCTTACTAAATGTTGCAACTGTTTAATTCATATACAAATACTTAAAAAATATAAATATGTAGTGTGTTATGTTAATTATAATAAAATATGGTCACTAGATAAGATAATAAACTAACACATTAGGGGAAAATTTTACTCACTTTGATGGTAGTGAAATGGATTTGTTAAAAGATACTGGAGCTCCAACAATTTCCCCTGTAAACAAAAAAAAAGATTATTAATAGTTTCACTTTAAAAACTCAGTTCTTAATGTAACTTAGAAACATAAAAACCTAATACCTTTTTCTTTTTTTTTTTAATTTACACATCATACAAATTGCTTATTATACAAGCATTTTTTAGGTATAATTTTTTTTAAATTCTTAGCCATACAAAGTAATAACATTTAATTCAAAAATTTAGTTTTTAAAAATATAGTTTTATTTTAAATTAGCGAGTATTTTTAAAATTAATGAATTAAATATTTTCTAATGGAATCACTAAATAGGATTTGCAAAATTATAGTGAAAATATGTAAATATATAAAATATATAAATTTCTATACATAGCATAGAACACTTTGCAATATCAATTTGTGCCTTGCCTAATTATTAGCCAAGTTTTATGTTACTTTTAACTTTAGTTCTCTATGTTAACCTTGATATTAACCATAAACTATATAATACTTAGTTATTACATAGTTTTAACTGTTACTAAATGTATTTGTTAGTTGCGGTTTAGTATAATATATATATATATATATATATATATATATACAGGGTGTCCCATGGAGATCTGAAAATGTTCAGATAAAATATTTTTTGAAATTAAAATGTTTCTAACATAAGCTAGATCGTAATTTACTTAACGAAAATATTGTAAAAAACTAAACTATAAAGTAAATAACTAAAAGTTGTAAAAAATATTGATTAGAACAAAATTCATTTCATTTGTCAGTTATCTGAGGGACACCCTGTATACATCTATATAAATATTAACATGTTAACATATACCTATTTATTACATTCTATACACAATCAGAAATTGAATAACATTCAAAATATCAGTCAAATAAAGAATAAATCTAGATTCTATGTAGATATGTAACACAAGAAGACTTTCTAAGCTTAATACACAATACTACAACAAAAAACTAAGAATAGTGCATAAATATATAAATATGATACATAATTTATGAGTTATGAATAATGTTAGCTTATCTATGAATACAATTTGATGTCCTAAGTATGAGAACACATAATACAAAAATCAAAAGGATATAACATTATCTACTGAAAATGTATTGGGTTACAACTACTTAGGTACAATTTTATTATTATAATTATTATTTAGAAATTTCTGAAAATAGTAATGTTCTCATAAACAAAATAAGTAAATTTAAACCATATTAACCTGGCAAGTTCATGTTGAATGGAGGCATGAACGGAGGTGGCATGCCCGGTGGTCCAATGCCCATTGGTGCCGCAGCCATGAAGCCGGGTGGTATGGCACCCGGCGTGAAACCCATCTGAGTCGATGGGGGGAACGCTGGTGGCGGTATCATCGGAGGGGCTATACGGGTATTCAACGATGGTCCGGAACTCGGCGAAGCCTGTAATAAAATCGATGCATAGCATGAACATGGGTCACTGTCAGTGGACGAAATTCTTCAGCAACACTTACCATTACTACGACTACGATTTCCAACGATACATCAATACAACAGTGAGTGGATCATCAGGTGATGACGTTGGACTCTCAGGCAGACGACATCGGAGATCAGGTGAACTGAGATCGTTGACTAAGGATCAAAACGACGTAGTGAAACATCAAGCAAATGACAGCTTACGAAAGTATAACACTCCAGTAAGTATTTCTAGATTAAGAAGGTTGAGCTGTTGAAATTTGTTCGTTTAAGGCTCCAGGGAAAGACTTTTTTGTTATGTTGTTGGTGCACACGCGAATGAAGTTAGCAACGGATACACACAAACGGATATGTCGCGGTGCTGCGGCGGCGCAGACCGGCAATGCTCCTTCGCTTTCACGATAAAATAATATTACCACTACCGTAGTTCCAAAGAGATTCAATAGCATACACCGGCACACCGCTAGCCGTGGTTGTTATCAGCATGCTTTTCGAGAGGTTACGACCACCGTGACCACTAACCTACCCGAGGTAAATCGTAAATAACTTTACTGTGATGAGTGTGATGGTCATCTCGCAAATCATACACATAAGAATATATTGTCTTGTCTATGGCGCAAATGCATTTTAAATATTGTAATGTTGAAATTTGAAATATTGTAAAGTAATTCATGAAATATTTACGGAGTATTTAAATTGTATACATTTTATTGTTTATTACAACAGAGTAGGTATTAGGAACATTTGAAATATTCGCTCATCAATGTATGTCTACTTTCATAAAACGTTCACTGACAACTACTGCTTAAGAGGACGTCTAACCCGCATGTGTTGTCTCCGTCTTACACACGTACGACCTAGGAAATGTTAGTTCACTAGTTTCAATAGGGTACCTATCATAGGCGTGCGGCCTATACGGCCTGAGCCGTACCTGAGGGTGATTTCTTAACTTTCTCTAAAAAATTATGTTTTATTTTTTTATTTTTTTTTTATAAAATTTTTTGTATTACCTATATCTGAGAATTGAGAATGTTAGAAAACATGTTCTACAAAATATTCTGTAAAATCACGGTTCTATCTTTTTATTTATTATCTATGTTGGTAACACATTTCTGATAAGGTGATTCACGCCAAAATGTAACGCAATAGATAAGATTTGGATTTTGAATTATTATCAATTAAATTTACGTTTTAATTAAGAAACTTTAGCATTGAAAATGAATAATGATTATACTTATTTGTTTAAAACATTTAATATTAGTATTGATGAATTAAAATGTGAAATCAGAGTAATCAGACTATTAAAAAATATTCCAAATAAAGAAATGCCAAAGGTTCATAAACGGTGACTATTACTCAGTGGCATCGATGGCTAGGTCAATCTGATAGAGGAAATATTTTTAATAATTTCTATAAAACAATTGAATTATTTAGTATAATACCTGTCAAAAGTTGTTCCTGTGAGAGAGTTTTGTTAGGTTAAGTCTAAACTTCGGGTAAGTATATGAACCAAGAGCGTCTTGACAGCTTATGAGTATTGTACGAAACAGGATTATGGAGAAATAATTGAAGAAATCAAAGTATTAGTTCCAGGGAATCGCCGATTAACCTTATAAAGTTATAACTATAATGTGTTTTTGAGTGACAGATTTTTTTATTTGAAAATAATTTTTTTTTTAAATTGTTTATTTTAACTCAGTATTGCTACAAAATAACCACTACCTAAACTAACTACTGAGCACCTATTAAGAACAAATTGTGCCATACCTGTATTAAAGTTCTGTGCACGCCTATGGTACCTATTGTCAGTTTTGATATTAGTGTGAATCCACCTATTATCAAACTTTTAGGTAGCAACATTATCTGTGTTCTCTCGTTGGTTTTTTACGATATTTTAATTTTAAGTAAGTTATGAACATTTTAAAATATTCATAATTTACATACCCATAACTCAGTTAAAAATTGAAATATCGTAAAAAACCAACTAGAGAACACAGATAATGTGGCTACCTAAAAGTTTGATAATAGGTGGATTCAGTGGATTCACTCCACGGACTAAGATAGAAATATAGAATGGACTGATATCGAATGTCTTATCAGTGTGACACAAATGTTTCTCTAGACAAGGTACCAGAGTACACTACATTCAGCGCCATCTATGGAGAAATAATCGTAACAATTTTATTTCTATGAACTTAATCATTTTATTAAAACAACTTAACAACTAGTAAGTTAAAACTTAAAACTGAAAATTCTCTAAAAATCTAATATAAAAATATTACAAACCACAAATTGGCATCTTACAATTACAACTATACATTATTAAGTGTTTACTAGTTTTGAACATTTTTCTATCGTATATTATTATCACTAGATAGCGTTGAACATAGTGTACTTGTGATAGATGCGCAGTGTAGCGGGGCAGAAACATTTGGGGATCAGACCCCACCACCTCGCCGTCCCTACCGTTACCAGACCATTCTATCTTAGTCCGTGATTCACTCTAATATCAAAACTGGCAATACCCTATGAAACTAGCGAACGAACATTATTTCCTATGTCGTACGTGTGTAAGACGGAGACAACACATGCGGGTGCGACGTCCTTTAAACAAATCGCAAATGAATAAAATATTGATAATTGATATCTTATTGATGAATAAAATAATTCAAAACGTTTATGGCTCACAAAAGATATTGCAATCAAGTCGAATTTTCATCGACGATCATATTATTCAAAGATGACATTTTAAAATTGTCAATAAATGTTTCAATATCAAATAGGTAGCCTAGGAGGTACCTACCTACCTACTTAATAAATGATAATTGCGGCCATGTATGAAAGTAGGTGAAAATTTAGGGGATTTATTGATTCCGCCGAAATTACCTGCTTAGGAAAAAGGTTTAAATTATTATATATATATCTAATATTTTATGTATGAACTTGCACAGTTACACAAAACATTTTTCTACTGTTTAAATGAACATCCATGTAAAGTAATAAGTAATTATATACTTAATTATTTATATTCATCCGTACATATTATACCAACTAAGAATATTTGAAATAGGTGACTGGCTGCCAAGCGTCTACTTAATATATACATACATAATATAATACAGGTTCTATTAAGTTCATAATATATAGGTAATAGGATATATGTTATATGTAAAGATATAAAATATTAATGTTATAACTTTTTAATGAGTAAGGGTACCTAGTTAGTAGTTAAATACCTATTAATATTGAATTAAATTAAATTAAATATTCTTGTATTTAGTTTTTCTATTTATCCATAACATAGCCACATACCACATAGGTATTATATTTTACATTTTTCTTTAAAAATTAATCAATTGTAAAAAGTTAGTGTTTTTCCGAATTCCATCTGTTTAAATAAACATTATACAAATAATCAGTCGTACAATATGCTACAGGCACAAAAGAAACAATAATTCTTGTGGAACTGAACTGGTCTACGACATAATCACGGAATGCCGCCAATTTACGGATGGACGAAGAAATTCAAACGTAAGTGGTAGGTAACCCATCACGTTGGACGCATCTCTCGGACCGGACGGACGCTACCACCATCGCACGGGTTCTCAAATTCTTAAAAAAAACTAAATTTTTATAATAAAATCTAAAAATAAATTGTGCATACTAAGTGTGACTAATGACCTTTGCTGCTGATGTCAAATATGTTCAATAAAAAAAAAAGAAACTATATATATTTTAGCCAATGGTTAGATACTCCTACCTACAAAGAAAAAATTATATGTGTGCGTGCAGCCACATTGCCACCGTGTCCGTGTGATAATATTATAGATTGTCAAATCATCTTTTTCGTACATATATAATCATTATTTATAATATTATACGTAAATATATTATAGTAGGCACATATCTTGCAAATTTCTGACTCAACAAGAATTAGTTAATTTAGTTACAATGATAAAAACTAAAACACCTTATGATATAAATCGTTTAAGATCGTAAAAAAATCAAATGTGTGTCATTATTGTAATTTGTGAACATAATAAAGTGTTACAATATGCAAGATGCAACATGTATTATGAAAACAACTTAACAATATTCTCATTTTTCATTGTGTTAGCAAATAAGTATAATACTGAATAATTGTACATTTATATTTTATGGGTCAATAATATAAATTTAGAATTAAATTATGTAGAGATGTAAATTTGAAACCACGGCTATGGTAATATAAAATTTAACGAGATTATATTATTCAAATTAGTAAATTATACAAAAGTTCTGGAAGAACTTTTAAAACATATTTTTATTTAATTCATTAGATACAAATTGAGTGTCATATCATGAAACTTATCGTTTATACAATTTTTTATGGAAAAATCACAAGTACACTTATATACTTACCAATAGGTATAACACAATTATTTTGCAGCACTTTTATTTTAACAGCATTTATTTTATCTTTATTTGTTAGAGAATAAATTATCTACGATACCTAATATTAAATTAATAAAATTATTGTAATAAGTAATAAAATATAATTATATGTTTATTATTACTATCCATGTGACCAATAATAAAATAAAAAAAATAACTAAAAGAATAAAAAATTAGATTTTTGTTAAAACGTATTAAGCAAGCTAGTGCGAACTAACATGAGAACAAATCCTCGATGTTGTACCTGTATGTGGTTATAATAATTTCGATGAGTGTAGTTTCACTTGTTGTTTAAATAGTTTTATTTACTATTACTTAAGAATAAGCACACTTGGCTTGGCATTTAGTATGCTTACAGTAGTAACAACTGTTGTTGTTGTTTTTAACATACTTGCTAAATAACCAGATTTCGATAGTGTGAATCTATTTGAATCTATTGATGAACATTAATTTATTAAAATAGGTCAAAAAAGGTTTATCAATTTTAGACTTTTGATGTTATATAAATGAAAAAGTCGGCTTTACCAGCGAAAAAATAAACAATTATAAAATACAACGTTAGATAAGTGTATCTCGGTTCGAGACGTTCGAGTATTGTATAATGTATATATTATATATATATTATATACATATATTATATCTATATATCATAAAACAAACCTACTGACTAAATTCTATACTCATAACTTCGGTGGTTACGTCTAGGCTATGATTAATCAGCCGTTAGTCAGTTATTATTTATTAATCAATCAATACGTCATGGCATACAGATTCCAATACAGATTATTATGCAAACATGTATACATTATTCTTATGTAGTTATGTGTGTATCAAAATACCAAATATATATGTTGATGTATAATCAATATTCATATTATCCATAGTTATGATTATCAAAAATACATGAATGAAAATATTAATATGATTATTAACAATTTAAAAATATGATATTACTTATGAATAATTAAAAATCATGTGAATGCAAAATCATTTTTAATTTTATATTCTCCGTCGTTTATCTTCATCTCATATTTATCTTAATATTATCCCCGTCCTCAATAAATAGTTTTATGATAACTTTTAAAGTGTAAAATATCAGATTTATATTCTATCTGTTAGAGAAATTATTTATCCTAAAATAAATTATTTGGTTTACTGAATAATACCCCTCGTTTAAAATTGAATAGGCAACCAAATATACACAACCTATTTGCAATATGACGTTATTGAATACAGTGTTTTGGAACAAACTAACATAATATTCAGTGGCGTATTTACGGGGGGGGGGGGGGTCCATGGGGTCTGGACAAATTTTCGATCGTCTCTCTTGGCCTGACCCGTAGCTGCAACATTTCTATCATAAGGTCTTGAAGAACTCTTTTCGAAAGACCTACAGAATTCCAGTGTGTGTTTGACTTTGATTGCATGAATAGTCCAAGTTTTGAATACAATATGTAAATTTAGGACTTGAAACTTTTTTCCATTATGTACAATAGTATCATTTACTATACAAAATTAAATGTAAATAAATATTTATGTGAATTCTAACCTGTTTATACCACGAAAATATTCTCACTGTTCCATGGTACGTCAATAATGACTTATAAATTAAATTATTGTCCAAAATAAGAAATATTGATTACAATACACATTTTTTTTTTAAATATTTTATTCGATATTGATTTAAAAAAACAAAATTAGCCGTTGTTAGTAGGTAAACAAAAAATTACGAATAGTAATATAAATGTGTGATAAAATATACTTAGATATAAATAAGGCTGATGTATAATATAGTCTTCTCTAACAATCGTTTTAATATTCAGTAATAAGTTATCCACTATAATATATAAACAAAAATAAATAATATTAATATCAACATTGTTATTATATAAAAATACGTATTAATTATAATGCATATTTTATAGTATAGGCGATTTGTTTTTGGCAAAACTTAGTTCAACTTCAACCAAGTGTATTAACACTATAATAGGAGAATACATTACTATATATACATTCTAACTCGTTTTCCGTATATGCAATGATTTATCAATGAACGCTATTATTTATCACATCTATTATTTACAGAGTACTACTAATAACACTCCACTAGACGTCTACCGTCTACTATACAGCGGAGCGATGACTTCCTCGGTTTCATATTTTATCAAATTATTCCATTTATAATATAAAGTCATGATTCATGAATGTGTGATAATACTATTGTGCATAATAGTTATCGCATTGATGCTTCCTGTGCATGTTTTTTATAAATATAAATTTGTTCGTATTCATTTTGGCTTTTGGGATAGTCGTATTTTACTGTTAAGCATATACCATATATATATACGATATATATATATATATACATTTATATAATTCACCTCCAACCCACACGCTATAATGTATAGTATCGACATAACAAAAGGGTCGAGATGGGAAGTTTCTTGCTCGGTCCAATGCTCGGAGTTGTGTCGATTTACAAAAACCAGTCACGTGATGCGAAATGCAACTAGGACTAAAGGGAGGGTCTAGAATGTAATTTTCTTCGTACGAGTCCCTGGAGGTTTTACCTACTGATCTTTCGTTTATCTACCACGTGAAAAAATGCGATGGCCACGAAAACAAAAAAAGGGACGTTAAGAAAAAATATATATCCCTGAAGCTCTCTCTCTCTCTCTCTATATATATATATATATATATATATATATATATATATATATATATTATTATATTATTATATACACACTCTGCCTTTTTTCTCTCTAACAAAATAGATATGTACCTATTTTTTCGCATTGAGTAGATATTACATAGATTTCCTTTTAATAAGCTGCGCATGAATGATTCGAAATGAATCATTTCTTTATTATAATACATATATAAATAATATGTGACGTTTTGGCACTGGACTGAAAATACCACCATTTAAAATATAACAAAATATTCCAATGTGAAGTAGTATGCATTATGTATTTATGTAATGTAAATAGCAAGTACATAGTTTACTATAATAATTTATACTAATATTACATAACATATAGTATTATCTGTATATATATATGATAAAAATATTTATATATTATAATATACAATGTAGGTACAGCTATAGCAGACGGGGGATGGCATTTTATGCATAACTGGTATAAAAATGTATAAAACTATTCGATCATTAACACAAATACTGTAAGACTTAAATGATGTCGTATAAGTACCATTGAGTATAATTGTATAATATATAAATATGTTTGATATTTTGTACTATTTCTATACTCAATGGAACTCCCTAGATTGGAATTTATTATACATATAAATACATAATATTTCACCATATTATAAATTTGTAATTTATATACAATCATTTAGTTCAAAACAATGAAAACAATACATTATAATATACCTATAATAGTTATACTATTTGTAGGTATATTATTATCCGACTCCTCCGAGTGGTGAATTAGTAATTTTATAAATGTCATTGCTAGCCGAACAGATGGCGCTACGGATGTATTCTCCTATTTCACTTCTCAGTTTTTAAGGGTAGTTAAAAAATTGACTTGATGATGTGATATTAAAAGTTATACACAAAAAAACTACTTGTTAATCGAAATTATTTTCAAAGCCAACCGGTAACAAGCATATTAATAATATTATTAATTTCAGTGTTCGTCATATCGTACATCCCGATCGCTTCAATTATTTCCAACGTACACTAATCAAAAAACACAATTAAACTATATCACTTTACAACTGTTTTTTACTACAGTTACAACAGTGAGCACTGTTGAAAAACCTACTTTTATTCGCACCTTCTATCTCTTGTATTGATGTTCAAAGAGTTGTAAGGTGGTTAACTGATGATATTGAAGTTAATTAGTGTTTTGATTGAATTTGGGTGAGAGCTGAAGAAAATCTATTTGATCAGGATGACTATATTTTATTTTAATGTTTTCATAAATGTGACATTCATTTATGTACTTCTATAATATGTTTACTGTTAGGTGAAATTCACTTGAGAGGCATATTTTAAGTTAATTTTTATCGATATAAGGAAGCTATATGTGTGTGGTTATGGCTGATAAGTTACCTAGATATAGGTATGTCTGTTATATCGTTTAGTCTTGTGTGTTCGGAATTTTAATTTACTTGTTACTATTATATTATAATTTATTATAATGTTGTAGTGATAAAATATAATTTTGTGAGATACTGAGATGGGAAACAAAATAAAGGGTTATCCATTGGCGATAGCGGCAATGGATAACAAATTATAAGGTGGCAGTCAATTAAATTTTAAGTCAATATTTTTTTTAAGAATTTGAATATAATGTTGAATTAATAATATAAAAACTTTAGTTCGGATATTCCATAAAATATTTATTTCTATATTTTTTCTTCTATTAATAATTTATGTTTAATTAAAGTATAGGTACATTGTGACGTACCTACTCTTATTAAAATACTATCATTTTTTTTTTATTCATTGCTGAAATTATGCCAATACTATTCTTAAACTTAAGTTAATAGTAATTTATTGAAGATTGATATTAAATTAAAGAAATTCTCGTGAACTGCGTAGTTATTTTTTATTGGAAAATAATTTATATATATTATGTCAAAGACCAATTTTATTTGAGTATATAATATTATAAGTATCTAACATGTACTGTCATTTCATTACTTATATTTATACGTAACTATAGTAAATACCCTAATATAGTAACGTTTTAAAAGTAAGTTACTCATCACTGCAGCGTTAAAATATCATTGAAATCACTTTATTCGATATAGTCGACAAGTTTAAACTTTAAAGATATGCTCAGTGGCGCCGATCCTTATATGTCCTGCAGGTATTGCAGGTGCAATACCTATTAATGATGGGTGGGTGTAATAAGCCTACGAAACACAATGGCTAAAATTATTTTAATTTATGAAAGTTATAAATTATTTTATTTATCATCATAGCTAAAATTACGAATTAGGATGAACCATAAACCTAAACGCTAACAATTGATAATTTCCGGGGGGGGGGGGGGGCTTCGGCCAACTATTATGCTACCGGTTTATATACTCTACTATCTCCCTTAACACGGCCCTACTGGCAATCTTTAAATGTACTTATAACTCTTAGTTGTTAAAATTATAGATAGATGAGTGGAAAAAAATTGAGGGGCAGTCGCTCAATCTAATGTAGGTGGGTGGGTCTTGCTTTGCAGGTATGCTTTGCAATACCTACCTCTAAAAACTGACTTCAGCGCCACTGGATATGCTCAACTACTAATATTGTAATATAATATTAGTAATTTACGTCCGTTAGTAATTTATATACTTATAGTCTTGTGTATATATAACTTATGGATTATTCATATGAATATAATATAATAATATAGGTTTACACTACAACAGACGGATGACTTAATTGTACTAGAACTATCTATTTATAATATAATATTATTATACGTTCATAGGTACATCATGAGCATTTTTAGGAAATAGATGACGTAAAAGGTAATAATTTAATATTAAAGACTAGGCATATTAAATATGCTCTAATAAAAAATTATTGTATATTTTTATATTTTGTATTCCCATTTGTTCTAGCGTTTATACAATTTATTGTACTTTTATTGCGTTCTTACATTTGTTGGTACCTATATATTATGATTTAAATTATACTACACTATCCTTACTCTTATTCTCAAATAATTTTCGATATAACTCTAGTTTTTAAACGTCAACATAATATTTTATCTACATTTTCAATTAAATTTCATCGTTCGCATTAATTTTCTACGTGGTAGGTAGGTACTGTACTATAATATAATAACGTATAGTAATTAAATATTGACGGCACAATTACGTTATACGGACAGTATATAATAGTCTCTAAAGTTTAGACAAGTCTGTGAGTGAAGCGCACTTGTACTATGCACAGTAATACCATAATATATTATAACGATTCATCTACAACATGCAGTGGTTTTCAACTGAAGTGCCACAAGTTTTTTTTATAATTATAATTATTTTTTTTATTTTTTATTGAATTCAAGCATCTACAACTATAATATATTAATGGCTATAAGCGTTTTGATCATGGCTGAGACATGTGTCGTGAAAATTGTATGTAGTGCACCGTGTTTAAATAAAGGTTGAAAATCATACTGACCTACAATAGTCAATATAAATTTTGAATAGTGCAATAATGAAGTAACCAAAATATTTAAATGTACAAGATTTAAGTTTTAAAATTGCAAGATTTTTAGAGGAATAATTTTTTTTAGCAATACTTACATAGTTACATATCATTTTAATAATATCTTGTGGTGAGATTTAAATTTTAAGTTTTTCAAATAATTCTAATTATTTTCGGTTTTGGTTGATCCCTGCAGTATCTATTCGCAAGACATTTGTAGACAAATATTTGAGGTGTATTTTTTTAAATTCCTATTTACAATAACTAAAAATAAAACTTAAAAAAATAGTAATATTTTATGAACAATTATTTCCATTGATTTTATGTTGTTTCTGATTTCGACATGAATTTATAAACTACATTCTATTAATTAACAAAATGCATTGGTTTTCGAATTTTCGAATGTAGATTTTTAACTATTTTAATTAATATTTTTTGCAAAATAAGTCTAAAATTGGACAATACTATAACGTAGTAATACGACCTCTATCCATTTTATCTGTTATAAATAATTCGGTCCACTGATCTGTATAGAACAATATAATGTATCATAAAACTGAAAATATACAATTAAGTAGCCCTCCTTATATCGCAAGCCATTACTGAGTGTACATTATAGTGGCGTATGAAAATGGTTCCTATATGTAATATTAATACATTATTTATGTCACGGTTCATATAGGTACCTATATCATTACGGTTTATTATTTTTTCAGGTTTAACTTTGCCGATGTTGATACAGCTTGCAGTACGACTAGAACTCAAACCGTTGCGGTATCCAACAATATTTTTCGTTATGCGCGCTTTCATATAAAATGTTAAATAGGTACCTACACATATTAAATATTATAATATATTATATACGCACACACACACACACACACCGCGTAATATACGTACATGCATATTTGAATAGGATGACGCGACCCTTCCCCGCGGATCGTCGCGCTTTTTTTTTTTTTTGTTCATCCTTCAAAGGTTATCGAATGAATTAAAAAAAAAAATATATATATATATATATATTATATTAAATAATAATAATGAAAAAAAATGTACCGTGAGGGTTATATTATCCCGTCGGCGGGGTGCTGCGCGCCCGTCATCGTCTCGCGTGCATAGTTCTCTCTATACGCAGATTATAATATATAATAATATAATATACCGCGACGACGACCCGGACTACCTATACAGTATACACACCGCTTGCATATACATATATATATATATGTATGTATTATATTGGTAATACTATTACAATAATACGACATTATTATTCAGACACAATGCAAAACAGGCATGGCACGTTCCTGAACAACGGGTATGTATATGTGTACATATATAGGTAACACAATATCCGTAAATACATATATGTACGTATTATGTACATAAATATATACAGGGCGAGTCACCAAGCAAGATGCTAATTTCCATATTTTCCTTTATTGACGAATTTATTCAAATTTTGATGTTTGAAAATCTTAAATAATATAATATATACTAGGTACCTATATAGCTATAACCAAAGACTATTTATTATTTTAAGATTCTTGAATTTATTTGTACCTACTATTTTGCAAGTTCTGATAAATATGGTGGCAATAAAAGTTTTCCTTTTTTAAAACCGTAGCCCGACTTTTACTGTAAATTATTTAACGGATAATCTTTTTTTTTTTTTTTTTTTTTTGACAATGTTGGTGTAAGTTACATCATGTAACTAACTTAAAATATGGACGTGTAGTTTCCCAGTTATTAAAATGCTTATATAAGAATAATAAACCTCAAAAATCATTTTACAAAAATCTAAAATATACGTTACATTAAAACAAGTATTTAATATTTATTATAATTGGAGATTTTTTAAATTATTAATTATGCGAATGATTAGTATGTTAATCAAAATTTTAAATTATAAATTACTCATAAACTACTGGTTCAAATTTTAATCTGATAAGTCAACATTTTTTTATTTGATAATAACAGAAGAATATATATTTCTACAGGACAGTAGTACGTATTATACCAAAAACATTAAAAATGTCTAAAATTTGGCCTTTAAGCCTAGGTATTAAAAATTATTGAAAATTAGTTTTTGAATAAGTACCAACTTATAAAATGGGGAAAAATAGAATGAGCTCAGTGAATCACCCTGTATATATATCGTGAATGCGGAAGTAAAATCTACATACATACCTACATATTATATAATAATATTATATATATATATATATACATATTGATATTATATACCATAGTTTATACTACCTGGCCACCGAACACCTTGTGCTGCACCAGCAATATATATATATATATATATATATATACAATATACATATATTATAATATTTCTGTATATATATGAGGACCCGTGAGCGACATCTGCATGAACCCGTTCGTCGATACACCACGTCGCGCGCGTATCATCAGAACCGAATATAAAAAATATAAAAAAGAAAAGGGTTAGGTATACCAAATTAATCATCATCTGCCATCCCTTTTTTCCGTCCGAAATTTCGCCTCGCAGATGTCCCGCGCGTGATCTCGATATATATATAAGTTAGGTATAGGTTTTATTATACACGTAATAATATCGGAAACAGATGCTTCAGTTGTCACAAGAACGTCCCGTATACATATGTATATAAATGTGTATCTACCGCGGGTTCATGTATATAATATATATATAGGTGGAAATTTATACGGTGACGCGTCGATATCATATATTATATATTATTATTGTTGCACGTATTCCCATGTGGAGGTATTGGTCGAAACGAACCGTAATCGTTATATATATATATTATGCACTATGAAGTATATATCAATGGCTCGATATAATAATTACATGTAATGTATATTATTCCATAGACTATGTCATGATACCATGGACAACAATATGTTATACTACTATATAAATTACCTAATATCATTAATAATACCTATATATTATTATTTATAAAATGGTATACTTCGTTACTTTTATTTTTTGAAGCACAATATGAAACGTAGTACAATATAATTATCAGCCACTATTATAGGTAATGATGTATATTATTAGTTATTACATATTGCGTAAATACATATAAATAGGTTATAGGTATTTTATATATAATATAAAATAGTGGGTATATTTGTGGTGTCATTATGGCAATCTTGCTTAGTGTGATTTTTGCACTAAAACAACAACGAACTTGCAAAGTGCAAGTAAAAATATTGAATAAAGTTGTTCATTAAAAATAAAATTATGTTTATATTAAATTATGTATACAATGTTATATTTGTTATATTAAAATATGCAAAATTAAAATTGTATGTTAAGGATAATAGTGAATTTAGCTGTATTTGGTATGGCTAACTTACCATCGACTAATAACGAATGACGAATAATGGCGGTGTACATCAACACTAAAATCACCCAATCATTAAGTGTTTATATACGCTCATTATTTTGAAATATTAAATCTATTTTTAATAATACTTTTAAATATAACTAGATTTCAATGAAAAATAGTATTTTGGAAAAAAATATTTTTTACCATTATTTTGACTTTAACGTTTTACTGCAGTTTAGATAACAATATGCTAAGTTAAAATTTCATATTTTAAAACATAATCATTTTTATATTATTTCGGCACACAAAAATCTAATTTGAAAACAATTTTAAATGAGGTTTAGGTTAAATATTTGTTACTTATATGTAATTCAAGATTCAACATTTACTCTAAAACCAGTAAAACCTAAATACTCCAAAAAATATTCTGCTAAATATTGTCAAGTGAAAATTAAAAAAAACAAACTAGTTAACATCTGAATAGATTACCATCTTGTACATATAACAATCATTGTATTCATACATCAAATCATTTAAATCAAATCTAATGATTATGCCACAATGACTTATAGAAATGTTGTAAATCATTTTTATGCACAGCAGTCGTACTATTTTAAATTTAAAAGAGTTAAAACGATTATAAAAAATGTACTTTTGATACGCATTGATTAAAATATTAGAATAAAACTTAACTTAGTAAAAAGTACAATATTAACTTTTACATGAAGGTTATACTTGGTTTAAAATTCCGTAATAAATTTCTATGATATATATTAGTATAATTAATAAATGGTTATAAAAACAATTATATATTTTAAAAAAGGAAAAATGTATATAAATAAATAAATATTATATAAATGCAAAAAGTAAAAATTTTGACTATTACATTTGATTATTTTTCAGTTCATTTTTGACATTTTTTTTAATTATCACAGACTATTATTATTATGAAGAATTTTTACAAAATTAAACAATAATGATATCTAAAGTTTAAGCACATATTATATAATTAGCTATCTGTGTAGGAAAATAAGAGGAAAAGTATTGAAATATTAAAACCACTAAAAAGTTAATAGTATCATATGATCGTTTGTAAATAAACATAGACATAGGTATATTTTACAGTTGTGATGGTAAACGATTTAAGAATAATGTTTATTTACAAAGTTGAAAAAAAAAACCTTTACAAAATAATCCCGTAAATATATTAATTGCTTGTACACAACAGGACGCAAACCAAATGTTTGTATTTATTTATTTTCTTCCTTTCTTGTTTTCGTGCGAAACCCGGCAGAAAAAATCGTTGGGGTGCAGATTGAGGATCTGTACGGGGGGTAATTAAGGGTGACGAAAAAATAAATAAATAAAAGGAACGAGAGAAAGGTTTATGATCAGATGTTTTGCATCCTCTGCAACAGTGTGCGAATGAAAGGAAGGGTTAAAAAAATACGCTTTTTAAAGAACTACACAAAAAAACCGTGGCCGAGGGGTGGGTCCGCGGCAGCAATACGTATACATACAAGCACGCACAAAAAGCAGCAAAAAAAAAAAAAAAAACCGCGCGTATGCGCACATTATAATAATATAATATATAAATCCCAGTCCGTGTCGTACCCAGACCGATATTAAAAACTAGAAAGAAATAATTATTATTATTTTATTTAACACGTGGGCCGCATGGGGCGTTGCCCGACTCTGCTGGACGTCTTCTTTGTTGCGGATTGTAATAATTCAAGCGCATCGTTCAAAGTGATTTGGTCCAAAAAAGGTTCCTCGTCTGTTGCTATACATAGGATTACTATATATTTATATATATATATATATATATATATATATTATATATTTGGTTTGGGGTAGTTTTGCCGTTATTATATATTATATACTTATTCGTATATATATATATATATATATATTCATTGGCCTTTGCCGAACTTATGCAGTTGGTGATAGTTATTCGCCGAAGAGGAGGAGAGACGTATCGCACGCCGTGTCTGTTTTCGCGCCATGCACGCGGGTGCAAATGACGTATTATTCGAGGAAAATTCGTGGAGAAATTTTTTTTCTTCTCCAATGAGATGAGCCTTCGGAATTACCGTTTGCCGTTGTACGACGTTTACTATTTTCGTGTACATATTTATGTATAGTAAATCCCCACGAGGTTAATCGGCGTCAATCGACTGAACACGCGAAATACGCCGGTCCGATCGGACGAAACTGTTGTTCGTGTCGTTCTTTTTTCCCCCGTTTCTCCTTACCCTATAATATATAAGTATATATACATATATTATATTCGAAATCCCGTTTTTATTGTACACGCATTCCTCGTCGGAGATCCCTGATAACCCATAAAAATGCGCACAGGGCTTCCAAATTGCATGTTTTGGACGGAGCGCCCGCCGGAATCCGAAATGAGCTAGCCATCACGCGCGAATATAATATATATGTGTACCGACGTTGCAACGGGGAATATTTATATATATATGCGTAGATACATACATATGGTGTATATACTAGGTAACTACATATATTGAATGAGACACTCATTATTTAAAAAACCGATATTTATTATTATTTATTATATATTAACGGGCTGAGCCCTGCTATACCCACAGCAGTTTAAATTTTAAAACATAATACAATATATTATTGAATAATTAATACAAGTAACACTGCAGTAAGTTTATGTAAGATAATAATTTTTCCAGTAATTTGTTTTACATACTATTTTAAATCATTAAAAACAAAATTTTTGATTTTTAAATTGTTTAATGACAAGATGCATTTTAATTTTTTTGCTCTAAAGCAGAGTATTTTTTGGAGTGTTTCAATACTGAATAAAAATCGAATTTTGGATGAACGTAGTATAGTGGTACTTTACATGGGTACCTACCCCACAACATTTTGATCCACTTCAATATTCCACTTACATAAACTTTAAACACTTATAAAGTTATAACTAATATAAACTAACTAAAAAATTCCGATTTTTATTGAATCATGATAATAATATTGTGCTTTAAAGTAAGAATTTTAAACTTTTATCATCCAAAATAGTAAAAACTAAAAAGCATAAAAAAAAATGACAATAAATAATAGTAAAAATAAAATTTTTTCCAAAAATGTTCTTCTAAAACTATGTACCTACCTAAATAATGCTTTTTCAAAAACGTTAGTGTTTCTAAAAAAATAATATTGTCTTACGTTAAATGGATTACACCGAAGGTATATTTATGGCGGCTATAAATACGCACGTCTTTCTTCAACCCCTGACGCTTACCCAAAACCATACAAAACCACCGCTACAGTCCAGCCGTTTTCACTTTCGGACCCCGTCACGTGTCTATATATATTTTATGTATTACCGTTATATGTATATATACTTATACCTACGCCGGGATTCGAACAACAACAAAGTTTGATGGCAGCGGATTCCAAACACAAACAACTGTCGAATTAATTGAACCGCGGGCGAGGGATCGTTTGACTTCAAAACCATTCCCGCGGACCAAGTTAAACAAATTTACCGCGGCCGAAATCCGTTTCCGTATACCTATATACCTATAGGTGCTACACGCGCACGTATCTTATTGTTTAATCGAGAAATCGAGCACGTGGACCGTATAGTTTTGGTGTATGTATACCATCGGTTTCTCACCCGTGACTCGCGATTTGCAGTCATCATATTATCTTCCAAGCATATCACGTATTTTTTAATACATTTTTTATCATTTAATATTTTATATTACGTGCTTTTATTGCCAATGCGGCTAGCGAGACATTGAAAAAATAATAGAAAGCCTGTCTCTTAAAAAGGTTAAAGATCCTGGTATAAAATATGTTTATTAATTATTATTAAAAATTTATTGTAATACTTATGTATAAAAATGTCGTGTCACAGTGTTAGTTATTGAAATCATCCGAAATGGCTTGGCTGATTTTTATTAAAATTTAAATGTTCTGTGGATAATTAGCGGGTCTGAGAATTATAAAACATATACATATATAAAAAAAAAAGGCTAATTTAAAAATGTAATTGATCACCCCGGGAGTTGCTCAAACAGGAATTTTGAGATTAACTATTATAGACATTTTTTTCGTTAAATGGTTGTCATGCGTTTTAGAGTTATTATAATAATAATTAAAGGTTCCGTCGATTAGATTGATTATAGGAGAGAAATAATTATTACAAATTAGTATTTTAAAGTAGGCTGAGTTGTACTAATAGCTGCTAATATACGGATTTCCCACCAGAGTGGCTGAATTGCACTTAAAGCTGCAAATTACATCTTACATCCAAAAGGATTTGAACACAATTTTATAAAGGGTTGTCATATTTTAAGGGAAAAGTGCACGGGGTCAGCTAGACTTACGATAGACATTTTTGTTTATTAATGGTGACTATGGTTTATAAAATTTGATGATAATATTTATTTAATTTTTAATTTGAATATGTATACTCAATTTTTTTGTGTCATTTAAAATGCCAGAAAGACGCCAGAGTGCCAATTTTTTTCGTAGAACAAATGCAGCTATAAACAAGAGAGCAAAGAACAGACGAACAAATCTAATCCGATAATACTAATTTTTGTGTGATTATGGCGCAATTGTGCGAATCTTTATCACAAGAGGCACGAGCTGAACGCAATGAACAACGAAGAATGGAAAAAATAAATAATTAGGTGACATTAAATTCAAATTGCAAATACTTTCTCTAACAGCCTGATTTGTAAATATATGTAGGTATAAATTTAGTAAAGTTAGGTACCTAAAAGCATATCATCAAATTAATCTTAACTAAACTCAACAATTTAGTTTTTGAAATTTGCAAAAAACGTCAGTGCTATACATTTTAAGAAAACATTTTGAAATTCACCTATGAAAAACTGAAAATTTAAGTATAAATAATATAATATAAATATAATATAATGTATTAGTGTCGTACTTACACCAAATACAAATACTCTATGTTTATCAAGAACTATCTGAATGAATTTACCAATAGTTAATATTACACTTCATAACCCAAACATGATATTTTATTGACGTGTGGGGATGGAATTTGCGATTAAAGATATTAAGAACAAGCAAAATAATTTAAAAAGGTTATTTACCTAATATATTATGCGAAATGTTTTATTTCTAATTTCTAATTAAAAATTAGTTATTTTAAAAACATGAAGGTATCTATATGCACTTAGTATTATAGCTAAGTAATCTAGTTATCAAAATATGTATTCGTTGTTTAATACTTTAATGATAATTTATTTTAAATAAAAATTAATAGACTCGTGATTTTTAAGCAGTTATACCATGGCTAAATAACTAGGTATAATCTTAATCCCGTGATACGCATGTCGACGACGTCGCTGGAAGGAATTATTATCAATTATATAAAATCACAGTTCATCTGGCAGGATACCTAAAAATGTACTGCCGGTTGACGTTATATTTCAATGGCAGAAAAGATAAATTAGTTGTTTTTTCCTTAAATGCGCTCATTGATCCAAATTTGGTAATTATCTGATCATACCTAACTAGTTATTTAGCCATGAGTTATACATAATTAGTCAATTGAATCTGAATTTATTTTTATTTTAGAATAATTTAAATCTTTTTGGGTATAAAAAATTTATTTATTTGAAATTTTATCTTTTTCCATGTATGTACTAAAATTAAAATTGCATGTTTTCTAAAAAAAAATGTACTCCCCTCATTTCAGATTTTAGATGTTTTACAATGATATTTATTTCTTTTTCTTTTTTATTCTGTAAATACTTTTTCTCCCTCTAAATTTGCTCAAAAGTATCAAGTGTAGTATCTTTTCTGAAAGGTAGGTAATGTTCTTGAACTGGTACTTTAAACAAGTCATTTTTCGATTTTCGAAACAGTACTCGAAATAAAAGCGGTTAAATGAGAAAAACGTACGATTTCACGATTTCACGGTTTTATAATATTAAATAGTTATGGACGGCGTTTTCTATCAGAAATATTACTTTAAATGAAAAATTACAAGAGATCTTTTTTGTTGTATTTTCGATATTCTTCCTCTCGATTAGGTTACGTTTGGTAAAGTTTGAAAAAATTCTAGTCATTTTTTTTTAGCTATTTATAGACATTTTAATTTTGGAAGTTTTTTTTGTTGTAATTCGGTTAAAAATATTTGAAAAAAATTGAAATTTAAGTTGTTTACTTATATTAGCCTTACACCTAGACATGGTAAAATTTTCAAAATATTTGAGCGACTTTTGAGCTTTTTCTTTTCTTTTCTATTTTTTTTTTCATTTTTATGATATTTCCTAATTATAAATTATAATTATAATTGTATAAATTACCTATTTATATAAATCGTTCTTAAGTTGTTCTTATAACGCTTCGTTTATCACCATAGAAACGAATACAATTAAATAAAAAAGATTCCCTCGTCCACTCAGAATCGTTTTTTTTATCGAATGCAATTTCAAAATTCAAAACGAATTCAGTAAAATTACACTAACCTGTCCGAGAACCGAGGGGCGATGGACAAACATCCGTCACCGAAATGCTGACCTACTTATTTTTTACTTCCGCTTCTAATGTTAACCCCTGGCATAGTTTATACATATAATATCTTTATATCGGCTGTAGCGTACCTATTATACTATATATTATATCACACGATGGTCCACGGGGACGACGTTTTAAGGAGCGATGTCATAATTTTCTATTTGCCAGGTCGGCGACACTCGCGCCGTCATGATGATAATATAAATATATACGTATACCTACGTATATAATATATATTATACATGTTGCATATAGCATATAAATGTTATATATTATGTACATGTCGTATTTATTCTCGCGCACACTCGCGAAATTATTATTACAATATACGCTCAAGACCTTTCGCGCGGTGATGGTGGCGGCGGCGAAGGCGATGGCCGTGCAGCAGCGAAAGGCGACCGTCTCGGCGCGTTGACAATCCCCCAGAGTCCCATATAATGACGTGGACTATAACGCGCATGTATCTATATAATAATATTATGCGTATATACGCCGAGGACATTACACACACACACACACACACACACACACACACACACACACACACACACACGTCCTACTTCACCCACACACACCCACACGGTCGTGTAATATATATATATACGTCCTCAGTGCGTGTATATGTGTGCGCGCTATCCCATATAATAACGTGCTCGTCTCCACCTATATCCGGTCACCACTGCCGACATAAGACCTTGGCGCGTATATGTTAGTGTTCAAACGACCCTTCGTCGCACGAAGATAGGGGAAAAAATACTCTCCCGCGTAAACTTTAATATTATACGCGTATCGCGGCCGGCCACAGTTGCACGGTACACCCACACACCCACACACACACATGTATATATACGTATACGTATGTCCTTACTCCTTATTATTGTTATTATCATGCGCGTATCCTTACATATCTATCTATTTATATATATATATATATCATATATTCATATGAAGATCATGGTATTTTCTCGGTATTACTTTTGCGTCCTTTTCACCACGCTACCTTCCGCAGGCGACTTGCCCATATATTTTATATTGTATACATTAACACGACCCTGATACAACTTAGCTATATACTACTAGATAGAGAGGGGGGCTAGAGGTTCCCGTATATTTTGCTTGCAAGCTTTTAATTTATACTAGTTATAATCATATGTTTCAAAATGTATATTAAAAATTATATTACAAACATAATTGCAGACTTATCGATTTTTCGTAGATATATTATGATATAAGTGGTGAAACATAATCGATTATATTGAATACTAAAATATTTTTAGTCGCGTTCAAATTGGACTAAATATAATTTAAAGGTTAGTATAACTTCGAAATGTCCACACATATCACACTGATAAAATATGAAAAGTGCAAGAGAATAACGGATAATATAATTAAATACGGATACAATGTTAATTTATAATTTTTTGTCTTAAACACTGGAAAAAATATTGATATAGAGTTAATCTATACTTATGAATAATAACTGCAGTACCTATGTAACTGAAGAATTAAAATCATTTTATGATTACTTAATATAATCACAATAATATGTATCACTCAATCACACATTATTTATAATAGGTATCTTACATAAATGGTACCAGCACAAACTCAAACAAGGGCACAAAAACACAAGAATATCGACCATAGCTATATGCTTAAGTGCATATTACAATTGACATCGTCGGCTATAGTTTATCACCTCTGCAACCACGACCTGTATAACATGAGGATAGCACGACAGAATAACGTTTGCAGTCTGTACGTATATTGTATTATTATCAGTCCTATTTTCCTTCTTTTTCCCACATATTATTATATTTTCTCCGTGTTTATTATTATTATTATTTTTATGCAACGGGCACTCGTCAAAAACGCCAATATTATTTAACAAGACGTTTCTATCAGCGCACAGTGGTGGCCAAGACGCATCGTAATAATAACACCGTAATAATATAATAATAATAAAACAATAAAACAATAAAACAATACAACATATTTAAATACAAAAAATGTTGTTTACATAATTATTGAAAGATTCAATGGAATTAAAATTAAATAAATCAATTTTTAAATAATTAAAAATTGACATTATTTTTTATTAACAGGAGAAATCGAAGCATAATTTGTTGTATGTGTAAAAACATAAAATATAGTGGTTGATCTGGTTCTAGGTACACTGAGGGACATAAAAATTGAGAAAACCTAAAATCTCAGGGCAATTGATGTAACCATTGACGAGCATAAATAAAAATGTCATGTCATATATTTTTCTTCGTTTGGATAAACTATACCAATATCAAAATAATGTAATAATGGTTCATAAGGTAAATGACTCAAACAAATTAAATTGCATTTGAAGGCTATAAATTGAAGGAAAAGATAATTGTTTTTTATAAAAATCTGTATTGGTTTTCTGCTTCATTGAATTTAGTTTCATTTTTGTATAACGTTTTACATTGGTGAACATACTTCAAATATTACCGAGCGTTGAACGGATGATACTTCATCGAATTATCACGTGGTAGTGGTCAGTTTCCCAAATTTTAATTTCGATTATTTTTTTTTATTGATTAATTTCGTATATATTATTATGTTATACACACTACACATCATATTCTACGTACACGTATATATTTTTACGTGTGAAATTGAAAACATAATGTTATCAATTTATCATCGTAATTACCTTCTATTAATTATTATTTATGAAATTTCGATTATCAATGAAGATATTAATTTCAAAATAGTGAAAATAAAAAGCGGTATTGCTTACCGTAACCGTAACTTATGAAATTGGTGTAATATTATACGGCTGACATTTATGCTCATATTGCTATGGTTTTATACTATGAGCTATGTTATTATTATTATAGAAACTGTTGCATATACGAAGTACCTAAGTATATTGTTACTTAAAAGGAATTGTTTAAAGATGTTCATGATGGTACTCTTTGGTTTTAACTTTCCCAAGAGAATAAAGAAAATTGGAAATACATTTATCATTATTAGTTCAAATAGTTAAACAATTATTATTCAAACGACCAAACATTTTAAACACAATAGTGTAGGTATAATAATATTATTCAGGTCTAATTTTTATTCAACTTTATTGATTACAATCATATATTACTAATAATAATATATAATATTATATAATCTACATATTTAAATAATTAACTTAACTTTCTTGTTCAAAAATTCACTTAACTACAATTAATTAACATTTATTATAACATTTATGGTACCTACTTTATACTTAAATGCATAAGATAATTTAAAAGGAATTTTATGTTAAATTTGAAAAGCATAAATAGAAATAGAAACATGTTCATGAATATCTAACTCGTAATAATTTGTAAATATTCAAAATATTATAAATAGCTCAAAAAGTCACAATACTTCAAAGTGTTAAAGTAAGTACATAGCAATTCACTATAGATATAAATTTAGTGAAAATGTCATCTATATTTACACAGGTATTTTTGTAGTCACACTAAAATTGATTTTTTCAAAAACAAGTTTTGTGTAAAAACCTTAGTTTTCCTTTATTTTTTTTCCTGCCACTCTTGAAAATTATTGAAATTAACCACCCCTCTCCCTCAAGTGAAAACTAGATTTATTCCCTACTAGAAAAGAAGTTGTCGAATAAAATCAAAGCATTTTAATGCTTTTTATAAAATTAAAAAAAAAAACACACACACATCATTGTAAAATCAATACATTCATCGCTCCGCTTGGAATCTAAAATACATAGCACATATTATTATATTATATTATGTATCTCTATTCCATTATTATATAATTTAATACACTAATATACTATATATTGTATAGTGTATATTATACCAATCGGTGGGTGTTGCGACGTGTGTATATTATACACACACACACACATATATATATATATATATATATATATTATATATATGCAAGGAGATGTTATTATTACTAACACTTTGGAAACTCGTTCGCAAATAGGACAAGGACTGCTGCAAGAATACGTATTTACACGACATGACATATCAGAGAAGGGTATCGTGTGATCACGGTTCTGTGAGCAAAATGTCCGATTTAGAATGTGGAGTACGTATTATATATACATATAATATATATTATATATTGGTTGGGACTACGGGAAAGGATGTATGTAAGGACTGCGGGTTTTGCGACCGATAGGTAAAAGCTGCACATGGTATCTGATTCGGACCGGAAATTGAATTTGCTCACAGCAAAAGTCCACGATCAGAAGATATCCCTAACTCCCCAAGAGACCCTTGTACACGCGTCTTGAATGTCATTTTAGAGCGAGATATAGAGATTGGAAGTCGCTAGGAACACGAGAGGGTTGTGAGGGTGTATATATACACCATATACATACATACATATACGTATATATATATAAACGTACACCCACATTTATATATATATATATATCGACGGGACAGTGCCACACGCGGGACGGGGAGGGTGCATCGTCGGCAGTAAGGAAACACAAACACAGGCTGACAATTTAAATTATATGCTAATCAGTTCCTGTTTTTGGGCCGATGGATTTTCAACTTCGGATGACAAATTAACGATATCGTTCCAAAAACCGAATCCCGACGTCTACAGCGACTGTTTGTTCGAAGTGTGTATAAATATAGATAATATATTTATCAATTAGATAATTTACCAAACGCATGCTGAACCCATTTTTTCTTTAAAAACGTATACCTAGTTATTAAAAAACTGATTTTTTGATATTTTAAATATGTACTTAAAAAAAAAATTCAAATTCATTTTTTTTGTTTCTATATTAAAGGTTATAGGCTTATGCTACTACACTTGAAAAGGAGAAGTTTATATCATCTCAGTACACTCCTTAAGTAATATATAAAGATTTCATAATTTGGAAAAAGTCAGTGAATATTATATATTTAGAAATTATCCAAAAATCAAAATTTGAATTAATTAATTAATAAAAGAAAAACGGGGTTGATCATACTTGATGAATCACCCTGTTTATAAATACATTATGTAACATTAGACTTGCGTATATATTATGAACATAATGTATATCGTGGGTGAAGTAGTTTTTTTTCAATATAGTATTTTACTGTCATTATATATCGCTAGCTGTTTTCGTTAATATTTTATATCCACTGTGACTTGTTAGCGGTGGTGGTGTTTGGGTGAAGAGATGGTAAAAAAAAATCATTGTTGTATAAATATACAGCCTTCAAAAATTCCCCCGGATATCGGTTTCCCATACGTGAGTAAAAAAAAATTACGTTCTCGCGTGACAGGTTCTCATCAACCCTTCCGCAAAATACACGAGGGATTCCAGTTTTGTGGAAAAAAAAATTGAAAAGGAGAGAAATCAAGTGTGGTTACACTGTACGACTAAACGCAAATGTATGTGTGTGTGTGTAATACACTATACAAATTCCTGGTGAATTTTTGGGGTAAACTACGTAACCGTTTCGGGGTGTAAATAAATAAAAACACTCAAACTACTGTGACATTCGCGCGACAAAAAAATAATAATAATGATAATAAAATCGCACTGCAGCAGTATCGTGTTGCGCGTCATCCCCTCGTCGTGGGCGCGTATATACACGTATTTAGGTACCATTGTTATACGTACTTTAAATCACATATTATACACCATCGTACTTATAATATATATAATAACGTAGTCCCTCCGTGGCTAATGGATGACTAGAAAATCGTTTTGGGGGGTGGGGATAAATCGTATACGAAATACCGAGAAAAAAACACGATCAGTTCGATAATAGTACTTTAACCCTAATAAGCGTGTCGTTCGATCAGATATATCATAATATTATACGAAATCCTCGGTGATAGAGAGCGCGTATATATTATATAAGTATATGAGAAAACGCTTCTATATACGTACAGGTATATAAACCAGCTATTATATTGTAATATTTTGTTTGCGATTTAGCGGGCCGTACATAATTATAATAGGTATAGTTGTTGTGTCATGTACGCGTGGAGGAGAGACGCCAACGAGTCTACGCCGTTTTGCCGTGGCTAGTTTCTAGTGCTTATATACCCACTCGAAAAAGGTCGCATTGTTCTTATTGTAGCGAACACAATAAACCGCACACGCGTTTTTGACTTCACGCGGTCACGAGTATTATATTATAGTATAGGTAGGTACCATATGCACACATGCACACACACAAACACACACACACTTCTAAACGATCGCTATCAGAACTATTATATACGCGTATACACACATAGCTACTCGTTTATAATAGACCGCATATACCTGTATCATACTATGGAGAGATACGCGTACTTCTGCGCTAGCACATTATAATATATAATATTGCTGTATACGGCGCGCGCGTTTAATGGTTTAACATAATAATATATTGTTTCGGGGTACATATCAATGAGCTGAAAATCGACAACGTCTAAGGCTGTAGGTACATCGTCGTCGTCGCAGTCGTTGTAGCAGTGGTAGTAGTTCCTAGAAGTAGTTGTTGTATATTCCAACTTTACACATTGTACTTATTATGCGTGTTTTATAGTAATATATAAATATATTTTATAGAATGTGTTGTTCTTATGATGCGTTTACGTTGCGACGATGAGCGTGACTTTTTATTTTGGAAATATTTCCAAAAATGTAAATAGTTAAACGGAGTTAAGAGATATAAATAATTGAGTGTTCGTGCAGTAAGTCTAAAAAGCAAAGGGCACGAGTCATACAACCCCATTGGACGGCGTGGCCTTGACCGAGTACCTATATTCTCGTTAACAATGACACGATGCCCGATATTTTATTCGGCCGTCTCTTTAACATTGACCTATCTAGGATAAACTGCATGACATTTTGTTGTGAAATAAGTCACTAAAAACGTGTTTTCATTTAAAATTACCTACCTACTTATTAAAGACTTATTCGTAAACGGTAAACAGTAGCGACGAAGCGTGCGCAGGATGTGTTTAAGATTCTTCCTTAAGATTTATCACAAACTCGAGGGTGTTTTACCAAAAAAATTATTATTTTTATTAATTATTAAATTTGTCATCAAACGAGTAAAATAATAAAAAATAATAACAATAAAAATTAAAAAAAAAGCTTTTTTAATAATTTCCGATAATATTATGAGTGTTTACTATATTATTATTATTTTTTTTTTGTAAGGGAAACCCGCGTCAACATTGGGTGTGGGGTGGGACGGTAGGGGTTATTTTTGTATATTTGTTTGTAGGTTTTTAAGTGGGTAGGGTTATAGCACGTGTTTGTGTATGTGTGGCAAAGATATGTTGCTAAAAATCCCAGGTGGTCACCCATCCGGGAGCTAGCAACTGCGGCCGGTACGTACGCTCAATGTGTTACCGCAGATTGAGGGTACGACCGCGCCTCACCAAGCCACACTATATTATTATACTAATACATAATGATATTAAAACACGTGTTATCGACAATATAAAGACAGCGCGTATACAAAATATCATATTATAATATTGTATTATAAATGATATGTATAATTCCTAGTTAAACAAAAATCGAAAATATACATATAAAAGTAGTGCAAAACTACAAGCTAAATAATCGTACGGCTCTAGTGCTATCTATACTCACATTAAACGAGCAATATTATACATCATAGAGGGTTCTTTTTAAGTGATTCGGCGTATATACTGACTGAGGGCATATAAAATATATTAGCAAATAATATTATTATAATATTGTTTTTACGGTCCGTGACATCTGTGCGTAATCTCTATAAAGAGCCTTTATACATATTTTACGTATTTCATGTGTAGGTACCTACATAATATATAATACAATACGAAAACGAGAATTGTATACGAGCTGATATGACTATTAAAAAACAAAAACTACAACAACACAAAATAGAGAAATAATAACCATCAATACTGCAAGAGTGCCTATCTATATATATTATATACATACATATATATTATAGAGTGTGGTATTCGTATGACAATGTATATTATTATATTCCACGTTCGGGTACATGAGTTATGGGCGCAGTGGTTTTGTTTTTTAAGCGCATACAAATGTATTCAATATGTCGCAACTCTTACAGGAGTCGGTGTCACCGATATAATATACATAATACTATATATGAGCGAAAATATTATAATTTATATCGATTACTTGCGACTACATATACTTTAGTATGTAAACATTTTTTCCTACTCGAGTATAAAGATTTTCTATCGTCAGATTGTTGAGAGTTCATTACAGAATATTATATAATAATGATTGTATACCTATCAAAAACGCCCAGTGGTTGTTTACAATATTTTGCATACTATTGCTGTGTTACTTAGATGAAATTCCTTCGAGAGCACATATTATTCTACAACATTTTCACGTGCATCATAGATATAGATTCATATAGATTAAATTACTATAATTAATAAGTACAATGTACATAATAAACGTTTTATAATCTTAATCATTCATATAATTAAATAACCAAGGATTAAGATGTTTCATATAATATTATAAAGGAATTATAAGTTTCAAACTAAATAGACTTTGAACGTCATAAACATCATAAACTATTATGTACACAATTTTTGTACGATTATCGGTGACTCCGAAAATTATAACTGCACTTTGGTGTATAATATTTTTAAAAGTTTAAATTAAGTTTTTTAGATCCAATCACATTTGAAATATAATTTTTGTTCGCTACCTACATAAAAAACATGGAAGTTATTGATCAATTTCCACGTGATTCACTATTTACAACTGTCAACTTTCCATTTACGTGCTTTCAGAAACTCTCATATTAAATTAAAAAGGCACACAAATATGTTTCAAAATTTAATACATAGCAATGCGTATTAGTTTATTACTATTGCATTCATAAGTTCAAACAATAATGTACATGTTTTGTATGTGTATATAAACTTTTATTGGTATAGCAACCAAAAGTTTAAGTATAATAAACGAAAAATATCATTTGTACCTAGCACAATATAAAAACCGTCAAAATATTGTTTAATGGAAACGTTGTCATTCATAAACCAAAATATAACTATAGTTTAAACTAATCATTTCAAATAATTATAAAAATAGCACACAAAGAGATAAAATGTTTTCATACCTCGAGTACGTTAATAAATTAATAATTGATGAAATTTCAAGTTATTGGTTTTTTAACTACAATAAAAATAATCGATATTGTTGAAAATTGGTTTTGTAAAATGCCAGTTTCCTCCAGTTTTTTTTTTTTACTTTTTTGAACTATTTGGTAAGTAAAGTATATAGGAATTTATTTTTAAGTTTTTATTCTCCCTTACCTCTAACGTACTGACTAGATCCATTTTTATACTACAAATTACCCATAAGAATTGAATTTAAAAGCATTTTTACTACTTAAAATATGTGATAGACACACATACATAAAAAAAAACTAGGGTATCATTGTAAAATTTGCCATTCGTAGCATTGTTAAGAATCTAAAATTATTACTCAAGGTATACAAAACATGAATTTCGGTCAAATAAAGATATACACAAAGCCGAGCGTCTATAAACTTATAAAGTTATGTATTACGAGTGGAGGGCGGTAATTACATTTCGTTATAATTAGAATTTGACGTCCGTCATCCGAAAGGTTTCGACATAAGTAATAGGTATATTTATAATGTGATACAACATATTATAGACTTTAATCAGACTTTAAACCGTAATCAATCCTAAAGGGGGGAGGGAGGAGATATAGGGTTGCAGTTTAAAAGTTCTGCAGCTAACATTGTATGCTAGTTGTGAAGTTGACAGTGCAAAGTTAATGGTGGGATAGTTAAAAAGTGGAATTCCAACAAATTCCAACAAGTGTCCAACAATGTCCAACAAGTCCATTTGAACACTGTTGGAAGGTTTTTGAAAAGTTCCACTAACATTGTAATGCTATCTTCACGTGGGTAGATTTCGACTCGTATTGGTGTGGAAAATATTCTCCAGTAGTCCAGTGCAGTTATATATCACGATTCATGACGATCACGAGCATAATATTATTATCATGGTGCGCCTATTAATGTGTACACTTAATATAATATATTATCGTTATATTATAATAATATACAGTATACGCGTCGTGCACGCCGGTGATGCTGCAGATCGGAGCGAAACGTTTTGTCAAAATTTAACGTATTATATTCCCGCGAGAGAAAATGGACCGGCAGAGCAGCCGCGCACAACGCTGGTCTACGTATATAATATAGGTTTATAATAATATACGAATAGTTAGGCGGCGGCGGAAGGTTTATCTAAGTTAAGGGTTTCTGACGGTCTACTTTTGGCCGCGGTGGTGTGTGTGTGTGTGTGTGTGTTTGCGCATTATAAATTCAAACGCGGTGGCGAAGCCGCACTACCCCGGCCGGTGCAGCTTTCGAAATCGCCATGTCGAAAAGTGAAGAAACCCTGCTCGGTGCGCGTCGTGCAGCGGACCGGGCTGTGTGCAAAGTTGGCCGAGTCGCACGCAGGAACCGCGGGGTGGCTTTTAACTAAACGGACAACATGCGCTCCGCACCGACCCGTCACACTATACAGACCACACCACCTCTCTTCATTCACCTGCAACCTATCGCCCGCGTCCATTAATAATAACCATACTATATATATATATATATATATATATATATATATAGGTATATGCGTTTGTGTGTGTGTGTGTAGGTATGTCTGCAAATCTGTGTGTGTGTATACGAACCGACCGTGGCGGACCCGGCTATATGATGGATGACCCTCCTAAACGATTACCACTTCATATCCCCGTGCGAAGTTTGTTGCCTTTATGTACACGTAAGTAGGTATTATATATATATATCGCTGCTGCTGCAGCAGGCGTTTCCCGGTCCCTATGTTGGCTCGCACAAATCTCGGCACATCGGCTGGACCCACGCGTATATACATATATACATATACATAAGTAGGTAACTATATATACCTACAAAATGTTGGTTGGTAAGTATACCTACCTATATACATCATACAATACCAAGTAAGTTTAGTCCGGGTGGGCGGATGAATAATCGCCGGCGACCATGCAGCGATTGAACGTGGTGGTTTCTTGTATATTCAACTATATACACAGATAATATATATATATATATATATATATAAGTATCTATAATATATACTACGCTGCAGCCTATAGACGCGACTAGGACCAAATTTTTTTTTGTAGGGGAGAGGGGATTATCCTTAGTAATCTGTGTGGACATTTTCCCTATAACCTTCTACTTATGGACAACATTTTCAAGTATTTAGACTAATATATACGAAATAAGCTTATAATATTTTAAGTTATAAACTATACAAAAGTTGATATCACCATAGGACAACACTCCTCCCCAAACTCTCACTTAGTTGAACCTATATACGAGTCATTAGCAGTAACAAGTACGTGAAATGCCTGATATATCGGGAAAGTTGCAATATATAAAGACTATATTTAGACTATATACAACCATAATATATATATTATTATGTAATAATAATGACACACGCCGAAAGGAATAGTAATACGTTTTGACTTATAGGTATGATACTATACCGTATTACCGTCCCCGCCGTCGCCCCACCGTTGAGCTTTTACCGCATAAAAATAATTTCGTATAATGTTTTTACCTACCCACCACCGCGTATATCACGAAAACGAATTTTCTGGTCAACTAAACGATTTCCATATTTTCAGCGGTATTCGAGCGAAAGTATCGCGTAAGCCGACGCGACTTGCGGGAGCGGAGAGAAGAAAAACGGTTGCGCACACTGCACGAGGTGAGGTGGCTGCAAATATTATACATATATACTTATAATACATATATACATTACATTATATACCACGCATACATATATATTTATATATAAGTATACACGTATAATGCAAAAAGAAACGTGGACGACGGCGGAGACGTTGGCGGCGTGGAGGGACGAAAGAACGTATTTATACGGATGGTTGAATGTCACGCGGGTCTGGAAATAGCCCCATATATTTCCTCCGCAATGCGCCGGGAGACTTTATTTTCGACCAGTCAAAAGCCCCGGACCGACGTCTACCGTGGTGAGAGGTGGGTGTGGTGAGGGAGAGAGACCCACGCCGCCGTTTCTCTCGACTTTTTGATCCGAACTAAATTGGATGTCCACATGCACACGCGCTCCCCTCCGCCGCCGTCGTTGTCGACGTCGACGTCGTCGTAGCGGCAGCAGCCTTTGAGCTTTTCCCCCTCTGCTCGTGCCTTTTTTTCTTATTATCCACGTCGGACAAGCCCCCACTCACCCGTCTGCTCGTTGCATCCACCGCGCCGCATCCGCAGTCGAGTTTTATACATTTCGGTCCCGAGTTTCATTTTCTCTGGGCCGGATTATACGGTTAAAGATAGGTAGTCTGGCGGAAAAACGTATAGAAAAATCTTCTTTAACAGAAAAAAAAAAACCGAAAGAAAAAATATACAAGAAGAAAAAAGAATATATTTTTCAATTTTCTCTTTAGAGCTATATGTACCTGCAGAATACTACCACCGCCGCTGCCAAGCGGAAAAATTACATGCTCAATATTATTGAATAGACGCGCACACTATGGATACTGCTGCATGAACAAAGTGCACTTAATGCTTCTTTGGTCGAATGAATTAAATATGTTTTTCTACTGTATATACGATTCAGTGCTTGCATTATACGAAATAATTAAGCAATACATTTTATCATCATTTCCAATTTAGTTGGCTATTTTTTTTTTTAAATGGTTTTAATATACGTGCATATATTTGATATAATTTTCAATTAATAATTATATCTACTTATTAATGTGAATAGGTACGAATTTATTTGAATATATATTTTTCTATGTACCTAATAACCTCTATACTTTCCTATATTTTACTCCATTGTATTAAGTACTAAATATCCGCACGTATATAATATAAAATACATTATTTACTACTGCTATAGTGTCATCTACTATTCTAAATATATATGCTTATTACAATATTTATAAGATCTAAATAAAATATATTATTATTATTAATTATGATCTATTTTGATGTGAATATTGTATAAACAGATATGAATCGATAGTGATAATTGTGAAACTAAATCAGAGAGTTTATAACATACATTCACGCATCACTAAATGTCAAACTAAAATATATACAACATTTCATTTAATAAATACAATTTATGTACTCGTACGATTTGATTATTTCGTAAATCTCGTAAATAGATACACATCACTAAAATATTGTTTGGTTTTGGTTCTGTTTTGTTAAATGCAGATATTTTCATTTAGTACATTCTTGGTGAAATAAGTATTCGTACCTATAATGTAAACACTCTGAGAACAACTGCTAAAAATGTAAAATGATAAACATGGATAAATAATAAAAAAACTATGATCTTTTAAGCCGTTTTTTATTCTGCATTCTTAGTATAATATATACATAACTTAGAGATAATTTCATTTTGCAGGGTTTTTTCTTCGTCAAACAGTTTTATATTATTGCTCCTTTATTGACATTTTTTAAATCATATCAAATATTTTTATTAATAAATTCTTAAAATTATTTTTTATTTATTTGTACCATTGTTATCATTGTTTAAAAATATTAATTTTAAAGTAACTATATACACGTACCACAGCTGTTCTCCGTTTTGAAAAGAATACTGTAACAATAACATTCTTCACGGTTTTGGTTAATTCCTGTTAATTATTACCTATACCTTACATGCAATTAAATGACTTACCTACTTAGATGCATTCTTTGTAATTGTATTATGTAGGTATAACAGAGACGCACAGTGGTATTAGAACCTTAATAAGTGCCAAAAAAAAGAATATATATAATAACCGTTAAAAATTTATAATATTTACTTATTTATAAATGAAATCCATTGTTTATCATATTTAGAAATATAATAATTTTTTTTTAAACATTTATGAAATATATACAACCTATAATAGTTTTTACAATAATGTGTGTAATATATTATATAAAGAGGAGTTTCACAATAGTAACACTCAGATACGATTGAATATAAATATAAATAATAAAAATAATAAAAATATATATGTATATATATATATATCGATATCAAACAGATAATATTATTTGTTACTTAAGCATAATATAGGTACGCACTAGCTGTGTCCATATATTATATTGCGCGTTTGTGTTTTAAAAAAAAAATAAAAAATAAATTTGAACATCATTATAATATGTAAATGACTTTAATGTATACATATCATAATATTGATAAAATAACATATACCGCGACAAAGATTGAATCTCGTTAAGTATAAAATTGATTAGCTGTACATAATATAATGGTATACAAATCCTTAGTATAGGATTTAGAATTAAAAACGAAATGAAACCCAAAATAGGTACCATGTGACTTGTGCAGGATTACAATACGTCATTATATATATATTTAATATTACATGATTATATATGTATATATATATATATATATATGACGATGATGGGAATCGGTTTTACTCAGCTCACTGCTACAGAAGGTATATGACGTATAATACGTAGGTATATTATATTATAATGATTTATTTCCTGGAATCGAATAATATATTTTCACAATACATACCAATACGCACATATATATAATATAATAATACTATATATAATAAGATATATGTACATGCTCTGGATACGCACACATACCTAGGCATATATTATTGTATTACATAATAATATATTACCTATAGAATATATATGCAGATATGTACACGTCTTGAAACTTTCCGGTCCTCTTTCTATGTATTATATTTTATACGATAATAATACATCGTAAGGCGACGGTGACGCCGTCGTATAAGCAGTGTGTGCTTTTATAATAAACCGTTTCCCGTCGGCCGTATAAGGATCGTGTTTATCAAACATTACGAGGCGGTCGCGGTGAAATTGGAGCGCCCTCCGCCGCTTCCTCCTAATGTGGTAGCGAACTAGCGACCCTCTGAACTCCGTATACCTAGTATAATATATATATATATATGCAACGCTCTTGCGACTACAGCCGACGAGTACTACGTGTATATATATATATATATATATATATATATATATGTAAAATATAAAACGATGCTCTCCTGGGTATGTCCACAAGAATGTTTTTGTTTGTTTTGGATCTCCTTGTGTATACATAATATGTGTATGTGTGTAGTCGTTTGCGAAAGAAATTCCTCTAAACGCGCCCCATTTATAGGTATATACATATAGTTGTATTAAAATACGTATTAGATATACACCAACAACCCCCGGTCCACCAAAACCCATGTACGTCGCCATGACGTATGTTTTTTCGCCTTATATATATATTATGTTATTTTAGGCTACAGTACTATCACGATCTATATATGTGTATATATATTGTTTATGTATTTATCGGCGCTCATCCGCCGAGAAAGAGCCCGGAATAAAGCATTATAATAACATAATATAATGTATATAGCAGCCCCATATTTGCCCTCGCCCGTCCTCTATACTATATTATCAAATATTATAATAATAATTCGCATTTTGTTTTCTTTCGGTTAAACGCAGCAGCTAGTATATTATATATCTACGAGTAGAATAAATGTTATTATAATTATGATTTTGTTATAATTAATTTAGTAAAATCTTTAACTACAATAAAGCTTATGTAGTTAAACACATTATAATATATAAGTAATATTGTATAACATATTTAAATACACTGTGGATTGTGATTTATTATTCATGACAATTTCCAATTTAAAGTATCTATTATTTTTATAAAAAAAATATTTTAATGACAATAGATTCATGGATAAATAATATAATTTTTAATTTTATTATACGTCAGTAGTTTCTATAATGTTGTTAACAATATTTTAGATGTGTACTTATTGAAATATTGGAGAATTTAATATATTAAATACTTACTTGTCTATAGTAAACTTATATGATTATAGCGGTTAGTTTTTAGGTACTTATAGACATTTTTGACGATTAAATAACTTTTAAGTTAAGTGAAGACTAAGTTATAATACACAAATCTCCAAAGAATTCAGTGTCTAAACTTATTGTATAGTTGTGCTTTTTTTTAATATCATCTATTATACCTACATTAAATCTATATAATTATTTAAAATATACTTAAAATACGTTTTTATAAGTTTAAACACAAATCAAAGTGGGCAAGTGTGTAACGCTCTGCTGTACATTAGGTGTCTAAAGAAATCATTGTAATAGATGTTTTGAATTTAAATTCAATGATCTAATCTCATTGCATACGAAAAATGATTCTGAAAGAATATGGTCTTACAGGCTATAATAATATATTATATACTAAGTTCATATTGCATTGTGATTTAAGTAATTTATTTAACTATTAGGCATTGATACTACTGTAGGTTAAATATATTATTGCCGAAAATGTCATATAATATAATTACATATTTTAAAAGTTTCAAGTATCTATGTAAGCAGGAATAATACTTATAATTTTAACCTTCTGAACATATCAACTAGCTAGATTACTTCTCAGAAAACATACTGAAGTTGAAAATCGAAGCATATTATTATTATTAAGCATATTATACTTATATTATAATAAGGATACAAATATACAAAAAAACGAAAACACACACACATACCCATCATAAAAAAATCAATCAAAATCTAAAATGTATAATTACTTAACAAGTATATAGTATTTTTTTCGTATTAAGCATTATTGATTTTGGAATTTTGAGAAATATAGAAGCTCCAGATATAATAATAACTAATGTGTGGCGTATTTCATACGTGTGCTACGTGTTGTTCGCGATGAAACATTATAATACCATTTTACCTAATAAGTATAATATTATAATTAACTGGTTCATACATTAAACGCGAATGAATTTTAAAACCATTACCTATATCACACGCATTTTATCGTAAACAGTAAAAATGTAATATAATATATTATAGGTAGTACCTATACCTAATACATAACTCGAGTTACCTATATACTCTGCCAATATGTATGTATATTCTGTAAGGTAAAAACAAAACTAATGATATTATTGAATGATGGTAAATTTTTTTTTTACTTTACTTTTACCGACAAACACGATGGTTCTACGATATGCATATACCACGGATACATATGTATATAGCTGTACATATATTATTTATTATGTTTAAAAAAAAGGACCGTACACTTAACGTGCCAGTTATTGTGCGTTAATAAAATACGATTCTTTTCGAACAGGAAACCGCTGCGTTGCATTGTGTTAGGGTTGGAATCCGTCAGGTAGCTGTTTAAAATGAGAAAGAGCGCACACACACGCACACAACAACCGTTTTTTACATAACATCATCGTGGAACAAACGCGGAATACCGGGGGACCGTAGATATATTATATATAAAGGGTTAATGTTCGAAATTTTAAAGGCCAACCAGTGTGCGGGGGGAAGGGTTTTTGACACACATGAGAATAAAAAAGGTACCTTTTGTGTTGAACAGCACAGATGTGTCAGTAGGTTTTGAAAAAATAAAATAAAACCCACTATGTTTGGGGAAGTGAATTTTTTAGAGGAAGGGTTAATCCAGGTACGCGGTGCGTAAGACCTGTTTGTATGCGGTAGTATTATTATAGTCGATCGTCGGTCGCGTTCGTATGCATATATTCGAATCATATACTTCTATGCATGTGGTGTAAAACGCACAAAACTAGTTCGGGAACGAGGAAGTGCCAGCGCAGGACGCGACAACGATGAGGAAGTACGCGCGATTCGAGTGAGTGCTATTTTAATATTTTATTTTTACGATATATAATACTATCATAAAAATGCAGATGTATACGCAGCAATATATAATATTATGTACGTATGGATATAAATATATAGAATATATATAATTATTAGATAATATGGTGAACTGGTGAATAAATTGAAATAGTATTGGTAGTTACCTGTATGTCAATGCTATTTTAATATTTTTCCATTGGTTCTTAAGGTTCTTCTAATATTGTACGATTATTTATTCGTACTTGACATGTAATAATTAAAGGAAAAATTAATTGTAAGTTAAATAATTAAGTTTTTAAATAACTGTGGGCCTAATGTTTTTCTTTTTAAAATATACAATAACTAGCTGCCTTATAGCATACTATTAAAATATTATGTACAATGTACATAATATAGATAATTACTGTATATATATATATATATATATTATAGACATATATTATTTTTTCGTAAACCTATTATGAAATCAAACGATTCGTTTATTTATTACAATTTTTTGTTTTTATAAAATTTAACATTTTAAACGGGTTTGCGTTAAATACAACACACAATAGTTGCGTTATGATTGCCTTCCTATAGTTCTTAGTTTTGTTTATGCGCCACTGACTACTACGTATACTGAAAACAAAGTCGATGTAGGTATGTAAATAGGTTAATGTAGATCATTTTCAAGTTGGGGCTTAAATTATTGTTATCATTGTGTAATAATTCATAAGATTATACATCTAAAAAATTACTGAGGTATTGCAGTTAATTGATAAAATAATACTGTTACCGCGTGAATGCTGTGTGTTTGCTTCAGTGGCTTAACGCTGAAAAAAAAACTCACATCAACTTTATATTTTTAAAGCTCTAGAAAAGAAAAAATGATTTGTCATAATATAAAATTTATAAATTTATAAAAATAGTTTGAAATTAGAGATAAAAATAATAGAAAATATTTTGAAATTATATAACATTATATTAGTGTGTTTTTGATTTAATGATGAGATATTTATTTATTTTTTACACAATGAATAAAAATTTTAACAAATATTATCAATCGTACATAATATTTTAATTTTAAATTGATTTATAAAAATTAAACATAATAAACAAATTTGATACATATAGGTATTATCATTATCATATACCTACACTTCATTAAATTTTGAATAAATCAATACTCTATCCGTTATTGGTAGGTGTAATAATATATTGTTATATTATGTATAATTTTGATGTCTTGAAATCATAAAAAATAATAGGTTAGGTTAGGTAATTATACAGTTTAATTTTTAGTCGAGTTATAAATTACAGTACCTATGCTATATAAAATATTACGTAGGTATTTATGAATAGGTAATTTAATATTTTTTAATACATTTATTGTTTATTATACAATATATTACGTTTTATAGTTTATTCTTAGTAGGATTTATTAATACAAAATTAATACATAGCATGTTGGTTAATAAGTACATTACGATAATTACTAAAGATACCTAATTTTAGTAAGGTTTAGATACGTTCCTTTTCTGGCTCTCGATACAAAAGGAAAAAAAATGTAAGATTTAGATATATTCGATTAAAAAAATCTGTTGGCATTGAACTTGACTACACATTTTAAAAAGTTATAGAATAATGAAAATAATAATAATTATAGGTAATTAATATTTAAGGAGGTATACATTATATTTTATTTATAATGTACTATATTATACATTTTTAGTTTATGATTAGGTTTCTATAGTAATTTATAATTGTTTATTGTCGATTGATAAGTGAATTTAAAAAAAAAGTTAAACAATAAAAACACAATTTCCATTGATAAATACGAGCATATATGATATTGTAAATACACTATAACTTAATACGATAAAAATCCAAAAACAAATTTAAATTTTTTTAATCCTTTCGTTTATCTCTATAATTTGTATAAAAAAAACAATATTATTGTAGCAGTTATTTCAAAATTACTTTTTAGTCACTGCAATATAACATTGATTGTAGCCGTAGGTAGTATATACTATACGTATATATAGAATAAACTGTACTATAATATACGTATTAATTACGTAACATATATTACGATTATGTTATATTTGAATGCACGGCGTAATATTGTATTCATTACTGAAGCAAACAATGTTAGCTCTATTGTTTATCGGTTAGGTATAGGTGCTAAAATAAATACAAAGTGAAAATAGGCGAATAAAACGTAGAAGCCAAACAAGTTCTGTGTACACAGTATAATGTCAAAAGAAGGTCAAAGAAAAACAACTACCTAAACATCATATATGTGTAGTATGTAAAACAAAATAAATTCAAACCTTTAGTTGGTCATTATTTTAGATACAAATTGTGATTTAAATAAAATTTACTATAGATAAAAACATTGTTAACACTCTCATCCATGAGAAAACACTAATTATTACTATACTAAGCTGCAATATTATATATCCATGATGTATTCTCTTACACACGTTTAATATGAAAATATAAGTGTACCTATATGAAATATAGAGATAGGTATAATACATAAAATACGAGTGATTAATTAACTGTTGGCTATTGATGATTCGGTAATTTTGCAGTTTGTAATGTATAATATAATATTATAATATAAGGCAAGAATTTGGCGAGATATGGTGTCTTTCTATACATTTGAAAACAATAATATTATACGAACAATAATAATAATAATCGACAAACCACAAAAACGATTTTGCAAGAGATTCGGTTAGTTCAGCAAAGTCCATTATTAAGGTTATTACTGTTATTAGAACCAACAACACGGTTAAATATTATCATGTATATCTGCTATTTAATATTCCGTTTTTCACGTTTCATTGAAAAATATTGGCATACTATCAGAAATAGCTAGACGTTAGGTTGTAAGTGATTATATCACGTGCGTTATTGTTATACTCGCATGCCTTGGTATAAAATTATAATTTATAATTTATAATTCATTATAATTTTAGTTAGTTTGCAAAATATATTCTGCACTGCTGTGCAGAACGATGTATTTTGCATTCGATATAAAATATCGCGTTAACGCCATAATATTACTATATACATATGGCTGGCGGTCTGCTCGCACCCTCGGTGGTCGTCGTGCTGCTTTTCGGACGTACAACTGTTAAATATACATACATATATATTATATATATATATATATGATGATTATAAACTGCACTGGAGGAAAACTAGCGCGCGACCGCAGACGGAACGCTAATCGCGCGCGTAGTTTTCTCGGGGAAAACCACACACACACACACACACACACACACACACACACATACACACGCGCTGCAGCACATATACGATATATATATATATATATACGTTTTCTAAACTTGAATAATAATTTATGTTGAACGAGTTTGGCACGTTAAGAGCTGCCAACTCCACACTTACCGGAGCCTGCCGTTCTAGAACAGCGTGTGTGTACGTGTGTGTGCGTGTGTGCGCGTGTGTGTGCATATAACGTGCCCTACATGTGTATACTTAAACAGCCGAAACAATTTTCCGGAAGCTTTTCCACCCGCCGCACCATACGATCAGCCAGCCGTCTCCTCATGTCTCTCGTCCGCGCGCGTGTAAACATATTTACCATCGAACAGTACCTATATATGCACGCAGGCGGTCGTTTCCTCGAAGAGCAGCCCGCTACTGCAGCAGCAATAGTAAACGAATTGGAAACAAAAATAAAAACCGCAACTACTCGACAGCATATCCCCGCGCCGTTTTTAAAGCAATAACATCGGGGCGAGTTTACGGCGACGACGGTATACCTACCACTCATATATATATATATATATATACCTATATAAAATATACACGTATATACACGCGTAGAACGTCGCGTATTTTTTGTCTTTTATTATTTTACGGTCGTTTTATATTTTATTTTTTTTCCACACGAGTTTTTTAAACATAGATATAATATTGTAATAATACTATATGTGCTGTATAATACGTATAACTATACATTATATTCGATGCTATGTGTGTATATATTATGAGAAATAGCTAGGTAGGTAAGTATAATAATAACAATAATATACGTATACATTTTTAACTTCACTGAGATATTTTGCTGCTCATATAAGTCAAGTATTTTGTTCAATTACATGTTATATACATATATATATATATATAATATTTTATACAAATGTTCTGTCCCAGTTTTTTGTTTTTGTTTATTATTTGTATTTTATTTCAAAATACTGTTTCTATTATTATAACTGCTGTATCTCTACTATTATTATTATTATTATTACTATTATTATTGTTTGTTGTTATTTTCGTTTTTCGACATTTTCCAGAGTATTATGTACATAACGGTGGCAGGCGTATATATATATATATATATATATATATATATATAAAAGTTGCGAGGGTGATGGGTCATTAGAGAGGGTCCCGTCCGCCGAAACAGCCAATAGGGTCCTAATCCCCACTGCAGCCATGTTGTTGGTCAGTGCCAATTTTTCTATGCTCGTTTTTTTTTTCTGGGGGTGGTTTCCCTCCCCCGTAAAATAACATCGCCAGGACTCCATATTTACTGCTATACTGCTGGTATGATCAGGGTATAGTTAGGTGCATTGTGGGGTTTGTTTTTATAGGGAAAATCACTGAATAATGCATAAGGTTTGCGAATTATAAATGGGTATTTTTAAACGCACGGCGCCAAAAGCTGTATATATATAATATATACATAATGTGAGAATAGAGAGATTTGGTGCGTGATGTCGTTTATGTATATTATGCTGTAGGATGGTAGTATACTTAAAAGTTATATAACTAGACTAAAAAAATAGAGTGAATTGTTATCATAATATTCTATTCCAAATAAAATTATTATTTAAGTAAGAAATTGAAATACGCATAAATAGATGCAGTTACATATATTTATTGTTGTATTATTGTGTAATTTAAGTTTTGTAAACAAAAATAAAAACTAACCAGCAAACACGAACATTCATATAAATAGAGATACCTTATACCTAAATAACTCTAGTACATCAGAACATTGATTTAAATACGTGAATATTTGTAGAATATTGTGAACAATAATTGAATAAATAAAAATTTAATTGAACAAAAGAAATCACTATAAAAAATAACGAGATGTGAAATAAATAATAATCTATTGATATATAGCGGTGTCCGATTTAAAATCATCATAAACTGGATACCTATATATATACTACTAGCAATAGAGTCTAAAGGATAGGTTTTTTTTTTTTTAGCTTTTGGAAACAACTATTATAGCTAATATATATAATATAATATAATGTTATATAATATAATGTTATATATATATATATATATATATATATATATATATACCTATATATTTATAATATAAAAATGTTAAAAAAAAAATCCTTTATATTTTGGTTTTTAAAATTAAAAGCATTTCATCATAACAAGTTTTACTTTATATATCATAAAATTATATTAAGTAAATTAAAAAATAGTATGAACATTAAATTTAATACAAAATAGGTTTAACAAATAACTAAAATAATAAAGAAATCATTATAGATCATCACAAATAAAAAATTGTATGGTAAAATATTGTAATACTAATGTTATAATATAGGTATATAATATATTTATATACCTATACCTATATAAGATTTCTAGAAAGATACTCGCTGCTTGCATGTATATTTTTAATGTTGAAATATTACACCTAAAATAATATGTAAAAACTGTTTTAAAGTAGATTTGTATTTTGCTAATAATTATTTTTCAAACTGGAATTTTCCATTTATATTTCCGTACTTACCAAATGATACGGATAATAATATAATATAATGTATCATGCATGTAGTACCTACCTTTATAGTTTATAATAATTATTAGATTTTTGATCACATTATTTCTTTTTTTTCTGTACTAATTTTTACTTGTTAAAATGTTTAATTTCTAACGGTAATATTCTGTGTTGAACAGTTATCTTGACTTAAATGATAATAATAAATTCAATTTACTAAATATTTTTTATAACACCATAGAGCCATTATAAATATTTAAGTGTATAAATATATATGCAGTTATATACATATAGATAATAGAAAATATAAATTCAGCAAAATTCTTAGCTATATATAACTATAATAAGTAAAGATCTATTTTTATTATGTGCAATACAAGAAATAAAAATAGATCTTTACTTATTATAGTTATATAGCTAAGAATTTTGCTGAATTTATATTTTCTATTATCTATATGTATAATAACTGCAGATCTAATAAAATGTATCACTGCAAGGACTTATACTGCGGTGTTATGTATTCAGTATTTCACATATAATTTAGCTATATACTTCAATTTATGCAGGTGTAGGTACCTGTAATATAGGTAATTCAATAAAACGTTAAAAAACATAAAATAAAACAATCATCATTCGTGTATGTATAACCTATACACCCATAGGTATACTACCTATATTATAATTTATAATATACAAATATTGAAATATACATGATTCGTACATATAATGATGTAACCTTATATGATACCTATATACGAGTATAAGTTTATGTAAAAATTAAATATTGTGAAAATGTTTAATTATAAACGAAAAAAATACCTACCTAGCTGAAGTCTAAATGTTTTAAAGGTTTATGAACATTATCTACACGTATTATTTTATATAATATATGTAGGTATATTTGCTTTTTAATTTTTAAAAATAATAAATATGTACACAAATATTAATACTATAATACTATATAAATACTATATAACTATAGAATAAGTATTGTTTTTTCTATAAAAGTATAGGCTAGCTGATTACACAAATATAATACCGTAAATAAGGATAATTTAAAAAAACGATTAAAATATAAAGGTAATTTTAAGTATATCATAATGTAACAATTAGCAAGTACACGTCTTATATAACGGGGCCGCTCATCGCGTTATCCGCAATGTATATATAAGTATATAATAATAATATTATATACATATAGCTGATAAATAAATATATATATATATACCTATTTATCATGAATCACTGCAGTCTGCAACTTATATATATATAAACATAACATAATATGGTAGGTATATATATTTATTATTATTACACGCTCCTCGTGATGTGCAAAATTAATAATTATAAACGGACCAATTACCGGTGCCGGCTAATCCTCGTCATTACGATCTACGAGGCCACCACTAATTTATTATTATTATTATCGTCGTAAACGCGCGTCGGACACTCACGCGGGTGTGTGTGTGTGTTCGTCCCGCGAGTAAGTGGTGGGGATGGTGGGCGGGTGAGCCGCGACTTCGGCCGGCCGTCTCTCGGTGGGTACTGCCGCCGTAGTAGGTGGGGTTGGCGAGTTGCGCAGTGGCGGGTCGTGGCGTGCCGGACCAGCGAATGGACACCGGCCAATCGATACTACGCGCGGCGTCGGCGGCGGCAACGCTGTTCCGCGCGACGTGTGTTATTTTACGCTTTTTTTTTCCCACCTCCCCTACCACTGCTATGTATGTAATATATGTACACGACCCTATCGTTCCACCCTCGTGTTATATATTAGTATATATATATATATATACCTATATATATTTAATATATACGGCCATACGGGGTGATCCATTAAATGTAAGACATTATCTTCATTATTTGAGTATAAGCGCACTAACATTTTTGAAAAAATTTGATTGTTTAATTTTGTGTCGTTACAGTTTTGGAGAAAAAAAAAGATATGTTTTAATATTTTCTAAAGTCTTTTACTGTTTTTAATACAAGAATATACATACATTTATAATTTCATATTCCGAAGCAGAATATTATTCGGAGTGTATCATTATATATCAATAAAGTTTTGTTGAATGCTGTAGTTAGTATAGTAGATCAACATTTTTTGGGTTACCTTTACCTATTATTATGTAGGTACCCTGTTATATACTATATCAACCACACGTCGCGCTCTGCTCATCCAAAATGCAATTTCTTTAATTTGCTCGCATAGACTTTTCGCCAAAAAATCAATTTTTTTTCTTCATATTATGTATAGCACCTATACCTACTCTAAAGAATATCTCGGCTTTGGAATAAAAAATAAATATTGCATTTAAAATAATTTGAAAATAGTAATGATTAATGACAATAAGACACGTTATATTTAATAAATAAAACGTTGTTTATAAATGACGTAAAAATATGTAATATAAATATTTTCAAAATGTTAATACCGTTTTTGTAATATTGAGTGTCAGAGCATTAAATGGACCACCCGGTATATATGTATAATATATGATATTATGTATATACGCCATGTTCAATTTACTTTTCGGACCCTTTCCGGGCGTGTTCGATTTATTTTTCGGACTTTTCCATCCGACACGCGTCATGTCCTGCTCCATCATCTATACAATTTATATATAGCCAAGCCACGCGTGTATACTACGTGTTATATATGCTGCGCCGGGGTCGGTGCTGTCGTGGGTGGTGATGGTCAGAGGGAGAAACGGGTAAAAGTTTTCTCGTATAAGATTTTGGTGTAAATGCACAATATGTATATACACCTATATATATAAAGGTATACCAAGAAAAACGACTTTGGCCCACCCAGCCTGTTTGAAACCCCAGAATCCTATACATGCCACCGTTTACTTCACATCGTCATCTTCACGTACCTTCTTCCTGTAGTTCTGTATATATAGTCATATATTAAAGTGTAAAGAAGAATAAATATGTGCTGTAGTTTTTATATGATGATTTTTCACCACCTACAATGATGGCAATGAGTCTTAAAACAACAACAATGCGCTGCTCACCTTTATATACAAATTATATAATATGAGAATATAGGTATATATATATATATATATTATAAATAATTCCGTAACTGGTGGCGTAATTTATCAGGCACGTCAAAAGGTTACGCGTCGGATTTTGTCCGTGCAATTAAGTAATAATGTTAAATTACTCAATTATTTATAAATACACCTCTTGCGACCGTGAAAGCGGACTGCTTCTTCCTGCGGTTTATAGGCATATATATTATTACAGTATATGTATATAATATATATAAGGGATGAAGAGAGCTCAAATCTAAACGTTTATTATTCTTTCTATATACATATATAAGTATACCGTTTTATATATTTTATCATATACCTATACCAAAGTACCTACTATTATTTCTAACAAAAACAAGAGAATGAGAATACACCAAGCGGGCAACTGGCTTCCGTTCGGCAGCTCGTATTTCAAACATAACATCATACATCATCGGGCATTTTTTGGGGGGAGAGAGAAAAGAGTTAAATTTAATTTTTGAAAAATTGTATTTTAAAATGATTTATTAATGAACATTTTGAAAAAATGTAATAATACCTACAACTACGACCTCTAACCCACTGAATACGCTACTACTTATACTATAGGTATAGTGACCACGGGTAGAAAGGGAAAAAAATTCGCAATATTGGTGTATGCTCTTTTGAAAGAAGTATTTAGTCCAATAGAGTACCTTTCTCGTATATATAATATATATATTATACAGAAACAAGTTTGGACTAAATATTATAATGTTTACGAGTACCCATATAGCTTCGTATATCTACGTCAGAAAGAGGTTTTTGATGTAATTGTAATTATGTTTATTAAGTTGGAAAAATATATAATGTAATATCATTGCCCGACTGCGCATAAATTTACGCACAATAATTATTTTAATTCATAGCAGCACATAATATTATGATATGCGACGTGTTCATAATAATCATTTATATATAGATTATAGATACATTATATATTATACAGTAGGTACAATAATATAAACAATTCTACTATTTTAAAGCTATCATTTATTAAACGTATATATTGGTATATAAACTATATATACACCATAAGATATAATAATATATTATATGTATAGGTTAGGGTATTACATCAGCATCTATATCATAAAATATACATCGATCATTATATTGGTTTATCATTGAATACGATATTTTTTTTTTTTGTTCTCAACGCAAGAATGACTATATATATTATAGCCGTATAGGTGATGGCGCAACTTTTTATAGTGAATATAGTTGTGATTGCCTCGATGATATTGAAAGGGTAAACAGAAGTATAGGTAATTGTTTTGTAATTTTCATCTCCGACGGGGGTAGAATTTCGTGTTGAAAATACAATGTAATGATCCTCGAGTGTGCTTGAGGGTATATAATATTGAGTTAGGTTATTAAAAAAGTGTCTAATCATGATTGTAATAATTTTATAAATGGAATTATATCCCATATTATGATGTAAGGGAAATATCCCAGTTGATATAACATATAAAAGATATGTACATCACTTATTCATTTATTATTATGATATTGATATCGTGATGCATATATATATAGGTTAAACATAGGTGTTTAATATGTTTTTATGATATGCATATATATTGTTTGTACATATATTATAGATATTATAAATATATGAAATATCATGGCAAAAATGAAAATAAAATGTTAATTATAATATCTATAGACTATAATATTAATAAACATTTTTTACTAGATACCACGAATACATTATCACATATTTTATATCGCGCGACATTAAAATATCATCATAAATATTAACGATAATAGTAAACAATACTTTATTAATGCTCTGTTTAATTAGAAATCAATATGTAAATTCCTAATAAAGTAATAACGGATTAACGGATCTGTTATGAAAATAAACAATTCATCGAATACCGGTAAATAATTTATGTAGATACATAATCGATTTGTCTGCAAATACAAAAACAACAATATTTATAGATCTTAAATTCACATGTTTAAACTTTTTCATATAATAAGGTATGCCTGGTTTACTCTGCAATAACAGATTTGAAATTAGAAATAAATTATTATTATTAAGTCGAAAATTAAGTTGAGTTATTACAGGAGATGACATGGGTTAATATATCTAATATCAATAATAGATTATATATAGTATATACTATATATGTACGTATTAACACGGTGGTATTTATATTGTATCAAAAGCAGCTACATTAACCAAAAAAATAAAATTTAATATGAGATTACCTACTGCTCCAGGTAGTAAATCTAAATACTTTAAAATTATTGTATTGCAGTATTATTATTACTATTAGAACGTGTATATTATTATATACTAGTATAACAAGTACAAACTATTATGTTTTTAATTTCTGGTAAAATATAGTTTTCAATTGATTTTGCTTTGTTTTATATTTATCTGCAATTTCTGGTTAAACGTAATACATAAACATCGATAAACAACTATCATGTTAACTGCAGATACATATTAATAACACATTGAAAATTATGATGAAAGTGATATTGAAATTTGAAGTGTAAAACTAATATACATATAAGTATATATATATTGCTGAAGGTAGCTTATAGTAAATAATATGGTACTATATAATAGATATTTTTATATTATATGTCGTTAAAATTTCATCAGACGAAGAGGTTATATAACATATACTATATAGGTATATATATCAATATATGAATTACTGTAATTCTCGCTGATGTTCACAGTTCACATATATATATATATATATAAAGCTAAGTACATTATTATAGCTGGTTTGAACATCGCATAATACCTAATATAATAATTTTAATAGATGACACAGGTAGATATAAGAAAACTAAAGGTATATGTAGAGAGGTATACTTACTTCAAATAATTATCGACTATATAGTATCTCCACAGCTTGAGTGTGTAAATAAGTTTCGCTATGTCCATAATGAGATGATATAATATTGTGATATGATAATAAACCTATCCGTGCCATTAAATGTAGCTGAAAAAAGGATACCACCATCATAACCCTTTGCCAGTGTTATAGTGACATGGTGTAGGCTTTTGAACTGTCGTCGTTCGCATCGACTCGGGCCGAACCTTTGAGCGACAGCCGCGCGCGTACGTGCCCGCGATCGTGTCCGGTAACGGTCAGCCATTGGTCGTGCGTGACCCCGTGTAGTCGTCCGCGGTGACCCCGATGGCCGACCGGGATAACGTCAGGTCCGTTTAGAGCACGCGCACCTGGACGAATGCCCCGCCGCGTCAACCGTCACGTGTATAATGTTATGTAATATCGCAGTGTTATAATATTCTATCATTTTATAGATACAGAATTTTATGCATACGACCGGTTTTTTACACTGCTCGACCGCGGTCATCGTCGGCGGTATATTATACCTATATACGACATATGACCGCGCGTCCTACGACGGAATAATAAAATATATTATGATATTACGCACGCACGTATCTACATACAAATATCATAATATATTCTACGCGAACACGACTGTATGAACAATTGTATAATGATATTCGGACGTTCGATGCAGCTGCTGCGGCAGTCTAGGCCCGTCTCTGTGGTACCTTATACACTATTATGCATAATATATGGATACCTATGGTTACCTATGGATATATATATTATATAACTACTGTGATTTTTAACTGCATGACGAATTTCTATGTTTATAAATGTGACAACAGTCTATATTATAATATTGCACGCTTCGCCTGAGTCGTTTGCGGGCACAAAAAATCATCAGAGCTGCACTGTCCTTAAATAATTGATTCCGAAAAAAAATGTTTCTTAAAAGTGTGCTTGAACATGTTATATCCTAAACAACTGCAATAAGGCAATGTTAAACCTTCAGGTATACGCAAATTATATTTTTACACTTTTATTGCGTTCCTTTCTAATTTTAAACCAAATCCAAGCGCTGTACTCAAGAAATATTACCAATGTGGCAATGCACGAGTAAGTTGTTTTGGTAGAATACTTACTCAATATTTGTGTCACGTTTGTCTCCTTATCCTTTCCCGCCGCTGCAATCTTTGCAATCATACTTGTATTATATTACATTGGTTTCCTGACTTACATCACTATCCATGAATAATTAATGAAAATTTAGTTTAATATATATAAAAAAAAACACACACATCATTGTAAAATCAATACTTTCATCACTTCGTTCAGAATCTAAAATAAGTTCTATAAATTGGATGTACCTTATTAGAATTTAGAAAATCATAAAAAAATATTTATACACGGCAAACTAATATATAGAATTTAGATGTACCTATTACAGTCATGATAAATACAATACTACGTTTCCACACGATTTTTATCTGTATAGTATGTCTCTGACTTACACACCCTTGTACTGCAGCGATATCATAAACCACCGCGAGTCCTTTAACCGGTTTCCGCGCATTGGACGTTAACAGTAACACGTAGGTATTTATACACACACACACACATATATATAAATCCACGTCGTTATAATATTATATACAATTATATATACCACCGTACAATAACCCTCCACTGCCATCGTTGTACCTATCATTTTATAATATTATAATATTCACTCGCAATTTTTTTTACGATGGCACAATTTTCGCAACCCTTTTTTCACATGCTGTCCGTGACTTTGACAATGAAGATTCAGTATCGGTCGTTAGTCGTTACATATTATTTATATACCGTACCTTTGTATACACATACACACACACGCAGCATCACATATTATAGGTACAGAACAAAGTGCGTTTTATCCCTTACCGTGAGATTTATGCGCGGGCATACCCGCATACGCGATGTCGAAAGGGTCAAATAATTCTTGAATTCCATCGATTAGAACTATATCAAAGGTCATGCGATATATGGTAAGGTACTTACTTACAATATTTTATAGAATTTATATCAAAGATCGTATAACGTTTTTATTATTTTATATACTCATATATAGTATAATAGTTATATATATTTTAATTATTATATAGGTTAACTCGTATTTTATATGTCGCATGGAATACGGGAAGATAAATATAATAAAACTGCAGTGCTGCAGGTTGTTATGTGGTCCAGTTTTGATGCATAAACTATATTATATACGTATTATACCTATATATGTACACATACAATCACATGTGGGGTGCGATGCGCTGCAATGATGAACGCGAATTCTGTCGATTAGAACGATGTCAGAGGTCGAGTTCGGTACATAATAAGTAGATCAGAGATCACAACATGCCACCGTCCGGCACAGGTCCAGATAAAATAAATATATCACGTTAGGTACATGTATTATATTATTTAAGCGAAACAACAATATTTGCATTACAATACAATACGGGTCGCCGATGCGGCAATGTGGTCCAGTTTTTGTCGTGTAGCAGGTAGGTACACCATCATCATGTGTACAGATCAAAGATCATCGGCGGGGTTGGTCCAGATAATTTGCATACATTATATATTTCATAATGGGCATTTGCCGCAGTGCAGGATAGCGATTGAAAATTTGAAACTGGTTGCTGTGGTCCAGTTGTGTGCCGTGGGGAAACTGCAGCAACGACGGCGGTGATGACCGTGGGGTGCGTCTCTCGCGTGGCGCGTGCGTGCTCCTCGGATGACCCGAGATCAAAGGTCATAGGGATGCAGTGCTCCAATTTATTAGACCCGTCACGGGGATTACCTACAAAGGTATACCTTGACACGAATAATAATAATATAATAAACGCGACTCGTATATTATACGAATATTATAATATTAAAATTATGAAAAAAAAACGCGCGAGGCGAACCGGTCGTGAGACGACCGCGGCGATGACTATCTGCGGCGGAACCCTTCGCATGTATAACATACTTAACTGGGGATGATGACCCTAGAAGATCATCCTAGCAGTGCCCCTGCACAGTGATGCATATGCATATATATATATACGCTGGAGAGAAGTCGTCGACGTGTTTTCGGTGGCGGGCCACTCATTCTTTTCCTGCCGGCACGTTTTGCATATAATGTAACGCCGCCGATGCAGCTCTTCAAGGGCCTCCATTGTGCGTGAATATAATAATATATTATGCACCGTCGCGGTGCAGATGATGACTAGGCGCAAAGGTTCGGACCCTCCCCGATCCCGCGGGCGATATACTTATAATATATATACATATACATCGTAATAACCCAATATGCGCCGATCAAATCTAGTCTCTGTGCTCCTTCTCCCTCTCTTTATGTATAATATTATGTATGATGATGATGGGTACTCGACAGTACGGTTTGTATTATTTTTTCTATCGTTTCCACACGCGCACATATACGTAGGCACTACAACTGCATTGCGACCAAATTGGTAAGTGTCGCGTTTTTCCCTTTCTCTTTTGATTTCTTTTCGAATGTCGAGTACCTATACCTATATATATATATGTACCCTTATATTTATTTACCTATATCTACCTAACTAACCTTTATATTTACGCGCTTTTCGCCCGCGGTACATATTATAGGTACTGAACAACCGTGAGAATACGAATTATAGGCTGCAGCAATATAAAATGAAACGAAATATATATTATGATATTATTGTTTATCATATATATATAATATGGGTATACATGTGCGAAATGATTTACGTCAGCGTGACGTTATAGACAGTAGAGTTGGTATATGGATAGCGTATAGAGGTATATACCAGGTACATACAGAAATAATCATAATATAATACATCACGTGTAACAAATCATCGATGTTCGTTCGGGCGTTATGATGCGTCTTCTTGTGCAGGACGATTCGAACGCGCGCGGTGTATTATTTTTGCACGTCGGTGAAAACAAAACGAAAAAAGGGTGAAATTTATTTTAGGTTTCTGTGATGCAGTCGCGTCTTCTGCAGGCCGGGTGTTGTGTATATACCGCACACCTATACGCATATATATATATTATATATATAATATATAACAACGCGCGATATACGTGTGATTGAAAAATGTTGATATTTTCCAATACCCATTAACTTGTCCCTTTTTTTATTATTACTTTTTTTTTTGTTACCTCTGAAAGGGGCTAAAATATCGCAACAATAACAACATGTCACGCTTCGATAATTCTACGTGCGTGCAGTTTGATGCGCTCGCACACGAGTGTGTGTGTAGGATTTGTGCGAATTCCCAAACTGCAACGCAAGGGTTATATAATGTTATTTTAACAGGTTTTTAAGTGTAACGTGCAGTTTTTTTCTACGTTTGTTTACGGCAGCGGCAACCCCTGGGAATTTTTTTTGCGACCAGAAAAATGTGTATATCGTACCACCTTTATTATATAGAGGCTATCATTTCTGTATATATAATATATATATATATTGTTTTTGTGTGTATGTGCAGTATACTATAAAATATCGAGTAATTGATGAGAAATATAAGAAAAGGGTTCTCAGCAGTTATGCTGCGAAACTCCTCTACATATGCTACATTGTATAATATTATAATATTGGGCTATCATAGTCGTATAGGCACTATTTATGATATTATGTCTTATTATTACAAAACGTCGGCGGTATAGTGAAGGCAACGGGAATTTATATAATAATAATATATAAAAAAAAATTGATGGGTATATTTATATATTATTATATAAGAGACATATAATATAGGTACGCGTAGAATTGAATATAATAATAATAATAATAATATTCTTGGCGCGGTTAAAAGTTGAGCGATCGTTCCGTGTAATAAAGATCGGCGGAGGTGCTTTTACGACCATAAAAGCTAACACGCGCGAGACGGTATAGTTTAATGCCGAATAATAAAAACCTGCCCCGCGGGCTGTTGCAGGACTATATATAGGTACGCTGTGGCGTCGGAGAGATACGAACGTGCGCTCGAAATTGTTTTCTTAATCCCATTAGTCCGGTGCTGCGATAAAACCATGGTACACATATATGTATACACCTATACCTATATCATATTATTATCAATCATTCTGGTTTTGACGAACTTCTACCTGCCAATGCTTCTATTGTACACTGAAGTACCGAAGTAGGCACATGGTTAAAAAAAAAGGCTTACGATTGAAAAATAATTATTATAGTATCAATTTATTTTATTATTATCGTATGGTAATACTATCAATAATAGGTACCATTTATGAATACAGTATATTTTTCATGAAAAATCAGATTGATAGCAAAATAATTTCTTAGTATCATAAAGGTATATAGGTTTAGTGGTAAATAATTTTATTGCATAGACTAAAAAGATTATTTCTAATTTTTCATAAGCACCTCGCGTTTGGACTCCAACCGACTGCTATGTGTAATACCTATACATATTTTTTTATTATTAGAAATAAGCCTCGGCTGCGGAGGCCATTGGCTGACATAGTTTACATTGTTAATTATAATTGTTGTATACACTATTTACATTATTTACAAAAACATTACACATATTACACATATTACAACATAATAGATTATAGATTATTAATTAGGTTGGTCTTGATTAAAAAGGACATCATGCGGCTAATGTTGTCTGGGTGGAGGGCTTCCGACATATTATTTGATACTCCAGCTTCTCGTCTGTCCGATTCGAAGGAACGGCATTCAGATATGATGTGTTTGATAGATAGAAGTGTACCACAACTGGCGCAAATGGGTGGGTCTTCTTTCTTCATCAAGTACTGGTGAGTTAGCTGCGTGTGTCCTATGCGCATTCTATTTATGGAGACTTCCATCTTTCTTGATAATTCAGGTGGGGAATGCCATGTGTGAATGGTGTTTTTGATTTGGTTAAGTTTAGAGGCGCCTTGTTTCCATTCCCGTAGCCTATACATATTTTATATATTATATGGGCACGCATCATAGGATAAAATACCACGATCGATCATCGTAAAAACAAATATATATTTTTAGAAAACGAAAGTATTTTCGTTACGATATCTGATTTTAAATATTGTACAACCATATAATATATCGTCCTTTTGAGTTAAAAGAGACAATGTTTGTTTTTGCGTAATTAGGTACATATACATATATAGTTTCTGCAGGTTTTCTGAACACTGATATAATTCGAATTCAAAATTATATGAAGACCAACAATCCACATGGTTGCAATAGAAATATATGACTGCGTAAAAAATTGCGGAGCATGGGAATCATTGCTGAGAATCTTAACCTACAGATATTTTTTTTTACTTTCGTCATCAAAATTGGAATGAGTGATATATATATATATATAATATAATGGTGTTGAGATTTATGGGTCATGCGACGATTGTGAAGCTTAAGTGTTCACGTGTTACTGACCGACATCATATTATATAGGTACGCGTAATGGGTCGTAGTATAGGTATACTTATATATATATATATATATACATATATGGTCATGGTATAACACTGCTGCAGTGGAGTTGTAAAACATGAGAACGTGATGCTCAAGTGACAAGTGAAATGTCATTTTCTAGTGGGCTACATGTACATATATTTTACATTATTATTATTATTATATATATATATATATATATATGTTTGAGTTGAGACGATGTATAATATGTATGGCGTTTGTGAGCGTGGTGTTGGACTAATGACGTGTATGTGTGAGTATGTATACCCATGTAGTACGTCGTGGAGGGGTTTGCGGGGTTATGGTAAAAGACGGCGAAACGCTCCTCCGTGATGTTTTGCAGAGCGTGGGTGTGCGGAGAAGTGGCGGTTGAGGGTCGAAGGCAGGCGGGTTGAAACGCACACCCTAAGTAAATGGAAGTAGCTGCCAGCGCCGACGCGTGCTGACCGAAACTAGACAGAGAGTGATGTCGGACAGCAGCGAGCCAACCCTCGTTTGCAAAAGCCTCCGCCGGACCTTTGTGCAGCGCTCGCCCGCTGCCGCCGCACAGTGATTTATGATCCCCAGCAACTTTCCTTTTCTGCAGACCTTTTTAATGGTTATATATTCCTCCTATTCCTTCACCCCATGTATATACTTACGACGAATACTCCGCAGATAGTGTATACATATATAATAATATATATATTATGTATAGTACCCCGCACATATATATATATATATATATTATACACGGTCCGGCCGCTAAAACTTATTATTATTGTTATTGCGTGAAAACTTACTTTTCACTTTATTTAATGCATATATATATATATATATATATCCACATACATGTAGATATATGTTATGTACACATAAAAAAATCTATAAATTTCCCGGCCCTTTGCCCACGCGAGATAGACAACAACTAATCGGCACTCGCCCGAGCGTATATATATATAATCTCGACGAATCACAACCATATATAAATGGTTTATAAAATTATATGTTATTTACATAATTTATTTAGTGTTTAAAAAAATACCCGAGCTTAGAATATAAAATTGTAAAACAATATATAATTGTTACTTGTTAGTATACCTTAAAACCAATGACAATGATTAAAATGTATCATATCATTTTACTGTAACCAACAAAATCTGAAAGTAATATTATATGAAACAAAAAATTGAAAACAAATATGGCGATAACCTTTACTTTAACCATATATGTGAACAAATATGTGATTGATATTATAATATAATACAATAATAATATATATGCATATTATATTGAAGTGTTAGATAATTTCGTGTCCACACGACGTTTATTTTAAATTTACAAAACAATTGTTAAACAATTCATTATTATTAATTATATGATAAATACTGTCAAATAATATTCATTTAAACATCTATTAGTTATTTCCTATACCAATTAGTATGTTTTTCCATACAAATTTTAAAAATTAATTTCGTATAACATAGTGAGTAGGTTAGTATAGATGATTAAAAATTTTAAATAAAAATGTTATCTTTAATAAACAAAATTGCAATTATATACCGTTTTCGTATAATATAATCATAACTTTCAACATATTTTCGTGCCATTTAGGGATATTTTGAAGGATCATTTAAAACATTATGTTGTATCTACATAGCTATACTGTTACTTGCAAAACATGTTACTACGAATCAAAGTGAATAAAAAAATAAAATAAATATATACAAGCCTTATGCATCTATTATGGTTTATTACATTTATTTTGATATTTTATTCGTGGGCATTAATATAGGTATACTACCTTGGTATAATATAGATACTAATTATAACTGATATTAATAAGTTATTCTAATCAAAATCAATAGTTATTTTTATAAAATTAAAATATTATAAAATCCTCTTTAATATTACCTAACTTTCTTCATATACTCGTGAATTTTTCAATCTAATTTTTGGACAAATTATAATGATCATTTTCCATTTAGTTTGAATATCGTAATATTTATAAATATTTAATGTGACTCGAGTTTATATATAAATTATTCGTCCATCCCAATATTGTTTCCCTTTCGTGAACAATTTTTTTTCCATTTAGGTTTAAACCTATAATTAGGGTTTATACTTTAATAATAAAAAATCTTTTTCGAAAAAAAAACATGGGATATTTTCCTCAGCTTTCGTTACCCATAAACTTTTTATCAATCAAACCAGAGTTCCGGATTCATTTTTACTTCCCTTGAGCCAATATTAATAATAAATTCACTGAAGTTTCCGTTATGTCATGTCTTCACGTCATTAGGGTAAAGCTGTATGTACATAATATATAGGGTCCCGCAATTGAAATTTGTACGTTATACTATATTAAATTACTGTCCTGTGCGCAAGTACATTGGCTATAAATAAGTGTTTAAAGAAAAAAAAACTTCAGACTAGAGCTTAGTAATATAATTAAAATATTTATAACAACATAGCTCCAATAATGTGCCTAATAATTAATATAATTATAACGGGAAGAATTTTCAGTCATAAAAAATTAAATGTAGGTATAATTAATGTTTGAACGAATATTGGAAAAGAGATACTATATATTATATTATTATATTGTTATACACTCGTCGGTAGGTATATGATTATGGAATGTTCTATATAGTACATTAAAATTACTATGATAATAAAATTAAAGCAAAATGTTATTACAACATATGTGTATATAATATAATTAATGACTTAATGTGCAGATAACGGTGATAAAATATTTAAGTAATATGCTAATCGAAATAAAATATTTATCCCTGCAAGTCAATAGTAAAATTCAAAATCTAATATATTGGTGTAGGTACTATATAAATACACAAAACACATCAGTTATATGTACTACAGTTAATAGATATTTGATTATAGATACCTAATTATATTTGTTTTGTTTTTTTAAACTTATATTTGAATAGGTACATACATATATTATTTAAAAAAATATATAATTATATTCACTCAGAGTTTCAGAATCATTTAACAATGTTCGTGCTCATCACAGTAACTTACTCAATGACGAGGAGTTATACACTCCAAATTTTCTAACGAATTAGACTGTTTTGTCAAATGCTTATTTAATACATATTGACGCTATTAACTATAACTTACAAGACATAATATGTTATATAGGCATTCATATAATACGTATCTAGATGTTATATTAGCCTCTTTCAGCAACCGCGCAACTAAACGTGCGGTCTATAACTGTGATTATAAAGTTTTATTTGGTATAACTTAGGACGAGCATACACATATTTATGATGTATAATATAAATATATTCATAGGTTGATATATTGTATTATCATAGGTTTATTAAAAATAGTATGTACCTATAGGAATATTATTTCAGCAGTGAGTAACCATGACTTGGGCGAGAAGTCGAAGGTGTGTCAAACTGATAGGGTCATGTCGACGTGTGCCAGTCGTTGGCATATACGAGTATGTGTTCTGTTATATTTTAGTATTCCTATATATATTATATGGTCATATGGATGTATATATATATTTATACTACGCAGCGTGTCCCGTATCGGCAACGGCCAGTTTCGGCGGGCGAGACCGGTCGAGCCGGTCAACATAATTGTATACTTTCATACTGCAGTCCGTAGATTTATTATATTATATTACCTTCATAGACGCTAGACGCATATGTTATAATGTCTGTTCTTGTAACAACCCATGTATATATTACATTGTTAAATTATATTATTACAATTGAGTCTCGATAACTCGAGAATTTTTCTTGCCCTTTGACGTTTTTTTTTAAAGTCGTGTGTAGTAATATGTGACAACTATAGTCTATAAGTAAACATATTTTGTAATTTAGGCCAGTGAAGCAAATGTACTGAGACAGCTTAATTGTAAATTAGGTATAAGGCAAAAGAAACAAGGGAACGGGGCAGTCGTAGTACCTGAGTACTACGATATACGTTTACTGTTTTTATCTGTTTGTGTGTATTTAAAATCTTAAATAAATGGTTATTAACTCATTGGATTGTTTGTTTAAATTTGGCGTCACCTCGTATATCTAAGTCTGACCTGAAACCGATCAATTTATGGTCGTTGAAGATGAAAGTATTACATTTACGTTTTTCTATCTATTATTAAATAGGTTAAACTGGTTAGTTCGTGGTATTTTAGTCAAATAATCAGAGATAGAAGTGTATGAACTGAAAAGTGCATATACCTACTACATGTGTTTGATATATGAAAACATGATATTTAAGTTAACATGAAAATTCTAAAAACCAGATTTTAAGTTATTACATTATTTAATAAAAATGAAGGTAAGCATGCTTGGTGAATCATTTTTCGTTGGTCTCCAACGTATTATCGAAGGATAAGTATCACTTAACGAAGATAAAGCCAGAAAATCATCACGTTTATTTCTTAATCTAATTTCTTAATATAATAATCTTAAATACATTGTAAGTTGTAACAGCAAATGACCAATCATATATAATATGGTAAATATTACAATGATTTTCCGTGTGTTAAATATATTGCTTCAATATGATTGACTAATATGACATTACACAATATAGATGCGCGTTATCGAAGCCTGAAAATTCTGAAATATACAGTATAATAATAATAAAAATAATATATTATAATATCATATCCGTTGAACTGTGTGCGTGTGTGTATAGCGGTGGTTTCCCGGGAAAGGAAAAGGGGGAAGAAAAATACGATCGTGTTCCGGTCGCCATCACGGTGCGTCGGCGGCGGACCAGAGATGTAATAATATATTATTATTATTATTACTGCGTTGTACGTGTGCTAGCCGTATATTATATATTTTCTATACGTATAATACACTGCCCCGGACCTGTGGCGGGGTGTGCGAATATGGGAGAGAGTGAGCGCAAATAAACAAAACGCGAAACACAAACATTCGCGCTCCGCAGCAGCGTGTGTGCATGGGATAACTTTCGAATCGGTTTTTGGATGTTGTCGGCGGCGGCGGTGGTGGAAGTGGCAGTGCGGGTGGAATGGGTGGATGATATATGACCGAGCGGTGGCGGCGTATAACCGGACGAACGGACGGACGGACGGACGGCCGGCCAGAGGTTACTAATGGACGACCACCGCGGCGGAGGCGGGGGTTCGGGGGAACATGGCCGCCCACCAGCCGCCTTCCGATGTTTAATAAACTACCCCCTACCCCTCACGCCACACCCGGTGCACAGCTCGTTCGCCCCAACAGCGGCGGCAGCAGTGGCGGTGGCTTCCAGTCCAGATATCCCGTTATTTATTATATCGTGCCTTGTCTCGGGTTATATATATATAAATGTGTGTGTGTATAATAATAATAATATATATAACGGCAATTTTCCTTATTTTCACGCTCCCCCGCGTTCATTGTCTGCCGCCGCCGCCTTCTTATTCGCGCGCGCGAGATGCAATGCACTGCTGCACGGCACAGCATTATATTATTATTATTATATACACATAATAATATAGCCGCAAAACAGTACGTGATGGTGGTGACGAAAAACATTTAACCGCGGTGCCATTAGTCAAGGCGACGATGGCGATTACGGCAGGTTATTATATATATAATTATATTTTATTATATCATTATTGTTATGCAATATAATTGTGCCAGCGCACGCACCTCATGATATTATTATATTTTTCGCCGCCAGCAAGCTGTTGTTGTATAATATGATTATTCTTCCTCCCGTTTTCGCTAAAGTTCAATGTTAATAATGTAATCGCGAAATCTTATACGCCACGCTGACCGGGCAGTTGTAAAATATTATGTACCTATAGGTAACTATGTCTATTAAAGCTTAGGTAATCCTGACATATAAATAGTACCTACATATATATATATATATATATATATATATATATATATATATATATATATACTATTAGCCTAATCTGTGCAGATAAATAGCTATGTCTCCAATAATGCATGATAACAAGTTCAGCTGTAATAGTTGTTAGTTATGTAGTCAACTTACAGATTTCGTTCCTTTTGCAACACTTGCTGGTTGAACCTGCAGGTTCCAAAGACATTAAGTACCATAAATATACCTATATGGTCACAATAATTTTATCCATGTCGATTAAAGTCGGTTTAATATTAAGTTCAGAACATGATTAAGTATGCCATGAATAAACTCGTCCTTCCTAAATAATATAATATATTTATATAGGTATAAAGATATATATACAACTATAGGATGATTAGAACGTATAGATAGATCTGTGCGGCCGTGCATAATATATATTTCTACTTTCATATTTGAACGTATGTTTTTACATCCATGATGCATTATAATAGACATGTTTTATTTTAACATGTTAAAATAGTCAAAACTCATAATATGATTGATAATATGTAACATCCATCATAGATGTAGCTAGCTTAGGCTAGAAGCAACTTATAATTAAGCTTAAAAATAAATAAATAAATATGTATAATATTGGTATAGCCGTATAGGTTTTGCTTAATATATTATGATTGATAGATTTATAAATACTTAAATATAATTACAATAAATCTCAAAACATTCAATGTAATCAGTAAATTATTTGTGTTTATTAATTTAAACATACACCAAAAATATATACTTTCAATCAAGGCAGCTACATTGTGATTAACAATTTTCTATTTATATAAGTCGTTCAGTTATTTCTTCTCAAACTAGAATAAATAATAAAATTAATAAGCCTGCAGATAATGTTAGTTGGTATTTATTAGTTGAATTTATTTTTCATCTCATTGTGTTTATAAAAATATAAATAAGTTGTTAAGGATATTTATTTCATTGAATAATTTTTATTTTGTTGTACTAGGTGTCATATCATATTTAAATATATATATTTATATATTTGTATATGTGTATAAAGCCTAAAATTGAAATTGGCTAGTTTTAAACTAGGATGATGTTTGCACAAATTGTAACGTAAAAAAATTCCAAAAACTTTTATAAATAGTAAATAATACTTTACTGTAATTTTATTATACTGTCATAATTATAATACACTTTTCATTCATGTAGGAAATAGAGTCAAATGCAAATAGACAGCGAAGTATTGAAGTATGCAGTTTCGTTCATAGAAGTGAATATTTTGAAAACAATATTAACACTACAATTTGTTCGAGCTCGATCTATGTGACTCCATCGAAGCAGTTTCACAGGTAATTAATTACACACGGCTGAAGCTATAATCATGCATTTTTTAATTACATTGTTTACCAAATAAAATATGTCAAAAATAACGGGTATTACTTACAAAAGTTGTCATTAATTATTATCTGAGTATTTTTTTTTCAAGAAATATACTGTACGGCTGCATTATAATACTATAATGTATACAATATAATTCTCTACTTTTATTTAAATATTTATTTGTATACCACACCTATTAGCGTGTATCTATATAACAAATTGATAAATAATTACAACTATAAATTTCATACCTTTGGTATGAAATTATTAAAAACTATACTAAGTGAATACAGAGTCAATATTTTTTTGACAATAAATTAATGTCAAACACATAATATTATTTATTAATAAGTTTAAACGAGAGTATAATAGCGCAGTGAAAGGCAAAATGTCGGGTGATTTTGGTTTAGTTTTTATACGAATTATACACACAATTTAATAATTTATGGTAAATACATTCAAAATAATATTATTTAATAAACGTATTAACTGTAGTATACATATATACATATTATTATTTTTCAGTTCTCTGACATGGGTACGTCATCATGCAATATCACATTACTCTGTTCCATACCCCTTTTATAACATACATATATAATACATATTTACATATATGCCTACCTTTATGTCCTATATAAATTCCACAGTGAAGGGTTGCGATGGGTATGTGTATTTAGAGGAACGCTGTAATATATATATAAATTTAGGGTTGAAAGTTGTACATGGCTTTGTAACTTCTAATTGTTTATTTTCTTTGCAATAACAAGCAGATGAATAATACAAGACAAACAGTGAACTATACTTAATAATAAATTAATATTGGGTATATATCACTATAGAAATAATTGTCTAACTATATTATATTATTATATTATTTAATTATCATTTAATAACGTACTTCAGCTCTATATAAGCTGCATCACGCACGAATAAAATGTATATTGCTTAGCATTATGTTTAAAACGCCTATTTTGACATTATTTCCCAGTGAATACGCCTAATCTTATCTCCGTGTACATTATAAAGGTCAAATTCCCGTTGTGCGACTTTCAGAACTTACCGTAGTAATGGGCTTATACACTGTTTTAACGCTTCAAAGGGTAACGTGAAGTAGTGTAAATGCACAATACCAGCCATGATGTCAAGGTTTAAAGTTATGAAGTTAAATGGAAGCCCTTATATACAAGGGTATATGCATTATTGTAAACACGACATATATTTTATGATAATTTAGCAACTGTATAAAAAAGAAATATTGGTGTTTCAGATTTTAAAAATTTAGTAGTATTATTTTAATTACGAATATGTTTATATTCTATATATAGGCTGGGAGTCATCGCGTAGTACCAAAAATATCACATGAGAATGCAGATTATACAATTATTTATAATTAAAATAATAATAACAATAATAAATGAATAATTATTACTATATGGTACTAATAGAGTTGACAATAATTTAAAAAAAAAAATTCTGAAATTTTTTTAAGACGAACAACATTTCCCTAAATTAAAGTATTATTTAATAAGTAAACTAAATATGGGATGGCTTAATAAATTACGGTATGAAAAAATATTAAAAGAAATAATTTCAAAGCAGATAACATCAGTTTTTAACTTAAAACTATACGTTATGTTTCTTTGTATCCTCCCGCATACATATTATAATTTATAAACTATAACGTACTTGCTTATACTTTTTTAAATGTTTTTGTTTTATTAAAATAAATTGATAAATACTACAAACAAAATCAATTCGAATTAGGCTTGTTTAATGTCATAATGTAGGGTCAGCAATCAGCTGGCCGCTGGCCGTATATGTGGCCCTCGTCGTAATTTTTTTGGCCCGCAAGTAAAATGTATAACTGGTATCATAACCATGAAATAAGAAAGTATAGACTGTAAACTGATGATTAAAATGTTGTTTGTATGTAGATACCTCGTTAAAGTATAAAAAATTTAAAACTAAAAGTGTAGAACTTAATTAAACTAATTTTGATATGACTATACATTTGTTTCAAATAAAACGAAGAATTTTCAAGTTGTGTCGTCTGAAAATATTTATATTTATTTTTTAGCCCTTGACATCTGCAAAAAGGTTACAGAACCCTGCCATAATGTATTAGCATTATCATAATATATGAATTGCAATTACGTATATATTTATACTGTAATATTTTGAAATGTGTAGGTAGGTATAAGATGAAATAAAAATAAGTATACAATTTACTCAAAGTTTGTTGTGTTTTATGACTTGGATATAGGTATATATCCATTATATATAGATATACAAATGTACGCCTCTTAAATTAAATCGTTTAGTAATCGAGCCGCAATATAGAAGACTTGAAATAAATAGTGTTTTTATTATACGAAAATCTCCTTAAGTTCTGAACTTAAAAACTTCTGTTCAATATATTTTACTGTAAGTATATTTACATATATATATATATATATATATATATATATATATATATGTTCGCAAAGACTTCCAACTTTTTGATTCCGAATTAATTTAAGAAAAAAGTTTACCCGACAATAATACAACCGACTAAACAATATAAATTTAACAAGTTATTTTTACGATGTAATTTTATTAACAACTTTAAAATTGATGTCATTTTATACAATTTAAGGGTGACTAAATTTGCATGTTATAGTGAAATATATATATACTATATATCAGTATAAAAAGATAACGATATTAATAATATTGTTATATATTTTTTCCCAATATTTTATACTTCTGAGTCTTAAAATTCACAACGAGTGTGGAGTATATTTATTTATTAATGTATAATGATATAAATGAAATTACATTAATTTGTTTATCTATATTCTAAAAATAATCTATAGCATTTAAAATAGCGTGTCAAAAACAATAATAACACACACAAACAAACAAAAAACGATTTTAACTTTTTGCATTCCTCATGTAAATTTATGCTGGAAAAATAAACCGTGTCGATCTCTATGGACTCTATGTAGGACAAAAATCGCTTAGAATGCTTCACTTCTCTTTTTTTTTTTTTATAGTTCTTCGACCAATCATCACGTAAATAACTTGAGTACACACACATAACTAAACTCGGTATCGAGGGAGTCGACTGCATTAATTAAACGTCGTCAGAGTCGAAATCAACGTCGTCGTTGTCGGGTATTCGGATATATATACACACAGTCATACCGACCAACTTGCTAGGTTGGCGGAAAGGAGGTGGGTGCCTTGAAAGAGAAGTGACTGTCCGTTAGTGTGCCGGGCGGCTGCGACGGCGGTCGAGCACGCATATATATATATATATATGCATCGGGAACCTTGTGGAGACGAGCAGAGGGCTGCAAAGGACCGAGAGTGGCCCAAGGGTTAGACGCACAGCGGTGTCGTAGCACTGCTGCCGCAGGGTTGTATGTATGAGGGTAGTGAGGGTAGTGGTTGGTTGAGGGGAAAGCGTGCAAAAGACGAAGAGTGGACTATATACGCGCGCCGGCAAAACGGATGGTGTGGCGGAGGCTGGGGACATCCGAGGGATTACTCTGATTTTAAGGGATTGGTTTTCGGGATTTGCCGACGACACAAAAGGACGGCAACGCTTAATTGGATGTCCTTTGGGTTTATTGATTTTACTATCGCCGCCACCGTCACCGCCAACCCTCACGTGCTCTTCACCACTCTTTCACTCTCTCTCTCTCTATCACGCTCAACACTGCGTCCCGAACACGAATATATTTATGTGTACATAATATATATATATATATTTCTTAGCTCTGTCCCTCGACGCGGTCCGTCCGTCCATCCGTCCGACCGTATCTCTCCTGCTGCTCGGTCGCGCGCGCCACGTCCGGTCGGCCGTCGACGGTAGCCGTTAAGTTCCCAAAGGTCCGCCGGGGGACTCTTTCATTTACATAATGCCCATCACACGCCCTTTCCGCCATCCCACCACCGTCTCGATCCTCCAAAGCTCTCCCCATACAATCATACACACACACAAACACACATACACATTATATATATATATATATACATACATTATATATATATATATATAGCATAACGATATAACTTTACACAGACTTATACGTGTATATGTATAAAATAAATATACGAGACGACCGGACGCGTTGGCCGCAAGGGACAAAGATAACGGCAGTAGTGACGACGTGGGTGTGCGAGGAACGAGAAAGTGGTCTTGCGGGCGCGGGGTGAAAAGGGAAATTGGAAAACATTCGAGTGACGTTTTCCAAGATGGCCGGCAGCGGCCCCTTGACCCGCCGCACACACTATACCACTGCGCGGATGCAGAGACGAGCGCGCTTGTTTCTCGCTCTGACTCACCGAGCAACAATGATTTATTACGAAACGCCACAGCCACAGCCGCCAGTCTTCTCTCCTCTTTTTGTCTCTGTATATATATATGTGCATGTCTGTGTGTGGGTTTATGCGTGTATGTGTGTATGTGCGTGTGTGAGTGCGTGTCAACCGAGTTCGCTTTACCTACACCGTCTGTACGTCACACGCGGTCCAAATGCACCATCCATCCCCACCCTCGCCATTCCACCGACCAGTACACACTGCACACGCAGTTTTTGTCATATATATATATATATATATATATAGGTACACATGTTCACCGCCGTCGCGGAAGGAGATTCCTACTGTTCGGCAACGCGCGACATAGGAACGATTTCTGCACACGTCCAATACGCGTCAGTGTGTGGGTAGGAGTGGGTAAGAGGTAGATGATGAGCGGGTGAGGTGGAGGATGTTCATGATTGGGGCCGTCGTGTATGTGGAGGTAAAGTCGTACATACCGCAGACGGGGCCCTTCTCGCGCTATTCCAATTTCACCTAAGCGGGGTAGAGAAGGGGAGAACTGATTAAAAACGTCTCGCTATAGTCTAGTCACTATTGTCGTGTACTGCGCTCACATATTTTTGTGACGAATAATAATATGTGTAAGTGTGTGTGTAATTCGAATGAACGTTTTTTTTCCACGTCCATTCTTTCCATCATCGTACAAATCCTATAGAATACTATTGTTTTATTTTTTTTTGAACCCCCCCCCCCCCCCTTTTAAAGAGTATTTTGAATATATTAAGTTTTCACGTTAAAAAATGTAATGGTTAAAATAAAAAAAATATGCTAAACACATACATATTATATAAATGTTTTTCTATATGCAGTAAAGTTTGAAACGTAGCACGGTAATACGCGTTTCACATAACGCTCAAAATATATTTTTGTCATTTGATTGTTGTTACTAGCGTAGAAAGTTATTATTTTATAATCTTAATATTAATTAATTAAAATGTAACAGACATTATGTGGATAATAAACACAATATTCTAAGGTATATTAAATTGAACACTATCATTAAAAAATAAAAATAACTTTATAATAATTGCTATAATCTGTTATTATCTGTTATATATATACTATATATATTTTATGTAGTTATATGACGGTGATATAATGTGATGTTATATAAAATATGCAGTTTTGTATATGTAATGTGATTAGCAGAAGATCGATCGACTTTCGAGTGTGTTTCCTGAATAGTATGCATGTCCGCCGAAATTCCGAAAATAGGTTATTTTGTGAATTAAAGAGTTGTAGAGTTTTTGTTGTGGCTATAAAGAATAAAACGTTAAACATATAGTAGTTTTTTTTATAAAGAATTCGAAAGCACAATGATTTAATCGAAAAATTTATATGGTAAAAAATTACTGAAAGACTTGATCAAAAATATAGTTAATTAATATTGTTGTAAATAATACATATAAAACTAAGGTATAGGTACAGTATATTTATTATTTTCTGTATGTAAATAAAAAAATAAAATTTAATCCGTTGTCTGCATAGATAATTTTTATAATATGTATTAATTTGTTTGTTCTACTCTTTGGTAATAGTTACTGCGTATGTGCACTAACGATTGTGAAATGGACACAACGTCATTAATGTAATTAATATATTTTTCTACTTTGATTACTAAAATAAGATATATTCTACACAATAAATCGCCATTTCAAACTTTGGCAGTGTCAAAAATATAATTTTATGTATAAAAATTCCTGTGTTTTAATATGACATTTTTTATTATTTATGTTTAATATAATATGTATATTATAGTAGAATTTCGTGTGTATAACATACAATATATAAATTATTCTATCATAGATATATAACATTAATCATATCACCGCTATTTGTTGTTTAAAAAACCAAATTTATATTTCAATCTTATAGAACATATCATACGTATATACTCATATATTGTATTCACGATATCCGTATTTTTATCATTTATTTATTTATTTCATTTCATTTTTATCTTCCTCCGGTTTGACGGAAAAAAAAAACTATACAGAGAAAATCCGATACCAAAAGGTCCAATGACAGTACTGTTAATGCACATTAATATCTTTGATTTATGATATTGGGCTTTGAAAAGCAGTATAGAGTATATAGTTCGATAAAGTCGAACAATTTTCACGGTTAAATAAATAGGGCACGATTTATTATTACAACGGAATACCCTTTTGGTGGCCGTTCGCAGGGAGAGAGGCAAGTAGATTCGATGCTGGTTTTTCTGTTCCTGTGCGATACGCCACCACCACCACCACTACCACCATCGTCCTCGCGCGGGGGTAACCGAATTAGGTTTTCTATATAAAATATATCGCCCCTTCCGCCGCCAAGTCCGTTCATCAATATAAAAACGTTATCGAGTTTTCGGGGGAAAATGGCCGCACCGGGACACTGCTAAGTCCATCGGTTCGTTGCATGCCATAAATTTTGCGTGCACGGTCCTTCCGCACACCGAAACAGTTACCCACCATTGATTATGTATTTCTACTCAAATTTGAAGTGAAAAAAACATAGTTTTTATTAGCGGAAAAAAATGAAATCGACATTTTATGTATGGGGAGTTTTAGCTACATCATATTATTATTTATATATGTATTACAGTGAATATACATATAATGTGCATTGTGCATACAACTATATATATGAGCCGAGACGGATATTTCCACGGTACGGTAATGTATAATATTACATTAATCTTTACAGTTTATATATGACATACATATGCGCACAATGTGTACTGTACATATTTTGTAAATAATTCGATTTGACCGATTAAATTCAATAAAGAATATTATTGATCGTCCATTTTTTTTTTTACGAAAAACCTATAAACAAAATATATGTAATATGTTAAGTATTACATTAAATTTTTATGGTACTATTTCTAAGATAAATTTTAAATTTAATTAAAATGTCGTTAAACTTTACCCATACCAACCCTTTTATATATTATTTATATAAGCATGTCCTTAATTATTTTCGATTTTTTGCAATCATAATAATAATACTATGATTTTTTAATCAAATACAAAATTTGGTTGTTGTTACTGCTTCTAATATTACAATAATTTTGCGATTTTAATTTCTTCGAGAATTTAATAAAATAGTATTTGGCGCATTTTGTTCAATCTTTATACCTGAAACATATAATAGCCAATAATGAATACATAATATACATATTACATATACAACTTAATTTTACGGTTTTAACAATTTTACTTATAAATAGTTCATAAGTATATACATACATATAATATAAACATTTTCCTGAATAATTATAATTAACATAAATCCGCTGAAGTTATTAGAACTGGTCAGTACTTTTGTTTTATAATTTAGAGACCCACTTAAAAAGGATTTTCTGAAATTCGTGTTTTAAATTTTTCCTCAAACAAGGATTTTGAGATTGACGATGGAAATCAAATTATCGTTTACAATATATATTCAAGCATTTCAATTAATGTTAATTGTGGACATTGATTTTGTACACGCGGAGGGTCTCCGTGAACGCGAGTTAAAACAAAACTTTCACTTCAGCTTTCTGTCTAAAGTTAAATCTGCTGCGTTCGGTAGTTCGCAGAACACACAGAGTATAGATATATATACACGTTTATGTATAATATAAAGGGTCGATTAGGGTAAATATTGAAATCACCTTATAACTTGGCTAAGCCGGCCAAGCGTTCTCGGAAGGGGTTGCCGATATTTACCTTACCCCGACTAAGTCGAGTTTGAAAACGTATAGATATACATAATATTGAACACTCGCGTACACACACACGCACACACACACACACACACACACACACACACACACACACACACACACACACACACACACACACACACACACACACACACACACACACACACACACACACACACACACACACACACACACACACACACACACACACACACTCACACACACACATACAAGTACACTCACTGTAATGCCAGTTGTATATACTATGTAAGTATTATACTCGATTTGATAGTATAGTGTCAATGAACAATACGTATAGTTACCTAATATATACTTCTTTCACGCCGTCACAGCTAGAACAAAAACAAAATTGTGAAGTCATTTACTCATTGTTTGAGGATATATAGATTGTAACTAATGTTCTCTTTTTTATCTTATTTAATTATAATAAAAAAAAGTTTTTTTTTGTTTTACTGAAAATTATTATCCGTCAAAGTCATGCATTCATAATAAATATTATACTTCAAGTTTTGAAATCTCCAATGGCGATTGCATAATAAGATAATATTAATTATGTTATATTATAAAAATAAACTCTCACGCCAAATTTTTTTTCAATCAAAATTCGGATTTTATCGTATTATTATATTGGTGTAATGGTGTGTATAGAAAAATACAACATCATGTCGCGAGAAAAAAAGGTTCATCTCTATACACTCAACAACGACGATATCGCACACATCATTCATTATAGTTGAACCTATACAATGTATGATATATAAGCCCGTTGGAATATTATTCTTTCACCTACATACGTATACGTAGGCAGGTAAGTATATACGCCACATATCCTCCTCGCGCCGTCACGCCTAACCCTTTGGGTGAACAATACACGGTTGTTGACCCCCCTGGGAATTTTTTTCCGTCGAATAAAGGGCGTAATTGCACAAAAGACCATTTATTTATTTCCGTTTTTACGTGGGGATCTATTAAAAAAAATTACTCATTGTCGGCGCCGCTAAATAGAGGCGGTCTGTTTCCATCATATTACAAGGAATCTTGCACCGTCGGGCCTGCAGCGCTGTGCTCGCTTGTGTGTGTAGCACTGTTTACACGGACCGATTGAATTCTCGTGTTTTATTATACGAATTTTAACCTCCTTTTTGACAGGTTTAAAAACCTACACGGGATAACGGTTTTTGAACAGGTAATCCTTTCGAGCCGCCGCCGCTGATCTGAGGAGGGCTGCCAATTAAACACAATACGAAACCACTGTATTATATTATATAGAACGTAAGTAGGTACGATTAGATGACATTGTTTCCGCAGCGTCAATACTCTCCACGCCGTGTAAATATAATATATAATTTTTAAGTACATAGATGCAATGTGTATAGGTATCCTCTACAACACACGTGTATCACGATTAAAGTTCCTGTTCGAGTGTTTGAGACATATATATATATATATACGAGTGCAGCACAATATTATCGGAAAAATATGGTAGCCGGTTAAATGTATACTGCACGTGGATTTATAAACTACTGCAGTCGTAAAACGGACTTACAATAAAAAAATTATTTTTCTAGATATATAGTGCTATAATAGACGTCTTTTATTTTTTTCGGTATAATGATTTTATTTTCGATTAACATTATTATCTCGTAATCGTGTACACTATTTGTGTACGTAACACCCAAATTTATCATATGTTTGGGGCTTGTTTTGTCACATTTCATGATTGATAATTATTAGCTATATTACATTTTTTTTTTTTTTTTTGTGAAATCTAACACAAATTAACTCTTCTTGTTTTAAGACAGCAAAGTCATTAATTATCTTGTTAGTATATAATTCAGCTGTTACTGAAGATATATAAGAGATATCGGAAGTCGGGGCTCCCCAAAACCGGTGGTCTCTGTAAATTGCACACCCAACACTCCCAATAAATTATAATATCACTGCCTATGACCTAGTTTTATGCAATGATCTTAACTACTTATTCGATATAGGTACTCACATATTATTGTCTACTCAGTTTTTGCGATTACATAGGTAGGTATTGGTTACCCAACTTACCTATATAGTTTAAAAAGGAATGTATAAATAATAAATTTATATACTTATTATATGTCTACTATAATATTATGAGAGTGGAGTAATAAAAGTTTTTTCATGAACCATAAATCATATACGAAAATATCAACAATAACAACAAAAACAACAACTGTTGAATGATGACGTTTCCTCGCGGGAAACATGTGAGATGGAAAATTCGTTGTCATTTTTGTCATTCACGTTTAAATCCATTGCATTAATTTACATAATGTAATGTAGCTACTACGAGTGTAAATAATATATAATTATTATTAGATATAAGTAAATAAATAAATGTAAATGCGCGCCAGACGCATGTTATTAATCCATACGCAAAAAACAATTACTCGGTTTGTATAATATCATAATATTAATTTTTTTTAAAACTTTATTTTAAAATTTAGATTTGTTATGATAGACCTATTATACCGTTTATAAATTGTAATATATACCTAGATGGCTAGGTATTTAATTTACCGTACATCTACCTGTAATATTTTTTAACACGGTCAATAAAAATATGTAATTAGGTACGATAAATCATTATTCCATCGTGTTAACCGTAATTAAGTTTTGTACACTCTTTTCTTATTGATTATGACAATTAATTTATTTCACTTGATTTCACGTCTACTAATTACCATAAGAACTCGTCTGTTTTACGAATCAGTTATACGGAGCAAATAACGTTGTCGTGGTCTTGATTTATTTATGGGGGCTCTTGAAGTCTTTGAGCAAACTACTTTTTAACTTTTTTTATTTTAAACACCAGTAGCGCGTGTTGCTTGCGCGGGTGTAAATTACGCTATTGTAAAACTCATTACTCATTTCGTCTAAAGAGGTGCGTTTTTAATCCTTCGATTAAACAACGAATATATTATATTTGTATTGTAATTACGTTCGAAGCATTGTTAATCAAATATCTATGAAAACTATTGTAGTTTAAATTGAAAATAAAAACATAAATGCACACGTGTACGCATTTATCATCGCCGTCGTTAATTCGTAATTATTATTTTTATACAGCAGCGTGACACGTTTTTCTGTAAGATAGTTTTTAATTATATTTCCGTTAACGTACGTATATTATATAATAACATTACAAAGAGACGTATCACGCTGTACAATACATTTTTTTGAAAATTGACAATCGAAATGCAATTACATAAGCGAAATATAAAATAACAATAATCAACTCTATAAACGGCGCAACCTCGTCAAGCCTTTTTTTTACATACAAATATATAGTAAGGATTTTGTTTTTAAATACAACTAAAAAGTCGCACAAGTGGCTTATATTATAGATTAATACATGTACAGTATAATTTACTGACTCTATTTATATCGCACGCGTTCCGTTGATCCACTTAAGGGAGGGGGTGTGTAATTAAAATCAAAAATTATATTTAATGAAAATCCGAGTTTCACGGTATATTGCAATATCGTTATTTATGTTTTATCACTTCTCACATTGATAATAATAATTATTGGTTATACGCCGTATTAATGTATTATAAATTATAATATACCTAATTTATAAAAATACGAAAAGAGTAACAAGCACGTCCCGCAAGTCCAGGTGGAATGTAACTGTGAGGATAGGGGGGAAACGTAAGTGTGTTTGTGTGTGTGTGTGGGTTAACAAAGATACGGAAGGGATGTTGGACGATCGGTGCGGATGTGTTTCCGGGCACGGGTAAAAAGTCTAGAAGAAGTGGGGAAACACTGCCAGAAGAAACGACAGTGGTGACCGTGTATAGGGCGGGGGTGGAAGCGGGGATGTATATATATATATATATATATATATATATATACAGTATGATGGTGGTGGTGTAGCGGTGACTCCACCCCCACCGCACGGTGGTTTTTGTGTTCCCTCGACGGCAGCGGCGGCTATTGATTATTTGAAGAGGTCAGCCGCTTGTCCAGGAAAACTCCGACATTTGCACGCGGCCCTCCCCGGCCCTCCCCAAGTAGTCCTCTCACCTCGTCCTCGTCGTCGCCAAAGGGGTCCGACTGCTAAACAATGCGACACCGCAGACACGGCGGCACGAACGCGAACACCCTCCCCCGTCGCCTGCGCGGACCGTCCTGGCAGCAAGAATCGCACTCCCTCCCCACTCGCACCCCCACCGACACACGCACGTATCGCCGACCACCCCTATCACCGCAACATCTTTTGTCCGCAAGATCTCAAACGCCGCCGTGCCGTTGCATTTCCTCTTCCACTCACCGCTATATAATATAGTGTAGGTGAATCTACCTATAATACATACTTTATAGTAACTGATACAGATACTATTGGTGTGTGCGTGAATTGCACTCTCTGCTGCTCGAGTCATACGCATAATATATAATTTAATGTAATATGTTACACCACGTCCATCGGAGCACATACGCGTATTATACATGACCACGTATAAGGTATATTCACCACGTCAGACCGGATATGCCGCAGGAAGTTCGGTCCGTTTACCGGACGTTTACCGTTTGCTATATGCACACTCGCCACCGACGCCGTCGATACCGCGTGTAGTATATATACATAATATTGTGTACCTACACTGAGCAGCAGCCTTTGCATTTCACCCCTTTATGTAACCTCAGCTAGGCAACAGATATTTACGTCATGTTAAATCGTCAGAAGGTGTGCGCCGTCCTTTGCTTAAAAACCGGTTCGTCCGAAATCTGTTAACGTAAAATACGAGTATAATATATTAGTACATTATTTTTTGTAAAGGATATTAAAAAAAAAACACCGCTTTATCCATAAGACATTATTTTAAAGTAGAAACGTAATATTATAATACAACAACCATGACGAATTGGGTCGTAAAAATCAGAATATTATAGACGCATATTTTAAAAGTTAAAAATCGAAACATTGCTATCTATCACATCGTGTAATTATAGCTGGTATCTATTGTAATTACACAGCACCACTGACAAATGATCATACGTGTATTTGTCGCAAATATAAAAGTGTGGGAAGTGAATTTAATAGCGTATTATATAATACAATGTAATACACAATATAACAAATTATGAAATTTGTGTTTCAAGTTAAACTCACATAAAAGTATAAAACAGCCACTTTTTTGTAAAGACGTAGGCAGAATGCAGATAACTAATATATTATGGCATATTGTATGCACAATCAAGATGAATTTTTTCTCGCAATGACGCCTCGTAACGATTAATATATGTGACCACTGACCGAAGTAGATAATTCTCCAAAACACGCATAATCGAATTTATAACACACGTAAAATACGTATAATGTGACCTATCAACTTAAACAACAATAGATAATACTAAAGTATTAAAATCATCCGAATAATACAATTATAATATACAGTACCTATTACTACACCTATTATTAAACGATAATTATATTATTATGATTAATTACGATCTCAAATAACGATTATCATATTTGTCACCTCATAACGACATCCGCTTTAATGGTTTTGGCTTTTAATTATTCTATGGCTTGAAATACATCATAATAAACCCTTCGCTCATTTACACGTCGGTACTAGTAAATTGGTTATAAATAGCAAATAGCAAATAGCAATTATTATGAATTATTATTCTCTATAGGCAGACACTCTTAAGTATCAAATCATAAAAATATCATAAACGTTATATTATTATAACGGTATTAGAAATATCAATTTTCTCATTTTCTCCATACCATATTATTAATATAATAGTTTCATAATAAAAACTGCTTTGTGATATTCAAACACAGTTTACTTTTAAGAAGAATAAACAATTTTGTTTTTTGAATTAAGAAAAAAAATATGATGATAAATGATAGGTACAAGATGTTCAGCTAATCGTAGATTGTTTTGTGATTCTAAAATTGGGAAGGTCGTGTTAAGTATTCGTATTTTAACTCTCAGACAAACGATATTATAATAAAGCTCGCCCAAATGATCTGCGACTTTGAGCCATTCGCTCAAATGAAAACCATCCTCAACTGTTATTATAATGCAGTACCAGTTTATTATTATAAACACTTATCTCATTCGGCAGAGTTGTTGACGATGGCTCCATAACATGTATCCTAATCATCACGCTCGTAATGACACACGGCGATAACATCGGTACGTATTTAATAATATTATATACTTTATTAAGTCCACACAATTACGGCGTGAGTGTCGCCGTTTCATCGCGTTTAGCAATTCACCCTTTCCGAGTTGGCATATAATTATAATTGTAAACTATAATTACATTGAGACGAGCAGAGCTACGCGGTAGACACGGTAAACCGCAATCTATCCAATTAAAATAATGATATCAACAATAATAATTATTATTATTAACAATAAAATATTATTATTATTATAATTAGCAATTTTACGTAACACATTACACAATATTATTAAAAGTACCGTCTCGGATACAAACTTATCATACGTGTCCGATTCGCTAAGGTGACACGACCGTTTAGGTAAGCTTCAATAAAATTGTTCATTTTTAAATCACCACAACTCACTACCCAAATTATTATTAATATTATAATCTTTTTCTTATTTGATATAACGGATGTGTGTCCTTTACAAACTATATAAAGTACAAACATAATATTAGTGACAAGGAACAATGCTTGCTAGGCAAATTTTTTTCATCTGTGTACATATATAAATATTATTCTCACATTTCATAATATTATATTATCTATAAAAAAGATACACTATGTAAAATTCAAAATAGTTCTGTGCTGTCGATGACGGTGGGAACAAGCACACCAAAGGAACTCTTGTTGATATTCATAAGTCTTGCAGGTTATGTTATATAAATATACCGAACTAAGATTGTTTAATAATAAATTATATCGACTGGTAAATATTATTTGAACTTACTATATTCCTGAAGATCACATTAGCTACGGTTAAAATTCAAAAATTGGTACAGTTCAAAGGGCTTTGAAAAAGCCTTACTGAATTACCTATATGTATATATATATATATATATAACTATAATTCTTCAACCCGGCTGTTAAATTCTGAAGTTATAGTGCTTGGACGAAAAACAACGATTTTACTTTCCACATCTGACTCTTACCGTTGGCAGATTTATGGTATATATCTAATAATAATATTATTTCAACTATGACGAATACGGCGGCGAGTTAATTCGACAAAAAAATCTGCGATTCACAGGTCAGAGCGTTTGGAATTCTGTAGCCAGATAATTCATATATTTATTAATATATTATCGTAAAAATGTATATTATACTAAACTATTGGTATCCAACGATCCGAATATTGTTCGTCGATCGCCGTTTGTTTAAAAGGCACTTGGATGAACGAAGAAAAAATAAGAAAGACAGAATAATATAGAAATATTTTATATCTCGTTCTTAAAAAAAAACCATTATTTAGTAACATTTAATTTTGAGTTATTTGAAAAATATTCATACTAATATTGATTTAATTTTAATTTTAAATCATATATATATATATATATATATATATATATATTTTAAAGATAAATTATTTAAATTATCTCTAAGATTTATCCAGATTGCTATATAATGACTGTATATTAGATTGCAGTTTGATACGAATTTTGTAATTTATTTAGATATGATAAAAATATGATGATTTTATCTAGATAAGGCATTTAGAGATAGCTTTGTCTAACTAATTTTAGCTATTGTACAACAATACGCAGAGAAGTCAACAGTCAACTACAGTTTAAGTATAGCTTGCTAACGCTGTATACTATGTCCATATATCAATACGAATAAGGAGGAGTTGCGATCGAGCAAAACCTATTATTTTAAGTTATGGTCTTAACACACAATTTTTTATGATGCATACTAAGGTTGAAAGGTAGTGAACTAGTGAGGGTACTAGACACTAGTTCATTTTTTCTATATTTAACAGGTCAGAAAAAACCATATTCAATTTCACCACCATCTTTTATGATTTTAAGTACTTACGAGTCTTTTCAGTTTTTTATTTTGGTATTATGTCTTTTTCTTTGATCGATATAATTTGACAGAAATAATGGTTGTTTTGGTTAGTACCGATGTAATGAAGATTGAATTTCGACAATATATAATGTCATTCGTTTTAAATTAGAAATTACTCGGGTCACCGCCGACAAAGGTCGACCGAAGAATGTCTTACTATTTAACTACCTATTTATAATATTAATAATATGTATACTAAATTAAATTAAATCTATAATCAACCGAACATGCCTATACCTAATAGTATAATATCCTAATAGCACCTAATAATCGTTTCTAGAGTTGTGCAATTTCATTTTTTCCGGATTCCAACAATTCAATCGATATCGTTATAACCACACATCGAAAAAAATGAAACAAAATGAACAAAATCGTTCATAATATTATTATATAATTATATTGTCGATGTCGAACGGTATTATATGAATACAAACATCATAATATATAGGTCATAATAATCTGCAGACATAAGAGGGAAAACGTACAATTAAAAATTTAAATCTGTTACCGCGCGAAACTGTTAGGGTTGTAAAAGTTGACGATGAAACACACAAACTCCTTGTCATCGTCTGCCCTCGGCGACGACGTGTCGAAACGCACGATGAGTTGCCTAATTCACCCCCGAAATATCAGTTTGTTCGATGCGCACACTATGTCATCGCGCGTAACTGAAATATTATAATAATATTAACATACGAGAGGGTCTCGTACCCTCCGTAAATCATTATCATAATATATACCTTAAAATCGAAAACTACCCAAGACCGATTTTGTAAAAATTATGATTTTTTTACGATTTATTTCTTTATAAATCTTTTCCGTAATGTTGATAGGTAGGTAGGTAGGTTGGTATATTATAATTTATTACCAACAAAAATCTTTATAAAAACGACACGATATTCGTGCGATAGCCAATATTGTACAAAACTCCGGGAGATGGAGGGGAACACTTTCCACTTCGAAAAAAATGTTTGGAGTAGTTATGAGTAAATATAGTGGTGGACTGGTGGACCAAATTCATAGTAACTGGTAGAGGAGTAGGATATAATATGTACCTACATATGAAATTATATAATAAATGTAAAATCATCATCGTATAGGTACAACACAAAGCAGTAAACCCGCTCGAGATACAGAACTTAGAATTCATTATTCTAAATAATTAGAACGACGGCGGACCAGGCTGATAAATTTCTATAGATTTTCTTCCTGCAAAAAAGAGTATAATTTCGTGCGCCAACACTGCAAAGGAAATTGTTTTGTCGGCCACGACGAGAATAATACCACCACGATGATGGGTACACGGTTTTATGACGACGACGACGAAATGACAATATTATTTCGAAACGTTTTTCGGTGCCGGCCTGCGCATAAAATAATATAATTTCGTTTATACGACACACACACATAAGAGCGTCTAACGTTTGTGTGCATGTATTATTAAATTGCTAAAGGCAAAAGTATGCACGTGTGTCTGAGAGTATTTCCCCCACTCTTTTGTCGAGTAGTGTCGGGTGAGAGGGGATGAAAAAATGAATGGCAATACTGTGTACCACGGTCGTCGTCGTCGCACTGCAATTTAATATCACCGGGTTTTCATAAACCCTTGTTAAGGAGAAATCCATCATTTTCGTTGCCGGAAAGACTAAAAAACGCGCGTAGTACATTTTTGTAATAATAGTAATAGTAAAAACAAAAAATAAAAAGGGAAAAAAAGAAACCGGCCCCGCGTTACGTAGTCTTTGTGGCTACGCACGCTCCATGACGATACGAATTCTTGATATTGCGATTCGTCTACCAGCCGGAAGACATTGCGGAAAGTACAGGTATATATATACATATACAGTATATATATACATATACAGTATATATATATATATATACAGTATAATGAGAATATTATATTACATATTGCACGGGATATGATTTTTAAAGGGCGAATAATATTATATGACATGTATATAATATTATTATTATTATATTGCTTTTGGAAAACAAAACCATATTTTGCTTTCTGAAAGGACAGATAGCTATTATAGTGGTACCTACCCATATATTATTATTGTAATAAATGCATTTATATATATTTTATATAAAAGGACGTAATACAGATGAATATTGGTATATATATATATATATATATATATAATATATATATGTATATATACATCATTGTGTATACTTATAAGTTATAATATGTACATAGGTAGAATTTACCAGAAAAAAAAAAATGTAAGTATTCATTATTCATACGAATGGTTTCTATTTTGATAGATCGTATATATTCGATATATTATCCGAGAAGAACATAATATTATATTCAACAACGTCTAAGATTGAAGATTGATATCGACGTGACGTAATAAACATGTATTTTGTATCAAATTTTTTTCGTTGGCTTATTGCAGCTGGTTTTGTTTGTTGTTGGCCAATCGCCACTTCCACTTAATCTTTCTACAAATCTCTGATGAGGTTTTATAAGCAGTTGTTCTCCAGCTTTAATTACCCGTAGGACCTGGACAGACCTCTCTGACTCAGTTAATCCACCGCTACTTGGGTCGTCCTCTCCATTTATTTTTCGTCTGAATTTCATATTATTGTCATCTCTCGTAATGTATTTTTGCTTTTCGCTCTCCAGACGACGAGTCTGGCATAGTTTATATCCTGTTTCTTCTGTTGAGAGAATTCAGGCCTGACGCACTGAATATTGGTCTCAGCTCTGCATTTGTCCTTCATTAAAATTATGTATTATGCTCCACGCGTTTCTTATAGAACCATATATTTTATATGTACTATTTTCCTTCAAAATAACATTTTGTTTTGTAATAAAACAAATGGATACATTTCTAATTCTTTATTAATAATTTGGACCAGCAAACCTGCAAACCCTAAAGAAAAATTGGCAGTCCCTAATTTCAGAATCGCAGGTTTAGGCTATATTGTCATACATAATACGAGTATTATATTTTTGCAATTGCACTGTAGCCACATGTGATGTATTTAAAAGTAATTTTTGTGATTTTAGAAAAAAAAACTGTTCTGTATGAATAAAACAAATCTATTTTTTTAGATTTTAAAATATAATTTATTAGTTTAATCAGTCATCATAGTGTAATATTATATTCTTAATTTCACATCTCAAAGCAAAGTACTTTACTAAAATTATTGACGTACAAAATATATCGAAAAATAGAGACAGTGCTCATTTACCATGAACCTATGGATTTATATTTTAGAGGTATGGAATGCTCCAAGTAACTTGTAAAAATCAGGCTACTCATCTAAACGTCTCTATTTAATTGTTATTATTAATTACAACAACCTGGTATAGGTGGTAGTGGTGGTACTTAGTTTTCCAATATCTGTTATTTTATGAACCTATTTTGTTTTACTGTAGGATGTAAAATTACTAGTTACACCAAGAAAATGATAATGATGGAAGACCCATAATCACTTTTACTTTGGTATCATATTATTTGAATTGCAATTTCTAACAGATTAAAAAATTAATGGTTCATGAATAATAATTATAGCGTAACCCGAAGGCGAATGGATCATTCAGTGAAATATAATTCGTTATACCTTTAGTACTTAAGTATTATTAGCTACGTACATAATACCTGTGCCCATACAGCATTGACGATGACATATTATATATTTGCACACGTCGAATAAATGTTCTTTACTTCTTTTCACTGTGTCAACTTACTACATATATATGTATATTAACCACAAGATCAAAAAAGATGCTTGATCGTTCATGTGGCCGCGATAGCTATCGCAAACGCCAAGTACACACGATGGAGACCAAGTTCAGTAAACAAGTTCATTTTGTGTCAACACTGCTTTAAAGGGCATTTCAGATTATATTTTGTACGTGGCGTGATTTTGTAGCTACGCCCACGGCTGGTACCTATAATATTACATTGGGTATATGTTAATGCGTATTCAAAAAGATAGCATAATAATATTATACGTTTCTAAAGATTTTTAATACACCAATTCAATATTACATTATTCGTGGCATACGCGTCCGATTTCTCAATATTTACCTACTTAGATCATTTCTATAATATAAGCTGCCACACTAACAGAAATCTATTTTACTGCTCGATCCGATCGAACAAAAAAAAAATGTTCATGATATTATTACAATATTATTATCCCGTTATTCACCATTATAATAATATAGATGTCTATTCTGCAGTCCACGGATATAGTGTTCAGTATTTATTCAATTATTTATTTATTTGATATTTAAACGCATGTGAGTCCTAAAACGTAATAATATTAACATTGTGTGTGAAGATAATACATAATACAATATATTATAGTTTTTACTCAATTAGAGATTGAATATAATAATAAAACTTAAAAGTAAAAAAAAAAAAATCACAATGATAATAGTTACAATACATTTTCAAATATAATCAAAGAGAAATGTATTACCTGCAGCCATAAGAAGATTAACAGGAGAGTTCAAAATATAATTTTTAGTTGAAAAAAGTGTATAAAAAGGTTTCGGATCTCTAGTATTAAGGCTATTAATTTTAAAACGGATTAAAGAGAAAATAAATTTCAGAATTTCAGGACAGTCAATTGAACCTAATATCAGTTTTTGTAAGAACTTAGAGAGTAAAAGTGTACGACGGTCAGAGAGTAGAGAAATATTAAGAAAATTTAAAACATTGTCATATGTGCTATGGAGAGGTCTGCTTATGTTGAATTTAAAAGATATAAAACGTAGAAAGTTATTTTGGACAGATTCTAGCGTAAGATTTTGTTTCGACGTATTTTTTATCGAAATGAGGGGGCAATACTCTAGGTTAGAACGGACAAGAGAGAAGTAGAGGATTTTTAAGGAGATATGATCTATGAATGCACCACAAGGAATGGTTGAAACCAATTTAGTAGAGTTCCTGAAAATAAAAATATTTGTAATTTTCTAATAAGAATTGCATGATTAACCTGGTCAAATGCCTTAGCAAAATTGGTATAGATAATATCAGTTTGTGCATTAAATTCAAACGAATTAGATATTAGTTAAGACTGAATTATCTAGAAATATAGAAGTTATACCATCCAAGCCTGTACGTACTAGAACTAAGTTTTATACTATAGATTAAATTAAAGACATCCAATTCAGTGAAGGAAATAGAATTTAGAATTATATCAGAATTTAAATTTATTTCATTTGTATTATCTAGAGAAGAAGAATTAAGAGGGTGTTGCACATTAGAATAGGCATCTGAGAAATATTTAGCAAAAACATTAACGATATCAGTACCATTATTTACGACTGTTGAATCTAAAGATAGTGATTTAGGAAGTGCCTTATTGTTGAATGACCAACAATATTTTGGATTGTTTTTTTATAGAATATTGAACATAATTTATATAATTTTTATTGTCAGACTTAGCGAGTCTTTTAAATTTAGCTTTTAAATGAGAAAAAGTAATATAATCATTTCACCTTCTTGAAAAAAGTCAGTGCTGACAATATTAGCGTTATCACTAGACGCGTAACCTCTGCAGGTGGACGTTTGTAACCACGCTATATAAACATACCTACTTGACTTATAACATACCTAGATTGTATTTAATGCATATCGTACTTTGTGCAATTAGTAATTGCTCCCAGATATAAAAGTTATTATACATGATGAGAGCTGGACCGACGAAGTAGAAATTCCACATGTATAATTTAAACAACATCAGTATAGTCGAATACCGCAATATTCAGTCTCAAAAGTTCAATACATTATTTTGAATATTATATATTTCATCCATGGAAACCAATGATGTATATATATAGTTTTAATGTTTCAAAAGTTACTGTTTATGAAATTTCAATCTAATGATATTATAATCTACATTTTTCAAAAAAACTTTTTTGAGCAAATTTATTAGTTTTTGAAATTTTAAAAACAGTTATTTTTTCATCAGTGAATTATAGTCTTAAAAAAATTTAAATTATTAAAAACAGAATTTATTTAAAAATATATTAAGATTATAATATTTTATATGAATTCAAGACTTAAATCATAATACACTTATTCTTGAGTTTTTAATTCCAAGCAAAACATTAGAATTTGAATAAATTGGATTCACAATGAATAAACGTGTTTTATTCGTTGATACTTTTTTCGGATAATGAAATAGTTTCGAATGTTTATAGAGGTATACTATCTATCGACTTGGGAATTATATCCAATTTATATTTTAAACAGTTCATCTTTTGTTGTTTTTCCAGGGCTTATGGGGAACACAGAAAAGTTTTTTAAAAATGGTGTTATTACAAAACCAATATATCTTTCCAAATATATAGATATTGTTCATGTTAATAGGATAATAAATTATAATTGCTTTCAAATACAATATTATGCATTTGATCCAAAGAATAGGAATATACACCCGAAACACGAGGCTAAATTATGTGAGGTTTTTCTATAGGTGTTTTGATTTCTCAATTTATAAAGGAACTTTAAAAAATAATTATGATATAAACTTATTAATTTATATTGAATTAGATTTTCATTATTATTTTTTTGTTTTTTAGTTATATTTTTTAATACTAACTTTAACTCTTATCGTATTTAGTTATTTGTGCTGATTAAAAAAAAATAATATTTTCAACATTTACAATTACTTCAAAAATCGTATAGACATTTAAAAATGAATAATATATTAAAATATATTATATAATAATATTCAATATTTATTCAGTATTATTGTTATTGATATGATTATAGACAGATTCAATGTTACGGTAGATATTGGCTATCTATAATCAATCATTATATTTCTTATGCTATTATTGTATGAAATATAATAAATTTGAAAAAATTAGGTCTTCTCACGAGATATTTTAAATAAACAACATATTATCTATATAATTATGAGACAAATGAAACTGTGACTACGTTGTACCTAAATTGCCTATACATTGCGCCGTGTTACCAATTGTGTCTAATGATTAAAATTTAAAACATATAATTATTAATATTAAGACGTACAGCCGTACAGGGAAAAAGTACACACTTTATAGTTTTTATACAAAAGTTTAAAGAAAAACTAAAAATCACAAGAAATTTTGTTTAAGTGAATCTAGTATATTTAATTATCTTAGTTTTTTGTTTCATAACAAGTAAGATAAAAATATATGAAGATTAGAGGTATATTATATGCGAATGAGTATTTTGAAAATTATTTATACAGAACCGCCTGAATTCAAGAGTCTATTAAACGTCTTAAAAAATTATGACTAGGGACACGATAAAACATTACTGCTGTCGTGAATTAATATATTCCTTAAATGGCAAAAGTTATTGGTTCATATTATTCTACACTATTATAGAAATATATAATATAAGGTGTTTTTCGTAAAATTCCGGTTTAGAGTGAAAATGTCACTATAGTTTATAATAAAATTATATGGAAAAAATTCGCCGAAACGAACACATATATTATATTATAATAGCGCGTAGTGCAGTTAATATAACCTACCGACGTCTTCTGTATTCACTCGGCCGACTATATTGTTTTATAGCATTATCCTCACTCCCAAGTGATTGGCTTAATTTTTCAGAAATAGTACATAGTGATAAGGGATGGGGGTGGGTGATTTGAAACTGTAGTATATGGGAAGTAAAAGAATACGGGAAAAGTAAAATGAAAAAATCTCCACAGTCGTCTATATACGACAAGCTGTGATTTCGCGCAAAGACGCAAGGACGCGTGAAGAACGTCATGGAGATTTCGAAAAATTCACGCGTAACCTTCGAACCGTGAAATGTGTCTTTTTCCCGCGTAGGACGGTGTGTGTGTGTGTGTGTGTGTGTGTGTGTGTGTGTGTGTGTGTGTGTGTGTGTGTGTGTGTGTGTGTGTGTGTTCGTTCTCGGGCTCTCCTGTGTGTGGGGACAAACAGCTGGTCGACGGTCTGAATGCCCAGTTTTCCCGGGGAACTCATATTTCAAATCTCGGAATGATATAGCTGGCCTTCGCCGCCGCTAGTCCACCTATTCGCAACAGAAGACTCAGCGGCGGGGGGGGGGGGACAAACGGGGGATGAAATAAATATATAAAAATATATATGTGTACAATGCTTTACATGTATACATATTAGTGCACCACCATGTAAATTCTCTCTCTCTCTCTCTCTCTCTCTCTCTCACACACACACACACACAGAGTATAAATACGTATGTATAAGCACGCGTATTATATTCCATGCGAAATAAATGTAGCTATTTTCCTTCGATTTCTTCAACGCCACAACCAACCACCCTTTACTCATGCACCGCCCCAACTCCGTTATATCACGTGTACATACACACACATACACATACACATAGACACACACAATGCGTTTATATATATAAATTATACACGCACTTGTACATTTCTTCTTTTGCTTTTTTTCTTCTTCTTCTCCGGTATTATGCACGTGTATGATATTATACATAGATATTCATATACATTTAACATTATGTGAATCTTTGTCCCGCTACCGTTCTTTTGGAAACACATTTCCCTCACGAAACGTCATGACGCAGCATCGTCGCTGCCGCTCTGTACAATGGACCGTACACGCGTTTATACTTGGGCGACGATGGTGCCGGAAAATAGCACACACACTAGACATTGTATACAGCTGCACTCTACACACACACACACACACACACACACATCATATAGTGAGTGTGCGGACAGATACAATACGACGTCTTGGGTGTGTGCAACGAGTGTACGAGTGTGCAGAAGGAGGGGGTGGTGGTGGATGAGCAGCAAACGGGTAGGTAGGTTTCATATAATATTATGTACGTACGGAAAATAGTAGACGATTTATTATTATAGTATAAGGGTGGCGAGGAATACTATACAAAATAGAAGAAAAAATTCATTCAGCCATCGCGGGAATACACTGTGAGTATCGATGAAGAATATTCGTGATACACGGATGTCTGCTGTAGTATCAGAATTCGGTGACGTGTACACACGTCACTGTTTGCTTCGAACTTATAACGATATTTATATACCATAATATTATGGTATCTCTTTAATTGTTTACGAAACTATTATGCACCGTGGTTATTATTGGTATAGACGGCGAGTAATGTACAGTCGTGGATGCGATGTTGTGGATTTGTGTTTTGAACATAAACATATCATACCACGAAGCACGAGATGGAATATTTTAATAGAATCGGCCTTAAATATTCGAATTATTGCGATCAACGGATCGAGTATAATGAAAATGTACAATACAATATTACAAATTAATATTCATTTTTGTAATTGGTCGCTGTAAAAGGGACTAATATACATTTTGAAGGGTGGGTGTTGAAAATCCCGTAGTCTTGATCGTCCCTACTTAATATAACAATAATGTCCCCACGCCATCACTGATTACTAATAACTCATAAATAATTTATACTTAAAAGTAAAATATTATACATTATATACTTTCGTATGTACGAATTCCATCATTAAATATTAGCAAATAACATCATGTTATATTTAAATTATTATTTTAATATCGAAGAAGGCACATTGTAAGAAAAAATATTATTGATTTAAATTTCAACTCAAAAACAATACACAATAATATATTTTCATGATAAAAGAACGGATTTAACTAAAAAACATATTACGGATCGGCAATGATAAATATAAAAAATAATTTCCCATCAGATTTCCGTTCTACAATTTATTTTTAAATAGTTGAATGGTTCGTTCCAAGTTTTTCAATCCTTGCAGGGTTAACATATAATATTGTGATCAAAGACCTCGATTCGAATATACACAATATATTATCATGTGATGTAATTAAAATCGATTATTTAATTATTAAAATATAATAATACCTAATATATAATATATTAGTACGATGCATTAATCGTGAAACGTATTATTTCTGATCTAATAATAATATTCAAACAACAATATTATATATCTCGTATTCTCGTTTGATAATAAAGTTTGTTAATTGCTAAATAAACTATTTGTTAATATCGGCGCGCACTAATACATAGGATGCTGAGATAAGGAATAATATTGAAGTTCTACTCAAAACGAGTATACGTGCAGTAGGTATCAAATATATATATATATATATATATATAAGCATAATGCATATATATGAGTATAATGTATAAATACTATACCAATACGTATACAGATAATTAATATAATTTAGGTATACACGGGAAGAAGTTTTCGAGTGTAACGTATTATATAACCCGTGTTGTTGTTTAGCTCACTAGAAAGTTGGGTGCATTGTTTGCGGACAAGTATTAGATTTTCTGGAAATACTATAATAATATATTATAATACTAATAATAATACCTATGTGCGTATATAATATATATATATATATATATATATATTTACAGTACTCCACGTATTATATATGTAACTTTTGATGCGTAGACGCAACATCTTTAAGGCTCTCGGTTTATTTAACTTTCATCGCGCGTTACATAATGTAATATTATATCAATTATTATGTTATATTATTATTACCCCTACCATCCAGGAAAACATTCGTTTTTACTTGTTTATTAACGACAGTTCCGGGAATCAACAGACAGCGCCACTATACCTACACGGTAACGATTTGTGTTTATTATTTTGATGAATACTGGATCGTAAACCATAATAACATTACGTATGCACGTCCATACCAAGGCGTTCTAGGCCGTAACCAGATAGTGGTGGTGGGGGAGTGAGTTATTCAACACATAACGTCAGATGTATAATATATCCGACTGAAAAATACCTGAAAAAATCTCATACATTAAATTACGAATTTTTGTCGGTGAATCTGTAGCATTTTAGTAATATTGTAATACTTTTAAAAATATTTTATTATACGTGATAACTCGCAGTCTTAGTGGTGTTGGCTTAACATAAATATTTATTAAGTCCTGTTGTTCATATAGAATATAGATATTTAAATGTTCGTAAGTATTGATACTTTTGTATATAATTATTAGTTTTTTTGTAATATTAAAATACCTACAAATAACGATATACAAATGAGGTGGAAGTAATATTATCGTGGAACACATCTAAGTTGTGATAAAACAAGAAAAAAAAATATAGGTCCCTACAGTATATACATTTACGTCTAAACTATTGAGTTGTATTCCACTATACAAACCTTAGTAGGTACGTTACGAATTACGTTCAATTTCATACTAAGTAATATTCAATATCAATATTTCCATCTATCATTATATCGATTTTTGTAATACGTTAGAAAAAATATTGTTTTTATATTCGTATATCATCGGACATTGACCACTGTTTATTGTTGAAGATTAAAGATAACATCGTTAGGTATTTAAAAACTTTAATTTGAGGCGGACAAACGCATTGAGTTTGGTGTTCAAAATTATCTAGGAAAAACATTAACGTAAAAACTTTAACATAGTATATAAGTAACTATCATCTCTTTTTTAACTCAATTTAAGACAAGCATCATAAATGTAATATTTACTTAATTTGCTGCAATAACAATGGAGAATAGCAAATATAAGTAAACATTGTGTAATACAAACAAAATATAAAAAACATAGAGCTCTGTATAGGTACTATACATATTGATAGAATTTCATCTAAAATTTTTTTTTTAAATGTCAGTTATCTCAATATTATTTATTAAAACACCTACAGCATAACAAAACAAAATACTCATTAACTTAAATTCGTATTATTATTAGATTATTTTTTCATCTCTGTTTACATGCAATTTTATCATTTTTGATAAATGATTTTTCTAAAATATAATAGCTAGGATATGTTAGGTTATTTGCACGTTTATGAGATCCAAATAATTTACATAAAAATATTAATACAAAATGTAGTGTATACCACGATATGGCTTAAAAAAAAAGGTCCACTCAATACGATTAGAGTTAATGTGGTATTTTTAAATCGGAAGGACCGTTAAAAGTTTTCTTTTAACAAATAAAAAAATAAATAAATACAATTGACAATTCGTTGGTCACCCTGTCCAAATATTTAGAAACTATTTATTTGACGAAAAAATATGTATATACGCCGCGCAATATAATATAAATTATATCAAACTATAATAATTCTATTATAATTCATGATAATAGGATAAATCGAAAAAAAATGGCTAGCGTGGGCTTAAGTCATTTAAAGTGCGGGTGTGGTGTAGTAGGTCCCGCCCACACACAAATACTGATCTGTGTTTAACGTCCGATGCATAATATATAATATGTTCGACGATGCGATTTTTCTAGTAGTCTGGCGACGGTGGCGGGGCCACTGCTGCTGCTGCCTTCTTTTTCACAGTGAAATAAATGATCTAGGCCATCGCTTTCGTCCTCACAACGATGGTTCGGGTGTTCTTTTTTTCTTTTCATCCCCCACACGTTCATCGCCATCCCCACCCTTTCGACCACCGTTTTGCCCGAACCGCTATCTGCTGCAGTCCGCACAAATACACACAACACCCTGGGGTACCATATACCGGCGAAAAGCCATCAATTCCGGTGTCATTTCTACGGCTCGGTTCGTGTGCGCGCGCACATGAACACACACACTGCTACGCGACTGACGACGGAAGAGAAGAAAGAAAAAAATTACACATATACATAGCACAACTTTTGCAAGTGCCGATTCCTATTCGGTGGCGGCTGCAGTGGTGGTAATGGCGCCCGTATAGACATTTGCAAACTGTCAAACGCAACCACCACGGCTATTCTTCTGCAGTCCGCTGCGCCATAGCGCCGTACATTATGAAATAATGTATGCGTATACATGTGTGTGTGTGTGTGTGTGTTTTCGCCCGCAAAGGCAAAGAGGTGGGTAGGTCGGTAGGTAGGTGAACGAACGTCGAAGTGTGCAGCAGCCCTTAAAAGCACGTCTTTTAAGCTCGTGAACTTTGCTCGGATTTCTTCCCCGTCGGCGGCCTCTTATACGGTGCGCCAGAGGCCGACCCGGGACGAAAAGAAAGTACATAATATACGCATTTTTCCGCGTCGTCGTCGATAAATCACACCGTGATAAAGTGCGCCTAATAATATTGTTATATTGCCGTGTGTTGTATAATATGTTATATTCGCCGCATGTGTCTCTCTGTCGTATTGCACATATGCCTGTGAGTTCTGAGACTCCGAGAGTACAATAGTGATTTTCGAATTCCAAAAAGTTTCCTTTTTTTTATAGCCAGTTAGCTGCAGCAGTTACCGACTGATGTAGTAGCATCATCAGTATAGTGGTATAGTGATCGATATAAAATATTATAATATTATAACTTTGAACCGGTTTATTCTTTGTCAAATATATAAATAATTATATTAATATGTATAACATAATTAAATACGATATATATTATTTTTTTTCTGTAAAAGTGCCTTCACTGGAAGATATCTTTAATCCGTCCTTCACGCCATAATTATCATATTCACCAATATCGCTTATTGTTAAAAATATATGTAACAGATTGTGGAAATAAAAAATCAAGTAATAAACAAAAAATACGATATTCCTTTTATTGTTTTGTGACATGGTCAATAAAATTATAATAATAATGATAGTGTAATTTTATTCGTTGACATCTAGTGATATTATATAATATATGATCAATAAAATATCGAACTACTGCAGTAGTATTGTAGGGTTGTACACATTAATATATTTTTATATTTTTATAATATATTAATATGTAGACAATCTACAAATTACCTTCTTATATTATTATTATTAAAGTGACGTCGTACCGTTGACGTTTATAAGGTACACTTTTAAGCCGTTATGTAACTTGACATATATAATAAATTTCTTGACTCGGAAACACATTGTTTTTTTAATACTAAAAGTCTAAAACACCCTGATCGACGAATTGTAAATGTAATTTGTTTGATTCTATTTTAACGCCGTTAAACTTTTAAGTATATTTATCTAAAAAAACAAAATTTGTATTTGTCAAAGGAATATAATTTTTAAAAAAAATTAAAATAAATATAAAATACTTAAAATATTTAAAATTCCTACATCTATTTTATTAGCAAAAAATAAATCTGTAGATACTACTTATAAATTCACACATTGTACGACTGTTTATATTGTAAAATTATTTCGATTAAGGTCGCAGCGTGTACGTGGTGTAAGTACGTGGTCGTCTTCGAATCTAAATACAGTCGAATGTGGTTACCTCGAACTTCTTTACCTCGAAATCATCGATATTTTTAACTTTTCCTACGATCCCTAAACCTATTCTAGTATTATGTTTGATTTTTTGGATTACTCGAATTCTTGAATAACTTGAATTTTTTTGTTGATCACTTGAATTTCGAGTTAAATAAGTTCAACTGTAGTATATGTGAGATAGCATCGTACTATACAGTTGATAAAAAATAAATTATTATAATGATTGAATCCTCACTAAAATCCTCCTAAGCCGCATCCTCACTAATAATCAGAAGGGACATTTTTTGTTTGTAATTTGATTGTTATGTTAAATATTTGATCTAAACATCATAAACTAACCAAAGATAAACACTACTCGTGCAGTGGTGGTGTGTTTATATTGTTATTTATTTTTTTTTATTAATTATGTGGTTCAAGGACAAATGTTGCTTATACTTACTTTTTTTTATTGCATTATTAAAGTAGTGTTTTGAAATATCACTCTTATAAAATTAATTTAACGCCGTTAAAAATCTGTTCTGAAGGTTAATAAAAATCAGGTTATTGGCCCTTATTATTTACCCAATCCATAGCTGATATATATATCTATTTATAGTTTATGATTATATTTAATATTAGCTTGAATGGCTGAGATTGAATAATGTTAAGACATCGAAATAATATGATTATTGTTAAACAACCACAAAGCATATAATTATAAACGCCGTATATACAATAATTGTAACTGTATAATAATAATTATACCAATTATACGGGTGCGTAGTTATAAACGTTTTGAACTTTGAGCATATTAAAAAAATATTATGTTACGAAGTTTTAACAAATTACATGAATGTGGTGAGTCAGTCTTAGTAAAAAAATCAAGGAAAGGATTTTAAATCACCCGTAATTACGCTGCACAATATGTATAAAACTTATACGTATAGCCGTATAGGTATTATCAATAATATGTATTCTGTGTTCACTGTATAATCCATCTAATCGTTTGCATTTAAATGTCCTTAAATAATATTAAAATGTATATAGGGTTAGAAGATACCCTACCTGTTACCATAGCTGAATAATGTTGATTGTTTTCAATATTTAATCGCCTCATTTTATATTATGACATTAAATACATACTGTATCATACAGTTAAACTCTATTACTTCTACGTTATTGTCTCTCAACATTTTATGAAATCGAATAACCATGAACTACGCATAAATTAGTTCATAAAAATTATTTTTTTACTCGACCTGCACTCCATGATTTCACGATATGGTATAATTTCGTGTTTAGAAATTATTAAAAAATTAAATATATGGTCTGCAGGGTAGTGGCGCCTTTTGAGTTTTTTTTTTAATAAGAACGCCAAAATTTAATAGATAATAGATTTATTTTTCACCGTCATTAGCCATTTTTTCTTCAGCATACGGTCACTGATTAACTTCGGGTTCACGCGGGTAAGTATAAAATAAATCATAATATTCACCAATAATATGATATTATACGTCGTGTGCGATATATGATCGGATCGTCGACGAGATAGCCGCTACATTATTGGAGGAACGTTGCCGAAAACATATAATATTATCGTTAACCTCGGCGGACCATTACCGTAATAGTTTGGGCGATGAGGGTTTTTAACCCCCAAGCTATTTGGCGGCGTGGAGAATAAAAGGGGCTCGCGATTAATTCGAAAACAAAGGGTAAATTTCGAAGAGGATCGAACCGGAAGCCTTATATATTGTGCGTGTAGGTATATGCCAACATACATATAATACAGCACGTGTGACCCCGTGGCGGGTGGTACGGTAACTGGCCTTTACAAAGTTTTGGCCTTTGGTCGTGCGCCCTTTAGCCGGGCTCCGCAAAAGCCATTCCGGTCGACGTGATTTCTGTCCCACGCGTCAAAAGCGCGACTTAAATATATATATATATATATATATATTTACACACCCCACAATCGTGTAAACAAGACGCGAGCGAGTGAGCCTTTATAGCCTCGTCCGTATTACATATTATAATACGCATGTGCGCCTATGGGTAATAGTGACCTTTTGCAAGAATATATATATTATATACGTCCAACCGCATATATGTGCACTGTCTTATTCTCTCCACGCCAGCGCCCTTTTTACACCCTCACAACCACACATATATGTTACCGTAAATGTTGTAAATCAGTATAATGATTATTCTCATATTGTTAACAACGACGAAATTGGTTAAACAGTGCCTGAATACTATATAAAATATCTAAGACTGATACCTAGTCAATGTGTGTAATATTTAATTTGTTTATTAGAAATTCAGAATATCATTTAAACTGACAAACCATGTTGTACCTATCATAATCGTACAATTTTTTTTCACAAAAGCAAAAAAAAAAAAAATTATGGCATTTTGAATTGCATACATTTTTATTTTTTTGCTGCAGACATGCTTACGCTTATAAATCGAAGAATATTGCACATTGGCCAATAAATGCATTACTAAATATGTCGTTTTCAGCCGGTTATACGATGTCAACATTATATTATTCAAATGTCAACATTACCTTTAATAACCTAGCTATACGTACATTTGTACCTATATACAAGCAATTTGCTGCATCGTCTACAACGTGTAGTATGGGTTATGCGTAGGTGATGGGTTGAAAGGGGGGGGGGGGGGTTGAAGCCGGGCACGCCGCATTCTTCGCGCTGCAGGGTGCACGGTGTCGGAGGGTAGTTGTCGGACGTGGACAGAAATCGGTTTGCGATCAATCATTATGGTTTTCCTCGGTTCGCTTTTGCAAAACTGTCACATACTGTATAGCATTATATAATATACGCCCGGCCACCTCCATCGCCCTATAAATCCGCGCGAAGATCACTCGCTCGCGTTCTTCATGGGAGGCTGCGGCGGCGGAAGGGTCACGCGCGCGGAATACGAATGACCGTATTGCAGAACGCGGGCGGCGTGTAATAATAATCGACGTCGATCTCGGCGGCAAACGACCGTTTTGTTTCTTTTCGTTTAGGTTTTATGTTTTATATCGTCGTCATCGTCGTGCGCGCTAAAAAAAAAAACGCTACGACAACAAAAATAAATAAATAAAAATAAACCCAAAGTTCGATATCATCGACTGCGCTCATTGTCGTTTTCGTTCTGCCTGGGATTAGGGTGTGGCGGTGGTTGGGAGGGGGGAGGGGGACCTTTGTATGCGTCTATTGCAGTGCAGTTATCTCGAGAAACACGTTTTTACCATTGCAAGCGATCCAAATACCTGAATTCGAGTAATATATATAAATAAATATACACAATATAATAATAATAATAATATGTAATTGTCGATACGCATTACACGTGCACTCACTTAAATTCACAAACTCCTATCGAAACGCAATCGCGCAGACGACGAGTGTGGTATTATTACCATATATATATAGCACAGGTATAACTACTATATGAGTATAAGTATAATATTATCGCGTATATGTATTATACAGCACGCAACACGGTTTGTACGCTGAGGGCTGTAGTGGACGATACAATTATTATGGCGCTAAACAACTTTATGATATTATGATAAACTGCAGCTCGGATTCACACAATCACACGTGACATAGTCACCTATATTATATAATTTTCAACGATTCCGTTTTTATATAAACCAAACATCAGATTAGTATATTATAAGTTAGTACAGAGGTCCCCAAACTTGTTATGGTACGACCCATTTTGAAAATTATTTGAATTTTGTAATGTAATAATATGCGATGGTTATTGCGCCGCCACAGTAGTTATATTGTACACATATAACAACCTATGTGTATATTAACTTATGATAACTTATATAATAAGTAATAACGATATCATTATCAGCTGAACAAACGAGGTACGCGGGTGCATTTGCTGCACATGTTAGAGTGTATCTGTGTATTGATATTCGTTGTATTCGTTTAAAGGAAATCCGATACACGGTGTATATTATATAATATTATATAATAATACTATAATATACAGTCCAATCACGAAATGACCTCAATCTAAAATCAAGACGTTCCTAGAAATTATAAATTTATGACGTGCGCAGAAAAAGCAGACGCATAAACAAAATCAAATTGACTCAAAAAATGAAAAAAAATTATGTTTCTATAATGAAGACGTTGTGTAGAGACAATCATTAAAATGTTGGACTGTATCGTAAAAACTATAAGCTACTAGGCCTTAGCTTGATTACGAGCAAAAATAAAATGGACGTTATACTCATTATTTTGAGTCTTCTAATTAATTATTAGTTATTTTACCTAAATCATCTTACTCAGTATTGGTGTACACCTATTGCGTGCACAATAATTTATTTTATTTTTTTATTTTTTTATATTAAGCCTTGGCGTCAAAGGCCATTGGCGTCGGTTTACAATAGGTTACATAATATATATACAATTATTTACAGGTTATATAAAATTTATAAGCTTGGACTTAATTATAAATGTTATCAAATTATTAATATTGTTTGGGTGTAGGGCTTCTGATAAAATGTTGGATACACCTGCTTCCCGTTTGTCCGTTTCGTATATGCCAATAATTATTATATTGAGCACATTTATGACGTGTGATATAATTGTGCGACAGACGGCTGCACCTGTAAAGCCGATGACGAATACGTGCGCGCACGGACGGCGGTCAACACGTTACGCGTCGGGCGTGTAGTTACTTATGTCGAAAACCGGTAGAGATCCCTGTAAGGAGGAGAGAGTGAGAGAGAGATAGTGGACTGTATAACTATAAGGACATGAATATAAGATAACTAATAACATTGAGTTTGATGGTGTGGCAATGTACAGAACAATATTTATTGTTGGCGTTCTGCAATTCAAATATCTTACGTACTAGTGTTAGTAATAGTATTTGTCATGGCACGATCACAACTCGATCGGCAAAACACTACTATAATAATTCAATATATGATAATACAAAAAAAAAAACGTATGGGTCGCGTAATGCGAGTAATAAATGTAAACAATAACAAACAAGATAATCGTGTGTACGACCTGATACGAAGAAAGTTCGATGATACCACGGTGAGAGTGCGGCAACTGACCCGGTTCGACGGTGAGACGGTGACAACGGACGTTGAACTGGTGTGCAGCACTTGCACCTACGTCGAACGTGACGAACAGGTACGACGACACCACGTATATACGGCCGGTAACGACGGCGGGCGAAAACACGTGGGCGCGAATGCAAGTTAACAAGTTCTGAGCACGGCTCGGGTTGCGGGACGGACGTCGTCCACAACGACACAACAATACAAAAAAAAACTAGTTGAGCGCACCGCGTTCGATGAGTTCGCACTGCGTCAAGCGAACGGACGGAAACCACGTGGACGTGTAGGTGCACGGCCCGGGGCGCACAGCGAAAAGATCGGGCAGGCGAAAAAAAAATAAGCCGTGGGTTCGGCAAACACGGATCGCGGACGCGATGTGTTGGTGAGCGCGAGGGCTCGGGTGCACAAAAAAAAAACAATAAAACGCACAATGGTGATTTACGACGACGGGGCGTCGGTTCGCGACAAAGAGAAACATGCAGCTCGTGCAGTCTGCCTAGACGGCTGGAAAACGACAACGGCCAGCGGCGGCGCAACGGCGACGGGTGGCTAGATGCGACAGCGCGGTTCCCCACTTCGTGAGGTCCAAGTCCGCTCTCACAGCTTATCGGTGGCGGCGGACGCATATAATGCGCAAAAATATCATATGTCGATTATGTACCCAACATTTCCTCCCCGCGTTGAAAGACCAGGGCGTCTTTCAAGAGATCATCAAACATGAAGATGGACGTTGAAGTCAGATCGTACACATTACAAAAAAATACGGAGCAAAAAATACATGATAAATAACAATTAAAATATCTACATAGTACCTGACACTCATCAGTAGACAAATACATAAATAACGTGAACCAGACTGTGACTGTTGCACAAAAAAAAAAAAAAAACAATTACAAAAATTTACATAATGAGGACCTTGGGAGATGAGGGCAAGTTTAGGGCTCGACTGGTAAACGCACAAGTTTCACGACCGGGCGCTTGTAGATACCGTCCCGAGTGCGCACGGACACGACACGGACAACATCATCGGCACCTGGGTGGACCTCGGTGACACGACCGAGCCGCCATTCGGTAGGTGGTCGAGATGGGGCCTCAACAATGACCATATCGTTGACCTTCAAATTTGGAGATGACTTGTACCATTTTGAACGACCTTGCAACGACGACAAGTACTCACGGGACCACCTCTTCCAGTAAGACTGGTGGCATTGGCGTATGAGTTGCCATCGGTTCAACCTATTAATCTTTATGTCAGTGATGTCACGTTCTGGTAGGGCGTGAATAGGTTCTCCGATCAAGAAATGCCCCGGAGTCAAGGCGTTTAAATCATGCGGGTCAGATGACGCCGGCGTGATTGGTCGAGAATTGAGGATACCCTCGACGCGGGTAGTCAAAGTAACAAATTCTTCATGAGTTAATATCTGCTGACCAATAACATGCTTGAGATGGACCTTGGCACTCTTAATTCCAGCTTCCCAAATGCCGCCGAAGTGCGGTGTGGCAGGCGGATTGAAATGCCACGTGCACGCCAGATGTGAAGAGATTCGATCCTGCTCTTTGGCGTTGCGAAATAGCAGTTTGAGTTGACGCGCAGCACCCACGTAATTCGTGCCGCAGTCAGAATAAATATCGGTAGGAATCCCACGTCTAGCGACAAAGCGATCCAAGGCCGCGAGAAACGCATCAGTGGTTAACTCTGTGACGATTTCGAGATGAACTGCCTTCACAGCCATACATACAAATAATGCCAGATATACTTTCACTGATTGGGCGCTGCGACGTTTATGCTCTTTCACAAGAAAAGGACCTCCATAGTCCATACCAACATGGGAAAATGGTCGATGAGGTCGAACTCGGTATGGCGGCAAATCGGCCATGATTGGCTGAGGACGGATGGCCTTGTGACGTGTGCACGGAACACAAGCAAAAATTTCACGACGCACTGCGGCGCGGCCAGACATGATCCAAAACCTCCTGTTCAACATTGACAATATCAGCTTCGGTCCGCCATGGAGGAACGACAAATGATAATGACGAATTAACAATGTCGTAAGATGTGAATCTCGTGGCAGCAGAATCGGGTGCTTCGAGTCAGGGTGTATAAAGGAAAAACGTAGGCGGCCTCCGACTCTCAAAACTCCTGTCTCATCGACGTAGGGCGCTAATTGAGCTAACGACGGAGGTGATATCGTAGACTGTTTCTTCAACATGTTAATAAGTTCGGAAAAGTAATATTTTTGTGTCTGGCGTACGACAACGGATAGTGCAGTTTCGTATTCTAAAAACATTGGTGGCCCCGAACAAACGGGCTGTCGGCGTGAGCGACGTACAAAACGGAAAACGAACGAAAGGACACGTTGCATTCTGGCAAGCGATGAAAACCGAGTGAACAACTCAAGTGGAGATGACGATACATTGGCGACAAGAGTCGAAGTGACGTTAGGCCTGGTCTCGGGCAATTGGTCAGGACTCAATGGCGTGAATTTGGACTTGGGCCATTGCTCTTCCGGCCGTCCCAAAAACTCTGGGCCATTCCAATAAATATCCGATGACATCGCAGCCCTGGGTAGAAGCCCGCGGGAAGCAGGGTCCGCGGGATTCTCGGCGGTCGACACGTGACTCCACTTGCAGGCAGGGACAAGCTGGTGGATTTTGGCGATTCGATTAGTGATAAAAATCTTAAAATATTTTTGATCCGATGTCAGCCATGACAAAACGATGGATGAATCGGTCCAGGCACGAAGACAAGTTATGGAGATCTCGGACGACAGAACCTGACGGACATGGTGGAGTGTTTGAGCCAGCAATAGCGCCCCGCATAGTTCCAAACGTGGTATAGACGGAGAATCGTTGGCGACGGCAGTTTTGATAGGGGCGACCTTCGTTTTACATGTAATAAATTTGACTAATATGTCCCCCGCGGCGTCAACACTGCGCATGAATATGGTGGCCGCGTATCCTTTGGTCGATGCATCCGCGAAGCCCATCAATTGAATATCTTGCTGATGTACAGCCGGAATGTAACGAGGGATTGATAGGCCAAACACATCATTTAGCTCCAAACAAAATTGACGCCATGTCGATAATAACTCGTCGGTAATGAGATCATCCCACCCAAGCTTGCTGCACCACAGCGATTGCATAAAGCACTTTGCCCAAAGTAACAACGGACCCAGCGCGCCTATAGGATCAAACAAACGTGCTATGACTGAAAGGACTTGGCGTTTGGTTGAGGAAGTTTGTTGAACACTGGTATGGTAGGCGAAGTTGTCATTATTCGTGTTCCAATGAAGACCGAGGACTTTGACCGACTGCTCATCTCGTGGATCAAAGGATACGGAATCTATTCGATCTTCAGGACGGAGAGACTCGAGAATGAGGGCACTATTACTCGTCCACTTGCTCAACTCACAAGCTCCACCACGAAGTAAGTTGACAATATCGTTCTTTCGGCGTAATAATTGTTCTTCGGTGTCTGAACCTATAACAATGTCGTCCACATAAGCTGACTGAGTGAGAACACCCTTCGCCAACGGGAATCGGTGACCATCTTGGGCATCAAGTTCATGTAAGCACCGGATTGCAAGGTAGGGTGCACAGTTAAGGCCATAAGTGATGGTACATAGTTGAAATTCCTGCAGGTCATCGGTGGGGGAATCACGCCAGAATATGTGTTGGAATACGCGATCTTCCGAACGAATAAGGATTTGTCGGTACATCTTGACAATATCGGCGGTCAGAATGTATTTGTGTAATCGGCAACGCAGTAGAATGTCACGCAAATCCACTTGCAGTTTAGGTCCGGTGCACAAAACATCATTCAAAGAACGACCAGACGAAGAGACTGAGGAAGCGTCGAAGACGACTCGTATTTTTGACATATCACCATCGGACTTGAATACGGCGTGATGTGGAATGAAATAGATGCCCGGTGACGGGGCTGGCACCATGTGTCCCAGCGAACGATAGGTGGACATGAACTGGCGATACGCCGCATACAGCGCGGGATCCTTGGCCAATCGCTTTTCTAGATTATAGAATCTTTTCATTGCTATGGAACGCGAATCACCTAGCCCGTGACGCGATGTACCTTGCTGTTGAGTTGAACCGGTGAACAAATGGCGAAACGGTAGGGCGACACAAAATCGGCCTGTCGTATCACGCGAGGTAGACTTTATAAAATATTCTTCGCACCACTGGTTTTCCGTGGTGGGCGACGACGGGGCGGCGGGTTCTTCGATCAACCAGAATTTTTTAATTAAATCGTCGATTGAAGACGGAGCGATTGCGGTGGTCAGCGTGACTGGAGGTGACTTGTTCGGAGTAGAAAATGAGCCGAAAATTATCCAGCCAAGCTGAGTGTCAAGGGCCGATGGTAAACCCGAGTGATGTTCCACACCCGCGTGTGGGCGGATCAGACTTGGTAGGATATCCGCACCGAATAGAACGTCGATGCGAGACGGGATGTCGAATCTGTCATCGGCGAATCGAAGGTGTTGATATTGTTGACGCACGGTCGCTGGTAACCGAGTAGCTGGCATGGCAGTGGTAATTTGTTTTAGAACAATTAAGTCAACAGACGGGAATAAATAATCTGGTTTAACGTGTGAGGAAAACTGACAGCTGGTTATACCTTGAACGTGGGACACAGGACTTTGTGCGAAACCTACGATGTCAGACTTGTAACGACGTTTCGAAAGTCCAAGCCGCGCTGCACAATCACCAGTCATGGCGGAAATCTGCGAGCCACTATCGAGCAGTGCGCGTACGCAGTGTACTTGTTCCCACGCATCCTTAATGTGAACAATCGCTGTACCTAGTACGACGGTAGAATTGGCGCAGGCGGCACCGACAAACGAGCTAGAGTCACCACTCGACGTGGTGGGTTGGGGTACCGGGTTACTATTCGAAGTCGTATTATCTACAATTGACGTTCGATTTTGTTCACGATGTAGTAGGGTGTGATGACGCTTACTGTTGCACGAAAAACAACCCTTGGTTGACGGACACGTATTGACCATATGACTCGAACTCAAACACGCGAAACACAATTTACGAGCTAATACAGCATCTCGTCGTTTATCAACAGTCATTCCGGTGAGTTTCGGACATTGATATATTCTATGATCGGGCTTATCACAATATAAACAATTCCTAGTCTTATATTTAGTCGAAGCGGACGTAGTAGCAGCGAACACTGATTTAGTCGATTTGGTATGTTTACCGCGAACATCCGGTTTTTCGAACGGTTTTTCGTTGCGACCGACTTTATTAGATTTGGTAAGATTTTCCAAAATCTTACATCGATGTTGCACAAAATTTACTAATTCGTCAAAAGTCGGAATAGTTGACTGTGACGTACTAGATTCGAACAGTTGTAAAGTGATCGGGTCGAGAACGCGAGAGCACATATGGAAAAGCAAAAAACTCGAAAGGTCAGCGACCCCCAGCGATTTAATTATTGATACATTTTCCTTAAATGTATTAACGAACTCAACTAAAGCTGGTAGTGATTCATGAGCGATTGGTTTAAAGGCGAATAATTTGTCCATGTGAGCGGAAGCTAACAAACGTTTATTGTTGTAACGCTCGGACAACGCGTCCCACGCGATCGGGTAATTAGCCGCGGACAACGGTATAGATTTAATAATAGCCAACGCTGAACCAGATAAACACGACAGTAGATGATGAAAACGCTGTGCGTCATCTATGTGTTGGTTATCATGTACGAGTGATATATATATATCGCGAAACGATCGCCACGATAGTAAGTTGCCGTCGAACATAGGTAATTTAATTTTTGGTAACGCGACGAATTGTTGTTGTGGCACGGAATTGGTGAACGACGAAGACGACGATTTACTTTCGGAAGTAGTCACGGGAACGGCACTCGCGACAATTGTTTTTATTTCAAGGCGTAAGGATTCCATGGAAGTAATCAACGGACGATCAGCCTGTTCAAACTCGGCAATACGGTCAACATCGATTAATGCATTAATAATGATATCTTGTTGGTGATGAAATTGTTCGACAAACCTATTTAGTTCCTCAGCGTGAATAATCAACGACGGTATTTTTCCAATATCAGCGCGTGCCTCTAATGCTGTGGCGTGAATATGTTTAACCGAATTTAATATATTATCGCGTTTGACGCGACTTCGCAGTAGAACTTTTTCCGGATCCTCTTCTTTCTTTGTTGGTGCCATGACGATACGGATTAAATTAATATGTGATGAGGTACGATTGTGACGAAGTAATTACACGAAAATAAAATCCGGCTCGAACGGACCAAAACAATGTGCGACAGACGGCTGCACCTGTAAAGCCGATGACGAATACGTGCGCGCACGGACGGCGGTCAACACGTTACGCGTCGGGCGTGTAGTTACTTATGTCGAAAACCGGTAGAGATCCCTGTAAGGAGGAGAGAGTGAGAGAGAGATAGTGGACTGTATAACTATAAGGACATGAATATAAGATAACTAATAACATTGAGTTTGATGGTGTGGCAATGTACAGAACAATATTTATTGTTGGCGTTCTGCAATTCAAATATCTTACGTACTAGTGTTAGTAATAGTATTTGTCATGGCACGATCACAACTCGATCGGCAAAACACTACTATAATAATTCAATATATGATAATACAAAAAAAAAAACGTATGGGTCGCGTAATGCGAGTAATAAATGTAAACAATAACAAACAAGATAATCGTGTGTACGACCTGATACGAAGAAAGTTCGATGATACCACGGTGAGAGTGCGGCAACTGACCCGGTTCGACGGTGAGACGGTGACAACGGACGTTGAACTGGTGTGCAGCACTTGCACCTACGTCGAACGTGACGAACAGGTACGACGACACCACGTATATACGGCCGGTAACGACGGCGGGCGAAAACACGTGGGCGCGAATGCAAGTTAACAAGTTCTGAGCACGGCTCGGGTTGCGGGACGGACGTCGTCCACAACGACACAACAATACAAAAAAAAACTAGTTGAGCGCACCGCGTTCGATGAGTTCGCACTGCGTCAAGCGAACGGACGGAAACCACGTGGACGTGTAGGTGCACGGCCCGGGGCGCACAGCGAAAAGATCGGGCAGGCGAAAAAAAAATAAGCCGTGGGTTCGGCAAACACGGATCGCGGACGCGATGTGTTGGTGAGCGCGAGGGCTCGGGTGCACAAAAAAAAAACAATAAAACGCACAATGGTGATTTACGACGACGGGGCGTCGGTTCGCGACAAAGAGAAACATGCAGCTCGTGCAGTCTGCCTAGACGGCTGGAAAACGACAACGGCCAGCGGCGGCGCAACGGCGACGGGTGGCTAGATGCGACAGCGCGGTTCCCCACTTCGTGAGGTCCAAGTCCGCTCTCACAGCTTATCGGTGGCGGCGGACGCATATAATGCGCAAAAATATCATATGTCGATTATGTACCCAACAATAATATAGTTAATTAATAAATCACTTTACTCACCCGATTCGCAAATGTAAAGTCCAAAAGTCTAACGATATTACGCGCACTAGATGTTAGAACGCTATTAGAATTCAAATATAAAAACGTGTTTAGATTCATTAAGTACATTGTACAACAATATGTTCATTCCTATGTTGTGTTGGAAATTATTTTTTTTAGTTATAATTCTAGCTCTTGTATTCACAACTCGTCACGTGGGTCAACCCGAATTACAATATTATGTAAATTTTCAAAAATATTATCTTGTTATTTTACAGCTCGCAGTGCAGTTATAGTTATGCATTTCTATATCAACCACGACCTATACTAAAAAATCCAATATGCTATGGGTATTAAAAATTGAAATTGACTGAAATAATGATACATCTCCACTCTCCAGGAATCTGGGCTGGTAAGGGGCCGAACGAAATATTATTTATGATTGATAATAATACACACACAACTATTGAACTATATATAAATATAACTGTAATATATAAATCATCGTTTCAACATATTATTTATTCATTTTATTTAAAATAAAATTATGCCGTAGATACGAATCAACAGTGGTGGTATTAAATTAATATAATAGGTGCCTACATTATATATTCAAATATCTCTGTCTATTAGCCACATATAGAGCATATATTTCAGTTCACACAATCGAATAATATAATATTACGAAAAGTTTATGACGTATTCGATAATAATAAAATATTTATTAGAACATCGTGTGTTATCGAGTAGGTCAATAAAAACGTCAAAAACCGTACGAAACAAGTACAAAATTACTAGACGTTGAATTCATACAGTTTGGACGCCCGTAAAATATTTTATCTTCGTGCATGTAAAGGTAATGGCTCCGAAATGCAGGATATTAAAAATATTGAGCGATAAATACGAAGGACTGAAAGCGGGGGAAGTGCATTCAAGTTAAACGAAACGACCGACTAACGGATACGCAAAACATTCGAAGCACATATCAATTATACGAATGATATTATTTAACAGCTGATGTTATATCCATCGTGTATGAAATTAAGTTATGTCGTCAATACGATAAAACTAAACTATAATAATATAATTGATCAAATTAATTAAACATTAAAGGGAAGGGTAGACAAAAACATTGTAATACACATATATAATTTAATTAAACAGTATTTACGATATTAATGTCTTTATTTCACTTTAATATGTCAATTACGCTTGCCAAAAACGACCGCTTCCGATACTAGTTAGCTCTTTAACATTATTAATTATTCATTAGCTTATTGTATTTAACATATACCTAAAGATTGAAAACGTGTTAGAACTGAGATGGGCTCCAATACGAACTTGTTCTATGGGGACCATTATCTTTTTTAAAGAATAAATAAATATATTATAATACATGATATAGAACATACAGTATACGCAGTGATCCACTCAACGACGTGCTACTCCAGGCCAGTGGCACCGAATAAAATAATATCAACAAATTACTATTATTTGAATAATAATAAATTCATGCATGTGAATCTTATATTATGCACTATTTGAATTTAAAAATCAATAATAGTCATGATAATATTAAAAATATATTCGTAGAAATGTAAAATATAATGCTCGTACAGGAAACGCCTAAAGAGTATAGTATAATAGTAGTCATATTGTATATTATACGTATAAGACGTCTTATACACAGTTATATCTGAATACATATTAAATTTCACGAACGGTTTTCATTCTCGCGAATGTTGTACCTATTTGATATATATTTTATAATACCTATACATTTATATGATATAAACGACACATTTTTAATGTGTGCTCCGATTTTATTTTCAGATGCTTCTCAGTTTGCAATTTGATGGTGTTGGAAAGGTGACTTTTTGAACAGTGAGAATATTACAACTTAAGAAAATGGAAAATAACGAACAGGCCGAAGAAGTGACTTCCTACATCGTTGTACCACAATATCATACAAATTCAATAAGTATATATTACCTACAAATAGTAATAATAATATTAAGGGTTAACCCTTAACTTGGCGGAGTATCTTTTAGGATACGTCAAATTTGCGAATTTTTAATTTAATAATATTTAATGATGAAGTTTAGAGCTAGACTATACTGATCGGTCGTTACTGATGTAATTGCAAATTAACAAATGCCCACTGCAAACGTCCGATTTTCTAGGGCATCACAGAATATTTTGTTTTATATACTATACCCACGTCCAACTCACATTTATAGAAGTATAATAGTCCAATATAATATTTTAACTTGCTCAAATTGTTTATCAATAGCACCAATACAATTATACATATAGTGTGTACGTAGACACATGGCTGGCTACTGATTGGCTGAGTAGTTTCGTCTTGTATTTTTTCTGGCAGACAGAACCTCCACGGGTATTTAGATTTGGTTTAAAGTCATTAATGTGCGCAATTTCGTATACATTATTTCGGGAGAGTGTATTGGTCGGAAACGACAAATACCCTCGATAGGTGATTCTATATTATACGTCCTATTTTCTATTAAGATAAATAAGTATTGTTTCGAGGTATATATTTATAGGTTCTAAAAAGTAAAAAACAAAAGGAAAGTACAAAAGTAATTAAATTGTATTGAAAAAAAAATTAAAACAAATTAACGGTCGACATAATTAACTTATGAAGTAGGTACCAACGTGTTCAAAATCATAACTAACAGTTGTTTGTAAAATTAATTTCGCCGATACGTAAAATAAATAAATCGTTACATTTTTTAACGACTGTTATTCCGTGCGTAAAACTAACATTTTTCCTACTCCCACCGACATAAAGATTCAAAATTCAAATATATCCAAAGTATAATATATTATTATAAACCATAATCATACGCTAAAAAACTAATTGTGCATTCGCATAAAAAATGTGCAATGCAACTATGCAAGCGTGTATCTATTATTACTCTTGTTATTGCCGTTCTTATGCGCGCAGGCATACATCTTGTTACAAAACTCGAAGAACACTGTCGGCTGCGCTGGTGGGGAGGTAGTGGATAGACCAGTGTGCATATAGGGAGAGGAATCAACTTTAATACCGGAACATCCGATGCGAAATAATTGATTTGTGACGGGTAAACGAGCTGTTGGCGTACCTCCGGGCCTGAAGACTTGATTAAAAGCACGCACCCTAGTACACACATACATTATATACAGGGTGAGTCACCGAAAGCACGCTTATCTCTTTTTTCTTCAATAATGCGGTCATTCAAAATCTAATTTTTGGAATTTTTAAACATAATTAATTATCGAAATTCTTAATATTTTTGTACTACTTAAGGAGGTTTCTTGCTGAGAAAATGTAAACTTAAATTTTTCAATTTAGAACAGGGTTTTCTACGAGAAACAATTTAATGGATAACACATTTTTAATATATTATCAGAATCAAAATTCGAACTAGTGACTATAGTTGTTGAGCTGTATAACTTTGTGTACCTACTAAAGTACTAAATATGATGTAATTCTACGATAATGGGTTTAAATCATATATGCTGCTAAGATAATTTGAATATTTTAGTGATTAATATTAATTTATCAACATTATTAATATTTTATAAAAATAATCCATATATATAAATACTATAGATACAATATTACACATCAACTATTTTATATATTTTTAAATAGTTTTTAATGACTAGATATATTAACTACATATTAACTACCGTATAAATATTATGCAATAACTATAAAATTACACGTTTAGTTTTTTAATTAGGAAACATGTATGCATTTCAGGGTAGCGTGCTTGGTGAATTATACCCTGTATCTTTTTGTATATAAGCACGTACAGAAAGAGAGTGAGATATAAAACGAAAGGGTGGGATGCTTGTCACCCTTCTCATATTCACCATCTACGACTAGGCACCATCAGGCACTGTACCTACCTAATATAAGCATATGCATCGTCTGTGTGTATACACACTTTTATATTGGAAACCGTTCAACGACGACAAATATGTCCATAAAATATTATATATAATATAATAATGTGTATGTATTATGTAACTTATATTATATACATATTAGAATATGTTCGGCAATAGTATAATATTTGCACAGTAAAAACACGTCCCGCGCACAACCTTAACTACTACCCACACCCTGATGTGTAACACGTGTCTAAGAAAACACCACATAATATCTGTATGTAGGCAAGCTACTATATATAGTATCATGTGTACAACAACAACAACAACAACAAAACCCTTAACGTTTAGGACTTTTAGGTAATGAAAATTTGAAAAACATAAAAACATATCGTGTGTTTATATCATGTTATAATATGCGTTTGACGATGATATGACGTCGATAGAAGAGGTTAAGTATTAAATACTTAATAAAAACAATATTTAGTTAGGTATTTACTTTTAGGCAGATCTTTGTACAAGCGACTTAACATATCATACGAGTCAAATAAAACTGAAAGTAAAAATATAAGTTAACACAGTAACATTTTTTTTTTAGTTTTTTAATATAATTTTTTCGATAGACCAAGTATTTTTACAATGCGTTCACAATGTCTTCAAAATATTATTACGTTAATTAATTAACGTTTAAAAATAAGTTTACGGATACATTTTAGCTTGATTATGAGTCTGGATAGTCCTCTTATTGAGCTCCAATTGCTTCAAGTAAAACATCTTGTGGTAGCCGTGGCTTAAAATTAGAGTGTATGACATAAACCAGTATTTTAGAAAATATTTCATAGACGATCTGGAGTCCAAGAATGTTTGATTATATAACATAACATTAAAAAAAAAAATACTGATGAACATTGAAAGATGGATAATTATAAAATTAAATTCAATAGTTATTTTCTTAGATGAAATCGAAAACTTTTAAACTGATCTAGTGAAATGAAATAGTAATTATCCCAGCCATTTTGTTTGGATTATGAGTTATGTCTTATAAGCGTTACCCGGTATGACTGTATACTAGAATGAGCTAGTTTAGCTTTTAAAAAAATTTCGTTTTCTGAAACATCGCTTATTCAATATAATAATTTTTGTGAGTGATTTATACCTATATAATCTACACATTTTGATTTAGTGTTATCAATATTAAAAAAAAAAAAAATAACAGAAACTTTGCTTTTATCGAAATACTCTCAACTTATAAAACTATACATAAATATACGCATAATATATTATATATTCTTTTCAATGAAAACTTTCAGATTGTATACAGTGAATCCGATCGTGTATCGCACAGTAAAGTAGCGTATAATGTATCATTGAATCAAAGGCGTATGTGGTTATGACTGTTATGAGAAGAATATATCCCCAATGATTTAAAAAAAATATATATTTTTAACAATATAAATTACACTTTTAATGTTTAAAAATGTAGTGATAGTATAAAAATGTAGTTATAAAATCAGCCCCTGCACTCGTACAAAATGATTTGACCACCACTGATATATACTATTATACCCAATATCATTTAAAACATTTAGCTACCAATAAAATATATAAAATAAAATACACGGTTATAGGTAGTAGTTATGCTTTATTTTCTACCTGTTGTAATGGAAAAAAATTCACATAATTTATCGTACTGACGTGCAGTGCACATGTTATTATACCTCATCTGCACCACTATCGGTGCGCAGTTTAACCGGTCCACCCCTATGCATTTTGACCAAAAGATCACGACCGCTCAGCGTCCGCACATGATAATATTTAAATAATAAGGGTCCGAGATCAGTGCTACAGGTGTGCAAATGGACAGCTCGACGCGGTCGGATAACGGTGTATAATATTACAATATTATGATATGACACCATAGAAAAAAAAACGGACGAAAAAAATTCCCATACGACACTTATTATTGTTATATTACCTATATTGTAACCGTTTCGACCCGGAGGTCATAATAATGTTCAAAACCAGTCACGACAATAAATAAATAAGCAAATTAAATGATATTATTTTAACATCGATAAAATCGTAGTCGTAAAATCACGCGAAAAGATTTCATGACGTGCACTCTATATGATTATTTTTTTTTGACCGGTTGCCCGACGTGGTTAGCGAACCAACAGTTTAGAATAATCGATCCAAATTGAGGTCTGTCTGGGCAAATAAGACGTATGAATAGGAGTATAGGGTATATTTTGTACATTACCGTTTTAACAAATAAAATAGCAAAATAAAACACGTTTATAGGTATAATATATTATTATACATAATTAACAATTAAATGACTTAGTAGTAACTATAGTAATGTATACGGTTAAATCAAATCATTTATACAATTTACATAATTGATAACAGACTGTAATTTAAAAATAAAATATTGCCATAATAATATTATACTTAATAAATACATTGTGTTTCTTGTTCTTGGTATTACTCACGATTGGGTAAAAATATTATTTCAATCACCAAAACAGTATAAACGTCAAATGACAGTATTTTCCAAACGCGGAATGTTCATTTTTTTTGCCGAAATTATTACTACACTCGTCCAAACGACCACCACCGACGGCGTGTATATATAGCAGCAAATTAGCCTTGCAGCAGCAGCAGCAGCAGGAGCCCTCGACGAAAAGTTTTCCGTGGTCGCCGATGATTTATATCACTTCCCCGGAGAGGACCGACCAGCCGACCGACCCTGCTCGGGAGTATAATAAGCTAGGCGTGTACGGAAACCGAACGCGGTTGGTCGGCTCTCCCGTGGACGGTTTTCGGCCCTCGCGATAACGTCGCACTATATGCCGCGGAACTATACCTATGCCATTATACTGCAATCATAATAATAATAATAATAATAATAATAAATAATAATATAATATCACAGTCACCGCCCGCCTCGAAGCAATCTTGCATGACTACTATATCTATATACTACAGACCGTCGTGGTCGCGGGTCTTACTAAATAATATATTTGTATGCACTCAAAATCATATAATTATGCAAATCTGCCGTGGACTATACTCATCCGCATATACGAGCCTTATCTCCTCCTCTTCGTGCATCTCCCACGACACGACCCCGTCCAACCAACGACGTAGCGCTCACATCCTCCGTTGCTCCGAGATCCTTAATTATATACCAAACGCATACTACAGTTTGCAACGCATATATGTATATCACATTGTACAGATACGCGAGACGTAATGTGCTCGTGGATTACAATGTAATTAAATCGAACGAAAACCCACCGGCGCGATATCAAGTGTTTCCCGAAGCAGACGAGATCAACAAAAAAAATACAAATATAAAATATATTTATTTGCGTATTCGTAAGACGAGGCATTAATTTACAGGGTTAGATTTTGTTATGGGAAACGTCCGTGGGTTTCAAAACATCATAACTCCACATGTTTAGGTCGTATATGACGATGATAATCAAACGTCAAATAAACCGAATGAACATGAGATAATTTGCCAACGGTGTACATATGCAGTTGTAATACACATTTTGCAGACTGGAGGCAGACTCATTAGAACACGTACCTATACCCAAAATAGTATTTTTCAAAAGATAAAAAGTTACAAAAATATAAGTACAGTTGATTAATATCTTCTTTTCAAAACCATAAATATTACAAGAATAATTATGCAATTACTGTGGAACCTGTATTCGATAATTCAAATCAATTGAGGCCAAAAAAAAAAAAACTAGCGTGTTCGAAAACTGGAGTTAAAGACAAAATGCAAAATGTATGTACGTATAGACATTACTTCAAGTTATCAACAAATCGACGTTCGAGTCATGCTGCTGTCATAATATTATAATAATAATGATAATAAACCACATATCAAGAAACAAAGAAAGCAATAATATCCACAGATAGCTCAAACTCAATACAACAACATATGCTACAGGTTTTAAAAAACAAAATCATAGAGTATATACTCGTACTAATCAAACTGTAGACCCACTGTAGGCTCAAGTAGAACACATAAAAAAAAATCATATTGTACAACCAAATATAACAAAAAAGCAAAAAATTCAGAACTCTTGGCCATTTCCGCCGATGTTGATAAGAATAATTTAAAAAATATATAAGTTATTTTTTGAATTTTATTAAAATATAATAACAGAAAGATAAGTAACAAATAATAATTTTTCGGTGTACCGATTTAGTTGGAACACCAATTATTATTGGTTGCAACTTGCAGATTTTAAACATAATATAAGAAAACCGTTTAAAGAGAAAGAGCTTCTATCAAAAACGTTTTTCTGTACAGAACACCAACTATATTAATAAGAAATGCTTGTTTGACGCTTACAAATCGAATAATAGAGTTATTATTTTTTAGTTTTTTGGCTCTCGATAAGAAACATAAAAAAACGTATATATATTTTTTAAGCAATTTTTCATTCCTAATTATTTTAGTTAATTTTATACCATTTTCTCAAAAACAAAATAATAACTGAAAAATATGACTCAAATTGTATATTTTAAGAATTTGGAAATCAAAGATCTTGGAAATAATTTTACGAATTTTGACAGTTTCTTAACGCATATTTATTGGTCTGATCTGGTTATTTTTATTTAAATATACTAACCTATAATTCTAAATCTCATATTGTTTATAACAAAATAAAAATTACATTAAATCTTTTTACGATATATAATGTATGATAGATTACTAAGACTAAATATTACATAGTCGTAAAATATAATAAGTAAATACCGTTTTGTTTTTTTTTTCTTTCATTAAGATGTAAGAGCGTCTATATTGAATTATTTTTAATAATATGTCAGGACAAATAATATTACACGAATTGATTTAAAGAAAATTCCGATTTAGAAAATCATAACACTTTAAATCATTAAATCTGACTATACTTGTACTACTTATTTCATCAAGAATTTTTCATTATTACGTAGTAGTTTTTTTTTCTTACAATTATTTATTGCAATTGCATAAAATATTATGGCTTGTACAATACAATAATAATGATATAAGGTAAAATTATTATTATTATTATTATTATTATTATTAATATCGACATACTGAGGCGCGGCGGTGCAGCGTTGAAACGAAGTTTGTGAGAGTGGATTGTTCATCAAGTCGGAATACTGTTTTAACGCGTTTTGACTACTTGGGCCGACCTCGTCGCTTTCGCAAGTTCGATGATCGCAACTTGAAGTTTGCGTGCAAGGCGAGAGCTTTGAAAATATGCACGTGGTGGTTGATTCTGAAATCTTCGATAAGAAACTTTGCACCGAGGTTTATGCGAAGCAGATAGGTCACATATATAATAATATAAGTAGATCGCAGGGGCACCTAGCCGTGGAGGGAGGGGGTTGTGGTTATGAAACTTTGACTAAACCGGTAACTAAATACATACATACATATATGTTTAATGTTTATATATATAAATGTACCTACATGGGACTCGAGCGCGTTCGTGAGAACATTTTACTACTTTAGTTTTTACCGCATCCACCCACGCGATACACTTACCGGCTACCTGCATACACTTGTGCTGCAGATGTAGTGCTCAATTTTGTTAGAAAAATACATATCAGTCGAGAGGGGCAAGGACCTTTATACTCTTTTATCGAATTGTTAAATATTGTACCTATACCTATACAATATTGTTGACAACAACAAAGTTGTAATAAGTAATGATGATATTAAATTTTGACGTTTTCAAAAAAAAATTCTATTCAAAGAATTTAAATATACCCATTACGATTTTTTTATGTTCGCCATGATACTTCGTATTATGGAAGCGTTAAAAAGTGTAAAACGGGCTATTATACGTGCATTTACCTATATCAAATGTATAAGTAATAAAAAAAAAATGAATACTTCGACACAAGTAAGGCGTTAGATTGTACAATATTACATAATTTGATCTAACATAATATACGTTTATCGTATACCGAAGAACTACAAGTAATATTATTTAAGTTTAAATCCGTTTAAAGAAATATTTTTTACGGTAAACCACAACAGGTGCATTATGCATTATAAATGCATGATATTATTATGACGTGGTAGTTGGGGTAGTTATGTTATCGTTCTTAACGATATTGATTATAGAATATACTTATTTTTTCATACTCTTTTTCGAAGCCAAACAGCTCAGATTAAACGCGCCTGTGCAACAAATTATAAAACACTGCGGCAAACATAATATATATTATACAACATTTTAATAGGGTTAACGAACGGGCATTGACGTGCTCATATCATAATAATATTTTATTTTAGTACTAGCTGTCCGATAAACGATTTTTCAGTCATCCCAAGTCAATTTGAACGTACAAACATGAATAAATTATTGTCTGTTGGGTGATACACTCATTGCTGTATACACACATGCAGGTGGCAATGACTACGGCTAAAGGATTGACTTTTTAAATTGTAGTAATCCCTATTGATACTTTCAAATTGTTTTTCAATAAAAAAATAAAAAATGTACAATTTAAAATTATTATTTAGTTATTATAGTACACATAAATAATATAAATATAGGTTTTTTTTTTCAGTAAGTTACTGTAGTGCAAAATATTATTATTATCAATTTTTTATGAACGGGAAAATGCTTTAACTTCACCAAACATTAACTATTATTATCATTATTAGGTATTATAATACTACTATTCTACTCGCTGGTGATTAGCAGGCAGCAGAAGATATAATATAATTAATATTACACTATGATGCACTCTGTTACACAACGTTGTTTTACGCAATTATGAAAAAAAAAAAAACGCCGAAAGGCACTACATTCAAGATGATGTATACAAAACTATGTTCCTAATTTAATATCTGTGTGTGTGTGTGTGTGTGTGTGTGTGTGTGTGTGTGTGTGTGTGTGTGTGTGTGTGTGTGTGTGTGTGTGTGTGTGTGTGTGTGTGTGTGTGCGTGTGTGCTTGGGTCAGTCGTTTCTCGGGGCACAGTGCAGTGATTGTATATGAATATACTACACACTTTTCTTCACGCGTCCTCACGCGTCTACTCATCTACCTAATAGCATTACGTCCGTACGGCGAGAGGATTTTGTATTCTTTTATACATTTTAATTACGGTTGGGTGAAAAAAAAACTTACAAATTACAAAACGAAAAACTGCAGCAGCACCGGTAAATGAAGCTTTCAAACTCTCTCTCATGCCAGCTAGCTCTCTCGCACACGCACTCACTACCCGCAAATCCCCATCACGAACAGCTCTAATTACCACCGGGCCGTGAAAAAAGATTTAACGCGACGACCAAACAACACTGTGTATGTATATACATATACATATACATCGAGATATATACAGTGAGTTTTATCAAAGTCCGTTAATTAATTAGCGACGAAAGTGGCTGACGGGTGGCGTCGGTGGCAGAGGGTTTCAGCATGGATGTATATATGTATATACATTATATAATATTATAGTGTACAAGAGTGGACGGGAGAGGAAACACCTCACTTTTCTTTTACGTCTGTCCGGTCGACGCACAAGGCACACACACACTCACTTGTTCTCGACGTATTATACATATATACCATGTATTGATATAATGTATAAATATAGTATAAATATTTATAATATATATGAGATGTTTGCAGCAGAAATCGTACGTGAACGAGGTCTTCCAACCCCTTTCCCCCTCCTCACCAACACCAATGTCAGTCACTCTCGTCACCACACCGTCACGACTATCGCCACAACGCTTATAATTTAAATTTGCGTTCACGTGCTTGCTATATAGATATAGCTAGGTACACACCCGTAGTCGTCTTAAGTTCGCGCGCGTGTGACGCGATCAAGGGGAAATTATGATAATAGATTCGGTAAACAAGAACAAATCCACTCAGCGCGCCTTTACCGAGCGGGGGCGGGGGATAGAGGCACGTAAGCTTGGAGTGAGACGATGCGAGTGGTTAAGGGGAGGGGGGTAAATCCCTTGGTCATTAGACGGGTGTATCGGTGGATGACGGCGACGTTTTAAGTTGCCCGGGGCCCAGCGCCAACAACATTCGCCTTGACATAACCGTCACTTTATATGCTAATTCGTCATTAATCCGCAATCTAAAGCGGTGGAAGGGTAGTTTCTTCCTTACCACCCCTCTATCGGCCAGCCAGCTGGCCCGGAGTTCTCTGCAGCGCGTCGCCGCTCGTCCACCATTCCTACACACACACACACACACACGCACACACATACATTATACATATTATTATTATATTGTATTGCAGTGTGTACACGAGAAATTCTTCTTAAAACCCACGACGTGGCGAAATACAACACGTCAAGAGATAATATTGCTACAGCGAGATGTTGTCGTCGTCGTCGTCGTATAATATCATTAGTCCATCTCACGTGCTCGTCAACAGCGTTATAATATATGCACACGTATTATGCGTACGCGTTATGAGTAAGGCCTGAATATTTAAATTATCCTAAAACTACTATCGAAGAACACTTTAACGATGCCCGTAGAAAATTGCCCACAATTTTTCGATATGGACACCCAAGCCAGAGTATATCGATTATGTTTGACCTTGTGCATTTCTAACCACTTCAGCTTTATCATAACAGATAACGAAAATGTAATACTGAGCATGCACATAATAAATTAACACTGCAGGTAATACCTACACTCGATGTAAATGCAATCGTGACTTAGGTAACCGTAAAAAAAATATATACTAGTTAAAAATATCAGTGCGTTTTTATGGAATTAAAAAAAAAAAACATTTGGTGAATCTTATATGTATTAATAATAGCTGAACAAATCAAAATTTAAATTAAACTAATATCTGCACTTATCAACGAAATTTTACCATTATTGTTTTTGGAATTGGACGGTGACATCTAAAACTGCAAACACAAATTTCCGACAAAACGCTGAATTTGGAATTTATTTAGAACCTATATTAAGATAGTTTTATCAATAAAAAAATATTTGTGTTTGGGAATTAAAAACTTTAAAACTGTTAAAATGTGTTTCGATTGTTTCAAATAATATATTTATACAAATTCACCATAGCTGCAATCTAGATAAACTCTAATAATTAATCCACAGCATAACGTCTTAAACACCCTTTAGAAGTATAATGATTATCAAATTTCAATAGATATATTATATTTACGACTATGTTTATTTATATTAATCTGTACAACTGATATGGACGCATTGGCCTATATTATTATCAATAGAAATGTTTATAAAGAATATTTTAACGTATTTTTTTTTTTTATTATTATTATTTTCAGTTGAAGTAATTAACGATACTGGTGAATATAGAATAGTACATTCTGAACGGAAAAATGGGTTGAATGTTAAAACACTGCAATAGATGGTTCAGTGAGATCCAAAAATGAACTACAAAACGAGACGTATCATTGTCAACAGCTTATATTGATATCATTCGATCGCGATACTTTTGAAGTATGATTTTGTGAAAATTGCGGTGCAGATTTTTTTTTTTAGGTTTACCTAACCTCGATACAATAATGGTTTGATAAAATATTAAATTTTTCGTTTACTTGTTTCAGACACGAAAGCGAAGCCTAACGGCTGTTTGATATACAAATATCACTTAACTGTATCTGCACGATAACGAACGCAGCGAGGTTAGCTTGACATAATATTCAGTTGAATTTTATATGCATAGGCAGCGTGCTACCGATGGTCGTCGTATACGAACGGCCATTTTGCGCCCGAACGTGACCATCGGGCAGCTGAAATGACCCCGGAAGTGCTCGGCCGGCCCTCATAATCCTGTTCCCAACTACTGCTGTCGGTACCGTGTACAATGTAATAATAATAATAATATAATAAATCGCTGCGTGCGGTGGGGTCGTCGGTGTTTTCATTGACCCTTGTAGTCATCTGTGCAAGGGGTAGGGGTGTTGCGCGCGCCGCGAGGGACCGACCCCTGCAGGAACTACAATACATACAATCGCTGACCAAAACACGTTGTCCCCGTTTGACCCGTTGCCGTGGATTTCCGTCAATAAACAAAAAATAAAACCAGTCCTCCGCCCGCCAACCCAAACACACCCCAGCACATAGCTAGCAGCCTACTACGCGCGTACCTATATACGAGTAACAATCGTATTATACGGCAGTTACATAGGGATCCCCCGTGTAGACATGTGCGTCGATATTGGCGTGTATAATATGCGCTCGATATTTCTGTGTCGATCTACCGAGTCGAATGGAGCCGGTACAAAAAAATCATATTACAAATCGATTTGATTCGAATGTAGGTACTATTATAGATATAGGCATATTATAATTTGATGGTTTCGGGTACTGATATTTTCGACCGACGACGGGCTGACTAATACAAACGTGTTTATTATTAAACATGACTTGTGTTAAACACGCGCCATAAAAACCATGGAATCGGCAAAATGTAACGAATGCAGCCGAACAATAATTTAATACCTTTATGGTGTACTAACCATTCATTTTAACTAGCAATAAAATGATAACTGTTATTTTTGTTATTATTCAATATGTTTTCCTCTCCTCACGATCATATTATCCTCGATCGTTCAGATTTTTATATTGCATTCACGACATCAGTATTTGTTAATAAAGTTATTACAGTCTAACTCCCTATAAAATCGACTCTAGCTAAAGCTGCAGAACAACATCGAATCACGCATTGCCACGCTGTCTACGATGAGAAATAATAATATATGTGTTACAATTTTATTTTACCGACTACATGAAATTTCTATTTTTTGGTAAATAAGTGTACGTCTCTTTATTTCATTAGATTAATACATATACGTAATAAGGCTATATTATCCGTTTTATCTAGAATAATTTTATTACTGGCCTAAAAACATTCTACAAATTATTTAATACTGGTTTGACGTGTAAAGAGTATTCTTTTATTGGGTAAATGTAATTAAATAACTATCGAAAAGTTTTGTATGATTAAAAATATGGTGTACACTACCTGTTTAATATAAAAATATAAACTATTTTTATTTTTTTATAATGGCACTTCATCAAAAATATTGTAATGTAAGTTCAAAAAAAAAAAAAAAAATACTCTTTATAACTTCATATTTATATATTAATTAGATATTTTCTTTATAAATTACCTAATAATATCATGAATTAATGCACCGCGTGCAGTACAAAACCATGTCACGATACGACCATAGCCGTAACCACACGTGATTTAGATATACACAAATAATACGAGCAGGCGATTTTCGGTACCCTCTCAGCGTGTATAATCGAGGTACAGAGCAGCTTCTTCACGTTATACTACATTTATTATGGTCCTTTATTGTATATAAGTCCATGCGATGATCCCTTTTGGTATATTCCAAGCGTGGGGGCAAATTTGATAGCCGGACGCCCGTGTTGACATAGCGATTGAATCCTCCTGCGAATGTCCCGCTCACCATCCATTCGACCTGCCACAGGTATTGCGTTGGTCTATCTTAGCACACACCCACACACTCACACGCATCGTTACGTGTAGGTATTCGCGTGCAAACAATACGTCGCCCTCTCCCAGTGTTTACTCATGGCTCCAGAAATTACGAAACCGGAAAGTCAAACAGTATTACTGATACAATACAGGTATATGTTATACACACACACACACACACACACACACACACACACACACACACACACACACACACACACACACACACACACACACACACACACACACACACACACACACACACACACACACACACACACACGTACAAATTACAATATTATATTATATATGTATATTGTATACACTACTAAAATCTCTATATCTGGTTATAAAGAAAACTAAATTATATAGAGGAGCTGTAGAAGAACTAATGGTTTTGAGAAGATAATTAAGTTATAAACAAAAATAAGCATTAATAATTACTTATTATGCAAAAAAAAAAAAACGCAAGACGTATAATGAACAAAATATTTTGAATAGATAACTAAAATTTAAGTTTTTTTTTTAAATTTGTAATCAATAAAAGTAATTTATAACGATGATACAACACTAAAATATAATATGAGTAGGTTAAAAAGGATATTGAAGTGGTACACTCATAGATACAGATGGCACCCGTAGATTTCCCTTATTGTTGTACGATATTTCATAGACAATTTGCGCGTAGTAGTGTTATTTGACAGTTTTAAACATTATAAATTGCAGATAATATGAATTCAAATTTTTCTCTACTGGTGTTATCGCATTAAATTTTTGTTTACTTAAACATTCGACTTCGTATAAAGTACAAAGCGTATTTTTGTTAAATTTTAAATTTTAAAGTTCGTTCAAAAATAATATATTTGATTTTGTTACTTTAGCAATCTGATTATTAGATTTTCGTTTAATATAACATTTGAGATCCATTAAAAAATATTAGGCTAATAACCTCACATAAGATCCAACAATAATATTACAACACAAGGGGTATACCTTAGAATCGAAATTTTTTCTTGAAGAGAAAAAAGATTTTATTCCCCTCAAAAAAATCGGGACTCCAGGGACCGGCGCTTCCACCAACTGTTACGTCTCCTCTCCACCTATCATCGCTTCGTACTACTTCTTAGATGTCGTTCTGTTTATATTTACGGAGACACGGCCTCGATGTGTGATATTATCACTAGGGATCAAGGTTATCTATTATCTTATGTGAAGCAAGTACTCAACGTATATATAATATATTATATATACGTATCTATTATTAAATATGAAATAATTATTATTATAATTACAATATTAAATATTATAATATATTATCGAACATCAAATATGAGTTACTAATAAATTATCATTGAGGGTTACCGATCGGGCAATGGTGTGTCGTGGGTTCCGATGTCTAGTGTGAGTTGAGCTGGTGGTCCGTTGGTCCTCTTCGGATCGATCGTTTTCAGCCCTTGACACTTTCACCATCAGCTCTTGATACTCAACAGTTCATTGCCACGACTAGGAGTCCCGATCGGTCATTAACTCGACCCGTGCTAAACTCTAGTCTGCATGCATAATATTATATTGTGCATTTCCACCACCATATTTGCATTACTAACACTCAGCATATTAGCCGTGCTCAACGTAGGGAGTAATGTACGATTTCGATGATGACAATCGTTACAGATGTTTCCTAATTCATCAGATTAACTCGATATCTATTTGGTCCGAAAGGAACCTGTACACACTACGAAACAGATTGCATACAAAGAACAAACGAAAAAAAATACTTTAGAGAAACAGCCCCAATCACTAGTAGTATATAGGACATAGGTACTCGTATTAATATAGGTTGGATTAAGTAAGTTCTGAAAAATAAAAAAAATTGTTTTTTTATAGGTACTCATAAAATAAGAGTCGCAAAAAGACGAAGAGAGATTAAAAAAATAGTTAGGAGTAGTATTTAAATTTATAGAAATAAATGGATAAATTACATGTACAGATAATTTAAAGAAGTTTTTTAGTACATAGTTACTGCTTTGGGTTTCATGAATGTGTATTGCGTAGTCTAACTTATTTTTTATATCGAAAGATAAAGTGTACCTAAATATTCAGATCGCAATAATTATTATTCAGAAAACATTGGTGATCAACTGATTTAATATATTAAGGCATCTATCACAAAATTAAATGCTAGTATATATAATTTATCATTAAATATGAAGATTAATTGGATCATAAAATGAAAATGTATTCAATATGCAACTTTGATTTTATAAAATTCAAGTACGAAAAACTTTTGCATATCAATTAAAAATTGGATGAATACTTATTTGCAGTTTCATTGTGTTTATTTACTGACCTCTATCATGCTTCAATCAGATGGGTCTGCTAAGATAATAGTTCAAAAGTACTACATACATATAATACAAAATTAATCTGAACGTAACCTAGTTGAGAAATAATTATAATATTTTATGGATCACGGACTACACCTAAACTATTAAAAGGCAGATCACTTGTTACACGAATGGAATTATACGTTAAACTAAAGTTATATAATATGAAATAAAAATAAAACTTTACTAAAATAAAAAACTGCAAAGGGTATGCCTAAGTTTGATGCAACTTACGCTTTAACAATCAGTTCATCTGTACCAATTGCATTAAATGTCACAAACAACAAATTATGTAATACATGCAATTTAATACCATAAATCATTTTCATGTTTAATATTTTATTATAAATACCTATTAATTTTTATTTAATATTGTTATACATTATCTAAATTATATACATATATATAATATGACGAAGATGTACGTTATAATGTTTAAGGATAAAACTTACAAAACTAATTTATTGTTTTTATTTATATTAGGCCCAGTGCGTGATGCTCTCGCCCTACCCCTTCCACAGTACTTATATTTATCGCGTACCATATCTTATAATAATGATACATAAGAATAAATTTGATCCTTGATTAGGTAGGTACGTATATTAAATTACTAATTAGTATAATATTATAATGTCAAATCAAAGTGATATTCCCATTTTAATTATTATTCTAACTTTAGATGTTAATTAATTTAACAATTCATGGTGGATAAATTCAACTTGTTCTTTATAGAACTTTATAAAATTATTTATTTGATTAAACAATACACAATCGTAAAGTATATCAATCTTGTTTGATTAACGAAGTCTAAAATTGTCAAGTAAATCAAGACGCTGTAGTACACAATAATATATATTATACTGTAGGTAGTTGTTCTCAAACTCGTGGCAAAATAAGAATGCCGTTGATATAATTGGAAATGTCAGGTTATTATATCCGTTATAAGTTTTAACGCACGTTGCGACTTTCCAGTGAAACACACAATTGCTCGTGACTCGTAAGAAATAAACCGTTAAAGCAGAATCAAGTTTCCGAATGGTATATAGGTACTATATAGTATATACTTTAATATTTAGTAGATAGAATTGATATGCTGATTATTTTGTGTAACGTAACATTTTTTTTTATTCATTTACAGTTAAAATATAATGCAACTTTGCGCACAGATTAAACACCTAAAATAATGCAAAAATAATTGATATGGAGTTTCAACAACGACGTACGAAAATGTAAAATTTTTTTATCGAGTTTTCGATGAAATAAAATTATGATGTTGAAAAAAGTTCATTTATTTAGGTTTTAATAGTTTTTCGTATATTTCAAACACAAATATCATACCTTGGTCACTTTTAATTGCGACAAGTTAGTGCCATTTTAGATAAATTTGATAAAACCAGAAATGGAACCATAAATCAATAATAATGTGTAATGTGTGTAGTGTTGACACTACTTTTAAAATTATCAAGTTTTAGTGTGAGAAAAAAAACAGAACAGTGATATTGAAAATTGCTAATCATATAAACATAAATAGTTTGTATATTTTTAAAAATCTTGACGTAAAAATCAAGTCAGGGTGCCACAGTACCGATTTTATACACCGAAACCTAAGTTTTGGTTTTCAACGAACCGAAAACCTAAGTATAAGATCATTACATAGACGCTCGACTGCTCGAGTAAATACATTATATTGTATAATACGTATTGTTGTATTTTATAATCTTAAAAGAGCTTTATATTAGATATATATATATATACTGCACCGTATACTTTGGTGGTGTACATGTAATATATTATATTATTGTACAAAGAACGAACAGCACCGAGCAATGTGGTGGTATGGGGTGGGGGTGTGCGAGTGAAATGAGACAAAGAGAAATAAACATGGCCGCCGGACGCTAACGATCCCTTAGGGTGTCTGTGGTCACCATAAATACGACCGGCCGACGCCCGCCCGCCCCCGCCACATTCGAGTATATATACACTGCAAAGTTTCGGGTCCGAGCGGGTGGGCGAGCGGACTTTGCCACCGGCTTTGCGTGTATATATTATTATATATAAATGTACACGAAATATGTATATATGCAAGTGCGTTCGCGTCCGGCTCGTGGATGCGGCCATTTTTAATTATCTTTTACTTTCATTTTCACTCTGCACACCCGCGACAGTCTGCCTGCACGCCGTACGCGTTCTCGTTCTCGTTGTTCACCACCCTCGTTCACAGGGCGCGAACACTCTCCACCCCCTCGACCCCTCCCCACATCACGCGTTTATATTGTAATAGGACATGGACTACTCGGGCGCTTTCACATTCGCACTTACAACGCGAAACCCGCGTATATATGCAGCAGGATAAACGCCAAGGGTGTTCGAGGTATGTATACACCCAATATAGGTACGCATCGAGCTGCTTTAAGTATATACACGAGGGTGTGAGATATAATAACACATAATACATAGCAAATATGCGTCGAAATCTCTTCGGTTTCGCAGGATATGTCTCCTATCACACACGGTCCGATTGTTATATTATATATATGCTTGCAGTACGCTCTCTCTCTCTCTCTCTCTATATATATATATATATATATATATATATATATATATACATAGATAGATAGACGAGTGAATATATATATATATAATATAATTCTTATATCCTTTCGGTTTTGTGGCGAGTGCGACGGGAAACACTTTTTCATCACTTCCCGGGCAAAAGTGCAGTTTCTACATTTTATACAACTCACAAACACATATATGATACAAGAGTGCGGTGTGCTGCAGACGACGACGGGCCCGTTGAAAAATGAACACCACCCGAAACCGATTAATCAAATGACGACGAGGGTGCGGGACCCACAAACTATTCGCTTGCACCACTCCTCTGCCGACGCGACCAGAAATCGTTTAGACACTATATGCGATCATTTATTCCGGATATAGTGTACCTACCTACGTATATGTTCATAAATATTATATATATATATATATTTGTTCATTCGCTATGTACCTACATACATATAGGTGCATAATGTATATGGTTTGTATGTGTGAGTGTGTGTATACATTTACCTACCCTATGCATTATAATAGCGGACAATAAATTATGATGTATTGTTTGCGTTATTGTTTCATATAATATTTTTTACAAACAGATTGTTATATCTTTCATAATAATATAGTATCATCTCGAATACGTTTAAGTAAATAATGATTAAACTGACCCTCGTTAAGTCAACACAATTCGGAAGTGCGCCAACAACGTCCAATATATGCACGACTACGAGCTTAATGATGTGTACTAAGGGATAATAATATTATCAAGCAAGAAAGTACTGCTGATGTTGCAGCACCGTACATTCAAATACAAGTTTATTGCCTATATTGGTGAAAATAAATTGTAAAAAAATTCAGTAACGTAACAACAATAATGCCCGCAACAAAGTACTAATACGTTTGTTGGACGAATTGATGTCTGTTTCTTCGGTTGTGCAGCTAATGAAAAAATTACTGTGGTCTCGAGAGAAAAATAACAATATTAAACTGTTGATAAACCTCATTAAAAGCGTTTTAAAATAAATCTCAACTCAGGATTAATGTTTTGACTAAAAAAATTAAAATATAATAAAAGAGGTGGAATTCGGTGATAGAAAAAAAACGTAATGAAGCAGTATTATTAATATTGTATGAAACAAGATATAAATATACAATCATAATTGTAGAACAATAAATATTTTAATTTACTAATAAACATAATAAGCATATTAAAAAAAAAAAAAAACACTTTCAAGGGACTCGTATTTTATTATATAAACGATATATTTATGACATAGTCATTAAAGTTGAAACGATGTATCGTCAAGCTAAAAAGGTGTATAAACTTTAATGTGACTGCCTATCTGTATATAGTTTAGTAGTTATCACTAATAAGTAAAGTTACTTAACATACCTTTATCTACATAATAATACTTTGTGTCTCAGAATGTTCTCACTTAGCTTTAATTCATTTTACGCTGTTCGTGAATTATATTCCCCCGTAAACTTTTCAAAAGTACTTCAATTCACTGACAAATTTAATCTATTTATGCCTGTTAAATGTTTAGATTATGTTGAATTACTTAAGCACTGCAGAGACTGATCTTGATTTATAAGTCGTAAAATGGTGCACTCTCGACAGCAGAAATATTTATCATTTTAAATATTGATTATCGATTATTGTAAATAAATTTAATTATACATAAATAACATGAACAAGTTCTTATTAAATTATTACTATCCCTACAATTCAATGCCGATTGACTTTTGTCATTTACATACGGTTATTTCAATATATACGATATTGATAGGTACTTTAGATCATTTGTAGTAAAAATATATTTCATTTATATTGATTCAAATTTTATCAAATGTTTGTAATTTACGACATCACTGTTATTTTCCTCGATAATCATTTTCATCAAATATTATACAATCCTGAAGAGTATCTATTTATAATATGTTATTTTTTTCATACATAAATATTTATATTAATAAACAACAATGATTCTCCATGTTTTTTTTTTATTTATAATGAAACTATTTGCTTTTATAATTTATTGCGATTCGTATAAAAGGTATAATACTATATTTTATGTACCCATATGGTTAGTATTATATATATATATATATATATATATATACCTAACCTAAATGATTTTTTTATACGATGTCACTTTACGCGTCATGTATCGTTTCTAATTTTCAAAAGGTAGTAAGATCAATTCAGGAATACTGAACCATGGAATTTTGGTGACACTAAAGGTCAAGTAATTTTTTTAAAGTGTGTTCAAAATCACCCTCATCCCCTACTTAGGGTATTCATAATAAATCTATTACGATCCTGTTATTAAAATCTTGCATCTAACCTAAATTTTGATGACTGCAGTATTAAAGTAAATTTATATTTTTATAGAATAATTTTTTCACTCTTTAACTATCCAGTTGTGTATAAAAAATTTCACGCTTTAGTTTTACCATTCCAGTTCTAAAAAATACTTTTATTAAAACAACGGTCGAATTTCATTGTATTAAATTCGACCAGCAATTATGCGGCGTCTCATATATTAAGGCTTAATAATTAAGCAATAGATATATGTTTTAAGACGATGATCTATTTATTTATTTAAATCGTTCTTCATATATAAAAAGGTTCATGAATAATTGAAGAACATTAGATACCATTCCACGTTAGTGGTATAATCATACTACAGAATTTGACAATTAATGTTGGTTTTTATTAACATATTTTTTTTTATTAATTTATATCAAACAATTTTAATACATTTTTTTGTGTCAACTTAATTATCGAAATTGTACTAACGGGTTTTTTCTGACTTTAGAAATTCTCTGATACTTGAAATTTAAAACAGTTCTCTAATAGGTATATTTATATGTAAATTTTTGATTGATTGTAACTTTTTAAATTACAACTGTCATAATATTATATGATGTGATTAGTTCTAGAAAGACTATATTATACTTTAATATTTTTGTTGTATATTTTTAATATAGTTGTTCCCCAATTCTTAAATTCTCTGCGACGTTTTCTTCACTAAACTTAACTGTATAACTGCTTAGTTGGTTTTGATAACTATAATTATACCTACTGTCATTTAAAACTAATATTATGATACTATCAAAATATTGGATGGTAACGTTTTGTTTATGGGAAAAACAATTTGATTAGTCTTAAACCAATGAAGAAAATAGTGACAAAAAGTTGTTTGAGACTGTCAAACAATATGGATTTGACGAAACATTCAATCAATACTCTCTAGAAATACGTATATATATAAATGCTATCCGTATAACATTTCACCGGAAGTCCGGTTTATACCTATTATCGTGTGGTGTATAATACCTCCGATGTCGTCGCCTGACAGTTACATTAGCGTAGCACGAGATTAGGATTATCCGTTGTGTATGGCCGCAGGACATAGCTACATGTAAGCATTTATATATATATATATATATATATTGATAAGTATAACAAGTGGTGGAGTGGAGAGTGGTTTTGATTGTTTCGTATCTACCTCGAGATTCTGCTTTTACACGATCACATGACACGGCGATCATCGAGTTGACTTTTTATTTTTCGTCGCCAAAACAATACGCGAATTGTATAAGACAATATCCATAATGTCTATAGCCATACCAGGTATAAAATATTATTCATTTTACGGGTAAAGCAAATTTTTCTGAGGTTTTTCCTATTACGATTCACCTATTACGAAAAATAATTTATCCGATGAAATTTATTTTTCTTAGTAAATATAACAAGAATTAGATTTTTAGTGAAATTTTAGTCATTAAAAATATTCCAATTCACTGTATATTTTAGTTGCTCGGAAGCAAATATTGTTTTTATCAATACGCTTTAGTGATATTACAGATATTGTATGTTGTTTTTTTTTTTTTTCAAAAAAGTTGCAAAAGTTTAAGAAAGGATGATTATTTTCTTTCAATTTCCCCTCGAAAACTTGTTTTCAATGTCCTAAATAGTTAAACTATAATTTTACGGTAAATAAATACTCACATTATATATACATACACAAACACACATATATATATAAGTATAATTTAACAGTGGCCAAAGGCGGAGAATATGCTAAAATGCCTTTGTTTGCGAGCAAATACCGACAAATGTATTCCAATGAAACTCCTAATTTTAACTCTCGGAATTCCGAGAAAAAACAACTAAAGTTTTATGAAGAAAAAACAATATTTGCATACTAAAATGGTCCACGTTACATCAAACAAGTTATTCAGGTCAATATAACAACGGTTCCCTGGTTAACTGTTATTATTTACGTAAAAAAACTGATACCAAAAACCAGAAGTACACCATCAACAATTTTTACATACTATCCTTATTTATTGAATTTATTACAATATATAATAAATAAAAACAATATTTTTTATAATAGCAATTACAACAAAAATAATAACGTAAATAAATATTATGTATCGATATTTTTTTCACGTCCTATAATATTATTTCGTATACTTATCATTTTAACATAACTGCAACTATGCCGTAAATACAAATTAAAGTATATAAACAAGAAAGAAAATATAAAAAAAAAATGTACAGTTTTTAAAGAGCTGTCAGTGAAAAAAACATAACTTATAAACTTTTAGCGTTGTCGTCAAAAGAGAGAGAATAGTCTGTTTTCTCATTTATATATGGGGTACATATACAATATTTGATTTTAAGTTTTAACGAGATAACACTTTTCCCGCAGCCCATCGCCTGTGGTATTCTTACGACATTCGTCCCAACAGTTCCACTCGCCCAATAAATAGACACCTTTACAACTAGGGATTCTTCAATTTATTTTCAGGCATTACTTCTCAACGGTGTATTATTATTCCACCAGAGACGTCACGGAAAGTTTTCAATACATATAATTTTTAGAAGGAATGGCATAACTATAATTAGTGATATGAATTTGATGCACTTAAACCCTTAATTTTATTATTATTCACAAGAAAAGAAAATGTTGGAAATAACGTTCTGATAATCATAATTTAATAACATATTATATTAATTCATTATAATATACATAGTACGCGTCTAAATCACCGCACGACGTGTGCGATAAATGCCGATTTACAGACTTGTATTGAGTGTATAAATACATTGTCATTATTATATTTAAAAATAAAAAATACTATAAACATCCAAATTACGTTTATTATACATAGTTATTACTAAAAAAATTATGATTTTACATTTGAAAATACAACTTATAAAATATCCGAACAAAAATTGAATCTTAAATACTTTCATGTATTGTAAACAGTAGTTATAATATATAATATTATTTAATATGTATATTACAAGGTTGAATATCTTAATACTATGATAGGCCAAACCGTCGAAGCTAAATTTGCAGTGGTGACAACATAGGCGCAAATCACCCAAAAACATTAGGGGGATTAAGCACCAACAATGTTTGAGAAAGCAGATCAAATTTCCCGTTAATATCATAATTTTACAACATTTATTATGACATTATATAATATATTTTATATGTCATTGCAGTTTAATATATTCAGACGTAAACTCGACATATTATATTATAAATAATCAAATAAATATGAAACTGTTTTTGAATTTTGAATAAATGTAATTATTATGGAAATATGACGGTAATAGTACTGTAAGTTATAACCACGGGATTCGGGGTGCTGGCATTAACATTCAGGGTGCTAAGCACCCTTAGCACCCCTGCGATTCGCGCCTATGGGTGACAACAATACCTATTATCCTTCATATTGCTATACCTATGATCTCGCCTCACACGCAGGCATCACTGGCAGTTCTGTTGTCACTGCGCGATTCGGTGAGAGCGTACGAATGAAGTGACGATCCGTGTATGGGCTAAGTGTTTATACATTATAAGTGTTAATTTATGATTTTATGATTTTTATGAATAAAAGTGTTTTCGATCAGTCAACGGACGTAGAACCGATGAGCGCATACTATCGTGCCTCGTCAAGGCTAACACTGCAATCTGAATTCATTCTAGAGAGATACATTAGATTAGAGTTGTAGTGGGTTAAATATTGTGTGTCATTCTAAACGGGTGATACCATAATATATGGTTAATAGAGCCTTGTTTCCACTGAATGTAAATCATACGTTAAAATCATCGTCATTCGTCTTATTATAAATAATATTTCATGTCTCAAAATAAGAAAATCTGGCATGAGTGCTTATTGGTAGATTAACAAGCCTCAGACAGTGCTTTAATAAACAAGTAAAAAGTGTATGATAAAATAAAAGTATTTGAAACGATTTTTTTTAAATAATCAATGTACGATGTATTAATATATTACATATTTGCAATTAATATACCTGCCTATTAATAAAATATACTTACGTTTTATTAGTATATATTTAATGTATCATCGGATGGAGCCCTGCAGCAGTTTTGACGATAATAACAATAATAATGATATGGAAAAGCTTAAATTTTTAGAACCGTCGGCGACGCGTCCGTCCGTGAAAACGAATGCCATTTCACTTATATAGGTGCCCATGTACATTTCAGACAGCAGCTCGCCCGCAGCCACCCTCACACACACACACACACACACGTACGCGTATACGCACACACACACACCAAGGCGTGAGTTTTTCGTATTTCCGCGGCCCGCCTCGAATGGGCCATAAAAACTATTTCCTCGGTACATTAGCGAAAATAATCATACCGCTGCTCTGCTGTGTTCCGCGAGGGATGGTGGCTTAAAATTTTAATCTCGCCCCCCAAGCCTGCAGCACAACCGAAACGAACCCCGTGAAAAAGGCTTTGGCGTCCGCGATACCTAATGCAGGTGGTGGTTTCTAGGGAATGTGGGTGGGGTGGTAGTCGTCCGCCGTGTGAGGGTTGGGCGCAGGAGAGGTGAAGATTTAATTTACAGGCTACTGTGGCCGCGGGACCTTTCATTCGGGGACGGAGTCGAAAAACCACAATTCCTCGCGGACAGACACACTGGGAATATATAATATATATATGAATATATCTACATCTATACTATATATAGGTGCATGGCCGTGTGTGCGGTGGCGGCGGCGGACCGACCACCGCTACGGTTTACGACTTTCTGTCCGCCAGATAAGTCTCGGCTATTTGTTACACCGTGGCGCGTATCCAGCGCATCTCCCACGGGGAATCAAGGTGGAGGTTGTATTATTTGTTCGCGTTTCTATTTTTTCTTTCTTTTTCTCTTCCTCCCGCCCTTCCATCATTTCTTCTTCCCTTGGTTTTCCGTCTACCGCCGGTTCGATTTTATTTCTACCTCCAACCCCCTCTACGTGTGCATTGAATATACTTACAATATATACATATATATTATATAGACTCGCGTTTCTCTATATATACACTATATAATATATTATTATATAGGTAGAGCATTCACATATATACGTGAAACCGATATTCTCCAAACCATTCGTCTTACGATTCACCGTCGCCGCCTCCCTATCGCTCGGCTCGCTTCGCAGCGGATAAGTCGTCCGCGCGTTTATATTTTATATTATACGCAGTTCGACGCCCTCACCTCCATACCGACCCTCTATATAATACGAGTATGTAATATTATTATCGTGCTCGCGCCACCCGATCGAAAACGAAATCAAAAAAAAAAAATACACTCGTCAATTCATATATATACATATGTATATACGCGCTTTTATATAACAAATGTAACCCACGATTATTAGGGCGTTTTGTCTATGTCGCCGGCGAATCGGCCAAGCACTTGTCTCGAACTCTCGAGCGCGGAATTCGTGTCCCTCAGCCATCTCTACACTCCCATCTCCGCCCATTCAATACATACAGAAATAAGAACGACGTATAGTTCGCGTGTATATTATATACCTATTCTAAATATATACAACAACCATACTACATATATATTATATATAGGTACCTTTGTATAATATAACCCTGCGATGACGAGGAAATGTACACGCATCGCGCGTATCTAGACGCTAACAATAATACGCAACGTATATATGTCGTACACAATACGGTATATACAGCGTATATATGAATAGTATATTTTTCACGTGCTCTGGTTTTGCGCGAAAGGCGGCCTGCGATGGGGTGGCGACGTGGGGGATGAACGGTCGTACCAGGCGTTTTTATGCGGAGTGAATGATGCGAAAATTCGAAAGAAACTCGCCGGAGTCATCGGAGCGCGCTAAACAAATGTTTCGGGTTTCGCGTACCTTCCTACCTATATATACGACGCTATCCGATTTTCGCATCGATTCGCGAACATCAACACCAGAAAATGTATTTTGTACATTAATAATAACTGTATGTCCATGATAGGTGTTTGGAAAATATTATAGACGTGTTGTAGTACGCTGCACTGTACACATAATTATGTCCGCGCGTTTATGTTGTTGGATGATTATGTTTTTCGTTTTGTTTATTTGACCTCATTGTTCGGTTATTTCAGTGGAGCTATCAGCTATAATACCTTATAGGTAGGTCTCAAGTACCTAAAATGTGTAATATAAATTATCAGCTATAATTATTATTACACGCGGCGTAAATAATAACGATACTAATGACCATTTATTGATTTATTTTCCAGTAATTTAAATAATATTTACATGATAATATATTATTCTTAAATTAAATATCGCATATACTAATTTAAAGTTACAAGTTATAATTATTGTAAAAGCATATTAGCTTTATTCTTGGAATAAAATATAAACAGCAAAATAACTGCGCTCCATCGTCCATATTTTGTACTGTGATCTAGTGACGAAATAGACAGCGGCTAGTTTCTTAAACAAATTAAAAAGTATGATCATATGTGCAATGAAAACTCTCTATAGCGGACATGGATACCGAAAATCACATAATGTTCACTATAGAGGGTGGTCTAGTATTAATAAAAGACTACATGGGTTGTGGTCTTGTGGACATTTTCGAGAAATTATTAAAAAACATCTAAGGAAGAAGTCCTATAGATAAAAATTACAAACTATTAATATACAGTTATACACAGATAATAAATATATGTATATAAAAAAAAAGTCGGTTTAAACGAGATTATAGAGTAACTCATATTGAAATGGGAATTATTTGTTAACATGCAATGATATGTGCATTTAGTATAAAACATTAAAATATACAAAATGTTTGATATTATATTTTTTACCTATGTATAAACGTATTCAATACAATATAAATATAACATTATCTAATAAATAGTGAGTAATTATTACGAATCGAAAAATAATGACCAAAATTTTTTTTTTTAATTTTTAGTTGAGCTTGATTCCACAAATATATTTTGTGAGCGTCTGAAGTTAAACATTAATTCATTATTATCACTTTTTTTTTTACTTTTTTGGATTTGTTCGTAATTTTTTTATCTGTTAACATCGATGAAACATTTTCTGCTTTCTCAAAAATGTTTTGTATACTTAACTAAGTATAATTAGTACGTATGATAATATTATGCTTGTACTTGATTATGTGTATCTTATTAAATTTCTCTAGCATTGTAATTTAAAAGTTTTCATCAAATGAAAAAACAGAAGATAGTATAAATTAATATTGTTTAACAGCAGCTACCATCATAAGGATTTTTTCTACCAAAAAAAAAAAAAAAAATGAATGATAACAAAAAAAATCAAAAATTAGAGCTTGATTCGATTAAATGTGATTTTTTTAATGAATAAATTTTCGTTTAGACTATTGTCGCATAAAACGAATTCAAAATAATTTAATTTGTATATTATATCCAGCAATAGTAGTTCAGTATAATATAATAATACCAACCGTCAAACTCTACAATGGCTAAAACAATGAGTAGGTCATTAAAAATTACTTATCATTCGCATTTCAGTGCATTATATCACTGCGATTGCGAGAGGGTGCGTAGACGGAGTTTTGTTTTTTCTCATTGGAAAAAAATAATATAATGTCGCATTGTTACCTTTATTTGTAAGTTGTACAGTTTCTTTACGATTCGTCTATTTGAACAAAAAAATAAATAAATAAATAAACCGAGTAATGTATACTATACCTCTATTATAATAATAATATTATACATTTTTAATCTTATTATAATGCTTGATTAACGCTCGAAAGTTAAAATCTGAGTGTTGTTGTTTTTCACTTACTGGTGAGAATAATTTTTTTACATGGTATGATGACGTGGCGTGGGGTACGGTGCGGGGATTCGGGGTGATCGGTTAAAAGTTAATTTGCCGATAAACGGTTAGTTTAGGGTATGTCATAATAATGATTGATGTGTAAGTAATTCACGACTACGGTGGTCTCCACAACTTAAACGGTTGGTGTTTAAGTTCTCGATATAATATGTATGTGTATTGGGTGTGGACACTGAAAGCTCCGTATCGACATTATAATATATCCATATTATACCTACTAACCTTAACCTACTCACCAGAGCTGTGAATACAAGTTCTACGGATACTTACATTTTTTTTTTATTGTTATACTTTAAAATATGTCAACATATTATATGTTATTACAAATTAATTAATACAATTAATTTATAGATTAAATATGGTATGATCAGGAGATATGTGATGCATGTGTTAATTTATTAAGGAGCGGCAGTGATGGGTAGTGGGATTTTGTTTATTAGGCATGTTAGAGCAGCTAGGAGGGGGGCTTAAGACTAATTTCAACTCGTTAAGGAAATTAGTGACGATTTGCAGAGGCTGATTAGGTGGTGGAGTATTCGCTTCTGGAGTGTATCGGACTTTGAAGGTATTGATGATAAATGTAATTCATTATACTCCATGATAATTTCTTAGTAGAAATTGGTTGTTGCTACGTGGCATATCAAAATCAGACGGTAATATTAACCATGTGATTGAATGTTCAATATTTTCGTTAACATATTATTCATACTGTAAGGTCTAAGCTTACTGCAGTTTAATTTCTTACACCTATAGGCCAGCGTTTTTTTAAAATTTGTTCCGCAGAACCCTGGGGTGTCACGAAGCTTAAGTAATTTTTTTTAAATATTCAAGAAAATTACTTAAAATCCATTATGGAAAAAAAATGCTTGTATACTAAATAATAACGTATACGCCATATGGAATAATCTAACGGCTAACTCTATATTCAATAATCTATAGGTACTTTTACTTAATATTATAATTTATCTGCAAATAATTCTAAAAAAAAGCTAAAAAATGTAGTGGTTTGGCGATACAAGTGGACATCAAAAAGGGTTCCACGGATAAAAAAGTTTAAGATACACTGCTATAGGCTATAATATAGTTGCTCGATAGTGTTATTATTTTAATATTAACTATATTAGCACCAACAGTTAATAACCTAACGTATAGTTGGGTAAGTACCTATAGTTATGTTGACATCAGCATCATGGCCATGGGTTTGAAATACCTTACGGTAGGTAACATTTTCTAATATTTCATCACATGCCTCTGTGACTATATCTTTTTACTTATCACTATAATACGCTGCGTGAAACGAGATGATTGAGGACCCTGCATTAATTTTCCACTTATCTCGAAAAACTTTGGAACAACCATGCCGGATTACCCTTAAAATATACGCTTGTTCAGTTTCTAATCCCAGTGGGTTCGGATACGCGCGACCAGTGGCGTAACCGCGCGTACTTTTATGCATAAACACACACGGTTCGGATACGACTTACGAAATAGACGTCAAAACAAGCTTTAAACAAGGTTGACGAGGGTATGGAGGCAAAGTTTCGGTGTTCGGAAACAACGATTGGGAGTCGTGAGGCAGTATTTTAAATTACTTTAGACGCGTACGGAAGAGGCGGTCCGGTATTAAATCGGCGGTGGAGGTTTTAATGTTTACGCAATAATATAACGCCGACTGACTGCAGCAGTAGCCGTGCAAATACTGTGGCGTGTATATGTACGTGTATGTACGTATATATAATATACATAGTATTCGTAAATATAAAGGCCAACTTTTAGTACTTTTGGGGGAGAGAAGTGACGCCGAAAAAGGGTTTGCAGCGCATACCTTTCTCTAAAATAATAATAATGACAATGCATATACATAGTCGCGGCGAGCTTCATCAAATACCTACGACCGCTGCTGCGGCTATTATAAATATTTCGATATTGCGAATTCCACAAGCTCACTTTTTGGTATGTACCTCCATCCCACACTATATATATACACGGCATACGATCATTCTTTTTACCCGTCCACGATAACATATGTACACGTGTATACGACCCTCTTCGACTCAACACCATCCTATGTTAGTGTGGTGTGCGTGTCTGCGTTGTTTTGGAGTTATTTTTATAAGATGTAATAATAATATTATACAAACAACAAACATATTATATTATGATAACCTAAAAATATATACTACTTAGGAAACTAAACTATACAAATATAGCGATGAATGATCATCGTGATAATGATGAATAGACTTAAAACACGTGGTATGGAATTTATTTAAAATTTGATTAAAAAACTACCCTAACTAAATGAAATTATTAAAATAATATCTAAACTTAATATGACTAGTTGATACATATATTATATTAAAACAAAAATCTTAATATATTTTTAATTTATAAAGATAAATATAATATTAAATTAATTAAATAATATAGCAATAATACCCACAAATATGTGGCGAAAAGTCAATAAGTTTGTGATGACAACTCGATTTAAAACGCAAAACTTGAAATGAGCCCAGCTTGGTATGTTTCATCATAGATACATCATATTTTTGATTCATATAAAATAATATTTAACGGACGTTGACAAACATTAAGAATTTTCATAAATTATCCTTTCATAAGAGAGCATTAAAAAAAAAAAAACATATAAACTATTTTGGTATATACGTTATATTGGTCGAAGAGCACCACTGTTCAGCATTTATTATACCTACACATAAATAACGTGTTTGTGTGCGCGCGCGCGCGTGTGTGTGTGTATTTATGTATTATTTCTATGATATGGTCGGTATTATATATATATATATATATATATATATATATATATATATATATATATATATATATGTATATAGTATCTCGGGGGTACGGTAAAATAAAGACGCCCACGTACCAGAGCGCATCCCTCCTCTAAACCCGACCATAGTCCGATCAACGAGCCCCGTTCGGTCCAGCGATACGGCACTCACCGAATCATAGTGTGTGGTGTCGTGCAATAACAATAATATATGTACTCGTAAGGCGTGTCACGGACAGAACAGACGAGAGACTTAGGTGCCCACACGCGTATAGCACATCCCGGGAAACGGGGCGTTAAGCATTATTTAGACATATTTTTATGGTTAAGGGATGAAAAAACTGAGAAAAAAAAAGTACGAGAAAAAGGCCAAATCTACATAATATCATCGTATAATAATATTAAATGATATACTCGTATATATGCTATTATTATTACACCGTTGAACCACAGAGTTTTCTGTAATTATATTTTATCATAGGTTTGTAATATTACAAATATACTGCTTTACTGTGTACACTCGAAACTCTATGCGGCCGTGATGACTTACAATAGAAATTGTCGGCAAAAAAATATCCCGTGCCATTAAAATATTATTATCTTTGTAAATACATGTAATATAATAACGATGGAAAATCATTAATGACTAAATTATAATTATTATTATATGAAATATGTTTTACCCTAGACTCCAATCGAAACCTCAGTAAAGTGTGCGTTTGCATTGTACAGTGTACACGTTTCAGTGGTTTCACGCGACATCAGAAGAGAATTTGAATGTGTATTGGTATTCTATATATTATTATTATTATAACGTGGAGCTAGTGAATGATATTTCACGTCCTCTCTGCGGCTCTTCACACCACGGCCCAATGGCCCGTCGACCACACTTTGCAGTTCACCGTCGAGAAGTGTTTAATAATAATAACGTCGAACCCATCGGGCGACGACGGCGATAATAATAATTATGACGTGGCTGGAGACGAGGGTTTCTGCACAGACGGATAGGTACCTACACTACCCACTCGACGCGGGCGCCGCAACCTACGAACGGCACTCGGACGACCGACGACCGGAAACCCTTTTATCAGTTCCCAATTAAAACACCAGCGCATTGCAAGCACTATATATGTATATTTTATTACTTTGTATCAATATAATATATAATATAATAATATATTCTACGACTGCTCAATAATATCATAATATATAGTACAGTTATTACTTATAAGGAACACTTTTGGACCAATGTGAAATATGTCAATTAACCAAAAAAATGTATAATTTAATAAAAAGTAGATAATATATTATCTACTGTGAAAAAGAAAATAATATGTTACGTAAAATATAAATTGTTTTGCGTTGAGAAGCTTGATGACCATGGTTTCGTGAGAATAATTTTGCTCAATGTCTTTTTCATCCAAACGGTGCTGGACCACCTCCTGAGAACACTTAGAGCTTCTACGATTTCTTATGATGTGAGTGCATCACTGTTTTTTCTTCGTCGTTAGATGTCAGCCTATTCAATTGTTTGAGGACTCGTAACCGCATTACAGATTTCTTTTTTTGTAGGGACCTTTACAATATCGACGTCGACATCGATCCAATCGTCATACACGTATTCTTCCGAGAGTTTGATTGATTTTCTGGGGATATTGTGTTAATACTACATGTATTATAATAAACTGCAGTTTATTGGTTTTCGCCAAATAACCAGAATTCTTCGTCAACCTTGCCCCTAATTGTTTCAAATAGCGGATTTTGTTTTTTTTTTCATTAATCCGATTGAATTTCAATATATTAATATAAGGACGGTCCATCCTTTAACACATTTTGATTCAATAACGCGATTGTATCAATTATCCGTGTTTCTAATAAGTGGCTTCTACTGTATACGATAGTTTTATTACACCCTTTTCCAAACTTTAATCTTCTTTGGACTTCATTATTAAGAAGTCATTCGTATCTAATTGATGAGTGATTTTCCAATTACGAACCGTATGTATCGTGAAATAAAAATATTATGAAGATTGTATTCAAGTTATAAAAAAATTAAATTACTAAAGAGTACCTTATGAGTTATAATTCATAAGTATTTGAAGACTTTATTTGAGTATAGGGGAGCGATACAGGATAGTACTCGCAAAATGTTGGTTCATTACTCCTATTTAAATACAAAATTATATCAAGTACCTACTCATTTTTAATTTTTCAAAATTTGATTTTTATGGATCGAAATACACCGGAATATTAAGTTAAAAACTAACCTTATCCTTCAAATAAGTAAAACAATAAAAATTAAAAATAACGAAGTATGTAATGACATACATTACGTAACTAAGAAATATTTTCAAAACAGTAATGTCTTCTAAAATAATTAGTGCCCTACCCACTGAAATGAATCACACCGTACCTATATTAGACAACAGTATTGTAATGTTGTGCCTGTACAATGTACATATTAATATACGAATGAATCTCTGTGGAATCACGATGGCATAGCAGTGAAATACAATAATGTCTTCGAAATCTCACACGACATCGATTAGGAAACCTATATCTCGTGCGCCGAAGACCTCAAAAGTATACATACTATATAAGTAGGCATCATTCAAATAATACGCTAACTTATATACAAAATGTTATTTGATATGGTAACATTTTTATAGTAAATTTAGATTTAGGTATATTTGGCGTTTTTGTTTCCAGGGGGACTGGGTTTCTCTGGAAATATTTACAACCGATAACAAAAGACATAATAATATAGCACGCGTTTCCCATCTACAAATCCCGTTTCAGTTCTAAATAAAGAGTTATGGGCGTTATGGCTTTATTTTATACTATGTCGTTGTTGTGCATGCAATCGCGATGAGTTTCAAAATTGTATCACTCATATAGATATAATGTTATTTTATTTTACGTACGTAGGTGCATTACATAATGTGGCAAATAAACGAAACGTGTAATTAATTGATATTTAACATATTATACCTAGTTATTATATCGTAATTGCTTTAAAAAATAAAACTTAATCAATGCTCAACGGTTGTTGGGTTTTTTATTAGTAGTATGTTTTGGGGCATTCTGGAGCTCCTCCCCCTTAAATTTTACATGTAAAAGCATAGGCTCCTCTGTATAGGCAATTCGTAGTACATGCTCCTCCCAAGCTCCTCCGAAACCGACAATAATTAAGCAATATAGGCAACCCGCAACATACATAAATTCATCACACGCCGCCAGATCCTACACGTGACCAACACATATTTTTCCCCTTCCCACATTACTTCCCCTTTTATTTCCCCTTATGAAATTTTTTTTAAATATAATATTCTGGTATACTATTATATTGATCCTTTGTGGTATTTTACGTATGAAAATATACACGATACCATATAGGAGACATTAGTCCACAATGACACCACCGCCACCACCGCCGCCACCACCATTGTTCGTTCATGCCACACACACACACAAATTCGCACATAGTTACAAGTACACACATTCCATTCTATCCATACCACCCTTTCTCACGCCTTTACCTCATTAACCGTCTACACACCTATAGAGACATATCTGAGTATTGTCGATGATTACAAGACAAAAAGTAGTGCATTAAGTAAAACGAAGCCAGTCCGTGTATTACCGTCTATGTGTATTGTTGTGTTTTGTCGTCTGAGTTCTAAAGTGTTTTTAAGTGTATTCAAATATTTTACAAATATTATAAAAATTTAATTATTTATTTTTCTTAAGCAAGCGCCGTAGTTCATTTTTCCACCACTAGTTTGATATTAGCTCATGCGTCAATAATTCGCTTAGATAAAACTATTTCACACTGTTATTTAAAGTACAAGATATTTGTCTATAATTCATTACATATCTATTCGTTGAAGAGTCAAGTCGTGTATAGTATTCTTCATTCCTAATCATACCTAATCATGTTCTCGTGTAGTGTATGTGATAAAACATTTACATTGATTAAAAATCTACACAGACATACCAAGTTGCATGATGTACCTAATAAAATTTCGTGCAGTATATGCTCAGAAATATTCACACGGAGAGATAACCTCATCAGACATAGGAAAGAAAAACATCGTAAGTATTTAACAATTTAATATATTTGTAAACAAGACGACTAAGTGTATCTTAGTAAAACTTAGTTTCATTACACTATCTAAATATAATATTATTTTAAATTATTTAACTATTAATATCATTTCTAGGCTCAAGCATTGTAATTCAACAAGAACCAACCATAACCAAGCGAGAAATTCAAGATTTCTTTAAACCAGCTGAACATATTTACGATTATAATGGTAAATATATCATTCATATGTTTATTCACCTCCTATGATATAACAATAATATAAATATATATATATATAATAAAATAATATTATGAACATCTCTCATATATACATATTTACCTACTAGTACTATTATTTCATAGTGTACAATAGTACGTATATATCTAAAATAATCTGATAATATTTCAAATAAACATATTTAAAGTTATAATTAGTTATTACTATTATTACGAACGCCAGCATGTGTAGGTATTACTGCTATAACCGAGAGCTCTATATCATTTTTGTTTTTGCTTTTACATATATAATTTATTTTTTATTTTTTATTTTTTATTTGAATTAAGCCTCGGCAACTATGGCCATTGGCAACAATGGGTTTAACTCTAAAATATTTACATGGTATAAGTTACATATTATATACTATTTATAAGGTTGGACTTAGTAATAAAGGTTATTATTTGTCGTATATTGTCTGGGTGAAGGGCATCTGACAGGATGTTTGAGATGCCTGCATAATATATTTATATTACATATAGCTTCACAACTATCTCCTTTTATTAATATATATTTTTAAAAATCGTATTTTCTATAATATGTTAAACATATCACTAAAATTTTTTAAATTCCTAATGTTTCTTTATAAAATTTTACTGAAAAAAAAAAATTTATTTATAACCATTTTATCTTTACACACATATTTTCTATAATGTTTATCAATACAATAGTAAATTATTTATTTTATTTCAGTTCCTTCGGCTTCAAATCGCAATGATCTTAAGCGTGTACATGAGGAAAATTCGAACGAAGCAGTAAATGCTAAAAAAACACGCATGACTATCGTTAAAACCCCCGGTTTTGTTAAGACTGGTTCATCGCTCTCTAATAAAATCATTTGGTATTATAAGAAAAATACAGATAATTTGAACAACTTCAGCGCATTTTTAGTATCATCGAAAAAAGACTTAATTCAATTACTTAAATCATCGTCGACAAAACATCCAATTAAATTCAACCTGAAACTGGAAGCAACGTACAGCCGGCCAAACGTAGAGAATTCAGCTGAGAACCGTGCGTTTAAAACTTCAGCTAAAGAAATGTTTATGAATACGGATATTGAGTCAATAGTAGAACAAGCGTTCGCAAAATTATTGACCGAAGAAGATGTTTATACATCTAAAGGAAGTGGATTTACTTTGGAAGCCATAGACGGCTTGTTATTAGGTGTATATAAATATACACCTATGGGTGGCTCATCGTTCATTCCGTTACCAAATTACATTAAGAATAAAAAAGCTGTTATCAATCCACAAAACTCAGACCAACAGTGCTTCAAGTGGGCAATCTTATCAAGATACGTTTCGGGTAAGGCCAAAAATCAAGTGGCTGAAAATTATACATCGCTCGAGGACAAATATAATTTCGATGGTTTAACATTCCCGACACCCATCACAGAAATAAAAAAATTTGAGAAAAATAACATGAACACGTCTGTCAATGTATTTGGATTAAAAAAAGAAAAGAATAAAAAACATATTATTTTCCCACTTAAAGTTGCGGATGAAGAAAAAAAAGATCATTTCGATCTACTATTAATTACCAACGGTGATAAAAGCCACTACACATATATATCAAATTTCTCACGACTAATACGCTCACAGAAAACTGCTCATCATGATAGTATCATTTTTTGCAAACGGTGCTTCACATCATTTGACACTCGACCCCGGAAAAATACGCTATGCGGACAAGCAGCACTTGATCAGCATAAATTGATATGCGGATCGCATAAACCTATCCTACCTCAGATGCCTGAGCCCGGTTCAATGTTGGAGTTTAGTGCATGGAACAAAACACAACGCCACCCCATAGTTATATATGCTGACTTCGAGGCGCTTCTAGTTAAATGTAACGAGAAAAAAGGAAAAAATACAACTGTAATTCAAAATCACGAGCCTATGAGTTATGGTTTTTTCATAAAGGCAGATGATCACATACCGAAAGAACTGCTTGAAGAATTTGAAATACCAACATCGCCAGTTATATACCGCGGAAGTAATCAAAATAAAGAGGTAGCAAAACATTTTGTACAAAGTATTGTGGAAATAGCAGAAAAAATATACAAACTGCTCAAAACCAACACACCAATTATAATGACACCGGAACAGCGATGCATACATGAATTATGTAAAGCATGTAATTTATGTAAAAAGGAATTTTCCAAAGAAAACCATAAAGTAGCTGATCATTGCCATCTATCGGGAAAATTTAGACAAAGTTTATGTAATTCATGTAATCTCAAGCTTCAACAACCAAATTTTGTACCGGTTTTCTTTCACAATTTAACCAACTATGATGCACACTTTTTGGTAACTGAGCTTGGATATGATACAAACACAATTTCTGTAATACCAAACAGCGAGGAGAAATTTATTTCGTTTTCGAAATATATCAACAACTCCTTCACAATCCGCTTTATAGATACATTTAGATTTATGTCCTCCAGTTTATCAAATTTAGCCAACAATTTAATAACACCAGACTTGGAGAAGTTCAGAGAGACGAGAAAACATTTTCCAATCGAAGACATGCCACTCGTTACTCGTAAAGGTGTTTACCCTTATGAGTATACGGATGGCTGGAGCAAACTGAAGGAAACACATCTGCCGAAGAAAACAGATTTTTACAGTACATTAACAGAAGAACACATTAAGGATGAGGAATATAAATTTGCAAAGACTGTTTGGAACCATTTCAACTGTCATACGCTTGGAGAGTATTCAGATCTGTATCTTAAAATCGACATCATGCTGTTAGCTGATGTGTTCGAGAACTTCCGAGACCTTTGTTTGACAACTTATAGCCTGGACCCGGCGTTCTACTATACTTGTCCAGGCTTTTCTTTTGATGCGATGTTGAAACATACTTCAATGAAGCTCGAACTACTTCATGACTATGATATGTTGCTGATGATCGAAAAAGGTAATGATATAATATTTTATAATATAATGTTATTATTTAATAATATATGATTTATTTTAGGTATACGTGGTGGTCTCACGCAAGCAAGTATGAGATACGCCAAAGCGAACCACAAAAAGACTCCAGATTATGACCAGGCAAATCCAAAATCATGGTTGATATACCAAGACTGTAAGTTTTTTGTAATTTTAATTTATTCAGTTAAATATATTTTTCTTAATTTAAGGCAATAACTTATATGGATGGGCCATGTCACAATACATGCCATACGGTGGGTTCAAATGGGTTGAACCAACACTCGACAAACTGAACAATTTGACTGATACTTCACCCATAGGAAGGATATACGAGGTGGATATATCCTATCCGCGAGAATTACATGATAAACACAACGACTTGCCTTTTCTACCACAGAACGGTATACCTACTGGTTCAAAAGTGAAAAAACTAATGGCAACATTAGAGTCCAAGAAAAATTATATTGTTCACTACCGTAATCTACAGCAAGCTATTAAAAACGGCCTTAAAGTAGATAAAGTAAGCGTTATTTTACAACAATTCTGCGATGAAGATATTTTTAACATTATAATATTTAAAGGTACATAGAGTCATTGAGTTTAATCAGTCGGAATGGTTGGCTGATTACATCAACCTGAACACTGAGTTACGCAAGAAGGCCACAAATGATTTCGAGAAAGATTTTTTTAAATTAATGAACAATGCAGTATTTGGTATGTTATTATAAATGATCATTTTTCATTTTTCATAACATTTTCTTATGATTTTCCAGGCAAGACGATGGAAAATGTACGCCAACGTATAAAAATTAAGTTAGTATCCAGTGAAAAGTGTTTGCAGAAACTTATAAATAAGTCAACGTTTAAGCACTGTACAACTTATAACGAGAATCTAGCAGCTGTATCGCTAGAGAATAAGGAAATTAAATTTGATAAGCCAATATATATAGGTAACTATTACACACACACACACACACACACACACACACACACCACAAATATTATATTTTAATGTTATTAATTCCAAATTAATTGATTATTTGTTTATTATAGGTTTTGCGGTACTTGAAATAAGTAAAACTCTTATGTATGAGTATCATTACGATGTCATGCAAAAACATTATGGTAAAAAAATAGAACTCATGTATACAGATACAGGTAAATATTTTAAAACCAACTTTATTTTCTTATACTGACTAACATTAAGTTTTTAGATTCACTGGTGTACCATATTATTACGGACGACTTTTACCAGGACTTGGCAAATAACGTCAATTTGCTAGAACGGATGGACACAGCAAATCTCCCGAAAGACCATCCGTGTTACATTGCCGAGAGGAAAAAGATCCCAGGTTTGTTTTCCGACGAGACGGATGGACTCGTTATGACAGAGTTTTGTGCGTTACGGGCAAAATCATACGCATATATTCTACAAGGCAAGGAGAAGATCAAAGCCAAGGGAATCCGTGGGCACGTGGTCAAGAATTACATGACATTCGATGACCATAAGAAGTGCCTGTTTGATGACAGTGATTTAGACGTTTACCATCAAAATGTCTCCATACGTTCATTCAAACACCAGCTCAAGACCATTAAATCCAACAAATTAACTTATAATAACTATGATGATAAGAGGATTATACTCGAAGACAATATACATACCTACGCTCATGGGCATTATAAATTTGTTTGTTAATTGTATTCATAAAAAATATGTATATATGCAGTTTATTTTATAGTAATAAAAGTCTTATATCTTATTTCAAATCTTGTTATTATTTATATTTCCTTTATAGATTCATTTGTTTACATTTGAATCAACTTACATTGCAAAGATACATAATAGGGTAGAAATTTGAGAGTATGTCACAATGATATTTAATATACATATCATTAAATGTATACGTGTTTGATAAAATAATTAATAATAAAAATGAAACATGCCGAGTTTTTTTTTCTTAGTACTAGTCGTTAATATAATTACTAATAATCACATACATATTTTATTAAATTCCATAATATAAATAGACATATTATATAAAAAATATATCATAATTTTGATAAAAGCAATAATAATTGACATACCTAGACAATGTTATCAAATTTGAATAAGTATGTTTTAAATTCATTGAAAACATCCTTATATAATACCCATATTGCTATTAAAAACATGCTCAAATAATTGTATTTTAGTAAATATATCGTAAATAACCTGATAATATTACAAGTATTTTTAAAAAACATACTTAAAGTACTCGAAAAGGTTAGTATTTTGAATTAGTATTAAAAATAATATGATACAATATATTATAGATCTATTGAAAAAATATCAACATAATAGCCATATTGTTATTAAAATAATTATATTATCTTAAATAATCTGTTTTTATCACAAATATTTTAAATAGGTAAGCCTAATTAAAGTACTCGAAAACACAAGTATTTTGAGTACCTATGGTAAAATATTTAAGGAATATTTTTAATATTTTTTACTTTAACCATGGCATTTATTTGATCGACATGCAATTAGTTAAAGGAAATGTCTACCATAGTGTTCTAAGTGTTCAGGTGCAAGCTATTAGTATTTCGATTTAAATATATAGTGGCTATTAAGAGTCTGCGACATCCTGGCGACACGGATGATTATTAGGCAGGTTGTATCTAATAGGAATTTATTTGATTGACGCATTGTTAGTTAATTAATATCGATACAGCGTTAAAATGATAATATTTATACCTAATTGCATATATTGTCTCCTAATGACAATACAGTGGCAGCCATTCGTACTTATAAATGTTTATTATGCAAAGAACTACATTTAGGTCAGACTGAGAAAATAAAATTTAAAAAATGAAAGTCCATGATTCATCATGACTACATCATCACACGGCGAAGATAAAGTTTTTACGTCTATATATTCTCCTCCAAAACTACACTATGTTAGTGTAGGTTAGAATAGGTAAGTCTCCTATAGGTTAGACTGAGAAAGAAAAAAAATGTGATTAAAAAAAAAAAATGAAAGATTGCTTCATCTTCACCGTGTGATGATGTAGTCATGATGAATCATGGACTTTCATTTTTTAAATTTTATTTTCTCAGTCTGACCTAAATGTAGTTCTTTGCATAATAAACATTTATAAGTACGAATGGCTGCCACTGTATTGTCATTAGGAGACAATATATGCAATTAGGTATAAATATTATCATTTTAACGCTGTATCGATATTAATTAACTAACAATGCGTCAATCAAATAAATTCCTATTAGATACAACCTGCCTAATAATCATCCGTGTCGCCAGGATGTCGCAGACTCTTAATAGCCACTATATATTTAAATCGAAATACTAATAGCTTGCACCTGAACACTTAGAACACTATGGTAGACATTTCCTTTAACTAATTGCATGTCGATCAAATAAATGCCATGGTTAAAGTAAAAAATATTAAAAATATTCCTTAAATATTTTACCATAGGTACTCAAAATACTTGTGTTTTCGAGTACTTTAATTAGGCTTACCTATTTAAAATATTTGTGATAAAAACAGATTATTTAAGATAATATAATTATTTTAATAACAATATGGCTATTATGTTGATATTTTTTCAATAGATCTATAATATATTGTATCATATTATTTTTAATACTAATTCAAAATACTAACCTTTTCGAGTACTTTAAGTATGTTTTTTAAAAATACTTGTAATATTATCAGGTTATTTACGATATATTTACTAAAATACAATTATTTGAGCATGTTTTTAATAGCAATATGGGTATTATATAAGGATGTTTTCAATGAATTTAAAACATACTTATTCAAATTTGATAACATTGTCTAGGTATGTCAATTATTATTGCTTTTATCAAAATTATGATATATTTTTTATATAATATGTCTATTTATATTATGGAATTTAATAAAATATGTATGTGATTATTAGTAATTATATTAACGACTAGTACTAAGAAAAAAAAAACTCGGCATGTTTCATTTTTATTATTAATTATTTTATCAAACACGTATACATTTAATGATATGTATATTAAATATCATTGTGACATACTCTCAAATTTCTACCCTATTATGTATCTTTGCAATGTAAGTTGATTCAAATGTAAACAAATGAATCTATAAAGGAAATATAAATAATAACAAGATTTGAAATAAGATATAAGACTTTTATTACTATAAAATAAACTGCATATATACATATTTTTTATGAATACAATTAACAAACAAATTTATAATGCCCATGAGCGTAGGTATGTATATTGTCTTCGAGTATAATCCTCTTATCATCATAGTTATTATAAGTTAATTTGTTGGATTTAATGGTCTTGAGCTGGTGTTTGAATGAACGTATGGAGACATTTTGATGGTAAACGTCTAAATCACTGTCATCAAACAGGCACTTCTTATGGTCATCGAATGTCATGTAATTCTTGACCACGTGCCCACGGATTCCCTTGGCTTTGATCTTCTCCTTGCCTTGTAGAATATATGCGTATGATTTTGCCCGTAACGCACAAAACTCTGTCATAACGAGTCCATCCGTCTCGTCGGAAAACAAACCTGGGATCTTTTTCCTCTCGGCAATGTAACACGGATGGTCTTTCGGGAGATTTGCTGTGTCCATCCGTTCTAGCAAATTGACGTTATTTGCCAAGTCCTGGTAAAAGTCGTCCGTAATAATATGGTACACCAGTGAATCTAAAAACTTAATGTTAGTCAGTATAAGAAAATAAAGTTGGTTTTAAAATATTTACCTGTATCTGTATACATGAGTTCTATTTTTTTACCATAATGTTTTTGCATGACATCGTAATGATACTCATACATAAGAGTTTTACTTATTTCAAGTACCGCAAAACCTATAATAAACAAATAATCAATTAATTTGGAATTAATAACATTAAAATATAATATTTGTGGTGTGTGTGTGTGTGTGTGTGTGTGTGTGTGTGTAATAGTTACCTATATATATTGGCTTATCAAATTTAATTTCCTTATTCTCTAGCGATACAGCTGCTAGATTCTCGTTATAAGTTGTACAGTGCTTAAACGTTGACTTATTTATAAGTTTCTGCAAACACTTTTCACTGGATACTAACTTAATTTTTATACGTTGGCGTACATTTTCCATCGTCTTGCCTGGAAAATCATAAGAAAATGTTATGAAAAATGAAAAATGATCATTTATAATAACATACCAAATACTGCATTGTTCATTAATTTAAAAAAATCTTTCTCGAAATCATTTGTGGCCTTCTTGCGTAACTCAGTGTTCAGGTTGATGTAATCAGCCAACCATTCCGACTGATTAAACTCAATGACTCTATGTACCTTTAAATATTATAATGTTAAAAATATCTTCATCGCAGAATTGTTGTAAAATAACGCTTACTTTATCTACTTTAAGGCCGTTTTTAATAGCTTGCTGTAGATTACGGTAGTGAACAATATAATTTTTCTTGGACTCTAATGTTGCCATTAGTTTTTTCACTTTTGAACCAGTAGGTATACCGTTCTGTGGTAGAAAAGGCAAGTCGTTGTGTTTATCATGTAATTCTCGCGGATAGGATATATCCACCTCGTATATCCTTCCTATGGGTGAAGTATCAGTCAAATTGTTCAGTTTGTCGAGTGTTGGTTCAACCCATTTGAACCCACCGTATGGCATGTATTGTGACATGGCCCATCCATATAAGTTATTGCCTTAAATTAAGAAAAATATATTTAACTGAATAAATTAAAATTACAAAAAACTTACAGTCTTGGTATATCAACCATGATTTTGGATTTGCCTGGTCATAATCTGGAGTCTTTTTGTGGTTCGCTTTGGCGTATCTCATACTTGCTTGCGTGAGACCACCACGTATACCTAAAATAAATCATATATTATTAAATAATAACATTATATTATAAAATATTATATCATTACCTTTTTCGATCATCAGCAACATATCATAGTCATGAAGTAGTTCGAGCTTCATTGAAGTATGTTTCAACATCGCATCAAAAGAAAAGCCTGGACAAGTATAGTAGAACGCCGGGTCCAGGCTATAAGTTGTCAAACAAAGGTCTCGGAAGTTCTCGAACACATCAGCTAACAGCATGATGTCGATTTTAAGATACAGATCTGAATACTCTCCAAGCGTATGACAGTTGAAATGGTTCCAAACAGTCTTTGCAAATTTATATTCCTCATCCTTAATGTGTTCTTCTGTTAATGTACTGTAAAAATCTGTTTTCTTCGGCAGATGTGTTTCCTTCAGTTTGCTCCAGCCATCCGTATACTCATAAGGGTAAACACCTTTACGAGTAACGAGTGGCATGTCTTCGATTGGAAAATGTTTTCTCGTCTCTCTGAACTTCTCCAAGTCTGGTGTTATTAAATTGTTGGCTAAATTTGATAAACTGGAGGACATAAATCTAAATGTATCTATAAAGCGGATTGTGAAGGAGTTGTTGATATATTTCGAAAACGAAATAAATTTCTCCTCGCTGTTTGGTATTACAGAAATTGTGTTTGTATCATATCCAAGCTCAGTTACCAAAAAGTGTGCATCATAGTTGGTTAAATTGTGAAAGAAAACCGGTACAAAATTTGGTTGTTGAAGCTTGAGATTACATGAATTACATAAACTTTGTCTAAATTTTCCCGATAGATGGCAATGATCAGCTACTTTATGGTTTTCTTTGGAAAATTCCTTTTTACATAAATTACATGCTTTACATAATTCATGTATGCATCGCTGTTCCGGTGTCATTATAATTGGTGTGTTGGTTTTGAGCAGTTTGTATATTTTTTCTGCTATTTCCACAATACTTTGTACAAAATGTTTTGCTACCTCTTTATTTTGATTACTTCCGCGGTATATAACTGGCGATGTTGGTATTTCAAATTCTTCAAGCAGTTCTTTCGGTATGTGATCATCTGCCTTTATGAAAAAACCATAACTCATAGGCTCGTGATTTTGAATTACAGTTGTATTTTTTCCTTTTTTCTCGTTACATTTAACTAGAAGCGCCTCGAAGTCAGCATATATAACTATGGGGTGGCGTTGTGTTTTGTTCCATGCACTAAACTCCAACATTGAACCGGGCTCAGGCATCTGAGGTAGGATAGGTTTATGCGATCCGCATATCAATTTATGCTGATCAAGTGCTGCTTGTCCGCATAGCGTATTTTTCCGGGGTCGAGTGTCAAATGATGTGAAGCACCGTTTGCAAAAAATGATACTATCATGATGAGCAGTTTTCTGTGAGCGTATTAGTCGTGAGAAATTTGATATATATGTGTAGTGGCTTTTATCACCGTTGGTAATTAATAGTAGATCGAAATGATCTTTTTTTTCTTCATCCGCAACTTTAAGTGGGAAAATAATATGTTTTTTATTCTTTTCTTTTTTTAATCCAAATACATTGACAGACGTGTTCATGTTATTTTTCTCAAATTTTTTTATTTCTGTGATGGGTGTCGGGAATGTTAAACCATCGAAATTATATTTGTCCTCGAGCGATGTATAATTTTCAGCCACTTGATTTTTGGCCTTACCCGAAACGTATCTTGATAAGATTGCCCACTTGAAGCACTGTTGGTCTGAGTTTTGTGGATTGATAACAGCTTTTTTATTCTTAATGTAATTTGGTAACGGAATGAACGATGAGCCACCCATAGGTGTATATTTATATACACCTAATAACAAGCCGTCTATGGCTTCCAAAGTAAATCCACTTCCTTTAGATGTATAAACATCTTCTTCGGTCAATAATTTTGCGAACGCTTGTTCTACTATTGACTCAATATCCGTATTCATAAACATTTCTTTAGCTGAAGTTTTAAACGCACGGTTCTCAGCTGAATTCTCTACGTTTGGCCGGCTGTACGTTGCTTCCAGTTTCAGGTTGAATTTAATTGGATGTTTTGTCGACGATGATTTAAGTAATTGAATTAAGTCTTTTTTCGATGATACTAAAAATGCGCTGAAGTTGTTCAAATTATCTGTATTTTTCTTATAATACCAAATGATTTTATTAGAGAGCGATGAACCAGTCTTAACAAAACCGGGGGTTTTAACGATAGTCATGCGTGTTTTTTTAGCATTTACTGCTTCGTTCGAATTTTCCTCATGTACACGCTTAAGATCATTGCGATTTGAAGCCGAAGGAACTGAAATAAAATAAATAATTTACTATTGTATTGATAAACATTATAGAAAATATGTGTGTAAAGATAAAATGGTTATAAATAAATTTTTTTTTTTCAGTAAAATTTTATAAAGAAACATTAGGAATTTAAAAAATTTTAGTGATATGTTTAACATATTATAGAAAATACGATTTTTAAAAATATATATTAATAAAAGGAGATAGTTGTGAAGCTATATGTAATATAAATATATTATGCAGGCATCTCAAACATCCTGTCAGATGCCCTTCACCCAGACAATATACGACAAATAATAACCTTTATTACTAAGTCCAACCTTATAAATAGTATATAATATGTAACTTATACCATGTAAATATTTTAGAGTTAAACCCATTGTTGCCAATGGCCATAGTTGCCGAGGCTTAATTCAAATAAAAAATAAAAAATAAAAAATAAATTATATATGTAAAAGCAAAAACAAAAATGATATAGAGCTCTCGGTTATAGCAGTAATACCTACACATGCTGGCGTTCGTAATAATAGTAATAACTAATTATAACTTTAAATATGTTTATTTGAAATATTATCAGATTATTTTAGATATATACGTACTATTGTACACTATGAAATAATAGTACTAGTAGGTAAATATGTATATATGAGAGATGTTCATAATATTATTTTATTATATATATATATATTTATATTATTGTTATATCATAGGAGGTGAATAAACATATGAATGATATATTTACCATTATAATCGTAAATATGTTCAGCTGGTTTAAAGAAATCTTGAATTTCTCGCTTGGTTATGGTTGGTTCTTGTTGAATTACAATGCTTGAGCCTAGAAATGATATTAATAGTTAAATAATTTAAAATAATATTATATTTAGATAGTGTAATGAAACTAAGTTTTACTAAGATACACTTAGTCGTCTTGTTTACAAATATATTAAATTGTTAAATACTTACGATGTTTTTCTTTCCTATGTCTGATGAGGTTATCTCTCCGTGTGAATATTTCTGAGCATATACTGCACGAAATTTTATTAGGTACATCATGCAACTTGGTATGTCTGTGTAGATTTTTAATCAATGTAAATGTTTTATCACATACACTACACGAGAACATGATTAGGTATGATTAGGAATGAAGAATACTATACACGACTTGACTCTTCAACGAATAGATATGTAATGAATTATAGACAAATATCTTGTACTTTAAATAACAGTGTGAAATAGTTTTATCTAAGCGAATTATTGACGCATGAGCTAATATCAAACTAGTGGTGGAAAAATGAACTACGGCGCTTGCTTAAGAAAAATAAATAATTAAATTTTTATAATATTTGTAAAATATTTGAATACACTTAAAAACACTTTAGAACTCAGACGACAAAACACAACAATACACATAGACGGTAATACACGGACTGGCTTCGTTTTACTTAATGCACTACTTTTTGTCTTGTAATCATCGACAATACTCAGATATGTCTCTATAGGTGTGTAGACGGTTAATGAGGTAAAGGCGTGAGAAAGGGTGGTATGGATAGAATGGAATGTGTGTACTTGTAACTATGTGCGAATTTGTGTGTGTGTGTGGCATGAACGAACAATGGTGGTGGCGGCGGTGGTGGCGGTGATGTCATTGTGGACTAATGTCTCCTATATGGTATCGTGTATATTTTCATACGTAAAATACCACAAAGGATCAATATAATAGTATACCAGAATATTATATTTAAAAAAAATTTCATAAGGGGAAATAAAAGGGGAAGTAATGTGGGAAGGGGAAAAATATGTGTTGGTCACGTGTAGGATCTGGCGGCGTGTGATGAATTTATGTATGTTGCGGGTTGCCTATATTGCTTAATTATTGTCGGTTTCGGAGGAGCTTGGGAGGAGCATGTACTACGAATTGCCTATACAGAGGAGCCTATGCTTTTACATGTAAAATTTAAGGGGGAGGAGCTCCAGAATGCCCCAAAACATACTACTTTTATTACTTCTCATTTTCAACAACACTATTATTATAAAGGAAAGTAGTTTAAAAAAAAAATAAAGCCACGAAATGTCATTCTTAAAGTTACTACGCATCTCAATATCATGATTATGCGCTCAAATTACGGTGCATACGAATTAAAAATATTTTTTCTGTGATATTGTATACAGTTATGTGCGGTTGTACTATCAAAAACAATTAAAAAATAAGTTGATGAACTGTGAGAAATGTTTATTTTGAGAAAAAATTATTTTTGTGATTGTGCAAAACATATGCAAATTCTAAGTTTTATGCCTTAGCAACGACTAATAATCAACATATTTTGAATTTAAGTGGCAAAAAAAGTTTTTGGGAGAAAATTAACTATTAAGAGCCAGCCTCTACTCGAGGTATCTCCTGGATAACGCTATTAGACTCTAAATAGTACAACAGTAGAGACAAAAGTTAGAAAACTTTTACTTGAAAATCATATTTAAAAAAAATATAACGTAGGTATTGCAAAATTGTAAGTATTTACGAATAAAAATGTGTAACAATACACATATGTACTCAATAATCGTTCTCCCAATTATCGGTTAAACTTATTGTTATAATGTTATGTAACCAAATATGACATGGCCCTCCAAATATTATAAGCTTTTTTTTAAATGCAAGCTGTTTAATGTGATAGTATTATAGCTAAGCATATAATATAATGCTGTAAAAACGCATGAGTCCGTTTGATATTTTCGTACGCGATTCGTGAGCATGTGATGTGAGTATAAAAAGATAGGTGGTATAGGCATAGGTGATACCTACTATTTAGTATACATTTAAAAGATATTTGAAATATAAAGTATGAATACAGCAAGTATAATACAAATATGTATTAATATATTATATCTACAGACTTGAGTTGTCGACCCGTATAGGTACCTATAAAGTGTGTGTGTGTGTGTGTGTGTGTGTGTGTGTGTGTGTGTGTGTGTGTGTGTGTGTGTGTGTGTGTGTGTGTGTGTGTGTGTGTGTGAGCGCGCGCGCGCGCGCGCGCATGCGATGTGTTAAATATAATTAAACGCACGTTAACTTTAGCTTTATTGCACAACTAAAGTAACATAATAATAATAATAACAAGTTAGATCGCGCGCCATATATATATGTATCTAGTATCTACAACAATAATAATATAATATAACAACATTATTAAACTCCGCTGAAGCGTGCAGCTGTTGGAGTTGGACTTGTGTAGGGCGTGTAGGCTCCCGAATGTTTATCATATTAAAATATATTGCGGTATATGCACCAACGTATATATAACGCATACCATAACTCTCGGGGAGTACTACTGCGATAATGTCGTGAGAAATAATAATTATTTAACGATTATCGCTATAGTGCCGATGAGCACATAAACATATAACAATATGAAAATAAATAATAATAAGAGATTATAATTAGGGGTGGGTCGATACTAGAACCGAACCTGATATCAGCTGATAACACGTCCTGAAGTCTATATATATATATTAATGCGCGAGTATTATAAATTACAATGTTATTGTATTTGACGGTTCATATTATTCGAAAACATTAGTTGACGGAAACGAATCGTCGATATCCGAAATGAAAATTGAACTTAATAATTTGAAATAATTGAAAAAATAATTTGCTAAAATGTTGATACTTTTTCAAGCTGATTGAAAAAAATATATTAATTTCGTGGTACAGCTATATTTTATAATAAATTAGAGTTAACTGCTCTAGTTGTGCCAAAACTAAAGAAGAAATAGGAAACATTTCAAAATATCGAGTTTCATTATATGGTATTTAATATTTATATTTCAATGGGATTTCAATCGAGTTTACAAAAAATTCGAGATAGGTATCAACATTCGACAAAGCTGCTAATAATAATTTACAATTTAAGCATACATTTTTTGCCCATCGTGGCCCATGTTTCCCTTAACAATATTATGCCACTGCAGGCGACGACGACCATTCTATACCAAACAATAATATCATCGTGTATGCACACTATGCACACACATACACACATACATATATATATCAGCTTACAGTGCTTACACTCGTCGTTTGGACCACTACTCACCCAGTGTATACGCACTCGTATACACATTAACTACACTGCGCTAATATCGTCGTCGCTTCTCAACACATTCACGCACAATAATATATTTCAATTAAAGTTTCCCTTCCCTCTCACGCAACCAAAGTTATCAGCCAGACGAAGACGAGGACGACGACTTACACATCGGCGCCCCTCCGTTCGCGGGGCAAATAGTCTCGCGGCGCGTCGGCGGATGTATTTGGTCGGACACGCAGTAATGGCACGCTAATTCCTGTATTCGCATTAAACGGCGTTAACCCTTTCGGTGGCTGTGGTGCCCCGATCTCCGCCCCCGACCCCGCCGCTCCTGCGACGCAGCCTCCGAAACAGATAAGAACTTTGGGCGACGACACAACAATAGGACCATCACCAGCAGCAGTACATACATATATACATATTATATATATATCAACACACAAATTTTACACATAATATACACACATGCACTCTAAACACGTATATAGCCTTCCAACCCCCCCCCCGCCACCCATCCACCATACGTCTGTACGGAGATCGCGACGACCCTTTTTGCGCGAAGAAATATTATATAGCAGTGGCGTCCCACGCGACTTTGGCTAGCTATAGGTCGTCGTCGCCACCTCCAGTGGTTTTCCTGTACACCACTGCAAAGGCGGCGGGTGGGTTTTAAAACCCTTTTCTGCCCCCGTCGCCATTAGCCTAATGCAGTGCCCGGCGTACAGTCACACACACACACACATATATATATATATAATATTGCACGTTTCGAGTGTTTATGTGTGAGTGCATATTCGAATTATACCTATATATATTAGACGCACGGTGGTTGCGGGGGTGGCAGCATTCGCGATAAATCGCAGGACGGGCCGACTCGCGTTCTGTCGTTCCGCCGGAAGTCAAGAGACTCGGGTAGGTCGGAGGTGCAGTTGGTGCTTTCTCTGTTACACACTCACACACACATATATATATATATATACTATATTATGCGTGCCCTTCGAATGCCGCATAAAACTATACACGGACGCATTCCCCCCACCCCCTCCCCACCACACACATACATACATCTACACCCTAACATCACTTGTTTGACGTAAAAACAAACCCGTCTGGGCCGTTTACGCGCTTGTACGAATATTATATGCTATTATGTATATAAACTGTAAATTGTAAGTATATATATATAGGTATACGCGTATAATTCAATTCGGTAGTTTTAATTAAAAATTCATCGCTTTCAGTGCCGCTGCAAACGTTATTATTATCATTATATATTATAGCAGTATAAGACATTACGCGCGTAAATCGCATTTGAACGTTAATCTAAAACGTATTCGTATTACTCTTATATATACCTTTGAGTGTGTGCGTACGTGTGTGTGTACTGTGTGCGTATAAGATCGCCGCCCGGAGTGAAAAACTACGAATACATAATGATATAATAGTATGTTGTGGGCGAGTTGCTGTATATTGCCCAACACCCGCTGCACCCGGCCGCCGCGTTATAAATTATATCATATTAATATAATATAGTTTGGAAAAAAAAACTCTCATACGATTGTATACACCTACGCCACGCCACGCGAAGCCATTTCGCAACGAGTAGGTATATATATACGTGATCGAGTGTAAGAACTCGATAAGTTTCACGATATTAATAATATTTTACAACACACGTATACCATCGTTACGTGCTATTATTTCGCAACGTTTTGTGTGCGATTTCAACGTGAAAAAATCCGTTGGAAAGATTATTTTCGGACGGCTTTTCAAATATTGACTTCCGCGTTAGCGAATAAAATACGTCGTGCGAGTATATAATATAGACTGTAAAATATGTAAATGCACTGTTCATTGTATTGTATTCACTATACACTATATTATACATACTTAATATATTAGTATAAAGGTACATGGTATTTGTGCCTCCACCGATACTTTATTGTTCTTGACAATGACAATATAGTATAGTATTAACGTTATTGAATCACAGTAACTATTATACTTTTACAAATTTTTATTTTATCTCATTTTAAGATAAAGCAAAAAAAGCAGGAATTTGAGTAACTTCTCTGCTATACAGTATTAGTAATCGAATTAGGCACTGTAATAGATGATGTGTTAAATTTTAATTCACTAATATGTCTTCATATAAGCAATATAAACCATCGTATATATACGATGAAAAACGCACCGAAAAAGTTAGCAAATATCTATTTTAACAACAATTTTAACATTTTAAAGAATATTGGTATTTTTTTCATTTTTCCAATTAATATAAAATATATGATTCATTAATTCATTTTGAACTTCAAAAAGTACCAGTGGCGTATCTATGTATTTAAGCATAGAGGTGCACCTAATTTTTCGGGCCCCTTATAAAGTTTCAGTTGCTACTTGTTGATTAGGCCGATTAGGGGCTCAAGGGCTCTATTTATAAAACACAGCTAAAGGGCCCTGGTGCAATGCACCTCCTGCACCCCCTCTAAGTACGCCACTGAAAAGCACCAACTAGAATTTCTTTATTTTCAACTATATTTAATTTTCTACAAGAAACCTCCGTATTACTTGATGATTAAAGAATTTTTTCTACTAGAAAAATTTCTTGAGTAGACAAAAAAATAAATAGTAAATACGTATTTTTTTAATAAATCGATATCTGTTATAATTGTTCAACTTAAGTGTTGGTATAGCTGCTATACTATAGCATATTCATTATCTAGTTGGTTTGTGTTGATATATAATTAAACGTATAAAAGCCGATGATGATGATGTTGATTAGGTAATGGCGGTTATAAGGGTGATAATAAGTGGATCGCCCCCCTCCCCCCTTGGGATGTTCGTTGATCATATTTTACGTCTTAACCACGGTTAGTACTTATTTTATATTAGTCTGTGGATTGTGGTTTTTTGTTGTCTATGAACTGTGATTAGAATATGTGATAAACATATGGTGTAGAAATCAAATGATACACACCATAGACAAATAAAACATGTATTTTAATATCTGAGGCCCGTTTTACAATCATTGTTTAATCCTCATGTTACGCTTAACCACTGATTTTACCAGCTGAATTCCGCGGTTCTGCGGTTTTACCTTAGTTTGACTATTTTAAAAAGGATCTTTATATATATGTCTATGATACACGTAGTAGCTTGGAAAGCGATCTTCATAGCAGAGTTGTCATTTCTGACGACATATTTTACGCTTTGCCGAGTAAAAAAGAAAGCATATGCTTTTATTATAATTATTATAAGATAATGAATTAACTATTAAGTTAATACATTTATGGTAGTTTAATTATTTATATCTGAATTTTAATAAATAAATATTATAAATATATAAGCATTATACTATACCTACATATAATCCATATTATTATTTACATTTTCTATTATAAGCATACAAGGTACAACAGATAGAACAGACTTTTAGAATAACTTTTGTCCAAATTTATATTTATATTTTTTTTCTTTCATTAAAAGACCATAGCACTACATGTATAATTATTTTTTTTATGTTTATTTTTTAGTACTGAAAATGAAAAAATTTAGATTTCATCAAACAATTTTTGGATAAATTCAAAATAGCCTACTTGAGAATCTGATATAAAAATAATTTTGATGATAAAAAGATTTATGTAAGTCAAGTCGTTTATGTTTTAGAATTTTTCTAAAATACAATATCTTTTTTTGATTAAATTAATTTGGAACGTAATAAATTTTTTTTAAATTTTCTCATATGAGTATATTTCTTAGATTATTTACTTATCATAAAATATTAACAATTTTTGTCATACGTTTAATTAGCAAATTTTTGTTTAGTCAAGTCTTTCGGTTACACTCTGACCCTGTATAGGTACTATATATAAAAATGTTCTGGGAAGAGAGTTGGCTTTATTTTCGCCTCCCCCCCCCCCTTGAAACATAATGCATAACCGCCACTGTGATTAGACAGTCTTTTGAAAGTTTAAGCACAATGCATTGGTATCTAGAACATCACTTCGATATAATAATTAATAATGTACACTGCAGAGTATACTGAGTACACTATACTGCACGCGTATTATAACAGACGTTTATTTTACATCAAGGTACCGTCATCACGATGGCCATAAAACTTTGACAGCCGTTGAGAATTTTCTAGTCGATCTATCTTCCGACAGTATATATATATCTTATAGTGTTTAAATAAAACCTTTTCCTCATTTCACACTAAAGTGACGTTTGCAACCATGCCGACAACTCTAGCCTATAGGTACATATATTATTATATCGACTAAGACGAAATTGCAGTTTTAACAGTTTTTTTTTTTTTTTAATGTTAGTATAAACCGAGATAAACGCCGTTGCAGTTAAATTTTTTATACGGTTTACCTTAGTGGAGTGGCAAGTCGTGTTCTTTTCTCATTCGAACTACTGCGCAATACTATAATAGGTATTATAACCATAGATGATCCCACTCGTCGCTGCCGCGCACACATCATGCTTCGCCGTTTTCGATTTCCACGCGAGTCGCAAGTGATTATAATATTAATAATATTATTAACGTCTGCTATGATAATTCAACAGTAAATACTGCAGGACACGTGATCGCGTGGCTAAAAGTCTAGGAGACCCACGGGTACACAAAAACGTATAGGTATACACCGGTGAACGGCCAATCGCGAAATTCGTCAACGTTTCCCGACGATTATGATCGCGCTTATGTACGTGAATTATTGTGTGATCACAGCATGATGAGAGTACTCGACGGGACGTTGTGTCGACTGCCGTCTGTGCGCAATAAGCACCGATTGAATCCACCGTGAGTGGGCACCGACGACGATTACAAGTCCTTGTTTCGATATCAAACCGAAATCACGTTCACGCCGAACGTGAGTTGTTTGCACATATATTAATGTGTCGAGAAAAACATTAATACAGTGCACGCCGATCGATCAGAGATTATAGTTTGGTTTGCGAAAACATTTTCATCGCAGATTAGGTATACAATTATAATAACTATTACTACGCCTATAATATTTTTATTAAAATTTCAACAACTCAATAATCATCATCATCTATATGGGAGTTTTTCATAGCTAACAAGATGAATGAAAATAGTTTTATCGATTGTATGCTCAAAATAATTACCGAGCTCGTCGTGACGTATAATATACTAAAGAACGCGAATAATTTGTCAAACTAATTTATTTTTTATCAATTAATTATAATATTAATATTATGTTATAGTGTTAAGTTAAGTGGCACTGTTCGGATGTTATGCACAAACTTTAAACATACATGCCATGAAATGACAAAAAAAAAAACAAACGCCTCAAATACGATTATGTTTTAAACAAAAAACACATTAAACTGACAAGAGGCTTTCTAGTCCTCAACGTCCGACGCCCAGATTAACAACATCTATTGTTGAGATATATATTATAAATTACGTTTAAAATTTATGGTAGATAAAGTATTTTTTAATTGACTTACTTATGCTATGAGAATTTGTATTATAATTAAAAACAATGAAAACATTTAAAAATGTTTGTCTATAATACTATTGTGTCTTCGACGTACTAAAATATATACTTATATAATATACTTACTACAAATTTAAATCACCTACTGTTACTATAATAAAATAAATTTTGTAGGTAGTCTCTTGCTATTTTATATACGATAGTATTTATCATAGTAATATGGTAATTTCGATAACAAAATAGTATGGCACATAACTTATACTTTTTTACGGATCGTTTTGTATCGTTTTTATGATAATATAGTATTTTATTATCATACCCTGGTGGTCCAAACGCTTTACTCGCGAGCATAAAATTGAACGTGCTATCGAGTATGCAACTTCCACCTATCAATTGTAAAATATAAAATTAAAATATAATAAGACGCAAAAAAATTATTATTATTATTATTATTATTGGAGTAAAATTCGTTACTTCTATACCTTAAAGTCCATCGACCGTCAGCGGCCCAAGCGATGGTGTAATGAATAAAATTTAAATAAAATTTATATTATTTTTATGGCGTGTATTTTTCATTACTCGTTGTATTGTTATTATTGTTATTGTTTGTAGAAATCATAATATTATTATTATTACTATTTTGAGTTAAAACTTTGGTTTCCGTTCCGCGGCACCGTCTCCCGAATACATATTGATCGATTCATAAAAAGATGTAAAACCATACTATTTTCGCTCGAATCACTTACTGGCAAGGAAGACGAATTTGTATATAAGTAATAAAATATATATACATATATACCCCGTTAATTAGGTAGAGTGAAAAAACTTTGTTACAAAGTCGAGTGGAATAAATTATAAAAGTCACTGCTGACTTTTTAAATCGATAATGCCATCTGGTAGATGTGTAAATTATAATTTATAATTTATATTACCGAAGCCACACACTTGTTGCATGCAAAAAATATAGGTATACTAGAATAAACTATTATGACGTTTTAAAATATGTACAAACACAATAGAATATCAGTTTTTAATAATTTTTTTTTAGTTAAATGAAAAAAATACATTGTAATGCAGCAGTCACGATAAAAGAAAAAAAATATTATATTGTTATAAAACCATTTAACCCTGTAACCTAACATTATGTAGGTAGTTATTATATTATTATTACTAAATACATTATTTTAAAATATCGGGGACAGGATTGACCGGAATCATAATAATTTCCGTAACATTCAACAATTTCGGTTCCATAAAAATAAAATTATGTTTGAACTAATGTAACATCCGTTATTGTTTCATGAAATTCAATATTTTTCATTGATAGTACAAACATAATATGAATGCAAATTTAAAATAATAAATTATATATCAATATTGTTGTACACATAACCTCAAAGAACGATGATTTTGTACACTGACTATACTAACAAAATTGTAACATCAAAATATGCATCTTATAATATTATTATTAGAGCTGGGAATTTAAATTTAAAATGCCTTAAAAACAATTGCTTCTACGCCGTACAAATTCAAATTAATGCATCTATATAAAAACATCTAAAAAATACACTTAGTTTTTTATTTTTTTTATTTTTATTTTTAACAAGCTTCGAACCAAAACATATTTTTTTTATTTAACAAACAAAACAATTTTGCAAGACACCTAAATTCCAAGCCTTCTATCTTTACTTAAAATCAGAAAGAAAGATGCTTCTTTAATTTTCCATTACCATTCATAATTTCGACTTTTTTACGTCGTACCCATACCAAAAAAATATGATAAATAATACTCGATTAGGTGAAAACCTTGTTAGAATGTTATAAGGTTAGGTATTTCTTTAAAGTAAAAGTCTAAAAATAAATTTAAAAAAAATCTTATTCTATTCATTATAAATGAAATCGAGAAATCAAAAAAAAATTATGTTGGTTTAAGAAATAAAAGAATTTATCTGATAACTTAAAATGGCAAAAAAAAAATGGAAAATATTGTAATTCTGATTCAAAACATGAAACATAATATGCATAGTGTATTATAAAACGAACATCGCGTAGCTTTAGAAAACAATGCGAATTGCATCTAAATCTCAGCCCTAATTTATTATTATATATAAAAATATCATAATATTGTACAATTTTTAAGAAAGGAATTTTTTGATCAACTAGACGAGGACGACAATAATCATTAAAATTATAATATTATTAATTATTTTAGTAAATAATATTTTTATATAATAATATACTCTGCCAACTTACAAAACATATTATGGTACGAAGCGCCTTGTATTGTTATAAGTAGATGTAATTGCATAGGTTCCAGAATGACGGTTGGTTGTCCTAGTTATTTAGAATTAATTATATTAAACTGATGAAGTAATAGGTATGACGAATAGTTGTGTTTGCACGAACGAGAGATATTAATTCGAACATTTAATGGAGGTATAATAGAACTATTAATAGTACTATGTATTGTTTTTCTTTTTTAAATATGTATTGTAAAAACAGCAACACATGTCCCTCATAAAAAAAGCAACAAAATTAATAGGTAGGTACACAAGAAAAAATGATTATTTGGCGCTTATTGAATAGTCGCAACCGTTGGTAGCTACAAGTTTCTATGGTAAAGCTATTTGATATTTTGATTTATTATTATTGCACACTATTCGTGAAATTCAGATAGATACCGTGTAAGTTGTTACCATACAATGACAACTAGGTGCAAATAATTTAGTGATAACTGATAAATTCTATGGAGGGAGAAGAGGAGTTGATAAGCAAATAAGTAGTATTATATGCTCATAAATAACATTTGATTACGTTGTTGTACGTATCATAAATCTTATAATTGCCACACATTTCCACATACTTATATTGAAAAACTAAAAGAATAATAATGTTAGTAATTATCGTTGCAAGATCAAAAAGGATAATATTAGTGTTAAAGATAAAGAACATCATTAGTAAATAATAATAATAATAATAATAATAGGTATTGTAACGCTATTTTAACAGTATTGCTAATAAAAAAGCGGATAAGTCGTGGATGTCACTATCTGCTGTACAGTAGGTTACAAGTGGGTTACTATAATGGATTAAATTAAATTTGAATCCAATGATATTATATCATTGTATACGAAAAACGATTCTGAGCGGATACTATTTATCTTTCTAGGATATATTATAGATTATTAAACATTTTCAAATCTTAGATTTAAAAAGAAAAATTTTTATGAATTTCTAGCTTAAAATAATTTGCGAATTTTCGTGATTTTTACGTATTTTGTCAAAATTCAAATTTTGAATGCTTGTAAAAAAAAATTGTGATTATGTATTTCTTTTATTTTCCAACTGCTATTGTAAAAATATGTTAGAAGTCTTGTATTAAATTTCCAAATCATAGATTTAAAAAGAAAAACTTTTATGAATTTCTATCCAAGATAATTTGAACATTGCCGTAATTTTTTCGTATTTATTCAAAATTTGAATTTTAAATGCTAATAAAAAAAAAAAAATGACCTCTCTAAAGTACTAGCTCAAGAACATTACCTTTCAGACAAGATGCTACACTTGATACTGTTGAGCAAGTTTAGAGGGAGAAAAAGTGTTTACAGAATAAAAAATAAAATGAAAAAGAAATAAACATCATTGTAAAACTAATATATTCCTCGCTCCGCTCAGAATCTAAAAATTATACACAATAAAAAAATAAAAATAAAAAATCATTTGAAAAATAAAATTAACAGAGAGAATAGTGATTATTTATTTATTTATTTTGTTTTAACTAAAACAATCTACAACCTGTTCATTTTTTGGACCTTAATTATGATAGTAATGACGACCACCCTAATAATATTATTGCATTTAGGACAGTTTGGTGTATATATGTTCAGTCTTGTTTATGTACATAATAATACATAGGAAATTATCATATAATACATTTCTATTAATTATACGCTTATATTAATATATATATTATATATATACCGAGTGATCTATTTAACGTAAGACATTATCATTATTTCAAGAACTATTAACGTTTTTGAAAATATTATTTTCATAATTCTAGATCGTTAAAAGAGAACTAATTTATGAAAAATATATTTTACTATTCAAAATTTGGACGAACGTAATACAGTACTAAAGTGGTACAGCGGTACGCCTCAGAATAGTGGTCCACTATTCTATTCATTTGAACTTAGAATACGTATAAAGCAAAACTGAATAAGCTACTAATCCAAAATTTAATTTTTATAGATCAAAATACTCTGAATAATATTCTGATTAGGAATAAGAAATCAAAAATGTGCATTGTCATTTAAAAGAATCAAACATTTAAAGAATGATGAAGATAAAATATATTAATTTTTTTCCAAAAATATTGTTTTACTTAAAAATTATGTAAAAGAAATATTTTCAAAACCGTCGGCGTTTTCTCAAATAGCGAGTGTCTTATGTCAAATGGATCATAGTATAATATCTTCCATTATTTAATTCGCATAAACGAACGTTCAATTACTGTGCCATGGGTATTAAACCGTAATAGCGGTCGCGGTAATCGGATGGGACGTTTTGAAACGTGGCGATTTTGCGGTACGCGCACCCCAGGATAACAGCCCGAGGCGTAAATACACATTATTATACCTACAATATCATTACATAATTATATTATTATTAATCGTACATATAATTCGCAGACCGTTCAAGCCCGGCATGTATACATCGTCCGTGTAAATGTGCAATCATACGTATGGCATTATAGCTGCAGTAACTATATACACCTGCAGACTTCAGTAAATAATACGACAAATTGACGGGACACAATACGAGGGCACTAATTATATTGTCTTCCTGATGTCCCATCGTCTGCCCTGGGGACCGGCGAGGGTGCGTTCAGAGCACGAATTATTAATGATCCGCGACTATGACCGGTCATTTACTTATTACTTTATTGGTGACTGAATTTATCGTGGCGCGGATGAGGCTCGACGATGAGGAAATTCTATGGCGGAAAAACGTTTTAAAATACAAACGTTAACGGGCTAACGTTTGAAACGTTTGTAAGATTGAGATTCATAAGCGTTTGGTGTATAACCTAATCTCGGTTGTTTAACCGTGGTGTAAATCATTAAATGTTAATCGTGATAAAAGTCGTCATAGTATATGGCTGCAAAAGTACAAAAAAAAAATCACCACGGTTCTGGTTTTTCTATTATAGAGGTAACGGTTGGTAAGGTTAGAACGGTTGGTACAGTTAATACGGTAGGTTAGGACCACATGACAAGGAATTGTCACTAAAGGCAACTTCACACGACTGCTCAGCGATCTGTGAATCTTGATTACTGGAGAAAAAAATGCAACTCTTTGGTTGGCTGATTATATGTAAATATATAACGTTATATTGATATGTGTAATTTTCTCTAAATTTCATAGAATATATACCATATTTTAATATAATTCAAAGTTGGAAAGTTATTGAAAAAATAACGATATTCAGTCAAGTTCAATCGACATTAACAACGTTAATTAGGTAATAGTTGATAAAGTTAACAAAAAATATAATATTATTCAGATCTAATATTGTTTACATCTAATATAGTGACAACTATTTGCTTAAAAATTAAATTAAAACTGTTTATAAGAAGTGAAATTATTTAATTTGAATACCACATCTGTGTCAGGCGGATAGTGATTATCTAAGTTTCAATTTTTTTTCATTAAAAACAATATAACCATTTTGATAAATCTAATAATAATGTTAAAAACTATTTGCAAAGTTTTATTCAATTATACGTCATTTAATGACAATTAAATTATTGAATTATACAAGAAATGTGTCCTTATTTGTTTATGTCTATTTAAAAACGTTGTAATGCAACACGACGAAAACAAACAAAAATTAAATAATTGGTTAATTGGTTAATTATTCAGTTTTTTTTTTAGATTTGTTTAAATAGGATTTTAACTTAAATAAGTTTTAATTTTTTTAGTTAAGTAGCTGAAAGAATAATATTACAATAGATATCTCAAATAAGAAGTTAACACTTATCCAGTTAATTATTATCCAATTGACTAATTTGTATCGGATAACGTCAGTGTGTTTATATTATCTACAAAAATGTATCTTACAAAAAACAAATTTTCACACTCTGCAAATTCGGAAATTTTATTTAATTTAAAATGAGAAAACAATTTTATAGTTCAAATTGAAGCCTAAACCTCAAAGTTATAATTATAGAAAAAAATCAAAAAAAAAAAAAATCATCAAAATCCAAAATATCAATGAGGTGTAAGATTTTTCCTATAACGCCGTTTTTGTTGATTTAATATAGGTACACTGTATCGGTCCCTCCTGAATAGGTATCGGGCAATAAAGATTAATGGTAAATTACTGTGATATTATGATATATAGATTCTAAAATATAATAAATAATTTTAAAATTGTATGGAATACTATAGAATAGAAAAAAAATTGAAAAAACCGGCTCTGAAATATGTTTTCATATGTACCGAATATTATATTATATTGTTATATTTTCCTGTGTTTCGATGTAAGTACGATCATATTATAATATGGGTATTGTATAGTATTGACCTATATTGTTTATGCCGTACGGTGTTATATCCACGACGTACAAACGCCATGTGACATCTGACACGTCTCCACGTCCCTATGGCTTTCGTATAACATTATAAATGCTTGTGTGCTTGGAGACCGTTTGCTAAAAGGGATTGTGTTTGACAACAATCGAAAATCCTCGCGACAGCCCCGTCCGACAGTTTCGAGGAAGCAATGGCGATTGTGTTTGGACCGCGTATATATATATTTATATTATGCAAATAAGCGAACGGACGTCTACCGCACCCCGCCCGTCCCTTTGAACGAGCCACGGAGACAAAACAAATCAAAAGCGGACCATTGCGACCTTTATATATATATATATATATAGTTGTTGTGCTACAGCTTTCGTGAGATTGACTTACACACTCCATTTTCGTATAATAATTATACGCACATACACCACCGTTACGTAGGGGCACCGTATTATTATTACACTCCATCATTATCCGACACTCGCCTTTGATGAACTGCTGTGCAGTCCTCGAGTCGTATATAATAAAATGAGAGTTACTGCAGCAGCGACAGAGAGCTGCGAAAGCCAGAAGTATTCACTTTGCGGGACACTGCAGAGTGTCGTAACTTCGTAACTATACTACTGTCAATATAGTATCTGGGACTTTTAGAGTACTGACATTTTCTAAAATTCACGATTTCTTACATAGTGGTACTATATAATATTATTTATATTATAACCTTCAAACCAAAAACAAATTTAAAAATAAACAAACGAATACATTTTTTATTGTCATCATATTTAAACGACTTAAAAGTCGTTTTTATAGATATGCTTTATTATTATTGCATCTAGTTTTCAGATACTATAGATATTTAATATAAACTTTTACGTTTATTTCGAACTTCTAATGAAGTGGCATATCCTTACTTTTATTTACAAATTCTTAAGCCTGCAAGTCATATATGATTTCCGTCACATACTATAAGATGTCGTTGGATAGGATTATAGTTTTCCGATAGTTAAACGACCTGCAAAGAATTGAGATAGCGATCTAGCCTCGTCCCGAGCAAACATATTTGGATTTCATCGATTATTGTTGGCAACATCACAACACGTTAAATATATAAGAACACAAATATAATATGTTTATGCACTAAAACATACAAGATAAAAATCATATTATTGATTTTCAGATAAAATTTGGAAAAAAAAAGATTGATAACTGTCATAAAAAATACCAATACAAGAGAAATCAAAAGCAAATTATTACGACTGCCCATGACTTACAGGAATTGCACTGCAGAGTTCACAAAATTCGTTTTCGTATAATAATTATACACACACGTACCAGTGTCAAGCGGGATACCATATTATTGTTATATTCGATCATTAGTCGACACTATCCTTTGTTCAACTGCAAAGCGGTCATCGAGCTGCAACCATAAAATATAATAGACACAGCAGTTTCAGCGTTCATTACAGCCAGCCCAGCCAGGCATTTATTTTGCACTGTATTTCGTAGGTGGACTTTAGAAACACGGACATTTGCTGTATGGTCAATTTTCAAAATTGTGTGCTCGATGTGTTGAACCCGTTTAAAAATTTCGTTCATATATTGTTAATAATACAGTGCATTTCGTATTATAGTATAATATAGAACCAGAATTGGCAGTTGACAATGATTTTAAGAAATACCCGCTCTATATATTTTAGTGCATAAAAAAATAATATCACACTATCACATGTAAGTAATTTCCATACGTCCTTTCGATAGGTACTAATTACGTATGTTCACTTCACTGCAAGGGGAACTATGAATTAATAATTATTATAATTTCACACAGAATCCGCAATCAGCATGCAGTCCACACGACCTTTTTGTTTAGGGGTGAATAAAATATTTATTCAATCGTATAAAATATCTATTTATTTTAAATCTCGTTACTCAACCGATAAACGGATACGTGAATCCTGCTAGTACATCGTATAGTCGTTCGTTGCATACTTACACATACGGGCCGCGGTGACATATTTTCCGAGATTTCTCGTCGCAAACGTTCATTATTATTACGGAACGTCCTCGCAATTTTATTATATAATATTATATTTAATAATTTATGTTGTGGCACCGCCTCGTAATGTAGTAAAGGTCTGCGCTTATAGTGTAATCAGTTAACCGGCCGGTGACGACGACGTGCGACATAATAATATAATCCAATAAATCGCGAACGGTGCCGGAAGTCACTGAGCGGCCGGTAAACGAAGTCGATTTCCTCCTTAGTCGACGAGCCGTACACCGGTGGACCGACCGCGACTGCGGTGCAGCGGACAAGCGTCAGAGGATTTTCGCGGCGATGCACATTGGACTTAATCAATATCGTTTTATTGGATTACGCAACCGTTTACACGAACGTTATATTATAGTATAATATAATATAATTATTGTAAATATTTATCTACCCTCAACCCCCCTCCCCCGAGTACTCGCACTGTTTAGTATATTACATTAAGATACCGGTGTGGCACCGGTGGTCCGGCAACGTCAAATTTGCAACTCCTCGCATCCGGTATGTTAATAACCGAACGGATTATACCAGCGTGCACCTAAGTCTTCCGCTTCCGTAAAGTCAGCCATCTCAGTCAGACCACCACGAAAACTACTTCCTGTTCTAGCGGTGAGCTAAATACTACAGGGTGTGATTTGACGCAAAACACTATATCGTAACCATTTAGTGTCGTAGCCGTTGCTTTTTTCCTTGAATTCAGGTTTTGATTGCCAGCCGAACAATAAGAACACAACATATTTAATTAAGTTCACATGGCGCTGATTTAGGTCCTGGCTGCGACACTGTCAGTTAATAGATTTTGTTTAAACACAAAATAAAATAAGTATTTGCAATACTTATTATACGAAGTAAAACCAAGTGAAAACTTTTTTTTCTTTTAATACAATATAAATTAATTAATCGATATAATGAGTGTTTGCTGTTAAAATAAAGAACCGACCTAACCTCTAATGGGTAAAATAAACATTCAAAAAACAAAACGCTTTTTAGTTATTGAGATTTTATTATAACATTATAATAATGTATTGATGATTTTATTTATTTACCATATATTTGGAGAACTCTATTCACAAATAAATAATAATTAATAGCAGAGAAATGTTAAGATATTAGGTACTATTACATAATTATATATGTATATACAAATATATAATTTAATATTACAACATTTGAACAATTAATTATTATGCGATAATATTGCTAAGTTTTATTTTATCTAGTTTAGTACAACCACTATGCACAAAACATCAAAGATCGAACACCATCATAATGGCATTTAGGTTTTTATGTCATTTCATCGAGCGCTTTGACATTATCACATTAAGTATTTATTTGAATCGCTTATTGACACTACTGTGACCCATAAACATCACACTAAAATGCACAATATGCTAAACTGTATTTAAATTGTCGAGTTGAATGAATAATTTCTTTCCATACAATCAATATAAAAAGAAAATAAGACTTTTATGCGGAATATATGCTTTGTCGTTGCAGGTGAAGACCTTGTTTGTATCATTTAGGCAACCGAATCGACACCTGTGCTCGTTGCTCGTTTGCAGAAACACCTGGCGGATTGTATTATATTATTATATTATATATCAGTTTACAAGCAGAACTTTGTGAATAAAACAAAAATATTAACCAGTATACCGTAGTGTACGTATTTTAAATGCTTTAGATATTTTACATTTACGATATTTTCTTAGGTAGATTTCATATTATTCGACTAATAATATAATTTAGGTAATAAAATATTTTCCACGAACAGGATTATGTCGATAATTATTATTCAACAAAATATCATAAAACAATTTTAGACGATGAAGTTCCAGGTAAGTAGTAGCCAGTGGCGAAATTTAAGAAAAGGCACAAGAGATCCGTGCATTACAATTTCAGTTTTTAATATTTATAGGTAGGATAAATGATATTATTAAGCACCAAACGTTAATATACGATATATTTTAATTTTAACTTCAGAACAATCAGTTTTTTTGTAAACTTTTTAAAATTCGATGACTTAACGGTGATTACCTATAACTAACATTTAAAATGTTTTGTTATTGGTCGGTGGAGGGCAGGGGTGTCTAAATACTGCAGAGTCGTAGGCCAATTCAAATTGCTTACCTACTGGATCCGTGAGACGTTTGAAAATTAAACGATTTAAACATTTTTCTATTTACTGTGATAGTCTTTTAAATTATATATAAATGGTATTATTATATATCGTCGTTCGTTGATTAATTGACATATATTTTAATATTGATAATATAGCCAAACTCGAGAAAGAGTTATATTATAGTATACTCGTTCTTAACTAATTTTTCCTCATTGAAGAAAACATTTTTAAAGGCTTATAATCTTTGAGATGTGTGAGAGTGTGATTGGTTTAGTCCTTCAAGCCCCTTCCAATTGCACCAATGTGGCGAGGAGTTAAATTCCTCCCCGTGACATGGCACTGTGTGTAAGAAAAATTTTCAAAACTCCCTATCTCACCCATGAAAAAAATTAACGTAAATTCACCACTGAGGCACTGAAGAAATAAATGTGAAATCGACGATTCGGCACACAAGAGAACAATAATATAAGTCTGCCGAGACAGGCAAAGGACGCGTAATAGGTACGATAATTCTAATTCTATAATAAATAATAATATAGATACTAAAATATTACCTGTGCGGTGAAATATGATAACAAAGTTACTTTCCAATATCGAATTTAGTTAAGTGCGGACTGGCGCCTGTGGATGCTCCAACGAATGAGACGCTATTGTGAAAACTGAGTACTCTACCTATATGTAATATTTTACCATCTACTATAGATGTACGCTGAACACCGAAAACCAGTTCGATTTTTAAATATCAATTTATGATTTTCGATTTCGTTTCATTTGTTGATTTACCGTAACTATTTTCACCTACCAATTCGTTTGATTTATAATGTATAAACTATTTATGCGCTCCCGGAGTCAGGTTTGTCGGTAAAGTCACGATTAATAACGATGCAGCGCGATCGTAAAAGCTACGATTTTTAACTCGAGTGCCGATAAACGCCATAATCTCACTTTCATTTCAAATACAGATAAAACCGTTCCCACTAGTCTTCTATGTAAAATTTCCTTCCAAGACTCCTTCACCGATCTAATACATTTACCCCTTTCTAAATCCCCCCTTCTCCCTCAGTAGTATCTTGATTGATTCCCTGATTATCCGGGTCATGTGCACTGCAAACCCAGATTTGTCTTCCGCCGTCCATTATAATATGTGAACCAATTTTATCTCCAGCAGCCACTTATGTTCCATTTTTAGTACTAATATTTTAATGTTGATTTAGTCTTACTATATGTTACTAAGTTTGAGCTTGACCTGTTCTTACATATGTATATTTTATATATATATAAATAAATAATATTAACATATTATAATATTAATAAAACAATGAGCTCAGAAAATTGCTTTAAATAAATATTATGATTAGAGTTACTATTAAAATATTATTGTTAAATTGTCTAAAACTCGACATTAGATATCAATAGTTTTTTTTTTTTTTTTAATCGCAATAAAAATCAAATTTCGAAATCGACTGTTTTATATAGAATCGCAATAAAACATTGTAACATTGCCGTCGACTTGCTCGCATATTATAATATTTTAACAATAATAATTATAAGTGCTTAAGTCAATCGCATTGCTGCGTCGGTGGGCAAATAATACGTTACGTCATTCCGGAAAAAACCACTCGAATTTTCGAACAATAATGCATTACACACACATATACCGTTGTATACATATTATAGCATTATGTAATAGGTACTAAACGATTAAGCGCCGTTTCAGGTGCAGTCGTAAATGGTTTGTACAGTATATTATGTAGTCTATAAGTATAAACTATAGTTCTATAATATATATATATATAATAATATGACCTCCGACTTTTTGATGTGTTATCCGTCACGCGAATATTATCAGTAACAACGGCCCAATGTAATAAGCCATAAGCGTTAAAGTATAACAGCAATATTATAATCATTTATTATACCTGCTCGCGATGGCAACGTGTTTGGTATTATAGGTATAATGATGCTTTTAAAATTATAATGCGCAGCACTCAAAAGAGAGAAAACAGAGTTTCAAACACACTTGACCAAACATATAAACAGGTGCATGACGTATGTCCACGAGCGACTTCAAAATTATGATAATAATTTAACGCAGTCGGAACATGTCAAACTCCTTAGGTAAAGTCTATAGTATTCAAAACATCGCTTATTAAAAGCACCGCATACACATAATAATATTATTTTCAAGGCAACAATACTGGTGGACAATGAATACTCTCAGATGGAGTTTCGTGAAGTTATAAATTATTATTATTATAAGAAATTATCTGCAACCGTTCTTTTTAAAATTTTGTAGGCCTAGAGATATCACAACTTGTGACTCGATTTAAATGTGTTTATTTTTAAATCCATCTTGCCTTTTATCAAAAATCAAAGAAATATATACATATATATAAACTATGCATCAAATTCAAACGACTAACAATAAATAAAAATGTTGTAAGGAACCTTCAGTATTAGTAGGTACCTGTATGGCTGTATACCTACTATAATATTGCGTCCTGGCCTTTGGAGACTTGGATTCGACACTAAGCGCAACCATCGAAGTTGGTGAGGTTAGGTTGTTTGTTAAATGCTGATAAAACACGATTTCATTGTTTTTTCAATCTTATTCAAAAAAAAAATACAATAAATTCCCGTGTAATTAGTTGTCCATAACCACGATACAAATAAATAATCTATCACCATACAAAGCATATTAATGCCTATAACGGCTTTAGCCATAAATATAATACATATTTAGGTTTCTCGATGTCTCGTCTTGCCTAAACTTTAAAACTTTTCATAACTATTTGAATGATTAATGACATTTTTAGTGGTTCAATACTGTTAAAATATACCTACTTACATAAATCCAGTTTATGATTGGTTCTCTTAATTTTATTTTTAAATATCGAAAACTTTATTTTTGTTTTGAGTTTATAGGTAAACCCAAAAATATTATACGTCATAATATTATTAATGATACAGCGCATCTGATAAAATATTTCAAAGCTTTACTTTGAATTATTCTCGTAAATGTTTTTTTTTTTTTATATATATATAACTAAATATTTTGTCACAGAACCCTATACAGTGAAACCTCTAAATACCGGACACTCTCGGTCGCTTAAATGTCGTTCGCTATATGGATGTGTCCGCTATTAAGAGGGGAAATACAGTGAGTACACATTTTACTGTTCCCAAAATTTCGTCCGTTATTTGGAGGTGTCCGCTATTGAGAGGTGTCCGTTAAAGGAGGTTTCACTGTACTTTTCCTTATTATTGTAAACTGTCTGTATTATACTCCGTAGCTATATCCAGATACGTTTGTGCGTCAACTAAATTATTAAATCAAGAACAGTATTATTGTTTATTTAAAATCAATATATGCATATAAGTATTATACAGTTATACCTACAGTGTGATGGAAAAAAAAATTATTTATTAATTAGATTTAATTATACAATTGTACACTTTTCCAAACATATCTATAGTATGTGTAATCATAATTTCAATTCAATGATTTATTTTTCAAATATATGGATAAGCTAACAACTAAGTTGTTAAAATGGATTCTTGCTGGCTAAGTTATTATTAAAAAAATAACCAAATTGCCTAGTAAAATTTCGAAGTTAAAAAAAAAACTAACTTTTAGTATTAATAAGTGGCTATTAGCACCCACCTTTTCATTAGCTAGGTGTATGTATAGTAATGTTTACACAATCATGTAAATAATGCGGAAATCATAATATTCACATGATCAGAAAAATGTAGTAGACTTTAAGGTGATGATAACAATAACGTTGGATTCGAAAAATGATATACTGAACTCACCGATTTCAGTTCAAGTCACGTAAAAGTGTGAATCAGCATGGATGCACCGCGACGTGTCTTAAGACGGGTGAATTATTATTGGGATGCAGTTTATGTGTACAGCGTTTGCATTCGATTTTCAAACTTTAATACCGATAAATAGACCATATCACCTATCTAATCACGTATGTTGTGTTATGGTTTTTACTTTACAACTGTTGCAATAAAAAAATGAGTAATAACGCAGGTAGGGAAATACTAAATACAAAATATCTCCTAAAATAGTGCTGCATTGCTAAGTGCAGACGTATACACGAACAATGTACCTACTAAAGAGTACAACCTAAGAATAAAAATCATAATAACGGGGTTTTATGTTGTTTTGAACGTTTTTGAAATTCTTAGGCGTCGAAAATTTGAACGTTTTCGAGAATAATACGACGGGCACGTGTTTGGATTTAGAAAACGAGATAGGTAACCACTGTGGCGCTATTACTTACGTACTATGTAATACATTGTATTAGGTACCACTCAGTGAAGCTCACGGATAATGTGCCGCCACACACAGACGACATATAATATTGAAGCACTTACCATAATCTTATCTCAATGTGTTGTTATGTACACATGATCTGTATTATACAGACAACAATATTATGTATTATTATGTATTATTATGCATTATTATTATTGAACGGTGAACCGTTTAATGTTATGACTCGATTGATAACCACATTTGGAAAACAGATTAGCACTGGGAACGCTGGTGTAACTATGGATGGGCGGTTACCCCACTGCATCGATTCGGGACTCCTTATCAGTTTGTCGTTTTGGTGTTATTTTCAATTTAAAAATTTAAAAATTATTTTGTATTTTTTGAATTTTTTCTTTCCTTATTTAATTGCATCAATATTTAAGTTAACAATAATTGGTTTGATGTCTCTGTCATTGGTTGATGTATTTACTTATGCCAAGTGTGATGTTAGCTCTCGAAGTGCCATTGAAGGTAAGCAAATATTAATGGATTGTCAAATTATTGTATGTGGCAAAATTGAAATGGTAATTTAATAATTTTGAAAAATAAATTGATTTTTCTTATTATTATGTATTTATTGTTATAATAATAAAGTTAAACTTTTAGAAGAATACTATACAAATTAAAGCCTTAATTTTACAAACATCACATTTAAACGATTTGCCACATGAAGTGAATGGTGAATTGGTAAATCATTCTTTAAGTATTATTCCATTTACTTGTAGTTGCAAAGCTGGCGCTTCAGAATGCTGTAAGCATGTAGTGGCTGTACTCCCGGTTTTGAACAGGTCAATAATTATATAAATATTAATCATACCTAAGTATATTATACTCAAATCTGTTTGAGTTTTATTGGGTGTTTAATAAAAACATTTCAAAAGTTCTTTTCTCCTCAAATCAATTGAAGAGTAAGATTATCAATAGTCTATGTGTTTTATTAGATAAGATTCAAACATTTAAAGAATCTACTACTTTTTTTTACATTTTATAGGTTCTTGTAAAAACTATTATAAAATGATAAAAATCATTTAGGTATCTAACATTTTATTTGTTTCAAAATCTATTATTTATTTTTTACTTATGATATTAGAAATAAAATTGCTGATTTGGAAAGTTTTTCATCAACTGACATAAAATGTCAATGGTCAAAACTAAGGCAGCCAACATTAACCAAGTACAAACCATTACCCGTGGATACATTTGATTGTATTGCTACAAAAAATCTAAATATTGATATTGATGCAGAAACAGTTAGGTTGGTGTATTAATTACTAATAAATTATAATATAATTCATTTTCAATAAAACACTGCACACATATCACATATACATATCAGTATTTGGCAGGATAAATCTATCCCTAATCGGTTAGTTAAGATTATCTCCATCAGAATGCGTTTCGTTAATCTGTTTTCCCAATATTTGCGTACAGGTCACGGTTTAAGATATCTTAAACCGTGGTACAGGTTAACGCGTTTACCCACGAACGTATGATAATATGGTGGTCCATTATCAAACTGCAGGCGCAAGTGAAACCACCCAAAGTGGTGATTTCGAGAAATACGAATATATTATTATCTGATTTTCGAAAATTTTGTATTTTTCTACATTTTTCTACGCACAGTGTGATACTGAATTCATAATTTTTTTGAATTTTAAATATACCTATAAAGACTGCAGTGCACGCAAAATTCTGTTATTAAATCAAGAACTCCTTTTTTTTTACTGCAGTAAAGTAATCTGCTAAGTAATAAAGTATAAGTGTATAATCCACTGTAGTTCCTCAGTTGTTATTTTGTTAAACTGTTTGAAAAAAAGGTTTTACAAAAATGTAAAATAAACTTAAATATTAATCCAATAATATTTAGAATACTTGGTTCATTTTTACCAATCATTCATTTTGATAGATAAATATTAATCACTAAAATGCTCAAATTACCATATCCCCAATAGCTTACTAAGTACAAAGTCCATTATTATACGATAATGTAAACCTACATTATTATCTATAGTAGCTATAATATTACTTAGTACACAGAATTTAATTACTCAAAAACTACTCTTACGAATTTTGATTCTTAAACTCTAAACTTTCAGTTGAATTATCCATTAAATAAATGACTGTAAAAATGGGGGTACTCGTTAGAAAAACAAATGTCTTTAAAAAGAATATGGCTTTTGAGTACTCGTATATATTTGAAAAATTCCGAAAGTCAGATTTTGAATACCTAACTATATTATTGAAGAAAGAAAGGGAGTGAGCATGTTTAGTGAATCACCCTGTATAATTGAGTACAGACTGTACACCGATAAGTGTTTAAGTTTTATCTGGCGAGCCGCAGCTTCGGGAGCTTAACCTCCCTCCCAAAAACGCATTAAAAGTGTGCTTTAAAAAAGACATTTTGCAATAAGAAATATGAAAATATGTATAAATTTTAAATTAGTTAAGATAAAATGATTACGTAACCGTACGTATTATTATTTTATTAAGAAAAATGATGTGTCCATCAGTGTACTAAGTATATATTATATATAGGCATTGTTTTAAAACCCTAGGCACTGAATAAGTATATGTTATGGGATAAATATAATTGTCTTCCAATTTATTTAAATATTAATACACACATCTCTCAACCTCACGTACAACATCAAAGAAATCCTCAACAAAGAACAAATCTCAAATTTTATTCAATTCATCACTATAAATGCAACTTCATCGTCATCAAACTTTAACTTAGTTAATATTAACTGTTAAGTGTTAATAAATTGTACTGAAGTACAGCTAGTAAATCTTTTAGACCAAAAAAAAATGGTTTAGAAGCCTCATGATAACCTTATATTATATAGGTGTGCGCAGATATAATAATAATAATATATATGGGTTCATACTATATAATATATATAGGTTCATACTTCATATGTACACAACCGATAACACGTGTGTGCGATATAGTTTATCGTGACGATGACGTCACGTCGTCATCACGGCCATCACGTAATGCGATTACAATAAGTCAATAATAATAATATTATGATTATTTGATTTGTGTAATACGCACGCATTGGCACTCGATTGACCGACGATGGACCAATAGAAAATCATTATAATATTATTATTCTGTCACGGCGCAATAACGCTCATCATACGTCTTATAATATTATATCTCGTGCGATTATTTAACATATGAATATATGATCTAACATTTTAACCGATTACACAGGTTTTATTATTATGTACAATCAATTCAAATTTTTAACAGCGACCAACTTATGACAACTTTCGTTTGATAATAGCAGATATTAATCGTATACCTATCTACCTACAACATGATATAAAAAAAAGTGTCTTTTCACACGCGATTTCCAGCCGACGGAATAAGGGAAAAAATAGAAAACGTAAAAACATCGCTGCAGAAAGATGACGTCGAGAGAGAGGGGTAGGTAGGCAATATACAAAACGTGTTGAATAATATTGCATATTGTAATATCATAAAATCCTTAAATCGTACGTAAAACATGATGGGTAACTTATTAACACTATTAACAGTAAGTTGTAGTCTGTACTTAAAACGAGAATAACACCGAAAACCTATACTGCGTGAATATAATGCACATGCACAAGTATACAGTTATTAATAATAACTTATTATAATTTATAATATATCTCCTGCTCAACGTTTCAAATTCGGTCAAAATGTGTTTATAATAATAATGTAAAGTAACGAGAATAAAAAAAAAAGAAAGAAATTAAACGAGAATTAACTATTTATTTTATCGGTTAATACGGAAATATTTGTTAGAAATTATTAAATTATATAATAATTATTAAAAATATAAGTACACTCAATTAAGTGTTTAGAGTTAAACAATTCAAAACTTAAATAATACAATAATTATTAATTATTATAGTTGTATTTTTATATTTTAAGTCTTTGAAAATAATTTAATATTACTTCATTATCTATAATATCAATATATCAAAATATCCTTTTCAATATTTCCAATAGAGAAACAATCGTCAAATATTGGTATAATTCGTAATACGCGAATCGTAAAGACGTTTATCAGTTTTATTATATTTTGTTAAACAATAAACATATCATAAAAATCATATATTGGGCAAACCCAAGTTTATAACACCTTACATCAGCGCTGTGTCCATCCGTTATACCTGTGAAGTATATGGGTAATAATGTACAATGTTTTTACATTTTAATAATATATTATTCGTCATAACTCAAAACGAAAAAAGTGGGTAAGTGGATGTCGCTCTGCTGTACAGTAAATACAAGTGGGTTACTGTAATGGATAGTATTAAATTTGAATTCAATGATATAATATATTTGTATACGAAAAACGATTATGAGCAGAGACAATTTGTCAGTCTAGGATATTTTATAGTTGTACACTATATTATAATATTGTTGTTATTTCAAAAAAAAAAAAAAATGTAGGTTACTATAAAATAAATTCCGAATGAATCAGATATGATTCATTATGTACCCGACTGACTCAGTCGTCCATAGTAGGTATAAAAAATGAATTATTAATTATTAATATAAGTCATTAACGAAATTAACTATTACAATTAGAATTTAAAGCATATTCTAGAAATTTCAAGTACCCACGTATAATATTTTTAAATGTATTACGAAAATATAATTAAAATTATTAGTCTTGATTATTTAATATGTAATTTCATCCAAATTTAAACTTAAAATAACTACCTATTTAAAAAAACTGTGTTTGTTTAGTTTTTAGATATTTTGTCGCAGAATTAACTACTTACCTAACCTTGATTTAAATTTTCAATCCTTACCTTTAAAAGTTAAATGTTTTTTAATTGTTTAGCAACTAAATAATTTGTAAATTTACAATTAAATACATTTTGACAAAATTTGAACTTTAAATGGTTATAAAAAATCTGCCAATACATTTTTAATATCTTCAAACTACTATAATATAAACTTATAGGGAACCTCATACTTAATTTTTAAGCTTTTTTACTAAATGGATAAAATTGTATTATCATTTATAAAAAACTAAAAAGATTGAAAATTTAAAATATCTATCAATAACTTAAAAATATTTTAAACATTTTGAAAATATTTTTATCAAGTATAGAAAATGAAAGTAAAAACATTCAGTGAAAATTTCAAGTGTCTATACGGTTATTTGTTTTAAAGTTACCTACGCCAATATCTGAAATCGATTTTCTCTAAAATTGATTTTGCGTAATCAGTCCTGTTTTTCTTAATTTTTTTTTTTTTTTTTTGTTTTTCCGTTGCTTCTGAAAACTACTGGTAATTTCAAAATTTGACCTCACCATTGTACACATTAGATTCACTTTCCAACCGGAAAAGCAACTGTAGTTAAAAATCAAAGCTTTATTTCGACAACTTATCGTGTACACAGACACACGAAAAAATACCCAACATTGTAAAATCAATACATTAATAATACAGAATAATACAACTTTACTCTAATATTTTTATGATTTTAATAATTTCAACAGATTGTATATAGATTCTAATAAATGTTAAAAATTTAAAAATCAAAACTTTATAGGAGATAATATGCTATAATTTCTATAATTATTATCGAAAGAGAGTTTCTAAAATCATTTTTTATGAGTATCCTAAAATGGCAATACATTTTTGTAAAACGGTTGTCTGTAAAACATTTCTAGTAGGTTACCGATATGAATCAGTTCTAAAATAATTAAGTAAAATTCGAACGGCACATTAATCGTATTATGATAATATCCACTATAATTAGAGTATGAAGTATAAAATCCGGTGTGATGAAATATTTTAATTATTTTAACAAAAACGTGAAACATTTATATATTTTTAAATACAAAAATATTAATGATGATTATTTAATAATAACCTAACCAAAGAAAACTATCACTAATAAGTAGTTAGTGATTGTTTTCCCTAATATTATAACATTTTAAAGGTGAGTTATGAGTTTATGACAATTACTTAGGTATACGTAAAAATAAAACTTATTAAAAAATATAGATATTTATAACACTAAATATATCATGAAATTTTCAAACACTAACTGTAATAAGACAATTTTTGACCGTTAGATGCCTCTAACGGTCGTGGCCTTCCGGTTTTTGCCGTCAGATGGCAACACACGACATGCACTCGAACTATAACTGTATCCCTTCCGACACACGGCCAGGCAATAAATACGCTACCATGGAGGTAAATTGAAATGCTTTACTCCCGTCTTGTGTAAATAGTAAACATTTTTTTTTCATATTATTATCAGCAGCTATTCGTGGCATTGGTCGTAACATCGATTTTTAGGAACACAATTAAATAACCTACATTTTATTAATATTATTAAGAAACGATTAAATTATGCGAAAGAATAAAAATATATTTTTTGTAGTATAATTTATTATTTTTATAACGTTTCATGTAAACTGCATGGGAACACACTGTTCGTAAAAAATATCGACCATAATTTTATTATTTACAATATTTCGTAATCTTTTCTAAACGCAAAGTTTCACTTTCCAACGAAATATTAAAAAATAATTACTCAAACTTTTTTACCGAGTACCTATGCAAGTATTTTTCCAGTCACAATTAAGAATTGTTGCCATTCAGAGCAATATTGACTAGACACTATGTTATAATATAGTATTAAATCACTAAATATTAGTCGGTGAACTCGATTTATACCATTTCTTATTGTAATAAATTGATACAATATTGGTAAATTTTATCATATTATCTTAAAAACATTATAACACTTTTTATTACTGATTCTTTGATATTTTTAGTATCATAATATTTTCGACATCATTTAAATTACACCAAGAAACAAAAAAAATATCAAGTTCATTACTTATTTGTTTATGTTTGTACAGTAAAATGTCAAAGTATTTTTGACTAATATTGCACGTACATTTAAGTTGTTAAAAGTTTGAAATGAATTGTTATTATTTTGTTTGACGAAATTTATCAGTAATAGCATTTAGCATATACCTATTGTACAATATCATACAATTATTGAATATAATAATGGTAGGTAATAGTTAATTTTTAGTATTTTAACACCAACTTACTAAAATGACGATAGCCATAATTTCAAAAATCCTCACTTGTACCATTCATAATATCTTACATAATACTAATGCAAGATGTAGCTATAATCATTACTTTATAACGTATTTGAAAATTCATCCCAAAATGTTGATCCTTTTAACTTATATGAATAGTGTCAAGTTAAAATTCATTTCTACGTTTCATATTTTTATTCGAGTGCAAATTAAATGTATGTCTTTTTTTATAGATGAACCTAATGCTAATTTTAGGAAACTTACAATTTTTAATAAATTTCTGAAATGAAATATTGTTCATAAAAATTAATTACAATTCATATAGCATAAAATACCATTTTTATTTATTTTGTCTCGATGATTCTTGTATCTAGCGAATATTAGGAGAGGGGCACTAACCCTAATTTTGAGAGCTGTACATTTATGAAGCTATTTCGAAGTGATATACATTGTTAAGATAGGTATATATGTTTGTAAAATGAAACACGTTTTTAATTTTATAACAAATAAAGGAACATTCATTTTTACACTACACAGAGCATTATTGTTCAGGTAGGTTCAAGTAGGATTAAGAAATGGGATTTTACTTTTGAAAAGTGCTTTTTTATATTATATGAATTAATTTTACTCTGCAGAGCTTGGTGCCAAGAGCCGCACGAGACTCACTCGGTAGCCGCATTAATTACCTACTACCCTGATTATTATATGTATGTATATTTAATTTACACCCGTACTGTGTATTCACTGGGGCGTTTATTAATTATTCATAAACTATATAAGACATACATTTTTTTTAATATTTGATATTGTATACCTACTACCCATTGACCACGATGTAAGAAAGTATATTTTACTCATAATATTCATCAACCTTTTAGAACAGAACCTTTTTCTACTCGTAAAATAAAATCTGTTCGTAATAGTTGTACGCAGTAACTGCCTACATAAAACAGCTGTAAAAAAAATAACTTCTATACCGTCCATAAGTAAAAATTATGAACTTTTTCATACTATTTTATTCTTATAAAATCACGGAATAGAATAATTTATTAATTTTATTAATTTATTTATGGAGCGCTACAGATTATGTTTTTACCTATGGCTTCACATGTGACCGTGTGTCACCAATACAGTAGCCTCGATGGGAAACCACCTGTATAATATTATTATCTTTAACCGTAGCATTCACACACTCACAAAAAAAAAATAATGATTGAAAAAATATTTAACTGAGCATAATATAATAATTATGGCCATAAATATTTTACCATAAAATCGATTCTGAAAACGTGACCCTAAGCAATTTGTTCGGCAACAAATAGTATAATGTAAATAGTCACTCACGGCCGGTCACGACAATAATAATTATATGATTATTTACTAATACTATAATTGTTATATCGTACTTTTGTATAATGACGATTTTCAATCAGCTGACTGCTAAATAGGACTTTTTATTATTGACGGTTCGACGAGGTACGTCGAAATACGCAGCGGTGGATTCAAAACTAGATTTTTTGACGACGTGGTGGGCGCAGGGAGAGCGAAGGTTTGCGTAAAACGATTTTGCTGCAGATGTTTTCCGGGACTTGACGCAAAACGAAGGGGAGCTGTACAATATAATAATAATAATAATATAGTCTACATCATACGCATATATATTATATATATATGTATATACGTTTATTACGCGATATGCGTACCTACACACTCTTTGCTTTCGTGTTTAATGGCCGTTGAGAAATCAAATTAATTATACCGATTCGTTGAAATGGCAAATACACCGACGTTATACGGCACCACGGTGTATTATATTACGCGATTTTTTGGTAGTTATTCTTATAATAATTATACGAGAACCAACGACAGCGGTGTGTCCTCTTAAACTTATACGTTTTACGCAGCGATGTTCGAGAGAGAAGTGGGTGAGGCTTGTATTGGGGTTGACATTTTAACACGAATTTATAGTCGTTTGTGAGACGCCCGCTCACCCATCATAACAACAGAAGCCAGTAATGAAAATATAGTCAACCTACTGCACGTATAATATTCTATATAGACGTCCGCAACAAAATAATATTAATTAGGTACAATTATAGTCTTGACCGATATTGCAGTCTTCGGAGTTTTCTCTCGTGCGAACGTAAACTGAAACCGTTCTCCATCGACTTGCCCGTAAAATCATGTAAACTAATACCTTTTGACTGTGCGCAACACGCATATATAATATACCTATATTATTTTTTATTACAACCTTTTTTTCAGAGAAAAGATATCAATGAATATTAAAATGTATTATGAAACTTGCAGCGGATTTTTTAAAATCTTTTCTGTTCAAAAATTGTTTCTATTTAAAAAATTCTAATGATTTTTATCGTTTTTTTTCTATCTTGGCCAAATTTTACTGTAATAAAATAATATAGATAATATATGTTCGCCTTGAAATCAAAAATAAATAATTATGCCGCAACTGTACTTATCGACTATCTATAAATGTGCAAGTCTATGTACAGCACTCGACTTTATAGGTATAAAGAATAAATGATGGTGTAATAATATAGTTAGATACAATATCGAGAGATGATACTTATAATATTGTAATTTATTTTGACTTGCCGATAAAATAGGTACGCAAAAGTGCACCTCGTTGAATGGTACTCAAACAAATAGGTACCGTGTGTCGTATATAAGACTTAATAATGAACTCGGTAAACTACTTTAAGAAACTATTAACATGAGTGAACCAATGCATAAAGCTATAAAATATATAAACATAACAAACGCAAATCGATAAATATAGTTGATTGTAAATAACTTGATCGTCGGCTAATAAGAACATATGAAAGATACCTTGATAATGGCATTTCGACGCACGCACTGAGTGTATTGTACGATGTCGGTTCTAATGATTTGCTTAGGTAGTTAGGTCGTTAATATTATTCGTGTACGTGTTTCAAAATAATAATACATTATTTAAATTATTGTTTTTGTGCGGTTGCATATTTTTTTTTTCATTAATAAATGATTATGATAACATATTAATAATGTATATACTACATATTATATGGTGATTAATCAAGTGCACATTAAATAAATAAATACATTTTTTAAATGTTCCTCAATATTTCTCTCGAAAATGCTCTAAATTCTATATTAAAACCCATCGTATATACTAATTATGGATATAATAATCCCTTAGAAAGAATTTTAAGGATGGGAAATGAATACGGAATTGATTACTTTAATTTGAAAGTATCCACCGTATATATTTATGAGTTAACAGTTATTTAAATTCTTATATATTATAACTTGTAATTTAACAAATCTTATTATAAGTTATTATAAAAGTATAGAACGTATGTCATAATATATGTTATTTTATTTTGTTATATTATTATATAGGTAAACATTTTGATGCACCAAAGTCATCTTTGCCGATTATCTAAATAAATAAACATAATTTACAATTGTTTTCCTCCATTTTTTGTTTTTTCCTTTTATATAAATACTAAGAAACTATACTCATATACGCCAAATACCTATTAAAAAAAATATATATATTGTTAAAATCTTAAATCTTGTAAACCTACCATAATATATTGTAAGTATTTGTAACTAATGGTCATGTAGCTGCCGGGTTTTAGGTATTTGATTAATAAAAAATAAATAAAAATAAAAAAATAAATTTGTCATTGAATAATGAATTTTTTAATACTAATTTTTGGAAATTTAAAATATTTTTAATCAGGGGTTCTTTAACAAATAACAATTAAATACGATCAGAAGTCAATCAAAAAATTGTTTATGAAATGTAATAAAAAAGTAAATAAATGTTAAATCATTTAGATCTAATTAAAATCAAAATAAAAATAGTCCATAATATAATAAATAAACAATAACAATACTGTAGTTAATCAAAATGTCTGTCAAAATTTAAGTTTATATTTATTCATTACCTATTGTATAATTTATGTCATTATCGAAACATCAAATCAGAGCCCAGACTCCCTTATAATTAATATACCTCGGTGAACCCCTGAAAACGAATTTAAAATTCTACTACCTACCCAATATAATGAGACGCAATTCGTGTATACCTTTTTAACGGGACGCAACTAAGGTGTCCCGATAGGTTTACCATAACGACCGCGATAAGCAATTACACGAAATACTCACATAATAATCCAAAATAAAGACGTGAACGGATTTTCGTTTGACTTGGTTTATTAAAGAAGTACCACGGGACAATCTTATAATATAATATATTTTTATAATTTTATCAAATGAAAAAAAAATTTAAAAATATAACCACACGAGTTCAATCCTCTAGGAATGTTTAAGGCGGTATAATAAAATATTGACACCAACTGACGACATTGTACGCGGTTTCTAACGCCGCGAACTAATAAATCATAATAATTAGACGATTTTCGACACATGCTAATCGGTACGATTATAGAACTACGCTTACTAGGTTATACCATAAGTCCATAACACATAATTACATTATCGCCGTGTCAATTGAATATTCATAGTAATCGAAAGCTGTGATAACAATAATATCATAATGATATCGTATTACATTCGTTGACTGAATACTAATCGATGTGCATATTATTATCGTTCTATATATTATACCTTCAACGTTATTACTTTATTAGTATTGTTGTTCAGCAACGTGACGATAATTGTTTTATCGTATTACATATTTACATGTAGATATATTCTATAGTATCACGAAGTTGATTTCAGACTTCATAATATTATTATGATATGTTGTTATAAATAATAATAATAATAAATTATAAAATATATATTTTTTTTTTTTTCAAACCATATCTTTTATCGAATATTAGACAAATACTTAGTCCAATACTCAACAATTAGTGAAATTAAATTACTTGAACATTACTAATCAATGAATCTATAAGTCAGAAACTCGAAATGTCCCAGGTATAAATAATTATCGAGGGAAATAAATAAACGTCGTATTTGAGATTAAAAAGGTATGAAAGTAGCTGGTATCACTCTGCGGTTATAATAATGCAGTAGCTAGTGTCGAGAGTGTTATCACTTAGGTCTATGTATAGGTTTAAGCCCAGGACTTTTTTTGCTTTTGACCCTTCTCACAAAATTACCAACTAGATTCACTTTTCTACCAGAAAATATGCTGGGATAGAAAATCGAAGAAATCTTATTGATATAAAAGGTGATAAGAGACACAAACAATATTAATATTTTAAAATTTGTAAACAAAACTCACAGCATTATAAAGTCAATAAATTCATCTATACCCACTTATTAGAATCTAAAATATATAAAGACGGAGCCGCCGATTTTCAAATACACTTCTTTACTTAACTATTGGTGAAAAATTGCGGTTGAAAATGATGATCGTGAATTCAGAATAATGCAAAAGGAAATTTTTATACTTTTTTTTATGCATTTTCATGTACGAATAATGATTAATAACAATAATTATAACCGATGATTAATTTTTAAAAATGTGTACATTGAACGGGTACATTCTATACACTTAGGATCATGGACAAAGTGGTATCGTTAAAACTCAAAATATCAATGGCTTCTGTAATAACAAAATATATTAATATATTATCTATTATTATTATTAAAATGAATCATGAACAATACATTTATCATAATTCATAAAAATGCTTGTTAAATTCGTATAAGTAATCATGGCTAAATATACGATGAGGAACAAATTAGGTATTATGTGCATTATTATTAGCATTCAAGAGTACTCGTATTAGTCGTATTAAGATTTTTTGATATTTCTAATTTTGGTATTATAAACGATAGTTTTGTGCATTACATAATAGTTTCAGCTACCCTCACAGTTTTAAAAATTGTAATAACTAATAAATGCTTTGTTTAATAATAATATATGACTCATATGCATAATACCTCATAATAATAAATATACGGAAAATAATATTGTAGTTCAAGCACAAAAATGTATGTTACGCACTTACGCTCTGCGACAACGTATGAAACAGATAAGATATATTTGCACTCGATGACCTAAATTTGTTGGGTTAAACAGGCGATATAACAAAATTTATTGTAAATTAGGTATTTACGATATGATAATACATTAATACGTGGTCGTTGAGCTTGAGACACTTTCTAAGGGCCCGAAGATACGATCGGATTTTGCCGGCTGACGTTTCTACCGTGCGGTCGATATACCCACTAGGGTCCACCGGCCAGCGAATTAGTATTATTATTAAATAGTATATTATAATTTTATTTAAAAACCCCTGTTGGGTTAATAAAATATTTTTCGACTTCGGTACTTTTTGACAAATTATAATTCGTACTTATTCGATTAAATTTTAAACTTGTGCAGTGATATATTTTGGAAAGGCTCTATTGTCTACTAAACCAAATATAATTTGGAATAATTTTAAAATTGGACAAGAGTTTGAAATAAAGTAAATATTTTTCACTCGAGCTCAGTCTGTTGTTGAGTGTGCCGTATTTAGTTTAAGTTTTGAAAATGGATTCAACAACTCTAGCGTCAATTGCACTCAGTTTTTAAAAAAGAAAATTAAAAATCGTCGTTGGTGGGCACATCTTGTATTAGCTAAGAGAATGAATCAAGGACAATTTAAAGTAACCTATAATGAACTAAGAACTAATGAAGGTATAAGTATAAAAATGATAATCGTACTTAATACAACAAACTTTTTTTTTCTTAACAAATTAATAATTGCGGTTTAGATGAATTGTTTAGTTTACACTCGAATGACAATGTCGATATTTGATGAGCTGTACAGTTTGTTGGAAACAAATTTAACAAACAAACAAATGACTGACAATAAGTGAGTTCCTATTGGTCCAAAGGAACGTCTATGTATAGCATTAAGGTAGGTAGGGTATATTATGAGTTTATTCATTTATATTTTATACTTTTTACACTAGTCCTATTTATCACGCTTCACACATGTTCATGATAAATTAGTGTATCTATACGCCGAAATTCTGAACAGTACTCGGAAAACAATTAAGTAAATAATATGATAACGATAAGATAATTTGATGTCAACCTAACATGGACACCCCGCTTTTTCTCTTTTCGGTTTATAAAGCAGTAATATAAAATATTTTTTTTTAATTTCACACCTACTTAAAGGTAGTATTTTTTTAAATATTAAGATATGTATAATTGTTCCGAACATCTTATAGTATCGAAATAAAAATTGACAGTTTCGAGTTTTTTTAAACATTTTGTACAATGGACAAACTAAGTGATAGGTATGGACAACATGGCCATTTAAAAATGTTAGTAATTAATATATTTTATAAAATGTGAAAGTGGAAAAAGTACAAAATTAATACTACCTACAATATAAGATATATTTAACTTTTTTATAATATCATTGTTTAAGGCTTAATAATTTGTAAGTATGAACATTTTGATAACTGGGAAACTATACTATAATGTGAATTAGATTCTAATTCGAAAAACAGAAGTTTGTATCGCAATGGTTTATAGGAGATAATTTGAAATTATTGTCTTTAATTATATTTAAAAATTTCAAAAATTTGGATTTTCATAAATTAATTTTAAAAGGAAAAACATAGGTGAGAATGCTTGGCGAATTAACTTGTGTGCATGGACAATCAATTTTAAAACGATGTATAAATACAATAGGGTGGCTTGGCGTGGCGCGTTGGCTGCTACCGACCGCGGAATGCAACTGGAAGTAAGTAACGGCCACAGCTACTAGTTACCGGGTAGTTGACCACCCGGGTTCATAGTAGTTAAAAACCTTGTCACACATACACGTGTTTGTTATACACTTATTTATACCTACCGTAACAACCGTAAAAACAACATGCCGTACCAAAACCTTACCCCTACCACACTTCCCCAACAGTTAATAGCCTTAGTCGCCGGACTTAAGACCAATAAAAAAAAAAATACAATACAATAGGAATGAGCTCGGAGGTGATGTCCGGAAAGTTGATGTAATTTTGTTTAATAAATGTTAGTTTTCCATCGTTTTCGTATGAATAATTATTATAATAATAAGTACATAATTTGTTGATATGACATAACTACATAGTTAGTTATATATTCACTATTCAGTATATTTACTATCAAAAATACCGGATCGTTGAACGTTGTGATGTTCAGGTCCCATACAGTGGTCCCAGAATAACTATTATCAGTAATGCTACCAATTTAATATTAGCCATATCGATACTTATTATAAAAAAAATTTAAAAAATTTAAAATACTCAGAGTGGCGTCATTTCAACTTTTTTATTGTTGGTGTCAAAAATGTTGGAGGCCACTTCAAATCATTACCAGACCACGAAACCTTTTTTGAGGGGTGAGGGGGGGATTAAGTGGTAGAAAAATGATAGAATATTTGTATAGCTTATAATATAATGTCACATAATATTATATTATTTTGAAAATATCACAATTATTGTTACTATTTTTGTACTTTTAATGCATTTATATTTATACCTATTTTGTGGTTACTGTGGTATTTATACTTGATAAAAAAATGTACAGGTACCTATCAATAATAAAATACTTAACCGAACTTAACCTATACATTTTTTTCTCATGGCATTCAAAATATATAATATAACTAATTTAATAATACATGTAATTTATTTTATGGTTGATAAATCACAACGACAGAACCAACAGTCATATAGAATAATAAAATACAACAAATTAACACAATAGTATTTTTTTAAATACTGAAAAAATACAATATAATAATAAAGTTTTATAGTAATAAAACACTTAGATGTATCGTTCCATATATTTATTGTTGACAGGACAAAGAAGATGGTGCAAATATAAACCCTCAAAACCCCCGTCCACCCAAATGACACACCTGGCATATGATAGTTCAGTATTTAGATAGTATGCCGAGAAAAAGAGCACCCCGCAGTGGCCACACCCTGTGCAGTTTTAATTTATACATCACGATATCCAAAATTCACACCCTGTGGGTCTATAATCCAAGAATAAAAGTACATATTTTTAGTAAACACAATGTGATGATGAAATTATTGATTTTAATCATGGTTGACTTAAAGGTGCATAAAGCAAAACTGTTTTAGAAATTATTATTATACATTGTTAGTTGACACATTGAATAATTGTTGTTATTATTGAAATATTAAAATTTTTCACCAAATAACACAAAAATTATTGTGAAGAGGGTGTCAGGCCAACATTTGTTTTATTCCCTCTCTCTCTCTGACTCAGATTTACCAATAATTATGTCTTGTTAGCTTTTATATTCGACAGTGAACTGATTAATAATATCAAAATATCTAACTAAAAAGCAAGAATATTTTTGACAGGTATTATCGTATAGGTTTTCATTTTTAAATTGAGTCATTATTTATAACTATGTAAAATATTACAATTTCAAAATTCATTTAAGTCGTCTTTAATTTAAAATATCATTTAACGCCTAAATTGGATGGTGATTTGTGATATATAAATTCACTCTAATACGAGTATAAAAGCCAACAATATAAAATTGGGTTTTTGTTGAACTCAAATTTACCCTGTTGCATGTAGAATGTAGATGATCAGAGACGGTCGAGACAGAAAACAAAACAAGCACTGACTTCCTCTTGATAACAATATTAATAATAATAATATGATAGCAATTACATCCCATAGTGAAGTATCGGGATACTGTATGTACCTGGTTAGTCTCTACATAACGTTGTGTGTTCATTAATTAATTATCGAAGTATGTAAATAAACAAATCCATGCATTCATGGACGATGGATATTTGTGTCTTATGGGATATTGCAGGAATCCACTATAGAATCATGATGGTATTGGCGCTGGGATGTAAAATGGAAACATTCGCTAGGAAGCGTGCATTGAGTAAGTTGTAAGTACGCTAGGTACACTTAAATAGGTATACGTCAGTAGATATTAACGTTAAATAATATATGATACGTAATTAAATATGTACAATAATGAAGTGTCTTTCGTAAATCAGAGTTCCGAGTGATTAGGTTTAGAGTCTACACAAGGCAACGCTATTAATCAGTTATTTAAAACAAACTAAACTATATCAAATTATTTAACCTAGATATATCTCAATCCTTTTTTGTTCATACTATTACCTTTTTTTTTTTTTTTTAATTACTTTAAAGCCTCAACAACTAAGGTTATTAGCTTACATATTTTAAAATATTACTTATATATACAGGTACAATTTACAATACATTTTACAATATTACAATAAAATTATTCTTGGTAGGTATGTGTAATTAAAGTAGGGGAATATCTAGGAAAACATATGAAATTATATGAGGTTTACTATTACCTTTGTTTTGTATATATTATTGTTAATGATTCATTCTTGTGTAAAAAAAAATATTAATGTTAAAGGTCAATAACCTTTGTTGTTGAGGCTCATTTAAAATAAAATTTAAAAAAGGCAACACTGTACAGAAGACTAAAATGATATTATATATAGGAACTATGTGTCCACAAAATTTACTAACTCGATGTCTCGATCCCCAAATATTAATCAGTCCAAGCCAATGTCGTACCTAAAAGGTGAAAGGACAAGATGGTTATTTTCAAATATTATTTCTCCCCCCCCCCCCCCCCACCACCACCACCACTCACACACACACACTCCAAAGAACTTTTCTCTTAACATAATTCACATTTAATTTCGATCTAATTTTGGATTTTCAATGATTTTAATAAGTGAAGTAATACATAATTTAGCCACCCATTAAAATATTTTACAAATGTTCAACTGGTTCAAGGTACCAAGATAATATTTAAGACGTTATTTCATAAAATATTACAAAAATTTACCCATAATAGGTATAAAAAAAAAAATTAAGCAAGAGTCGGTAGATCCGAAGTATATAATATATATTATAATATAAATGAATATTACAACCAAAACGAAAGCTTAAATAAAATATCCAAGAAATATGGATGCTTTCACAATTTTTTTACAAGACAGTTTGTCAAGTAATTTCCGCCAAGATTTTATCTCATTACCAGCTCCTTTACTAAGGATTATCATGCCATTATTGTTATCATTAGTTTTGTTGTTATTTGGGTATTTATTGTACCATAATGGTAACCAATATTATTATTATACAGGTAGGTATACCTACGATTAAATGTCAATATTATTATCATTACATCAATAGAAATAATAGAATGTTTTTTTAAATAAAGGTTAAGCCCACAAAAATATTTCATACAAATATTACAAAAATGTGTAGGTATACGTCACAAACGCTATAATAGCTGTTGTATTACGCGCTGTAAAGGAAAATAACATTTTTCTTACTAAATAATAACATCATCATTTTATGCTAATGTTTAGATTTAGTGGCTCCCGGAGAATTATTTTTTACTGAAGCATTGTTATGACACCTACTCATTTGAACACATCGAGACAAGAAGATAAAAATGTTTTCGAATAGTAATTTTTGATACTATATGACCTATATACTATAAAGTATAATGTCAATTAGACGGGGAAAAAAACCCGAAAGACGCTAAAAAAATTCGTGAAACTTGTCATATATAAATACATCTCGAGGTAGTTAACAAAACATTATTTCCCGTCGCCGGATTGTAATGAGCCACTTTTGAATGTAAATTAACTACAGTTTACCGATTTAAGTTCAAATGGTATATTCTTTTCTTCTTTTCAGACGAATTCAAATATACATTAAATCAGTGGAAAATTGACAGTCGATTTAGATTGTTTTGATAATAATTACACCAGTCGCAAACAAAGTAAACAATTTATCGGATAACCGCTAATGTTTATAGGGTGTTTCACCTTTCACCACAAAAATAACTTTTGCTGTAATACAGTAAATCACGGCGATCTGTACTACGAATTCCGTATTAATATACCTTCTCTATAGTTGGTCTATGGTTAGTGTTTGGATAAATTTTTATATTCTGTAACGATTACGTATTCATAATCAATTTATTCAAAAATTACTTTGTTTAACCGAGCCGAACGTGATCCGAAGAGTTATTTTTTGAAAATGTAATGACACAATTAATTCGATATTGGTGAATTACGCAAAATCAACAACGAAAAAAAAATAATAGGATTCAAAAGTAATACAAATGTTTGTGAATATAAAATATGATCACTAATATAATTTTTTTTGTTACTATTATTTACAAGTTATCCTTAGATTTTTTGTTTTAATTCTAATAAAATAACAATTTACAAGAAAAAAAATATAGCAGACTACCCAGCTATATATAATCTTATTGAAAAATCGTCCAAACAGAGAGACACAAAAGCTTATATTAATTTAAGTTACGTGAGCCTTTAATGATTTTTTAGTTTTGTATGTTATAAATACTAAGGAAGTATACGAGAAAACAAGAAAAACCTTCTACTTCCGAGTTCTACTATTAATCTACACGTTGATAATATGCGTGTACGCCCATCACATTAACATTTTCGTCGGTCACAACCAGACCGTAACGAATAAATCATAATAGGCATGACGTGTGTTGACGACCAAACGTTTAAATTTACAATAATTATATTATTAATTATGAGACACTCATAAAAACGCACATATAATAGGTATAATATTATATAAATCTCATACAATTATTATTTAAACGATTTCAAACAAATATATAAGTTCCGCGACGTTGACGAAATACTCGATTACACGTTATACTGGGGTTTGTCAATTAATAATTTCGGGTTAGTCGCTTTAGGAATTCAGGAAGTTTATTTGCGGTATTATATTTTATAGGTATTACCAAGTTTTTAGCAATATTTCGTGACGATCCTCCAAAAAAAAATGTTTTTTTCAATCCCAATCGATTGGTTGAATTACCATACTGATTTTCAATCTTCGTGTGTGTCTGTCCACACCATAATTGGATATACTGCGCTTCAAAAGTGTACAAAACTTTTTTACATTCTGGCGACTCAAATGCAAAGTAAAAACTTTTTTAGGGAGTATTTTAGATTTAAATAAATCTTACGAGAGGTTATTTTTACACACACTCCGGTGTGGTCATAATAATAAGTCTTCAAATATTATCAAATATGAAATAGAATCATCATAGTATGACAACATTTATTTTTTATATTTCTGAAAAACTTTATAAATATATATTTCATGCGTAAAGACGGTTGATTGTGTGTAGAAGGGGTGTTACAATACAAAAACACCCCTCCTGACTACGTCGCTGATAACATTATAGCGTATTTTACATTTTTACGAGAGACAACCGTGGAATCCTTAAACACATCTATAATATTAGCTTGATATAACGGTTGCCGAGTGCAAATATGAACTAAACGGGCCCAATAAGAATGTTACAATTTTATATTATGTACCAATGTACCTACCTACTCGTTAGAATTCTTTTCGACGTATTTAAGGTAATTGGCGGCTCTAAATGAAATTTTCACTTGACACGGTACCTCGTCCGCGTGTTATATGCTATCTGATATTCAAGTTTCAACATGATATAATATGTATATCAATAACACAACGAAAGTCGAAAATCATGTGTGGTGCAAAACACCATCGAAAAAGCATAATACATCATTAACTACACAACGGTATACACTTGCTATATGGTTATACAATAACATCATATTATGTATGCACAGTTCTACTGCAGCTGTGTACATGACGAGCACACTCATCAGTGTGGACGTTAGTTGTGGTAGGGTGGTAACGGTTCGAGGGAGGGGTATAAATTATATCATATTAATTGTGTCAAAATGAACGCTGAAGAGTAATAATCTGGTTATAGGAGTTATGCAAATATGTATATGTGTAAAACAAATCACAAACCGTGTGGTGTGTATGTAAAAAAATTCGGACTCGTCATTAACAACGGCTCTCGGGTTGAGTATAATACTCAATACACAATACACATATACATATTATATACATTATATATAATTTTATTATATAATATTAGGTGATGTCTCCAGTCAGGCTATACAATAAGATATCATCTCCTACATAAACTGACTTATGCGTATAAACTTCAAAACTATCCTATAACTAAAACACTAACATTATATTCTATTATGTATAAACTATAAAATTATCCAAATTAGGTTAGGTAGGTATATTATCTTTAAGCTTTACAACAACATAATTTGTATAACATTACTGAATATTATTTTATATTTACACAATATAACACTACGTATATTATTATATGTAATATATTTAACCTGATAATAATATGTTAAAAATGATTAAGTATTAAATTATACTAAACAAACATAATAAGATCAAATTTTATTTCGTTTTTTATCCCTTGCAGTCTAATTTAGATAAAGTGACTTTATTTGTGTTTTTCAATGCATTTCAATGAATGATGTCCATGTCTAAGTTCAAGACTCATGACAACATTATCAATTGATAACAATTTTGTACTAGTTTCGACGAACCTAACAAAAATAAACATGTGGCCAATGTATACCATTTAATATTCGCGTAATTTGTTGATAATTTTTGTATTACATATAACACAACACACCACCAAAGCCACAATAAATTACCTTTTCATGTTTTAACACTAACATCTGGTTTTGTTGTAATGGTTTTTGTTGTATACAGTAAAAACTGTTAATAACTATTATTCGCAAAAACGTTACTTGGATTGCTTTAAATATTTAGTAAAATTTTATTAATATACAATGTGAAATTGAGGTAATATCTAATAAATAATAAGTAGAATATTATTATATTGTAATTAATATACAAATGATTAATTAACATAATAATATAAAATGGTATATAATGTTTGTATTAACGTTAGACATATAACGTATATTAAATAATTAAAAAATTTTCATTCCTTTTTTAACACATTTTAAACATTATATTTTAATTAAAATATTATTTTCAATTAGTGTTATTTTAATTCGGATCGATGTAAAACACAAATACGACGAGAAGAATTTATACGTGACTTTAATCCGCAGTCTATATAATAGCTGTTTAACCACAAGCTAAAATCATGGCAAATGTAAACTCCCATAAAAAATTGTGGTCATCAATTTATTGGTTTAGTGTTGTACAGGTCAATACTAAAACAGTTTCCTACATATTCCGGGTTTAAAAATATCAATCCAAAACAGTAATGTAGCCATTTACTTAATTTCTGATTCATCATTTTTATAGACCGTTGCGAGCCCAAATCTTTAAATTGTACGCCACCATGCCTGCTATAAATAAACGACAACTATCTAATTTAATTCCGGGCCATTGTAACAAGCAAGCATTTCTTAAACCTTTTTCAAAATCAGTTACAATTTTATTCGGTTTGAATTCACTACCAAATTCATTACATAGTTCATTTATTGTTTGAAAACATTGTTTATAAGTTAATTCCTTTTTATCATTCAATAAACAAAATATTAAAGGATTATAATGACCGTTTAAATAACAATGGAAAGTTAAGAATTGGTAAAAAAAATTAACACAGAAATCAAATGTTCCATAAAGATAAACGATTTCGGCCTGACAAAAAGCTTTTAAATTTGATTTACATGAAAATATTATTAAATTATCTATTACATTATTTGTTAATACAAAATGTTCGTCTTGAATTGTTTTTATATTAAGTTGCTCAATATAGCTGCGTGGACAGAGTTCATATTTGTTGGTAAAGGAGGTAAAATATTTCGGCGTGCATTGTATGCGTTTCTTTTAACATATTTTAAATCAGTTATTTCTAATTTACTAGTTGACTGGTCATTTAAACATTGAATTAAAACTTTACTTGGTTTATCGCGAAGATTATCAGTTGCTTTTCTTTTTACGGATGCAGACAGCCGTTGATGCTGTATCATTCGTTTTCACTTCAAGTTTCGTGTTTATGATCTTCATTACTTGATGATATTATAAATGTTTTAGGGGAATTTACGATAGTTTAATACGGTAGCGAAATGTTTTCAGGGGAATTTACGTTAGTGTAATACAGTAACAAAATGTTTTTAGGGGAATTTATAAAATTTCAGGGTAGTTTACATTTGCCCATTACTGATATGGCACAACGTCATCATATTAAATACATAAATAATTATTTAATATTATAATATTAAGATTATTTAAAATGTTATCATTATCTATTTAGTTTTACATGCCTGGTTTGTCTGGTTTCCTATTTATAGATTGTAGATACACTTTCACTTGTTTAATTAGTGAAACACCAGCGTTAAAAGTTCACCGATTATCAATCGACAAAAGTTTAAATCAGTACATTATTATTATAATTCTTCTAACAATTATGATTAATAATATAATACTAATAGTATTATACAATTTTAATGACTCGTTTTTTTTCCATCAATAACATTATTACTTAGTGGTAATCAATTTAAAACAAAATCCTGTCTATCAATAATTTGTTCGTATTCAATAAAACCGGGCTGACCAAGTTACCGAAACTTCACGTTGCCCCGCGACATATATTCACATAAAATATTAGTTATTATAATAGTCGTATAATACAAAACGATGATAATACAAATACGTCGAAAATTAGAAATTATATCGTCGCCACGTATAACATATAAATTTATAATGTACACACACACAATATACCATCGTTGTACGGACGACACACTCAACATATGTGCTCAAATCAGACGTCATAGGTGGAAAAAAATGTGCGTCTGAACACATGTACGTATTAAAATATTATGAATAATATATAACAATAATAATAATACGCGTGTACAGTGCGCGACTCTTCGGCGACGGACCCCATCACGATTTTTGTACGCGATGCGTTTTTTTTTTTTTACTCTGGTGCGTATACTATCGTAATAAATTTGTTATGCGCGCACGGTGTATATAAGTACATAGGTACACGACTATATTATAAATTTATAACACTATATTATGTTATTTAGGTAGGTATAGGTATGTGTGTACGATGACACCACTATTAATACTGTGTACACGACAGGTTTACACTTCACAGTCTTTATACGGACTACACTAATAACTGTCTCGGTCGAAAACAAAAAAAACGGAATGTTTAACTTTTTTTATGCAATCGCGTATCGCCAGCGCCGGCTTGGTAGGTCTACAGTATTTGAGTTGTTCTTCGTTTTTTTTCTGCGTGAAGTGGCTACCAAAAAATCATGATTGCGTATAGATAATTTACTATATATTATCATAGTTAACTTTAACAATATTGTACAATCATTATACTTGACCAATTGTTATCGTACTTACGACTATATTTATCACACGTAAGTAAACGTGGCCATGTACAGTGTCATATTTTAGTGGTATATATAGGTGAGGGGGATTCCAAAATGGTATTAATTTAACTAAACTATAAATGTAGTTTTTAGTACCTATTGAAATTTATGAATTTTTTTACATTATTCTGATTCATGTTGTTTATATACATATTCTGTAACTAAGTAACATACTATAATGATAGATATTGTAATGATAATATAAGAAATAATAAGACTTTAAAATTGCTAACAACGATTTTCCAAACGATTATGCCCTGAATAGTGGCATTAAGAATCAACATATACAGTAAAACCTCTCTATAAGGGACCCTCTTTTAAACAGAATCCTATAACGGAAAATGTCAATTGTCCCTGTGCAAATTCTATGACGGAAAACTCTTTATTACAGAAAACTGTTAGGTCTCATCGTCTCATGCGATTCCGTTATAGAGAGATTTCACTGTACATATAATATTATATAAAATGGAATTTAAACACGCATCATATGAGAAATGTGTGACGAGTGACGACGCAGTCCAAGATAAAGTGATAACAATAATGTTCTGACAATTCGGTGGTTATGATGATTTTTGTTAACATTGTATTATTTTCAAAAATTGTGATAAGTTTGGTAATTATTAAAAAAAAATTAAAATAAACCAGAGAGCGTGCTAATAATGGTCTCTTGAATATTTATCAAATTGCCTTAATGTCGTAGTTTTTAACCACTCAACAGAATATCATTGAGCGATGTGTACGCTGGTAGTCGCGATAACCGGTTGAAGCGTGCCGTGTCTGGTTTTCTTGGAAATCGAATCGAAACTGTATTTTTATTATATATCCGCAGCCTAGTCGCAGATAAGCACCGAGCTTCCGTCCATGCGTCCTGTGCGTGTAAGAAACGATAACAACTAAACAACTATCTGTACAGTCGATGACTCTTTATCGTCTTATCATCCGCTGCAGTCCGCAGATAAGATATTTCTCCGTCACCTTTATACTACACAAATGGCTTAAAATACTCCAATACATTACGCTTATCATCCGCCTCGCCATAATAGTATTCATTTGGGGCGATTGTAAACTCCACCGATTTACAGGTAGTCGATTTTAAAGTTGAATTTATAGCATGTAAATTCCACCGATACATTTTTTTGACCTGAAAAAAAAATGGAAATTCCACCGATACGTATTTTTGACCTGAAAGCACGTCAATTCCATATAAAAACCCGAATATACATCACTTTACAAAAGCTCTATTAGATATTCAATGATTATTATATTATGTATTTTAACATTGTGTAAAAAAAGATATGGTACCTAAGTATTTGAATATAATATATATAAATAATAAATCTGTACATAAATTATGTAGGTACGTATTACTTATGTAATGTTAATAATTATATATTTTTCTATTATTTCTATTTGATTTTAATGATTTTTTTTAAACTATATTGTATTTAAATATAATAGATATATTATAATTAGGGCCCGGATTTAAATGTACTCAAAACCATACAAATATGCTCTAAAAAATAGCGAAAATTGTCCTTAAAAAATGCATTTTACCTCAAAAAATGACCTTAAAAATGCCATTTATATTTATTTTTTATACAATTTGTTATTTTAATTTGGAATTTATTACCAAAATATATTTATTACTTTATTGAAAAAAAAAAATTGGAAAAATTGAATTGATGCTGCTATGAAAAAACATACCGGTGGAGTTTACATTTTTTTTTCAGGTAAAATAAACGTACCGGTGGAATTTACATGAAAAAAGGTCTAAAAAGGTCGCAATTGGTGGAGTTTACATGCGCCCTCCATTTGCCATTGCCTTTATTACCTAAATTCACGACAGGCATATCACTGGGACAGTACTGGCAGGTCAGTGGCGTAATTATGTGGTAGGATATGAGGATATATATATCCCCCCCGAAACTTTTTTTTTAAACAACCATAATTTTATTAAATTCCTGTAAGCACTTGGCTTTAAAATAATTTAAAATAAGAAGTATAAGAATTCGTGGACATTATAATAGTTGAAGTTTGTTTTTATTTTATTAGTTTAAAACTGGGTTATACCTCAACAATTACAATATATGACAAGAAAATTGTATGGTTCATAGTTAAAAGGTAACACTGAAAACAATTATTATTATATAATTTACCTCATTTCATTTATCATAACAAATTAATATAATACTATAACATCATAATCTATGAAATTTAATGATAAAGAGGCCCCAGAACCAATTCCAAATTACGCCACTGGATCCTTATTGGCCTTATTGGCACTATAGTATACTGTCATAAATCATAACGTTATAATATTAATATAATGCTCAATCAGTATACCGGCATTCCAGCACTGGCCATGTACCACCAGTCAATACTGGCTATAAGCACTAAACTTAATATTGACGTTCTATACTAACAGTCAGTGTTGGCACCAGTACTGACGGTATGCTGTCATATATCTCTGATGATAACGCATTACCAGTAATGTTTGGTAATGATTCAATTACTATTATATACCTACTCAATGACGAGGTATAGTCACACACTGCAGTTCAGTAAAGCAACATTGCCGGATTTCGTATGATATATAAGTGTTGGTTTGAATTCCGCGAAATTTGTTGAAGACGAAATATTATAGACATTCGGATGAATTGAATTACGTATCGTTGTATATGAAAAAGCTCTGAAAAGTATTATTGTTGATGGGTTTTTAATATTGCCTATAGACAAAACGATTTTTCCTCAAAGATTTTAGTTACAGTTAAAAAAGTAATACTCGTAGTAATTAATTGAAATTCTTCAACATTATGTACGAATATTATACATACAATATTATTATACACAATTACATTTTCAAAATATTTCAATTTTAAGATATTTAGTATTTACTAGTGTCTATACTAAAAATCTATTCAGTATTCATACCATTATTATTCACGGTAACGTCAGAATATTGACTTTTATTAGTGAATAAATTATGTATACAACTTCGATGTAATATTTTTATAATAATTAATAACTAATGATATTATCTATAAGCGACATTTTTGGCAAAATTAGTTCAACAATATACCGTAACATATTACTCTGATTGAAAAATAAATTACTCGTCACTTCTACAAGTAAATATAAATTATTTATAGTAGGTATATAACTTATCCTCAGAAATAGAGACTGACACAGCGTCTCAGCACGAAATCGTTATTCGATGACAATTCTTTTGAAATTAAATTAAAATTTGACACGCGTCCACTCGTGACTCAATAAGGATGTATATTCGAAACTACTTCACTATACAGAGCGACTATTGCGGTTTTTTTGTAATATTAAATATTTATCGTCACAATAATTATGTGTGTGTATAATATATACGAAGTTTAAGTATAATTACCGCTCGTCTGCTGCAGCTCGTCATCTCTTTTTAAATTCCATTTTTCTTTCTCATTTATTGAGCCGTTTAGTTATTATAGTACCTACATATCTACCTGCGTCGGCTGTCGTTTGAAAAAAAAATCCAGTAAAGACGTTACGGACACGCGCGGCACTCGACGTCACCACAATAATGATAATAATATTATTATTATTATTATTCCCGTTAACAGTTGATTGGCGGTTGCCGCATAAATATTATTTAAATTATATTATTCGGATATACGAGTAGGCATGTAATATAACTGCCGCGTCGGGTACACGTTTGATTTATAATTATTACGCGCACTCTGAACGCCGCAGCGTGTCATCGTAATAATATTATTGTAATCGAACAGTGTTGGATCCATCACTCGGTGTGTTCGGTGTAATATTATATCTGACAACAACTATTGATATTATTATCCTTTCCACAAGCTCCGACGGCGCACCACCGCAGTCGTGGAAAACAAAAATATATTGTTCATAAATCACAATACGCGTGTGTATACCTATTAAATGCAGTAGGTAGTCACTCGATAATTCGAAATTCAAGGGACCGAGCTAAAAATTCTCGTTTTCGATTTACCCAGTGTTTGAATAATCAGGGGAAAATAAATTAATTCGATTTAAAGAGGGGTGAAAAATTGTATGTTATTTTTTAACTGCTTCGACTGCCGCGATCACTTTTTTTTTGTCGGCCATCGACAAATACTTTACGGAACCCATAATCCGACTGACCAAGTTTTATTCGATTTCAACGACTGTTCGCCCTTTGCAGATGTTTATTTTGGTAAAATAGTAGGTACCTGCGATTGAAGTCTAGATTATAGGTAAGTAAAGTACGAATAGTACGATAGTATATTTTGATTGCCGTCGTTATTAGTTTCGTTACGAGTATCTACGTCAAATATATTGCACATAATCTTTCTACATATGAATATACATTAGTATATTGCGTTAAAGGAAATTCGAATTATAGAGGTTCTGAAAAAATTCGAATTGTAGAGTGTGTCCCACCGACAGACATTTAGAATTATCGAGGGTCCAGAATACATGTATTTCCTTCTAATTATTGAGATTTTCTCAGGAGACTATAGGCGTTTAGTTCGATTTATGAAGTTTTTCGAATTATCGAGTGACTACTGCTGTGTATAGGTTTAGACCGTTTCTTGTAGTATATGTGGTGAAAATCATTCGTGGCAAAAAAAAAACAAAATAAATTAATTTGTGCCACTAAAAAACTAGATTTAATAAGACGTATTATGTAATCTAAATGAGCAGTATTTCAGTTAATAATACAATATGTAAAATTCATCAACACTATAAATCATTATCAATATTGTTCATGTTAATGATTTATTGATTTATGTGTAAGTATATACTATACATTGTATATAGTCCATATTATTTATTCACTTTTTTAGCGCCTATATAACATAATTATAATGTGAGTAAATTTCTCGTGTAAATTCACATAACTGAAATTAAAAGTCAGTCACAGATCACCAAAAACAATATTTATATATGTAGCGTAAATTACACGTTGATTTTTATATTTTTACACGAATTACATACGCACTTAAATATACCAATATTAATAATGGACCAACTTGCAATAATAGGTACTTAAATTAGTTCAAATTGACATTTCTTTGTGAAGTATACGTATTTTTTTTTTGAGGGGGGGTCTTTAGAACTACACATTCCGTGTACTTCATTTGATTCCTGTAATAACTATGAAAGGTGAAACTGTTATGTTACATTTTTCACTCTTTTTCCATTTTTAAAGCATTTTCAGCGTCTTCAGATCTCTTTTATTAATCTGTAGTGCATAATAATATTATCATTAAAACAAACATTGTACGAACTTTAAGTTTAAATTAGGAAATTAAAAATAATAAACCGAGAAATATTGTTCTCGTTATATTTTCTTTAATAATAATACCTTGGGTATTTTTTATCCGTACCAAATGTCAATATTGGTTAATTATGAAAGCGATAACCTATTTATCTACCTACAGCGATTATCAAAAGTGTTGTCTTATACTCAAAACAAATAACAATTTGTGGGTTTGAATTGCATGTTGATCGCGTTTATTTCGAGTAAGTTGGGTACCTACTTTGTTGTCAATTTATTGTACGTGTCTAAATTTGGTATTTTGTTTTTGTATTATTGTTAGTTCAATTAAGATAAAATATTTTGAAATTTTTGAAGGTCAAATAATCGTTTTCCTCTCAATGTCTGCCCGTAAAAAAAATGAGATTAATTTTTAAGAGCATTATTGAGCTGAAATAATAATTTTAATTGGGTTTATAAATATGGTTCATTTTTTATGCGACACCTAGTGACCTCTAAATAACAAGCTCATTATATACAAAATGCTACTCAAACCAATATGAGTCTATGGTATATAGCTTTGGGGATTAGCGAAACCTACTATCATTAATAGTATACAAACCTATCAATCCAAAACTCTAAGACAAATCACTAAAGCACCATAATATTACGTTTCCAGTCATATTACACTCCCTCAATCGCAAATCGTCTATAGAAACCTACTGACAAACTAATATTAAATTTTAATACTCATGTTTTTTTTTTTTTTATCGTAGTACCTCCTCGGGGAGGCTTCTACACTTTGTTTAATCTGTCATCATTATCTATTTGTTTGTTTTTTTTATTTATTGTATATGTATTATTTATTTAGCTCCTCAATTGTTCTTATAGTTCATATTTTTAAAACAGATTGAATAAAAGAACATTTTTCGATAGTTTTTAGGGCATTTAAATCCAACTTTTAATAATTATATCTCTAGAGAATGGTAAAATGTATACTACTTTAAAATATGCGTTGTAAATTTCATTTTTATAATTAATATTTATTGATGAAATTATATTAACATACTTATTGTTGTAAATTTGTAAAAAAAATATTGAATTTAAATAAATGTTATTCTAATTAAACTTGCAGCAGTGTTTGTTTATTACATAGATATAAAAAATATATAACTATAAGCATGGTCATAATTAATCACATTGATAATGTGTAGGATAGGTCCTCGCAGATATAGTAAATTCGCAGAGAATTCAGAGGTTAAATCAACACTAAATAATAGTTAACTCGCTATTAGACAAGTTTAGGATGATGGTAACTACAAAAATTATTTTAACTAAAACAACGCTCGAGGATTATAAATTAACTCAGCTTTTACACGGCTATTGCAATATGTCTTAATGTTAAATGAACAAAAATGGTTAATAATTGCTCAAATTCGTGGTATATTTTACATACGAATTTAACTACGACGTTGATGTCAATTCAACTAAAAGACAGATCAAAATCGACGTTAAATAATGCGTACAACATTGACGATCATTGTTGTTAAAATAACTGTGAAAACATCGAAAAATAAATATACACATATGTGTAAAAAAGCAATGGGGAAATAAAATTACAAAACCGGTATAGTTATTACGAGGTAATACAGACGTTTTTGAAACATGTCTTATAACACTATATACGTGGACCGCATTTGAGTCATGAATAGATTATCATACTTATTTATACTAAGTATAATGAAGTATCCAAGTATTGATAGTGTGTACGGTTTAAATAGGTACTTACCTGATTTCACTATAATACAATGACGTGATAAGACACGCTCTGCATGATACCTATTATCACCGTTAACCATTTTCTCGGAGGTTTATCGTTTTTTTTAAATTTTGCAAACAACTGTTTCAGTATTGTCGTAGACCGTAGTCACTATAACGGCGTTAACAGCAATATATAACTTGGAAGCGATTATTATATGTCTAGACACACACAATAGAGCGCTGAAAATTTTTGGGAAGTGTGGTAAAATACATTTTGATTATATGTAATACTCGAACGGTACGTTAATAGTATTGTAACATCCAGCGTTGAATATTTAACTATTTATCTTTGGCAACAAATCTCGAATCGCCAAATTAATACCACTCGTGTCAGCTAGGTTGAAAATGCGTTCTTTTAAAATGATCGTGTATCACATTGATAATATATTATTATTAAGACAATAAAACCGGTTAAAATTCGGATTTGTTTTAACTTCCGAGAGCGTCACATCGAACCAAAAGTCTGCAGTCGACATTTTAAATTTTAACCATAATAATATTATGTTAAAACAATAAAACGAAAATTCTGTAGTAGTCATTATCGACAATCGACGTGCGATTAATGTGTTCGTCGCTTCGGACAACATATTTTGTGGTTAAAATTGTAGTTTGAACACCTATGCATGTTATCAGCCATCAGATTCTCTATAACGTGTACAAACACGTAGCGGAGCATCTGCGCATAAAACCACAACAATACATAATAATGTTAATGTTCACGGCGAGGAGTGTAAGACGTTTAAGTCTAGAATTAATTACTGGGTACTGGGTAGAAATCATATTAATTTCCCTGTTGTACGTTACGGACCATACACGTCATACACTCGCTTAGATATTATAAATATATCACTCCCGCGGTCACGAATAATTTATTTCCGCCAAATTAAATATATTAGCGATGTGAGAGCACACAAGACTGCAAGAGTGCATGATTATCAATACAGGTATAGCAGGTATATATTATAATATAAAATGTAATATTGTGGCATGGTGAGGCGCGGTCGTACGCTCAATCTGCGAAAACGCACTGAGCGTACGTACCGGCCGCAGTTGCTAGCTCCCGGATGGGTGACCACCCGGGATTTTTAGCAACATATCCTTGCCACACATATACAAACACGTAAAAACAAATATACAAAAATCACCCCTACCGTACCACCCCACACCCGATGGCCTAGCTATGTTGCCGCGGGTTCTCCTTACAAAAAAAAAGAATATATAATAATATGTATAATGTTTATATATTTTTTATCATGTTTTATAATATATTTTATTAAACCAATTACAATATTCTAAACAAATCATTTATAGTATATTATATATATATATATATAATATGTAATCACTTAAACGAAAAAAAAAAGAAAAATAATATTTGGTTCGACGTAAAATTAATAATATTTTAATATATAGTAGGTATTATGTACATATACAACGATATAATAATATATACGGAAAGATAAAAAAAAACAATAAACGAAAAAAATTGTTTCCAGTATACAACATTCATACTTATGACTTGTATAAACCATAGAAGGGAATTACATATCATATAATGTCCAGAGACATTTTTATGCATGTTTTGATTTAAAAAACAAAATAAATAATATAATAACTTAAAGAACACGCAACGTCGGCGACGATGTGATCTGTATTAATACAAATATAACACAGATATTATACATTATTATATTAGTCTATAATAGGTACCTACCTATATATATATATATAGGTACCTACCTATATATATATATACTATAGAAAATAAATACATCGTTCAAGTGTTTGAGTGTATACATTTTTTTTGTGAGTGTGATAAATGTACGGTATATAGCACGTATATATATAGAAATAGAATATTATATTACGTCCGATGTCTGCATTTCGATTTCCGACGACGGAAAACAACATTTTGGTGATTACTCAACAAACGAAAAAAAAACGAACTGGACATTTAATATTGACGATAATTATAATAATTATAATTTATAATATTATAATCATTATATCATTATGTCGAGTGACCATCAAAAGTCCGAAGGAAAAAGTCGTCGGACGCCGAAACCGAAAACGGTATAGGAATCGTGAAGTTTCACTATAAACCTAATCTATAAACTCGACACTTCAACAATATATTATATAGAAAACAATAATGACAAAAATAATTAATAATAAAAAGATAGACGATTATTTATTTTTTTACTTATTTATTTTTAGGTACAGTGATGATAATGTATATATATATATATATATATATATTTAAAACCAAACGTACAGTCAATAAAATATTAAACTTACAATTTATTTACGTAAGGTATTTCCTAAATTACATAGGAAAACTTAAATACACCGTTATTTTTTATTAAACTCTAATCCGTATAAGAACTCTACAATAAAATAATGAGGAACATTAGTGAGCGTAAACGCAATTTTAATTAAACCATAGGTATATGTTATAATTTTTTATTTATTTTTTCTTATTTTTTATTTCAAACATTTTATGGGTGAGTTTAAACTTCTTGGGGTTTGGAGATGCTTTTAAATCTAAATAAATAATAATCGTAATATAATCATGATAATAATAATAATAATAATAATAATAATAATAATAATAATAGTAATAATAATAATAATCATAATAATAATAATAATAATAATAAAAATAATTGTAAATGTAAAATAATAAATAACAGACTAGTCAAACATAAACCGAATTTACAACATTTTTTTTTTTGTTTTTATTTCTAAAAGAGAAAAACAAACGATTGTTAACAATAAAAAAAACTACACGACAAAATTCTAGACTTATAAACATTTTGTACTTATTTTTATGAAAAGTTATTTACACGATGGAAAAATGGAAAAATGGGATTTATATTGTTTTATAATATTTAATATTATGCACAATATTACTGTGTTCGACATGTTATTTATATTACAATTTTTCCGGGAATGTCTATCGAGATTAAAATTGTATAGTGTTAATAAAATTATTATTACCACAATTGTTTTCCAATCACAATATAATCACACATCCACTCGGTATAAACATATGTATACGTATAAAACGGTTGGAAAACTTTAACAATGATTATGCAAATTCTATAAAAATGCAGTCTTGGGTGTGGAACTCATGATGATCTCTCGGGAATGTAGGAATGAAACAGAATCACCGTGAAAAAAATTCAGTTCAAAAAGGAAAAAAAAGTTATTAACTGTACAATGAACGAAAAATCGGTCAGAAAACAGTCATTATGTATACGGTATGTATATAGTATAGGTAGGCATCATGTGGAATGGTACGTTATTTATAATAATGTTTTGAGCGAATCGATATTATGCCGTTTAATCGTGGGTATAAAATATATAGTCTTATACGAACAGATAAGGGAAGGTTAAAAAATATATATTATATATATATATAATAAATTAAATTAAAACAAGCCGTATTTACACCAGACATAGATGGATTTCAGCGGCACACGATAGAACGTACTTTATGTGTATAGGTTTATAATAAAAGTAAAGATTTTTTTCAAGAAATATTTATAGTGAAACGGTAACTAAAGAAAAACATAAAACTGCACGTTTAAAACAAAATATTATCATTATAGGTATATAATAATATGTTATTCGAGATCTATTTGTATTTTGTAAATTATCTATATATATATATAAATTTCATAACACACTTACATATCATACCTATGTGTCGTGTAAGAGATTTAATATGTGCCATTTACATTATATTTTTTTTTGTCGATTCTTCGATTCATTTATATAAACTCCGCCATATCAGTATATAGTCGTACTCTGTACGGGGAGGGGACTGAAACCCCTCCAGGGGAAGAGTCATGTGTTGTCTTTCGAAACGACTGAACTGCTGTATGACTCGTCGTCTGCCATAGAAGACGGCGGCAGAATATAACCACCGCCAGATTCGGTCTTGGAACCGTCATCCATCTTGATGTACTGGCTGCCTTCTAGCTTGATGTTCTGGTTAACGACGCACTTGCGCATGTGTTTCTCGAGCGTGGACGGCACCGAGAATGGCATCTCGCAAAATCGGCACCGATAGACGTCCTTACCCAGGCGACCGTGCGTTTTCATATGCCTGGTCAGCTTGGAGCTCTGTGCGCATGCGTACGAGCACAGCTCACACTTGTACGGTTTTTCGCCCGTATGTGATCGTCGGTGTACAGTCAGGTTGCTGCAGTTTTTGAACACCTTGCCGCAGTATTCGCACGTGTCATTGCGCCGCGACTCTTTCTTGGAGTGTCCACCCTGAAGTCCCTGCAGGTTAAGCGCTGCCGACAGCGAACTGGGACCAGGTTTCGAACGGCCACCACTACCGCCACCACTACCCGGTTCCCCGGCACCGCTTCCGGCTGACGGTGGTTTTCCTGGAAGTCCGCTCAAGAATGACTCGCCTCGGTGGTGCGCGGCAATAGCTGGAAGCCACATGTTAGCCGCGTAAAGCCGTTCCCTAGCAAGTAGCGGGTGGTGTGGGTTGTCGGTGTCAAGTTTCAGCCTCTTGGAGGCCGGGTCGAAAGGGTTCTCGAAAGCGGAACCCGGACCGAAGATGTGGTGCGCACCAACTAGATCGAGCGGGTTCTGGCCGGCTGCGATCAGGTTCTTGGTAAGCTCCTCACGGAACCGGATGTCCGCCACCGCCTTATCGCCGAGTCCGTTCTCCAGGTTTCGCAACGGGTTCGCCGACTTTGCTGAACTGTTATTGTTGTCTGGTATGATGGATGGTGAAAGCCGGAAGTTATCCTTCCGACGGATCCGAAACTGCGGCGGCAGCAATGCCGAAGACTCTTTGAGCGCCTGCTTGTACGCTTCGCTATACTGTTGGATGTTGCTCAAGCCAAACTTGCTCATGAGCTCGCCAACTAGAGAGCTTGGCGGCAGTGATTGCGGCACCCGGTCACCAGGTGTGTTTTCGGGCGATGTACGAGTGGAACCGTTGCCACTTGGCTTTTTGTCGTGTTCAGCTGATGACGTCGACTTAGTGGTCAAGTCCTCTGGCACATCGCCACCTTCATCATTTTCCTCATTATCCTCATCCTCTAGCTCCATGTCTTCCTCTTCCTCCTCCTCTTCCTCTTCATCATCATCGTCACCGTCGTCCTCGTCGGCATCATCCTCATCACCGTCATCCTCTTCCTCGATTTCCGCCTCGTCTTCGTCCATTTCAGAATCATCCTCGTCATCATCGTTGGATGTTATGTCCGGTGTCGAGCTCGTATCCACCCCATTGGCAGTCGTCCCACACTCGCCACCGGCCAGCCCGTTTCCCCGATTCGACCGGCGGTGCGTCTTCATGTGTCTCTTTAGCTTGGAGCTTTGTGTACACGCGTGGTCACACACCGAACACTTGTACGGCTTTTCTCCGGTGTGCGTACGCCTGTGCACAATTAAATTGCTCAGGAACCGGAACTTCTTTCCACAGTACTCACACTCGCGGGTCTTCTCCTCCTCGCCGATCTGCTGTGGTTGACTTATTACGTCTAGGCAGGCCTTGTCCTTAGATGCGTTTGACGACAGGTCAAGCGTGTGTCTGGACGTATCGCCGATGATCCGGTCTTGTTCAGATAGTGACTCGACCGAATTATTGTTGCTCACGTTATTGTTATTGTTGTTGTTGTTGTTTAAGCCGACAGTAACCGCTGCTGCGGTGGTAGTGTTTGTCAGCGGAGTCGTGGTCACGGCTGCCGTTGCCGACACACTGTTGTTGATGTGGTTGTTATTGTTGTTGGGGCTGCTAAAAGGTGGCGTCATTTTTCGCGGCGAAGGCGACGAACTTGGTGCAGTAGCAGCTCCAGGACTAGTGGTACCTGCGAGTTGCCGCAATCGCTGCGAGTAAAAATCCATCTGCGGATCGAGATTTAGGGCCGGTAACGTTGGCGCTGGGTGTCTAGGATTGTTCCGGTCGTTGGCTGCGGCAGCAGCAGCAAGCCCCGGGAACGGTGATGTGGGCATGGCGTTTGCCGCGGCCACCGCCACGGCGAAACCCAGCCCATGCTGCTGCTGGTTGAGCCTAAACTGTTCGGACATTAGCTGCTCCATGCGGAACTGATGGTCTTGGTGATGGGTGGACGTCCGCCCGAACAACTGTGGATTGCCGATGGGAGACGTCCCGGGGAATGGGGACGGACGCTGAGGAGGCTCGCCCATCGGCATCCTAAGCAAGCCTCCAACAGCAAAAGGGTTATGCATAGGTATGGACATAGGGTTGTTGTCAACCATCGACGGCGGCCCTGTACTCGTGGGCGGCGGCGGCGGTGGTGGTGGATGGTTGAGAATGTTCATCCGTGAAGGAGGCATGCCCAGGGCCAGTGGCAGTGCCGACATGCCAGGCAACGATGAAGTGTTTCCACTCGAGCACCCAGACGATCCTAACGAAGAACATGATGAGTTGTTTTTTGACTGCGACACTGGCGATGGTGTGCCGTCCGAGTAGATCTTCATCGAGTGTGAGGTCTGAGCGTGCTGCAAAAGCCTCCATGACGAATTGAATCTCGCTTTGCACGTGCAACATATGAAACTGCTGGGCTCTGTGAACAAGAAAGTAAGAAAAATAAACAAGAATTCGATTAGAACAGTCATTGTTTCGAAATTTCCTATCGGTCAATCGACCGTGTGCGAGCGCCGTTACAAGCGACCCCGCAGGCTGCGCATAATGTAATTTATATCATATAATAAACAGGTACAGGCTATAATATAGTATAGTATACACTACGACGACGACGACAATACTCTCGAGTCCGGCTCGACGTTAAGAAAAAAATAAAAATAATAAACCCATACTGTGCTGCAGCCGTCAAGCGCGTACCATTCAATTGATTTAAAATTTAATAATGGAACAAAAGAGACGACGGTGTTTTTATGTTTTCGTAATAGAGCTGGACGTCGGTTGTGTTTCTATCGCGGTTATTGTATAATACACGTACAGGAGGTAGGTATATATATATATATACGTATACCCTTATTCATTTAATATTTTATAGTTTACAAGCGCGAGGCGTAATCTTTATTATTATTATTCCTCAAACTCGGCAGCGAAAACGAAAGAAAAAAATATGATTGACTTGAGAATAGATTGCGCGAGAACCCGAATGGACTCCAAGCGACTGCTGAACTGCGGTGGCAGTGGCAAGTAACGGCCGTTTTCCGGCAGTGATGACGACGCCGCCGCCGCCGATGCGTGTGGCTATACGACCAAAAAGGGTCATACTACTACATAATATAATATATAATATTATTATGTGCGTGCGAGCAGCTGACCGAAAATTTGCGGGAGAACAACAACGGCGACGACAACTGCGCGTTATTGCACAAGATCGGTCGAGTTTTTGTTATTTAGAAATCTATATTGTATTTCGTACGCATATGCAATCAGTATATAATAGTATAAATACTCGTTGCGAACTCAATATACAAACAGTAGTTGTAGTGTTGGTGGTAGCAGTAGAAGTAGTAATAGTAGGGGGCGGTAAAAATTTCATTAAAAAATATTAAACAAAAAATGAATTGAGAGAGAAGAGAGTGGACGGACATTCACACCCCATCGTATATATCATTATACGCGTGTATTATGTATATAAAGTGGTGTTTTTTTAAAAAATGACCCGAGGGATAATATGTAACGCGACCACCGCCACCGCATTTCCCTCTAATCCGTATATATCGGGTTGTAAAGTTTATTTTTTTCCCTCCCGTCGGACAAGATGCGCCGGTGTGAAAAATAAAAATATAACGCTTTAGCGGTGGCGGCTGCTGCGCTGCGGTAATGGCAGTGCGGCGGCGAGCGCAATAATGAACGCGTAGCATATAAACGCGTGAGCCGGATGGCGCGATGATGCGCGGTTACGACCGGACCCCGAGAGAGGATATTATTGAAAAAAAAAAAAACTGTAAAAACGACTATGGAAATGCGACGGGCGATGCCTTGTACGCTACGCCGGCGGCACGGCTGGACCGTGCGTGACTCGAATGCGTAACCGAGAAAACGAAAAAAGAAAGACGCGAAATATCAAATAATATAATATAATACCAACCGAAATCGGTTAAATAAAATAATACCGAATCTCATACCAGATGCGAACTATTGCACATACATATGTCGTATAGATACCTACTTACACGAGCGCGTTTCTCCGGAGTCGAGATCGACGACGAAATGATTATTAATTATCATTACAAGATAGATCGGCATTTGCAAACATGATCTATCTAATATTATAATATATATTACATAAACTATTACGTACACAATATGGCAAACACACACACACACACACATTCACGAACGGTTAAGACGACGAATTCGGACAATAACAAGTTATTATTATTATAACGTCTAAATAATTATACCTATATGCTTTTTTCGTTTTCTTTTATACTAATATTTTGTTTTTTCCGCGGTCTTCCCCCTACCGAAAACCAAGATCGATGCCGTGGCGGAGATGAGGGCACTGGAGAGAACACGGTTTCACTAAATAACACGAAAAGTCGAACCGGGCACGTTTCTCCGTGATGCACGATAACAGTGTCGTCTATACATAATATACCGCGCGATTATAGGCTTCTGGATGAGTAAGAGTTGTGTGTGTGTGTGAGGGGGGGGGGGAGTAGAGGAATATTTCATTTTTTTTCTTCCTTTTTTCAAATGCAAATTCTAACCATCTCGCGCTCACACACTCACACATGTACACATTATTACGGTTAGGTTTTCTTTTCTCATCCCACCGGCCATCACCCGCAATGTCATGTATATATTATACACATACACACATGCACAAGATATTATTATAATATATTATATACTATTATAAATATGTGTGTGTGTGTGTACGCTGAGAGTTTCTTCCTCTTCCGGCGCCGCGCGGGTCATACACAAGTGCGGGGGAAGTGCAGAGGCTCATCGCGTCGTGCGTGCGTGCGTGTGTGTGTGTGTGTGTGTGTGTGTGTGTGTATAATAATACGTATACATTATAATAATATCTATGAGCGCATTCATCATCGCCGGCCACAAGTGGACCTCGCCGCCGCCGCAACCTCCTCGTCCGCTACGTACCCCGCCACACGTCTTTAACCGCGACGCGTATATTTAGAATATATACTACGTGTACGTATATATGACAGTGCGTATATTATAAGAAGATAACGTCGGCGGCGCGCGGGAACTGCACACAAAAGCAGCAGAGGATCCGCGGGTGCGAGCAGCGGAATAACAATGACGGAGGACCGTACGTGGGTTATCTCGTCGTCGTCGTCTTCGTCGTTGTCGTCGTCGACCCTCTTAAGCTTTTTAAGGTTTAAAAAATAAAAAAAAATAAACGAGCTTTATGGACAATCTGTGTTAGCCGTCATCTGTGCGGCAGTAGATGGTCTCCATCGGGGAAGGAAGAGGGGGGAGAGCCGTAAATTTGCCTTTTTTTTTTATCGCAGAACCTTCGTGTATAGAAGAATAGCTCCTGTTTTGCATGCGGGCGACCCTGCTGTCCGCGCAATGCCATATTATTATAATAATATAATGTAGGGCGAGTGGAATCGAGTACACATTCAAGTGCGGCTCACAATGTTCAGAAGAAATATTTTAAATATTACCGTCCTATCACTGCCGATTTTAGCAAATTATTATCGTACTTAAGTATTCGGCTGTCTCGTCAGACGTATACGCATACCTACATAAAGTACACACATATCATAAAAATTATATTGTTATATTGTGGTAATTATAATTTTTTTTTCCGTTTGTTTCTCATCGAGTGGTCTACGCGACGACACTTTTTTCTACAGCAGACTGCTGTCATTAAATATTATTATTGAAATAATCGTCCGAGGCCGCGATCACGGACGGACGGCGTGACGCGGCCACGTGACGGGGATTGCGTCCGTCAGCAGATCGACGAGTGGTCCGACCATACGGACGACCCGTGTCTGAAGGCGATGATAATATCATCATAATAATAAATATTAATAATATATAATACACAATACAATAAAATATATGCCTAAATATAATAATAGTAATAAACCGCCGCCGACCTTATGCACGCCGCCGCCAGCAGCGCATACACCAATATGTATATACGGTATTACCTACATTTATGATGTAGGTACCTACCCCCGTCGGGCACGCGTACGTACGTTGAATTACCTGCCTGTACCTAAGGGTCTTTCACGATACATATTATTGTATTTTAAAGCGATGGACGCGTGTACGTGTAATATATTATGCGTGCAACCCTTTTTATTTTTCCGAAATTGGGGTGTGTACGTCGCCGTCGAGGCCGCCGCACAGCTGTGACGGACACCAGGCTTTAATAATATTCATTTTTCCGCAGCGCGTATATAATAATAATACACATATATAAATATATATATATTATATACACTATATACTTTATAGTAATAATAATATAATATCGGGTACGCGCGACATGTAGTATACTCGGTGTGATCTGCATCTGCTGCAGTCTCCGAGCAGTCAGACTCGTATTTTCCTCGTCCAATCCTTTTTCATGACATACATAATAATATGCTGTTCACGTATATTAACCCTCAACGCGCGAGCCCGACACTCAACGATTTTCACGAAATTCGTTAAACCATTTTGGGTGACTTTGACGAGTTTGACGGGATTAGATATTATTTATTGAAGCTATAACATTAAAATATTATCGTCAGTCTGTTGTCCGTCACGAGTGTGCCCGACTCCTCCAAACCCCCCATCACCACTCACATACAAACATGACTGACTGCAATAGTTTCGACCTTCTGTTAGGCGTTACATCACAAGTAACCGTACCGCCGGTGAGTCGATTATACACAATCGTACTTACGCCGTGCATGCCGCCACGAGTATATATTGTATAAGTAATAAGTATATATATATATATATATGCCTATGTTACTGCTATTTAATATAATATATATGTTTAACGATAAGTCGATAACGCGACTATTACTAAAACAGCGCCGGATAACCGTATTAGTTGTCGTCATCGTATTTAAATAAATCAATTACATCGGTCGCGAATCAGTAAAATACGCGTAACGTGAAGTATACTTATAATAATGTATATAAATACAACGTTTTAACGAGCCGGGTATACTAATGAGTATAGGTTTGTCATTTGTTACACACACCGCGTAATTATTGTTATAGCTACTATTTATTTATCATCCACCCACCCATCACCTATCACATTTAACTCGGTGTACCGATAATTCTCAATTTTATAATTGGTTTATTATATAAATAGGTATAATATAAGACGTATTGTAAATAAAATAATAAATAAATATAATATATGCATATTATTTGATCGGTGTTTAACTATTAATGTTTGAAATAAATGGCGGAAATTAAAAGTACACAGTATATTAATTATATTATAAAATTAATGCTGTAAAATAATATCTTATAAGCAACCGTTATTTTTATCCACGTCGGATAACTATAATAATAGTATACACTAAAATAATATAAATAGATGTATTTATAGACACTAAACTATTATTTGTACTGGATTTTTTCGGCAATTAAGATATTAATATACTACAGTTGACAATACATACTATTTATAATTAAAAATGGTAATACTCTAAACACTATGTGCTTAAAAATTACATAAAAAAGGCAAGAGAACGGTCCAGACAGCGGTGGAAAGACAGAATTACAAAACATGCATCGAGTTGGGGAGTAAACGACGTAGAAGAACTAGTTCAAGATAGAGATAGGTAATGGACCTAAATTGCCTGTATAAGCCATAAAAAGAAAAGAAATAATACTTAACACATAATATTATTTATACTGTATAATGGACAGCCAAACAAAATAATAACCTACGACGAAATTGTTTCGATAAAATACAATAATTAGATTATATTATAATCTATAAATGTAAATAATTATTAATTAATAATTTTATAGGAAAGATAAACTGTTGTATGATGCGCTGCATTTTTCAGTGCACTCGACATTGGAGTACCTAGGTGGAGCGCCTACGTAGTTAGAAATATTAAGCTTTACGTGGATACTTTAACGTTTAACCTATAATAATATTGGCCAAAATATTTATTATACGAGTAAGTATACTCGTCATGACTAATACAAATCATTTTTATTTTGTCATCCTCAGGCGGACAACAGTTAAGGGACTTTTCTTCCACTCAACATCAAGCAATCGAATGTTTCTCCTCTGACGACGATAAAAGTAACAATTACAATATAATTATTAACTTTCAACGTATTGTATTATACATGTGTATTAAAAATTAATTTTAAATAATATGTATGATGTGAAAAAATGTTATTTGTTTTTTTACTACACAAATAAGGCCATATCAACAGAATCAGTCTTATGTAGATTCACACAACAGAGCGAAACTGAAATATTTCCGATTATACAATGAACAACTATAGTCTGTTTTTTTTATTGTATATAAATATATATATATATATATATATATATACTATGTGTTTATACAAAACAAATGCGTCGGAAACAAAAAGCCCTTACACCGCGCGATTGGCGACCGTATTAGATAAAAAATTATAATAATATTAAAAAATATTAAAAAATATTATACAGTTTAAAGTATATGATAAATCCGGTTTTTGTTTAATGTGCTCGGTAAACAATATACGAGACGAGCTATTCGTATTAAACTATATAGGTATAACGGGAGAAAACGATTTTTAAAATCTCTGGACAAAAGGAGAGCTGGCTATGGCGGATGTGATAAAAACGCATGCCCCAAAAATGATGTAAATCATATTTTGCCAACGCGATGAAGTATGATGAAACAAATAAAATATTAATAATCCCAGAGTGCATGAAACTGTGCTTACCGGTATAATATTATCAACGAGTTATTATACGATACGTGGCTTACAACAATGACATAATATTATATCATATACGTCGATGGCAAGGCGCACTACACATATTATAATAATATAAGATACATTGTAAATCAGCAAGGATGCTAGGTGTTTAGGTTAGGTACTCAGATTAATGTCAATAAGTTGATGCCTATTAAAATTCAAAATTATAACTTTTAACGTATAGTTAAGTCGTTTATCGTTTTATATATATACAAAATATATGTGTGTGTGTTTGATGTCAAAAACACATACGTAACCCGCATGCTTGCATTCGGGAAAACAACGAGTCGATATGCGATGATGGACTTGTGAAGTCCATTTTGGAGATAATAGACAGGTGTGGACTTGTAATAGGCACGTAGAATAGACGTAAATGCGCGAGTACTAAGCCATCGATATACACGTTGCCTATAGATAACGTACACACACTTACCCACGCACATAATTATTATAATCGAAAGGCATGCGAATTAAAAAATTAAAAATGAACACAACAAAGTATTTGCAGCTTTCAGAGATTATTGGCACGAGCGTTTTTCACCGACAAAAGTCACGTCCGGTCGCGGACCCAGCGGCGACGCACATACAATAAAATATGCATAATATATAAACAACACGTGTCGTGGGTGTCTTTTATAGGTACACGATATAAATATTACGTATTTATTATATACATATTATGATGATGATGCGACTGACGATGACGGTCTGTGTGCATAATATAATAATATGGGTAAGGTTAGGTCCTGTGTGTGTGTGTGTGCGCGCAGACGGACACAACTATAATATGTAAACTGACCATGACTGCAGTTGTACATAGACCGCGGCTGCAGCACGCCGCCACGTCCGCCCACCGATGAGATTATATTATTATTATTATTATTACACGGCGTGTAACGTGTACACTGTAGTTATTAATTATTATTATTTGAAGTCGTGTGACGACGTCCGATAAAATAATATTATAACGGCGTTTAATATTACTATTGTCACAGTCGCGCGTTTAATAATCACTTTGATATTTAAATTTATTTTCTTCTCTTCGAACCGTATAATATTATATTAATATTTTATAATGTTGTTATATTTTCATCGTGCTTTCCGCGGTCGTGACCCATCGTATATAACAAAATATATTTACGGTGTAAAACCCGAAAAACCCGACGTGGATATCTGCGATATCGCATAATATTTCGTTATTATTGCCCGTGTCATTTTTATTTCGCATTTTTTGGAGCGAGGACGAAAATAAAATAATTACGACGACGTAATAATAATAATATTGTAATAATAATCTCTAATAATAATAGTCGATGTACGGGAAACGATCCGGGAAAACGCTTATACGATATCCTACTCTTACAGGTCTACCGTAAACACGACCGATGTCGTGGTAGATACCTATACAATATAAATATACGTTCGTCGTCGTCAACGTCGGGTTAGCTGGTTATATGTATATAAGTCACAGCGTCCCTGACACGGTTTAGTGACCACACCGGCGGCGTAAAGGGAAAATGTGCACCGAGTAAGTACGACGAACGATACGCAGTGACGAAACGATGAGCGCAACCGAGTTGTACGCTGTCGCCGTCGCCACCTCGCGCGCCGTATAGTCCACATCGTCTGAGTCTCCGCCACGCCGTCCTTCGGGCGTCGTGACCCGCAGTGTCGTGGGAAGCCCGCAGGCCGTAACGACGTTTTCACATATTATATTATTATTATTATTTTAATATTTTATAATAATATATATAAGTGTGTGTGTGTGTGTACGGCGATCGTGATTGTGTGTGCAGCGCACTGTCCGTTCTGCCACTGCCGCCGTTTGACGGACGGACGCGAACGCGAAAAAAAATCGTTTTTAATTTGAACAGATCGCCGCCGGACGACAGCGAGGGTCACTGCGGCAGATATAACTACGTATTACATTATACAATATAATATGCAATGTGCCGGGGCATCACGATGATGAGTGTAACGCGTGGTGTTCGATTTCTATACGATATACTAATTGGCGATATATACGACGGCGATCGTTTGTATACAATATAATAATATAATCCGCGCGGGCGGCGGCGGTGTTTACGGTCCGATAAACACGACGGTGGCACTTGTGTGTATATATGTAATGTTGACGTGTAAAAAAAAAATTGTGAATGACGTAACGGAGAAAGGGTGAAATATATTATATGTCGTCGTTCCCGCGGGGGACGGTGCGCAGAAACTGTATAATATGTATAGCGTATATATTATAGTTTATTAACAGTTGTGCGCGCGAGTCCGAACTGGACAATGGGCATACGGCCGACTGTCAATCCTCAGCCGTGGCAATGGGGTTGCGCGTGTACAATATCGCGAAAGAGATTATCTACATACGTCATATTATATATATATGTATTTATAGTCAAGCGTGTAGCGGCTCCGCGAAAGGGTTGATTTTGATTTTACCACCGACCGTCGATGACCACCGTACCTATAAGGCTATAACACATATGCCGTGCGCTGCGCGCATTATATTTACATTATAATATTGTACAAAAATATGAGTCGTTTGCACAGTTAAAATGTATATGTATGACGATTGACTAGAGAACGAAAACGCTACGCACACAAAAACGAAATCGACCCGAGGCTAATATATTACTGTCGCTAATAGACAAATCGCGCTCGGACTTTCGTTTTCATATATTATTATTATACTGCAATATAGTGCATAGACAGTATATACACACTCTGCTATCCGCTTCGTCCATTGTACGCGCGTGCCTATATATTACTGAAGCCGTTCCTCATCGCTTGACCTCAAACCGTCCATCTCTTCACGACGTATTATTATTATTATTATTCTGTAGTAGTAATTAGAATTAGATGGCGGTGGTTATATACGTGTATTATATCTCTGAAACTGTCGTCGAGGTTTTACGCGGACGCTAGCGTTTGCACTGGTCGTATTATTTTACAACATATATTTTTTGCGTTTTTTAATTCGAAAGGATTTCGCGCTCCCCGTCGCGTGGCCAAATGTCGTTCGTGTCCGGCGGCTATTGACGATTATTCGGCCGTTAAAAATGTGTGCCGCGCGAATAATAAGTTTCCCATGGACGTGCGCACCAGCTACATTATTATTATTATTATTATTATTATTATTATTATTGTGTATACCGCGCGGGAGAGAACGGACGGCCGAGGACGGCGGCGGCCGGTTTTCCCGGTTGTCGCGCGCGGATGCAATTAAAATTTGTCGCCGATCCAGAACGCGTCGATCCAGTGTGAAACGTGCCGCTAATGGGAAACAAGGTTGGATTTATTACTATTATTATTATTATTTACACCACCACTGCAAAGAGAGAAAAAAAATATAATATATAATATAATTGACCAGAATAATAACAACGATAATGATAATAAAACACGACATAATGGAAATCTCTGCGTGGAACCCGATGAACCGAGCGCCGCGGTGGAAAAAAGGTCCTCTAGCCGGGCTAATGACTCCCGTTGTCACCTGGAGAGCTTCACCGTTGTCGCAGTTTCTCTGTCTCCGTCTCTATAATAGACGACGACAATATTTTTTCATTCAATTTTTCTTTTTACTGTTTTCGCGGTCCGTTGCGCCTCGGTTGAGTTTCCACACGCTGTAACGTCGTCTCGTTTTTTCGGGGTTTTTTTTTTACACGCGCCAAAAATTTAGGACCCACGCACGAAATCAAGGACCTTTAATTATTATTATTTCGCCTCTCGCCTCTCGCTCTCTCGCTCCCTATCATTCTCTCTACGGGCGGTTGCCTGTCACCTGCAATTATTATAGGTGACGATGACAACGACGACGACGACTACACTGCCACGGTACCGGTTTTGTTATGCATAGTGCCACTGTATTCATATTAAAATTTAATAATATCATATAAAAGCTTCTATATACATATATATTAAATACAGCGAAACCGCGACGAATTGGACAAAAATTAGTTCAAACTGCTGCCACCCGTCATCGGTGGACGATAACGGAAAATGATGATTGTGAATACCATTTAGTGCACGCGTTAAAAGGATTAGTCATTATTAGCTCATATCTTTGTTAAAATCACATTTCAATTCATTTGGATTTAAAAAAGAAAAGATTTATTTAGATTAAAAGCAGATTTTACAGTGATAAATGATTGATGCTACTGTGAACTCAAGTATATTATTATCGAGAGCCTTACAACAAATACACGTTTTAATAAAAAATTTAAACGTTTGAAATGTTTTGACACGAAACAAAAAGAATTTCCTATTTGCATAATTTTCCATATTTTATACTGTACGAACGAGCATTATTGTGTTGAACGTATACTCAAATATACATCATATATATTAACAGAAAACGTTTTTTTCTTTATCACGACGAATAACGCGCGTGGAGTGCAACACATATAGCAGCGAAGGACAATTATTTAATTGCAGTTCACTTGACCGCGCTAGCAGATAGTTTTTTTGCTTCTGTCGCAATTATTACGGTCATATTTTAATATTATATTGTTGTTATTATTATTTTTATTATAAACATTCGTCCTAAATTTGATGAACAATTTTCCTGAGATGTTGAAATACATTTCGAAACGAATCGCAGTCACTTCTACAGATATACGCGCAATTCAACGATAAGATAATTTTATATTGTGTACATAACATATTATCTATTTCTATATACTTCAATCTCATTTAATCAGCCCAAAAATACGGAAAAGTACAGATGTCCTGACGATTTAGACAAAGTTTCCGACCAGAAGCACACCCCCTGCACATCGTCTCAATGCGTTGGTATCGTTATCGACGGAGTATTTGCGGGCAGAAGGGGGTGGAACGAGATTATCTTTTTGTCATTATTTTTCTCGGAATATAATACACACGGAATATATATCCACGGTGTGTGAGATTTATAACATATTATTTTCTTTACGCCGGCGGGCGTAAAACGAAATTCGACGACGACACAGTCAGACTACAAGTGAGTAGGTGGAGGAGGCGGGTGTATAACTTTCAATTTCGTACGTTCGACTGAATTTGAAACCGATTGCGTAACTTTTTCAATCACTCACCCAAGGATGAAAAAAATATAATAATAATGAGTACACATTCGTAAGACCCACCCCTTCTATCTATAAAATAATAATTCTAAGAAAATAAATGAGCGCAACATACCTGAGTTGGTAGTGTTGGATTCGGCATCGACGCAGGATAACGCCGAGCGGTTTGACTTTTTGTACCCCAAGTCCTCAGATGACTCGGATCCCTGTTTTACCCGTCCACCCTTGGAGGTGGCGGTGGCAGTGGTGCTGGACTTTTCGTCCTCGGAACTCGCATTACCGTCTTCACCGCCGTTGTTTCGATCGGACGTCCGCTTAGGCGTGCTGGACGGCGGTGGTCGCCTGTGATGATGATTATGATGGTGGTGGTCGTCAGAACCCGATGGTGACTGAGATCGGTGGTGTGACTTCGACTTGCCCACCGACAGACCATTGTCGAGTGGCGGCTGTGGAGGCCCTGGTGGCCCGGCGCAGTCGTCGCCACTGCCACTGTTGCAGTTGGCAGTCAGCGGGTCTTTGCTGCAACCGATCATCTTGTGCTGTACGAACCGACATATGTCCGACAACAGGAAAACTCTCTGACACTGACCGCACGTTAGCAGGTCAACCTGATCGGTGCCTCCGGTACTGTGTGTCGAGTCCGTATCCGCTGCAAATAAAAATTAGAAAAATCCGTGAAAATCATAGTATATAATGTTAAAATGTTGTGATCGAGAGAGTTTATATCTACATGTTTTACCATAATTAATATTTTATATATTAAACCTATTAAACTCTTTCTGTACTACAGCTGGAGTAATATTATTTTATGGATTTCGTGTAGAGCAGAGACGACGATATTGACAAAAATAAAAACAAACACTTAGTCCGATTAAATACGATATATTATGGTATACCTCTATAGCGATGCTTAATCAAACGTCGTGAAGTATTAAATCGACAATGCCGATCGTTAGCCTACTGTTATTATTGTTTGGTGATGGTGCGCGCGCCGGACGTCGTCCATTTTGTGTTCGATCCGTGGTTTTAATGACGAAAATCAATAACCGTTCGATATCTTCCTCCCTACTTTTCTATATACCACGGTATCATGTACACGTTTGTGTAATTTTTTTTTTTGTTTCGCGCCCCGTCGAAAAATACAATATGAAATCGTCCATCAGTAGCAAGTACAATAATAATAATGGCAGCGATGACGATGTCGATGTGTGGTCGCTGCGCAAATTAGTTTAGTTCTGTTTGAGGGTTACAACTGCGGGCGAGGGGGCGCCGCTAACGTCGCCGTCGCATACAGAACGCTACTTATCGCGATGACGCGTCATAGGTGATCACACACACCACGCGTACAAAACTTATGTAACCATCATACACCGTATATATGTATAATATAAGTGTGTATAGTGTACAGTGAGACCATTTCGACATCACGTATGGCCTGTAATCGCTTGTTTTATAAAAAAAAAAAATGTTGATTGTAAAAATTGATCGACAAAAACGAATTTTAAATATTATATTGTATTTTTAGTTTATAACATATTAACGAGAGACAGTTAAATATTTCATACGGTATACACGGGTGAGACCTATTTATATATTATCCTATGTATAATGTATAGAAGACGATTATTTGCAAGAACTGGGAAGAGAGAAAAATAATCAATAGTTGAACGAATTTCTGTACTTTTTCACATAATCAATGGTATAATATATACGACAACGCTGGGATAATATTATATTTTAGAACTGAGCTAAAATAGATGATACGAAAATAAAATCGTATAACGTATAAAATATTATTATGCCTATAATATAATGCGGTCGACGATGAACGAGACTCTCCATAAATAGTGTCCGATAACCAGGAAATCCGCCAATGTATTTACGTCACGTTTAAAGAGCGGTTCTATTATACATTAAATCCTACTTCACTGCGCAACGGTTCCCCAGTGTCCGCATGACGATGTCCCTAATAGTTTTTAATCGCTTTGCTGGGGCCGGGAATATTATTGTTTATGCACTGCGGGAAGAGGGACGGTGGTGGTAGAGCCGTTTGTATAAAATATAATACCCGGCAAAAGTGGCAAACGTGCGTTTGACGTGAAAATCTCGGATGGCAATATCGTACGTATTATATATACGTATAAATATATGGCCCATATATTCGGTTTACACTACGATTTTCGTTATATACCACGCCGATCGTATACATATCGCTGATGCTCCACACCACTCCACAAACCTAGAAACGTATATTTTGTATACCATTCACACACACACACACACACACACACACACCCACAAACACACTGGTGAAGACCTTAAATGCGTCTAATGGACACTCCGCGCCGTACACAATATATAAATATATATATATATATATAAATATATGTTATATAAATGTATATAGGCGAGCACACGGTGAAAAATCCCGTGGGGTAGTATTTTTGTTTGCCCGAGGGGTGCGTCCGCCGCTCGAGAACCGCGGGCGAAGGGTGCAGCAGCGCACGACGTATAGATGTATAGAGGACGGCCACAAACATCTGCGCGCTATATACCTATGCTACAACATACATGCACCCGCTGCGAGAGAGTAGCCGCCGTAGCGGCGTCGTCGATGGTCATTGGTCAGATCGATTGGTCATCCGGTCAGTGTTGGTCAACGCCCCGGGCCCGCGCACCCCCTACTTTGAGGGATGTAGCCGCCCCGCTAACGCCGGGGTGGTGGTCAAACCCGCAGAAGGCCTTTTCCACCGCTTCCGAAATATTGTGTATACGTGAACGTATTATATATATTATATATATATATATAATATGTAACGTAATCTATATATTTATTATTATTATTTCGTTTTATTTTTCACATATTTTCACCGATTCCTGTTTCCTTTTGTGTTACATATTATTATCGTTTATCATTTATATAAAATATTTTATTTTAGGTCGTCTGTCACACGTCCCCGCAGTCGTTTGACTTTTCGAAAAATAAAAACCCGCATTGTCGGTTGCAAGACTCCCCGCCGGTGCCAGGAAATTACAGCTATCTGCTACCCGTTTGTCGTTCTGCACAAACACACCAGCTACACCACCATGCTCCTGCACCACCTCTCCCCAACAACCAACGCGCAGACAACGTCCGGCTTCAAAAAAGCGAAATAAACAAGAACCGTGCAGTGCAATTCAAACGCAATCGTATAACACATTAAAACCGCAAATACAAAATATCCACATTTTATGTGTACCATACCGGACATGGCCACCTTTTATTTTTTTCATTATTATTACTATTATTATTATTATATTTTTTTTTTACCAGAAATAATACAAATAACCCCGCTTCGGTTGTTACGACTTGAATAAATATCTCCATTGTTTTTTTTCTTTCTCTCTTGCTCCTACGCTTACATATACATATGCGGCGTTCGCTGCAATTATAACTGCCGCTATAAATTACATACGTGTATAAGTACCTATATACGTACGTATACTCACATATTACTCGCGTGATTGATCGCCGTCCGACCAGCCGATCGATCGATCAATCATTAAGACAGCGGCGATCCCGGCGGCGTCGGCGCGTCGCGGTTACCTCATGACACAATCGTAATGCGCCGCGCACGCGATGTGTATATCTAAAACTGCAGCAGATAAAGTGTGCACACTTTGCAGAACACAAATATTATACTTTCTCCTTTCGACCGTCGTTGTACCTATATGTGTAATATATTTTACTTGCGTCGCATAGACTCGAATACAATTTTCTCACTGGATTTTTGAACTTGTATCATATTACGGCTGTCGGATTACCATCACGTGGCTAGCCATAAAATTTTTTTTTGTTTTGCAGTGTTTACACGTGTATATTAAAGCTAGTACCTGCTTATCTCCCCCCCCCCCGCCCACTGCAGTTTCCCGAAAATTCACATACACAATATACCTTCAGTGTATGAAAAGAAAAAAAATCGCTAAAAGTTGTGTTTCTATACAGACTAATATACCTACATCATATATGTATAATATTATAGCGAATGATTTTTTTTGTAAGTTTTTACTTTACAACATATAATCTTGTTATTATATTACTTGTTATACGCATATAAAAAAAAATCGTTAAATTGTTAAAAACAAACCATCATAGCTAATGGTGTACTATAATCTACGAGTATAATGTATAGGAGGAGAGGATTCAAAGTGTATACAGATATAGACATTTTATATTATGCGAAGTCCTACACCCTCCGGAAAATAATAAGCACTGCACACAACAGACGCACTCGAAACTCGCGCACACTTAGCCTATGACATACGACTGCAGTGCAGTGGCAACGGTTTTACGGGTCAAATGTACATAATATGAAAAAGTCTACCGTAGATAATACGTAGTCTAAATGGCTAATATATATGGCGTTAAACAAAGAGTAAAGGCGATGGTATTCTACTGCATAGGCGCTGAGGTGGTCGTCATTGTATATGTATGGATATGCATATATGTCGGGAAAACGTATTTAAAAGTAATGACATGAAAGGAAGTGCTACTCTCTCTCTCTGCCCCTCTATGTAAAGTGTTCTTGCATATAAATCTCGCCACCGTAACCGAGCGTGTCCGCGCAATCACTACCTCGGCCGTTGTCCTCGTACGCAATATAAAAGTACTACAATATAATATATCGTATGTAGGACGTATAAGTAAAACATAATAATATTTTGTACATTGCACGTAGTTTAGACTACGATGGCCGCGTATCGGGGCAATAAAATCTCTTGCCTACGATCCTACGATATATAATAATATGTAACGTCGCATTTGCACAGCTGTCCCCGGCCAGTTGTCGCGAGCCCGACAGCAGCCACGTACATATTATTATTACTATTATTATTATATACTTTGTGTGCCCCTTTGGCGTTTTGATCTATCGGCCAAACTGTGTAAACCACCGCGAACGCGTGCACACCTATAACACATATATGTATATATATCTCTGTGTGTGTGTGTACATGAGCAGTGTGAGTCCCCCCTGGGCGACGACATCGCATAGGTAAAATCATATATATATATTATGTGTATTGGTAAGTTTGAGTGTGTGTGTGTGCGCGCACGCTAACGTATTCTCTAGTATAAACGCAATTAGAACAACTCGCACGCGCACACACTGTTTGGCGGTGACCCGACAACAACAGCCAGAGGGACGGTTTTTATTGGTTAATTCGATTGGCGAGGACCCCGCGGGACCAACGCCACGAATGCAAGACGACGGCAACGACATCGACAAAAAGACTAGAACCACCGAGAAAAAACACTTCGTCAAACTTTTGGCCTCGGGAAACATTTTTTTCTTCTTCTCGCCTTTTATTTTATTTTTTTTCCCACAGGACTTAATTGAAACGCGAACGAGAAACCACCACCACCTGCACCCCACCACCCACAGCACACGCGGAAAAGCTCGGCTCTCGTGGATGTCCTCTCCGCCGGCGCACCGCAATAAACAACTTAAAAGGACGCTCGACCGATGTAATTGCCGGAATTTTACGACCCTCGCCTGGCTGGCATCGTGCCAGAGCTCGTACACCGAGATTAATAATAATTTTCCGCGAGGGAAGCGCGCGAGGTTTCTATTAAAAAGGACGACTTTTCGATTTTCTATACCAGAATCTATAATACATATAAATATAACGCCGTCCCCCGCAAACATCTTAAACGTGGACGTTATCGGATATTGTCGTCGTGAACCCGCCGCACAAATTGGACCGATATTTCTATTTATTATTTGTACGCGAATTAATGGAGTTTTGAGGATTACAATCGACAGCCGCATCCGCCCTTCCGATTCATGAATATATATATATATGATATGTATTTATCATATTATTTTCCCGCTCTCTCTGGTTCTCTTTCTCATCTAAATGTATATAATAATTTCGATCGTCCGCGAACAACAATAATACATATACGTTTGCGTATATATTTGACGACATTTTGCAGTAAGGGTAGAAAACACAATTTTCTAAATGGTAATTTGCTACGGCGCGATGATAACCGCCGTGTGTACCAATACACATCATACAATAATAAATGTAAGTATATATAGGATATTAGTATACGCGTACGAGCGGTGACACAATATCGTCCAACCTCTACAACATTATAATAATATATATATATACATATATAGCAACAATCATATGATATGCGAGTAGATTTGAGAATTTGCTCGGAAATAATGCAACATACAATATATATGAAGTTCGTCGCCACCGGGCATTATTACGATCATCGAGTATGGGCCACACACGAGTATACGCGCGACTTGCGTAGTGTACACCATATAATATAATATAATATTATTATACGTCAGTGGCATATACGAGTAGATAGACAAGTGACAATCCGTCTCGCGCGATCTCGTTTGCGGAAGATATCGATCTCTATATGTACAACAATATACCGACGTCAACTGGTTTTGCCAGCGGGCCCCTGGTCAGCGCGGAGTCCAATATTTGTAGTCGTCGATAATAATATTATAATAAACTCGATTCTTGGCGCGCGTTCGCGAGGTCCACGTACATTATAATGTCGCATATTATTATTAAAATATTATGGTAGTACATGGTAAACGAAACGATAGAAAAGTTAATTGATAAAATGATAACACGCTTACCTAACTGCAATATATCGTCATAGAATACGCTTATTAGGTATCATAAAATGATCGTTTTATCGTGCTTAATTGTCGCGGTATAGTATAATATGATATATATTATTATAATATAGCACGATAACCGAGTTGCGTTTTACGAACGGCCGTGTATTATATAGTGTCGCGGAATCGGAAATGCTGCATTATTATGACGTCAACACGATACCGTATACTAAGTATATGTATATATCGCCACTGGCCGAAACGCGATTTTTTCTTTTCTTTTCATTTTAATGGGTTTTGAGGGTTTTACGAGCAGGGACGACGATTATTCATTTCATAGTGTGAATAACTGCCTACAGCGCCACACGTTTATCTCGCGTCACACCGATAACACGCGCGTATAAAACAATCGCGCGATTACGATTTTTTATTATTATTATATTCCGTCTCGTAATCGATCGATTGGATTATATTATTGCGACCGTGCAGTTGTAGCAGTCTTTTATTTATTTATTTTTTTTTATGACCGATTGTGCGCGAGTGCACATGTATAAGCGTGGTGGCTATATATATAATACATATATAATGTAATCGACACAATAATGTAATAAACCATGGTAATAACAATGAAAAAAATTGAAAAAATTTGCGCTTATAGGTAATTATACCTACTGTTCGCGGTTTGTATATACGTATATTTTAATAATATAATAGACTTTTCGATAAGCGTTCAACCGGTAGCGGCGGCGGAGTCGATGACGATATAATATTATATGGATAATATAATAGTATAGCCAGTATTATAGGTATACGTGTATGTGTATATACATATATATATATAGGTACGAGTTTACAACTGCAGGTGCGTATTGTCATTGTTATGTTCGTTTATATGTATAATATAGGTGCAAAAACGTAACGGTACGGCCGTCGTATTCTGCAGATATGATATATAATGCGCGTTTGCATTTTGTATTATAATATTTTATACACATATTTTGGCATCGGTGCGCACAGGTAGCGATTCCCACGCGGCGGGGGTGACGATGGTAGCCGAGTGGTTTATATTTTTACACAGGTATTATAATATGGACGTTTGGTGTACGTGGGCAGTATTATCTGCGGACAAGGTCTCTATTATTATTGTAATATTAATATAAAACGCGTATACGGTCCGCGGCTGAAGGTCGGTTTCGGGTCGTCGTGAGATCGTCGCGGACAATGACGAGCGCGTCAAAGGGTTGTGTCGCGCCCATTCATCGTGACGGCGTTCCCACGGAAGCCGGACAGGAGTCGACCGAACCGCGCCCTAGTTTATATATATATATATATACTGCCTACCAATAATAGGTATACATGTGCTCGTGTAAAAGACGTGTTTCACCCGAATTATATATCTATATTATTTCGTGTATACCTAAGAACGCTCGAGAGAATTTTGTGCGTGTGTAGTCCGTGCGAATCTGACCCGTATGAGAAAAGAAAATATGGGTTTTGGCGAATTTTGATTATTAAAAGCGATCATAATATCTGCCACAATAATCGTACCGTGAGACTCGCGGGCAGGCGGGCAGCATATTATTCTATACGGATATAATATACCTGCAGTACTGTGGATCCAATAATAACAATAATATTATAACGCCTTCTATAATATATACCATACATACATACAGGTACCTATAGCTATATATTATAACGCATTGTGAGTGTTTGTGTTGAAAACCTGCGTCGGAAGGGAAGTGCGCGGCGTGAGAGTTTTTGCAAAAACAACCGAAAACTTTTGAGCTGGTCATTTTCGAAGGCACGGCGACAGCGGTGATTGTCGCGCGTAAATCGGTAGCCCGACACTTGGCACACAACCGGTTGCCACGCGAGGGGGGCACGCGCGGTACCAGCTACATGATAATAATAATAATAGAAACGACTCGTACGTATATTATACGATATTGCAGTGCGTGTGAGGTGCAGGTAATCCGGTTTCGGCGCCTGTTCGCCCCTTCACAGATAATAATATAATATGTATAGGCTCGTGCGCGATGATGTTATTATGCCGGAAGAAGATCCCGAACGCGAGTCGGTCGCGTGCACTAGGAGCGCGGCTCATTATTATGCGCGTTTATTATTATTATTACAATCGTCGACGTCGGGAGAGAATATTATTATAATATATACACGCGCGCATATTATAATGTTCTAGTAGATAGACGGGCGCCGCACACCTGGACTGCAGTGCATCGTACGTATATCTGTATACGTATATAGTACGCACCGCTGCAGGTAATATAGTACGCGCGTTTATCGCCGTCGTCGGTTTTTCTGGTTTTTCGTCGTCACACACAGTATGATATTATTGTCATAGGTAACAATGTTGTTTTGTTCATTTATTTTTAGCCTAATAACACACACCATATTGACGCATGCGCACAACGTTTATAGGTATATATGATGGCTAAATGCATCATACTGGAGGTAAGTATAGATATTGGTACAAATGTGTGTGTAATATGAATTTCAACGAGCGTTTATCCGTGGGTTTTGTCAGTCGATGTTTACACGACAATACTTATTCCTATATCAGCTATAAGGCAGAAAATGTAAAAACCGACAGCGGAGACATATCGCGTGTTATATATCGTTGCGGCAGCATTGTACGCCTCACACAGCTGTAGTAGTCGCGTAATCTGCGTTTCCGGTCCGGTACGCCCCGCGTAAAGTCCTGCAGGAAGTATAAACATGTATTATTATTTAGTTGTCGTCCCACCACAGAATGTTTTCGCCACAACGTGTATGTGCAGTCCGCACGTGAGAAATGGATGTGCGCGGGCCCGTGCACGGCGATGATCCTGAATGAATAATGATGACGACGACATGCAGTATATTAATATTATATATATATATATATGCGATGTGTGTATTATACATGTCCATGTGTATTATATATATAGGACATCTGCCGGGTTTCTCGGATTTCGTCGAGTAGATATTTTGGTACTATTCGTTTTTCGTCATCTCCGTGTCCCATAAGAAAATTTTTTTCTACCGTTTTCCTCGGTCGACGAGCGGCGGCGCATGTGAAAATACATAATAATGCGTGTGACTAATTAGGTCGGCAATATGGCTGCCGACGGTGTTATTGGGGATTGGGCAGAGACGCGAAACAGTTGCGAAACGAATTCCGGTACGGAAACCCAATGAGGCGAGTCCCGCTGCGGGCTGGTGGTGGAAACGCAACAAAAGGTACTCCTGGCCGCCGCCCGCAGTGGCGGTGTGTCCGTGTAGTTTAAAAAGAAAAAAACTATTTCGGTTTTTTTATGTCCGTCCACGTTCAACGTTCGGTAAACACCGCCTCCTTATCACCACCCCTACTACCCGACACCACATAACCCTCCACACTGTTTCGGTCCACGTACCGTCACCTAAGACCACCACCTTACGCGTTGCACGGTTTTCTCATTAGCTAGCATTTCTGAGGTCCGTATATATATATATGTGTGTGTATAAGAACTGCTACGGCGACGGTAGGTATATGTGCGTGCGTATAAAGAAAATACTATCTAGTAGATTTAAAAAAAAAAAAACGATCTATACCCGAACAGCACGTTTCCGATCGTTTCCTCTCGATCGGCGTTTCCCACGCGACGCTGGTGATCGGACGACGAAATCATTAGGCTTTTTTTCGACAATGGTCGCGCGAGAAGGCGTAATTGCGATTGTTTAATGTGGCTTAACGGTCTCTCATTGTATGTAAATGGCACGCACACACGGTGCGGCCGCACGGCGACACGAGCCCCGAAAGAAACAAACGATAATAAAAAAAAATATATATAATATACTTATACATAGGTACGTACCTGTATATGTAAACTATTTATATTCACGTGTACTTAATATGTTTGTATGTATATAAATATAATACAAATAGAGAAAACGAATTAGTCTAATAACGTTATCCAGAAGGATGCGGCGGCGTTTTCCCCTACCGCGCTCTGCAGGATGGGCGTGCCGACAACGACGACGACGACGGCGGAATTGGGCTAGGCACGCGATTCTTTATTTTGACGACTCGCCGCGGAATCAATTGTTTTTTTTATTATTTTATTATGATCGTCGTCATTATTTACGCTTACTTGAATATTATAAAGCTGCATAAACAACGCGTTTATTCACTTTTAAAATTTTTTTTATTTTATCAAACCGGCGGTATAGGTATACTAAATCATAAATTAGGAAACCGTTTGTCTCTCTAGTCTCTACAACAGCTGATTATTACATAATATTTTACTTGGTAACGTTGATAAGTTATATGTACCTACTACGGCTACTACATATATATACTTATGGTGTAACAAGAACTTCGGAGTTAAAAAGGTTGAGAGTGGTTCTGGGGTACAGGCACGTTAAGAAAATGTTTTAACTTTCCAATATAGATATACATTTTACAATATTATATAAGTAATTTATATTATACACAAACAATTAATGGAATAGATATAAACGTTCTTAAATCAACCACTTAGAAACCATAATATATTGTATATTATTATATATAGCACGTTTATGTATACAAGAAAACACAATTGGACCTAAACTGTGCGCTATATGCGTCTTTTATAATCCGTAGGTCGATGAGCGGCCAAAGCACCCGTTTTTAAAATTATACTTATGGCGGTGGATGGAGCCACATGAAAGTTTACGCCTATAGAACCCAGATGTGACGGTCATCTTTTTTTTTCATTTTTTTCGTAATATTTTATGTTTGACAACAAACACATAATAATATTATTATACTACCTAATATTTTATACTAACTGAGGCTGTTTCATAATCCTGTCATTATCCGTTCGCGGCGGTGTAAGAGTAAAGGTACCGATTATTATCGCATAATAATATAATATGACGTCCAGTCACCCAGTCTTGCAAACTCTGCCTAGTTATTTTTATAGTACGGGAGTCGGGAGTTTCGTTAGCGATGACCATATATAGGATTTTAGTCATATGATGCCTTGCCCCTTTTTGCGCCTCGCGGGTGTAAAATACTTATAGCAACGGTTATAAATATTTAATATAGATTATAAGACAATAAATGGTTTTGAATTAAAAACGGATCTAAATATAAAGTTTGTTAATGATGAGAACTTAAGAAGATAAATACGTTAAATTATATGATTGATATGTGCATATTGTTGCGATCGATTAAGCACTAAAATATTTAATTCACCTATACCATACCTACCAATTAATTAAACAAATTGTAAATCTTTTAGCTATATGCTATATGTAATATGTATACTACGTGATTTAGTGTAAACGTTTTATATTTCAAACCGGTTCATTGATTTCAAAATCGTTTATCTAAATTACTTTAGTACGTACGTATTATAACATATTATATATAATATGAACGAGTTGTAATAAGGATAATCATAAAATCATCATGTTTTGTGCCTCTTTGTACGAGTGACGCGGTGTGTGCGAGTGAATAACGCCTGTAATATTATTATACGCATCGAAGTCCATTCATCATAAAATACCTGACTCCGGAAATAAGTTTCAAATTTTTAGCAATGTTTTGATCTTGTATGGTACATAATGATATGGATTATAGGTTATCACTTAACATCAAATTGAAAATATAACGGATGACGTAATTTCCGTCGTAGTTTCGTTGTCATATTTAATGTAAAAACTGATAGCCATGAACAATTAAAACGAAGTAAGACTAAGAACATATACTATCTATTTATGCACATATAATATGTATTATATGATGTATTATAATACATACAGGTACCTACTTGTATTGTTATATAACATTATTATTGTCATCGTGTGATGGCGGAGAAGGCTTTTCGGGATTTTCGTCCTTTGTGCAGTCGCCGATGCCGTCGCCGCTCTCCCACCACCCCCACGTGGGAGACCAGATACGCCGCCGTCGGTCGTCAGAGTAGCCGTAATTGACCACATTCTCGCGGGTCAAACGGCGAGCGCGGTCTTCCCACGACGGACCGTTCATTAAACGCGGTCGAGCGCACTTACTCACGATGTACTATACCTATAAATATGTGTGTAGTGCGTATGTATAATACCTACACGCGACGACAAAATGCGTCTCGTTATAACTCGTTTATTATACATATTATATGTATATACACACGAACACACACTTTTTTTTTATTCTCCTCTTTTTACTTTATTATATTTGATATCAAGATGTATATACACACGGATTATAACCCGTACAGGTACGTTCGCGAGCATAGAAACAGATATAAAATTATTATAATGCATATAATACCTACGAAATGGTTGTGTGCGTACTATATAAGCGTCGTGTTATCGCGGGCGACGGTCACGAAACGAGAGATCTAAAATATAAAGCCATTTACGCGCCACGGAACAGTATAGGACGAACGGTTTTGAAGATGACAATAACGTGTGGGAATGGACATGATAATATTATAATACATCGGTTTATCGTAAACTGAGAGGGTTGTAGACTATAGTTAAAAATACATAATCCCTTGAAGATAATTTTGTAGGTAAGATTGAACCTATTTATGAAAATCGAGATTTGGAAATATCTTGTAGGTGGATACACGAATGCCGCTAGAGTATCTAAATATAGATGCCAACGTCGTATTAGCACAGAATAGATTCTGTGGTATTAGTATCTACTAACTAATTTATTATAAACACACTTTGGTTAAAAATTGTCGTATCAAACGTATATCGTTAATTTCACTATTATGAGGATAAAATAATTGATCGTCGAATAATATAATTTCACAGTAGGTTACCAATATTACAATGTACATTTTTGTTGTATATTGCTATATATTATTACAATTTATAGGTTAGGTTAGGTAAACACACAAGTTACATGACAAAACATTAATATTCAGGTACCTACCTGACTCCTACCTATGATCTATTATAATATAGTGTATGAGTATAATATACTATTATGTACGGTGATAAATTTTATCATAATACCATAATTGTTAATTAGTAAAAATTAATATTTACTAGGTATTTCAGGTACAGCCGCGACTGTTCGGTTTTTATGGATTATTTTTATTGAAAAATGTATGAAACCCGGAATTATTTTAACTCGATACCTACTAGTCAGAAATGAAAAAAGTTATCACCGTTAAAGATCGGTGATAAATCACTCGAAATCTGATGGTAATACAGTTTCAGGTACGGGTTCTTTTTCACCAACAGTATATTTTGGGTGCGTAACATAAACAATAGCAATAATATTATGTACAAGATATAATAATAATACAACGTTTGGAGCACAATAATAACGAGTGTCCCGCCGACGACGTATATAGGTATTAAGAAAAAATAACAGGTAAAAAATTATAACGCGTCGTCTCGGACCTACCCACTTATCTCGTATTTTTCATCCAAGAGCCCAAGACTCTTATCCGAATATTATCGAGAAACACACACGACACTGAAACGCGCATAGGTAGGTACATGTTTGAACCTATATAGGTATGTCTACATACGTATAATGTCATCATATTATATCTATGTGTACAAACGGAACACGTAATCGACTACGGACAACACCGCGCACTACAAGCCAAGCAGCTGATGTGTTCGCGGGGAGGGTGGTCGTTCCACACCATTCGGTTCTTTCTTTCCCGTCCGATATTCAATAATAAATAAAAACACGGGTCAAGAGATCACCAACGACATTTATTATAACGATAGTGAATATTATTATTCAGAGTTTAATTGTATTATATTTATTGTAGCTACTGTTGATTATATAGGTACCTACGTATAATGTGTTACATGTATTTGAATCACTCGTCTCGTCAAACTATGGTATAATAATATTATGACAACGTAGACGCAATTGTGCAGAAAACTTTTTCGCGTGTGCGGTGCGAATGCGCTGTCGGGCTAAAACTTATCGCCACATCGTGCGGGGAAACTGGAGTAACTGACGACGGCGCGACCGGCCAGACAACAATTACCTGCATGCAGCGAATTGCTGCTCTATAATATTATATACGTACTTTATTACATGTCCGATTATTATTAATACACATAGGCAACATAATGCTATATATTATAAAATATAATATGTACACAGTAATATAATATAAAAATTTTTTATTTTTTTTTTTTTAATCCCTGACCTATAATTTATAAATGGACGGTCATTGTGCGGATTTTTATTTCGCGATAAAATAAACAAATTACTAATTTCAATTTATTCAAGATAATAATATTCAGGAATTTTATCAACAACGTTAGCTCTTATTCATTGCTATGCATGCATATATTCTTATACGCAACATAATAAATCGAAATATAACTAAGGATTTACAAAGGGATAACATATTTTTAAATTATTTAACCAATGAAATCTTATTTTTCAATAATTTTGATTTAATTCATTTATTTAAGATATAAATAATGAATGATATTTTAAGATGTTAATTTTATTGAAAGTTAGGAATCCTATTTTTGATTATATTCATATAATACATGCATTAATTAAATTGGTAGCGTAAAAATAGTCATTGTAGGTATAGTACTGATTGGTAGGTAACTTCTCAGCATTTTAAATCATGTTATAAATTGATTCATTATCAAAATACCTAATTACTTGTTATACACACAAATTTCTGAATAAAAAAGTAACATGCGTTAATCCACGATAAAAAGTTAAGATAGGTATATTTTTTAATGAATTATTTATATAGATATTATACAGATGAATAGCAAACAAAATGCATATTATTTTATTTCTCTTTCAAATATGAATTCTATAAAAAAAAAAACAGAAAGTAATAATTTTACTAGATAAGGACATGATTTCGTATCTATGATAATCTTTGTACGAATTTTGTACACAAATAAGGTAAATATGATATGATAAACAGGCTACATCTCTCATTTTATAATAATAAGTAGGTACCCATATTAGGCCCATAATGAATAATATATCATAATAAAATTAAAAAGACAAATAGAAGTAGACAATTGTACATACCTTGTGCGATACGAACTGCGGGCATTTTAATCCTCATGGTGAACGTAATCTTGGCGGTTTCACCACGTTGGTTACGAAATTTTTTTCCTCATATGAACACCGATGACGGTGGTCGGTACGCCGGAAAAACGTAGGCTGGAAGTCGGAAGTCGATCATTTTTCAACCGCAAAGTTCACATAATTACAGTGTACAGGAAATAAATTTCATAAATCAGATAATACAGTGTATATCTGAAAATCGAATCGCAGTTTTAAAAAAAAAGAAACGAAACGAACTGACTTATCGTGTCCACGAAATATAATTAATTTCGCGTATCGTCATGAGTGACCGTGGTATATGATTATTCGCGACAAAAAAAAATAGTTCAAAAATAATAAAACCAAAAAAAAATAAAATTAAAAACAAAAAAAAATAAGTACGTGCGTATACTTTTATCTTATTTTATGAGACATAAAGTGTTCGATGGTACACGGCGATAATAATAATATTATCGGAGCGAGCGAGCGGCGGACGGACGACGAGCGTCGCGCGTACGTAGGCGATGGCCGCGAGTGCCGGAATGACCACAGCACGCAGCAGTGCCGTCGAGTGGACTGAGCCGTGCGGCGGCGGCGATAGCGCGAGCGTGTGGTGCGCGGTGCGTGTGCCGGTGTGGTGCGCGGCGGGCAATGCGACCGCGTCCGAATAAATGCAAACTAAATGCCGGGGACCGCGCGCGCCGTCGGTTTGTCGGTAGCGCCGGCCGAATAGCCGCGTCCACTGCCGCCGTCGGCTCGGGTCGGTGACGGTCGGCTCCGGTCGTCGGGCCGCGCACACGCGACCTCTGGTCCCACAACCATCGCCGTGCCGTAGCCCGCGCGACCGGGACGACGACGGCGGCGGTGGCTGCAAACGGCGGCGGCAGCAGCCCGTCGTCCGTCGATAGGTGGTGTCTGGTGGTGGTGTCAGTGGTAGTGGTGACGTTGACGGAGGTGGTGGCGGTGGGGACGTCGCCGTCGCACGCCACACGCTTACGGACGTCCGTTGGGCATCCCTACCGGCGGCGGCGTGCCGTAGTTGCCCGTCCCGCCGCTGCACCGCCGACGGGCGCCCAACTCAATCGTCACGGCAACCGGTCACCACTCCCACTGACCAATCCTTTCGGCACGGCTGACCGCCGCTGACCCCCTGCGCCCCCGCTCACGCACACAATGCCACGGCGGCTGCCCGGTCTGTCGTCGCGGCATATCATACGCACGCGATTGTTTCAACCCTTTTCCACACACGAACGCACCGCCGTCGCCATTTTCTGGTCGAGCGTGATTTTTTTTATTCTTTATTCGTAGTTATGTTAGGTTAGGATGGGTAATGTTCAATTATTATTATGTCGTTTTTAAGTCGTGCAGGTTTCCGCGGTATATTGTATTGGTATACTTATATAATATTACCTTTACAGCTGGTATAAAATGTTATAACACAGGTATAATACCTACAAATATTATTATAGATTATAGTGTCTATATTATAATTTAATGCCTACACATTCGGCATGCCCTGTCGGAAAATGCGTCATTATTATTGTTCGTGGTATTTGTCGTTGTTAAAATATTATAATAAAATAGGTACCCATTGAAAAACATGAGTACATAATAATATATTATATACAATAAATATATGTATAGTATTTATAATCAGTGTAGACCACTTGAAAAATTACTAATGCGTTAGTCAATGTATAGGTATGAACACGTGAAGTATAAAACATATACCTATATATTTATGTCTTATATTATAACCTTATATATAAATGAAATATATATTAATGAAAACTATGAAATTATACGGTACTACGTATATAATGCGTATAGGTTTTTCGCCAGGCAGTAAATTTTATTCTGTATGGAAAATGATGAGATTAATATACCTAATATACAATCACAATTATGGAAATAGTTATACAGGTGTGCATATATATAAAAATTGATACATAAATCAATAAAATTTTGCGAAAAATATGCAAAATATATTATTTTCACAGTTATGCATATTTATGGCTTGAAATAGGTACCTATAATTATTATATTATACAGGCTAAATAGGGTACACAGTTGATAATACATGTATACAATTTTATAAAATGTGTAATTAAATTAAATCATATATGTAGCTTTATATCATCATATTTTTATAATTTATGGTTGATAAATAGTCTCATTTTATTTCAATTCTTTTAAAATACATAAATGTGTTATTTAGTTTTGTAAAACCAATTGAATATACAATTATTATTTACAATAACATGTACATTTCGTCAGTTTGCCTGGAAGTTGGAACATATATATCATACGTAGTTAATATTAAACTGTTTTCAAAATATTTAAACCATTTAAATCACTGCAGCAATACATATATATTATATACTAATATCAAACCATAAATCTGTAAATATTCATTTATATATTTTGCAGAGTTTATCCCATAATATGTAGGTAGGTACCTATAATTAAAAAATAAAAATAAAAATATAATTTACTGCATACTAATTTTTGAGGTGTTTCACATAAATAGGAATTGGAAAATTCATCTTATTTAAATTTGCTTCTTGCACATTATATAATTAATTGTTTTTTTTTTTTTTTTTTAATTGGACACCAAGCATTTTATAAAATATATTGATAAGTAGGTATATTTAGACATATGACATTTATTTCTAAAATATTTTCATTAAGTTTTTGAAATTATATATAATATATTTTTACGGTTATAAACACAGATTGTACTGAATTTAATCATATCAGTTTATTTGCTTTATTTATTTTATAATTTGGTCGATAGTTTAATTTTTATTTTGTTTAATTTTATTGCTTATTCGTATATAGAAATAAACATATATTTCTCGGTACATCAGCTGGTTATTACAGCTCGTTGCAGGTCACAATAAAAATGTGCAACTTATACTATATTGTTTACCTTTACACCTAGTTTTTACTGTTTAAACCTCTTATAGTAAATATCATGTTACCTATTTATTTTTATTACATAATTATTGTATTTTAATATATTATTATGAATTCTTAATAAAATATAGGTATTTACTATACAACAACTTACGCAGTGGCATAATACTTCGAGTTTTTTTTTAGATTAAGGCAACCCCTTACTGAATGATTATCCAACTCAGTATTTTTTTTACGTGATGTATGATGGATTCACATAGCGATAGCATACTGGATGAATTAGTGATAAAGGTTGGGGTAAATATTCAGTTATTTGAACTCACATGTACCTATGAACATGAATGCTAGTTATCACTGGATGACTTCTTTTCTCACACGTTTGTTTATATTTCTATGTTTACTTCTTGCAGCGTATATATTTTATTATATCCAATGGTGCACAGATCGTATATTTCAAATAAAAAACGCGGGTAAGTGGTTTTAATTATAATATTTCTTCTGTACAGTAGGTTATAAGTGGGTCACTATATAATCTGTAATGAATGGTTTTAAATTAGGATTTAATGATGATATTATGACAAGATATGTATTCGAAAAGAGATTATTCTACGTGAAGACAGTTATTGACGGCCTATAGGCTATAGGATAACTTATATTAAATTAATATTGTGATTATCGCTACTGTGTAATCGGTAGGTTATAAATTAATATCATTTTCACATTATCATATTTGAACATAATAATATATTTTAAAAGGTTCGAGTACCCACGAATAATATTTTTATATAGCAATAATATATAAAACTAAAAATCGTTATTCTTGATTATTTAATATGCGATAATAATTTATAATTACAATTTTTAATTTAATACACTTTGTTAAAATTTGAGCTTTGAATGCTTAAATAAAAAATCATGTCTATATAATTACTTAAGTAATATTTTTACTATTACAACTGTTATGTTGTACACCTACATTAGGAATCTTGTATTACATTTATAAGCTTTTTGACCCAACGAATAAAATAAAATATTGTATTATTGACATTTATACAAGAAAAAGATCTAATAAAAGAAAACTGAACATTTCAGTTATATTTTGAAAACTTCATCAAGTATAGGAATTAGGAAGTGATAAAATAAACATTTTATGTACATTTCGAGTATTTACAGTTATTCGTTTTTGAATCATATACACAAAAATAGAAAAATCATTCCATGTGATGATGAATATCCACAACGTTTTAAAAATTTGAATTTCAAATTCTCATAAAAATTTTATTTGGCTTTCCTATATATACATTTTTTTCTTATTAATTATGATTTATGATAAACGAATTTATAAGGAATTTTGACATGTTCAATTTTTTTAAATAATTTTTGTAAGTCAAAATACTTAGCCTTTCCTGAAAATAAGTAATTAAAATATTATATATTTATATTATAGTTATATTCATATACAAATAAATTATAAAATATCATGAGAAATAGATGAGGCTGATGTAATAATCAAAAACGTTTTTTGTTTGCAATGATTTATTTCTCTCGACGAAAGAGGTTAGGTATACTTACCTATTGGGACTATTAACTACAAGCAGCAGAGCTCTAGTCTTTTCTTATATTATACTCATATTTTTATAATTTATTTACATAAATCAAAGCAATATAACGGCATAGCGCGTTGCGTTATTATAGGTGTACGCTTCTTTATTAAACATAATACACCACAATATTAGATAATATCAACAAATATAGACATTTATAATACACAATGATGTAGTGTGTAATTGATTACTATTACTATTACATTTATGCGTACTTATATCTGTACGTGTTGTAATCAAATACTACAAAAATATATGTTTGATTAAATCCTTAACCTGTGTCTATATTATAGCAGATAGATAAATAATATAATATATAGGTATATATGTATATTGCTACACAATATGCGTATTATTTATGGCCATGTTAAGGTAAACGTGATCGATTTTGTTCAAGATATAGATAGCTGGTAACGATTTCATCGGTGAATTTTCTTTTTGAAAAAAACAAATTTTTCGGTTTTTTTTTCTTTTCTTCTTTTTGAATTGATTTTTGATTGATTAACAAGTGGTCGACATATACCTAGCTGGCATTGTTATATAGTTATAATACTGACAATACTGTTATTTGTAGTCTTAGAAACTAAAAACAGTGTTATATTTGTTATAGTGAATAACTATTTGCATATATTATATTTTATTATGCACTATACAATAATGTATCGGACAATCTTTTTGAACGAGTATAAGTATTATTTATTATTATCCTGTATTTTGTTAATAGGTAAATAAATATAGAACAAAAATTTTTGAATTCATATCTAATCGCGTGCGAAAAACAAAATAATAAAATAAAAATGCCTGTGCCAGCGACCGTGATGGTCGCATATTTAGTATTTACATATTATTATTATGTTGTGTATAATAGGTACATTTACGTATATAGGCGGGCGGCGCACGTTATGAGTTTACGACAAACAAAATATATAATTTTTCGTAGTCGATAAACAGTGAGAGACAACAAACAAATAATAAAACATAAATACAAAAAGACAAAATCGCAACATATAAATATATATATATTATATACTTACTCATATTATAGTATTATACACGTATATTATTTTACTCAACGATAGCAAACATGTTAACTTCCTGGATTCTATATAATTGCACAGATACTCGTGTGCGTATATGAAAGCATAGGTAAGAATCAAACATTTTTATTACCTATTAAACTGCACATTGCATCATGCATAACCCTGCGATATAATATTAATATATAATATTTGATATATTTATGCGTCACTACTATGTCCGAGTATGGGTCATTGTGTATCATAATACATTATTAATTTATACGATGTATTACATATTTTTATTATTATTTATTATTATTATTATTATTTAGTTGAAGATGAATGTTTAACATCTTGTGGTTATTAGCCTACAATTTATTGTAACAATTATAAACAGGAATGCAGTATTTAAAGATAGTTAAACATTGTGGTTTAAATGAATAAAATACAAAATACAATTGTAAATTGATTCGAACTGTTATGTATTATAATACAAAAATTGACATGTCTAAAAAAAAAAAAAAAAAAAAAAAAAAAAAAACGCTAGTGTGATTGACTAGATTATATAGGTACAGTTGTTATAATCATATGCACATATATCATCTAGTATTTAAAATTGAAATCGTTTATACTATAATAATCTGCTGGTTAAGTAGGTTCTATTATTGAAGATTCAAATAAAGCATATATTTTTTCGATATTTGAATACTTACTTAGAAAGTAGGAAAGAAAATATCAAATTTATTTACATTACTTTGATTTTTTAAGCATCTATAATAGAGTGTTATAAGTTGTTATACAAGTTTACCCTTCGGACTAATGTGCGTAAGAGATTCGTAAATAATTAGACAAGGCGGTAATAAATGTTGTGTTTATATAAAAGTTGTGGTGTGGAGAGTAATGGAAGAAAAAACTCTTCATTATTATGTATATATACTCGACTCGAAGCAATAAATCCAAGGAACATTTGTAATAAAGTTTCGTGTAGGAAACCTTTGTCATCGTCCTCCCTCCACTCTTTATCCTGAAATTGGGCAAAAGAAACCAACAATGATGTTATATGCACATAATAATGGTATAGGTGCCTGTGTTATAATATACCGGCTAATATTGTCGGTAACCATGGTAACGATAATAACTGACACAACGGACGTGTGGCTATGTATAGTTTTGTTACATGCGTATACAAGAACCTTAAGAACCTACATATATATATATATATCTGATTGCGGCTATGTACATTGTACAATATTTTTATATTATATATCATGGAGACTTGTAGACTATACATATAT